>NC_052164.1:45635247-48035247 GCF_902713615.1 Scyliorhinus canicula | reverse complement strand
AAAAGATCAGTAACACATTTTATGAAGTCACCAACTTTCATTTCCCGAAATATCTGGATTTGAAAGCAGCAATTGTCTTTTCAGGTTTAATCTTGAAGTAAAAGGTTTTTCAGCAGCTTTCAGTGGAGAGAACACTTTACAACACCACAAAAATAAAGTCAACAATGATTGGGACAAGATTATCTATTTTTCGCTTGTTTCAGGAAAACGTTCTTGAAAACCTCATAGAAATCAAATTTGCACAGCCCTTGCATTGAATAACCAATGAAGGTTCCCTTTTTAATTTTCATTAGCTTAAACAGGTTGGTCTGCAACCAATTTGCCAACTTCCTATATATTGGCTTTATTCGGTCTATTTGCTACACTCCTGAGAAACAACTGTATTGCGGCATCTAAATAATAAATGGTTTCTTGAGAAATTCCAACACAATGTTTGATTATAGAAAAACAAATTCCAGCTCCATTCACTGCACTACAATTACAAGAATGATAACATGTTATCAAAGATGTCATACCATACAAACAGATTTAAATACACAATGTTAAATGTTTCCTCAACAAGGTTGAATAAAATGCCAAGCAAGATTTGACACTTTCTGTCATAAGGTTATGATCTAGGTTATCAAAATCTTCCAGAGATTTCAACATAGTCATTAATGACCATTACAACTAATAGTTAAGTTCTAATAGTTAAGTTTAGAGAAGCCTACTGAAGATTAAGATGATAGTTTAGGAAATGTTCAGCTGTATGAAGAAAGAGCAGTAGCCCAGTTTTGATTTCTGCGGAGATCTTCACACACCAGCTTTGTCAAACAGTTCCAAAGGCTGAATTGATGATGCATCCGAGAGTTCAGTGATGGAGACTTGTACTGGACACATACATCACTTTTACCATAAGTATCAAAGGCATACAGGCCAACAGGAATAAATCATTTTGATCCATACTGTAACCAATCAGGTGAGTAAAGAGTAGAAATTCATGGATAACTACCATCAACTGAACATCTACCTCCGAACTTGTGTGCTTCAACTCTCTTTTACACCTTTATGAGTAGCATAGCTTAGATTGAGAATTCAGCACAACGCAGAATCAAATCTCCATCAGTTAACTCTGTGACACTTTATTTCCATGTACGCGACCACTGAACAACTTTGACACTTTGACACGACCACTATGTTGTGGTGACCGCCCAATGGTAGGTATTCTGTTCATTTCTTCACGCTTCGTCTTGTGTGTTCGCCATCACTTGCTCGTTTGAGCTTCCAGTTTTCAATTTCAATCAGCAATATGACCATAGAAAAAAATACATGAGGTGGCTTCCCATTGCCGTCCTCACATGTGGACCTTCCCAAAGGGTCCTCTTTGGTGGTTTGGGGGCTGCAATTTGCAACAGACTTAAACTTGGGGAGGAGACATAACCCGCTATTCGTAAATAACTCATCAGGCCATCGAAGAACCTATGAAATCCGCATGGTTAATAAATATATTTTAGTAATATGACATGTATATACTGAAAAATTTATTTTGGATATTATGTGTCATGTGGCCGTTTACCCTTAGCTTGACATCTCTAATGTTCCACAGATATGATAATGGTTCAGATACAAAATATCTTGTATACAGAGTTCCTTGTTTACACAAAATGCTTACATCAGCAAGAAGAGGGAAAAGTAATAAGACAAACACTTTCTTTTATAGTCCCTTATTAAATATTTAGCTTTGATCTGGCCAGTTTTTGGTACACAGCTTATCTTTCACCTATATTTGTTAACCAGATGCAGTAATGTATTGCACATTCAAATGTTGATTCATATGTGAAGTATTAAACTCCAAAAGAATGTATTAAGCAGCAAACCTTCATGCAAAATGACATCACTGACAGTTATTTGATCAAACAAGCAACATAAAAAGTGTGAATGAGTAGTCACAGATGAAAGGCAAATGGATTTTCAAAGTAACATTTAGCAGTTAATGATATAGTCAGGGAAAAATGTAAAATTTCCTTTCAAAGATTTTGTTCTTTTTGTGTAAGTCAACTCACATCACAGAATGCATAATTCTGATTCATGCATAGAAATGAATGGGGTCTTTCCAATGTATTCCCATCATCAAGCATTTCGCATCCAGAGTCGTGGCAAACGATGAGGATGATACAAATTAACTGCAACAGGACATAGAAAGGCTCGCAGAATAGGCAGATAAGTGGCAGATGGAATTCAATGCAGGGAAGTGTGAGGGATGAATTTTGGCAGAAGGGATAAGGAGAGGAAATATAGACTTAAGGACGTAATTCTAAAGAATGTGCAGGGACAGAGATTTGAAGGTGGCAGGGCATATTTAGAGAGTATTTAGCAAAGCACATGAGACCTTGGGACGCATAAATAGAAGCACTGAGTACAAACAGGGAAGTTATGTTGAACCTTTTATAAAGCTTTGGCTAGATCACTCGACTACTGCATCACATTCAGAGCTCTGATCATCACACTATAAGTGAGTGTCCTTGATAGGGTGCAAAGGTTATTTACCAGAATTCTTTCAGAGGTTAGGTTGGAGATGTGGGACTGTTCTCCTTATAGTAAATGAGTTAGAGGGAAGATTTGGATAAGGGGGAATAAAGAAAAACTGTTTGCTTGATGGTACAAGGGCTAGTGGACAGAGACAGTGGACAGTTTTAGGCAAGAAATGCAGAGGAAGATGCGGCGAGTGGTCATGAACTGAACGCATGCCTTTGAGAGTACTGTAAGCAGAGATGAACAATGATTTCAAAATAAATTTCATATGTGCTTGGGGGCAATAATTTTACAAGCAATGGGGATAGAGTGAAGAAATGGAGCAGATTGGATTGCTCTGCAGAGATCTGGCATGGATTGATGGACTGAAGGGTTTCTTCTGTGCTGCAATGACTTTGATTTTGACAATGAATTAACTGCAGGGAGAGAACTTTCAGTTCAAATATAGTCGACATTGTACCAAATACAGTGTTAGTCCCTCTATTCTCTAGAAACCAGTACATTGTGTCTCCATGATGATCCAAGTCAACTACAGCACCTGCCAGCAAACTGTCCCTTCAAATATAAGGCAGATCTCCCCATCCTTCCCTGTCCTGAATACTGACACACTTGAGTGGGAAGATGCCAGAACTACCCAAATCTGCAAAAAAAGATGCAAATGTATCTTATGTAGGTGGTCGCTATGGGGTTAGTAATTGTCAGCTGAGAAGCTTCCTGCTTAATGTGAAGACCTAAAATGATGGGACTACTACAGAAGGCAAGTAACATATTAAAATATCTCCAGAAAGGTTCCCGTGCTTTTTCTTTTAAAAACAAAATAACTTACTTAGAAGGGAACAAGGCCAATAGGCTGAAAGGTCCTGTACATTGGAAGTACAACTACATTTACATTCATTTTCAACTCTGGTTCATTAACATTTTTTTCTGTTGCTGAATTAAAATTAAATTGGAACGGATATCAGTAATTCGTCAGGTAATTATCAGCATGGCAACATGTGACATGATTGAAAACTGCAAGTTTATTGTGATCTCTTCAGGAAACACCAATGCACAGTTGCGAATGCAGTTGAATAAAAAAAAGGTAAATAGAATTCTCCATTTTATATAGAGACATTGAACATAAAAACATTGCAGTCATGTTGAATTTATACAAGACTGCCTCGACCATATATTGCAGATGATGTCACGGTTCTGATTACCCATGGGAAAGATATTCAAAGCCATGGACAAGGTACAGCAAAGACTTACTAAGAATGATGGAAGGAGAGGTTGTAGTTCAGAAGAAATGTTCCAAAAGCTAAAACCTTTTTTACTGCAATAATGAAGGATAAGGAGAGAATCCAATAGAGCTTTCCACACAGTGAAAGTTTTTTTTTGGGGAATAGCAGTTGTTTTCTCAAAACACTTAGGACAATCTACAGAATAATGAAGGGTGAAGTGGGATGGCGCTCCCCCCCAACCCTGGCCACAAATACCGAGGAAATAATTCAAACAGGGGATGCTTTACCACAAGTGGCTTTAGAAACAGACAGTCACATGATTCGAAGGGGGATTGGATAAGTATTTGAAGAAGGATACAATGAAAAGGAGATTGGATTGAGAGCAGATAGCTCTAAGTAAATAGCTAGCATTGGCACAAGCCCAATGGGCTGAAAGGCCTCCTACTGCACAGTAAGTTATATGATTGTATTGAAAGCACCACTATTATTCTGACTAGGATACAGCATGTTTCAAGAATATGTAATTTTTCTTTACGTTAAATTTAAAAAAAAGAAAGACCAGTAGTGGCTCCCCAACAAGTAAATGAATGCACCTTATACTGTTGCATTGAGTCACAACATTGAGGAATGCCCCAGTTCTAATTTCTAATTAAATTCGTTTTTCTCCGCTGGCACAACACCGTGGTAAGACAATTAGCTGCACAAACCTGCTTTGAGGAGGGGCGAAGAGATAAGAAATACAAGTTCCCACCCGATTGCTGAGCTGAGACATTTGCTTATAAAGTGAGAGGAAAGGGTTAGGTTTGGTTGTGATTACCCCACTATCAAATACACGGAAAGCACTAATTTTCTGAGATTCTGGCGTAACATACAGGAGGACTGATAGTGCCGGTGAAAATACACCCTTGTATTAGTCATTACATTCAGGAAAATAAAGAGTAAAACTGTATGAAGTCAGGGTAAGATTGGCAAAGGGCAGTTGTCATTACAGTCTTGAATATAATGTCACACTTCAATCGAACACTCTGCAAAGGAGTGAAGATATCAATGAAACAAAGATCCCTGAAAATCCACTGTAAACCAGCATGAGTAAAGGTAATCTCAGTGAGTGGTCTGCTTTCCTGCTTACCAGTTTGAAGCAATATTCAAAGAGATTGAGGAGTTCCTCAAGGTGGAAGTGAAGTTATTGTTGACCGTGCAATCTTCCTTGGATCGGGATTCAGGCAATTTATAACGGAAGGGCTGCCTGGGTCATGACTTTCTAGCTTCATATAAAAGATTGATTGATTTTCACGTGCATGGGCTGTGGGTGTTCATTAAAAGTTTCTAGGATTCAATCTCAAGTTATTGAACTTTATTTTTTAATGATAATTTCTGGAAAAATGAGGTGGCATGAAGGTTCACACAAAACACCCTCTAACAGAGTTTAGGTTCTCCCAGATACCAGTGAATACACACAGGCATGAAGCAGGCCTGGTGTCAAATACCTAACTGGCATTTGCCCAAAGAACAGAGCTTATGAGGTATGATTAGAAAAACATGGACTCTTCACCTGTGAAAGATGCAAAGGGGGGGGGGGAAGAGTCCTGCAAAGGTGTACAAGTTACTAGGTGACGTAGAAAGTTTAATCATGAGCACTTAAAGCAGAGGACACAAGTACAAGTTGGGACAAGGCAAGTTCAGCTCTGACGTTAGCAACCAGTGCCTTCACAGAAAGTTTGATTAATATCTTGAATGGCCTCCTGGGCAAGATACTGAAGGCCCAATGTCTGGACTTATTCAGAGAGGCTGTCAGATGCTGTGATGAGAAGATCCTATGGAAAGATGGACTAAATGGCCTCCTTCACCTGTAGTTGTTCTTGTGTTCTTTACACAGTTTGTGTCATTTTTAGTTCTATTAAGTCCTGAATAAGTCTACAAAATATACTCTCCTAATCAACTAAAAAAAATCAAATCCATCATTCCATATCAGAAAGGTTTGAAGTTAACTGGATCCCGGAGGAAAAGAATAGTGTAGAAAGGAGACAATTTAGCAGAAAAGAAACCCTATGACAGCATAAAGATCAAGTAGCTGGAGCCAAGTATGTGGGCACCGATAATAGTTTTTGCATGTGGAGGCTTCAAAAAAGTAAAATTTGATGCAGCGACTGAAAGGATTAAACCTATGCTCTCTTGTAGCAATTATGAAAGAAGCTTGAGGGACTTGCCATAGTGTTGTGGAAATCATAATAAAGACAAATTCCTCGAGGTTTGATTTAAGGAAATTTATTTACATAAATATATTTGCGGAGAGAGTGTGTTCCAGCTGCAAAAGCTAGTGCACTGCACTCTGAGATTCGATTGAAGACAGCATGCTTTTATAATCTGAAGTAAACAGGCACGTATATATTAAAGAGACCTTGGAAAGTACGTATGATGAAATACGTAGTATGTATGTTCTTGCCCTTGGCTTTGTTATCTTTTGGAGGACAATGTGTTTTCATAATAAGGCCGAAACCAGAATATTTCAGCAGTTTTTCATTTATGTTAATTTCCCTTCCACACATAGCAGAATTAGATTCCAACCCCAATACGTGCCTATGGTAAGAGGGATTGTCCAACATAGATGTGATGCTAGAAAGAATGAACCTTCATCTGTATGGTTCCTTATCATACCCTGTGCATGTTTTGAAGCATGGTCACTGTTATGTAGTTTTTTTGTGTAGTCAGCTACAGCACGAGTAGCTTTCAGATTTACCCTGAAAATACTAATACACTTCTGGTGACTACAGACCTAATGTCCAAAAGACCATGTCATGTACTCAAAGGAAAACAGGGCTATCATTGCAGAAAATGTTTTTATTAGTATACAGCAACAGAAATAATGTGTTAGTAAGTCAACAAATACATAAAAGTACAGAAAGCTAATGACAGAAGGACAGAAATCTGATGATCTCGTGGATCTAATGTTTCTGGAACAGGCAGTTGGTTTCCATCCACATTCTCACCATGGTGTTAAGCATCAGATCAGATTATACTGAAGGAAGTAATAAGATCAAAGAAGTGTCCAAACTGCTATCCAAGGGCCGTGTGAAGCCCTCAAGGTCTGGGTAACTCAGCTCTAAAAGCCCAGAAATTTAGTTCTATTTGTGCTCATATTTCTTACTTGTTGGTTTGTCTTTTTCAACTTTGTGGACCTGCAGATTTGAAGAGGATGTGCCTAGTACTGTTAAGATATTGGTAGATAACTTTTGTATCGGTCTCATGATTTCTTGTTCTCAACAAGTCAATCGGAACATAGATTTGAACTTCATACATGGCCCTTAAAGCTGCATACCGATGCATACCTGAAGCTTGGACACTTTTGTTCATGAGTAAAATAGCGACAGGAGGTTGTAAACAGGCAGGAATGTAAATATATGTCATGAGAGCATAAGGCCGGAAAAGCAAACAATATCGAAGAAAACTGGGAACTGTCACCGTCCCCAGAACCATGTCTCTTTAAATCATCTTCCTCCTAGGGATGTTAGTCAGTTCACAGCAAAGTAAAACATTCTCGTTTCTCTTCACTCTGAACCACTTCTAAAATGCTTAGGAATTTAAGACATTACAGCCAATCCAAACTAAAGTTTTATTAGCAAGAATTCAATATGTCCAATATATTTTATTTTGGATTCAAAATCTAATTTAATATAAAAACTGATCTGCAACCTTGATAACTTTCAGAAGGCAGACAATACTCTATACATGTTTATACAATCTAGGGTTTTTGAAGCGTTTTTTCCAATGGTGTCATGTAAGCTGCCACTAAGTGGCTTTATTTGTATTTTCTGACTGTTCCTCCCAACTTCAGAACGAAGCACTGTATTCACACTGTCCCAGCAAAATGTAACAGCTGGGAATTTCACATGTAACCATCCAGAAAAGTCGTCTTCAATTATGGTGAATGTGACATGAATTGAAAAGGTTCTGCTCAGATTACACTTTAACCGGTTCCATTCACATTGGCTTCCTTTCACTTGGCCTCTAACTGTTCTTTCATTTTATCTACAGCAACATGTGTGGAACTTTGTTTTGCTGCAGCAGCGCAGTTTCACTGAGATTCTTTCCTGCGCCAATAGATATTTATTCACATGCTATGGGTGGCATGTGGACATGAGAAAATAATACAGGAAGATTGATATCTCAAAACAATTACTTATAAATTGGAAAATGAAAGCTTTGAGACTTCTAGAAACCTATCCGTCGCTGTTTTAATTCCCAGTAGTGATTTTCATGGTTCTGAATAGAAGAGGTTCATTTGGACTCAGCTGACAAATATTAAGGTTCAAAACTGTGCTTTTATATGCACAGGTCTTCTGAACAGATATCTTGATCCAAAAATCCCAATTATATTAATCCAGTTATCAGATTATGCTGCTGTACTTGTTTCAGGTATAAAGTTTAAGATAAGCTAGCATCCTATTTATCTTTCTAATTTCAAGCCGACAAATAAGCTCCTCTAGGCTTCACGTCACAGCATGCCAGACTGGTGTGGAATATCAGCATCTATATATCGTCATGTTTTACGATGTTGAAATAACTTCAAGGTCAGTGCACTGTATATTACAATAAGATGCATGAAATTGGAGTCTAATTTTGCGCTGATGAAATTATGATCACGGGTTACTTTCAAATGTGACACCAAAGGCTGTAGATGTTGCTCCATATTAATGTTTCCAAGATAGAAAAGCAATCTATGAATATTAAATTAATGGTATTTGAATGAATGATTCTAAAAATGTATGTAGTGACTCATTGAAATATCTCCTGCAGAAGTGAATAGAAATTTACTTTGCCCCATAAAAGACAATTTCAAACCGAGTCTTCCACTTTTAATGAAAAGCGATTCTTTTCTGATAACTCAAAAGGCATTCATTGCAGGGTGGGGGGACTGTCTCTCAGAGGCCTACCTATCTTGGCTCCTTTCTTCAAGAGAGTGACCACCACGGCTGTATTGCGGCACCCCACTGCTCTATCCAAGGGTCTCATGCCACTGTAGTCCACATGTTCAATCATTGCTCCATGATCCACGAGATACTGCACCTAATGTGAGAAAAAATACATATCAAGGACTTAAATAGCCTCGTTAATCTTAGATCCAGCATCTATCAATTTGGTCAGTAATAGAAGGAGGATACACAGGCATCATGTCAGGAAAATATACATATATATTATATATGTATATCTTTTATAGTCCTGATAATTCTCAATTTTCCTTGCCAGAATCAAGAAATTAATGGGCAAGAGGAATGAGAAATATATAGATAATGGTAGAAGCTGGAGTCAAAAACCTCTCAAAAATATACAGCGAGTGGGGACATACAAGGAAGAGTAACTGAACATCTTGATGCCACCCCTTCCACAAACATTCAATCCCTCCACCACTGATGTAAAGTGGCAGCAGTGTGTACCATCTACAAGATGCACAGCATGAAAAAACATAATACATTGACCACTCCATAGCTTTAGAATATCACTCCATAATCTCTTCTACTCAAAAACATTAAAATGTTTGCAACCATTTTAAAGTCACTCAAATTGGTGATCCGACGAAACAGTAGGTGCTGTTAATTCTCAAATTTAGATCACATTTCTTTACTAAGCCAGAGAGCTTTATAAGGTTTTGCTTCCATGACACAATACATAGCTAAACAGTGATGGGTAGCATAAAAATATTATTATCTTTAATATCCAATGAAGATACTTTTCACAGATAAAAGGAGGTATCCATTTTTACAGTTCTGTCTCATTAGATACTTGAAAACAGGTTAGTAGGATTTGACATTTGAGAAAAACAGACGAGAATCCAGCCAGTGTTGATTTCCATGCTTTTATCCCTCCACACTAGCTTTGTTGTCGGAAGAGGGAACGGAGAGAAAAATTCTGGGATGCCAAAAGAAACTACAATGAACATTTTTACCATAGAAACCTAAATTATTTACATGTCTGAGATACTTACGACATCTGCATCACCATAAAATGCAGCAAGATCCAGAGGTGTCCGTCCATTTTTATCTGCATGATCTGTGGCAGCACCTCTTTCCACTAAAGACTGAACCACTGGCAAGTGACCCTTCAGACATGCCCAACTGAGGGCAGTTAATCCCTCTTTATCCATCAGCGAAAGTGCTGCTCCTGTAGAACATAGTGAACACACAATTGAGAGATGTGTGGCATCCAGCAGACATCTTGTCTTCATTCATCATTGACAGTGTAAAACACACTTATGAATATTTGTACAACTTCAGATTCTGAAACACTAACATATACTGGACACTGCAGGCCTATTCAGAAAAACAAATTAATTAAGGAAACATGCAGAACCTTTCTGGAGCATGTCTGCTCATCTCCCTTACAAAGGCACTGATTATTAACTTCCTTTTCAGGCCATTCAAAAATTGATCTGGCTCTTTGGTTAATGGAATGTTTATAATTAACATGCCTTACTCTTACAAATAAATTACTCCATTTCAGGAGAGTTTGCAGATACTACAATTACAGAGGGCATACTTTCGGACGGAACTTCCTGGGCATGGGATGGTAGGCAGCGAGGGCTGTAAAATTCGGTGCCATGCCAGTCTACCCACTCCAGCTGCAATTTTACCACTTTGTTGAGACTGCTAGGATAGAATATTGTGGACTTAGCCCCTGGTGAAGCAGCAGTACCATTTTTGGGTTGGCAATCCAACCACCTTTCTGCTTGAATTTTGCAGGGCAATCAATTGAGAGGCTACTTCCAAGATTGATGTCCATGGTAAATAGTAGAGATTGAGGTTTTAGAAGCCCAAATGAGGGGTATGTATTTAAAGCAACAAGCACAATGTCATCACTGTGTTGTGTGGGCTGCTCATTTGCATGAACAAGCACTGGAGGATAATAAGGTGGCAGATGGCGAAGGCCAGCCACTCGATTGACAGACACATCACTCGAGGTAACGTTGGAAGAAGTGCGCGCATAAACAGGTGCCTTTCCGAAGATGGCAGGGGGTAGGTGGCCAGCCAGCCTCACTAAACAGACATGGTTGGACTTGCAGAGGAGCTGAGCTTTCAGAGTGTGGTTGAAGCAGGTTGAGCCAGTAGTGCAGGAAACAGAGGGCAGCACAGTATCACAGTTGGTAGCACTGTTGATTCACAGCTCCAGGGTGCCACGTTCGATTCCCAGCTTGGGACATTGTCTGTGCAGAATCTGCATGTTCTCCACATGTCTGCATGGGTTTCCTCCAGGTGCTCCGGTTTCCTCCCACAAGTCCTGAAAGACGCGTTGTTAGTTATTTGGACGTTCTGAATTCTCCCTCAGTGTACCCGACCAGTGGAGTGCTAATATATGGCTGCAGCTTGTCAGCCTCTCGAGTGCCAATCCTGACCCCGGCAGATCGGATACCGTTTTTCATTGGAATTAATCGTGTTCCACTTGGCGCCGGTGCTATTAATGGATTTGGAATTCCTCCGGGACTGGCGCCGGTTTAGTTGTCATAGAAGTCCACTGATTCAGTCCCGGTGTCAACACTTAAGTTTCTGAAATGGAGAATTCTGCCCCAGGGCTCTCTGACTTTTCTCACTGCAGCAGAGCCAACAAGTGGGGTTGGAATGCCATGGGATTGGAAATTGTGGAAAAGGGTGGCAGCAGTACGATGGATGGCCAATAAATGTTATTATAAAAGCCAGTATATCCCGGAAATGAATTTTTAAAAACTGCACGTCGTTCTGCTGATGTTTCTGGAGGCACCTCAGTAGGAGCAGACCGCTACGGCTGATTATCCTCTTCCTTCTCCTTCCCCAAGGGTGCATAGTGCAATACTCATGGAGGGTCATATTAGGGTGCAGTTCAACTGTGATCGAGGTGCCACAACCAGATCTGCAGGAGATTCGTGGCCTACTTGATGGTGATCACAATGAAGACATGACAGCAGCTGTATCATTTATGTGCCTCTTTTGCATGTTAGTGTCATGGTGCATTCCTCTCGTGGACATCCTTTGTCGCCCAGGAGACACTGGTAAGAGGATCTTTGACATAAACAGTAAAGAATCCTGAAACAAGCTCAGGCTGAGCACATTGTGACAAATCCCAAATAATCTTGCACACATGATCAAAGATCGGTATGGGAGAAGTGGGTTTTGATTCATTTGACACTGGTACCAGTAGTGGGAAAAGAGGGTTGTACCGTCGGAATGGCCTTCACCTGATCCGTATTGATATCAGTTTCCTAGTAAATAGTATATCCAGAACTGTAGAAAGAGCAGTAAACTAAATAGAGAGGTGGGAAGTGGAAAGACTTAATGTGAGGGGAGATTTGTAAAGTTAAAGAGAAAGGACAAGGAAATAATGCAGGGTAAAGGTAGCCAGAGTGTATCAGGAAGGCAGAAGGCATACAAACATTAGAATGTACTAGCAGGGAAGTGGTGACGTAGTGGTATCGCCAATGGACTATTGTGATCCAGAAGCCCAGGGAATTGCCCTGGGGGACCTGGGTTCACATCCTACCACGGCAATAAAAATCTGGAATAAAATGTCTAATAATGACCATGAAACCATTGTTGATCGTCATAAAAAAACATCTGGGGCGGAATTCTCCGACCCCCCACAGGGTCGGGGAATCGCCCGGGGCCGGCATAAATCCCGCCCCCGCCGTGGCCGGAATTCTCCGGCACCCGGGAATTGGTGGGAGCGGGAATCACGCTATGCCGATCGGCGTGCCCCCCGCAGCGATTCTCCGGGCCGCGATGGGCCGAAGTCCCGCCACTGACAGGCCAATCCCGCCGACGTGGTTTAAACCACCTCTGTGCCGGCGGGATTGGGCCCCCGGGGTCCTGGGGGGGAGGAGGGGGGGGGGCGCGGGCCGATCGGACTCCGGGGGGTGTCCCTACGGTGGCCTGGCCCGCGATCGAGGCCCACCGATCGGCGGGCGGGCCAGTGCCATAGGGGCACTCTTTTTCTTACGCCGCCGCCACAGCGGAGGCAGAAGAGACCCCCTTCAACGCGCATGCGCTGGTGGTGACGTCAGCGGCCGCTGACGCCCCGGCGCATGCGCGGACCGGCGAAGGCCTTTCGGCCAGCCCCGACGCCGGGTGGCGTAGCGCCTACGGCTGTTGGCGCCAGTTTTGGCACCATTGGCGGAGCAGGACCCACTCCTGCACGGGCCTAGCCCCTAAAGGTGCAGAGAATTCCGCTCCTTTGGGGAGTTCCGACGCCGGAGTGGTTGGTGCCACTCCGCTACGCCAGGACCCCCCGCCCCGCCGGGTAGGGGACAATTGCATCCCTGGTTCACTTTAGGGAAGGAAATCTGCCATCTAACCTGGTCTGGCCTTCATGTGACTTCAGATCGACAGCAATGTGGTTGACTCTTATGGCCTAGAAGTAACAAATGCTGGCCCAGCCAATGTCACCCATACCCCATGAACGAACAAAACAAAATTAGTGGAGTTCCATAGGGATTAGTGTTGGGGGTCCCAACTGTTTACTATTTCTCTAAATGGCTTGTATTGCAGCCAAATTTGCTAACAATACAAAAATAGTAAGTTGTGAGGAGGGTGCAAAGAGTCTGCAAAGCGTACAGAGCATTGGTGAGATCACACCAAGTGTATTCTATGAAGTTTGGTCTCCTTACTGAAGGAGAGATATATTTGCATTGGAAGTGGTTCAGAGAAGGTTCACGTGGCTGATTCCTGGGATAAATAGGTTGTCTTTTGAGGAAAGGTTGAGCAGATCCGGCCCTTACTCATTGGTGTTGATAAGAATGAGAGGTGATTTTATTGAAACACTAAAATTCTGAGGGGGCTTGGTGCGGTAGATGCTCAGAGGACTTTTCCCTCGTGGAGATATTTAGAAACGGGGGTCCAGTTTAATAATAGTCTCCCATTTAAGACTGAGATGAGGAGACATTTATTCTCTCAGAAGGTCATTAATCTTTGGGATTCTCTTCCACAGAGAGTAGTGGAGACTCGGTTACTGAATATATTCAAGCCGCAGAATTTAGATCAATAAAAGGTGTCAAGGGTTTTCGGGGATAGACAGAAAAGTGCATTTAAAGCCACCATCGGATTATCCATGATCTTACTGAAAGACATAGCAGCCCCGAGGGACAAAATAGCCTTCTCTTGCTCTTATTTCTTATGAATCAAATCTCTTTTGTAGTCAGATACTGTACGAATTTAACAATGAACGAGTGGAATTTCTTCCTATTCACGAATGCCCTTGGATGCATCTTAATGGCCACATTGGTTGAGTCATCTGCCCTCTGCACCTGAGGGAATCCCACCATGGAGGCAAATTCCACAGCCCTCTGAGCCTGACTGGCTGCATTTAATAATGGGGTCACAGAATTTACAGTGCAGAAGGTCATTCGGCCCGAGTCTGCACCAGCCCTTGGAAAGAGCACCCTACTTAAGCCCAGGCCTCCACTCTATCCCCGTAACCCAGCAATACCACGTAATCTTTGGATACTAAGGGTCAATTTAGCATGGCCAATCCACATAACCTGCACACCTTTGGACAGTGGGAGGAAACTGGAGCGCCCGGGGGAAACCCAGGCAGACACGGGGAGAAAGTGCAAATTCCACACAAACAGTGACCCAAGGCAGGAATCAAACCCGGTCTCTGGTGTTATGAGGCAGCAGTGCTAACTGCTGTGCCACAGGGCCACCCAAAGAAGAAATCAATACCTGCCTACCAGAGATATGAATGTGGTAACTTCTGAGGATTCTTCATCGAGTGGGAACTGCCAGAACCCACATTTCACACCCAGGTTTCTGGAAAAAGTCCAGAATTGAACCTGGGACCCTGGAGCTGTGAGGCAGCAATGTTAACCACTGTGCCACCCAAATAATCTTTATTAGTGTCACAAGTAAGCTCACATTAACACTGCAATGAAGTTACTGTGAAAATCCTCCAGTTGCCACACTCTGGTGTCTGTTGCATTTGTGGAAAATATGATACCGTCAGACGCCCTCTCGTTCAGGGCATACGTCACCTGCATTCTGCAGTTTTGGAGGTTGATTATGAAGTTCGACACGTCTGGAGCAGAGGCCTGGCAGGAACTAGCAGCATAAAGTTTCAGGGTGACTGTGACCTTCACTGCTCCAGGCATTGGAGGTCTACCTGCTCATTGAGGCCCGAGGTCATCATCCAAAAGGCTGCATATATCTCTGAGCATCTGCCATGAGAAGGGTCACCTTCTGCTGCACCACTGCTCTGAAAGATTATGAAAGCTGGGTCTTTCTAGTGAGGGTAAAACCTTCTGCCTTCTGTCCCTCAGTCAATGCCTCTGTACTGCTCTCCTCTCTGTGAGTAAATGTACTGCTTGCCCTGTTGCTCCTCCTCTGGGCACTGAATAGGTGGACCCCCATGTCTTGGTACGCCATTTAATTCAGCAGTCTGTACAGGCAAGTGGGCCTGGTAGCTATGTTGGTGCAAGGCACCTGAATTGACACCCACAACACTTGTTATATCACCCATCTTAGAAAGATGATTCCTCAATACCAGGTCTCTGGTTATGCGAGACATCGTTCTTGCTGCTTGTTTCCTTTAGACAGATGACGGCATGTCAATTTCAATGGGCAATAGCTTCCCATTGTGTAGCGTCCTCAGCCACGTTGTCGAGGTGCTCATGTAGCTTTGGGCCTGTGCAGTTTGTAAAATTTAATTGGGACGGAAAATTTCGAACTACCTGTCCTTTTAATCACCTTAATTGACTATTTGCTAATGCCAGATGGGTAGCTGCTGCCAGTAAAAGTGTAAACAGGCGGGAACATGTTATGGAACCAATTTATAAGTACCCCCTCTCCAAAGCCACCTTCAAGCGGTTGGGAAGATTCCAGCACGAATACCCTCGATGAAATAGCACCAAGTTCCTTTTGCTGAATATATTTACTTCAAGAGTTGCTCCCTTGACTGCTGACCTTCAATCATTGCTGGTCATTTTCCCCCTTTAACCTACAGAATTCATGTCCATTTTAGTCCTCAATGATTTCCTCGCCAACTTACTGAGCCTCTAACATGGCACATGATGTGCCACCTGGAAAGAGCTATTGCAAGCATGAAATGTTTTTTCATTGATATTTTAACTGCCCCAATGAACTGCATGAACCCCCAAAGGGTTCGCAACCTCTCTGTCAACCAATTCCTGTGAAAGGTGGGAAGGTGTTGGAAACACCTGTCTGATGACATTCTTCCCAATTTTTCCAGCCTGCTTGGTCCACCTCTACCAGTTTGGAAAACCTCCAGTCTTATTGTCTGAGAAACATTGCTTAAGCTGAGAGGTACTGGATGAAAGGGATTTATTGCAAATTAGGGCACCAGCAGAAAGATTTGGAAGGTTTCAAGTTAACGGAGAGTATAATGCAGGGGTGGGCAAACTTTTCCGTGCAAGGGCCGCATTCAGAAATTCACAATTCACAAAGGGCCGCATAGTATATTAAGTAAAATAATTACTTCACCCGGTTATGATTGTGGGCGCGTCATATAGAACATGGAACAGTACAGCACAGAACAGGCCCTTCGGCCCTCGACGTTGTGCCAAGCAATGATCACCCTACTCAAGTCAACGTATCCACCTATACCAGTAAGTAACCCAACAGCCCCCCCACCCATTAACCTTTTAAAAAAAATTTAAAAAAAAAAAAAAAAATTTTTTTAAAAAAAATTTTTTTTTTTTTTTTTTTTAATGACTTGGTGGGCCGCAGAAATACCTTTGGCGGGCCGCATGCGGCCCGCGGGCCGTAGTTTGCCCACCCCTGGTATAATGTATAAGGGCTGGCAGGGAATAGTCTTATCTGGAGGTCACAATGACACCAATGAAGGTTCCAGCAGCACATACACTGAGGGGGAAGTCAGCAATATTATGGAGGTGGAATAGGCAGTTTTAGATATGATATGCTACACGGTCAACAGCTGATTGCAGGGTCAAACAATATACTAAGGTTACAAACAGGCTGATTCCATCTCTGACAGCTGCAGGGAGAGGGATGGAATCACTGACTTGAGAACAGTATTTTGTAGTGGGGACTGAAGATGATGGCTTCAGTTTTCCCAATATATACTTGGGAGGAAATATCTGTTCATCTAACACTGGGTATTGGACAAGCAGTCTGACAATTTCAAAACAGTGGTGAAACCGAGAGGGGTGATTGTGAGGCAGATCTTGTTGTTGTCAGGCACATGTGGAAACCGGCACTGTTTTTGAAGGATGTCATCAAATGGTAGCATGTAGATAAAAAATAAGTACCAGAGGTAATGGTGTGTGAGTGGAACAGAAGCTACTGGAGGTGATTCTCTGTTCTTGATTAAATAGATAAGAATGGACCAGGCAAGTGCAGTCCCACCCAGCTAGGTGATATTGATAGGCGTTGAGGAGGATGATATGGTTAACCATGTCCAAGTGCTGCAGACAGCTTGAGAAGGACAGAGTGATAGCTTACCTTTGTCACAATTGTATTTGATATCATTTGCGACTTTGATAAGTTTTGTACTGTGTCAGGGTGGCAACCTGATTGGAGCGATTCAAACATGGATTTGGGAAGCAACAAAACATTTGGGAACCCCACAAATCTATTCTCCAACTTGGAGCTCAACACAGTTTGGTATGAATCAACCTTGATGATCAACATAGGGCAAGATTTTCCAACCCCTCTCACCAGTGGGGTATTCTGGTCCAGCCAAAGTCGACCCCTCGTGCGGGTTCCCCAGCAACAGGACGAGTGTGCCACACAAAAGCCCATTGACTTTGGCAGGACTGAAAGATCCTGCTCGTGGCCAATGGCTTGTTGCATCCACTGGAGAAAACCTGGACCATACTTTCACATCAACATTTTTGTACTTAAAAATTTGAAGAATTATTAAAGATTGATATTTGAAAATGTCAATTCCTGAAGCTAACCTTGAGCAAGCAAGAACTCCACTGTATCCAGGTGTCCTTCAGATGCCGCCATCATTAGAGGGGTCCTACCCTGCTTGTCTGCCATATTCACATCTGCACCATGAGTTAACAGCAAATCCACGATCTAAAAATACATACAATATGGACCATTTAGAAGCAGTTATTGAAAACAATTTTAGAAAAATCGAACGATAAGAATTCTCATAAATGGGTAAGAGTCTGATGTAATCAGCTCACCTGCCAGTGTCCTTGTCTCACAGCACTGAACAGTGGGACAATCCCACGTCGGTTGGACTGTGACACTGCTGCTCCTTGTTCCAATAGCAATCTGCACACTTCCAGCTTGCCTCGTCCAGCTGCAGCAGTCAGCGCTGAGAACGGACAACCACATAATTTCAGAAATGCAGAAAGATTCTGCAGAATACATCAATCCAACCAATCTATCCCAGAGTTTGAAAGATTTCAGCCCCACCTCCCCTCCCTTCTTGTCATATTGCTCAATTCATTCACCTTCTGGAAACATCAGCTTGCTTCCCGAAATGTCTTCCATTATTTATTTGATGTAGAGATGCCGGGCTTGGACTGGGGTGAGCACAGTAAGAAGTCTTACAACACCAGGTTAAAGTCCAACAGGTTTGTTTCAAATCACTAGCTTTTGGAGCACTGCTCCTTCCTCAGGTGAAGGGAGGTGCAGCTCTCTGAAAGCTAGTGATTCAAAACAAACCTGTTGGACTTTAACGTGGTGTTGTAAGACTTACTATTATTTACTTGAACAGACTTCATGGTAATGTATTCCTCTTTAAAGAAAAATATTCTGCCCAACTATCTGTCTCATTCCTAATTTTTAAAAAACTTTTGTAGTTTGTCACTTTGATCCCCTTACCACAGTAAACCAAAATTCTTGGATTAACTTCCAATCCTCTTCATGTTCACCATTTCGATCACTTAGTCTCCTCTTTTTTAAAGAAAATAAGCTCAATTAACTTTCTCTCATAGCTTAAATTCCTGACACCCAGAACCACCTGCATTGCTCACTTCTGTACCTTCCATGAAGAAAATCTATTTGATTAAGAAAAGAGGTTTACAACATACCCCAGGGTCTATCACCATAAATAAGTCTTCTTCAGAATTATACAACAAAACACTTCACAAAAGTGATATTACTACCATTGAGTAACAAATGCATTTTTACATCTGAGTTACATGTTTTCTACATGTTGCCAAAAAAAACCCACATTGTTCTGATAGTTGATAATGGAGTGAAAGTGAT
The DNA here is from genome assembly GCF_902713615.1 of Scyliorhinus canicula. Classification (NCBI taxonomy): domain Eukaryota; kingdom Metazoa; phylum Chordata; class Chondrichthyes; order Carcharhiniformes; family Scyliorhinidae; genus Scyliorhinus; species Scyliorhinus canicula. The sequence goes on along the minus strand of NC_052164.1, from coordinate 48,016,355 downwards.
CTCTTTGGCTGGGAGAACATTAAAATGGCAGTATTTTCCATCTGCCCTAGAGGTACTGCCAATTTTGCAGGAAAGCTAGAGGTTGTGGCAATAGTGAATATGATAAAAATAGATAGAGAGGAGGCACTAAAACATTCATAGTCCCCAAAGTAGAAAAGTCACCTGTTCCAAATGGGATGCACACAAGGTTATTGAGAAAAAGAGTGGAAATTACATAGGCTCCAGCCACAATCTATCAATCCTCTTAGGTTTGGGGAGTGGTGCCACAGGCCTTCAGGACTGCAAATGTTAAAGTCTTGTTTTTAAAAATGGAGATGGATAAACCCAGAAGCTACAGACTAATCAGACTACCATCAGTGGTACAGAAATTGTTAGTTTAGGAACAACATTAATTAACACTTGTAAAAATATGGGCTAGTTGATGGAAGCTAACATGGATATGTTCAAGGTAAAACCTAATTGGCAAACTTGAATATTTTATTTGATGAAGTAACGTAAATAATGGATGAACACAGGCACTTAACAAGCACCACACAACAGACCGGTTAGCAAAACTAGGGAATACTGATTAAAACAATAGTGGCATCATGGATAGTAAAAGGAATGGGACAAGAAGCAGAGTGGTGATGAGTGACTGATTTTGAGGTGGTGGGCGAGGTTGGGGTGGTATTAGGACCACTGCTTTTTTTAATACACATTAATGGCCTGGACATGGGTATTGAGGATGTCATGGGACTTTGAAATGTCGAAAACAATGAAGGTGAAGTAACAAACATCAGGAGGACAAAGACAGACTGATGAAATGGGCAGACTCATGGATTCAGGGCCGGGATTCTCCCCTACTCGGCGGGGCGGGGGGTCCCGGCGTGTCGGAGTGGCGTGATCCACTCCAGCGTCGGGCTGCCCCAAAGGTGCGGAATTCTCCACACCTTTGGGGGCTAGGCCCGCGCCGGAGTGGTTTCCACTCCGCCAGCTGGCGTGAACGGCCTTTGGAGCCAACAGCATGTGGTGCATATGCTGGAGAAGTTGATGGGGTAGGGGCCTTTGATCGGCGCTCAGGAGGAGCTGAGGTGGGGAAGACACTGAGGGTGATGGTGCTGTGGCTGCGTCACGTTTTGGATAAGTAAAAGATCCTATGATGGGTGAGGCAGACCAAAAAGTGTACCTGGGGAGGGAGTGAGCTGTGGGTCTACCAAGACCTGGGTGCGGAGTTGGTGAAGAGAAGGGCCAGGATCAACTGGATAAAGGGTGTCCTCTTTGAGAAGAGAGTGAAGTTTGGAGTTTTATACCCGGCCCACCTGTGGGTGACATTCCATAATAATAATAATAATAGAAACAGGAGCTCTATTTCGACACGCCAGAGAAGGAGACGGACTTTATGAGGGACAATGGACTGGGAGGAGTATGAGGACACTGAACTTCGGAGGAGATTTGTGTGCTTTGTAAAGTATCTGCGCATTCAGGGCCAGATCTTGACGGGGAGCAGTATGGCGAGTGTGCCTTTTTTCACGCTTTGCTGGCATTTGGGATGATCGGGCAGGGAGGGGGGAGATCTGGAGGGAGCACGGTAGCACAATGGGCAGCACAAGTGGCTTCACAGGGCCAGGGTCCCAGGTTCGATTCCCCACTAGGTCACTGTCTGTGCGGAGTCTGCACGTTCTCCCCGTGTCTGCGTGGGTTTCCTCCGGGTGCTCCGGTTTCCTCCCACATTCCAAAGATGTGCAGGTTAGGTGATTTGGCCATGATAAATTGCCCTTAGTGACTAAAAAGGGTAGGAAGTGTTATTGGGTTACGGGGATAGGGTGGAAGTGAGGGCTTATGTGGGTCGGTGCAGACTCGATGGGCCGAATGGCCTCCCTCTGCACTGTATGTTCTATGGAGGATGAGAAGTTGGAGGTCTTGGCTGGGGCCCACCATACTAGCTGGGCGGGCTAGCTAATGGGAGTGAAGTGGGTGGATCGCCATGAGAAAGGTTTTGATGGGGGGTGGGGACAGGAAGGAGGAAATTTGTTTGTTTTTTTGTTCACGGGTAGGGGCGGGGGGGGGGGGGGGGGGGAAGGTTGCTGGCGAGGGCGTGGTTTGTGTGACGCAGTTGGGAAGGGATCGATAGCGGTGGACATCCGAGAGTGGATCTGGAGGGGTGCGTTTCACGGGCTGGCTCAAAAAGGGGTATGGTTGATCAGTAGGGGAGCCCTCTTGAACAGGCTGGTCACGTGGAATGTGAGGGGGTTGAATATACCGGTTAAACGGTCACGTGTTTTCACGCATCTGAGGAATCTGAAGATGAAAGTGGCAATTTTGCACGAGACGCACCTGAAGTTGGGGGATCAGATGAAGCTGAGAAAGGGATGGGTGTGACAGGTGTTTCGTTCAGGACTAGCTATTAAGATTAGGGGGGTGGCGATGTTGGTCAATAAGAGGGTTGCGTTTGAGTTGCAGAGCATTGTGGCCGATCCAGGGGGTAGGTATGTGATGGTCAACGGGAAGCTGGAGGGGATGCCTGTGGTTCTGATAAAACGTTTATTCTCCAAATTGGGATGACGTGGAGTTCATGAGGTGGGTGTTGGGGACGATTCTGGACCTGGACTCGCATCAGTTGATTATGGGGGGTGATTTCAATATGATAATAGATCCGAGCTTGGACCGGTCGAGTCCCAAGTCATTGAGGGCGCCAGCGGTGACGGGAGAGCTGAGGGGGTTCATGGAGGGCATAGAGGCTTGTGAACCCCTGGAGGTTTGGGTGACAAACAAGTTTTCATACTTCTCCCATGTGTACTCCCGGATTGATTTTTTTGTGATGGACAAGGCGCTGCTGGCAGTGGTGTTCGACTTGGAGTATTCCGCGATTGTGGTTTTTGGCCACACGCCGCGTCGGGTGGCTCAGGGGGGCCCAACGGCCACAGTGGAGGCTGGACGTAGGGTTGCTGGTGGGTCGCCATTTGGGACTATGTGGAGTTGAATGACATGGGGGAGGTTACAGCCGCCATGTTCTGGGAGGCACTCAAGACTGTTGTTAGAGGGGAGTTTATTTTGATTACCGTGCACAGGTAGAAGGTAGAGAGGGGGGAGGGGGAAAGGCTTGTGGATTAGATTTTGAGGGTGGACAGGAGATATTCCGAGGCACTGGAGACAGGGTTGTTGAAGGAGAGGCAGAGGCCCCAGTTGGAGTTTGGAATAGTTTCTATGGAGAAGGTGGTGGACAGTTGCGGAGGGCCAGTGTACGAGTATGGGGAAAAGGCGAGTAGGATGTTGGCAGATCAGTTGAGGGAATAGGTGGCGAGGGAGATTGGTAGAGTGAGGGATGATAAAGGTAAGATAGCGATGGACCCGGAGGGGGTAAATGGGGTGTTTGAAGCCTTTTATAGGAGGCTGTACGAGTCGGAGTCCCTGACCGGGGAGGAGGGGATGAGGTGGTTTCTGGATTGGTTGGACCTTCCCAAAGCTGAGGAGGGGCTGGTTCAGGGCCTGAGAGCCCCAATTAGGTTGAGGGAGGTGATGAATGGTACGAGGGCGATGCAAGCAGGGAAGGCCCTGGAGTCGGACGGGTTCCTGATAAGAGTTATATAAAAAGTTTGGGGCGGACTGGGGTCACTGCTGGTGTGGGCGTATAATGAAGGGAGGCAAGGAGGGGGGGGGGGGGGAACTCCCCCCTACATTGTCACATCTCCCTGATTCTAAAGAAAGATAAGGATCCGGAGCAGTGTGGGTCATACCGCTCAATATCGTTATTGAATGTAGATGTCAAGTTAATTGTGAAGGTGCTTGCATCGTGGATTGAGGACTGTGTGCCGGGGGTGATAGGCGAGCATCAGATGGGTTTTGTGAAGGGAAGGCAGTTGTTGGCGAATGTGCGGAGGTAGTGGTGGCAATGGACGTGGAGAAGGCTTTTGATAGGGTGGAGTGGGTGTATTTGTTGAGGTGCTGGGGCTGTTCAGGTTCGGACAGGAGTTTGTGGATTGGGTCCGGCTGCTATATAAAGGCGCTGTTGATGAATGCGGACGAACCAAGTGAGTTTGGGGTACTTTGGGCTACACCGTGCGACGAAGCCGTTGCTTTTTGCCTTGGCAATAGTGAGTTGCAATGGCGCTTAGTGCGTTGAGGGATTGGAGTGGAATTGAGCAGGGGGTGAACATAGGGTCTTGCTATGTGCAGATGACCTGTTATTACATATCACAGACTTGGTGGGCAGCATTGGTGTTATGGAGATTCTGGAGTAATTTGGCCGGTTTGCTGGATATAAATTGAATATGGGAAAGAGTGAGGTGTTCCTGATTAAAGCCACAGGGCTTGAAAGGAGACTAGGGAGGTTGCCGTTTAGGATGGTGGGGACGGGCTTCAGGTATTTGAGTATCGAGGTGGCGCAAGGTGGGCACGGCTGCATAAACTGAACTTGCTCAATTGGTAGAGTCTATGAAGGCGGATTTTAAGAGGTGGAACACATTGTCACTATTGCTAGCTGGACTGGTGCTGCCTAGGTTTCTGTTCATGTTTCAGAACCTCCTTATCTTTGTTCCCAAGTCGTTCTTTAGGGAAGTCAATGGGCTGATCTCTGGGTTTATTTATGTGGGCGGGTGCGGTGAGCCTTTTTGGATCAGTGGGTGGGGGGTTAGGGTGCTGGCACTGCCGAATATGATAAATGTTTTTTTTATAAATTTAGAGTACCCAAAAATTTTTTCGAATTAAGGGGCAATTTAGCATGGCCAATCCACCAACCCTGCATATCTTTGGGTTGTGGGGGTGAAACTCACGTGGACACAGGAAGAATGTGCAAACTCCACATGGACAGTGACCCAGGGCGGGATTCGAACCTGGGTCCTCAGTGCCGTAGGCAGCAATGCTAACCGTTGTGCCACCGTGCTGCCCTATGATAAATTATTATTGGGGGTGGACGGAGGCGGCGTCGTGTAGGGGAATGAGTTTGAGGGATTTGTTTTTGGCGCCTTTACCGTTTTTGCTGGCGAGCCCTGTGGTGGTGTTGGGCCTAAGGGTGTGAGAGGGCAGTGGAGGTTGCATTTGGAGCTGGAGGGTGCCTCGGTGTGGGCACCAATCTGCAACAACTATAGGCTTGCGCTGGCGGGGCCGGATGCGAGGTTTAGGGCATGGTAGCCAGACAGGGATTGAGCGCTTTGAGGACTTATTTATAGGGGGCACATTTGCGGGGCTGGAGGACCTGGAGGAGGTGTAGGAGTTGCCCAGTCCGAATGGCTTCGGTACCTGTAGGTTTGGAATTTCCACATTTTCTGGACGTGTCCAAGATTGAGGAGGTTCTGGCAGGGGTTTTCGGACGTGAGGTCCGAGGTGTTGGGTGATTCAGAGTCCAAAGATGGCGATATTTGGAGTGTCAGAAGATCCGGGAATCTAGGGGGTGAGAGAGGCCAATGTGTCCTTTGCCTCCTCTAGCCCAGAGATGGATTTTGTTAGGGTGGCAGGTCTCCGAGACACTGAAAGCAGGAGTGTGGGAGTGAACTGGCAGAATTCCTGAGGCTGAAGAAGGTCGAGTTCGCTCTGTAAGGGTTGGTAGAGAGGTTCACCTGGAGCTGGAAACTGTTCATTGATTTCTTTAAAGAGAATTGAGGAGTCAGCAAGGGGAGGGGGTAAGGAGGTTAAAATGGGGAAGACAGGATGTGACGGGATTTTGGTGTTGGGCTTGCGGTTGTTTATTCAGTTGATGTGTTGTTCTTCTGATATTTGGTGTATATATGTGAAAATGCCTCGAATAAAGATACAAAAAAAATACTACTTGATAAATTGCAGAAATTGAAATTAAACAAAGTAAAAACGAAAATACCAAGTTATTATGAGAATACAGTATAACTTGAAACTAGTTTTGGGGGAAATTATGGGTTACATAACAAAGTTCTTTTTCAAAGACAGTTTGTTATTTCTGCGCCAGTCATCAGAAGGAGATGCACTGAAAACCAATGTTTGGTCTGTCTACAGAAATTTATTTATAGAAGAAATTGTTGCGATTCTTTCTGTATTTAAAACTGGCGACTTTGTGAACAGTGCATCAAATCCATATAATCATCTGGTAAAACAGAAAAACTAAACAAACAAGAAATGCAGCACTCTTAAAAGTCCATCGCATTCCCTCCTTACCTGGTTACAAGACTAGTTGAAATCCATCAAAATAAGAGACTACTCATACACTCAAAAGCCAACACGTGTTTTGATGCTTACATAAAAAACCAAAAGCAGGATCAAGGAGGATTGCTTCGAGATTTTTGAACAGTAGTGAGACAGATGACAAGATAGAGGGAACTGGATGGGGCAGAGTGGCCATGGCAGTGTGGAGACAAAGTGAACGCACAAGTTAGCAGTGTGAAGGGCATATGTGATGACACAAGGTGGAAGCAAGTTACTCCATTTAAATTTTTGTTAATATAGATCCAACTTACTAATTTACTAAGTCAGTGTAGCCAGGTACAAAAAGATGCAGGAGAATTCTGCAATGAACCAACACGAAAGATGCGATATAAAACTACTGATTATACAGAAAGGAGCAGCCTGGAACTGGTGCTGAAACCACAGAACAAAAGGGGCCTGAGTGTAAGCGCAGACTAGTGGCCGGGAACCAATGTTTAGACTTGAAACATCCAGTTTAAAATATATTCAAATGGTTTGTTGTTCTGATGAAGTTTATATGATATGAAACAGCCTCCTATTCCTATCTTCTCTTTTCTAACTCCATAAATCATTCTGACAGTTTGGAGATAAGCAAAACTCTGGACATGCTTCCTGTAAACATGCACAAGTTGTGCTTTCTTGTGGGTCTCACTTGCAGAATTACTTCCAATATCGGGCTACTTCATACAGTACAGCAGAATAATAGTCAAAGTACTTGGGCAAGTTATTTCTTAGCTTTGTCCAGTGGCAATTTTACAGCTTTCAAGTAACATCAGTCTGCTTATTCCTCCATCTCGGAAAGCTTTTATTAATTTTTATTATTGCATCTGGTCATTTGAAACCTGTTGTGACTTATTTTTCCCACTCCTCCTGGATAAACTCATTCAGATTAACATATTTTATTGCTATTTAGCACTGCTATCCACTGATTACTGATGAAGTGAATGAATGCCTGGTCAATATAACTGCCCCTCATTTTACTCCTAACATGGCATTATGAATGAAAGAGGAAGAGAGTGGAACAATTATTCTCAAAAATGTATCGATAAAATGTCACTTTTAGATTCAAATTTTCTTTATCTCCCTAGCCTAAAAGTTCCAGTGTATACACAGTCTGACCCACAAGTGACTCCAGACCCACAGCAATGGTGTTGACTTTTAGTTGCCCTGGAAAATAGCCTCGCCAGAACTCAGTTGTGCCAAACCATCACACCGAACTGTCCTGAAAATTCAGACAGGTGTACCATTTAGCATTTACACAGGCATCGGAGTTGGACAAGACAAAGGCAGATCCAACCCAGTCCTCTTCACTAGCATTGGGGAACTTGTGCCAAAATTTGGCTATCCCACAGGCTAGTCAAGTAATATAGAACATAGAACAGTACAGACCCTTCAGCCCACGATGTTGTGCCGACCATTTATCCTAATCTAAGATCAACCTAACCTACACCCCTTCAATTAACTGCTGTCCATGTGCCTGCCTAAGAGTCGCTTAAATGTCCCTAATGACTCTGACTCCACCACCTCTGCTGGCAGTGCATTCCACACACCCACCACTCTCTGTGCACAGAACCTACCTCTGACATCTCCCCTATAACTTCCTCCAATCACCTTAAAATTATGTCCCCTCGTGACAGCCATTTCCATCCTGGTGAAAAATCTCTGGCTATCCACTCGATCCATGCCTCTCATCACCTTGTACACCTCTATCAATTCACCTCTCTGCCTTCTTCGCTCCAGTGGGAAAAGCTCTCGCTCCTTCAACCTTTCTTCATAAGACATGCCCTCCAGTCCAGGCAGCATCCTGGTAAATCTCCTCAGTACCCTCTCCAAATCATTCACATTCTTCCTATAATGAGGCGTGTCAGAACTGGACACAGTAATAGTCATACTCACAAAATTATACATTTCAGCTAATGTCCCAAACTTCTCCATCACCGTCCCCAAGCATTACGTGTCCCATAGGCCACTCACAAATTTCCCCTTTCAGGTACCGCACATGACCGGTAATGTGAAAAAGAAAATGAAAGGAACCATGCATTGAAACACACTGCAATTTTCTTTTTACAGGGATCACTGCAGGTGGGACATAAGAACATAAGAACTAGGAGCAGGAGTAGACCATCTGGCCCCTCGAGCCTGCTCCGCCATTCAATGAGATCATGGCTGATCTTTTGTGGACTCAGCTCCACTTTCCGGCCCGAACACCATAACCCTTAATCCCTTTTTTCTTCAAAAAACGATCTATCTTTACCTTAAAAACATTTAATGAAGGAGCCTCAACTGCTTCACTGGGCAAGGAATTCCATAGATTCACAACCCTTTGGGTGAAGAAGTTCCTCCTAAACTCAATCCTATATCTACTTCCCCTTATTTTGAGGCTATGCCCCCTAGTTCTGCTTGCACCCGCCAGTGGAAACAACCTGCCCGCATCTATCCTATCTATTCCCTTCATAATTTTAAATGTTTCAATAAGATCCCCCCTCATCCTTCTAAATTCCAACGAGTACAGTCGCAGTCTACTCAACCTCTCCTCGTAATCCAACCCCTTCAGCTCAGGGATTGACCTCGTGAATCTCCTCTGCACACCCTCCAGTGCCAGTACGTCCTTTCTCAAGTAAGGAGACCAAAACTGAACACAATACTCCAGGTGTGGCCTCACTAACACCTTATACAATTGCAGCATAACCTCCCTAGTCTTAAACTCCATCCCTCTAGCAATGAAGGACAAAATTCCATTTGCCTTCTTAATCACCTGTTGCACCTGTAAACCAACTTTCTGTGACTCATGCACAAGCACACCCAGGTCTCTCTGAACAGCAGCATGCTTTAATATTTTATTGTTTAAATAATAATCCCATTTGCTGTTATTCCTACCAAAATGGATAACCTCACATTTGTCAACATTGTATTCCATTTGCCAGACCCTAGCCCATTCACTTAACCTATCCAAATCCCTCTGCAGACTTCCAGTATCCTCTGCACTTTTCGCTTTACCACTCATCTTAGTGTCATCTGCAAACTTGGACACATTGCCCTTGGTCCCCAACTCCAAATCATCTATGTAGATTGTGACACCAGAGGTGGAGACACATCAGTATGCATTCAGGAGTGTGGGGGCCTGGGAGTACTCAATATTGACTCTGGGCCCTATGAAGTCTTATTGCATCAAATAAAACATGAGGAAGGAAACCACTTGCTGATTATCACCTACTGCCATCCCTCAGCTGATGAATCTGTTCTCCTCCATGTTGAACATCACTTGGAAGAAGTACCAAAGGCAGCATAGGTATATAATGTAGTCTGAGTGAAGACTTCAATGTCCATCACCAAGAGTGGTTCAGTAGGACCACTACTGACTGAATTGGTCGAGTCCTGAAAGGCATATCGGCAGACTGGATCTACAGCAGGTGTTGAAATAACCAACACAATGAAGAAACCTACTTGCCCTCAAAAAACTACCTGTTGCAGATGTACCTGTCCATCACAGTATTGGTAGGTGTGACCACGGCACAGACCTTGTGAAGACAAAGTCCCATCTTCATACTGAGGAAACCCCCCTTAATGCTGGGTGGTACTTATATTGTGCATACAGAGGAGCAGAATTGCATTTCACTACAATCTACAGCTGCATATCCTGGTCTATCCCATATTCTACCATTACAGAAAGCCAGGTGATCAACCCTTGTTCAATTTAGGAGAGGATGCCGCGTGTAGCACCAGGCATACCGAAAAATGAAATGCCAACCTAGTGAAGTCACAAAACAAAACTACACATAGCAAGATCTGTACAACATTCAGAGTTGGGTTGAGATGTGGCAAGTACTGTTCAAATGATCATCTACAACACTTAACTGGATCAGCCAAATAGATAGTGGGCAAGATTCTCTGGCCTCCTTGCCGTGTGTTTCTCGGTGGTGGGGGGTAGCCCGCCATTGGCCAGCAGTGGGATCTTCTTGTCCCACCGCTGTCAGTGGGATTTCCCATGGAATCCACCCTATGCCTCTGGGAAACCAGCAGCAGGGGTGCGACGTCGGCGGGAGCAGAAGATCCTGCCAGCGTGAAGAGCTGGAAGATCCAGTGTGATTACATAATCAGATCAATTATTTTATGCCGACTGACTTCCAAAGTCTGTCTCCCATCTAGAAGGCACATGTCAATAATGTGATGGCATACTTTCCATTTACCTGGATGAGTGGAGCTCCAGCAACACTCAAGAAGTCTGACACCATCAAGACAAAGAAGCCCAGCTTGATCAACACCCCATCCAATACCGTAAACCGTTACTCACTCCATCTTCGGTGCTTCATGGAGCAGTGGGTACGATACGTATGATAAACTACAGTACTCACAAAGACAGTTTCCAAACCAATCAACTCAGCACCTAGAAGAACAAGGGCACAGGTGCACGCGAACACCACCAACTCCAAGTCAAACACCATCCTGACTTGGAGCTTCATTGCTGTTCCTTCACTGGTGCTGGGTTAAAATCCACAATTCCCTCCCTAGCAGCACTGTGGATTTATCTACATCACATGGACTGCAGTGTCCCAGATGACCTCCTTCCAAGAGAAATTAGGATGGATCTTGCTAGAGATACTCACATTCCGTGAATTTAAAAAAATTTCCCTTTCACTTTTGCAATTACTGTACATTATAAAAAGAATACCCTGCCTGTGACAAGACATGGTCACATTGGAATGACTTATTTGTGAATTAAATTGAAGATGGGCCTCAGAATTCAACTGTAAATCCCTGTTTTATGTAACTCCTTATAAGAGTGGTTTCACTTAAAAGGGTTTATATGCATTCCATTTAAAGTGCAGCGTTCCGTTTTAACCGGTGCAAGCTGTGTGATGACATCATTGCGTGCCGATATGATGATGGACCGGTAACTCTGAGAGGAGAGTCTGGTTTGTGATCGTGTTGGTGCCATTCTGCCTTACTGTATATTTGAGGAACATTTTCTTTGCTGCATTTTCAGGCAGTCCCGCTGTACTCAACGAAACTTGATTTTTAAACTTTTTTTTATTGTACCCTGCACGAGTTGAGGAAATCTCTGGACATTTGTTTCAATTCTTACATTGATTTTTCTGGGCAAAAACTATCCTCAGGAACGCAACTCTGGCTTGAACATTGGTTCATACGGGACAGCATGCTTCATTGGCAGGAGCTTTGCTTAAAATCGAGATTTACAAGAACACAACCACCACTTTAAGCGAGGACTCCCTTTATTCTTAACTGGCAATAAAGAGTCCCTCTCAAAGACAGATATGTAGATTTTAATTCCAAACAAAACTCTGAGCTACAGGCATGCTTTGAATGCTTACTGCTGTAGCCATCTCAGATGGCCACCTGCAAAGGACCATGGGAATTATGGCCAACCCAGGACTCAGACAGACTCAGAGCGTGTGTGTATTTGCAACCCAGATAGCTAGATGCGATTGAAACCCCCACTCGTTTGCATTCTAATGGCCCATTTCCCCAGAACAATAGGACTGCACTCAAGAAACCGATACAGCCACAGACTGATTGGCGCCACTCCCTTTACTCAGGGAGCCCAAACAGCCAAGGTCAATGACCGCTAAGGACACGCCCAGCCATCAAGGCACCCGCCCGTTTATTGGCCAAAATCGAAGGCAGAGATCGAAGCCTGTCGAATTACTGGGTCCAAGTTAAGGATCGCCCCAAAGAGCTCAAAATCCCAGAGTGTTAAGAAGAGACACAGGCATGTGCTCGGTCTCTCTTGGATCCGGCTTATGCCAACCCAAGTGCAGCATAACGACCAGACAGACATGTTTAAGACCAACGATCACTACCAGACGGATGAGCCCAGCAGAAACAGAGCCACTTCTTTCACCCAGCCACGCAAGATCCGGACAAAGGCCTTGTCCATCTGCATAGAGCCGGTTGCCCTGAAGTTAAGTATAGGTTATTGTAGTTGTTAGGTGTAATTTAACTTGTCGTGTTTTGTGTTGCATGTCGAAGTAATCCTTGTGTGTAAATGAACTTGAACTGACTAACTGGTTGTGTGGTCCTTTGATCAATATCCGGTAAAGCCTTGTGGTGGTATAATTTGATACATAGAATCATAGAATTTACAATGCAGAAGGAGGCCATTCAGCCCATCGAGTCTGCATCGGAAAGAGCACCCTACCCAAGCCCACACCCTATCCCCTTAACCCAGTTACCCCACCCAACACGAAGGGCAATTTTGAACACTAAGGACAATTTAGCATGGCCAATCCACCTAACCTGCACATCTTTGGACTTGGATACCTTGCGACTCTAAAGAACATTATTGGTGACTCTGGTGGCGATTGGCAACACTGTGTCATGTGTTTATTTAATTTAATATTGCTGCTGTGTATATAGTTTGGCTACCATCATCGGCTGCTTCTGGTAAAGTAAGCCTTTCACAAATTAATTTTATCTTTTCTAAAAAAATGTAATGTTCCCTCAGGACCTCAAGTAGCATAATTTAGAAGAGTCCAACTATACACTGACTTCGATAAAAATATATTTTCTCAATTTGATCAGTTGCATCGAGAATAAAAACGTCTCGCATCATTTGACACAATGAAGTAAAACTGCAGGTAGCATGATTTGAAGGCTACTCATGCATGAACTTTTGAGATTAGAGCTTTACTGACTAAGTGCATTTGATTAACAGATGAAAGATTTATGGCAATTAGTCATCCTTAATCAAATTGAATTTACTGCTGCTGAGCGTAAATTTCAATGTTGAGAACACTTAAGAGAAACTGAACAGAAACACCAATTGTTGTGTGATAAATGTAAGAAATCATATTTTATATTTGTTGCAGTAATCTTATTCAATTGGGTTTAAGATGTATACAGCCAGTATGTGGGCTAATGCTGTGATTAAGGGGTCACAAAAGTGAGGCAATCGTTGATTTTGCATGGGGAGCATTCTGCTGATAGATTTGAGAAGCATTTACTTGTTTACAGGTAGGTAGCTAATAGAATATTATTTTGGTTTTATTACTCGAGGTCCCTGGGGTGTAGATAATTTATAAGAGAGAGATACTGGGCATGGTTTAATGGCCTCGTCGCGCCCAATTTGCAACAAAGAAATAACTTTACAGATAATGTGATTCATTCTGTGTTCAAATTAGTTTGTTTTGACATAAAATATACCTATTGGTCAGTGTCATCACTCCTATGCTGCAGTCACCTTTCCTCATGGTTTTACAAATTGCAAATAGTTGGGCTCTCATCCAGGATCCTAACATGCCTGTAGCATTCAGAGCATAAATGTCTCATCCTATGTTGAATCCAGACGCAGAAGCCTGGAATTTGTGTATTTACTACAGAAACATAGTTTCAGTTTTCTACCACAAATACACTCCAGTGTAGATAGGACCTACTGCATCCAATAGAAGTGCTGACACAGGCTTTAGCTCTGACACTTACTAACAATTATGCTATAGTCAGAAAGTTGAAATTTGGCATTAGTAGTCATGTTATCTATAAATTATGTTAAAGTTTTAACATTGATGTAGGTTTACTACATAAGAGTACCATCACCAGATCAATCCCAGGACCAGCATATAGACATGTTGCAAGATACTCATTTATTTGTGCCTATAATTACCTGTTTCTCCCCAAAGTGTATCAAAACTGTTAATCTGCGCTCGTTCCACTTCTTCCTCATCCTTTTCTGGTAGATCCAAGAGATATGACACAATCTGAAATAAAATGCAAAACACTGTAAAAAGAATGAGATCAGTAAAATAAAGTAATTTGCTCCTGATTTGATCCACCTCTCCAAGGAATCACAGAATGATACTGCACTGACCAAAGTTATTCAGCCCATCATGTCTGTTTCCACTCTTTGGTGGAACTATCCAATTAGTCCTCCTCCCCTCCTCTGTCCTCATAGCTCTGTAAATGTTCAAGTGGTTATGCCAAGTTTTTTTGAATGTTATTATTGAATTTGTTTCCGCAACCCTTTCAGATAGCACATTCCAGATGACAACAACTTGCTGTGTAAAGAAAGTGGTAATTTTGCCACACACCTTAAATCTGTGTCATTTTGTTTACTGACATTCTGTCATTGGAAAAAGTTCTCTCTCATTTACTCAATCAAAACTATTCATAATTTTAAATACCTCAAGCAAATCCCTCCTTACCCCTTTCTGCTCCAAGGACTGTTCTGCACCCCTTTCAAAGTGTACCATTTAGTTTATTTCACTTCTCCTCAATCCTCGGTCAAATATTTATCACTTCACACGTCTCTGCATTAAATGTCACCTGCCATTTGTCCACCCATTTCACCAGTGTTTGTGTCGGCCTCATTGTTTACAGTATTTTTGAGGTTTATGTACTGCAAACTTTGAAATGATGTCCTGTATACCCTGGTCCAGGTCATTAATGTATCATCAAAATAAGCAGTGCCGCTGACACGGACCCATAGGAAACATCACTGTAAATTTCCCTCCAGGCGGAATTGAAAGATAACCGTTCACCACAATTGTTTGCTAAATATTTCCAGCACCTGCAGTATTGTGCTCTTAATTTAACTTCTGGGTTTATCTCACTCCCCTTTTTTGAACAGGAGTGTAACATGTAAAATCATCTAGCCCTGACACCATTCCCACATCTAAGGAGAAATGGAAGATCATGCCCAGAGCCTCTGCAATTTCCACTCTTACTTCTCTCATCAACCAAGGGTGTATCCATCTGGACCATAGGTGGACTACCAATGAACAGTATCCAGTATTGCTAGTACTTCTTCCTTTACTGCTACATTGGCAGCATCATGAGGAGCTGGTTTAGCATAGTGGGCTAAACAGCTGGCTTGTAATGCAGAACAATGCCAGCAGCGGGGGTTCAATTCCCGTACCGGCCTCCCCGAACAGACGCAGGAATATGGCAACTAGGGGCTTTTCACAGTAACTTCATTAAAGCCTACTTGCGACAATAAACGATTATTATCTTCATCTCTAGTGAAGACAGATGCAAAGTACACATTCAGTATCTCCTCAGCTCTGCCCTCTGCCTCCACAGGAATATCTCATTTTTGGATCTCTAATCTGTTGGATGCTAACTACCTTTGACCATTCTTATTTTAATATGCTTATAAAAAGTTTTTTGGTTCTGTTTTTTGTTAGCTGGCAATCAATTTTCATGATTGCTTATTTAGATCTCTATTTTCTACTTGGTTTGATTCTTGATAGAAGCCTTACACTTGTCATAAGCCTATTGTCTAATTTTATGTCTCTATATCATTTGTCATCCAAGAAGTTCAATCATTGGATATCCTTCCTTTCCTCCTCTTGGGAATATTTATATTTGTCTCCGAATTGTCTCCTTTTTAAAGGCCTCCCATTGTTCAATGACTGTTTCGCCTAGCATTTTTTGATTTCAATCCACCGGGGCTAGATCCCTTTTCAACTTACTAATGTTGTCCCTCCTGCAGCAGAGAATTTCTCTGCTCTATTGTTCCTGGTCGACTTCAATTATTCTAATATGGCATTCCAGTGCCAAAACTGTCGCAGAGCTGATGCAGAGAACTGGCTAAAGTTTTAATTCTGAACAGCATAAGATAGGCTGGAAGCATTCAACGACTGAAATATTCTTGAATGTTTTTACAACTCACCAAGTTCTTAAGGTCTACAAACATTGGTCAGAAAGCTTATCTGTAAGGTCTCGCCCTCTGTGCGCAGATTGGTAGGCACCTCCCCACAATGTGGGCAATAATAGTTTTAAATGTGCTCAGAACTCTAACTCCTGTTTATTAGGAAAATAGGAACAGGAGTAGGCAATTCAGCCCCTCGAGCCTGTCCCCATCGTTTAATGAGATCATGGCTGATCTGTGGCCTAACTCCATATACCTGACTTTGACCCATATCCCTTAATATCTTTGCTTAACAAAACTCTTTCTATCTCAGATTTAACATTAACAACTCTTCTAACTTCAACTATTCTTTGCAGGAGAGAGTTCCAAACCTCTAGCACACTTTGAATGAAGAAGTGCTTCCTAACATCTCTCCAGAATGGTCTAGCCCTAATGTTTGGACAATGGCCCCTAGTTTTAGCATCTCCAGCCAGTGGAAGGATTTCACCTTTATCTACCCTGTCTTTCCCTGTTAATATCTTGAATACTTGGATAAGATCAGCGCATAACCTTCTAAATTCTAGTGAAAATAGGCCTAATTTGTGTAATCTCTCTTTGTAACGTAACCTTTGTAGGTCAAAGTATAACTTTTGTAAACCTACATTGCACTCCCTCCAAGGCCAAAATATCCTTCCTAAGGTGTGGTGCCCAGAACTGCTCACAGTACTCCATGTGGGGTCTAGCCAGGGTTTTGTATAGCTGCAGCATACCCCATGTGTGTTTATACTCCCATCCTCTAGATACGAAGACCAACATTCCATTAGCCTTTATGATTATTTTCTGCACTTGTTCGTGGCACTTTAAGGATCAATGCATCTGAACTCATTCCGAGTCTCTTTGGACATCCACTGTACTTAACCTCTTTCCATTTAGAAAGTGCTCTGCTCTATCCTTTTTTGGTCCAATCCATTGCACTATCCTACATTGTAAAACAACTTGAAAATCTATCAAACGCATTACGCACCTCAGTATATCCCATGCTTGCCGCAGCAATAAGTGCCTGTTGAACTGCATGGCTCTTCTTAAACACCCCTTGCTGCTGTCCTGTCAGTGTCCAATCAGCCTGGATCAGGAATTTAACCACTTCCAAGTGGCCTCTCAATGCTGCATGGACCAGAGCACACTGTCCATTCTTATCCAGATGGTCCACCTTTGAGGATGAATAGTTAGTCAGCTCAAACATGAATCTTCGAGCTACTTTAAGTAATGCATTAGAAAGATTTAACTAAAGACTTGTATTTCCTTTAAAATGCAAATTGCATCAGTCCCAGTCCATTACTCACAAGATCTCAAGTAAAGGGGAATGAGCCAAAGCAAAGAAAATAAGGGAAATGTCTGGGCAATAGTGACCATAACATTACATGCTTTAAGGTAATAATTGCGAAGGACATAAGTATGCCAGACATGTGTAAAATATTGGGTAAAAGTTGATTTTGAGGGGCTGAGAAGATAAAATGGAAAACAATATTGGCCAACCATTATGTAGAACAGCAATGGGAAACATTTCAAACAGTGTTCAATCGAGCATGGGGAAAAATATGCTCTGCAAAAAGCAAGAGCAGGCTAAACACTAATGGGTCACCATGCAAGCATAAGGACAGAGGAAATAAATTGAGGATAATGAAGGAGACATACACCAAGTACATGGCAGCAGGGGTAGAACATGACAGGGAGAATACAAAGAGATAAGAAGAGAAATGCAAATTGGAAGGGCAAAGATAAATTATGAAATTAACTTCACAAGAAACATAAATCAAAATACAAAAATATTGTAAAGAGACAAAGAAAAAAGGAAAGTCACAAAATTGATAATTGGGACACTTATTGATGGACTTGGTAATATCACAGGCAACACTACTGAAATATCAGAAATACTGAAGAATTACTGTGATTCAGAATTTGCTGGAAAAAAGGGCAGATGGACATGACATTGGATAATGAGATTAGAAATGAGGTCACTGCATTTAAAATAAAAAGGTAAAATATTAAATAAACTAATAAAAATTAAAGAGGATAAAACCGCTGCTCGGAAGGGTTACATCCATGCGCTTTAATATAATCTAGAAAAGAGACATTATCATATAATTTTTAATAATTCCTTGGAAAATATGTAGTGCTACAAGATTAGAGGAAGGGAGAAAGGTGGTACATGCTCAGCGAACTATAGACCAGTAGCTTAATCTGTTCAAGGAACAGTGTCGATATGTATGTCCCTGTCAGGCAGTGAAGAGATGGTCGAGTGAGGGAACCATGGTTGACAAGAGAGGTTGAATGTCTTGTTAAGAGGAAGAAGGAGACTTATGTAAGGCTGAGGAAACAAGGTTCAGACAGGGCACTGGAGGGATACAAGATAACCAGGAGGAAACTGAAGAAAGGGATTAGGAGAGCTAAGAGTGGGCATGATAAATCTTTGGCGGGTAGGATCAAGGAAAACCCCAAGGCCTTTTACACATATGTGAGAAATATGAGAATGACTAGAGCGAGGGTAGATCCGATCAAGGACAGTAGCGGGAGATTGTGTATTGAGTCTGAAGAGATAGGAGAGGTCTTGAACAAGTACATTTCTTCAGTATTTACGAATGAGAGGGGCCATATTGTTTGAGAAGACAGTGTGAAACAGACTGGTAAGCTCGAGGAGATACTTGTTAGGAAGGAAGATGTGTTGGGTATTTTGAAAAACTTGAGGATAGACAAGTCCCCCGGGCCTTACGGGATATATCCAAGGATTCTATGGGAAGCAAGATATAAATTGCAGAGCCGTTGGCAATGATCTTTTCATCCTCACTGTCAACAGGGGTGGTACCAGGGGATTGGAGAGTGGCGAATGTTGTGCACCTGTTCAAAAAAGGGAATAGGGATAACCCTGGGAATTACAGGCCAGTTAGTCTTACTTCGGTGGTAGGCAAAGTAATGGAAAGGGTACTGAGGGATAAGATTTAAGAGCATCTGGAAAGACACTGCTTGATTAGGGATAGTCAGCGCTGATTTGTGAGGGGTAGGTCTTGCCTCACAAGTCTTATTGAATTCTTTGAGGAGGTGACCAAACATGTGGATAAAGGTAAAGCAGTGGATGCAGTGTACATGGATTTTAGTAAGGCATTTGATAAGGTTCCCCATGGTAGGCTTATGTAGAAAGTAAGGAGGCATGGGATAGTGGGAAATTTGGCCAGTTGGATAACGAACTGGCTAACCAATAGAAGTCACAGAGTGATGGCGGATGGCAAATATTCAGCCTGGAGCCCAGTTACCAGTGGTGCACTGCAGAGATCAGTTCTGCGTCCTCTGCTGTTTGTGATTTTCATTAATGACTTGGATGAGGGAGTTGAAGGGTGAGTCAGTAAATTTGCAGACGATACGAAGATTGGTGGAGTTGTGGATAATGAGGAGGGCTGTTGTCGGCTGCAAAGAGACATAGATAGGATGCAGAGCTAGGCTGAGAAGTGGCAGATGGAGTTTAACCCTGAAAAGTGTGAGGTTGTCCATTTTGGAAGGACAAATATGAATGCGGAATACAGCGTTAATGGTAGGGTTCTTGGCAATGTGGATGAGGAGAGAGATCTTGGGGTCTATGTTCATCGATCTTTGAAAGTTGCCACTAAAGTGGATAGAGCTGTGAAGAAGGCCATTGGTGTGCTAGCGTTCATTAGCAGAGGGATTGAATTTAAGAGCCGTGAGGTGATGATGCAGCTGTACAAAACCTTGATACGGCCACATTTTGGAGTAGTGTGTGCAGTTCTGGTCGCCACATTTTAGGAAGGATGTGGAAGCTTTGGAAAAGGTGCAAAGGAGATTTACCAGGATGTTGCCTGGAATGGAGAGTAGGTCATACGAGGAAAGGTTGTGGGTGCTAGGCCTTTTCTCATTAGAACGGAGAAGGATGAGGGGCGACTTGATAGAGGTTTATAAGATGATCAGGGGAATAGATAGAGTACACAGTCAGAGACTTTTTCCCCGGGTGGGACAAACCATTACAAGGGGACATAAATTTAAGGTGAATGGTGGAAGATATAGGGGGGATGTCAGAGGTAGGTTCTTTACCCAAAGAGTAGTGGGGGCATGGAATGCACTGCCTGTGGAAGTAGTTGAGTCGGAAAAATTAGGGTCCTTCAAGTGGCTATTGGATAGGGACATGGATTACGGTAGAATGATGGGGCATAGAGGTTTATAAGATGATCAGGGGAATAGATAGAGTAGACAGTCAGAGACTTTTTCCCCGGGTAGAACAAACCATTACAAGGGGACATAGGTGGAAGATATAGGGGGGATGTCAGAGGTAGGTTCTTTACCCAGAGAGTAGGGGGGGGGCATGGAATGCACTCCCTGTGGAAGTAGTTGAGTCGGAGACATTAGGGACCTTCAAGCGGCTATTAGATAGGTACATGGATTACGGTAGAATGATGGGGTGTAGATTAATTTGTTCTTAATGTAGGACAAAAGTTCGGCACAACATCGTGGGCTGAAGGGCCTGTTCTGTGCTGTATTTTTCTATGTTCTAACATTGGCAGTAGGAGAGGTTATGAAATCCCTGCTAAAGAAAAGAACAGAAGAACATCCAGAAACCAAATCTAATAATGAATAGTAAGCATGGATTTCAAAAGGAGATAATCTGGTCTTACTTACCTCACTGATTTTTTTGAAGATGTAACTGGAAGCAGACAAGGGTAATGTAGTAGATGTAATTTATCTAGATTTTCAAAAAGCCTTCGATAACGTACCGCATGATAGACTAATGAATAAGGTCAGAGAATGCGGGGTCAGGAGACAAGTAGCAGAATGACAGCTAGCTGGATCAAGCAGAGAGTGGAAGTAATGGGGAGCTATTCGAGGTGACAGAAGGTGCAAAGTGGTATTCCACAAGGGTGAGTACTGAGACCACTGTTGTTCACATTTATATCAATGAGTTAGTCTTTAGAATCATAAACTCAACTTTTGAATTTGCAGATAACACCAAATGTGAGGGGGCAGGGGGTTGGGTGGTGAAATTGTCAATAATGGGGACTACCAAAATTACAAGAAAATCTTAACAATCTTTTAGAATGCATATATAATTAGCAAATTAATTTATAAATGTGAGGTCTAACATTTTTGACAAGAAAAATAAGAAGGTTACACATTACTTACACAATAAGGATCTAAATGGTGTAAAGGAGCAAAGTGATCTAGGAGTACAAATTTACAAACCACTGAAAGTTGCAAAACAATTCAACAAGGCCAAACAAGAGCAAACCAAGCACTCGGGCTTATTTTTGGACGGGAGGAATTGAAAAGTAAATAAGTAATGTTAAACTAGTATGGAACCTTGGTTCGCCCACATCGGGATTATTGCATACAATTCTGAGAGGGTGTAAAAAGATTTAAATGGAGAATGTCAGATATGCAAGGGTGTAGACTTATCAGGAAAGGAGGAACAGACTGAGTTGCCTATCTCCTGCAAGGAGAAGATCAAGGGGTGACCAAATAGAGACCTTTAAAATTATAGAATGTGTTGATAGAGTAGACACAGATAAAATGTTTTCAGATGTAAACATTTCCTGTCGGAAAGAGCAAAACCATCTATATAAGATAGTCATCAAAAATTCAAATAGTGAATTCAGAAGAAACATGGACTGAGGAACTCGCTAATGCAGGGAGCGCTTGAAACAGATAATATAGGTGTAGTTAATGGGAGATAGATAAGCCTTAAGGAGAAGGAAATGGCAGGCGAGGAAAGGCAGAGGAAACTTGATTGGAGCATATATACTGGATCAACTGGTTGGGTTAAATGGCGTATTTCTGTGCGGTATATCCTCAGAACTGAGGGCTAAAGTCAAAAATGGAAGGGTCTGCAGCCCTCATGAAATCTTTATTTAAATCTCAATATCAACCATAAAAATTACATTTCTGAATAACAGAACAAAGGAGTGGAGCAACTAAAGGGTTAATTAATGAAATTTTACATGTTGTTTTATATAACAAATCAACATTTGACACTTAATAAATTTTGAAGACTTACCTTTGCACGTCTTTTGGAAAGTAGATGAACAACAGTGAGGTGTCCAGAAGCTGCTGCATAGCCCAAGGGCGTCAGCCCACTCTCTGAGCAAGCATCCACGTTTGCTCCAAATTCTAGCAGGAGTGCAACCATGTCTGAGTTACCAAGATGGGATTGGACGCACAATATTGGGGCATTGTTCAACACCTCTGTCCGGTAATTCACATTGGCACCACCCAAAATCAGTAAACGACTCACCTGGTTATTAGCAAGATTCTCAGTATTAGCATAGTCATATAAAGTAAAAACAGATCACACACAAAATCATAGGAAAAGGCCGACAGCATATCTGTAGTTACTGTACAATAGATGTTGTGGGCAGACAGGATCTATTTTTATCATTTCTATGTATTAAAGTTGGATAAGTCACCACTGATATTTTATTTAGTCAATCCTCTTCCCCAATAACTTTTGTTATATTTGTTGCTTAAGTAGTTACTGCCTTCGTCTCACTGTTACGGACGCCTGGTCAGCTCTCAACAGTGACTAAGAGACTGGACCAGAACCACAACTTTTTAAAGTTTTTAAGGTGGTGCGGGAAGATCGATTCATTCCACGAGCGATAATATAAGAAATAGGGCTTGGTTATATTATAAACAAACTTTATTACAACGAAAGAAATAAAAAATATTTTTAAAACTTTAACCTGAACAATAATAGATAACATGTAGTTTCTTAACCTTAACACACTAGTTCCTATTAAACAGTAATTTAAATGTTCATGAAGCTGTCATTCCACTTTCACAGAAAGGCAAAGGCGATACTTGCATTTACGAAGCAATTTTTCTTCTGTTAGGGAAATTCTTTTAGAACCCTTTTACAAAGCCTGCCTCAATGACAACTTGCAGGACCTCTCTCGGTCGCTTTCCAAAGCCTTCTCTCTGTACCTGTTCAAAATAGGATCTTTTCTCTCTCTCTCTGAGATCCGCCCAGCCCCTGAAACAAAGAATCTTTTCTGGGGTGCTCAGACATGAACCCATCAGTGTTATCTTGACTCTCTGATTTTCCAATCTCGTTTACATAAAAGAACCCAGCCATGCTGTTGATATGCAACTAACCTCCCATTGACAGACAAAGAGGTCAGACTCTGTAATGGATATGAACTGGTCATACAGGAGTGCCCTGAAGGACAATGGATCTCAAGTGATTCATCCTTGCTGAACAGGGCCATCCTGCGAATTCCCACTGATGAATTTAAGTCTGATTGGGACAAGGTAACTCATGCCTGGTGTGGGCATATCCCCCTGACTACATGCTAGCAGTTTTTCCCCCTCAATTTGTTTAACCCCTAAATTGCTGCTCGATCTTCGATCCCATTTCTGGACCCAATTTACTCATATTTCCCTCACGGCCTGTTCTGTGCTGTATTTTTCTATGTTCTATGTAACACTCACTATGTAGAAGTATCCCTTCAATATGTTCACAATTTTACTGAATAAGGACCTTCTCCACTGTGGCATTTTAATGTCATCTTAATTTCTGCATATCCATTGCATTGTGTAGAGCACCAAATAGGAACATATTTAATTTGTAAGGTCTTCCTTATTTTTCCTAATGTAGCTGATTGCCAACAAACAGATGTACAGACTATCATCTGGAAGGGAGGAATATTTGGAAGCATGCTCCTTCAGAATTTGTTAAAACTATTTTGGATGTATGCTCATGTTCTCCCCTTATGACTGACAGGAAAGACAGGAGCTATAGGGGCAAACAACTGAGGTGCTTACAGGTATTAGTAACCTAAATTATGAGGGAAGGCTTTGAAAGCTTTGTTTATTTTCCATGGAACTTTGAAACAACTCAGTTGACATTTTCATTACATTTTTTCTCATTCTTGGTTAAGTTATGAATTAAAATACTTGGTCCTCTGGAACCAGTGCCTTGAGATAGTTGTAGATTAATGGAAGCATGTATTAAAACTTCATAGGCAAGCCACAACATTCGTTAGGAAACAGCAAAGTGGCCCATGGAGAACAAAGGGCAGGATTCTCTGACAGCTGATGCCGGAATTGGGAAACATGATTGGGCGGAGAATCTCACATCAGCTGAAAATAGAAGATGGCATTGGCCGCCCGATAGATGCCATGTTCCGGTGCCACGACAGTAGCGTGAATGCATTCTATGCTGCACGTACAGTAAACACCGTTGGCATATCATTAACGGTTCCGTCCAATATTCTCTGGGGCTCCTGCTGTGCTACGCCTCTGCCAGGAGGAATTACTGTCGGCAAGGCTCACTTGTGGTTTTAAAAATCATGAAACAGGCGCAGTGGCTGCTGTGGGAGAGCGTGGAAGTGTGGCCTTGGGCTGCCAGCTCTGCCGTTGTGACTTGAACATTCCAAGTCCAGTCGCATGTGAAGTGTGGAACCAAAGGTTCTAGTTCCACAATTTATTTTGTGAATCATGGCGCATCTAGCACCATGCAAGTATGGGGGACGACACCCGCTCCCGGTGTCTGTCAAGGTTACGGTTGCCTTGAACCTTTTCACCACGTGGTCCTTCCAGGCGCCAAGTAGGCACTGGTCAGGGTACTCCCAGACCTCGGTGCACAGGTGCATCCACGCGCCCGATATGCCTGGTCGGCAGAACATATCAGCTTCACTCTGGGCGGAACCCACCAGGATGCCAGGGCAGCGGGGTTTACCGCCATCACTGGGATACCCCAGGTTAAGGGATGATCGACAAGATGCATGTCCCCCTAAGAGCATCGCCGCATGAAGGGATGGTCTTCACGAACCAAAAGGGGTTCCACTCGATGAACATGCAGCTGATGTGTGACCATAAGATGCACATCCCACATACACATCTGCACCCGATACCCGGGCAGTGTAAACGACCCCTTCATCCTGGCACACTCGACGGTCCCCGACACCTTTAAGTCGCACACCCGGGTGAGGGGTTGAGCTCCTGGGTGACAGGGATTATTCGCTACGGTCATGGCTGATGATACCTGTCTGGAGGACACACAGACGTGGAGACCCACTTTCACGACGCCATGCATCAGTGTCCTGAAGATGTGGTTCAGGTGTATGAACCTCGTCTGACGAGGACGATGTGGGGTATGGCCAGGATCGGCAGGGCATGGTGCCCAGGGCGCTCTAGTCGCCTCCACTTTTGCTGACTAAGGGGCCTGGCCGACAGCGGCATGAACATTCCATCCAACCCCCACAACCCCCCCGTGCCCCAGCCAACCACCCAATCCCTTGACCACCCTCCCTGCACCATGAACCATGTTCCCCCCCACCCATGGCCATCCTCCTTACACCAATGAACTGCCCCCCCACCACAATTCCTACCTGCCTCACTATGGGACGTGGGTTCTTCGTTGCCAATAACAGCAGGTCTGGTCCATGGGATGAAGGATGTTGACGACCCGTACTGTGATGAGCTCTGGTGTTCCACATCGTTTGCGTCTGACTCCTGCCCACGGTAGCACTTTCCACTGTCCACCAGGGTGATCCCTGCATGTGAGCTGGCCATTCCATCACCCAGTCCCATTGAACCCATGGGGTGGCAGAGGGAAGGACGGGGTGCGGCGGGTGGAGAGGGATGGGGGCGGTGCTGGGTACTGTGGCAATGCACGATGGCTGACCTGGGGGCCCTGGCCCGTACCCAGCTCCAACAGCCGCCCCCCTCTGCAGCCAGCCCAGCCTTCACACCCTTCTGACAGAGCACCGAGGCAGTTTGTGAACGGGTGTTTATTGTGAAGAGGTGAACATGTATCTTCAGGTTTATGCCCTAACCCCTAATGCCATCCTGTGTGCTGCACCCTTGAGCTCTGTATCTGTGAAAAGGGGTATAAATATATTTTCAGAGAATTTACAGTGCAGAAGGAGGCCATTCGACCCATCAAGTCTGCACCGGCCCTTGGAAAGAGCACCCTACCCCCTACCCAAGGTCAACACCTCCACCCTATCCCCTTGACTCAGTAACCCCACTAAGGGCAATTTTGGACACTAAGGGCAATTTATCATGGCCAATCCACCTAACCCGCACATCTTTGGACTGTGGGAGGAAACCGGAGCACCCGGAGGAAACCCACACACACACGGGGAGGATGTGCAGACTCCGCACAGACAATGACCCAAGCCGGAATCACCCCTGGGACCCTGGAGCTGTGAAGCGATTGTGCTATCCACAATGCTACCGTGCTGCCCTGTCAGCCTCTTAAGTGCCAATCCTGACCCAGCCAATTGGATACAATTTTTCATTGGAATTTCTCTATTTCTACATGGCACTGTTGCTAATCTGGACCTGTGCCACTTTGGGGGTAATAGAGTGCCACCCATTCAATCCCGGTATCAGCACTTTGTCTCTCAAACAGAGAATCCAAACCAAAATGTTTACCCATTCCTCATCTATTTGTCTACACAGGGATGACATAAATGTAAAATGTCAGAATTAACTGTTACAGTGAAGAAGTCTTTCAATTACTTTGTTGCACAGTTGCCACAAGGTTCAAATTGCTCAGGTTCCAGTAGCTTTATGGATTTCCCACCCTCACTATTGTATCTCTATATTATCCCCATGCCTCTGTTTCTGAAGTGGAGATGCCGGCGTTGGACTGGGGTGAGCACAGTAAGAAGTCTTACAACACCAGGTTAAAGTCCAACAGGTTTGTTTCAAACACGAGCTTTCGGAGCACGGCTCCTTCTTCAGGTGAATGGAAAGGCTTGTTCCAGAAATATTTATATAGACACAGTCAGAGATGCCCCGGAATGCGAGCACCTGCAGGCAATCAAATCATCAAAGATGCAGAGAGAGAGGTAACTCCAGGTTGAAGAGGTGTGAATTGTCCCAAGCCAGTTCAGTCGGTAGGCCTCTGCAAGTCCAGGCTTGTTGGTGGGGGCCGAATGTAATGCGACATGAATCCCAGATCCCGGTTGAGTCCGCATTCATGCGTGCGGAACTTAGCTATAAGTTTTTGCTCAGCAATTTTGCGTTGTCGCGTCTCCTGAAGGCCTCCTTGTAGAATGCTGACCCGGAGATCAGAGGCTGAATGTCCTTGACTGCTGAAGTGTTCCCCAACTGGAAGGGAACAGTCCTGCCTGTTGATAGTCGCACGATGCCCGTTTATTCGTTGTCGTGGAACTTAGCTATAAGTTTTTGCTCAGCAATTTTGCGTTGTCGCGTCTCCTGAAGGCCTCCTTGTAGAATGCTGACCCGGAGATCAGAGGCTGAATGTCCTTGACTGCTGAAGTGTTCCGACAACGAATAAACGGGCATCGTGCGACTATCAACAGGCAGGACTGTTCCCTTCCAGTTGGGGAACACTTCAGCAGTCAAGGACATTCAGCCTCTGATCTCCGGGTCAGCATTCTACAAGGAGGCCTTCAGGAGACGCGACAACGCAAAATTGCTGAGCAAAAACTTATAGCTAAGTTCCGCACGCATGAATGCGGACTCAACCGGGATCTGGGATTCATGTCGCATTACATTCGGCCCCCACCAACAAGCCTGGACTTGCAGAGGCCTACCGACTGAACTGGCTTGGGACAATTCACACCTCTTTAACCTGGAGTTACCTCTCTCTCTGCATCTTTGATGATTTGATTGCCTGCAGGTGCTCGCATTCCGGGGCATCTCTGACTGTGTCTATATAAACATTTCTGGAACAAGCCTTTCCATTCACCTGAAGAAGGAGCCGTGCTCCGAAAGCTCGTGTTTGAAACAAACCTGTTGGACTTTAACCTGGTGTTGTAAGACTTCTTACTCTGTTTCTGAAATCACTTGTCTACAGTCATGATGAGAGTGCAGTCCAGCTGATGTCAAATAATTCTTTATAACCACTACCCTGAGTATTCAAATCACATTTCCCCCATCATCTCCCATTACCAGTGAACTGCTTCACCCGTTAATTTCAGATGAGAATTAAAGAATGTCATCAGCACTGCTGCAGACTGGTTTCAGTGACTGTGGGACTGAAACCAATAATAAACTATTTGAGAAACAAATACCCTGCTGCACAACAACCCATGGAAATCTAGTCACTGAAGACTGATTAAAATGTCTGACTGCCTGCTCAACCTGGGGGTGGTTTTATAATCTGCTGCAGCTGAAAGCCAAAGATGCTTTCTGCTTCAGTGGCAATGATATTCATAGCCTGCATTAAAATCAAATACTTATGTGCCCTAACCAGAAGAATATGTTACAAAATATTCCATAGATGTGATGAAAAGATCACAGCCAGCAAGTCTGCAGCACATTGAAAACAGGTTTACATTTCACATAAGTTAAAGTTCCAAACCATCAGTCCTAGTGATTTGGTTAATGTGCAACACGACTTGTAGGAAAGATGGGCATTGAAAGATTGAAATAAATTGGAGGATAAATATTTTCCATTCAATATTTAGTACATTTTCACAGACAATTTCTGAAATCCATCTGTCATCAATCATTAGCCATAATCAGCAAAAATATAGCGTTCACAGTGCTGGGTGGGGGGAGAGTGAATGGGTAGGCTATAAAGTACACATCCGTGGTTCATGGATGCGGCTTCCCATATAAACCAGCAGTTGCTTCCATTCATGTATGATTTTGATGAAGTAAGTGTCTGAACCAGTGTGCAGATTAGAACTGGTCAGCACAGGTCTGAACCTTTTGGATTCATTGAGAGAGACAGGGTACTCCCTTTGGAGACATACAGTACCATTTCGATATGGTCCTGGGACACCCTTGGGAGGTGTCAGATACCATTTTGGAGAGGTAACCATTTCGGAGGGGCAAGCTACTTTTTGGAATTGTCAAAAGTAGGCATGATTGTGTGTAAAAAGTACATAAACTCATTGAAACTGTCGAAGCCGTCAAGGGATTTAACTCTGCTGGGTTTTAAATTTAAAAGAATGCATGTAATTTAAAAAAGAACAAAAACAATTCTTGCCTTTTCACTCTGTTGACGTATGCCTGAGGGCTAACGTTACAGGTATATATTGCATGACTGATGATATAACCTAAAATTATCATGGTGTGGTGCCTGTTCAGTGAGCAGTTTGATTGGCAGCTCTAAGTGGACATAGAATAGAGATTTGTGTTTTATATCAGATCATGTACTTAAGTGAAATGTTTGTTTTCATAAGATGAATTAAAAAAAATAAATAAATTGAAATGTCTTCAATGATAGTGTTATTTTTAAATCGTTACATCATCTTCATCCAAGAAAACCAGGAGGTAGATTTGTAATTGAGGCATGAGGGGTTCTGGAGCAAATTGTCATAGGGAGTGAAAAGGTATTAGAGGTGTTGCCAGGCTTAAAAGTAGACACGTCTCCAGGCGCCGGAATGTGGCAACTAGGGGCTTTTCACAGTAACTTCACTGAAGCCTACTTGTGACAATAAGCGATTTTCATTTCATTTCATGAATTGTGAGCCAGGAAGCTTTGGGAAGTGAAGGAGAAGATTGCAGGGGCTCTGAACAAAATGTTTAATTCCTCTCTGGCCGTGGGTAGGTTCCAGAGGACTGGAGAACAGTTAATGTAGTCCCACTATTTAAGAAAGGTTGTAGAGATAAGCCAGGGAACTACTGACTAGCAAGTCTCACGTCAGTGGTAGGGAACCTATTGGACAAACATCTGAAGGAGAGAATCTATCTTCACTTGGAGAGGCAAGGTTTGATCAGGAATAGTCAGCATGGCTTTGTCAGATGAGGGTAGTGCAGTTGATGTAGTTTAGAAGACCAATACAGCACAGGAACAGGCCCTTCGACCTTTCAAGCCTGCTCCGATCATGTGTCCTATCTCGACCAACCGCCTGTATTCTTGTATACCCTGTCTGTTCATGTCCCTATCCAGGTAAATCTTGAAGGTCGCTAACGTATGTGCCTCAACCACCTCACTTGGCAGTGCATTCCAGGCCACCACCACCCTCTGTGTAAAAATCTTCCTTCACATCTCCACTGAACCTTTTCCCCCTCACCTTGAACTTGTGCTCTCTTGTAATTGTCATTTCCATCCTGGGAAAAAGCCTCCAACTGTTCACCCTATCTATACCCCTAATAACTTTGTAAATTTCTATCAGGTCATCCCTCAGCCTCCATCTCTCTAGCAAGAACAATCCCAGTTTATTCAATCTCTCCCCCATCCCAGGCAACATCCTGGTAAACCTTTTCTGTACTTTCTCCAAAGCCTCCATTGTCCTGCTGTGCGGTGACCAGAATTGGACATAGTATTCCAAATGTGGCCTAACCAATGTTCCATATAATTGAAACATATTTCTTCATGCCTCTTGGGATATACCCAAGTCCCGCGAGGCAGTGGAATCTGAAGCATGCCAAAAAGGGTGTGACCAAACAGCGCCTAAGTAGGGTTTAAACCTACTTAGATGCACTTACCCAGGATCTGCCAGCCTCCTGGGATCTACCAGCCTTCTCAGCGAGACTGCAGCCAGAGAGCGTTCAGTACGGGCCCACAAACTCAGACCAGGCTGAACGGCATCCCGCCTTTGTGAGGTTTGGGGTGGAGGAGCCTGAAGAGGGGTACACCCCCAGGACCCCACAAGAGAGCTGTCCTCACTTGGGTGTGTGTGGAGTAGTGGATGTATGTGAGGGTGGCATTGTAAATGGGAGGGGGTATAGGAGGCCCACAAGCTCACTTAGAGATTGGGTCCCCTTTCAAAATAGCAGCCTAATCTTGAAGTTCAGCTCCACAGTGCTGAAAAAAATTCTAAATGTGAGTTAAACCAGTGAGAAACTCCCCAGTGCCCAAAAAAGTGGCTAAGTGCCGTTTGATAGCGGAGGGGAACTTACAAGCACCCACCATAAATGAACTGAGAAATGTTTCCATAAAATTCCGCTCTTAATGTTTTGTAAATGTTAAACTGTTAAAAACTTGAATAGAAATTGTTGAAAAATACTTTAAAAAAGATTGGCTGGGTGGTGAAGAGTGAGGTTGGGTGTCTTGGGTTACAGGAAGATATAAATGGGTGGTCAAATGGGCAGAAAAGTGGCAGATGGAATTTAAACCTGAGAAGTGTGAGGTGATGTACTTTGGAATGAGTAATGTAATAATAGTAATACAAGGAAATATTCAATGAATGGCCTGACACTGGGAAGTTCCGAGTAACAAAGTGTCCATAAATCTCCAGAAGGCAGAAAGATAGGTTAATAGGGTGATGAAAAAGGCAAATGGGACACTTGCCTTTATCAATCGAGGCATTGATCACAAAAGCAGGAAGGTCATGTTGCAGTTGTACAGAACTTTAGCGAGGCCACAGCTGGAGTACTGTGTGCAATTCTGGTCACCACATTATAGGAAGGATGTAATTGCACTGGAGAGGATGCAGAGTCAATTAACCAGGATGATGCCCGAGATGGGACTTTTAAGTTATGAAGAGAGATTGGATAGGCTTGGGTTGTTTTCACTGGTGCAGAGAAGACTGAGGGGCGACCTGATCGAGATGTACAAGATTATAAGAGGCATGGAAAGAGTGGATGGGGAGCAGCTTAGTTGAAGGGTAGCTATGAGGGAACAAGTTCAAGGTGAGGGGCAGGAGGTTTAGAGGGGATTTGAGCTAAAACCTTTTTACACAGTGTGGTGATGGTCTGGAATGCACTGCCTGGGAGGGTGGTAGAGGCAGGTTGCCTCACATCCTTTAAAAAGTACCTGGATGAGCACTCGGCACATCATAACATTCAAGGCTGTGGGCCAATTGCTGGCAAATGGGATTAGGTAGGCAGGTCAGGTGTCTTTCATGTGTTGGTGCAGACTCAATAGGCCAAAGGACCTCCTGCACTGTATTTTCATGTGATTCTATAGCTCCTGAGTTATTCCAATGGTGGATCCTTGATGAGTTGGCATGGAAGAGGTAAGGACAAAGGGTGGTCGATGGGGGGACATGGTCTTGCATGAGTTGACATAAAGTTATAAAGGGCCATGGAGATGAGGGGGGTGGGACATGGGTAAAAGGTGTAAGGTCACATGGGTGTGTACAAGGGATAGGTGAGAGGCATGAAGTGGCATAGGTTGGGCAAGGGGAGCATATGGGTGTGAGAGCAGTGAGTGTTTGGAGTGAATTTTTACTTTATTCAATTTTTAAAATAACTTCAACAATACACTAGTGCACAAAAACAGGCCTTCCGAGATCCCAATTTCAAATCCAGTTCTTCCAAGCCCCGTAACGAAATTCCGACTGTCCGGGCCTGGTTGGCAGAGCTCAGAGATTTCCTGACCCTACGCACTCAACCTGGGAATGAAAATCCAGGCCCAAGCATGAGTTTCAGTAGGCAAGTGCTTAATTTTCTTAACAATGCAGGAACTCATTATGTTGGCAATGGTGGTGAGCCCTGCAGACGTTAGCAGTGTGGGATAGAGCATGAATAGGATGAGGTCCATAATTTATTTGGGATGTTTTCCTTTCAATATAGAAATAACAGAAAGTGTTGCCGATATTGCCAAATGGATTAGCTTGAAGAAGTAAGTCTCTCAACACAAAGAAGCTGAATCACATTTACACCGTTGTAATGGCATTTGCTGAAGCCTCCAAAGTTAACTACTGTTACTTAGTTTAGTTCCATCATTCCTCCCACCTAGTTCCTCCGTTCCTGATAATATAAAGCAACATCCACTGTGAAAACAAAATAATTTTATTAACTCAAAGCGTAAAAAGCTAAAGATGCCACAGCTGGTGCTAACTTAACTCTTTGCTGAGAAATTAGTATGTAAACGGTCTACTTCATATCAACACTGGTCTCGTCTGACTCTCCCATTTCCTTCATAACATCATCAGCAGCCATGCCTGGCCATTTAGACTTTGGAGTCGCCTCCTCAAAATCACTTTGCGTCTCCATCTCCTTTATGTTGCTCCTTAAAACAATTAGTTTAGTCAGAAATTTGGTCATCTGTCTCATCTCTCCTTCCTTGGATTGATGTCAGCTTATGATCCGGCGAAGAGCCTTGGGATATTTTATTATGTTAAAGGTACTATATAAATGCTAGTCCTTGTTTTTGTTAATGACAAGAGAAAAAAAATACAAAATATTTGCTAATTAAAATTTGGTACTGTGACATTTTGCAGACAAATAATGTGCTGACACATCCCGTCATTAAGGCTTTCCTGTTTTAAAGGGAGTCTGTTAATGCAGCACATGCCAGCTAGTTGATGCCATGTCTGCAAATGTAATTGCCTTAATTAGTAAATATAATAATGGTACATTACTCCATTTTGTTTCCTGTTATTAAGTCACCATGAAACATTAGAAAGGGGCTTAATAATCTGAAATTGCTCTTTAAATTTTTTCAAATCACCACAGAATAATAAAGTTAAAAAGCCTTCCTTTAGCAGCATTCCGTATTTTCTAAAACTATAATATCGTCCCAGCCCTTCAGCCCTGGTCATTGGGATAATAGAGACAACCTAGACTGGTAGTTAACTGAGAATATTTTAAAAACCCTGCCTTTATTCCTTTCATTCTGTGTAAAAGATGCTAAACTATTCAGATAAATAGGTCCCAGGTTTGAATTCCTGTCTGCGATTTAACTCGATTTAGCCGAGGTTGTCAGTAAAGTGACAATCGATTCTGGTGTATTTGGACTGGGATTCTGGTAAAGGAGACGTGTCAGTACTATGCACCAATCGGTTCATTAACTATTCAACTTACTTCAAAGGATATCATCTAAAACTTCACAGGCTTAAATCTTAAAACCTTCAAAATTAGCACTAATAAGGTCACATTTATTTATCAGTTTTTTGAAACTTAAGCGTGGACAATATATGCTTTCATAAAATGATGCAGCACAGGAGGCCAACTGCCTCATCATGTCAGTGTCAGCTTTTTGAAAGAGCTGTCCAATTCATCCATATTCATAATAACTCGCTGCGTTAAAAAAATCCAAGTCCTCTCTGGTTCTTTTGTTAATGATCATAAATCTGTGTCCTGCTTACCACTGTGGCCTCACAGCACTGAGGTCCCAGGTTCGATCCCGGCTATGGCTCACTGTCCGTGCGGAGTTTACACTTTCTCCCCGTGTTTGCGTGGGTTTCGCCCTCACAACTCAAAAATGTGCAAGCTAGGTGGATTGGCCACACTAAATTGCCCCTTAATTGGAAAAAATGAATTGGGTACTCTAAATTTAAAAAAAAATAAAAAGTAAATCTATGTCCTGCTAGTTACTGACCCTCCTGGTCAAAGAACAAAGAACAATACAGCACAGGAACAGGCCCTTCAGCCCTCCAAGTCTGTACCGGTCATGATACCAACCTTTGCCAAAACCCTCAGTACCTTCTTGTGCCGTATCCCTCAAGACCCATCCTATCCATGTGTTTGT
This sequence comes from Scyliorhinus canicula, assembly GCF_902713615.1. Lineage (NCBI taxonomy): Eukaryota > Metazoa > Chordata > Chondrichthyes > Carcharhiniformes > Scyliorhinidae > Scyliorhinus > Scyliorhinus canicula. Next base: position 47,982,300 of record NC_052164.1, on the reverse strand, counting down.
TAAGATGCCTTTTGAACGCTGTTAATGTATCTGCTTCCACAACCTCCCCTGGCAACTCGGTCCAGGCAGTCACCACCCTCTGCGTAAAAAACCTGCCTTGCAAATCTCCTCTAAATTTTGCCCCATGGACCTTAAACCCATGACCCCTCCACCATGGGAAAGCGTGCCTGCTCATCCACTCTATCCATGCCCCTCATAATCTTATAGACCTCTATCAGGTCACCCCTCAATCTTCGTCTTTCTAATGAAAACAGTCCGAGTCTACGCAGCCTCTCTGCATAACGAACAGCTTCCAGACCAGGCAACATCCTGGTAAACCACTTCTGCACCCTCTCCAAAGCCTTCACATCCTTCTGGTAATGCGGCGACCAGAATTGCGCGCAATACTCGAAGAGCGGCTTACCGCTAGTTTTTGTCAGCTTTTATACTCGATGCTCGGTCCAATGAAGGAAAGTGTTCCGTATGCTTTCTTGACAATCTTATCCACTTGTGTTGCCACCTTCAAAGATCTGTGGACATGCACGTCAGATCTCTCTAGCTTTCTATATTCCTAAGAGTTTTGCCATTTACGGTATATTTCCCCTCTATGGTAGACCTGCCAAAATGCATTACCTCACATTTTTCCGGATTAAACTCCATTTGCCATTTCTTTGCCCAGTTTCCAACCTATCTACGTCCCTCTGCATCTTCTGACAACCCTCAATGCTATCTGCCACTCCACCAACCTTGGTGTCGTCCACAAACTTACTAATCAGACCCGCTATATTTTCCTCCAAATCATTTATGTACACTGCAAACAACAGAGGCCCAAGCACAGATCCCTGTGGAATATCACTAGTCACAACCTTCACTTCAGAAAAACACCCTTCTACCGCTATATTTTGCCTTCTGTGACCGGACCAAGCCAGTTCTGTATCCATCTTACCACCTCATCTCTGATCATGGAAACAATTTCCCCTAGTCTACCCTATCAAGACCATTCACGATTTTGAGCACCTTAGCCTTCTCTGCTCCAAGCAGAGCAACCACTCTAACAATGTCTCCTCAAGTCTAACAATCCATCACCATTTTGGGAAATTTCCTTTGTACCCTTACTAAAACTTGACATACTTTCTCAAAGGGGCTGGTTTAGCTCACTGAGCTACATCACTGGCTTTTAAAGCAGACCAAGCAGGCCAGCAGCACGGTTCGATTCCCGTACCAGCCTCCCCGAATGTGGCGACTAGGGGCTTTTCACAGTAACTTCATTGAAGCCTACTTGTGACATTAAGCGATTTTCATTTTCATTTCAAATGTGGTGCTCAAAATTGACCACAGTATTCCAGTAGGTCCTAACCAGTGCCTTATGAAAGTTTAACACAACTTTCTTGCTTTTGTACTCTTAAAGGCAGAATTTTCCCAGCCAGCTGGAAGTAGGTTCCAGAGCATACTGGGAGGGAATATCTCGGAAATTATCTGAATCTAGCGGGGAATCCATGCGGATCTGGTGGGAAAGCAGTTGAGATTATTTTAAAAAGTTGAAATTAAAATAATGAAATAGCTTTTTCTTTTAAAACCACAAATTCTTTATTTCTAAACAGCATAAATCTTCCACAATCTGCACCAGTGTCAGCCCAGCGAGTGCACAGGAGAATAGCTTCTACAGGGAATTTTGACAACTTGGAAGGCTTTGTTCAGTGAAACTGAAGAGCTCCAGCCATGGCCACAGAGGCTATTGTTTAAAATACTTCTCCCAGAGGGCTCGACAGGTGATTGCCAACTTTTTCGAAGACACTTCATTCATCTTCAGCTGCAATTCCCTACTATCAACCTTCATCATGACGTGGGAGATGCTCAGCAATGCTCCACCCCATCTATGTCACCAATAACCAAGGGAACTCTGACCCCGATTCTAGACTCCTCCTTATTATCGCCAATCTATTTCTTATTTCTTGTTTACAATCAAGGGTCAAAGGTTTTAAATATCCAAACCCATTCCGAGTCCAGTCATATGCGAAGCTGGAACCAAAGGTTCTATTTTCACAATTTCATTTTTCATTCTTTTTACCCCTCCCAAGATCCTTTTCTTATTGTCTCCTTTCACTTGTTAATTCTCAGGTGCTCTGCCACCCAATACCCTTCAGCATTTATCTGCTTTCCTGCTCTTTGCCACTGTCCAGCCTTGGCCTTCTCTTTGATAAGCCTACAGTTCCCAGTGTTTCTCTCAGTCACCTCCAATGGGCTCATCAAGGCACTCGGCGCTGGTTCATTATGAGCAGCAAAATCAATGCCCCAGATGTTTGTGTTCAGCATTGCTTCACTAAAGAGGACAGAAAGACACCAGTTGAGGCAGATCACTCTCAGGCGTGGGTCCAAGAGAACAATAGGGAGAGGGTCAATGAGAGTGTTTGCTATTCAGGTGGGGACGTTTGTTCCTGTAGACAGAGAGAAGGATTGAGCTGCAAGGTCTTTTAAATTTTTTTGTTCCTGGGATTTGGATGTTGCTGGTCAGACTAACATTTATTGCCCATCACACATTTTTACTATTGCCTTCTTCGGCCACTTCAATCAGTGCCTGTTTGGTTGGAGGGTTTAGTCTCTTTTTTCCCGTCCTCACTGCAGCCCCTCATCTCTGTAGGACCTCCATATATGAGTGAGACCCCGAGAACATCCTTCCCAGGTCTCCTCTCCATTCCTATGGTTGTTGCAACCTCAAACATTCAAGGGTTTGTGAGCCCTTGTAACCCATGACATGGTACCTTGAAGTAGAACTCCTTCCTTTGAGATAATAAATGTGTCAGTCCTCCCTGATTGTTGGGGTACCTGGAGTCAGGATGTTAATGTGATAGTTCTGGGAAAGAGCATCACCCGGGCACACAAATCAGTAAGTCAGATTCCTGGCCCAAATATGGTCCCGATGTTCCAGTAGGGACTAAGATGAGAAGATTCCTCCAAAACACTATTTTTAAAGCCAAGAATTCAATATATTTTATTAACTGCAATCTCATCTTGTTCTGCCTCTCCCAAACACTTGTATTTGTGCATCCGTAGATCTCTCAGTTCCTGCATCCCTTTAAAATCATATAATTTAGTTTATATGTGCTCTGGTACATTTTTCCTAAAGTTACCAATTCATATTTCTTTGCATTAAATTCCGTTTACTATGAATCTGCCCATTTCGCTAGTCTGTCCATGTCCTCCTGAAGTTTGTAACTATCCACCTCACTGTTTATTTCCAATGTCAAAAAGGGCAGTGATCTGAACATCAATTTCTGGGGACACCAATGCAAACTTTCCTCCAGTCTGAGAAACAACTATTCATTCCTCCTGCTCTGCTTTCTGGCTCTTAGCTAAAGGTGCATCCACATAGTCACAGCCCCTTTAATTCAACATGCTTACATTTTGTAATATTATATAATATCTTATCAAATGCCTTTTGATAGTCCAGACACATAACATCAACTGCACTACCTTCATCAACACTCTCTGTTACTTAATCAAAGATAAATCAAGTTTGTAAATATGATATGTGTCATGGAATCCATTGTTCTTCTTGTCCCTTGGTGCTAAATTAGCAGTCTTTGGAGATTGTAACATTTAAGTTACAGAATATTCCAATGTTTGTTACATTGGTTCCTGCCTAGTAAGAAGGGTAGGATCCGCTAGGAGGGTCTTAATAGGTCAGATCAGTTGAAGGGTCAATGAATAGCTCTTCTTGAGGCAGTCAGTTTGTGGCAGTCTATCAGCCAATAAAAGTCACAAAGACAAAAAGGACAGAAACAGGTTCCAGTTAAGGTACTGGATAAAGATGACCGTTAGACAGAGTTATCAGAGGTGTTTTACTTGGCATGGCCGTGGGTCTGAAAGTGTGCTTTTAAGCTCATGTTTCAGCGTATTTGGAAGTCCAGGGAAAAGGAAACTTGCAAAGCGAGATTTGAAACCCTATGAGATGGGTCATTGTTAAAGCCGTCTGTTTGGGAGCGATGTTTGGGGAAAATTCCAACGTAGGATATTCAAACGTGGAGATTGGAAATCCTCAGTGAGGTTGGTTGGCTCAAAATGTGACAGACACCTGGGTGGGGTGTTGAGAAGTCCATGGAATCGGACCATGAATGTTATGGTATAAGACAGGTTATTTTATCTTTCAGAACTTGTATAGTAAAGTTTGTTTTTGTTTATTCAAAATCTGTGGAATCTTGTGTTTTGAATCTCAACCATTATCTGCTTCATACAAAATGTTATTGATTCCTAACTGCATCTCCCCCTATGCCCTGGGGTCCAGTCAAGAATCGCAACATTTCCCTTCAACAAATCAAAGCGTGTTCAGATTTGTTAATCAATATTTTTTCATTAACAGTGGCGGCATCGAGGTTCGCTCCCCGGGCTGGAAACTAAATTCCCCACGCCTCTGTGATTCTCCGGCCCTCTGGTAATCCCTCGCGATCCTCGCCATGCATAAATTTGTATGGCTAGGGAGGGTGAATCTATTCTGGGCACTGGCTCTTGCGCTAGCCAGAAGCAATTCAGCTCCATAGAGAACATAGTCGCCCAAATGAAGAATGTGTCTCTAAGATTCCTTACATTGATATTAGGGTGATGGATTGTAATTGCTGTATTTCTCCATGTTCCTTTATCTGAACAGGGTGCAACATTTGCAACCCTCCAGTGTTCTAGTACCACTCCTTGTATCCGAGGATGATTGGAATATTGTGGCCAGAGCCGCTGCAATTTTTCCTCTTACTTCCCTCAGTGACCTAGGATACATGCTATCTGGACCTGGTGACTTTTCTATCTTGCATCAGTTTTTTGTATTTTGCTTCTTCTGTGTGTATTAATGCTCCACCTAACACAGTTAAGCACTGACAAGCCCTTTTCTCATGATGCAACCACTTAAACTGCCTGTTTCTGATTCAAAGTTTAAATCAAGTTAATAAAATCCTGGTTGATGTCAATCTGCAAAAAATGTATCTCTCATCTATTTCACTTGATTATGATTTTTATAATTTATGTTTACAGCAGTTTACCAGTGGAACTTTGCAAATTAAAGAATTTCCTTCTCACAGAGGATTAGAAAGGATTGCTTTGTTACAGATTTGCTACTGATGACTGGCGAGTACCAGTTAATAGGGGACCGGATGTTTGAAAAGATTAGGGTATGGGGAAAAAGCAAAGAATTGGGATTGGAATAATTAGACTTGATCAAAATTCCAGCAGCAGCACAAAAAAACCCAAACAGCCTCCTTCTGTCATGTAATTTTTAAGACTTTAAGGAAGAATTTTACACAACTTAAATGGCAAAGCCTGAATTAAAATAGAGAAAAAATAAGGTCATCAGATTTCCCATTTATAATAAATTAATATAGATATATGGATTGTGTTATTAAAAAGTTGTGTCTTCAACGTTCTTAAATATATTTACACTCATGTTAGGTTAGCTCAGATAAACACATATGGTCTGGCAAATTAAAAATGTGATCTATTTTATTTGTTGTCTGGTAATTTGCTAATTCAACTTAACTTAACTCAATATTAGCTTTTATGATTATGTTTCACTTTCTCTCTCACATTGCAGGCACAGTGCCCCTCCAGCACTTCACTCACATGATAATTTTTTTGGGTGGGAGCCTGCACAGTAAATGTTGACAGATGTTCATCATCTCCTGGTTCAGATTGGCTATTGCAGCCCAGACCCAATGACTAAAGCAGGGACTTTGTTCATTTTAACAGTTAACACACAAAGTGGCTCATTTCACTCATCGAGATGGAGTGAAGGAGGCGAGGGTGGTGGTGAAAAAAAAAAGTTTTTTTCCATTTTAGTTGGGAACTTGCTTTGGCTCCCAATTAAGAATTGCAAAAGACAATTCATCTCATTTCAGCTGCAAGTTTTAAGCAGTCAGCAGTAATTGAGATTCTTTTATCTCAATTTGTCTGAACTAAATTTAACTCCGGGCCTCGGGTATAATTCCCCAACCTTCCAGTTCAGTTAAGTCCTCACTTCTGTATTATCAAGAATTAATCTGGAAATACCCTCTAATTACAGAAACTTGATGGCACAAATTCACCTTTTTGTTAAAAGTGACAAGTAAAATATTCCTCTGAACTGCGATAGCATTTTAGCACAAAGATCTAAGGTTGAACATTTCACTTTGGTCAACTTGCAGGCTAATTATTTCAGTTATTATTAAGCAGAAGTACTTTCATGTATTTTACATTATACATTTACAGACAGTCGGGGTGGGAGGCTGGGGATTTTTAAAGTAATAAAGGTATCTTACCCTCTTATGTGCTTTCAGTCAATACTTTTAAAAATTGGACACAAACAAGCTGTTAAGATGGCTGCCACAATTAATGTGACTTTGGGCATCTGGACTACAGGCAGAAGTAGCAAGTCTCTGGTGAATAACTAATTAAACACGGATAAGGTGAGGATACCACAAAGCCATCTGTGGAATTCACATATTTCATTATTTAAATATGGGCCAACACCTGAAGACTATGGAGTTTCCACATTGCCCCTCTCCATAGTCTGAATTTTATGCTCGTTTGGCGGGTTTTAAGGCAGAGTGGGCAAAGTTCAAAATTGCATGAATGGGTTTCCCTCCGGGATCCCACCCGCTCTGACCTGGCGCGATTTTATGGTAAGGCATGCAGGGACTTGTATAGGAAGCCTGTCCTTGCCTTTATTAAGGCCCTTAAGTGGTAAGGGCATTTTACCACGCAGCCTCAATTTTCAGGCTGTCGGGCACTGGATATCCTGAGGTGGGAAGCCAAAAAAGTGTAGAAGCTGGATCTCAGGTTGGGGGTGGGGGCCTGCCTCCATCGGAAGCTGCCTTCTAACTGGTGGTGCCCTCCCCTCACGGACTGGGCACCTCTGGATTTCCACCTCCTGCCACCCCCAAGGCATCCACTACCCTCTCCTCCCCAGAACCCCTTCCACGTACATGACACTGGCTCCCTGCAGGTAGTCCCAGGCATGGCGCTGTATCGTCTCCTTTGGCTACTGCAGTGCACTGCCTGGATGGGCTGGAGAGCTGTCGGCCAAGCCGCCGCAATCCAAAAAAAAATCAGACCTATGTTTCATACTGAACTAAAAGGAAAAACAAAACTCAATGGCCACTACCAACTTTCGACTGCATCAAGTTGGCCTTCCCTGTCCAAACTAGACTGGTAAGTCTTGGGAGTGTTAACCCAGTGGTAATGTGAATTAAACTGGGTTCATGGATTGCACCCTCATCATCCCACGAGCTAGCAAATCTTCAGAACCTGGAGTCGTCAGCCAAAACTCAAACTAGCTGCAAAATCAGAGACTGAAGTAACAGTGCATTATCCTTATCTGTGTCCAAACTTTACGAGTGTGTGATGTAGGTATGTGTGAATAAATAACCTTATTTAGTTTAAACTCTCAAAAGCTTGCTGCTAAGAAATATATTTGGAATGCCTACTTCAAAGGTAGCAAAAGGCACACCTCTTTCCATATAAATCATACTGATTACAGGCAGTAAGAAAGCACATGCATTTTATCCATGACAAACATCAAAGACTAAATGGTTATGCATGTGTGTGTTTATGGCTGAATGAAGAGAACGCAAAAAAACTCCAGCATTCATTGTTCAGCAAAAATTTGATGCTTACATCCCAGTTTGAAACTTTGTACTGGCCACTTTTCTGCTTCTTTAATAAAGTTGCTGTGTTTATAAGATAAACTCAGATGGGGAAGGCCATTCAGTTCATCTTAACTCATCCATCCACAAAAATCAAACCCCCTATCAAGGCATCTATTTATTTCTTCACTGCTTCCAGAAGTCATCCGAGATTGATCACTTCATATGTTAAGCGGAACAAATATTTTGTACCTGTCTTCACATCAAAGTTGCAAGTTACATACACAGAGGTAAACTAGAGACTAAAAAAAGTGGGAAAATTGTGGTATATATCTGCAGAGATAAGGTACTGACAAAAATCTGACAAACCCCCAGAGCTGATGGCTTACATCCTTGGGTTCTAAAAGAGGTGGCTGCAGGAATTGTGGTTGTGCTGACTATGATTTTCCAAAATTTACTGGATTCTGGAATGGTCCTAGCAGACTGAAAATTAGCAAATGTGACACTGCTATTGAAGAACGGAGGGAAATTAAAAACAGGAACTATAAGTCATTGTGTGGAAAGTAAGAAATCTCAACAATGTAAATCATTGTATGATCAGCTAAAGTCAACATGGTTTCAGAAATGGGAAACTGGGTTTTACAAATTTATTTTTTGAGGAGGTCACTTGTCAGGTAGGGGAACCAGTGGATGGAGCATGCCTGCATTTCCAAATGGCATTCAAATAAATTCTCACACAAAAAGGTCAACATGCAAGATTAGGCCTCATGGAGATGGGGGCAATAGATCAGCCAGGTTAGAGGATTGGCTAACAGACAAAAAGCAAAGAGTAGGAATGAAAGGGGATTTTTCAAGTTGACAGGCTGTGTCTAGTGGAGCGCTGCGGGGATCAGTGCTGACCCCTCAGCTGTTTACAATCTATATTCATGACATGGACTTGACAAAGAGGCAGAGAGAAATGTATCACAGTGAATGCATGCTGGGGGAAGAAACAGAGGGGCAGGCTGCAAAGAGACACAGACAGGTAAAGTGACTGGCAAGAAGATGGCACATGGAGTATAATGTAGGGAATTCGGAGGTTATTCACGTTGGTTGCAAGAATAGAAAAGCAGATTATTTTTTTTAAAATACAAAAAACACAAAGGTTTTGTGCAGAATGTTTCAGATGCACAAAGTTTATATGCAGGTACAGCAAGCAATTAGGAAGGCAAATGACATGTTGGTCTTTATTGCGAGGGGATTGGAGTACGCCATTGCATTTACTAGAAAACTAGCGAGGGTCAATTAGAACATTTGCAAATTTTAATTGGTCAGTGAGTAGAACTTTAAAAATTACTCATGGATTCATTGTGATTTATTTCTTCAAAAAGGTATCTTGGCATGTAAAACACAAAAACTGATTATAAAAGATAAACGTATTAGTAACTGAGTATAAACTTTCTATATAGCTATCCCTAACTTAAGACTACAAATGTGTTCCTAAGAAACAGATTGCTTATGGAAATCACTTTCTCATAAGAAAACATACTGTGTAGATCAAACATACAAGATGATGCCGCACATAAGATGACACCATCTTTTAGACCCGAAAAATCATGATTTTACATATATTCAGATGATAGCCATAAACTGGAACTCTATGGAATATGGCGCTGGATAAATTCTTTATACTCAGGTACCAGAGATCACTAATGACATCAAGTATTGCTCTAGACAGCAATTAAAGGTCAAGATACAAAAGGTAGGGCTGATCCTGCGTACAAAGTTTTGGGGCCGAATGTTTTTTTTTGTTCTTCCCAGCAAGGATTATTTGTCACATAATATAAATAAATTCTGTGTAAACAGAAAACTTAACCTTCAAGATATGTTGTAAGCTCACTAAGTCACTACTGTTCACTTAATTGCTTTGCGTCCTGAAAGCAACAATTAACACAGAGAGATAATTATAACACACCGTATGAGTTTTGTTTTTTTGCGTCAAGTTTTGTTTCAGCCAAGTTACAAATCCACGTTCAAATCTAAACCAAATTCATGCCCACGTAGAACTGGTTGGTGATTCCTGAAAAGCTGGTGTTAACAAAACTGAGGATAGCCTCCATTGTGGGCTAGATTAAAATTCAGGACTAAAAACATAATTTGACACCCAGAATTAACTATTAATTATCGCTTTACCTTGATGTTTGGAGTGTATAAATTGCGTAGAGATGCTAATGCTGTGGATAGTCCTTCTGTGCTGTAAGATATCCACAACCCTTGGAGTATTGATGATGAAACCCCAACTTTTTTGCTCAGACCCTTAAAGAGAAATAGGAGAAATGGTGAACACTTCACACTGTCATGGGTGAACAAAAATATAGCTTTGTTAAATGTTTAAGTACAATAAAGCCCAAATACTAATTTACTCCAATTTGGTGTCAACTCCAATGCACACACAGCATACATTACACAAAGTTCACAATTCACTCCCAGTTGCACTATACTAATCATACAGAGGAAGTCATCTCTCTCCTGCTCCATATTCTTTCTCAACCAACCAATCAATATCATACAAGAACCAGAACCCCAATATTAAGGAAGTACAAATCCCTTACAAACAGGTGCAAATAGGTTTGAACTCTCAATTTGTATGCATTCAACATAAATGCTTCCAGTGTTGAGTTAAAAATTGATTGCACTAACTCTTGTGTTGCCCCTCCAGTGTATTGTTCTATGGAATGACAGCATTTGTACATGCTGGCTCTTGCATTCCTATCGTTACTGCAGTTAGGGGAAGACAATGGCAGACAGGCAGGTACCTTCTCTCAAGAAGACGGGAAATAAAATGGAATGTTACCTCTAATAGTGGGGTGGGCGTTGAACTGGGGCACAGTGCACATCCCATAGTGGTTCAGCACATGTTCAATGTGCCAGTCCAAATAATTATTCTTTTTTTTTTTGTTTATGGGATGTGAGCATTGCGGCAAGACCAGCATTTGTTGACGATTCTGAATTGTCCTTGAGAGGGGTGGTGAGCCATGTTCTTGAACCACTACAGTCCATATGATGTGGGTACACCTACAATTTCTTTTCCTGTAGCAGTTAGATAGAACTGGGTGGTTTGCAGGACCATTTCAGAAGGTAGATAAGAGTCAACCACATTGCTGTGGGTCTGGAGTCACATGTGGGCCAGACTGGGTAAAGATGTTATATTTTCTGCCCTGCAGGTCATTAGCGAACCAAGTAGGTTTTTGCGACAATACAGTAATTTCAAAATGATCAATTAAACTAGCTTTTTATTCCATTCAAATTCTCCCAATTGTTATGGTGGGATTTGAATTAGTCCCCAAAGCATTTGTCCAGTTCTCTGGATGACTAATTCAGTAAAATTACTACTATGCTATCGTTCCTACATCAGCGATAGAAAGGGATAGGTATATACAGCAGGGCAAGAGTTATAGCTGGGGGAAAGGCAATTATGATGCAATGAGGCAGGACTTAGGATGCATAGGATGGGGAAGGGAACTACAGAGAATGGGCACAATTGAAATGTGGAGCTCGTTCAAGGAACAGCTACTGCGTGTCCTTGATAAGTATGTACCTGTCAGGCAGGAAGGAAGTGGCCGAGCGAGGGAACCATGGTTTACTAAAGTAGTTGAATCATTTGTCAAGAGGAAGAAGGAGGCTTATGTAAAGATGAGACGTGAAGGTTCAGTTAGGGCGCTCGAGAGTTACAAGTTAGCTAGGAAGGACCTAAATAGAGAGCTAAGAAGAGCCAAGAGGGGACATGAGAAGTCTTTGGCAGGTAGGATCAAAGATAATCCTAAGACTTTCTATAGGTATGTTATGAATAAAAGAATGACAAAGTTAAGAGTAGGGCCAGTCAAGGACAGTAGTAGGAAGTTGTGCGTGGAGTCCGAGGAGATAGGAGGTGCTAAATTAATATTTTTTGTCAGTATTCACGCAAGAAAAAGACAATGTTGTCGAGGAGAATACTTAGATACAGGCTACTAGACTAGAACGGCTTGAGGTTCATAAGGAGGAGGTGTTAGCAATTCTGGAAAGTGTGAAAATAGATGAGTCCCCGAGGATAAATCCCCAGATGGGATTTATCCTAGGATTCTCTTGGAAGCTAGGGAGAAGATTGCTGAGCCTTTGGCTTTGATCTTTATGTCGTCATTGTCTACAGGAATAGTGCCAGAAGACTGGAGGATAGCAAATGTTGTCCCCTTGTTCAAGAAGGGGAGTAGAGACAACCCCGGTAACTAGAGACCAGTGAGCCTTACTTCTGTTGTGGGAAAAGTCTTGGAAAGGTTTAGAAGAGATAGGATTTATAATCATCTAGAAAGGAATAATTTGATTAGGGATAGTCAACACGTTTTGTCAAGGGTAGGTCGTGCCTCACAAACCTTATTGAGTTCTTTGAGAAGGTGACCAAACAGGTGGACGAGGGTAAAGCAGTTGATGTGGTGTATATGGATTTCAGTAAAGGGTTTGATAAGATTCTCCACGGTAGGCTATTGCAGAAAATACTGAGGCATGGGATTCAGGGTGATTTAGCAGTTTTGATTACAAATTGGCTAGCTGGAAGAAGACAAAGGCTGGTGGTTGATGGGAAATGTTCAGCCTGGAGTTCAGTTACTCGTGGTGTACCACAAGGATCTGTTTTGGGGGCCACTGCTGTTTGTCATTTTTATAAATGACCTGGAGGAGGGCGTAGAGGATGGGTGAGTAAATTTGCAGATGACACTAAAGTCGGTGGAGTTGTGGACAGTGCGGAAGGATGTTGCAGGTTACAGAGGGACATAGGTAAGCTGCAGAGCTGGGCTGAGAGATAGCAAATGGAGTTTAATGCAGAAAAGTGTGAGGTGATTCATTTTGAAAGGAGTAACAGGAAAGCAGAGTACTGGGCTAATGGTAGGGTTCTTGGTAGTGTGGATGAGCAGAGAGATCTCGGTGTCCATGTACATAGATACCTGAAAGTTGCCACCCAAATTGATAGGGTTGTTAAGAAGGTGTACACATTGTGTTAGCTTTTATTGGTAGAGGGATTGAGTTTCGGAGCCATGAGGTCATGTTGCAGCTGTACAAAACTCTGGTGCGGCCGCATTTGGAGTATTGCGTGCAGTTCTGGTCGCCGCATTATCGGAAGGATGTGGAAGCATTGGAAAGGGTACAGAGGAGATTTACCAGGATGTTGCCTGGTATCCAGGGAAGATCTTATGAGGAAAGGCTGAGGGACTTAAGGCTGTTTTCGTTAGAGAGAAGGTGGTTAAGAGGTGACTTAATTGAGGCATACAAGATGATCAGAGGATTAGATAGGATGGACAGTGTGAGCCTTTTTCCTCGGATGGTGATGGCTAGCACGAGGGGACATAGCTTTAAATTGAGGGGAGATAGATATAGGACAGATGTCAAAGGTAGGTTCTTTACTCAGAGAGTAGTAAGGGCGTGGGATGCCCTGCCTGCAACACTAGTGGACTCGCCAACATTAAGGGCATTTAAATGGTCATTGGATAAACATATGGATGATAATGGAATAGTGTAGATGGGCTTTAGATTGGTTTCACAGGTTGGCGCAACATCGAGGGCCGAAGGGCCTGTACTGCGCTGTAATGTTCTAGCTGAATCATGCTGATTTGGTTCACTCAGACAGTCCGTTGTGCCATAATGATGTGACGTTACCTTTTCAAACCTGTTTTCATACATAGTCAAATACCTTGAATATGTGAGCTTTAAGGATGTGGTGTCCCAGCTCAATGGTTTGTTGCCGATTCAATTTGCCTTCTTGACGAGAGAACCAGAATGCCAGTAATGTATGGCCACTCCTAAGTAAAAAACAGAATTAATTTTAAAATCACAAATTTTGAAACTCCTGACATAAATTGAAGATAAGAATCCGTTGCTCACAACATCAGTACAGTCTAATTTCTTTCCAGCTTTATTGAAGTATTGACCAGAATAATACCTAGATTCCAGGAATGAAATTACGAGGAGAGATTACATAAACATAGGGTTGCATTCCCTGGAATTCAGAATGATAAGGGGCGATATGATCAAAGTTTCAAAGCATTGGAGAACTTGAAGACATGTCCTTCTGAACATCAATATTTACAAGTTGCTTGCCTTTTGAAAAATAGTATGCTTTTCTGTTCTTACTCCCAAAGTGAGTAACATTACAATTCTCCATATTATACTTACATCTGCCACCTTGTTCCTCACTTACTTAACCTACCTCTCGGCAGCCTCTCCGCCCTTCCAGCCCACATTCTCACTTAGCTTTGTATCATTAGTGACCTTGCAGTCCTCTTCGTATAAGTAACATTGATTATAAATAGCTGACACTCCAGCATTGATCCTTGCGGCACTCAACTCGTCTCAGCCTGCCATCTTGAAAATGCCCCCTTTAGCCTTACTCTTTTGCCTCCTGTCCATTAACCAATGCTCTATCCATATTACCCACAACTCCATGAGTCCCAATCTTGTGTGGCACCTTATTGAACGGCTTTTTTGAAATCCAAGTATACTATGATTTCCCCTTTATACACTCTAACAGCTATATCCTCAAAAAATTCTACTAAATTTGTTAAACATAATTTCCTTTCATAAAACCATGTCGACTTTGATCATTTTATGCTTTTCTATGTACATTGTCAAGACTTCCTTGATAATGGCTTCCAACTCTGTCCTGATGACTCATGTCATTTTAACTGACCTGCAGTTTCTCTCTCCTTTGGTGCTGTTCTATTATCTAACTTCCAATCATTCCAGAATCCAGGGAATTAAAAAAAATCATAGCTAGTCTATTTACTCCCTCCACCATCAACGCACAGTAGCAGCCATGTGTATCATCTACAAGATGCACTGCAGGAACTCACCAAGGTTCCTTAGGCCGCAGCATCTTCCAAACCCAAGGCCGCTACCATTTAGAAGGACAAGGGCAAGGGCAGCAGAAACATGTGAACACCATCACCTGGGAGGTGCCTCTCCAAGTCACTCATCATCCTGACTTGGAAATATATCGCCGTTCATTCACTGTCACTAGGTCAAATCCTGGAACGCCCGCCCTAATAGCACAGGAGGTTCTACCTACACCACATGGACTCCAGCAGTTCAAGAAGGCAGCTCACCACCACCTGCTCAAGGGCAATTGTCAATGGGCAACAAATGCTGGTCTAGCCAGCGAAGTCCACATCACGTAAAATACGAATGAGAAAACAATCTCTGCTGCGTTGTCCTTTATGGCCCGAGGATGTGACTGATCAGGTCTTGGGGGATTTAAGATCTTAGTTTCTTAGGTTTCTCCAGGATGTTTTCTCTGCTGATATTAATTACATTTGCTTTTTAATAATAATCTTTATTAGTGGCACAAGTAGGCTTGCATTAGTGTCACTACAATGAAGTTACTGTGAAAATCCGCTGGTTGCCACACTCCGACACCTGTTCAGGTACACTAAGGGAGAATTCAGAATGCCCAATTCACCTAACAAGCACGTCTCAATACCTCCTCGAGGTACTGGAACGGTTTGGGCTAGGAGCGGGGCTCACTGCCTGGGGGAGGCTCCTGTACAACGCTCCCAAAGTGAGTGTCCAAACTAACACCACCAGCTCTGAATACTTCCAGCTGCAGAGAGGAACAAGCCAGGGCTGCCCCCTGTCCCCACTCTTGTTCGCGCCAGCGATCGAACCCCTGGCGATAGCCCTGCAGGACGCAAAAAGCTGGAAAGGAATCCGGAGAGGAGATAGAGAACAGAGTCTCACTCTATGCAGATGACCTGCTCTTCTATGTCTCAAAGCCACAGGATGGACTGAAGGCAATACTGCAAATACTGAAAGAGTTTGGAACCTTCTTGGGCTACAAACGTAACCTGGGCAAAAGCGAGGCATTCCCAGTGAAGGCAAGTGGGGGAGCGAGAGAGCTGGAGGGGCTCTCGTTCAAAACAGACCAGAACAGATTCCATTACCTGGGGATCCAGATAGCCAGAGACTTGACACAGATCCACAAGTGGAACCTGACCAGCCTGGTGGAGGAAGTAAGAAGATACATTCAAAGGTGGGGTTCACTCCCACTCTCCCTGGTGGGGAGAGTGCAGACGATCAAGATGAATGCACTGCCAAGGTGCCTCTTCCTATTTAGATCCATTCCGATCTTCATCCCCAAGGCCTTTTTCCAAACGTAGACAGTCTAATCATTTGATTTGATTTATTATTGTCACATGTATTAGTATACAGTGAAAAGTATTGTTTCTTGCATGCTGTACAAACAATGCATACCGTACATAGGGAAGGACAGACTGCAGAATTTAATGTTACGGTTAAAGCAAGGTGGAGAGAAAAGATCAACTTAATACGAGGTAGGGCCATTCAAAAGTCTGTTGGCAGTAGGGAAGAAGCTGTTTTTGAGTCGGTTGTCACGTAACCTGAAACTTTGGTATCTTTTTCCTGTTGAAAGAAGGTGGAAGAGAGTATGTCCGAGGTGCGTGGGGTCCTTAGTTATGCTGGCTGCCTTTCTGAGGCAGCGGGAATTATAGATAGAGTCAATGGATGGGAGGCTGGGGTGCGTGATGAACTGGGCTACATTCATGACCTTTTGTAGTTTCCTGCAGTCTTGGGCAGAGCAGGCTCCATACCAAGCTGTGATACAACCAGAAAGAATGCTTTCTATGGTGCATCTGTAGAGGTTGGTGAGGGTCGAAGGTGACATGCCAAATTTCCTTAGTCTTCTGAGAAAGTAGAGTCATTGGTGGGCTTTCTTAACTATAGTGTTGCTACATCTAGGCACCAGGAGGTGTTGATTAGGAGGTAGACCCCACCTCTGGTCAGTGTGTGGATGGAGGATTTGTTGCCTTGCTTGCGGTTCCTGCATCAGTAGGTGGGTCTGCGCGGTCGAGCCATCTGGGTCGCTGTCGGGCTGCGGTTTTTCTTCACAGGTTGGTCGATGTCCAGACCACACTCCGCGTGGATGGGGCAACGCCACACATGCCGTTTGTGTGGGCGGGATAAGAACCCGGGAATTCCAAAACAGACACTGCAAAGAAGGAAAATCAAAGGGGCTTGGCCTTACCAAACCTACAATACTACCACTGGGCAGCAACGGCAGAAAGAGTGAGGGGATGGGTAGAAGGATCCCACACAGATTGGACACAAATGGAGGAGGCATCCTGTAAAGGAACAACCCTCCTGGCCCTGGCCACAGCAGCACTGCCATCCTCCTCAACAGGGTACACAACGAGGCCAGTGGTCGCGGCCAAGCTGAGAACGTGGACCCAGCTGAGACAACACTTTGGGATAACCAAAATGTCCCCCATGGCTCCCATATACAGCAATCACAGATACCCCCCAGCCATGCTGGATACCACCTTCAAAAGATGGAGGCGGGACAAGGGCACTGACGGTCGGGGACTTCTACGTAGGGCACAGACTGGCGACACTAGACAAACTGATGAGGAAGTGGAAGCTAACAAAAGGACAGGACATGAGACACCTCCAAATAATACACTTCCTCCGCAAAGAGACAGTAGGGTACCCCAGGACCCTAGAAGCCACTACATGAGAACCTGATAGGCACAAGCAACGAGAAGGGGGGCCATGTGGGAAAATATATGGACAGCTACTGGACAGAGCCCGAACCACTGGTCGGGACCAGAAAAAAATGGGAGGACGAACTGGGGACAAAGGTAGGATGGGGACTCTGGAGCGAAGCACTGAGCAGGGTGAGCTCCACCTCCTCAAGGCTAAGCCTAATGCAGCTCAAAGTGGTGCACAGAGCACACCTGACCAGAACCCAAATGAGCAGGTTCTTCCCAGAGGTGGAGGACAAATGTGAGCAGTGCCAGAGGGGCCCGGCCAACCACACCCACATGTTTTGGGCTTGCCCCAAGCTTGCTGGGTTCTGGACAGCCTTCTCCAAGGCACTGTCCAAGGTTGTGGGGGTGAGGGTGAAGCCAAGCCCAATAGTGGCAATCTTCGGGGTATCGGAGCAGCCAGAGTTAAACATGGGGAAGGGGGCCAACGCCCTCGCTTCCCTAATCGCACACCGGAGAATCCTGCTCAGCTGACAATCGGCTGCACCACCCAAAGCTGCAGACTGGCTCGGTGACCTCTCGGAATTTCTCCACCTGGAAAAGATTAAGTACGCCACCCGAGGGTCAGAGGAAGGCTTCCTGGATACTTGGGGCAGTTAGTTGGTCTGTTCCAAAACCTGTTTGAGGCCAGCAACGAGGAGTAACCTAATGAGAATTTTTTTTTAAACCTACCTAGAAGAGGAACCGGTGGGGGGGGGGGGGGGGGGGGGGGGTCCCTGGAGCTGTGAAGCAACAGTGCTAACCACTGTGCTACCGCCCCATAGCTCCTGGACTAGCTTTAATTTCATGTGACGTGACTTCTACTGTGAAGAAACACACAAGGGGCACAAATTAGCAACCTCGTCGCACCCGAATGTTGAATTTCGTAAGAAGCTTCTCGCGATATCTGCAACGCTCGAAGTGCCTCGTGAAATTTAACAAAATCTCGTGAGACATTGCGATCTGGATCTTGCCCTCACTGGCCGTGATCAGATCTGTATATTTAAATGAGCCATTAGGCCGATTCATGTATCTGTTTGTAGGATTCTCCTGGCACCCGGGATTAACCAGTGTGCCGTTTGGTACTGGTTTCCACTGACCAGTTGTAAGGCACCTGCTGGGGGTCTCCTAAACCATTAAAGACCCCTTGGTGGTCGGGGAGCATACGGGTTATGGGGTTGGAAAAAATAGTAAAGCTAAATTCATCTACATAAACAAACATTTAACAGAAAATTCATCTGAAATGGTGTGAGCCTGCTTCATTCCTAAAACCAATATATGCAATAAAGTAACCAACAGCCTGGAATAAGGTCAGGTATGGGTTGGGTTTTATTGCAGACGTTGCAATAGTCACAGAGCAAGTGGCTACCGAAACGCTGACAGGATGGGGATTATTAAGGAAACCTTGAAACTTTGTCTGATCTCACAGGTTATCATGAAGGTCAGAGAAACTGTGGATAAAAACATTTGGAATGCTAAGCTTCTTTTGGACTTGTAAAGATGGACAGTAAATGACCAAAGGTTTGTTAAAATACACAAAACCAGGATATGGGCAATAAGATGAAGTCTTACAAGAAACTGGGATGTAAGTAATAAAGGAAGTCTGCAATTGGTAGAAATTAGGTATCGATAAGGTTTCGAATTGCGGAAACAAAAGAAATGTGTGGGCTCTAACAGGCAATGGGGATGGAGAAATAAGAAAAGATATCAATCAGTCACTGATTGATTTCTCACGAAAGGCCCATCTATGACCCCAATTTCATCCGATAAAGGGGAGAATAAAGTCAATCCTGGATACAAGGGAGCCTTTTTCCTTCACCTGCTGCTGCAATCGAGATAGCGTGGCAAGCTGGCAGAAGATCACCCTTCCTGAATGACTGATCAGTGGGAACTTGATGAGATTAAGGGCAGAGACGAGGTGAGAGTCTGTGGGTATCATTTGTGACGTTGACTTTACAGTAACATTCCATGACATTTTAACGGAATTCTATGTAATCTAACTAACATGTAAGGCAGGATTCTCTCAGCCGGGCCGGAGAATCCCCGTGACCAGCGCAAATCACGCCACGTTGCCCCAACTCCGGCAGAGCGGAGAATCGCCGCCATTGGTGCCGGCATGGTTGGCGCGGTGCCGGTCGGGGGCCGCTCTACGCGGCCGGCCCGCCGATTCTTGGCCCAGGATGGGCCGGCGGGAAATCGGCATGGAAGGCTCAGGCGGCGGCCTGTGGGGGGGGGGTCCGACAATGGGGTCCTCCGATGTGGCCAGGCCCGCGATCGGAGCCCACCGATCGGTGGGCTTGCCTCTCTGGCTGGGGGCCTCGTTTCTTCTGCGCTGGCCCCTGTAGACCTGTGCCGTGTTGCGTCGGGGCCAGTGCGTTGAAGAAAGCCACTGCGCATGTGTGTGTGCCCGTTGGTGCCACTGCGCATGCGTGGATCCTGCGGCGCCCAATTTGCGCCGGGATCAGCAGCTGGAGTGGCATGAATTGCTCCAGTGCCGTGCTGGCCCCTTTTGCAGGCCAGAATTAGTCGTTGGGTCGGCCTGTTCACGCCGTCGTAAAACGCGACGGCGTTTACGCTGGAGTGGACACACTGCCGCGGGATTAGAGAATCACGACTGCAATCTTTAATCTTGTAGTGCATTTTAACTTTTGAATACAATACGGATTAAAGCTCAAGGTACTCAACAAACTCACGAGTGTTAACATTTATTTCATTATTGGGTTAAGAAAGACTGAACTTAAGAATGCCTTAAAATTTGTCCACCTTACACACCTGATTATTGAAAGCTCCTCTTTTAATTCCTTTTTGCGTGCTTGGGTTGACTGTTCTCATTTTAAAAGGCCACACAATAGGAACACCAGCTTTTTCAGTCCTATTCTCTGCAATGCCCTCCTGAATCAATCTGCCCACCACTCCTCACCTTTCAAAACCTTCATTTTGACCAAACTATCATGGGTGGCATGGTAGCACAGTGGTTAGCACTGTTGCTTCATAGCGCCAGGTTTCTAGGTTCGATTCCTGCTTGGGTCAATGTCTGTGTGGTGTCTGCACGTTCTCCCCTTGTCTGCGTGGATTTCCTCCGGGTGCTCCGATTTCCTCCCACAAGTCCCGAAAGACGTGCTGTTATGTGAATTGGACATTCTGAATTCACACTCAGTGTACCCGAACAGGCGCCGGAGTGTGATGACTAGAGGATTTTTCACAGTAACTTCATTGCAGTGTTAATGTAAGCCCACTTGTGACAATAATAAAAGATTATTATCTCCTTTTTGAGTCCAGCAACCATTTATTCTTTTGTTTCCATTTCTGCCATCAGACATTTGAACGTTAAAGATGTTATAGAAATGGAGCTTCTGGTGTTACTTTTGCGGCTCTCTATTTGTTGCACATATTTTGACTGTGGAAGGAAACCACAGCACCCGGAGGAAACCGACGCAGACATGAAGAGAACATGCAAACTCCACACTGTCACCTGAGTTCAGAATCGAACCCGGGTCCCTGGCGCTGAGAGACAGTAGTCCTAACCACTGTGCCATCGTAAAATGGCTGCCTTGTGCACTGTAGGAATTCTATGAATTGTAAAATTTGGGGAACAATTGGTATTAGTAGGATGTAATTAGTAGGATGGGGTGCTGGTGAATCTGGCTGAATCAGAGATAGGCCTTTTCCCTGTCCAAATTGGAGGCAATAGTGGTACCACAAAGCCAAAACAAGACTACAGCATTAACCCTTGTTATTTTGTTCTGGCTGTGTGCTCTCTCTCTCTCTCTAGTATGGGCTGTATTTTTTCTCTCTCTCTCGCATTTTATAGCAGTCTCTCATTAAGTTCTCTCTCATGCTGCCTTTCTCTCTAGCACTGGTTCTCATTGTACACTCTTACCGTTGCTGCTCACACCCTCTCTCTTAACTAAAATTTGACTCCCCAGTTCAGTTCCAATTTCCACAACTTGATTTTTTTCCCCTAATTCTTGACAAAATAATACTTGCAATGCTAGATTATGGGATAGTATTTAAACAATATGCAATGACAATTAAAGTCTTATATCCAGCCGTGACTATGGGAGAGGAAAGTCTTACTTTTAGAAAAGTGAATTAGTGAATTAGGATGGGTCCTGTTGGGGAGGGAGGTGGTATTTGCACCTTGTTTATATTTTCATGTATATTGTTTATATTGCTGCTGTTATAACACTAAAAAAAATACCTCAATAAAATGTTTAGTAAGAAAAAAAGAAAAGTGAATTAGAACTTTTTTTTGAAAATTAAGTTTTCTTTGGTTCAAAACCTTGTTAAATGCGGCTGACAACAAAGGAAATTAAACGTGAAGATGTTTCATGTCAGTTGCCTTCACGCTGCTAATGCTTAAATACAACCTGCCAATAAAATTAAACATGAATCTTACAGTATAGAACATAGAACATAGAACAGTACAGCACAGAACAGGCCCTTCGGCCCTCGATGTTGTGCCGAGCAATGATCACCCTACTTAAACCCACGTAACCCGTATACCCGGTAACCCAACAATCCCCCCATTAACCTTACACTACGGGCAATTTAGCAGGGCCAATCCACCTACCCCGCACATCTTTGGACTGTATCTGAACTGCTTTCAATTTGGAAACATTCTAATTAATTCCTGCAATCTAAAACAAATACATAAAACATGGTCCGGAGCACCCAATCAACACTACACTTCGAAGAGTAACTCCCTCCAGATATCATACCCTCTCGAACATAATCTAGAAACAGTGATATATGGGTGAACAGTGAACTCCCTCCAGCTCTTATATACTTTTTATACCCTCTGACATTGCTCGAGTGCAATTGCTACCTCTTCTCACTGCCATGGAGTCACAGCTGTTTAATTTTTGAAAAATATTTTTTTATTTTTAAATCCTTCAACCAAAATTCTGGAATTTGAAATGAGACAGAAAAAAACGCTTTAAAATGCAAGGCCAACAGAGAGAGACCTTTCAGGTAATCTGCAGGCGTTGAAACCCAACTCTAAGGAAGATATTAAAATGCAAGTTCCTGGACTTTAATCAACTGTAATCCTATTAAGATAATGGGGAAACTGTTAGCCAGCCAGGATATGCAACCAACATCCACTCAAACCCTCCTGTGAAGGATGGAACAACCCCATCTCCTGTTGGTTACACCTATCTTGAGATGCGGCAAAAGTTGCTGAGATGATAAAAATGTGATTACTTGTTCCACAACAATGGCTACAGCAGAAAAGTTAATCAAATTCCTTTAGAATACACATCTACTGCAGGGCTTTAAGAGCTGGAACCTGGATAAGCTGCTCCTGGAGTAGTAAAGAATCATGACGCAGGACTCTGCTCTATGGGCTGTTCCCAGGGACCCATACTGAGACAAATATCAACTGTTGCTAGAGGATCATCAACTCGGTGAAAGACACTCATTTGTCTGTCCGAAGCGTCTTGGACTTCCAATGCAAAGAATTCCCCCAGACTTACCGTTGCAGACTGGCACATTCCAAAGCCCAGGACTATGTGTTGAGGGATGTACTAAAGCTTGGGGCAACCACCCCAGAGGCACGATGGGGGGAGGTTGCTGTCTAAGACCTTTCAGCCATACTGAACTGAGGGGAGGGAAATTGTCTAAACCCCCCTCTGGTTGTATGAATGTATACAGTGAATGCGACATGTATCATAATTATATTGAAGCACCTTGGAGTGCAACTTGATCTTTGTGGACATCTTAAATACCATTGCATCATTTGAAATGTCTGCAATGCTTTTTTGACTAAACTGATGCACCTCAAGAGTGCAGCATATGTATGTAGAAAACCTGAATATTATTGCACATTGCGTGATGGCTACTTATTTATAATGTTCTTTCAGATATTTTACGAATAAAGTGTTTTTTTTTTGCAAAACAAATCTCTCAACTGCTCTGCCTTTTGGCAAAGATCAAGCATTGGATGAAGCGTGAGATCGAGTGTAAGGCCTGTTCTTGTCAGCTTGCACCTTATATGTCTCCTCTGTGGGAACCATGAATTGGATTCAATTTGAATTTGAATTGGTTTTTAAATCCAGCAAGGAGGTGGATTGGCATTCTAACTCTGAGAAAGTAATACATTTATTTTAAAAAATCTCTCAACTTTCTATAATGAAAATATTGAAATGTTTGTAATGTTCTCATTATTTGAAGAAAATGTAAACATTATTGCACTTTCCGGTTCTGACCGTGGGCAGCACAGCAGCAGTGGTTAGCACTGTTGCGTCACAGCTCCAGGGTACCAGGTTTGATTCCCGGGTTGGGTCACTGTCTGTGGGGAGTCTGCACGTTCTCCCCGTGTGTGCGTGGGTTTCCTCCGGCTACTCCGGTTTCCGCCCACAGTCCAAAGATGTGCAAGTTAGGTGGATTGGCCAGGCTAAATTGCTTTTAGTGACTAATAAGATGAGGTGGGGTTACTGGGTTACGGAGATAGGTGGAGGTGTGGGCTTAATTAGGGTACTCTTTACAAGGGCCAGTGCAGATGTGATGGGCCAAATATCCTCCTTCTGCAATGTAAATTCTATGACATTTTGTAATGTTGACTATCAGATACTTTATGAATAAGGTATATTTTTTCTTTAGTAAAGCCCTATCTCTACATTCTGAAAATCCAGTACAGGACATAGTGAATGTCCATAAGAATGATTTCTGGAAGACGCATTCGGAATTTAAAAAAGAAGGAAACTGTCTTCAGCAAGTGCAGTTCATGGACCTCAACTCAGATTTTAAAGGAACAAGCTAACATAAAACAAGCACAACGTTCAACAAGGATAAGCAAAGCACTTAATTCATTTCACGTTTTATTTAGACTCTTAATTTTCCTCACTTCTTGTACCTGTGCGTGTGTGTGGTGTGTGTATGTGTATTTGTGCGTGGTGGCATGTCTTTAATTAGGTTTCCCTCAGGTTTAGAGCTAATAACCATGGTCATTCTTAAACTCAAGCAAACATCGAACATACTGTGCAGAAGGAGGCCATTTGGCCCATCAAATCTGCACCGACCCACTTAAGCCCTCACTTCCACCCGATCCTAGTGACCCACTAACCCCTCCTAACCATTTTGGTCACGAAGGGCAATTTAGCATGGCCAAACGACCTAACCTGCACGTCTTTGGACTGTGGGAGGAAACCGGAGCACCTGGAGGAAACGCAGACACGGGGAGAATGTGCAGACTCCGCACAGACAGTGATCAAGCAGGGAATCGAACCTGGGACCCTGGCGCTGCAAAACCACAGTGCTACCCACTGTGCTACCATGCTGCCCACTCCTTGTGGTTGGCTCCTTATTGTTCACTGCATAGATGCCAAAATATACATTTGGGTTTGGAAAAGTCATCTACGAGATGAAAATAAATGTTAAAACCTTTGTTGTGACCAACGGGGGTTTAATAGAGTGGAGTCAGTTCACTCTTCACCTGGTCGTAACACCACAAAAAACAATTGATATGTTTAAAGTACAGGATTTTATATATATTGATGTCCTGGAATTTACATCAAAGAAACAGACCATTGAGCTCTAGTGGTCTGTGTCAGTGTCTATGCTGGTCCCACTTCTCTTCATCTTACCTTATCAGCATAACCTAAATAAATTTCAAGGATCCTCATCATGTGACTACTTAGCTCCCAATCAGACCCTGCAGCACAACACCACCATGGGAGGAAATTTGCAGGCAAGCTAAAAGATACTCAAATACGATATCAACACAGTTACACTGGAAGCTTTGGCCTGAAGATATTGACATATGATTTGTTTTTGCTACCACCAGATAAAAAAATGAATCTTTCTATTTCTTCCCTCCCACATGTACTCATCAAGCTTTCTCTTAAAAAAAATCCATGTTACTTGGGGCGTGATTTGCTGGTCATGCTATGCCAGGAAAGCAGTGCACGGCACGCTACGTGGTCAGTAAATGATGGGTAACTACTCGGCACGCTACGCCTCGCGAGATCTAACGTGATCCTGCGAGATGTTGCGATGTGAAGGCCCCCATTGTGGGCGGGGTCACTTTTTGGCAAATCTGCATATTAGAGTGAGATAGTTAGTCTCCGTCTAATATGCAGTTCTCTGAGGTAACCAAGGCGATGGGATCTATTCCCTTCACCTTGGATTCTGGGGCGAGCACCGTTCAGTGCTGGTCTCCACAAATGGGAACCAGACAGAACTGCACTCATGGGGGGGTCTCACAGCAGATCAGAGGCCCCCAGGTGCTTGCCCTCTGGGCTGGGTGGCACCCTGCCGGGTGGCATTTTCCACACAGTGGTGATCCGATTGGGGGGGGGGGGGGGGGGGGGGGTGTATGGTGTGGGGGAGCTGGCACCCCTTATAGTCAGTTGGGGCTTGGAGGGTGTTCAGGGCTCGTGTCAGGAGCACAAGAGCACTGTAAAGATACAGTGGAGAATTAGCTAAAATGGGGGTCGACACAATTTTTTGTCAGCAAGTGTGAAGTGATATGCTTTTGGATAAAAAATAATAGCAGTAATTATGCTCAATCATGAATGGATGTTGTTTCAGAGTTGTGGACAGCAGAGCGACCTATGTGTACTGGTTCACAGGACATTAATCGCAGAAGAACCGCAGCTTGATGAGTGTGTGAAAAAGAATTCTAGGTTTTATGTTGAGAAGTACAGAACATAAAAGCCAAGAAGTAATGACAAGTCAACATAAAATTATGATAGGAACTCAAGTTAGAATAATTGCTGCACTACTGGGCTCCACCTTGCAGGAAGCTTATTGAAGTTTGAGAAATTCACCAGGATGCTGTCTGATCTTGGGACAAACACAAAGAAAGACTTGAAAAGTTGGAACTTTTGTTAGAACAATTGAGATTAAAAGAAACATGAACTTTAATATTATGACAGGATAAAAGAGGCCGCATCGAAGAAGATTGTTTCCAATTCTTAAGGTTTCTGGAAGAAGGGGCCAGAGTTAAAAGATAGCTGAAAGATTAAGAACCTAGGTCAGGAAAATGTATTCATACAGAGCGTTGCCAGATGGTGCAATTCATTTCCAGAGCTGGCAAATTGAGTCAGAAGATATCAAAATTCAAGCTCAGATTGGACAGGTAGCTGAAAGAAAAGGAATTCAGGAATATTGGAAATTATGTGTTCACATGGCGAGTGAACCGCAACATGAACTGATTGATTTGAATGTGCTGTTTTCTATGTTCCATTTATTCCCACAGATAAGTTTCCGAGCTAAATTTGCATTATCAGTATTTTTCTATTTTTAAGGTTGCTTCTGTTTTCTTCAACTTAATACATTTAATTATGTGACTATTAACCAACAATAAATATCCACATTTCAATTCAAAAACTGAACACAACTAAATCTGGGACAAACGCGCATACAGCCATTTTGGGAGCTGGTTCCTGGATTCATATTGTTGGAAAAAAAAACATATAGTGCAGTGCAATCCAGTCTGTTTAGCAGCAATGACTCAAGACTTTGATTAACTCAAGCTGTGACATTTCGACAACACTTTTCACTCTGTTGCTCACAGTTTTTTTGTGTGGAAATACTTCTGTTGATGGGGCCCATCAAAACTTTGTTAATTACGCAAAGATAATTCATAAAATGCTGCAAGTTGAATTTCCACATTCACTCGAGTCTCTCTGGGTGAAAATGGGATTGAGTTGACATGACAACCCACAACTGAATTTGGAAAGCATTGCACAATACAGAGTTTCAAATCTGCCTTGCCTTGATGTTCACTCACAAATATGGATAGACATTGGCTCCAAAGCACCTGCTTCCATAAAAATGTACACTGTTTACATCTATGGCTTTATTATGTGACATTAGATCATTAACAAGTTATGGAAAATTTCTACCTGCCTGGCAACAACCTTTTTGAAAAATCAACTCACTGGTGAAAAATATGATAACAGTAATAAATCTATTCAAATATTAAATTTCACATGTAAATTTTCATCACAAGAAAATGTTAAAAAGTAATTTCTGTTTGCCCTATGTTTACTTATCCCTGTGTGGAGGGCAGAGAGAGAGAAAGAGAAAGAATAAAAAGAAAACAGAGATTGGAAGCTTTAATGACTACTTGGGTAGACAAGGTCTTGGTTTTAACATCTCGTTTTAGATGGCACTTCTGACAGTACAACACTTGTTGCTTGAACACTGCAGTTGAGAGAGCCTGGGTTGTGTTTTCTCCCTCTCCCATCCAGCACAGATCACAAAGCAGACAGAGCCACGATTGAATGGTGGAGCAGACTCGATGGACCGAATGGCCCTCTGCCATATGGTCTCATGGAATGATTCTGTAGATGAACATTTCATTCCATCAATTCTCCCTCTCAAACACCGAATCAGACTAGGACCCAAACAGGGATGGTGGGCAAGCAAGTTTGTCCATGTCTAGGATGGCTTGCAAAACGAATAATTTAAAAGTAAGTAAGAATAGTACACATTGCTTCATTAACATGAAAAACATTTAAAATGTGCCAAGTCATGCAGCATTGGTTATTATTTCACAGAACTCTTCGGTAGACCTTTTTACACTGTCGGATATCTCCCAGGTTTCCTATTCTTCTTTCAATTTTTGTTTTTAGATCAAAACGGGAAGGGGTGAGAGGGGGAGATAGAGGACACAGCCATCTAAATCAAGCGGAAACTTCTGTTTTCAGCCTCCCACCCAAAGAGACTGCCTGAATCTTAGATACCACTGGTTAAATATTGGAGGCAATTGCACATCCATCATTAATTCCGTATAACAGAGCTTCAACAATTTCAGAATGCAGAGCTTAAAACATAAATCATGGGAATCTAATTAGTTCAAGATGAGCACAGGAAAGAAGTATGGAACATTATGCCTTTCCAAACACATGAGGAGGATTTGGGTTTCCTTGTTTACTGTGTATAGTCCATTTGCTCTTTTTAAAATATCTACTTAGAAAACCTCTTTTAAACAGTTGTTTGACATATGCTATAAATTATTAAATACTGCACATCTGCTTTGCATCTAGTAAAACAACTTTATAAAGAAAGGCTAAGGTATTGTTTAATAACTCATAACCACTTTTAAAGTTCAGTAATTTCAGTAAAAGCACTGGGAGATCAACATGGCAAGTCTTTTACTCAATTTCTGCCCACAAGCACATAAGAAGTGGTTTTTAGCTAATTGAACTCGATATTATAATGGGGTTAGTTTAGATGGGCTTTTTGGTTGGCATGGACCAGTTTGGGCCGAAGGGTCTGTCTCCGTGCCGTAGATTCTATGATTCTATGAATTTTCAGTTTTTTAAGCTAACAGTTTTAAAATGTCAGTTTATCATCAGCTTTTAAG
Source organism: Scyliorhinus canicula (assembly GCF_902713615.1). Lineage (NCBI taxonomy): Eukaryota > Metazoa > Chordata > Chondrichthyes > Carcharhiniformes > Scyliorhinidae > Scyliorhinus > Scyliorhinus canicula. Next base: position 47,953,864 of record NC_052164.1, on the reverse strand, counting down.
GGAAAAGAATATTGTCCATCAAGATTTTCAATAGCAGCCAATTAGATTAGTTGTGTTTCAAACAGCTTATGGCCCTGTCATCCAATCAATCAAATGTCATTTTTGCCCATTGTTGGATTTGCAGAAATTTAAGGCAAAAAAGGGTTTCAGGTGAGCTTTGACAAAGAGTCATCCAGACTCTAAACATTAGCTCCCTTTTCTCTCCACAGATGCTGTCAGACCTGCTGAGATTGTCCAGTATTTTCAGTTTTTGTTTCAGATTCCAGCATCTGCAGTAATTTGCTTTATTTAAGTTGAGCTGAGTTTCTGACAGTTGTAATTACGAGTGTTTTAGTTATTTTTTAAAAAATTTAGAGTACCCAATTATTTTTTCCAATTAAGGGGCAATTTAGTGTGGCCAATCCACCTAACCTGCACATCTTTGGGTTGTGGGGATGAAACCCACGCAGACATGGGGAGAATATTCAAACTCCACACAGCCAGTGACTCAGGGCCGGGATTCGAACCCGGGTCGTCAGCGCCATAGGCAGCAATGCTAACTACTGTGCCACCGTGCTGCCCGAATGTTAATTTAGTTATTAACTTCCTACATCATGTACCATCAAAAGTCTTGTATGCAGTGCAAATAATGGACAAACCCGACAGCCAATTTGCGTAAAAATAAGGTTTATATTTCAGCCTGCTTTTTGGTGGCTACGCCAATTCATTTGAAGCTGCACATTAGCCTTGGAACTGCTTCAGTCCTTGTGATAATGACGCCACCATAATGTTTTTAAGTAGGGAATTTCTGACCTATCAATGATGAAGGAACAGTGATCTATGGTCAAGTCTGGATGGCGCGTGACATGGAAGAGAATTTAGGCGATGGTGTGACCACTTCATTGCTGTTATTCTTTTCAATGGAAACAAACACCTGCGAGGAGGTCCTTGGCCTCTTCACCTGGAAACATCATGATTGCTTAATGAAATGATCCTGCAGAGGGTGGCAGAGCGGCAATGCTGATTGGCTGATGCGGGGAGTGATTTGCCTCAGGTGCAGTCACTGTGACTCAAAGGAGTTCTCAGTGAGGATAGACTGTGGGGGCAAGTTGAAAGCTGCTGCCGGGGACTGTGAAAATCAGGTAAGCTTTTTGTTTCTTTCTGTAATTGTCAAGTGGATAAATGGAAGGGATGGTAGAGAGGGCAGTGCAATGTTCCTCCTGCAGGATGTTCGAGGTGAGGGACACCGTCAGTGGCCCTGCTGAGTTCACCTGCGGGAAGTGCACCCAGCTCCTCAAAGACCATGTTAGGGAACTGAAGCTGGCGCTGGATGAACTGAGGTGCATTCAGGAGGCAGAGTCGGTTATAGATAGAAGCTACAGGGATGTAGTTACTCCTAAGAATGAAGGTAGCTGGGTGATGTTTAAAAGGAGGAGGAAAAAGCAGTCAGTGCAGGGATCCCCTGCAGTTGTGCCCCTCAATAACAGGTATACCATTTTGGATACTGGGGGGGGGGGAGAGAGAGAGAGAGAGAGAGAGAGAGAAAGAGAGAGAGAGAGAGAGAGAGAGAGAGAGAGAGAGAGAGGAGGAGAGAAATGACCTACCAGAGGTAAGCCATGGTGACCAGGTCTCTGGCACTGAGTCTGTCCCTGTGGCTAAGAAGGAAAGGGGGGAGAGCAGGAGAGCATTAGTTACTGGAGACAAGTCATGGTACACATCGGTACCAACAACATAGGTGGGAAAAGGGACGGGGATGTAGAACAGGAATTCAGGGAGATAGGGTGGAAGCTGAGAGCCAGGACAGACCGTGTTGTCATCTCTGGTTTGTTGCCAGTGCCACATGCTAGCGAGGTGAGGAACAGAGAGAGAGTGCAGATAAACACGTGGATACAGGGTTTCAGTTACTTTGATAATTGGAGCACATTCTGGGGACGGTGGGACCTGTAAAAACAGGACGGGCTGCACCTGAACCAGAGGGGCACCAATATCCTGGGAGGGAAATTTGCTACAGCTCGGGGGGGGGGTTAAACAAATTTGGCAGGGGGATGGGAAACTGATTTGTAGTCCAGGAGATAGCGTTGCTGGAGATCACGAAGTTGAGGGTAGTGCACTACTGAGGAAGGCGCCAAGGTCATAAGAGTGGACCTGCAGGCATGAAGGTGGTTTGAAGTGTGTCTATTTCAATGCGAGGAACATCAGGAATAAGGTTAGTGAGCTTGAAGCATGGATTGGTACCTGGGACTACGATGTTGTAGCCATTACGGAGACGTGGATAGAACAGGGGCAGGAATGGTTGTTGGGGGTTCCGGGGTTTAGATGTTTCAGTAAGATTAGGAAAGGTGGTAAAAGAGGTGGAGGAGTAGCATTGTTAATCAAGGATAGTATAATGGCTGCAGAAAGGCAGTTTGAGGAGGATCTGTCTACCGAGGTAGTGTGGGCTGAAGTAGGAAATAGGAAAGGAGTGGTCACTTTATTAGGAGTTTTCTATAGGCCCCCAAACAGTAACAGATATATGGAGGAAAAGATTGCAATGCCGATTTTGGAGAGGTGCAGTAGTCACAGGATAGTTGTCATGGGTGACTTTAACTTTCCAAATATTGATTGGAGCCACTATAATTCGAATAGTTGTATGGGGCTGTTTTTATCCAGTGTGTGCAGGAGGGTTTCCTCACACAATTTGTGGATAGACCGACAAGAGGCGGGGCCACAGTGGATTTGGTACTGGGTAATAAACCGGGCCAAGTGTTAGATTTGGTTGTGGGAGAGCACTTTGGAGATTGTGACCACAATTCGGTGACTTTCATCATAGCAATGGAGAGGGATAGGAACATACGGCAGGGCAAGGTTTATAATTGGGGGAGGGGTAATTACGGTAAGATTAGGCAAGAATTGGGGAGCATAAGATGGAACAGGAACTGTCAAGGATAGGCACAATTGAGATGTGGAGCTTGTTCAAGGAGCAAATACTGCGTGTCCTTGATATGTATGTCCCTATCAGGCAGGGAGGAAATGGTCGGGTGAGGGACCTCTGGTTTACAAAAGAGGTTGAGTGTCTTGTCAAGAGGAAAAAATAAGTTTCAGTTAGGGCACTTGAGGGATACAAGATAGCTAGGAATGGAGCTCAAGAAAGGTCTTAGGAGAGCTAGGAGGGGGCATGAAAAGTCCTTGTCGGGTAGGATCAAGGAAAACCCCAAGGCTTTTTACACTTATGTGAGGAATAAAAGAATGACCAAGGTGAAATTAGGGCCGCTCAAGGACAGTAGTGGGAACGTGTGCATGGAGTCTGAAGAAAGAGGAGAGGCCCTAAATGAATACTTTTCTTCAGTGTTCACAAAGGAGGGGGGCCATGTTGTTGAGGAGGATAGTGCAATACAGGCTGGTAGGCTGGAAGAGGTAGATATTCGGAAGGAAAATGTGTTAGAAATTTTGAGAAGCCTGAGGATAGATAAGTCCCCTGGGCCTGAAGGGATATATCCTAGGATTCTTTGGGAGGCGAGGGATGAGATTGCAGAGCCTTAGCCTTTGATCTTTATGTCCTCACTGTCCACAGGAATAGTGCCAGAAGACTGGAGAGAAGCTAATGTTGTCCTCTTGTTCAAGAAAGGGAATAGGTATAACCCTGGGAATTATAGGCCGGTTAGTCTCACTTCGGTCATCGGTGAATTATTGGAAAGGGTCCTGAGGGATAGGATTTATGATCATTTGGAAAGATACAGCTTAATCCAGGATAGTCAGGACGGATTTGTGAGGGGTAAGTCTTGCCTCACAAGTTTGATTGTATTCTTTGAGGAGGTAACTAAGTACATAGATGAAGGCAGAGCAGTTGATGTTGTATACATGGATTTTAGTAAGGCGTTTGATAAAGTGCCCCATGGTCGGTTCATGCAGAAAGTAAGGAGGCATAGCATAGAGGGAAATTTACCCGATTGGATCAGTAACTGGCTGTCACATAGAAGGTGGTGGTAGATGGTAAATTATTTTCAACCTGGAGCCCAGTCACCACAGGGATCAGTGCTGGGTTCTCTGCTATTTGTGATTTTTATTAATGACCTGGATGATGGAGTTGAAGGAATGGGTCAGTAAATTTGCTGATGACACCAAGATTGGTGGAGTAGTGGATAATGTGGAGGGCTGTTGTAGGCTGCAAAGAGACATTGATAGGATGCAGAGCTGGGCTAAAAAATGGCAGATGGAGTTTAATGCCGATAAGTGTGAGGTGATTCATTTTGGTAGGCCAAATTTGAATACGGATTACATGGTTAACGGCAGGGTTCTGAAGAATGTGGAGGAGCAGAGAGATCTCAGAGTTCATGTCCATAGATCTCTGAAAGTTGCCACCCAAGTGCATAGAACCGTGTGTTAGCATTTATTAACAGGGGGATTGAGTTTAAGAGCCGTGAGGTTATGCTGCAACTGTACAGGACCTTGGTTAGACCGCATTTGGAGTATTGTGTGCAGTTCTGGTCACCTCATTATAGGAAGGATATGGAAGCATTGGAAAGGGTGCAAAGGAGATTTACCAGGATGCTGCCTGGATTGGTGGGTGGGTCTTATGAGGAAAGGTTGAGGGAGCTGGGGCTTTTCTCATTAGAGAAAAGGAGGATGAGAGGTGGCTTAATTGAGGTGTATAAGATGATGAGAAGGATAGATAGAGTGGACATTCAGTGACTTTTTCCTCGGGTGGATAGGGGGCATAACTATAAAGTTCATGGTGGAAGATATAGGAGGGATGTCAGAAGTAGGTTCTTTACTCAGAGAGTGGTTGGGGCACGGAATGCACTCCCAGCTGTGGTAGTGGAGTCGGACACTTTAGGAACTTCCAAGCGGTTATTGGATAGGCATATAGAGTGCACTAGAATGAGTGGGAGTACATTGATTTGATCTTAGTTTCAGATGAGTTTGGCACAACATCGTGGGCTGAAGGGCCTGTACTGTGCTGTAACGTTCTATGTTCTAAAATGACCGAGAGATACATGACTTAATGAGCGCAAGTGCAAAGCTTTGGCAGACTAGTAACGTCACCGCTCCTCAAGAGCAAGGCAGCAGCCCTAAAGGAGTCTGATGTGGAGATGCCGGCGTTGGACTGGGGTGAGCACAGTAAGAAGTCTTACAACACCAGGTTAAAGTCGAACAGGTTTGTTTCAAACACGAGCTTTCGGAGCGCAGCTCCTTCTTTTAACCTGGTGTTGTAAGACTTCTTACTAAAGGAGTCTAACAGTACAGCATAAAACCCACATCATAAAGAACAAATTCTAGATAGAAAGAGAAGGAAAGGTCCAACAATGCAAGGATACCAATGACGTGTGGTTTCTTCGGTGCTATCCAGACGACCCATGGCTCACCCCACTGAAAGTCGGGAAACTTATCAAGGACAGGAAGGCAGTCCGTGCTCGCTGGAGAGAAGATTTTGAAGAACTCTTCAACTGAGACTCTGTCTTCGACTTGAACGCCCTCAACTTTATCTGGACCATTGACAAGTTGGGGTGTTACACTCAGAGTTGTACTACATCCTTGTTATGATTAATTTAGGTCATGTCATTTCCCAGTACATTCTGAACTACAAATCTAATTTTAAAATTTTTAAACTGATCCCAAAAGGCTTCAAAAAAATGGTCAGCTGAGGATCACCAGATTTCTTGTGGATGGAAACCACTCCCCTATCTCATGGGGGAACAAGACAAACCTTCCAGACTGATGTTGAATCAATACCTTTTCCTGAAACCAATTCAAAAGCATATCAATCAAATGGGTCATTCAAACCCAAAGACACTGGCTGCCTCAATCTCTCAAGATGTTGAACTGCAACATAGGGTATGTAATCAACACCATCCTTTGTTTGGTAAAAAGGACTTGGAGCTTGTGGAAGTCACATGATGAGAAAGCCATTTTGACTATGCTTAAATCAGCCAGAATCTGCTTGCAGAAAGTATTCTACCAAAAGCCGTCAAACCAGCTGCAATTCATCCGAGCAGCAAAGGTAATAAACAGCAATATCTTGAACGTGAGAGAACTCCCAACCTGTTCCAACTTTGAGTTTGCCTGAGAGCCAAGCACCTGGAAATCCGACTTTCAGAAACCTTAGAGTCCGCTGATAATCTTTCTCTTTACAAAATGTTCACCTCAACGACAAAGCATCAACTGCATCTAAGAAACTACATGCCTGCCATGAGACTGAGATAATTATCAGTTGCTCATTTAGTATCTCCGCTACCTTCTGCCTCCCACTACTTTTGCACCTGAATGCAATTGCCCTGCAGATTTGCTTCTCCACATCTTTCCCACTCGTTGGGTGGCCACAGAATACACACTAAAGTGTAATGTTTCTAAAGCCTAACCAAATAGGTTCAGCACTGTAACATTATCCTTAATCAATACATTTTCTGATTTGGAAATGTAGGAAAAGAAAGATTTATTGAATACCTTTGATTAATGTTGCATTGATATTTCACAGGGGCTTTTTAGCTCACTGGGCTAAATCGCTAGCTTTTAAAGCAGACCAAGCAGGCCAGTAGCACGGTTCAATTCCCGTACCAGCCTCCCCCGGACAGGCGGTGAAATGTGGCGACTAGGGGCTTTTCACAGTAACTTCATTTCAGCCTACTCATGACAATAAGCGATTTTCATTTCATTTCATTTTCACAGTAACTTCATTGAAGCCTACTTGTGACAGTAAGCGATTATTATTATTTTACAGATTTTCCATTTATTATAGGAACGGTGGGAGTTAAAGATGCACAATCACGGCACTAAATAACGGGCCACAAAAGCAATATTTTTACGACAGGAAACTTAGAAATACAGAAATAGTTTAAACAGCTGTTAAATGACTCTGCTCAGAATCACATTTAAGTCCCAAATTGAGCACTTGTGTGACCTTCTTGGACCAGATAGTTTTACAATTCTCAAATGCAGCCCGTGTGATTTCTGGAGCAAACCTATAATGGAATGGAAATTACAAGAATTGCAACAGGGACAAATAGATAGAACAAATGCTCTATTATGTAAGTCAAGCTTTAAACATCTTAATGGATATAATGGTGTAATGTCAGTGCACAGTCATCTACAAAAAACATTTCCTGAATAATGTGGTGTGGTGACGTTCCAGGTAACTGACAACGGTAAACCTAAGCCTCCTCATACGTCTAATCCTGTCTGTAGCCTCTGACCTGGTTGATCACACCCACCCTCCTCCAATGCCTTTCCAATGTCGTCCAGCTGGGTGGGACTATACTCACCTAGTTCTATTCTCATCAATTATGGAGGCAGCATGGTGGCGCAGTGGTTAGCACTACTGCCTTACAGCGCCAGGGACCTGGGTTTGATTCAGGCCTTGGGTGACTGTATGGAGTTTGCACAATCGCCCAATGTCTGTGTGAGTTTCCTCGGGATGCTCTGTTAAACCCCCCCCCCCACAATCCCCCACCCACACAGTCCAAAGATGTGCAGGTTAGATGGATTGGCCATGCTATATTTCCCATAAGTGTCTAAAAACGAATGTGTAGGTTGGATAGATTGGCCATGATCAATGTGTGGGGCTATGGGGATAGGGTGGGGGAGTGGGCTCAGGTTGAGTGCTCTTTTGGACGGTTGGTGCAGACTTGACGGGCTGAATGGCCTCCTTCTGCACTGGATTCCATCACAGCTAGAATATCACTTTCAATGATTTCTCTCCCTATTCCTGCATCATTACCACTGGTGTCCTGCAAATATCTATCCGTGACCTCCTCTCATTTCTCATCTTCATGCTGCCCTCGGCAACATTTTCCCCCAAATCCCTCCCATGAACTCTCTCTCACTCTAATTTCTGCCAATGCACCATTCTCGGAGTTAGCTGCACTTATCTAATTTTAGTCTCTTTTGCATTCTGCATTCTAATTGTTCCACCACTTTTTCCTACTGTTCTACATCAGAAAATGTATTGATTAGCCACAATATTGAAATGAAAATTGCTTATTGTCACGAGTAGGCTTCAAATGAAGTTACTGTGAAAAGCCCCTAGTCGCCACATTCCGGCGCCTGTTCGGGGAGGCTGTTACGGGAATCGAACCGTGCTGCTGGCCTGCTTGGTCTGCTTCCAAAGCCAGCGATTTAGCCCTGTGCTAAACAGCCCCTGTTATTTACATGGCTGATTCAATCAAGTTCCTATTTAATGGTAACTGCCCAGGATGTTGATGTTGGGGGATTCGGTGATGGTCATGGCGTTAGATGTAAAGGGGCGATGGTTAGATTATTCCTTGTTGGAGATGGCCATGGCCTGGACTTGTGTATTGTGACTTGCCACTCTTTATAAAACGCGCTTGAAAATCTAAGCTTGACATTAATTATTACCTCCCAACTTACTTCTCTAACACTTTGTTTTTAACCTAAACCCAGGATTCTCAAGTAATAAATTACCAGCAGCAGACCTCTGCATTGCGAGGAAATGCAATGATGAAGGGCACAGTTGACTATTTTCAAATTAAAAGCGGCGAGAGCAAATGATGGCAGGTGTGGCCTCAGCGGTAGCAATGACATTCAAACCTTGAATGTTTTAGTGTAACAGTGAGGACTCAGTCCTCAATGCCAAGAAATGCAGATTATATATACCCCCCTCACAGATAACCTACTCCATTAACCTTTAACTTGAATGATCAAACTGTGCCTCCTTGTTTTCTGAGTTAAGAGAACTGACTCAAAATGTGCCATCTGCAAAATCAAATTCTCTGGTGTAAATGATAAATGTCATCTGCTTAAAACAGAGGAGGATATTTTGAAGGTCGGAGAAGTAGTTTCAAGATCCAGTTTCTTTTGGTTTATATATATATATATATATATATATGTGTGTGTGTATATAACATAATGCGAAATATATCAATTTAATCAGAGAATTTCAATGCTCAAGATTTTCCGGAGAGCTTCTAATACCCTTATAGATTTAAAAAGCAGAGAAAAAGAAAAGCCCAGGACTACAACTGTATTCAGTACAACTAAGTACAGCAAAACCGCCTAAAAGTTTCCAAGAATGCTTAATTTAAACTTTGTATTAAGGGCTGGTGTGAAGTTCCCATGTCTAATAAATTGGATCAGTACTAGCAGGGTGCTGGACAACCTACAATAACTTGAATTGCTTATCAGCAATAGATGGAAGCTGAATCGGTCAGCCTACACCAGAGGTCGATGTGATTATTAGAGACAAATGAAATGGCTGTCTGGACAACTGCAGCCCCTTTCTCTTAAAAGGACATTATCCTTGTGAAAACATATTTCCTTGATTGTGTTTTTCCTTCTCGATCAGGGAGAGCAAAGGTCCATGTGTTATTTCCATCATCATGATGTCCCAAGTAGCAATGTCATGATGATTGAAACTGGTAGAATGTATGTAACCGTTTTGTCATCTCTAAACAATGAACAGGTAACAAAATAATTCACAGAGGTGATGGCTCTTTAGGAGCATGTTGGATTTTTCATTGAAGTGCTACTCTCAGGCTCACTGGGTAATGGTCTCTTGGTGAGTCACTCAGCTGTTCACTTGAGCCAGTATCATTGACGGGAATACACTTTAAACACCATAACACACCATTTCTTTTTGATGCTAGTTATCCGTTGTGTATTTTTATTTCTTAGCTGAATTCCAGGACTATGCTGAGTTAGTTGGTGCCCTTGGGAATCACTACACGATTCTGGGCTGCAAAAAAGGTATGCATTCGTAAGTGTCTGTGAGAAAAAACTGTGGTGGCCATTTCTGACTGTTTTCAAGTGATAAATGAAGGAATACACGAGTATGTAAACTGGATGAGAACAGTCGGTTATGATTTTACAAGTAGAATATTGCTGACTTTCACTGCTTAGGCTCAGAGTGTGCAGGGATATAGACAGGTTAAGTGAGTGGGCAAATACATGGCAGGTGGAATATAATGTGAAAAAAAATGTGAAGTTATGCTCTTTGGTAGTGTAGTAAATGTAATAATTGCTGACCACCAGTTAGATAACTAAGAATGATTGATAATATTTATCAATACCAACTATATTCAGAGTACTATAATCGATGTCTTCATTCTCGACACTGGGATCACCAAAAAAAAACGTGGCTGCAAAAGCCTGTGCTCTCCACAGAGATTCCTGTGCTCGTTCCCCATTGGACAATCAGGTCACATGACCTTTCTGACACACACCGCCTTAAAGGGGCTAGCTACGATATCCTTCCCTCTTTAAGTCCTTTATTACATAGTACATTGATAACTTATATAACTTTTCTTCTCTCAGAGGGGAGTGAATCTGTGGATTTCTTTATCGCTGAGGACTGTAGAGGCTGGATTATTGAGTATGTTCAAGGCTGAGATAGACAGATTTTTAATCAGTAAGGGAATCAAGGGTTATGTTGATGATTATCATATCAGATCAATCATGGTCTCATTGAAAGGCAGGGCACAGTCAATGGGCCGAACAGAGGAGAATGTAGAAACTCCACACAGTCACCCGAGATCGGAATCCAACCCGGGTTCCTGGCGCTGTGAGGCAGCAGTGCTAACCACTGTGCCATCGTGCCGCTCCTACTTTCTGCGCATACATCCTATGGTCACATGTGGATAGTGACCACGTGGGTGCCATATGGATTTCCACTTCATAAAAATGGAGTGAAGTGGACATTAAAAACCATGAAGTACACGATTGTGTAAACCAGAATTGAGACAATTTATGGTTAATAATATCTGGTCACTGTAATTCAAGGGAATTGACATGTACACTTTAAGTATCCTCTTTTCAGCATGACAAACGAGTGACCTGGATGGGTCACAAAATGACAGTGATAATTAGTAGCTTGTCTTACATTAACAGATTCTGCAAAATTTGATCTGCCGTGAGAGCTCTGAACACAGAACTATGTTTAACACACAGTTAATTTCTTCTTTCTTTTAAATAAATTTAGAGTACCCAATTCATTTTTTCCAATTAAGGGGCAATTTAGCATGACCAATCCACCCTGCACATAGAACATAGAACAGTACAGCACAGAACAGGCCCTTCGGCCCTCAATGTTGTGCCGAGCCATGATCACCCTACTTAAACCCACGTAACCCGTATACCCGTAACCCAACAATCCCCCCCTTAACCTTACTTTTATTAGGACACTACGGGCAATTTATCATGGCCAATCCACCTAACCCGCACATCTTTGGACTGTGGGAGGAAACCGGAGCACCCGGAGGAAACCCACGCACACAGGGGGAGGACGTGCAGACTCCACACAGACAGTGACCCAGCCGGGAATCAAACCTGGGACCCTGGAGCTGTGAAGCATTTATGCTAACCACCATGCTACCCTGCTGCCCATCTTTGGGTTGTGGGGCGAAACCCAAGCAAACACGGGGAGAATGTGCAAACTCCACATGGACAGTGACCCAGAGCCGGGATCGAACCTGGGACCTCGCCGTCGTGAGGTAACAGTGCTGCCCACAGTTAATTTCTTCATAGAGTAGCTGTGGCTATTAGTGCAACAAGGATGCATAACTGCAGCTATGAGATAATGTTCAAAATTAGGTGGATTAGCTATGCTAAATTGCACTTGGACCTAAAGCAGTTGGGTGGGGTTGCTGGGTACGGATATGGGGCACAGGTGTGGGCTTAAGTGGGGTGCTCTTTCCAAGGGCTGGTGCAGATTAGATGGGCCGAATGGCCTCCGTCTGCACTGTATTCTATATTCTATGTCTATTCACTTTGTTCTAGAGCTCCATCAGATTCCAGACCAAATTCCAACCCAGTTTTTGAAAATGTATCAACTACATAAAAAACCTAAAACATAATCAAAATGTAAGGAGTTCTAAACGTGTCACTACTCTACACATCTGCTGAAAAATTATTTCCTTGCTGTTTGGGACCGGCAGTGTGGCTATTAGACTGTGAAATGTTGTAAGATTACTGTAAAAAAATGTTTTGATACAAACACTTGAGAATAAGCTTTCATTATTACCAGTAAATTCTGAGCTACACATTTAATGTTTTACAAAATAGCTACAATGCCATAAAAAATTATGGCATGGGTATTTCCCGCAGGGTACGTTTTCAATCTCAGTCATGCATCATCCTACACTGACAGCCAGCTATTCTACACTGTTCTTGCTCATCTTTTACGAACTGATTAGTGAACAATATTAGTAAAGGTTTGAGAACAGATTGTATCAGCTGGGTGTTGGCTAGCAGGTAGACCAAATAAAAGTAAAGGGGGTGAATGTTCATACAAGAGATATATAGTAATAATTCAATCCTGAATATGAGAAAGCAAGCAATGTGCTTGAAATGCAAATAATGTTGTTCAATTTATTGTTCCATAAACACCATCTTGATTTTCTTGTACTTCAGATGACAGTGCAACTATCCTCAAAAGTCTTTCAATCAATTTTCAATTTCAAAGTGCTTAGAATTCCTTTATGCTATATTGTGGTTTACACTGGTTTTAAATGCCTTGGTACCACAGTGGGAGGAAGGATAATTATTCTTGCAGTAGTATTCACAGTCTGGATGGATGCAACATAAACAATTATGACTAGCTGTAATGATTCATTCTGCTTGTGACACTGCATCTATAAGCAATGGATTACTTTTATTGAAATCCCAACCATAATAACTATATTGAGAAGTGATGAAAATAAATCAATGCAGGCATTACATAATAACATCTAATGAAGCTATTGAATGAGGAACACTATACTCCTGAATTTTCCAACTTGGTTTCAGTGCTAGTAATCATCAAACGCTGTACCTTTACATGTAATGTAATGAATGGAAAATATTTTGCACTCCTCCATGTTGAACACAATTTGGAGGAAGCACTGAGGGTGGCAAGCGTGCAGAATATTCTCTGGATGGGGCACTTCAATTTCCATCTCAAAGAGTGGCTTGGTAGTACCACCACAGACTGAGCTAGTCGGGTTCTAAAGGACATAACAGTTAGACTGGGTCTGCGGCATGTGGTAAGGGAACCAACAAGAGGGAAAAACATACTTGACCTCATCCTCACCAACCTGCCTGCTGCAGATGCATCTGTCCATGACAGTATTGGTAGGCGAAACCACCGCACAGTCCTTGTGGAGACAAAGTCCTACCTTCACATTGAGGATACTCTCCTTCGTGGTGTGTGACACTACCAGTGCTAAATGGGATAAAACCGATCTAGCAACTCAAGACTGGGCACCCGTGAGGCGCTGGGGGGGGGGGGGGGGGGGGGGGGGGGCCATCAGCAAAATCAGAACTGCACTCAACCACAATCTGCAACCTCCTGACCCAACATGACTCTACCATTCCCACCAAGCAAGTGGATCAAACTGTTCATTGACGAGTGTCACAGAGCATGCCAGGAGCAATATCAGGCATACCAAAAAATTAAGTGTCAACCTGGTGAAGGACTACTTGTGTGTCAAACAGCAAAAGCAGCAAGTAATACACAGAGCTAAGTGATTCCACAACAAACGCATCAGATCTAAGCTTTGTAGCCCTGCCACATACACCCATGAATGGCGGTGGGCCATAAACAATTTACTCAGGAAGGAGGCTCAACAAATATCACCATCCTCAATGATGGAGAAGCCCAGCACATCTGTGCAAAAGACAAAGCTGAAGCATTTGCAGCAATCTTCAGCCAGAAGTGCCGAGTGGATGATCCATATCAGTCTCCTCCGGAGGTCCCCAGCATCACAGATGGCAGTCTTCAGCTAATACGATTCACTCCACATGTTGTCAAGCAACGGCTGAAGACATTGGATACTGCAAAGGCTATGGGCCCTAAAAAAATTCAAACCCTCCACCACCGATGAACAGTAGCAGCCGTGTACACCATCTACAAGTTGACTGCAGCAACCTGCCAAGGTTCCTTAGGCAGCACCTTCCAAAACCACAAAACAACACCAAGTAGAAGGTCAAGAGTAGCAGATACCTGGCAACTCCACCACGTGGAGGATCCCCTCCAAGTCACTCACCATCCTGACTTGTGCTCCAGAACTTACCGCACCCATAGCCAAGCTGTTCCAGTACAGCTACAACACTGGCATCTACCCAGCAATGTGGAAAATTGCCCAGGTGTGTCCTGTAAACTTAAAAAAACAGGACAAATCCAACCCAGTCAATTACCGCCCTATCCGTCCACTCTCCATCATCAGCAAAGTGATGGAAGGAGTCACCAAGAGTGCTATCAAATGGCACTTACTCAGCAATAACCTGCTCACGGAGTTTGGGTTCCACCAGGGTCACTCAGTTCCTGACCTCATTACAGCCTTGATTCAAACATGGACAAAAGAGCTGAATTCCAGAGGTGAGGTGAGAGTGACTGCTCTTGACAGCATTTGACCGAGGATGGCATTGACGTGCCCTAGCAAAGCAGGAGTCAATGGGAATCAGGGGAAAACACTCTGTTGGTTGGAGTCACACCTGGCACAAAGAAAGATGGTTGTGGTGGTTGGCGATCAATCATCTCAGCTTTAGCACATCACTGCAGGAGTTCCTCAGGGTAGTGGCCCAGGCCCAACCCATCTCCAACTGCTTCATCAATGACCTCCCTTCCATCAGAAGGTCAGATGTGGGGATGTTCTCAGATGATTGCACAATGTTTAGCACCATTCGGGACTCCTCAGATAATGAAGCAGTCCTTGTCAAGATGCAGCAAGCCCTGGACAATCACCAGGCTTGGGGTGACAAGTGGTGTTACATTCTTGACATACAAGTGCCAGGCAATAATTATCTCTTGCAAGAGAGGATCTAACCATCACCCCTTGACATTCAATGGCTTTAACCATTGCTGAATCCCCCCCATAATCAACGTCCTGGGCGGGGTAGTGGGGGGGGGGGGGGGGGGGGGGGTTAACCATTGTCATGTGAGAGTGCCTTTAAGAAATGGATGTTTAAGCAATGTACCTTTAAGAAATGCAGTGATGTCAGAGTGTGGGTGGAGCTGGGTTTTAGCTCAGCCATTTTGAAGTTTTTAGTTTCAGTTGCAGAGAGCAGCTGGAAGGAAAAGAGCTGGTCTGGTCATTTCTGCAAATTCAAAGGCTATAAATATATTGAATGTAACCTGTTGTGCTCCTATTTTTGAAGGGTTGAAGTCTTTTGGAGGTTTAAAAGAACAGTTTGCAGGATTGGATAGTGTTGTATTATTTTTGGGTTATCTTTGAAGTAAGGGGTGTTCAGAGATCCAATGTTTATTTTAAAAGGTTAAGTTCAGTTCATGGAATAAACAATGATTTGTTTTAAAAACCATGTGCCCATAATTGTAATACCGCACCTAGGGGGGTTGGTTGGATTCCATGATACATTTTGGGGTTCTGAAAACACCTCACCCATAACACCATTGATCAGAAACTGAACTGGACTAGCCATATTAATACCAAAGCAGGTCAAAGGCTAGGAATCCTACAGTGAGTAACTCACCTCCTGTCTGACCCCTCCCCAACAAAGCATGTAGACCATCTACAAGACACAAGTCAGGAGTGTGATGGAATATTCTCCACTTACCTGGATGAGTGTGGCTCCAACAACACTCATGAAGTTCGATACCATCCAGGACAAAGCAGCCCGCTTGACTGCTCCCTCTTCCACAAACATTCAAACCCTCCACCTCCGACGAACAGTAGCAGTCATGTACACTATCTACAGGTTGACTGCAGTAACCTGCCAAGGTTCCTTAAGCAGCACCTTCCAAACCCACAAAAAACACCAACGAGAAGGACAAGAGCAGCAGATACCTGGCAACTCCACCACTTGGAGGTTCCCCTCCAGGTCACTCACCACCCTGACTTGGAAGTATATCTCCATTTTTCACTGTCGCTGGGCAAATCCCAGATAGCACTGTGGGTGCACCTATATCTCAGGGACTGCAGCAGTTCAAGAAGGTAACTCACCACCACCTTCTGAAGGGAAACTAGGGATGGCAATAAATGCTGACCTAACCAGCGATGCCCACATCTTGTAAATTAATTCATCGGGATGGCTAGAATCCTATTTTTATGGAGATCTGTATCTTGGTTTATAGTTATGCAGCAGCTAGCTGTGCCAGAACGTGCCACATTCTGACTGCTTAACAAAATAGGAATGAATGATAAATGGTTCCCCTGCATAAATTGAGTCTTAAGATAAGAAAATACATCTCAAAAGCCTTCTCATGCAATATTTCAATCAAACATTAATTCAATAAATACCCATATACTTACAGACAACTACAGTAAAATTCTACCTTTTTGCTTTGTCGACTTTAGTTAATGAACTGGGCAGGCCTCAATAGCAATTCCAGACAATACATAGAATCAACTATATTGATTTCGACTAACATAATGGCTTGTGATTGCTTGGGATAAAAAACATTCACTATTTCATCTTAGCTTTGGATGATGTGTATGGTTTCGGAGTTTTTTTGTGATAATACAAACTGAAGGGGAAAAAAGTCTAGAGCTCAGGTGGTGGAAGTGGACATGATCTATAGGGCAGCAGGGTAGCATGGTGGTTAGCATCAATGCTTCACAGCTCCAGGGTCCCAGGTTCGATTCCCGGCTGGGTCACTGTCTGTGTGGAGTCTACACGTCCTCCCCCTGTGTGCGTGGGTTTCCTCCGGGTGCTCCGGTTTCCTCCCACAGTCCAAAGATGTGCGGGTTAGGTGGATTGGCCATGCTAAATTGCCCGTAGTGTCCTAATAAAAGTAAGGTTAAGGGGGGGGTTGTTGGGTTATGGGTATAGGGTGGATACGTGGGTTTGAGTAGGGTGATCATGGCTCGGCACAACATTGAGGGCCGAAGGGCCTGTTCTGTGCTGTACTGTTCTATGATCAATGATTCACAAGGAAATTGGGTAGGCATAAGGGAGATCTTATAACGTACAGGGATAGAGTAAGGGAATGGGACGGATTGTTCTGCAGAGTGTCAACCTGGACCCAATGGGCCGAATGGTCTCTATCTGAGTCGTAATGATTCTCTGACTCAATTGCATCACCTTTGTTGGGTTTAAAGTTCTGGAATTAGGCTTTAGGGTCATACGCTGAACACAAAGAACTGGAAAGTCACTGGACATGTGACTAACCACAAGATTCATGTTTCAATATTATTGAAATTGTTTTTCCTGCTGCCATCTGCTTCAGTGTGAGTCAGTCACTCCATGGCTCAGCGATCACGTCTGCATTCAGTCTTGACTTTTAATACTCATCAGCGGAAAACGTGGAAGCCAGTGATTACACATCAGCGCTTTATTAGTGGTTCAGATTGAACACCTGAGGCCTGTCTCTCTACTTTTCTATTCAACGTCATCTGAGAAGAGTGTGTCGATTTTTCAGCTTGTCAAACACAACTGGCTTTTTGTTTCTTCGACAGACTTGCTATCACACCGCACCCCAATTTTAGTGGGAAGCATCATATTGAGATTTTAAAATGTAGGGCTACATGTCATTCATTGTAGATGCAATTATTCTCATTCTTTCAATCCAGAATATTATACAATTAAGACATTCCGCCCTTCTGTGGAATGGGAAAGGCATCTAAGGATTCTAACCTTACAAATCAATACCTAGAATAGCTGTCCCATTCCGCTGTGCTTTCAGTCTCTCTAGATTCTGACACTTTATCGCAGAAGCAGAAATACAATATTTCTACAATTTCACTGGAAAGCAATGGTCTAGCTTTAGCTGAACTGCTTTCGTTAGTAACTTGGTGAAGTCCAAAATCTGAGGTGAAATTATTTATTCTTTAAATAATAACCACCATCAATGGGGAAATCATTGTGTCGTATCATACAGTTCAGAAATATAGATTTAGTTTTTATTTTCAGTTCCTCCTCAAAACCCTGAGAACATCTATGATGTTAAAAAAAAAACATAAATGCAAATTGCTGAATTAGTTGCTGGGACAGGTGACAGTGTAGCGTTACTAATGAGAGTCAGTGTCCTGAACTTTAGAAGAAGAAAAAAAAAACTGGTTGTCCAGTGCCCTGCTGAGTGTTCAATTATAAACTCTGGGTAAAATAGTGTTCAGCTTGGATGTATGTCCCACAGTTAAATAGGCCAAAAACACATGTGTGTATGCTGCTAATGCCATATACATTCCATTGACTGATCAAAAAGTTCATAGATTAAAGGATATTTATTATGTTTCCAAATAAAAAACTGAGTGAGGATTGGGAGAGTTTTAGAAAACAGCAAAGGAAGACAAGAAAATTGGTAAAGACAGAAAATAGAATACATTAGCAGAAAATATGAAAACAAATTGTAAGAACTTCAGCAAGTATATAAAATCAGATGGGAAGGGAGAGAGTATGTGAGAGTAAGTGTGGGTCCCTTACAGGCAGAGTTAGGGGAAATTATAATAGGGAATAAGGAATTGACAGACATGCCAAACAAATATTTTGGGCAGAATCTTCCAGGAATTGTGGTGGCAGGGGCACTTAATTTGGCGGGAGGCATAAAATCTGTTTCCCGGTGGCAGAATAAACTGTTCTCTCAACTTTCAAGGTGGGTCAAAAGCAGGTTGAGCTTCCTGGTGAACAATATCGGGAATCCCATTTGTATGCATTAGTGTCTCATGCATGCTCATTGAAGCATCACCTCATCGTCAGTAAGCTCACACTCCAAGGGTAGCACGATGGCGCAGTGGTTAGCACCGGGACTACGGCACTGAAGACCCAGGTTTGAATCCTGGCCCTGATTCACTGTCTGTGTGGAGTTTGCACATTCTCCCCATGTCTGCGTGGGCTTCACCCCCATAACCCAAAGATGTGCTGGTTAGGTGGATTGGCCACACTAAATTGCCCCTTAAGTGGAAAACAAAATAATTGGGTACTCTAAATTTAAAACAAAAAAGAAAAGGAAAAAAAAAGCTGCCCCGCTAAATTACGCTCACTGCTAGCGAGAATGTTTAATGTTCAGTTTTACAATTGTATGTAAGCGAGGTGAGCCTGACCTCTTCCATCACTTTGACATCAGTAGATGCTTCTTTTGCCTTCTTGGGGATCTCACATAACTTCACTCATATTGAATGCCAGAGGCAAAAACCATGCCAAAGCTGGACATGGGAGGCTAAGAGGGGTGGGAAAGAGTGAATTATAGGGTAGGTAGTTGGTGCCAACAGTGGGGGTGAACTCAGGATGCTGGTGATGGAAGGGAACAGTCACAGTCAGAGGGAGGGGTTGGCTGCGGTAGGGTGGTAGGTCCAGGGTGAAAGTTCTGTAGAGGGGTGTTTACAGAGGATGACAAGACAGATGGCTGTCAGGGTGGGCATGGAGGTGGTAACGGGTGTTGGATATGAGCGGAGGAAAGGCATGTGGCGGTGACAGGGTTCAGGATAATGGGGATTGGTTCAAGGATGACAGAGGGGAGAGAAATGGGGATATTTGAGTGAGCCAATGAAGGAAGTTGGTGGGTGACACAAGGAGGGTAGAAGCTGGTGGACCGAATCTGGAAGGTGATGCACACCATTTTTCAACGCATACCTTGACCACCCAATTCGTGAGTGAGATCCCTCGAATTGGGAGAAGGGTCTTTTTGGGTAGATGGAGTTGAAAGATAGCACAAGTGGCCGGCTAATTGACATAATTAAGGCAACTGGATGTCAACTGTGTTCAGTTGTGTTCTCCTCTCTATGGTGAAGCTCATTTAGCAGCAGGTTTATTCCAAGCTCATGGGTCTCGAGTTCCCAGTAAGGTGTGAGAGCTGCCATTCATTCTGTGCCATTTTCCATCTCCTGCAGTGAAGCAACAGGGATGAAGGAAGGGAGCTGGATGCCTCCAAGAAGCACAGCTGGTGGAGTAGAAAACTTGTACCCCAAAACTTGATCCTCCAGGATGAATGGTCATGGCTGACAAAGGCTCATTATAATTAGTCGTTCTATGCTCCCAAGTCAATGGTCTCTCTGTAGAGTTTTGGGGATAGTAGAGGAAAGGGGATTTGTGTCAGAGGAAGGCTTCTTGCACATGGCCCTCCTCCCAGACCAGACCCCAACAGTGGTGAGGATACTGGACCAAAACCCCAATATTTTCTTTCTTTTCTAAGACTGTGCAGAAAAAATGATTCGCTCCAGGAGCGATTGCATGGGGAAAATATAGAATTTGGTATTTTAAAACAAAACTTTATTATGAATAAATATGACTCTAACTTCACACCTGAAGAGAACAGCTTACCTCTTAAACACTACTACTCAACTCCCCATTAAATAACAGCTCTCAATCCAGCTTAAAATCTTACAACACCAGGTTAAAGTCAAACAGGTTTGTTTCAAACACTAGCTTTCTAGTTCTCAAACACCGATCCTTCCTCAGGTGAATGAAGAGGTATGTTCCAGGAACATATATACAGAAATAGTCTAAGCTGCCAGACAATGCTTAGAATGTGAGCATTTGTAGGTAATTAAGTCTTTACAGATCCAGAGATAGGGGTAACCCCAGGTTAAAGAGGTGTGAATTGTCTCAAGCCAGGACAGTTGGTAGGATTTTGCAAGCCCAGGCCAGATGGTGGGGGATGACTGTAATGCGATGTAAATCCCAGGTCCCGGTTGAGGCTGCACTCGTGTGCGGAAATTCGGGATGTCCCGAAGCGTGCTACATTGGCGAGACCATGCAGACGCTGCGACAACGAATGAACGGACATCGCGCGATAATCACCAGGCAGGAATGCTCCCTTCCAGTTAAGGAACACTTCAGCAGTCAAGGGCATTCAGCCTCTGATCTCCGGGTAAGCGTTCTCCAAGGCGGCCTTCAGGACGTGCGACAATGCAGAATCGCCGAGCAGAAACTTATAGCCAAGTTTTGCACACATGAATGCGTCCTCAACCGGGACCTGGGATTCATGTCGCATTACATTCATCCCCCATCATCTGGCCTGAGCTTGCGAAATCCTACCAACTGTCCTGGCTTGAGACAATTCACACCTCTTTAATCTGGGGTTACCCCTATCTCTGGATCTGTAAAGACTTAATTACCTGCAAATGCTCGCATTCTAAGCATTGTCTGGCATCTTTGACTATGTCTATATATATGTTTCTGGAACATACCTCTTCATTCACCTGAGGAAGGAGCAGTGCTCCGAAAGCTAGTGTCATAATATCCACTCATGTATATCACGAGATACAGACAGGCAGCGATTGACACACAGGATAACCAATGAACACACACGACACAGAACAACCAATCACCAGACAGGACACCACCACTATAAAGCCCACAGGGCATTAAGTCTCTCGCTCTCTCACAGGACACGGCAAAGGAGATAGTCACAGTGCACAAGCCAGTGAACATCATAACCATGTGGTAGAGAGCTAGTCTGGTCAAGCCAGTAGGAGGTTATCAGTTAGGTTAATAGAGTGTCAACCCACACAGCAGATTATGCACAGCAATCAGCAGATTCAATAAAACAGAGTTGGACCATCTCCTGTGTCGGAAGCCTGTTTCTCGTTTCACTGCATCCAGTTGCAGTCGATGTTAGACCAACACAGATAACACATCAGCTAGTGTTTGAAACAAACCTGTTGGACTTTAACCTGGTGTTGTAAGACTTCTTACTGTGCTCACCCCAGTCCAACGCCGGCATCTCCACATCACAGCTTAAAATCAGCATAGCATAGAGTAATACTTGCTTTACAGAATAGATCGTTGGCTCCTGTTAAGACACCTCCAGACTTTTGCTGAATGTTTTCAAAAAGCCTGGCGTGTTTCAGCTTCTTGTCCTCAGCAAATCAGCTCTGCTTTAAATATTATTACCCGTTTTAACTATCCTGCTGTGAGAGAAAACTGGCTTTACTTCTGATAAAAAGGAAGGGTTGCTAGATAAGACTTCAACTCACCTCTCCAAAAGTTTTCTCAAAATGTCTCTCTGAATCTCTTAGCTCCACCCAGCAATGACATAATCTCCACAAGCGGAAAATCAAATCAACTTTCCAGGGATTTCATCAACCAAACCACAGTGCATTAACCCAGACTAAAAAACACATTTCTCTGGTTAATTTCACCTTCTGGCTCCCAAAATCTCCCAGGCCCTGCAAAACATGGCTCCTTTCAAAACAAAATGACCATTGCAGCCAAACACACTATAAACCAACTTAGAATCCAATACTCTCAGAATCCTACATTCGTCACACCTGGACAAAGAGCAATGTCTCCTTGTGCAGTCATGTATGAACGGGACGAACACCAATCTCCGGATCTCCAGGATGTTCTGGGAATGCCGTGTCTTTATGAAGGCCAGGCAAAAGGCATAGCACTGGGACCTGGCCTTGACATAGAGAGAAAACTGTAAAGGACAATTTGACACATTAAATCATTCCCAGATCCACTGTGGTGGCGATGATGCAGGCTGCAGGAAACCCTGCTTTAGTAATGGCTCCCACCCAGACAAAGGGATGGAGGGCTTACTGCCGGTTGGCACTGGGCCAGGAGGAGCAAGGACCTGAGCATCAAAAAACAGTGGGACCTCAAGGAAGTCACGTTGGCAAAAAGAGTCTCCTGCAACGGCGAGATTTCGCCTGACTACGGGTGCATTGCAGGCGGTGCTTATCTAGAAATGAGAGAAAATCAATGCTGGAGGCACTTGATGTCCCGGGGTCTGCAGGAGCTGCAGCTGCAAATGCTCTAGAGAAATAATGCGGAGATCCTGACCTGTATTGAGTGAATGACTGTCTGGGTGCCATTTAAATATGACACTGGGATCTTCAACCTGATGAGCCAATGGCAACGTGGTCAACTTCCTGTCCATCCTGCCATGAATTTCACTGTGCTCTTCACAGGTGCAACATTAATGAGCTTAACAGCAAACCATGTGTTCAGCCATCCCATTGCCCAGTGGGAATCATGCCAACCTTCCCGTTCGCCACTGGACTTAAGACTCCCAAGTGGAAGATTCCACCCTTTGTTTGTGTCTTCACAGTAGAAGAATACATAAACATACCAGACATAATGGGGAACCAAGGTTCTCGCGAGAGTGACAAATTTAAGGTAGTTAATCTTATATAAGTTTACATAGCATATACAGGACATTTGGCCTAATCAGTTCATGCAATGCTAATGCTCCACTCGAGCCTCCTCCCATATTTTTTCATCTAAATCTATCATCATAGCCCTCTGTCCCCTTGTCCCTCATATACTTGTCTCGTTTCCACTTAAATCTCTCTATACTACTCACTTCAACCAGCACCACTGCAGGAGTGAATTCCACAATCCCACCACTCTTTCGGTAAAGACGTTTCTTTGGAATTCCCTCAGGCTTAACATAAGTCCTCAGGCTCCTTTTTTTCAAGAGAGAAGGTACGCAGTCTGTTTGTCCTTTCCTGATATGTTACATAAAAGACTGATCAGAAAGTGAGATCGCAGGGGTTTGGGGATATAGTACTAGATTCGAGTACTAGAGTGGCTGACTAACCGAAAATAGAGGGTTGGGATAAATAGGCCATTCTCTGGCTGGCGAAGGAGTTTGATGTAGATTCATGTAAATAAGTGAGAGGTTATCCATTTTGGCCGAAAAAATAGAAAGGCAAGTTATCAAAATGAAACGCAGATTCAAAATGGGTCTGGGCAGAGGGATCTGCGTGTCTTTGTTCATGAATTGCAGAAAGTCGGTATGCAGGTACAGCATGTAATTAAAAATGCAAATTGAATGTTATCGTTTATTGCAAAAAGACTGGAGTATAAAACTAGAAAAGGGTTTTTGCAATTGTATCAGGTAGGGTGAGACCACATCTGGAATATTGTATCCAGTTTTGGTCTCTTTATTTGAGGAAGGATGTGGTGGCATTGGAGGAAGTTCAGTGGAGATTCACCAAATTGATTCCAGGGATGAAAGGTTTGAGGCGAGATCGGGCTTATACTCGCTGGAGTTTAAAAGGATGAGAGGGAATCTGATCAAAGTATATAAAATACTAAAAGGGATTGATAAAGTAAACATGGAACAAATGTTCCCCCTTGTGGGGTAATCTAGAAAGAGAGGTCACGGATATAAGTTGAGATGTGGTAGATTTGGAACTGAGATGAGGGGGAACTAGTTCTTTCAGAGGGTGGTGTATTTGTGGAACTCGCTAACCCATAGTGCGGTGGAATTGGAGTTATTAAATGCTTTCCAGAAGGGAATAGATATATTTCTGAATAAAAAATTGGCTAAAGGGATATAGTGAACCGATAGGAAGGTGGATTTAATACCAGGAAGAGATCAGCCATGATCTGACTGAATGGCAGAGCAGGCTCGAAGGGCTGAATTGTCTACTACTGCTCTTAGCTCTTATGTTCCTCTGTAAACAACTGCATTGTATTATCCTTGTAAATCTTCTCTGCACCCTCTCCAGTGCTTCTACGTCTTTTTCATAAAATGGCGATCAGAACTGCACACAATATTCTAAGGGCTGTCTAAACAATACAAGATTAATGTAACTTCCCTACTTTTCAATTCCATTCCCTAGAAATAAAACTTTGTGGTTGGTCTGCCTTTTTATAGCCTTGCTAGACTGTGACGCAACTTTTGGTGATTGGTCATTTGTACTCCGGGTCTCCTTTGTTCCTCTACCCCACCTTTCAAGTGACCCACCTTGGCGTACATCTTCCAAGTTAGTAATAATTGGCCTAATGTTAGTAAAGAAAAAGCACCAAAGAAATCAATGTAACAAAAAGCTGTCAATTCACACAATTAATTCACACAAGATCAACGGAGAGAATCTTCAGACCCAATTGTATTAAATAAATTCAAAACACTGAGATGTTTCTCAGGAAGCAAGACTTGCATTTAAACTCCAAAAAGAGACTCAAAAAGGTGTCAAATAAATGTAAATCTTTGTAGTTATAAATGTCACTAACAGCTTTGTATTAATGTAGGCAAGAGTTGAATAATACACCTGGAGAATATGAACAGCACACACCCGCAGTAAAATAATACACCATGAACATTTTTTAAAACACTTTTGTAGGATATGAATATTGCTGGCAAGGCCAACATTTGTCTATTCCTAATTGCCCTTGAGAAGGATGTGGGAAGCCACAGCCATTTGACGCAGGTACTCCTTCAGTGCTGTGAAGGGTGGCCCAGGATTTTGACCCCAAAACTGAAGGTAGCCATTTTTTGGGCCAGTCATATTTTTGTGCCTTTCAGAATTAGGATTAAACTTCAGCAATATGCAAAGATTAGGAAATGAGCATTAATCACTAGTCAGAATGATAAGCAACTGTCACGTTTCACAGAGACTGACCTCATTTTCTAATTATAATGCTTGACTCGCTAAGCAAATGCCTTTCATAGAATCAGAATGTCACACTGTATCAGCAAGTAGTTGCCCAAGGGATTATTTTAACAATTATGATAATTTCTTTTTAAAATAAATTTAGAGTACCCAATTCATTTTTTCCAATTAAGGGGAAATTTATGTGGCCAATCCACCTACCCTGCAGACCTTTGGGTTGTGGGGGCGAAACCCACGCAAACACGGGGAGAACGTGCAAACTCCACATGGACAGCGACCCAGAGCCGAGATCGAACTGGGACCTCGGCGGCGTGAGGCAGCAGTGCTAATCACTGCGCTACTGTGCTGCCCTAATTATGATCATTTCTAACAGTGCTCTTGGTGCCATGTAAAACATTCACAGGGGATAAATGCAATTCATGCATTTATACTACTATTTCCTTTTTTAAATTTATAGATATGGGGTGAGATCTTGCATTGTTCACGTCAGCGAGATTTTCCGGTACCGTTGATGGCGCACCCCTGCTGCAGGTTTCCAGGGGAAATCCTATTGACAATAGCAGCACCGGAAGATCCCGCCGCTGGCCAATCTCCAGTTGCTGAGAAACGCGCCGGGTGGAGAGGGGGTGGGGGGGGAGAGAATGCAGAGGATCTCGCCCATTGTTTGCAAATGTGGCTAGCGGTAAAAGATCTTAGCTAATTCAAAACACCAGTTATCCGAAATGACTGTACTAAGCAGGCCCAATGCCTAACACCGTGGGGCTGTATCGGGCATCAGCTGCTTTACCCTGACTCATCATGATGTTTGTTGCAATGTATTTCAACCGTTTCTTGGGGAATGTAATGGCCCAACGTATGGCATTCAGAGAATCATTGAATTTACAGTGCAGAAGGAGGCCAATTCAGTGCCATTAACACCATTGCAGCCAACTCTGTGAAAAAAATAAACCATCTGTACACATCGAGATAGAATAAATCATAAAACTGGAAAAGAGATTAAATAAAAAATTTAAGAATCTCTGTAAACTACCATGGACAAAAATGCTTTGAATAGTCTATCCCTTGGGATGTAAAAGGTTATGATATACAACAATTACTAGAAGAGGACCTACAGCATGGTCAAAATGTTACATCCAGCAGAAGGTGCGGGGAGATAGTGAAAGGTACTTTCCAAATGTCATGGTAGAATTTACACAAAAAGTAGTATCATAACAAATGGAGAAAACTGGTCATTGCAATGACATATAAAGAGGATACAATGAGCTGTGATAATTTAATTAATAAGCTGGACCAGCCAAACTACTGAAGTATTCACCTTGTACATTAGTGGAGAAAGGAGGCGGCTTTTTGGGAGAAGAGCAACCAATGTTCAGAAGATTCTGAACGGATCGATTATTCTCATGAAAACGCAATGAGAAGAGAATAATAGTTATTCATCAATTTTACTGATTTTAAACTGATCTTTAGCTCAATCTACCAAATCTTCCTAAATGAAGCATCACACAGTGCAGTTATGCACAGCCAGCAGATTCACAGGATGGCTCAAAGCAAACCGTGAGGCGAGACAAAGCTGTCAATTATAAATGGCAGGAACCTTGATGTCGATGGCTATTCTCTGGAATAAGAGAATTCACAAGTCGAATTACATGAGTAAATGAGAAAATCAACCAGTAGGTGCTAAATAATTGCAAGTATTCTGGGGGCAAACTAAGTTGGTACAGAGTCACTCTTGTTATGGACATTGAAGTCCCCTACCAAGAGTACATTCTGTGCGCTTGCCACCCTGAACTAATGTTCAAACAATAGGGTTGCAAGGTGCAATGACTTAGGCCAGGCCTTTGAGATTGGTCTATTAGAATACGAGTTCCCTGATTAGTGGCCCAATCAGGGAATCCCTTTCTGTGCACATAACAGGGAGTGTCAGATCCTCGGCACTCCCGTCATGGTTGTTCAGCTGTTGGGTTTGTAAATAAAAGGAATTCTGGTGACGGGACCTCTGCCTCCGTGGACTTATTGTACAAGGTACCTTGGAGAAAGATAAATATATATAAGATCCAAGAACAGTTTCTGATCTTTCTCCTTGGCACCCTGTTACTCGGGGAAATTAAGTTAACAAAATCTCAGAACCACAATATCAGAACGAGGAAAGAGGGTAATCTAAAGAGTTCAAGATAATTTGTAAATTAAGGAACCTGAATTCATATTTTCACAGGGAAACCTAAAAAACAAAGTAGTCTCTTGAGTTAACATTCAGTTATTGGGCAGGGTAAAGATATGTTGCCGATTTCTTAGCAGGACCAGGATGGTGACAGCGTCCTGTGGATAATGGATGAATTAAATCAAAAATGACAAAGCTGATCACAAAGATTACTTACTATGATCAAGGGTTCAAAGATTAGGGGAGCTGGGCAAACATTAGGAAGTTAGGAATGAAAAGGGCAGTCAAGTGCAATATTTCCATTAAAAGCACAACAAACTTGTGGAAATTAGGGAATGTCACTAAAGAAGATAGTTCTGCACTGAGGTGAACCTTGGTAGCTGTCACCTTCTGAACTGGTAGATTGAAGTTGACTGCTAATTTGTATTTTCCATTACCTACGGCCAGGCTGAACAGGAGGTGGAGAGATGGAAAAAAGCTCGCACATTTCCAATTATTTCAAAAATTGCTCTCTTCCAACAGCTTCTGTTTTTTGTACATAGTCAAATTCTCCATGGGCACTAACTCAAGTTTAAACAATACCGTTCCGATTATCTTTTATACATGATATCATGTACATATAAATCAATATATAAGATATATATATATATATATATATATATATATATGTATATATATATTGGTAATCTGAAATGTGCATCAGAGGAAACCCACCCCCTGAAAATATGAATGCAAATTAATTCTGAATTTAGCTTTTAGCCTCAGGCAGGAACATTTGCTAAAAAAAACAAACAATGGGAACCTATAATCCAACTCTGTTATCCCTGGAACGCAATATATCATTACTGTACCATATCTAAAATAAACAGATTGTGGAAGATGATCATGAATGTATTTCAATACATTCAAATGGCAGAACCAGACAGTTCTTTTACACAAGTATATATAATTGACTGCGGTTTCGAAAAGCAGACAAATTGAGTGCTTCAATGTGGCCACTGAAGTGGAACCGGGTGCAGACTATTGAATTTACATTGTCATGCCGTTCAAACACTATAAGCACTAGAAAATGAATCCAATACTCTTTAAAATAAGATTATCCAAAAACAGATGAACTAAAAGATGCTGTACTGGTATAAATGATGATAGCAGAAATAACCGTATTAGATGCTTGATATTTATAATGTTCCAAGATGCGAGATGGTTTTCTCAGGCAGTCAGGATATAATATTTCCACAAATGTGATCATGTTTCAAGCTTTTTAAAAAAAATATAGATCCAAAGTGTGCACAAGATTTGTTAAATTTCTGGATATTGTCTAGGTTTCACATAAAAAACGAGGTTAGTCGCAATTTCTCACCTGGGATCGCAAAGGAACTTTGTCTTTTCTCCATCCTCTCTCCATATCAGCCATTCTCGAAAGGATGGATGAACAAACATTCGTGTCATATCCCGCCGTTTTATCAGAAACATGGAAAGATTGTCCATCCGCTGTTGAAAGTCTTCCCATTCAAGGCTGCCGTCAATACATCCTGCATTAATTGCCTGATAAAGCTGATCGTCTGTCATAGGATGCAAGGATGCCACGGCCACATTCAGCAGTGGTAGCACACGCTCAAATGATGATTGTGTAGGAAACTTCATGTTGCACTGCAAGAGGTAGACCTCAGCGAGGGAAACGGGTACTACTTTGTAGCTTGAACTCTTAAGCACCAAATACCCTTTTTCAATCAAGTCGAAGGTCAGTTTTAGGTAGAGATATGACCCTTGGCTCAAAGCCTTGAGATGAGTACTGAGTTTGCCAAAGGTTGTGTTGTCCAT
This sequence comes from Scyliorhinus canicula, assembly GCF_902713615.1. Classification (NCBI taxonomy): domain Eukaryota; kingdom Metazoa; phylum Chordata; class Chondrichthyes; order Carcharhiniformes; family Scyliorhinidae; genus Scyliorhinus; species Scyliorhinus canicula. The sequence goes on along the minus strand of NC_052164.1, from coordinate 47,924,761 downwards.
TTTACCATTGAGAGAGATGTTGTTCTGGATTTCAGGACTGCTGTGGATTCGATGAAGGATGTATGCTTGTAAGTCCTGATCGATTGCCTCATTCACATCCAGTTTGTCCAGATATATCTTATGGAATGGAAGGAGTTTGGCCACTTCCTGTAAAACAAAACATTTTCTTCAGGAAAAAGTAAAACAGCTTGATGGGAGTGATATCACATCAGCAGCACAAGGCTTAAAGATGATTTAGAATTACCATAGCTAAATGGTCTCCATCAATGGCAGAGACATAAACAAACAACGGAGAACAGGGTCGGTAAGACAATACATTTCTCACTAGGAGTCCATGAATATAAAGGAAGACGATCGAACTCGGATGTGAACCCAAATCAAAGCTCAAATATTTTGGATAAATGCAAACGTGCAAGAAGTCAGCAACATGTGCCTTCTATTACAGCCGGTGCAATTAAAAATGTTAATTTTGTCATCTTATGATCTGCTACTGGGAAAATATTGCTGACTTACTGCTAAGTAAATAATGTTCTGCAGCTCACCTGACATCTCTGTGCCAAACTGTCCATTGCTACATCTCATCAACAAGCAAAAAGCCTATTATGGTGACCAACAACATCTGTGAAATCACAGTATAGACACAACTATCACCAAGGGTGGAAAAGAATTGGTTGTGCAAAGAGAAATTCCTACTAGTATTGATTTTAAAAATGTTATTAAGGGACTGTGACTCAATGGTAATATAACTGGATTAGTAATTCAGAGACCTGATTTGGAGACATGAGTTCCAACCCCACATGACAATTGGGGAACTTAAATTCAATGAACAAATACATCTGGAATAAAAAGACACCATAATGGAAGGTACTATAATGATAATTATGAAACTATTGGATTGTTGTAAAAACCCATTGGGTTCCTCAAGTGAACATTCACCAGACTGATTCCTAGAATGGCAGGATTATCATCATTGGGTCAACTGGGTCTGCATTTATCGGGAGAGCATGGGAGTAAGGTGTTGAGATAGAGGACCATCCTTGATGATACTGAATGGTGGAATAGGCTCGAAGGACTGAATGAACTCCTCCTGCACCTATTTTCTACGTTTAATATCTTCGACAGAAGGAAATCTGCTGTCCTTGGCTGATCTAACCTGCATGTGACCTCAGATCCATGCATGTAGCTGACTCTAAACTGTCCTCCAAAATGGTCCAGTAAGCCTTCCCAAGGACAATGAGGCAAAGTCAACAAATGTTGGCCTTGCCATAAATGAATAAGGAATTAATAAAAAGTATCACCTCCCCCTCCTTATTTTTCATAGGCTGCATGGGATCTTTAATGTAGGAAGCATGAATTGGACAAAAATGGGTCGGTCACGAACCCTAGTTGAGATAACAGGACAAACTAGACCGTTAATATTTTCTCAGACTGATTGACTACTTTTTTCTCCTCATTTCTCCACTCTCCCACTTCTCCTTAGGTTTTTTTTAAAAAATACATTTTTATTTGAGTTTTGCAGTTTTACACAAATAATGCAACAGACCCTCAAAATTGTTACAGTACAACATGAATACTTCTCTATATATGAATACAGGAAAAAGACAGGAGAACACCAACATAGTTGGATCAGCTTCATCATTATGCCCGGCACCTCCATTTATACAAGAAAAGATTCCACTGAAAGGACAAGTGGGAAGGTGGGGGTAAAGAGGATAAAGCCATGAAAACATGGCAAAATGGTGCACACCCTCACGTGCAGCCTGTTGAAGCCAGTGTTTCAGATCTTATGGAAAGCCTTGAAGGGGCAAGTCAAACATTATGGACCATGTGCATTTGAGATAGGGTCTCATATTATTCAGAATGCATTTGATTTTGATCGGCGAATACAGGTTTGGAATTGCATTGGGATACATGCCATGATAATTTTATGCCAATTCTGAAATTAAGGAGACTTGTAACTAACCAGGAGCAGAGCATATTCTTCTGTGCTACAAATGCTAGGATATTATACAGCCTTTTTCTATTAGCATACTTATCTTTCTATCTGGGGGCCCCAGAATTAAGAACAAATGATCAAATTCTAATGCCTATCGAATACATTCTTGAGCTCTTTCAGTGCACCAGACCAGTAGGATTTAATTTTGACACAGGACCAACACAATGTGTGTAATCTCCCTCGATTACATTACACTTTTGGCCCAGCAAGGATATGGTAGGGTCAAACCTGTGTCTTAAGCTTGACATGATATGTGAACAATGTAATATTTTAAACTGAGTCTCTTTTGTTCTATTATAGACTGAGATCCTATTGACAATTTCCCATATATTGCCCCAGGTCTCCTCATCAATATTCACCGCTAAGTATTTTTCCCAAGACCAGAGTCTCATATTCAAACAGGATCCAGAACATGAAATGTCATAAAACCTGCTGATTAATTGCTTAGATTCCATGGATATTAGGATTTTTTTCCCACCAGGGAGACATAACCGTTGGAATGCAGAGATGTCTTATTTAGGAAAAGTGTCTGAGTTGCACATGTCTGAAAAAGGAGTAACTCGGGATATCAAAGTGCAGACGTAGTTGCTCAAAAGAGAACAATCAAGCACCACCAAACATATCACCTAGCCTCCAAATACCTTTATCCTTCCAGATACCAAATCCACGGTCTATAAGACCTGGTGGGAAATCAGGATTACTCTGAATGGGGGAAAGAGAGAGCGTGGGTTAAGATCCCCGTTCCAGCTGACAGACCATCCTCCACGCTCTCAACAAAGAGTCCAGAGCCATTCGAGTTGCATTCATTTCGTTCAGGAACGAATGGCTAGGATTCCTGTCATACTCTGTTTCAGCCAATTATACCTCCAACCGGTGCTGTCGCTCCATAATGCAAGTGCAATGACCAAACCCCCAGCATACGCTTTGCAGGTTTCCCACAGGATTGAGGAGCTGAAATTGGAGAGAGAATTGACTGATCAAATTCAGTCTTAAAGTAGATGAGGTAAAGGTATGGGGCTGGATTCTGTTTTTGGGACTATGTATCCACGCCGTCATAAAAACTGTGAACATTCACGCCAGAAAAACTGGCATGAAAGGGCCACATATTCCGAGCCCTGCAGGGGGCGAGCAGGGATCCGGCGTAAAACTAGCAGCTTTTGCTGCAGATACGGGCCCCCGCGCTTCCGGGTCGGAGGCCGCGCATGCGCATGGCGGCGGCCTCGTCATCCTTCGAGAATGAGACAAAAAACACTTGCATGGTGGACTCAGACCGTGGAGCTGGACATTAAAAAGAGATCACACGATCGGCCGCATACCCGACCCTGACCCTCACCCAAACATTGCCCAGCTGCGTATCAGCCCCCCCTGCCCTCCAATCGGCCCGCCCCCGACCAGAGCAGCCGCGGACTGAGTCCGAAGCCGCCATGCTAGTTTCCCAACCAGCAGGAGCATGAGTAGTCCACTCCGTCAAGACTTCGGCCAGTTGGAGACGGAAAATGGCGGGGCGGGCCTCCAGCAATGGCCGCAGGTAGGTGCTGTGTGGTTAGCATTGCTGCCTCAGAGCGCCAGGGACAGGGTTTAATTATGGCATTTGAATACTGCGTGGAGTTTGCACGTTCTCCCTGTATCTGCATGGGTTTCCTCTGGGTGCTCCAGTTCCGTCTCCCACAGCCCAAAGATGGGGTTAGGTGGATTGACCATGCTAAATTGTCCCTTAGTTTCCAAAGATGGGATAGGGCGGAAGAGTGAGCCTAGGCAGGGTCTTTCGGAGTGTCGGTGCAGCCACGTTGAGCCAAAAAGCCTCCTTCTGCACTGAAGGGTTTCTATAGATTATAAAATCAGGGAAATAGTTTGGGGGACCATAGACATTCATCATCAAGTCATTTTCCAAATACAATAGCCCCATAAAAATCACATACTTACCTTCCTTTTCCTTCACAGTTCTGCATAAGGTACATTCCTTCGAGAATGAGACAAAAAATACCTGCTCCACCAATCCCTCTTGAATTTTAGGTGCTCCTTCGCATCTTGAATTAGTGCCTTGCAACGAAGGTATGTCAGCTTTTTCCTTTTTAAGGAAACCACTGTGCCCTGTTGGCATTGCCAAGGGTCGGGGGGGGGGGGGGGGGGGGGGGTTGCATGCCTTGAAAGGGGAGGGGATGTAGCGGTCGGGCCAGCCTTTTAAAATGGTGCCTCAATCTGCGAGGAGCCACTCCTACTGGCGCGTCCAGCTTCCCAGTGCAGGAAATGTTCAAAGCGTGGCCTTGACCGGGAAGAAACTCCCCAAGGTCCAAAGAACGGCTAAGTGCCGTTGAATAGCGGTCTCCATCTAGGCATTGCAGCCGTGGCGAAACACCCCGCCAAACGTGCCCAAAACCACACTTTAAAATTTTAAGCCCAATATCTTTTTTCTCTTCAGAAAATTGTGCACATGCCACATGTTCCAGGGGCAAAGTTTCAAAGTTGCTACTGCCATTGCTTAATCAGCCAAAGAGAATAAAGGATTTTGAGACAAAGGGAAAGAAGGGTGACAATCCAGAGATTTTTCTGCCCCATTTGGGCATGCATCAACACATACCTCCCCCATCTCCAATTATACCACTGGCACCACTGACACATTATAAAGTATTTTTCTAGGATATGAGACCTGCCCGTACCTTTGCAGGAACCAGTTAATGATTCTTTAACCTCAAAATACAAAAATATGCAAAGTCATTAGTTCTCAGGGGATATTCCTCACCAAATGTGAGGTCCAATAGGGCTATCCTTGCAGATTTTCCATCATTACAGCAAGGAGTCTTTTCCCATTAAAAGAGGTAAGATATACCACAATAAGGACGAGTGCTAAATGCCCTTCCTGCATTCTAACCCCTCCCATTAAGACTAAGCAACTCCCCACCTCCCGGCAGTGGTGCTACTCACATTTATCATGATTAAAACAAGAAAACCATAAAGCAGATACTACCATTCTAAATGTATAGATGAGAAGAAAAGACGAATATCTATCATACAGCCTAGTACCATACAACCTGCACAGCGCACTCCTTAACTGGAAGGAGCAGGTTGAAGGGTGTTTTCCACTCAAGACAAATGGAGGACCCTGGTATTCTTAAGGATAAAAGACATTGTAGAACTCAATTACTAAATCAGCCCCATCAGCATGATAAATAACAACACAGAATCAGGAAAGAATTATAATGACAATGTCCAAAATATACAGTGAACGGCAGATTGTTACTCCAAATTATTGTCTTCCAAGGAATTCACAAAGGCCATGGCCTTAAACTGGATTGTCGAACGATTTTACAGGGTTGCCGGATATCACCCTCAGTGTAGCAGGATATAGCAGAGCATTTTGCATCCGACAGGCTTGAGCCATTTTCAAACTTCATTGAAACGCCTGCGTCTCTGTTGTGTCGCTGTCGAGGAATCTTGGAAGAAAAAGACTTTCACTCCATCATACGGCAGGCCCCATCACGTCTAGCTTATTCCAATATTCTTTGGTGATCTCCAAAGTTATGGAAATGCATAATTACGAACCAGGGACACTGATTATTCCTAGGCCTCAAAGACTGGATATTGTACCCTTTCTAACTGAATACACTAAGCTTTGTATCCAGATTAACAAAATGTGGTTGCCAGCTCTTAACAAATTTAATTGGGAGCTTATTCTCTGCTCCTTTTGGCAAACCAACAATCCGGACATTTTTACTTTGGCCTGGGTTTTCCAGATTGTCCAGAAGGGGTGTAGGTTAGGTTGATCTTAGATTAGGATAAATGGTCAGCACAACATTATGGGCCGAAGGGCCTGTACTGTGCTGTATTGTTCTATATATTCCACGAATTGCAAGCGAGCCTCAACCGAGGTAGTTGCATTTTCGACAGTCAGGATTCTCCCCTTTTACTAGGATTCTGCAGTTACGTGAGCACTGATATCCTGCGCTAATATGCCAAGTTTCGTGTCAATGGCTATAATAATATTAGCAGTCAACAGCTGTAATGCCTTTGAAGATGCCGGATTGAGAGCCCAGTCTTGGATTAAGTCGTCATGTTGAGGAGTTGGCTCCACCAGAGTTGCTTCTGACTGCTCACTTTTCTGAGGATTTCACGGCATTTTGTCACCAATGTTTAGCCAGAAAATTTTCAGGGACATGAGTTCCCACTCCAGGATTAGCTAAATTTGGGCTGCGCGAGTGCGATAAATGAGAGGATTAAAGAATGAATAGCACCAGAGCCCATGGAAACACAACTAACCCTGCACTTGAATCATGTGACATCCCCCCACGCCAAGGTGTTTGACTCTTTACTGTTGTACAGTTCCACTGGCACCAGAGGCCCTTTCTTATTTTAGACAATTATTTCATCTTTTATCAGGTGAGAGACAGGACACTAAAGTTTGGCAGGCTATTCAACCAGAGTATCACAGCTGAATTTGCTCATGCCTTCACCATATGTTCACACTTTTACACTTCCAGTGGGAATATGGTGAATTTTACTTTCTCTACGCAGGGTCTCTGGAATAAATTGTAATGCTCCTACTGAAGACCCGATGGCCTTTGGCACTGGATTACCACTCCAGATTCTGTGAAATTATTTCTTATGAAGAAGTCAAAATTCCTCCGCATCCAGTAAATTTTTAGCTTCAACAAATGTCACATGCTACACACAAGACACAATTTGGGCTGCAGCAAAATTCACGATTTAAGCAGATTATTTACTTGTTTACAAGAAAATGGTCTTCCTGCAGTGAGAAAACATACTTGACAGTCCATACCACGTAGGGGATAAGCTAGTCACATAGGTGCAAGTCCAACATTGCAAAGTGTGATGACCTTTATATGCTTTTGTCAGCAGAATGTGCTCTAGTGGCAGATCAGTGCCAGTATCAGTATGCAGTTCTACCAAGAACAAATTTGCAAACACACACACACCCAACATAAAGCATAAAGCTTGCACCCCACTTTTCGCGTCATGTCAATTTGAAAACCATGACTCCTTATTTAACTATAATTGAAACAGGCATCAAAGTCCAAACGTATTAGCTACATTTAACATCTCAGGAAATCAGAAACAATCTTGACAATCTTACACAAAATCTAAGTCCTCCTCCTGTCGTGTAACCATACCTGAAGTGTTGTTCGAACTGTCACTATTAACTTCAGCCATGATGGGAATTTACCAATCATTTTAGTGAGGAAGGACACAATTGTATCCCCGTAATCTGGTTTGTGAAACTCTGCTTCATTCAGGCCATCAATTAAGAGGATATAATCTTCATCTGCGATCTTTCGCTCTGAAAGAGAATAAATATAATTATCAGCAATAACAGTAGCCTTTCATGTACAAAATGGTCAAAGACTCAAAAAACACAGCTTTTTTTTGCAAAGCGTGCATTAAAATTAGTTTTCATTAAACTGAGGAAATATATTGAACTAGTGGGTTTTCGAATTATATTCCTCTGAGGGCAGATCTTGAATAGACTGCGAAAGAGACAGGACACTGAATTATCATGCCTTCCATTTCAATTTGAGGGTTAAATTTGTCTATAATGCTGACTCCTGTAATCTGCAGACTCAGAGACTGAGGATTTTAGATTACTTGAGACCAGGAGTTTCTAGTTGTGGTACCTGCCACCATTTATACATCTTCAAGGAAAGCAGCATCAATAAGATGTTTTATGGATTAGTGCATGCTGTCTATGAAACAGAGTTTCAGCTCAGATTCTAAAACTGCCTACAATCCAATGTAACTGCATTGTAAATATATTGCATCTATCCCCATTCTGGGACTTAGGCTTGAAAATAGAGTAATACCCGCAGCACATGCTATTACTGTGAGAAAACATTCTTTACAAATAGAATAAATAAAACATATTAAAATTTACATAAGTATTCTCTGGGAGGGTAGACAGCTTGGAAGATTTCTGATGACGTGTCAATTGGCGGCTCCGCAGCCCTCAATTGCACAATGCATTCATTCATCAACCATCTTATTTTAGCAAGAGATTACTGACTTTCCATTTAAATATCTGTTCACCGAAGGACACATTTCCTGATGGTAATAGTCGTGAAAAGGAGTAAACGGGCAAAAAAGCAGCCTACAGTGTTTCATCATTGAATTCTATTTGAGCTCCTGGGAATACAAATTGCTAAGGTGCATAGCATAACTTAAATGTTAGCACCTCTCATGGTGCTTTTATGGCTCTCTCTCTTCACCCTTCCCCACACGACTTGATACTCATTCCACTTCCCTCACACCTGTGAAATGTTTTTCACGGTGCTATCTAATCACAATTTGTTGCTGATTCTCATTACAATTTTGCAGAACTCTTGTGGACTGGAAAAAACCTCAAAAATGTTGCAGAATATAGAATCTCTCATGGAGAAATGTCATTCCCGTGCAGTTCACTGCTTGCACACGGTGGACTGTACAAAGACCAGGAGACGGATATTTTTTTAAATTGCAGTTAGAGGGAGGTAGTTAAATCACTGGGTAGCTGCAGAATTTGTAGAAGATCGAAGGTAAACTTTGAGGACTCCTACATTTACTAATTTCTCAATGAACCTCATGCTCAGGGCAAGAAAGTTAACCAGTTATATTGGAGATTTTGTTTTGTCATTATATCATTGTTCCTTCTCAATGTTTTGCTTTTCATATTCCTGGCAAAGTTCCTTTAAGGGATAGGCATCAGGAAATACTGGTTTTAGAGAAAGTGGGAAAAAACTTCTCTTCTACAGTTCTGATTATTCAAGCCTACAAATAGAAAGGGACAATCGTGATGAGCTAAGAAAAACTCAAACAGATCAGTTTAGTATTTGGAAAAACAGTGAGTAGGCTGTTATCACGAATTTCTGTCAGTAAACTCAGGCATAGGTTCATAAATGCTTTGCCACTTGAGACAATGGAGTTTGTGGCCATTTGTGACAATATTTAATGGTAGAAAGTGGTCACAGTGCCTTAATTATTGTAGATGGGAAAATGTATAAAATGCCACAATTTAATTGGAAAGCATTTTACTGAAGTCATCCAAGTTACATTTTAATGGATGAAATGCACTGTCAAGGTTGTTAGATTAGTATAAAGAGAGGCAGCACTTTTCAGTTCTGCAGCTGTTATTTACAGTACAAACTTCTAGCCGAATTAGAGCATGGGTTAATTGCAGGCTAAAGTTGTGTCTGCTGGTGCCAACAATGAGCTTAAATAGAACATTATCCCAGGCTAGAAGATAGAGTGGCATTTCCACTACCCAGACTAGTCATCCAAGTACGTTTGTGGGCGACTAATTCGTCAAGTTATAGATTGAAGTACATCCACAAAGTTGACTCAGTCATTACACATCTTACTTTAGTCCAATTCAAGCTAAATGAAGAATCTTGGAATCCAACAAGGCTGGAATAAGACTCAAGTCTGAGAGAAAGGAGAGTATTCCAATCACTATATTCAACCTGTCTGCATATATCCCTTAGTACTATAATGTTATTTCCTTTACATCTATTTTTCCCCTTACGATTTATTTCTCGATTACATCCTTGCTATAATCGCAGGAGGAAAGCAAGCTAGGCAGCTTGCTCTCACCCACCCAGGAAGGACAGAAAAGAATTCCAGTGTAGAGTCCCGTCTCATTTTCTCCTCCCTTTACAGGCTGGCATCAGATAAATTAGCTGCTAACAGAAACGTGGCTGAGATTGGAAATTACAGAATGAACCTCAGTCTTACCATTCCTAAAGTGCTCCAAAGCACTGTGCCAAAAGAAATTTAACTGCTGGGTCTGAATTTTTCAGATGGTAGGGTCTTGCTTCCCACCATCCAAAGAATCCCTGTGGATTCTGAGTCCCACAGCGTTTCACGCTTGAATAAACATCAAATGGCTGCAGGTGGGATTTCTGACCCCTCACTCAGGAGAACAAAGAAAATTACAGCACAGGAACAGGCCCTTCGGCCCTCCCAGCCTGCGCCGATCCAGATCCTTTATCTAAACCTGTCTCCTATTTTCCAAGGTCTACTTCCATCTGTTCCCGCCCATTCATATACCTGTCTAGATGCGTCTTAAATGATGCTATCGTGCCCGCCTCTACCACCTCCGCTGGTAAAGCGTTCCAGGCACCCACCACCCTCTGCGTAAAAAACTTTCCACGCACATCTCCCTTAAACTTTCCCCCTCTCACCTTGAAATCGTGACCCCTTGTAACTGACACCCCCACTCTTGGGAAAAGCTTGTTGCTATCCACCCTGTCCATACCCCTCATAATTTTGTAGACCTCAATGAGGTCCCCCCTCAACCTCCGTCTTTCCAACGAAAACAATCCTAATCTACTCAACCTTTCTTCATAGCTAGCACCCTCCATACCAGGCAACATCCTGGTGAACCTCCTCTGCACCCTCTCCAAGGCATCCACATCCTTCTGGTAATGTGGCGACCAGAACTGCACGCAGTATTCCAAATGTGGCCGAACCAAAGTCCTATATAACTGTACAAAGTCCTATATAACATGACCTGCCAACTCTTGTACTCAATACCCTGTCCGGAGGAAGTCCACAAAGAGCTGGGGCCAATCTGATTGTCTGGTAGCTTTCCAGTCCCTGCAGTGACAGCGCTGCAGTGGACAGAAGATGAAATGCAGAGGACGTTGGAGCCTAAGTCTGGGCAGCAAAGGCTCAGGCAAGTTCAAGGGGTCCCAGAACAGGGAGGACAGAAAGGATTGGGAAGGGGGGGTAGCGGGGTGGAGGGGACATCAGGGTCTTGGGGGAAGAGGCCCGTCTTGGGGTGCGATGTCTGGCTTCAGAAGGGGGCTTCTGATAGAGGTGCCTCATCTCATCCCACCTCACCTCGTCCAGGATGTAATGGTTCTTTTTCAGGCTTCTCTCACAAGAGTTGAATCCTCCCACCAGCCTAGAAATTCAGGCTTTGCTGCAAACGGTCCTTTGGCCACTGAAGGGCCTCAACTGGGGCAAGGGCGGACTTCCCATCCAAGGCTTTGCCCATGAAAGTGTAAAATCGCTCTGTGGTCAGAGTGGGCTGGAACCAGAGGGAATGCCATCCCTTCAATTTCACACACCCCTGCCAGTGGGAAATTGTAAATTTCTGGTCCTAATTTCTAGAACTTTACTCCTAGTCAACAAAATTTGACCTACCTTTGCGCAGGTTGTCAAGTGGTTCCAGAACTCCTCTTCTAAATGATGCCATAGGATCTTGAACGCAGGAGCGCAAGCTGAGCATACTTTGTAAATGTGGTTCCCGAAGCAGCTGCTCCCTATATGCAACTAGTTGGGGAGATCGACAAAGCAGCGCTGCCACATTGTGTACAAACTCTGGAACTAAGCACGTGTAGGCATTGTCTGCCTGGCAGTAATGGTAGGCTACCACCTGGAAAGAGAAGTTTAATGAGTAGTTTCATCTTTTTTGTTTCCTAGTTGACGATAAAACCACCTATACAGGCAAAGTAGAAAGCAAACACTTGATCTGATCACACTTTATTCTTGAGAAAAATTAAAGTTTAACAAAAGGCTGCAGAACAATAAGCAAAACTAATTACAGCTATTCACACAATTTGACACTGCATTGGGCACAAAACTATAAGAGTGTTTACACAAGCATATCTTTGTCTTTAGTTTTTGATATTTTTCTCTGAAATTCTGCTTCAAGTTTCATCATTTCGCATATCTCATTTTCTGCGTGACGAAAGGTCTACTACAAATTATCATAAATAGAATGGATACTGTTAAAACTGGTCTCTGATGAGCCAGATACAAATGTCAAAGGCCAATTTTTCAACAGTGTAAAGATTGACACAATTGTAATGGACCTCTGGCTCGGTTTTAAGCAACACATTAAATATACTACAACTTATAGGTATCGTGTTGGAGGTCCCAGCATCGATCAAAGTGCATTGAGGTGTGAAAGAAAAATGGGCAATTTGTATTGTGGATGTCATCTACCGGGACCTGGAATGAGGCTATTTAGACTCATTTTACTAAACACCTCTTAACAACTGTCAGGAAAGAAAAGGGAATCTATTATGCAACTGCCTGTGCTGGATTCAAACCCAGATCTAATAGATGAGAAATCAGTGTGGCTCAATTCTCAGTAGCTGTATATGTGATTAATGAAGAGGTGAAGCATTTTTCAGTTTTGAAGTATCTTTATAAGACAAGAGAGAGGGGAGTGGGTGGGGGAAGAGAGAGTGGGAGAGAAAGACAAGGGCAGGGAGAAAAAGGGAGGGGAAAGGGAAACTCTGAGCGGTAGAGGGAAGAGAGATGACAAGGTAAATTGAACAGGTGGAGCTCCAAAAAATTTGAACAGACCTGGTGCTAATGGAATGGAAAATTATTGTGATCACTTCAATCAGAGGAGATTGCCAAGATAGAGAGAGGCAAAGGCAAGGCGATGTGAAAATGACAACAAAAATTGTCAAGTCAACTTGTTAGCTACTCAAGTGGTGAGGAATTTGGGGACGTTATGGTGGTGGGGACAAGGGCTGCAATGATTTGGTAGAATTGTAACTCATGAGATTTGATGTGGAAAACCAATTCGGACAATATTACAGGAATTGAGACAACCAAAAGTGCTTGTACAATCAACATTTTTCAAGAGAATTATCCTATCTACTACCTATCTTAAAGAAACAAATGACAATTGACAGCTGGCTACTGTTAAATAATACAACAATGCATCCCATTGTTCCACGTTTTATTTTTCCCAAACTGGGAAGATTTTGCTGCATGACTTCAAAGAGACCCTTAGAAAATGTTCTTAGAAAATTACATTTTGAATATGAAGAAATATTTTATTGATCCAAATAAGTGGAGATCAAAATCAAACTTTTAACAATGGCATTTGTCTGTAGTGTAACTATCCTTTTCATCTTACTACTGTGCTGGTCTATCACAATGACTAATCTAAAGTCAGCCATGATTTTCAGCTCTTGTCTGCAATTCAGGGATAAAAGTAAAAGATTAATCTGTACAGAGCAACATGCATAAAATCGATCCAGGCATACTGTCAGAACAGCTAATAGGTGTTTGAATTGATGAGAAGGGCGCTGTAAGACTGAGGATTGTGGGTTTCCTCAGAGCATTTGTTTCTATGCAGCTTGTTTGATACTTGTTTGTTACTTTTGGGATCAGGATTTTTCTCGTGAATTCTAAACTGAAGAAATCAGCTCCACAAGATCTCTCTTTTATTCAGAATAGAAACAAGATTTCCTCAGTCTGTACTGAAAATCAAAATGATTGTCTAAAAATTTGAAGTTATTTTATTTTAGGCAATGAACAATAAAACACAAAGACAGCAGTTTATGGTGATTCAGTTCATATTCAAATTGACAAAGAACAGGTAGCACTCTGTTGGTGTACTCTCTAACATGTCAGCAGGTGGTGTCTAAGAGAGTTGTTTGCCAATTTTACTCTATTGTCGATCAAGAAAACAACGTGAGCCAGCAAATCTATATTTTATCAGTCAACAATACAATACAATATGTAGCACATCACACACTGCTCGACAATTAACCCGTGTTTCATTAATATAAATGCTTGCAAGAGGCAGAGAATATGACTTCGAAAATGGCCTGTAGAAACAGGGGTTTCATTGATGTAACATGGTTTCTCCCCTCATTCACTAACATTGATACAGAATATGATCTAAATAAAGCCTGTCAATTCTTTTGAGGGTGAAAGTCTCACCAGCAAGAACAGCTTTAAAAAATAAAATATAGTTAGCAAAAATTAGTGTCATACAGCACACTCTTGCGACCAGTTGCCTATGTATGTATATAAATCAAACCAGATTAAACGAGTTTGAATTGGTCTTAGAACTCCACGTGCGTACCCAGTGTTTCTCTCCTGCAAAGCTATCACAATTAGTATCATCATTCTTCACTGTACATATTTCCCCACTTCTCAGATGCTTTCTTTGTGTAAATAGTGAGTGGTATCAATCACCATAGCATGAGGGAAGTGAAATGTCAGTAACATCAGAACCTTAAGTACAAGCTGTGTTGGTGTTTCAAAAGGGATTTACTAATTTAGAGAAATACTGTACTACTCAAACCTTTGTGGTAGATTTATTAATTAAAATTAGAAATTTTAGGAATAGAAAAGCTACTTGTATGTGTCTGGTGGGGAGTGAGGGTGCTGTTTTCAGAGCATCCTGAAAAGTGGAATATGATGTTTCACTGATGAATTTCATGTTTAAGTTGTGAAGGGAGGACATGGGTAAGAGTGAGAGCGCAAGAGAGAGACAAATTCTCACTCTTTAATAGTTATCATTCAACAATGATAGAATAGCACAGGAGTCTGCTAATCCATCAGGACTGCATCAGGTTCTTTCAAAGATTAACCCAGTTAGTCTAACTTGCAGTCCTTTCCCCATATCCCTGTAATTATTTCCCCTTTGAATATTTATACATTTACTTTTTGAGAGCTGTTTTGAATCTATATTCAACACCCTATCAGGCAATGCATTCCAAATTTTAACTGTGTATAAACAATTTTCCTTTGTCACCTTTGAATCCTTTGCTAAACAACTTAAATAGTTATTAACATTCAGCCATTGGAAACACTCTCTATTTAAATTGTTCAGTTTGGAATTCTCTATTGTGAGAATTAGAATGTTTATATTTTCTAATCAGAAAACAAATAGGATAACATTTAAAAGGCTTTGGTGCTTATCCTTTTAGCTTCATCTCATTTCTCCCTTTTCAGTTTACAAAATATTTTTTTTTTAAATTTTACTTCAATAAAGTCTCTGAAATTTGTCCTCCAGCTTTTTTTAAGTGGTTTTGAAAAACAACTTAAATATGTTTTGTTACAGGCAGAGTTGGAAACCCTGACAGACGCAGGGAGAATGTACAAACTACAGACCGACAGTCACCCAAGGTCAGAATGGAACCTGAATCCTTGATGTTGTGAGGCAGCAGTGCTAGCCACTGTGCTGCTCATGAGGAACATATTTTTATGCAGCGAGTAGTTAGAATGCACTGCCCGAAGGGATGGAGGCTGTCAAAAGGAAATTAGAGGACTTTAGAGAAAAAGTTTGCACTGCTACAGGGAAGGAGGGGAGAATGGGACTAGCTAAACCGCTCTTGCAGAGACCTGGCACAGATTCAATGGGACGAACATCCTCTTTCTGTGCTGTAACCCTTGTATTATTTTTGAACATTGTCAACTACAATATCCTCATGGGCAGCACAGTGGTTAGCACTGTTGTCTCACAGCGCCAGGGACTAGGATTCAATTCCAACCTTGGGTGACTGTGAAGTTTGTACATTCTCCCCGTGTCTGTGTGGGTTTCGTCTGGAAGCTCTGGTTTCCTCGCACAGTCCAAAGGCGTGCAGGGTAGTCTTCCCACCCCTCAGAACAGTTTTTACTTATGAATGCCTCAATGGCCTTGTTCTACTGCATTTCACTTTGGTTCTTAAACTCAAGCTTACTGTACCACCTCACTCTTCATTCCCTGATCATTAATGGCAATAGCTTTCAGTTGCATCAGCTCATTTTTTGGAATACCTTCCTTCGTCTTTGTTTCTTCACTACCCAGTTTTAATGTCTCATATATTTTTGCCCATGCTTTAAGTCAACTCTCCTAACTCTATAAATGTGCATAATCTGTTTCTCTTCTGCGAAATACCTTGGGATTCTTCCCATACTCAGGGCACAAAAAGAAAAGGTTATTAGGCTGTCACACATGCGCATCTATTGGTGGATTGTGGAAGTTAATTCATAACCTTTGGTTTCTATCCTCATTGTTATTATTCCCAAAATATTTTTTGTACTTTACAAACTGGACTGATAGGCAGGGGTTGCCTAGTTCTTTACTGCCCAGTAGGATACAAAGCAAGTGACTTTAGTAAGATGCTTCTCGTAGGATGTCCGTGTCACTTGCTGTCCGATCACGAGTGACTGATGTTTAATAATGTAAACAAAAAATATTCTGCATGAAGGCCAATTTAGATTTAGACTCCCTTTCAAAATGGTTTTCCATTATTAACCTTTACCAACAGATAATTAGATGTTGAAATTACATTATGGATTGATTAATTTCTGAAATAAAAATGTCTTCAAGCATTTCATGGAAACTATTAAATAAAGCAACATTTATTCTGTTCCCTATTTTTAAACTTAGATGAGTCATCAAACTAATTTTAAATTAGGCCATTCATAACTGTGAACTGTGAAATATTACCAAATTCAAAGAGTAAAATTTCCATTGAGTGTTTAAAAATAATAAAGGGTGGGATTTACCGACCACCCCATCACATGTTTTTCGGTGGTGGCGGTGATCTGTCAAATGGGATCGACCTACCCCGCCATTGTCAACGGGATTTCCCGGTGACGGCACCCCTCACCGCTGGGAAACCCGTGCGCCAGTGGTGGGACCAGAATTTCCCAGCAGTGTGAACAGCCAGTAAATCCCACCCCAAATGTGTAAATATGGTCATTAATAACTGGCATTGTTTGCAGAAAAGTGTAATGCCTTTAACATATTAAAGTGTCTTCAGAAAAATCACAAGAGTTGGAAAAAGCTGAAGTTTGGTTGGAGATTTTGGCTTTATGGAGTGTTTTGAATAAAGGAGGACAGACCGGGGTACAAATTATTCCTGGATACAGGATGTTCAGGAGAGATAAGGAAGGAGAAGGAGGGTTGGAAATATTATTTAGGTAGGAAGAACATAACATTGCTGGAAAGAGAGGCCCAGAGGGGTCTACTTGGCTATGGCTAAGAAACAATAAAGGTTCCATGAGATTGGCCAATGCACTATAGAAACCACTAAATTATTGGGAACATTGTACCCAAATAAATGTGGAAGAAAATTGCAGGAAAGTGCAAAAATTAAAGAGTAGTTTTAACGGGGGACTTCAAAGAGGGTAGTGTCGGGAGTTCACGGGGCTATTTTGGAAGAGGAGAAGGCACCACTGGAAGGGGCCAAAGCATAATGGGAGGAAGAGTTGGGAGAGGGTATGAAGGAGGGGTTCCGGTGTGAGATCCTCCGGAGTGTGAATGCCTCCACCTCGTGCACGAGGTTGGGGCTGATACAGCTGAAGGTGGTATATAGAGCACACCTCACAAGGGCGAGGATGAGCCGGCTCTTTGAGGGGGTAGATGTGTGTGAACATTGTCGGGGGGGGCGCAAATCACATTCGTATGTTTTGGTCCTGTCCAAAGCTGGATGTTTACTGGAAGGAGGTTTTTAGGGTAATCTCTAAAGTGGTGCACGTGAAACTGGACCCAGGCCCACAGGAGCCCATATTCAGGGTGTCGGACCAGCCGGGGTTGGAAACGGCAGATGTTGTAGCCTTCGCCTCGTTGATTGCCCAAAGGTGGATCCTGTTGGGATGGAGAGCAACCTCTCCACCCTGTGCCCTGGCGTGGCGGGGGGACCTGTTGGAATTTTTGACTCTCGAGAATGTTAAGTTTAAACAGAGGGGAAGGATGGATGGATTCTACAATTCATGAGTGTTATTCATTTTGCACTTTCAAGAATTAGATAACATCGAACATTAGTGGGGAGGGGGGGAACTGTATTTGTTAATGGTGACAATGGGTGGATTCCTGATTTCTTTTTGTTATTTGTTTATGTTAACATGGGGGCAGTTGTTTGGGGGTTATAGGAGGATGGGATTGTTGTTGTTGACTGGGGATTGACATTATGATCGTTATTGTTTATTGTTGGTGGGTGCAAATTTTGGACCCACCAAAAGGTGGCATTATTGGCACTGGTTTTTTGAAATGAGATAGGCCAAGTGGATCATGTGTCAGCTTAAGGGACAGTGATCATTGTAGCATAAGTTTTAGGTTGGCTATGGATAAGGATCCAGAGTAATCCAAAACAAGAATAATTGACTGGGACAAGCCAACTTCAATGGCGTGAGAAAGGATCTGGCCCAGATAAATTTTAATCAAAATTGTCAGACAAACCTGCAACTGAACACTTCCTTTAAAGAGATAGTTTGGGTACAGTCAAGGTACATTCCCATTAGGGGGGCAGGGAGGACAAACAAATCCGCAGCTCACTATTTATCTATTTCACCATTCAGGGAAATAATGCAGAAAAGGGGTGCATATGATATATGTCAGATAGATAATATAATCGATTATCACACTCATTGTAAAAGAGGGGAATAAAACAGAACAAAGAAGCAAAAGGAGAGTATGACAAGAGACTAGCAGCTAACATTAAAGGGAATCCAAAAGTCTTCTACAGCTGAACAAATGGTTAAATGGTGATAAAAGGAATGGGATCCAAAAGGGATTTGTGTTGCAACAGGTTGAGGAGCTAAATGAGTACTTTGCAACTGGCTTTACCATGGAAGAGGATGCTGCTCATGTCATGGTAAAAGCGGATGTAGAGGAATTGGATGGGTTTAAAGTTGGTAAGGAGGAGGTATTTGATAATCTGTCTGTATTTAAATTTGATAAACCACCAGGGCCAAGTAAGATGTGATCAAGAATAATGAGGAAGGATGGAAATTGCAGAGGAACTGGCCATAATTTTCCAATCCTTCTTAGATACAGGTGGTGCCAGAGGACTAGAGAATTGCAAGTGGTATCCTCTTTCTAAGAGGGTGTAAGGATAAGCACAGTAATTATAAACCCAATTATAGACCAGTCAGTTTAACCTTGATGGTGAAGATGTTTTTGAAATAACAAGGGGTAAAATTAATAGTTACAGAGGAAAATGTGGGTTAATTAAGGAATGCCAGCAGATTTGTTAGGGGAAAATAGTGTTCAACTAACTTGCTTGAATTTTTGATTAGGGTAATGCAGCTTATGTGGTGTATATGGATTTCAAAAAGGCTTTTGATAAAGTGCCACACAACAGTCATATGAGCAAAGTTGGAATCATGGAATATAAGGGCAGTAACAACATGGATACAAAATTGACTGAGTGACAGGAAACACAGAAGTCATTTTTCGGAATTAAAGATTTATAGAAGTGTCCCACAGGTTACAACTGCATACGTGAGCCTATGCTTTAAAGATAGGGGTAGATAGTGTAAAAGCAAGGAAATCATGATAAACCTGTATGAAACATTGGTTTCGGCGTCAACTGGAGCATTGCGTCCACTTCTGGACACCACACATTTGGAAGGGTGTAACGGCTTTAGAGAGGGTGCAGAAAAAGCAAAATCCCAGGAATTACTCCAGTGATGGAGAATTTTAGAAAAAGAGATAGACTGGAGAAGATGGGGTTGTTCTCCTTGGAGAAGGGAAGGTTGGGAAGAGATATAACAGGGGTATTCAAAATCATGAGGGATCTGGGCAACGGCTCCCACTGGAGAAAAGATCGAGACCCAGAGACAATGATTTGAAGTAATTGGAAAAAGAAGCTATGGCAACATGAGAAAAAAGATTTTACATGGCAGGTTATTTAGTATCTGGAATGCATTGAGAGGGTGGTGGAAACAGATTCAATCATGGCTTTCACAAGAGAATTAGATTATCTAATGAGGAAAAATTTGGAGGCTATAGCAAAAAGGCAATAGACTGGAAGTTCGTGAATTACTCTTGTGGTGACCTGGCACAGATTTAGCAGGTTAGATGTCCTTTGGACTGTAGTTCTAGGGTGGGAATTCCTAAGCTTAGCTGAAGGCATGGCCTCCAATGCTGGAACAATTAAAATTAAAATTGTTGATGCTCAACAAGGCAGTATTACAGGAACCTAGATATTTTGGAGCGCTGCAGGGTTGGAGGAAATGACAGAGAAAGGGAGGGATGAAATTGTGGAGTGATCTGAAAACAAAGAATTTTAAATTCAGGCGCTGCTCAACTGGGAGCCAATTTAGGTTAGCGGGCTCAGGGTCGATGGGAAAATGTGCCTTAAAGGTTGGATACCTTGTCAACATACATAAATAAGGTTCACACTAAATAGTTGCATTAGTTTAAAGCTTATAGGACTAGAAGAATCATGTCCAAGCATAAAGCATCACCTTCATTGATGAGAGACTATAATTTCCAAATACCATCCACACCACATATATCCACTTAAAATAACCATGTTTAAAATGGGTAGTCATCCATATTGGACGAAAAACAATAGCCATTAACCATTTTCATTTATGCCAATTTGAAAATTGCCAATTATAGCATCATAATGTGCTCTGTCCATTTCAAACAGAAACTACTATACTCACTCACTAATGTACACCTCATTGAAGTGCACAGAATAAAAATGTTGCCTCTTTAATAATACTACTACATTATAGTGGTCATCGCATAAATCACACCAACATGTGGAGAATAAACGTAGGTTTATGCAAATATGGATGCTGTGGGCTGAGGGTTTTTTTCCAAAAAGAGAAACAAGCTCCACCAAATGAATTGCACATGATATTAGCGCAACTGAGAGGACAAAGCAAGAAGAAATATATAGCCCATTCCAGAGTGAAAAATTATGCTGTAATTTCACATTTTGTAAATCTATCTACATGCGCTATTTTGCATGCAAGATAAAGCAAGTCACAAGTGTAAGATGGCAAATGGATTGGTGTGACCTCCAAAGGGTATTTTGCTCAAGTCAATACAAGGATTTATTATGTCATGTAAAATATACTGCAGTGTATCCTAGAACTTGAATTTATCTTCTTAAAATGATCGACCAACAGCCAAGTCTTATTGATTGCAATCATTTCCACTTTAAGCATATCCGGCTAATGACATTTAACAGCTGTTAAATTAATAAAAACCAGAGCAGGCAAATGTCCCGTAGCCAATATAATATGAAAAATAAACTTCCAACATTCCAACTGAGTCAGCATTCAATTTCCATCTCATTTCATCTGTCAGTTATACCTGTGTGGCCAATCTTTTCATGGCTTCCTCCTGGCGTCGGCGAAGTTCAGGTGTGCTTGGGCAGCTTCCACTGGCAATAGAGGGGTGGGCCTGAGGTGGCTGAGTAAGTGGTAGATCCCTGCCACCTTCTACATCTAAAGGAGCGAAAAGAATACCAGAATATTAGGAGAACAAATAATGACACAAGCTTGTAATTGTACAATCCAGGAAATGAAACTGTATTGTTTTCTTTTCATGCTGTGTGAGTGAAGAATGCTTCACTTATCTGTTCCCATTCCTAGCAATGGTGAGCATCATACACTCCTGCAGCAGATGCAGCAAAGGCCAGATGCAGAGAATCCTAAACATTGCATTTACTAATCATAGTAATGAATCTTACCTGCACGTTTAGTGGCCATTACTGAAACATGGTTAAAGGATGGTCACGACTGGGAGTTAAATATCCGAGGGTATCAAACTATTCGGAAGGACAGAGTGGATGGTAAGGGAGGTGGTGTTGCTCTGTTATTTAAGGATGACATCCGGGCAATAGTAAGGGATGACATCGGTGCTATGGAGGATAAGGTTGAATCCATTTGGGTGGAAATCAGGAATAGTAAGGCGAAAAAGTCACTGATAGGAGTAGTCTATCGGCCACCAAATAGTAACGAGATGGTGGGGCAGGCAATAAACAAAGAAATAACTGATGCATGTAGAAATGGTACAGCAGTTATCATGGGGGATTTTAATCTACATGTCGATTGGTTTGACCAGGTCGGTCAAGGCAACCGTGAGGAGGAGTTTATAGAATGTATCCGCGATAGTTTCCTAGAACAGTATGTAATGGAACCTACGAGGGAACAAGCGGTCCTAGATCTTGTCCTGTGTAATGAGACAGGATTGATTCATGATCTCATAGTTAGGGATCCTCTCGGAAGGAGCGATCACAATATGGTGGAATTTAAAATACAGATGGAGGGTGAGAAAGTAAAATCAAATACTAGTGTTTTGTGTTTAAACAAAGGAGATTACAAGGGGATGAGAGAAGAACTAGCTAAGGTAGACTGGGAGCTAAGACTTTATGGTGGAACAGTTGAGGAACAGTGGAGAACCTTCCAAGCGATTTTTCACAGTGCTCAGCAAAGGTTTATACCAACAAAAAGGAAGGACGGAAGAAAGAGGGAAAATCGACCGTGGATATCTAAGGAAATAAGGGAGAGTATCAAATTGAAGGAAAAAGCATATAAAGTGGCAAAGATTGCTGGGAGATTAGAGGACTGGGAAATCTTTAGGGGGCAACAGAAAGCTACTCAAAAAGCTATAAAGAAGAGTAAGATAGAGTATGAGAGTAAACTTGCTCAGAATATAAAAACAGACAGTAAAAGTTTTTACAAATATATAAGACAAAAAAGAGTGGCTAAGGTAAATATTGGTCCTTTAGAGGATGAGAAGGGAGTCTTAATAATGGGAAATGAGGAAATGGCTGAGGAACTGAACAGGTTTTTTGGGTCGGTCTTCACAGTGGAAGACACAAATAACATGCCAGCGACTGATAGAAATGAGGCTATGACAGGTGAGGACCTTGAGAGGATTGTTATCATTAAGGAGGGAGTGATGGGCAAGCTAATGGGGCTAAAGGTAGACAAGTCTCCTGGCCCTGATGGAATGCATCCCAGAGTGCTAAAAGAGATGGCTAGGGAAATTGCAGATGCACTAGTGATAATTTACCGAAATTCACTAAACTCTGGGGTGGTCCCAGTGGATTGGAAATTAGCAAACGTGACGCCACTGTTTGAAAAAGGAGGTAGGCAGAAAGCAGGAAATTATAGGCCAGTGAGTTTAACTTCGGTAATAGGGAAGATGCTGGAATCTATCATCAAGGAAGAAATTGCGAGGCATCTGGATAGAAATTGTCCCATTGGGCAGACGCAGCATGGGTTCGTTAAAGGCAGGTCATGCCTAACTAATTTAGTGGAATTTTTTGAGGACATTACCAGTGCAGTAGATAACGGGGAGCCGATGGATGTGGTATATTTCCAGAAAGCCTTTGACAAGGTGCCACACAAAAGGTTGCTGCATAAGATAAAGATGCATGGCATTAAGGGTAAAGTAGTAGCATGGATAGAGGATTGGTTAATTAATAGAAAGCAAAGAGTTGGGATAAATGGGTGTTTCTCTGGTTGGCAATCAGTAGCTAGTGGTGTCCCTCAGGGATCCGTGTTGGGCCCACAATTGTTCACAATTTACATAGATGATTTGGAGTTGGGGAACAAGGGCAATGTGTCCAAGTTTGCAGATGACACTAAGATGAGTGGTAAAGCGAAAAGTGCAGAGGATACTGGAAGTCTGCAGAGGGATTTGGATAGGTTAAGTGAATGGGCTCGGGTCTGGCAGATGGAATACAATGTTGACAAATGTGAGGTTATCCATTTTGGTAGGAATAACAGCAAACGGGATTATTATTTAAACGATAAAATATTAAAGCATGCCGCTGTTCAGAGAGACTTGGGTGTGCTAGTGCATGAGTCACAGAAGGTTGGTTTACAAGTGCAACAGGTGATTAAGAAGGCAAATGGAATTTTGTCCTTCATTGCTAGAGGGATGGAGTTTAAGACTAGGGAGGTTATGTTGCAATTGTATAAGGTGTTAGTGCGGCCACACCTGGAGTATTGTGTTCAGTTTTGGTCTCCTTACTTGAGAAAGGACGTACTGGCGCTGGAGGGTGTGCAGAGGAGATTCACTAGGTTAATCCCAGAGCTGAAGGGGTTGGATTATGAGGAGAGGTTGAGTAGACTGGGACTGTACTCGTTGGAATTTAGAAGGATGAGGGGGGATCTTATAGAAACATTTAAAATTATGAAGGGAATAGATAGGATAGATGCGGGCAGGTTGTTTCCACTGGCGGGTGACAGCAGAACTAGGAGGCATAGCCTCAAAATAAGGGGAAGTAGATTTAGGACTGAGTTTAGGAGGAACTTCTTCACCCAAAGGGTTGTGAATCTATGGAATTCCTTGCCCAGTGAAGCAGTTGAGGCTCCTTCATTACATGTTTTTAAGGTAAAGATAGATAGTTTTTTGAAGAATAAAGGGATTAAGGGTTATGGTGTTCGGGCCGGAAAGTGGAGCTGAGTCCACAAAAGATCAGCCATGATCTAATTGAATGGCGGAGCAGGCTCGAGGGGCCAGATGGCCTACTCCTGCTCCTAGTTCTTATGTTCTTATGTTCTGGATCAGCACTCTTACAAACGTGGGACACTTATTTCTTAGACTCAATGGCTGGAACGTACTGGCTGGTCACTTACTGTTGGGATCGCCCAGCCCTACCAACAGTGCACCCCCATCTCGGGTTTCCCTGCGGTGAAGGGTGCATTAAACGGGAAACCCCATTGAAAATAGCGGATCAGAAGATCCCGCCTTCTGCCAATGGCAGGTTGCCTCTGCAAAATATGTGGCGGGTCATATGGAATAGATGTTGGTCAGGATTTAACTACCAGCAAGAGTAGGAGTATTCCATCAAGTTTTAATTTTTTTATTTTAGAGTACCTAATTCTTTTTTTTTTCAATTAAGGGGCAATTTAGCTACCCTGCAAATCTTTGGGTTGTGGGGGTGAGACCCACGCAGGCACGGGAGAATGTGCAAACTCCACATAGACAGTGACCCGGGGCCAGGAACGAACCCGGATCCTCAGCACCATGAGGCAGCAGTGTTAACCACTGCACCACCGTGGCTCCGTATTCAATCAAGTTATATCAAATAGAAATCTTTGAAGGGTGTTTCAATGACTGAACACCCTTTAGAATTTGCTTGCAAGGAATATAATTTATTTTATTTAAATTTCCCAGCCTTCAACCTTTATCCTCATGTCTGAATTAGGATATTGATCTATGGCCAAAATAATTGCCATCTATAAACAGGTGTGTTTCCAGCAATTCTCTGGCCAGATCATGAATAAAATGGACCAAGTAACAGGTCAATCATTGTGGAGATTTGGAGCATTTTGCATGAAAAATTAGAAGCTAAAACTACAAAATATATAGACATACTATAAACACAAGCATACATCTGAAGAGGGGGAAGGGTGTATCACTTAAAGGCAGATGATGCATTGAAGGCTAGAGACAGCTCTATATTTGTACTCTTGCAGTCAGATGATTCAATCAAATAGATGGCAGCAGACGTCATATGCTCCTAACAGGCTAACTGGGAGCACTTCAGCTTTTGCAGATATCATTATTCTTCTGCCCATCTCAGTGGATTTCTATTAAGTACTGCACGCAAAAAAGATTAACTCCTGTCAGTGATTGTAGGCAGGGAAACTCTACGATTGGTGAAATGACAGGTGTGTTGACACTTCGCTACCATATCCAAAAATAACTAGATGTACGATACCTTCTTGGTACCTGCACTGCAAAACTCAGGTTCCATTTTACAATATTCTATATTGGAAAGAATTCAATGTGATCTAAAGCAAAGTTCTTGGGGAGGAGTGAAACGGCTGATACCCTTTATGGGAATATACCCATTACAAAACTGCGGTATTAACATTAAATAAGAAAAAAAACATGAAGTTATTTAAATTGTTGTTTGAACAGTGTTCTTGAGTAGCACTATCAATGTAATATTGAGTGCACAAGACAATTACATCCACATCATAACTCCAGTCTCTATAGGTCGACTTATGCCTCTCACTATTTGATCCACACGAGATAGACCTGTGCCAACATTGCCCTGCTACTAATCCCAAGAGGATCGTGTGGCTCATAGTGAATTGAGAGTTTATCCTTAATTCACACTTGTTAAGAAACTCCTGCTGTTTGTTCAATTCCTCCAGCTGTTAACTTAGCCAAGAACCAGTAAGCTTACTTTGTGGGAAAACTGCAGCTCTTAACTAATGTTTTATGGGGTGGCACAGTGGTTAACTGCGGCCCTAGGTCACTGTCCGTGTAGAGTTTGCACATTTTCCCCGTGTTGCGAGGGTCTCACCCCCACAACCCAAAGATGTGCAGGGTAGGTGGATTGGCCATGTTAAATTGCCTCTTAATTGGAAACATTTTTATAAACCTCATGCTTTACAACTTGTATCATAGCTCGCACCAGCATCCTCAGACAGCCGTACTTCATCAACAATTTAATTTTTTGACTCAACTTTTCCCCTCTGCTGAAAGTGCTAATTTCCCTCTACACACCCTACCCTCCATACACACACACACGCAAGTCAAGACATAGGGGTGTAAAGAAAATAAGTTAAAAATCTCTTTTCACATGGATGTCTTCCAGTACACCTTTCTTCAGTTTAGACCGTCAGTCGGATGTTTTTGCTTTCAGTCTGTAATGGTGTTTGTTCACTGTTGATTCATCAAGGTCTCAAAACTTCCTCTGTATGTTTAGAGAACAGTAGGTGGGCAACATTTCTGGTGAGTGAGGGAAAGAGAGCAGCTCACAGTTTCTTCTCTCAGAATCCAGGACCTGACTGTCCTTCCTGGGTTCACTGAAAACCATCTCACATGGGTAGGAGCTAATCACCGCCTTTCACTGGGTAGAATACGACCGTTGGCCAATTCATTGGCCACCAGCTAACCAATGGAACCGAATCCCTCCAATCTCTCAGGTACCAGAAAGTCTGAGTTCTGCTGTTCAAAAGCTAAATCTCCAAAATGAGAGTGTACCATTTTGCAACTTTTGAGAATCTCACTTCGTCTGCTCAACTTAAAGGCAAAAGTCCATTAAATAACCATGGATCAAAATGACAACCACAAAAAAGAAATGGGAAATAAGGGAATCAACAGGAAGGGACCTTACAGTTGAAAGATGGGAGGCTGGTCTCAAGTTCATTGGAAAGGTTGATTCGTGGGAAAACAAGCAGGAGCTGATGTATAAGCCAGGGGTGGAGACAGGTGATACAATGGTGGAAGTCAGAGGTCTTTATGCTGTGTTTGGAAGCTTGGTTAAAGTCACATTGCAAACAATCTGGCTCATGATCAGAGAGGAGGAAAAAATGAGTGGCAATGGAATGTAGTTTGTGGTGCAGATTGAAGACAATCATTTTGGTTTTCTCAATGCTTAACTGGGGGGGTATTACAGCGCATCTTGGACAATATGTTGAACAAGAGTCTGACAACAGAGGTAGCGAAGTAGAACTGGGTGTCATCAGCGAACATATGGAACTTGAATCCTGGTCATGATTCACTCATTGCACTTTACTTATCACGTTTGCTCATTCTTCCTCACAGTACCCAATATTGAAATTGTTAAGAAAATAACTTAGCAGATAATGTAAAAACGTGGTCACTAATTCTCCAGAAAGCCACTGGTATTTAAAGGGTTAAAAATAATTTACAATCACAAGAGGAATGCTAACTTATGATAATGAATCACAGCTGCTGCTGATGATATCTGGAATTACGCAGCAATAGAACATAGAACAAAGAAAATACAGCAGAGACCAGGCCCTTCGGCCCACGATGTTGTACTGCTTGGTATTTTGATACGTTACAGCTTACTTCATACAGAGAGGTTGCTAGGTTTTTCAGGTCTGCTGACCAGCACAAACTGACTGACAGTAAAAATTATTTTGAATTGAGAATTCAATTACCTGTAAAGTTTACATTACAAGCAAGGGAATTTTGCCCCAGCAAATTTTGTTTTTAAGTTACAAAATTGTTACAGGTCAGTTCGTATAATTTGCATCACTTTATTTAATCTGGAATTAGTCACAGGCATCTCTGGAAGATAACAGATTATCTGCAGGTGGAAAAAGTTTGTTCCTCCCTTTCTTCAGGAGCAGCCTTTCATATCACAGAATGGACAGAGACTTCTGCATCGCTGGTAGATCCATCATCCATTGAAGCTGCAATGCTCTGACAGCAATGAGGGACAAGTTATTGAGCAGAACAGTTTACAGAAGAAGATTTTCTGCAAGACGAGACAGCTTTGCGGGTTTCACATTTGCCCTGCTTTTACTGCGGGGACGATTTGAAAACTGTCAGGAATATTGGAACTAGTGGGCAAGCCTTGCTTAGAAATTGCAAGCGTGGCTGTAGAAAATTTACATTTAAAATTATTGAAAATTCTTCAAAAATAGTTTTAATCAAACTCCCATCATATTTTTCTCCATTCTTGCAGTTTTGATTCAAATGGCCGTCCATGACGTTGTGTGGCCTTGTGCTGTGTCAGTTACTACAAAGTCATGTCTTGACTTTCGGACTCGAGTCACACAGATTTCTGATACAGTGGGAAGCTCTGTACAAACTAGAAATACCAAAATGTAATTGCTGGTTTGCACAAAAGCTCAGCTTGTGTGTTTTACTTTGGTCAGGGACAAGTAGTGCTGGCAGAATCAAATTTAAAATTTGCTTGGTACATTAGGTAAATAGGGAAGGAAAATGCTTCCGGAATACTGATACTGGAAAAAGCACATCTGGGCTTTGGACTGGTTGTTATCATATCCACTATGGATAAATAAGCAATCAATACTTGCTATCTGGGCTCATGAACAAATATGGATATTTGAACAAAGTCATGGACGGACATTTGAATCAAAACTAGAGGAATGGAGAAAAATATGGTGGGAGTTTGATTGAAGCTTTATTTTTGAAGAATTTACTGTAATTTTCAAGCACTTTAAATGTAAATTTTCTATAATATTCCATGAATACGGAGTATGCTACTCATATCATGTGTGTTCTGCCCGGAGGCAATTCCTTGGCTCATTGCCTGCTTCACCCTGAGCCGTTTTTGCCCCTGGTAGTTTGCTATTGTCTTCCACTCTCAAGGGCAGGGTGAGGAGGCAGGTCCCAGGTTGTTTCGAGTGCCTTTCTGCACTATGGCTTGCCATAGTTACGTGACCTCTGATGTTACCATGTGTATATAAAGGCGAGATCACAAGCCAATTGTGATCAAAAGCCAACAAAGTAATTGTCGCGGAGTTAGATAATAAATCTGAACAAATAAGAGTAGCAAATCTTATCAGTGCTGGGAAAGAGTAGAGGCTGGTTTAGCACTGGGCTAAATAGCCGGCTTTTAAAGCAGACCAAGGCAGACCAGCAGCACGGTTCAATTTCTGTACTAGCCTCCCCGAACAGGCGCCGGAATGTGGCGACTAGGGGCTTTTCACAGTAACTTCATTTGAAGCCTACTTGTGACAATAAGCGATTTTCATTTCATATTGCACCCTGGACCTCATGGAGGAGCAAAACCGTTAGTCTTGTGAAATTTTTGAGGCATGAAATATCCACTTTGAACCATCTATGAGCACAATATGTGTAACATCAGAATTTAGGGAGATGGAGAATATTGATTAGTATGTGACTGCACTGAGATGTCTAGCTGAATCATGAGAGTTTGAAAACTGAAGGATGATCTGATCCGAGATAGGACTATCTTATGAACAAGAGATCCCGCTGTTGAGAGCACATCTGCTGAGAGAAGACTTACTCTCAAGAAAGCTTTTGACAAGTGCAGAAGCTCTGAGCTTGTTAATCATCAGTTGAAGAGTATTAATGAGAGAACTGATAAAGCTTTGCACTATGCAAAGGTTTTTACTACCCTAGATGTGAATGATGGATACTGGTAAGTGAAGATGGATGAAAACAGTAGTTTCCTGACTACGTTTTGGCTGTCACTTGGGCGGTACAGATGCCATTGTTTGTAATTTGGCATTTCTACTGTTGCGGATGAGTATCGTTGCCATTAACATGAGAAAAATAATGCTCTTCCAGGAGCAGACAGGATTGTGGATGATCAGTTAGTCTGTGGATGTGGAGATTGATGAAAGAAGCCATTGCAGGCCAGGATTAGAATTTAATGAGACAGCTAGGAGAACTCGTCAGATTAACCTGGAGCCAAGCAAGAAAAACTGCAATTGAAAATGTCTGAAATACAGAGGTCATGTAATGACAGTAAAAGGAGATTATCCCGATCCTTTTTTAAAAATTCATATATGGATTGTGGATGTCATTGGCTAGGATATCATTTATTGCCCATCCCTAATTGCCCTTGAGAAGGTGGTGGTGAGCTGCCTTCTTCAGTCACTGCAGTCCTTGTGGTGTAGGTACATCCAGAGTGCTGTTAGGGAGAAAATCCCAGGAATTTGATCCAGTGATGGTGAAGGAACGGCGATATATTTCCAAGTCATGATGGTGAGTGGCTTGAAGAAGAATTTCCAGCTGGTGGTATTTCCAGATATCTGCTGTCCTTGTCCTTCTAAATGGTAGCAGTCCTGATAAGGTGACAGATGTAGCAGACCTGCAGCAACCATTGGATGTAAAGGCACTACAAAAATTTGCTGGATTTGTGAACTTCCTCGCGAAGCTCTTGTCCAATTTGTTGTCAGAGTGTGAACCTCCATGCAAGATCACTGCAAAGTATGTTCAGTGGTATTGGGGAACAGGTCAAAAAGCAGCTTTCACTTGCATCAAATAGCTAACGAGACAATGCCAGTGCCAAGGGACAATGCCAATGACAATGTCACCCTGTGGTATGATGCCAGCGAGACAAGACTGGAGTAACTCTCATGCAGCAAGGATAACCAGTTGCATTATCATGTAGTGAATGACACTGCGCACAGATTGTATGTGTGCTTAGCTATTGCCATTGCTTGTGAGAATTTTAATCAGTACCTGTTTGGGAGACATAAACCACTTCAAAGCATCTTTCCCAAATCACTGCTTTCTGCTCCAAAACATCTGCAAAGGATGTTACTTGTTTGTAGGGATATCATTTGGAAGTGAAGTACAAGCAGGGGAAGTGGCTATACATCACTGGAATGCTGTCAACAGCTGCACTGCCTCTGAAGAAAGATGCTGGTACAGAGTGTGAAATCTTCCAGATTCAGCAAGAAGCAATAGCATCAAATGGTCCGAAAGTCATCAACGCAGCAGAGAAAAAAAAGTCTTGCTCAGATCAAGCAAACTATGCAATGAGGTACAACTCTCCAAGTGCTGCAGAAAGTAGTGATGGCAGGAGGTCTGAAAACATCAAAGTCACACCTGTTACAATGAGTGTGCATTTATTGGGCATACAGAGAGATGATGCAATTGCCCAAGATACCATCTTGTATTAAGGAACTAGAGTTATCATCCCTCAGGAGATGAAGAAAGAGATGCTGAAGTGCATCCATGCAAGATGTCAAGAAATTGAATCTAGTCTGTGGAACACAAGAGAAATGCTTCTTGAGAATCAAGCACCACTTGAACTAGTGCTGTGTTTGTAATGAACATCAAGCTAAGTGAGCTAAAGAGTTGCTCATGACTCAAGACATCCTAGACAGACATGGGAAAAGTTTGGCAGAGACCTCTTCACTCTCACTGGAATAGATTATTGTTGTCTCAATAATCTACCATTCAGATTACTGGGAATTAGAACAGCCGATGTCAGTGACTGACTGCCAATGAGACTGTTGAATACCTGAAAGAACACTTCAGTTGTTATGGCATTCCAGACATTATAGTGATCCTCCCATTCATGAGTGAAGAATTTGGTTGCTTCATGAATAATTGGGAAGTTCAGCACGACACATCATCTCCACATTATCCCCAGTTAAACGTAAAGGTTGAGGCAGCAGTGAACATTGACAAAGGGATCATTAAGAAATTGATTAGATCCAACCCAAATTTCAGTGACCTGCGGACCTGTACACCTAGATCTCTCTGACTTTCAATACTCTTGAGGGTTCTACCATTCACTGTATATTCCCTACCTGCATTAGACCTTCCAAAATGCATTACCTCACATTTGTCCGGATTAAACACCATCTGCCATCTCTCCGCACAAGTCCCCAAACAATCTAAATCCTGCTGTATCACCTGACAGTGCTCATCACTATCCGCAATTCCACCAACCTTTGTGCCGTCTGCAAACTTACTAATCAGACCAGTTACATTTTCCTCCAAATCATTTATATATACTACGAACAGCAAAGGTCCCAGCTCTAATCCCTGTGGAACACCACTACTCACAGCCCTCCAATTAGAAAAGCACCCTTCCATTGCTGCTACTGTGCCTTCTATGGCCTAGCCAGTTCTGTATCCACCTTGCCAGCTCACCCCTGATCCCGTATGACGTCACCTTTTGTACCAGTCTACCATGAGCAGAGGGCAGCAGAGCAGAGGTACTGATTGGCTGTTCCGGGGAAATTTGCATACGTGCAGTGCGGTCAGCCTAATTTGCAGGTGTACCTGCAAAAGTGACCCGAGGAGTTTGAGTGAAGGAAAGCATCCAGCAGAGGGCAGCAGAGCAGAGCACCTGATTGGCTGTTCCGGGGAGATTTGCATACGTGTAGTGCGGTCAGCCTAATTTGAAGGTGGTTTGTGGAGGGGCTGTTGTCAAGTGACAGTTAAAACCGAAACACTTTCTCAGTGTTTCCCTCCCTACCCCCTCCTCCAACCAAAAAAAAACCACGGCCGTTGGGAAGCGGGAGCAGGGGCCTGTCGTGAAGGGAATATCAAGTAAGAAGCTTGCGCAGGTCAAAGAGACACAGCCGGAGTGATGCACATCCAGAGTGGGAATTGCAACTTGGTAATTTGGTGCAGTGAGGTAATTCGGTGCAGAGTGAGAGAAGGTGCTTTTTCGGAGGTGCTTTTTAACCCTGGTAAGTGACTGGTAAGTAGTTTTTCTTTCATTGTCTAATTTATTTATTTTGAAATCGTAGTTGTATAAGTTTACCTGCAGGGCATTCGGGGGGGGGGGGGGGGGGGGGGGGGGGGGACACAGCCAGCTGTCGTGGTGCACATAGGCACCAACGATACAGGTAAAAAACGGGATGAGGTCCTACAAGCTGAATTCAGGGAGTTAGGAGTTAAACTAAAAAGTAGGACCTCAAAGGTAGTAATCTCAGGATTGCTACCAGTGCCACGAGCTAGTCAGAGTAGGAATGTCAGGATAGATAGGATGAATGCGTGGCTCGAGAGATGGTTCAAGAGGGAGGGATTCAAATTCCTGGGGCATTGGGACCGGTTCTGGGGGAGGTGGGACCAGTACAAACCAGACGTTCTGCACCTGGGCAGGACTGGAACCTATGTCCTAGTGTTTGCTAGAGCTATTGGGGAGGGTTTAAACTAATGTGGCAGGGGGATGGGAACCGATGCAGGAAGTTGGAAGGTAGTAAAACAGGGACAGAAGCAAAAGGAAGTAAGGGGGAAAGTGCAAGACAGAGAAGACATAGTCAAAAATCAAAAAGGGCGACAGTACAAGATACAGTGACTGAGGGGAGATCAGTGAATAGGCCCAGTAATACTAAAAGGAGTAAAATTGGAGATGTTAAGATTCAAAACAGAGGTAATAAAACCAACATAAGTGTACTTTACCTGAATGACTATAATTTAATGGCCATTACTGAAACATGGTTAAAGGATGGTGACGACTGGGTGTTAAATATCCGAGGGTATCAAACTATTCGGAAGGACAGAGTGGATGGTAAGGGAGGTGGTGTAGCTCTGTTATTTAAGGATGACATCCGGGCAATAGTTAGGGATGATATCGGTGCTATGGAGGATAAGGTTGAATCTATTTGGGTGGAAATCAGGAATAGTAAGGCAAAAAAGTCACTGATAGGAGTAGTCTATCGGCCACTAAATAGTAACATTATGGTGGTGCAGGCAATAAACAAAGAGATAACTGATGCATGTAGAAATGGTACAGCAGTTATCATGAGGGATTTTAATCTACATGTCGATTGGTTTAAGCAGGTCGGTCATGGCAACCTTGAGGAGGAGTTTATAGAATGTACCCGCGATAGTTTCCTAGAACAGTATGTAATGGAACCTACGAGGGAACAAGCGGTCCTAGATCTTGTCCTGTGTAATGAAACAGGATTGATTCATGATCTCACAGTTAGGGATCCTCTCGGAAGGAGCGATCACAATATGGTGGAATTTAAAATACAGATGGAGGGTGAGAAGGTAAAATCAAATACTAGTGTTTTGTGTTTAAACAAAGGAGATTACAAGGGGATGAGAGAAGAACTAGCTACGGTAGACTGGGAGCAAAGACTTTATGGTGGAACAGTTGAGGAACAGTGGAGAACCTTCCAAGCGATTTTTCATAGTGCTCAGCAAAGGTTTATACCCACAAAAAGGAAGGACGGTAGAAAGAGGGAAAATCGACCGTGGATATCTAAGGAAATAAGGGAGAGTATCAAATTGAAGGAAAGAGCATACAAAGTGGCAAAGATTGGTGGGAGACTAGAGGACTGGGAAATATTTAAGGGGCAACAGAAAGCTACTAAAAAAGCTATAAAGAGTAAGATAGAGTATGAGAGTAAACTTGCTCAGAATATAAAAACAGACAGCAAAGGTTTTTACAAATATATAAAGCAAAAAAAGAGTGGCTAAGGTAAACATTGGTCCTTTAGAGGATGAGAAGGGAGTTTTAATAATGGGAGATGAGGAAATGGCTGAGGAACTGAACAGGTTTTTTGGGTCGGTCTTCACAGTGGAAGACACAAATAACATACCACTGATTGATAGAAATGAGGCTATGACAGGTGAGGACCTTGAGAGGATTGTTATCACTAAGGAGGTAGTGATGGGCAAGCTAATGGGGCTAAAGGTAGACACAAGTCTCCTGGCCCTGATGGAATGCATCCCAGAGTGCTAAAAGAGATGGCTAGGGAAATTGCAGATGCACTAGTGATGATTTACCAAAATTCACTAGACTTTGGGGTGGTCCCGGTGGATTGGAAATTAGCAAACGTGACGCCACTGTTTAAAAAAGGAGGTAGGCAGAGAGCAGGAAATTATAGGCCAGTGAGCTTAACGTCGGTAGTAGGGAAAATGCTAGAATCTATCATCAAGGAAGAAATAGCGGGGCATCTGATAGAAATTGTCCCATTGGGCAGACGCAGTATGGGTTCATAAAGGGCAGGTCGTGCCTAACTAATTTAGTTGAATTTTTTGAGGACATTACCAGTGCAGTAGATAACGGGGAGCCAATGGATGTGGTATATCTGGATTTCCAGAAAGCTTTTGACAAGGTGCCACACAAAAGGCTGCTGCATAAGATAAAGATGCATGGCATTAAGGGTAAAGTAGTAGCATGGATAGAGGATTGGTTAATTAATAGAAAGCAAAGAGTGGGGATTAATGGGTGCTTCTCTGGTTGCCGATTAGTAGCTAGTGGTGTCCCTCAGGGATCCGTGTTGGGCCCACAATTGTTCACAATCTACATAGATGATTTAGAGTTGGGGACCAAGCGCAATGTGTCCAAGTTTGCAGATGACACTAAGATGAGTGGTAAAGCGAAAAGTGCAGAGAATACTGGAAGTCTGCAGAGAGATTTGGATACGTTAAGTGAATGGGCTAGGGTCTGGCAAATGGAATACAATGTTGACAAATGTGAGGTTATCCATTTTGGTAGGAATAACAGCAAATGGGATTATTATTTAAACAATAAAATATTAAAGCATGCTGCTGTGCAGAGAGACCTGGATGTGCTAGTGCATGAGTCACAGAAAGTTGGTTTACAGGTGCAACAGGTGATTAAGGCGGCAAATGGAATTTTGTCCTTCATTGCTAGAGGGATGGAGTTTAAGACTAGGGAGGTTATGCTGCAATTGTATAAGCTGTTAGTGAGGCCACACCTGGAGTATTGTGTTCAGTTTTGGTCTCCTTACTTGAGAAAGGACGTACTGGCACTGGAGGATGTGCAGAGGAGATTTACGAGGTTAATCCCAGAGTTGAAGGGGTTAGATTACGAGGAGAGGTTGAGTAGTCTGGGACTGTACTCGTTGGAATTTAGAAGGATGAGGAGGGATCTTATAGAAACATTTAAAATTATGAAGGGAATAGATAGGATAGATGCGGGCAGGTTGTTTCCACTGGCGGGTGAAAGCAGAACTAAGGGGCATAGCCTCAAAATAAGGGGAAGTAGATATAGGATTGAGTTTAGGAGGAACTTCTTCACCCAAAGGGTTGTGAATATATGGAATTCCTTGCCCAGTGAAGCAGTTGAGGCTCCTACATTAAATGTTTTTAAGGTTAAGATAGATAGTTTTTTAAAGAAAAAAGGTATTAAGGGTTATGGTGTTCGGGCCGGAAAGTGGAGCTGAGTCCACAAAAGATCAGCCATGATCTCATTGAATGGCGGAGCAGGCTCGAGGGGCCAGATGGCCTACTCCTGCTCCTAGTTCTTATGTTCTTATGAGGCACCTTGTCAAAGGCCTTACTGAAGTCCATATAGACAACATCCACTGCCCTACCTGCATCAATCATCTTTCTGACCTCTTCGAAAAACTCAATCAAGTTAGTGAGACACGACCTCCCCTTCACAAAACCATGCTGCCTCTCACTAATATGTCCATTTGCTTCCAAATGGGAGCAGATCCTGTCTCGAAGAATTCTCTCCAGTAATTTCCCTACCACTGACGTAAGGCTCACCGGCCTGTAGTTCCCTGGATTATCCTTGCTACCCTTCTTAAACAAAGGGACAACATTGGCTATTCTCCAGTCCTCC
Source organism: Scyliorhinus canicula (assembly GCF_902713615.1). Lineage (NCBI taxonomy): Eukaryota > Metazoa > Chordata > Chondrichthyes > Carcharhiniformes > Scyliorhinidae > Scyliorhinus > Scyliorhinus canicula. Next base: position 47,888,551 of record NC_052164.1, on the reverse strand, counting down.
GGGACATCACCTGTAGACAGTGAGGATCCAAAGATTTTTGTCAAGGCCTCAGCAATTTCCTCTCTAGCCTCCTTCAGTATTCTGGGGTAGATCCCATCAGGCCCTGGGGATTTATCTACCTTAATATTTTTCAAGACGCCCAACACCTCGTCTTTTTGGATCTCAATGTGACCCAGGCTATCTACACACCCTTCTCCAGACTCAACATCCACCAATTCCTTCTCTTTGGTGAATACTGAAGCAAAGTATTCATTTAGTACCTCGCCCATTTCCTCTGGCTTCACACATAGATTCCCTCGCCTATCCTTCAGTGGGCCAACCCTTTCCCTGGCTCCCCTCTTGCTTTTTATGTACGTGTAAAAAGCCTTGGGATTTTCCTTAACCCTATTTGCCAATGACTTTTCGTGACCCCTTCTAGCCTCCTGACTCCTTGCTTAAGTTTCTTCCTACTTTCCTTATATTCCATACAGGCTTTGTTTGTTCCCAGCCTTCTAGCCCTGACAAATGCCTCCTTTTTCTTTTTGATGAGGCCTACAATATCTCTCGTTATCCAAGATTCCCGAAATTTGCTGTATTTATCCTTCTTCCTCACAGGAACATGCCGGTCCTGAATTCCTTTCAACTGACATTTGAAAGCCTCCCACGTGTCAGATGTTGATTTACCCTCAAACATCCACCCCCAATCTAGGTTCTTCAGTTCCTGTCTAATATTGTTATAATTAGCCTTCCCCCAATTTAGCACATTCACCTGAGGACCACTCTTATCCTTGTCCACCAGCACTTTACAACTTACTGAATTGTGGTTACTGTTCCCGAAATGCTCCCCTACTGAAACTTCCACCTCCTGGCCGGGCTCATTCCCCAATACCAAGTCAGTATAGCCCCTTCCCTAGTTGGACTGTCTACATATTGTTTTAAGAAGCCCTCCTGGATCTTCCTTACAAACTCTGCCCTGTCTAAGCCCCTAGCACTAAGCGAGTCCCAGTCAATATTGGGGAAGTTGAAGTCTCCCATCACAACAACCCTGTTTTTAAAAAAAACTCTTTTCCAAAATCTGTCTACCTATCTGCTCCTCTATCTCCCGCTGGCTGTTGGTAGGCCTGTAGTAAACCCCCAACATTGTGACTGCGCCCTTCTCATTCCTGATCTCTACCCATATAGCCTCACTACCCTCTGAGGTGTCCTCCCGTAGTACAGCTGTGATAGTCTCCCTAACCAGTAGCGCAACTCCGCCACCCCTTTTACATCCCCCTCTATCCCGCCTGAAACATCCAAATCCTGGAACGTTTAGCTGCCAATCCTGTCCTTCCCTCAACCAGGTCTCTGTAATGGCAACAGCATAATACTTCCAAGTACTAATCCAACCTCTAAGTTCAACTGCCTTACCCGTAATACTTCTTGCATTAAAACATATGCACTTCAGGCCACCAGACCCGCTGTGTTCAGCAACATCTCCCTTTCTGCTCTGCCTCAGAGACATACTGGCCCTATTCCCTCATTCTCCCTCAATGCTTTCACCTTCTGACCTATTGCTCCGGTGCCCACCCTCCTGCCATACTTGTGACAATAATAAAGATTATTCATAAATGAAGATAATTATTCATTTTTAGAATTGGTCAAAGTTCAGCGCTATTAGAATGATCAATTTCAAGTCACAGTTGTGGCCACTTGGTATAAAAATGAAATTCAAACATTCAGAATATAGCCCTGGACCAAGAGCAATTCCATACACATCATGGGACTCTTACTCTGCCCCCCTTATTTGTGGGTCTGCAAGGTGAAAAATGGGCATCGGCTCTTGAACCAGACATTTCATTTGCAGGAAGCTCCAGTACAGCTTATTGTGTTTGAAGTTTGTTTTCGACAGAATATTTAAATTCATTTCAAGTTTTATTAAACACACATCTGCTTCAATTGTTTCTTATTACTGGAAATGCTGTAGCCATCTGGGATATCCACTTACAAAGACACAAGGGAAATATGGCCAATGCAGGATTCAGGCAAACTCAGAGCCTGAATGTATATTTGCTGACAGAGAACCAGACAGTATTGAAACCCCGAGCCAATTTGCATTCTAATGGCCCATTTCCCCAGGACAAAGGACTGGTACTCAGGTATCCGATACAATTCCAGACACATTGGTGCCACTCCCTTCACCCAGGAAGCCCAAACAGCCACGGTCGATGACAGCTCAGGACACACCCAGCCATCAAGGCACCCACCCCTTTATTGGCTCAAATCAAAGACAGTAATCGAAGCCTGCTGAATTATTGGGTCCAAAGCTGAGGACCGCCCAAAAGTGCGTGAAACCTCAACGGATAAAGACAGACACTGCGATGTGTTTGATGTCTTTGGCACTGGCACACCGGCACTCTTCGGACCGGCCTCTACCTGAAGCTAACTGCAGCACCACAACCAGAAGTAAGTTCAAGATCAACGATCGCTACCAGACTGATGAGCCCAGCAGAACCAAAGTTACTTCTCCAGACCCAGCCACTCCAGATCCAAACAAAGGCCTTGTTCCTCCGCCAAAGCCGGGTGCCTGAAGTTAAGTACAGGTTGTTGTAGTGTTAGGTATAATTTAGCTTGTAGTGCTTTTATGTTGCATGTGTGAGTTAATATTGTCTGTAAATAAACTATTATTGAACTTGAACTAACTGACTCGTTGTTGGGTCTTTGATCAATATCCAGTTGAACCTTGTGGTGATATCATTTAATACCTGGCGACTCTGAAAGCAATATCCTCATTATTAACGGTCAGACTAATATCTGACTAAAGTAGATACCCCAGACTTGGCAACATTATTGTTGACGCTGGTGGAATAGTATTCCACTCATTAAGAAGAGCAACATTATTGGCGTCTCTGGTGCCGATTGGTAACATTATTGGTGTCTCTGGTGGGACATTATTCCACTCATTATTAAAAAAGCAGCAATGCCACTCAGATGGTCTAATGACTGACCAAACAAATGGAACAACAATGATGGCCTGGCCAAAATAAATTCAATCATTTCTTGAAAATACTTTTTTACATTCCAGTTATGTCTTGAGATTGTCTTGAAGCTTTATCCATCCTGAATACCTGATCTTTCCTATATAGCATCAAACTATTTATGAGTATACTGTCTGGCCTCAACAACTTTACTGGCAACCTGTTTTAATTGTAAATTTAATTGCCCATAAAGGCTTCTGTCTCAAACCCTGCTTCAACAATCCTGAACATGTGCTCTCCAGCCCTAACGTATATCTGAGCATATTGTTTTAGGTAGATTGTTTTTATATCCTGTTCAGTAACTTCCCTACAGTTCATTTTATGCAACCCATTTGATCCTTAATCCCTCACAGCTCTTCCCCCTGATATTGGGGATCAGTCCCATTGTTCGTCTGATTTGAGATACAGTCTGACCAGGGCATTGTACAGCTTTGGCATGACCTTTGAAGGATGTGAAGTAACTTATTTGTTTAAAATGACTCAGTATTTCACCATTTTCATGTACTGCTGCCTCATACTTCTCAAATTACAAGTCACTTACATCACCAAATCTCTTTCAGCTTCTATCCTGGCTTCAATCTCATTAAGGGAGAACATTTGCCTTTCATTTTATTTCCAATCTTTGCATTATCTTGTATTTGTTGATAGTGAACTTCATCAGTCCTGATAAACGTAAGTGTAGATACTGTAGTGCTTTTTTTGTAAGATCTTGGTTGCCTGCGAGTCCATAACCCCCTTCCTTACTTTGCTATTATCTACAATTATAACCACCTTGAATTGAAGCTGCCAATTTTACATCATTTATAAATACTGGAAACAAGATGGATTTGATCAATCATTCCACTAGCACCCCATTTATTTTCTCCATTGAACTTAGATACTGGAGCTCTCCTCATTTTTTAGCTAGTTATAATATCCACCAATCTTTGCTTGGCAAGGAGTCTTTAATGCTTGAATTTGACATATATCATAAAGAGTTTTCCAATCAATTTGGAATGTCACTTCAAAAGAATAGGTACAAGGTTGCTCAGATATGATTCATCCCTTGTAAAGCCATTGATTGAATTAAATTATTTTCAATTTTTAAAGATTTGCTTTAGAATGTGGGTAATGCCGGAAAGGTCAGAATTTATTGCCCATCCCTAGGTTTCAAGAAGGTGGTGGTGAGATGTCTTCTTGAATCACTGCATTGTTGTTCATGAATACGGAAATTATACTTCGGAACATCAGAACTGGGAGCAGAAGTAGGCAATTCAGCCCTTCGAGCCTGCTCCGCCGTTCAATCAGATCATGGCTGATCTCTTTGTGGCCTCAAATCCACCTCCCTGCCTGTTTCCCATAGCCCTTCACCTGTTTTTTTGTTAAAATCAGAAATATATTTTCCTCCTTGCCTGTCTCTAATTTGTTCGAACCTCTTCAATGTTTATTGGCTCCCTACAAAAAAGACTTCACTGCTTTATAAATCACATTGATAAACTTGGGGTATATATAGCCCCTTCAGGGGTATTTACTTGTTTTCAACCTCAGTCCATCCAGAAAATCTCAAAATCCTTTGATAAAATATAGCATGAAATATTTGTCCATAAGCAAAAGTTACCATTGGGCAGGACAGAGCAGGGACTGGGGTTCAATTCCGGGCTTGGGTGCGTGGTAATATAATCAGGGCCTAGTTTTAAGGCCGATTAAATTGGATATCTTAACATAAAGAATTGGGCACTTTAAATTAAAACCCAGTCTGCTCCAACAATAAGTCGACAGAATCCGAATATACAGAACTCAGCCAGGCTGTCTGGAGCAGCCCTGATAACCCATCAAGTAATCATTGCTCCTACTTGAGATGCATTGGCCTATTGTCTACAGTTCCTGATACCCCATCAAGTGATTATCGCTCCTACTTAAGATGCATTGGCCTGTTGTCCACAGTTCCTGATAACTCATCAACAAATCAATGCTCCTCCCAGGACAGGTTCAGTGCCCTGTCAACAGGTCATCAACAAGACCATTGGGCACGGAGGCCCTGCTTCCTGAGACTCCATTGGCCGAAGGCCAAGGGCAGAGGGAAAAGGAGGTGGGTGGTGACAGGAGGATAAAAATAGGCATTCCAGCCATCTAGGAAGCAAAGATCTAGTGTGTGAGGTGACCTTGGCCAGACCAGAGGGAAGGAAGGCAGCAAGCAAGCAGGCAAGCAAGGAAGAAACAGCCAGCAAGAATCACCTTTCCAAAGAGGAAAACCAGAGGGACACAGGGATTGGATCCACAGCATACCAAACCCCCTTTGTGGGTAGCATAGTCGAATCCTGGATGTTTCTTGTATGTATAGTGGATAATATACGGGTTAACAATATTTAATAGTGTGTTGCATTATATCTGTGTCCGTACTTTGTTTGACTCCTAAATAAAGGCACGTGGGTAAACTTTAATTAAGCAACTGGTTCAAGTATCTGAATTGGACAGATACAACAGATTTGGAGTTTGTACTTTCTGGATGAGTTTCCTCCAGATGCTCCAGTTTCCGCCTACACTTCAAAGATGTGTAGGTTAGGTGGATTGGCCATGCTAAATCACCCCTTAGTATCCAAAGATGTGTTGGTTGGGTGGGTTACAGGGATGGGGCGGGGAAGTGGGCCTAGGTAGGGTGTTAATTCAGAGGATTGGTGCAGATTCGATCGGCTGAATGGCCTCCTTCTGCACTGTTGGAATTTTGTGCTTCTAATGAATGCTAAGGAAAATAATGGTTGCAAATCCTGAACTGGCTGAAGGATAGATAGAAAGGGGAGCTAGAGGGGTCACAAAGTTAGAAGAGAAAACCAATAAACTAATTGCTCATTTTAGCATCTCGTTCATGAACAGTTTGAACTCCTTTCAAATTGCTTAACATTTTAATTCTTTCTAAATGTTCTCTTGTGGTTATACTATTCGAAGAATATTTTGGTTCTCTTTTGTTACATGCAATGTTTTGTCCCTCTATCATATCCCTTAGCATCTCCATTATATTTTTTGGCTTACTACTCAGCCTAATAGAAAATTTGTCATTTGAGCTCTCCAAGCATGTTTTCCTCATGTCCACTTCAATATTCCAGCTGATGTACGTCAGAACATTTTTATATTCCTTCTCTTAGTTGAACTTAAGTACTTGTCCAACCTGATCCAGCCTTAGAATAAAAGGGAGTCACTTTAGAACAGAGATGAGGAGAAATTTCTTCAGCCAGAGAGTGGTAGGTCTGTGGAATTCATTGCCGCAGAGGGCGATGGAGGCTGGGACGTTGAGTGTCTTTAAGACAGAAATTGATAAATTCTTGATTTCTCGAGGAATTAAGGGCTATGGGGAGAGAGCGGGTAAATGGAGTTGAAATCAACCATGATTGAATGGTGGAGTGGACTCGATGGGCCGAATGGCCTTACTTCCGCTCCTATGTCTTATGGTCTTATGATCCACAATGCTTTTAATAGATGTCCACTTATTCTCAATAGATTTATTCTGACTTCCGGTTGCGGCTATGACCAGCTAAGTCGCACATTTGGCAGCTCCTGCGACAAAGGTGTTTAAGGGCCGATTGGAGGGCCCCGACGGTACTGTAAAGACGAATCCCGGTGGGGGAAGGCTCCCTGAGGAGAGTGAGACCAACTTTATGGTCGGTACTCGGAGTGGGGCGACAAAAAAAGCGGCAGCAGCTCCCCGAAAAAAGCGGGGGAAGAGGACCAAAATGGCGGCCGGTGGCGCACTAGAAGATTGGAGAAAATGGGCGGAGGAGCAGCAGGCCGCTCTCCTCCGGTGTTTTACGGAGCTGAAAGTGGAACTCTTAGAGTCTATGAACGCGACGACCACAAGGCTGATGGGGGCCCAGGCGACCCAAGAGGCGTCGATAAGAGAGCTGCAGCAGGAGATGACTGCAAGGGAGGAGGAGGCCACGGTCCTCGTGGGAAAGGTGGAGGTGCACGAGGCACTCCACCTGAAATGGCAGAGCCGCTTTGAGGAGCTGGACACTCGAATGAGGCGGAAGAACTTGAGGATCCTGGGCCTAGCAGAAGGCCTGGAGGGGCCTGATCTCCCGAAATATGTAGCGGAGATGCTGAGCTCCCTGATGGGAGAGGGGGCCGGTCCATCGCCCCTGGAGCTGGAAGAAGCATATCGGGTCATGGCTAGGCGGCCTAGGGCGAACGAGCCCCCGAGGGCAGTGCTGGTGCGATTCCAGCGTTTCTGTGATCGGGAGAAAGTGCTGAGGTGGGCCAAGAGGGAGAAAAGCAGCAAATGGGAGAATTCGACGGTGCGGATATATCAGGACTGGAGTGCGGAGGTGGCAAAGCGGCGGGCCCGGTTTAACCGGACGAAGGCGGTGCTGCACGCAAAGAGGATCAAGTTCGGAATGCTGCAGCCAGCGCGCTTGTGGGTCACCTACAAGGACCAGCACCATTACTTTGAGACCCCAGAGGAGGCATGGACTTTTGTTCGGGAGGAAAAGCTGGACCTGAACTAGAACTTGGGAACGCCGGCGGTCGAGGCCGCCCGAGTACCCTTGACTGATCAAGTGGCCCATGTCTTTCTTAGGCCAGGTCGGAACTTGGTTAAAGTTGATGGATCGTTTGGTTTCTTTGAAACTTGTGTTATGGGGGGTTTCTTTGTTCCTTTTTGTGTGTCTCTTCCCGTTGCCAACTTCCCTTAATTATTGTTGTTGTAGGGGGGGCTTTTTTACTGTTTTTTGATCTGTTCTTTAAGGGTTATGGTTACTGTTCTGTTCGATGGAGGGTGATGGTTAAATACGTTATTATTGGGTAGTTATTTAGTTATGCAGGCATAGTTATGTATTTATGTATTTATTTGAGATTTGTTATTTATATTGTTATATTGTTAAGTTGGGGAGGCGGGACGGGGGGGGTGCAAGTTGGTTATGCGTGTTTTCTTTTTCTCTTTTTTCTTCCTCTCGTTTTAAGGGGGCTTTTTTATGGGCTTGGATGGGGACGGGGGTGGAATTGAAGATGGCGGGGTAGGGTGTGGCCGGGCGAAAGCGCGGGCTTTCCCCTATTTCCCGCGCGCGGGACGGAGGAAGGGGGAGGAGAGAAGAGTGGGGTGTGGCCAGCAATGGCGGCTTTTCCCGCGCTGAAGCGGGGTCAGAGAGGGATGGCAAGGGGGGGGGGGGAGGCCCCTCCCCCCCCCCCCCCCCACATCGGGAGGAGTCGGAGTGTGGCAGGGGCAGCCGGGTCAGCGAAAACCAGCTGACTCTCGGGAGTACGATGGTGGATACACCGCGGCTAGGAGGGGTCCTAGCCGGGGGGGGGGGGGGGAGGGGGGGGGGGGAAGGGGGGTTAGGGGGGGATACCGGGTTGCTGCTGGAAAGGCCGAGGACGGGAAGGGAAGAACGGGAGGAGAGAGGGGGGGGGGGGCCATCGCCATGGGGAACGGGTCAGAAGGGGAGGGTCGACCCGGGGCGAACAGGGGACAGGACATGGCTAATAGACAGGGGAAAGGGACGGGTCGCTCTGCGACCGGTTGATTACTTGGAACGTGAGGGGGCTGAATGGGCCGGTCAAGAGATCAAGGGTTTTTTCACACCTAAAGGGACTGCAGGCGGATGTGGCAATGTTGCAGGAGACTCACTTGAGAGTAGTAGACCAGGTACGCCTGAGAAGGGGGTGGGTGGGACAGGTGTTCCACTCAGGCTTGGACGCAAAGAACCGGGGGGTGGCGATTTTGGTGGGAAAGAGGGTGTCGTTCGTGGCGGCGCAGGTGGTAGCAGATAAGGAGGGTAGGTACGTGATGGTGAAGGGTAGGCTGCAGGGAGAGAATGTGGTGCTGGTGAATGTGTATGCCCCGAATTGGGATGACGCGGGTTTTATGAGGCGCCTGTTGGGCCTCATTCCGGGTCTGGAGGCAGGGGGCCTGATCATGGGGGGGGACTTTAATACAGTGCTCGACCCTGGGCTGGACAGATAGAGTTCCAGGACGAATAGGAGGCCGGCAGCGGCGGAGGTGCTAAGGGGGTTCATGGAGCAGATGGGGGGGGTAGACCCTTGGAGATTTGGCAGGCCAAGGGTGAGGGAGTATTCTTTTTTCTCCCACGTCCACAGGGTGTACTCCAGAATAGACTTTTTTGTACTGAGCAGGGGGCTGATTTCGAGAGTGCAGGACACGGAGTACTCGGCCATTGCGATTTCGGACCTTGCGCCACACTGGGTAGAGGTAGAACTGGGGGAAGCACGGGACCAGCGCCCGTTGTGGCGCCTGGATGTGGGGCTGCTGGCGGACGATGAGGTGTGCGGAAGGGTCCGGAAGGGCATTGAGAGATATCTGGGCACGAACGACACGGGCGAGGTGAAGGTGGGGGTAGTCTGGGAGGCCCTGAAGGCAGTGATCAGAGGAGAGCTGATCTCCATAAGGGCACACAGAGAAAGGAAGGAGAGGCAGGAGAGGGAGAGACTGGTGGGGGAACTTATAGAAGTGGACAGGAGATATGCGGAGACACCAGAGGAGGGGCTGTTGAGGGAGCGGCGCAGTTTACAGGCCCAGTTTGACCTACTGACCACTAGGAAGGCGGAGACGCAATGGAGAAGGGCACAGGGCGCGGTCTATGAGTACGGGGAAAAGGCGAGCAGGATGCTAGCACACCAGCTGCGCAAGCGAGATGCAGCCAGAGAGATTGGGGGAGTGAGAGAGAAGGGAGGGAACGTAGTGCAGAAGGGGCAAGAGGTGAACGGGGTCTTCAGGGATTTCTACAGGGAATTGTACCGGTCTGAGCCGCCCAGGAGGAGGGGGGGAATGGAGAACTTCCTCGATAGATTGAGGTTCCCAAAGGTCCAGGAGGAACGGGTGGAGGGGCTGGGGGCGCCAATAGAGCTGCAGGAGCTAGTTAAAGGGATAGGCCAGATGCAGGCGGGGAAGGCGCCGGGGCCGGATGGGTTCCCGGTGGAATTTTATAAGAAGTATGTGGACTTGGTGGGTCCAGTGCTGGTGCGAGCCTTCAATGAGGCGCGAGAGGGGGGGGTTCTGCCCCCGACAATGTCACAGGCCCTGATCTCCTTGATCCTGAAGCGGGACAAAGACCCTGTACAGTGCGGGTCCTACAGGCCTATCTCCCTCTTGAATGTAGATGCCAAACTCTTGGCAAAGGTCCTGGCAACCAGAATAGAGGATTGTGTGCCAGGGGTAATCCATGAGGACCAGACGGGGTTCGTAAAGGGACGACAACTTAACACAAATGTCCGGAGACTGTTGAATGTGATTATGATGCCAGCAGTGGAGGGGGAGGCTGAGATAGTGGTAGCACTGGATGCGGAGAAGGCATTCGATAGGGTGGAGTGGGAATACCTGTGGGAGACGCTGGAACGGTTTGGGTTTGGGGAGGGATTTATCAAGTGGGTGAAGCTGCTGTATTCGGCCCCGATGGCGAGTGTGGTTACAAACGGGAGGAGGTCAGAGTATTTTGGGCTCCATCGAGGTACCAGGCAGGGATGCCCCCTATCCCCCTTACTATTTGCATTAGCGATCGAACCGTTGGCGATGGCACTCAGGGGTTCAGGGGGGTGGAGAGGACTGACAAGGGGAGGGGAGGAACATCGGGTATCACTCTATGCGGATGATTTGTTGTTATATGTGGCGGACCCGGAAGGGGGAATGCCGGAGGTAATGGAAATACTAGCGGAGTTTGGGGACTTTTCGGGATATAAATTAAATGTGGGTAAAAGTGAGGTCTTTGTGATACACCCAGGAGATCAGGGGGAGGGAATTGGGCGGCTCCCCTTTAAGAGAGCAGTAAAGAGCTTCAGGTACTTGGGGGTGCAGGTGGCAAGGAACTGGGGGACCCTCCACAAGCTGAATTTTTCAAGGCTGGTGGAGCAGATGGAGGAGGAGTTCAAGAGGTGGGACATGGTACCGCTGTCGCTAGCAGGGAGGGTGCAGTCAGTCAAAATGACGGTCCTCCCGAGGTTCTTGTTTCTGTTCCAGTGCTTGCCCATCTTTCTCCCCAGGGCCTTCTTCAAGAAGGTAACTAGCAGCATTATGGGCTATGTGTGGGCACATGGCACCCCTAGAGTGAGAAGGATTTTCTTGGAACGGAGTAGGGACAGTGGAGGATTAGCGCTACCCAATCTTTCCGGATACTACTGGGCGGCGAACGCAACGATGGTGCGCAAGTGGGTGATGGAGGGGGAGGGGGCAGCTTGGAAACGTATGGAGAGGGCGTCCTGCGACAATACAAGCCTGGGGGCGCTAGTAACGGCACCATGGCCGCTCCCCCCCACAAGGTATACCACGAGTCCGGTGGTGGCGGCCACCCTTAAAATCTGGGGGCAGTGGAGGCGACACAGGGGGGAAGTGGGGGGTCTGATGGCGGCGCCACTGAGAGGGAACCACAGGTTTGTCCCGGGGAACACTGGCGGGGGATTCCAGAGCTGGCACAGGGCGGGCATCAGGCAACTGAGGGACATGTTCATCGAGGGGAGGTTTGCGAGCCTGGGAGAGCTGGAGGAGAAATTTGAGCTCCCCCCGGGGAACACGTTTAGATACCTGCAGGTGAAGGCATTTGCCAGACGACAGGTGGAAGGATTTCCCTTGCTTCCCGATAGAGGGGTGAGTGATAGGGTGCTGTCAGGGGTCTGGGTCGGAGAAGGGAAGGTCTCGGACATCTACAAAATAATGCAGGAGGTGGAGGAGGTATCGATAGAGGAGCTGAAAGACAAGTGGGAAGCGGAGCTGGGAGAGCAGATAGAAGATGGGACATGGGCGGATGCCTTAGAGACGGTCAATTCGTCGTCGTCGTGCGCAAGGTTGGGCCTCATCCAATTTAAGGTGCTGCACAGAGCCCATATGACGGGGACTAGGATGAGTCGGTTCTTCGGGGGTGAGGACAGGTGTGTTAGGTGTTCGGGAAGCCCTGCGAACCATGTACATATGTTCTGGATGTGCCCGGCACTGGAAGAGTTCTGGGAGGGGGTGGCGGGGACGGTATCGAGAGTGGTGGGAACCAGGGTCAAACCAGGGTGGGGGCTAGCGATTTTTGGGGTTGGGGTGGAGCCAGGAGTACAGGAGGCAGGGGAGGCCGGAATATTGGCCTTTGCGTCCTTGGTAGCTCGGAGAAGGATCTTGATTCAGTGGAGGGACACAAGGCCACCAAGTGTTAACACCTGGTTAAACGACATGGCAAGCTTCATCCAATTGGAAAGAATCAAATTCGCCCTGAGAGGGTCGGTACAGGGGTTCTTCCGGCGGTGGCAGCCCTTCCTTGACTTTCTGGATCAGAGATAGGAACTGGAGGCCGAAACAGCAGCAACCCGGGGAGAAAGGGGGGGGGGGGGGGGGGGGAGGGAGGGGGGGGGGGGGGGGGGATAGCAACGAAGGGAGCACGTCAGCGGGGGGTCGCGGGCAATGACTGCCCGAGGCCATCGGCAGAAAGGGAAAAACGGTTTGGTTGCTAGACTGGTGGGGGGGGGGGGGGGGGGGGGGGGGCGCGCGGGGGAGGGCGGGGGGAGGATTTTCCAGGGGGGATTGGTTGTGTTATAATTTAAAATGTAGTAGGGGTAAATGTTTGTATCGAAAAATTTCAATAAAAATTATTTAAAAAAAAAATAGATTTATTCTTGTGATGACCCTTGTCTATGCTAGTAAGCTTGTCCTTCATACTCAAGTGTACATTGGAATTTGCTTACTGTGCCTTACAGTTTTCACTTGAAAGGGTTAACAGAAACTCACCATTTCACTTAGTGGCGAGACACAAGAAGCCATGACTTTTATGGAAGAAAACAAGGGTAAAATGCAAATCACCAGTGGGTTAAAATGAGTTGCAACAAATCAACATACAGATCCAACCAGCCTGAACTAAACTGTCAAAATTGATTTTTCTGATGCATATCAACACAAAACATTTGTGAAACTCAATGACTATTCGGATTCCCAAACATACTGACAGTGGGAGGTCTAAGACCACCTCATGCTACCTCGGCTCCATATTAGGCTTTATATAACTCCACCACACGGAAATGGCAAAACGTCACACATAAGACGTGTACCTGTACTATAATGCTGACCCTACTAGTGAACCACAGTAGCTTAATGCAATTCAGTTTAGGAGTGTTGCTCGATTTCCATACCTCCCTAACAGAATATTGCCTACATTACATCAAGCAAGCCTTGAACTACTTTTATCGGGACCCATTGGGCGGAATTCTCCGCTCCCGGGAAAAATCGGGAGGGCCGTTGTGAACTCGGCCGAGTTTCACGACGGCCTCGGAGGCCGCTCCTCGCCCCCTATTCTCCCCTCCCGGTGGGGCTAGGAACGGCACTCCGTAACTCTCAGCCTCGGGGGCATCGCGCCAAGAATGACGCGGCCGGCGCGCCTATTGATGTCAGCCGCGCATGCGCGGGTTGGAGCCGGCCATGACGCTGACACACGAACCGGCGCATGCGCGGTGGCTGTCTTTCCCCTCAGCCGCCCCGCAAGACGTGGCGGCTTGATCTTGTGGGGCGGCGGAGGGGAAATAGTCCGTCCGATTTGGACGCCGGCCCGACGATTGGTGGGCACCGATCGCGGGCCTGTCCCCTCCCGAGCACAGTTGTGGTGCTCTTTCCTTGCTAGGCCACCTACAAGCCCCAAACGGGCTTCTCACTCCCGTTTCACGACGGCAGCGACCAGGTGTGTGTTTGCCGCCGTCGTCAAACGGCCGCTAACGGCAGGCTGCTTGGCCCACCCGGGTCGGAGAATCGCCGTTCGCCGTGAAAAACGGCGAGCGGCGATTCTTCCGAGCGGGGGGGGGGGGGGGGGGGGAAGAATTGCGGGGGGCGTGAAATTTGTCGGGGGGCCCTCCCGCGATTCTCCCACCCAGCGTGGGAAGCAGAGAATCGAGCCCATTGTGTTTCAAAGTTAGCCCAGGGAGAGTCGTTGAGGAGTCTAGTAGCTGTGGGGAAGAAGCTTGAATCATCTGGACTACAAAAGTACTCAAATGTTTTATTTTTTTAAATTAAGGCTGTTTAAAATTACTTATCTTTCTATCCTTTTGATTGAAAACACTGGCTGATGATCCACTTCCATTGCATAATGATACTACTCAATAACCAGCATTTAAGAACATAAGAAACAGGAGCAAGAGTTGGCCTTTCAAACCTGCTCCATCATTCGCTCGGAAAAGGTTTGACCTTTTATCTCACTATCCCCTCAACACTTAATTAGCTTAGTATCCAAAAATCTATCAATCTCTGCTTTGAATATAATCATACATCCAAGCTCTCTAGTGTAGAGAATTTCAAAGATCCACATCCTCTTGCAAGAAGAAATTTCCCTTCGTTTCTGTGCTAAATAGCTGACCCCTTATTCTGGGCGAGGCACATAGTCACACCCATAGTTCTAGATTCATGAACCAGAGCAAACATTTTCTCAGCATTCAGAGGCAGTAGGTTGTTGACCTTTCATTCAAAGCACTTTATCTTAAGTTGTCCTCTCTGATTTGTCAATCGATGCACAGGTGGGTGGGACCTCTCTCACCTTGTTCCATTCTTATCTATCTATTCATAGCCAGGGAAATCGCTATCTTCCTGCTAATGCACCATTAGCTCTGGTATCCCTAAGGATCTATCCTTGGCGCCTCTTCTTACTCAACTGCATGCTGCCCCGTGGCAACACCATCCAAAGGCACAGTGTTAGTTATCACATGTACACTAATGATACTCAGCTCTACCTCAGCACCACTACCTTCTAGACTCCTCAGCTGCTGCTAAATTATCGGACTGCTTATCTGACATCCAATACTGGATGAGCAGAAACTTCTGCTAATTAAATATTGCTAACATTAGAACATAGAACGATACAGCACAGTACAGGCCCTTCGGCCCTCGATGTTGCACCGACATGGAAAAAAAACTAATGGTCATCTAACCTACACTATGCCCTTATCATCCATATGCTTATCCAATAAACTTTTAAATGCCCTCAATGTTGGCGAGTTCACTACTGTTGCAGGTAGGGCATTCCACGGCCTCACCACTCTTTGCGTAAAAAACCCACCTCTGACCTCTGTCCTATATCTATTACCCCTCAATTTAAGGCTATGTCCCCTCGTGCTAGCCACCTCCATCCGCGGGAGAAGGCTCTCGCTGTCCACCCTATCTAACCCTCTGATCATTTTGTATGCCTCTATTAAGTCACCTCTTAACCTTCTTCTCTCTAACGAAAACAACCTCAAGTCCATCAGCCTTTCCTCATAAGATTTTCCCTCCATACCAGGCAACATCCTGGTAAATCTCCTCTGCACCCGTTCCAAAGCTTCCACGTCCTTCCTATAATGAGGCGACCAGAACTGTACGCAATACTCCAAATGCGGCCGTACTAGAGTTTTGTACAACTGCAACATGACCTCATGGCTCCGGAACTCAATCCCTCTACCAATAAAGGCCAACACACCATAGGCCTTCTTCACAACCCTATCAACCTGGGTGGCAACTTTCAGGGATCTATGTACATGGACACCGAGATCCCTCTGCTCATCCACACTACCAAGACTTTTACCATTAGCCAAATATTCCGCATTCCTGTTATTCTTTCCAAAGTGAATCACCTCACACTTCTCCACATTAAACTCCATTTGCCACCTCTCAGCCCAGCTCTGCAGCTTATCTATGTCCCTCTGTAACCTGCAACATCCTTCCGCACTGTCTACAACTCCACCGACTTTAGTGTCGTCTGCAAATTTACTCACCCATCCTTCTGCGCCCTCCTCTAGGTCATTTATAAAAATGACAAACAGCAACGGCCCCAGAACAGATCCTTGTGGTACGCCACTCGTAACTGAACTCCATTCTGAACATTTCCCATCAACTACCACTCTCTGTCTTCTTTCAACTAGCCAATTTCTGATCCACATCTCTAAATCACCCTCAATCCCCAGCCTCCGTATTTTCTGCAATAGCCGACCGTGGGGAACCTTATCAAACGCTTTACTGAAATCCATATACACCACATCAACTGCTCTACCCTCGTCTACCTGTTCAGTCACCTTCTCAAAGAACTCGATAAGGTTTGTGAGGCATGACCTACCCTTCACAAAACCATGCTGACTATGCCTAATCATATTATTCCTATCTAGATGATTATAAATCGTATCTTTTATAATCCTCTCCAAGACTTTACCCACCACAGACGTTAGGCTCACCGGCCTATAGTTACCGGGGTTATCTCTACTCCCCTTCTTGAACAAAGGGACCACATTTGCTATCCTCCAGTCCTCTGGCACTATTCCTGTAGCCAATGATGACATAAAAATCAAAGCCAAAGGCTCAGCAATCTCTTCCCTGGCTTCCCAGAGAATCCTGGGATAAATCCCATCAGGCCCCGGGGACTTATCTATTTTCACCTTGTCCAGAATTGCCAACACTTCTTCCCTACGCACCTCAATGCCATCTATTCTAATAGCCTGGGTCTCAGCATTCTCCTCCACAATATTATCTTTTTCCTGAGTGAATACTGACGAAAAGTATTCATTTAGTATCTCGCTTATCTCCTCAGCCTCCACACACAACTTCCCACCACTGTCCTTGACTGGCCCTACTCTTACCCTAGTCATTCTTTTATTCCTGACATACCTATAGAAAGCTTTTGGGTTTTCCTTGATCCTACCTGCCAAAGACTTCTCATGTCCCCTCCTTGCTGTCTTAGCTCTCTCTTTAGATCCTTCCTCGCTTCCTTGTAACTATCAAGCGCCCCAACTGAAACTTCACGCCTCATCTTCACATAGGCCTCCTTCTTCCTCTTAACAAGAGATTCCACTTCTTTGGTAAACCACGGTTCCCTCGCTTGACCCCTTCCTCCCTGCCTGACTGGTACGTACTTATCAAGAACATGCAATAGCTGTTCCTTGAACAAGCTCCACATATCCAGTGTGCCCATCCCTTGCAGCCTACTTCTCCAATCTACACATCCTAAGTCATGTCTAATGGCATCATAATTGCCCTTCCCCCAGCTATAACTCTTGCCCTGCGGGGTATACTTATCCCTTTCCATCACTAACGTAAAGGTCACCGAATTGTGGTCACTGTTTCCAAAGTGCTCACCTACCTCCAGATCTAACACCTGGCCTGGTTCATTACCCAAAACCAAATCCAATGTGGCCTCACCTCTTGTTGGCCTGTCAACATATTGTGTCAGGAAACCCTCCTGCACACATTGTACAAAGAACGACCCATCTAATGTACTCGAACTATATCTTTTCCAGTCAATATTTGGAAAGTTAAAGTCTCCCATAACAACTACCCTGTTACTTTCGCTCTTTTCCAGAATCATCTTCGCCATCCTTTCCTCTACATCCCTAGAACTATTAGGTGGCCTATAGAAAACTCCCAACAGGGTGACCTCTCCTTTCCTGTTTCTACCTCAGCCCATACTACCTCGGAAGAAGAGTCCCCATCTAGCATCCTTTCCGCCACCGTAATACTGTCCTTGGCTAGCAGCGCCACACCTCCCCCTCTTTTGCCCCCTTTTCTGAGCTTACTAAAACACCTAAACCCCGGAACCTGCATCAACCATTCCTGTCCCTGCTCTATCCATGTCTCTGAAATGGCCACAACATCGAAGTCTCAGGTACCAACCCATGCTGCCAGTTCCCCTACCTTATTTCGTATACTCCTGGCATTGAAGTAGACACACTTCAAACCACCTACCTGAACACTGGCACCCTCCTGCGAAGTCAAATCTGTGCTCCTGACCTCTATACTCTCAATCTCCCGTACCCCAAAACTACAATCCAGGTTCCCGTGCCCCTGCTGAATTAGTTTAAACCCCCCCAAAGAGCACTAACAAATCTGCCCCCCAGGATATTGGTGCCCCTCAGGTTCAGATGTAGACCATCCTGTCTATAGAGGTCCCACCTTCCCCAGAAAGAGCCCCAGTTATCCAGAAATCTGAATCCCTCCCGCCTGCACCATCCCTGTAGCCACGTGTTTAATTGCTCTCTCTCCCTATTCCTCATCTCACTATCACGTGGCACGGGCAACAACCCAGAGATAACAACTCTGTTTGTTCTCGCTCTGAGCTTCCATCCTAGCTCCCTAAAGGCCTGCCTGACATCCTTGTCCCCTTTCCTACCTATGTCGTTAGTGCCAATGTGGACTACGACTTGGGGCTGCTCCCCCTCCCCCTTAAGGACCCGGAAAACACGATCCGAGACATCACGTACCCTTGCACCTGGGAGGCAACATACCAAACGTGAGTCTCTCTTGCTCCCACAAAATCTCCTATCTGTGCCCCTGACTATTGAGTCCCCAATTACTAATGTTCTACTCCTTTCCCCCCTTCCCTTCTGAGCAACAGGGACAGGCTCCGTGCCAGAGGCCCGTACCCCATGGCTTACCCCTGGTAAGTCTCCCCCCCCACAAGTATCCAAAATGGTATACTTGTTACTCAGGGGAACGACCGCAGGGGGTCCCTGCACTGACTGCTTCTTCCCAGTCCCTCTTACAGTTACCCATCTATCTCCAGTCTTTGGTGTAACTACTTCCCTGAAGCTCCTATCTATTACCCCCTCTGCCTCCCGAAGTTCATCCAGCTCAAGCTCCAGGTCCCTAACACGGTTTTTGAGGAGCTGGAGTTGGGTGCACTTCCCACAGATGAAATCAGCAGGGACACTGACGGCGTCCCGCACCTCAAACATTCTGCAGGAGGAGCATTGTACTGCCTTCCCTGACATCACCTCTAGATTTAAAAAAAAAATAAGAAAAAGAAAAAGAAAGGAAGAGCTTACCTGATATTCCCTCAAACCCTGCTGCCGCTGAAAGGTAAGCAAATTTAAAGGCACTCACTCACCTTCACGACAGGCCCCTGCTCCTGCTTCCCAACAACCGTGGTTTTTTTTTGGTTAGAGGAGGAGGTAGGGTGGGAAACACTGACGAAGTGTTTCGGGTTTAACTGTCACTTGACAACAGCCCCTCCACAAACCACCTTCAAATTAGGCTGACTGCATTGCACGTATGCAAATTTCCCCAGAACAGCTGATCATTAGCTCTGCTCTGCTGCCCTCTGCTGGAAGCTTGCCTTCACTCAAACTCTTTGGGTCTCCCTCGCAGGTTCACCTTCAAATTAGGCTGACTGCACTGCACGTATGCAAATTTCCCCAGAACAGCTGATCAGTAGCTCTGCTCTGCTGCCCTCTGCTGGATTGAAGCCATTATTTTCAGCCCCTGCTTCCCTAGATACCAACTCCATCCCAATCCCTGGCAACAGTCTATCACAAACTTGGTCTTATATTTGACCTTGGTAGGCACAGTAGTTATCACTGTTCCCTCACAACATCAGGGGTGCAGGTTCGATTCCAGCCTTGTGTGACTGCCTGTATGGACTGTGCACATTCTCTCCTGTCTAATCTGGTTTTCTCCTAAAGTCCATAAATGTGCAGATTAAGTGGATTGGCCATGCTAAAGAAATTGCCTCTTAGTGTCCAGACATGTGGAGGATAGGTGGGGTTACGGGGATAGGGCGGGTGAATACTCTTTCGGAAGGTCAGTGCAGACTTGATGGGCCAAATTACCTCCTTCTGCACTGTAGGGATTCCAGGGATTCTATGGAGATGAGCTTCTGTTATCAATTTTATATTATCGTTAAGACTGCCTCCTTCCACCTCCGTAACATCACCTGACTTTGCCCCTATCTCAGCTCATCTGCTTCTGAAATCCTCTTTCATGCTTTTTAAAATCTCAATACTTGACTATTCCAAATAGTCATGGCAATCTCTCAGATTCTGCCCTCCGTAAACTGGGGATCATCCAAAATTCTCAGCAGTTCATGTCTGAACTTGCAATAAGTTCCATTCCCCTATCATTCCTCTGCTTGCTGACCTACATTGGCTCCCAATCTAAAAACAAGATATTGCTTAAAATCTTATCCTTGCCTTCAAATCCCTCCACGGCTTTGCCTCTCCCTCTCTTTGCAATTTTCTTCAGCCCCACAACCCTCTGAGCTATTTGTATCTCTCTAATACTGGCATCTTGCGCATCCACATTTCCTTTCAGTGCTGAGACCTAAGCTCCCCCCACACCACTCCCTGAGTTTCCTCCTTTAAGATGCTCCTTAAAACCTGCAAACCTTTCATCTGACTTATTATCTTCTTGTCTGTGGCCCTGTCATGTTTTGTTTTATAATATTCCTGAAATATAAATTGCTGTTTTATCTCTTCAGACAGTTCTGGTTGAGACTAAGATTGGCAGTCTTGGATTCTGTATCCCAGTGTATCATTATTATTAAAGCTCACACTTAAAGGTGGGCTAAAGATATTACTAGACTTCTAATTTTCTCTTTCTTGATAACAAAACATCAGCACTTATTTTTAGGAGATACGAATAAGAAAAATTGTCTTTTAATTAAAAAAGCTGAATGTTCGTCCGAAACCTGACAGGTGAGATCTTTGATTGCTATACCAGCATTAAGATGATCCCAGCACTACCTATCCATTGATAAACCTAATCTGGTTTTATTAATGTATAGTTGCATATCTTTGCAATTTATTTCATCATTCAACAAACAGGTAAACTGAAAGAAATCAGGGAAAACAACATGGGAAAATATAAACAACTTTACTTTTGTTCAGTCTCTGTTAAGAATTAGTGGCTGTTTTTATCTTGAGAGAAGATATGATCAATATGATTATCCTCGTTCCTTCTAAATTTACTGCACGACATCCACTGATCTGCTAATGAAAACAACTTGAAGGCCTGTTTTTTTTTAAGAATGTCAGAAAGTTAATAATTTACGAAATGCGCAATGGAGCAGTATTTTACCAACAGCTGCTTTTTATTTTAGTTCAACGGCCGTTCATCTCCCAAAGTCTGTGCTGATTTAGAAATTATTTTGTTAAACATAAATTATCTGTGATGCATTAACCCCTTCCTTTTCTCGCAAGCAGCCATATTCATCAAAGAAATTCAGACATAAATAACTAGTAAAAGACGACCAAGCATTTCACGACCAGAAATAGTTGAGAACTCAAGAATGGTCTTATCTGTAAGCCTATGAGATGAAAAGATTCCATCAGATTTTTAAAAAATTTGTTTATGTGGTATGTGCGCGTCGTTGGCTAGGCCAGCATTTATTACTCATCCTTCGCTCCCCTCAAGAGGACGGTGGTGAGCTTGCTTCTTGAACCGCTGAGTCCTTGAGGTGTAGATACACCCACAGTACTGTTAGGAAGGGAGTTCCAGAATTTTAACCTGAAGGAACTGTGATATATTTCCAAGTCTGGATTGTTGCTCGTGTCCTTCTAGATGGTAGTGGTTGTGAATTTGGAAGGTGCTGTCTAAAAGTGCCTTGGCAAGTTTCTGCAGTGCATCTTGTAGATGGGCAGACTTCTGCCACTATTCGCCAGTAGTGGAGAGGTTGAATGTTTGTGGAAAACAATCAAGTGGGCTGCTTTGCCTGGATGGTGTCAAGCTTCTCAATGGTGTCAAGCTTCTCAAGTGCTATTATGCTGCACTTATCCAGGAAAGTCGAGAGTATTCCATCACACTCGCAACAGGTGCCGTGAAGGTGGTGGACAGGCTTTGGGGAGTCAGTAGGCGGGCTACCCACGCAGGATTTCAGGCCTCTGACCTGCTCTTGCAGCCATAGTATTTATATGGCTAGTCCAGTTCAGTTTCTGATCAGTGGTATGTTGATATTTCCATTTCTTATGATGGAGGGACTATTTTGCCATCATACCGCCTGATCTTTCTCTTTCACCTTAATTACAATCCATTTCTCCCCCACTGCACCACTTCTTTTAAATTTTTCCAATTCAGCAGCAATTTAGCGTGGCCAATCCACCTACCCTGCACATCTTGGGGTTGTGGGGGTGAGAGACACACAGACACGGGGAGAATGTGCCAACTCCACACGGACATTGACTCATGGCCGGAATCAAACCCGGGTCCTCAGCGCCGCGAGGCAGTAGTGTTAACCACTGCGCCACCCCACCTCTATCTGAATGGCACTTAATTTTGACTGCGGTATTCTGTTCTTACTTCAGCAAGTAGTGCCTGCAACCACTAACCACAGGCCTGTAATTGGTGTGGATCTGAATCAAATGCTAACAAGCAGAGAAGCTCACAAAGCAACATTATTTCATGATTTCAAGGATCTGATCTATGCTCGTTTTACATGGATGAATCAATACGCGCAAATTTTCTTGTTGTTTGCTCTGAATTAGAGGCACATCTGTTGAAACCCTTGGTTGCTCATTTACATAGCTCAACCTACATGTAAATGACCAGCCATATGAGTTTCCTACATTTCTGGAGGTAAATGAGAAAATTGAGACATCTTCTATATTGAAGGGAAGTGCTGCTAATTTCTTTTGGAGTGAGGCACCATGCCATGAAACATAAATGCTATTTTAAGTATATTACACGGTTTGGAATTGTAAACTAAATATACAGTCCCAAAGGCATTTTGTTCAAACCTATGCACAGCAATGATAGGGTTGAAACATTTTTAAATAAGAATAAATCAGCACAATTACAGTAGACACAGCTTCCATATGCATACTGACGAATGGAATAATTTCCCGTTTCTTTTTTGCTGTCAGTTTTATATTTTATATCCCTTTTTGGTAGGTGTAGCCTTGTATATAATCTCCAATTCTGCTCTCCTTCCTTGTGTGGCACATTCTCCTGACAACATAGCTGAAATCAGGAATCAAGGTACACTCTGTATTCTACTGCTGTGTAGCACAGCATATGAATTCCTTGATATGCCACATCACAGAAGCCCTTCAGATCTTTCATTGCAAAGTGTTCTCTTGCTTCAAGTTTTTGTTGAATCAACTCCTACTCATCTAGGAACAGTAAAACTTAATTTCACAGTTCAGTTGAATGCCCTAATAGCTCTTCTTTTAAATTTCAGTTTATTTCAAAACGTGTCTGTGGGAATCAAATATCTAGTTTAGTGAAAAGTTTCCCATAAGTGTAGAGAAAGTTTAGAGAGGACATCCTTTCAAATCTAATTAATCCTTCAGTTGTGCATGAATAATTATTTTTATCTGAATAGAACTCTAAGATGGGGGAAGAATGAAAGCGGAGTAAGACCAAATGAGAGGAAGGGGTTGGAATGAAGGAGGAAAAGTGAAGAGGTGGTAGAATATAGATGGGTTCCCAACAACACACTAATTTTCTCTCCAACTCTCATGCAAATGCATAAAAAGACAACATTTATTAATAAGTACATACGCTTTGGTGATGCATGAGGGCTATCAGACGCAATCTGTCTCATTCGGGAACCATGACAACTGAGTGCAACCAGTCTTGAGATGATGGCTGTTTTCCCAAATCCAATATTGGCTATGATCACAACTCCTCTGTTCACACTCGGATTACCACATTTTAGCTGTGTATCTATTTCATGGAAGAGCCAGTCCCGCCCAATGAATACTGAGTCAGTGGTGATGCTGGGTACTTCAAACAGAAGTGGCTTCAAGGAGATGTCCGGAGGTCTGTATGGTGCAAAGCGTACTGTAGAAATAGTAAAATAGCTGTAGTTAGATTAGTCTCAATTTAATCACAACAGAAAAAACGCACAATAATTTTCAAAAGAAAAACTGGCCAAAGACTTAGTGTCAAAAACAGAAAAGGTAGAAGAAATGGAGGATTGGATGATCACTTTGTTGAATACCTTCATGCAGTCCACAAGCATATCCCCAAGTTTCCGACTGCCTGTCAATTTAAGGTAGAACCTGGCTGCAAACGTCTCAAACAACCTTCCTTTAGAAGTCCACAATAAGTGTCAGCATTCTGTGGAGAAGCTCAAATGTGCCAAAACCAATTGGAACTACATCAGTGAGAGTCTGCACACCCAACGTTGAAATAGCCTGAACTGTCGATAACCTGGTGCATTCTAGTTTCTATACAAACATTCCTCAATTGTTAATCTTTCTCCTCCCAAACAAATTCCTGAAATTTTAGAATGTCTGTGGTTCAAATTTACATGATATCCCTGCTGCAACAATCTATTCCACTGACAGCTGATCAATGTACACCTTCGATTTGAAACCTGCAGTGCAAATTTCTTCTTCAAATAATTTTTCCATCTTATCACCAGAAAATTCAGAAGGGCAAAGTTAAGAAGACAGATTTTTTTGTAAGTGCAAAGGTTTTCCTGCATGTCATAGCAGCCCTAAACTACTTAAGAAAATAATATTCCTTATGTATTAATCATTCTATTACTGATTCAACTGTTCGTGTTTCCTTTCTAAATGATAAGGAACGTGATTAGTTAGTCTGATCATCAGCTCAATACCAGATTGATATTAACTGTCGCAGAATATCACTCTACAATTTCCCAAAAGCAAACGGTCATTTCCATTAACAGGTTACAAGGAAATTACAACTCAGCAACAGGTTATTCAACCCTATCGCCAGTATAACTTGGATGGAAGATCAAAACATCCCATCTATGGAGCACCTAATCAGACCCTGAAACACATCAACAAACAATGGCCTGGATATTGGACTTAGATATTGGTATTTGATTTGCCTTAGGTGTTGCTTTTACCATACAAAAGCAGTAGGAATATAACCTGATATGTCTTATGTATGATTATCTAGCTTCATCTTAAATGCATCTGTTATTTGTCTCCGTATTGCAACAAGCTCCCCAATCTAATCACTCTCCAGTTAAAGACGGTTCTCCGCAATACCATATCTGATTTATTCGTGACAATTTTGGATTATGGCTCCTAGCTTTTAACTTCATCCCAAGTGGCCACATTCATAATCTCTTTGTCCTACCAAACATCTTTCTATCATTTGCCGGTGTACCACTGCCATACATCACGTAGAAGCTTCATTCTCAGAGAAATGACAGAACTGGATAAAATTCATTATGGACATTTCACAACCACGTTATTGATAGTCAGATCTTGAATTCGTTCAAATCACTGCTTTGACGCAGAGGGTTTTGACTCCTGACGAAAAAGTAACTGGAATTTTGGGATCCCAAAATGCGATAAAATGGAGTTGGGTTCTTAAAAATGACTACCGAGACACACTGTATGCATGTTCATTCAAGATGGGGAGATGCCAGCGTTGGACTGGGGTGAGCACAGTAAGAAGTCTTACAACATCAGGTTAAAGTCCAACAGGTTTGTTTCAAACACTAGCTTTCGGAGCACTGCTCCTTCCTCAGGTGAATGAAGAGGTAGGTTCCAGAAACATATATGTAGACAAAGTCAAAGATGCAAGATAATGCTTTGAATGCGAGCATTTGCAGGTAATTAAGTCTTTACAGATCCAGAGATTGGGGTAACCCCAGGTTAAAGAGGTGCGAATTGTCTCAAACCCCAGGACTGTTGGTAGGACTTCGCAAGCCAAGGCCAGATGGTGGGGGATGAATGTAATGTGACATGAATCGAAGGTCCCGGTTGAGGCCGTATTCATGCGTGCGGAACTTGGCTATAAGTTTCTGTTTGGCGATTTTGCGTTGCCGCGCGTCCTGAAGGCCGTCTTGGAGAACGCTTACCAGGAGATCAGAGGCTGAATGCCCTTGACTGCTGAAGTGTTTCCCGACTGGAAGGGAACATTCCTGCCCAGCGATTGTTGCGCAATGTCCATTCATCCGTTGTCGTAGCGTCTGCATGGTCTCGCCAATGTACCATTCTTCGGGACATCCTTTCCTGCAGCGCATGAGGTAGACAACATTGGTCGAGTCGCACGAGTATGTACCATGTACCTGGTGGGTGATGTTCTCATGTGTAATGGTGGTACCCATGTCGATGATCTGGCACGTCTTATAGAGATTGCAATGGCAGGGTTGTGTAGTGTTGTGGTTGCTGTTGTGAAGACTGGGTAGTTTGCTGCGAACAATGTTTGTTTGAGGTTGTGCGTTTGTTTGAAGGCAAGTTGTGGGGATGACCTTGGCAAGATGTTCATCTTTATCAATGACATGTTGAAGGCTGCAAAGAAGATGCCGTAGTTTCTCCTCTCCGGGGAAGTACTGGACGATGAAGAGTACTCTGTCGGTTGTGTCCCTTGTTTGTCTTCTGAGGAGGTTGGTGCGGTTTTTTGCTGTGGCACGTTGGAACTGTCGATCATTGAGTCGAGCACCATATCCTGTTCGTACAAGGGCATCTTTCAGTGTCTGTAGATGTCTGTTACATTTTTTCTCGTCTGAGCAGATCCTGAGTATATGGAGGGCTTGTCCATAGGGGATGGTTTCTTTAACGTGTTTAGTGTTGAAGCTGAACAGTCGGGGAACACTTCAGCAGTCATGAGTATTCAGCCTCTGATCTCCAGGTAAGCATTCTCCAAGGTGGCCTTCAGAAGGCGCGACAACGCAAAATCACCGGGTAGAAACTTATAGCTAAGTTTCACACACGAGTGCGGCCTCAACCGGGACCTTGGATTCATGTTGCATTACATTCATCCCCCACCATCTGGCCTGGGCTTGCGAAATCCTACCAACAGTACTGGCTTGAGACAATTCACACCTCTTTAACCTGGGGTTACCCCTATCTCTGGATCTGTAAAGACTTAATTACCTGCAAATGCTCGCATTCAAAGCATTGTCTTGCATCTTTGAATATATATATATGTATGTATGTATGTATGTGTTTCTGGAACATACCTCTTTGTTCACCTGAAGAAGGAGCAGTGCTCCGAAAGCTAGTGTTTGAAACAAACCTGTTGAACTTTAACCTGGTGTTGTAAGACTTCTTGCTATGTTCATTCAAGTGAGCGATCACAGTGCTGCGATGTTTTTGCCAAATTGTTACGCCTGACAATTTGGAAAGAACAGCATTGTAGAAGTAGAAATGTTTTCACATGCATTGGAACTGATTATCGATTGGATAAAGTGTTACTCTGCACTGTACAATATGGAAAGGTCCGGCCAATGCAAGATCCAGGGCTAATTGTTTAAACTCCCTCATTGTTTTCAGTCATTTTTTTGGCAGGTCAGCTTAGCCATCTGTTTAGTTATTTTAAAGTATCGACAGATGTACATACGACTTAATACATATATTGTTTATTCAACTGCCCTGGGGAATGAGAGCTTTACATCTTGGCTGCTTTTCAAAGCACTAAAGGTTTTCAAAATGCAGAATTTGATTATTCAGCTATCCCAGAGAATGGGAATTTGATTCCTCTGGCAGATTTGAGAGCTTGGGAAGAGGTTAATGCTTTTTCAACAGCTTCTTCCAACGATGTTTGTTTATTTTGACAGATTAATGAGATTCTGAAGATAATAGTTTTTGAAATGCCTATTCATCTTGACTCATCTTGACATATTTATGAGATTCTGAAGAGTCTAATGGTTTTCACACATCTATCCAAGTTATTTTATTTCACAGATTTATGAGCCTTTCAAATGTTATTATAGGGATAGTTTACAAGTTGAGTGTTGGGCGAGTGAGTTAGGGGAAGAAGGCAGGTGAGTGGAGTGAAGGGATGTGAATGGGAAAGGAGTAGTGAAGGAGCTGAAGTTGCGGAGGGCTTTATAGTTATCTGCAGATTTTAATTTAATTTGAGTAGTCGCTGATGGTAATGAAGAACTGAGTTGATTTTTCTGGGAATGTTGACAGGGTTTTAAGTTTGGTCTATTCGGCATTGGTCTACATCCATCTCTAGTCTTGGGCAGCCTCCTCCCTATCCTCCAAGACATAAAAATCCCTCCTCTGTATTGCTCGAATGGAGGCAAGAACTCAATACTGGGATTAATCCCGACTTTGGCTTCCCACGTCCAACAATAAAGTTCTTACCCTGTCTTTTTAACCTCCAGGAGTATTGTTTGGGGTTGAAGCACACTAGGTGTTCTCCAATTAACTGTGATAGCAGTCTTAAGTGTGTTGACAGCAAATGTCTGTAGCTCAGTCAACCATAGAAACATCACAACCACATGAACATTCCAAGAGGAATTATCAAATAGAATCAAGAGTTCCAGCTGAATTTTTCCACCCAAATTCTGTGACATTGAGGCCATTTACACCATCTCTATTGCTGACCTGGAAGAGGTCAACTAGTTCTCTGGATCACAAGCTGTGAAGGAATGTAGCTGTAAATTAGGAGTTATAAGAGAATCCAACTATATATGCAGAATTATAAGATTAAAAAGAACGATTCTACTATGAAGTAAGCATTAAAAATTGAAAGCAAAGTTCATCTGCTGGACAAAAGTTCAGGAAGTTTAAAAACACATCTGGGCATAATATTTTTCAAAAATTCATTGACATGATGTGAGTATTGCTGGCAAGCCAACATATATTGCCCTTGAGAAGGTGGTGATGAACTGCCTTCTTGAACCGCTGCAGTCTATGTGGTGTAGGTACATTCACAATGCAGTAGGGGAGGAAAGTCCAGGATTTTCACCCAGTGACAATAAAGGACAATATATTTCCAGCTGTACAGTGAGCAACTTTGAGGAGAATCTCCAGTTGGTAGTGTTCTCATGTATCTGTTGCTCTTGTCCTTCTAGATGGTTGTGGTTGTGGGTCTGGAAGGTACTGCCTATGAAACCTTGGTGAGTTCCTGCAGTGTATCTTGTGGATGTTACACACAGCTGCTACTGTGTGTCGGTGGTGGAGGGATTGAATGTTTGCTTTTTGGCTTTAAATAAGAATCAAAGTGAGAAGCAAAGAACATAAATATTTGTACTGGCAGGGAAGGGAACCTGGACATTCTAAACGTGCACAAAAATATGTTTCTTTAGCTTGCACCTACACACAAAGAAAGCATTCAATTATTGAGCAGCTACAGGTTATGCTGTCTTCAAGTTAAATTCAGTCAGGGAACAGTTAAAGATTGTATTGACAAGAATTGTAACTTACGTGAATGAGTGTGCCAAGCATGGGCATT
This sequence comes from Scyliorhinus canicula, assembly GCF_902713615.1. Classification (NCBI taxonomy): domain Eukaryota; kingdom Metazoa; phylum Chordata; class Chondrichthyes; order Carcharhiniformes; family Scyliorhinidae; genus Scyliorhinus; species Scyliorhinus canicula. The sequence goes on along the minus strand of NC_052164.1, from coordinate 47,859,781 downwards.
AGTGGAGGCTAAAGCAAAAATCAGAGAAAAGCCAGAAAGTGATGTAAAATGTTAGCAACAATCACAGGCATAGGAGCAATAATAAACAGGCATCAGATTTCAAGCATGGCACAGAGCTCTGGTGCTGAACAGTTACATTTCATTCAGCACATGGATAGCAAACATTAGAGACTTATTCTAATTTTCCTTTCGTGTCAGAGAACCAGCACGTTATGGGACATTGTGCACTGTGGAATTAAGCAGGTGCAAAGTCAGCTGCACCAACCATTTGAGATGACAAACTGCAGGCTCCTTTGTTGTTCTATTTTTGGCACTGTATCTTCAACCACTTGTGGTGCAACTCTTAATCAAAAGGGTGTTGCAAAGATGAGGCCTCAAAAACATAATTAAATGAGCAGACAAAGCAACATTCTCTAAAATCCATTCAAGCACAGTTAATTCAGTGTACAGCCTCAGTGTTGCAGAAGTCAAGAACGTATATGTGAAGCATTATGCAGGGAAAACGGAATGATGCGTCCAATTCACTTGAGGTGCGGGTTACCCTATCTTCGACATTGGTTAGTTAACTGATCATAAAATTACGAGAGCATGAGGATTTTACAGATGCCCTCCTTGATTTATGGGAATTACTAGCTCAAGTGAGAAAGAAATAGCAATGAAAAATGCAATTCAAAAGCTTGACACTGCAGGACAATCAAGTACAGCAACCAGGGCATGCACTGCAGTAAACATAGCCCAGGATTTGAAGCAATTAAAAGGTACAGTTTACATTGAGTTTTTTATGCAAAACCTTTAATTCTGCACCCTTACAATTTAAAATAAAAATTAGATCATACAAATAAGTCTTGGTTCTGCTCAGACTTCTTGTCATGTTTTTGTTTTGTCACACTGCAAACCTTTCTCCATTGTAATTCCTGTATCCACATTTATAATGGGTTCAACCTAAGGAACATATCACTTGATTGCACAATTTGGCCACCGGGTTCCTTCAAATTGCTTAAAATGCTTGCTTTGTTTTTACATCTTCCTTTTTTCTTCACAACCAAGATTTCTAATATGTAAATATGGGTTTTAAAAAAGTAGACAACAAAAATTAAAACATTAATTCCATCTATGTGTGGTTTAATTAAAGTTTGATCTTTTATTTGATTCTCTCAAATGTTTGGGCTTCACCCTGATATTTTTTCCCCAAGTCAGTGAGCTGAATTTATGTTGCGCAGTCTGAGTAGGTACGGTGTACCCTATTTCCCAGGCTCTGCCAAAATCAGTTAGTTAGACAGATGAAATAGCTTCTCTTTAGAGTTTGGCATTCCTTACTAAAAAATAAGTGGACAAATTTCAAAACTTTTTTCAGGTTAAAGTATGTTTATTGTATTTCAAAGATAAAGTCTGTATTTGAAAAATATACTATTCTAATTATACATCTGTTGTGCCTCATGGTTTGATTTGAGTGCGTATAGATTCCAGAAAGTGTTTTAAGCTGTGGGGAAAGAGAGTCTGGAGTCAGAGATGGGTGACAGAAAGGGAGAAGAGAAGGGATCGAGTTTTTCATTTAATTTTACTCCAATTTTTAAAAATGAAACAATTTTGAAATCAACTCATGGGCTCACCAACACAGAATAGTGCAAATTGTTTTTATCTCTAAATCGAATGGTGAAATTAATTCTGGGAGTAGGTTCAAAACAGGCAATAATGAATCTGCAGCCTGTTTTAAAGTGCTCAATTTTCTTGACCGTCCCATCTCAGCCAACGCTCAAGGAAGACAAAGACTAGTATTACTTAAAAAAACAAACACATTTGTGCTGGAATGAAAGTCAAGTCTACTTCTTTGAAAAAAATCAATCCGTTCCACTGCAAGATCTTGACATTGTATCTACTGTAATCCCACAGGTCATTGCACAGAATGATGAGAATGATATGACTCAGAGCTCAGGAAAACGTTTTCATTCACCCCTAGCTGTATTTATATAAACAGCACCATGATAATCTTTTACAACCTTTCAGCTTTCAAAATGCAGTGAATAAAACTCACTGCCTAGAGGGTCTACAAAAAATGGTTGCTGGTGAACTAGTAACTGAGGAAGATCACTGCTCACTCCCACGAGTTTGTGCAATTTGTTCCAATGCTGTTTAATTACTTCAACTTACTTACCTTGGTTTGAGAAATTTTGCTGGTTCTCGGAAATTTAGGGTTAGTACAAGGAAGAATTGACTCTCAGATGGAAACTTATAGATTGTCCCAGTCAGTTGAGCAGACCAAAGTTGAAAGGGGACAAGTAGCAGGAAGGTTGGTGGAGAATGAAACAATGAAATAAGGAGAAATATTCCTCAAATTTTATCTCCAAATGACCAAGGATGTAACTCAATATCGTAAGGGCAGGGCAGTCAAGGTGTTAAATCTTTTCTAAGATACTTGCAAATACTACTCCATTTTGAATGATGTAAAACGTGCCTGATGTAGGGCAATGTAAATGTTGTTGGTTCTCTTTCCCAAGCAACAGTCCTATATTGCACTACCCATGAGACATTTTAACTCAATGTTTGATCACAAACTGTGAATATCCATCACAAACACAGGAGGTGGACTGTAACACGGATTGAGACATCCACCACATTCGGTAATGAACAATTTTAATTGAACTGTCAAAAACTCATTGTTAAATCTGATTTATTATAATTATTGAGATGTAAGTACAAAGAGCCACTGAATTTATAAACATATTGTAATGCTGAAAGCCCGGAGGTTGAAAATATCTGAATTATTGAATTAATTGTCTACTTGTACTTTGGATGGGTGCAATGTGGGCACATTCATTTTAAGTGGGAATTTTTTAATGGTCCTGTTTTTAAATGGCATCTTTGTCCCTCTTAAGATGTATACTTGTACCAGCCAGTACTTTCAATTTTCTTAATGAAAGAATAATTATGGATAGAACATAAATAATCTTTATGATTCTGCTTTTATATTTTCACTGCAAATAGCTCTGCTATTGCACTAACTTGGAAAAGATCCTGGTGGCAGTGTATTTGAAATCCACTTGCCAAGATTGGAACCAATTCAGGCAAGGCAGCTCCCAGAGTACCCTGGGATGCAGAACTTCGCAATAATGCAGCATCCACCATTTTCTTGTGTGCATTGGATATAACCTCCAGCTCCACTAACCTTGCTGCCACTGAATGGACCTTACCGGAAATATGCATATCCTGAATACCCTTCTGTCACACATTCTAGTATGAGGACTGGACTAGAGAATACAGTTTGGAATATTGGATAATTTAATATTGGTCACAAAATGTTTGATGGTCTAGTTTTCAAATTACTATCTAAACACAACTTTTAAAAGCAGTGAGTAGTTAAAGTAGTGTGTACACTATTGGGCATCCATTACAAAAGCATATTGAGATTATAGGGAAATTCTCATGCAGGTTTACCATAATTATACATCAGATGAGGGAATACAGGGGGTTGTACCAATAAAAGCAAAAGCAACAAAGGTGCAACAATCCTTTCGTCCATTCATCAAACCTGCAATTCACCAATCTGTTCAAGATGTACAGGTACCAAAAGGGGAGACATAAGAAAACCCTCCCTGTAACTCTTACGCACCTCATTGATGATGAGTGCATTTATATATTTTACGTTGTGTTTTGTTTATTTTTGGCTTACAGATGAGCTGTATTTTAAAATGTATTCTTCACAGGATGGTGGTGTCGCTTGCAAATCCAGCACTTGGTTACCCAGCGCTAATTGCCCTTGAATTAAGTGGCTTGCTAGGCCATTAAGAGTCAACCACACTCCGACTTTTTGAGGGGGTGGAGGATGTTTGTGAACGGTGTGTGTGTGTGTGTGTGGGGGGGGGGGCGCAAATCACGTTCATATGTTTTGGTCCTGCCCAAAACTGGAGGGGTATTGGAGGGAGGTTTTTCGGGTAATCTCAAAGGTGGTGCACGTGAGACTCAAATCAGGTCCCCTAGAAGGCATATTTGCGGTGTCGGATCGGCCTGGGTTGGAAGCTGGTGCGGAAGCAGATGTCTTAGCCTTCGTCTCGCTGATTGCCCAAAGGCAGATTCTGTTGGGGTGGCGGTCAGCTTCTCTGCCCTGTACCTCGAGAAAGTAAAGTTCGAGTTGAGGGGGTAGGATGGAAGGGTTCTACAACTCATGGGCCTTGTTCAACATACATTTGCATGAATTGGATGACATTGAACATGTATAAATTAATGATGATTCTTTTTCATTGGTGTTTTGTATTCAAAATGTTGGGAGTTGTTTGGGGGTGGGTGGGATGAGTGAATTGTTGGTTAGGGGATTGCCATTGTATTTGTTGTTATTGTTAATTATTTGTTGTAAATATGATAAATAGGAGGAGAATAAAAATATTTATTTTTTAAAAAGTCAACCACACTGCAGTTGGTCTGGAATCACATTTACTCCAGATTAGGTAAGGATGGCATATTTTTGTTTATAAAGGCTATTAGAAAATACAATGTAATGTTTATGTTGTGTCTTGGGTTGGGAATTACAAGGGTGGCATGGCTGCACAGTGGTGAGCACTTGATTCACAGTTTCAATTCCCGGCTTGGGTCACTGCCAGTGAGGAGTCTACACGTTCTCCCTGTCTGTCTGGGTTTCCTCTGGGTGCTCCGGTTTCCTCCCAGAAGTCCCAAAAGTTATGCTTGTGAGGTGAATTGGACATTATGAATTCTCCTTCAAGTGCAACCGAACAGGTGCCGTAGTGTGACGACTAGGAGATTTTCACATTAATTTCATTGCAGTGTTAATGTAAGCCGACTTGTGACAATAAAGATTATTATTACAAAGTATCCTTCAATTCAAAATTGGCATAAATTAGTCATGGAATGTATCCCTGTGGAATTCTTGATGCCTGTGATCCATATAAATCTGATGCATTCCGTAAAGTGTGGGAGCCCTATCTCAAATTTAGAGGCTCCGCCTTGTCTGACCTACTCCTGGCTGGTTTGGCACAGTGGTCTAAACAGCTGGCTTGTAATGCAGAACAATGCCAGCAGTGCGGGTTCAATTCCCGTACCGGCCTCCCCGAACAGGCGCCGGAATGTGGCGACTAGGGGCTTTTCACAGTAACTTCATTGAAGCTACTGTGACAACAAGCGATTATTATTATTATTGTTATGTTTCCTTTCAGCCATATTGGAAGCCTTGATTCACACAATACATAATGGTGTGCAGCCTGAGATGATATTCTCTATTATTTATATGGCCTTATCTTCTGTCCTTCCCTCCCTGATCCCCCAATTGGTTTTTTGGAATAATCCAGTATTAAAACTGGAGACATTAATTCATAAAATCTGTTGTTCTCTTTTTTTTTTTAATTTTAGAGTACCCAATTCATTTTTTCCAATTAAAGGGCAATTTAGCATGGCCAATCCACCGAGCCTGCACATCTTTGGGTTGTGGGGGCGAAACCCACGCAAACACAGGGAGAATGTGCAAACTCCACGCGGACAGTGACCCAGAGCCGGGATGGAACCTGAGACCTCGGCGCCGTGAGGCTGCAGTGCTAACCCACTGCACCACCGTGCTGCCGTCAAGTCTGTTGTTCTCGGCATCCTGTCTTGTTTGTTCTTATATTTACAATAATTCTTGTTCTGTACTGTACCTGTTTTATTACATTATTTGTAAAAAAAACTTTAACAAATCTAATGAAAATATATATACAAAAAAAGGGAAACCTTGCTTCAATACAAGTAGCGGTTTCCAGGAACACATTTACTACTTTAACACGGTATTCCTGTATAGTTAAAATGAGATTTTTGCCAAACTAGTGCTGAACCCACTGGAACAAAGAAGCTTAAAAGGCAAGGTGTAAGTGAAGTTTTGATAGGATTTGAATGTCAGTAAATAGGTAACAAGAAAGCAGAACTCAGAATTTGTGCCAAATACATACAGTGGGTGGAAGAAAATATTTCACTCGAAAGATTAGGAGAAAATTAGATAAATACCCTTTTAAATCGTGATATTTAAAAGGGAATTAGGTGAACATCCAAAGAGAATAAAATATTGAAGGGTACGAGGAAAGAACTGGGGAATTAGATTAAAGAGATAACTCCAACATAAGGTTGTACTAGCAGAGGAACAAGGAGCCAAGTGGTGGATGTTCCACTGAAATTTGTATGATCTTATAAAATTTCTGAAAAGGTCATAGTTTCCACATTCTTTAGTTTTGAGTCTGGCCACATCAACATAAAAATTAGTCGAAAAACTGGATATTCTGATTTTGGCTCAGTTCTTGGGGAAGATAATTAAGTTATTTAATTCTAAAATGATCGAAAATTAACATTTGCGTCATTACTCTTTGATAACATTTAAAAAATATTGTTTTTAAATAAATTTAGAGTGCCCAATTCATTTTTTTCCAATTAAGGGCCAATTTAGCGTGCCCACTCCATCTACCCTGCACATCTTTTGGGTTGTGGGGGCAAAGCCCACGCAAACACAGGGAGAATGTGTAAACTCCACAATGACAGTGGCCCAGAGCCGGGATCAAACCTGGGACCTCGGCGCCATGAGGCAGCAGTGCTAACCACTGCATCACCGTACTGCCCATGACTCTTTGATAACATGAAAATAACCTTGCAGTGTATAGCTTCACCAGAATATGATAGTATACAGTCCAAGTACAATGGTCAGCACTCAAAGGATTTTTCTAACCTGACAGTTCAATATAGAAACTACTGAGATTTGAGTTTGAGATTGTATCTATTTTATTCTGGATCAGCTTAGTATTTATTTAGGTGACTCTAAACCTATTGGATGGAAGATAATTATAGTCTCAAAACTGAAGAGAAGCATCTATGTCTTTTCTCTTTCCCCTCAGTGCTTCTTGATTTATTTCCCAAACACTCTACAAAAGCACAGCTTCCAAGGTTTGTAACCAGTACAGTAATGGAAATGGAGAGTTTGGTGTAGAGGGTACAAGATCCAAAGACAGAACTATTCAGATTTTGTTCTAACGATGACAGGAAGATTGGTGGCATAAAACTACAAAGTGACGTTGATGTATCAGGTGAATGGACAAAACTCTAGCAGGTAATTTTCAATGCAGGTAAGGGGGGGGGGGTTATCCAACAAAAAGGAGATCTTTGCTAGAAACATTAAGGTTAGTAGAGATGCAGGAGCCCTTGTACACAAATTACTAAAATGTAGCAGTCAGGTACAAGAGCTAATAGAATGTTCGCCTTTATAACTAGATTGCTGGAAAATAAGAGAGAGGGAGTTTTACTACAGTTATACAAAGTCCTAGTTAGAGTGCAGATGGAGGGGAGGTGAGGGGGGCCCAGGGCACCCAGACAAAATGGCACCCCATTTATGAGGAAACACCCCAAGGCCAAAAAAAGTAGCAATTGCTGTTTCTTGGCGCTGCATCTGCTGGGAAACACCCCGCTAAGCACGCCCGAAACCAGACAGATTTTTCAGGTGAATCGCGCCCGTGGTGTTTTTCCACACGTTGAGGGGTAAAACTATCAAATATTGTTTATGGACAAGTCAGCACAGGCTACCCTTGTTCACTATTTGGCAATATATCAGTGGCAATAGCAGAACCCCAGAGAAAGTTGAGTGACTGCCCATCATTTAGGAAGAAGCCTATTCAGCAGATGAAGAACTGCAATTCATTTCAAATTTAATTCCTCTGACAAAGAAATGCTGAGAAGCTGCAAAAGTTGCTTTTAATTAAGTAGCTGAATGTACTTATTTCCCAATACAAGGAGTTTAATCTGACTAATTTACTCTTTCTCATCCTCTGGACCAGCCAGTTCCAAAAAAGCCAAACCAATCATTCTGGTCTCACCTATAAGTCTTTAAAAAATAAAACCTGGAATTTAAGGTGGATACTTTCAATTATAATCATCCTGCTGCAAGGGTCTGGTCACAGATGAACTTGTGTTGAAATGTTGGCATTTCAAGTTATTTTGTCAGAATAAAAATGGCAATAAGAAGCTTGAGGCTGTACACAGCACTTCCCAGCCACTTATGTGCAGCACTGCAGACAGTAGCAGATGTGGTACAGTATAGAGGCTGTCAAACAGAGAAAAAGGCCTGGCTGGCAAAAGGCTGTGGAACATAGCACAATGTGTCCTGCTGCTTACCTCGCAGGTCCTGTGGGATGCGACCTCCTGCCACATGTTGCCGTGGCATTCTCAGAGATGTCCGCAATGGTGTGTGCCGCTGTTCATCCAGATAAGCTAGGTCCTCCAGATGGGCAGAACTTGTAGCTGGAAAAAAAATAATATCCTGAGCGTGGGCTACAGTCAAACACCGAACGAATGAAAAGACAACCCGAAACACAGTTCTTTTCTTTTCTGGAGATAAAAAATATTCATGCCATGCGAGACAAAAAGGTGCTCGAAATTGCACCAGAATTGCATGATTGAGAGGAATATAGAGACCCCCAGCACAATCGCACACGCACCCAAAAATAGAGCAGCAGCTGGGAATGTGACTCTGGGCAAAGCAAACAGCTTTGCAGGTTGTGGCTCCTATCTGGGGTGACCACAATTTATTCTGTTCAGGTTTTCTTAAAAGCAGATCAAGTGAGACTGAACTTCTTTAAAAAAGTGTTCTTTTACAAGGATAGAAATATAAAAACTTTCTCCAATAATAATTTGCTTTCCAGAGACATTTTGATATTTGTATTTTAACAGTTGTCAAAACTCAAGAGATATGGAACACATTTAGGAATGCAGACTAAGTTAATTGAAGGCTTCACAGCATCGTAAAACCGCACAAGTACAGCTTTAGAGGATTTTATTTTAGATTTCTTATGAAAGCTTAGTATAAATTAAATCTTTCACTTGCTATTTACTGTGGCTTTTGATTATATACACAAAGTGGGTTGAAAATAAAAACAGTGCTGACATTTAGAAGTCGTTTCTTCATTGAAGACGGTGGAAACACATTTGCTTTCATTTATGCTGAATTTTTCAAAAAGTAAGCTCTTAGGTTTATGGCTCTGCAAACACAGTAAATTTATCAATGGCCTGACATTTACAACACATGATTTTGTTTTGAAATGATCTCACAGATACAGACAGAGCGGCACGGTGGCCCAATGCTTAGCATTGCTGCCTCACAGCACCAGGGACCCGGGTTAGATTCTGACCTTGGGTGACTGTGTGGAGTTTGCACGTTCTCCCAGTGTCTGCGTGAGTTTCTTTCTGGGTGCTCCGGTTTCCTCCCACATTCCAAAGGTGTGATGGCTAGATAGACTGGCCATGCTAATTTGCCCCTTAGTGTCTAAAGATAGGAACTTTGCAGGACTGACTGTGCTGGATGTGCCTTTGTCACTTCCAATATCCAGGTCAATGCCACTGGTCATCCCAGTTTTAATCCTTTTCTATTTCTGAGTAGCTGAGTGGTTTGCTAGGCTATTTCAGAGGGTAGTTAAGAGTCGACTACTTACTGTGCGCCTGTAGTTACATGCAACACTGACCAGGTAAGAGTATTAGATTTCGTTCCTAAGAACATTAGTTAACCAGGTGGGTTTTACAAGAATTCAGCAATTCACACGGTCACCACTAATACCATCTTTTTTTTTTAAAAAACCTAATTTATTAAATTTAAATATATATATATTTTATTCCATATAGTACAAAAAGTTCCACAACCATATTACAAACAATGTCATTTTATATCTTTGGAACAAACTAGTTATAACCCCAACGTACACACAGTATCCTCTTCTCCTTATCGCTGCAAACGTTGCCTTCCCCATCTCCTGCAACCGTCATATATATCCGAGATCTTTCCTTCCCCCTGCCCATCACATAATAACAATCTATCCATCAATGTATGACTCGGCAGCTTAGGGAACCCTTTGCAACAAAGTCCCGTACCTACATATACTTAAACTCGCTCCCTCTTGGGAGCTGTTATTTCTCCTTCAACTGCTCCAACTCCGTGAACCTACCCTCGACAAACAGATCCCTGATCCTCTTGGAGTCCTTCCATCTTCTAGATCCTATAAGTTGTGTCTATCCCTGATGGTGCAAATCTATCGTTTTCACAGATTGAAGACAATACTGACATGCTGCCCAATCCCCCATTTGGAGAACCACACAAAGAATCCCACCCCACCCCATAACCAAAACTACCCTTCCCCCACTCCTCCACCCGAACTTGTGCAATCCGGAAAGAACAAATCCAAATCCCCTCTTGACGAAACCCCATTCTCCGAACTCCCAGCAAGAGAAAAACGCAAGACTCAGAACAACCCCAACATCGGCCATAGTGAAGAACTAACACATACAGCTCCAAACATTCCGATTACAAAATCATCAAAACATCATTCTCAACTTTAATCCTTACCCAAACCATTCTTCCCAACAAAGTTGTTCGTCTCCTCTGCTTTATTAAAGTAATGTTATTTATTCTTGAAAGTGACCCACAGTTTTGCTGAGTTGAGCATCCCAGATTGAACCTTACTCCTAGAAAGCGCTGCCTTGTCCATGTTGAAGCCGGTTCAATGTTTGGCCAGGTCAGCCCCATTGTCCTGGTATATGCACATAGCATGACTCTCTCAGCTACAGTCTCTTGTGGACTTCGTCCATCTCAAAATCTGCTCCTTATCTGGGACTTATGTAACTGAATGATTCTCCCACTCTCAGCCTCTGATGCAGCGACCAGTGGACCCGATCTACCTCTGGGGGCTCCGTGACCAGCTTCCCAACATCTTCGTCATGTAGTCAGTGGCACTGGTACCTTCAACCCTCTCTGGCAGTCCAAGTATTCTTAAATTTTGATGTCCAGATTGATTCTCCTGGTGGTCCACTCTGGCCTTTAACACTTTGTGGGTCTCCGCCAGCATTATTACCTCTGCCTCCAGAGACATGACCCGGTCGATGTGATCCGAGACCACCTGCTCCACCTCCCGAATTGGCGTGGCCTGCGACTCCATTCATTGCTCCACCCTTTCCAAAGCACCGCAAAGAGGAGCTACTGTTGCCTCAATTGCCCTGCAGCAGTTCTCCTGCATCTCCTTCCAATGCTTCTTAAATTTACCAGGAAAAAACCCCATTAACTGCTCTGTCAGCAGTGGGAATGGCGATGACGACATAGCAAGGTCCGCCATACTTTCTTTCGCTGTGCCACGAGGATCCGCCAACTCGAGTGGGGGCTTTATTCGATTTAAGCCTGGTATTATAGCCCGCCAACATCCCACATTGAAGCCACAAGCTTCAATTGGTTTGTTCCATTTCCCAACAAACGCCCGTTAACCGGATTGAAAGGGCCGAAACCTAAGCCTCCAAGCGGGAGCCACCTTGTGTGTGACTGATCAGCTCAAGGTTGCCACCAGAAGTCCTGCCCAGATTTATTAAATTAACTGTATTTAAATTCCTCAGCTTCCAAGGTGGGATTTGATTCAGGTCTCTGAATCATTAATGCAAATTTATGGATTACCAGTTACTAATATAACCACAATTCTAGCATTCCCAACAACAATGATAACGAATGGACATTAGGAAGGGAATGCTTTATTCAGCTGACAGCTTTGATAAGGTGAATAGCAGAAGTTGTTTCAGTGTTACGGTCACTACACAGCCAAACTTTAAAATCAGCACTAAAAGATGAGAGAAGTTGGACTTTTTTTCAAAAACATGGTTTTTAGGAAATGGTGGAACCACCTGAAACAAGGGTGGAAAGTGAATCGATAATGGTGTTAAATAGGAAAGCGGATAAATATTTGGGAAAAAAAATCAAGAGTATTGGAAAGAGGGGAAGGAAATGGGACCGAGGGACCTGGCACAACGGTCAACTTCTATGCTGTAAAATTCTTCAACTTTTATTGTGCGATGTGATTCAATACAATCGATTTCCCTCATTGAGCCTTGAAACAAGATGCAATGTAGCTTAGTGAGTAAGTCATGTGAAAGTTATACATCTACAATGCAATATTTGATGCGGGTCTTACCGAGAAGTAACTATTTACATATCAAAGGAGCATGGCTTAAAACAGAACTTTTTTTAAATAGTGGGTTGCGACCCACAGCTTTTAAATTGAGAATGGCGGCCGCTGTCGCCTTTTAAATGAAATTAAATTAGGCTGCGGCAGTCTTCCAGCCAGAAGCCGTGGCAGTGAGCAGTTCAGTGCCATGCACGTGCTTTTGGGGCCAAATCACGGATAACAGTGACTTCCATTTTCTAGCTTCTGGCAAGCAAGGCGAGAGATTATGAAGATGGGTCATTTTCTTACAAGTAAGTGACGACCAGAAACAGAAATAGGCAGTGTACCTACTGTAAAAGATCTCACAACAGAATCTTCTGGAGAGGGCTGCTCAGAAGAGTAGAGGGTGGGCAACACGGAGGCCTGCAGTCTCATGGCGCAGAGGTCCCAGGTTCGATCCCAGCTCTGGGTCACTGTCCGTGTGGAGTTTGCATATTCTCCTCGTGTTTGCGTGAGTTTCGCCCCCACAACGCAAAAGATGCGCAGGCTAGGTGGATTGGCCACACTAAATTGCCCCTTAATTGGAAAAAATGAATCGGGTACTCTAAATTTTAAAAAAAGAGTCAAGGACAGGAAAGGGTAGCACAGTGGTTAACACTGCTGCCTCGCAGTGTCAGGGACCCGGGTTTGATTCATATGCTGGGCGACTGTGTGGAGTTTTCACATTCTCCCCGCATAAGCATGGGTTTTCATCCGGGTGCTCTGGTATCTTCCCATAGTCCAGCGATGTTCAGGTTAGGTAGATTGGCCATGCGAGATTGCACCTTACTGTCCAAAAGGTTAGGTGAGGTTAGCCGGTTACATGGGCCTAGGTGGGAAACTCTTTTGGAGTGTCGCTGTGGAATAGACGTGCCGAATGGACTTCTCCTGCACGATAGGAGTCTATGACAGAGCAGTGCTCGAGTTAGCTCTGCCCAGAGTTCCACGGCCTATGGTTAACAGCCTACAAAGAAATTTAATTCAGGAACAAAGCAGTATCAAGATGATTTCTTGAGGCTTGTTTTTGTCAATTGAACCAAAGCAAATAAGGATGCGGAGCCCATGTGTGTTATATGCAGAGAAGTACTGCAAATGAGAGATTTTTAAAGAGAAGTGGTGAGTGAAAACTTCCTTTTGAGGTTGAGACCCCAGAGTCAGTTATTAGCTTACAGCTGACTCCAATCAAAAGACTACGCTGCTGTACCTGACATGTGATACCACATTAAAAACATGCCAAAAGCCCATGAGGATGTCAGCACTCTGGAGTAGCATCTCCCTGGCGTATCCAGTAAAACAAGCATTTTTGTTTCTATTGCCCTTCCCAATTACCTACATGTGCGAGGTTAGATTTTCCGATTTCACGAAGATGAAGATGGCACGAAGGAACTGGCTGAAGTCTTCCGGTGACATGTTCCCTCTTCCGTTAAACCTGATTCAAGTGAGATTGCAAACAACAAGTAGCTCCCCTTTTGCATTAAAAGTGAGCAAACGTGGTGCGTGTCACAAACGTCAGCTGGCATGGGTCCCAAAGGTCAGCCGGTTGGCAAAAGTAGGTCCCAGGAAAAAAAGTTTGAAAAACACTGCTTAAATACAAAACCAACTGTGTTTTCTTCCATTCTGCTGCAGATGGCTCCATGGGTGCCTGTCACCCTCCATCTTATTCAAGTGATATTTTTTATGCATAAAGAGTTGTGTGAAGCTGTCCATGGACAGAGCTCAAAGCAAACTCTGACCTGTCTTCACTCAGTAACTCTGTACATACTTCCCAGGCTGGACAGCATTCAGGAAAGTAAGTCCTATTTCCAGCTCCCCCCCGCCCCCCAGCTAAATCACCAACCACTATTCCAGCTAAGATCAGGCACTATCTTGTTCCATTCGTATGCAGCTTTTGTTTCCTTGGCATTCATTATTGTGCCTCTTTGATATAATTTACAATGTTTAAGGCATAATATTAGATGTGGACACTAGGCAAATTCTTTGGAGTTGGCACCTTCAGGGTTACATCTACCCTCTCAAACCACATAGCAAAAGGTCACATGCTGAAGGGAGTCTCTGCCTGGTGTCATGGCCAATGTTTATCCCTCAACCAACATCATGGTCTGCCATATACCCCATGCTACCATTACCATTAAGCGAGAGGTTCAAAGAATGCACGAGGGCATGTGAGGAGCTGCCCCAGGCATACTTGACCGACTGAGCAATGCCCACACCCCATAAAAAAATCTAGGCTGTTTCCTCCTAGAACAGTACAGCACAGAATAGTCCCTTCGGCCCTCGATGTTGTGCCGAGCATTGTCCGAAACGAAGAACAAGCTATCCCACTCCCTGTCATTCTGGTGTGCTCCATGTGCCTATCCAATAACCTCTTGAAAGTTCGTAAAGTGTCCGACTCCACTATCACAGCAGGCAGTCCATTCCACACCCTAACCACACTCCGAGTAAAGAACCTACCTCCGACACCCCTCCTATACCTCCCACGCTGAATCTTATAGTTATGCCCCCTTGTAATAGCTACATCCACCCGAGGAAATAGTCTCTGAACGACCACTCTATTTATCCCCCCCATCATCTTATAAACCTCTATTAAGTCGCCTTTCATCCTCCTCCGCTCCAAAGAGAAAAGCCCTAGCTCCCTCAACCTTTCCTCATAAGACCTATCCTGCAAACCAGGCAGCATCCTGGTAAATTTCCTTTGCACCCTTCCAATGCTTCCACATCCTTCCTATAATGAGGTGACCAGAACTGCATACAATACTCCAAATGTGGTCTCACCAGGGTCATATACAGTTGCAGCATAACCCTGCGGCTCTTAAACTCAAGCCCCCTGTTAATAAACGCTAACACACTATAAGCCTTTTTCATGGCTCTATCCACTTGAGTGGCAACCTTCAGAGATCTGTGGACATGAACCCCAAGACCTCTCTGTTCCTCCACGTTCCTCAGAACCCTGCCGTTGACCCTGTAATCCGCTTTCAAATTTTGTCCACAAAATGAATCACCTCGCACTTATCAGGGTTAAACTCCATCTGCCATTTTTCGGCCCAGCTCTGCAGCCTATCAATCTCTCTTTGCAGCCTACAACAGCCCTCCACCTCATCCACTACTCCACCAATCTTGGTGTCATCAGCAAATTTACTGACCCACCCTTCAGCCCCCTCCTCCAAGTCATTGATAAAAATCACAAATAGCAGAGGACCCAACACTGATCCCTGTGGTACACCACTGGTAACTGGTCTCCAGTCTGAAAATTTTCCATCCACCACCACCTTCTGTCTTCTACGTGATAGTCAGTTACTTATGCAATTGGCCAAATTTCCCTCTATCTCACACCTCCTTACTTTCTTCATGAGCCGACCATGGGGAACCTTATCAAACGCCTTACCTAAAATCCATGTATACAACATCAACTGCTCTACCTTCATCTACACACCTAGTAACCTCCTCAAAGAATTCAATCAAATTTGTGAGGCAAGACTTACCCTTCACGAATCCGTGTTGACTATCCCGGATTAAGTTGCATCTTTCCAAATGGTCATAAATCCTATCCTTCAGGACCTTTTCCTTTAACTTACCGACCACCGAAGTAAGACTAACTGGCCTATAATTACCAGGGTCATTCCTATTCCCTTTCTTGAACAGAGGAATAACATTCGCCACTCTCCAGTCCTCTGGCGCTATCCCCGTGGACAGTGAGGACCCAAAGATCAAAGCCAAAGGCTCTGCAATCTCATCCCTTGTCTCCCAAAGAATCCTTGGATATATCCCATCTGGCCCAGGGGACTTGTCAACCCTCAGGTTTTTCAAAATTGCTAATACATCCTTCCTCAGAACATCTACCTCCTCCAGCCTACCCGCCTGTATCACACTCCCATCCTCAAAAACATGGCCCCTCTCCTTGGTGAACACTGAAGAAAAGTATTCATTCAATGCCTCTCCTATTTCTTTTGATTCCATGCACAAGTTCCCACTACTGTCCTTGACCGGCCCTACCCTCACCCTGGTCATTCTTTTATTTCTCACATAAGAGTAATAAAAACCTTGGGGTTTTCCTTGATCCGACCCGCCAAGGACTTCTCATGCCCCCTCCTAGCTCTCCTAAGCCTTTTTTGAGCTCATTCCTTGCTACCTTGTAACCCTCAAGCGACCCAACTGACCCTTGTTTTCTCATCCTTACACACTCTTCCTTTTTCCTCTTGACAAGACATTCAACCTCTTTTGTGAACCATGGTTCCCTCACACGGCCATTTCCTCCCTGCCTGACAGGGACATACCTATCAAGGACACGCAGTTCCTTGAACAGGCTCCACTTTTCATTTGTGCCTTTCCCTGACAGTTTCTGTTCCCGTCTTATGCTCCCTAATTCTTGCCTAATCGCATCATAATTACCCCTCCCCCAATTATAAACCTTGTCCTGCCATATGGACCTAACCCTCTCCATTGCAATAGTGAAAGACACCGAATTGTGGTCACGATCTCCAAAGTGCTCTCCCACAAACAAATCTAACACTTGGCCCGGTTCATTACCCAGTACCAAATCCAATGTGGCCCCCCCCCTCTTGTCGGCCTATCCACATATTGTGTCAGGAAACCCTCCTGCACACACTGTACGAAAATTGTCCCCATCCGAACTGTTCGACCTATAGAAGTTCCAATCAATATTTGGAAAGTTAAAGTCACCCATGACAACTACCCTGAGACCTCCACACCTATCCATAATCTGTTTTGAAATTTCTTCCTCCACATCTCTATTACTATTTGGGGGCCTATAGAAAACTCCTAACAATGTGACCGTTCCTTTCCTACTTCTAACTTCGGCCCATATTACCTCAGTAGGCAGATCCCCTTCGAACTGCCTTTCTGGAGCCGTTAAACTATCCTTGATTAACAATGCTACTCCTCCACCTCTTTTACCACCTTCCCTACTCTTACTGAAACATCTATACCCCGGAACTTCCAACAACCATTCCTGTCCCTGTTCTAACCATGTCTCCGTAATGGCCACAACATCGTAGTCCCAAGTACCAATCCACGCTCCAAGTTCACCAACCTTATTCCGGCTGCTCCTTGCATTGAAGTAGACACATTTCAACCCACCTTTGTCTGTCGGTACACTCCTGCAACCTTGATACCCTCCTCAGTACCTCACTACTCTCAACACTGGAGAGTCTAGAACAATATGGGATCAGTCACATTAGACTGAGGTGAAGAAGAAATTCTTCACTAAGACTGTTGCGAGTCTTTGCAAATCTCTACCCTGGATGATCAATTGTTGAGTATACTGAAGACTGAGTGTGGTAGAGTTTTTTGGACCCATGAGCCAAGAATCAAGTGTGACAGTGAAATGTAGGTAGAAGTTCAGCTATGATCTTAACTGAATGGTGAATTAGCCACAATAAACTGTATGCTCACTCCTGCTGCTGGGGCTCATTTTCTTAAAATCCTTTTGCCTAATGCTTTTCCTTGTTCCAAGTGACTGTCAACCTAATTCCAGTACACTGAAAATACAATTCTGCTTCTTTGTACTCAAAAGTATTTCATGGACTGCATGAAGCACTGCTTCACACCAAACAGATTTATACAAGGACAGCACTTTCCTCCTTGCACTTGGATACACGTACAAGAAACTGCAATTTTATCAGAAAGGGAATGAACTGATATGGAGCTATAGAGGTCATTTTGTCTAGGCCGTGGGAATAAGCATGGGAAATATTTCTAAGAGAGTGATTGATGGTGGCAGTATCAGGTGTATAATCCAGGTGGAAACAGGATGCAATGATTTGATTTGATTTGATTTATTCACAGTGAAAACTATTGTTTCTTGCATGCTGCACAAACAATGCATACAGTACATAAGGAAGGAAGGAGAGACTGCAGAATATAATGTTACAGTTATAGCAAGGTGTAGAGAAAGATCAACTTAATACGAGGTAGGTCCATTCAAAAGTCTGATGGCAGTAGGGAAGAAGCTGTTCTTGAGTCTGTTGGTACGTGACCTCAAACTTTGGTATCTTTTTCCTGATGGAAGGAGGTGGAAGAGAATATTTCTGGGGTGTGTGGGGTCCTTAATTATGCTGGCTGCCTTTCTGAGGCAGCGGGAATTATAGATAGAGTCAATGGATGGGAGGCTGGTTTGCGTGATGGACTGGGCTACATTCATGACCTTTTGTAGTTTCCTGTGGTCTTGGGCAGAGCAGGCTCCATACCAAGCTGTGATACAACCAGAAAGAATGCTTTCTATGGTGCATCTGTAGAAGTTGGTGAGGGTCGTAGCTGATATGCCAAGTTTCCTTAGTCTTCTGAGAAAGTAGAGTCGTTGGTGGGCTTTCTTAACTATAGTGTCAGCATGGGTGGACCAAGACAGGCTGTTGGTGATCTGTACACCGAAAAAATTGAAGCTCTCAACCCTTTCTACTTCGTTCACATTGATGTGGACAGAGGTATGTTCTCCACTATGCTGCCTGAAGTCGATGATAATCTCCTTCGTTTTGTTGTCATTGCACCAGATTCTCTATCTCATTCCTAATCTCTGTCTCGTCATTGTTTGAAATCCGACCCACTACGGTGGTGTCATCAGCAAATTTGAAAACCAAGTTGGAGGGGAATGTGGCCACAGTCATAGGTGTATAAGGAGTATAGTAGGGGGCTGAGGACACAGCCTTGTGAGGCACCGGTGTTGAGGCTGATCGGGGAGGAGGTGTTGTTGCCTATCTTTACTGATTGTGGTCTGTGGGTTAAAAAGTTCAGGATCCAGTTGCACAGGGAGGAGCCGAGGCCAAGGCCACAGAGTTTGGAGATGAGTTTCGTAGGAATGGTGGTGTTGAAGGCGGATCTGTCGTCGATAAATAGGAGTCTGACATAGGTGTCTTTGTTATCTAGGTGTTCCAGGGGAGAGTGCAGAGCCATGGAGATGGCATCTGTTGTGGACCTGTTGCAGCAGTAGGCAAACTGTAGTGGCTCAAGGCAATCTGGGAGGCTGGAGTTGATTCGTGCCATGACTAACCTTTCGAAGCACTTCATGATGTTAGACGTCAGGGCCACTGGACGATAGCCATTAAGGCACGCTGCTTGACTTTGTTTTGGTACAGGGATGATGGTCATCTTCTTGAAGCAGATAGGGACCTCAGATTATTGTAAAGAGAGGTTCAAGATGTCTGCGAATACCCCCGCCAGCGGATCCGCGCAAGAGCTGAGTGCTCGTCCGGGTACCCCATCCGGACCAGTGGCTTTCAATGGGTTAACCTTCGAGAAGGCTGCTCTGACGTCTGCAGTGGTGATCTCAGATACAAGTTCATCCGCGGCTTCTGGGGTGAAGGGCTCGCTCTCGCTGACCTCTTGCTCAAAGCGGGCATAGAATGTGTTGAGTTCATCAGGGAGGGGTGCGTTGGAGCTGACAATTTTATATGCCTTCAACTTGTAGCCTGTTATGGCTTGCAGACCTTGCCATAGAAGGCGGGGATCCATGTGGCGAGCCTGCGACTCGAGCTTGGTCTGCTACGGTCTTTTGGCATCTTTGACGGATTTCTTTAGATCATATCTGGCTTTCTTGTAGAGGTCAGGGTCGCCTGACTTGAACGCCACAGACCTAGACTTCAGCAAGCAGTGGATATCCCTGTTCATCCAGAGTTTCCGGTTGCGAAACACGCGGATTTGCTTCTTTGGCACACAGTCTTCTACACACTTACTAATGAAGTCAGTTACTGTAGTGGCCGTACTCGTTCAGGCTGGACTCAGAGTTTTTAAATAATGACCAGTCCACTGACTGGCAATGGTACAATTCTTCTGCTACTTCACTGAATAACGTACAATGCAGTGTTGTATTGAGCTGCACATTCTTCCCCATCTGGACTGAGTTTGCTGATGTCATCCAAGGTGGGTTGGGGATGCCATAATTAGCTACCATTCTAGATCTCAACTGATTTCAAGGTCAGCTCAAGAGCAGGAGAACCCAGGAATCAAAGATATTTAAAAGTCCTGTAAGATGTACTCCTCTGTGATGCTGTAACTGACCACCATTTTAGGTCTCCACTGGAGCAATCACTAAGTTCAATTCATGAGGCAAGGAAAGGCGAGTGGCCCTGAAAATTTGGTGCATTGATGTTGGGACTCATACATGACACTTTCCTATCTCCAGCAAGTCTGGTAAAATCAGTGTTGATGTTTGAAGTCTTGTTTGGGAGAGATAAAATGCAACAAAGCGATTGCTGCATTAATTTATATTTGGTCGTTTTTAAACATGATTTTCCGTTAAGATTTGCACGGCACGGCAGCACTCCCATCCCCACCCAAAAAACACTCCAGCAGCCCAGTGGTGACAGCCACCCTCCAATCCTGGAACCAACTGCGGCAGCAACTTGGCCTGACCAAAATGTCGAACAGGGCTCCCATCTGCAACAACCATAGGTTCAAACCAGCACTGACCGACGCCACCTTCAAAAGGTGGAGGCAGGACGGGGGGACACTGACAGTCAGGGACCTATACACGGACGACAGGATCGCAACACTGGACGAACTGACAGAGAAATTTCAGCTAGCTGGGGGGAACGAGCTACGGTACCTGCAGCTCAAAAACTTCCTACGAAAGGAGACAAGGACGTACCCACAACCGCCACGACAGACACTACTGGAAGACCTACTGGACGCAAGTATCCTAGAGAAAGGGAACTGTAGTGACATGTATGACCGACTGGTAGATAGGGACGACACCGTACTGGACGCAACAAGGAGGAAATGGGAGGACGACCTGGGGATGGAGATCGGGTGGGGACTCTGGAGCGAAGCACTGCATAGGGTCAACTCCACCTCCACGTGCGCAAGGCTCAGCCTGACGCAACTAAAAGTGGTACATAGAGCCCACTTAACAAGAACCCGTATGAGTAGGTTCTTCCCGGAGGTGGAAGACAGATGTGAACGGTGCCAAAGAGGCCCGGCCAACCACGCCCACATGTTCTGGTCCTGCCCCAGACTCGTGGAGTACTGGACAGCCTTCTTCGAGGTAATGTCCAAAGTGGTGGGAGTGAGGGTGGAGCCATGCCCGATAGTGGCGGTCTTCGGGGTTTCAGAACAGCCAGATCTATTCCTGGGGAGGAGGGCGGATGCCCTTGCCTTTGCCTCCCTGATCGCCCGCCGTAGAATCCTGTTTGGCTGGCGGTCAGCAGCACCGCCCAGAGCTGCGGACTGGCTGTCCGACCTCTCGGAATCTCTCCAAATGGAGAAAATCAAATTTGCCATCCGAGGGTCGGACGACGGCTTCCACAGAACGTGGGAGCCATTCATGCAACTGTTCCGGGACCTATTTGTGGCCAATGTACAAGAGGAAGAATAGTCGGGGGAAGGTAGCGGGAGGGGGGGGGGGGGCTACAGGTTCGTTACGGGGGTTCGATGGCTAGCTAAGGCCCAAAACCAAGCTAAATAAACATGTTGAGGGGGGGGGGGGGGGGGGGGGGGGGGGGGGCGCAGTTACTACTACGAAGATGCTTACCTGTAAATATGTATGTTAATTTTTGCGTGTTTGTTTTTGTTTGTTTGTTTTTTTTCTCTCTCCTAACAATTTGTAATTTGTTCAATATAAAATACGAAAACTGAATAAAAACATTTATAAAAATAAAAAAAAAAAAAAGATTTGCATTCTGTTGCCACCATGGCACAACTCCTGTTGGAGGATAACGTTCTTCCCACCCAAACTCTCAAACAACATCCATCAAAATGACCTTGCAATTTGTAAAATCTTGCTGTGTGCAAAAACCAGCAACCACATTCATCAGCGTAGTTGAAGCTTTGAATGTCAATATTAGTTCTCAAGCTTCACCCTTATCAAAGGCTTCCATTGCCCACAGCCCCATCCACGCTCTTACCTTGTTTCTACTTCCCTTCTTCTCCACCGGCTACTCACCATTCCTTCCCACCTTTTCTTTTCAAATCTTCCTATTTTGGAACGGTTTTACCTGGAACAAGGATCTATCCCACCCAAGGTTATTTGCAAATATTAGGAGTAGAAGGCCTTCTAAAGCCTGCTGCTGCACAAATCTGTGCCCTTTTTGACCTGGCTCCTCTTCTCCTTCCTTTAGTTAATCCCACTGCTAATTCACATCTATGTCATATTATTCACAACTACTGATGCAAACTACAATAACATGTTATGATAAATGTTTTAGACAGATAATGTCTGAGGAGTCTGTGAAAGGTTTGAAGATGACTGATACCTATTGACAGAGGAAGATGAAAGTAGACCCAATCACTATTTGGAGGTAAAGGAACAGCTTAAGGACAAGATCAGCTCACTAGAAAAGTACATCATGTGCTGTTTCCAGCTTGGCTTGATACCATGACTATTGAGATCAGTCACCATCTATGAATTCAATCTTCAGATGGAGAAAAGGGTGAACGTGTGTTTGAGATTGTTGTGCATTCATGTTTGTTCCTAGTTGAAACAAGATCACTTTTAAAAGTCTGATCACATGCCGTATTGATGATGTCATCGGACATTTGCGCAGGTAAACGGGCAGTCTATCTTGACAGCCTGTAGAGTAAACACCATTCCAATAAAGCTCTTCTTTGTTTGTGCGTCTGTGGTCTGCAAGCATATCCATTAAAACTATCACAAAGGTGATGGCTGGAAACATCCAGTACACTTCAGCCATAAACTAAATAGATTAAAAAGTGACAGTATGAACAACAAATCACTCAACCCGGTTTGTATTGTATTTACAATCAAGTGCAAGGCAGAATGGCAGCGGCAGAGTCAAAAATGTACATGGATACTTAAAGTTAAATAGGGTAATACTGTGGCCCTCAGGACATCCAGAAGGGATCAGATAAGACAGTAATTCTGAAGGAGGGGGAAGGACAGTGATAGGAATCAGGAAGGTGGATTATTCATTGATTGACACCAAAGATTTGAAACTGATACTTGGAAACAAAACGTTCTGAGTGTAATAATCAAATATAAATAAGCAAAAAGGGCAAAATGCAAGAAGGGATGGAACGGATAGTTTTGTATTTCACCAGGTTAGAAAAGATTAATGAAAGAGAGTTCAAACAATATGCACCATTAATACCAGAGTACAGACCTGGGAGGAATAATGCAATACATGACATGGGTTATCCAGAATTGTAGCTGCACTGATGTGGAGATTCTTAAGGCATCCGGAGATGAGAGGAACAAATACCATGCACATAACAAATAGGACTGAGTGTGCACTGGAGAGGATTGCCAACTGCAGTGGCTGGAGGGGATGTCCTTCATCAAACCATTAGTTGGTCTCCCACAATAAGCAATAATAGGAGCAAAAAGCACAATAAATACTTGGCACCATCTGATGACCTTGATGTTGAGACAGCAGCTGTATATTTTTGCTGTGACGTAAAAACTATAACTGCATAGAGCCAAAAAATAGCTCCCATGTGTCCTGAGATTACACAGATAACCCTCTGCAGCGCGGCTGAACAACATTCTTTAGAAAAGCAGGTTGCCGCTACTTTTGTATATCTCGTACATAGCAGCAGTTTGACATTTACACAGCACCTCTAAAGCAGTAAAAGATCTTAAAATGCTTCAGAGGGACATTATCAAACAAAAATTGACACCAAGCCACAAAACAAGATACTAGGATAGGTGACTGAAAAGAAGAGAGTGGTTGAGAGGCAAAGAGAATGAAGGAATATAATGTCCTGCTAAGCTGCACAGGTTGGGCACACATTGGTCCCTTTAAGTTAACCCGCATGCAAGCCACAATAATAATAATCATCTTTACTACTGTCACAAGTATGTTTACATTAACACACTGCAATGAAGTTACTGTGAAAATCCCCTAGTCGCCACACTCCGCCGTCTGTTCGGGTACACATGAGGGAGAATTCAGAATGTGCAATTCATCTAACAAGCACGTCTTTTGGGACTTGCGGGAGGAAACTGGAACGCCTAGAGGAAACACAGAAACAGGGAGAACGTGCAGACTCCACACAGACAGTGACCCAAACCATGAATTGAACTGGGTTCCTGCAGTGTGAAGCAACAGTACTAACCATTGTGCTACCTTGGCACCCAAACCAATTGACAATGCACTCCAAAAACTTCCATCAAGCATATTGGAAGGATTTACAGGTTGATAATTAACCTGTTTGGCCACATTAAGAATACGCTTTCCATAGCAGAACGGGACCTAAACAGGAGCTCTGGCTCAGAGACTGGGGCACCACCCATTGTGCCACAAGACCTCCTGCAATGCATATCACGTGATGTAAATAGTATTGGTGGCACCTCATTATAGGTGGGATGAATTTTGATTCAGTTAAAAGATTCAAATACATACCACAACTTCACCTGCCTCAAAATAGGGTCTTAAATGTCTCAAAACAGGGAAGATAAAGTGCATTAGGCTTTGATGAAGTTAACGTTTAGAGACAGATTTTTGTTGAGTTTGGCTGAATCCAGAGACCTTTAAAAATAGCGGGCGTTACCTTGATGTGGAAGTTCCACTCCGCTTATGACAGATGCTCTTTTTACCAGGAGGGGGCTATGGGAGTCTCTCACAAGCAGGAAACCCGAACTTAACAGAGACATTTAAAATTAGTGCGCTCAAGCGGAGTCAAATTTCAATGTTCCAATGACTTTAACCCACAATGTGGCAGTTATGAATTATGGAGCAAAAGCAAATGCTTCTGAAGAGTGGATAAGATCTGCTTTAGTGTCATGATCTGAAATTTACAAATTCCCAGCCCTTAAACAATGAAAAAAACCCAGCTGCTGCTGTCATTTGGAGTAAAGAAAAACCCTCTGCAGGACCACTTTGATTGACAGGCTAAAGGTTTAAAAAAAATTATTCCTGCGGTTTCAATAGAGCTTTTCTTTGCTATTTCCCATGGTTACAATTACAGGCCATTGTGAATGCTTGGTTGAGTTTCAAGAGGAACAAAAGCACTTATCTCAGCAGACAGAGGGGGGGGGGGGGGGGGGGGGGTTCACATTTTGAATGACACTTTAAGAGGCTATGAAATGATTAGCTGTGTTTATGGACAGAACTTTGTTGTTATAACTAATTGAACACTTGAGGAGATTTAAAATCTTTGAAAGAGTTTCATTAACCTTTTTCTTTAAGTATCAAGTATATGGGTGAATTAGATTATTGAATTTGTTTTCCCATTTCCATTAGGTGGGCAAGAGTTGGATGAGGGATGAAGGCTAAAAGGTCCAATAGCTTCTCAGGCAACTTGGATCAAGTCCCAGAGAATGAATGTGAACATTCTAACCAGCCTGCCTCCATACATGCCCACCCTGGTGACCATATACAACCTGCTCCTGGCATCGCTGGACACAACTTGATTCCCCTCACAATTTCCCAGAGTCATAATTGAGTGGGTTTGCCAAGTGGGACAATTTCAAAAATCCAGTTTTCAGTGACTCATGAACCAATTGTGTAGAATTGGTCCCTAATATTTTGCAGCTGTGGAAAGTGGTACAATACATACCTGCTTTATACGTTTCCAGGCCCTTGATTTGTCCACGATAATTTGTTTTGAACCAATGCCAGGTGCACCATTACCAAGTCTATAACATTGCCAGCAACCTTCGAATCATAGTTAATTATAGCTATTTAAACTGCACCACTTGTTAACTCCACAGACAGCAAAGTGTGCAAGGTGTGAAATGTATGGTGGTTAATAAATTGAAAATCAGAAAGGATGAGAAAATTAATGCCAATTGTAATACACTATAGAGCGTGGATCTGGTCAATTGCGTACATGGTAAATTTTCAGTGCTGTCGGGGAAAACACACAAGATTCATTGTTCTTCTCGGACCTTTTATAGACAGCAGTAACCTTTCCTCAACATGTTACTATTCTCATCTACCTCTTAGCAGTTTGCTCAAGAATTAGCTCAACAACGGCTGAAATTTGGAATGACAAGCTTCATTCGCATTTTTGGCTGAGGTGGAAGAAAAAACAATCACATGGTCATTGTTGGATGCTTTGATTTCAAATAAGTAGCAATGTGTTTTCATTTATATAGCATCTTTCATAACCACCAGCTGTCCCAAAGCACCTTATACCCAATGAATAATTTTTTTGAAGTGTAATCTTTGTTCTAATGGAGGATAATGTGTTAGTCAATTTGTGCAATTCAAACTCCATCAAACAGCAATGTAATAATGACCAGAAAATCTGATTCAGTGACGGTCACTGACGGACAATTATTGGCCAGGATACTAGGGCTCTTCTTCCAAAATTCCCATGGGATCCTTTATGTCCACCTGAGAGTGCAGAAAGGGCATCAGTTTAATCTCTCATCTGAAAGTCAGCACTTCAGACAGTACAGCACTCCATCGGTACTGCACTTGAATGTCAGCCGAGATTCTTGTGTTCCAGTCCTGTAGTGGGTCTTGAATCCCCAGACGTCAGCTGCCAACTAACATGGGACAAAGTCTTCTGGCTGCCCTACTTAATTTGGTGTATCCACTCTTAACCCACATGTTGATCACCAATAAGTTGAATTACAAGATCAGGTGCAGACTTCATTGAATAACAATCAACTTGCAAGTGTTATTTTTCTCTCAATTATTGACTCAAGTTGACAAAACACAAAAGATTAATTTCCAACCCACCTTGTAAATTATTTGACCACACAGAATCTCTGAATACATTATATTCATTGCACAACAGATCTAGCCAGCAACTGAAGATTAGTGATGTGCCCTTTCAACCCAAATAGCATCTGACTCATAACATGACCAATTTTTTAGCTGGAAAATAGACCAACTCTGTGCAAGTAAACACCTGAGGGTCAACTTTAAAGGGGAGAAAAAAACAGCTGGATATGGTCTTGTTATGCTCTTGGCGTAGCATAAGCAGCTTCCTTGATGTGCACTCTGACAAAGGAAGATTCAGACGCGGAGATAACTTCAACACGTTTATTGAACTATTTACAATTCTACTTAGGTTCGCCACTACTGTTAATCCTTCTATAGCTACTCAGACTGACGAACCAGTCTGCTACAATCCACATGGTGGGTGTGATCAATCCTGTGTCTGTACTCACTAAGTGTCTCCACTGGAAAGAGGAAGATCATGTGTGCTGTGTCCTTTATATATGGGTTGCTGTAATGCCCCCCCCATGGTAGTGTCACCTCAGTGTGTATCGTGAATGCCCATTGGTCGTGTCCTATCTTACTGACCTATTGGTTGAGTGTCTGTGTGGCATGTCTCTGGTGCTCCCTCTAGTGTCTAGCTAGTCTACGTGTACTTACATTAACCTCTTGTGTATGTACAGTGATGCATATCACCACAGATATCTGAAACAAAATAAAAAAAATTGGGAACTATAAACCAGATCAGTTAGTATTTGGAAAAACTATTTTATTGTTTTACACAAAGGTTTTTACCTCACCTGAAACATTAAGCAGTCTTTTCTAGTCACTGACCAACCAGAATGCATTTTTTGCATTTGCTGTTTTCACATCAACTTTATTTCCATGAACCAATAAACGTGGCTATGTTTTGTTTCTTTTGGGACTGCAGGTTGGCAATCTGCATACAATATAAAAATTCTAACATTATATTACCGTCAATGCATTATTCATTACCACCAGAAATAGTGATAGAATTGTGGAAAAGTTTGTTTCTGAAATTGTAGCCATAATTTTCCATTCTTTTTGTTTTAATTCCTTTTTTCTGTTCTTTATGTCAAAATAAAGTTTATACTAATTTGTTCCATATTGATGCTGAACAGAGGGAAAAAAATGAAAAGGAAGGTTTTTCTTATCCCAGAGGAAATTATTTATGCAACCATCTGTAAACCATTATATCAAGCTGCTCCAAAAGCATTCCAAGACTGAGCACAAACCTGGCTGTGTTTGCTCAGTCTCAGGTTCATAGTGGCATGACTGACTTCACCTTGTAATATCAGGCAATCTGCCTCATCATAACTAATCCTGCATCTTCAGTTAACATGTATGAAGCTACATCTAAATTACAGTACAGAAGACAGTTAAGTTGTGATTTTTAATTTTTTCATAAAACGACTCAAAATTACCTCAAGGTTAATGATGTTCCTCACAACAACACATTGAAAATACATGGGGGCCATTTTAACCCATTTTACATTCCACTGAAGTCAGTTTTTCCTTTGGTTAAAATTATCTCCCTTTTTTGGGAAGTAACAATCTTTTGAAAAGGCATTCTCAGGTGGAGTGGTCACCTTTTGGTCGGCAACTTCTCATGCGTTTACACTGCTATGATTTGCTTTAACTTTATGTAATTGTTCAGATTGGTAATGTATGTTCTCTATTCTTTCATGGAATATTGGTGTCGCTGGCAAGGCCAGTATTTGTTGCCCACCCCCAATTGCCCTTGAACTGAGTGAGTGGCTTCATAGGCCATTTAAAACAATCAACCACATTGTTGTGGGTCTGGTCTGGAGTCACATGTAGACCGGACCAGGTAAGGACAGCAAATTTCCTTCCCTAGAGGACATCAGTGAACCAGATAGTTTTTTTTTTACAGCAGTTGATAGTAGTTTCATGGTCACCATTACGGAGACTAGTTTTCAATTCCTGATTTATTAATTGAATTTAAATTTCACCAGGTGTCCTGGTGGGACTTGAATCCATGTCCCCACAGCATTAACCTAGGTCTCTGGGTTACTAGTCTCGTGACATTACCACCATGCCCCCATGTCCATAGTTGGTAGCCATGATGTGGAGATGCCGGCGTTGGACTGGGGTAAGCACAGTAAGAAGTCTTACAACACCAGGTTAAAGTCCAACAGGTTTGTTTCAAACACGAGCTTTCGGAGCACTGCTCCTTCCTCAGGTGAATGGAGAGGTATGTTCCAGAAACATTTATATAGACAAAGTCAGAGATGCCAGACAATGCTTGGAATTCGAGCATTTGCCGGTAATCAATTCATTACAGATCCAGAGATAGGGGTAACCCCAGGTTAAAGAGGTGTGAATTGTCTCAAGCCAGGACAGTTGGTAGGATTTTGCAAGTCCAGGACAGATGTGGGGGATGAATGTAATGCGACATGAATCCAAGATCCCGGTCGAGGCCGCACTCATGCGTGCGGAACTTAGCTATATGTTTTTGCTCGGCAATTCTGCGTTGTCGCGTGTCCTGAAGACCACCTTGGAGAACGCTTACCCGGAGACCAGAGGCTGAATGCCCTTGACTGCTGAAGTGTTTCCCGACTGGAAGGGAACATTCCTGCCTGGTGATTGTTGCACGATGCCCGTTCATTCGTTGTCGCAGTGTCTGCATGGTCTCGCCAATGTACCACGCTTCGGGACATCCTTTCCTGCAGCGTATGAGGTAGACTACATTGGTCGAGTCGCACGAGTATGTGCTGCGTACCTGGTGGGTGGTGTTTCAACGTGTAATGTTGGTATCCATGTCGATGATCTGGCATGTCTTGCAGAGATTGCTCTGGCAGGGTTGTGTGGTGTCGTGGTCGCTGTTCTGAAGGCTGGGTAATTTGCTGTAAACAATGGTTCGTTTGACGTTGCACGGTTGTTTGAAGGCAAGTAGTGGGGGTGTGGGATGACCTTGGCAAGATGTTCATCTTCACTGATGATGTGTTGAAGGCTGCGAAGAAGATGTCGTAGTTTTTCCGCCCCAGGAAAGTACTGGACGACGAAGGGTACTCTGTCAGTTGTGTCCCATGTTTGTCTTCTGAGGAGGTCGGTGCGGTTTTTTGCTGTGGCGCGTTGGAACTATCGATCGATGAGTCGAGCGCCAAATGCAGGGATAACTGAAATGTTGAAATACATTTCGCACTAGTTTGACTACCCATCTGCTAAAATAACTATTACGGGTATTAGTGTGATTGACGTTTAAAATCACAAAGGGTTAAGATACAAATACCGTTTATAATGATTGAGGGTGGGTTAGAAGAATGGGACAAAGCTGGAGAATAAGCGTGCAAAATTTAAGACAATGGGCAAGAGTTTTCTTTACTTAGAATTGTGTAGCTGTGGAAAGCAAGTACCAGCATCAGCGACTGATCATAGAGCAGGTTAGATGCTAGAACAAAAGCAAAATACTACATGTAGAAGTGCTGGGTTCTCAAAGACTGGTGACCAAGGATTTATAACAAAGAATAGTTTATTCACAATTTGAGCAGCTATTACATGATTGTACTCTTCCTGCATTCTGGGGAGTACCCTCTCGCTTCCGTCACATAATCTCTCAAGTAACGGTGTCATCACATGAGCACTCAGTCAACACCTTCCCTGTTTAAGTTGAGACAACCAGTGGTACTGAGATGTAACAGTGTGCGCAAACACAAATTGTGCCCAAATATTTTATAACATACAGATTGAAAGGCTAACAATACATAACTATTTACATAGGGTGGAACACAGACTCATCTGTTGCAGCTGCTGCACAGCCCATCATGTCTTCTCCTCCTCTGCCCCATCCTCCTCCGCCCCATCTCCCACCCCCCAGGGTGGTTTTGTGGTGTAAAGAAGAAAGACGAAGGCCAGTTGCGGACTAGTTTGTTACGTAGTCCTGGAACCTTGTGTTTGGTTTGGTCGTACGCCCTGAGCGTACGATTGTTCAAGTAGGCTGTGCTTTAGATGTTCTCAGGCTGCTGCCCTCAGCGTGGATGACATGGGGTTCTCCATTGGTGTGCCCAGGGCTTGTTATGTAGGCCACTGGAGTTGCCGCCATTTCTGCAGATGTAGGGGGGTTCTGTGTTATAGGCAAAATGGTGTAGGGGGTCTGTGTTGTAGACTGAATGATGTAGGGGGGGTGTGTTGTAGGCTGAATGGCTGGGGTACTGCGGCTTCAGCTGGTGCTGGTTCCACTATTTGTATTAGGTGATGTTGGTTTCTTACATAGACGGTACCAGTCAAGGCTACTGTGTAACTGTTTGGCTGCAGGACATGGCTGTGTACCACTGCCAACTTGTCATGGCTACATGCAGTCTGGCTCCTGTCCGTTTAACCAGATGTTAGACGTTAGAGTCTGTAAGCAATGTGATAATAGTGCAGTATCCCTTTTAACTGGCATTCCATGAGGGCACCACTCACATTGGTTTTGAGTTTGGGCTGCAAAAGAGCCCTGGCAGCAGGATTTGTAGAATAGTTGCTTTGCTGATGAAGGCAGATCCCATCTCGGCATATTTTGCAGGCTGAAGAGTACAGCAGAGTAATCTGAGAGATCTTGGGCACACTTCTCTGGAAGTTGCTCAGCTGAGAATAGAACCCATTCCTCCGACCTTGAAGTGTGGGTATAGGGGGCTGCCCATGATATGCTCAAAGTCCCATGCGTGTGCAAAGTTCCTAAATTCAGTGGAGACAAATTGGCGAGTGTTATCTGTCATGAGTCTCTGCGGGATGCCGCGTGTGTCTTTTGTGCTTGATAATTACTGTGTTGCTCACCATGTTTGGCAGGTAGCAGAGTTTACCCCATCTGGAATATGAGTCGACGAAGACCAAATGGGTATCATGGTAGCATGGTGGTTAGCATAAATGCTTCACAGCTCCAGGGTCCCAGGTTCGATTCCCGGCTGGGTCACTGTCTGTGTGGAGTCTGCACGTCCTCCCCTGTGTGCGTGGGTTTCCTCCGGGTGCTCCGGTTTCCTCCCACAGTCCAAAGATGTGCGGGTTAGGTAGATTGGCCATGCTAAATTGCCCGTAGTGTAAGGTTAATGGGGGGATTGTTGGGTTACGGGTATAGGGTGGATACGTGGGTTTGAGTAGGGTGATCATTGCTCGGCACAACATCGAGGGCTGAAGGGCCTGTTCTGTGCTGTACTGTTCTATGTTCTAAATGTTGTTTACCAATCCATTTGAAAATGTCAGCTGCAGTGAATGACCATGGGAGGTTCGGGACCTCAGGTATGTGCAGAGGTTCTTTTGTTTGATGCGGCTCGAGTGCAGTGCATGGAGGGCCAGTACATTGATTCTTTGGCCCTGTATCTAACTGCTTCCAACCGAGGGCCAGATCCTCATGCTGACGTCATGCAGTTGCTGTCCGACTGAAAGGCATCTTTGAGTTCTTGAATTCTATGCTGGGACAGCACCATTATTGTCATGATGCTTGTCTTCCTCACGATCTGTCTGGTCTGTAGTGGGTAGGGCATCAGTCAAGTACAGCTCTTTACCACGTTTGTAGACAACACCGAGATTGTAGCATTGCAGCTTTAGCATTATGCGCTGCAGTTGTAGATTAATTGTAGCGTCTTTTTTTAGAATAGTTGATGGCTGGTGATCAATTTCAACAGTAGGAGGACCATATCTGAAATCATAATATTTCTGATAGGCGAAGTCTAGAGCAAGGAGTTCCTTTTCAATTTGTGCATAACAAGTCTCAGTGTCAGTGAGGGTGTTTGATGCAAAGGCTACTGGTCTGCCACTGTGGATGCAGACTGCACCAAGTCCCAGCTAGGAGGCATCTATTGATACGAGTACGGGTGCTCGAATATCAAAATATTGTAGCACTGGTGGGGCTGCGAGTGCTTATTTGAGTCAGTTTGAAGACCGCTGTGTGGTGCTCCTGCCAGAACCACAGCCTGCTGGAGGAGCTGACAAAGAGATCCAGTGACCTCACTGTAATAAGTGATGAACTTAGAGAGATAATTTGTCATACCAAGGAAATGCTGTAAAGCTTGCTTGTCCACAGGCATGGCCATCTGTCATATAGCCATTGTCTTGTCTGGATCTGGCTGCACGTCATTGGTTGTGAGTAAGTGACCCACATAGGGAAGCTGGTCGACCCTGAATCAGCATTTACCAGTGGTTAAGATTCAGCTTTATGGTCAAAGATTAGATGAAGTCATGCATCATGTTCCTGCAGAATACAATCCCAGACCAGGATGTTATCAACAATGATTTTGCAGGGTTGGCCTGTAAAGAGTTGCTCCATGTGCTGCTGGAAGACCTTGCTGCCAGTGGAGATCCCATGGGCCGTATAAAGAAAACAATATCTGCCTATCAGAGACATGAATGTTATAAGTTTCAAGGATTTTTTATCTAGTGGGGGTTGCCAGAATCCGCATTTCACATCCAGGATGGAGAAAACCTTGGCACTCGGCATGTCTTGCTATCACCTGTTCCACTATCTTCTTAGGGTGATGAGGTCTGAGCAGCACCTTGTTTAGGTGAACTGGATCGATGCATATCTTGACCGTGCCATTTTTCTTTACTGCAGCCACCACTGCTGAAACCCATTTTGTGGCCTTGATTATAGGTGTTATGATGCCCAATACAGTTATCCAATGTAGCTCATTGACTACTTTCTGTTTTATGGCTATTCGTACTCTTCTCGGAGCACAGACTGTTGGTGGTATCGAGTTATCTAGTCTCATGTGGTACATTACTGGTAGTTTACCAATTATGTCATTGTTAAAGAGGTCTTTGTACTCTTTAATTACTGGAGACTTGTGTTGTAGAACATGTACCTCTGAACCAATGAGCCCAGTGTGCTGCTGTCCTGAAGATCTAGCAATGGCCTTACATTCTGGTTCACTATATGAAACTTGAAATTACCCTGTATGCAATGGAGAGTGGCCACATCCTCTGTGTAGATGGTTTATCCACCAGAGGTTAGGTCCAGTGCTGCTTATGGGTCTAGTTTCGATAGCATTTGTTGCTACAATTCATGTTCAGGGTGATGAAGATCCCACCCTTTTCTACGATGGTGTTGACACTCTCACAGAAGTGTTGTTGCAAGCTCAATTGTTTGGTTGATCTGGCTGAGCTTCATGTTGACCCTCCTATCCGTGGAGGGCTGACCCTCCTAACCTTGGAGGACTGAATGGCTACAATGTGGCTCTTATCAAAGGAAAGCTGCTGCGATTTCGATTTGCAAAACTTTGTGAATCAATTCCACTTTCGACATTTATTGCAGTGTTTCCCATTAGCCAGACATTATGCTCTGTCCTGAGAGTGATGGCAATCACATTTGGAGCAGGGCATGCCCTGTACCACAAAAACTTTAGCATCTCCCCGAAACTCCTTGCTCCTTTCTCAGTCTTTTAATTTAGCATACTAATGGCTGTTTTAAATCTTTCTCTCAAAGCAGCTGCTTGTGGACTAGGTTGCCGTGGACCCCACAGACTATTCGATCCCCGACTAACTTATCAGTAATGGTGCCAAATGCACATTTTGTCCGCTAAGATTTTCAAAGTTGAGAGTGTGATTGTATCAATTCATTAAATCTTTGGTTTACAGTGTTAAACGCATGCCTGTCGGGTATTATGTTCCTTCACTGGTAGGCTCATGTTTTCAAATGTTTTTAGAACTTTTCAGGACCCTCTTTCTCTTCCTCCATTTGAAATACAAACGACTCAAACACCTCAACAGCCACGGGGCCTGCTAGATTTACTAAGGAGTAAGCTTTTATATTTTTTGATTCATCCGATAATTCAGCACCGCAACATATCCACCACTCCTTTTCAAATTGGCCCAGTTCTCCACAATATTTTCATCAAGTAACAGCGGGTCGATGTTGTGAACTCCTTGTGCCATACTGCCAACTCCTGAAATCATTTAGAAATGGTGGGTTCCCAAATATTGACCACCAAAGATTTATAACAAACAATAGTCCCTAGCTGAGCAGGTATTACATGCTTGTATTCTGAATGCGCTCCGGGGAGAACTCCTGCGCCTCTGTCATGTAATTTCTTAAGTAACCACATCATCACGTCTACACTACAAATGCTGGTAATCTGATATAAAAACAAAAAATGTTGGAAACACTTAGGTCAGGCAGCTCTTTGGAGAGAAAAGAGAGCCGAAATTTCAGGTTGACGGCCATTCATCAATACTGGTAGTAGTTAAGGATTTAATAGTTAATTGTTTGGTTGTACAGGATGGAGTATTGCTGAGAAAAAGGTGTTTTGTTGAAGCATTTTATCTTACACTCATCAATACTACCAATGTCAGGGTGAACAACAGGTTTATACTGTACGAGAAGAGCGTGCTGCTTGCTTGACAAGTGAGCTCTGATTGATACGAGCCATGGAGAATGCACCAGTTGATGGTGACTGACAATTAATTGCCAAGCATTGTTTGACATTTAAACCTGTCAGTTTAACTCTGATTGGCCAAAGCACTGCACTGTATAATGAACCAACAAACAGCTTAGCACTTCTTCTGTTTAGCTGGAACGCATACAATGTGTACATGTTCTTTCTGTCTGCAAGAGCAAGGCTCTGTGCATCAATATACATAGCTTACAGTACACACAAATACATCACACTGCTAGCCTGACTGACAAACTTAAATTGGTTGTCAGTATAATTTTCAGGACACTGAGGATTACTTTGTAAATGTCGTCCCGTTGTAAAATCAAGTCTAATGTTGTACACTGTGTTTAGCATTTGGAAGCACGACTGGTTGAGTACTGTCTGTATCTTTTCCATTGTGAACAGAAGCGGTCTGCTGTTTGATACAACCTGTCAGTCTTTGAGATGGAATGAAAACATTCAGACCATCACACTGGCATTAAAATTCATATACCACATTACTAATTTGTGAGCCACCAGCAAAATGTCTTTTTGGTTTGATAGCAGCATCTCATAATTCCAGGGTAGTGGTAGGAACCATAAAAGGTAAGATCTATGATCAGGTGGAAGGCAGGAATCTCAGGTGGCTAAAATAAATAATAATAAACAATGTAGGATTGGAATAGGATCATGAGAGTGGGACTATGCCGTATAAAATCATAAAACAATTACAGCACAGGAGACTGCCATTTGGTCCATCAAGACTGTTCTGGCTCTCTGCAAACATGGGGACAAGTATTAAAATTAATGATTTTTGGGATCAAGTGTCCTGTTTTCCATGATGTAATCGCCATGTAATTTTATGTAGCAGAACATATCATATGACACAAAATATTGGTGAGTTCCATTAATGTTACGTTTTTGGAAATATCTCACTTTTTCTTGGTGCACCCCACAGAAAGTCTGGTTGAGGTCAGGAAGTCAAGTACCATAGAACCGTAGTAGTTACATAAAATTACACAGAATATACATCTCATCTGACACTTGTGAAACTGGAGCCTACTCATGTAACTATCAATTAAAACCCCTCTGTTCCTTCCATCACAGATAAGTAAGGGATCTTGGTGTGAATGTCCACAGATCTCAAATGGGGCTGGTTTAGCACAGTGGGCTAACCAGTTGGCTTGTAATGCAGAACAAGGCCAACAGCGTGGGTTCAATTCCCTTACCGGCCTCCCCGAACAGGCGGTGAATGTGGTGACTAGGGGCTTTTCACAGTAACTTCATTGAAGCCTACTTGTGACAATAAGTGAATATTATTATTAAGGTAGCAGGACAGGTTGAGATGGTGGCTAAGAAGGCATATGGAATCTTTTCATTTATCAGCCGAGGCGTAAGAGCAGGGAGGTTATGCTGGAATTATATAAAACACTAGTTAGGCAGCAACTTGAGTAGTGTGTTAACTCATTGCAGAAAGGTCCGGTTACCTTCTTACACAAAGGATGTAATTGCTGCAGAGAGGGTAGAGAGGAGATTTAGGAGGATGTTGCCAGAACTAGGGTTGTACTCCTTGGAGGGGAGATTTGATTGAGATGTACAAAACTGTGGAGAGCTTGGATATAGTGAATGGGAAGAGCCAATTTACTTAGCAGAGAAGACAGTGAGTCAGATTTAAGGTGATTTGGCAGAAGGAATGGAGGGCAAATCAGGAAAATGTTATTCATCCAGAGGATTGTGAGGGTCTAAAACTCACTGCCTGAAAGGGTTGTAGAGACAGAAAACCTCAATTAATTTAAAAGGTGTTGGGATGTGCATCTCAAGAGCTGTAACCTGCAGGGTTACAGCCCAAATGCTGGAAAGGGGGAGTAGGCCGGGTGGCTTGTTTCTCGGCCAGTGCAGATACAATGGGCCAAGTGGCCTCTTTTTGTGCCGTAAATGTTCTATGATTCTATTATCTAGACTCCCCTTAAATGTATCAATACTATTTCCCTCAAACACTTCCTTCCATAGAATCCCTACAGCGCAGAAGGAGGCCATTCGGCTCATCGGTTCTGCACCTACCTTTGGTAGCTAGTTTTCTACATTATCCACATTGTGTATCCACATTATCACCATCTCTTGGTAAAAATGTTGTTTGTCCTGAATTTGCTAGTAGATTTCTTGATGACTATTATATTGATACAAATCTGGAATATATTGTGCATATCCACCCCCTTAGACATTCAATCCCTCCACCACTGATGCACAGTGGCAGCAGTGTGCATCATCTAAAAGATGCATTACATCAGCTTACTAAGGTTCCTTTCACATCTTCCAAAACCCATGACCTCTACTGCCTAGAGGATGAGGGCAGCAGATGTATGGGAATACCATCACCTTCAAATTTACCTTCAAGCCACACACCATCCTGACTTGGAACTATACTGCCTTACGTTCACTGTTGCGTAGTCAAAATCCTGAAACTCCCTTCCTAATAGCACTGTGTGTGTACCTACAGGAGATGGACTGGAGCAGTTCAAAAAGGTTGTTCACCACCATCTACTCAACAGCAATCAGGGATGGATAAAAAACACTAACTAGCGACGCTAACATTATGTAAAATAATAATTTTAATAGCATTTCCCATACCTTGACAGCCACCTCTCTCAAAAAGCTACCACTGACAAGCGATCCTACACCTAATCAGCTGCCCCAGCTCAGTCTTCCACAAACTACAGCAACAGCTCTTTGACAACAAAGACCTCCGCAAGTCAATAAAAGTCTTAGTGTATGGAGCAATTGTTGTCGCCACACTCCTGTACTGCAGTCAAACTTGGACTGTGCATCAGAGATATTTAAGAGTGCTGGGAAATTCCATCAGCAATACCTCCACTGTATTCTCCAGATTCAATGCGACAACCATCAAATCAACACTCGTGCTTTGGGTACAAATGCTATAGTTAATGGGAGGAGCCTGGTATGTCTGAAAAGTCAATTGGTTTTAGAACTCTCATCTGAACAGAATTGTTTCAGTTTGGTCCTGAAAGATTCTCTCTCCAAATGTTTTGCAGAGAAGAGCAAGTCAAAACTTGGTTTTTAACTTTATTCACAAGTGGCATTTGAAATATATTGGTTTGTATAATTAGAATATAGTGGCAGGTTTGGAAGGAAGTTCAGGCTTTCTCTTTTACTTAAGAAATATTGTAACTGTTAACTGTAAAGCTATTTCTTTGCTGCTAATGTGGTTAATTCTGTGTATAATTTTATGTTTGTTTTAACATAAAAGATATGGGTCAGTGTTATCACTGTTGTGGTCCAGTAGCATTTCCTTCCAGTTTTACAAATGGGATTCTCATCAGGGGTCCTACCAAACGTGACAATGATCTTAAACATGTCAGTTTAGCTCAGTTGTTAGAATTTTGATTTGAGCCAGAAATTTGTAGGTTCAAGGCCCACCCTAGGGCTTGAGCACAAATTTACATTCTAGAGCTGCAGCGAGGGAGTGCTCCAGTGTTGGAAGTCCTCTCATGAGCACTATGCCCCTGTTCAGGTGGATATTAAATTACATTGTTCAACATTATTGCCTTAACTAGTATCAAAAACAAAATTTGCTGTTCGGGGAATTTTGCATGCAAACTGGCTATGGGTGTTTGCCCATTTTAACAATCACTGCATGTTCAAGTAATTTGTTAGGTGTGAAGCGCCATATCTCCATCAATGTAGCATTTCCTGGGGGAGCGCACTCAGGCAACAGTCTGGATCGTGTGCTATAAAATCTAAATTGCTTTTGTTTCTTTTAAATGTCAAGGAATGCAGTGAGGTTGAACAGCACTTCACTTTCTTGGTGGTGATCTACCCCCTCAAGCACCAGCATACTCCGACTGCAGTGTATACAATATACTGGATGCACTGCAGCACCTTCTCCCCACAACCTCAACAACCATAAAAGGCAAGAGCCCCAAAGTCATGCGAACATTACCATCTTCAGGTTCCCATTCAAGTTATGCACCATATTGATTGAGGCAGGTCCCACATTGGCACTTGTGTGTCATTATCCCAAACCTCGAACAAACCCCACTGCATAAGCCACTAGCAAAAAGGCCTCAGGAGTTCAAAGAAAGGGTCCGCCTGCACTTTCTCAGGGTGATTAGAGAGGGGCAGTTAATGTGGCTTTGCCATGTGCACAAATC
Organism: Scyliorhinus canicula; assembly: GCF_902713615.1. Taxonomy (NCBI): domain Eukaryota; kingdom Metazoa; phylum Chordata; class Chondrichthyes; order Carcharhiniformes; family Scyliorhinidae; genus Scyliorhinus; species Scyliorhinus canicula. The sequence continues at coordinate 47,820,710 of NC_052164.1, read as the reverse complement.
CCAAGAACAAATCAAAAAATTCTCAATTTTTGTGCTTGTCACAAACCCTGAAGACTACTGTGTTTAGAATTTTCCTTTCAATACCAAAAATAATAGTAAGCAGACAGTATTAATCAAGCAGTCCATCACAGCAATATGTCTATTCCTAAGCAATTGTAATGTATAAAGGACAACCTGACCATCAATAATCAAAGCCTGAGGAGGATTTCGTCATTGATCTTCTGATGCAGCTGTTCCTAATAATGTTGCACAAAATCACATTATTAAATCAGAATTTTGTATCCATTGTACAGAGTACCTGACCTGCAACATGGGTTTAAATGCAGCTCGGAAAATTGGAAATAAGCTCCACTTTCACTGTTGTCTGTTAAAGCCTTTTATGTGAAATGTGTTTCGACAACATTAATCAAGTTCCCCGCGGCAATGATCCCCAAACCCAAAACCACTCTCACATTCAGCAGAGCTGACAGATAATTTCCTTCATGGCATTTGCGAGTGGGCCAAGGCCATCTTCCACAAGTCACTGCACATTGAAGTATTCATTCTTGGGCAATTTCATTGCACGGTGTTTTACATTATAGCAAAGCTATTGCATGCTTTTCAAATTTTAAATTGGCTACAAAAATGCATAACATACAGAACTGCACTCGAGAAATAACAAGTTAAAAGCCAGGATTAGGAAACGATGAATATATGCCAAGTGGAATGAGTAATTTTTGACCTCCACCTGGAACTGAGGAACTACTAAAGAACCTGGAGCTGTTCCAACATTAGCTGCCCCTCCACCAGCACACCTGCCGTGCACAATTCATGAGGGGCATCAATTTGAATTGACATGACCCCAGCAAGGAAAATCTTCTCCCTCCCATCCTCTTGCCCAAATAATCCTCAAAACCCAAGACAAAAGAAGCTGCCTCATTCTCCTGATGCACATTACTGTCAGTGCAAATACAGTCATACTAAGAAACCTGGAAATATTTGAGCTGGAAACATTGTGCAATCAACAGATACAATGGGGAGTCTTTCCGCATCTCCCCGTCATGTTTCTCGGCGGCTGGAAGTGGCCTGCCTTTGGCCCACGGGAGTGGATCTTCCAGTCCAAAGGGATTTCCCACTAAATCCACCCCTTGCCGTTGGGAAACCGGAGGTGAGGGATCACTGTTGGTGTGAAGATCCCACTGGCGAGAGCAGCCAGAACCCACCCCCCCACAATTACTGCGTGGATAAACACCTTAATATACAAATGAACATTGAAAAAAATTATAAAATAGAATGCAAATGTAAAAAAAATCTCGAAATCGAGGAATGCGGGATGCGGCATGTACGACGTGAACCTGCAACTCTACTTCATAGATTATAGATGACAGAATTTACAGTGAAGGAGGCCATACGGGCCATCAAATCTCCACCGGCTCTTGGAAAGAGCACCCTACTTAAGCCCCCGCCTCAACCCTATCCTTGTAACCCCACCTAAAATTTTTGGATACTCGGGGCAATTTATCATGCCCAATCCACCTAACCTGCACATCTTTGGACTTTGGGAGGAACCCGGAGCACCTGGAGGAAACCCACGCAGACACGGAAGAACTTGCAGACTCCACACAGACAGTGACCGAAGCCGGGAACCAAACATGGGCCCCTGGAGCTGTGAAGCAACTGTGCTAACCACTGGCTACCGTGCTGCCTACTTCATGAAAACCTAACAGTTGAGTATTGTGAGTCAATGTTTTGCAACTATCCTTGCAGAAACTGACATTTAAAAAGAAATTCAGTTAATAGCTGATAACGGTTTACATGACAAGATTCTACATTTTAAAACTCTTCCTGTAGCAAATGACTGAAGCACTAGTGACTGAACACTAATTTTGCAGACAACTTACGTTTTAAACTACAGAAAGGAACATTTCCCTTTTATACTTATCACACACTGCAATCTCATGGAAAAGCAGTCCTTGCAGAAAACAGTCCACAGGTACTTCCAGCTTTTAACAGGCTCATGCTTTCTTATTTTACCAAGCAATCTGAGTTTTGCCTCCAGGCACCTCTCGCAGTTTTCAGAGAGTTCCTCAAATCCACTGCAGCAAGCCCTAATAGTTTTTGTTCTCCCCTGACGTCGCCTGGATTCCTTAGATGGCTGCAAAATGTGTCTCTTTGCTTAGAGGCGGACTCCCTCCTGCATCTGACTTCAGTAGCTCGCAAAAGATCTGCAGGTTCTTCTCTCTGCTAAACACATCAACTAATGTTCTTTCTCCATGTATTTTTTCTCTTCTGTCCAAAAGCTTGGAATCAGCAAGTCTACTTACTGTTAACACAGCTACCCTTGTTTTTTGCTCCCAGATGTGAGGGCTTCACATCTTGGGTCAGCAGATCCCTCGAGTTAGCCAGGCTTGTCAGACAGAATTTGGAATAGTCACATAACCACCTTCATTTTAGCTGAAACTTAAAGACCCAGTCCAAAACAAAATAATCTTATCAACCCCTTAACAGTTTGCAGCCTCTTTCACTGCCTCTTCGCCATCATCCACCTTAATATGAATGCACTTATCTGGTTCTATTTTTAATCTATCTTGTCATATGAGGAGCGGTTGAAGAATTTGAGTCTGTACACATTGGAATTTAGAAGGATGAGGGGGGATCTCATTGAAACTTACAGAATACTGAGAGGCATAGATAGAGTGAACGTGGAGAGGATGTTTCCACTCGTGGGAGAAACTAGAACCCGAGGGCACAGCCTCAGACTGAAGGGATGATCTTTAAAACAGAGATGAGGAGGAATTTCTTCAGCCAGAGGGTGGTGAATCGGTGAAACTGATTGCCGCACAAGGCTGTGGAGTCCAAGTCACTGAGTGTCTTTAAGACAGAGATAGGTACATTCGTGATTAGTAAGGAAACAAGGGTTATGGAGAGAAGCCAGGAGAATGGGGATGAGACACATACCATTCATGATTGAATGGCGGAGCAGACTCGATCGGCCGAATGTCCTGAGTCTGCTCCTGCATCTTAAGGTCTTATCAAAGTCAGAGAATCATCTGCACTGGCTTTTCTCCCACCACAGGTACCATTTTCACTGATGTCCCTCCAGGATCTATCTTTGGTCCCTTCCTATTCCTCATCTAAATGCACTCAACAACATTATTCCAAAAAACAGGGTCAGCTTTCTCATGTATGCTGATGACATTCATCGCCAGCTCTTTTGACTCTTCCACTCTGTCTCTAAATTATCAGACTGCTTGGCTGACATCTAGTACATAGTGGGATGAAATCGTCACTAATTAAAAATTATTAAAACACTTCAATATTAGGAAAATTAAAGCCATTGTCTTCAGCCACCCCCCCCCCCAAACCCGGCAGTCCCTTCTCTAGCCATTTATTCCATCCCTCTGCCTGGCAATTGCCTGAGGCTGAACCAGACTTTTCACAAGGTGTTACATTTGCTCTGAAATGAACTTCCACCCACATCTCCACCATCATTAAGGCCACCTATTTCCATTTCTGTAACATTGCCCAACGTCATCCGGCCTCAGCTCATCTGCTGCTGTTGAAATCTTCATCTATGTCTTTGTCACTTCTGTGGTTCACTATTCCATGTTGCCCTTCCATGTCGCACCCTCCACCTAACCCCATTCTACTCTTCATGGAGGTCATCCAAAGCTCTTACGAGCAGTATCACCTGACATCTCTGTGCTTGTTGACCTACTTTATATTTACAGTCCCTAGTTTTGCTGTCCCACTAAAGTGGAATCTTCATTACATTGTATCCGAACCAAATTGCATGATGGGCGGTTTGGTCAAGTAAATGCATTTTGGGACTCAAGATACAATAAAAACTGCACAATGATGGAAACCCCAGGTGTCCAGGCACAAGACTTATTGTGGTAAACCACAAGAAAGATCACAAGCAAAAGACAGAAACTTTGCAGCGAAGAGGAGCAAGAGATTTTGAAACCAAACTTGCAGAGCTTCAGCATGAGGGCCATCTGACCTTTGTGGGTGCAAAGAGCTGCTAAGGTGGGAAACTGCCGAAGGAACATGAAACAGATGTGACCTGTTTATCAGACTCGGGGAACAATGACTTGAGCCACAAGGGTCTTACACATACATCATCAAATATTCGAGAAAGGGAAGGAATGTTACAAAGGTACGGGGAGATCAGAGCCTCGGGAGCAACAACACTGGAGCGAAACCCTTGGGAACAACCATCACAGAAAAAGACTCGGAGTGAGGTACTCGGAGACCAGTGAAGTACCCCAGGAGAAGAGCTGGCTAACTGGGGTATGCTAGGGTGACACCAGAGTCCAATTTGTGAGTTGAGTAATGTTTATTAGTACACAGAGTTAAAGATTCGAGGTGACAGTTATTGAGTTTAAGAGTTAAGTAACATTAATTGAGTTAAACAGTCTGTGTGACTAAATAGTCTGGGTAACATCATTGAGTTTAAAGTCTGGGTGCTATATTAGTCAAATAAAGAGTCCTTAAGTGAATACTATCAGTCTTATGTAGTTTGTGTAACATGTCAGTTGTGAATCCACAATTTTACAGTAAAAGTAAAAGATTTTACAGTAAAGTAAAAGAGAAAATCTTAACTTACTTCCTAAACTTGCCACCATATTCCAATTAAGCAAGCCAATATATGTCAAATGCTACTCATGAATAAAGTTAAAAACTAGGTTTCCACTTGCTTTTCTCTATGCAAAGTCCTTGGAGAGAGAGCCTTTCAGAACCAAACTGAAACACTTCTGTTCAGATGAGTTCTCTAAGACAAATTGACTTTTCAAACAGACCTGGCTCCTCTCATTAACTACATCATCTATACACAAAGCTGGGGCATCCTTTTGTCTCTTCTTACAAGTTGTCCCTGAACTTGTTTAGCCAGGGCCAAACACAATACTCATCATATATTATCTACATCCTAGGGTTCCTTCAAATCTAAACAATATTCCATTAGCTAGTTATCGGTAAACAAGTAAATGGTTCAAGATCGATTAGCAGAACACTTCACCTACAAATCAATTACCCCACTTTTGCGACACCTTAATCACAGCTCCAGCACTCGTACTGCTTGTATGCATCTGAACAAGATATTAATAACATCACTGCTAACAATATTGAATATGACAATTTCACCGTTAAAAATTCCACCTTGGAATAGCACTGCTGCCTCACCGAGCCAGAGATCCGGGTTCAATCCCAGCCTTGGCTGACTGTCCGTGTGGATTTTGTACGTTCTCCCTGTGTCTGCGTGGGTTTCATCTGGGTGCTCCCATTTTCTTCCACAGACCAATGATGTGCATATTAGGTGGATTGGCCAAGTTAAATTGCCCCTTAATGTCTAGGGATATAAAGGTTAGACCATGGGGATAGGGAGGGGTGGACAGGGAAGTATAAATGGGTAGAGTGTTCATTCGAAAGGTTGGTAGACTTGATGGGCCGAATGGCCTCCTTCTGGACTATAGTAATTCTATGATTCCTACATTCATCATGCTTTCATAATCTTCAAGATATTTATTAGGTCACCCTTACCTTTCGAGTTAAAAGAACAACAGCACATTCAATCTTTGTTGACAAGTAAAACCTCCATTCCCGTAGCATACTTGCAAATTTCCTTTACATCTTCACCAATGCTTGTATATTATTATTTTTTTAACATGGAAACCAGAACTGTGTAAAGTATTCCAAGAGCAGTCCAACCAAGAACCTATGCAATATTAACATAACTTGCCCCCTTTTCAATTCAATTTCTCTATAATTGAAACCCAGGGCATTGTTTGCCTTTTTATGGTCTTATTATTTTACTTTAGTGATGTATTTCCATGATTTACAGAATTTTCCATGAATTCAGAGATATTTCAAAGGAGTTATTGTCTCTTTACAGTCTCTTGTTCTTCAGGATATTAAATTAGATGGATATTTCAATATGAGAAAAGTTTGTTAGAGAATCTCAAATGCTTTTGGTGACAAAGTGTTGCAGCACACACTGACAAAGGGCATAACGAGTACCATTATTTACATTAATGAGAAACAAAATTGATGCCTCTGGGAGAATTCTCTCCAACATTTCCATAAATGTCCCACATGTACATGTAGAACATAGAATGTGGAACAGCAAATGATGGCAATAGGTTGATGATGATACTGTGTCCACAATTCAAGTGCCTCAATCATGTAGAATATGTCACAAGAGTCATCTTTTCCAGAAGAAACCAAATCCCAAATTAGTTCAGCACAGAAAAATATTAATCTTACGACAGCCAACTGGTGACGGAAAAGACCAGAAGTCAATCTTTACTCAGGTTTTAGATTTATTTTCAAAGTGAAACATTAAAAATGTAGTATCTAACTCTACAACCCACATCCAATGTCCCTTTTTATGTTCTTAAGCAATTATCCAATGAGTGCCCTCCACCTGTATACACTTAATCTTAATTTATATTAACAGATTGCCTTATTATTTCTAAATAATATTCAAAAGGTCAGCAACAGTGTGAAGGAGACTGAAAAGAATGTGAAGCAGGTCAGCATCACTGTGAAGGAGACTTGGAGGAACAAAGAACAATACAGCACAGGAACAGGCCCTTTGGCCCTCCAAGCCTGCGCTGATAACATGTCCTATCTAGACAAACCGCCTGTATCCTTTTATACCCCGTCTGTTCATACGGTAGATCCACTAACGTATCTGCCTCAACCACATCACTTGGCAGTGCATTCCAGGCCCTTTGTGTAAAAATCTTCCCCCACACATTCCACTGAACCTAACCTCTTCTTGAACTTGTGCCCCTTGTAGTGATCAATTCCGCCCTGGGAAAAAGTATCCAAAGTTCACCTTATCTACACCCCTCATAATTTTATAAACTTCAATCCGGTCACCCCTCAGCTTCTGTCTCTCTAGGGAGAACAATCCCAATTTATTCAATCTCTCCTCATAGCTAATACCCTCCATACCAGGCAACATCCTGGTAAACCTTTTCTGTACTCTCCAAAGCCTCCAAGTCATTCTGGTAGTGTGGTGACTAGAATTGGACACAGTATTCCAAATGTGGCCTAACCAACGTTCTATATAACTGTAACTCTATTTTCAATGTTTTATACTCAATGCCCCGCCGACGAAGGCAAGCATGTCATACGCTTTCTTTACCACCATTTCCACCTACACTGCCACTTTTAAGGATCTGTGGACTTGCACACCCAGATCGTTGTGTGTATCTATGCTCCTGATGGTTCTGTTATTTATTTTATAGCTCTACCTGAATTGGACCAAAATGCATCAACTCGCATTGGTCTGGGTTAAATTCCATCTGCCATTTCTCCACCCAATTTTGCAGCCTATCTCAATCCTGTTGTATTCTCTGACAATCTTCATCGCTATCCATAATTCCTGCAATCTTAGTATCATCCACAAAACTTGCTAATCATACCCGCTACGTTTTCTTCCGTCATTTATATATATTACAAACAGCAGAGATCCCAGTACTGATCCCTGCGGAACACCACTAGTTACAGACCTCCATTCGGAAACACACCCTTCCACCACTACCCTCTGTCTTCTATGGCCAAACCACTTCTGAAGCCATTCAGATAGATCACCCCTGACCCCATGTGATTTAATCTTTTGCACTAGCCTGCCATTCAGGACTTCATCAAATGCTTCACTAAAATCCATGTAGACAACATCCACAGCCCTTCTCTCGTCAAGGAGTGTGAAGCAGATCAGCATCACTGTGACGGAGACTGGGAGGATTATGAAGGTCAGGGTCACTGTGGAGACTGGGAGGAGTGTGAAGTAGGTCAGCACCACTATGGAGACTGGGTGGAGTGTAAGGCAGGTCAGCATTTGCCCATTCACTCAACTTGTCCAAATCACAAAGTATCTCTTCATCCTCTGTGCAGCTCACTTTCCCACCCAACTTAGTGTCACCTGTAAATTTGAAGGTATTACATTTAGGTCCCTCATCTAAATCATGAATATATATTGTGAATAGCTAGGGTCCGAGCATTGATCCCTGTGGTACCCTACTAGTCACTGCTTACCATTATGGAAAAAGACCTGTTTATTCTTGTCCTCATTCCCCATCTGCCAACCAGTTTTCTATCCATCCCAATACACTAACCCCAATCCCTTGCACTTTAATTTGATAAACTGATCTCTTATTTGAGACAATAATCTTGTCAACTCTACCAGTTACATCCTTGAATAATTCCAGTAGATTTGTCGAGCATGATTTCCCTTTTGTAAATCCATGCTGACTCTGTCCGAACCTGCCATTATTTGCCAAGTGTTCTGCCATAAAACCTTTTATCATGAACTCTAGCATTTTCCCCACTACCAATGTCAGGCTGACTCATTTATATGATGAGGGTGATGATTCCTCTGGGGAGTGCAGCCAGAGTCAAGTCCACGGCACCATGGGTTGCTTGGCTGTATACGAGGTATAACAAAGACTAGAAGAGCAATAGTGATGGGTGATTTGATAGTTTTGAGAAAAGACAGGCATTTCTGTGACTGCAAATGTGAATCCAGGATAAAGAGTTGCCTCCCTGGTGCCAAGGTCGAGGATGTCACTGAATTGCTGCAGAGCACCTAGAGATGGGAGAATCAGCGTGCATCCATCTGGGAGCGGCCTGGTTTGGGGGGGGGGGGGGGGGGGGGGCTCTGCTGTGTCCTGGCCCACGATCAGGGCCTACCGATCAGCGGGCCGGCATCTCGGGCTGGGGCCTCTTTTGCTCTGCGCCAGCCCCTTTAGCCCTATGCCATGTTGCGTCGGGGCCGGCGCGGAGAAGGGACCCACCGTGCATGTGCACAATCACGGCGGTCGCACTGCGCATGTGCAGACCGCGGCGCCAATTTGAAGCCGGTATCGGCAGCTGGAGCACTGTGGGTCGCTCCAGTGCTGTGCTGGCCCCCTTAGGGGTCAGATTCTCTGCTCCTGGGCGTATGTTGATGCTGTCATGAAACGGGACGGTGTTTACGATGGTGTCAACACTTAGCCTCAGGATCAGAGAATCCCGCCCCAGGTATCCAAGAAAGATAGGGAAGAAAATGGGAGGGGTGGTGGTATCGATTGAGGGGCACCAATCAATGCAGTGCTGGAGAGAGAAGGTATTATAGAGGGGTCAAGAACAGAATCAATTTGGCAAATAGATTAAAAAGGTGAAATTACAATGTTTGGTGGAGTAAAGAGGCCACCAACTAGTGGGAAAGATATAAAGGAACAAATGTATAAGGAAATTAGAGAGATGTGAGAATTATGGAGCAGATATAATGGGGGACTTTAATTACGTGCATGTTGACTGGGTTAGGAGCAATGTAATGGGCAGGAGTTCCTAGAGTGGTCACAGAAGGATTTCTACAACAGTATGTTTCCAATCTCATGAGAAGGGGCTACAAAATCTGGCCCTTAGGAATGAGGTGGGCTAAATGGATGGAAATATCACTTATCAATAGGAGGACACTTAGGAGACAGTGATCATTGTATCATAAGGTTTAGGTTGACTATGGAAAAGGACAAATAACAATCCACAGTAAGAACAGCAACATGGGGTAAGTATATGTCTGTGCCAAATAGATTGGAATCAAAGCTTGGCAGAAAAAACGGGAGCTGAACAATGAGCTGCCTTCCAAAAAGATTTAGTTTGGGCACAGTTAGGGTATATTTCCTCGAAAGGGAAAGGTAAGCAAATACAGAGTTCCATGGATGACAAAAGAGAAAGATTAAGAAGGAAAGGTATGTTTTATGACAGATGTCAAATAGATAATGCAATGTAGAATCAGGCTGAATATGGAAGCTTCAGAAGGGAAGTGGAAAAGCAAATAAGAGAAGCGAAGGGGCAGTGAGAAAAGAGGGAGGCAGCAAACATAAAAGGGAATGCCAAAGTCTTCTATAGGCATACAAACAGTAAGAGACTGGTACAAAGGAGTAGGGCTGACTCAAGACTAAAAAGGGAATTTACACATGTGGGGGGGGGGGGGGGGGGGGGGGGGACAAATAGTGAAGGTGTTAAACAAATACTTTGCATCAATCTTTACCAAGAAAGATGCGATCCAGATTGGGGGAAAGAGGAGATTATTAATACACTAGACGAATTTAGCATTGATAAGGACTAGATAGGTTGTCTATATCTAGAATAATAATTATTTCTTGTCACAAGTAGGCTTACATTAACACTGCAATGAAGTTACTGTGAAAAGCCCCTTGTCCCCACATTCTAGCGTCTGTTTGGGTACACAGAGGAAGAATTCAGAATGTTCAAATGACCTAATAGCATGTCTTTCGGGACTTGTGGGAGGAAACCAGAGCACCCGGAGGAAACCCATGCAGACACAGGGAGAACGTGCAGATTGCCCAGACAATGACCCAAGCCGGGAATCAAACCTGGGACCCTGGCACTGTGAAGCAACAGTGCTAACCACTGAGCTACTATGCCGCCCTGTATCCAGGTTGATGAAGTTGATAAAGCATCAGGACCAATGAGATGCACGCAAGAATACTAAGGGAAGCAAGTTGAAATTGCAAAGACACTGGAGAATTGGAAATATTACATCTTTGTTCAGAAAAGGGTGTAAAAATAAGCCCAGGAACTACAGGCAAGTTAGTTTAACTTCAGTCGTGTGGAAACGGCGAGAAAAAACAATTCAGGACAAAATTACTTGTTCCATGAGCAAATGGAGGTTAATTAAGGAACACCAGCACAGATGGTTTGACAAGGGCAATGTTGTTGATCTGGTGTACATGGACTTCTGAAAGACATTTGATACAATGCCACACAATAGACTGGTGAGCAACGCTATAGCTCTTGGAATAAAATGGCAAAGTAGCAACAAGGATGCAAAACTGGCAGGGAAAGGGAACAGAGAGTACTGGTTAATGGATATTTTTCAGGCTGGAGAAAGGTTTGTAGTGTAGTTCCCCATGGGCCAGCTTTGGGACCCTTGCTCTTTCTGATATATATTAGTGACCCAAATTGTAATGCACAGGACACAAATCTAAAATTGTGGATGATATGGAACTTGGAAGCATCAAGAGCATAGAGTAGAATTTCAAGAGGACACAGGCAAGTTGATGGAATGGGCAGACAAGTGGAAGATGAAATTCAACGTGGCGAAATGTGAAGTGATTCATTGGTGTAGGAAGAACTTGGAGAGAAAATATAAAATAATATACACAACTTAGAATGAGGGTGCAGGAGCAAAGGGACATGAGTGTACATGTTATTGAAGGTGCGGACAGGTTGAGAGAGCAGTTAATAAGTATTTGGTATCATAAGCTTTATTAATAGGAGCATGCAGTACAAGAGCAAAGAGGTTGTGTTGGATTTATACAGGACACTATCTCAGCCTCACAGAAACATAGAAAATAGGAGTAGGCGAATTGGCACCTTGAGCCTGCTCCACTATTCATTATAATCATGGTTGATCTGCGATCTCAATGCCGTACTCATGCTCTCTCCTCATACCCCTTGACGTCTTTTGACTAGAAATGTATCTATTTCCTTCTGAAATTTATGCAACGACTTTGCCTCCACAGCCTTCAGCTGGAGTACTGCATCCAATTCCACATGCTGCACTTTAGATAGGGTGTGATGGTATTGGAGAGAGTGCAGAAAAGATTCACGAGGATAGTTCCAGGAATGAGGATTTTAAGTAATTGTCAAAGGCGACATGAGGAAAAGCTCTCTCATGCATTAATGGTTGGGATCTGATGTGTGGTGAAGGCAGCTTCAAGCAATGCATTCAGAAGGGAATTAGAATGTGCCGGGTTATGGGGAGAAGAGTGGGGAATGGTACTAGGTGAATTTATTTTTTGGAAGGTTGGTGCAGAAATGATGGGCTGAATGGCTTCCTTCTGCACTGTAATAATTCTGAGAGTCGGTGAGGAAGAGTTCAGTGGTGATCCAGTGCTGAAGTCTTGAAAGGGAAAGTTATTTTTTTTAAGACCCATTTTTCTACCAGGTAAATGAACAGAGCTTATTTTGTTCCCAACTTCAGCTGCACAGCAAGGAGAAGGGCATTGAAATCTATTTCTATTGCTCGTCTCAATACTAATCTTAAACAAATACAATGCATGTGGCCACTAATCCGATCAGCTTGCCCTGGTCTTCTCAGTCTACCCTGAAGACTATTAGCGGAATAATAGTTTTACCAGGCAACTGTTATTTTTAACTTTTAACAAAAAACACTTTTGACAGGATTAGTTTAAATTGAAAGTATTTCCCTCGCCTTAAAAAAAACTCTACTATTCCTATTTGAACCACATGCAAGATTTAACTGCACACAGGGTTTTCTTACATCAGGCAATCCAAAATCACATTTGATGAACAATTCGAGTAGGAATTAAAATTCATTAAATTTCAAGTTTAAAAACTAATTTCTTTGAAAAATTATTACAATGTCAATTTATGATGAAGTCACGCCAATTCTGGTCTTATTTTGCTATGGCGAACTCAATCTGCTAAAATGAAGTAGTGCACACATGGCTAGCTTGTAGAAATTAATTCGTTAAAAATGTCATAAATATAACAGTGCATATCGACACTTGAATTATCTGTAATTCTAATAAGCCAGCTAAAAAGATAATTCCTTTGCAGCCTGAATATACTGAACTTTCTATGAGGAACAGTCATAAAAGATGGCCATAGCATCAAGGATTATGATACACCACATTGTTATGGTGCTGGCTAAGAGTCCAATCTTCATAGAATTTACAGTGCAGGTGTCTTCGAGTCTACACCGGCCCTTGGAAAGACCACCCAACCTAAACACACACCTCCACCCTATCCCTGTAATCCAGTAACTCCACCTAACCTTTTTGGACACGAAGGGCAATTTAGCATGGCCAATGCACCCAGCTTGCACATCTTTGGACTGTGGGAGAAAACCGGAGCACCCGGAGGAAACTCACGCAGACACGGGGAGAATGTGCAGACTCCGCACAGACAGCGATCCAAGCCAGGAATCGAATCTGGGACCCTAGAGCTGTGAACAACTGTGCTAACCACTGTGCTACCGTGCTGCCCATTTTTGAAATTAGAAAGTTGCAATGGATTGAATGCACACATAATGTTCATCAAATTATAGAGTAAAAAAACAGAATTGCCTTAAACATCCAGCAATTCCATAGTTAAAAATTGTCCACATGTGAGATAAAAACAAAAGATAAGTACGGATCCTCAAAAGGCATAAATGCGACTGTTAGATGGAAGGGAAGAAAATCTGAGGACGCTCATTTTTGATCAGAGTAATGTTTGTTTAGAGATGAAAACAGAATTATTAGAAGTTTCTTCTAGTAAAATCAATTTTTTTTGGGTCTCCTTCTCTATGAGCTGATCCAGCAAATGTTGAAGAGCAACACAATGGAAACAATGTTGCTGTGGGTTCGAGGCAACTGAGGAAATGTTCAAGATTGAGAAATCATGCTGTATGTTGGCAATCCTGCATTCACAACCTGCAGGAAGGTTCTCAAGGTTGATTGTCATTCGTAGAAAAATTAAAAGTTTACAATAAAGATGTGCTGGATGTTTCCTATGAATGACATCACAGCAGATGCGAAAAAAGGAATACAAAATATTGTGGATGCTGGAAATTAAAAATAAAAACAAAATGTTGTTAATACTCTGGTGTGGCAGCATCTGTGGAGAGAGAAACAGTTAGCATGTCATGTCTGTGACCTTTCAGCAGAAATGTTAGAAATGTTTTGAGCAAAGGGGAGAAAATGGTAAGAAGAACAAAAGGACAAGGTAGAGGGTAGGAGAGGTTAAATGACAAAAGGTTTCATGGTTCAATGTAACAGTCAGGAAACACAGTCACCGTCAATTAACATCTCTTTAAATTCCTTAAAGAGCTGGCTATGGGGCCAATCGGTTTGTGATTGCAATTTTTAAATGTTTAGCCAGAGAACCAGAACAGTCTTGTTTATGTTAGTGCACAGCTGTCAGGGTCACCACTGGGTGCAAGTAAATTGCATTATTGTTGCTTTTAAATCAAATCTGTGGGGCCAACTAGCGCCAGCACGCGCACTGCTCCTAACATTGTAATTCATGGCCGCTTTCTACCCAGTTTTCCTGGAGGAATTGCCTGCACAAACCGTCAAGGCAATGACAATCCCCAAACATAGCTGCCCCCTCCCCTGTCTTTGCCACTGGCTCCCAGCAGGCAGCTCCAGTCACCGTGGAAGCACTCAGCGCCTCTAATTGGGTGTCAAGCTCGCCTCCTGACTAATTAGACTATTCAAATATCACATCGCAAGAGCAATGCAGCTGAGGCATAGAATTCATCTGGGTGTCAGGTTCCTGACCCCACTTTGAAAATCCGGCCCATGTGGTCAGTGCATCTTGAAGAGAATGGGGTGATGGGAGGGTGGGACTGAGAGCAGCATTTCAGGGGACTTCAAGGAGGCAAGTGTATGGAGAACAAGCATTAGAGTCAAGGTTCAAAGTGATGCTGATATGGACTAGGACTTGGTGGAAAACAGCAATAAGACAAAGGGAAAAATAAAACATAGTCCAAGTAACAGAAAACTGTGGCAGCTAAATTTGAGCTCAAATGTTGAGTGATATGCTACCATTTTCTGACTCTGACCCAGAGTAAGGTGGCAGCCAAAAATTTTGATGGATTCAAGGTTAAATGTTAGAAAAAAAGAACAACATTGGTTCAGTTAAGATTAAGTCAGAAGAAATTTTGGCTCTTGAAATTGGACAGGCAGTCTAATAATTAGATATAGTAAAGTTGACCCTGTGCACAGAGGGGAAGCTTCCCATTGGAGGCCGGTGCTGTGATTATAACTTACATTTATACAGCACCTTTATTATAGTGAAACATCGCAAGGCATTATACTAGGGAAAGTAATCAAAATCTTGGTCAAAGAAGTATATTTTAGAGGGTGGCATCATGGTGCAATGGTTGGCACTGCTGCCTCACGACGCCGAGAACCCGGGTTCCATTCTGGCCGTGAATCACTGTCCTTGTGAGTTTGCACATTCTCCCCGTGTCAGAGTGGATCGCACACCCACAACCCAAAGATGTGCAGGGTAGGTGGATTGGCCACGTTGCGCACAGGGTCAACTTTACTATATCTGAGGCAGCACGGTGGCCTAGTGGTTAGCACAACCGCCTCATGGCGCTGAGGTCCCAGGTTCGATCCCGGCTCTGGGTCACTGTCCGTGTGGAGTTTGCATATTCTCCCCGTGTCTGTGTGGGTTTCGCCCCCACAACCCAAAAATGTGCAGAGTAGGTGGATTGGCCACGTTAAATTGCCCCTTAATTGGAAAAAAAAAAATGAATTGGGTACTCTAAATTTAAAAAAAATTTAATTCAAAAATGTTTATTGTTAGGATTGTTTGAAAGGAGGAAAAAGAGACAGAAAAATTTAGATGAGGAATTCCAGAGTAGAGAAAATAGGCACCTGAAGCCACGGCTGCTAATGGTGGGAAAATGGGTATGTGCAAGAGTCAGAATCTCGGAGGTTGGAGGAAGTCACAGTGTTAGGGAGGGGCAAGCGCTGGATGATTTGGAAAACAAGGAAGAGAATTTGAAAATGCAAATTGCTGAACCCAGAGCCTTGCTAGGCCAGTGAGCACAGGGATCACACGAACAAGACTTGGTGCAAGTTAGGAGGCGACCAGCAGAGGTTTGTATGGAAACTTCCGATGGCAGCCAAGGTGCGAGTGGTCACATATTTGGTGACTCCCGCTCAAAGTGGAATTTTCTGGTCCTATCCCACCTGATATGAGGGGTGTTTGCTGGCAAATGGTGTATAAGCACTGAAGGATTACAATACTCCTCCAAAGGGGCCGGTTTATGGCTTGCTGACGAGGAGTGTAAAAAATAAGAGACAAATAAGAGAATATAAGAGAATAGTCAAGGTACGACACAAGGTACGATGGCAGAAGGTGCTGGGGCTTGTTGCCCACCCGATGGTCTACAGAGCAGCTTATGAACATCTTGAACAACAAGTTCCAGCAGCAGAGGAAGGAGGCCTCAGAGGACCTGGCTAAAGTGGTGGAGCCGCTTAGGGTGGCTATCAAGAGAATGGAGCAGAGGCTGAGGCGCAAAGGCCTGGTGCGCCAGAGTGTAATAATGTAATAATCTTTATTGTCACAAGTAGGCTTACATTGCAATGAAGTTGACCCCGGGATAAGGGATTAATGCACTGAACAGTTGACTTGTTGCAGCTGGATTCGTATGTGCTGCAGCTTTGGTTTTTGCAATGAGTACTGAAAAAGATTCAAGAGTGATGATTAGCATGAACGTGGTGAACACCAGACTGTGAAGCATTGTATATGCACAGCTGTCTTGCAGGCCTGGGGATGTATCACCCATCAGTGTAGCTGCAAGTAAATGGCTGCAGCAAGTTATATATTTCAACAGGGAGGAATGTCTGGGAGGGATGCATTTTATTCAAAGTACTTTTGCTTTTTTCACAGAAATAAATGATTAATTTACCTTCCGTTTACTTGAGCATTTGATAACGGCCATTTCTATGTCAGTTACAAGGTATGTATGTCCTCATTGATCCTGGAGGGCCTCCGTTGTGAATAGTTTTTTCTTTATGTTGGCATTGCTGGCAAGGCCAGCATTTGTTGCCCAAATAAAAGTCTCTTGAACTGAGTGACTTGCTCGACCATTTCAGAGAGTTAAGTGTCAACCACATTGCTCTGGGTCTGGTGTCACATGTAGCTAAACAGGTAACGATTTTGTTCCTTCAAGACATTAGTGAAACAGATGGATTTTTACGACAACTAATGATAGCTTCATGGTTACCATTACTAAGACTAACTTTCAATTCTGATTTATTAATTGAATTAAATTTAAATTCTATTAGTTGCCAGGGCGGGATTTGAACCCACACACCCCGAGCCTCTGGATTACTTGGAATCTCTTGAAAAATTAGGAAGAAAAATTGTATTTATGTAACCCTCAATGTCTTTTGAAATTTGCATGCAATTAACTTGTTTTTGTGATGAATCAGTTTTGTGATCAACACTTGGACAAATGCAATAAATTTATACAAAACAAGATCCTACAGTCCACAATGTAATGATGGACTAATAATAATAATAATAATAATCTTTATTGTCTATTTAATCTAATTGAGGGAGGAAAGCTGTCCAGGACAAATCAGTGCTCCTCTTTGGACAGGGCCCCGCTCGAGGCCTCTGTCTATCCCATGTTCCAAATCCGCTCTTCACACCCCACACCCAGAAACGCCAATATAAAAGAAAGCACACTCACCCTCTCTGTTACCATTCTCATTAAATTCACCAATCCGCCCATACTGTGAACCCATATTCCCCACATTTAACATTTCCAAAGTTCAGTCTCCTCATACTCCTCCCAGTCCATGGTCTCTCATAAACTTACTCGCCTCCTCCAGCACATCAAAATAAAACTCCTGATTCAGGTGTGTGACCCACAGACGAGCAGGGTACAGCGCCTCAAACTTCACCCCCTCCTTGTAGAGGACAGCCTTGATCCAGTTGTAGCCAGTCCACGCTTGGCCAACTCCACACTCAGGTCCTGGTATATTTTCAGCTTGCTCCCCTCCCAGATGCACTTCTTTTTAAAAAATATTATCTTTATTGTCACAATTACCCTTAAGTAGATCACGTTTACTCCTATGCTTGGATGTAATGCAGTCTTATCAAGCTTTTCCTAAATACAAAAGATACTATTTAACACATCCTACTCACAGTTGATAGAATAAAAATAATTTTATCAAAACTTTTAGAAAGAAATAAAATAAAATTTGATGGTGGACACCACAATTAAAGATGAAGAACGTGTAAAAATGACACTGCAATAAGTTGTGTTGTAGCTAGTATCACTGAAGAAACAAATAACCGAATAACCAATACGAGAACTGGAAATGGAAGGTTCACATCTGGTTACTCCAGGAAGTAAGATTCCTGAAGACGGTGATGATGCTGGTATAAACTCACAACACAATTGCTCCTGTAGATACAGAAGTCCTGTCAATCTAATAGATGCATCACAACCTTTAGATACCAACAATTCGTGAAGTGTTAGGAAAGTGAAAGCAGTTGGGCAGCACGGTGGCGCAGTGGTTAGCACTGCTGCCTCACGGCACCGAGGACCCGAGTTCGATCACGGCCTTGGGTCACTGCCTGTGTGGAGTTCTCACATTCTCCCCGTGGCTGCATGGGTCTCACCCCTACAACCCAAAGATGAGCAGGTGAGGTAGATTGACCACGCTAAATTTCCCCTTAATTGGAAAAAAAGAATTGGGTACTCTAAATTTATTTTTTAAAAAGGAAAGTGAAAGCACATTATAAAACAGTGATCCAATAGCACTATCTTCAGTGATAGTATTGCAATACCGTTGTCTGCTAACTGTACATTTAATTTTTAGTTGAAGTATCTGTAAACATATTGATGATAAAGAAGAGCACAACATGTTAAATTATGTAGTTTACCTTGAATTTTTAAGCAGTTAAGAGCTTTGCTGGTGGTAATGCACGAGAGAACACAGTGCTATAGATTTCAGGGTATCTGAGTACGTAGTTACTGTGTGTTGCATTAATGCCAAGTGTGCTTTCTAGTCCTGCTTTAGAGCACAGACTTGGATTTCAAAACTTAAACGCCCCAAAGACTGTAATAATTTCCGCTCATACATGCTGTCAAACACAGCATACACTACATTCCAACGCATTGTGTGTTTATTCCAGTGTTCTCTGTGGTCCTTCAATCCAGAGCTTTGAGGTAAAAGGAGACACACTGAACTTTAGCCGTTACTGGATTCAGCCATCTTGCACTTTGACCCCACCGAGACACACAATTACTCAATTTTCTGATTGCAAATGTTCACTGCCTCCAGTTCCATCCTCTCACACAGTTCTAATACAGCCAAGACTACTAAATGCAACGGATGGGATGCATTGTGTGTAGTCCAAAATGTCCCATTTTACCACAATTTAATGGAAAGCTTGAAATTTCATCCTACTGCAACAGTATTATTTGTATGTATACATCTACTGTCGGTAATTTTTCATAACTTTTATTTTGAATTATATAGAAAGACTTGGATTTATATGCACCTGATGAATTAAGGCAGGATTTTTCAAAGTCAAGGTTGCGACTTTGGGTGTCAGGAAGGTCGCGGATCTCACAACAGAATCTGCTGGAGAGAGCTGCACAGGAAAGTCCAGGGCAGGACAAAGCTGTGGTAGTTTTAAGAGATCTAGAGCCTCTGGTTAACGGCCCTGAAAACAGAAACTTAACACGGAACAAAACAGTACCAAGATGATTTCTTGAGGTATGGTTTTGTCAATTGTGACAATGCAAATAAGGAGGCAAAGCCCATGTGTGTTATCTGCAGGGAAGTACTGGCAAATGAGAGAAGTTTCAGATTTTGAAAGAAAAGTGGTGTGTAGGGAAATCCTCTTGTGACCATTGGTCACATAAAGGGCTGTTCCCGTTCAAAGTCACAGAATAGGGCTCTTTTTCCCCCGATCAGGGTGGACTTTTGCTGAAAAGGCTAAGGTGAATGTTAGAGGAGTAGTTTACCCCTGGAATGGTATGTCTTCTGATCACCGGACCCAGCAGAAAACAGTGAGAGGTTTGGCTGGAAAGTTGAAACAGTCTTCTTTTTCACAGACAGTCTCTTCCAGCATGCAGGCGGGGGAGGGGCAAGCTGTAAGGCCCCAGATACAGGAACTGATGACTTTTATCAAGTAGGAATTTCATAAACAGAAGAAAGAAATGCATGAGGATCATGCTAAGGCCATTGCAGAAGCTGTGGCACCCCTGAAGAGTACTTTGGAGCGGATGGAGAGGTGTTTGGAGGTGCAGGGGTCACAGATTCGGGTGATTGAAGGAGTGATCTCGGACCACAGCGATCGTGGGGTGGCTCTGGAGGTGGAGGTGGAGCTCCAAGGAGATCTTTGTAAAACGTTGAGGGCAAAGGTTGAGGAGCAGGAGAATACCTCGAGAAGACAGAACCTGCGAATACTGGGCCTGCCTGAAGGAGTAGAAGGCGTGAGTGTCACGAGGTACATCTTGAGGATGTTGGCTGGACTGGTGGCAGAAAGGGTGCAAGATAAGGCACCTGAATTGGACCGAGCGTATAGGTCTCTGAGGCAAAAGCCTAGAGTTGGGGAGCTACCGCGGGCGGTGATCGTGAGACTCCATAAATTTGTGGAGCAAGAGAAAATTCTACGGTGGGCCAGGGAGCCGCAGGTATGAATGGCAAGGGAGCTGGGGGGGTTTATGGATGGGTGTGGTGGATCCATGGCACTTTCAGAACCAGGGGGAAGGGAGTATTCCTTCTTTTCACACGTCTATAAGGTGTATTCGAGGATTGATTACTTTGTCGTGAGTCGGGAGATTTTGGTTGGGGTGCACGGGGGCAGAGTATGCAAGCGTAGTTATCTCGGACCATGCACCCCACTGGCTGGATATTCTGTTCAGTCCGGGAAGAGAGCAGAGGCCGGGGTGGAGGTTTGACTCGGGGTGTTGGCGGATGGAGGTTGTTGTGATAAGGTGGGGTTGGCGATTAGGGATTATATGGAGTTCAATCAGAATGGGGAGGTGTCGGCGGGCATTTTTTGGGAAGCACTGAAGGCAGTGGTCCGGGGAGAAATTATCTCATTTACGGTTCGTGCGAATAAGGAAAGGAGGGCGGAACATGACCATCTAGTGAGCGAGATAGTGGAGGTGGACAGGAAATATTTGAGGGTGCCCACTGTGGAGGAATTGGCGAGGAGGAAAAAGTTGCAGGGTCACTTTGACAGGCTGACAAAGGGGAGGGTGGTAGGGCAACTGTGTAGGGCATCTCTGGTTTATTGCCGGTGCCACGTGCTAGTGAGGTTAGGAAAAGGGAGAGAGTGCAGATAAACACGTGGCTGCAGGGATGGTGTAGGAGGGAGGGTTTCAGGTACGTGGATAATTGGAGCACATTTTGGAGAAGGTGAGACCTGTACAGGGGGCTTGAGTTTAAGAGCCGCGGGGTTATGCTGCAACTATACATGACCCTGGTGAGACAACATTTGGAGTATCGTGTGCAAATCTGGTCACCTCATTATAGGAAGGATGTGGAAGCATTGGAAAGGGTGCAAAGGATGCTGCCTGGTTTGCAGGATAGGTCTTATGAGGAAAGCCAAGGCTTTTCTCTTTGGAGCGGAAGAGAATGAGAGGCGACTTAATAGAGGTTTATAAGATGATGAGGGGGAGTGGACGTTCAGAGACTATTTCCTCGGGTGGATGTAGCTGTTACAAGGAGGCATAACTGTAAGATTCCGGGTGGGAGATATAGGAGGGATATCCGAGGTAGCTTCTTTACTCAGAGAGTGATTAGGGTGAGGAATGGACTGCCTGCTGTGATAGAGGAGTCGGCCACTTTAGGAACTTTCAAGTGGTTATTGGATAGGCACATGGAGCACACCAGAATGACAGGGAGTGGGATAGCTTGATCTTGGTTTCGGACAATGCTCGGCACAACATCGAGGGCCGAAAGGCCTGTTCTGTGCTGTACTGTTCACTGTCCCTGGCTCCTTCACGTGCAAGAAGTGTGTTCAGTTGCAGCTCTTGTTAGACCGCTTGACGGCTCTGGAGTTGCGGATGGACTCACTTTGGAGCATCCGCGATGCTGAGGAGGTCGTGGATAGCACGTTTAGCGAGTTGGTCACACCGCAGGTGAAGGTTACCGAGGGAGATAGAAAATGGGTGACCAAAAGAAAGAGCAAGAGTAGGAAGGCAGTGCAGGTGTCCCCTGCGGTCATCTCCCTGCAAAACAGATATACCGCTTTGGATACTGTTGAGGGAGATGGCTCACCAGGGGAAGGCAGCAGCAGCCAGGTTCATGGCACCGTGGCTGGCTCTGCTGCACAGCAGGGCAGGAAGAAAAATGGCAGGGCTATAGTGATAGGGGACTCGATCGTAAGGGGAATAGACAGGCGGTTCTGTGGACGCAATCGAGACTCCAGGATGGTATGTTGCCTCCCTGGTGCAAGGGTCAAGGATGTCTCGGAGCGGCGACAGGACATTCTAGGGGGGGGAGGGTGAACAGCCAGCTGTCGTGGTGCACATAGGCACCAACGATATAGGTAAAAACGGGATGAGGTCCTACAAGCGGAATTCAGGGAGTTAGGAGTTAAACTAAAAAGTAGGACCTCAAAGGTAATAATCTCAGGATTGCTACCAGTGCCACGAGCTAGTCAGAGTAGGAATGTCAGGATAGATAGGATGAATGCGTGGCTCGAGAGATGGTGCAAGAGGGAGGGATTCAAATTCCTGGGGCATTGGGACCGGTTCTGGGGGAGGTGGGACCAGTACAAACCGGACGGTCTGCACTTGGGCAGGACTGGAACCGATGTCCTAGGGGGGGTGTTTTGTAGAGCTGTTGGGGAGGGTTTAAACTAATGTGGCAGGGGGATGGGAACCAATGCTGGAAGTTGGAAGGTAGTAAAACAGGGACAGAAACAAAAGGAAGTAAGGGGAAAAGTGCAAGGCAGAGAAGACATAGTCAGAAATCCATAAGGGCGACAGTACAAGGTACAGTGACTGAGGGGAGCACAGTGAATAGGCCCAGTAATAACAAAAGGAATAAAACTGGAGATGTTAAGATTCAAAACAGAGGTAAAAAAACCAACATAAGTGTACTTTACCTGAATGCTCGTAGTATTCGGAATAAAGTAAATGAGTTGGTGGCACAAATCATCGTGAAGGACTATGATTTAGTGGCCATTACTGAAACATGGTTAAAGGATGGTCACGACTGGGAGTTAAATATCCGAGGGTATCAAACAATTCGGAAGGACAGAGTGGATGGTAAGGGAGGTGGTGTTGCTCTGTTATTTAAGGATGACATCCGGGCAATAGTAAGGGATGACATCGGTGCTATGGAGGATAAGGTTGAATCCATTTGGGTGGAAATCAGGAATAGTAAGGCAAAAAAGTCACTGATAGGAGTAGTCTATCGGCCACCAAATAGTAACGAGATGGTGGGGCAGGCAATAAACAAAGAAATAACTGATGCATGTAGAAATGGTACAGCAGTTATCATGGGGGATTTTAATCTACATGTCGATTGGTTTAACCAGGTCGGTCAAGGCAACCGTGAGGAGGAGTTTATAGAATGTATCCGCGATAGTTTCCTAGAACAGTATGTAATGGAACCTACGAGGGAACAAGCGGTCCTAGATCTTGTCCTGTGTAATGAGACAGGATTGATTCATGATCTCATAGTTAGGGATCCTCTCGGAAGGAGCGATCACAATATGGTGGAATTTAAAATACAGATGGAGGGTGAGAAAGTAAAATCAAATACTAGTGTTTTGTGTTTAAACAAAGGAGATTACAAGGGGATGAGAGAAGAACTAGCTAAGGTAGACTGGGAGCTAAGACTTTCTGGTGGAACAGTTGAGGAACAGTGGAGAACCTTCCAAGCGATTTTTCACAGTGCTCAGCAAAGGTTTATACCAACAAAAAGGAAGGACGGAAGAAAGAGGGAAAATCGACCGTGGATATCTAAGGAAATAAGGGAGAGTATCAAATTGAAGGAAAAAGCATATAAAGTGGCAAAGATTGCTGGGAGATTAGAGGACTGGGAAATCTTTAGGGGGCAACAGAAAGCTACTAAAAAAGCTATAAAGAAGAGTAAGATAGAGTATGAGAGTAAACTTGCTCAGAATATAAAAACAGACAGTAAAAGTTTTTACAAATATATAAGACAAAAAAGAGTGGCTAAGGTAAATATTGGTCCTTTAGAGGATGAGAAAGGAGTTTTAATAATGGGAAATGAGGAAATGGCTGAGGAACTGAACAGGTTTTTTGGGTCGGTCTTCACAGTGGAAGACACAAATAACATGCCAGTGACTGATAGAAATGAGGCTATGACAGGTGAGGACCTTGAGACGATTGTTATCACTAAGGAGGGAGTGATGGGCAAGCTAATGGGGCTAAAGGTAGACAAGTCTCCTGGCCCTGATGGAATGCATCCCAGAGTGCTAAAAGAGATGGCTAGGGAAATTGCAGATGCACTAGTGATAATTTACCGAAATTCACTAGACTCTGGGGTGGTCCCGGTGGATTGGAAATTAGCAAACGTGACGCCACTGTTTAAAAAAGGAGGTAGGCAGAAAGCAGGAAATTATAGCCCAGTGAGTTTAACTTCGGTAATAGGGAAGATGCTGGAATCTATCATCAAGGAAGAAATTGCGAGGCATCTGGATAGAAATTGTCCCATTGGGCAGACGCAGCATGGGTTCGTAAAAGGCAGGTCGTGCCTAACTAATTTAGTGGAATTTTTTGAGGACATTACCAGTGCAGTGGATAACGGGGAGCCGATGGTTGTGGTATATCTGGATTTCCAGAAAGCCTTTGACAAGGTGCCACACAAAAGGTTGCTGCATAAGATAAAGATGCATGGCATTAAGGGTAAAGTAGTAGCATGGATAGAGGATTGGTTAATTAATAGAAAGCAAAGAGTTGGGATAAATGGGTGTTTCTCTGGTTGGCAATCAGTAGCTAGTGGTGTCCCTCAGGGATCCGTGTTGGGCCCACAATTGTTCACAATTTACATTGATGATTTGGAGTTGGGGACCAAGGGCAATGTGTCCAAGTTTGCAGATGACACTAAGATGAGTGGTAAAGCGAAAAGTGCAGAGGATACTGGAAGTCTGCAGAGGGATTTGGATAGGTTAAGTGAATGGGCTCGGGTCTGGCAGATGGAATACAATGTTGACAAATGTGAGGTTATCCATTTTGGTAGGAATAACAGCAAACGGGATTATTATTTAAACGATAAAATATTAAAGCATGCCGCTGTTCAGAGAGACTTGGGTGTGCTAGTGCATGAGTCACAGAAGGTTGGTTTACAAGTGCAACAGGTGATTAAGAAGGCAAATGGAATTTTGTCCTTCATTGCTAGAGGGATGGAGTTTAAGACTAGGGAGGTTATGTTGCAATTGTATAAGGTGTTAGTGCGGCCACACCTGGAGTATTGTGTTCAGTTTTGGTCTCCTTACTTGAGAAAGGACGTACTGGCGCTGGAGGGTGTGCAGAGGAGATTCACTAGGTTAATCCCAGAGCTGAAGGGGTTGGATTATGAGGAGAGGTTGAGTAGACTGGGACTGTACTCGTTGGAATTTAGAAGGATGAGGGGGGATCTTATAGAAACATTTAAAATTATGAAGGGAATAGATAGGATAGATGCGGGCAGGTTGTTTCCACTGGCGGGTGACAGCAGAACTAGAGGGCATAGCCTCAAAATAAGGGGAAGTAGATTTAGAACTGTGTTTAGGAGGAACTTCTTCACCCAAAGGGTTGTGAATCTATGGAATTCCTTGCCCAGTGAAGCAGTTGAGGCTCCTTCATTACATGTTTTTAAGGTAAAGATAGATAGTTTTTTGAAGAATAAAGGGATTAAGGGTTATGGTGTTCGGGCCGGAAAGTGGAGCTGAGTCCACAAAAGATCAGCCATGATCTCATTGAATGGCGGAGCAGGCTCGAGGGGCCAGATGGCCTACTCCTGCTCCTAGTTCTTATGTTCTTATGTTTTTATGTTCTTATCTCTATGTTAAGAGGGGTGCAATACGAGTATGGGGAGAAGGCGAGTCGCATGCTGGCGCACCAGCTGCGGAGGCAGGCTGCGTCCAGGGAAATATTGAAGATCCGGACTGGGGCTGTGGTGTCAATGCCAGGGAAGCTAAATGAGGCATTGAGAGAGTATTACCGGGGACTTTGAGAGGCAGATCCAGGAGCAGAGTAGGGGAACACGGGGTGGTTTCTGGACGAGCTGGAATTTCCCCAGGTGGAGGAAGCAAAGAGGCAGGCGTTGGAGGAGCCCCTGGGGCTGAGGGAGGTACTGGATAGTATCAGGGGAATTAAGTTGGGGAAGGCCCCTGGGCCGGATGGGTACCCGGCAGAATTTTATAAGAAATTTGCGGCAGACCTGGCACCACTTCTGTTGGGGGCGTTTAATGAAGCACTGGAGAAGGGGAGTTGCCGGAGACAATGAAGCAGGCAGTAATCACACGAATCATAAAAATAGGGAAGGATCCGGTGGAATGTGGGTCGTATCGACCCATATCACTATTGAACACGGATGTGAAGGTATTGACTAAATTGTTGGCGGGGAGGATGGAGGATTGCGTCCCGGGGGTGGTTGCAGAAGATCAAACACGCTTCGTGAAGGGCAGGCAGCTCGCGAGTAATATAAGACAGCTGTTGAATGTGGTGATGAATCCGTCTAGAGCTCTGGTACCGGAGATGGTGGTGTCTATGGACGCTGAGAAAGCATTTGATCGGGTGAAGTGGCAGTACTTGTTCGAAGTTTTGGGAAGGTTTGGGTTTGGGCCGAGATTTGTGGCATGGGTGCGGTTGCTGTATGTGGCAGCGAGGGTGAGGACGAATGACATGAGCTCATGAAGCTTTGACTTACACAGGGGTACCAGGCAGGGGTGCCCGCTGTCGCTGCTGCTGTTTGCGATGGCCATAGAGCCATTGGCGATGGCTCTCAGGGGGTCGGCAGAGTGGCAGGGGATAATGAGGGGACAGAGGGAGCATCGGGTATTGCTCTATGCCGATGACCTCTTGCTGTATGTTTCGGATCTGTTGGAGAATATGGGAAGGATTACGGGCCTGTTGGGGAGGTTTGGAGGGTTGTCGGGAAACAAACTGAATGTAGGGATAAGCAAGGTATTCCCGGTGAATGAGATGGCACAGCAGGCTAATTTCGGGGGGATGCCATTTACGGTAGCGAGGGATAGGTTTAGGTACTTGGGGATTCAGGTAGCGAGGGAATGGACAGGGCTCCATAGGTGGAACTTAACGAAGCTGGTGGAGGAGGCCAGGGAGGATCTGAAGTGGTGGGATACACTGCACTTAACGTTGGCGGGGAGGGTCCAAGTGGTGAAAATGAATATTCTGCCGAGGTTCTTGTTTATCTTTCAGGCTCTCCCAATCTTTATACCAAAGGCCTTTTTTTGGAAAGTGGACACAATCATCTCTGACTTTGTACAGGCGGGGAAGGTGCCAAGGGTGGGAAGGGCCCTGCTACAAAGGCTGATGCAGCAGGGAGGGTTGGCGTTGCCAAACTTGTTTCATTATTATTGGGCAGCGAATGTGGACAAGGTGCGCGGTGGTGGGAAGGAGAAGGAGTAGAGTGGGTTAGGATGGAGGAGGAATCTTGTAAGGAGTCTAGTTTGAGGGCTATGGTGACGGCAGCATTGCCAATGGCTCAGAGTAGGTATTCAGGGAGCCCAGTGGTGCAGTCCGCGGTGAAGCTATGGAATCAGCTGAGGAGGCATTTTGGGGTGGAAGGATGTCGGTGCTAACACCATTGTGCGAGAATCGTGGGGGGGGGGGGGGGGGGGGGGAGAGAGAGAGAGAGAGAATAGATAGTGTGTACAGGAGGTGGCGGGAAGTGGGCTGGTCAAGTTGAGGGATTTGTATTTGGTGGAAGGGTTCGCCAGTCTGGAGGAGCAAAGGGAGAGGGTAGAGCTGCCGAGGGGTAGTGAGTTCGGGTATCTACAGGTTAGGGACTTTGCACAAAAGGTCTGGAGGGGGTTCCCGAGATTGCCGGGATGCACCCTGCTGGAGCGACTGCTGCTTCCGAATGTGGAAGGGGAGGGAAGAATTGGGGATATATAAAGGGCTGGGGGAGCAGGGAGGCGAGCGGGTGGTGAAGATCAAGGAGAAATGGGAACCGGAGTTGGGAATGGAGATCAATTGGGAAGTATGGAGTGAGGCACTGTGATGGGTAAACGGGACCTCCTCTTGTGCATGGATGAGCCTGATCCAGTTCAAGGTGGTGCACAGGGTGCATATGACTCGGGCGAGAATGTGTGGGTTCTTTCAGGGGGTAGCAGATGAGTGTGAGAGGTGTGGGTGGGGGCCAGAGAATCATGCGCACATGTTTTGGGGTTGTGGAAAATTGGGAAGTTTCTGGGCGGGAGTGTTCGCGGTCTTTTTTTTTTATAAATTTAGATTAGCCAATTATTTTTTCCAATTAAGGGGCAATTTAGCGTGGCCAATCCACCTACTCTGCACATTTTGTTTTGGGTTGTGGGGGCGAAACCCACGCAGACACGGGGAGAATGTGCAAACTCCACACGGACAGTGACCCAGAGCCGGGATCGAACCTGGGACCTCAGCGCCGTGAGGCGGTTATGCTAACCACTAAGCCACCGTGCTGCCCGTGTTCACGGTCTTAGCCAGGATAGTGGAGGAGGGAGTTGACCCGGACCCTTTGGTGGCGATATTTGGGTTTTCAGAGAAGCCGGAGCTCATGGAGAGGAGGAAGGCTCATGTCTCGGCCTTCGCCTCTCTGATTGCACGGCGACGACTTTTGCTGGAGTGGCGGTTGGCATCGCCACCGGGGGTAGCAGCATGGTTGGGTGACCTGTATGACTTCCTGCGGTTAGAGAAGATAAAGTATGAGTTAAGGGGCTCAGCAGAGGAGTTTGAGAAAAGGTGGGAGATTTTTGGAGCTGTTCGTCGCGGGGGGGGGAATGGATGATGGGGAAGGGGGGGGGGGGGGGGGGGGGGGGGGGGTGAAAAAGGAGAAAAATCTGTACAAAATGTATAGTTGAATGTTGGGAAGAATGTTTCCCGGGGTGTTTATTTGCTGTAACCTACTTTGATACAAATTTGAATAAAATGCGTTTAAAAAAAAAGAAAAGCGGTGTGAGAAAAATTCCTTTTCAGGTTGAGATCCCAGAGTCAATTATTAACTAACAGCGGAATCCAAATTAAAGACTATGCTGCTGCAGCTTACCGGTAATACCATATTAAAAACACAGCAAAGGCCCACGAGGCTGTCAGCATTCTGGTGTAGCATCTCCCAAGAGTATCCAGGTATCCAGTGCTGAGTAACAAAGCATTTAGTTGCTATTGCCCTTCACGATGACCTACATCTGTTTTCATAAAGATGAAGATAACACAAAGAAACTGGCTGCTTCTGCCTGTCTGCTCATTTACTTTAATGGACCTTGTTAAATACAGCCCCTCAATCTCCCGGATTTGCTATAATGGAATGTATTTTGAAAAATGATATGGTTATTCCAGGGCTCCACAGCAATATTTCTCAGCCATGGTCTTAACAATCAAATTCTATTTTTATTACATGCGATTTCAGGGATTTTGAAACTGATCTCTTTGGAATTGTACTGCACAATTCTTCCCCTCATAATTAGCGCCATGGTTTATGGCGGTTGAGTTAAATTCTGCTTTTACTACCTAGGATTATAGGATTTTCATTAGTGCTTTTGAGATATTATTCAATTGGATCCACTTTCATAAAAGTTGCTAATCTGTGGTCTCGACTATTGAAGACACATCTAAGTATTTGAGATTCGTGCATACTCGGCCTCCTTTAAAATTAATTAATAACACACCGAGTAGCTGAGACATATAAGACCATAAGATATAGGAGGAGAATTAGGCAATTCAGCCCACTGAGTCTACTCTGCCATTCGATCAAGGCTGATACGTTTCTTATCCCAATTCTCCTGCTTTCGCCCCGTAACGCCTGATCCCCTTATTAATCAAGAACCTATTTATTTGTCTTTAAAACACTCAGTGCATTGTACTCCACAGCCTTCTGCGGCAAAGAGTTCCACAGATTCACCACCCTCTGGATGAAGAAATTCCTCTCATCTCAGCTTTAAAGGATTGTCCCTTCAGTCTGAGGCTGTGCCCACAGGTTCTAGTCTCCTCTCCTAGTGGAAACATCTTCATGTCCAGTCTATCTAGACCTCTCAGTATTCTGATGTTTCAATGAGATCCCCCCTCACCCTTCTAAACTCCATCAAGTGTAGACCCAGAGTTCTCAACCACTTCTCATGTGACAAGCCCTTCATTGCTGGGATCATACTTGTGAACCTCCTCAGGACTATCCTTCCTTCAACACGGGGCCCAAAACTGCTCACACTATTCAAAATGGTAGCATGATGTGGAGATGCCAGCGTTGGACTGGGGTGGGCACAGTAAGTATTCATACAACACCAGGTTAAAGTCCAACAGGTTTGTTTCGAATCACTAGCTTTCGGAGCACTGCTCCTTCCTCAGGCTCAGCTCATCTCATTCATTTTTTTCCCCCACTAGGGAGATGTTTAGAGATTTGAAAGGCTGTCCAGAAGAGAGGCTACAGTATTTATAAAGATTATTTATTCATCCCAACTTTAAAGTACAACACTATGTGGGCTATCACACAATATTCAAGAATGATGGACAACTACTGTTGAACTACTTAAAAAAAGAGACACAACCTGAACTGGGACTGGTCATACTGCTAAATTAAAGATACAATCTTTAAATTATCTTGTGGAATGAGCATGCTGAGATTCATATTGAAGACCCTCTGAAAATGATAGTTTTCCCTTGTGGAAAGGCAAACCACAGTCTTCTGTGATACTAATGATACGTAAAATACAAAAAATTGGAATGAGAACAAATATTACATAAAATATACATATAGGAGGTTAATTCCTTTCTGACATTTGGCATCTACCACAATGTGGTCATCCCTGCTCCCATGAAAGGTATACCCTGTCCTTTATTAACAGTCAACTTTATTCACTGGCACAGTTGACAAGAAGGAAGGCCTTTGCAGAGGAGACCAAAAGAAACTTCCCAAGTGACAGTGTTTCCACAGCTACTGTGTCAAAATAATAATGCTTGCTAAATGTATGGACTGCTAAAGCTCAATTTATCAACTATATTACTATAAGCCTGTGGAGCACACAAACAAATACGTTGGAAAGTGTTTCAAATATTCAATTAATGTTATTGTGCAGGCCAGGAACTACTGTTCTTTGCAAAACACGGCTGTACAAACTTGCTCCACTTAAAAGTAAAGAAACCATTAATCGCTACTTTCAATGGTCAACAATCTGGGTCAACAACTGAGAGCTAGCTGTTAAATGAGTGCAAAAAGCAGCCTGACAAAAATGGGTAGTGAGATCAGGCAGGCACTTTATCACACCAGGGTCTGAGAATAGAAGTTAAAAATCTCATTAATCACAGTCCCATATATGGAGATATTACTGCATATCCAGCCTACCATATCTCTGAATATAACCATCTACGCTAATCCCATTTCTCTGAAATTTTCCTGTATCCTTTTATCACTCTTCCTTTTCCAATATATATCCAAATCGATTTCATAGATTCAATCGCAAATGTGATAAGATATTCCATGTTCTCAGCCTTCTTTCTCACTTCTCCCTCATTCTGGTAATTATAAATCTATACCAACTTGTTACTGATTTGTTAATTAGTGCCAACAATATTCCACTATTCAATGCTACCAAGTCTTACGTAATTTAAAAATTCTCTACTACACCACCTCGACCCTCCCTGTTCGAGTGAATAAAGCCGCAAATTTCCAATTCTTTTGGGTAGGTATTAGCTGGAGCAACACTTGCCGGAGAGGGAGTGCAATGGAGCTTCAACATATTAAACCCTGGGATGGCGGGATTGTTTCACGGGGAGCGTTTGTGGCAACTGGGCCTGGATTGTCCACAGTTTTGAAGAATGAGAGATGATCTCACTGAAACTCACAAAATTCTTATAGGGCATAAGATGGTAGATGTAAAAAGGATGTTTCCCCTGTCTCGTGAGTCTAGAACCAGGGGGAACAGTCTCAGATAAGGGTCAAGAAATACAAAACTGAGATAAGGAGGGATTTCTTCAGTCAAATAATTCTTTACCCGAGAGGGCCGTGGAAGGTCAATCATTGAGCATGTGTAAGACAGAAATTGATAAATTTCTGGAGATGAATGAGATCGGGGATATGGAGATTGTGTGGGAAAGTGAAGTTGAGGTAGACGAATAGCCATGATCTAATCGAATGATAGAACAGACTCGCTGAGCCAATGTCCTGCTCCCATGATTCTGTGTTCCATCCAAATTAATCTCACTATCCTATTTTCTCCTTGTATCTGCTAACTTTTTGTGCTCTAATTTTCCTTTTAAATTGCCCAATGGTCTCAACTACTTTCTGTGGCAAAGCATTTCATGTTCCAACATTAGACGGGCTCACTCCCCTACATACATTCTTCTGAAGGCGTGTCTTTAATTGTCAATGTTTGTTTAGGAGATGGTAATTGAGTCCCTTTGAGAGCACTCTCCTCTTGTGAGTCCATCTGCAAATCAGAGCCTAAATGCACCTCTACCAGCTGGAATCGAGAACTCTGGGGTAATCACTAACAAGTTCAGCTGTAGAAATCTCAAAAAAAGTTGAGTAGTCTGCGTGGAAAAGGTATGTGTTGCCAAATGAAGAATGTAAAGGTCATGTAACATTGTGTTTCACTGATGTATATAATTCCTAATAAAGAGGAGAAACCACTCTCAAGGAAGCCTTGGTTGAGGCAAGTTGACTTTCCTCGGTCCACACAATAGTTTACCTGAACGTGACCTGCAGTTTGTCTCCTGGATGATACTTCTTGTAGTTTACAATAATGCCTAATTTACAAAGTGCTTCTGGACAACTGTCAAAGCAATTTCTCAACAAGCAGCATCTCACAAGCCAGTCAGCCAAGTGTAAGTAGATACGTACACAGCAAACCTTCAGATTCACAGCAAGAGTTTGATGGAACCTCAAAGACCCAACAAATGAGGAAATATTAATACAGAATATTTTACATCATCAGCTGTGACTCTGAAATTTGATCCAGACTCATTTCATGCCAGTTGGAAACCCAGCCTCTACTTGGTTTATCTGATGTAGTGTTGTCAACTTGAACTGTTCCTGTGAAGCAACATGCTGAATGCACTGCGATTTAAGATGAAACGATGCCCTCTAGACTTCCTGGGAATTACAAAATAGCATTGGCAAATATACTTTCCTGATGGAACGTCATGATCATCGTCAATGACAGCAGATCTTTCATGACCTTTTGCATTTTCAGTCTGATGGCAGCAATTACCTTTCTTATCGAAAATGCTTAATTATTCTTTGGCGCACTGCGGCAGAACCTTTGTTGTCTGAAGCTACTTGCATCATCACTAGTTTTCCCTTATGATCATATAAAACCAGCCAACATGATAATTATGGTTTGGTGTGACTACATAGGGGTCATTCCAATTAATTCATTCCAGGCCCAAGTATTGGTGTTTGTGAATTTGTTACCTAGCTCTTCAGGGCAGGTCTGTTGTGGGATCGACATTACTGGGTGGATGGGACTAGATCTGAAGAGCAGGCCCAGTCCAATGACAAATGGTGTTCCGTTAGTACAATATCAGAAAACCCAAGTCATAGCCATCAGTGAAAGTTCTCTTGTCGTTGAGAGTCCACATCTCAACTGATGGACAGGTCTGCCAGGTACATAACAGAAGGCTGTTCCATATGATGCCAGTACAGGAACATACATGTGGTTTTGAAGCAGCTGTTCTGCATTATCAGAGTTAGGGGAACATTGTGGTATAATCCTAATGTCATTGAACTGAGGGCTGGTTTAGCTCAGTGGGCTAGACAGCTGGTTTGTGATGCAGAACAAGGCCAGCAGCGCAGGTTCAATTCCCGTAACCAGCTTACTCGAACAGGCGCCGGAATGTGGCGACTGGGGTTTTTCACAGTAACTTCATACTTGTGACAATAAAAGGTTATTATTCTTATATTATTAGTAGAGGCTCAGGCTAATGTTCTGGGGTCACAGGTTCAAATCTCACCACGGCAGCTGGTGAAGTCTAAATTTAAATAATTAATTTGGAATTCAAAGCAGTAATGCTGGCGTTTAGAAGAGTGAGAGATGATCTCATTGAAGCATGCAAGATCCTGAGGGGACTTGATACAGTCGATACCAGGAGGATGTCTCCAATTGTGGGGAAGAATAGAACTAGACGCTGTTTAAGAATAAAGTGGTGTCTCCCTTTGAAGATGGAAATGAGGAGAAATATTTCTCTCTCAAAAGCATGCGGAATTACCTCCCCGAGAAAGCAATGGAGTCTGCTTCATTGAAATTATTCAAGGCAGTTGGATAGATTTCTGATATGCAAAGGAATCAGGTTATGGGGGGCAGTCAGAAAAGTGGTGCTGAGACCCCAGTCAGATCAGCCATGATTTAATTGAACGGCGGAGCAGGCCCAAAGGGCCTATTCCTGCTGCCGAGTCCTATATTCCTATGTTTCGGCACAGTACCACTAATAGAAGTGTACCCTATGGAAAATTTGTGACATCTCTGATTCAGCACAGAGTATTACATGTACAAGAAAAATCAAAGGAAGAGCCTGTGACGATGAAGGGAGCATTGATTGAGAGCGAGAGCTTGTCAAACCTCTTCAAAAAAGTGCAAATAAAGCTGTGCCATCTTTATAGATCGATTCCCTGTGAACTGGAAGCAACCAAGAGGTTGCAAGCGATAAACTGAGGGGGCTAGTGAATACCAAGTAGCAAGACAGGCCAATGTCAAACAGGTAACAGCAGCTACCTGCAACACAACTGCAGGAAGCCCCCTCAGAATACAAGTCATTCGGCAGAGTTATTGAGGTCTCTCAAGGTGATGCAGCTGCATTACAACATTTGGCTCCAACCACCCTGAAAATGTAAGTCTCGCTGGATTCAGTAAAAGCGGGCCAACCAAGGGTAACAGTTCAGCCACTCAAGTCAGTCGCATTTCAGGTAGTTAATACAATCTTTCTTTCTTACAATAGTCAGAGCTGCTTAACAGCTAATCTTTAGTCACGGAAAATGCAAAGCATCAGTAGTGCAAGAGCTCATGTCAGTCAGCCCCAAATGTGACCTCCAACTGGTGTCAACTTGAGTGCAGTGAAACGTGATTAAAGCACACAGCACCGATCTAAAAATCACAAAAGCTGAATCTGCGACAGTGAAATTAACTGAGGTCAGTATATGGCAGTCTTAAAAGGCTCAACATAACTGAACATAACTGTATGATTAGGAGCAAAGTTGTTCACCTCAGTCTGTACAAGCACCGTGATCATTCTTTGCTATAAAAGAAACCATGGCTGGTGTCACTCGAGCAGAATGAGGTGTTTGGAGAAGCATGGTAAAGGGACAGCTGTGCTCTGCAGTGTTTGAATGGAGGCTGCAAAATGTCCTTGGTGCTTTCTTGCCAGGGAAATTATAAGTTATTCAGTTGTGCCCGATTCAAGCCAAAAAGTTCAGGCTAACTTCACAGCAGCTGAAGTTGTGTTTGATCCCAAGCAACAAAAGCTCTGGCTGTGGCCATGAATCACAGTAAAAGCCAGGCAAAGGCTTTAAAAGTTAGGCAGATGTCAGTGTTACATTTTGGGATTTTCTCTAGATCATTTTAGTTCAGCTTCTCAGAACCAGCCTCTATGATGTTCTTCTAACCAATATCCAGGTAATTTTTAATAAACACAATAATGTCACAAAAAACACTAAAACCTTGCTTCCGCATGGTTATGTCACATGCTAGATGGGATTGAGGTTCACAAGGAGGAGGTGTTAGCAATTTTGGAAAGTGTAAAAATAGATAAGTTCCCTGGGCCAGATGGGATTTATCCTAGGATTCTCTGGGAAGCCAGGGAAGAGATTGCAGAGCCTTTGTCCTTGATCTTTATGTCGTCTTTGTCGACAGGAATAGTGCCGGAAGACTGGAGGATAGCAAATGTTGTCCCCTTGTTCAAGAAGGGGAGTAGAGACAACCCTGGTAATTATAGACCTGTGAGCCTTACTTCGGTTGTGGGTAAAATGTTGGAAAAGATTATAAGAGATAGGGTGTATAATCATCTTGAAAAGAACAAGTTGATTAGCGATAGTCAACACGGTTTTGTGAAGGGTAGGTCATGCCTCACAAACCTTATTGAGTTTTTTGAGAAAGTGACCAAACAGGTGGATGAGGGTAAAGCGGTTGATGTGGTGTATATGGATTTCAGTAAGGCGTTTGATAAGGTTCCCCACGGCAGGCTATTGCAGAAAATACGGAAGTATGGGATTGAAGGTGATTTAGCGGTTTGGATCAGTAATTGGTTAGCTGAAAGAAAACAGAGGGTGGTGGTTGATGGCAAATGTTCATCCTGGAGTTCAGTTACTAGTGGTGTACCGCAAGGATCTGTTTTGGGGCCACTGCTGTTTGTCATTTTTATAAATGGCCTGGAAGAGGGTGTAGAAGGATGGGTTAGTAAATTTGCAGATGACACGAAGGTCGGTGGAGTTGTGGATAGTGCTGAAGGATGTTATAGGTTACAGAGGGACATAGATAAGCTGCAGAGCTGGGCTGAGAGGTGGCAGATGGAGTTTAATGCGGAAAAGTGTGAGGTGGTTCACTTTGGAAGGAGTAACAGGAATGCAGAGTACTGGGCTAATGGCAAGATTCTTGGTAGTGTAGATGAACAGAGAGATCTCGGCATCCAGGTACATAAATCCCTGAAAGTTGCCACCCAGGTTAATAGGGCTGTTAAGAAGGCTTATGGTGTGCTAGCCTTGGGATTGAGTTTCGGAACCACAAGGTCATGCTGCAGCTGTACATAACTCTGGTGCGGCCGCACGTGGAGTACTGCGTGCAGTTCTGGTCACCACATTATAGGAAGGATGTGGAAGCTTTGGAAAGGGTTCAGAGGAGATTCACTAGGATGTTGCCTGGAATGGAGGGAAGGTCTTACAACGAAAGGCTCAGGGACTTGAAGTTGTTTTCGTGAGAGAAGATGGCTGAGAGGTGACTTAATAGAGACATATAAGATAGTCAGAGGGTTAGATAGGGTGGACAGTGAGAGTATTTTTCCTCGGATGGGGATGTCAAACACGAGGGGACACAGCTTTAAATTGAGGGGTGGTAGATATCGGACAGATGTCAGAGGCAGTTTCTTTACTCAGAGAGTAGTAGGGGCGTGGAACGCCCTGCTTGCAACAGTAGTAGACTCGCCAACTTTAAGGGCATTTAAGTGGTCACTGGATAAACATATGGATGAAAATGGAATAGTGTAGGTCAGATAGGCTTCAGATGGTTTCACAGGTCGGCGCAACATCGAGGGCCGAAGGGCCCGTACTGCGCTGTAATGTTCTATGCTCTCAAGTGGGTGCCACTGGGAAAATTAATTCACCCAAACAAAGCTGAAATGATAAATGGCCAAACAGCTCAGTAAATGGATAAGTGAACAGAAGCAATTACACACTGCAGATTTACTGTGGCTGCTGGCTTAACTATCGCTCCTCAGGGCCAGGATTCTCCAGCCGTTCACTGGCGGCAGGATTCTCTGGCTCCACCGGCAGCGCAGCCCCAGCTACAGGTTTCCCGGCAGTGTGCAGTGGCTTCAATGGCAACTCTCATCAACAGCGGCGGGATCAGCATCTCCCACTGCTGAGAAACAAGTGGCTGGGAGGCCAAAGTACCCAGCACCAGATATCTGAAAACAACACTTAACTTTGCTGTACAAAACTGGAATGTAAACCAGAAAAAGCACAAAGTTCTAAACATTAACCTTTAATAGATTGTGGCTAATTAGCCATGGAGTGGCTCTGGTTTTCCGATTTCTTACCAATGGTTTCAAATGGGCTTTCAGCTTTCAAAAGGGAATTAGGTAAGCACCTGAAAGGGAAAAAAATTGCAAGGCCAAAGGGAAAGGACAGGGAGTGGGCAAGTCCCGTATTATTCAATTTTTTGCCCCGGGACCCACGCCGGCTGACCTTCGTGACGCACGCCACGTTCACTTATCTTTAATGAAGGGGGGAGCCTGGTTGGTCCTCATGATCTCAATTGAATCAGGTTCAAAGGAGGCGAGGACAATATGCATATCAGGTGTAGACTTTGGCCAGTTGCTTTGTGCCATCTTCATCTTTATGAAAAGGGAAAATCCAACCTCGCATATGTATCTTGTCGTGAAGCGAAGGCAACAAAATGCATGTTTTACTCAGCACTGGATACTCCTGGAGATACTACTTCAGAATGCTGACAACCTCATGGACTTTTGACTTATTTTTAATGTATATCACGGGTCATTTACAGCGGTATTGGCTTTGAATTTGGAGTCATCCCTAAGTTAATAACTGACTCTGGAGTCTCAACCTCAAAATGAATTTTTCACCTGTCACGTCTCTTTCAAAATCTGAAACTTCTCCTCTCATTTGCCAGTTCTTCCCTGCATTTAACATGTGTGGGCTTTGCAACCTTGTTTGCATTGGCACAATTGACAAAACCATACCTCAAGAAATCATTTTATACTGCTTTGTTCCCGAGTTAAGTTTCTTCATTGTAGGCTGTTATCCAGAAGCCCTGGAGCACTGTACAAAGCTAACACCAGCATTGCTCTGCTCTGCCCTGGATTCGCCTGAGCAGCTCGCTCCAGCATATTCTGTTGTGAGATCCTGTCCAGTAGGTACATTGCCTATTTGAGTTTCTGTTTGTCACGTTCAAGAAAATGATCCACCTTCATAGTCCTCTTGCCAGCAGCTGGAAAATGGAAGCAACTCTGCTCCGTGATTGTTGCCAAAAGCACGTACAAGCCGCTTGACTTCAAATGCACATGCAGAGCGTGTGACATGTTCTCTGCTGCCGCTTCTGACCGGAAGACTCCGAACATCCTCATTCATTTTCATTTAAAAGGCGGTGGCGGCTGCCATTTTAAGTGTATGTACTTTAGAGTTTTTTATAAGCTTTCTGCATTCCACCAATTTGAGTCACTTCACACTTGTCTTCATTACGTTTCACCTGCCACATGTCACCAATTCCATGAACCTATGTCCTTTCAAAATTCTATACTATCCTTTTCATAGTTCATAATACTTCCAAATTTTCTATCGTTCTCAAATTTTAAAAGTCAGCCCTGTACTCCAAGATCTTGGTCACTAATATACATCAGAATGAGAACAGGTCCTAACACCAATCCTTGGGGATCACCTTGATAAACCTTCCTCCAGTTAAAAAACAACCATTCACCACTACTCTTGGTTTCCCGTCAGTCAGTCAAATAGCCTATTATTCCATAATCTCTAACTTTGCTCTCAAGTCTGTTATGCAGCACATTAGCAAAGGTCTTTTTGAAGTCCATGCCATCAGTCAGTCGCATTATCCTTTTCAATCCTCTCTGTTCCCTGATCAAAAATCTCATGTTAGTTAAACACAAATTGACCTCCACAAATCAATGCTATTTTTTTCTTAATTAACCTGGATTGACCCAAGTGGTTATTAATTTTGTCTGAAACACTTCCCCCTCCCCACCAAGATGAAAACATTATTGCTGAGCTTATCTTTACTTTAACTTTTGAATAAGGGAGCAGGTTCCAATTCTCCAGTATTCTGCCCCCCCCCCCCCCCCCCCCCCCCCCGCCGAGTCACAAAAGTCATCTGCATCTCATGAGGCAACAGCTTTGCCCCCCCCTGCCCGAGTCGAAAGAAGCTTGGAAAATTATGGCCAGCGCCTTTGCAATTTGCATTTTCCCTTCCTTCTGATCTATCTAATACCTACAGCTTCAATCCCTTCAAGTGTCCGAACTACTCCATCTATCACCATGGCCTTGGCAGTATCTTCTTCCTGATAAAGAATAATGCAAAGTATTGATATACCTCAGTGATCCTGGCCCTTTACCTTGGGGGCAACACAGTAGCACAGTGGTTAGCACAGTTGCTTCACAGCTCCAGGGTCCCAGGTTCGATTCCTGGCTTGGGTCACTCTCACGTTCTCCCCATGTCTGCGTGGGTTTCTTCCGGGTGCTCCAGTTTCCTCCCATAGTCCAAAATATGGGCAGGTTAGGTGGATTGGCCATGATAAATTGCCCATAGTGTCCAAAAAAGGTTAGTTGGGGTTATTGGTTTACGGGGATGGGGTGGAGGTGTGGGATGAAGGGGGGGGTGCTCTTTCTAAGGGCCGGTGCAGACTGGATGGGCCGAATAGCCTCCTTCTGCACTGCAAATTCTATGAACCAATGCACATTCCTCCTGGTCTATTATTAGTAATTCTGACCTAGGGCAGCACGGTGGCCTAGTGGTTAGCACAACCGCCTCACGGCGCTGAGGTCCCAGGTTCGAATCCAGGCCCTGGGTCACTGTCTGTGTGGAGTTTGCACATCCTCCCCGTGTCTGCGTGGGTTTCGCCCCCACAACCCAGAAATGTGCAGAGTAGGTGGATTGGCCACACTAAATTGCCCCTTAATTGGAAAAAATAATTGGGTAATCTAAATTAAAAAAAAAAAAGTTATTCTGACCTGTCGCACACACCTCCTGGTCTGCTTCATAGTGATCCTGACCTGCTGCACACAACCCCTGGTCTGCTTCACAGTGATTCTGAACTGCCGTGCACACCTTCTGGTCTGCTTCAGTGATCCTGACCTGCCGTGCACATCTCCCGGTCTGTTTCACAGTGATTCTGATTGCCGCGCAGACCTCCCGATCTGTATCACAGTGATACTGACATGACGCGCACACCTCCTGATTTGCTTCATAGTAATCCTTTATTTTATTTTTGTTAATTAAGAGCACACAATTCATTTTTCCAATTAAGGGGCAATTTAGTATGGCCAATCCACCTACCCTGCACATCTTTTGGGTTGTGGGGGCAAAACCCACGCAAACACGGGGAGAATGTGTAAACTCCACACGGACATTGACTCAGAGCCGGGATCGAACCTGGGACCTCAGCGCCGTGAGGCTGCAGGGCTACCACTGCGCCACCGTGCTGCCATTTTCATAGTAATCCTAACCTGCTGCAAACTCCTCCCGATATCATTCAAACATCTCATCCTTGCGCACGTAGAAATATTGACGCTATAAAGAAGAGAAACTGAAAAGTCTGGATTAAATATTTTATCCTTTTACATGGATTGCCGAAGTAGTTAAAGCCAGGGCAAAAGGCAATCATAGCCGAGTCCAGCACCATGCAACACAGGAGACAGAATGTTTACCACTTATGGGGGCATGTATGCAGGTGGGTGGGCTTTGAAATTAAACCGGTGAGCCAATTTATCAGTTCCATTCCATCCCAGACCATTTTTCCAGAGGCAGGATTGGGGTGGAAAGACTACCTGCCTACAAGTGACGGTTAAATGTGAGTAATGGCCCAATAAGACCAAATGGAGGCCATCTTGAATTTTACATTTGGCTTGGGGGCTCCCCATTGGTGTCTGGAACTGGGCTAGCTGAAGGCAGCTTTTCAGTGGCTGGCCGAGGGGAGGGGGTGCAGATGTTCCAGGGAAAGTCAAGATCCTTCTGCCTTCCTGTAAAGCTAACCTGTGAAGTGATTCTTCCATCCTTGAGCTTTGGAGCCCATAACCGACCTTAATTTTAAAAAATAATTCAAGGAGTGCGGGCATCGCTGACTGGGCAAGCATTTATTGCCCATCCCTAAATGTCCTTGAACTGAGTTATTTGTTAGGCCATTTCAGTGGGTATTTAAGGACCAACCACATTTCTGTGGGTCTGGAGTCGCATGTAGGCCAGACCAGGTAAAGATGGCAGATTTCTTTCTCTAAAGGAAATTCGTGAATCAGAAGGGTTTCATGGTCATCATTTAGACTTTTAATTCCAGATTTTGTATTGTCGAATTCAAATTTCACCATCTGCCATGGTGGGATCTGAACCTGGGTCCCCAGAGCATTACCCTGGGTCTCTGGATTACTAGACTAGTGACAATACTACTAATGTACTGCCTCCCCTGAACAGTGGGCATGCTCTCTGGCCACTAATTGGCTAATTTGGGGGAAATCATTGCCACAAGACCATTTCCCACCCAGTCTCGGCTCAGAATCTCCATTTGACCCCGACATTTGTGGGTCCTGACCCAAAACCCATTGTCAATCACTTCCACGAAACATATAGTGTGGTACTAGTCAGCCGCACTCGCTGTAGAAAATCAAAAGTTAAGTTCTAATTACAGCAATTTCGATGCCAAAAAAGTATGAAGTTTCCCAATTTGTCATAAAGCAATTTATCATTATAAAAGGATAGAATAAGGAGTTTAGTCTTGTTAAATATAATACATGAAATGGTAATGGCTTAAGACTTTGAGCAAGGTTTTTCAATTATTTGCAGAAGCAATGTATTTCATTTTTAAAAAAGGTATTTTTTAAAATGTTTCTATTTAAAGTTTGCTCTTTTCTCCACCAGGAATTTTAATATATTTGACAGAGCAAACGGATGCTGTTCAAAAAATGCTAATTTCATCACAGCACCTTTGACTGAATTTCACCTTCAATTTATGAAACCATTAGTTGGGCACATGGAAGCCATCTGTAATGCACTGTCACTGCAATTACCTATCAAAACACAGATCTTTAAACAGCTGAACAAATATAATTAATATTGCCAACTGCATGAAAACAAATTGTTTGATGTTAAATCACAAGGTTGATCAGAAGGTGGAAAAGCAAAAATTAATTTCAGAAATACACTGATAAAATCCAGTGGCTTATCACAAACACAGCATTTGTTTGACTACACTTTGAACAACACACAAGGTTCCTAAGCATCTGAGCCAAGAATGATAATATTACGTCGAATATGTTTGAGGCTTTAGCAAAACAGATATTGGGAAATAATGACGCATCTTATTTCATTAAAAGCACAATTTTCTTTTCGTGGAATGACATATTCCTTCACATCATCAGTTGAGATGGAGGTTTATAAATCTAAGCTGACTGAGGCGGCAGGGTGGCTAGACTGTTGCCTTACAGCACCAGGCACCCGGGTTCAATTCCAGACTTAGGTGACTGTATGGAGTTTGTACTTTCTCCTTGTGTCTGGGTGGGTTTCCTCCGGGTGCTCCGGATTTCTCCCACAGTCCAAAGATGTACAGATTAGGTGGATTGGTCACATTAAACCGCCCATTATTTTCCAAAAGGTTAGCTGGAGTTACGGGGATAGGGTGGGGGCATGTGCCTAGGTAGGGTGCTCTTTCAGAGTGCCAGTACACACTCAATGGGCTGAATGGCCTCCTTCAGCACTGTAGGGATTCTATGAGGGTTAAATATTTAAAGTATTACTTCTGTTGGCCCCATGTATATGTTCGGAATCTGGGTCATCTGTCACAGCTAGCAAGTAAGCGTCACTAGTTGCTTACGTGACAGGCAGAAGAACAGTGAATAAACACCGTATCTGATTTCCATGCCACTGCACCTTCTCCCCTTTGCTTTCCAATTTGCACTCAGTTATGTAGTTACAATGTTACTTCAAACTTTCCAAATCAACAATGCACGGATTCATATAGAAAATGTTATGCAGGAAATGGGAAGCTTACCGGCACACGACAAGAGATTAACCCTAAATATATAAATGATGTCTTGGGTTCGCAGAAACAATATAATAATTTTCTGAGAATGCAAAGGGAAAGTTGTTCAACTTCAGGGTGATAAAACATAGTTGACTGGGCAAATTCATGTCAGCAAATATTTAATGCCCACATTTTGGCAGGAAGAAAAAGAGGAGACATGCAAAATAATGAAACTTCATAAATACGGAGACAGTGAGTGACACTTCAGCAGACAGATACAAAAATCTCAAAAACGCAAGTCGAC
This sequence comes from Scyliorhinus canicula, assembly GCF_902713615.1. NCBI lineage: Eukaryota > Metazoa > Chordata > Chondrichthyes > Carcharhiniformes > Scyliorhinidae > Scyliorhinus > Scyliorhinus canicula. The sequence goes on along the minus strand of NC_052164.1, from coordinate 47,777,337 downwards.
AAGAATGTAAAACAGAACCTATTGGGCCCTAGGTGTGATCAACAGGTGCATAAAATAATGCTAACCGTATATGCTTAAGAATGTTGTCAAACACTTTTAAGAATGGTGTTCAGAAGTACGAGGTTTTGTCAAGTTAGGAAAAACTAGTTTGTGAATTAGAAAGCAAAAGAACAGAAGGAAGTGACAAGATAATTTATTTTTAAACACAAAATGGTGAAAGCATAATCTATGACAGCTTTTACAAATATTTAACCATGAGGAAAGTGTAAAGTGTAAGCAAATGAGAAGGTGAATTGCTCTTTAAGGTGTTCAGACAGAGTGGAGAGAATGTGAAACCAGAGGTTTGCTACATGCATGAGGGAACAAGAAGTTTAGGGATATAGGATCAGCAAAGATATATTTACAGTGGGGGGGAAAGAAAGTCTTGCAGTAATATAGCACCTTTCACAACCACCGGATGTCCCAAAGTACTTTCCATCCAATGACATACTTTTGAAGTGCGGTCACGGGTATCATGCAGCAAACTATGAAAGCTCAGCAAGCTCCCATAAATACCAAAGCAATAATGACAAGATATTGGGGCGCAATTTAACACGCAAAAAATAAGAGAACAAGAATCCGGTTCTGGGAACGTATAGCAGGACCTTTCTTAGTGTCTGGAGTGCCGACATTGGCCCTGCTATCAAACGGGACTGTTTTGGCCTTGGCGAGGAACAAGAATCCGGCGCAGACCATTTTAAGTGAGTCTGGATCTCGCCCAGCGAGGGTGCAGTCCAGATCACAACATCTCACAAGGCTTTCCAAGCATCGCAAATTTGACGGCTCTGCTGCGTCACCGAGGCGGTCATGATGAGGCCATTCGATTGTGCCCAATCTGTTTAATGAAGTAAATAGAGGGATAAACGTTGGTCATGACACCAGGAAAAATACACCCAATCTTCTTTAAAATAGTGCCGGGGATCTTTTATATTGCTGCATCTGTAAAACCTCAGATACTTTCGACCAGTTACTTACTCAAAGGTTTTACCGAGGGTGTCTTTAATAATGAGGAGAACAAACCACAAACTCAAGTTCAAATTTAACAACATTTATTTAACACAATTAACTCTTATATTATCCCCAAAATACTATAAGTACCCAAGCTCAGTGTTTACTACCCGCAAAGATGTCTTGGGTAGGGCTCAGGGTCTGATTACCGGAATTCCTCTGGTCTGTCTTCTCGGAGGTGGTTCTCGCTGGCGGTCTCTTCTTTCCTTCCTTCTGGTTTGGTCTTCACCTCTCTGGTCTGGTCAAGGTCACCTCCCACGCCAAGTCTTTGTTGCTGGTCTGCCTTGAGTGCCTGTTTTCATCCCTCTTCCTTCACGCCCTTTTGCCAATGATGCCTCGGGAGGGTGTTTCAGCACCAAATGGTCCAGTTGATGATCCTTTGGCAGGACACCTGTGCCCACCCCATGTGCCCCATCTCTGGTTGTGTGGTCTGCACATAACCTGTTCTCATAGAAGATAACATAGAAGAAACTCTGGGTGACAGAAAGTCTGACCTGATCTGGGCTACTGACAATAATTTAACAACATTTATTTAACACAATTAACTCTTATATTATCCCCAAAATACTATAAGTACCCAAGCTCAGTGTTTACTACCCGCAAAGATGTCTTGGGTAGGGCTCAGGGTCTGATTACCGGAATTCCTCTGGTCTGTCTTCTCGGAGGTGGTTCTCGCTGGCGGTCTCTTCTTTCCTTCCTTCTGGTTTGGTCTTCACCTCTCTGGTCTGGTCAAGGTCACCTCCCACGCCAAGTCTTTGTTGCTGGTCTGCCTTGAGTGCCTGTTTTCATCCCTCTTCCTTCACGCCCTTTTGCCAATGATGCCTCGGGAGGGTGTTTCAGCACCAAATGGTCCAGTTGATGATCCTTTGGCAGGACACCTGTGCCCACCCCATGTGCCCCATCTCTGGTTGTGTGGTCTGCACATAACCTGTTCTCATAGAAGATAACATAGAAGAAACTCTGGGTGACAGAAAGTCTGACCTGATCTGGGCTACTGACAATAGACCTGTGCATATCAATAGGGTGTGATGATAACCAGATGGGTGATTGATGGGGCAGGTCCAGACATGTTCTGGCAGTTTGTCTGTTGGTTGCCTATTTGGCTTTGGTCATGCCTGAATTCCAATAGCCTGTCTGAGGTTTAACTGCTAATGCCCAATTCTTTAATTTAGGATATCCAATTTAATTGGCCTTAAAGCTAGGTCGTAGTAGATCACCACTATGTCCACCTGAGGGCAGACAGGGTCTCAGTTAAACACCTCACCCTGTTGATGGCACCTCTGACAGCGCAGCACTCACTTATAGTATCAACCTAAAGTTTTGTGCTCAAGTCTTGGAGTGGGACTCGACATTCAACCTTATGACTCAGAGGTGAGGGTAATATCAAAGATCACACACACGTGAGAATATGAACACCGGCAGAAACCAAATCAACAAAATAACTTGTCTCGGTGCTGGAGGTTCTATACAATTCTGTCCTCACCCCACATGTTTCTCATTTTCCAACAGGTTTCCCTGGACAGCGATGAGGAGGAGGAAAGTTGGATAGGTCTTTTCATCCCTCAACTGCATTATACTGAAGCCTACACCAAACTCAAATCTGTATCCTCGGCAGTGGAGAGACTGCAACAATACATACTAGACAGGAGAAATGGCTGAACAGTTTTCAACTTTCTTGTTTCAAGTATATCCTTGGCATCGCTTGGCAGAATAAGGTCACCAACTCAGAGGTCTTGGCTGTGCTAATTCCATTAGCATACATTCAGTGCTAAGACAATAACATTTATGCTGGCTGAGTGTTTAAAAGGGAACTGGAAGGGGCACACAGAAACGCTCAGCGAAATAAAAAGAAAACAGAGGCCAGCACTTTCCCACTCCATTGTCTTTCCCTGCAGCAAGAGGAGGACTCCTGAGCCACACAAGGCAATGTGCAACACAGAGTTACACCAAAATCAGCATCTTACAAGATGGAAGGCTGCCACACACAAACTGCTGTTCTTCAACAGCTGCCCTACGCGAAAGCAATATGTTTCCTACTATAAACTCTTTTTTAATATACATTTTTATTTGAGCTTTATAATTTTTTATTTTTTTTTTAAAACAGGAAATTTTCAAAACACTACTGGTACAGTATAGAACAAATATTTCTGCAAATGTAAGGAGAGAGAAAGGCAGGATAAATTCAGAACAACAGTCCTTCAGAGCTGAAACGAAAGAGAAAATGCTGGAAAATCTCAGCAAGTCTGGCAGCATCTGTCGGGAGAGAAAAGAGCTAACGTTTTGAGTATTTTAGCCCTTCAGAGCTAGTGCCTCCATTTATAGACTGGATCAGTGAGAAAATGGGGGTGGGGGTGTGATATTCTGTTTTCTTTGCCTGGATGCATTGAATGCGAAGTGTTGAACAAAGAGCATTAAACTATGTAAATTAACAAAGCTGATTTATTAACACTACTTAAACTGGATTTGAATGTATTCCTAAATGCAACGGTTATTAAAATAAACTGTGCTATAACTCTAACAACAGAACTTTCAAATACACAACTACTCTCTCGCACACCTAAACACCTTATCTCTGAATCAAGGGTTGTCATGTGATATATATGTGCCTCCTCTTGATCACCATCTGGTGGTAAGATGCATGTAAATGTAATTGTTAACCCTTTATCTCCCATACAAAATCCATATTGTTATGGGGGGGGGGGGAAGAGATATATTAAACATGACAAGATAACACGGTAGCATGGTGGTTAGCATAAATGCTTCACAGCTCCAGGTTCGATTCCCGGCTGGGTCACTGTCTGTGCGGAGTCTGTACGTCCTCCCCGTGTGTGCATGGGTTTCCTCCGGGTGCTCCGGTTTCCTCCCACAGTCCAAAGATGTGCGGGTCAGGTGGATTGGCCATGCTAAATTGCCCGTAGTGTCCTAAAAAGTAAGGTTAAGGGGGGGGTTGTTGGGTTACGGGTATAGGGTGGATACGTGGGTTTGAGTAGGGTGATCATTGCTCGGCACAACATCGAGGGCCGGAGGGCCTGTTCTGTGCTGTTCTATGAAGAATAACACATCAAGCTGCACACTTTTATGTTCAGCAAGATCACAACTTGCAACATGGCTCATGTAAAATCTCACTGGAGCAGGTCAGACAAAGCAGAGCCCAAAGATGTGGGATAGCGTCTGACGCTTTACCGAATACATCAGACTTGGAATGGAACAGAGACGTCAGGAATTCCGTGGGACGACATTCCATGACTATTTTATGCTAATTTTGAATCAAAGGATACTTACCACCAATCCAGGAGCAGAGAACAGAGTTACAAAAGTTTGGATCTTACACAGCCTTTTCCTGTAACGTCAATCAATAATTCTCCCATTTGGAAGACCAAAAATTAGATCCTGCCAAATATCCTCTCAAGCTCCTTAATCACACCTCAGTGGATTGAATTTTGGCACAGGTCCATACGTAGTGTATGTAATCACCTTGGCTACCAGTGACTTTCGCCCAATTGGGAATATAGCAGGACCAAACCTGCACCTCAAACCCGGCGCGATATGCAAGCGATGCAGTATCTTAAACTGAGTCCCCTTCGTTCCAATGCAGACCGAGATTTAGTTGACATAATCCCATTTACTACCCCATGTCTAAACTCTGTCAGAGTAACTCAAAACTACGGAGATCCTAGAATTCCTCAGGTTTTCCCTTCCTCCTGCAATGTTTAGACTTTTAGAAGTGACACTTGGTGTTCCCTAATCCCTACATTCAGAGTTACCTCAACATGTCCTTCACTCTTTTCAACCCGAGTGGTTTCTTGTGTTATTGTTCTTGTCCTTTCATCTAGGTATCTAAATTTAAGAAATTGTCCTACATTTAGCTTAACCTTCTTGTATCCCACATGTTTTCTGATGCGCCCAGTTGGTTGCCAGGCCTCCTGTGCCAGCTCTGGTTGTAATTCCATCTGCATTATCCTTCCTAAAACAGTTGGGAGACAGGCTTCAAAATCATGCAAGAATAATGCAGAAACAGTCCAAGATGATATTTCAGGTACTATCTGTCTACTCAATTTTGCCTAACCTGCACATCTTTGGATTGTGGAAGGAAACCAGAGCACCCGGAGGAAACCCACGCAGAAATGGGGAGAATGTGCAGACTTTGCACAGACAGTGACCGAAGCCGGGAATCAAACCTGGGACCCTGGCGCTGTGAAGCATGGTGCTAACTACTGGGCTACTGTATAGATCCATAGATCTATAGAAACGTTTACAAAAGATTCAGCAATCCTGCAAGCTGATCTGAATTACTTCCATGCTAAGCTGTCAATGTTAAACACAACAGGCTCATGCTTCCCAAAGTGCAAATAGAATGTCTGTACAGTACCTTATTGTACAATTTAAGAATGTTAAAGTCTATAAAGGGAGTTCGTACGGATGTGTCTTTAAAGATAAACTCAGTTTCAATTTCACATTTGTCAATTCAGCGACAATGGAATTTCCCCATTTGTTTTGGGTCAGGCTCGGATTGAAACCCAGTTTGTAGCTCTCCAGCTGCACAGCTGAGTTTTTAGTTCAGATTTTGAGCTGCACTGTAAAAGAAAATTCAAGGGCTATGCTTTACGTCGTCAACTATGGTGGCGTGGGGCCTGATAGAGGCGGCAAGCCGGCTCGAGAGAGATCGGGGCACCTTTAAAAATGGCACCCCTTCAGCAGAGAAATCAGCACCCCATCAGCAGAGAAATCATCAGCCTGACGTCCCGTTGGCGAGGTCTGAATATTTAGTGAGGGGGGATCGTGTGGCGGGGGAGCTCCAGGGATCCAGATTCAATTCTGACTTTGGGTGACCGTCTACGCAGTGTTCGCACATTCTCCCCGTGTCTGCGTGGGTTTCCTCCCACAGTGCAAAGATATGCAGGGTAAGTGGATTGGCCATGCTAAATTGCCCATAGAAGGGGTAGGGGATTGGGCCTCGGTAGCATGCTCTTTCAGAGGGCCGCTGCAAACCCGATGAGCTGAATAGCCTCCTTCTGCACTGTTGGGATTCAAAAGGATGTAATAGCAGAACATTTAGAAATGCGCAATATAATCAAGCAGTCAGCATGGTTTCACGGCAGCACGGTAGCGGGCTGCACGGTAGCATTGTGGATAGCACAATTGCTTCAGAGCTCCAGGGCCCCAGGTTCGATTCCGGCTTGGGTCACTGTCTTTGCGAAGTCCGCACATCCACCCCATGTGTGCGTGGGTTTCCTCCGGGTGCTCCGGTTTCCTCCCACAGTCCAAAGATGTGCAGGTTAGGTGGATTGGCCATGATAAATTGCCCATAGTGTCCAAAATTGTCCTTAGTGTTGGGTGGGGTTACTGGGTTATGGGAATAGGGTGTAGGTGTTGACATTGGGTAGGGTTCCAAGAGCCGGTGCAGACTCGATGGGCCGAATGGCCTCCTTCTGCACTGTAAATTCTATGATAATCTATGAAGAGGAAATTATGCCTGACAAATTTATTAGAATTCTTTGAGGTGGTAACAAGCAGGATAGATGAAGGGGAATCAGTAGAGGTAATATACTTGGATTTTCAAAAAGTGCTAGATGAAGTGCCACACAAAACGCTATTTAATAAGATAAGAGCCAATGGTGTTGGGAGTAGTATATTAGCACGGATAAACAATTGTCTAACTGATAGAAGACACAGTTGGGATCAGAGGTGCATTTTCAGGATGGCAATCTGTAACTAGTGGAGTGCCACAAGGATTCTTGCTGTGGCCAGAATTATTTCCAATATATATTAATGACTTGGATGAGGGAAATTAATGCACTACTGCCAAGTTTGCGGGCGACACAAGTATAGATGGGAAAGCAAGTGATGAGGATGAAACAAAGAGTCTACAGAGGGATATAGACAGGTTAGGTGTGTGGGCAAAATATTGGCGGATGGAATATAATGTAGGAAAACGTGAGGTTATGCACTTTGATAGGAAGAACAGAGGAGCTGAACATTACTTAAATGGAGAAAAACTGCAGAAAATTGCAACACAGAGTGATTTGGAGGTCCTCATGCACAAATCACAAAAGGCGAGCATGCAATTTGAGTAGGTAACAGGAGGCCGTCCAGACAAGGTTCACGAGGTTGATCCTGGGTATGGAGGGATTTTCTTATGAGTAAAGCTTAAGTAGGTTGAGCCTATGCTCACTGAAGTTTAGAAGAATGAGAGGCGACCTATTCAGACATAGAGGATTCTCAAGGGCTTGATAGGGTAGATGCTGAGAGGACGTTTCCTCTAGTGGGAGAGCCTAGGACCAGAGGGCATAATCTCAGAGTAAGGGGTCGCCCATTTGAGACAGAGAAGAGGAAGAATTTATTTTCTCAGAGTAGTGAATCTGTGGAATTCTTTACTGCGGAGAGCTGTAGAGGTTGGGTTGTTAACTTTGTTCAAGGCTGATATAGACAGATATATAATCAGTAAGGGAACCAACGATTATGGGGATAGGGTGGGAAAGTGGAGCTGAGGTTTACGTCAGATCAGCCATGATCTCATTTGAATGGCTGAGCAGAGTTGATGGGCCAAATGGCCGACTTCTGCTCCTATGTCTTATGGTCTTATATTATCCTGTTCTCGATGCTCGTCATGAGGGGTTGGAGGTGGCTGGTCATGTCAAATCATCCACCCTAGCCAGAGTCTAGGTTCCTAGTTACCTTGGTGTTGCGGAGGTGAAGGCACTTCAGTCAATGGAAATTTTGAGCGGTCCTGAGGGTTGTTCAATGATCCTATCATGGCTTTGATCTTTTCAAGCAACATAGATGGTGTTACTACCCTGCACGTCATCAATAATCGTGGACTTTGCTCCCTTGTGATTATGCTGTTGATTTCTTATTGGTTGTCTTCGCTCCTAGCAAAGGTGAGTGAGGTGCGAACACGAGGTTGAGGGTTGTCTGTTATCCTGTTTTAGCAAAGAACAGCTTCATCACTGCTGCCATCAGACTTTTGAATGGACCTACCTCGTATTAAGTTGATATTCCTTCTACACCCTAGCTATGACTGTAACATTACAGTCTGCAGTCTCTCCTTCCTTCCTTATGTACGGTATGCATTGTCTGCATAGCATGCAAGAAACAATACTTTTCACTCTATACTAATACGTGTCAATAATAAATCAAATCAAAAATCAAAATCGAGTCGGCAATGTAATAAGTGGTTTGTGCACAGCCTTACTCCTGTTTATTTTTAATGTGTTGTAATCCTACAGTTATGAGAAGACTCATTTATAATGGAAGCGAGTGGGGCCACAGTAGGGTGATGGGCGTCAGATGGCTGGTGTTGAGGTGGGTGGTCGAGTTAGTTAAGTCCTTGCTCGGATTGATAAGGATAACTGCCAGTTACAGTTAATTGTGTCCGGTTTGTATTTTGCTTTTTTTCTTACTTTGTATTTTGAGAATCCCATGCTTATCTGCTCCCAAGGCCCAGGTATCCTGGCGAGGACAGGGTCCTTGCTGATTCTTTCTTGTTTTTTTTTTAAGTAGGGGGAAATGAGTAGGGATGCATGCCAGGGTAGATTCATCCTTGTTCTAATTGTTGAGGTGAGAGTCTGTATGCTGTGCCTCTGCGTTGTTGGAGCCCTTCTTCAGTTTGGGGTAGCCTTGATGGGAGAGTTAGATGCCCTCCTCCAAGGGGTCTTGTATAGTGGTTCCCCGAGTATCCTGCTCATCGTAGCTGGGTCTTTCATCGGAAGGCAGTGACTTTGACTCTGTTGTGATAGTGCTGTCTTGCCCTCTAGTATTCTCTTTACAATGGCAGACAGTGCTGGTCTGTGGCTAACGTTCCTGGGCTAGCTCAGGCGTTCCTCCCTTAACGGGTGGTTCTTCTCCTTACCTGGGTGAGCAGTGTACTGTTACAAACACTGGTCTGGTTAAATGGATTGGGGGTGATGGTGGGACTGGGGGGGGCAGAGAGTCTGTCCCTCTCCTTGATGATTCTTCTTTCTTTCAGTGGTGTGGTCTCCCTGGTTAAGGCTTTTCCTCGTGGTAGTGGGGTTGGTGCACTGGCCTGGGCGTGGTCAGTGAGGTACAGGGCCAGCTGGGTGGTGGGTCTTTATGTGTGTTGAGTGTCCTGGGGGTACTAACTCCTGTATGTCAGAGTGTGCTGCATTAGGCTAGTGGTGTGGTTGGTATCCTGTTGCCCCCTTATGCTTGGAATGCTCCTCCAAAGGCACTTATTAGAGGCAGTCTTTTGATATGTCTGAATTTCCTTGGTTGCTGCATGCCTTTGTGCACGAGTGTCTGGGGCTGAGCCGAGTCCTGTACTAAGATTGATATCCTGCTGTCCCCTTATGGTTGGGACATTCTGTTGTCTGAACAAGTAGTTTTTTTCTCTTCATCAATAGGTGGTGGGCATGCGTCGGACTCTTGGCTGGGTCCTGGTCCTCTTTTATCCTGTGACCACCTTCTTTACGTAGGTCTCCCTTTTGTGGGTGGGAATGTGTTCACCATTTTGCCATGTTTTCATGGCCTTATCCTTCTCTCCCTTGTTGTCTGGTGGTGCATTTAGAAATATCAATTGGAGTTTAATGCACTGAACCAGTTGTACTGCTGTTTTCCTATCCCCCTCTGTATGTTAAGACTTTTTTTTTGTCCTGTGCCATTTCTGAGGTTTTGTTGCATTATTTGTTAAACTGCAAAACGTCAATGGCTATACTTCTAAAAAAAACTAAAAATAGCATTAAAACTCTGGCAAAAAGCTAAAAGATGACCACAAAATCTTCAACATGTAATGGCAAAGAAATAGATCGCCTATCCAAATTCATTTTGTTCCACCAACATGGCAAGCTGTGTTTTCTGAACTTCCATATTTTTCCAAGCCACATAAACAAGCCATTAAAATTGCTATTTGCAATGAAGGCCTCCACAGTCGGAACATGTCAGACAACCAACTTAAAAATCCTAATGAAATACAGGCAACACTTGAAGATCAATTACGAGTGAAGCTCTACATCAACATCCCATCTGGAATACATATCTTTCAGGCCACGACCGACAGAGATCATCGACCAATTCATAAGGAAATGTAGAGACAAGGGGCATGATTATGACTTCACGGCAGCAAACCTAGCTGACAGAAGAATTGAGTTTGTAATATTATCTACCCCAATGGAAGCATTTCAAACATCCTGTACCAACCCAAGGCTACAATGTGGAAGTATTACTAAAAGGTGAATACAAGCACTATGTGTAATTTGTTCACCATTGGCACCAAACCAGTTCTGCCAAGCCTGACAATAGCCCAGAAATTTCCCATTTTTTAAAAAAAATTTAGATTACCCAATTATTTTTTCTATTAAGGGGCAATTTAGCGTGGCCAATCCACCTACTCTGCACATTTTTGGGTTGTGGGGGCGAAACCCACGCAGACACGGGGAGAATGTGCAAACTCCACATGGACAGTGACCCAGAGCCGGGATCGAACCTGGGACCTCAGCGCCGTGAGGCGGTTGTGCTAACCACTAGGCTGCCCTAAAATTTCCCATCTTTTAACGCTGTATATAAAAGTATGCGGCACCCAGAGGACACTGGAAGCGACATTGCAGAATGCAAAGGTCAAAACAAATGGTTCAACCTCATGAGAAACCACAGAAGCTGGACGGGTAAAGCAATTTCAACAACCAGGAGCCTACCGAAATATGGAAAGACAAGATCCACAAAATGTCCAGCCAAGCGATATGGTCAGGTGATGAGGAAGAGGTGGTCTTGTGGTGCACTGGGCAGTACCCCTGCCTCTGAGCCAGAAGCTCCAGGTAAGAGTTCCACCTCTGGACTTGATGACCAAGGAAGGTTCATTCATAATGTGACCAAACAGGTTGAATGTCAATCTGCAAAATCCTCCCAGCATGGCAATGGCTGATGGTAAAGCGGGAGACACTCCTGGCCAGCCAAACCTGATGCAGAGTGGCACCCCTCAAGTTATAAGCCTCTGTTGACAGGCTAGTGACCTGCTCCATGAAAAAAGCCTTGCTATGGGAACAGGTGAAAGCCTGCCTTGTGCACCATTGTGTATGGGAAGAGAAATAACAAACAGACTCTAAAAGGAATTGTAAAAAAAATCTGAGAGGGTATAACACAGTGGTAGTGATTTGAGATTTGGACAAGCCTAGTGAGTGGGCAAATGCATGGCAGATGCAGTATAATGTGCATAAATGAGAGTTTATCCACTTTGTTTTAAAAGCAGGAAGGCAGATTATTATCTGAATGGCAAGAGAACTTGAGAGAGCGGGGATGTGCAATGAGACCTGGGTGTCCTTGTACACCAGTCAATTAAGTATACAGGGCCTTGATGAGAACACACCTGGAATATTGTGTGCAGTTTTGTTCTTCTTATCTGAGGAAGAATGTCCTTGCTCTAGAGGGAGTGCAGAGAAGGTTTGCCAGACTGATTCCTGGGACGGTGGGATTGACATATGAGGAGAGATTGAGTCGGTTAGGATTATACTCACAGGAGTTCAGAAGAACGAGGGGGGAATCTCATAGAAACCTATAAAATTCTAACAGGACTAGATAGGTTAGATGCAGGAAGGATGTTCATAATGGTTCGGTTGGGGGTGTGTGTGTGTGTGTGTGTGTGTGTGTGTAAGGAACCCAGACCATTGGTCACAGCCTGACAATATGGGGAAGACTATTTAGGACTGAGATGAGGAAACATTTCTTCACCCAGAGAACGGTCAGCCTGTGGAATTTGCTAGCACCATAAGTAGTTGATGCCGAAACATTGTATGTTTTTAAGAAAGAGTTAGATATAGCTCTTGGGGAGAAAGAGACCAAAGGATATTGGGGTGGGGGGGGGTTTGGTAATCAGCCATGATCAGAATGAATGGCAGAGCGGGCTTGAAGGACCAAATAGCCTCCTCCTGCTCCGATTTTCTATGACCAGAATATTGACACAAAGAAGTGAGCAGATATTCAACACCGTGAACATCAAAGAATGTTTGGTGCAGTGGTAACAACTGAAGCCTCTATCACCGTCCAGAGTATATGCCCATAATTGCAGGGTCAGCATCACGGCAATTCAAAACTGAATGCCAGTGCAGTTGAAAACATTGTTCAACTTTGCATACTGAAATTTATGCACTCTTAAAGTGGCAAGCGATGATTGGATCAACCAATGCCAAACTCACTGCATATAATGACTCATAAGTTCCATCCCTGGGTTCATTATACTCGAGCTATGCTACATAAATTCACCATGGTTATCCTAGATAAGTTATCTAGTGGGCATCATGGTCCAGTGTTCGCAGGCCTATTGGCGTGCAAGGATCTGTCCTTCTTCACCAGCCATGGCAACATCAAGACAATGACAGGGACCACATACCACAAAGAGCACTAATGGAATCCCTGTGCTTATTCTAGAAGATCACCTAACTTTCCAACACAGATCAACCAATAGCAGCATGATTCTAAATGTGCTCACTGTGGAACTAATGCAGAATTGCTATTCGACAGACAAGTGAACCAATGCAGAATCGCTATTTGAACGACAAGTGCAGACAAACCTCTCAGTCATCACTCTTTTTTACGCCAAGGAATATGTCATGTGCTACTTGAAAAGCAGGGGAAGCTAAAAGACACTCAAAGGCATGTGGGTAGCTAACTACCCAAACTGAACATTGGACAAAAAGCTCGAGTACAACATCCGACCGACTGCACATGGAATCCAGCAAAAATAGTCAGTATATGTCCAGAACCAAGATCATATCAAGTATGATCAACCGGTATGACAGTGAGAGGAAACAGATGTCAAATCAGAACAATGCCACAACTAGAAACACCATAAAATCCTGGTTAAGATGCAACAGAATGTACTCTTGATCAGAATATTGAAAACGAAAAACAGCCTCCAGCAAAGATGAACATAACTAGGTCTGGATGGGTAAGCAAACTGTTGCGGGACGTGTAAATTTATTGCGTTGTATTAAAAGTACATTCAGACACAATGCTATTTTGGTTTTCTGTCATGCAAAAAGCTTGATTCTTTAAGGGTAAACCTTTAGTTCAGAAAAAAAGGAAATGTTGTGATATAATGCGCATGCATCTATAAGGAACGCATCCGAAATCACTGTCAACCATTACATACCTCGACAAGATGTGAGGCATTAATCCCTCCCACACACACACAAGATATGAAAACTAGAAAAGGACTGCGGCTGGTGACTAGAGACTTGTACAGCAGGAATGCAATTCGTCAGACAACAGCTGTTTCTCATTTACTACTGCTTCACTGTTAAAGTGGATGAGGGAGACAATCCAGATCTAAACAACTGATACAAATCAAGTCCAACCTTGGCATTAGAAAGTGATCTGAAATGAACCTTCTACAGATTGGAGCTTGAACGGAGATAAATTATGGCCAAGGCCACTGGTTTGAGCCTCCATTTGAATAATGGACACAAGAACATAAAGAAATTGGTGCAGGAAGTTGACTACACAGCCCCTCGAGCCTGCTCCGCCATTCAATACAATCGAACAGAACTGTCCAATACGGATCACCAAACATCATTAAGGTACCAGAATCTCAGCTTGAAAAAAAATGGAATTTGACTTATTCAATCACAATAAACTGTGGCCCTAGTAATGAGACCAGTATTGACAGATGTGATGAATGTAGAAATTATTATATATTGCATTTTACATATGTTGCAGTAATATTTTTAAAAGCCTGGGTTAAGGTATATATTTGTGGCAGAAATATTATTAAATAACCTAGGGTAAGGGATCCAGACTGTGTGTCTGCTGAAGCTGTAATTAAGGAATCAGAAAAGGTGAGGTGTGATTCATTCCAACCACTTATTTGGTTACAGATCAAAGGCTGATCGGATATTGTTATGATTTCTGGAGATTCCCTGGAGTGTAGATAATTTATGAGGTGTATTTAATCCTCGCTCAGCAGGTCATGTGACATCTTAGTAGGATACAGGTGAGAATGGTACTATTTGGCGCCGCCCTTTTGGCGCCGATCATTTGGCGCCGACCTTTTGGCGCTCATCGGTTTTGGTGCTGGCCTTTTGGGCGCTCATCTGTTTGGTGCCAATTCAGACTACTTCAGCAATTAATGATAACAATCTACAGCCTTGGTGCTACATAAGCCTGTTCTCTTTTCACATTTGAAAGCTAGAAATACAGTTTTGCTTTTAATTTCTCTTAGACCCCATACCAGAAATGGCTGAAAAAATTCTAAGCAAGAGAGACAAACCAAAATTAACACACGATGGATATTTATACGTGTTTGATAAATGTAGCAAAAGCGACCCATTGTTAATGTTTTGGAGATGCGAATTAAAAAACGAGTGTAAAGGTCGCATTCACACTAAAAACAATGAAGTAGTGAAGGAAGTGAACGGACATTCTCATGGTGCTTCAGCAGTGGGTGTGGAAGTTGCTACCATCAAAACAAGTTTGAAGCGTAAAGCTGAAGAAACTCTTGAAGTGCCGTCAACAATTATAAACGGATGTCTTGAAAATAGTTCTCAAGCTGCACAAGCATCACTTCCAAACTCAGAGGCTATGAAAAAAATCGTAAGAAGAAAACAAAATCTAATAAAGTCTGCTCCTCCAAACCCTGCAAATTCAAGAGAGTTGGTGATCCCTGACGAGTACAAATGCTATGTGACGAGCAATGGTCAAAGTGAGAACTTTTTAATTGGCGATGGTGGTCAAGAAGATGAGAGTATTTTAATTTTTGGGAGACAGATCTGGGTAGTTTTTTTACGTGATTCAGAAGTGTGGTATGGAGATGGGAAGATAATTACGTTGGGAGGACAATGAGACGAGGCAATGGGCAGCATCCGCCACTTTTTCCTACAGAAATGTGGAATCAGTACAGGCGAACAATAGCTGGTGAGGACCGAACAAACAATTATGCTGAAGCAGCACACAGAAAAATATATGCAGAATTAGGAATGAACCATCCCGTTATATGGAAGTTCATCGATGGTATAAGGAAAATTCAAAAAGGGCGTGATGCTTACTACGAGCAGTTGATTGCCGGGAATGTTCCAAATCAAAAACTTCTGAAATACATTAAGGCCGATGAGCGTATCTTAAACATCGCCCAACAGTTTGATTCACGGGCACCACTTGAATATTTACGTGGTTTGGCCCACAACTATGAACTGCATTAAACTTTTATACTAATTTTACTTGTTATTTGGTGTTAGAAATAAATGTCATGTTTTTATCTATTATTATTATTAACCTATCATTACATTCCTGGCAATATATTGAATACACAACAAAGGCGCCAAAACAGCTGGGCGCCAAAATAATGAGCGCCAAATCAATTTAGCGCCAAAATGGCGGTGTCAAATGATCGGTGCCAAAAGGGCGGCGCCAAAACGTACCCGACCCGATACAGGTGACGTAATTAATGCGAGGAGCCAAATCTGTCTGTAGTTTTGTAGTTTGCCATGGGATTTGAATCTGACAACACCAGAAGATTTTTAAGTTGAACAGCAGTTATGCCAAATGCTGTTAGGTTGAGCAGAAGTGTACTCGATCTGCTCTCGAAAGGAACTCTCTCCAAACGTCTCTAAACAGCTCAGCAAGTCAACCTGTTTGTTAACTTTATTTCTAAGTAGAGTTGGGACGTCTTCTGAAGTTGTACAAGACATTAGTAAGACCACACTTGGAATAATGTGTACAATTCTGCTCACCCTATTATAGAAAGGATATTATTAAACGAGAAAGAGTACAGAAATGATGTGCTAGGATGCTACCGGACATGATGTTTTGAGTGATAAGGGGAGGCTGGATAGACTGGGACTTTTTTCCCTGGATTGCAGGGAGTGATCTTATAGATATCTATAAAACAATCAGGTGCACATGTAAGATAGATAGTCAACAACTTTTCCGAAAGGAGGGGAGTCTAAAACTAGAGGGTAAAGGGTGAAAGGGGAGAGATACAAAAGGGTCTAGGGGGCAATTGTTTCACACAGAGGGTGGTAAGTGTCTGGAACGAGCTACCAAATGCAGTAGTAGAGGTGGGTACAATTTTGTCTTTTAAAATTCATTTAGACAGTTATATGGGAAAGCTGGGTATAGAGTGATATAGGCCAAATGCAGGCAATTGGGACTAGCTTAGTGGTAAAAACTGGGCGGCATGGACAAGTTGGGCCGAAGGGCCTGTTTTCATGCAGCAAACCTCTATGACTCTAACTTCAATGACTCTATTTGAACTGTATTGGGTTGCTAATTTGGAGTTAGTAGCAGATATAGATAGTAAGATTAGTTTCTTCCTTGTGTTTAAGAACTGTTTAACTGATAATTGTAAAGTTATTTTCTTTGGTGTTAATGCGTTAATTTTATATTTAAATTAAAGTTTGTACTAACATAAAAGATACTTATTGGTCGCAGTCATCACTCCTGGGGTGAAGTATCCTTTCCTCACAATTTCACAAGTTTTAAAAAATTATTTTGAGTTCACGTCCGGTATCCTAACAAGTGTTGGTGTCTGGTCCGGTTTCCTAACAGCATCAACCCATTGAAGACAATTATTGTATATCACTAGCAAAATTCTTGTCTGGCTAGTTCTCTGCCCAAAGGCAAGTCCTTGGCAATTATTCACTGGACCACAGTAAAGTGCTGTGAGTTTCTTTTACCATGGGTAAGGTGAGGAGGCAGACCCCAAGTCTACCTCAGCCAGGACAGAGACCAAGCTCTGTGCTGTTAGTGCTATTCTGATTCACCCGCTAGCCATCGAGCCAACTGAGTTAACTGGCCCTCCCAGTAAAATTATTGCAACATTATGAACTGTCAAGATTTTTCCTTTGCTATATAAATTAGAAGGTGCTGTACAACCTCTGGAATCTGCTGTTTTATTTCCTGAAGTATTTTTATAGGAAGCGGTGTGGGAAATATATAAATATGTCAAAACAATAAAACATTTATAAAGTTAAAGTTTGTAAAGTGTTAAAACATGTCAATACTTGGCTGCTTCAGGAGTTTCAAAATAATAATGTTGCTACAACTTTTCAGATCTAAGTTTTAAAATAATGTTCATGCACATGTGAAGAATCCCCCAAAATGGTCATCACTATAAAAAAGTCAGCACACCAACCTTTGTGTTGCCTCCTCTTTATACTGATTTCTGCATGTAGTTTATACTAACTGTGCTTGCTGTTCATTGGCTGCATATATCAGCGGGGAGCCCAATATCATGACTTTCGAGCACCACTTAAAGGGAAGGTGCACTATGGCTGGTGAGACACTAAGATCACTGGAATACTGCTGTGCAACAATGAACAGCATTGTGGCTGATCATGACAAAGAAAGTTTTCCGATGCGTTTCAAGAAACATGCTTGTGAGATGACTAAGACATTCTGAATTTTCCCTCCGTGTACCCGAACAGGCGCCGGAATGTGGTGACTAGGGGATTTTCAGTGACTTCATCGCAGTGTTCATGTAAGCCTACTTGTGACAATAAAGGTTGTTATTATTATGCTGCACTGGAGGGTTTTGGTAGAGGGGTGGGAAAGTGGAGAAATATCCTGTATCTACAAGGGGACAGGATACCCTCCAGACAATGATGAGCAAGCATTGTTAATAGATACTCACAGATGTTTAATGACCTCATAAATTGGCACGGTCAATGAATGAATCTTCAAATGCTACATTCTGCCAACTCCACCACAGGCTTCGGCCAGGGCTCCATTCACCCAGCAGGAACACTTACAATATCAGTTTGAACTTGTATCTAATGCTCACATGCTTCACTTCACATTCACACATTTAGCACTGTTCCAAGCCTCATTCCTATTACTCCACAGCTATTGAACCAGCCAAACAGATTACACAATATTCATGGACAGACTTGCCTCTCTCTTACAGGAGAGGATTCAGTAGAAACTGGCCAGAAGCAATGGGGTACACCAGCATGGCAAAGCCAATGGAGATGGTGCTTGGTATTATGGGAAGAGCCATGGCTACCAGCAGGGCTGAAACCACTGAAGGCGAGAGCAGCTTCAACTCTACTTCAGAAAGTCAACACCATCTACGACAAAGCAGTCTGCTTGATTGGCAACCCATCCATAACTTTAAATATTCCTGTAACACTGGTGCAGTGGCAGCAGTGTACACCATATAGAAGATGCACTGCAACAATTCACCAAGGCGCCTTCGACAGCATCTTTTAAACTAATGACTTCTGCCACCCAGAATGACAAAGGTATCAGACGCATGAGAACACCACTAACTGCAAGGTCCTCTCCCAACCACACATCATTCTCACTTGGAACTACATTGCCATGCTATGGTTGCCATTTTAGAACACTGAAGGAAGCACCTTTCTAAACCCGATTTCACCCCCCTTTAAATCTGTAACATTAGGGTCAAGGTAAAATTATGAACTATTGGAGCTCTGCTCATTCATGAGGCCTTGAGAACCGACAATTCGATAATTATCTCTTCATCAGTCCCAGATGTTGAGTTATTTCTGATATTCCAGAAAATATTGCATGGAACATAACAAATGACCTTCACAATTGAATGGATTTGCTTTTCTCTGGTGCTTTCATCATATATCACACAAACTAGAAGGTCCTGTTTTACTGAACAACTCTTCCTTCTCCTCCGAAATAAATTTAACAGTCATTCACAAACTGCTAATTATAATGTATTAGCCAGCAATGAGAATAAAAAGGAAAAAATAAGCAAAATCACGATACAGCAACATAACCTACTTCTTGTAAACCAAAATATCAATTTGTTAGGTTAAGTATCACCAAAATTGTCCAACCATGAGTGTTTTATAAATTAATTTAAAATTGCCAGTAAATGTTACGGGAAGTGGTTATCGTACAATGAATTTGGTTACTGCTCGTCGGCATCAAGCTGCCTAACATCCACCAGACGTACCTTATTTAAATCATAAGGTACTTGTGGAGAGAACTTATCTTTTTGTTTTGTTGCTTTGAATAAGACAAGGAACACGCATCCTGAGGAATCATGAATAGAAAGTCACACCCAACAACTTGAGATGCAACACATTGATTCACCGGCATGCCAAGAGTTAGCGTGCTTGTACAGACTTACTGTACAATTGTTTATATGCTTGTCATGAAAAACTTGAAGAGACTACACATATTTGCAAATATTCAAGTTGCATGTCCGGTTGCCTTGCAAAAAAAAAACAATTCTTTTCTTCTTCTAGTATCCACTAATTTCTCATATTTTGGCAGCTCATTACTTTATATGTAACTTAATCATTTTTTCCACATATTTTTAACATCTTTGTTCATTATAATGGAATGTAAACACATCTACGCTCTAAATTATAGAAACTTGGGGAGTAATCTTACAAAGAAAATAGGCAATCTATAAGGTTTCAAAAGGATTTTAGATACAGCCCTCATCTGAAAACAATTATATCGACATAATAGTAAGGTTAGCTAAACCCAAAATGAAGTTATACTTCACTCATTTACTTACAAGTACAATTTTCCAGCAAATGTTCTGAGACCAGTGGTGCTCTGCATAAATTCTGTTTTTAACATTACCAGAACACCTCAATTTCTTCCCTCTCTTCATTGTAGTGTGGGCAGTGATCCCAGAGTCCATTAATACCATGTATTCAAATTCAACTTAAAAATATACATTGCTACTGTTCAAAAGGTCAAATATTAAGCTTTATTGTGTGAGGTTTTGCATATTAAGACACTGAAAATGACCTATTTGTGTAAAATCTCCCATTGCTTAAACGTTTACAATCGGTATAATGTGTTCTCTAACGGGCTACTCAAAGTAAACTTTTCTTTCAGACTGTTAACCTCAACAAGGTTTTAGGTGACATTCTACAGCCAAACTAGCTGGTGGGTTGTTTAATTAAAATAGGAGATTTGGCACCCTAGTACTTTGATTAATATCTTCCAATTGGAGCACAAACAATGAAAGAGAAAACACTAACCACTCCAGAAAGAAAGTGGCAAACAAGCTTGGGAACTAGAACTCACCAAAAATAACCCTGCAATTTTAGGAGAACAATTCAATTTTTATAGCTCCCAAAAGGAAAAAATAAACAAGACAGCTTAAGGTTGAAGTTTCCCAAATCATTTTGCTTTTTCAATTTTGATGGCTGCGTCAACTAACAATAACAATGATCACTTGGAGAAAGGAATTACTACGGTTAGGGGCTGCATGATGGTGCAGCGGGTAGCACTGCTGTCTCATAGCGCTGAGGACCCGGGTTCGATCCTGGCCCCCCGTTCACTGTCCGTGTGGAGTTTGCACATTCTGCCCGTGTTTGCGTGGGTCTCATCCCCACAACCCAAAAAGATGTGCAAGGTAGGTGAATTGGCCATGCTAAGTTGCCCCTTAATTGGAAAGAAAGAATGGGTACTCAAAATTTAAAAAAAGGAATTAATAAAAATAATTTATAACTCAAGAGCTGACAAAAGTCACTATATTTTGTATGTATATTATAAATCTTTCAGATATTATCTATTAATCAAAGTTTGTATTTCCATTAATGTTTAACTAACTTCAATGTTCAAAGAGGTATATTTGAAAGGTCTGCAACTGTGTTGTCAGGCAGCACGCCGTAAAGTGCAACACCATATCCTAAAATTACAGCATTCTAGTAAAATCCAAATTACACATGAATATGAAACAATGGAACCTAATCAATGACGTGGGAATAGAGTTCCTATTATAAATACACAGAAAATTACTTTAAACTTTCAGAATTCATACCAATCCAATCGTTTGCACCATAACTTGTTTAGCATCTCAGTAACTCCAAAAGGCAACAAGTTATATCCAAAAACCACACAGTTCTAAAATTACATTCCAATCAATTTGTTTTTCAATAGTCTTTAAATAGATATAATGCAAATCTTTTTTTTTGAAATAATTTTTATTGAAAAATTTTGAATTTATACAACAATAACGCACCATAGTAAAATACCAAAAATAACAATAATATTAGCAATCATAAACATTCGCCCCACCTCCATGAACAACACAGCATTTTAACAACAACGCAAATTAACACAATATAAAGTTACAGAATAGAAACTACAATAAGGAACACACACCCCCCCCCCGGGTTGCTGCTGCTATTGACCAAGATACCTATCTTTGAGCCAGGAAGTCCAGAAAAGGCTGCCACCGTTTAAAGAACCCTTGTATTGATCCTGTCAGGGCAAATTTGACCCTTTCCAATTTTATAAATCCCGCCATGTCACTGATCCTGGGGGCCTCGCATCCTTCCACTGTAGCAGAATCCTTCGTCGGGCTACTAGGGACGCAAAGGCCAGGACACCGGCCTCTTTCGCCTCCTGCACTACCGGCTCTACCGCAACTCCAAAAATCGCGAGTCCCCACCCTGGTTTGACCCTGGATCCAAGCACCCTCGACACCGTCCCCGCCACCCCCTTCCAGAATTCTTCCAGTGCTGGGCATGCCCAGAACATATGGGCGTGGTTCGCTGGGCTCCCCGAACATCTGGTGCACCTGTCCTCACCCCCAAAGAACCTACTCATCCTAGTCCCGGACATGTGAGCCCGGTGCAGCACCTTAAATTGGATGAGACTAAGCCTCGCACATGAGGAGGAAGAGTTGACTCTCTCCAGGCATCCACCCAAGTCCCGTCCTCTATCTGCTCCCCGAGTTCTTCCTCCCATTTAGCCTTCAGCTCCTCCACTGACGACTCCTCCACCTCCTGCATTACCTTATAGATGTCAGACACCTTCCCCTCTCCGACCCATACCCCCGAAAGCACTTTGTCCATCGTCCCCCGCGAGGGCAGCAGAGGGAATCCCTCTACCTGTCGCCTAGCAAACGCCTTTACCTGCAAGTATCTGAACATGTTCCCTTGGGGAAGCCCAAATTTATCTTCCAGTTCCCCCAGGCCCGCAAACCTCCCGCCAATAAACAGGTCCCTCAATTTACTGATGCCTGCCCTTTGCCACCCCCTAAATCCCCCATCCTTGTTCCCCGGGATGAACCGATGATTGCCACCCAGTGGAGCCTCCATCGAGCCCCCTGTTTCCCCCAATGCCGTCTCCACTGTCCCCAGATTCTTAGGGTCGCCGCCACCGCCGGGCTCGTGGTAAACCTCTTAGGGGAGAGAGGCAACGGCGCCGTCACCATGGCACCCAGGCTGGTACCTCTACATGACGCCATCTCCATTCTTTTCCACGCCGCCCCTCCCCCCTCCATCAACCATTTACGCACCATTGACACATTGGCCGCCCAATAGTACCCCAGAAGGTTGGGCAGCGCCAGCCCGCCTCTATCCCTCCCTCGCTCCAGGAACACCCTCTTCACTCTCGGAGTCCCATGTGCCCACACAAAGCTCAAAATACTGCTAGTCACTCTCCTAAAGAAGGCCCTGGGGATAAAGATGGGCAGGCACTGAAAGAGGAACAAGAACCTCGGAAGCACCGTCATTTTGACGGACTGTACCCTCCCCGCCAACGATAATGGCAGCATGTCCCACCTCTTGAACTCCTCCTCCATCTGATCTACAAGTCTGGTGAAATTATGTTTGTGAAGAGTCCCCCAGTCCCTGGCCACCTACACCCCCAGGTACCTAAAGCTCTCCCCTTCCCGCCTCAGCGGGAGCCTACCAATTCCTTCCTCCTGGTCTCCAGGGTGCACCACAAACACCTCACTTTTGCCTAAATTTAATTTATAACCTGAAAAACTCCCAAACTCAGCTAGCAGCTCCATCACCCCCAGCATCCCTCCCACCGGGTCCGCCACGTACAGTAACAGGTCATCGGCATACAACGACACCCTATGTTCCTCCCCACCTTGCACCAAGCCCCTCCACCTCTCTGAATCCCTCAACGCCATCGCCAGCGGCTCGATTGCCAGTGCAAACAACAAGGGGGACAGGAGGCAACCCTGCCTGGTCCCTCGGTAAAGCCGGAAGTACTCCAACCTCCTCCCATTCGTGGCCACGCACGCCATCGGGGTCTCATATAGCAGCCTTACCCATCTAATGAACCCTTCACCAAATCCAAACCTCCCCAACACCTCCCATAGGTACCCCCACTCCACTCTATCGAAGGCCTTCTCCGCATCCAGTGCCACCACTATCTCTGCCTCCCCCTCAATCGCCGGCATCATGATGACATTCAACAATCTCCGCACATTCGTGTTCAGCTGCCTTCCCTTCACAAAACCTGTCTGGTCCTCGTGCACAACCCCTGGCATACAGTCCTCTATCCTGGTGGCCAGGATTTTTGCCAGCACCTTAGCATCCACGTTGAGTAGAGATATGGGGCTGTATGAACCACACTGCTGGGGGTCCTTGTCCCTCTTTAAAAATTAACGAGATCAGCGCCCGCGACATCGTCGGGGGCAAAGTCCCCCCTTCCCACGCTTCATTGAGTGTCCGCACCAGCAAGGGGCCCACTAGGTCCACAAACGTTTTATAAAATTCCACCGGGAACCCATCCAGGCCCGGTGCCTTCCCTGACTGCATCTGCCCGATCCCCTTAACTAGCTCCTCCAGCTCAATCGGCGCACACAACCCCTCCACCTTCTCCTCCTGCACCTTCGGGAAAGAAAGCCCGTCGAGGAACCTCTCCATTCCCCTCCTCTCCCCCGTTGGCTCCGACCGGTACAGTTCCCCGTAAAAGTCCTTGAATACCTAATTCACCTCTACCCCCTTCCGCACCACATTCCCACTCTTGTCTCTCACTCCAGCAATTTCCTTAGCCGCATCCCGCTTGCGGAGCTGATGAGCCAGCATCCTACTTGCCTTTTTACCATGTTCGTACACTGCCCCTTGTGCCTTCCTCCACTGTGCCTCCGCCTTTCTAGTGGTCAGCAAATCAAATTTAGCCTGCAGGCTGCGCCTCTCCCCCAACAGTCCCTCCTCTGGTGCCTCTGCATACCTCCTGTCCACCTCCAGCATCTTTCCCACCAGTCTATCCCTCTCACTCCTCTCGCTCCTCTCCCTGTGTGCCCGGATGGATATCAGCTCCCCACGAATTACTGCCTTCAGGGCATCCCAGACCGTCCCCACCTGAACCTCCTCCGTATCATTCACCTCGAGGTACCCCTCAATACTTGCCCGGACCCTCCTACACACCTCCTCCTCCGCCAACAACCCCACATCCAACCGCCACAACGGGCGCTGATCCCGCACCTCCCCCATCTCCAACTCTATCCAATGCGGAGGGTGGTCGAAGATTGCAATGGCCGAATACTCGGCCTCCTCCACTCTCGGAATCAGTCCCCTACTCACCACGAAGAAGTCTATCCGAGAGTAGACCCTATGTACGTGGGAGAAGAAAGAGTACTCGCGTGCCCTCGGCCTCACAAACCTCCATGGATCCACCCCACCCATCTGGTCCATATACCCTGGACCGATCCAGTGAAGGATCCAACACCGTATTGAAGCCATGATCAGACCTCGCGCCTCCAGATCCGGGACCCGTCCCAACATACGCCTCATAAAGCCCGAATCGTCCCAATTTGGGGCATACACACTAGCAAGTACCACCTTCTCTCCTTGTAGCCTGCCCCTAACCATAACATACCTACCCCCCTTATCCGCCACCACCTCCGATGCCTCAAACAACACATTTTTCCCCACCAGAATCGGCACTCCCCGGTTCTTCACATCCAACCCAGAGTGGAAAACCTGCCCCACCCATCCCTTCCTCAGGCGGACCTGGTCCGCCACCTTCAGGTAGGTCTCCTGAAGCATTGCCACATCTCCTTTAGCCCCTTCAGATGGGTAAGTACCCTCGACCGCTTCACCAGCCCATTCAACCCTCTCGCATTCCGGGTGACCAACCGGATCAGAGGGCGTCCCGCCCCCCTCCCCCGTCGACTAGCCATAGCCCGTTGACTGCCCGCCCCAGGCCAGTACCCCCTGCCCGACCCAGTCCCCACAGCGACAACACCTCACCTCTGTCCCCCCAGTCCCCACCAGCTCCTTCCTGACCCTACCAGCAGCAACCCGGTATTCCCCCTTCCCCCCCCCTCCCTTCCCCCTCCAGGCTAGGAACCCTCCCAGCCGCGAACCGTCCTCCATTGTACTTCCGTGGGTCAGCTAACTTCTGCTGACCCCGGAAACTCCCGCCAATAACCCGACCCCTCCCAAAGTGAGATCATCCCCCAATCTATCCCTCCTCCAGGCACCGCTCCAGCGCGGGGAAGAACCAGTTAAGGCCCCGCCTCCCCCCGTCATCGTCTCCGCCCCCCAGCGCGGGAAACCAGAGGAAAGCCCGCGCTTTCACACTGCCCCACCACACCCTTCTGACGCAGCTCCCAAATACCAGCCCCACTCCATACCCCCAACCCGACATAGAATCCAACAAACCCCCCCAACCCTCCCCGCAAGATACAAAACTCAAACAATGCCCCACATCAAAAAAATCATAACAGAACAACACCCCCATAAATAACCATATTGAAATTGCAAAGGTACAATAAAAACAAAAAAAAAACACAGCAACAGCAGGAACCAGCAATAAAGCATTACAACCAACCCCGCAACCCCCAACCCCTAGTTCAAGTCCAGTTTCTCCGTCCGCACGAAGGCCCACGCCTCCTCCGGGGAATCGAAATAGTAATGCCGGTCCGAATAAGTTACCCACAGGCGCGCGGGCTGCAACATTCCGAACGTTATCTTTTTCCTGTAAAGCACCTCTTTCGTCCGATTAAATCCGGACCGCCGCTTAGCCACCTCCGCACTCCAATCCTGGTAGATCCGTACTACCCCATTCTCCCAATTACTGCTCTTCACCTTCTTGGCCCAGCGCAGCACACACTCCCGATCACTGAACCGGTGGAACCTCACCAGCACCGCACGCGGGGGTTCATTCTCCTTAGGCCTCCTGGCCAGTACTCTGTGTGCTCCCTCCAGCTCCAAGGGCAGATGGAAAGACCCGGCCCCCACTAGCGAGTTCAGCATTGTAGCCACGTAGGTTGTCAGGTCCGACCCCTCCAGCCCCTCCGCAAGGCCCAAGATCCGCAGGTTTTTCTGCCTCATGCGGTGATCAAGCTCCTCGAAGCGTTCCTGCCACTTCTTGTGGAGTGCCTCGTGCCCCTCTACCTTACTCACGAGGACCACGGCCTCCTCCTCTCGTTCAGTGGCCTGCGTCTGCAACTCCTTGATGGCAGCACCCTGGGTCATCTGAATCTCCGACAGCCTTCGGTTCGTTTCCTGCAGAGAGCTCAGTACCTCAGCCTTGAAGTCTGTAAAGCAGCGCAGGAGAGCAGCTTGTTGCTCCTGGGCCCACAGCCTCCACTCCTCTGGAGCTCCGCCGGCCGCCATCTTGGATTCCTTCCCCCGTTTTTTTCTGGGGAGCTGCTGCCGTTTTTTCCCCCTTTCCACTCCGAGTTCGAGTCATGGACTGCGGGGAAAGTCGATCAGCAGACCTTCTCCCACCGGGAGACGTCGAAAAATTTCCGTTTTGGGCTCTAAAAGGAGTCGAAAAGTCCGTTTAAAACGGGAGCTCCCAAATGTGTGGCTTCCTACGTCATCACCGCCACCGGAAGTCTATATAATACAAATCTTAAAGTACATAATCATCCAATCAACATATTATCATGATCATATGCATGAAAGTTTTGTACTTTTTAACAGAGGTAATCACTCATTGCATATAGCAATACAAGGTAACAGGCAAACTCCAGGACAGCAGAAACCAACAGATGTAAAGTATTAAATTATTGCTAGTTGTTAATGTAAACATATACAATTCATATTAAAACAAAATTGAATAACAAGTTTAGAATGTGGTTCTGCCACTACTATATAGGTCAACAGTCAGAAACTAGGAAGAGGCTAGGAATCCTTTGATGAATACTCATCGCTCAACTCTCCAAAGCCTGTCCACCATCTCCAAGGCACAAGTCAGGAGTGTGGTGAAAAACTCTCTCCTTGCCTGGATGAGTGCAGTTCGAACAACACTTAAGAACACTTAAGAAGCTCAGCACTATCCAGGACAAAGTGGCCTGCTTGATTGCCACCTCTTCCCTAAACATTCACTCTCTCCACCACTAATGCACAGTGGAAGCAGTGTGTACCATCTACAAGATGCACTGCAGGAACTCACAAAGGTTCTTTACAGAAAACCATCCAACACCACAACCACTACCATATAGAAGGACAAGAGACAGATGGGAACAACAACACCTCTAAGTTCTCCTCTAAGTCACTCATCACCTTGACTTAGAAATATATTGCTGTTCCTTCACTGACGCCGGGTCAAAATCCTGAAACTCCATGCCGAACAGTTTCCTAACCTACACCATCTGGGCTCCAGCAGTTCAAGAAGGCAGCCCACCACCACTTTCTCAAGAGCAATTAAGGATGGGTAATAAATGCTGGCCCAGCTAGCAACACCTAAATCCAATGAATAAAGAAAATTGGAATGTGCTATAACAAAATGATAGCTATGTACTTGGCAGTAAAATCTGGAATGTCGCTATATTATTCCACACGTCATCTCTTAATCTCAGCAAGACATTTCAAAAAGGTCCACAAAAAAAGGCATATCTTTGTATGCAGGGCAGATCACTTCAGACCATGTTTTTGCATCCTCTGGTACCCAGGAAGGGGGCCCCTGCTGAGAACCACCTCCTACTCTTGCTGCCAACCCCTCTCCAGCCATCATTTAGCTGTGTCCTGGAGTCCAATGACAATAGTAGGTTTCCAGTTATGACATGCCTTAGCTAAAAGAGGGTTTTCACTGGCTCTCCAGCTGGCGGTCAAGACTCCTGTCGCCTTCGGTAAATACTACACTTGGATCCGGGAAGGAAAGATTCTGCACCAGGAGTACAACCTTACAAAATCATACTCAGAAACAGTAAAAGTACCGATAGTCGCAATAAATGACTAATAGTCACAACTTGTATTTTATGCATATGTTATTTCAAACATAGATCTATACTCTTACCTGCTACAGAATTTGGTCGAGGCATCAGGTACAGAGGGATGGAGTGGACAGACTGAGATGAGACGGTCTCCAGGTTTCTCTCTGGGAATTTATTCAGGCTGAATGTGGAGCCAGATATATTTTCATCCACTCGATATAGGCAGGAATCCAAGGCAGATTTTTGAACATGCCAGGGCTTAACGTTTGTCCTGGAACTTGATTCCTTACTACTTTCTCCGCCATACTTGGTACGTTCCACATTTTCTGAATAGCTTGTCAAAGTTGCTACAGATTGGAAAGAAATGAAACAATTTATTACGGTGAAGCTATTGAAATTAATTAGCAGTTTTCTGAACAAACCTAATTTGAAAACACAAAATGCAGTTGTTCATAAGATATCGGAGCAGAATTAGGCCATATATATTACATAGAATTTACAGTGCAGAAGGGGGCCATTCAGCCCATCGAGTCTGCACCGGCTCTTGGAAAGAGCACCCTACCCAAGGTCAACACCTCCACCCTATCCCCCTAACCCAGTAACCCCACCCAACACTAAGGCCAATTTTGGACACTAAGGGCAATTTATCATGGCCAATCCACCTAACCTGCACATCTTTGGACTGTGGGAGGAAACCGGAGCACCCGGAGGAAACCCACGCACACACGGGGAGGATGTGCAGACTCCACACAGACAGTGACCCAAGCCGGAATCGAACCTGGGACCCTGGAGCTGTGAAGCGATTGTGCTATCCACAATGCTACCGTGCTGCCCAAATGCGGCCCATCGAGTCTGCTCCTCATTCTATCATGGCTGATATGTTCCTCATCTGTTATCTACAATGCTAAGCGAAGAGCTGGATTGCAAAATCAGCCAGAGCATCTTCTCCCTGGAACACATGATCTAGGAGTAGGCAATTTAGCCTCCCGAGCCTAACACCTTTAATATGATCATGGCTGATCCCATCCTGGCTTCAACTCCATTGTCCTGCCCGTTCTCCATAACCCTTCAACCCATTACCAAATAAAAATGTCTAATTCCTCCTTAAATTTACTCACTGTCCCTGTATCCACTGCACTCTGGGGTAGCGAATTCCACAGATTCACAACCCTTTGGGAGAATTAGTTTCTCCTCAAATCTGTTATAAACTTGCTACCTATTATTCTAAGATTATGACTCTCATTTTAGAATGCCCCACAAAGGAAGCATCTGCTCCACATATACGTTATCCATACCTTGTAGCATTTTGTACACCTTGATTTGACCCCTCTCATTCTTATAAACTTGAGAGAGTATAGGTTCAATCACTCCTCATATGGAAAACCCCTCATCTCTGGAATCAATCTAGTGAACCTCCTCTGAACTGTCTCAATGCCTCTACATCTTTCCTCAAATAAGGGGACTAAACCTGCACAGTACTCCAGGTGCGGTCTTACCAATGCCTTGTATAGTTTACCTTTATACTCAATTCCTTTTGCTACAAATGCCAACATTCCATTTGCTTTTCAGATTATCTGCTGCACCTGCATGCTCATTTTCTGTGAGTCATGCACAAGGACACCCAGATCTCTCTGCATCGGAGCAATTTACTGTCCCATCTATTTTTCTGTCAGCTGCGAATTTGGCTATAGAACCTTCTATCCCTGTATCCAAGTCATTAATATAGATTGTAAATAGCTGGGCCCAAGGACCGAACCCCACTAGTTACATCGTGCCATCTAGAAAAAGACCCATTTATCTCGGTCTCCTGTCCGTCAGCCAGTCTGCCATCAAAGCTAATAAATTACCCCTAACCCATGTGATCTCACCATGTGAATTAACCTTCTGTGCGGCACCTTATTAAACACCTTCTGGAAGTCCAGATATACTACATCTACAGGTTCCCCATTATCCACTTTGTTTGTTACAACTTCGAAGAGTTCAAGCAAATTAATATAACATGATTTGCCCTTCATAAAACCATGCTGACTCTGACGGATGGCGCGTTGGCTTTACAAATGTCCTGACATTACGTCCTTCATAATTGATTCCAACAATTTTCCAACAACAGATGTTAAACTAACAGGTCTGTAATTTCCCACATTCTGCCTCCCTCCCTTTTTGAATAAGAGCATAACGTTAACATTTTTCCAATCCACTGGAATCTTTCCCATGTCAATGGAATTTTGGAATATTATAACCAATGGAATATTATAACCTCTCCTGCCACTTTTTTCAACACCCTAGGATGTAGGCCATCAGGCCCTGGGGCCTTGTCTTCCCTCAATCCCAAGAGTTTGTTGAGTACCGTTTCCCTATTGATGCTGATTGTTCCAAGTTCCACCCTTTCTTGATTACCTCGGAATTGCCCGTTCCAATAGGAATAGTACTAATGTCCTCCACCGTGAAAACTGAGGCAAAGTATTGATTTAACATCTCTGCCATTTCTGTGTTCCCCACTATTAACTCACCAGTTTCATCTTCTAAGGGGCCAACATTCACCTTATTCTCTCTTCTCTTTTATGTACCTGTAGAAGCTCTTGCTATCCTTTTTAGATATTTTGTGCTGGGTTTTTTTTGTAATTTACTTTAGCTCTTTTTATTACTTTCTTAGAAGCCCTTAGTTTATGTTTGAAAGTATCCCGGTCTTCCAGTTTGCCACTGACCTTTGCAATATGATAGAACTTAGTTTTTGACTTTATAATGTCCTTGACCTCCTTATTGAGCCATGGATCTTCTTTTTATTCCTCTTCCCACCTTTCTTCCCCACTGGGATATATTTTAGTTGTGAGGAATTGAGTATCTCCTTAAACAACTGTCACCGCTCATCAGCTGCCCTACCTTTTAGTCTTCCTGCCCAGTCTGTACAGGCCAAACGTGTCCTTAAGCCCAGGTAATTTCCTTTGTTTAATTCCAGAACACTAGTGTGAGTCTCTACTTTCTCGCCCCCAAACGGAATTTTGAATTGGATCCAGATTTTAGTCTGCATAAGTTCTCGAGTCTTCCACCTTTGCTATTTTTCTAAAAATAGGAATGTTGGCTTGCAATACATCTCATTTAGGAATTCAGAACAGCCCTAATGTAAATGCAAATCAAACAATTCAGGGTTAATTACAGTTAAAAGGAAACCAGGGCAGGATTCTCTCAGTCCACACCAGGGCGGAGAATCAGGCCGGGCGGGAATCGTGCAACGCCGTGCCGCCGATTCTCCGGAGAATCGCCGCCATTGGCGCCAGTCGGGGGGCGTTCTACGCGCTCCCCCACCGATTCTCCGCCCGAGATGGGTCGAGCAGCCGCACAAAAAATCCGAGTCCCGCCGGAGGCGTCCACGTGTGGTCTTACCCGGCGGGACCTCGGCATGCATGCATCCGGGGCGGCCTGGCCCGGGGGGGGGGGGGCTCCGCTGTGGCCTGGATCGGAGCCTACCGATTGGTGGGCCAGCCTCTCGGGCTGGGGGCCTCTTTTGCTCCGCGCCAGCCCCTGTAGCCCTACGCCATGTTGCGTCGGGGCCGGCACGGAGAATGGAGCCACTGCGCATTGCCGCTGGTCGCACTGTGCATGCGCGCATTGCCACCGGTCACAGTGCGCATGCACAGACCCGTGGCGCTCAATTGACTCCGGCTCCGGCAGCTGGAGCGCCGTGGGTTGCTCCAGTGCCATGCTGGCCGCCTGTAGGAGTCAGAATTGCTGCTCCTGAGAGCATGTTGACACCAACGTGATATGCGACGGCGTTTACGATGGCATCAACACTTAACCTCATGATCAGAGAATCCCGCCCCCTGTGTTGATCTCACAATGTCAGACTTAGAAATATGAAAAAAATTCAACAATGGATGATCCATCTCTGGACCGCTTGGTAAAGACAGAATGCCTATACCTGTCTCAATAAAATGTATTTTTTTCTTTAATTAATAGATTTAGAGTACGCAATTCTTTTATTTTCCAAGGAAGGGGCAATTTAGCATGGCCAATTCACCTACCCTGCACATCTTTTTGGGTTGTGGGTGTGAGACCCACGCAGACACGGGCAGAATGTGCAAACTCCACATGGACAGTGACCAGGTGCTGGGATCGAATCCGGTTCCTCGGCGCCATGAGGCAGCAGTGCTAACCACTGCATCACCATGCTGCCCCTCAATTTATTAAAATTGTGTATGTAGTTCCCATATAGAAGGCTAGTGGCAATTGATAAACATGTGGGGTTTATTGATGGATCCAGCAAGTCTGGAGAATGAGCAAAAAAATTCATTAGAGATATAAATTACTCATGGACATGACAAAATCAAAGTGTGTTTTGGGGGTAGGATAATTACTTTGCATTTCTGATTTAGAACATCCAAAAGCATGGCACCTTGTCATGGTGATATGCTGTGGGAGTTAGAAGGTCTCATGTTTAATTTATCTGGGAGTTTCTCACAGAGGTCAGTTGCATATTTGGTTTGGTGTAGGTTGGAGCTCAGTTGGAATTGAGAGAGGAAAAGAAACTGGAATATTTGCCTAGCTTGAAGCCCGAGGAAGAAATCACAGTGAAGGGCAAAATTAATTTAGTTTGAGCGATTAGCCTCGAAAATGCTGTAAAGAAACTGTGGGAGCAGATGCAGTAAAAGCAAGCTTTCAGTCCAAAGTCAAAGGTGGCAGTGGAATCCTCACAAGGAGAAATAACTCACAGTCCAATACCAGACTGGGAAGTTGAGGAGAAATTGAAGTGAATTCTGGAGGGTTGTGGCATATCTTTGAGTTGACCCATGAAGAAGTGAATGGATGTTCAAGACTTTGCAATATTAGGGAACTCAACTTGAGGCAAGTAGAAGTAGATTCATAGCATAAGTAGTTATAAATTATATGGCTGCATTATGTGGTAGGGCAGAGCGATTTACCTTGCCCCCACCCCCCAAACAAAAAAAGCCATAGAGCAACAATAATGTGCTCTTAGAGACTTCAACAAGTAATGACTGGAACTTCCGCCCCTCTCAGTAGGACGAGTTCCCACCCAGCTGTAGATGCCCCGGCAGTACCATGACTCAGTAGTGGGTGCTGCTGGGTCTGCATGCAGTCCCACAATGTGGAACACAATGGGTCATGGAGGACCTGGACTCTGGAAAGTCCAGGAGTTTTGGATGGGGAGGAACAAGGTATCATTTGGAGAAAGGATGCCCCTGATGCACACACAACACCCCAGAAAGAATGTAAACCCCTTTCTTACCACTTTTGTTTACATCAGACGGCAAAAATGCAGACTCCCCACTCTTGCCCGCCTGTCTACCCCAAACATATTATGGCATGGTCAGCGTAATATTAGGGTCAAGTGGTTTTTTAACAACCTCCGTTTCTCATGAATGATTCCTTTAAAAAATAGTGGGTGGGCTGCCGACTTTTGTACCTGCTCACTTGCCGTATTATGGGAAAAATACATGTTGGCATCAGGTTCATGACTCACCATTTCCATGGTGAATTTTACATGTTCATGGAGTGGTAGCATTCCCGAATTGTAAACCTTAAAATCTAGCCACAGTGTTAAATTTGCAGTACTTGCTTTCTTTAAGTTTTCTTAGATAAAGTTTGTATTTGTTCAAAGACATGAAATCTTGTGACATAACAAATAACAGAAAAAAAACTAAGGATTCAAATTTCTCTTTAAACATTAACAATATCAATCAACGGTAGGTAAATAGATTAGAGTTACAGATCAGTCATGATCTAACTGAATGGAGTAATGTGCTTGAGGCTGAATGGCCTATTCCTTTTCCTAATTCAATATCTGTTGAATGTGGAATATCCTAAATCCAGAAAAATCCTGTTTAATGTTGTTAAATACATTTTCTGATGACAATGGTAATGCTGATATTGCAGCCGCCCTCTCTCTCTCTCTCTCTCCCCCCCCCCCCTCCCCCCCCCCCCACCCCACACCCCCCCCACCCCACCCCCCCCCCCCCCCCCCCCCCCCACACACTCCCCAGTTAAAAATTGCATTTTTTTTCTTTTAACGAGCCAGGAAAGTACTGGAGAACATTTAGTCACAAAATTATTTAACCAAGAAGCATAACTTTCAGCATTCTGGGTGCTGATTAAAGAGAACTTCCAAGGTTCTAAAATACTTTAATGTGGTTAGAAATAATTACAGGAATGCTACCTTTTGTACAGAAGTTTCGCAGAGGCTACTTAATAGAAAACATTTTATGGCAAATTATTATTAATCTGACTTGGTTCCATTTATGCATTGAAAAACCGGGGGGGGAGAGAGGAGAGCATGCGGGAGTAGAGGATCCTGGAATAGCGCAGCACAGGATGCCATTCAGGCCATCAAGTCTTCACTGGTTCTTTGAAGAGCAATCCTGTTAGTCGCATTCCCCCACATTTTTCACATATACCTTCCTGCAATTTTTTCTCATTAACAAATTTTACCAATTATCTTTTAACGGCTACAATTGAATCTGTGTCCCATACCCTGTCAAGACAGGGGGCGCGATTCTCCGAAATGGAGACAGAGTGTTCGCACCGTCGTGAACTCTGTTGCGTTTCACGATGGAGCAAAACGGGCACGGGGACTACCGATTCTACGGCGCTGGAGCCTAGCCTCCCTTCCCAGTGCCAAATGGCCGCCGCACCAACCCGCGCATGCGCGGGGGACTTCTTCAGCGCGACGGCCCCGACGCAACATAGCGTGGGGGTTCAGGGGCTGGCCGCATAATAAAATAGGGCCGGGGCTGGAGAGGCCGGCCCGCCAATCGGTGGACCCTGATCGCGGGCCAGACCCCATCGTAGGCCCCCCCCTCCCGGTGAAGGAGCGCTTTTCCCCACCCTACAGGCCGCCCCCTGACACTTCGCGCAGAGTTCCCGCCAGCAGCGACCAGGTGTGAATGGCGCCGGGGGGGACTCTGCCGTTTCCACGCGGCCGCTCGGCCCATCAAGGCCAGAGAATCGACGGCACGGCCGTGGACAGTGGCCCACGGCCGGCGCTGCGCCAAACGCGCCAGCACAAATGGCGCCGATTGACCACCGCTGCGGGAAAAAATGGCACGAACGGTGATTCTCCCATACGGCGTGGCATGAGAGAACTGCGCCCTATGTATTCCAAATCCTTACCAAAATATATCACCTCACATTTTACTGCATTTAATTTTGTTGACTATGCATCTGCCCATTACACCCATCCCTCTATGTTCTCTTGAATGTATTACTATTTTTATCACTGTCAACTATATTTATACTTTTCACCTGCAAATTTCAAAACTGAGTCCTGAGTTGACAGATTTGTGGTCATTGATATATATGAAAAGCAGAGTGATTCGAATACTGAATCTTGGGTAACTTGATGTATGCCTCAGCCATTCACCACAACTCTATTTTTGACTGTGTGGTGGACTAGTGGTGGAGGGGTCGAGCCTCTTGACTGCTGTTGGAGCGACACTCATCCATGCAAGTGGAGAATATACCATCACATTCCTGACTTGTACCTTGAAGAGTGTGGACAGATTTTGCAGAGAGAGGAGGCGAGTTAGCACTGGAGAATTCCTAGCCACGGATCTAGTCCTGGAGCCACAATATTTTTCTGGCTGGTCCAATTCAGTTTTTGGTCAATGGTAACCATCAGAATGTAGATAGGGGGAGTTTAGCAATTATATTGCCATTGAATGTCAAGGGGAGATGGTTCGATTTTCTCTCCTTGGAGGTGGTCATTGCCTGGCACTTGCATGTTATGAATGTAATAATAATAATCTTTATTAGTGTCACAAGTAGGTTCACATTAACACTACAATGAAGTTAATGCGAAAAACCCCTAGTCGCCACACTCCAGCGTCTGTTCGGGTACACTGAGGGAGAATTCAAAACATCCAATTCACCTAACGAGCACATCTTTTGGGACTTGTCAGAGGATCACCCGGAGGAAACCCAAGCAGACACGGGGAGAGCGTGCAGAATCCACACAGACAGTGACCCAAGCCGGGAATCGAACTCGAGTCCCTGCCGCTGTGAAGCAACAGTGCTAACCACTGTGCTACCGTGCCGTGGCTGGCACATGGGAGCAATATCACCTGGAACTCTGCGTCTGACTTGAGGCTCTGAGCACCCTGAGGAGCAGGGACCGCCTGTTTTGCATCAGCAGCAAAGGCAGGCAAGCATGTGGAACTGCTGCTGCCTTGCCAAATCAAGCAGGCAGCTGCTTGGAAGAACTGGAGGTCAAATGAAGCAGAAAGTGAGGGCTCAGAACAGTGGTTACGAGGGGTCCACTCACCATCCTGACTTGGAAATATATCGTTGTTCCTTCACCGTCCCTGGGCAAAATCCTAGAACCCACTAATAGCGCTCTGGGTGC
The DNA here is from genome assembly GCF_902713615.1 of Scyliorhinus canicula. Lineage (NCBI taxonomy): Eukaryota > Metazoa > Chordata > Chondrichthyes > Carcharhiniformes > Scyliorhinidae > Scyliorhinus > Scyliorhinus canicula. The sequence continues at coordinate 47,741,137 of NC_052164.1, read as the reverse complement.
ACTGACTGCAGTGATTCAAGAATGCAGCTCACCTAACTTCTCAAGGTTAATTAAGGATGGGAAATAAATGAGTGACACTCACATTCCATCTCCCATGAATGAATTTTTAAAAATCTGACTTCTCGCTGCCTCCTGTTCATTGACCCTCTGCAGCTTTCGTCAATCCTCTGCTGGCCCCTCACCTCTGCCCTCCTAACCCTGGTCACCTGCACATTGCCCCTATGCCTACTCAACAACCCATTCCCGGTCCCTCATCAACACCCACTCCACTCAACAACCGCTCACTGCCTTGCCCCCCCACCCCTATCACAACCCTTTGACACCCCTTCTCTACCTCAGAGTGGACACACCCCCGCCCCCAACCCCACTATCAATATATCCCTCAATGCTAGTAAAACTAAAGAGCTGGTCATTTGACTTCAGAAAGCAAAGCACTGTACACACCCGTCAGCATCAACGGGGCTGAGGTGGAGATGGTTCGCAGTTTCAAATTCCTAAGGGCACGCACCTCCAAAAATCTGTCCTGGTCCACCCATGTCGACGCTACCACCAAGAAAGTACAACAGCGCCTACACTTCCTCAGGAAACTAAGGAAATTCGGCATGTCCACATTAATGTTTATCAACTTTTACAGATGCACTATAGGCCGCATCCTATCTGGCTGCATCACGGCCTGGTATGGCAACTGCTCGGCTCAAGACCGCAAAAAGCTTCAGAGAGTCGTGAACAAAGCCCTGTCCATCACACAAACCTGCCTCCCATCCATCGTCTCCATCTACACCTCCCGCTGCCTGGGGAAAGCAGGCAGCATAATCAAAGACTCCTCCCACCCAGTCTATTCACTCTTTCAACTTCTCCCATCGGGCAGGAGATTCAAAAGTCTGAGAACACGCACAAACAGATTCACAAACAGCTTCTTCCCCACTGCTACCAGACCCCTAAACGACCCTCTTATGGACTGACCTCATTAACACTACACTTCACCCGATGCCGGTGTTATCTCATTACATTGTGTACCTTGTGTTGCCCTATTATGCACTCTCTTTTATTTCCTTTCCTTTTCTTGTACTAAATGATCTGCTGAGCTCCTCGCAGAAAAATACTTTTCACTGTACCTGGGTACACGTGACAATAAACAAATCCAACCTTTTCAGAGCCTGCGCTGTCCGCCTCATTTGACCACCTGGCTTTTAAAGGAGCTACCTGCTCAATTTGGTAAGGCAGCAGCAGCCCCCATCATCCCTAATGTACGCATGGAAAATCCAGCCCCTCAAGTCCGGAGGTACTCAGCCTGCTTAAACTGGTTATTGGAAGTCAATGATGATGATTTTCTGTTTCTTTTCACGTGCCTTCCAGCCCAGGAAGAAACAACAACCTAAATAGAGAAGAAATGTTTTTCCACCTTTAATTGCAAATTCTGGAGTTATCTAGGTAGTTTGTCATCATGCTGAGCAGCACACCCTTCAGATACGTACTGAGTAGCTAACCAAGTGGCGATAGGATATGGTATAATTGACCTTTTACAGGAGAGACCATCATTGTACCTTCTCGGGCAGGTTCCCAGATTTGGGTAGACAACATGGCAAAGAACTGCTTGCATGATTAATCTAATTTGGTCCACAAATTGTTGAAGACTTTTGCTTACGTGGTAGTATTGAGATGGATGGATTTGTAAGATGGATTCGGATATACCAGGGCACAACAAGGATAAATTTAGTTGAAGCTTAAAATTAGGACCATTTTTACATCACAATACACTTACATCTTTTTTTAAACTGATGGATGATTCTAATGCTGAAATAGCTATATTGCTTGGCCTACATTCTGGCAGAATCCATTATCAGGTACTCTTTTTCTGTGTAGGATAGATTTTCAAGGGTAATAATTTGATGCAAATGAAAGAGATAGAAGCAATTTAGTTGCAACATATTTTTAAGTGAGTATGAGGTGGATCCTTTCAGATTTCATGTTCAAAATGATTGACTCAAGAAGATTTGATTTCTTGTTACACTGAAGGGCTTAAACTGTGCCTTTTTATCTCAACTTCTTTTCAATCAAAATATTTAATGTCTAGTAATATAAAGGCTTCTGCAAATTTTAAGTTCCAAATAAACCCCGCCATGAAAACAATAGCAGTTCAATTATACAGGATAATGCACTGCCTAATTTGTTGACAAATAGAACATAGAACAGTACAGCACAGAACAGGCCCTTCGGCCCTCGATGTTGTGCCGAGCGGTGTCCGAAACCAAGATCAATCTCTCCCACTCCCTGTAATTCTGGTGTGCTCCATGTGCCTATCCAATAACCGCTTGAAAGTTCCTAAAGTGTCCGACTCCACTATCACAGCAGGCAGTCCATTCCACACCCTAACCACTCTCTAAGAACCTACCTCGGACATCGCTCCTATATCTCCCACCATGAATCTTATAGTTATGCCCCCTTGTAACAGCTACATCCACCCGAGGAAATAGTCTCTGAACGTCCACTCCCCCTCATCATCTTATTATTATAAACCTCTATTAAGTCGCGTCTCATCCTCCTCCGCTCCAAAGAGAAAAGCCCTAGCTCCCTCAACCTTTCCTCATAAGACCTATCCTGCAAACCAGGCAGCATCCTGGTAAATCTCCTTTGCACCCTTTCCAATGCTTCCTATAATGAGGACAACACATGCCATCCTTTGTAAAAACAAAATATATTCAAATACATTGACTGAATATGAATTGTGATGGAGTGGCTTCAGTTGCTTTAAATGTGGCCATGGCTAGTTTAAAGATTTTTACAATGAGGCTGAAAAGAATTAATAATTCTGTAGAGCTGGAGTGGGGGTTGCGATGCTGCAATCATTCATTACGGTCTTGTTAATTAATCCAATGGCTAACTGGAGCAGCTCAGTGATTTTAATGCTGAACCTGCAGCCAAAAGGTCTTTGATTTGAATCCTGGCCGGGTTTACTCAGCATTTTATTATTCCAATGTGGTGAGAATGAGTGTCACACATTGAGATGAGAGGAGAAAACAGAAGACTGAAAAATGCTTAACCACGTTGTCTCAGGGCCTGCCCATAAACACTCATTCTCTTGTTCGGACAACACTGAGCAGGGATATGCAGCTTTATATATTACTTTTTGAAAATGTACGTATTTTCAGTTACTTGTTTAATCTGCCTTGCCAGCTTCAAATATTTTCACATATATATTCCCAGGTCCCTCTGCGCCCCTTTAGATTTAAACTGATCAGTTAAATAGCATCTTCTGCCTGCCAAAATGCATCACTTCACACGCATTAAACTTCATCGGCCATTTTTCCACCCATTCTTGTAGCTATTCTTCTGAAGCCTACCACTATCCTCCTTATAATACTTGCAAGTTTTGTATTATCTGCAAATTTTTGAAATTGTACCCTGTATATCCAAGGAAACGTTGCAAACTTCTGTAGTGAGTAAATTGTTAGAAGGTATTCTGAGGGACAGGATCTGCAGGCGTTTAGACAGGCAAGGGATAATTAGGGAAAGGCAGCATGGCTTTGTAAGGGGAAAGTCATGTCGCACAAATTTTTTTTTTTTAAATAAACAATTTTATTGAGGTAGTTTTTGGCTTTATAAACAGTTACAGACATCATCAGAAAGGAAGCAAAAAAGGCAAAAATGTGCAAACATCCACGTACTTTCAATACTTCCATCGTAACATATTGCACAAGCCTGCTCCCCTCCCACCGGTACTACCCGCCATATTTTCCCTCCTACTCTACTCCCTCCTCCCCCCCCCCCCCCCCCCCCCCCCTCCCTGCTGACGCTCACTCTCCCGCAAAGAAGTCAATAAATGGTTGCCACCTCCGGGTGAACCCCTGCACAGATCCCCTCAAGGCGAACTTAATTTTTTCCATCCCCAGGAAACTCGACATGTCCGCAAGCCACCACTCAGTCTTCGGGGGCTTTGAGTCCCTCCACGCCAATAATATTCGTCGCCAGGCTATCAGGGAAGCAAAGGCCAACACATCGTCCTCTTTCTCCCCCTGGACGCCCGGGTCTTCCGAAACTCCAAAAGTTGCCACCCCTGGACTCATCACCACCCTTGTTTTTAGCACCTGGGACATGACCCCCGCAAATCCCTCCCAGTACCCCCTCAGCTCAGGGCATGCCCAAAACATGTGAACATGATTCGCTGGTCCTCCCGCGCACCTAGCGCATTTGTCCTCTATCCCGAAAAATTTGCTCATCCGAGCCACCGTCATATGGGCCCGGTGAACGACCTTAAATTGGATCAGCTCGAGCCTAGCACATGTCGCGGTCGAATTTACCCTACTCAGGGCCTCTGCCCACAGCCCATCCTCCATTTCCCTGCCTAGCTCCTCCTCCCATTTAAGTTTCAGTTCCTCTGTCTGGGACCCTTCCTCCCTCATGAGCACCTTATATATACCCGAGACTCTGCCCTCCCCTTCTTCCGTCCTAGAGACTATTCTGTCGAGGATCCCCATTGGCGGGAGGCGCGGGAAAGATGGGACCTGTCTACGAACAAAGTCCCGCAACTGTAGGTATCTAAAATCATTTCCCCTTACCAACCCAAATTTCTCCTCCAAGCTCCTCAAACTCGCGAAGCTCCCTTCCAGGAACATATCACCCACCCTTCCCGCCCCTGCTCGCCGCCATACTCGGAACCCCCCATCCATACTGCCGGGGGCAAACCGATGGTTGTCGCAGATTGGCGCCCAGACAGACGCCCCCATCTCCCCCACATGCCTCCTCCACTGGCCCCATATCCGCAGGGTCGCCACCACTACCGGGCTGGTGGTGTACTGCCGGCGGCAGCGGTAGAGGAGCCGTGACCAGGGCTTCCAAACTGGAGCCCCTGCACGAAGCCGCCTCCACCCGCTCCCAAATAGACCCCGTACCCACCATCCACTTCCTTATCATAACGATGTTGGCCGCCCAGTAATAATTGACCAGACTCGGCAAAGCCAGCCCTCCCTCGCTGCGGTTCCTCTCCAACATCGCCTTCTTCACCCGCGGAGACTTTCCTGCCCAGACAAAGCTCATGATCAGCCCGTTAACTCTTTTGAATAAGGACTGTGGGATAAAGATCGGGAGGCACTGAAAAATAAACAAAAATCGAGGGAGGATTGTCATCTTTACAGTCTGCACCCTCCCTGCCAGCGACAGCGGGAGTGCATCCCATCTCCGAAACTCTCCCTTCATTTGCTCCACCACCCTGGCCAAATTTAACTTATGCAGCCTGCCCCAGTCTCGTGCCACCTGGATTCCCAAATACCGGAAATTTTCCTCAACTAGCCTAAACGGTAGCCCTCTCAATCTGTTCTCCTGGCCCCTTGCCTGGACCACAAACATTTCACTCTTGACCGTATTTAATTTGTATCCTGAGAACTGGCCGAACTTCCTCAGCATTCCCAGTATAGTTCCCATCCCGGCCACTGGGTCCGACACGTACAGGAGCAGGTCGTCTGCATAAAGAGAAACCCTGTGTTCAACCCCGCCCCTCACCATCCCCTTCCAACCCTCTGCGGCTCTCAGCGCAATCGCCAGCGGTTCTATGGCCAGCGCAAACAGCAGCGGGGAGAGCGGGCAGCCCTGTCTGGTCCCTCGGTACAACCTAAAGTACTCCGACACTTCTCTGTTGGTCCTGACGCTGGCCCTCGGGCCTGATATAATAATTTGATCCAATCCACCAATCCCTCCCCGAATCCAAACCGTCCGAGCACCTCCCATAGATAGTCCCACTCCACCCGGTCAAAGGCCTTCTCGGCGACCATTGCTACCACTACCTCCACCTCTCTACCTGCCGGGGGCATCATTATCACATTGAGCAATCTCCTCAGATTGGCCGCCAGCTGCCTACCTTTCACGAACCCCGTTTGATCCTCCCCAATCACCTCCGGTACACAGTCCTCCATTCTACCCGCCAGTACCTTTGCCAGGAGCTTGGCGTCTACATTAATCAGGGAGATTGGCCTGTAGGACCCGCACACCTCCGGGTCTTTACCCCGCTTCAATATCAGAGATATGGTGGCTTGTGACATTGTCGGCGGCAGGGTCCCTCTGTCTCTTGCCTCATTGAAAACCCTCGCCAAGACCGGGCCCACCAGCTCAGAGAACTTCCTATAAAACTCTACTGGGTATCCATCCGGCCCCGGGGACTTCCCCGACTGCATGGCCTTTAGGCCCCCCTATACCTCCTCTACTCTAATCGGGGCCCCCAGCTCTTCCACTCGCCCGCCTCCCCCCCCCCCCCCCCCCCCCCCCCCCCCCCCCAACTGTTGGGAATGTTAACCCGTCCAGAAACCTTTTCATCCCCTCCGGTTCTTCCGGCGGCTCCGAAGTATACAGCTTACGATAGAAGTCCCGGAATACCCTATTCAATTCTGCCGGATCCTCCACTTTGCGCCCCCCCTCGTCCCTCACTCTACCTATTTCCCTGGCCGCCTCCCTCCCCCTGAGTTGCTGCGCTAACAGTCTGCTAGCCTTTTCCCCATGCTCGTACACCACTCCCCTCACCTTCCTAAGCTGTTCCACGGCCCTGCTCGTGGATAGTGCCCCCAGTTCCGCCTGTAGTCTCTGCCTCTCCCTGAGTAAAACCTCCCCCGGGGACTCCGTGTGCTCTTCATCTATCCGACCCATTTCCCTGACCAATCTATCCATCTCTGCCCGGTCTGCCTTGGCTCTGTGGGCCCCAATTGAAATCAGCTCCCCCCGCACTACTGCCTTTAGCGCCTCCCACACGGTCGCCGCTGAGACCTCCCCAGTGTCATTCACCTGCAGGTAATTTTTTATACATTTCCGAAGCCTCTCGTAGATCCCCTCCTCCGACAGCAGTCCCACATCTAGCCTCCATTGCGGGCGTTGATAGCTCGCTCCCCCGAACTGCAGGTCCACCCAATGCGGGGCATGGTCTGAAATGGTAATTGCTGAGTATTCCGTGTTCTTTACCTCCCCCATACAGTCCCTGCTTAGTACAAAGAAATCTATCCTGGAATATACTTTATGGACGTGCGAGTAAAACGAGTAGCCCCTTCCTGTTGGCTGTCCATCTCTCCAGGGGTCCACTGCCCCCATTTACTCCATAAACCCTTTCAGCTCCCTTGCCATTGCTGAGAGTCTACCCGTTCTGGGACACGACCGATCCAAAGTCGGGTCAAGGACCATGTTAAAGTCCCCTCCCATTATTAGCCTGCGAGAATCCAAGTCCGGGATCTTCCCCAGCATTCTTTTAATGAAGTCCACGTCATCCCAGTTCGGGGCATATATATTCACCAGCACCACTCTTCTCCCCTCCAGTCTGCCCCGTACCATCAGGTATCTGCCCCCCCTGTCTGCGGATATGCCCTCTGCCTCAAATTGCACGCGCTTGTTGATCATGATTGCCACCCCTCTGGACTTCGAGTCCAAGTCCGAGTGGAAGACCTGGCTAATCCAGCCCTTCCTTAGCCCGGTCTGGTCCGACACTTTCAGATGTGTCTCCTGCAACATAATTACGTCCGCCCTCAGGGCCCCATGTCGCACAAATTTGATTGAGTTTTCTGAAGGGGGAACCAAGTTAGATGAGGGCAGTGCAGTCGACTTTACATGGACTTTAGTAAGGCCTTTAACAAGGTACCACATGGTAGGTTGTTGCAAAAGGTTAAATCTCACAGAATCCAAGGTGAGGTAGCCAATTGGCTACAAAATTGGCTTGTTGACCGAGGGCAAAGGGTATTGTAGAGGGTTGTTTTTCAAACTGGAGGCCTGTGACCAGCGGTGTGCCTCAGGGATCGGTGCTGGGTCCACTGTTATTTGTTATATATACTAATGATTTGGATGAGAATGTAGGAGGCATGGTTAGTAAGTTTGCAGGTGACATCAAGATTGGTGGCATAGTGGATAGTGAAGGTGGTTATATAAGATTACAACAGGATCTTGGCCAGAAGAATCTTGGCAGGCAGAATTTAATTTAGATAAATGTGAGGTGATGCATTTTGGTAGATCAAATCAGGACAGGACCTACTCAGTTAATGGTAGGGAGTTGGGAAGAGTTACAGAACAAAGAGATCTAGGAGTATTTTCTATTCCTCGGGTGGATGTAGCTGTTACAAGGGGCATAACTATAAGTTTCGGGGTGGGAGATATAGGAGCGATGTCCGAGGTAGGTTCTTTACTCAGAGAGTGGTTAGGGTGTGGAATGGACTGCCTGCTGTGATAGTGGAGTCGGACACTTTAGGAACTTTCAAGCGGTTATTGGATAGGCACATGGAGCACACCAGAATGACAGGGAGCAGGATAGCTTGATCTTGGTTTTGGACAAAGCTCGGCACAACATCGAGGGCCAAAGGGCCTGTTCTGTGCTGTACTGTTCTATGTAGGAGTACAGGTTGAAGGAGTTGCAGGTGGACAGGGTGGTGAAGAAGGCATTCAGCATACTCGGATTCATTGATCAGAATATTAAATACAGGAGTGGGGACGTCTTGTTGAAGTTGTACAAGACATTGTTAAGACCACACATGGAATACTATGTTCAGTTCCAGTCACCCTATTATAGGAAAGATATTGTTAAACTAAAAAGAGTGCAAAAGAGATTTATGAGGATGCCACTGGTACTTGGTCTGAGTTATAAGGAGAGGCTGGATTGGCTGGGACTATTTTCCCTGGAGCGTAGGGTGATCTTATAGAGGTTTATATCATAATGAGGAGAATAGATAAGGTAGTCAACATCTTTTCCCAAAGGTACAGGAGTCTAAGGGCATAGGTTTAAGGTGAGAGGGGAGAGATACAAAAGAAACCACAAGGGGAACATTTTCACACAGAGCGGTGAGCATCTGGAACGGGTTGCCAAAGGCAGTGGTAGAGGCTGGTACAATTTTTTTCTTTTAAAAAAGTTAGACAGTTACATGAGCAGGGTGGGTATGGAGGGATATGGGCCAAATTCAGGCAAGTGGGACTAGCTTAGTGATAGAAACTGGGCGGCATGGACAAGCTGGGCCGAACGGCCTGTTTCCAAGCTGTAAACATCTATGACTTTATATCATGGGAAGAACTGCTCCGAGTAACTACCCTTGGTAATCCCATTGTATGTTTTTCTCCAGTCCTTAAATAAACTGTTCACCTCTATTTCCTCTCAAAGAACAAAGAAGAATACAGCACAGGAACAGGCCCTTCAAGCCTGTGCCGATCACGTGTCTCATCTAGACCTATCACCTGTATCCTTCTATACCCCATCTGTTCATGTGCCGATCCAGACAAGTCTTAAAGGTCGCTAACGTATCTGCCTCAACCACCTCACTTGGCAGTGCATTCCAGGCCACCACCACCCTCTGTGTAAAAAATTTATCCTGCACATATCCACTGAACCTGTCCCCCCTCACCTTGAACTTGTGGCCCCTTGTAATTTTCAATTCCGCTCTGGGAAAAAGCCTCCAACTGTTCGCCGTATCTATACCCTCAATAATTTTATAAACTTCTATCAGGTTGCTCCTCAGCCTCCGTCTCTCTAGGGAGAACAATCCCAGTTTATTCAATCTCTCCTTGTAGCTAATATCCTCCATACCAGGCAACATCCTGGTAAACCTTTCTGTACTAACTCCAAAGCCTCCACATCATTCTGGTAGTGTGGTGACCAGAATTGGATACTGTATTCCAAATGTGGCCTAACCAACGTTCTATATAACTGTAACATAATTTTCGAGCTTTTATACTCTACACCCTGTCCTATGAAGACAAGCATGCCATATGCTTTCTTTATCACCATTTCCACCTGTGCTGCCACTTTTAAGAATCTGTAGACCTGCACGATCAGATCTCTCTGTGTCGCTAAGCTCCTGGTGGTTCTGCAATTTATTTTATAGCTCCTACCTGAAAATGCATCACCTCGCATTTTTGCCGGGTTAAATTCCATCAGCCATTTCTCGGCTCAATTTTGCAATCTTTCTATATCCTGCTGCGTTCTCTGACAATTCTCATCACTATCCGCAACTCCTGCAATCTTAGTATCATCCGCAAACTTGCTAATCAGACCCGCTACGTTTTCTTCCAAGTCGTTTATACATATTGCAAAGAGCAGAGGGCCCAGTACCGATCTCTGCAAAACACCACTAGTTACAGACCTCTATTCAGAAAAACACCCTTCCACTGCTACCCTCTGTCTTCTATGTCCAAGCCAATTCTGAATCCATCCAGCTAGTTCACCCCTGACCCGATGTGATTTAATCGTTTGCACCAGCCTACCATGTGGGACCTTATCAAATGCTTTACTCAAGTCCATGTAGACAACAACACAGGCCTTCCCTCGTCACTCAGCCAGTTTTGTATCCATGATGCCACTGTCTCTTTTCCACAGGCTTCAACTTTGCTGATGAGCCTGTTTCATGGCACTTCATCAAATGCCTTTCGGAAGTCTATATTCAACAAACCTTTCATTACCCTCAGCGGCCCTCTGTGTTACCAAAAACTCAAGCAATTAACTTTCGTTAATTAATCCACCCTGTCGAAGTGTTTGTGAACTTTGCATTGGATTAATGTTTCAAAAAGCTTTCCCATCACCAAGTTGCCAGTTTTATTCTGTTAAACAGGAGCATTGGACTATTATGGCCAGTACCTTCATAATTCCCATCCTTCCTTCCACCAGCATCCTCAGATACCTCTCATCTGGTCGTACCTCCTCTTCATCAATGTTTAGCCTATCCAGCATCTCAAATACCTCCTTTCACTATGACTTTGGAAGCATCTTCTTCCTTGGTAAAGACAGATGTAAAGTATTCATACAGTGCCTTAGCCACACCCTCTGTCTCCATCATAGCCCACTTTTGTGGTCCCTAATCTTTCCCATTCTACCTTTTACCACCTTTTGACTATTCTATGATGTTAGCTGCCGCCTCTTCTCATGCTCCCTCTTTGCCTCTCATAATTTATTTTTTCACTCATCCTCTCTAATGTTTCTATATTCAGCATAGCTCTTAGTTGTATCATGAATTTGAAATTTATCACATGCATCCTTTTCTGTTTCATCTTAACCTCTTTTTCACCTTCCTGGACTGGAACCATCTCACCTTTAAATGCAGTGTCCAAGAAAATAGCTCACCTCCATCTTTTCAAGGGCAATTAGGGATGGACATCAAATGCTTGCCATGCCAGCTATGCAAACATCCCATGAAAGAATTTTTAAAAGTTAAGAACTTTGCCTGCCAATTTTTCATTCCAATTTACACAGGTCATATATGTTCTCAACCTACTGAAATTGGCCCTGTTACTATAAAGTATTTTTACTCTCGACTGTTCCTTGTCCTTCACCATAGCTAATCTAAACCTTATGATCATTGTTCCCTAAACGTTCCCTTTCTGATATTTAATTTACCTGACTCACCTCATTTACCAGAAATAGATCCAAGCAATGCCTCCTTCCTCACTGAGCGAGGTACGTACTGATCAAGAAAATTCTCCTTTAAGAACACAAAACACTTATTGCTCTCTGCACTATTGTTGACATCCACCTGTCTCAGGCGCCAATGGACTGCACCCAGGGTATATGACACTTCTGTATTACACACAATCTGTTTTGGCTGTCGAGACCGATCCCTGGCACAGATAAATAGCGTTGGCCTGAGATAGACTGATTTTTTTCCCCTTCCGGCAGGTGCTTCTTTCTGCCATCTCGTCATTTCTTTCATGTTCTGCTTGTCTCCAGGCACTCCACTCAGAAGCAAGGACTTCCTATGCATTTGATTCTGGATGCCAGTCAATGTAAAGTGTGCTTGCAGGCATTCTTGTATCACAGATGTTTGCAACCTGCTGATATTCGGATCCCCATGATCCCCACTCTATAATTTCCCTGTAAACTTGTTCCTCTGCTGTTGTCGGTCAAAAGAATGCACTTTATAACAAACATAGTTGCATCCCCATTGCTTAACTTTAACAAAATAGATTATATCCCTGATCCCTCCAGGATATTCTCACTCCCCAGTACTGTAATCAATACTGCCACCCTTGTTCCTACCCTACTTTTCCTCAACACCAGAGTAAAGGCTACAGGCCCTGAAAACAGCCCAGCTTCCGTTCTGAAGTCTTGTATTCCAGAACTATCCCAGTACAGCTACAATACTGGCATCCACTTAACAAAGCGGACGTTGGCCACATATGTGTGTCTATTAAAAACAGGACAAATTCAATCCTGGCAATTACAGGCCCATCAGTCCATTCTCAATCATCAGAAAAGTACTGAGAATATTCCCCAATAGTCAGCTCACCTCTGATCAATTTGTGTTCTTCAGTTACTGAGCTCATTGGAGAGGCAATGGTGTAGTGGTGTTGTGGAGTCACCATTGATCAGGGACTTAAAAATTTAATGATGGTTCATTAACTGACTGAGATGTTCTCTTAAAAGACTTGCTTTTGAACATTACTTACAGTATTCAGGTAACAAAAAAATCATCCTAACCTTTGTTTATTTACTGTTTTTTTTATTTCACAATCTATATTTCTGTTCTTCTCGCTTCTTTATTCTCTCCTATCTCATTGTATTTTTCTCTCCCTCTGCAACTGTTTACTTCTCTCTGTCATTTCTTTTCTTGGGCTCCCAATCTATCTATATGCCTCAATTTCTCTTTTAACCACATCCTCTATCCTTTTTTTCCCCCTTTATTTCTGAATTTCTCCAATTTTAACACAGCACAAACTTAATTTCCTTCTCTCTCTGTGCATCAGGCTAAGTCCTTAATTCCCTTCTTTCGTTATATATTGCACAAACTAAGTGGAGATATTTGGGAAGCCTCATCAATCTGATGGCTACAAGAACAGTCAATTTTTCACTGGTTACAAATTCATCACTTTCCTCCTGGGCATAACCTGACAATCAAAGTATTTCAATGATGAAAAGAATAGGTCAGAAGCAAATGGGGCACAGACCAGGACTATTGTTGAGAGGTCCTCCCATAGTCCAAAGATGGGCAGGTTAGGTGGATTGGCCACGCTAAATTGCCCTTTCGTATCCAAAGATGTACAGGTTAGGTGAGGTTACAGGGATAGAGCGGGTTTTGGGTCTAGGTAGGGTGCTCTTTCAGAGGGTTGGTGCAAACTTGATGGGCCGAATGGCCTACTTCTGCACTGTAGGAATTCTATGGTTCTAAGAATTAATTATTTATGCAGATTTAACTCTATTCCCAAAATTGTCCTCAGATTCTGATGCCTCTTCACATTTCCAGCAATTCCTTCAATTACCTAATAAAATATCCCTCCCAGCAAACGACAGTCACCATAGATGTTGCTGCACTTATTTTGGGCAATGACATTAGGTGTGATTAATGTGATTAAGGTGTGACTAAGAATAAAAATACCAAGAGCTATAATCTCACTTGAGCTGAAGGTATGAAATGCTGCTAGCTTCAATATCCTAGAAACACTGTCATCAATAAAGGACAATGACAGACTACAAAAGGGACTGTGTACTATTCTGTTTGCAATTATATACTCCGTCAGTGGTCAAAGTTTGTCCAGGGTGAGTTGGTAGGACATTGTACTTGGTCTCTTTTGGAAAACAATATTGATCATTTTTGTAGACAAGTCTAGATGGAATCAAAACTAATGAAGTGAGATAGTTGACTCTCAAAGGGCAAAATAGCCCTTATGAAGCTCATGATGTTGCTCCTTCTATGTGCCAGGGGATCATGAAAAAGGATAAATGATCTTAAGCTGATTTTTATTCAGGGAGGGCTCATCTAACACTTTCCAAAAGATTTGAATGGTCCCTGTGTAAGAAAATATTTGCACTGCTAAATCGACAGTTCCCTGAATATGATGTTCCATTGGCTTTGCCAGCAAGAATGTATCTGTGCCAATGACTCTCTGACTCAGAGTCCCAAACATCAATGGATATTAGTAGCTCTTCAGTACCATTGGCTGATGCTACTATGTGTTCAGCAGCTTATGAGTGGCAACATTCTTCAGCGACCAACTAAATGGAAGTTCTTTTGTCTTTAAGGCTTCTTCCATTCGTCAATTTGTCCTGAAACATATGGACTTTGTTATTCTGTATGGATTCAGGAAGCAGAAATTAATTTATGCAATCTGTGGTAATTTTGAATGGATATTTTATACAATAGTTTTGGATGGACCTTTACATTCTCCAGAGTTTTTAAAAACCTTAAACAGAAACTGAGCTCACAAGGTGTCCCCAACTATGGAAGCATTTGATTTAGTTTGATACAGCAATGGCCGTGATTCTCCGTTTGGGAGGCTAAGTGTTCCCGCCGGGACTGAATAGCATGCTTTCGCGATTCTTTTGGGCGCTTCATCCGTTCCGCAATTCAGGACATGCAAATTGGCCAGCACTCTGCCAAGACAAATTGAAAGCAATTAGCGTGAAAGAGCCTGACAGCTGGAGCTGTTTTTAAGTGCTCCAACCATCACACACTCATTGCAGCCACAAAAGTGGTTTAGAGAAGACTTGCCCCCCAATTTCGGAAGTCTGAAGTGGACCCACTGCTCGTTGCAGATGAGGAAAGGAGGGATACCTTCTCCCCTAGGGTGGACCGCAGGCTCAAGCCCGCCCTCCTGAACAGTGCATGGGAGGTGGTGGTAGAGACAGCCAGTACTGCCAGCCTCACCAAGAGGAGACAGCTGGTGATCCTGAGGGGTGGGGCTCACTAGTGAGGCCTCTGCCCTGAGAAGGGCAGGGAACCAGGAAGGGTTCCAAAGGCCATGGGTGTAGGTTTGTTTTGCGTAAGCTCTACTAATCCCCTGCTTCCTCTGTAGTAGCACAGAGCTTCTGAGTGTCAACACCTGATGGGCCACTGAATGAACTCATCCCCTTTCTGATACCACTGAGACATGAGGGCTTGAGAGGGGCAGCCTGAATGAGCTCCCATATCACCAGAGGCTCTCTGAACATTCATCGGATACAGAGAGCAGTCAGCAGTGTGAGCAGCCAGGAGCCTGTAAGTAGCACCAAAGGAGTGCGTTTTAATCTATACCGTAGCAATGGCGGTATGAGCAAGGTGACCACGATCCCAGGGGGGCCACCCCGGTTCCCCAGACTTGGTATCAGGTCATTCCCCGCTTCTGCCCCAGCCCAGGTAGTCACACCGACAATGTTTGAGAGTTTTTTTAAACCTCCTCCTCCCACACAACAGCCATGGCATAAATACACCATCTAAATCTTGTACCAAAATCGCACCCACGAGACTTCTGCCTAAGAGGGGCTGAACATCGCAGAGGGGTGGAGTGCAAAGTGTCAAAGCCGCTAATAATATTTAAATCCATTCAAATGGTGGTTTTACATGGATCCGCTGGTGCGGGGTGCAAACATCAATAACGCCGCCAGTGAGGGACTTCAACAGAATTGGCGTTGGGCACAAATCGCGATTTTTCAATTGCACGCTATTCTCCTCCTAGTCGCAATTCTCAATGCCGGCTTTGCGAAGCGGAGAATCCAGCCCAATATGTTATGTGGATCAGTCTTATTAGAAAGCATACCAAATGATAAATGCCATGTTGCAAGTGAGGAGAGCGTAATAAGCCATTTGTATGTTAATTGTACCTTGGTCTGCTACTTTATAATGTTTCTCTATATGCCCAACGAACAAAAGACAGTGTACAGTTGATGGAAGCACTATTTGTTAATGGGAACATTAGCAGTTAGCTGTCTTGACTCGGTTGGATATACAATGCAGTATTTTAAGTTGGGAAACAAAAACAACTGTCTAAGTCTAATAGCTTTTCAAGACAAGGGAGAAGAAAGCCACATGCAACACGATAGATAACACTTGGTTTTCCCACAAATAATTATGCTTGGCTGTATCGTCATAATATTTGAAAAATTCATAGAAAAGATGTACTGGTGCTGCGCTGAGTCCACAGTATTGATGTCACCTCAAACACATTTTACATGGCATTTAGTGCCATGTCCTACACCTCAAACTTTCACATGAATCTGAAATTAATGGTGATATGTGCTTTTTAAGTAAGAGGTCTCGTAGAAGCAATGAAGTGTTCTTATCTGCACTTATTTGGTTGCCTGTTATGCCTAACATAACAAACGATTTTATCAACCTTATTTGGCTTCAAGTTGTTGTGTTGTCTCTGAAGAATGTACAATTGCCAAATTTGAAAAGTTATTTCAGCGGCACAGTAAAAACTACTGGGGTTTCAATTGCAATAAAAATAAAAGCAAATAGAAGAAATATTTTACATAGTATGGATGTTGCATCATGATTTAACTTTGGAAATGAGGGCCACTTGAATGTCTAGATGATACCACAGTCAAATACTTTACCTAACTGAGAAAAATCCACGGTCTACAGCCCTAGATCCACTGTGATATGTTAAAGCTAGAGTTTGGGTAGGGGGTCGGGATTGAAGGCACTGGCAACAGCGCCACGCCCAACGGCCCCGGGGAGATATTCAGGGAGTCCGATAGTAATAGCTTCGTTGAGAATTTGGAGGCAGTTTCGACAGCACTTCGGGTTGGGGGCAGTGTCAAGGGAAATGCCGATTTGGGGGAGCCATAAATTTGAGCCAGGGAAGTGGGATGGAAATTTTCGGAGATGGGAGAAGAAAGGAATTAGGACACTAAAAGATTTGTTTCTTGGGGTTCGTTTTGCGGGAGTGAAGGAGCTGGGAGCAAAGTATGGGCTGGAGCAGGGGGAAATATTTAGATACATTCAGGTTCGAGACTTTGCCAGAAAGGAGATACAGAGCTTCCCAGTAGAGCTGGCTTCCACATTGCTGGAGGAGGTGCTGACGACAGGGGGACTGGAGAAGGGGGTAGTATCGGCGGTTTACGGGGCTATTTTGGAGGAGGAGAAGACGTCGCTAGAAGGGATCAAGACAAAGTGTGAGGAAGAGTTGGGAGAGGGTATGGAGGAGGGGTTCTGCTGTGAGGTGCTCCGGAGGGTGAACGCCTCCACCTCCTGTGCCAGGTTGGGGCTGATACAGCTGAAGGTGGTGTATAGAGTGCACCTTACAAGGGCAAGGATGAGCCAGCTCTTTGAGGGGGTAGAAGATGTATGTGAACATTGCAGGGGGCCCCACAAACCACGTTCATATGATTTGGTCCTGTCTAAAGCTGGAGGATTACTGGAAGGAGGTGTTTAGGGTAATCTCTAAAGTGGTGCACGTGAAACTGGACCCGTGCCCTCGGGAGGCCATATTCGGGGTGTCAGACCAGCCGAGGTTGGAAACGGGCGCGGAGGCAGATGTTGTAGCCTTCACCTCATTGATCGCCCGAAAGCGGATCCTGTTAGGGTGGAGATCAACCTCTCCACCCTGTGTCCTGGCATGGCGGGGGGACCTGCTGGAATTCATGACGCTTGAAAAGATCAAATTTGAACTGAGGGGAAGGCTGGAGGGGTTCGACAATTCATGGACGTTATTCATTATGCACTTTCGAGAATTGGATCACATTCGAACATTAGGGGGATTGGGGGCTGGGAGGATTGGGGGGAGGGGGACTGTGTGTGTTAATGGCGACTATGGATGATTCCTGATTCCTTTTTGTCATTTGTTCATGTTAACATGCGGGCTAAGGCCTGGGGGTTCGGTGGGAGGATGGGATCGTTGTTATTGATATGGGGATTGACTTTACATTTGTTACTGATTAGTGTTTATTGTTGGGTGTAAATTTGGGAGAAAATGTGAAAAAGGAGGAGAATAAAAATATTTATAAAAAAGAAAACAAATAACAAGCATTGTTCATCTTGATTCCGTTAAAAGGTACAGTTAAAGCAAAATTATGAGAGTCCAATAAGGTCATATTGAGATTTCATATTAAAATAGTAAAATAATGATTGAGTAGTCATGGCTAGCTTCAGTTATCCACCATTAATTAAATACAGTTCATGGACAGCAGCAACATGTATTTATAGAACTCCTGCAATGTAATGAAATGTCTTCACAGGAGCGTTATAACAAAATTTTACACTTAGCCACATAGGAGATATTAAGAAAGATTATCATAAGTTTGGCCAAAGAGACAGATTTTAAGGGGCTGCTTAGAGGAGGAAAGAAGGGTCGAGAGGCAAAAAGGTTTAGGAAGGGAATGCCAGAGCTGAAGGCATGGTGGCCAATGGGGCAGCAATTAAAATCCGGGGTGCTTAACAGGTGTTATAGTAAGGTTGTGAGGTTGGAGGATATTACAGAGATAGTGAAGGCTGAGGCCATGAAGGGGTTTGAAAACAAGAATGAGAAATTTAAAATTGGGGCACTGCTTAACCAGGAGCGAATTTAGGTCAGCAAGCACAGGAGAGATGAGTGTAACTGAGCCGTGGTGGCAACTTTTAACTTAAAAAGTTGGAAAGTGATCCTCAATTCTGAGGCACCCTCTTTCTCAATTGTCTGAAAGTAGCTTCTTCAATGTTGGAGGGCACCTTATTGGCCATCCAGTTCAGAGAAATTGCCCGACGTCCATAATTGATTGGTGAACTGACCTTCAAGCCGTTAATTGGCCAATTCGGGTAAAAATCACTGTTGGGTGTCAGCTTTCCCTACAGTGCAGGCTTCTGACCCCTATTTGATCACGAGAATGGAATCCTGAAGCCAGCAGAGAAAATTGTGTCCCTGATTAGAAGGATTCAAAAATTAAGCACAGAGAGATAGGACAGAACAAGTTTAAGGACTTTGTAAAGGGAGATTGGAGATGGGGCCATAGTTGCAATCATAGATGGAATCAATGATTTATTTTGAGAAGTTGGCTGACGACGACAATTTTGAAGGAGAACAGGATCTGAGCATAGAGAACCATTAGCTACATCAGCTAACATGGGAGTTAGGAAGGGAAATTGGGAATTGTGAACAGGAATATCATAGGATTTAATGGAGCCCAAGCCATTTGCTCACTGTGAAAGCTTGATGACGAAATAGGGCACATTAAAGCTACCTTGCTAGATAATGGCTTCACTGATCAGATCAGTGCGCACTGTACTTCGCGCACATTCACAAATAGGCCCAAAGTCTACCATTTTCAGTTCCAAAAAGTGCCCAGGTCACCTCATAATACTCTGGAAGGGCAAGATGAAGACTATTTTCCACTAACGGAATGCAGCCATCAAACCACAAAGATGTCCTGCCTACCACAGAAATGGGTAATGTGCTAAATGACTTTCACTTCTGGTATGTCCCAATGAATGGCAGACCATATCAAACACGTCTGTTGCACTGTCCACAATAGGCAAAGTATTGACCATACTAAACCAGCCCATGCCTGCAAAACTCCTAACACAATGTATATCCAGCATTATATGTGATTCTGCTGGATCAGAAAAGTTGGATCACTTTCCAACTTTTTAAGTTAAAAGTTGCCACCACGGCTCAGTTACACTCATCTCTCCTGTGGCTCACTTAAGCTTTGCAGTGATCGGTCCTATGCAGGCAAAGGAACATAGAACATAGAACAGTACAGCACAGAACAGGCCCTTCGGCCCTCGATGTTGTGCCGAACAATGATCACCCTACTCAAACCCACGTATCCACCCTATACCCGTAACCCAACAACCCCCCCTTAACCTTGCTTTAAGGACACTACGGGCAATTTAGCATGGCCAATCCACCTAACCCGCACATCTTTGGACTGTGGGAGGAAACCGGAGCACCCGGAGGAAACCAACACACACACGGGGAGGACGTGCAGACTCCGCACAGACAGTGACCCAGCCAGGAACCGAACCTGGGACCCTGGAGCTGTGAAGCATTTATGCTAACCACCTTGCTACCGTGCTGCACACGGTACAGCACAGAACAGGCCCTAAGGCCCTTGATGTTGTGCCGAGCTTTGTCCGCAACCAAGATCAAGCTATCCCGCTCCCTGTCATTGTGGTGTGCTCCATGTGTCTATCCAATAACCGCTTGAAAGTTCCTAAAGTGTCCACTATCACAACAGACAGCCCTGACCACTCTCTGAGTAAAGAACCTACCTCGGTCATCCCTCCTATATCTCCCAACCTGAATCTTATAGTTATGCCCCCTTGTAACAGCTACATCCACCCGAAGAAGTAGTCTCTGAACATCTACTCTATCTATCCCCCTCATCACCTTATAAACCTCTATTAAGTCGTCTCTCATCCTCCTTCACTCCAATGAGAAAAGCCCCAGCTCCCTCAACCTTTCCTCATAATATCTACCCTCCAATCCAGGCAGCATCCTGGTAAATCTCCTTTGCACCCTCTCCAATGCCTCCACAACATGTCCAGGCATCAAGTTTGTTTTGAATTAAACAAAAGCTTGGGAACAATAAGTCCCTGCTGTATTCTCCAGGACAACGTCTTGGCCAGAGTCAACTAGCCAACTAATTGGCACCCTTTTCTTATGCAGTATAAGTGACAAGCTCGGCAACAAGATGCTACTCAGTGGTGGGCAAGCTTTTACAAACTATCATTTGGGTAAAAATTAGCAATGACTTGGGCAAATGCAGGAGGAAAGCAGGAGCTTATTATTCCTTCAGCTAACTAAATAATGAATTATCTAATGAAATAAATAAACTTAGATGGACATGGTCAGGCTTGTGGGGTGTTGTAACGCCAAGGTCAAAGAATCTGTGGAATGCATTGTAGTCTAGGGTAACCATAGCTGCAGTAGGCATGTGCAGCTTAAGCAACATTGACTCAGTTGTTAAATTGGAGTACAGCTGCAGAAATATCAGGATAAAGGGGAGAAGAGTTATCTGGAGGCAGTCAGACTCTAAGTTAATTAGACCTTTAGACTTGACTAGCAGTGAGAGACAAGAGGTTGTGACAGAACCAGGCAGATATGGGAATCCAGCAGGTAGTGACAGGGGAGCCACATTCCTTGACGTTGACCAATAGATACAAGGTGCTTGCTAACTGTGTGGATGAGAATAAGGACTTGTGGATGGATGAGCAACTGACCACAGTGCAGGAAGCTACTCAAGTAGGGCAAACAAGGAGGAATGTATAATGATAGGATACAATGCAGGCAGGAGAATAGATGCCTTTTTCTCCAACCATGACCAGAAACTCCCAAGTTTACTTTGCTTTCCTACGGTTGAGAACATCTCCTCGCAGTTGGAAACAAAACTGAAGTGGAAGGGGAGATGATCCACTTGGGATGGTCTATGTGGGAACCAATCATAGAATCCCTACAGAAGGAGGCCATTTGGTCCATTGAGTGCACCAACCCACCGAAAGAGCTCTCTCTCTTGGCCCACGCACTCATCACATCCCTGAAACCCAGTAAACCCCACCTAACCTTTTGGACACTTAAGGGCCAATTTAACATGACCAATCCACCTAACCTGTACAACTTTGGATGGTGGGAGGAAACCGGAGCACCCGGAGGAAACCCAATACAGACACGGGGATACATGAAAACTCCACACAGTCACCTTAGGCTGGAATTGAACTAGGGTCCATAGCGCTGTGAGCAGCAGTGCTAACCACTGTGCCATATTGCTGCCCTGATGATAAAGATAGAACTAGGAATGATGTTCTGCTGAGAGCGTATTGAGGATTAGGGTCCAAACTAAAATGCAGCGCAGTAAAGATCATCATCTCTGGATTGTTTCCTCAGCCATGCATCAATTGGCACAGAATCAAACACGTAGCTGAAAGACTCAAGTGGCACGAGTACCAGTACACAGGGGAAAGGGAGTTTGTTGGGATAGACCAGTGTCCTGGTGAATCATATACCTAGGGCTGTGGATAGGGCTGTAAACTAAAAGTACCTGAGAGGCTTTCGGGTGAAGGGAGAGTTAGAAGTCCAAAGTAAAAAATTGGGGCAATAAGATCATGTAACGATATGAGTAAAGAGAAGCAGAGTCATAGTGTATAAGCAAGTCAATGAAGGGAATACAGGTTGAGTATCCCTTATCCAAAATGTTTGGGGCCGAGTGTGTATCGGATTTCGGAATATAATGTGCACCTGCGGCGTGTTGGGAACTGAGTGCGTTGGGAGCTGCGCACGGGTGCCGCGTTGGGCATGGCGCATGACGGTGTGTTGGGAGCTGTGCACGTGCGGTGCGTTGGGAGCTGTGCACGTGCGGTGTGTTGGGAGCTGCGCACGTGCGGTGTGTTGGGAGCTGTGCACGTGCGGTGTGTTGGGAGCTGTGCACGTGCGGTGTGTTGGGAGCTGCGCACGTGCGGTGTGTTGGGAGCTGCGCACGTGCGACGCATTGGGAGCTGCGAACGTGCGACGCATTGGGAGCTGCGCACGTGCGATGTATTGGGAGCTGCGCACGTGCGACGCATCGGGACCTGTGCATCTCCCGCGTTTTGGTGATGTAATGTTGGCATTCAATAAAATGTGCAGATTTCAAATTTTTCGGTGTTCAGATAAGGGAATCTCAACCTGTGGTGGTAAAAACATTAAAATAAAAGCCTTTTTATCTGAATGCATGAGGCATCCGCATGGATAAAACAGCATCATAAATAGAAATGAATGGTGTAAATCTTATTGGTTTGACAAAAAAATGGTTACAAGACGACCAGATTTGGAAATAAATAACCCAGGATCCACAAATGTTTCAACACTATTTTAGATTTAGTATTGTGTAACGAGGCAGGGTTAATTTGTATTCTAAGCAAAATATCTGTTTGGAAATAGTGATCATAATATAATTGGATTCCAAGTTAAGTTTGAAAGCAACATACTCTAAACAGAATCAAGAATCTTAAACTTTGCTAATTACATAGATAAGAGAGGATAACTATTGAAGGTTGATTTCTTAAGTAGACTAAAATACATGGTCAACAGAAACAGTGGGACACATTTTAAAAAGCATTTTAACATGCTCAACAAAAACAAATTCAATTCAAAAACTCGGCCTTTAAAATCTGTTGCTTATTAATAATAATAATAATAATTGCTTATTGTCACAAGAAGGCTTCAATGAAGTTACTGTGAAAACCCCTAGTCGCCACATTCCGGCACCTGTTCAGGGTTGGCCGGTATGGGAATTGAACCCGCACTGCTGCCTTGTTCTGCATTACAAGCCAGCTGTTTAGCCTACTGTTCTAAACCAGCGCCTCGCTTAAGGAGGTTAAAGATGGTGTTAGATTAAAAAAGGCTAATAATACTGCAAATAATAGTAATAAATCTGAGGATTGGGGGTGTTATACAAACCATAAAGGCCACTAAAATTTGATAAAAAGGGAAAATATAGATTCAGAGAGTAAACCCACGAATATAAAAAAGATCATAAGAGCTTTTATAAGTAAATAAAAGGAAGTAACTAAAGTAAACATTGGTGCTTTAGAAGCAGAGAGGGCAGTAATTATTATGGAAAATAAGAAAGTGTCAGAGACATTTAATAAATACTTTGTGCCTTACCGTCACCACAGAAAACACAAGTTACATACCAAAAGCAGAATAGCCTAGGGGCTAAAAAGAGTGAGGAAAAACTAAGGTAATTAATATCAGCCGAAGAAAATGTATTGGAGAAAATTGAGGAACTAATATTCAATGAATTCCCAAAAACCAACGGTTTATCTCCTAGAGTTCTGAGATAGCGGCAGAAATAGTGGACCATGATTTCCTAGAACATTGGAAGCTAGCAAATGTAACATTGCTATTCAAGAAAGCTTCCACATCTGCTTCCTCCACAGCAATATGCATCATATGCAATGTGCACTGCATTAACTCACCAAAGCTCCTTTAACGGCACCTTCCAAACCCTTAACTGCTACCACCTAAAAGGACAAGGACGGCAGGTATGTGGGAACACAACCACCTGCACTTTTCCCTCCAATTGCTCACCATCCTGACTTGGAACTATACCATAATTTCTTCACTGTTGCAGGGTCAAAATTCTGGAACTCCCTTCTGATCAGCACTGTCAATGTCCTTACACTACAGGGACTGCAGCGGTTCAAGAAGACGACTCACCATTACCTTCTCAAGGACAACTAGGATTGTGCAATAAAAATGCTGTCCTAACCAGTTTAACCCACATCCAGTGAAAAAATAAAAACTAAGGTGGGAAAGTGAAGTTAAAACCCAAGAACAGACATGATCAAATGGAATGATGGAGCAAGCATGATGCACTGTATGGTCTACTGTTGGTTCTTAGGATAAACGTCAAGAGGTTATAGACAGGCAGGTGCACCAGTGGAAGATGAAAATTAATGCAGAGGAGTGTGAAGTGATTCACTTTGGTAGGAA
This sequence comes from Scyliorhinus canicula, assembly GCF_902713615.1. NCBI lineage: Eukaryota > Metazoa > Chordata > Chondrichthyes > Carcharhiniformes > Scyliorhinidae > Scyliorhinus > Scyliorhinus canicula. Next base: position 47,717,059 of record NC_052164.1, on the reverse strand, counting down.
GAACACTGAGGCTAAAGGGTACAATTCCAAAGGGGGTGCAGGGGCACAGGGATATGAGGGTATATGTGTAAAAATCATTGAAGATGGCAGTGATGGTTGAGAAAGTGGACAGATAAAGCAAATGAGATCCTGGGTTTTATAAATAGGGGTATGGAGTTCAAAAGCAAGGAGGTTATGATAAACTCGTATAGAAACTGGTTTGGCCTCAACAAGGGTACAGTGTCCAATTTTGGGTGCCATATTTTGTAAGGATTAGACAGGGTGCATAGAAGGTTGACAAGAGGAATTTCAGTTACATGGACATATTGGAGAAACTGGAGCTGTTCTCCTTGGAGAAGATGAAGAGGAGATTTGATAGAGGTAATCAAAACCATGGGAGGTCTGGGTATAAAATAGGAGAAATATTTCCTTGGCAGAGGGTCAAGAACAAAGTTGACTCTTAATTAAGGTTGTTTGCAAAAAAAGCAACAGTGACATGAGAAAATCTAGTCTACACAGAGAGTGGTTAGGATCTGGAAAGTACTGGAGAATATACTGAAGGGAGATTCAAACAGGGCTCTTCAAAACAGAATTGGATAAGAGAAAAAAGTTGCAGAGCTATGGGAAAAAGGGAGAGAACCAGTACTGACACGACAGGCTGAATGACCTTCCCCTGTGCTGTATCAATTATATGATTCTATGGCTTATAAACGTTTAATATTGTAGGATAAATACAAAGAACATGTTGGAAGGACTCACCAATGATGCCACTGTCCCTGCTCTCCAGTGTGGAGGTTGGGCTGGTGACAGTCCCATAAGAGCAATCCTTAGCAGTTGCAGATGTACTGACTGGTGGTAGGGTAGAACAGGGACTGTTAGCAGGTGGGGATGCAGTACTGCTGGTCAAAGTGGAGCAAGGGCTGATTCTCTGTGTTTCTGTAGATGTCTGCAAAAATAAGTCAGAAATCATATTATGATATTAAACAATATAAGAACAAATTAATTGGAACAAGGTAATAATTTTTTTCTCAGCACTGTAATATTACTTTTAAAATATATATATATATATTGTATTGTTGCCATAAACTCCTCCTTACATTCTTTTAAACATTATAAGTCTCAAAGAGAATGGATGGAATAATCCTTGATCACTTCTGGAATTTTTTTTTTAAACTAATCAACGTTTCAGTTTTAACTTAGCTTTGCCAAGTAGTTGAACAGAACTGTAGAGAGTATGCTAATGCTATGATACAGCAGAGTATTTGAGACTGAACTATTTTGAGATTCATCTACGTATGTTAATCTGCTAATTGCTCTTCAGATGAAGTTAGTTTAGCTGCTCATAATTCAGTGTCTAATAGAGTTGTGATTTTCAAACAGATGTTCACAGGCTTCACCCGCCTTTATGGATGCAGAAACTTCGCACTGGTTTTGCGACTGGGTGCATCAGGCCCACTGCAAGGCTGGTAGGAATAGCACCACTCTGGTAACAGACGAACAAGTCAATAAAGTAAGTCACAGGCTAAGTCCTCCACCTCGTGCCGCCGGTTGCGAAGTTCCTGGTGAGGCAGAGAATCCCACATTAGTGAAGAAAACGGGATTGACGCCGTGCACCATCCATTTCCGATGCTTCGGTCCCTTTTGGTGGTGGAATACAGGTTTCTGCTCTTCGCCAGTGGGATTTATGGTTCCAGCACCATATTCTCTGTTCCTATGTGATTCACAGGTCCTCTGGGCCGGGAATCACTTAAGCAAGAATTACTACTGCTTTGACATGTGTGGTCCTGACATGGTGGGTAAAGGACATAACACTTTAAGGGGTTTGCCCCCAAAGTTTATCTGAGGCACACACCCCCAGCCCCCACCCCACACAATGCAAGACCTACCTACCTACCTGGACCAAACTCCACAGAGACCCCCTAAATAAAGAGATCCCCACAGAGACCTCCAAATAAAGGACCCTCCAAGAGACCCCCTTTCCCCCCATAACCCCTAAATAAAGAGGCCCCTTACTGGGGGGGGGGGGGGGGGGGGGGGGGGGGGCAGGGGGAACCCCAGAATATTCAGGGATGAGGGGCTGAATTGTGATGAGGGGGTTGTCAGCAACAGGACCTTGCTATCGGGCTGCCCCCTCAAAATGGCTCATAAATTTGCATGGCCAAAGTTGAGCGCACAAATCAGATGCAATTCAGCTCCGGAGGGAGAACATAGTCTCCCAAGCGGAGAATTTCGGCCCACATTATCTTGTCCTCAGGGCTTTCAAAGGCATTTTATATTCAATGAAATATTGAGATTCAATTACAATGATCACCTAAATTAAATGAAGCAGTCAGTTAGTGACGAGAAAATTGCTACAAACCATAAATATATGCTGTAGTTAAATGAATGGTGACCAGCAGAAAATCCTTATTCTTCCATGCCATGCGGTTTAGGTTCACTTGAACAAGTAGGCTCAGATTTGGGTTTGATTTTTGCAGAGTCGTGCAGACTCTGGGAACCTTTAAAATTACGGACAGGATCTACAGAAGTCCCGCCCTCATTTTGGACACAATATTTTTGCCATGAGAGGACAGGTTGGGCCGTGACTCGGTACTGAGTTCAAATAGACCCCACTGCACTGGCAAAGGTCTTATTCTGAAGTGTAAAAGTGACGATTTTGTTTTTTAAGAGTAGATGTAAATGCCCATCAAAAGTGCCTAACATTTGTTGAACTGTCAATCTAAGAAATTATTTATATAACCTGACCTTTTAAAAATTGAAAAAAGTGTCCACAAGTCTGAGTAGCAAAACATTGTGCTTGCCGTTTCAAAACTCAAAGTGCTATGATTATAGAACTATAACGGCTTTACTTCTTTCCACAGTCTATCACAGGAGGACTACTAACATTGTGCCTTTATTAAAAAACAAAGAGAGGTATAGACCAGGAATTATAGGCCAGTCAGTCTAACCTTCGTTAGGTGGTGGGAAGTTACGAAAAAGAATTCGGGGAGCAGAATATATCTGCACTTGGATAGAGACAGATTAATCAGGGATAGTCAGCATGGATTTTTAAAGGAAGGCCATGCTTGACAAATTTAATCAAATCTTTTGAGGAGGTAACCAGGCATATTGATGAACAAATACAAATAACAATGCAGCAGAGGAACAGGCCCTTTGGCCCTTCAGGCCTGTACCAGTCATGATATCACTCTTGGCCAAAATCCTCGGCACTTCCTTGTGCCGTATCACTCTATACCCACCCTATCCATGTATGTGTTGAGATACCTTTTGAATGCTGTTAATGTATCTGCTTCCACAACCTCCCCTGGCTTTGTGAGTGGGAAATCGCATCTCACGAATTTGATTGATTTTTTGAAGGGGTAACCAAGAAGGTAGATGAGGGTAGTGCAGTCGATGTTGTCTACATGGACTTTAGCAAGGCCTTTGACTACATGGTGGATTGATGCATAAGGTTAAATCCCATGGGATCTAGGGTGAGTTAGCCAATTGGATACAAAATTGGCTTGATGACAGAAGACAAAGGGTGGTTGTAGAGGGTTGTTTTTCAAACTGGAGGACTGTGACCAGTGGTGTGCCTCAGGGATCAGTGCTGGGTAAACTGTTATTTGATATATATAAATGATGTGGATGATAATTTAGGAAGCATGGTTAGTAAGTTTGCAGATGAGACCAAGATTGGTGGCATAGTGGACAGTGAAGAAGATTATCTAGAATTGCAACGGGATCTTGATCAATTGGGCCAGTGGGCTGATGAATGGTAGAATGGGGTTTAATTTAGATAAATGTGAGGTGATGTATTTTGGTAGATCGAATCAGGGCAGGGCCTACTCAGTTAATGGTCAGGTGCTGGGGGAGAGTTATAGAACAAAGAGGTCTAAGAATTCAGGTTCAAAGTTCCTTGAAAGTGGAGGCACAGGTGGACAGGGTGTTTGTCAGAACACTGAATACAGGAGTTAGGATGTCTTGTTGAAGTTGTACAGGACATTAGCAAAGCCACACGTGGAATACAACGTATAGTTCATGTCACCCTATTATAGAAAGGATATTATTAAACTAGAAAGAGTGCAGGATTTACTAGGATGCTGCAGGGACTTGATGGTTTGAGTTATAAGGAGAAGTTGGATAGACCGGGACTTTTCCCCCTGGAGCGTAGGAGGCTTAGGGGTGATCTTATAGAGGTCTATAAAATAATGAGGGGCATTGATAAGGTAAATAGTCAACATCATTTCCCAAAGGTAGGGGAGTCTAAAACTAGAGGGCACAGGTTTAAGGTGAGAGTGGAGATTTGCAAAAGGGTCCAGAGGAGCAATTTTTGCACACCGAGGCTGGTGAGTGTCTGAAACGAACTGCCAGAGGCAGTAGCAGGTTCAAGTTTGTCTTTTTAAAAGCATTTCGACAGTTATATGGATAAGATGGGTATCGAGGGATATGGGCCAAATGCGGGCAATTGGGGTTAACATAGTGGTAAAAACTGGGCATCATGGAGAAGTTGGGCTAAAGGGCCTGTTTACATGCTGTAAACCTCCATAACTCTATAAGAGGCCTTAGGGTGGGTGAAGGATGATGAGTTAACATGAGATAGCTTATGAGCTAAGAGGTCATGTGTGGATGGGGGGCATGAATTGGCATGAATGGACAAGGGAGTGGATGGAGGGTTGAGGGGCTAACATTTAAAAAAACAATTGGGACTAAGTCACAGAGAACTGGGGCGGGCCTTTGACCTAGCTTGCCTTGGCAATCGGCAGCCGCTGGCCAGCGCTGATCAGCGTCTGAGGGTAATGGGTCCAACTCTACCTGCACCTGAATGCCCCCACAATGAAGATTCCACCAGTCGGGGAACGTTTTCCTGAGGCGGGTATGGTAAGCCCAGGAGTGAAAATCCAGGCTCAAGTCTAGCAACGCAGCACTCTGCAAACCTTCAATATTACACAAATATGTCAGTCCAGATGATATGCGCAGGTCATGAAGTGAACCCCAAACTCACAATCAACAGACACTGTGGTGAAGATGATACCAACCAACAGACACTTCCAACTCTAATCCAAAATCTATTAGTGAAATTAAATTTTATCAGCTGAATCTGAGGCAATGGTGAACAAAACCTTTTGAAAAGAACAATGGTGTCATTCAGCAACTTTAGCAGGTTTATTAATACTGACTACTTGTGACACATCATCTAATAAAGCCCATTAAATACATAACATAGCAATGAAACCCTTTTTATTTCAATGACATAAAATGACACTGCTCTCAATGATGGACATTATTTTAATACAAATTTACAAATGCTATATTTGATCATATTACAGTTACTGTAGCTGGAATCAGAGAATAATTTGTCTGACTAATGGCATATTCGTTTAAATAGGCTTCAATGTACTCAGTATTTGACCGACTTAAACTATATTCTATTAAAGGTTATAAAAGGAGAAATTTGAAATCTATACAATGCTGTGGAGACTGACAACTGTTACTATTTATGTCTGACCTGAATTCCTTTAATGGCAACAGCCTTATACATCTGACAGCCCAATTTCCTTCTGTCCCTCACCTAAAACACTGTAAAATACAGCCACAGAGGTCACTTTTTCCCTCTCTTAGCTAAGTTCTATTTGTCATACCGAGATGATTTGTGAATTTCAGCAACAAAACATTCCTGGGAAGTTTTCAGGACCAATACAGTAGGCTGAGTAGTCAAGCACCAGACTCAACATTCAATTGATGCTATATCCATGTGTGTTCAAATTCCTCTCCTGGCCAAATTGAGGTTACTTATTCTTACTAGCGAGTTTTGAGAGCTCCACGGTATAACAACTGAACATTCACATCTTGAAATTTAAGGATAGGTCCGGCGGCACGGTAGCACAGTGGGTAGCACTATTGCTTCACAGCTCCAGGGTCCTAGGTTCAATTCCTGGCTTGGGTCACTGTTTGTGTGGAGTCTGCACATTCTACCTGTGCTTGCGTGGGTTTCCTCTAGGTGCTCCGGTTTCCTGCCACAAGTCCCGAAAGACGTGCCGTTAGGTAATTTGGACATTCTGAATTCTCCCTCTGTGTACCTGAACGGGCGCCGGACTGTGGCGACCAGGGGCTTTTCACAGTAACTTCATTGCAGTGTTAATGTAATGTATTTGCGACAATAAAGAGTATGATAATTCCCATGGAGGAACCATAAAGCAAAATTAGCACATTTATCACACGACCCCCAAATGAAGAAATCGCCAACAAGATTTTATTTTGTAATGTTTCCTTTAGTACAAATCAGAACCTACACGAATTAAACATGAATGAACATGCAATAATACTTCAAATAAAAAGCTAAATTTCAAGGCACCAATGATATAGGTAAAAAAACGGGATGAGGTCCTACAAGCAGAATTTAGGGAGTTAGGAGCCAAGTTAAAAAGTCGGACCTCAGAGGTAGTAATCTCAGGATTGCTACCAGTGCCACGTGGTAGTCAGAGTAGAAATGAAAGAATAGGCAGGATGAATGTGTGGCTTGAGAGATGGTGCAGAAGGGAGGGGTTCAGATTTTTGGGACATTGGGACTGGTTCTGGGGGAGGTGGGACTACTACAAATTGGACAGTATACACCTGGGCCGGACTGGAACCAATGTCCTTGGGGGTGCTTTTGCTAACGCTTTGGGAAGGGTTTAAATTAATGTGGCAGGGGGATGGGAACCAAATGAGGTGGTTAGTGGACAGTAAGGAGGTAGTAACTAAAGCCTGTAAGGAACTAGATCATGAAGTCAGCATGACTAAGGGGAAGAGTAGGCAGGGAGCAGACGATGAACGCAAAGGGACTGGTGGTCTGAGGTGCATTTGTTTTAATGCAAGAAGTGTAGTAGGTAAGGCAGATAAACTTAGGGCTTGGATTAGTACCTGGGAGTATGATGTTATTGCTATTACTGAGACTTGGTTGAGGGAAGGGCATGATTGGCAACTAAATATCCCAGGATATTGATGCTTCAGGCGGGATAGAGAGGGAGGTAAAAGGGGCGGAGGAGTTGCATTACTGGTCAGAGATGATATCACAGCTGTGCTGAAGGAAGGCGCTATGGAGGATTCGAGCAGTGAGGCGATATGGGCAGAGCTCAGAAATAGGAAGGGTGCGGTAACAATTTTGGGGCTGTACTACAGACCTCCCAACAGCGAGCGTAAGATAGAGGTACAAATATGTAAACAGATTATAGAAAGATGTAGGAGCAACAGGGTGATGGTGATAGGAGATTTTAATTTTCCCAACACTGACTGGGATACACTTAGTGTCAGAGGTCTAGATGGTGCAGAATTTGTAAGGAGCATCCAGGAGGGTTTTCTAGAGCAGTATGTAAATAGTCCAACTCGGGAAGGAGCCATACTGGACCTGGTTGAACATAGAACATTCAGTGCAGAAGGAGGCCATTTGGCCCATCGAGTCTGCACCGACCCACTTAAGCCCTCACTTCCAATCTATCCCCGTAACCCAATATCTCCTCCTAACCTTTTTGGTCACTAAGGGCAATTTATCATGGCCAATCTACCTAACTTGCACATCTTTGGACTGTGGGAGGAAACCGGAGCACCCAGAGCAAACCCACGCAGACACGGGGAGAATGTGCAGACTCCGCATAGACAGTGACCCAGCGGAGAATCGAACCTGGGACCCTGGCGCTGTGAAGCCACAGTGCTATCCACTTGTGCTACCGTGTTGGTGTTGGGGAATGAGCCCAGCCAGGTGGTTGAAGTTTCAGTCGGGGATTACTTTGGGAATAGTGATCACAATTCCTTAAGTTTTAGAATACTCATGGACAAAGATGAGAGTGCTCCTAAAGGAAGAGTGCTAAATTGGGGAAAGGCAAACTATACCAAAATTCGGCAGGAGCTGGGGAATGTGGATTGGGAGCAGCTGTTTGAAGGTAAATCCACATTTGATATGTGGGAGGCTTTTAAAGAGAGGTTGATTAGAGTGCAGGACAGACATGTCCCTGTTAAAATAAAGGGCTAGATATGGCAAGATTAGGGAACCATGGATGACAGGTGAAATTGTGAGACTAGCCAAGAGGAAAAGGAAGCATACATAAGGTCTAGGCGACTGAAGACAGACAAAGCTTTGGAAGAATATTGGGAATGTAGGACCAATCTGAAACGGGGAATCAAGAGGGCTAAAAGAGGTCATGAAATATCTTTAGCAAACAGGCTTAAGGAAAATCCCAAAGCCTTTTATTCATATACAAGAAGAAGAGGGTAACTAGAGAAAGGGTTGGCCCACTCAAGGACAAAGGAGGAAAGTTATGTGTGGAGTCAGAGAAAATGGGTGAGATTCTTAACGAGTACTTTGCATCGGTTATCACCGAGGAGAGGGACATGACGGATGTTGGGGTTAGGGATAGATGTTTGATTAGGTCAAGTCGGCATAAGGAGGGAGGATGCGTTGGGTATTCTAAAAGGCATTAAGGTGGACAAGTCCCCAGGTCCGGATGGGATCTATCCCAGGTTACTGAAGGAAGTGTGACAGGCAATAGCTGGGGCCTTAACAGATATCTTTGCAGCATCCTTGAACATGGGTGAGGTACAGGAGAATTGCTAATGTTGTCCCCTTGTTTTAGAAGGGTAGCAGGGATAATTCAGATAATTATAGACCGGTGAGCCTGACATCAGGCCTGACATGGGTCTATTCCCATTTGGAAGAAAATGGGCTTATCAGTGTTAGGCAACATGGTTTTGTGCAGGGAAGGTCATGTCTTACCAACTTCATAGAATTCTTTGAGGAAGTGACAAAGTTGATTGATGAGGGAAGGGCTGTAGATGTCATATACATGGACTTCAGTAAGGCATTTGATAAGGTTCCCCATGGTAGGCTGATGGAGAAAGTGAAGTCTCATGGGATCCAGGGTGTACTAGCTAGATGGATAAAGAACTGGCTGGGCAACAGGAGACAGAGAGTAGGAGTGGAAGGGAGTTTCTCAAAATGGAGAACTGTGACCAGTGGTGTTCCACAGGGATCCGTGCTGGGACCACTGCTGTTTGTGATATACATAAATGATCTGGAGGAAGGTATAGGTGGTGTGATTAGCAAGTTTGCAGATGATACTAAGATTGGTGGAGTAGCAGATAGTGAAGGGGACTGTCAGAGAATACAGCAGAATATAGATAGATTGGAGAGTTGAGCAGAGAAATGGCAGATGGAGTTCAATCCGGACAAATACGAGGTGATGTATTTTGGAAGATCCAATTCAAGAGTGAACTATACGGTAAATGAAAAAGCTCTGGGGAAAATTGATGTACAGAGAGATCTGGGTGTTCAGGTCCATTGTACCCTGAAAGTGGCTGTTCAGGTCGATAGAATGGTCAAGAAGGCATATGGCATGCTTTCCTTCATCGTAAGGGGTATTGAGTACAAGTGTTGGCAGGTCATGTTACAGCTGTATTAGACTTTGGTTCTGCCACATTTGGAATACTGCGTACAGTTCTGGTCGCCACATTACCAAAAGGATGTGGGTGCTTTGGAGAAGGTGCAGAGGAGGTTCACCAGGATGTTGCCTGCTATGGAGGGCACTAGCTATGAAGAGAGGTTGAGTAGATTAGGATTATTTTCATTAGAAAGACGGAGGTTGAGGGGGGACCTCATTGAGGCCTACAAAATCATGAGGGGTATAGACAGGGTGGGAAGCTTTTCCCCCCAGAGTGGGAGACTCAATTACTAGGGGTCACGAATTCAAGGTGAGAGGGGAAAAGTTTAAGCGAGATATGCGTGGAAAGTTCTTTACGCAGAGGGTGGTGGGTGCCTGGAACGCATTGCCGGTGGAGATGGTAGAGGCGGGCACGATAGCGTTATTTAAGATGTATGTAGACAGATAGATGAATGGGCAGGGAGCAGAGGATACAGATCTTTGGAAAATAGGCGACAGTTTTAGATAGAGGATCTGGATCGGCGTAGGCTTGGAGGGCTGAAGGACCTGTTCCTGCGCTGTAATTTTTCTTTGTTCTTTCACTTTAAAGTCAAAATGAGGGTGTGTCCTACATAAACAGAAGCATCTGTGCCTCACTCTCCGCAGACATGTGGCACCCCATGCAATTCCAAACTTCTCTAACTCAGCCTGTATCACATCGCTTCTCTTCCTTTCCCACTCAATCAATTCAGCCCTCGAGTCATGGTCACCAGCAGTTACTCTCCAGTGAAGGTTCCTGGAGATGGTTGCCACCCGAATGCCAGACACTTTCAGAACTTCCTTAGCAAGGCATACATGCACAAACACCGACTACCCTACAAAACCCCAACTACCCAGTGACTCGACTACCCTCTCAACAGCCCTTCTGAAAACCTCCCCTCCCACTGACCCCACAACCTCCTGATGCATTTGACTCCTGGTAATGGCCACTTGGATCCACAACGCATTCTACACCCACTCATTAATTATACAGTCCCATCGTCCACTGATCACCCACCTCAACTCCCCCACTGACCACCCGACTGGACTATGATGCATCTCACTGACCATCTGACCCATTCTACATCCCCTCATTGATCACTCAGCTACATCCTCCACTGATCACCCACCTCAACCCCCGCCCTACTGACCACCCGACCTGACTCGGACCCGTCGCACTAACCACCCACCCCAAACCTTTTAACCCTCACAACGGACTACCCAAGTCTCCCCACCAACCACCTGAACCTGACCTGACCTGACCTGCCCCCCCCCCTCCCCCCCCATGGTGCCATAAAAAGGAGGGTGCAACTTCCTTTCCTCTGACTCTGCTGCACCCAACTGAAGGAGTTGGGAACCCGCTGCATGCACATTTCTCACTCGTAAAATGAAAGTTCACGGTGTTGGGCAATGTTTTTAAAAGTGCGGGTCACGGCCGTCCTCGGGAGGGTGTTGGGAGAGTCTCAGAGCTATTGGTCATGCCGTTCCCGTGGTGGTACTAGCCACAGGCGAAGCGCCCAACGGCCGTTACCGGCTTTTACATCGAGATTGGCAGACGCTGTCACCTTTTAAGTGAAAGGAAATTAGGCTGTGTGCAGTCCTCTGCCCAGAAGTGGCAGCAGTGAGAAGATCACTCATGCTGCAAGTACACTTCACATGCTTTTGGCACCAAATCACGGAGAAGAACTGCTTCCATTTTCTAGCTGCTGGCAATCATGGCAAGAGGACTGTAAAGATGGATCATGTTGTTACAAATAAGAGACGGCCAGAGACACAAATAGGCAGTCTACCTACTGGATAGAATCTCGCAACAGAATCTGCTGGAGGGAGCTGCTCAGGAGGGTCCAGGGCAGGACAGCTCTAGTGGTAGCTCTGTACAGAATTCAAGGGCCTCTGGTTAACAACCTAAGAAGAAACATAACTCAGGAACAAAGCAGCATAAAGATAATTTCTTGAGATATGGTTTTGTCAATGGTGCCAACGCAAATAAGGATGCAAAGCCCATAAGTGTTTTCTGCAGGGCAGTACTGGCAATTGAAAGGAGAAGTTTCAGGTTTTAAAAGGGAAGTGAGGGGTGAAAAATTCCTTTTGAGGTGGAGACCCCAGAGTCAGTTATTAACTTGCAGCTGACTCCAAATTAAAAGATGATACTGCTGTACCTGACGTATGATACCACATTACAAACACGCCAAAAGCGCATGAGGCTGTCAGCATTCTGGAGCAACATCTCCCAGGGGTATCCGGTGCTATGTAAAATTAGCATTCTGTTGCTATTGCCCCTCGTGACGACCTACATGTGCGAGGTTGGATTTTCCGTTTTTACAGAGATGAAGATGGCACAAAGGAGCTGGATAAAGTATGCACTGGATATGTGCATGTCCCTCTCCTCCTAAGAACCTGATTCAAGTGAAATCACGAGGACCTTTTTGTATTAAAGGCAAGTAATGGTGTGCGTCATGCAAGTTGGCCGAAGTAGTTCAGAGAAGGTTTACTTGACTAATACCAGGAATGGAGGTTGTCTTAGGAGAAAGCTCAGAGAGATTAGGTTTGTATGCAGCAGAGTTTAGAAGAGTAAGAGGCAACTTGATCAAAACCATTCTGAGAGGTATTGACAGGTAGATGTAGAAAGGATGTTTCCACTTCTCGAAGAATCTTGAACTAAGGCTTACTGTTTAAATATAAGGGTCGCTCATGTGAAACAGAAGATGAGGAGAATTGTTTTCAATCAAAGGGTCATGAGTCTTAGGAACTATTCCTTAAAACAGAGTGGAAGGAGTCTTTGAATATTTTTAAGGCTGAGTTGGATAGATTTTTCATTAACAAGGGAGTGAAAGGTTAATGAGAGTAGGCATGGAGTTGGGAAGTTACAATCAGATTAACCAGGATCTTATTGCATGGCGGAGCAGGCTCAAGGGGCCTACTCCTGTTTCTAGTTCATTTGCGCAATAGGTATAAACTAGTGAAATTAAATTTCAAGACTTGAGATGAGGATATATTTCTTCATTTGGAAAATAATTTGCACCTGGAATGGCTCGGTTTATAATGTAAGGAAAAATTCTGGAGTCATCCAAATGCTATGGTGGCAGGGTTGTGATTAAAATGTTTTGACTTGTTCGCATACACTGAGGGAGAATTCGGAATGCCCAAATCACCTAACAAGCACGACTTTCAGATCTTTTGTGGGAGGAAACCAGTGCACCTGGAGGAAGCCACGCAGACACAGGGAGAACATGCAAACTCTGCACAGACAGTGACCCAAGTGGGAATCAAACCCGGGAGCCTGACACTGTGAAGCAACAGTGCTAACCACTGTGCTACCGTGCTGTCCATACATAAGAACTAGGAGCAGAAGTAGACCGTCCGGCCCTTCGAGCCTGCTCCGCCACTCTAGAAGATCATGGCTGATCTTTTTGTGGTCTCAGAACCACTTACCCGCATTCTCGCCATATCCCGTAATTCCTTTATTTTTCAAAAAAACATCTACCCTATCTTTAAATATATTCAATGAAGTAGCGTCTACTACTCCTTTCGGTAGGGAATTCCATACTTTAACCACCTTCAGAGTGAAGAAGTTCCTCCTTGATTCAGTCCTAAATCTGCTCCCCCTAATCTTGAGGCTATGCCCTCTTGTCCTACTTTCACCTACCAGGAAACATCCTTTCTACTTCTATCTTATCCATTCCCTTCAAAATGTTATATGTTTCTATTAGATCCCCCCTCAACCTTCTGAATTCCAGTGAATATAATCCCAATCTACTCAGCCTCTCCTCATACGATAACCCCCTCAACTCCGGAATCAGCCTAGTGAACTTCCTCTGCGCCCGCTCTAGTGCTAGCACATCCTTTCTCAAGTGTGGAGACCAAAACTGCACACAGTACTCCAGATGTGGCCTCACCAGCACCTTGTACAACTGCAACATTACCTCTCTACTTTTAAACTCAATCCCCTTCGCACCGAAGGACAAAATTCCATTTGCCTTCCTAATTACTTGTTGCACCTGCAGACCAACCTTCTGTGACTCATGCACAAGTACACCCAGGTCCCTCTGCATAGCAACATGCTGCAGCTTTTTACCATTTAAGTAATAATCCGTTCTATTGTTTCTCCTACCAAAATTCACGACTTCACACTTATTGACATTATACTCCATCTGCCAGACCTTTGCCCACTCACTCAATGTGTCAATGTTCCTCTGTAAGGTTTTACAGTCCTCAGTACACTTTGCTCTGCCACACACCTTCGTGTCATCTGCAAACTTGGATACCTTACACGTAGTTTCCAACTCCAAATCGTCTATATAAATTGTAAATAATTGTGGTCCCAACACCGATCCCTGAGGCACACCAGTCGTCACTGATTGCCAGCCAGAATAGCACTCATTTATTCCCACTCTTTGTTTCCTGTTAGACAACCAATCCTCTATCCATGCTAGTACTCTACCCTTAACACCATGCATCCTTATCTTAAGCAGCAGCCTCTTGTGCGGTACCTTGTCAAAGGCCTTTTGGAAATCTAGGTACACCACATCCACTGGGTCCCCTTTGTCTACCTTGCTCGAAATGTCTTCATAGAATTCCAAGAGATTCGTCAAGCATGACCTGCCCTTCATGAATCCATGCTGCGTCCGTTCAATGGGACAATTTCTATCGGGGTGCCCTCCTATCTCTTCCTTGATAGAAGACTCAAGCATCTTCCCCACGACAGAGGTTAAGCTAACCGGTCTATAATTCCCCATCTTTTGTCTACTTCCCTTTTTAAATAGTGGCGTCACATTTGCTGTTTTCCAATCCTCTGGGACTGCCCCAGTGTTCAGCGAATTTTGGAAAATTATTGCCAGTGCATCTGCTATTACTCCAGCCACCTCTTTCAGTACCCTGGGATGCATTCCATCAGGGCCAGGAGACTTATCTATCCTGAGCTCCATTAGCTTGCCCAACACTTGCTCTTTCGTGATAGTAATGGTTTCCAGGTCCTCACCTACCTTCTTCTCTCGGTCAATTGCTGGCATGTTATTAGTGTCCTCCACTGTGAAGACAGATACTAAATATTTGTTCAATGCCTCCACCATTTCATCATATCCCATAACTAAATGACCACTCTCATCCTCTAACGGACTAATGTTTACTTTAGCCACTCTTTTTAGTTTTATATAATTATAAAAACTTTTGCTATCTGTCCTTATATTCTGTGCCAGCTTTTTTTCGTGTTCTATCTTACTTTTCTTTATGACTCTTTTCGTGGCTTTCTGCTGACCTTTAAAGTTTTCCCAATCTTCTAGTTTCCCGCTGACCTTGGCCACTTTGTAAGCCTTCTCTTTCAATTTGACAGCCTCATGTATCTCCTTAGACACCCATGGTAGATTACCTATTTTCTTACAACTCTTCCTTCTCACTGGAATATACTTTTGTTGAGCACTATGAAAGATTTCTTTGAAAGTACTCCACTGCTCCTCAACTGTCCTACCATAAAATATTTGTTTCCAGTCTACTTTAGCGAGGTCCTTCCTCATTCTATCGTAGTCCCCTTTGTTCAAGCATAGGACCCTGGTATTGGATTCTATCATCACATTCTCCATCTGTATACTAAATTCAACCATGCTGTGATCACTCCTCCCAAGAGGATCCCTAACGATGAGGTCATTAATTATTCCTGCCTCATTACACAGGACCAGATCTAGGATAGCTTGCTCTCTCGTCGGTTCCATTACATATTGTTCCAGAAAACTATCCCGGATACATTCAACAAACTCCTCTTCAAGGCTACCCTGACCGAGCTGATTTGACCAATCTATATGCAGATTTAAATCTCCCATGATAACTGCTGTACCCTTTTCACAGGCATTAGTTATCTCTTCATTTACTGCCCGTCCCAGTGTGATGCTATTATTTGGTGGCCTATAGACTACGCCTATCAGTGTCTTTTTCTTCTTAGAATTTCTAATTTCTACCCAAATGGATTCAGCCTCATTCTCCATAGAACCGATATCATCCCTCAATGCCACCCTGATGCCGTCCTTGATTATTAGTGCTACTCCACCTCCCTTACATACCTGTCTATCCCTCCGAAACGTCTGGTACCCCTGGATATTTAACTCCCAGTCGTGACCATCCTGCAACCATGTCTCCGTAATGGCTATCAAGTCATGTTCATTCGCGATGATTTGTGCCGTTAATTCATCAACTTTGTTACGAATGCTACAAGCATTCAGGTAAAGTGCCTTAATGCTGACTTTCTTATAATTATTAGAGAAATGTTATCCTTCCTTTTTGCTTCATTCCTAGTCTGCCTTGAACTTAAAACCACCTGCACACATGCTAACCTGCTGCTTATCCTTCCATTTAACTCCCTACTCCCTGTCGCTTTCCCTTTCCCCCCGATTCAGAAGTTTAAAATCCTATTTATCCTTTTCGCTAGAACACTGGTTCCAGATCGGTTCAGGTGGAGACTGTCCCAACGGTACAGATCACCCCGGTTCCAAAACTGGCGCCAATGCCCCATGAAATGGAATCCCTCTTTCCCACACCAATCCCTTAGCGACGTGTTTACTTCCTTAACTTTTTTATCCCTATGCCAATTAGCATGTAGCTTGGGCAGTAATCTGGAGATTATGACCCTCGAGGATCTGTTCTTCAATTTCCTTCCTAGTGCTTGATAATCCCCAAACAGGTCCTCCACCCTAGCTCCCGCTCCAGTATCCTTTCAAGCTGGTCGGAGATGTCCCGCACCCTGGCACCGGGCAGGCAACACACCATGCGGGAGTCCCTATACGGCTTGCAAAGGATACTATCTGTCCCTCTAATTATAGAATCCCCTATAACAGCTACTTGTCTTTTTGCTCCCCCCTCTTGAATGGCCTTTTGCACCATGGTGACATGGTCAGCTGGCTCATCCTGTCCACAGCCCTTTTCCTCATCTGCACAGGGAGCAAGAATCTCATACCTGTTGGACAAGGTCAAGGGCTGAGGCTCCTGCACTCCTGAACTCCGAATCCCCCTACCTGCCTCACTTACAATCACACCCTGTTTTTCCTGAACACTTACTGAATTTGAATTACTTAATCTACCGGGTGTGACTGCCTCCTGAAGCAAAACGTCCAGTTAACTCTCCCCCTCCCGGATGTGCCGCAGAGTTTGAAGCTCAGACTCCAGATCATCAATTCTGATCCGTAGTTCTTCCAGCAACCAACACTTGCTGCAGATGTGGTCACTGCCGTTCATAATGGGATCAGCCAGCTCCCACATCATAGAGCTACAACACATCACCTGTCCAGCCATCTCTACTTATTTAATTAACATTTAAAAATTTATGTTAAATAATTTCTAGTACTTCTCTGCTAAATAAAAGCTTAATTCAACTACTATAATACTCAATAATAAACTTATACCAAATAAGAGTTAAAAAAAACACTTTACCTTATCAAATTGGTTAGAGGAGGAGGGCAGGTGGGAGACACTACACGTGTAGTGTCTCGGGTTTAGCCGCCGCCCAAATATATAGGATCACTTACCTACCCGGCACATAGGAAGGATTTTTAAATGGTGCAGTTCAATTAAGTGAGAGGATTGAAAAACTAAAATGAAGTTCCAGTTGTTAAATGCATTATTTCCCACATACACAGAGAAAATTTTAGAAATTATTAAAATAACTTCCTCCAATAATAAACTTGAGATTTGGATGTGGTATTTAATTCGATCAGTACCAGGGCATGTTTATCTTCTTGCTGTTTGGTACAGCAAATCTAGGAAAATCTGAAAAGTGTATGACCAGTTTCAAGTTTTACTGAATGAAATCCTGCGCAATGAGATTTATACCGTAAACAGTGATTCAAACTTAGTAGGCATAGCATTTAATTAATAAACGAATCTTACAGCACAAAAAGGGGCCACTCAGCCCATTGTGCTCGTGCCAGCTGTTAAATTCTTCCCACTTCCCCGTTCTTTCCACATAGTCCTGAAAAATGTTCCTTAAAGGGTACATCCAATTCTCTTTCCAAAGTTACGAATTAATCTGCTTCCACTGTGCTTCATAGCAGCGTATTCCAGATTGTAATAACTCGCTATGTAATAGCATTTCTCCCATCCATGGTTATATTGTTCATTATCTTAACACCAATCCACCTGATAGTCTCTTCTTAATTTCTCTATTGAGCAACGTTAAAAGTTTTGCATTCATTTTAAATGTTTTAAATAATGTTAGTCAAATTCAGAGGAAAGAACTTGGTGTTTTGATATTGGAAGGAAAAGTTAGAATGTCAGTCCAACTCCTTTTTCTTAAATTCCCATCGGGTTTTATGGCAGGAGAAATAGCTCTGAACAATATGGAAACTGATATGTAGACATGGAATCCATAGAATGCCATCAGAGTACAGCAATATTTGAATAGGTTTTTTTAAAGTAAAGTACATAGTGCTAAAATAATTGAAAAATGATACTTGGGATCATAGTTAAAATGTAAAATTTAAATAATAAATAATCAGAACTATACAGGCCAACCTTGGTAAAAGTTTTACTTGACCCATGGTGTGAGTAACTTTTATACAAAAACACACACATAATGAAAATAAAGCTCTAAAATAGCACAAACCATTTCCTTACTACACAAGAGTAACAGATGTAACATCCATTCAGCCTCAGTTGGTCTTGAAATGATATTGTCCATTTCTTGGCTCCTGTTATTTCTTTTCTTAAACATCTGTTATTTTAACAATGGTTTTAGTTACATCCAAAGCCATAAATTTCTTTGGAGGCATTTACAAGCACAGGATGTCAACAACCTCAATGTATCCTTTCTCGGTTAGTGGGATAAAATAACATGCAAACCCTAGAATAAATGGAGCGATTTAATACAAGTTTTGATGGCATTTATGTGTTCCTACTCCTTCCGTCCAGACACCTCTTGGAACTCCCTGGACCAATTGCTATTCTCTTGCTTACACACTAACCAGACTATCGGCCCACAGACTTCTATAAATATCACTTGAGAACCAACTGTTTTATGATACCTCAGGACAGCCCTGGGATAGGGGAGCAACACTTAATTGGGAAAGAAAGCAGGCAACAATGCACAAAAAATTCTCCCAAGCACGTCCAAATACAAAGTAATAGGTTTTCAGGCAACCAAACGAGTAAACTCATTTTCTTTCATCCTGTCTGCCAGTGGTTGTAATGAATAATCCAAATTGTTTAATACTGGTAAATTGGAGAAGATCCTGAACTAACAGATCAGCTGTCAGCCCTCATTCCATTATGAAACTCACCGAAAATAAGTTCCAACTACAGCTGGACTCGTCAGCCTTTGGCCCAGTCTATAAAACGCCTTTTATTGGAATTAGTTAAGCATTTCCAGCAGTAGCTCATTCTACAGAATAAAGAATGTGTTCTCGGTGTGTGCCAATGTGAAGATTAATCTTCTGCTAAATAAGTAAAAGCAAACCCTAATGGTGTACAAGACCAGAGATATAGTGATATGAATGTGTCCGAAAAGACATAGGTATTAGGCTGGGTCTGCTGCAGGTGGAGAGGTAACCAAGCGGGAAAACACACTTGACTTCATCCTCATTAACTTGCCTGTCAGAAACGCATTTGTCCATGACAGTATCAGTAAGAGTGACACTGCACAGTCCTTGTGGAGACTAATCCCATCTTCACATTGAGGATATCCTCCATGGTGCTGAGTGACGCTGCTAAATGGGATAGATTTGAAGAAAATCTAGCAAGCCAAGTCTGTGCAACCATGAGGTGCTGTGGGCCATCGGCAGCAGCGGAGCTGCACTCAACCACAATCTGTAACCTCATGGCCAGGCATGTCCCCATCTACCATTACCACCAAGCCAGGGGATCAACACTGGTTCAATGAAGAGTGCAGGAGGGCATGCCAGGAGCAACACCAGGTATTCCTAAAAATAAGGTGTCAACCTGACGAAGATACAACGCGCAACTAGTTGCATGCTCAAGAGCATAATCAACAATTGACAGAAAGAGCTAAGTGATCCCACAGTCAACGGATCAGATCTAAGCTCTCCAGTCTTCCCACATCCAGCCGTGACTAGTGGTGGGCAATTAACCAACTCACTGGAAGAGGAGGCTCCACAGATATTCCCACCCCCAATCCTGGGGGTTAACATTGTCCAGAAACTGGTGACTTCCGGTTGCGGCTATGACCAGCTAAGTCGCACGTTTGGCGGCTCCTGCTACAAAGGTGTTTTCGGGCCGATTGGAGGGCCCCAACGGCGCTGTAAGGACAAATCCCGGTGGGGGAAGGCTCCCTGAGGAGAACCAGACCAACTTTATGGTCGGTACCCGGAGTGGGGTGGTAAAGAAAGCAACAGCAGCTCCCCAAAAAAAGCGGGGGAAGAAGACGAAAATGGCGGCCGGTGGCGCACCCGAGGAATGGAGGAAATGGGCGGAGGAGCAGCAGGCCGCTCTCCTGCGCTTCTTTACGGAGCTGAAAATGGAGCTCTTGGAGTCAATGAATGCGACGACCACCAGGCTGATGGGAGCCCAGGCGACCCAAGAGGCGTCGATTCGGGAGCTGCAGCAGGAGATGACTGTGAGGGAGGAGGAGGCCACGGTCCTCGTGGGAAAGGTAGAGGTGCACGAGGCACTCCACCTGAAATGGCAGAGCCGTTTTGAGGAGCTGGATACCCGAATGAGGCGGAAGAACCTGAGGATCTTGGGCCTGGCAGAAGGCCTGGAGGGGTCAGACCTCCCGGGATACGTAGCAGAAATGCTGAGCTCTCTGATGGGGGCAGGGGCCGTCCCTTCGCCCCTGGAGCTGGAAGAGGCCTACAGGGTCATGGCTAGGAAGCCAAGAGCAAATGAGCCCCCGAGGGCGGTGCTGGTGCGGTTCCAGCGACTCAGCGATCGTGAGAGAGTGCTGGAGTGGGCCAAGAGGGAAAGGAGCAGCAAGTGGGAGAATTCGACGGTGAGGGTCTACCAGGACTGGAGTGCGGAGGTGGCTAAGCGGCGGGCCCGGTACAACCGGACGAAGGCGGTGCTACATGCAAAACGGATCAGGTTCGGAATGCTGCAGCCAGCACGCTTGTGGGTCACCTACAGGAACCAACACCACTATTTTGAGTCCCCAGAGGAGGCGTGGGCCTTTATACAGGAAGAGAAACTGGACTCGAATTAGACCCAGGGGATACTTGGCGGCCGTAGCCGCTCGGGTACTTTCAGCTGAACAAGCGGTTTTTTTTTTCTTCGGCTGGGTCGGAACTGGGCAACTCTTATTGGAACGGTTTCCTTTTTTTTTCTTCTTTCCTTGTTTGGATCTTGAACTCTTGCTTTGGGTTTTTCTTCTGATGTTTTTTCCCCCCTTTGCCAACTTCCCTTAGTTATTGTTATTGTGGTTATTCATGGTTATTTATGGTTATTTATGCTGTTTGGTAGAGGGCGACTGTTAAGTACATTGTTATTTGTTATCTATCTGTTATTTAGAATGTTAAGTTGGGGAGGCGGGATGGGGGGGGGGGGAGAGCAGATCGGGGATATGGGCTCCTAGGGGGGGTTCTTTACAGGCATGGACGGGGACGGGGGTGGAACTGAAGATGGCGGGGTGGGGTGTGGCAGGACGAAAGCGCGGGCTTTCCTCTGTTTTCCCGCGCGCGGGGCAGAGGAGGGGGGAGGGGAGGAGTGCGGGGCGTGGCTAGCAATGGCGACCTTTCCCGCGTTGGAGCGGGGCCAGGGAGGAGTGGCAAGGGGGGGGGAGGCCCCCCCCCTGAGCCGGAGGGAGTCGGAGTGTGGCAGGAGCAGCCGGGTCAGCGTAAACCAGCTGACTTACGGGAGTACGATGGAGGGTACATCGCGGCTAGGAGGGGTCCTAGCCTGGGGGGGGGGGGGGGGTTAGGGAGGGACACCGGGTTGCTGCTGGAAAGACCAGAAACGGGAAGTGGAGGACTGGAGAGGTGGGGGGAGGGGGCCATCGCCATGGGGAGCGGGTCAGAAGGGGAGGGTCGACCCGGGGCGAGCAGGGAACAGGACATGGCTAATCGGCAGGGGAAGGGGGCGGGTCGTCCCGCGACCCGGCTGATCACTTGGAACGTGAGGGGGCTGAATGGGCCGGTCAAGAGATCAAGGGTATTCTCACACCTGAAGGGACTGAAGGCTGATGTAGCAATGTTACAGGAGACCCATTTGAAGGTAGTGGACCAGGTTCGCCTGAGAAGGGGGTGGGTGGGACAGGTGTTCCACTCTGGATTGGACGCAAAGAACCGGGGGGTGGCGATTCTGGTGGGAAAGAGGGTGTCGTTCGTGGCGGAGGAGGTGGTGGCGGATAAGGAGGGTAGGTATGTGATGGTGAAGGGTAAGCTGCAGGAGGAGAAAGTGGTGATGGTCAACGTATATGCCCCGAACTGGGATGACGCGGGTTTTATGAGGCGCCTATTGGGCCTCATTCCGGGACTGGAGGCAGGGGGCTTGATCATGGGGGGGGGACTCTAACACAGTGCTGGACCCCGGGCTAGACAGATCGAGCTCAAGGACCAATAGGAGGCCGGCAGCGGCAGAAGTGCTGAGGGGGTACATGGAGCAGATGGGAGGAGTAGACCCATGGAGGTTTGGTAGGCCGAGGGCGAGGGAGTATTCCTTTTTCTCCCACGTCCATAGAGTGTACTCCAGAATCGATTTCTTCGTGTTGAGCAGGGGGCTGATCCCGAGGGTACGGGAAGCTGAGTACTCGGCCATTGCGATCTCTGATCATGCACCACATTGGGTGGATGTGGAAATGGGGGAGGCGCGGGACCAGCGCCCGCTGTGGCGGCTGGATGTGGGGCTGTTAGCGGACGACGAGGTGTGTAAAAGGGGCCGGAAGAGCATTGAGAGCTATCTGGACTTGAATGACACGGGTGAGGTGCAGGTGGGGATGGTCTGGGAGGCCCTGAAGGCAGTGATCAGGGGAGAGCTGATCTCCATAAGGGCACACAGAGAAAGAAAGGAGAGGCAGGAGAGGGAGAGGCTGGTGGGGGAGCTATTGGAAGTGGATAGGAGATATGCGGAGGCACCAGAGGAGGGGCTGCTGGGAGAACGTTCGACCTGCTGACCACCAGGAAGGCAGAGACGCAGTGGAGAAGGGCACAGGGCGCGGTTTATGAGTATGGGGAAAAGGCGAGCAGGATGCTGGCACACCAGCTTCGCAAACGAGATGCGGCTAGGGAGATTGGGGGAGTGAAGGAGAGGGGCGGGAAGGTAGTGCAGAAGGGGCAAGAAGTGAATGGGGTCTTCAGGGATTTTTACAAGGAGTTGTATCGGTCTGAGCCGCCGACGAGGAGAGGGGGAATGGAGGACTTCCTAAACAAATTGAGGTTCCCAAGGGTCCAGGAGGGGCTGGTAGAAGGGCTGGGGGCGCCAATAGGGCTAGAGGAGCTAGTCAAGGGAATAGGTCAGATGCAAGCGGGGAAGGCGCCGGGGCCAGATGGGTTCCCGGTGGAATTCTACAAGAAAAATGTGGACTTGGTGGGACCGGTACTGGTACGAGCCTTTAATGAGGCGCGAGAGGGGGGGGTTCTGCCCCCGACAATGTCGCAGGCTCTGATCTCCCTGATATTGAAGCGGGATAAAGACCCCGTGCAGTGCGGGTCCTACAGGCCTATCTCGCTTCTGAACGTGGATGCCAAGTTGCTGGCAAAGATCCTGGCAGCTAGAATAGAGGATTGTGTGCCAGGGGTAATCCATGAGGACCAGACGGGGTTCGTGAAGGGGCGGCAGCTCAACACGAACGTGCGGAGATTGCTGAATGTAATTATGATGCCGGCAGTGGAGGGGGAGGCTGAGATAGTGGTAGCACTGGACGCGGAGAAGGCATTCGATAGGGTGGAGTGGGAGTACCTGTGGGAGACGTTGGAACGGTTTGGGTTTGGGGAAGGATTTATTAAGTGGGTGAAGTTGCTCTACTCGGCCCCGACGGCGAGTGTAGTGACAAACGGGAGGAGGTCGGAGTATTTCGGGCTCCACCGAGGGACCAGGCAGGGATGTCCCCTATCCCCCCTACTTTTCGCACTGGCGATTGAACCGTTGGCGATGGCACTGAGGGGTTCAGGGGGGTGGAGAGGACTGACTAGGGGAGGGGAGGAACATCGAGTATCGCTGTATGCGGATGATCTACTGCTGTACGTGGCAGACCCAGAAGGGGGAATGCCGGAGATAATGGAACTATTAGCAGAGTTTGGGGACTTTTCGGGGTACAAA
Source organism: Scyliorhinus canicula (assembly GCF_902713615.1). Lineage (NCBI taxonomy): Eukaryota > Metazoa > Chordata > Chondrichthyes > Carcharhiniformes > Scyliorhinidae > Scyliorhinus > Scyliorhinus canicula. The sequence continues at coordinate 47,693,486 of NC_052164.1, read as the reverse complement.
CTTAATTTGGGCAAAAGCGAGGTTTTTGTGATACACCCGGGGGACCAGGGAGAGGGTATTGGGAGACTCCCCTTCAAGCGAGCAGGAAAGAGCTTTAGGTACTTAGGGGTGCAGGTGGCAAGGAACTGGGGGACCCTCCACAAGTTGAACTTTTCTAGGCTGGTGGAACAGATGGAGGAGGAATTTAAGAGGTGGGACATGGTACCGCTGTCGCTGGCGGGGAGGGTGCAGTCAATCAAAATGACGGTCCTCCCAAGGTTCCTGTTTTTATTTCAGTGCTTGCCCATCTTCCTCCCTAGGGCCTTCTTCAAAAAGGTGACGAGTAGCATCATGAGCTACGTGTGGGCGCACGGCACCCCAAGGGTGAGGAGGGTCTTTTTGGAGCGGTGTAGGTACAGTGGAGGGCTGGCACTACCCAATCTCTCGGGGTATTACTGGGCGGCAAATGTGTCAATGGTGCGCAAGTGGATGATGGAAGGGGAGGGGGCAGCTTGGAAACGAATGGAGAGGGCGTCCTGTGGCAACACAAGCCTGGGGGCCCTAGTAACGGCACCATGGCCGCTCCCCCCCACGAGGTACACCACGAGCCCGGTGGTGGCGGCCACCCTCAAGATATGGGGGCAGTGGAGGCGACACAGGGGGGAAATGGGAGGTCTGTTGGCGGCGTCAATAAGAGGGAACCATAGATTCATCCCGGGGAACATCGACGGGGGATTTCAGAGCTGGTACAGGGTGGGCATACGGCAGCTGAAGGACCTGTTTATAGAGGGGAGGTTTGCGAGCCTGGGAGGGCTGGAGGAGAAGTTTGAGCTCCCCCCGGGAAACATGTTCAGATATTTACAAGTGAAGGCATTTGCTAGGCGGCAGGTGGAGGGGTTCCCCCTGCTCCCCAGTAAGGGGGCGAGTGATAGGGTGCTCTCGGGGGTCTGGGTCGGAGGGGGGAAGATATCAGACATCTACAAGATAATGCAGGAGGCGGAAGAAGCATCAGGGGAGGAGCTGAAAGCCAAGTGGGAAGGGGAGCTGGGAGAGCAGATAGAAGACGGGACGTGGGCGGATGCACTGGAGAAGGTCAATTCTTCCTCCTCGTGTGCGAGGCTGAGCCTCATTCAATTTAAGGTGCTGCATAGAGCTCACATGACGGGGACAAGGATGAGCCGGTTCTTTGGGGGTGAGGACAGGTGTGTCAGATGTCTGGGAAGCCCAGCGAACCATGTACATATGTTCTGGGCATGTCCGGTGCTGGAAGGGTTCTGGAAGGGGGTGGCAAGGACGGTGTCGAAGGTGGTGGGGTCCAGGGTCAAACCAGGATGGGGGCTTGCGATCTTTGGGGTCGGGGTAGAACCGGGGGTACAGGAGGCTAGGGAGGCCGGAATACTGGCCTTTGCGTCCCTAGTGGCTCGACGAAGGATATTAATTCAATGGAAGGACGCGAGGCCTCCAAGCGTTGAAACTTGGATTAACGATATGGCTAGCTATATTCAGCTAGAAAGGATCAAATTTGCCCTGAGAGGGTCGGTACAGGGATTCTCCAGGCGGTGGCAACCTTTCCTTGACTTTTTAGTAGACGTTCGGGGTCGTGGCAGCAGCAACCCGGGGGGGGAGGGGGGGGGGGGGGGGGAGGGAGGGAGGGGGGGCAGCAAGGGTCGTGGGGGGACATGCACGACTGTAACGCGGGCAAGTCTGCTCGCTGCTCATGTCTGAAACTGTAGGCTGCCTTGTTTGTTAAGTTGTTGCTTGGGGGGGGGGGGGGGGGGAGGACTGGTGCGCGCGAGAGGGCGGGCGAGGGAGGGATATTTGCCTAGAGGGATTGTGTTGTAAATAATTTAAAAATTAGTAGGGGTAAATGTTTGTTTGGAAAAACTCTTTCAATAAAAATTATTTAAAAAAAAAAACAAAAAAAAAAAAAAAACATTGTCCAGAAACTCAATTGTACTAGCCAAAATACTATGGGGAGGTAATAGCGCAATGGTATCGTCACTGGGCTAGTAATCCAGAGAACGAGAGAAATGGCAGATGGTGTAATTTCAATAAAAATCTGGAATTAGAAGTCCAATGATGTCCACAATCTCCAAGACACAAGTCAGGAGTGTGATGGAGTTCTCCGATCTTGCCTGGATGAGTGCAGCTCCAACAATACTCAAGAAGCTCGACATTATCCAGGACAAAGCAGCCAACTTGATTCACAACAAACATTCACTCACTCCAGCACCGATGCACTGCAGAAACTCACCAAGAATCTTAGATAGTACCTTACAAACCCACATCCGCTACTATCGAGAAGGACAACGGAAGAGCAGCAGATACCTTGGATAATTCCGCCTGCAAATTCCTCTCCAAGCCACTCACTATCCTGATATGGAAATATACCCCGTTCTTTCACTGTTGCAGGGTCAAAATCCAGGAAAACCCTCCCTAACAGCAAAGTGGGTGTACCTACACCACATGCAATGGTTCAGGAGCGTAGGTCATCACCACCTTCTCAACAGCAATTAGGAATGGTTGATGAATTTGGCCTAGCCTACAAAGCTGTGAATGAATACAACAAAAAAATTAAAATGAAACACCCAGTGAGCACTCAATAAAGGAACACGAGGCAAACTGGCTCAAGCATTTTGTAGTGGGGTTGCAGTTAATCAGTGGGACCCTCAACAAAACGTGCACCTCAGCGACTTCATTATAATGCACTATTTGGCAAACTATCAAACACTCCATTATAGAAAAATACTCCTGCTGCTCTTTTGAGCAGATTCATTTTTGACACAGACTTCTGATGAGACATATTGTTGCTGTTGCCGTCCTCAGAGTATGATGTGTTACTGAAAATCAGTCCACTTCCCTGATATTTATATGACACGACTCACTATCTTCCATATTAAAATACAACAGACCATGGGCGAAATTCTCCGCCCCCCCACGACGGGTGGGAGAATAGCGGGAGGGCCTTCCCGACATTTTTGCCGCCCTCCCGCTATTCTCCCACCCCCCCGCCGAAGTCCCGACCCGAATCGCTGCCGGCGTTTTTTTACGGCCGGCAGCGATTCTCAGCTGTTAGATGGGCCGAAGTCCCAGCCCTTTCCGCCGTTTTCACGAACGGCAAACACACCTGGTCTTGCCGTTCGTAAAAACGGCGTCACAAACTCGCTTTTTATAACCATGGCACCGATTGGCACGGCAGTACCACGGCCGTGCCAAGGGTGCCATGGGCCCGCGATCGGTGGGCACCGATCGTGGGCAGCGGGCCCGATGCCCGCGCACTACTTGTCCTTCCGCCGCCCCGCAGTATCCATTCGCGGGGCGGCTGAGGGGCAACCCGGCCCGCGCATGCGCGGGTTTCGCGCAAAAACGCGATGACGTCACCCGCGCATGCGCGGGTTGGAGTCTTCCAAACTGCGCATGCGCGGCTGACGTCATATGACGCGTCAGCCGGCGCTAACTCCGGTAAGCGGGCTTAACGATTTTCGTTAAGCCCGTCTTGCCGGAGCCTACGGCGTCGGGCTGCTAGCCCCGGCCGGGGACCAGAATCGGTCCCCCGTCGGGAAGGGGCGCGCTGCCGTAAAACCCGCCCGGGTTTTACGGCAGCTTTACGATTTCTCCCGTTTTGGGAAAATCTCGCCCCATAAGTAAGTTAAAAAGCTGCCAATATAGGGAGTTTAGATTACAGCATAAATATCACAGTTTAAGCAGGTCAACCTCACCTGAAACTATATTACAGCGTATGGAATTCTTGCACATCTATATTTTCAACTGTGGATTGTTAACCACCTTCTTGAAAAGAGGTAGCCATCAGGCGAGCTTTGACCGACTATCTACCAGGAAGGCGGTGCGCCAACTGAGACGAGCAAGGGGTGCAGTTTACGAACATGGAGATAAGGTATGTTATAAGGCAGCGGTAAGGGAAATTGTTCAGCTGAGGAATAGGGCTGGGAAGTTGGTGGTGGCTCCGGATCGGATTAACAAGGTTTTTGAGGAATTTTATGAGAGGTTGTACAGGTCAGAATCACCTGGGGGAGACCGTGAGATGCAGGAATTTCTAGATGGGGAGGGGGACAGGGCTACAGAAGATGGAGCATAGAACATAGAACAGTACAGCACAGAACAGGCCCTTCAGCCCTCGATGTTGTGCCGAGCAATGATCACCCTACTCAAACCCACGTATCCACTCTATACCCGTAACCCAACAACCCCCCCCCCAACCTTACTTCTTTTTTTTTTAGGACACTACGGGCAATTTAGCATGGCCAATCCACCTAACCCGCACATCTTTGGACTGTGGGAGGAAACCGGAGCACCCGGAGGAAACCCACGCACACACGGGGAGGACATGCAGACTCCGCACAGACAGTGACCCAGCCGGGAATCGAACCTGGGACCCTGGAGCTGTGAAGCATTTATGCTAACCACCATGCTACCATGCTGCCCCTAGCAATAGTGGAGCAGGAGATAAAGGATGCGATTGGGAGGATGCAGTCAGGGAAGGTGGCAGGGCCGGATGGGTTTCTGGTGGAATATTATTAAAAAATCAAGGATCAGCTGGCACTTGCTGTTATACGTGTCAGAACCGAGTGTGTCAATAGGGGGAATATTGGAGCTGCATCGAGTGTTTGGGTCTTTCTCGGGGTACAAACCAAATCTAGACAAGAGTGAATATTTTGTGGTGTCTCGGCCGGGGGTGGGGGGGCTGCCACTCCGTAGGGCAGGGACTCACTTTAGGTACCTGGGGGTGCAGGTTTCCCAGGAGTGGGGGGGGGGGGAGCTCCGCAGGTACAGCATTTCTAATTTGGTGGGGAGAGTGAAAGCCGATCTGGCAAGGTGGGACAATCTCCCTCTGTCACTGGCAGGTCGGGTTCAGGCGGTTAAAATGAACGTGTTGCCGCGATTTCTGTTTATGTTTCAATATCTGCCGATTTTCCTGCCAAAGGCTTTTTTCAGAGAGATTGAGGGAAGGATTACTTCATTCATATGGGGAGGGAAGGTGGCCAGAGTTAGAAAGATGCTGCTACAGAGGGGAAGGCAGGCAGGGGGTTTGGGTCTTCCGAACCTGATGTATTACTACTGGGTGGTGAATGTGGAGAAGGTGCGGAGCTGGGTCAGTGGGGTTGATTCCCAGTGGGTCAGAATGGAGGAGAGTTTGTGCAGGGAGCCGGGATTAAAAGCACTAGCAACAGCGCCGCTCCGATAGTTTTTGGGAAATATTCATGGAGTCCGGTAATGATAGCTTCATTGAGAATTGGGAAGCAGTTTTGTCGCCACTTCGGGTTGGGGGCAGGGTCAAGGAAAATGCTGATTCGGGGGAACCACAGATTTGAGCCAGGAAGGTGGGATGGAAATTTTCGGAAATGGGAGGAGAAGGCGATTAAGACACTAAAAGATATGTTTCTTGGGTGTTGGTTTGCAGGATTGAAGGAGCTGGAAGCAAAATATGGGCTGGAGCAGGGGAAATGTTTAGATACGTGCAGGTTAGAGATTTTGCCAGAAAGGGGATACAGAGCTTCTCGGTGGAGCCGGCCTCCACATTGCTGGAGGAGGTGCTGACGACAGGGGACTGGAGAAGGGGGTAGTGTCAGCAGTTTATGGAGCTATTTTGGAAGAGGAGAAAGCACCACTGGAAGGGATCAAAGCAAAGTGGAACGGTTGGGAGAGGATATGGAGGTGGGGTTCTGGTGTGAGAGTGAATGCCTCCACCTCGTGCGCAAGGTTGGGGTTGATACAGGTTAAGGTGGTATACAGAGCACACCTCACGAGGCGAGGATGAGCCGATTCTTTGAAGGAGTAGAAGATGTGTGTGAACGTTGTGGGGGGAGCCCCGCTAATCACGTTCATATGTTTTGGACCTGTCCAAAGCTAGAGGATTACTGGAAGGAGGGTTTTAGGGTAATTTCTAAAGTGATGTACGTGAAACTGGACCCGGGCCCCCGGGAGGCCCTATTCAGGGTGTCAGACCAGCCAGGATTGGAAACGGGTGCGGAGGCAGATGTTGTAGCCTTCGCCTCATTGATCGCCCGAAGGTGGATCCTGATAGGTTGGAGAGCAACCTCTCCACCCTGTGCCCTGGCGTGGCGGGGGGACCTGCTGGAATTCTTGACTCTTGAGAAGGTTAAGTTTGAACTGAGGGGAAGGATGGAGGGGTTCTACAATTCATGGGCATTATTCATTATGCACTTTCAAGAACTGGATAACATCGAACATTAGTTGGGGCGTGTGGGTGGGCTGTGTGTGTTAATGGCCACTATGGGTGATCCCTAATTCCTTTTTGTCATTTGTGTGAACATGCGGGCTAATGTTTGGGGTTTGGTGGGAGGATGTGATCGTTATTATTGATATGGGGATTGACATATTTGTTACTGATTATTGTTGGTGGGTGTAAATTTGGGATAAAATGTGAAAAAGGAGAATAAAAAAAATTCCAAAAAAAAGTTAGCCATGCATATTCAGGTGATGGCTAACCATATGCACCATCCACCTGGTGTGCCCCGTATCTTTATGTGTACAGCCATTTTGTTTGAATGCTTCAATTTTTAATATGAAGGCAAGTAATTGTCGATTGGAAAAACTATCAAGCTCGCATTCCAAAATATAACATTGTAAGGGGCCTCCTGTTTGTTCGTGTCTACTCCCTTATTTTCCCTTGCTTTTATCTTTGCATTTACCATTCTGATTCATGGGTGATTAATGGACCTGTGACTTTAAGGCAAAAGAGCTTGTACGTGGCCTGTGGCTTTAATTTGAGCAGAGGATTGTACAGCAGGAGAGATCAGTGATGACTTGCTTTGACTGACTTGGCTGGCAGCCAATGAACTGGCTCAAAATGCTGTGCTTTGCTCAGTAACCAGTGGTGATCGGTTCTGATCTCACTACGATATATTTTCACAGATGAGGCTGTGTTTCTAGTTTCACTTTTGAATCTGAAGCTTGGAAGGAGCAGCTCTAAGACTCTCTGTGATCAGATGTAATCTCTCTAAAAATCCAGCATAAAATCTTTTTCTCTCCCCAGTGAGACTGACGTCAACCCATGGAAGCTGGGTCTGATATGAGACAAGTGGTGAACATTCAAGTTGAAGGCCCAGTTTAACAAAAGCTATGCTGTCCCTCCTTAAGTAAGCCTACTGCCCATGAGTACTGAACAAATGGCTCTACAAAACAACCATCACCAACTGTAAACAGAGGCCAGCCGAAGGATGAAAGCATGCTGCAAACAGCTGATCATCTGAAGCAAAGGCTCTTACTTTCTTTTTCATAATCCTCATAGTTTTTACACCTTTCCACCCCTCTGTGCTGGTATGTCCTGTGTGTGGGTAGAGGGGGAGACAGGTAAAGGTAGCTTATCTTGCTCCTTATCCAGCTGAAACTACTGCATATTTCATCTTTAAAATATTAAAATATGCTGCTATGCAGAAAGACCTGGGTGTCCGAGTGCATGAGTCACAAAAAGTTGGTTTACAGGTGCAACAGGTGATTAAGAAGGCAAATGGAGTTTTGAGTTTTGTCCTTCATTGCGAGAGGGATGGAGTTTAAGACTAGGGAGGTTATGCTGCAACTGTATAAGGTGTTAGTGAGGCCACACCTGGAGTATTGTGTTCAGTTTTTGTCTCCTTACCTGAGAACAAACGTACTGGCGTTGGAGGGTGTGCAGAGGAGATTCACTCGGTTAATCCCAGAGTTGAGGGGGTTGGATTATGAGGAGAGGTTGAGTAGACTGGGACTGTACTCATTGGAATTTAGAAGGATGAGGGGGGGAACTTATAGAAACATATAAAATTATGAAGGGAATAGATAGGATAGATGCGGGGAGGTTGTTTCCACTGGCGGGAGAAAGCAGAACTTGAGGGCTTAGCCTCAAAATAAGGGGAAGTAGATTTAGGACTGAGCTCAGGAGGAACTTCTTCACCCAAAGGGTTGTGAATCTATGGAACTCTCTGCCCAGTGAAGCAGTTGAGGCTCCTTCATTAAATTTCAAGATAAAGATAGATAGTCTTTTGAAGAATAAACGAATAAAGGGTTATGGTGTTCGGGCTGAAAAGTGTAGCTGAGTCCACAAAAGATCAGCCATGATCTCATTGAATGGTGGAGCAGGCTCGCAGGGCCAGATGGCCTACTCCTAGTTCTTAAGTTCTGTTCTTTATTTCTGTTATAAATAACAGAACTTCCAAACCTGGTGACTGTAATTATTGAGCAGCCAATAAATATTCGGGAATATTTATATGAATTATTGGTTAATTCACTTGTGTTGGAACTCTGGGGCCTTTGGGGCTGGAATTGACCACGCAGTCGCCCAGGATGTTGTTTGTTTGATCAAAGCCCATGGAATCTTGTGGCTTTATTCCATTAGCAGGTGCACTGAATCTTAAGCAAAATGTTATTGGTCCCGAACCGGATCTTAGCAAAACTTGGGGGTCTGGTCCAGCTGGCAATGACAAATGTCCACAACACCAAACCCTTGACTCAGAGAAGTTTAACTGAAAGGGGAACTGTACTACTCTAGGCTCAAAGGCTGACTTCTCAGCTTTAAATTAAAGCCCACTCGCACCCATGCAAAATGCTTCCTATCTCCCATGTTATTAGCTGTATTTCACTATCTTTGTGGTACTGCTTCCCGATTTTTCTCCCCTCTTGAGATTGTCCGAGGTGCATAGTTCTACTTTTCTCCTTGATTGCTAACATTAGTGCCCAGAAGAGCAATTTAAAGACAGTCCTGGACAAGCTGTGAGGGCTGGCAGAACCAATTACTCTTGCTCAAATCAGGATTTCTTTATAAACAGATTTAACATATATATTCTCAGCTGAGTAGAGGAAATTGTACATCCCAAACTTATATCAAGACAATCTGAAATTCAACCTTAGAGCTTGCAAGGTGGACCCCAACACATGAGAAAATCTTGGACAGAACCAAGTGGAAAAGCCACTGTCACCAAGTGATTTTGGCATTTGACAAGAACAATGTGTCAGGACAAGCGAGCACAACGCAAAGCCAATGCCTCCATTCATCCCTCCAATAATTATTTCATATGTAGTACAGTGACAAGCACTGGTGCCTCACAGCTCCAGGGACCCGGGTTCAATTCCGGTCTCGGATGGCTGCCTGTGTGGAGTTTGCACTTTCTCCCCATGTCTGTGTACGTTTCCTCCGGGAGCTCTGATTTCCTTGCTCAGTCCAAAGATGTGCAGGTTTGGTGGATTGGCCATGCTAAACTGCCCCTTTGTATCCAAAAAGGTTAGCTGGGGTTGCTGGATTACAGGGATAGGCTTAAGCTAAAGTACGGTGCTATTTCCAAGGGCTGGTGCAGAACCGATGGGCCAAATGGCCTCCTTCTGGACTCCAGGGATTCTATGATACGATATTTGCAAACATTTTGCAAATTAATACTTGGTCTAACATCCGACAAGCCAACATCAACCTCAGATCGTCCTTTGGGCTCAAAATCAGATTGATTTTGGCTTGCATGATGCAATTCATAGTGTGGATTCCTCACCCAGATTTTCAATACAGGCCTGTTGCAGAAATATGCAGCATCGCTGCTCCTGGAGTCCTTCATCGGGGAACACGAAGCTGCACCCTCTAGTCACAGTACTAGCTGTTGTATTATAATAGTTTTAAATGTCCCAGCCATTTAACAAGCTAGGAGAGAGGAAAATGTGTTGCTGGGTGATCAGGGATGGTAGTTGGGGGATGAGGGACCATCGGGAAGGCAGTTGAATACAAGGTGCTGTGGTTGGAGGGGCCTGTGGTGGAGTATTTGTCGGGTGGTTGGTGGGGCCTCAGTAGTATAGTTACCCACGAGTTTGAATGGATTTCAATTCTTCCAATGTTCCTGGGTAACTATTCTGCTATGCGCGAGTCGGAATAATCCAAAGTCTCTCACCTTACATTGGAGTTTCAGAGAGTCCCAGGTTCAGAATAGTTACCCAAAGAAGTTGAAACTTCCTGGGTAATTCTCATGCAGTTCTTGCCTGTGGACTTCGGAGAGGTCCCCCAGAGCATCTGCAGGAGTACCTCCAGAGAATGAAAAATCTGGACCTATGTCTCTGCCTGTGATTTCTTTTGACATTTATGCATACTTGTAGCCCAAACCAAAGAGTTTCCAAAAAAAAGGAACAAGGTAAAACAATAATGAAAGAACTGTCTAACGTTAGAATTTCCAGTTAATTCTGCTCAATTTTTGCACACACAAACATGGATTCCTACAGTGCCTCCCATCACAAACGGTGATGTGTAGAATGAAATACAATGCTTCAACAAAGTGTGTACTTAAGAAATACTGATTACAGCTCTTTTTGAATTTGTATTAGATGGGCTTGAAACTGACATGCCATATCTATTGGTCGTACAGAGTTATCTTTAGGGGGTGGTGGGTGTTCCCCTTGAATCACAGCAGCCCTCATGTTCCACAGTGTTTTTAATATGGTGCATGCAAAGTAAGAAAATTGGAATAATGAGCGAGTCTGAGGTAATTAGTGTTCAGGGATGCAAGTTCAAGTCTGATGATGTACCACAATCATGAATCTTGGGAAGAGGATAACTTGGAATTCGGTCTGAACTCGTTTTACCATCACCAAAGAGAGAAAGACATTACATTTATGTTGTGCCTTTTGTAGCCATCTGGGATGGCCACTTCCAGAATACAAAATGGATGTTTGCAAAGAATAAAGGGAACTATGGACAATGCTAAGAAAGCAGGCAGGCACAGAGCCTGTATGCGTATTGGAACCTCACCCTCCAGACGAGACTGAAACTGTAAGGCAATTAGCATATTGATGGCCTGTCTCCGGGAACAAAGGAATGACACTCAAGTAACCGATACTAAAGCAGACATCCCGGCGCCAGGAAGACATAAACAAAGCAAGGCCAACGGCCACCAAACACACGCCCAGCCATCAGGGCACCCACCCCTTTATTGGTCAAGATCAATACGAGTGATCAAGATACAGTCCAATTAATCGGGGCCAAGCTCAAGGGCCGCACAAAAGCGCGCAAAGCCCCTTTGAGTATAAGAAGCCCCCGAGAGCGAATCGCTCGCTTGGACTCGCCTCTCAAAGCGGAGAGACCCATCCACCAGCTGCTCCAGAAGCAAGTAAGTCCAAGGTCAACGCGCGCTATCAGACGAACGACCTTAGCTGTTCTCCTGTTACCTCTTCGAACCCAACAGCCTCAGATCCGAACAATGGCCATCGTTCCTCTGACTGAGTGGGCACCCAAAGTTAAGTATAGGTGTTAGCGTTAGAGATAGTTTAGTTTATGGTATTTTGTGCATGAGTAGATATTAGTGTGTGTGTAAATAAATAGCATTGACTTTGAACTAACTAACTGGTGCATTGGTTCTTTGATCAGTATTCGGGTTCAAACCTTGTGGCGGTATCGAAAGATACCTGCCGTCTCTAGAGCAAACATAATTAGGATTAAGGAAGGTGACCATATTGACCATATTTAGAACCAGATAAACAGAGCAAAACTTTCACTACTCAGGGTGTCCCAAAATGCTTCAATCAATGAAACAATGTAGTCACTGCTACCAAAAGGAAAATGCGAGAGCCAACATGCGCAAATCGAGGCTTTGCAGTGAGACACTGAGCAGATAATCTATTTCATAGTGTTGGCCGAAGGATAAAAATTGGCAACACACCGGGGGAAAGCTGCCTGTGCTTCTTTGAAAAGTTTCACAGGATATTTTACATAAACCTGAAAGGAGCTAAATCTGAAAGCTGACAATCCTATCCCTCTGCACTGCACTGAAATGTTAGCCAAGGTGATGTGCTTACGTCTCTGCAGAGGGACCCCATATCCTTCTGACTCAGGAGGTGAGAGAGCGAATAATAGGTCAATTATGCTCTGCACGCCATGGTCATTAATCTCCATCAGGAAAGGCAAGGGCAACACTGACCCTGAGGGTATTTCACTACAAACCTCTCTCCAGCTCAAACAAACTTCCATAAACCACTACTGTCTGTTTCTTGCCACTCAGCCAATGTCGTAAACACAATACTTTCCCCTTTATTCCATGAGCTATAACTTTGCTTAGAAATCTGTTGGAAGTCTATGTATGAACACCAACATCAACAGCATCACCCTCATCAATTCTCTCTGTTACTGTAGTGATCTGTATATACACAAGGGCTTAATGGATAGTCATTACAGCTAAATCATCACTAAAGGGCAGCCCTAGCAAGGAGTATAAAGGCAGACTCAATCTGATTTCCCGCCTCTTCGTGTGTATTGTGACTAAAGACCAGAGGTGTAGAGAGTTAGCTCAGAGTGCAAGTATAGTTAATCATAGTTTATTCTTATTCTATCTTGTTTATTTAATAGCTAGTAAAAGTATTGATGAATCAAACTTACAAGTTAATTGTTTAGTTACTCACTAAATTTGCTTTCATTGGACGACTACGAGTGTTTATCAACACTTAAGAGTACCTTGGTATAAAGCAAATGAGTAGAGTAATATATATTACTGCCTTACCTCTTTAAGACACGCCAGCAAGTTAGTCAAACATGACTTGTCCTCAACAAATCCACGCTGGTTTTCCTTAACTAACCCACATTTGTCCAAGTGGATGATTGATTTTGATCCATTCATGTTGCCTTGTCAACTTTAAGTAGACAGCCTATCTAATACCTCCTTTTAATCAATTTTAAACTCTTCAGTGGTCTAAATTACCTCCTCATTCACCGTAACCTGGATAGCATCTTCCATCTTGGGTAAAGACAGATGCAAATATTAATTTAATACCTTAGGTATGCCCCCCTACCTCCATGCGCAAATCCCTTTTTAGCTCCCTGATAGACCCCACTGCTCCTTTTACCATTTATATGCCTAAATTATCAATTTCATGAGGCACATTCAAAAGAAACTGGAAGCAACCCAAAAAAGAATTACAACTGGATGCAAAGTAAGGTTTCAATTGCTACTGCTGCCTTAAAAAAAACTTTATTAAATTGTAGCAATGCAAACAGTGGAGCACACTCAAAGAGATATGTAAAAGTATATACCATATTTGCAAAAATGTCATTCCATATTCCAGCTTATTTGCAACAACATGTATTATTGGGAGCCTTGGGATTCAGGAATGTCTGCTTTTGAATTTTATTAGGTTACGTTGGTTTCTGCTAATGAGGTTTCGGGAACAGGATTCATGTGGTTTATACTGTAGTACTGCACTGGTGAATGTTACATCAACTGCAAAATAACAGCACAGAGGATTTATAACGATAATCAAGTATATCCTTAACACAGCTCCAAGGTTGAAATAATCTGTTTTAAAAACAAACAATGCCCCAAGTACTATCGCTGCATAAGGTAGTAAAACAATAGCAGGAGAAATCACTTTATAAATGTACGAGACACAGGGCTGAACTTTCATCTGGGCTCGGTAAAACACGACCGTACACATTTTTTGCAATTGCAAACCTGACTCGTGTGGGGCTTGACACACCATTTTTGTCTTTTCATAATGGGGTCTCGCCCAAATTATAGTTACTGAGCCAATGCTGGTGTGCCTGAGATGTTGGGGTATGGACGCAGGCCAGGAAGGCCCACGAATGTTGCACAATGGGTGGCTCCTCTGCAAGGCTTGATTTTTTAGAATTTAATGCCCAGTCCCAGAGGAATTTTTCATTAAGTAAGTGCAAGAAGACATAAGGAAGGAGGAGGTTGTCCAAAAACCAAAAGAGAGCCACCCTAAAGAAGGGTGTTAGTGAAGGTTCGCTGCTGTGTGGAAGGGTCTGCTTGGTAACTGGAAAGCTGGCGGAGGTTGGGTGGCTGGGTGAAGCCGCACTGCTCACGGCAGAAAAGATGACCGAGGTGATGGTTTTGGAATTTGAAAAATACTTTGCACACGGAGGTGATGACGAAGGAGATGATGGCGACATTGAAGGTGCTGGTGGAGGAGGCAATTGCCCCGTGGCTGTGGTGGTGTTGAAGTCATCGGCCGAGGGCAGGAGGAGGGCGAGAAACTGAAGGGAATGGAGACGCCTTGTCGCAACACAGCGATCAGCTCACTGTAATGGGAGAGGAGCTGCAGAAGGTGGTTGAGGCCAGCAAAGGTCTGTGAGTCAAGATGGAGGACCTGGAAAACAGATCTAGGCGGCAAAATCTGAGGATCGTGGGCCTGCCCGAAAGGGTGGAGGGCCCAAGGCTGACGGAGTATTTTGCCAAGATGTTGCCGGAGCTGTTGGGGGAGGGGGATGATTCCTCCCGGTATGAACTGGATTGGGCTCATCGGTCGTGGAGGCCTAAATAAAAGGCAAATGAGCCACCAAGGGCGGTAATTATTTGTTTCCATAGATACCACATGAAAGAGAAAGTGCTGAGGTGGGCAAAGCAGAAACGGGAGGTGCAGTGGGCAGGGGCTGGTATACGTATATACCAGGACTTAACCGTGGAGTTGACAAGGAGACAGGCGGCCTTCAGCCGAGTGAAGACAGCACTGCTTAACAGAGGTATGTGGTTCGGCATAGTGTCCCCAGCTAAGTTGAGGGTGACCTACAACTCCAAAGACTGTTATTTTGAGTCGGTGGAAGCGGCGGAGGCATTTGAAGGACTGGGGCAGAATTGAGAAATGGGACTGAGGCTTGGTTTTGGACTGAGGGTAGGAGAAGGACAATTGAATATAGTTCTATTTTTTATTTCATGTTGTTATATGTGTTAAATGAGGTGAAGTTAGAGCAGCACGGTGGTGCAATGGTTAGCACTGCTGCCTCATGGCGCCGAGGTCCCAGGTTCTATCCTAGCCCTTGGTCACTGTCCGTGTGGAGTTTGCACATTCTCCCCTTGTCTGCATGGGTTTCGCTTCCACAACCCAAAGATGTGCAGGTAGGTGGATTGGACATGCTAAATTGCCCCTTAAGTGGAAAAAATGAGTTGGGTACTCTAAAAATTTTTTAAAATAAGGTGAAGTTGCCTATTTGGACAAGGTAGGAGTTAGGAATGTTTCCACCTGTTGGGGTGGAGGTCAGCTTCTCCAGCCTGAGCCTCTTCTCGGCGGGGGGACCTACCTGAATGTTTTTGACTCGAGAAGATGAAGTTTGAGCTGAGGGGGATGAGGGAAGGGTTCTATAATTCATGGGGACTATTAATTATGCACATTCGAGACTTGGTTGCAATTGAACATCAGGTGGCGGGGGGTGGGGGGGTTATTGCTGTCTTTGATTACGCTGTTTATCTTTTTGTTTTTACGGTGGGTGTTTTGGTCTGTATGTTGAGTGGGGTGCTGTTTCTGTCTGGGGGTTTGTAATTGCATTTGTTTTTGTTTGGTTACTTATTTGATGAAAATGTTGAAAATGAGTAGACTATAAAGATACTTTAAAAAGAAAGGAGGCCACCTCGGTCCTCTAACACAATGGGTGGGATTCTCTGACCCCCCCAACAGGTCGGAGAATCGCCAAGGGTCGGCGTGAATCCCGCCCCCGCCGTCCTCCGAACCTCCAAAAGTCAGCAAGGCGTGAATTGTGCCACCCGCCTTGGGGAATGGCGGGGACCAGCACGACTCAATGGGCCCCGGACCTGCTCGAATTCGCAGGCCCGCGATGGGCCGAAGTCCGGTTGGTATTTTGCCGGTCCTGCCGGCGTGGATCAGACTATGTCCCTTACCGGCGGGACCTGGTGGCGCGGGCGAGCTCCGGGGCGCGATCTGGCCTCGGGGGGTGCCCTGGCCCGTGATCGGGGCCCACTGATCCACGGGCAGGCCTGTGCCACGGGGGCACTCTTTTCCTACGCGTCGACCGGGTCAGCCTCCGCGATGTCCGACGCGTAGTTGACCCCCTCGCGCATGCGCGAGGATGCGTCAGCAGCCGCTGATGCTCCCGCGCATGCGTGGACTTGCGCCGGCCGGCGGAGTCCCTTCGGCCCCGGCTGGCGTGGTGCCAAAGACCTTCCACGCCGTCCGGCTTCGGCGCCAGCCTAGCTCCTGAAGGTGCAGGGGATTCCGCACCTTTGGGGGGGGGGGGGGGGGGGGGGGGGGGGGGGGGGGGGGGAAGAGTCGCCGCCGGAGTGGTTCATGCCACTCCGTCCCGCCGGGACCCCCCACCCCGCCGGGTACTGGAGAATCCCGCCCAATATCCTTGCTCCCATCAGTGTTTAAAGGTCCCCTATATCTCACCCCAACTACTCCCATGCCACTGCTCTGCCCGCAATGTTGTCCACACACCTTCAGATCACCTATTCCACCTCTATGTCCATGAATCCTCTGTATGCTTCTTAGATTGCCCATGTCACCTTAAACCCCTTGTATCCTCCATAGTTACTCACCCAGTATGCACTATATATTGTCCTCAGATGCCATATACAGTAGTCCCCGTTATACCGCGCTCCGCAATACCGCGGTTCACGATATACCGCGGGGGGGCTTATGGACCCCAACTGTCAGTTGTGTCAATTTCAGCGGCCGGCTCACTTTGATCCGGAGAAGGAAGCTGCTCTCACTGAAATAATCAGCCGGCCGCTGAAATTGACACTGCCGGCTGCTTTCTCCCTCCAATCCAACTTTTAAGTTTTAATGTTTCTGATTGGAGGGAGAGAGCAGCCGGCAGTGTCAATTTCAGCGGCCGGCTGATTATTTCAGTGAGAGCAGCTTCCTTCTCCGGATCAAAGTGAGCCGGCCGCTGAAATTGACACTGCCGGCTGCTCTCTCCCTCCAATCAGAAACATTAAAACTTAAAAGTTGGGTTGGAGGGGGGGGGGGGGGGGGGGGGGGGGGAGGGGAGAGGAGGAGACAGAGCCCAGTGGGTGTTGGGGGGGAGGAGGAGACAGAGCCCAGTGGGTGTTGGGGGAGAGGGGTCTAGTTGGAGGATGTGGGGGGGAGAGGGGGCGAACCGGAGGGTGTTGGGGGGGAGAGGGGGCGAGCCGGAGGGTGTGGGGGGAGAGGGGTCTAGTTGGAGGATGTGAGGGGAGAGGGGGCGAGCCGGAGGAAAAAAAAAAGAAATTGACACTGCCGGCTGCTCTCTCCCTCCAATCAGAAACATTAAAACTTAAAAGTTGGATTGGAGGGAGAGAGCAGCCTGCAGTGTCAATTTCAGCGGCCGACTGATTATTTCACTGAGAGCAGCTTCCCTCTCCGGATCAAAGTGAGCCGGCCGCTGAAATTTTAATTGGATCCACGATGGGGGTTTTAAATTTATTTAAAATCTATGCTAGCGCTTCCCATTGCGAGTCTACGGGGGTCTGACCTCTCCCCCCGCCCCCCGTAGACTCACAATGGGAAGCGCTAGCATAGATTTTTAAATAAATTTAAAACCCCCATCATGGATATCCGCGGCTTGGATACAACGCGGGTTGGGGTCTTGGACCCCAACACCCGCGTTATAAAGGGGGACTACTGTAGTATCAATGGGAAAATATTTTAACCAAACCTTGCTTTGTCTAATAAAAACTTCCATGACATTGATACTGGAAAAACGCATTTGAGAATGTGCAAAGTCTTGTAATATTTGTAATCCTATTCGCTTGTGTGAACAAACATGAAAACACATCAAAAAGGACAATCAGCTATTACACTTCCTTGAACCAATCATTCATTTTCAGCTGAGGTGAACACCTATTGTGCTGAAACTTAGTATTTGAATATCAACCAAAAACTGATAATGGCTAACCCAAAGAGAAAATGCTGAAAAATCTCAACAGGTCTGGCAGCATCTGTAGGGGCAGAAAAGAGCTAATGTTTTGAGTCCAGATGACCCTTTGTCATCGGACTTAAAGCGTTAGCTCTTTTCTCTCCCTACAGATGCTGCCAGACCTGCTGAGATTTTCCAGCATTTTCTCTTTGGTTTCAGATTCCAGCATCTGCAGTAATTTTCTTTTATCCACTGATAATGGCTATATTTCTCCAACATTAGACTGTTCTCTGGAAAGGAAAGAACAGAAGGGCTCATTTCAAATTCAAAGCAAAATGCCTGTCAATCAATGTAAGAGAGCAGGAGGTCAGAAATTTATCAAGCATCAAAACCAGGTTTCTATTCATTAGCTGGAGCTATTTACATCACAGTAGAAAAGATGACAGCACAGGCTGATAGGACATTTTGTAACGCTGTTCACTGCATTTTCTCCTTTAGAAAAGCACTGTAATACGCGTACGGATCTACTTACTTGGAAAGAACAGATCCCTATGATGATTCATTGCAATAAAACAGATTTACATTATAATACAGTACCTAGGTGGTGCAGTGGTTAGCACTACTGCCTTACGACGCCAAGGATCCGGGTTCGACCCTGGCCTTGGGTCACTGTCCGTGTGAAGTTTGTACATTCTCCCAGTGTCTGTGTGGGTCCCACCCCCACAACTCAAAGATGTGCATGGTAGATGGATTGGCGACGCTAAATTGCTCCTTAATTGAAAATATATTTTTTAAAATTAAGAATACAGTACCTAATAGTGATATTTGAACGAATTAAAGTATTTTACACTTAACTGTGAGAATGTTCGAGACGTCTCAGCAGGTTTGCCATTTTGTCACAAACTCGAACCTGGGCCTGAATTTTTCAAAGAGGGCACACATGCAATTGGCGGGCCAAGAAGGATGTAAACTCCGCTCCCACCAGCAACTAACAGAAATCATGCACTGGTTGGCTGTGGGACTAAGTGAAGGTTGCGATAAAGAGCTTTCCGAGTTTGTTCTGTGGCAGGAGTCAGTCAATTCTCAGTTTCTACAAATTCTAAGGCTGGACTAACTTATTTGAGTAAAGTTATCCAGAGGATCAAGCCTAGGAAGAGGCCATGGAAATGGCAAGCAGCCCTCGTTTTTCCAATGATCGCTTGCAGATCCACCTGCGGATAGTAAGCGAGCATTAGAAGATACTGCTGCCCCACAATGGCAAGAGGAAGCCTCTGTTTCTCAGCAAGAAAACCTAGACATGGGTGGCAGCTACAGTGAGTAGCCATGGGGCCATCTGCAGCCTCTGGATGCTCAAAGTGGGTGAATGACATTCTTGACTCTGCAAAGGTGAATAAGGAAGTCCTACTGTATCTTGAATCAATGTACATATTGTGGGCATGCATTTGGCGGAGCTGGAAGGTGTTAAGCAATTACCTCCAGGCGCCAGGTTGACCTATGCCCTACAAGAATGTAGACAGGATGGTAGCCATGCTTAGAAGAGGGAAGTCCTGCAATGTGTTGGGCACATGGACCAGTAATGCCGGCAAGGAGAATGTAAACTTTGAGCTACATCAAAGATGCACTCATGAATCTGCTCTCATCCTCACAGGAGAAGATGAAGTACAATGCGATTGAACAAAGCCATACTGGTGGTGGTGTTCCAAATCTGTCTGTGCTGTTGCCCAAGAAGGAGGCCAACTTAGATTTGGCTTATGAGCAAGGGGGTGAGATTGCTGTTGAGGAGAAGTAAGGGTTTTGGAGGAGGATAAGAGTGAAAGGGACATATTTTCGATTTGAGAGCGGCTCAGAAATGGAGAGCAATGGGTCAAGGAGTACAAGGTTGCAGCCACTTTCCCACTATGTTCTTGCGTCAGCAAATGTCTATCTTCAGAATGCAATAGCAGCTACCTATTCTGCTTCTCTAATGCTTATGAATATATTGGGGCAATTTATCATCCATCAGATGGATCATCGACAAGTAGAGGATCTGGAAGGTCCGCCATTCACCTCTGACAAGGAGGGACTCCTCAAATTCTGTAGCACTGCATCCTCACTCTGCACCACCTCAGATACTGGCACCATAATAATAATAATCTTTATTGTCACAAGTAGGCTTACATTAACACTACAACGACGTTCTGGCGCCTGTTCGGGTACACAGAAGGGGAATTCAAAATGTATAAATTACCTAACAGCACATCTTTCGGGACTTGTGGGAAGAAACTGGAGCATCCGGAGGAAACCCACGCAGACAGGGAGAATGTACACACTCCACACGGACAGTGACCCAAACCGAGAATCAAACCTGGAGCAGTGAAACAACAGTGTTACCCACTGTGCTACCACACCTTGTTGAGTGCGCTAGTAAAGGCCCATCGTCATGTTCTGTTTCATTGTTCACAGTCTGAGGAACTGTTAGAGATAGAGGGCACCCAGGCTTCTGACAGTCACAGGAGTGTTGGAGACCACAAAGATGCTGAGCCCCAGTCAGTTGAACCATGCCTGGAATCATTCATTAGGCAGAAAATGCTGTACATCCAGTCAGATGCGCAGAGAGATTCCAGAGTTTTGCATGCCATAGTTTATACAATAGTCCTCCAAATGGGGCATGAACACTGCGGTCACCATCGTTTTTTTAAAATAAATTTAGAATACCCGATTAATTTTTTTTTCCAATTAAGGGGCAATTTAGCGTGGTCAATCCACCTAGCCTGCATATCTTTGGGTTGTGGGGGCAAAACCCACACAAACACGGGGAGAAGTGCAGACTACACACACAATGTCCTACAGCCAGGATTGAACCTGGGATCTTGGCGTCGTGAGACAGCAGTGCTAACCACTACGCCACCGTGCTATCCTTGTCACCCTCGGTTTTGATTGCACAACATCCTCTGTGGAGAGATTGGCAACTCAATGGCGAGCCATCTCCAGGAACTCAATCAAGGGTTTGTGGAGCTGTGTTCAGACCTGGAAACCCAGACAGTAACCTCAGCGAGGCACTTGATGACTCTGCACTTGCTCGTCCATCTATGGTGGTGTTTTTCAAACATTTTCTCCCTGGACCCACTTTTGCCAACCAATTGACCTTCGCGCCCCACGTTGGCCAACCTTTGCGACACACCATTTTCGCTTACCTTTAATGCAACAGGTGAGCCTGCCTTGTCCTCACAAACTCACTTGCTTCATCATTCAATTTGCATTTCTGCTAAGGACTTCAGCTGATGATTTAAGTTCTCGCTGCAACCTTTGAAAAAAAGGTTTGCCTTCTAACTCGCAATGCCTTTGAAGTTTGAAGGGTTTTAAACTTTCATTTGCCAGTACTTCTCTGTATATAATGAATATGGGCCTTTACATCTGATTTGCATTGGCACAATTAAGCGAGCCATACTGCAAGAAATCATCTTTATACTACTTTGTTCCGATTTCAGTTTCTTTTCAATGGGTTGCTCAGGAGAGGCCCTGGAGCTCTGCATATAGCTCACATAGCATTTCTTTGTCCTGTCGTGGGCTTTCCGGAGTAGGTCTCTCCTGCAGATTCCATTGAGAGATCCTGGCCTTTGTGTCTCTGGCCCTTTCTTTCTTATTACAAAACGATCCATCTTCAGTTCTTCGCAGTCCTGTTGCTTGCTTGCAGGCAGATACAAAATGGAGGAATCTCGCCTCTGTGATTTTGTACCCAAAGCACGGATGTCCAGGATGCGTGATGTCAGTGTATATGCCAGGCTGCTGTCTGCCACTGCTTTGTGTGATAAGACTTCATCGTTCATATTTAAAGGCCGGTCGCAGCCGGCATTCTTAAAAGCCAGTCACGGCCGTTAGGCGCCTCACACGCTATCGGGAACGCCACAACCGATTGGTCCACAACCCTCCCACGACCCACAGGTTGGAAAACCCTGATCTATGGTGAGCAAGGTGGTTCAAGCAAACCTCACGTTGCTGGATGAGCAGAAACTATCTGCATCTTGGTTCATTTCAGGACACTTCTGATGGTGACAGCAGCTCATCCACCCTCTTCAGTCACCATTTTGTCTGAAGAAACGCACAACTGAATATTAGCCCGCCGTGTGCAGATTTTCCTGCACAGTTGGGGCCCTCATAACCTCTCAACGATCAGAGAACACCCACCAAGGCTATCCAGGCATTTCAGTCAGCAGCCTGCCTCCGATGCAGCTGTCTGACAAAGCACTAGCAAATAGTTTCAGCAAGCACTATAAACAGAGATGGAGCATCATAGGTGAAATCTTTATGACCTGCGCATTGTTGTGTACTGTTGTTCCACATCACTTTATTAAAATCTCACATCATGCGACATGCCCTTCTTGTACCTAGTGCCGTAAGAAAGGAGGCCTGCAACTCAAAATCAATAATGTAATTGAGCAGGATAGCTTTGTCAGCAGGAGACGCAAGAAAAAAGGTGTTAGGAAGGGCTGATGGGCTCAGAGTGATAATCTAACTGCAGCTTTTCAATGATATGGACTGTTGACTTTGAAAGCCTACTGGAAATTCCTATGAATGAAAGCTTGCCTGATCTCCCTGGCTCCCAAAAACTGTTGCCTTGCTGAGTCCTCAGTGTGAGCCTGTGGCTGCGCATTGAGTGTTGAAATCATTCTCAAAGGTTTGTGGCAGTACATCACAGTCTTCTTCCTCCAGCTAATCTCCCCGAGAGATTGCCAGATTGTGCCGTGCACAATGAGATACGTGCATTCTGGAGGATCTTGAAAAGATCCTCCAGACGAGTCAAGGCAATGGAACCTCATTTTCAGGACACCCACTGTCCTCTCAATTATGTGGCAATTGTGCAGGCATGGCTTCAGTTGTATCTCTCTTCAACGGATATTTCTGCTATTTTATTGGTGTCATCAGCTATATTTTCAGAGGATACCCTTTATCCCACATCAGCCAGTACATAGGTATTAGGATCAGAAGTAGGCAACTTAACCCTTTGAGTCTGCTCCGCCATTCAATCAGATCCTAACTGATCTCCTCCTGGTCTCAAATCCACCACCCTGCCTAGTTCCCCAAATCCCTTGAACCTGTATTTTTTAAAAACAGAAATATATCCATCTCCTTCTTGAAACCATTTAATGATGGAACTTAAGCAAGGAGTCAGGAGGGCTAGAACGGGTCACGAAAAGCCATTAGCAAATAGGGTTAAGGAAAATCCCAAGGCTTTTTACACGTACATAAAAAGCAAGAGGGTAGCCAGGGAAAGGGTTGGCCCAGTGAAGGATAGGCAATGGAATCTATGTGGGGAGCCAGAGGAAATGGGCGAGGTACTAAATGAATACTTTGCATCAATATTCACCAAAGAGAAGGAATTGGTGGATGTTGAGTCTGGAGAAGGGTGTGTAGATAGCCTGGGTCACTTTGAGATCCAAAAAGACGAGGTGTTGGGCGTCTTGAAAAATATTAAGGTAGATAAATCCCCAGGGCCTGATGGGATCTACCCCAGAATACTGAAGGAGGCTAGAGAGGAAATTGCTGAGGCCTTGACAAAAACCTTTGGATCCTTACTGTCTACAGGTGATGTCCCGGAGGACTGGAGAATAGCCAATGTTGTCCCTTTGTTTAAGAAGGGTAGCAAGGATAATCCAGGAAACTATAGGCCTGTGAGCCTTACGTCAGTGGTAGGGAAATTACTGGAGAGAATTCTTCGAGACAGGATCTACTCCCATTTGGAAGCAAATGGACGTATTAGTGAGAATACATGGTTTTGTGAAGGGGAGGTCGTGTCTCGCTAACTTGATAGAGATTTTCGAAGAGGTCACAAAGATGATTGATGCAGTTAGGGCAGTGGATGTTGTCTATATGGACTTCAGTAAGGCCTTTGACAAGGTCCCTCATAGTAGACTGGTACAAAAGGTGAAGTCACACGGGATCAGGGGTGAGTTGGCAAGGTGGATACAGAACTGGCTAGGTCATAGAAGGCAGAGAGTAGCAATGGAAGGGTGCTTTTCTAATTGGAGGGCTGTGACTAGTGGTGTTTCGCAAGGATCAGTGCTGGGGCCTTTGCTGTTCGTAGTATATATAAATGATTTGGAGGAAAATGTAACTGGTCTGATTAGTAAGTTTGCAGACGACACAAAGGTTGGTGGAATTTTGGATAGCGATGAGGACTGTCAGGGGATCCAGCAGGATTTAGATCGTTTGGAGACTTGGGCGGAGAGATGGCAGATGGAGTTTAATCCGGCCAAAGTGAGATAATGCATTTTGGAAGGTCTAATGCAGGTAGGGAATATACAGTGAATGGTAGAACCCTCAAGAGTATTGAAAGTCAGAGAGATCTAGGTGTACAGGTCCACAGGTCACTGAAAGGGGCAACACAGGTGGAGAGGGTAGTCAAGAAGGCATACGGCATGCTTGCCTTCATTGGCCGGGGCATTGAGTATAAGAATTGGCAAGTCATGTTGCAGCTGTATAGGACCTTAGTTAGGCCAGACTTGGAGCATAGTGTTCAATTCTGGTTGCCACACTACCAGAAGGCTGTGGAGGATTTAGAGAGGGTGCAGAAGAGATTTACCAGGATGTTGCCTGGTATGGAGGGCATTAGCTATGAGGAGCGGTTGAATAAACTCGTTTTGTTCTCACTGGAACGAGAGAGGTTGAGGGGCGACCTGATAGAGGTCTACAAAATTATGAGGGGCATAGACAGAGTGTATCGTCAGAGGCTTTTCCCCAGGGTAGAGAGGTCAATTACTAGGGGGCATAGGTTTAAGGTGCGAGGGGCAAGGTTTAGAGTATATGTACGAGGCAAGTTTTTTTACAGAGGGATGTGGGTGCCTGGAACTCGCTGCCGGAGGAGATGGTGGAAGCAGGGACAATAGTGACATTTAAGGGGCATCTTGATAAATACATGAATAGGATGGGAATAGAGGGATACGGACCCAGGAAGTGTAAAAGATTGTAGTTTAGTCGGGCAGCATGGTTGGCACGGGCTTGGAGGGCCAAATGGCCTGTTCCTGTGCTGAACTTTTATTTGTTCTTTGATTCAGACTCCACTGCACCATGAGGCAACGAGTTCCACAAATTCACCACACTCTGCAAGAAGTAATTCCTCCTCATCTCCATTTTAAATTTACCGCCTCTCAACCTATATCTGGGAGTGCCAGGGAATATGCCAGAGTATGAGAAGATATCTTGCACAAACCAGGGGTTTCTGCTGCCGGTGCTCACACTCCAGCTGCATATTGAGCAATGGAAGCTTTTATAATTCACAGAACCTTTGGGACACATGCAATAGCTGCAAATCCTCTTGCATACTCAGGTGCTGCATGGGAGGAAATCTGATTTTCATCCCCCATCTAAAATGGGGAACCTGATCCATAGGGGAAGGTTGTGTTTTGCACACTGGGAATTCTCAACCCGCAAAAAAGACCATAGGAAAATTGTTCAGGGTGGGAAATGCGGAAGAAAATCTGATTTCTTAAAAAAAACAAGTGTAACCATTTGCGTACAAAAATGTACCTCTGCACCCAGGCCCATTAAATCAGTTATAAATACTCTCAAAAGGAAGATTATAAACTTATATATCAATAAATATTTTCTGAAAGGAAGCATTTACAGGGTGAGAAACATAGGACCAAGAGACATAGGACCAAGAGTCGACGATTAAAACATTTCCTGTTCTGCTATTCAATGAGATATGGTTGATGTGCAACCTAATTCCATATCCCGCCTTTTGCACCATAACCCTTAATAAGTGTGGATAGAAAAAATCTTCAATGTCATATTTAAAATATATCATTGATCCAACTTCAATTGCCATTTGTGGAAGAGAGTTCCGTACACCATGTGTGTGTATAAATGTTTCCTACTTTCAATCCTGAACGGTCTGGTTCAATTGTTAATAGAATGCCCCCTAGTCCTCGACATCTCAGCCAACAGAAATAGTTTTGCTCTACCGACCCTATCATGGGTCATTTCATTCAGTTGGCTAGATGGCGAGAGTGTGATGCAGAACGGTTCCAAGGCACAAGCTTAATTCTTTATCAGGTGTGGGAGTTCATAGAGGTCTACCTCCTCATCTTGTCCCAAGCTTGTGGAGTGGTGCCTCTCAAGCTATCTATAATCAATTACCTCCAATGAAGAGAGATGCCTATAGACTATGACTAATTATCTTACTTTATCTACCCTATCTATTCTTCATAAAACATCAATCAAATCACGTCTTAACTTCCTCAATTCCTAGTTTGTGAGAGCTCTTCTTGTAACTTAATCCTTGGAGTCCAACTATTATTCTGGTAAACCTGGACTGAAATCATAGAATCCCTACAGTGCAAAAGGAGGCCATTGAGCCCATTAAGTTAGCGCCAACCCTCTGAAAGAGCACCCCACCTGAGTCCATTCCCCTGTCCTATCCCTCTAACCCGACAACCCAACCTAACCTTTGGGCACTAAGGGGCGATTTAGCATGATCAATCCACCTAACCTGCATATCTTTGGACTGTGGGCGGAAATCAGAGCACCTGGAGGAAACCCACGCAGACAGTCACCCAAGGTCAGAACTGAACCAGGGTCCCTGGCGCTGTGAAGCAGCGTGCTAACCACTATACTGTCTAATGCCGCAATCATGGACAATGAATGTGGGTGTGATTAATTGAATAGCTCTTCCAAACAGACACCACATGCCTTGTTTGATTCTGTGATCCACTGTCATATTAGATATCTTACATTTGCAAGTATTGCTTGTCTACAAAATTCTACATTCTACATCTTATGTCCATATTTTAGAATGAACATTGCCTATATAAATTTGTCTTGTTACATAATTACAAAGCAGGAAAGAGGGCAAATCGTAATACATTTAGAAGAGCCATTAAAAACAAGGATAACAAACTAACAAGACAATCAAAAGTAGTATCAAGGGAGTTGGAAGCAGTCAAAGATAAAAATAGTGAAAGAAAGAAGAAAAAGAGGGTGAAAAATATGAATGCCAGATTATAGGCCAGGATTAGACTTTTAAAATGGCGGCTGTGACTTTAATTCAGAAGTCTCACCTCTATTTCTGAAAGATCCCATTTCACCGCTAAGGGAAAGGGGGAATGTGACGAAACATGAGAGAAACTATTTGAACTCGGTGCTGAAATCAAACAGACCCTATTTTTGCTGTAGCGAGGGTTTTCACCAGGAGCGTGAGTGTGACAAATTCTTAAGAGTAGATGTCAATGTTCTTGAAGGAATGCTAAAGTCTGTTGGAAGGGTCATATTGCAAAATTATTTAAATCATCAACCTTTTGGAAATTAAAAAAGGCTGCCTGTGTCAGCGAGAGTTGGAAAAAAATCTATTTTGGCAGTTAACATAGCTGTTTTGTGAAATTTCCCCAAGGACCCTCACTGTGTCATTATTAATACTTGGCTTCTTTCCAGGATCTAGCATTTTCACACCAGTGTCGGCGGAGGTGTTAAGTTCACAATGTGACAGCTCAAATAGATTATGAAAGGATTAACTGTCTTTGATGTGGGGTTATGATGAAGAGTCAAGTTTCATAAGGATTAAGCACATGAAGGAATCTAAAAATGTTGAATGGACCTTAATGACCGAGTAATTTTTTCTAATAGTGAAGGCTGTAAAACATATTTAGACCTTCATTTCTTCTCAACATGGCTCCAAATGGATACTGTTTGAGTTGGCACAATAGATATCAGGGCCATGGGTGGTGGGTGGGTTGGCACGAGTCTGCAGTAAGTTAACAGGGAGCCTATGAGGGACTATGGGGTTGGTGGGGGTATTAGTTCACATTGAGGGCATAAGGGACCTTCGGGGTCGCGGGCGACATGAGTTAACATGGATGGGGCATGGGGAAATAAGTTGGATGGTGAAGGGCGTTGAAGGATGAGGACTGAAGGATTTAAAACACAAGAACTAGCCTTTTAAACAGCCCACCTTGATACTCGGCAGCCCATGTGACCATCTTCAATCTATGTTTTTTTATTCAAGGGATATGGGCTTCACTGGCAAGGCCAGCATTTGTCATCCCCAACATGGTAGCACAGTGGTTAGCACTGTTGTTTCACAGCACAAGGGTCCCAGGTACAATTCCCACTTGGATCACGGTTTGTGTGGAACTACCTTCTTGAACCACTAGTCCACAGGTGGCAAGCCCAACTCCTCTCTTTCAAGTCAAGTGTGGCGAGCAAGAAATTTTATAACAACCAGATAAGGAATTTTTGTGGCACATTTATGGACCAATAAATGGCAAAGAAATAAAATGTTATTTTTAAAATACACTCAGAGATGTAGGTGTCTCTAAGAAGGTCGATATTTTTGCCCACCCCTCAGGAAGGTGGTGGCAGTTTTACTCTTCTCAAACCCCTGTGCCTGTGTGACGCAGATACATTCACAATGCTGTTCAACAGAGTGTTTAAGGCTTTTGATTCAATGATGTGAAGGAAATGTGATAGGTCTCTTAGACAGGAAGGTATGCAATTTGGAGGGCAATGTTTGAGAACTTGGCGTTCCCATGCATGCTGTCCTTGTCGTTCCAAGCCGTGGAGGTTACAGGTTGGGAAGAACCATCAATGAAACCATCAATGTAAGTTGCCACAGTGCCCGTGAATCTCACACATTGCAGCCACAGTACACAGATGATGCAGGAATGGATGCTATAAAGTGGTGGATGGGGCACCAATTAAGCTGTCAGCGTGTCAAACAATTTGCATGGGAGTTTCGCTCATTCAGCCAACGGAGAGTAAACCATCTTCAGGCTAACAGGCAATTATGTGTTTGAGTTAGGAGGGTTTCAATTATTATGAGGTGGAGCTAAGAAAGAGGTTCGAGCTCAAAATTGGCAAGGGGAGGTAATGACGTAGCGATATTGTCACTACACTAGTAACCCAGAGACTTAGGGACCCAGGCAATGCTGTGGACCCAGGCTTGAAAGACATTCTTAAAATCCAGTTATGTACTAAATATGATGCAGCATCTCTAACAATGCTAATTTAGTTCAGGTATCCAGTGTATAAGATCACAAACATTTACATATCATATTTAAATATTGTTCCTAAACAGATTCATACCTGATTTTCATCCTGTTCCTCCATACTGAATTCTGTGCTTGTCTGTACCTCTGAGGCTTTATCTCCCAGCAGAAAACCTAGTCGTGTCATGAGTGTATTTGCAGCCTCATCCACAGATGGTGGGGGTCCCAGTTCCTGTTCTGAATCACCTGTGCAGAAGGGTAGAAATTAAATCAATTGAGGTAATCTGATACATAAGGAAGAAAAGTTGGGCGAAAAGTTTGACAATGAATTAGCCACTTGTCCTGTATTTATATTAGTGACATTTACTAATTGATAACATGTTGAAACAATTTTCTCAAAATGATTAGACACCTTTGGAAAGTTGTTTTGTACAAAACAAGATGCAACATTCACACTCTCCCCACGCCCCATTGATACTACATTACATAGGATTTACAGTGCAGAAGGAGGCCATTCAGCCCATCGAGTCTGCACCGGCTCTTGGAAAGAGCACCCTACCCAAGGTCAACACCTACACCCTATCCCCATAACCCAGTAACCCCACCCAACACACTAAGGGCAATTTATCATGGCCAATCCACCTAACCTGCACATCTTTGGACTGTGGGAGGGAACCGGAGCACCCGGAGGAAACCCACGCACACACGGGGAGGATGTGCAGACTCCGCACAGACAGTGACCCAAGCCGGAATCGAACCTGGGACCCTGGAGCTGTGAAGTGATTGTGCTATACACAATGCTACCGTGCTGCCATACTGGTACATGTGACTACATAAATACATAACAGATCTGTGACCACCAGCACATCAAGAATAAATTCATGCGACAAAGGATGCATCACATCCTTTTCATACAATGTAATAGGTACAGGTTCAATAGAAGATAAGATCTATTTCAGAAATGTTTCAATCAAAAACACAAGCTTGCAATTTACATACTGCTTCCTTATATGACAGAAACACCCCAAAGCACAATCTAATTAGTTATTCTGAGATTCTGCAGGTAAATACCATAGCAAAGTCACACCACAAGTTCCTACATTTTTGCTTCACTGGGAGAAAAAGGAAGCAAAGGGAATAAGGATGGGGTTAAACATAGCCATTAAACATGGCTTAATGGATATACAGAATACAAATTGGGCATGAAACACAAAAACAGGCAGAGCTTATTGCTCAAATTGCTAATTTGAGGTATTCAAAGGTATATATAGAACATAATGAATAAAGATGCACTTAATTAAAATAACTGCTTTGGTCATTGCTGAGAAACACTATAAACAAAACAAACAACTCCCAGTGGTCTCATCTCTGAACATAATGAAGTGGAGATGTCGGCGTTGGACTGGGGTGAGCACATTAAGAAGTCTTACAGGTTTGTTTCGAATCACTAGCTTTCAAAGCGCAGCTTCTTCCTCAGGTGAATGAATAGGCGGGTTCCAGAAGCATATATATATATATATAGACAAAGTCGAGGAGGATGAGCGTAACAGACATCTACATACGCTGAAAGATGCCCTCGTACGAACGGGATATGGCGCTCGGCTCATCGATCGACAGTACCAATGGGCCACAGCAAAAAACTGCACCAAACTCCTCAGAAGACAAACACGGGACACAACCAACAGAGTACCCTTCTTCATCCAGTACTTCCCTGGAGCAGAGAAACTACGACATCCTCTTCACAGCCTCCAACACGTAATTGATGAAGACGAACATCTTGCCAAGGTCAGCCCCACACCCCGACCACTTGCCTTCAAACAACCACGCAAACTACCCAGCCTTCCAAACAGCGACCACGGCGCCACACAACCCTGCCATGGCAATCTCTGCAAGACATGGCAGATCATCGACACGGGTACCACCATTACACGCGAGAACACCACCCACCAGGTACGTGGTACATACTCGTGCGACTCGACCAATCTTGTCCACCTCATACCGTGCAGGAAAGGATGTCCGAAGCGTGGTACATTGGCGAGACCATGCAGACGCTGCAACAACGGATGAACAGACATCGCGCGACAATCGCAAGGCAGGAATGTTCCCTTCCAGTCGGGGAACACTTCAGCAGTCAAGGGCATTCAGCCTCTGATCTCCTGGTAAGCGCTCTCCAAGGCGGCCTTCAGGACGCGCGACAACGCAGAATCGCCGAGCAGAAACTTACAGCCAAATTCCCACGAGTGCGGCCTCAACCGGGACCTGGGATTCATGTCGCATTACATTCACACACACCGCCCCCCCCCCCCCCCCCCCCCCCCCCCCCCCCCGGCAACCATCTGACCTGGGCTTGCGAAATCCTACCAACTGTCCTGGCTTGAGACAGTTCACACCTCTCTCCAGTTGCTCCCTCTGGACCTGTAAAGACTTAACTACCTGCAAAGACTCGCATTCAAAGTACTGTCTTCCATCTTTGTGTACACATATTTCTAGAACCCACCTCTTCATTCACCTGAGGAAGGAGCTGCGCTCCGAAAGCTAGTGATTCGAAACAAACCTGTTGGGCTTTAACCTGGCGTTGCAAGACTTCTTACTGAACATAATTAAGACATTACCAGTGAATATCTTACAGGATTCTTGGATTAATACACAATAAATGTTTCCTTGAAACTGTGCATGTATTTCCATCTGGCTACTGGATAGTCTTTTTAGGTACTGTATAAGATGCTGAGACAGCAACTTTATCCCTGCCCATTATAAAATAAAGGGAAAAAGTCAGAAAAATAGTTTCATACATGTTTTAGTATACTGTACAAAATGCACTTATTTCATGACAAAAGATATTGGGCGCATTAAACCAGCGTGGTGCGCCCAACACAGATCTGAGCATGTCAGTTAAATAGTTGGAAAGGTCAAAATCCAAGATTTACGCGGGAGTGAATCAGTTTGCCATCTAACCGACCCTCTCCCGATGGAGAGTTTGGATCATGCCCAAATATGGTGTGCATATCATCGACCCCAATTAGCACCAATTTTCATCTCATTAGTGAGATTGAAGTCCAATGTAACAGGCTCCTGGGTATGAACTGGCACCCAGCGAGAAATCATGCAGGCATTGGTTTGTACTCCTTTTAGAAATGTAAAGCTGGCGCAGTGGCTGCTGAGGGGAACCGAGGTGGTGAGTAGCCATTTGCATTTTCGGGCATGAAGCTCAATGGGACTGGAGCTGCTGCCCCAGTGCTGGGGGCAGTGCGGTGGGGAACCCCTCAGGGGGGTTGGGCCTGGTCGGGAGACTAAAGCGTTCCAGGTCGGGGGCTGTCCCTGGGGTCGGGATGGGAAGGGGTAGGAGGTTCAAAGGGCTTCAAGCCATCTTTAAATATTGTGGATACCCAATACAGGGGGACCTACAACTGCTGCCTGTCTGTCCTACAAAAAATGTCCTATCATGGCCTGTTTTTGGTTGTATGTTACAGTCACTTTAACTCCCTTTGACTGTGAGCAGCCTCTACTTTCACAACTGAAAGCTATTGCTAATAAGGAATTGTCCTTGTAAGCTGTCATACCTGATATATGTGCAGTCTCTGTCACGTTAATCTTCACAGTGGGTCAGCCAGTCCCCCACAGGCTATGGTGCAGGATCTGAAGCCCCAGATGCAAACCCTTCAGAGGATGGGTGCGAGCGTGCTGTCACCAGAAAGATAGCAGTAATTTTGCAGAATCTGAGAAGCACCGGAGCTTTCCTCATAACGAGCCATCATCACGCTCCTTCCTTGGATAGTGACCCGATGGTAGTGCCAACACTGGCCCATCACCCTGGAGTGATGTTACACAGACCTTAGAGGAGAGATCAAATTGGTTGGGCAGGGAGCGATGTCATGGGAGGGCAGGTTGAGGGGGAGAATTAAGCAGACGAACACAGCCTCGTCCTAGGAGAATCTGGAGATGATGAGATTCTCTCTGGTCCTCCTCACATGTTGGAGCCTTGCTGCCATCTGTCCTCCATCCTCTAACTCCTCCTCGGGCTCATCCTTCAGTCCTTCTGGATCACCTCCATTATGTTGCCCCCATTGCTGTGCCAGATTGTGGAGGGCACAGCAGACCACTACACCGCTGAGGGGTATATGGCAGGGCACCACCAGAGTGGTCCAGACATCAGAACCGCATTTTCAGCAGGCCATTGCACTGCTCAATAACAGCATGGGTGGCAACGCGGGCCTCATTATATCGGGTCTCAGGCCTTCTCACCGGCGTCATCAGACATGACCCCAGTGGGTATCCCTTGTCGCCCACAATCCAACCAGTCATCCTGGGGTGGTCCTCAAAGACACCAGGGATCTCAGTGCCGCAGGGTGTTGCTGCCATGCACGCTCTCTGGGTAATGGGCACACATGGTCATAATTTGGAGGTGGTGGTTACACACGATCTGAACATTCAGGTGGTGGAACCTCTTCTTGTTAAGGACACCCCCTGTTGCTATGGTGCTCACAGGGGCTGGTTTAGCTCACTGAGCTAAATCGCTGGCTTTTAAAGCAGACCAAGCAGGCCAGCAGCACAGTTCGATTCCCGTACCAGCCTTCCTGGACAGGCGCCGGAATGTGGCGACTAGGGGCTTTTCACAGTAACTTCATTGAAGCCTACTCGTGACAATAAGCGATTTTCATTTCATTTTTTCTCAAGACATGTGTGCCATCGATTGCCTCCTGGATCTGGGGCATCCCAGCGATGGCAGCAGATCCTGCAGCCCGGGCATCTTGGCGAGTCTGGTCCAGCTGGAATTTGATGTAGTTGGATGCCCGGACATAGAGCATCTGTAACCTCACGGATGCAGGTGTGGGCCGTAGATTGTGATATGCTACACAGTTCCCACTCGAGCCATGGAATGACCCGGTGGTATAAAAGTTCAGGGCTGCAGTGACCTTCACTGGGAGATCACCGGGAGTGGGTTTGCTCCTCCTTCATGGAGGCCAAGTCCGCGAGGACATGGCACCGTTGCTGCACTGTCTCCCTGCTGAGACTCAGTGTTCTGCAGCACATGGTCTCCGTTAGCTCACTGAATAACCAATGTCACGTGTACACCTTTGGTTGTCGCTGGCCTCCCTTTCTGGGTCCATCCTCAGCCTGATAGGCAGCCGGGTCTTAGGGTGTGAGACAGTCCCCTGCAGCTGGAGTGCCGCCTCCAACCTGTGTTGGTTTTTCTGCTATCTTCAATGTTCGTCCGCCTTGGCTGCCGTAACAAGAAGGTAGAGTTTGCGGGATCCAAATCAGCAGACATCATTATATCTGTAAGGAATTGGAGAAGGAGACCTACAATCAATTAGGGCTTCCGCCCTGGCAGCCTCAACTCCCCCACGCCTCCCCATCTTACGTGTATCGTTTTCTCTCATAGTGCCATCCTGTGTGCCTCTTGTGCTGGCAAACCTTGTACTGTCCACTCACCACTGGCCACATCCGGAGACCCGAGACAACAGGCCTCTGACGGGAACATTAATAGACTGTGCACAGTCTATTAGACTGCCTTCCACTCATTCACACACTTACCCTTTGGTCGTGAGAAGATCCAGTGCTGAAGCCCTGCTCTTTCGTGTTTGATTGTTGGCAGTTGCCTCTATGGTACTGATGCTCCTTGAGTTCAGACACATTGTTCAGGCTTCAAAGCTTGCTGGACATGCAGTGCACGAATCATTCTCCGAGACAGGGCACGTGTCGAGGAGGCATCTGAGAGTTGAGGAGCGTGAAGTACTATCACAGCTACCAAGGCTAATTCCTCATTTGAAATAGCCTTCAGCCTTCTCACAGTCAACGGGACTGAAATTGAATTTCAGGATAGAAGTGGCAGCAGGGTTCTGTCCTGGAAGCGTTTGGTAGGACAGACAGGCTGCAGCTATGGTTGCCCCAAAATGGAAATGGCAACTCAGCTCCCTCAGTAGCCACTGTGCCAGCTTCCCGTTTTTGGAAAGTGTAGTAAACGATGCCTGTGTGATTTCTCGTTGGGGAATTCCTGGGAGGTTGCTGCATTCAACGTCAATCCTGTTAATGAGATTGAAATTAATGCAAACGAGGGCTAATGATATTCTCGTCATTTCTGGGCGTGGTCCAGAACTTGCCATCAGGACCAGGTCAGGTGAATCACAAACCGGTTCACGCCCAGCGCAAATCTCTATTTTGGCCTTTCCCGCTATTCACATGGGACGGCTGGATCCACGTCAGGTGCAATGAGGTTGCTCAACTGAGCCCACAGTCTCAAAACATAACGTATTCATAAACGTTAGATCTATAGATTAATATCTGCTACAGCTTTCATTTATAGTCAAGTGGAAGTTGATCAAAATGTCTTGAAACATTTTAGAATAAAGGGGGTTAAATGTGTTCTGTTTGCTATATTATTAAAAGGATAGAGGCACTGTGGAGGATACAAAAACCGATAGTTTTAAAAGAAATCTGAACTTCCAGTTGATACATGAAAGGATGACATAACAACTCGTCAAAGTTCTTGCTTTCAGACCTATGGACTTGCCCTGTTCTATCTTTGTTATCTTCTCTTGCCTTACATTCTCTGGCACACTGTACAAATTGTATGGCTGTACCTACCAGGAAAAGTTGAAGCGGGTCACTTCTTCTTAAAAAGAGAACAATAAGGAATGACATTATAAAGATCTTTAAGATTATGAAGGAGCTTGATAGACTAAATACAATGAAAGTGTTTCCACTCGTGGAGAAGAGCAAAACCAGAGGCTATCAATATAAAATAGTCACCAAGAAATCAAAAAGATGATCTGTTGGGCAGGCTGGGTCGATGTCGATTGCACTTGATGCAGTGTAGCGAGAGACAGACCTCCAACACTTGATAAGATGCAACACAATTTTATTTAACGTCTTAACTACTATACATGTTCAACTGTGGGTTAACACTATGCTGACTTGACAGGAGACCTAGTACTAGTCTGACCAGACTTACTAGCTACCGCATGGTGTTTGCACTGGCTAGCTCACGAACTCTGACTGTCTCAGTGGCTGGGTCCCGAGAGATCGGGAAACCTAGTGCCCTCTGGCTTTATAGTGGTAGTATCCTGTCAGGTGATTGGCTGCTCTGTTGTGTGTGCTTACTGGTCATCCTGTGTGTCAATCACTGTTTGTCTGCACTCCATTATATACATAGATGTATATTATGACAAAAGGGAATTCACAAAAAATTATATTTACCCAGAAAGTGCTGAGAATGTGGAGCGTATGATCCTAGGAAGTAGTTGAGGTGAACAGTATATAGATGCATTTATAGATGCCGATAGAGTTAGATGAGGAAGAGGAGGAGGCCAGAGTGGAAACACCAGCAGGGACTGGCTTGGCCAAATGCACTGTTTCTATGTAATCCTTTGATTCCAAGTGATAGACACTTAACAGGGATAAACAGGGAGAGAAAAGTTTGAAACAGATGGCAATACAGTGGGTTACAAGATCCCAGAGAATAGGAGCACAGTGGCTAAATAAACAGAAAAAAAACAATGATGGTAGTTGAGAGGGGGGGAGAGAGAGGAGAGATCCAAGGATAGGTTTGGTGTTAAATGATGTCCCTGAGGGTAAACAGCAGGAGAGGTTTGCAAAGACAGAAGAGAGCCAGTCTATGGAGAGGTCTAAAAACAGAAAATTTGACCAGTTTTGGCAAAGGGAGCCGGTTGAACTTGAAGAGACTAGAGCTGCTGAAGTGTAGAGCCTAATGTGAACAAGGATGCAGCCCGGCGATTTTGAGAGGTATTAAGTTTGAAGAATTAACACTGGAGCCAAGTTAGAAGGGCAACTGCGAATTAAACCACTGGAGTGATCAAGGCATAGATTGCTGCTTCAACAGCAAAAGGGGAGAGACAGACAGATGCAGGAACTAGTGCAAAAGTGGAAGAAAGTGCTGATTTACTTTTGGTGTAACTCTGCCACACACATCCCCCACTCAAAATTATTCTATTCTGGTTTTAGGTGTCAACCAGCACCCGATTGGAGCAACAGAAAGGGACATCCAACAGCAGATTAAATGGGATTAGGGATAGAGTCATAGATGTTTACAGCGTGGGAACAGGCCCTTTGGCCCAGCTTGTCCATGCCAGCCAGTTTCTATCACTAAGCTACTCCCACTTGCCCACATTTGGCCCATATCCCTCTGTACCCACCCTGCCCATGTAACTGTCTAACTTTTTTTTTTAAAAGGAAAAACTTTTACCCGCCTCTGGCAACTCATTCCAGATGCTCACCACCCTGTGTGAAGAAATTTCCCCTCTTGTCTCTTTTGTATCTCTCTCCTCTCACCGTAAACATTTGCCCTCTAGTTCTAGACTCTTCTACCTTTGAGAAAAGATGTTGACTATCTACCTTATCGATGTCCCTCATTCTTTTATGGACCTCTATAAGATCACCCCTAAGCTTCCAACGCTCCAGGGAAAAAACTCCCAGCCTATCCTTATAACTCAGACTATCAAGTCCTGGTAGCATCCTCGTAAATCTCTTCTGCATTCTTTCTAGTTTAACAATATCATTTCTATAACATAGGATGTTCGGAGCAAAGGAAGGGAAGGGGGAAGAACAAATAATAGATGTTACAAAAACACAAAATTTATAAGATTATGTTCTGTGCCTGTCTCTTTAATTTAAGGTTACCTGGAAGAATGAATGGGGGTCATGTGGCCTGTTCTGAATTCTGCCCAACAACAAGTTTGGGTGGCTTGGTGTTAAAGGTTATAGGCAGCCTTGGTTGTTTTACTGGGGAGGAGGAGCAAAATGTACATATTTATGGACAGCGGCAAGGGCATCCGTGTTGACCGTGAACATTTCTAAACTTTTCTGCTTTCATTTTCGGATTCATTTTCGATTTGCAGTTTCTTATTTAACCTCTTCATTCAGCTATTTCATTGAAACTTTGTTTTCTTTTGTGCAGCCCTTGTGGAGAGGACACAAAATGTTTGTCAGACGAATACCAGTAATGAGATGCAATGTTTATGAAGAGTAACAAGAGACACATAGCCTTTTTCATTACGAGAGAAATTAATAGACAATGTATTGCAAAATGAGGAATGAGTAAGGAAAAACTAGTCAGTGAATCATTGACCAGTGTGCATATATTTAAGTGCTCCATCA
This sequence comes from Scyliorhinus canicula, assembly GCF_902713615.1. NCBI lineage: Eukaryota > Metazoa > Chordata > Chondrichthyes > Carcharhiniformes > Scyliorhinidae > Scyliorhinus > Scyliorhinus canicula. The sequence continues at coordinate 47,655,875 of NC_052164.1, read as the reverse complement.
AAGGGCGGCATGGTGGCGTAGTAGTTAGCACTGCTGTCTCACAGCACCGATTCGATCCTGGCCCTGGGTCACTGTCCGTGTGGAGTTTGCACATTCTCCCATTGTCTGCGTGGGTCTCACCCCCACAACCCAAAGATGTGCAGGGTAGGTGGATTGGCCACGCTAAAATTATCCCGTAATTGGAAAAATAATTCTTTTAAAAATCACAAGTTCTCAAACAAAAAAAAATGATGGGTGTGGCTGAAAGATGTTTGTTTTTTTTAAAAAGAAGTTTATTAGAGCAAGAACCAGTGACGGATGTAGAATCCATACAGGTTTGAAAAATTGAATAAATACTTCAAAAAGAAGAAAATAGAAAGGGAAAAGGAAAAGATAGCTCTTTTTGGGAGTAGCTGCAGGTGCAATGTGCCAAACTGCACCCTTCTGTGCTCTCAAATTCTAAATCTAAATATCACAGCAGATTCATGAATTATATTTTAGCTACAAAGTGTCAGCATTATTAATGAACATATAGAACATAGAACAGTACAGCACAGAACAGGCCCTTCGGCCCTCAATGTTGTGCCGAGCCATGATCACCCTACTCAACCCACGTATCCACCCTATACCCGTAACCCAACAACCCCCCCCCTTAACCTTACTTTTATTAGGACACTACGGGCAATTTAGCATGGCCAATCCACCTAACCCGCACATCTTTGGACTGTGGGAGGAAACCGGAGCACCCGGAGGAAACCCACGCACACAGGGGGAGGACGTGCAGACTCCACACAGACAGTGACCCAGCTGGGAATCGAACCTGGGACCCTGGAGCTGTGAAGCATTTATGCTAACCACCATGCTACCCTGCTGCCCCTCCAAAGGCCAAAAATACCTCCTATAAAGCAGTTCAATATATAATGCCATGCATCTCAAAAAGTTGAAGGAAAATTTGCTCACTAGTGCCCAGAATTAAATAGTAGCTAACTCATGGGTACCTCTCAATGGAGTAAAATAATCACTGGCACAGTTTTAGGACTCTGAAAGACTCATAACTCAGAAGCACAGTGGGGATGGTAAGTCAGATGAGACATTCGTAACAGTGAAGACCCTAACCCTCCAAGTCTAAGACAATGCAGACGTTTATTGTTAATTCAATAAGCCTGAGTGGCCCATTTGATATTTAATATAGCCTTTAAATTCTGAAACACTGTATACCCCTGCGAAGCATTTAAAAATAACCATCAGCAATCTGCAGTGGTAGAGTGTTCCATCTCAGGAGAGACATTAGAGAGAGACAGCCAATTTCACCTGTTAGAGTGGAAAAAAGATATTCCTGTTAGGCTGGTCAGGTACTTGTTCTGACAGCACGGTTGGCTATGATTCACTAGTATCCTGCTCCTCTAACCTTCAAAGGTGGCAAGTATGCAGACTAGAAAAGGGAGAGAGAATTCGCAGACCCAAGGCATCATTTCATGTTTACCAAATTAAGTAAATCTGTACACTGACACAACGTTCCATGATAATCCCTCCAGTACAATCAACTTTACTGTTCTTACCTGTTTGATCAAGTAGAGCAAATATGAAATTATTTTCCACCAACTTGTAATAATAAAGAGCTGGAAATGCTTAAATACTGAAATGAAGAGTAAACTCTCTCTAACGGCTGCAGCAGCAAATGCTCAAACCAAAGGGAGTGCTTTGAACATCAGGGAGGGGAAGTCTCCTCCAGGGTTGTCACTCCCATCATGAATAATCTCATTAGCTAGAATTTCCAGCAGGAAAATAAGTCTATGCGACTTGTTTGTTTTGGAGGATTTTTTCCCCTGGCTGCCAAGGTTGCGCAGTTGTGAGCATTCAAAAGCAAGCGGTAGGGATTTAAAAGCAGTGCACCAGTTTAACAAGTGAAATCTCGCAGCGCATGCAATAATTTCATAACTATTAATATGATGCCTCGTCACCTAAAAGCGCTGAAGGAAAATTCGCTCAAGGTCACTTACTAGTGCTCAGCAATAAATGTTGGCCTTGCTGGTGACGAATAAATCCCAAAAATGAATTAAAACAAACAACAAAAAAAGGTTCACCATTAAAATCAAGTGCTTAATATTTTGAGATTTTGCAAGAATCTTAGATTTTTTTTGCAGCTTCAGTAAACTAAATAGAAATTAGCTTGCCAGTTATTGAATGCATCTTTAAATACCTCCTTAACTCAGTCAGTCCATGCTAATTCATAACAGGCAAGTCGAAAATCCCTGAACCTGAACATTGTACATTTTTTTTTGGAGAGTGGGAGGCAGGTGGGGAGGTGAAGAGGCAAGAAAGACACAATAGAATAATTGATATGATCTGTCTCATTTAAATAGTGTACTCCCTTTTTTTAGGGAGACCAGAGATTACTGGTTACACTTGTAGCAACAATCAAACCATGTGTGCAAGAGGACAGGTTAAGCATTAATATACCTGAGCATTGATGAGTTGGAGTCTAACATTTTTGAGTAAAAAGCGTTTCAGTTCAAAAGCAGGTTCGCCATTACCTGCATTTGCTACTGTCAGCCCAGTTACCTATTATCTTATTCTCTACAATAAAGGATGTTTTGCAACATAGCGGTCAAATTAACAGCTTTTTCCAGACATGTCATACCACGTTGCATGCTGTGACTCCTTTAAACAATGTATTATATGTCCTAGCACCAATCGTACTGCATTCATGCTGAATTACGTTACTGTCTGGCTAAACAATTTATTCAAGCTAAAAGGTTGGGCTAACCACAGACACATCAACATCTTACACAATTATGGTGGGGTGGGGGAATGAATGTTCACTTCCCAAAACCCCCACCACCCCGTACACACTCATTTACAGATCTTAGACAAGTATTTGTGGGAAAGTACCAAGCAAGATGGAACATTTTCTCACAGGCAGAGAGAAGAAAATAAACAGGTGTACAGAATGTGTTACTGGATTATCAATCCCACTATGGCAGCTAGGCAATTGAAATTCAGTTAATGGAGCCTGCGGGTTATCATAGAATTTACAGTGTAGAAGGAGTCCATTATGCCTATCGGGTCTGCACTGGCCCTTGGAAAGAACACCTAACTTAAGCCTATGCCTCCACCCTATCCCAGTAACCCCAACTAACCTTTGTGATGATGGCGGACTCTAGGTGTGTGGGGAGGCAGAAGCCTCCAATGAGAATAGTGATATGGAATGTCCCCGGGCTAAATGGCCCGGTTAAACGGTCCTGGGTGTTTGCACACTTGAAGAGTTTGAGAGTGGAGCTGATTTTCTTCCAGGAGACGCATGTCCGGGTGAAAAATCAGATGAGGTTGAGGAACTGGTGGGCAGGGCAAATGTTCCACTCGGGAGTATGACTCGAAGTCGGGGGAAGGGGGGTGTTGGCATAATGTTGAGCAAGAAAACGGAGTTTCCGGGGGCCAGCGAAAAATGGGACCTCGGGAGGGAGGGGGGGGATTTGTGATAGTGAGTGGGGTGCTACTGGGGACTCTGGTGGTGTTGGTGAATGTGCATCCACCTAATTGGGATGATGCTGGTTTCGTGAAGAGGCTATTGGGGTGTTCCCCGACTTGGGTCTCTCACCAGCTGATTATTTGGAGGGGGGGCTTTCAATTGCATATTGGAGCCGAGGGTGGATAGGTTGAGCCCTAAATCGCTGGGGATATCGAGAGTGGCGCGAGATCTGGAAGGGCTTATGGAGAGGATGGGAATGGTGGATTCGTGGAAATTTAATTTCAATGCTCATCAGGATAGGATGAAGAGGAAGGAGCATCGGTGGCTGTTGATCTAGATAGTGCAGTTGGATAGGAAGTACTCTGTGGTACGCATGAAGGAGTTGTTCGCGGAAAGGAGGAGGTTGCAGGGACAGTTTGACCAGCTGATGACGGGTAGGGTGGTGGGTCAGCTATGGCAGTTAGCGCAGTACGAGAATGGGGAGAAGGCGAGTGGCATGCTGGCCCAACAGCTGTGGCAACAGACAGCGTCAAAGGAAATTCTTCCGGGGGGGGGAGGAAGAGAGAGACAGGCTCCTGGACCTGGACCTGGAGAGCATAAATGAGGTTCAAAGCCTTTTATGAGGGGCTGCATAAGGCTGAGCGGTTGATATGGGTCAGTTTTTGGACGGACTGGACTCCCTGCAGCTGGAGGAGGGAAAGAGACAGGCGTTGGAGGAGCCATTAGGGCTAAAGGAGGTAATGGAGTGCATTGACATGATGCAGTCGGGGAAGGCACCGGGGCCGGATGGCTTTCCAGCTGAATTTTATAAGCAGTTTGTGACAAAGTTGCCCCCATCCCCCTTCTGGATCTACTGGAGAGGTTTGGGAGCTTTTTCAGGTTATAAATTGAATGCACGGAAAAGTGAGGTGCTTCCAGTGAATCTTGTGGTTCGGGGGCGAACCAGAGGGCTCTACCATTTAAGGTGGCAAGAGCGGTTCCAGGACTGGGGTTCCAGGTAACACATGAATGGGCAAATTGTAAAAAAATATCAGTATAAAACAAAGAAAAAATAATTTCTACAGAGGAATTTCTGCAGTCGAATAACTTCTACTGTAAACCTCTATGATTCTAAATATGGTGATGAATATTGTGGAGTTTTTCAAAGTTATTTTTCATGCTTCAGGATTTGAATAACACAATTCCTTCCGATTTGTTTTAATTATGAAAAGTTTTCCAAAATGTAAACAATCTAATCTTTGCTTTAAGGTATTCAGATTGATTGCAGAAATGCGAACATGAATTACATGAAAAAAATATATATAACTTGAATATAAAAGGTATGGCATAGAATTAGCACAGGAGGGCTAATAAAGGCACTGGGAGGTCCTTGTGGGCTGAATGTGAGAGGCAAGTTTAAAAACAAAACTCACATTATGGTGGGAGATGTATCTAATACTGTAGAATATAAGTATGCTGGACTATTGTTAAAAAATACAATGCACAGATAAAACCATGGGAGACTGTGTACAGTCACTTTATCACCGAATGGATGGACAAGCATTGGAGAAGGAGCAAGGTGCAGTATCAAAATGGTTCAAAATTTAAAGGAATGAGTCATGAAGGCAGCTGAAGATGAAATGAAATGAAATGAAAATCGCTTATTGTCACGAGTAAGCTTCAATGAAGTTACTGTGAAAAGCCCCTAGTCGCCACATTCCAGCGCCTGTTCGGGGAGGCTGGTACGGGAATTGAACCGTGCTACTGGTCTGCTTTAAAAGCCAGCAATTTAGCCCAGTGTGCTAAACCAGCCCATAATCTCCAGAATTTCAGGGCAAGAATATCAACACTGTGCAGCACAAAAGTACTTAAACTATTGAAACGATGAGACACAAGAAAACCTGTATAGGAGATTCAAATTAGATAGGCAAGAATGGTGAAAAATAGAAAATGGTGAAATATAAATTCATATCATAGAAAACAAAAATTCACACAGAGTCATGTGCTTGCATTAATCTTTCAGTAAGAAGTCTTACAACACCAGGTTAAAGTCCAACAGGTTTGTTTCGAATCACTAGCTTTTGGAGCGCACCTCATTCCTCAGGTGGTGAAGAGGTGTGTGAGGAAGGAGCTGCTCTCCAAAAGCTAGTGATTCAAAACAAACCTGTTGAACTTTAATGGGTGCTATAAGACTTCTTACTGTGCCCACCTAAGTCCAACGCCGGCGTCTCCATATCATTAATCTTCCAGACAGTGAAGTTCAAAATACACTGAGATGCTAAAATACCAAAGGATTAAAATTTGAAAACCTGAACGGCCTTTCTAGAATATTCTGGAATATTTATTGGTGTTTTGGGAGAATGTTCCCAAACTCTGTTCATTAATCTGCAAAAACGGTATGGGTAAGCTTTTGTTTTTCATACATTTCTTGACCTATGTCATTATTTCTCTCTCAAGTATTATTAATTAGAATAAATACATTTGCTAACTACCAGTGATGACAACTGTAGTAATCCACGGGAGGTAGGGGTTCCGTCACCACACCAATATTTATTTACAATAACGATATTACAGAAGCAGCTACAAACAGTGCTGCTAGCAGTCCAGTCAACTTAAGACTAGCTCACAAAGCCTACACAGGTGATTAAATGGGCTCCCTCAATGAGCTATCATTGAGGGAGCTCATACTCCAATTGGCCAACCAATAAAGCCAATTGGAGTTCATTACACCCCTCCCCTCCAAGGTCCGAGGAATTCCTGCCAGCTGGCATTCCTCTGAGCTTCTTCCCGCTCCTCATGTCTGGGTCTGTCACCTCTGTGTCGTCCGCCGGGTCGTTCTCCGAAGTGGGCGGGGTGTACCTTATAGATGCCCGTCTTTTCCTTGACGACCTCCTTGGAAGTTGTTCGTCCTCCTTCTCGGGGAGAGGTGTCGCGGCGGCCTCGTCGAGTGTGTCCATCTCCGACTCTGATGACTGGATGACGGGGTCTGGAGAAATTGCTCGGGGCTGGGCTATCCCAGCTTGAGGCAGCCCTGCTTCGCCTGCCTCCAGGTGTGGTTCCGCTGCCCTTATTTGGTCTAGGTGTTTCTTCAGCACCTTACCTCCTATTGAAACCTCATAGAATATGGGCCCTGTTTGGAACTCTACCGTGCCTTTGACCCACATTGGTCCATTCCCATAATTCTTGACCCAAACCGGTGCCCCCACCTGGAAATGTCTCTGCTGCCGACTATTATCATGCCCCCTGCGTTGGGCCTCCTGTTGTATCTTAACTTTCCCCGTTAAATTTGGGAAAAGGAGACTCAGCCTCATTCGCAGCCGCCTTCCCATTAAGAGTTCAGCTGGCGGTATGCCCGTTGTGGAATGCGGTGTGGTCCTGTAATCAAACAGCCAGCGGGAGAGCTTTGTGTCCATTGACGCTGCCGGCTGCTTCTTGAGTCCCGCTTTAAGTGTCTGGACCGCTCTCTCTGCCAGGCAGTTGGTCGCTGGATGGTAAGGGGCCGTTTTGATGTGACGGACTCCGTTTTCCTTCAGGAATTTTCCAAATTCCCCACTTGTGAATGCCGTTCCGTTGTCCGACACCAATACCTCCGGCAGTCCATGTGTTGCAAACGAGGCCCTGAGCTTTTCAATTGCCGATGCTGTGCTTGCCGTGTTTACCCGGTGGACGTCCAACCATTTGGAGTGGGCATCCACTATCACCAAAAACATTGAGCCCATGAAAGGACCGGCGTGGTCAATATGCAGGCGGGTCCACGGTCTGCCTGGCCATTCCCACGGGTGCAATGGCGCCGCTGGTGGCACTCCTGGCACCGACGTACCAAGGCTCCTATGTCTGTGTCCAAACCTGGCCACCAAACGTGGCTTCGAGCTAGCATCTTCATTTTAGATACCCCTGGGTGTCCGTGATGTAACTCAGTTAAGATTGCCTGACGGCCCTGAGCTGGGACGATTACCCGGGCTCCCCATAATAGGATACCGTCTTCTACGGTTATTTGGTCCCTTCTGCTCCAGTATGGGTGCATCTGGGGCTCCACTGGTCTTTCCAGTTCCCCTGTTAGCAGTAAATGCTTCATCTTGGCTAAAACTGGGTCATTTTGCGTCCACAACCGAATATGTTGTGCGTCTACTGGTAGGGTGTCCAAAAAATTTAGAGTCATTACTGTCTCCTCTACTTTTGGTATTTGCGGCAGGGTGTCCTGGAGGGGAAGTCTGCTCAAAGCATCTGCATGTGCTACTCACGTTCCCGGTCTGTGCTCCAGAACGTATCTATACACCGCCAGTAGCAACGCCCAGCGTTGGATTCTAGCTGATGCAATCGGGGGTATTGACTTGTCTTCTTTTAATAACCCTAATAACGGCTTATGGTCCGTCACTATGGTGAATTTCCGCCCGTACAGATACTGGTGAAATTTTTTTACTGCGAATATCACCGCCAGTCCTTCCTTCTCGATTTGGGCGTACTTCTTCTCAGCCATCGCCGAGGTCCTCGAAGCATAGGCTATTGGCCGTTCTTCCCCATTCCTTCCTCTATGGGCTAAGACGGCTCCTACCCCGTAGGGGGATGCATCACAAGTGACCACCAACTCCTTCCTTGGGTCATAATGCTCTGGGACATTTTCGGATGACAGCTGTTCCTTAATGTCCCTAAATGCTCGGTTTTGGCGGGTGGACCATTTCCATTCTTGCCCCTTTTTTAGTAGCTGGTGGAGGGGTTCTAGGATGGATGCCCTATTTTCAATAAATTTTCCATAATAGGTTACCAACCCTAGAAATGATCATAACTCCTGGACCGTGGTGGGAGCTGGGGCTTCTTTTATTGCCCTTATTCTGTCTTCTAATGGATGTAAGCCCGACTCGTCTACTTTATATCCCAGGTACATCACTTGTGGGGCCAGAAAAACACATTTTTCCCTTTTTAGCCGTACGCCTGCCTTTGCGAAACGCCTGAGCACTTCCTCCAGGTTCCTTAAGTGTTCCCTGTTTGTCCTACCCGTGATTAAGACATCGTCCAAATAAATCGCCACCTGCGGTAGTCCCTGCAGAGTATTTTCCATCGTACGCTGGAATATAGCGCAGGCTGATGACACTCCAAAAGGTAGCCTAGTATAACGAAAAAGGCCCTTCAGGGTGTTGATCATAGCGAACTTCTGGGAGCCCTTGTCCAGTTTTAACTGCAGGTAGGCGTGGCTCATGTCTAGTTTAGTGAACAAAAGCCCACCTGCCAATTTGGCATATAGGTCGTCTATTTTCGGGATTGGGTATTTGTCCAGCAGTGCGTATTTGTTTACTGTCGGTTTGAAATCTCCACAGAGACGTATCGAGCCGTCTGGCTTCAAAATTGGGACCACCGGCGCTGCCCATTCTGAGAATTGTACTGATCTGATAATGCTGTCGCGCCGTAACCTTTCTATTTCGTCATCTACTTTCTTCCTTAATGCAAAAGGTACCGGCCTGGCCCTACAAAATTTCGGAAGGGCTTCTGGGTCCACGTGCAAAGTTGCTTTGGCACCTATGATTTCCCCCAAACCTTCCTGGAAGACCTCCGGTTATTTTTGGAGTACTCCACTCAACTGCCCGCTTCCACTCTGGAAAATTTTCATCCAATCTAATTTTAGGTCTTTCAGCCAGTTCCGTCCAATTAAGCTCGGTCCGGAGCCCTCTACTATCGTCAACGGTAATCTGAGCAATTGTTTCTCATATTCCACAGGTACATGAGTCGTGCCTAGAACTTCCAGGGGTTCCCCAGTGTAGGTTTTAAGTTTCGTCGATGTTTTTGTTAGGGTTAGTGGCTGGAGTCCATCTTTGATTTTTCGAAATGCTGCCACTCCCATTACTGATACGGCCGCACCCGTGTCTATTTCCATTATTGTCGGCTGTCCGTTCACCCGTGGGGTAAACCTAATGGGTTCTGCTTTCTTCGTTGTAATATTATATAATTGTTCCCCTTCGGAGGGGGATGGGGCATCTAGGTTGTGTACTTCCCTGCGTCTCCACCTGCTATTCTTCTTTTGCCATCTCCTTCTAGGATTTCTGTCGTTGTTACCCCACTCTGTCTGGTGCCAGAAACGGTCCTTCTCTGTTGGGGGAGCCTCAGCCAGTACTTCCCTATGTCTCCAGTTAGTCCTGGCAGACTTGGGGGCAGTTCTTGGGTTTTCCTTTTTCCCTCTATTCCTCAGGTTTTTCCTGAGAGCGGCTATCTGGTAGCAGGACCCGTTGTGGTAGTCCCTCTCACAGGTATCTACCTCCATTGGCGTGCCCTGTAGTTCCTGCGCCCCACTTGCTGCCTTTTCTAGGGACAGTGCGAGCTGTAACGCCTGCCTGCAGTCTAGCTCCGTTTCCGCCAACAGGCGTTTCTGTATTGTGAGGTCGTTTATACCACACACTAACCGGTCCCGAAGCATTTCATTTAGTGTCGGGCCGAACTCACATTTTTCCGCCAGCCTTCTCAGGCGGGTCAAGAAATTCGTGACTGACTCCCTGTCTTCCCGCTTCACTGTGTAGAATCTGTACCTACGCAAAATGAGGGGCGGTTTTGGGTCGTAGTGCTCTTTCACCAATTCCATTACTTCTTGGAAAGTTTTCGTGTCCGGCGCATCGGGATAAGTCAGACTACGTATAATGGCAAAAGCGGAGGGTCCGCACGCCGACAGCAAGATAAGCCGTCTCCTTTCGTCCGTCAGTATATCATTTGCCCGGAAGAAGTAACACATTCTCTCCACATACTGGGACCAGTCCTCAATAGCCGGGTCGAATGTCTCTAACCTCCCAAAAAACGGCATTTTTAAAATGGTAAGGCTTACCCTCCAAGTGCGGCAGCTGGTCTCCGCAAAATTCGTATTTTACCTCGTCGCCACTGTAGTAATCTACGGGAGGCAGGAGTTCCGTCACCACACCAATATTTATTTACAATAACGATATTACAGGAGCACCTACAAACAGTGCTGCTAGCAGTCCAGTCAACTTAAGTCTGGCTCACAAAGCCTACACAGGTGATTAGATGGGCCCCCTCAATGAGCTATCATTGAGGGAGCTCATACTCCAATTGGCCAACCAATAAAGCCAATTGGAGTTCATTACAACAACTATGTTGACCTCAAAGTTTTAAATATTCAACTCATTGTTAAACCAAGAAAGGTCAAAGCCCTCCACAGGTTTATGCCTTCTGAAATAGAAAGCAAATTGCTTTTATATAGAAGTTGAAAAATGATACAACTTCGTCAACAAAGCTGCAGTTAAGTCCTTTCAAATACACAAACGTTTACTGAAGGAGACAAAAGTTGAATTTTCTATCAAAAATAGTGGATTTATTTGATAACACATCACTTTCTCCACATGCTCCACACTCAATTTTATGTTTCCCTGCAACTAAGCTTCAAGAGTGGGGAAAAAATATTGGGCGTGTAGAATTTAAAAGGGGAAACTGGGAAGATCAACCAGCTGAATGCCTGAGTAGTTGGGTCATGAGGTAACCAAAGAATGGATTCAGTGGCAGCGGGAGTAGGGAAGGAGACAGGTAATCTTAGAGTGATGGTAAGTGTTGTTGATGGATATTATATGAGATTTAAAGCTCTGTTCCACACTTAGCAGGACGGTCATTAATAATAATGAATTGGCACAGCAAGAGCAACAACTAGTTCTGGATATTGATCAGCTAACTAGTCAGTTATACATAAATCAGTGATTCTTTGTTTTCCATTTCTTGATTTTACTTGTCGTATAGACACACTATAAATTGTATCTTAGAGAACAGCAGCATTTGGAGGATATGAAGGGCAAATGCAGCAGGTGGGAGTGTTGCATTTTGACCAGGGCATTTCATGCATCCTTTGTGCCAAGTGATGAGGAGCTAGTGATTGTACTTTGTATAGCATTTAAAGCTTTCTCAGAAGTTCGGATCAATAAACTGCCCTAATTTTGGAGGCAGTTAATTGGTTTTCTCTTTGGCTGGCATTTTGGATGACAAGTGCCCATTTGAGGGTTTTCTGTAACATCAGCGGTGGGGTCAAAATCAATGATAGCCATTCCTCACTTGGTCGAATGCTCAGTATGCTCGACTGAGACAGAACTTGCCCACAATAATCAAGGCTGACAGGCCAGTGCTGCAGTCTGCGTATGCAAGTAACAACATCACATTATTGTTTGTGGGAGCTTGCTGAGTACAAATTTGCTACCACATTTCCTCCATTACAACACTGACGTCACTTCAGTAGTACTTCATTGGCTGCAAAGTATGTTGGAATGTTGTGCTGTTGGGAAAGGAAATTTATAATTGCAAATCTTTATGAACTAAGATATAGGAACAGAAATAGACAATGCAGCCCATCGAGCCTGCGACCTCATTCAATATCATGACTGATCTTGGCCTTCATCTCTACTCTCACCCACACCCCCATCTGCCTTGATTTTGAGACGCAAAAAACCTGCCTAACGCAGCCTTAAATAAATTCATATTTCCAACCCTCTAGGGTGGAGAATTTCAAAGATTATTTTCTTCTTTTTAACATTTCAATTTTGTACCTCAGCCCTTTTTCTATACTTTACCTATTCCTGCATCGTGGCACGCCCTGAAGTCACTGGTTTAAAAAAAACTAGGGTGGGTGACAGCAAGGCTGCTGTTTTTTTCTCCTGACTGTTTCCTTGTTTTAATTTATAGGACTGCCCTATCAAAAAAAAGGTAAATGAATGAAATAAGGGAATGTCTATTCTTGGCGCTCATCACAAGAAACCAACCCAGATTTTGGCATCAAACCTGAAGAGTGAAACATTAACTAGCCAATTTAATACATTTATGAAGGCAGCAGTGACTATTTAATCCAGCCTGGTTTTGTGAATAGGCTTAAGACTCATCTCAATTTGATAATAAGAGGTTAACTACGTCTAGAGGTTAAGAGGTAGGTTCTGTACTCAGAGAGTGGTTAGAGTGTGGAATGGACTGCCTGCTGCGATAGTGGAATCAGACACTTTAGGAACTTTCAAGTGGTTATTGTATAGGCACATGGAGCACACCAGAATGACAGGGAGTGGGATAGCTTGATCTTGGTGTCGGACAAAGCTCGGCACAATATCGAGGGCCGAAGGGCCTGTTCTGTGCTGTACTGTTCTATGTTCTAACTCTGCAAATGGACAACACTAGTTTAGGTTCCGAAAAGCAAACAAGAGTAGGTACTGGTGCCTGAGGCAACAGACATATGACACTGCTGAAATCTCAGTATATGGTTTGGCTAGAATCATTTAAGCTAAATTTCACTTCTACGAGGTAAGGAGGCCTAAATGTTAAAGAACATTAAGTATATTTTCTACCGTCTGCGCAGAAAGTCAAATATTGGGCTGGATTCTCCGGTTCCCCAGCCGCATGTTTCTCGACGGCATGCTGTTCACTAGCGGCGGTATTCTATCTTCCCGCCGCTTGCCAATGGAAATTCCCATTGTCGCCACCTGATGCCGCTGGGAACCTCACTGGCGTAGGTGCCAGCTGGAAAAGTGAATTGCAACGACTCGAGAATTCCAATCACCATTTTGATATTACTGTGTAATGGTGTCTGCAATCCAAAGAGACACGTTTGGGGTCGTTTGCCTAAATTGGGGTAATTTTTGTTGGATCGTGTCCTTGGGTTACAAGCAAAATCTTTTGCATTACTGTGGTAAACAATGTCAGTGAGCCCAATGAACAAATCATAGGGAACATCTGAATAGAAACTTTGGTTCTAAGACCTTTTCATTTCACCTTACAATATGAGATACCAGTCCCACCAAAATGGTCAATTTCACATTTGTCCACATTATACTCCATCTACTTTTGTAACCTCCTTACGGTATCATCACAATTCACTTTCCCATCATTACACACGCACAAAAACACACAGAAAAACAATTGCTGGACACCACTTTATTTGATAGTTCTAATTCCTACACCAAGACAATTAGAAATTAGTGCGAATGTAAGCAGGCTTGTTTTGCTCTGTATCTTACAGCTGCCAGTCAACCACCACACTCTCATTCCAGTGCCGTTTCTTTTTGCAAGCAAACCAAGACCTTGAGGAAGGAGAAATCACAGCCAAATCAAATCCTGCCCGCACCCCACATTTACACACATTCCACACCAGCTCCTTGCCAATTAAGAATTGGAGCAACGGCAGATTTTACCCTCCCTAACCCAAGGGAGCCAATTGTAGCACCCCAGCTGTGACCTTAGCTGAGTTGATTTAATGCAGCACAGAGCAGGTATTGAACTTGTGACCTTCCAGTCAGTTGGCCTCAGTTATATACTGTCTTCACCAAGTACGTATTTGAAAAGCTCTCCATTTTGGTTTAAAGTTATTTACAAAAGCACCCTATGAGCTGGTTGGTTTGACAATTAGACATAATTTTTGCAACTTTTCCAAGCTAAATACAGAAACATATTTTGCTCAACTGAGCTCGGAATGTCATCAGCCTTGATGCTTTATTTAAAGCGCGACTTTAGTGATTTGTTTTAAGTTTTATCATTGCACATGTGGATTGCAGTTTTAAAATTAACATAGAAAGGAGCATTTTAACACAATGCCCAAGATGATCATTGCACCTGAGCCAGAAACATTCTCTCAATGCCACATTGAACATGCTAAATGTAAGCACTCCCTGACATTCAACAGATTCTATTGTACATTTCTAATCATTTGACTTTTTAATACAATGGATTTAGCAATAGATAATCAGAAAAATCAACGTTTTTCAAAATGTGTTTGCAAACTTTAAATTCCAGCTAACTACAATTAAATATAAAGTCCCTGGTAAGCCAGTTAGGCTCCACACCAAATTCAGCTAAACTGATAATTACACCACTGTAGTTCCAAACCTGCCACTAACTGAGTTGGCACCAAATGCAAATTAGAGAATTTATCAAATGCAAGAAAAGTAATTTTGCAAACTAAAATTTAGTGCCAATTTCAGATTCCTGCCAATTTAGCCATGTTAAGCTGAAACATATGAATAATAAACATAATTTCATAGAATATGGCATAATTTAACAACTGTTGGAGCATGTTGCTATTGTAGAGCAGTCTTCAGGCGCAAACTTTATACAATCTGGAAGGTTTAGTTGAAATTTTGAATCAATATGATGGTGTGACAGTCAACAAGGTCATGACTTACGAATGGGACAGGAATTACAAAGAACTTTAAGGATGTGACAGAAAAAAACTTCACGCAAATCAGGATCCAATTTCAAGATTCCATGCCATTCTACTTCTTCGGCAGTCCTTCAGGATTGAGAATGACTTCCTTCCACTTTGGTTCAATCGGTTCTGAGGTGGCTACGTCCAATGTGCAATGGGTGCGTTGTTTGGAGTCAGATAGATGGGGTGTTGGGGCAGGGGCGCTTGGGCGCTCTCCCAGATGCCTCATCTTTGTCACTATATGAATAGAAACAGTGCGATTCTCCGGTGCTTCACCATCATTTTTCTCTCGAGCAGAACAATCAAGCAAATTGGCCTGGATTTTTCAGTCCGCAGTGAAGTGATTGTGCTCATAACTGGCCTTGATAAGAAGTGCTCAAAGAGACTTCTGGTGTAAACTTTGCCTTTTCCACCTTGGTTTACTTTTCTCTCATGGATTGTAAGCTTTTCTGAGTAGGCCAACATATCCCTAATTATGTCAGAGAACGTGGCGGTGGTGAACAGCCTTCTGGAACCACTGCAGCCCAGATGGCATAAGTACACCTACAGTGCTGCTGGGAATGGAATTCAATAATTTGATCCCATTACAGTGAAAGAACGGGATATAGATCCAAGTCGGGATAGTGTGTAGCTAGAAGGGAGCTTTCAGGTGGTGGTGCTCCAATGCATCTGCTGCCTTTGTCCTTCTGCGTGGTAAAGGTTTTAGGTTTGGAAGCTGCTGTCGAAGGAGCCTTGGTGAATTCCTGCTGTGCACCTGGTTTATCATACATACTTCTGCCACTGTGCATTAGGGGCAGAGGGAGTGAATATTTGGATGGGGTACCAATCAATTTTTTCTTGGATGTGGTTGAGTGTTTTTGGAACTGTACACATCCAGGCAAAATGGAGAGCATTCCATCATTCTCCTGACGTGTGCGTTGTTATGGTGGATGGGGGACAGGTCTTGGAGAGTCAGTGATCTGCTTCTGTAGTCACATTATTTATATGGTGGCCCAGTTCAGTTTCTGGTCAATGTTAACCACCTGGATGTTGACAGTGGAGAATTCAACAATGGCAATTGAATGTCAAGTGGAGATGGTTACATTCTCTCTTGTTGAAGATGGCCATTGCCTGGCACTTGTGAAGCACAAATATTATTTTCCATTTCTCAGCTTAAGCCTGAATATTGTCTGGTCTTGCTGCATGTTGGCATTAACTGCCTCAGTGTCTGAGCCATCGCGGATAGTACAGGACTCTGCAATCGTTATCAAACATCCCCACTTCTAAGCTTACGATGGAAAGAAGATCACTGATAATCAGCTGAAGATGGTTGGGCCGAGGACACTGCCCTGAGGAACTCCTGCAAAAATGTCTTGGGATTGAGACAATTGACCTTCAACTACTATGGACATCTTCCTTTGTGAATGATTCCAGCTAGTGGAGTGTTTTCCCCCTATTCCCACTGACTTCAGTTTGGTCAAAGCTTTTAGTTACCACCCTCAGTTAAATGTTGCCTTGATGTCAAAGATATCCACTCTGACCTCCTCCCTTGGGTTCAGCTCTTTTGCCCACGGTTGGACCAAAGCAGTGGTGGGGTCAAGTGAGCATCAGTGAGCAGGTTTTTGCTGTGTCGGTGCCACTTGATAGGAGGAGGCTGATATGGTGTTGAGAATCTTATAACTTTATAATTGTATGTTTTGGGATTGTGCCTTTAATTTAAGATAAAATGAAGGGGGTCATGTGACCAGTTCTGAAGTCTGACTGACAAGCCCTGGGTGGTATGATTGATAGAGATTTAAAGGATAGCTGAGATTGTTAAGATTGAAGGTATTTGCACTTGGAAACAAAGGCAGTAGAGTGTTCCATCAGTGGATAGACCACAAGTCTCCGAAGAAGTGTGGAAAGTATCAGGTTATAAACAGGAGTTTTAAACTGCCCATTTGTTTCCAGGATAGGATAGAGTTGGAGCCTAAATAGCTAATTAGCATTTGTACCTGAATACAAGGTCCATGTGATTCATGTTGCCATGGTGAAGGGAGCCGAGGAAGCCATTGTAAAAATTGGGTTACAGACCTTCCTAAAATATACTGAATATCAGTGTTAATTTGCCCAGGTCGAGCAAAGGGTGCAGCTAAAGACCATAAGTCTTTATGGTTCACCCCACAGTAATGTAGTTCGGAGCTCACACTTGAATTGGAAAGTCCAGAATCTGGAATTAAAACTGGGCTGGGAGATTTGTCTAGCCTATAATAGAGCAGCTTTTTATGAGCGGCCGCATTTCAATTTTTTTCCTCATTCATGGGACTGGTGAAGAAATTTCATAAAGATAAGGGTCTGGATTCCCCCGCTGCGCCACATTTGTTTTACCCTGCCGGCGGGATGCTCTGTTATGCCGGCTGGTCAATTGTGAGGCAGCCCCACGCTGTCAGGAAACCCCCAGGCTGCTGGCAAAAGGGAGCATCCCGCCGGTGGAGAATCCAGCCCAAGGCATTTGAAATTCATCTTGCTATTAAATCAACAGAAAATGTACATTTTTCTGAACATGCTACAAACCAGGTAACTAATTTCTTAGCTTATTTCCTCGTCTAATTTAACGAGATATTTGGCATTGCTTTTGCTTACACAAGTAGTCAACATTTGCCCCTACACTCGATGTCGCACAGGAGAGTATTTCCAGAGGATAAAAGACACAGAAAACATTTGAAGGAAAATTGTTGATCACTAAACAATATAAAATTTATAAAGCTTTGCACAAAAATGCAATCATTCAGGGGAGGCACACCCCCCCCCCCCCCCCCCCCCCCCCCCCAGTTGCTGTGAAATCCATCCCCAGTGTCCCGCAACAAATAAAATGATTGAGAATGATCGAAGTGGAGGCTGGTCATTTAGCATTGTTTCGTTCACTCATCCGTACCACCAAACACAGTGAGGGGATTGTGTCAGACTGTTGACTGACAGGCAAGTAGCCAATCAAAAATAGCAAAACCTGCCACAATCCTATGGCCAATTATGGCACGACAATTAGCAGGCAAGGTTGTGTTGTAAACACTCCCACCTGTGGGAGCAGTTAAAAGAATCCTCACCATGAAACATTAATGTTACGAAAGGTTGGCAGGCCAAATAGAAAGCTTTGGTGGTCTGGGCACTGGCTTGCAGGGCGTATGTTAAATAACCCTCTGATTGAGAAGAATCTTAGCATGGGACGTGATAGGGTGGGCTAAAACCTCACTGTGAAAGTAGTCCCAAGATTAGGAGTACTGAAAGTCACCAGGCTGCAAAAGGAGAACAAATGAAAACAAATCCCCAGGAGCTAAGAATCACTTTGGACTGAGCCTGGAAAAATTGAGTGTATTGTTAAAGTATAGTGCAAAGTATACCTGTGAGTGCGCTTTTTTGGTTGCGCTGAAAGGAGGGGGAAATATTCTGTTCTGTGGTTCAAAGTACAGGTTGCCCACAAACAAATATTCAGTCCAGAGTGATTTTATTTTTCCATAGAATCCCTACAGTGCAGAAGGAGGCCATTTGGTCCATCGAGTCTGCACTGACCCTCTGAAAGAGCACTCTACCTCGGTCCACTCCCTGTCCCTGTCCAATCCCTGTAACCCCGCAAGCTTTGATCATGGCTCATCCACCTAACCTGCACATCGTATGGATTGTGGGAGGAAACTGGAGCTTCCGGAGACCCTAGGAGAATATGCATACTCCACACAGTCAACCAAAGCCAGAATCCAACCCGGGTCCCTGGCATTGTGAGGCAGCAGTGCCTTTCCCCGTTACAGTAGAATTCTTAGAATTTGAAATTCCTGTCATTTTACTCTTTTAGGGATTAACTGGATGTTTGATTTTCCTTCAAAGGTTAATGGTGTCTATGGGGATTGTAATAGAGGCGATAACTGTCCTGGCTGGATTCATCCTGCTTTTTGTGAACGGGACATACCCAGGGATGATGACAGAGTGTGTCTGGGATAATGTCCATAAGGTATGATTCTCTGAGTATGACAATGTCAGGTTTGCCTGACTTGTCACTGGGACAGTACGAAATTTTGGCATAAGCCCCACAAGATGTCAGTTGGGAGGATTTTGCAGTGTGGACAGGTCTGAGTATGTTGTTGTCATTTCTGATGCCAAAGTCAATGCCAGGTAGTCCATCCAGTTTTATAACTTTTTAGCTTTTCTCTTGCAGTTTGGTCCCACTGAGTAGTTTGCTATACCATTTCAGAGGGCAGTTCAGAGTAAAGCACATTTCTGTGGGCTTGGAGTTAATGTGGATTAAACCAGGTAAGAACAGCAGATTTCCAACCCTAAATAATAGTAAGAATATTTATTAATGTCACAAGTAGGCTTACATTAACACTGCAATGAAGTTGCTGTGAAAATATCCTCGTTGCCACACTCTGGCACTTATTCGGGTACACGGAGGGAGAATTCAGAATGTCCAATTCGCCTAACAAGCATGTCGTTCGGGAGTTGTGGGAGGAAACCAGTGCAGGATGAATCCCACGCAGACACGATGAGAACGTGTAGACTCCGTACAGACAGTGACCCAAGCCAGGAATTGAACCCGGGTCCCTGGCACTGTGAAGCAACAGTGCTAACCACTGTACGTGCTGCCCTTTAAAGGACATTAGTGAATCTGGAGCCTGTCAAGGGATCTTCCAGGCATCCAGAAATGAATCAGGCAAAGTAAGCAACCAAACACATTTCGTATTCTCTCAGACAGAAAACTAGAAAGTAAAATGAACTGATTATGCTTCACCTTGCAATATAATTTTTTACAGCAAGCGGAATAAGTAACTGGAATGTAGATATAGATCAGGTAGAAACTGAAATGTCAGAGAATCTTAATAAAAAACACTTTATATATGTGGAATTGTAACAGAGAAACTTGACATTCCAAAAATGTAGATTTTTTTCCCCCCAAGTCCAATGCTAATTGGAAGCTTAATGTGGTTAAACATCCACTTCCACCTCATTCAACAAGTTGCAACTTTTTCAAGAGTCTTTACAGCAATACTGATAGGGTAAGAGAGAAAGTTCTCATTAGTCAGTGATTCCTAATTCATTACAATGTGCAAGGAATTGAACATTGCACTATAGGAGCAAGTGTAGAATTACTGACAGCCACTTCTGGATAGCCACATTTACTTGCTGTCAGTTTCAGAGGAGTGACATCAAACACCGACAGTTTCACCATCATTACTACTAACAATTTCTGGGCCATCCTTGGTGTACGCTTCTCCTCACATTATAACAGTAACAACACTTCAAAAGAATCTGGGAGTATCATCATAATCAATAATCACTCACCTTAAGTGTGGGAGGAGAGTGGGGTAATAGAAAATTTCAGGTCTGAGCCCTTTAACTCCTAGGTTGCAACTGTAGGTTATTTGCACACTTAATGTGGAAGCAAATAGCAGCTGGCCGATGGATGGAAATGGAAGTTTCGAACTTAGGAAAGCAGGGGAAAGCTCATTGACCAGCAGGTAACTCATGGAGGGAAGGTTTTGCGAGGGTTTTGCAACAGGCAAGGAGAGGGAGGCTAGTTAAGAGGAGACTATATTTTCTTTATGGGGCCCTCCTACTCTTGATGCAACTAAGCAAAATTTGACTAATCTTGGAGGCACGCTTCAACCTTTCCAATAACAGCCCATCAGCTTTCACCAGACAAGAAAGTTGTGGAGGCTGCCCCATTCAGATTTGTATTAAGATCCAATTGGGGTCTCATCGACGTGTGCCGCCACATTATAGTAAACAGACACAATGGCAGCGAGCAGCATACAACAGGAACCATTAGGAGACCCTCCGCACCAGTTTGACTTCAAATTCATCTGGCCTTTCCTCTTTGATCTACTTGGAACCCCTTTTATTAAATTCTTAAATGCTTAACTGGATTACCAACATACCAGGAAGCAGAATAACCTCTCAGTCAGATCAGCATATCGATCAAGATATATGTTCAGAAGAAAAGCCATCAAAATGTCATCACTCTCATGATGCTACATAATTAAAACAAACAAATATCTTCACAAAGCAATGTGTGGCTCAGCTGGTAGCATGGTTACCTCTGAATCAGCAGGTCGTGGGTTGATGTCCCACTCTACGACTTGAGCACACAATCTAGGCTGACACTCCAGCGCAGTACCAAATAAGTGCTGCACTGTTGGAGGTGCCGCCTTGTGGATGAGATGTTAAATGGAGGCCTATCTGCCCATTCAGAAAAATCCAATTATCATTATTTTGAAGTGTAATTATCCCCAGTGGCCCGGCCGATATTTATCCCTCAAACAACATCACAAAACCAGATAATCACGTTCCTGTTTGTGGGAGTTTTGTGTGTGCAAAGGGATTGCTGAATTTTCCACATTACAACAGTGCATCTTTGGCTGTAAAGCACTTTGGAACAGGCAATGGCTATGAAAGGTCTTTTCTCTCGAGGTATATGTAAACTAAGGTAAGATAAATGAATATATACAACTTGGCAATACAATGCAACACAATAGTCACCCTAGAATAACTGATTTAACAGCTGATACCATTGATTGTAATCTATCTGCCTGATTTTAAAATGTGGAGGGACATGAAAAGAGAAGCTGATCTAGTTTCAAGAGATCCATGTATGTAACCTAATGATTTATGGTCAGTGCTACTGGGTGAATTCACACTAGAATTGTCATCTTCACTTCAAAACATTCTTTACAACTCTGAACTTGTTGATACATTATTATGAATGATGCATACTACTATCATCATGCAAACTGATCATCAATTAGTGGCAAGGAAGTGATATCCCATGAACTGCCTTTAGGGCTGCATGATAGTACAGTGGTTAGCACTGCTGCCTCACAGCACCAGCGTTCAATTCCAGCCTTGGGTCACTGTCCGTGATGTGTTTATACATTCTCCCCGTATCTGCGTGGGTTTCCTCCAGGTGCCCAATTTTCTCCCACTCTCCAAACATGCATGGGTTAGGTGGATTGGCCATGCTAAATTTCTCCATGGTGTCCAGGGATGTGTAGGTTCGGTTATAGGGATAGGGCTGGATGGATGGTGAGTGAACATGGGTGGAATGCTCTTTGGGAGGGTCGCTGCAGACACTATGGGCCGAATGACTTCCTTCTGCACTGTCGGTATTCTATGGATAAATTGCACATTGCCGCACATTGCTAGTTCTTTTGG
Organism: Scyliorhinus canicula; assembly: GCF_902713615.1. Classification (NCBI taxonomy): domain Eukaryota; kingdom Metazoa; phylum Chordata; class Chondrichthyes; order Carcharhiniformes; family Scyliorhinidae; genus Scyliorhinus; species Scyliorhinus canicula. The sequence goes on along the minus strand of NC_052164.1, from coordinate 47,634,138 downwards.
GCTGCTCCGCCAAAGTCTTTCCCTGCACGGCATCTCACCAATGACTTTCTTGCAGCATTAATAAAGTTGCACATTGATTGTTCATCAAACTTGCCATAGAAAACTGACAGTGCAAGTACTCTTTTAGCATGATAATTATTAATGACTGCTAATAAACGTAGCCCAGAAAGCAAACAAATTAAACTGTGGAATCTCATTCCTTCAGTTTGAGAATTGTTGCTGACTATTTGATAAATGTCAAATTTGAATTAGTTTTTTTTCCGTTGCTTTTTCTTTCTTCCCTCTCTCTCTTAATCCAGTCATTCCTGCTCTTTATTTTTCTAACGGTGCTCCAGTTTATCCTCCTCCTCAGTCATTCCTCTTCATCTCTTAAAATCTTTAATTTCAATAGTAAAGGAGATAAACTGTTTGACTCCTTGTTTACTAAATTCCCAAATACCATAATATCCTCCAACTTATCAGCTCAACTTACCAGTAACTTTTTGGGCAAGTTTTTTAAAACATGTTCAAACATGTATAATTGAGATTCCCTTCCCCCCCCCCCCCCCCAGCAAAATCTGGGTCATTAAATCTGATTGCGTACCTTGAATTCTCTTCCTTTAAACTAAATGTAGCAAGAAATGCTCTGAAACGTCTGGAATTAATCTTGCACGCTCCCTACAATGTTCCCATTGCTGTTAGACAGACTGTCTTTGCAGAACTTCAGTCACCTGGTACGGAAACACAACCTAAAACCTCAAAGAAGAGGGAAGTTAGATACTTCCACCATTTATGTTGACCTTGGGAAGTTGTACCAACGAGTACATCATCTGTTTTACACATTTAGTTGTTACTATGTGGTGTTAAGCCAATTCAGTCAGGCCTATTAAAAAGCAGTGTCTTCTGAACATCAGTTCCTCAGACCAGACAAAATTGAACTGGAGTTTTTGTTTACTTTGTAAAGAAAGCCTCCTACTTTTTGTTAAGAACAAATGTTTTCTTTAAAAATGCGCCAACAGCAACCACCATTTTCAAGGAAATTTCTTTTAACTCGTAACTGGTGTGCAAGGACATGACTAAAAAGCATTAAATAAATCATAAGGAAAGACTTTCAACTTTGAAACACCATTATGCTCATCAGCAATTCTCAACACCAATTCAACTCAGCTACAGCTTCAAAATAAAAAAACAGAAGTACAATTAAGCATTATTTTAGCAAACAAATACAACATTTTGCAGTATTTTGTTGTTTTATAAGCTAAATTCCTTCCGGGCCCTAAAAGCCCTCTGGCAAAAATCAATGCTACTCCTGGGCAAATAAGCAATTTAATCAGTTTGCCCCAATATCACACCATCTGGCAATGATTACTTTCAAGATAGATTGCACAGTAAATAGAACAAAAAAAAACAAACCCACTGATGATACCACACTGCCATTCTTTTCTCTTGTGAAAGGTCAGCACAACTCAAACAGTTAGGGATCTATTTATTAAACCTGAAAGAATTTGTATAACTCGCCATCCCCAATGGTACGTAATTAGTGTTCAGAAAGTTTAATTTTACTATTTTTGACTTGAATCATTTTAAAATTCAAATTTCCTGTACACAACCTTTTTTTTTTTAAAATCGCTTATTGTCACGAGTAGACTTCAATGAAGTTACTGTGAAAAGCCCCTAGTCGCCACATTCCGGCGCCTGTCCGGGGAGGCTGGTACGGGAATCGAACCATGCTGCTGGCCTGCTTGGTCTGCTTTAAAAGCCAGCGATTAGCCCTGTGAGCTAAACCAGCCCCTTTTTTAAAAAAAGCTCACAAGAATACAGACTGGCAGTGGGTTTGTTTTTATTTGTTCTATTTACTATGCAATCAATCGTGACAACAATTTGTGTCCCCATTTTAAATTATTGTACTGAGCAGCAGTAATGTGTGTGTTAACTTTTCAACACAATGTAACTAGTAGGGGATAACGGAGGGCCTACATGGTGAGAAAATAGAAAGGTTTAGCTCATTGGTCTAAATGGCCATTTCCTTGTCTCAAAATACTAAATTATTAAATCATCTAAAAATATATGAGCTAAAAGATACTATGTTGACGAAGGTGATACAATATCTCATAATTCAGACAATTTTATGAATCGCATTTGAGCACGTGACTAATACCAACAAATTAAATGAAAATCGCTTTTTGTTACAAGTCGGCTTCAAATGAAGTTACTGTGAAAAGCTCCTAGTCGCCACATTCCAGCGCCTGTTACTATAAGATTCAGGGTGGGAGATATAGGAGGGATGTCTGAGGTAGTAGGTTCTTTACTCAGAGAGTGGTTAGGGTGTGGAATGGACTGCCTGTTGTGATAGTAGAGTCGGACACTTTAGGAACTTTCAAGTGGTTATTGGTAGGCACATGGAGCACACCACAATGACAGGGAGTAGGATAGCTTGATCTTGGTTTCGGACAAAGCTCGGCAGAACATTGAGCGCCAAAGGGCCTGTTCTGTGCTGTACTGTTCTATGTTCAAATGTGAGTCCACCTATTGCACACTGGGAGTTAACTTAGAATAGAACTAACATTTATTACATAAAGTTAACAATGTAGTTTTGCATCAATGAAAAGATTGTGGGAGAGCTCATTTTGATAAAATCAGAAGCTGTACATGCTTTCTTTCATTTCAGTGTTTTTGAAATCTCTCTGCATGAAGCAAAAGGAATGTACTTGGCTGTCCCAATGCGTCTTCGCGACAGTATGATACAGGTTTGCGATACAGGTACAGGTCAAATCTGAATAAAATCTCACCTTTGTCAAGCGATACCTAAGCAAGACCAGAGACATTTTCTGAAGAAGGACTGGGGAGCAGGGAGGAAAGTCACAGAGTGACGTACCTTGAGCACCTCATGAGTTTTCTCAGTGTGGTACTTTTAGATGCTAGTCAAGGAATCATGCACATCTCAAGGAGACTTTAAGAGCAGAAGGAGAAAAGCAAGAACATTTTTATTTGGAAGTCTGCATGAAGTGGGAGGGTTTGAAGTAACCCCTTCACAATCACAAAGTATAGAATTCCTTTGAAGCAACTGCAGCTTGTTAAACATTTGTGGAAGTCGTCATGCAGGATTTATAATTAGACCTTACAGTACAGAAGCACAAAGATTTTGTTCTAGATCCCATAGGTAGCCTGCAGAATTTCAGAACAGGATATTCCACGAGGTACTTTTGAAAGGGACCATTTACTCGTTGGCATGAATCAACATAGCAATAAAATCTGGGAGCAACATTTGCTGAATTGCAACATGAAATGAGCTATGTACGGCATCAAAAGTGAAGCATAGGAATATGTTTATAGTTGAAAGCCTGAGGGATAGCACTTCTGCTTCACAAAACTGTTCAAAGTTTTCATTCCTATTGCAAGTATAGAAAATGCCGATATCACAAAATGAAATATACTGATTCTAAATGCAGTTTATGTTCACAACAAGCATTTTCTTCTCCCAGACCATTTAATGTATGCCTGGAGCATAAATTAAACCATCCCACATGTACTACAGCAGACCAGACCATGATCACAATAAGCATGCACACAGCTCAAATTATGGCTATTCGATATTACAACTCATAGAAGGGCCTTCAAACAGAATATTTTGGATAGAAGTATTTAAAAGAGATATGCAATCATTTGATGTATCCTTCTTTAAAAGAAATGGTGTTCTGTGCTTACAACATGCTTTCAGTTCCTTCACATTCACTCTTCGCTATTATACACTAAAAGTAGCCTGAACATTACCAATTCCTCCACTGAACAGATTTCAGCAGCTTTAATACATCACAACTTTTAGCTCTCTCAAGACACTGCTGAGAATGACTTTTGAATGACATATGCACCAGCCTACTCAACAATACAACTATCAAATTTTCTAGCTGCTGGAGTATTGAACCCTGCACATGCTTACCAGGGCAGAAAGAATCCAAGTCTGGCTTCTTGGCTGTGGTTCTGGTTGGGGAGCTGAGCTCCGACTCTGGGACTCGAGGGCTTTCCACAAACTTCGCCTTCCTCAGTGGGGCTGGGACAAGAGAGGAAGAGGGTCGTAAGTGAGGGGAACAGCAGGCAACAGATGGAAGCAGTTAACTAAACGGCCCACTGTGACGGAGACGGATTGAATTACTTTATTTGTGGTGCTGCATGAAAGCAGCTGTACTAACCATCTACAACAGAAAAACAAGGTGTCTTGTTTTTCAATAAATACACTATATGCAAAACCATCATGCACCAACTAATGAAGATTTTGTCCCATTTACTTCAGCTGTCCTTGGTAAAAACTCTAATACGCGTCACTTATATTTAATTAACCTTTATACCGCCTGCCAGGAAACATTGTAAATCAGACAGTACTATACACAACATATGAGTTTAGCAGACTAGAGGTTAAAGCAAAAATGAAAGTACTGTACAATATGCACACAAGAGATTCACTATGGGTCAACTGTAATTCAAAACTATTACAAAACTCACATCCGTTTAAAACGTTTGTATTCTGCCTAAAAACAATAAGAGTAATGTTTAGCATTTCCATAGGAAATCAGCTCTTAGTTTTTGGCAAGGAAACATGTAGAGTCTCAGTTATTTTCCTTTGCTTATTTTTCTGCTATCTCATAAGTATTTGTTTCTTTAAAAACATACAGCTCAAAAAACAAACCACCACTGAATATAATATTTCCAATAATATTTAATTTCTCTCTGATGTCACATCACACACCAAATATAGACCACATTAATTCTGTTAATCTGTGAGGATTCTAAATAAGGGCATTTCATGTTGCCATTCTAAAATGGCTGACATGTACATCATGATTTATACTTATTAAATCAGAGACAACATTAAATTAGGCAGTTGACATAGGCTGCAGTTAGTTTACATGACACTCTTAATATTTCTGCTCTTGCGTTTTTACTTATCTGCGTCCCCCTCTGTGGTTTCTGTGCTTCATGCTTCAATCATAATTCTATTCTCAGTCCTTTTATTAAGGATAACCAGAGCTGGCACCTAACAGGTATAAGTGAGGTCCAAAAAGACTCACCCATCACCGAGAGAGAAAAAAAAAAGAACTGCCAAGCTTTGCACTTGTAACTTATCTCTGCACTTTCCAGCAGTGGTCATATGTAAGCATTTGGCAAAAGTAAAATCAGAGACCTCTATGATACCTCACAGAGTCAAACTGCCTGCTTGCACTCAACCATCTTACTTTTATGTTAAGAATAAATACTTTGATGAGGAATTCGCCAGAGGCCGAGGAGCTCTAAAGCAATAAGCATTAAAATTATCTTGAAGTAATAACAAGTACATTTGTTTCAGTAGCAGTTGCAGTTTAGTGCATTCCAACACACTACAGAACTCTGCAATAATAAACGACCTATCTGTATTTAATTGCATAACACTTCAGGCAGTAAGCCAAAGGAAATAAATTTGAGACCAAGCTGGTATCTTTCAACCAGTTGGTCAATAAGTAAAGCTTCATTCAACAATGCATGGTCTCCAACATTTTCTCCACACCAGGACCAGAACACATTATTAACTGCTTTGAAAACACTAACATTTCATACCATTCGCATTACAGAAGGAGAAAGGAAAGGAACAAAGGAGCAAGGATTACTATCCCAATATTGTGCTCACTTTACTTTGGTTATAACAATCTCATTTGACATCTCCGCACTGCACCAAAGAGATTGTTCAACTACTGGCAGCCAGTAAGCATGCAAAACACTGGATACTGCAAACATTCCAGGCTTATTTCCTATCCAAGTGATCACAGATTAGAGTTTCAACTTTTATTATACATTTCTACGATTCTTCTTTAACCTCACAGTACTGCTCAATTCACATATCCAGAATGTAGTCAAAATAATCACTAAATTTAACCCTGTCACCCAGCATTTGCAGTGTAACTTCTCTGATTCTCAGGATTTGTTGTGAGGTTATCATTTCACCCCGATCACAATCCACATCAAGTAAACAGAACGCCCAAAATATCTAAATTTACCAAACAAGACTATAACTTACAATACTGCTGAGTTTAGATTGCTACATTAAGCAAACTGACAGTAAAGATCATGCAATTAAGCTGCAGTTAAACTGCTCCTTTCCCCTTGATATAAAGTATTTTTCACTGGAGTGCACCAAGGCAAAGGTAGCGGCACAACTCAGGCACGAGATTCTGATGGCAGGGGAAAATGAGGGGACAGAGGGAGCATCGGGTGTCGTTCTACGCCGATGACCTCTTGCTGTATGTTTCGGATCTGTTGGAGAGTATGGGAAGGATTATGGGCTTGTTGGGGAGGTTTGGAGGGTTCTTGGGATACAAGCTGAATGTAGGGAAATGTGAGGTATTCCTGGTGAATGAGCTGGTACAGTGGGCTAATTTAGGGTAGATGCCATTTACGGTAGCGAGGGATAGGTTTAGGTACTTGGGGATTCAGGTAGTGAGACAATGGAGGGGGTTCCATAAGTGGAACTTAACGAAGCTGGTGCAGGAGGCCAGGGAGGATTTTAAGAGGTGTGATACACTGCACTTAACAATGGCGGGGAGGGTCCAAGTGGTGAAAATAAATATTCTGCCAAGGTTCTTGTTTATCTTTCAGGCTCTCCCGATCTTTATGCCAAATGCCTTTTTTCAGAAAGTGGACACAATCATCTCTGACTTTGTATAGGCGGGGAAGGTGCCGAGGCTGGTGGGCATCGCCACCGGGGGTAGCAGCATGGTTGGGTGAGCTGTATAACTTCCGGCGGTTACAGAAGATAAAGTATGAGTTAAGGGGGCTCAGCAGGGAAGTTTGAGAAAAGGTGGGGGATGCTTGTGACCATGTTTGTGGAGCTGTTCGTCGCCGGGGGGGGGGGGGGGGGGGGGGGGGGGGGGGGGTGTGTATGATGAAAAAGGAGAAAAATCTGTACAAACTCAATAGTTAATTGGTGGGGAGAATGTTTCCCGGGGTGTTTATTTGATGTAACCTATTTTCCTACTTTGATACTAGTTTGAATAAAATTCGTTTCTGAAAAAAAGTCAAGAAATGACTCCCTCGGGAGGCTCCCTCATGAGATTGAATCGACAAGGGTGGTGTAATCCCCAGTTCAGTTAAAGCATATTTTTAAAAAAGTGCTCAGGTGGTTTGCTGACCCCTAGGCACTTTGTTTATTTATATTTCAATCTTGTATTAATATGAGGAAAAGCTACATGCTCCAGCCTCCACTCTCGTGCATTTAAAATAAGTTGCACAATGAACAGCTAAACTGAGACCCTCAGTTGTGTGTTGTCAATACTGTAACTTGGATCTTCCAGATTAAACCACTCTCCACAGACTGCATCTGTGACCAGTAGCTGGAATATGAGTGCATGCTGAATTCTATACAATCATCGGAAGCCATGTAGTGAGACAAACCATACAATATCAGTTTTGTCCCATTACAGTACAAGTGAGGGATGTTAATTTATGACCTGTGTTTTGTCTTTTCCCCAGTTATATAAAACCCATTCAGGACTCAAATCACCAGGTGTCTGCTGAACTCCCAGGTTATTTTACAATTCACTGCTGGTTTATTTTTATTCAGAGATATGGGTGATGATTGCTACTAGGTGAAATCATTTCCTAATACTGTTAAAGGAACAGGCCATGTCAGCAGGTTATTATATTGTACTCACCTTGTATAACCTCCAAGAATCTGCCCTTGTAGAACTTCCCTGAATACTATGCATTCTAGTCTGCTGTGTTAATGATCTGTTGAACCTATTGCACACTTGATCCATCAATAGCCAACACAAGGCAAAATATAACTGGCACCTCGCCACAGTTTCATGACCTCATTGTTCTAAAATGTGCGGTTCTGTTTTTATACTATTGTAAAATACTATTCAGGCTGCTATGTCACGGAATAGATAGAATGATACATTCCAAAGAGCTTATCAAGTTTAAAAATTGAAAATAAAGTTAAAATTCATGTCGCTGAGAGACTTGACTTAAATAGGTAGATTAGAACAAATTTGTTCCAGTGAGTATCCAACCACAACTTTTCATTCTGAATTCAAGTCCAGATAGTCCCTTTCAATCAATTTACTAAAATACCATCAGTTAACACAAGTTGAACTAAAAGCTTTTTAATATAAATGCATGTTCTCTACATATCCCAAAGGAAATACATTTTAACTGACAATTCATAAAGATCTTTATTAGATTCTAATGACCCAAACAGCTTGATTCCAAAACACTTTATTAGTTGACTTGTAATTAGCAGGAAGGCATCTATTTTAACAAGCTATTGTTATGCTGCACTACAACCTGGAATTGTAGTCATTTCTATGGAGCAGCCACCAATTGTGTGTTGCAGTCCTAAGCAACTTATAATATAAGGCAATGTCAACTTTACTTTATGGAGCAGTGATCTGTGCCATGTGGCTGTTACAATTTGGACCTTTGCCAAACATATTTGGCAAAGGGGCTGGTTTAGCTCACCAGGCTAAATCGCTGACTTTTAAAGCAGACCAAGCAGGCCAGCAGCACGGTTCGATTCCCGTACCAGCCTCCCCGGAGAGGCGCCGGAATGTGGCGACTAGGGGCTTTTCACAGTAACTTCATTGAAGCCTACTCGTGACAATAAGCGATTTTCATTTCATTTCATTCACATATTTTATTGATGCGCTCTTTAACATGCAAGTTTCCAAACACAGGCTTCACTCATTCCATGATTTAAGTTTTACAACTTTAGGAGTGCACTGAATGATATTAGCATACCACCAACCTATTCATAATTACCCCTTACTGAGAGATTCTCTCCCAGGACAAAAGACACACATGATACTCACCACAATCAGATCTTGTGGATCGGGTTAAATCACAAATACAAGTCCTTACAGAATAGATTCGCACAAGCAAAACTAGTTGAAAGTATACAACTCTATAGGACCGCAATCTCCTCTTGGAATCTTTAAATTGCAGCCTTTTCTGATTTTTGATTTATGCATATATGTCTGTCATGGACCTCTAGATTATTATTGTTACTTGGAAATGAAGGAACCCTCACTGCCTTTGACATGAAGTCCAGATTCTTCCCAGTTGTCCTCAGTTCCGTTTAAAATGTGTGCCAAGCTTGTACATATTGGAAAAAATACCGTTGTGTCACTCCTGACACACACTATGAGGATATATTGGTGGCACAATTGTTAGCACTGTTGCTTCACAGTGCCAGGGACCTGGATTCGATTCCCGGCTTGCATCACGGTCTGCGGATTTTGCACGTCCTCCCCGTGTCTGCATGGGTTTCCTCCGGGTGCTCCGGTTTACTCCCACAGTCCAAAGATGTGCAGGTTAGGTGCATTGGCTACGCTAAATCGCCCTTAGTGTTCAAAAAGGGTACGTGGGGTTGCTGAGTTGCGGAGATGGGGTGGAAGTGTGGGTACTCTTTCCAAGGGCCGGTGTAGACTCGATGGGCCGAATGATCTCCTCCTGCACTGTAAATTCTATGATTCTATATTGGAGAACTGTGTTCCTAGCTCATAACATTCCATCCCATTCACTATACTGAATGCATAATTGTGGCCTCGTAATCTATTGTTTCTCATTATGCAATCTGAGTGCATCGCAGGCGCTCAGTATTATTATTCCACATCAGTTTCACAAACTAGCCAGGCAATCTTACTCTGATTAAGTTTTGAATAAAGGCAATATCAGAGGTCTTCTGTTTTTGAGCTAGCAACTATTCTTTGAAACAAGGAAAAGGCAAAAAATATCTATGTTTGAAGGAAATAAACAAGCCCAATATATTTGTGACAATAAGCGATTATTATTATACAACCTAGTTAGGACCCTTTTAAGGGGTTCTGAGCAGTACTGTGCTTTTAAATAGGAAAACAAAGTTAAACATTCTGTATTAGTAGACAGGAAATACAATGCTATACCCTAATAATTTGAAAATGAATGCTACAAAAAACGTAACTTGCTCCATAAAACTACAGACCATTTACAATTTGCCATCATCGATTCTGCTTTACTTGATATCAAGAGAATATTCTACAAAATGTCTCCTTGACCTTCAAAGTAAAGCTCAGGACATTCCAGACTTGTCAACATCTGGGAAATGTTAGGAATGACATCTAAGTTTAGCAAGAATGATAAAAATTGCAAACTCATTTAAACATGTAACACTGCTTATTTTTAAGAATGATAGATTCTAAAATAGGTTACATTTTTAAACCAAACTGAGTGATTACCATTCCTAATCGATTACATTTGACAGACTTATATTTATATCTCCATTACTTAAGCTGGTCAGTTGCTCTCCACAGGTACGTTCCCATTGTCCAACCAGCATAGATATTGTCACATTTCACACTTTGAAGGATGATCTCTGTCACCATAATGTTTAAATCTATTCTTGATCAGGAAATTCTGTACCTTTCCTGAGAAATTAATTTATAAGCTTCATATATATATAATTTTATTTTCAGATTGCATTGAACTTCCTGGGTCAATCCCACATTGCCACAATTCTTCGAAAACATTCCTATCACCCAAAACGCATCCTCCCTCCACAAACTATTAATTAAGCACAATTATTCTTCCTGGAAATGAACCATCTTGTTTTAATTGATGTTTCTGTGCCAATTTTACCATATTTTAAATAAAGCATGTGAAAGACATTTTAATTAAGATTTCATAAACTGTTGCATGGAAGGTGGAAATATTTCCCTTTTGTGACTAATCACAAACTGCCCGCTCTGTCCATCTTGTGAAACTGAAGAAACACATCTGAAAGATGGAGATATTCAGTTCAGCTCAAAAGATGGTATTATTGTTGTGCCTTGGATTCTCACCATTATCGAACCAGAAACTATCAATATACGATGATCACCAAGACCTCAAATAAAAAATTCAAAAGATTCTTCTTTACCCAGCTGGTGTGAATATGGAACTCACACAACGAGTAGTTGAGGCATGTAGCAGAGATGCATTCAAAAGGTTTCTAGAGGAGCCCATGGAGGAGGAACAAAGGGTTATGCTGATTGAGTTAGACGAGGTAAAAAGGAACACGATTCAAGAGGAATATAAATAACCAGGCTTTTTGGGCTGTATATTCTATGTAATTCCTTGTAATTTTTTACAATTACTTCACATACCAGTTTTCTACTAAGCATTTGATATAGTGGCACATTATCGAGGTTTAGTACCTCAAAACAAGCTATCTGAAAACGAGTTATGTCTTTAAGCATGCCATCCAAGAATTTTAAGTGACATTAAATAAGTCGAAGAATTTATTGGCTTGTTCAGGGAGTTGCTGCATTCTCATGCCGATCTGTGGCGTACCGGGTAGTAGTTAGCCACTTTGTGCATCTGTTGTTTCCTGCACCAAATGATTCAAGTTCCCACTCAACCCTAGCTCAGAGAAGTTTGGGGAATTGCACTTATCAGTACAATTTCCATCTCGAGTGTTTCTCTTGTACTCTGGTTACCAGAAGTGAAACCAATTTCTAAGTTGCGGCCTTACCAAAGCACTATCAAGCTTCATTGCGGCTGCCTTAGACTTGATCGCTGCCAATCTTTATCGAATTATATTCTAGGTCCTGTGAAATGGCTTGGGATACTTGTCCAAAAAACAGTAAGATCCAAAATCTAGTATAGACTTGGTCCCAAAGTTGCCACCTTTGAGATACTCTACCTGCAGTAGGGGAAATGGTTATTATCATTGGACTTGTAATCCAGAGACCCAGGGTGATGTTCTGTGGACCCAGGTTGAAATTTGAATTTGACAATGGAACCATTGCTGATTGTCATAAAAACTCTTCTGGTTCACTAATGTTCAGAGAAGGAAATCTGCTATCTGTACCTGGTCTGACTCCAGACCTACAGCAATGTGGCTGACATCTTAATGCTCTCTGAACTAGCCTCGCAAGCCACTCAGTTGTATCAAACCGCTACTCAGCCTGTAAAGAATGAAACCGGACTGATCACTCAGCTACGACTTAAGCATCGGACACGACAATGGCAAGCCCAGCCCTGTTGACCCTGAAAATTCCTCCTTCCTAACATCTGGGGGCTTGTGCCAAAATTGGGAGAGCTAACCCACAGACTAGTCAAGTAGCAGACTAGCGTAGTCATACTCATGGAATCACACGTTAAAAAATGTCCCAGACATCACCATCACCACCCCAGAGTATGTCCTGTTCCACCAGCAGGCAGGCCCAGTAGAGGTGGTGACACGGTGGCATACAATTGGAAGGGAAATCCTTAGGAGTCCTCAACATAGACACTGGGCCCTATGAACTCCCATGGCATCAGGTCAAACATAGGAAGGAAAACTCCTGCTAAATTCCATGTACTGCATTGCCCCCCTCCCTCCAGCTGATGAATCAGCACTCCTCTAAGTTGAGCATACTTAGAGGACGTAAGGTGCTGAATGTACTGTGCTGGCTGGAGGATGTGAATGACGATCACCAAGCATGGCTCAGTAGAACTAACCCCAGAAGGATATAGCTGCTAGAATGTGATTGCGGCAGGTGGTGAGGGAACGAACAAGAGGGCAAAACATACTTGACCTTATCCTTACCAATCTGCCTGACACAGATACATCTGTTCATGACCGTTTCGGTCGGAGTGACCACCACACTGTCCTTGTGGAGACAACGTCCCGTCTCCACACTGAGGATACCTTCCATCGTGTTGTGTGGCACTACCACCATGGATACAATAGACACAAATACAATAGATTTTGGATATAGAAGATTGGGCACTCATGAGGTGCTGTGCTTCATCAGCAGCAACAGAATTGTACTCAACCATAATCTGTAACCTTCTGGCCCAGAATATCCCCCACTCTACCATTACTACCAAGCCAGGGGGATCAAGTCTGGTTCAATGAAGAATGCAGTAGGGCATGCCAGGAACAGCTACAAGCCTACCTAAAATGAAGAGTCAACCTGGTGAAGTTTCTGCACAGACTACGTCCATGCTAAACAGTGTAAGCAGCAGATGATAGACAGAGCTAAACCATCCCACAACCAATGGACCAGATCTGCACTCTGCAGTCCTGCCACATCTAGTCGTGATTAATTACACTGGAGGAGGATGTTCTACAAATATCCCCAACCTCAATGATTGGGAAATCCAGCACATCAATGAAAAAGGTAAGACTGAAGTATTTGCAGCAATCTTCAGCCGTAAATGCTGAGTAGATCATCCATCTTGGCCTCCTGCTGAGGTCCCCAGCATCACAGATGCCAGTCTTCAGCCAATTCAATTCACTTAAAGTGATATAAAAAAATGGCTAAAAGCATGGGATTGTGCAAAGGCGTGACAATATTCCAGCAACAGTACTAAAGATTTGTGCCTTCAGAACTTGCCGCAACCCTAGCCAAGTTGTTACAGTACAGTGACAACATTGGCAATACCCAATAATGTGGAAAATTGCTCAGGTATGTCCTGACCACAATAAACAGGACAAATTCAATTTGGCCAATTAACACCCCATCAGTCTACCCTCGATCATTAGTGATGTGCTTTCAAGCAGCACTTGTTGAGCAATAACCTGCTCACTGACACTTAGTTTGGGTTAAGCCAGGATCACTCAGCGCTGGTCAAACATGGACAAAAGAGCTGAACTCCAGAGATGGAGTGAGAGTGACTGCCCTGACATCAAGGGAGCATTTGACCATGTATGGTTGAAGGAGCCCGAGCAAAACTGAAGTCAATTGGAATCAGAAAGAAAACTCTGCTGGGAATGACCACCTCCAACAAGAGAGAATCGAGCCATCACTCCTTGACATGAATGGCAATACCATCGCTGAATCCCCTACATGAGGAATTGGCTGAACCAGCAATATAAATATTGCGGCTACAAGAGGAGGTCAGAATGTAGACAGAAAGTAACTCACCTCCTGACTCCCTAAAGCCTATCCACCATCGACAAGGCACAAGTCAGGAGTGCGATGGAACACATTCCACTCAGCTGGATGAGTACACCTCCAACTACACTCAAGGAGCTCAACACCATCCAGGACAAAGTCGTTCATTTGATTGGTACCTCATCCACAACATCCACTCCCTCCACCACCAATGCACAGTGGCAGTGTGTACAATGTATGAAATACATTGCAGGGTCTCACCAAGGCTCCTTCGATAGCATCTTCCAAACCCATGACCGCCGCCATCTAGAAGTATAGGGCAGCATACATATGGGAGCACTACCATTTTCAAGTCTGGTTCCCTTCCCCTGTACCCCCAACCACCTACTTACCATACACACTTACATTCTCTCTTAGCTTGTCCAATTGGCTGGGACATTTAAACTGAATGCAGCGAGTGCCGGAAAAAAGGGGATTAGCTTTGTTTCTCCAGACCTTCCCACATTGCACAGAGGACTCCAGGAGCAGTTTGCTGACATTTCTCAGCAGGCCCAGGTCAGATGTTGGGTCCAGAAATGCACAGCTCCAGACTAAGATTGTTTTTTTTTAAATTTAGAGTACCCAATCATTTTTCCAATTAACGGGCAATTTAGCATTGCCAGTCCACCTACCCTGCACATCTGTTGGGCTGTGGGGGCAAAACCCACGTAAACATGGAGAATTTGCAAAAGCCACACGGACAGTGACCCAGAGCCGGGATCAAACCTGGGACCTCGGCACCGTGAGGCAGCAATACTAATCACTGTGCTACTGTGCTGCCCAGCTCCAGACTAAGAAGCGCATAAAGAGCGGATTGGCAGTCTGACTGTGATTGCCACTCCATGGAAAATTCAACTCAGAACTTCAAATTTTTATTTCCAACTTTCCTCATTCTTTGAATGTTGCAGTGTGCATTTCTTAAATTTGTTCTTGTGATGTGGCTGTTGCTAGCTGGACCAGCATTAGTTGCCCACCCCTAATTGCCCTTGAACAGAGTGGCTTGCTCGCCATTTCAGTGGAGGGCAGTTAAGAGTCAACTGCATCGCTGTGTCGGTCTGGAGTCAGATGTAGGCCAGACAGAGTAAGTATGGCAGAATTCCTTCCCTGAGGAGCATTTCCAACATTCTTTACATATATAAATTACATTTGTATATGTATAGGTGAGGGCCAGTTTGGCTCACTTGGCTAGACAGCTGTTTGTGATGCAGAGCAGCGAGGGTTCAATTCCTGTCCTGCTGAGGTTCTTCATGAACCTTCTTGCCTGATGTGTGGTGATCCTCAGGTTAAATAACCACCAGTCAGCTCTCCCCAGCAAAGGAGAAAGCAGCTTATGGTCATCTGGGACTACGGCGACTTTACCTTACCTTCCTGTATGTATAGGGGTAATTTTAATCCTGTACGTAAATTTAGAGTACCCAATTCATTTTTTCCAATTAGGGGGCAATTTAGCATGGCCAATCCACCTACTCTGCACATCTTTGGGTTGTCGGGGTGAAACCTACGCAAACACGGGGAGAATGTGCAAACTCCACATGGACAGTGACCCAGAGCCGGGATTGAATCTGGGACCCTGGCGCCGTGAGGCTGCAGGGCTAACCACTGCGCTGCTATGCTGCCCACCCTGTGCATAAACTTGACAAATAGAAGCCTTCCACATAAAACAGTATTGTGTGGATGGTCTTTATCACAAGTATTAATCCATCAGCAGTTCAGTACTACTCAGAATAACATTGAATGAGAATGCTGTAAGCTCTTGGATGACCAGAATGCCTTGGAATCCAAAATCCTTAATATAAAAGAATCTTAAATTCTGTAGGGTATATAATTCCTGAACATTTAAAACCATGAAAATGCAAGGAAAAATTTTAGTGAAGTAGCTTTAATTGCAACAATGTTGAGAGCAATCAACATGTCTTTGAATCCATGCGTCTTGAAGACACCTTTTTCTCCACAAACATGACTCGCAGATGATAACCAAACTTAAAGTAGATGGAAAGTCTGAGGAGGAAGGAAAGAAGATACTTCCTGTTCCTATGTCGTCCTCTTGAAATAAAAACATTTTACAACTTCATCTATCGTGGTATCAACTTACTTACTATTTATACTCTTATTGATACCAACATTTTGCAGCTTCACTTCCTTCGCCTGGTCTCAAGCCATTGGTTACAAGGAGAGGGCTCAAAGTGAATCGACTTCAAGTGAGACAAGCCTTTGAACAGCTACTACGAACCCCAGACATGCCCGATATCAGTTGTATATGCAGCAGCAATCCCTATGTTAATATTTTGATTATTCAAATCTTGGAACACTGACCAGTTGGATTAAAGAGCATCCTTCAACAATTATTTTGTTTCACCATTAGAGCTTTAATTCTTCTCCAGACTTCAGCACCAATGCACTATCTCCCTGTTCAATCCAAGGCTCTGTGGCTTCAAACCTCCTACTCCCATACTCATTTGTGTTCCATCTGCAGACCTTGCAACGTCCCCATTCTCATCAAGCTAATGCTAATCAAGCTAACGAGTCTCACAGTTTAATTCCCTATTCTCTAAGAAATGAGAAGGGGTGGGGGGAGTGGAGATGAGAGAAGGGGGAAGTGCTTACAATGTTCCTTCCAAAGTTTGATTCTATCTCTCACTCGTCCCAACTGTACCACAACCTCCCCCACGGCCCACAAACTACAGTCACTCCTATATCCTTGCAGGCGTTTCAGTTTTTTCTCCCTGTTACAAGTCGGCTTTCAATATTCATTTTGGTACAGCAGTGCTGATAGTTAATCGATCTGGGATAAGGCAACGGACCCCAGTCCATCAGTTTGAAGTAGACAGAGCTGTGACATCCCACAAACTGGCCCATCTGGCTTTAATTCACATACTCAACCCGCACAGCCAAAAGCTCTGTGTAAATTCACTTTGTTTTAAAACTCACTAGAAATATAACTCAATCCAAAGTCCTGTCCGTGACAAAAAAGATCAAAAATCTTGAAACCTGACACTGGCCTAGTCAGATCTTTAACTTCAATCTTGTACATTTTTGCTCTACTCTTGTTACATGCACAAGGTTTCAAAAAAAAAAAGCAAATCAGTGAAACAGAGAGGCAGAGAATGTAAAAGGGAATGAGAAAAGAGCGTTCTCTCTTAATTTTTTGTCTTTGGACGAGACCACAGCAGATCAATTGGTAATTCAAAAAAGGTTACAGTGAGTTAGACCCTCGACCAAACCTATGGTGATCAGCATGAGGGTAGATCATGAGAAACAACAGGTTATTCCACCCATTAAGTTACATAATACAAAGATCATGTTGCCACAAAATAATACGGCATTTGAGCTAACTTGATCTTGGCCTTATTGACTCCAATACACTGATCCCAAGTATGCTTTCTGGCAAGCCATTCCTGCTGTTGATTACTTTCTATCGAAGAAATGCTTCCTGGCTTCTGTCCACAATCTGCCCTTTACAAGCTTAAATTTGTAACATCTTGCAATGTTACTTTGTCCTGTATGAAATCAAAGTTCTGCACTTGCTTCTCTATCCTTTAAGCTTCTTGTATACCACTTGGAGCCCCTCGGATGAATGTTTTCAAGGCAGAAGAATCCTAAGACTATCTGGTGCACCTAAACACAGGCTTCAATATGGCGAATGAGTCTTACACATTTTTCCAGTAGTGGCGAGTAATCAGGAGCAAGAACCCATTGCTGCTTTCAAGTCTGGGGATAATAACATCAATTGCAGTGACTCTTGTACAGATGGGGCTGGTTTAGCTCACTCGGCTAAATCGCTGGCTTTTAAAGCAGACCAAGCAGGCCAGCAGCACGGTTTGATTCCCGTACCAGCCTCCTCGGACAGGCGCCGGAAAGTGGCGACTAGGGGCTTTTCACAGTAACTTCATTGAAGCCTACTCGTGACAATAAGCGATTTTCATTTCATTCATAAGAAAACTCAGGATAGATCAAACTCAAAATATTCCTGATCTGATAGTTCAGGATCACAGAAAGCGGTGCAGTAACAAAATGAGTCATTGGAAGGGGAACCAGACACGCACCCAGTAAGATTATTCACATAAAACCCAAGGCAGCGTATGAAAATGAATATACCAATTAAATAGTATATGATGGTCCAAATCTTTTGATTTCTGAATTGTCAGAGACTTACCCGAGAGTTGCCTGGGAAATTTAAACTTCTGATGAGCTGCTCCCCTGGATTCTGTGCCGAAGACTTCAATTCTGAGCTTGAGTTGGAGACTTGGGAAGGGTCTGTGCTACACATCTTGATAGTTACCCAGGAAATGTCAGATTAAAATCTCATCTAATACTTAGGTAACCACATAACCAACACCCCCCATGATCCAACCCAACTACACCTTAACCAGACCAGACTAACCTCCTCCCCACAACCAGCCAACTATATCACACCATCTGACTTGAATATTCCCAAGCCACCTGATGAGCCCTTCAACCCGACCACCCCCGTCCTGATGCCCCTTCAACCCGACCACCTCTGACCCAATCACCATTGACCACCAAATGTCTCCCCCCACCCCCACCCCCGACCAGACTCAACTATGTCAAGTGACCATCTAGCAACTCCCCCAACCTGCTCCAACTAACCTCCCCCAACAACTCCACCAACCACCCGACTACCATCTCAACTTAACTATCCCCAAATATAACTGACCCCCACCACCCAATCTGACAACCACCCACCAGTCAGCTGCCCGCCTTGACTAGACCCAAGTAACACGTGACCTGATCACCCTCCACGACCCAACATGACTAACCCCAGCCATCGGACAACCGCCTGAACTATACCCCACTCACACCCACCAGGCACGAATGCCCACTCACCCACAACCACCTCACCCACTCATTAACTCTCTCATCCGTTACATTCATTAATAAAAAACTGGACCTTCCAATCCCGACTGCAGCTAGTGCCGTAAGTGGCCCTTCCCTCTCTTCCCACAACTCTACTGTTCTCTAACAGAGTTCCCTGGGATGCTGCACCGTGCATTTATTTGACAGCTGAGATCGGAATATCCCAGAAGAAATGCACAGTAGCTTCAGTTCGGGAAAATCGTCGTGCGCAGCATTGCCGCTGGTTAGACGATTCAAGTCAACGTCTTTGTTTCTAAATGAAACAGAATTTGAAATAACTGAAAATTTAGGGATAGCTTTCGAAGCAGCTCTCTCAGCAAGTTATCAGCAGTTTGAGAATACTGAAGCACGACAAGCCACAAATGGAATGTAGTTTCCTACCTCTTGGGCCAAACTTATGTAACTTGATGGAATGCCTACAGAAACCAGCCGTTTAATGTTGTAAATCAGATTAAACTAACAATTCCATAATAATCCAAACACAATCTGCAGCACAGATGTGCATTACTCCTTGTACCTCCCCATGCCAGCTCAGGCTAAGGATGCTTGCAAGCATTCTATTGAATCTGTAAGTTTAAAGTTTGGTCTCTTCTTTCCATACTGCATGACAACAACAAAAAAAATTATGTCACACATATGGATTTCATCTGTGGATTTGAACGCGAGTATATTTAAATTTCAGCTCAAGTGTCGTCATTATTGCACACGGAAGAGGGGCAAAATTACTAAATTATGCTGGTTATATGAAGCAAAAGGAAAATTGCTGAAACCAATTGAAGTGCAATTGTGACACAGAATTTAGGCCATTAAGAACACTCAAGTATTCCCAATCTATGTAGTGTACCAAAAGGAATAGCAAAGTCACTGGTGTAATATCTCTGCAGACAAGTTGAAGATGTAGAGTTTATCAAATATTTTGCAAAAGAAAGGAACCCGAGCAAGTAAATTGGAGAGGCAGACAACTTTTAAATCTTCTAAGGTCAGCCTGATTCATGCATTTTCCACAGCAAATAAATTATTTTTACATATCCTCAACTGCACAAAAGTCGTGTCTAAAATCACTTAAAGTTGTTGGATGTATAGATAATGAAAACACATATTTTTACAGCTTGCTATAGTCATGCTGCACTGATTTAAAGCTTTAATGTTAGACAGTTGCAATATGTGACGTATTATAAAGAGATGGGGAAATTTCTGTTCAGAAGTTCAATTTAAACAACCACCTTTTGATGCAAGTTTGCTTTTATGCCGGTAACAGTTTAATTTTCAAAACAGAAAAAAAGAAAGCCATGAAACCGGTCTCTCCCATTTGCCCAGGAGGTAATGTACGACTTGGCACAGCACTGAGCCATACAGACCAGGAAGCTCTCCTGTTTGAGTACTGATCTGGGTTACATCAACTAATCTGTCGTATAATAGTAGGTGCTGTACAGTTATCCGTTACGTTGTCCCTAAAAGGAGAGAAAAATCAATTAAAATTCCCAACCCAGAACACGTTCTGTGATCCTCGCTCCAAATTGGAAATGTGTGGGTCTCAAATGAGAAGAGAATGGTGGACACTGTGATGTCCTCTCCCATAATGTGTTATGCAGCAAATCGATTCATATGCAATACATGATAACAGGCTTTCATACTGCCCTGAAGCAGGAATTAAAACATTAATCAAAGTGCTTGAGGAAAAAATTGTATATTGTGCTAACACATCAAACTCCAAATTACTCTCATAAGCATTTCTCTCAAACAGATGGTATCCGCGATTCAGTTGTTAGCATTACCATCTCTGAGACAGGAGCTTTAGGGCTCAAGTTCCACGCCAGGAGTTTGAGGATAAAAATGGTAGACTGACCCTCCCCTTTCAATCAGTACTGAGAAAGTGCCACTCTGCCGAAGGTGCAGTGTTTCACGTCAGCCAGATAACCATCTGCCCTCTCAGGTAAATATAGAACCATAATGCAGAAGGAGCCATTCGGCCCATCAACTCTGCACTGACCTTCTTAAAAAAACACCCTACCTAGGCCCACTCCTCTGCCCTTTCCCGTAGCCCCACATTTTGACTATGGAAGGAAACCGGAGCAACTGGAGGAAACCCACGCTGACACAGGGAGAAAGTACAAACTCCACATAGGCAGTCACCTAAGGCTGGAATAAAACCCGGGTCCCTGGAGCTGTGAGACAGCAGTGCTGCCGTGCCGCCCAATAAAATAAAACATCCAACGGCACTGTTGTGTTATGTACACTGGGATAACACAGGCTGCAACTCGATGCAGCTTTGACCAAATGATACTCCAGACTTTGAAGTAAGTTCAATGTGATTTATTGACCCATTAGCACAGTTCTCTATGAGTTCGACTCTCCTGCCAATCTTGCTACAGTAACACAGTCTAACTAACCAGTCTGCTCTAAGCCACGTGGTGGGTGTGATGCATCTGATCTGCCCCTGTCCTACCCTCCAAGTGTCGTCTGTGGAAAGAAACAGAGCACGTGTGCCTTGTCCTTATATATGTTTGTGTAATGCTCCCTCGTGGTTGTCTCACCTCTGGGTGTCCTGACTGCTCATTTGTCATGTCCTATTCTATGTTTCATTAGCTGTATGTCTGCATGTCATGACATCTCTGGTGCTCCCTCTAGTGTTTACTTAGTCGTAGTGTATTTACATTAATCCCTTGTGTATTTACAGTGATGCATATCACCACAGGGACTGTTTCAAAGCAGTGGTTATCTCCAATGGCCTGGCCAAAAATGATCCTTCAATCAACATCAACAAAGCAGATTTTCTCGTCATCAACACATTGTATTTGATGGAGCTTGCTGCATGCAAATTGGTTAATGATTTTACAATGGTGACTACATTTCAAAAGTACTTCATGGTTATAAAGCATTTTGGACATCCTGAAGTTGTTAAGGGCACTTTGAAAACAGTTTTAATTCTATCCCCAAAACAAATTTAAGGAGAATCCTTCGGAATGTGGTTAAATTCCTGTAGCATGTAATATGTAACTGGTTCCATTTCTTTCCTGGAACAAGCCTCATGTTTCATCATCTTCCTTTCTCTCGACTAAGTAATCAGTAAAACACAAAGCCCAAGAAAATAAGTTTGAAATAAATTTGAATTTAAGTAGAATTTAAGTGTCTTTCAAATGGAATGAAATAATTTTAGGGAGCGTCAATGAAATGCAGTGTATTCTGGGATTTCTTTTAGTGCCAAAGTCATGAATGAGTTCTAACACGGTATAAACATTCACCTGAGGAAGGAACTGCGCTTCGAAAACTGGTGATTCAAAACAAATCTTTTTCTTTTATGCATTTAGAGTACCCAATTATTATTTTTTTTCCCAATTAAGGGGCAATTTAGCACAGCCAATCCACCTAACCCACACATCTTTGGGTTGTGGGGGTGAAACCCACGTAAACATGGGGAGAATGTGCAAGCTCCACACGGACAGTGACCCAGGGCCGGGATTCGAACCCAGGTCCTCAGCGCCGCAGTCCCAGTGCTATACACTGCGCCACATGCCACACCTTCAAAACAAACCTGTTGGGACTTTAACCTGGTGTTGTAAGACTTCTTACTGTGCTCCCACCCCAGTCCAACGCCGGCAGCTCCACATCATGGTATAAAGAAAGACTAACATTTATTTTATTTCTGAGCTCCAACGTACTTCACAGAAGTGCACAGAAAAAAATAAGAGGTCAAATGAGACTAAAAGTTTAGTCAAAGAGATGGGAGTGAGGAGGGTTTTGGAGGTGAAGATGCAAATTGGCTGAGGCAAGGGATTCCTGAGTGTGGGACATATGCAGTTGAAAAAGGAAGCATAAAAATGGTGGAGCAAAGGGCAGTATACATCAGCTACTGAGAGCCAACCAATTGGGCACAAAGATTAAACATGTCAATTTTATATTTAGTGATTCAATCCCTTCCTTCAAACTTAAAAGAATATTAGTTGCAGGCTTAATTTGTGGTGCATTAATACTCTGTTAATACTAGTGTAGCAATCTTTTTCACAGTACTTCATTGCAGTGTTACTGTAAGCCTACCTGTGACAATAAAGGTTATTATAGTTTCATGACCATTCTGCAAATTAAACAGAGTTACTTCTGTCCTTCATACTGTTGTGTTGGGAGAAGGTCCTTAGCTCATTGTTTGCTGATGCTTCATCATGAGTGATTTTTATTTGTAGTTTTTGTCAATGGTTGTGTGGTAAACCACCGTAGAAGATTATATGTGTATTGTGGTAAACTGCTACTGTATTACATGTAATGTGGTAAACCACTGCCCAATGGCTCCACCTCACCTCGGGCTTGGCATAAAGGTGGCCGGTCTCCGCTTCTGACCCAGTTCGGGATCAGAGGCCAAGAGGCTTTCTGTTTAGCTTATTAAAGCCTCAGTTACATTCACGACTCGTCTTGCGTTCATTGATTGCACATCAATTTAATAAGCTAAACTTCTAAGATGAATTCATCACTCAAGCCTGATTGCCTGGAGCTGGACCCACAGGCAGCCGATGCCACTGCAACATTCGGGCACTGGTTAAGTTGCTTCGAAGCGTACCTCGGATCCTCCACCGAAGATTTCACCGACCTCCAAAAGCACCAGATACTCAACGCACGGGTGAGCCCGCAAGTTTTCCTTTTCATCAGGGACGCCCCCTCGTATACGGAGGCGATAATGCTGGTGAAGGGACAATATGTAAAGTCTGTAAACGAGGTGTATGCTAGGCACCTTCTTGCCACGAGGCGACAACGCCCTGGGGAATCACAAGTGGAATTTTTTGAGGACATTACCAGTGCAGTAGATAACGGGGTGCCGATGGATGTGGTATATCTGGATTTCCAGAAAGCCTTTGACAAGGTGCTACACAAAAGGTTGCTGCATAAGATAAAGATGCATGGCATTAAGGGTAAAGTAGTAGCATGGATAGAGGATTGGTTAATTAATAGAAAGCAAAGAGTTGGGATAAATGGGTGTTTCTCTGGTTGGCAATCAGTAGCTAGTGGTGTCCCTCAGGGATCCGTGTTGGGCCCACAATTGTTCACAATTTACATAGATGATTTGGAGTTGGGGACCAAGGGCAATGTGTCCAAGTTTGCAGATGACACTAAGATGAGTGGTAAAGCGAAAAGTGCAGAGGATACTGGAAGTCTGCAGAGGGATTTGGATAGGTTAAGTGAATGGGCTAGGGTCTGGCAGATGGAATACAATGTTGACAAATGTGAGGTTATCCATTTTGGTAGGAATAACAGCAAACGGGATTATTATTTAAACGATAAAATATTAAAGCATGCCGCTGTTCAGAGAGACTTGGGTGTGCTAGTGCATGAGTCACAGAAGGTTGGTTCACAAGTGCAACAGGTGATTAAGAAGGCAAATGGAATTTTGTCCTTCATTGCTAGAGGGATGGAGTTTAAGACTAGGGAGGTTATGTTGCAATTGTATAAGGTGTTAGTGCGGCCACACCTGGAGTATTGTGTTCAGTTTTGGTCTCCTTACTTGAGAAAGGACGTACTGGCGCTGGAGGGTGTGCAGAGGAGATTCACTAGGTTAATCCCAGAGCTGAAGGGGTTGGATTATGAGGAGAGGTTGAGTAGACTGGGACTGTACTCGTTGGAATTTAGAAGGATGAGGGGGGATCTTATAGAAACATTTAAAATTATGAAGGGAATAGATAGGATAGATGCGGGCAGGTTGTTTCCACTGGCGGGTGACAGCAGAACTAGGGGACATAGCCTCAAAATAAGGGGAAGTAGATTTAGGACTGAGTTTAGGAGGAACTTCTTCACCCAAAGGGTTGTGAATCTATGGAATTCCTTGCCCAGTGAAGCAGTTGAGGCTCCTTCATTCCATGTTTTTAAGGTAAAGATAGATAGTTTTTTGAAGAATAAAGGGATTAAGGGTTATGGTGTTCGGGCCGGAAAGTGGAGCTGAGTCCACAAAAGATCAGCCATGGTCTAAATGAATGGCGGAGCAGGCTCGAGGGGCCAGATGGCCTACTCCTGCTCCTAGTTCTTATGTTCTTATGAATTCCTGCGTGCCTTGCGTGTACTCGGCCTTAACTGTGCTTGCCAAGCGGTATCGGCTACCCAACACATGGATCTGTTGATCAGGGACGCCTCTGTTGCAGGGATTAAATCGAACTACATCCACCAGCGATTTCTAGAAGGGGGTACACTCGGCCTCAAAGAGACATGCAGCTCTCAAACTCACTGGAGGTGGCCTTCCAGAACATGGAGGCCACCACCTCCGACCAAGCGGCACCCTCGTGGGCGCCGCCATCATCCGACTCGAGTGCGGCGCAACCCTGTGCCATGCAGCAGCCCAACGCCGGAAGCCCGAAGTGCTACTATTGCGGCCAAGTAAGCATCGCAGACAACACTGCCCTGCACGGAACGTGATTTGCAACGGGTGTGGGAGGAAGGGCCACTTTGCGAAAGCTTGCCCGGCCCGATCTCTCCCTAAATCTCCAAGGCCCAGCAGTGCTGCCTGCTGGGGCCGCCTCCAACTGCCGTGCCACCCGCCATGTGCGACCTGTGGGCGCCGCCATCTTCGATTTCGGCCGCCATCTTTGACACCATCTTGTACTCCATTCGCCACGGGCGCCGCCACCTCCAACACCATCTCCAACGCCACCCGCCATGCGTGACCCATGGCGGCCGCCATCTTGGGACCACTCCGCAGCCTCCCAGGAGCCCTGCTCACCTGGTCGTACTCTGGCCGCCCCTACCTCGACCGGCCTACCCATCACATTCTGAAGCTCGCCTTCATCACGCTCAACCAGTCCCAGCCTCAGTACCTCACAAAATCTACGATGACCGTCCGGGTCAATGGGCACGAGACGGCCTGCCTTTTTGACTCCGGGAGCACAGACACCCAGATACGGTAAGGCGCTGCTTCCTCCTAATTTTACCCGTGACCCAGAAAATCTCCCTGGCTTCCGGATCGTAGGCAGTAGAAATCAGGGGGTACTGTGTCGCGACCCCTACTGTACAAGGCGTAGAGTACACTAACTTTAAGCTCTATATCCTTCCCCATCTCTGCGCTGCCCTATTACTGGGGCTTGACTTCCAGTGCCACCTCCAAAGCCTTACTCTAAAGTTCGGTGGACCCCTGCCCCACCTCACCGTCTGTAGCCTCGCGACCCTTAAGGTTGCCTCACCCTCGCTCTTTGCTAACCTCACCCCAGACTGTAAGCCCATCGCTACTAGGAGCCCGGGGCAGGGCCTTTATCAGGTCAGAGGTCCAGTGACTCCTACATAGGGGATCATTGAGGCTAGTACCAGCCCCTGGAGAGCCCAAGTGGTGGTCGTCAAGACTGGGGAGAAGCACCGGATGGTCATTGGCTACAGTCAGACCATCAACCGGTACACGCAGCCCGATGCATATCCCCTCCCCTGCATATCTGACATGGTCAACCAGATTGTGCAGTATTGAGTCTTCTCCACAGCTGACTTGAAGTCCGCGTACCACCAGCCTCTACCACTTCCTCAGGGTTCCCTTCGGCGTCACCAATGGGGTCTCGGTCTTCCAACGAGAAATGGACCGAATGGTTGACCAGTACGGGCTGCGGGCCACTCTCCCGTACTTAGATAATGTCACCATCTGTGGCCATGACCAGCAGGACCATGACGAAAACCTCCGGCACTTCCTCCACACCGCTAAACTCCTTAACCTCACCAACAAGGAGAAATTTGTTTTCCGCATAACCCGCCTAGCCATCCTTGACTGCATTGTGGAAAACAGAGTCCTAGGGCCTGACCCCGACCGCATGCGCCCCCTCATGGAACTCCCCCTCCCACACTGTCCAAGGCCCTGAAGAGATGCCTGGGGTTCTTCTCTTACTATGCCCAGTGGGTCCCCAATTATGCGGACAAGGCCTGTCCACTTATTAAATCCGCCATTTTTCCCCTGACGGCTGAGGCCCGCCTGGCCTTCAACCACAACAAGGCAGATATTGCCAAAGCCGTGATGCATGCTGTGGACGAGTCCATTCCGTTCCAGGTGGAGAGCGATGCGTCGGACTTTGCTCTGGCCGCTACCCTCAACCAGGCGGGCAGGCCCATGGCTTTCTTCTCCCGTACCCTCCATGTCTCTGAAATTCGACACTCCTCCGTCGAAAAGGAAGCCCAGGCCATTGTAGAAGCTGTGTGACATTGGAGGCATTACCTGGTCGGCAGGCGATTCACTCTCCTCACTGACCAACGGTCGGTTGCCTTCATGTTTAACAATACATAGCAGGGCAAAATCAAGAACGACAAGATTCTGAGATGGAGGATCGAGCTCTCCACCTACAACTACAAGATTTTGTACTGACCGGGGAAGCTCAATAAGCCCCCAGATGCCCTATCCCGCGGTACATGCGCCAGCGCACAAGTAGACTGACTTCAGGCCCTCCACAATGCCTCTTGTCACCCGGGGGGTCACCCATTTTATTCACTTTATCAAGACTCGCAACCTCCTTACTCCATCGAGGAGGTCAGGACCGCGACCAGGGACTGCCAGGTCTGCGCGGAGTGCAAACCGCACTTCTATCGGCCAGACAGAGCGCACCTGGTAAAGGCTTCTTGCCCCTTTGAGCGCCTCAGCATCGACTTCAAAGGGCCCCTCCCCTCCACTGACTGTAGCGTGTACTTCCTCAACATTGTCGACAAGTACTCAAGATTGCTCTCTGCCATCCCATGCCCTCTGCCACCGTCATCAAGGCCCTGCATAGTCTCTTCACCTTGTTCGGGTACACCACCTACATCCATAGCGATCGGGGTTCCTCCTTCATGAGCGCCGAGTTGCGTCAGTTCCTGCTTAGCAAGGGCATTGCCTCAAGCAGGACGACCAGCTACAACCCCCGGGGCAATGGACATGTGGAGAGGGAGAACACTACGGGTCTGTAAGGCCATCCTCCTGGCCCTATGGTCTAGACGTCTCTCAGTCTCCCGCTGGCAGGAGGTCCGCCGCGATGCACTCTACTCCATCCGGTCGCTCCCGTGCACTGCCACCAATGAGAGCCCTCACAAACGTATGTTTGCCTTCCCCAGGAAGCCCACCTACGGGGTCTCGCTCCCATCCTGGCTGACAGTCCCAGGGCCGTCCTCCTCCGGAAGCATGCGTGGTGTCATAAATCAGATCACCTCGTCGAGAAGGTCATGCGCCTTCATGCCAATCCACAATATGCCTACGTGGCACACCATGACGGGCGACAGGACACAGTCTCCCTCTGGGATTTGGCACCTGCAGGTTCCCCAGCGACCATCACCACCACCCCCGACCCTACACCGTCTCCCTCCACCACTACCCAGCTACTTCAAGATCTGGCACCCGCAGGCCCACCAGCGACCATCACACCCCCCCCCCCCCCACCACCGACTCAACAACTGGGTGAAGAAGAGGACAACACGTTCCCGGACGTGCAGGTCTCGACACCAGTGTCCACACCACAGCCGGGACTGAGGCGATCACGGGGGAAGGTCAAGGCCCCCAACAGACTTGATCTTTAAGCCCACTTCACCCCCGCAGGACTCTTTTTTTTTTAAACAGGGGGTGAATGTGGTAAACCACTGCAGTATATCATATGTGTATTGTGGTAAACTGCTACTGTGTTACATATAATGTGGTAAACCACTGCCTAATGGCTCCGCCTCCCCCCCGGGCTCGGTATAAAGATGGCCGGTCTCCGCCTCTGCCGCAGTTCAGGATCAGAGGCCAGGAGGCTTTCTGTTTAGCTTATTAAAGCCTCAGTTACGTTCACTACTCCTCCTGTGTTCATTGATGGCACATCAGGTTGTCTGCCATTGCCCCGTTCTCAGGGGCACTGTGAGGAAGCAGTTTGCTTCAGATGTAACAGAAACTGATCCTGCGCAGTTGAAGCTAATCTGGGCCACATGCTAGCCATCTAGCTGACAGAGCTTGCCTCCTAGTTTACAGACAGACATTAGAAAACAGTTTGAATTTTTGTGTCAGATTTATAGATAATTTGCATCAGGGATTAAAAGAAAATTCACAGAACACCACTAAAATCGAAAAATAATTTGAAATTGCATATTTTAATCTTTGCGCATTTCTTACATACACATTTAAATATATGCGCAGCACAGATTTCTATCCCATGCCATTTTGTTTGGAACTGATTGCCATATTTTGTGTCCCTGTCTCCAACCCTGACTAAGACCCACATGGCATCCCATGGGGTCAATCTGCACTAAACACAGGAGTCTGAATAATCAGAGCCATAATCAAAAATTTACATCACTATCACGAGAGAAAAAGTGCTGGAACATTAATGGGATTACGTAGTTGATAATCTCCATGAGCCGATGGACTGAATCCTGAGGTCTGAAAAGGATCTGCAGAGATAGATTTAGATTTATTGTCATGTGTACTAAGGTACAGTGAAAAGTATTGTTCTGCATACAATCCAGGCAGATCATTCCATACATGAAAAACATAGGACATACGATAAATACATAGACATAGAGAATGCATTGTTCCTGTCACAAGTTACTTTGCTTCTCCATATGGATACAAAAGTTAAAATCCTCCATTAAAACCACTCTGCCTTTACCACGTGCTAATCTAGTCTCTGTATTTATATATGGCACCACTTTGCAGCTGCTATCAGGAATCTTAATGTACAACTTGCACTACACCTAAAAACTTTTTCTACATCTTAATTTTACATAAAATCGCCACTGTTTGCTTGCTTCAGTGTCACAGAATTGTAACAGCACAGGAGATGGCCATTTGGCCCATCATGTCTAAGCCAGCTCTCTGAATAAGCATTTTCTTTATGGCCATTCTCTTGCATTCTCTCCATAACCTGGTGCACTCACATTCCCTTTTGAATACTTTGATTGAACTTACCTTCACCATACACACATATATTGTTTTTGCTTCTTTCACCAATTACTTTAAATCTGTAACCCCATTCTCAAGCCTACATGATTTTAAATACCTTTTTATAAAATCTCTTCTCAGCATTCTTTTCTCAAAGAAAACAGTCCTAATTTCTCCACTCCATCTTCATAACTGATGTTCCTCATCCCTGTGAACAATCCTCATTACTGTTTTCTACACACTGTCCCATACCTTCACAGCCTTTCTAAAATGCAGCACCCAGAACAGGTCACAATACTCCAGGTGAGGCCGAACTAGTGTCTTTACAAGTTCAACATAGGGTCCTTACTCTTTTACTCTGTCTAACCAGCACCACCCACATCCCATAAATTAATTTTTTTTTTTTTTTTTTAAACGGGCAGGCTGGCTGCTTGCTGGTGCTTCTCCTGCTGCTGGGTAAGTGCAGGCAACGGGATGGATGAGGGAATTAAGTGGGTATAAATTGCCTACTGGATTTAATGCGCTGCCCTCAAACCTATCAGTGGGGAGTGCTAAATCCAGCCGTGGCATTTGTCTGCTTGGACCACGCACCCTAATCTATCCTTCTGCTCCCACCTTTTACTCGTATATTTCTGATTTCTCTCCAGTTTTAATTACATGTTTCTGAATTTTCCTATACTTGTATTGCCCAAGCACAATTTCTGACCAACAATTATTTACACTCCCTTTAGTACCCAAGAAACATTCCCATTTCTTCATTTACTAGTTTTATGTTCTCAGGGCCATCCTATTGATCATATTTGCTGGGACCCTTATCCCAGCACAGTTCAGGTAGAGCCCAATCGAACACGACAGTTCCTTCCTCTCCCAGTAGTGGTGCCAGTGCCCCATGAAATGCAGTCTCTCTTCCCAATTCCTTCAGACATAGAATCCCTAATTTGCTCACTTTATCAGTTGCTCGAATAATAATTGTAACTTATGTTGACGCATTTATCATTTCTTTTACAGGTCCTGAAGTTTGAAGTT
Organism: Scyliorhinus canicula; assembly: GCF_902713615.1. Taxonomy (NCBI): domain Eukaryota; kingdom Metazoa; phylum Chordata; class Chondrichthyes; order Carcharhiniformes; family Scyliorhinidae; genus Scyliorhinus; species Scyliorhinus canicula. The sequence goes on along the minus strand of NC_052164.1, from coordinate 47,603,535 downwards.
AACATTCTAAATCAGGCATTGTCAAATTCGGCGGCGTGGATCCGTCCGTCGCGGCGCTCGCGATTGCGCAAATCAGTGCGCAACAGCCGCTGTTAATAACGCTGGCTACAAGCAGCCTTCAAAATGGGCGTGAACGTGTAAAGAAAATGCGACCGCATTGCGCATGCGTGCCAGATCATCGGCGCGCATCGATAATTGAGCACGCATGCGCAGTGCGGCCGCTTTTTTAAAAAACTGTCGCAGCTTTTAGTTTTACAAGTTCGAGGGAGTTTTATTCATTTAATTTTTAATTTTTTCATTTATTTTATTCATTTTATTTTTAATTTTTTTTACAAGTTCGGGGGGGTTTTATTTGATAACATTTTGCAGGAAAGAAATGCAGAACTTTGGACAGGTGGAGTACATTAGCCATTACACCTCAATTAAATAAAAGAGCCAGGAAAATATTAAATAGCTGCAACCAGAATTAAAATACATCTGAGTTTTGAAAAAGGTTTAGCAGATGCTGAAGACATTTACTGAATGCCCAGGGCGTTAAGATGATAAATAAATTAGTAACAGTGTATTTATTATATGTTTCTTTCCTATTTTGAGCCATACACCCCTCCAGAGAATTCACAGTAGCAACAGGAGAGAGAGACTGCCATCACTTTTCAATAATCAGGCCATTGCCACAATTTCTCCTGGTTTGAATAGAATAATTCAGTCAATCCCACCTCCCGGTCATCCCACAGGAAGCGAAGAAATCCATTTTGCACCTTTAAACTGTTTCTATCTTTGAACTGTACAGTACTTAAGAGAAAAGAAAAGAAATAAATACAAAAATCTTAATTTTCAGGAAAAGGAAGTGACTGCCACCGTAGCTTTCACCCTCTAGTAGAAACACACAGTAGACATTTGTCATGAAGAAAAATAGGTCTATGTCTGGATATTGTCAAGAATGTAAGATTTTATCAGATTTTTATGTTTTAAACTCTCTCTTGAATTTAAATGAAATGGAGGATTGGAAGATTGTTATAGAGGGGGCCAGGTTGTCTTACTGGGGAGAAAGATATTTGAGATACCCACACCTGCAAACAATAACCAGGGCATATGTACTAATAGTGGGTAGACTGTCAACCTACAGGTCACAGGGAGGTTTTAGGAATGTTGGGTTTTGAAATAGAAAATAAATTGGTTATTTAATCTCAAGATAGAATGGAGTTGGGGTTCTAAAGGGAAGCTAATCAAATGTTCTACCTGGATACAAGTTTCATGTGGAAATGGGCTTTTGGGTGTGGGGGGGGGGGGGGTTAAGAGAGGGGGACCAGGCCATTGTAGTATTGGTTCACAGAATATTCTTGACTTATCCCTGAATTTCAGAAAAGATCAGTCTGCAAGAACCTGGAAGAGAACGAGAGATCAGAAAGACAGGAGGCCACTAGTATTGTGCCTTAATCAGCGAAAATGCTTGCTCTGTTGGCCACCATCTGACGCACGGTAAATTAATTACCAAATGGCTATAACTTATTTTGTTTAGCTGAAAAAAGTACAGTGTGTGTACATGTTCCTTCTGGGTGGCACGGCTGCATCACCATATTGCACCATAGCGCCAGGGTCCCAGGTTCGATTCCCGGCTTGGGTCACTGTGCAGAGTCTACACGTTTTCCCCATGTCTGTGTGGGTTTCCTCCGGGTGCTCCGGTTTCCTCCCACAAGTCCCGAAAGACGTGCTGTTAAGTAATTTGGACATTCTGAATTCTTCCTCCGCGTACCCGAACAGGTGCCGGAATGTGGCGACTCGGGACTTTTCACATGACTTTATTGCAGTGTTAATGTAAGCCTACTTGTGACAATAAAGACTATTAATTAGAACATGTACACACATTGCATCTGTCTTAATATATGTAGCTTCAGTAGACCTAAATGTGCCAAACCAGGAGTCGAATGGACTATCTTAAATTGGTTGTCAGTGTAATTTTTACCACACAGAGGATTATTTAGCAAATATTGTCTAATTGTAGAATCACATCTAATTTAGAACATTTTGTTTTGAGTTTTGCAAGCATGAGCTGGTTGAGTACTGTCTGTATCTTGGCCATTGCGAACAGCTGCTTGTTACGATCCATAAGTCATTCAGATGTATGGCCGATACACCTAGCATCACACTGGCACCGAAATTCATATACCACATTTGTGTGATAGGACAGAACATCTTTTGGCTTGATGGCAGCATCCTGTTAGTGGTGAATACCACTCGTGTTGCTACTGCACGATCACATCCAAACAAAGCGAGCTGAAACAATCTCTTCTCCTCGGTCCCCTGCTGTACTACCATAATGTTCACCAATCACACAAACACACTGGCCTTATTATGTACCAGGTAGACTGCATTTTAAATACCTTGCAAGCCTCCTCTTGAGGAAGGAAGATGTAGATGATGGAAATCGTAATCGGCTTCAATGTGCCAGCTCAGCCTTCAGCCAACTGAGGAAAACAGTAACAGGATCTGGTTCCAAGGCTATGTTTTACTGGGAAGCAATGCTCCTATATGCTTTGGGACTTGGACACCCGCAGCTAGCACCTCAAGGCACTTGGAGTAGTACCACCAGTGATGCCTTTGCAAGATCATCCAAATTCAGGGACAAGAAGGTGGTCCAACAGCAGTGTTCTCTCCTAAGCCAATATGTCCAGCATCAAGGTGCTAATTATTCAAAACCAGCTCCACTGGGAAGGATATGTCATTCTGCCTAAAATCAGACACCCAGTTCAGAACTCAGTTGCAGCAAGCGACGCTCAGGAAGACAATGGAAATGCTTCAACAATGTCCTCAAAGCATCACTGATGAGATCAAACATCCTTTCCAACTCATGGAAGCCCTGGATTGTGATCAATCAAAACAAAGGTACATTCAGGAAGGCATCAAAGGTATCGAGAGACTTCATTGGGAACACACAGGGTAGTATTTAATGGAAGCAATGGTGTTCTTATCTGTTAACTAGAAAGTCAGACAATGCCCCACATAGCGTCTTAAAGGGAATGCTTGTTGAATGAAGTGCCACAAGCACTGAGAGCCGAGGGAGGTGGTGGTCAGAAGCACAAGCTGGGGGTAGGTGTCACAGGGCCGAACCTGTACTTTCTGATGTCAGGTTCCTCAATGAGGCACTGAGTGCCCTTGAACTGGGAGCCCGTAAGCAAACTTGTACATGTTACCCAAATGGTAAGACCTTTCCCCACCCCACGGGCACAAGGGGGAGGCCCTTAAGGGCATTAATTGCCCATGTAAGGGCTTCAATTGGTGATGGAGTGGGAAAGCTGTTCATGAGTAATTTTGTCATGGACTTAATCAGGGTGGAGGCAGGAAGGCAGTGAAGCCCTTCTGCCTGATTAAATGTCTCATGCCATCAAAACAACATGGGACAGGGCTTTAAATCCTGCCCATAAAGATGGAGTCAAGGCATTGAAGAGAACACACAAACCTCACAACTCATCTACCTGACCCTCAAGCACCACCTCCCCAACTGCAGCTGCCTGCAGGTCTCACATTGACTTATCAGCCATTTCAGAACCCATTGAACCAGAGTAGAAGAAAGTGATCTTCAACCCAGAAGAAAAGGAGATTGCTGTGCACGTTCACCAAGGCTAGCTTCCTGTAGATGGATAATGTCATCCCATCAGAGGTGCAACTATTACAATGGTCAACTTTAAAGGCAGCTATCAAATAAGACCACTCAGTAATTCAGTCCGGCTGCAACAATTTGTTAGGCGCACAGCAAAGACCCAACTGATTTGTGCTAGTTGGGAAAATGACATTCTTTGGAATACACCACTGACTGGTCCAATTTCACTGATCCACTTTCATAAAAGTGGGAATGCAAAGATGGCTGCTATCATGACACGTCAAATTCTTAAATACGAACAATCCCTTTGAGAGAAAATTAAACTTAAAACTTCTCAGTAAACCTGGCCGAAGGCAAGAAACCAATGGTCTGCCTGTAACAGCGCCCCAAAATATATTGGTTCCTCCTTGGCTTGTAGCTGGGACTTATTATAATTGACTATGAATTTCGAACAGGACTGCAACCAATATCTGGGCTGGCCCAAACAGGCCTGGGTTTATGAAATGGACCTCATGGAAATGGATGGCATGGCGGCACAGTGGTTGCTTCACAGCGCCAGGGTCCCAGGTTCGATTCCCGGTTTGGGTCACTGTTTGTGCGGAGTCTGCACATTCTCCCCATGTCTGCGTGGGTTTCCTCCGGGCGCTCCGGTTTCCTCCCGCAAGTTCCTAAAGACGGGCTTGTTAGGTTAATTGGACATTCCCTCAGTGTACCTGAACAGGCGCCGGAGTGTGGCGACTAGGGGATTTTCACAGTAACTTAATTGTAGTGTTAATGTAAGCCTACTTGTGACACTAATAAAAATTATTATTGAAATTATATTTTTGAGAAGTAGCCTGTGACATAAATATTATTTGAACAGAGGGATCCTATAAAAGGATCACAGCAAGTGTCGCAAAAAGGTTGTGGTCGAACTGTGATTTGGCATGGTTTGGTCCACCTTTTAAACTATCTATTTTTGAAAGCCATCCTTGCCCCAGCACACACTCCACTTTATTCTTAGAACAATTCAGCAATTTCTTACCTGGCCCTCAAAAATACTTTCCAAGTAAAATTCCAAGTAAAAGTGTACCAACTGCTCCCGCTCCCATACAATTATATTAGTCTGCAAACCAATATGTCAAAAGCCACTGCACCACTGCTTTCTAAGTCCAGGGCTTGCCCTGCTGTATCCTGTAGCATTCATAAGTATCTAAAAGAGAGATTTGCTTCCTTATCACAGATGAGACATCAAATCCTGAATCTGCATGACGAAGCACACCAACAGCATTATACTGAAGATTCAGGGATTTATTGTGCTACTCTGTAGAATGGTTAAACAAGTAAACGCTAACAAGAAAATAAGAAACAACTTAGCGAACAATGTAGTCCAAATTAAAACACAAGAAGAAAAAGCGTAAAAGGACACAAAGTAAATACGAGTGAAATAAAATGAAAAAATACTTATAAATCCTAAAAAATTGCAACCCGGAAATAATATTTAGAGTCGGACTTGGATACATCCACGTAATCCTTGAACTTAAACATTAGCATGGCTTCCGACAGCACCCTCAAATAGTGTACTCTGATTCGGTGCTACTTCTGACCAACCCTGTTGCATACATCAGCAAAACATGCATATTCATATTTCCGCCTTTTTCAAATGCCAGAGATAACTGGGAGGCTGAAATAGGATAAACCATTGACTGTTGCAGAACAACGATTGACACAACTTTTAAATTATCTGGTTAACATAGAGCACAGGCGGCTTCTGGTGGCGGCCATGGTTTAAGCGGTCGTACATTTGGCAGCTCCCCCTCGAGGCTGTTTTTTTTGGACCTCTTCCAGGAAGTCAGGCTCCACTGGTGGGACTGGTGGATGGATCCACGGACCAGCAGTGAGTCGAGAAGAAGGGAGCAGGTGAATCTTTGCGTGCCAAAGGGCCTGCGCTGGCATACCCAATGGTTGATGGACCAACTGGTGGACTTCTTAAACGACAAATTCAGCCAGCAAAGGAGAGGCCCAAAAGGACCTAGCTAGACTGCAGATCTGGTGAAGTCAGGAATCGATCGAGTGGAGCAGAGGCTGGAGTTCCAGAGCCAAGCTATTTGGAAAGTGGAGGAGGCGGTGGGGGAGCACAAGGAGCAGTTGGCTTTGTTGGCGGCCGATGTAGGAGTAATGCGGGAGGCCCAGAAATGGCTACAGGAGAACGTTGGGGACCTTGAGAACCGCCTCCGGAGGCAGAACTTGAGAATTGTAGGGATGCCTGAAGGCACCGAGGGAGCGGATGCTGCCACCTATGTGGCCATAATGCCAGAAAAGCTGATGGGAGAGGGGGCCCTTGACTGACCTCTGGATGTCAGCTGAACACACAGGGAGCTGATGAGAAGGCCGCAGGCGAACAACCCGAGGACATTGGAGGGCAATGGTGGTGCGTCTTCACCGGTTCCTGGACAAGGAAAAGATTCTGAGAAGGGCAAGGCAGATGAGGATATGCACCTGGAAGGGGAGTGAGCTGCGAGTCTATCAGGACCTGTGACTGGATCTGACGAAGAGGAGAGCCAGGTTTAACCGGGTGAAGGCTGCCGTCTTTAAAAAGAGGAAGTTCGGGACGTTGTACCCGGCTCGTCTCTGGGTGACTTTTAACAACAGAGAGCACTATTTTGGAACATCAGAGAAGGCAATGGAGTTTTTGAAAGAGAATGGAGTGGCAGGTGAACAAGGACATTGAACTGTGGAGGAGGGGTGTGGAGATGAATGTTGGGGTGTTTTTTTTTGTTCCCGTTTTTTGGTAATTCCTGTAACTTTTCTCCTCAGAGATGTTTCGATGCGATTGGGGGGGGGGGGGGGGGGGGGGGGGTGCACCTTTTGTGCTTTCTTTCTCTTGTAGCATTGTTGGTTGCAAAGTGTGCGAGGGGGAGGTGGGGGGATAAATCCATGAGGGTAGGTGGTACAGGCTGGTGCCATGGAACATGAGGGGCTGAATGGGTCAGTCAAAGGGTCAAGTGTTTCCACACATCTGAGGAGTTTCAAGGCGGATGTGGCCTTTTTGTTTTTACAAGAAACACATTTGAAGATCGGAGACCAGGCAAGGCTAAGGAAATGGTGGGTACGGCAGGTTTTCCATTGAGGGTTAGATAGGAATACGCGAGGGGTGGCAGGGCTGGTCAATAAACATGTGGCATTTGAGGTGGGGAATATGGTAGCGGAGTCGATAGGGGAGGTTCGTGATGGTAAGTGGGAAGTTGGAGGCGTGCCAGTGGTCCGAGTAAATGTTTATGCCCCAAACTGAGATGATGTGGAGTTCATGAGGCGAGTATTGGGGAAGATCCCGGACTTCGACTCACACTGGCTGATTATGGGTGGGGTCTTCAAAACGGTAATTGATCTGGGGTTGGACCGGTCAAGCCTGAGGTCAGAGAGGGTGTCGGCGGTGGCGAAGGAGCTGAAGTGAATCATGGAACGCATGGAAGTTTGGGAGGCCGAGGGCAAAGGAGTTTTCATACTTATCCATAAAAGAGATTGCAGATTCTGGAATCTGAAACCAAAGAAAAATGCTGTATAATCTCAGTAGGTCTGGCAGCATCTGTCGGGAGAGAAAATAGCTAACATTGAGTCCAGATGACAAAGGGTCATCTGGACTCGAAACTTTAGCTCTTTTCTCTCCCTACAAATGCTGCCAGACCTGCTGAGATTCTTCAGCATTTTCTCTTTGGTTTCATACTTATCCCATGTGCACAGGGTTTATCTCAGATTGAGTTTTTTTGTGGTTGGTGAGTCGCTGCTGGTGGGGGTGGTGGACTCAGGATATTCGGCGATCGTGGTTTCAGACCATGCGCCGTATTGGCTGGGCTTGCGAGTGGATCGCGGGCGGGGTGGGGGGTTTCAGTGGATGCTGGATGTAGGATTACTAGTGGAGGAGGTGGAATGTGAGCAGGTGAGGGCCGCCATCCGGGGGTACATGGAACTAAACAACACAGGTGAGGTCTCGACCGCGACACTGTGGGAGGCACTCAAGGCAGCGATTAGGGGGGGAGTTTATATCAATTTGGGCGCACAGGGAGAAGTAGGAGCGAGCAGAGATGGCAAGGTTGGTGGACAAAAGTTTGCAGGTGGATAGGAGGTACTCAGAGGGCCCAGAGGCGGGATTGCTGAAGGAAAGGCAGAAGCTCCAGATGGAGTTTAGGCTGGTGTCCACAAAGATGGCAGTGGGGCAGCTGCGGAGGGCTAGGGGTGCAGTGTACGAGTATGGGGAGAAGGGTAGTAGGATGCTGGCCCACCAGCTCAGGAGGCAAGAGGTGGCGAGGGAGATTGGTAGGGTTGGACGGGCTGGAAGTCCCCAGGGCAGAGCAGGGCCAGGTAGTGGGCTGGGAGCACCCATTGAACTGGTGAAGGTGAAAATGAAATGGAATGACAACCGCTTATTGTCACAAGTAGGCTTAAAATGAAGTTACTGTGAAAAGCCCCCAGTCGCCACATTCCGGCGCCTGTTCGGGGAGGCTGGGCTACGGGAGGAAGCTCTGAGGAGGGTGAATGCATCATCTTCGTGCACTAGGCTGAGTCTCATTCATTTTAAAGTCCACAGGGCGCACATGACGGTGGCTAGAATGAGTAAGTTCTTGGAGGGAGAGGAAGATAGGTGTGGGCTACAAACCATGTGCGGGTTGTGGTTGTTGGTTACTTATTTATCACAGAATTTACAGTGCAGAAGGAGGCCATTCGGCCCATCGAGTCTGCACCGGCTCCTGGAAAGAGCACCCTACCCAAGATCAACACCTCCACCCTATCCCCATAACCCAACCCAACATGAAGGGCAATTTTGGACATTAAGGGCAATTTATCATGGCCAATCCACCTAACCTGCACATCTTTAGACTGTGGGAGGAAACCGGAGCACCCGGAGGAAACCCACGCACACACGGGGAGGATGTGCAGACTCCGCACAGACAGTGACTCAAGCCGGAATCGAACCTGGGACTCTGGAGCTGTGAAGCAATTGTGCTATCCACAATGCTACCGTGCTGCACATTTAGTTACGATGTGATCTCCTATCCGTTCTCTTTTTAGTCTTGGTTGTGTTTAATGTTTATTTATAAATGCCTGAATAAAACTATTTGTAAAAATAAACACAGAGCACAGCCAAAAGGAAGGCTCTGGAAATAAATATTTTCCTATCTACCAAGAGGTAGAGGCTACAGATTAACTGAAGACGAGAATGCATGCAGTGGTGGAATTCAAATGTCTAAGTACTTGAGTAAAATTCTGTTTGCATAATCACTCCAAGCAACGCAAGCCTGGCGATTTCAATCTGCTAATTGATACCCTAAAGATTAAATCCATAATTCAAGTCGAAAGTGAAAATTTCAAAGTTCCAATGTTGCAATTATTGTAGAAAAGGGGATGTGACAGCTAATATTGTCAGGATTTTGCAGCCAGCGGCAAAGGAACAGCACTTGACGCTCACACCTTGCTGTCCACAAAGATTTAACAGGTTGTAAAAAAACACAGGAGTCCTTTTTCAAGCGCCAGTTTGAATTCAACGGCTTCAACACGATCTGTAGTGTCGGTGATAATAGCAAGCAGCAGGGAGACTGATCATCAATTCGCTTCATGAATTCTCACAAAACAGAATGCTAAAAATAGAATATGTAGGCTGCATTTAAATCATTGCACAGAAAAAAATAAAGATCAGAATATACACATGGGATTAAGGGAGAAACTTAAATTTATAAACATATAATGTTTACAATTATTTTAACAAAAATCCACAACATTTGCACTTCTGAGGGAATGAGACGCCACACTTATAAAACTAATTTCTCAGGGCTAGATGAGCTATTCAGCAGTATTTGTGATTTATTATAAATCCAGTTTCTGATTAAACAAGAACCATATTTTCCTTTGATCTTAAGAGTGCTTATCATGCATTAAGAGTTACTTCCATCCAGATTCCATCAACAAGAACTGAAAAAGAATACGCAGTATAGTAGGAGGATATTTCCGACAGCAACTTCTGGTTTTCTGCATTTAATTATGTCAGAAGTTGTCAGTTTTACCTAGTAGTGACAATAAGTGGCAGCAGCCTCATCGTTATTAGTGCAGAAAAATCCATGTCAGCATACTTTGTCAAGGTAGCTTAGTTGTTTATAATTTGAAGTACTTTTTCCTTTTGCTTCCTACATTATTTTGATGACTAAACCCAAAATATTTGGATAAAGCTGCTAAGTTCCAGGCCATTTGAAACTTCCACTCAAGACAATGTTCCCCAATTTTCCTTGTGGCAGTGGGAACAGAAGAGGAAAGCTCACACAAATTATGCTGATATAGCAATTTCTGACAAATTGAGATAAATCAAAATCAATTTCATCTCATTGTCTCAATGAAAATAAACAGCTACATCCCTGCAGTTAACTTCATATGGTCTCTTGACCCAAGCTCGGAAAAGTGAAACCAAGAAATTAGAAAGCATATGGATAAAAGCATCAACTAACTTTCTCAACGTCATTGGTTGTATTTGTATCATTCATGGTGAAAGTGTATTGGAGCTAGAAATAAGAAGCATAATTCATGTAGTGATACTCGTTAATAAGAACTGCTCAACATATTTATTGACCGAACCCAGCAATCTCACAGTCATGTCAATTTGTAGTCTTCACAAAACAAAAAAGGTAAGTATCTTAGCAGAGTTCAACATTTAATATTTTAAAATCCAGTTATTGGCTTCAAATGATTAGAATACGAAAAGTATGCATTTTTCAGAAGTTGGACCAAGAATTCAGCACTGGCTGGCAGGCTAACTCTAACATGCTGACCTGAAATCCAGACCATTTTACTTCTTATGCCGAATTACCAAAATCGAAGCCTATATCTTACCTAAATCCAATGGAAATAATATTGAGGTTGGCAGTTGGGAGTGCAAAATCATGTGGTAATAAGCCACACTTAATATAATATTAGAGATGGAGGAGCTACTGTGAACCGATCAAGGTGTGGGATAGAAGACAAAGCCCAGGGCAGGAGAGGTGGAGAGGCTCTTTGTGGAGCGGAGGGGAGTACTTGTGCTCCTCTTTGCCCACAAGGACTGCTTCAAAAGGTTTTAAAAGTTGTATGTGCATGGATCACTTGCACATCCCACAGAGCCATCCCAGATTAGTTCCTCAAGGTGTGCAGTATCAGGAGGTTAAAATGACGGTCTTTGAATTGAGTTTACAACCCTGATCTTTGCATCTCAGTTAAATCTTCAACTACCTGGGGCAAGAACCTCTGACATTGAGAGAGAGGGGGGGGGGGGGGGGGGGGGGAGGAGGAGGAGAGAGAGAGAGAGAGAAAGAAAGAAAATTGTACAATCTATGCAGTTATCAGGAAAATTATAAAGTAAAGCCAAATTAAAGTAACAAGAATCAGTGGAAAATCGGAATTATGGTGATTAAAACTAAAATATAGATTTGTGAACACAGGCAAGCCATTGTTTTAACTACAACCCATAAATATTGTGGTTTGAGTTCAACACAGGTTAAATACAATTAATATTTGTTCACGTAACTAGTGGCATTGCACTTTCAGGCATGAGTGTCATTTGCTATGCTTTGTTGGTGAATACCAATGAGAAATGATTTTACAGGGAAATTACAACTTCAACAGCTCATTACAAGGATGTCTGCCCAATCCAGTATGCAGAATTGTCAGCTGGTTATGCACCAAATGGCATTTCTAATTTTCCTGCTTAACTGACAGGAATCTTATATTCTTCCCGACAGCTGCAACACAGTATCCTCTTTGTACGAGCGAGTTTAGTGCCTCAAAATTAACATGTCTTCAGGCTTTATGCCAAAGCCACAAGAAAAACACGAAAACTCCCATGCCTACATTTTCTGCAATTAGTACTGACAAATTGATGATGTACTGAATATTCTAGATTTCTGCAGAAAGCAATTTTTAAAACAGTGTTATATGTATTGAATCTCAACCTTTCTTTTGAGATAAAAGGCATTGCAGATCTGCAACAAAAATAGAAAATGTTGAAAATAAGTCCATCAAGATCTGAAAAGTCAAAAGGGTTTTTTAAAATTTCAGATGTTGACAACCTGCTGTATATTTTCAGCATTTCCTGCTTTAATACAACTGACAGTGCATTACAAATCAAAGCATCAAAATCGTTAAGTATCAGGTTAAACCAAGAATTCAATTTGTCGATACTTTGTGTAAACCAGGCAACACACTATATTTAATACATGAACAACTGTATCCCACTTTTCATCTTTCCAATAATGAATTCATTGTGCTCACCTCACAACTGCAGCAGTCTCAGCTTCTCCCAGCATCAATGCACACCCACAGGTAACAGGCTGATGGTAACAGCTGGAACGTTCAATCGCTGGAGCACAATCAAATCCCACGGGTCCGTACTAACCCATAAAAGCTGGTTTGCTCCCTTGCGGGTACCGTAAAAGATTTTAACTGCTGACAATGGCTCTCACAAATGCTAGAGTGACAGTCTGCTTTAAATATGCCCTTGCTATGCTAGGACTTTTGCATCACATTCATACCTGATTTAGAATCCTGGTGGTGTGAAATCCTAATATAGAGCCACAAACTCCAACTGCCTCTGAAATGTTTTGCTTCCAGCAAGACTGCACTATCCCCATCTGCTGTTCTACCAACAGTAATTAACTAGCAAGTCTGTAGCAACCCTACGATATGCTACACCGCAGCAAAGCCAAGCACCGTCATTAAGCCAGCCACGGCTGCCTTTGTTTACTGTGGCACCTTTGCATCCTCCGATACATCTTGAGATCGGATTTGCAATGATTCTACATCCCAATCTGGCTGTAATTATTTAATATGGCTCGGTAACAAATTGAAAAGTCATATGACCACCCTTTGCTTTCGATGAGTCAAGCACAACAACCAAAAGGGTATCCTAAGTCAGCACCAACTGCAATAATAAAGACATTCAAGAATTGGATGGTGGCAAATTCTCTGCAGGCCTTTAAATACCAAGGGACAGATTTGGAATGAGTGGAATACAATTCCTCCTCTGCTTCTTGAAACTGGTAACATTCAATAAGGAAAACACTGGACATGTACACAGTTCACCTTAGAATCGTCATTTGGTGACTTCATAGCTGACCAAAAATACATGTGTGTGGCACTTTGAGGTATGTGCATTTTTCCTCACTGAGTGCAAGAAGAAAAAAAGTAGGGGGAAAAAGAGAAGAGACGTGCGGGAGATGGGGTGGGGCGAAGGGCGGGAGATGGGGGTCAGATTGGGGTCAGTCTGGGCGGTCTGTTGAGGAATAGTCGCACAGGAGAATTGGGGAGGGGGGGTGTCGTTCAGGAGAATGGTGAGTGTCAGCCCTGGGGGGAGGCGGAGGAGAAGACTGGGGTGGAGCCGCTGTTTGTCTGGAAGGGGTGGTCAGTCTAGAGAGGAGGGGGGGGTGAAATCGGACCAGAAAGTGGGGGAAAGGAAGGGGTGTCAGTCTGGGCGGGGGAAGTGAGTCCATGGTCAGTCTGGGAGGGAGTCAGCAATGGCCATGCTAGTCCAGGAGGGAGGGCTTTTTAGAAGGGATGGTCCCAGTCTGGGAGGAGGGGGGGTGTCGGTCCAGGATTGGGTCGGGTCGGATGGAGAAAGGGGAGGGAGGGGGGGGTTGAGACAGCATTTAGTCTGGTGGGATAGGATCAGTTGGGGAGAGATGGGGGTTGTGGGGCTGGACTGCAAGGGATAGGGGTGGGGTGTAAGTCTGGGTGAGGGAGATGGGAGGGGGTTGGTCAGACAGGGAGGGTGGGGTGGGGGTTGAAACAGAGTGGGAACTGTCTGGGTGAGTGGGTGGGGTCAGACTGGAGTGGCTGTTTGGGGAGCCATGGGGAGCTGCTTCAGTGAAGGAGGGGATCAATCCTGAAAAGTGGGTCTGAGGTGTCAGTACAGGACAGGGTAACAGGCCAGCATCAGCCTGGGAGGGGGTCGTACTTAATAGGTGGGAAGGGGGGGGGGGGGGGGGCAGTCCGGTAGAGTGTGGAGTCAGACCTGAGGGAGAGGTCGGGCCGGAGGGTGGTTGGATAAGTGTCAGGGTAGTAGAGGGAGAGGGGATGGGTGGGGTAGGGTCGGTTCTGGCAGTGCAATGGTGGGTCCCCCAGAGGGGTTTGTGCGTGTGTGGTGTCCCTTACGAAGCTGGGTCTGGGTTATTGTTTTTAAATAGTTACTCTGAAGTTCGAAGCAACTTTTTTACACCAACTCTTTCAGAGTAACTATCACGTGCGAACTGGCAGAACCATCCAAAGCTAGTGGCTTTAATTGCTTCTGTCAGATGGTTCCAGTCCAGTGCCATTGTCCAGTCGAAGTACTGAATATTGAAACAATAGCTGCCACTCAGGCAGATCCCAAACCTCTTGGAAAATTCATAATGGATCAAGTATTTCGACACACACCCACATGGCTGATTTAGCTCACTGCGCTAAATCGCTAGCTTTTAAAGCAGACCAGCACGGTTCGCTTCCCGTACCAGCCTCCCCGGACAGGCGCCGGAATGTGGCGACTAGGGGTTTTTCACAGTAACTTCATTGAAGCCTACTCGTGACAATAAGCGATTTTCATTTTTCATTTCATTTCATGTTCTGGGCTTGTCCCAAGCTTACTGGGTTCTGGACAGCTTTCTCTGAGGCAATGTCCAAGATTACGGGGGTGAGGGTGAAGCCATGCCCAATAGTGGCAATCACCTGGAGAAGATTAAGTACGCCACCCGAGGGTCAGAGGAAGGCCTGTTCCAAAACATGTTCAAGGCCAGCAACGAGGAGTAAGTTAAGAATTAAAAAAACAAGATAGATGAGGAACAAAAGGGAGAAGACGGGAGGTGGAGAGACCACAAAAAGTGAAGAGGGGGGAGAGCCTCCCCCTTGAAAATAAAAACAAAGCACAGCTGAAGCTAACGGGGACGGGAGGGGAGAAGGACCCAGAGGTTGGGGAAATGTAGATAGGACCAATTAAAAGAAAGACAAAATAAACTTTTTCTGTACAATAAAGTAAATTAACGCAACTAAGAAAAATGTGATGTATATATACAATTGTTTATAAATATGAGAAATGTCAATTAAAAGATTTTTTTTTAAACGTATTTCTACACATGGCTGCCAGCCACAAGAGAGATGTCAAGAAAGTCTTCAGTAGAGGAAACAAATTGAGAGCTCCACTCTCCCTTATAGAATAAGAGCGTCAAGCGGTTCCAGAAACCAACTCCACAAGAAACCTACCAGCAAATGGAGATCTCACAGTCATTGCAACATCTTCTACATCTGACTGTATTCAAGAAACCACCAAACATAAATTGGTTGTAACATTGAAAAATCTACACCTCAGGGTATATCAAAGGATAGTTAACTGTATTGGTCACTAAATCCCTGTATTTCTGATACGTGTGTGTTTTTGTGTGTGTGTGTGTTTGTGTGTGTACCTGTTGATTGCATAAATGGCAATAAAGGGCCCAATGTTTTACGTTGTGTTTTTATTATTGTTGTTCTCGGGTTTAATGGTTAATATATTTGCTTTCTTTACCTCAGTAAATCTTATTTGATAGGTTCCTTATTGCTAGTTGAATACATTCTGAGGGCACGGTCTCTTTAGTCTGAGATTGTGTCCTCTGGTTCTAGTTTTTCCTACCAGTGGAAACATCCTCTCCATGTCCATTTTGCGCAGACCTCGCAACATCCTGTAAGTTTCAATAAGATCCCCCCTCATCCTTCTAAACTCCAACAA
Source organism: Scyliorhinus canicula (assembly GCF_902713615.1). Lineage (NCBI taxonomy): Eukaryota > Metazoa > Chordata > Chondrichthyes > Carcharhiniformes > Scyliorhinidae > Scyliorhinus > Scyliorhinus canicula. Next base: position 47,588,212 of record NC_052164.1, on the reverse strand, counting down.
GTACAAACCTAGAGTCCTTAACCATTCCTCATACAACAAGCTCTTCATCCCAGGAATCATTGTTGTGAACCTCCTCTGAACCCTTTCCAAGGCCAGCACATCTTTCCTTAGATACGGGGCCCAAAACTGCTCACAATACTCCAAATGGGGTCTGACCAGAGCCTTATACAGCCTCAGAAGTACATCCCTGCTCTTGTATTCTAGCCCTCTCGACATGAATGCTAACATTGTATTTGCCTTCCAAACTGCCAACTGAACCTGCACGTTAACCTTAAGAGAATCTTGAACAAGGACTCCCAAGTTCCTTCGTGCTTCTGATTTCCGAAGCATTTCCCCATTTAGAAAATAGCCCATGCCTCCATTCCTCCTTCCAAAGTGCATAACCTCACACTTTTCCACATTGTATTCCATCCGCCACTTATTTTCCCACTCTCCTAGCCTATCCATGGCCTTCTGCAGCCCCCCTACTTCCTCACTACTACCTGTCCCTTTACAGATCTTTGTATCATTTGCAAACTTAGCAACAGTGTCTTCAGTTCCTTCTTCCAGCTTATTAATGTATATTGTGTAAAGTTGTCGTTCCAGCACCTACCCGAGGCACACCACTAGTCGCCGTCTGCCATTCTGAAAAAGACCCCTTTGTCCCTACTCGCTGCCTTCTGCCAGTCAGCCAATCCTTTATCCATGCTAGGATCTTACCCTTAACACCATGGGCTTATTTAACAGTGTCCTATGCAGCACGTTGTCAAAGGCCTTCTGGAAATCTAAATAAATCATGACCACTGGTTCTTCTTTGTCCAACTTCCTTGTTACCTCCTCAAACAACTCTAACAGATGTTAGATATGACCTCTCCTTGACTGAGTTCTATTTTACCATGTAGCTCCAAGTACTCCAAGTATATTTCTCTATATACTCCGTGATCTCATCTTTAATAATGGATTCTAAAATGTTACCAATGACCGAAGTCAGGCTAACCGGCCTATCATTTCGCCTTTTCTGCCTCCCTCCCTTCTTAAACAGCGGTTCGTACATTAGCCACTTTCCAGTCCTCTGGGACCCATCCTGGCCCCAGTGATTCAGAAGAAAGAACACATTTTGCTTGAACTCATTTGTATGGTTCAAGTTTTTATAAATGAGAAGGTAAGAAGTGACAGCAATGATTGGAGATGCAACATGCTTGTTTTGGATTGAATCCGTGTTAGGTTCTTTGTAAGTGTATAACATATGACAGTGGAAGAAGTACATCACTAATTATTGAATTTAATAAATTTAAGATCTGAACAAAATATAACAGCCTGAACTTGAAATTCTGAAGGAAGCATTTCATGCAACTGAGAATTCTATGGAATAAAAAAATTAGACTGAGGTCTGAACATGACAAGAAACCATTATATTCAAACATAAAGGCGAGATATCAAACTGAGTCACACGTATGTAACCAATTAGTTAGTCATCAGCCCAATTCTCTCTGATACTCCCAACTTGTAGAAAATTCAATGCTTAGAAAATTCAATGCTTAAAAGATTCAAAGAGACCCTGGAAGCTCTGGGAGGTAGACAAATTGAAGCAGTTCCCAGAATTCATAAAGAAAAAGGCAGATATCAAAAAGAATAAAATGTAGCCAAATGTTATAATTTGATGGAATTTGTCAGTGTCTGATGCAACATATTGCAAGTACAACACAGGAACAGTTACCCGTCTCTTTTTAAATCATTTAATTTAGATTGGACCATAATGTAAAAAGCAACTTAATCAGGTCATGCTCAAGGCTCAGAATAGTAATTGGCCTGATATTATAATACTCCGAATAACGGATTTGTAGTAGGTGGAGCAAATACCTAATTTTATGATTGGTATGTTTTAGGAGAAAGACTTTTTGTTTGGGGCTTGATATTTTTAAATGCAAGATAAATTATAACACCTGGTTTGATAAGCTAGTAAACAGACCTAAATGAACTGCACATCAAAGGGTGGCCTATGTTTATTTTATAAGATTGCAGTGGTAAGTATTGGAAACAAAACAATGAGGGAGGGAGGGAGGGAGGAGAGGGAAGGAGGGCGAGAGGGAGGGAGGGCGAGAGGGAGGGAGGACGAGAGTGAGGGAGGACGAGAGAGAGGGAGGGGCGAGAGGGAGGGAGGGTGGAGGGCGAGAGGGCAAGAGGGCGAGAGGGCAAGAGGGCGGAGGGCAAGAGGGGGGAGGGCAAGAGGGGGGAGGGCAAGAGGGGGGAGGGCGAGAGGGGGAGGGCGAGAGGGGGGAGGGCGAGAGGGGGAGGGCGAGAGGGGAGGGCGAGAGGGGGGAGGGCGAGAGGGGGGAGGGCGAGAGGGGGAGGGCGAGAGGGGGAGGGCGAGAGGGGGGAGGGCGAGAGGGGGGGGGGGGAGAGGGGGGAGGGCGAGAGGGTGGAGGGCGAGAGGGGGGGAGGGCGAGAGGGGGAGGGCGAGGGGCGAGAGGGGGGAGGGCGAGAGGGGGGAGGGCGGAGGGGGGAGGGCGAGAGGGGGGAGGGCGAGAGGGGGGGAGGGCGAGAGGGGGGAGGGCGAGAGGGGGAGGGCGAGAGGGGGGGAGGGCGAGAGGGGGGAGGGCGAGAGGGGGGGGCGGAGGGGAGGCGAGAGGGGGGAGGGCGAGAGGGGGGAGGGCGAGAGGGGGGAGGGCGAGAGGGGAGGGGAGGGCGAGAGGGAGGGAGGGCGAGAGGGAGGGAGGGCGAGAGGGAGGGAGGGCGAGAGGGAGGGAGGGGGAGGGCGATGGGGAGGGAGGGAGAGGGCGAGAGGGAGGGAGGGGGAGGGCGAGAGGGAGGGAGGGGGAGGGCGGGAGGGGGAGGGAGGGAGGGGGGAGGGAGGGAGGGGGAGGGAGGGAGGGGGGAGGGAGGGAGGGAGGAGGGAGAGAGGGGGAGGGAGAGAGAGAATCTGCAAGCAACAAAGCAGTTGTGGATTAGGTAGGACTCACCTCTTATGAATGTAGGAATTTCAGATATATTGTATTATAAATATGTGGTGAAGTTAGTGTTAAAAGCTTGGGTTAGAGTGTGTTTGACTGCTGGAATCATGTTTTAAAGGATTCCTAGGTTGAATGAATTGGGAGTCGGAGGTGCAATTAGCTATTGTAAAAAGATTGGGTTAATGCAATTTTGTTTTGATTAAGGGAATCCCTGGGGAGGTAATTAATTTTCAGCTTGGAGAGATGATGTAATTGCTGGGTGGAGCTTGGCCTTTTGAGAAAGCATCTTCAGTTCAGTTCTGTTCTGGATGAAATTGCAACCGTAAGTCAGGTTTTTGCTCTCAGCAGTTTAGCTACAAAAATATTAACAGTGTTTAAAGAAGTGCAGACTTGTCTGAGCACAAGGCGGAGCTGAAACAAGCCAGGTGAAACAGCTTTTGAAGACAACAAGAATTTCTGTCAGGAGAAGGTCTTTTCTGTAAAGCAGTGCCAAAAGATCTCTTTCTCAAATAATATTTCTGTAAAGCAAGTATTTCCTTTGTGCCATTGGTATTTAAGGTGGGTTAAGCGCTGAGATGGTTTCGTTTCTTGTTGTTTAAGTGGGAGTAAAGATAGCAATTAAGGATATTCTATTCACTGTATTGAGTACAGTAGTATTGTTTAAGGGGTAATTGTAAGCTATTTTCTGTTGTGATGCTAAAGATTTTAATACTGTGGTAGTAATAAAGTTAGCTTCAATTTTCCATGTCCCTATTTCTTTGTGTAATCACTCTTGGAGCGAAGCATCCTTTCCTCACAATCTTACAAAATTGAAACAAAATATTTGGATTTATGTCCAGTATCCTAGCCACTGTTGGAGCCTGGTGATCGTAATAGGTCAGAGAATAGCAGGTCCATTGAAGTGAATCAAATTGAAATTCTGAAGCTGCGACAGGCACCTTGGTTTGGTCCCAGTGGAAGTCAAGGAATCCTGTATAGGGGAACTTGAGTCAAAGTAAAATTAGAAAGGAGTGCTCTGATAATATTTTCAGGTTTAAAAGTACAAGTGTTTATAAAATAGTGTTTAAGTAGCACTTACATTGCTCAACATTTGTACAGTAGATGTTTCGTACAAAAGTTGGAATCTTGTTGTGGAATTTTTTCATTTGGGGGAATGAGGGAGCCGAGCACATCAATACAAAGGCAGCATTTGCAATAATCTTCAGCGAGAAGTGTCAAGTGGATGATCCATTTCGACCACCACCATAGGGCCACAGCATCGCAGATGCCAGTCTTCAGCCAATTTGATTCACTCCATGTGATATCAAGGAAAGGCTGAAGATACTGGATACTGCAAAGACTATGGGCCCTGACAATGTGCTGAAGACTTGAGTTCCAAATATTGCTGCGTCCCTGGCTGAGTTGGCCTAGCACAGCTACAACACTGGCATCTACTTGGCAATGTTGAAAGTTGCCTAGGAATGCGCTCTATACAAAAAGCAAGACAATCCAGTCCGAAAAATTCCTAGCCCATCAGTTTATTCTTGATCACTAGTAAAGTGATGGGAGGGGTCCTCAACAGCGCTATCAAGCGGCACTCTGTTTGCAATAACCAGCTCATTAACACTCAGTTTGAGTTCAGCCAGGGCCATTCCGCTCCTGAACCCATTACAGCCTTGTTTCAAGCATAGACAAAAGAGTTGAACTCCCAGGTGGAGCCAAAGTGACTGCCCTTGATCAAGGCCCCATTGTTTGGCATTAAGGACCCCATGAAAAAATGCACTCAATGGGAATCAGGAATCTCTGTTGCCTGTAGTCATAATAATAATCTTTATTATTATCACAAGTAGGTTTACATTAATACTGCAATGAAGTTATTGTGAAAATTCCCGAGTCGCCACACTACACCGCCTGTTTGAGTACACTGAGGAAGAATTCAGAATGTCCAATTTACCTAACAGCACATCTTTCGGGACTTGTGGGAGGAAACCAGAGCATTTGATGTTGTAGTAGGTCCATAGAATCCCTCTGTGCAGAAGGAGGCCATTTAGCCCATCGAGTCTACACTGACCCTCTGAAGGAGCAGCCTACCTAGAGCCACTTTCCCGCCCCATTCCTGTAACCCCACCTCACCTGCACATCTTTGGACGCTAAGGGGCAATTTAGCATGGCCAATCCGCCTAACCTGCACATCTTTGGACTGTGGAAGGAAACTGGAATACCCAGAGGAAACCAACACAGACACAGGAGAACATGCCAACTCCACACAGACAGTGACCCAAGGCCGGAATCGAACCTGGGTCCCCGGTGCTGTGAGACAGCAGTGCTAACCATCGTGCCGCGTAAAGGTCAGTCACCTCAGTCCCAGGACATCATTGCAGGAATTCTTCAGGGTAGTGTCTTAGGCGCAACCATCTTCAACCGCTTCATCAGTAACCTTCCTTTCATCATAAGGTCAGAAATGGTGATGTTCATTGATTATTGCACAATGTTCAATACCATTCATGACTCCTCAGATACTGAAGCAATCCACATCCAAATGTAGCAAGGTCTGAACAATATCCAACTGTAAGCTGATAAGTGGCAAATTACATTTGAGTCACACAAGGGCCAGGCAAAGACCGTCTCTAAAAAGAGAGAATCTAACCATCAGTCCTTGACATTAAATGGCATTACCATCACCAAATCCCTCAGTATTAAAATCCTGAGGATGACCATTGTCCTGCGGTGAGTAACTCACCTCATGACTCCCCAAAGCCTGTCCACTATCTACAAGGCACCAGTCAGGATTGTGATAAAATGCTCTCCCCACTTGCCTGGATAAGTGCAACTCCAACAACACTCAAAAAACTTGACACCGTCCAGGACAAAGCAGCCCTATTGATTGACACATCTTTCACAAACATTCATTCTTTCCACCACCGATGCACAGTCGCAGCAGGGTGTACCATCTAAACGATGAACTGTTGGAACACACCAAGGCTCCTCAGGCAGCACCTTCCAAACCCACAACCGTTACCATCTGGAAGCACAAGGTCAGCAGACCAAAGGGACCTCCAGTACGTGGAAGTTTCCCTCCAAGCCACGGACCACCCTGAACTATATTGGCGTTCTTTCACCATCACTCGTCAAAGTCCGGGAACTCCCTCCCTAACAGCACTGTGGGTGTACCTACACTACATGGACTACAAAAGTCATGGGGCTCACCACCACGTTCTCAAGGGAAATTCGGGATGAGCAATAAATGCTCTCCTTGCCAGCGAGGTCCACATTCCTTGCATGAATAAAAAAATTATTGGGAGTTCCAAATTTATTTTTAAAATTTACTGGTCTCTACCCAGTTCGTAAAACAGGGAAAGATTATCCTGAGCACATTTGTCAAGAATTAGCTGCAGATGGTATAAAGAGTACTCAATGGTGTCTGGACTACCTTCAAAGCTCAAATTGGAGTTACTTAATCTGATACCAATGAAAACCATATTTACTCCATAAGCAAAGAACACCACATAATTTATAAAAGCCAATAGTCCCGAAGCCACATCTTGAAAGGACCCCATAGCATCAGGGACCCAATATGCATGGGAATTAATATTTGTGGGCCCGGGCTCATATTGGGATTCAGATGCCTCCGGGCAGCTTAGAGCTTTGAAAGGACCATTGGAGGGGAGGTAGTTTGAAATGCAGGAACTTCCAATTAAGAGTCACAGACGTCTATAGCACAGGAAAGGCACTTCGGCCCATCGCGTCTGCGTCAGTCAAAATCAACCACCAACTATCTGAATCCCATTTTCCAGCCCACTTGGCCCACAAGGCCTTGTATGCCTTGGCATCACAAGTGCACATCTAAATACGTTTTAAATGTCATGAGAGTCTCTGCCACCACCGCCCTTTCAGGCAGTGAGTTCCAAACTCCCACCACCCTTTGGGCAAAAACGTTTTTCCTCACATCCCCTCACCTTCCAAATCCTTGTGGAGACAAAGTCTCGTCTTCACATTGAGGATGCCCTCCATTGTGTTGTATGGCACTATCACCGGGCTAAATGGGATAGATTTCGAACAGATCGAACAATTCAAGACTGGGCATCCATGAGGCACTGTACGCCATCAGCAGCAGAACTGTATTCAACCACAATTTGCAACCTCATTGCCCGGCATATCCCCCACTCTACCATTGTCAGTCTTCAGCCAATACGATTCACTCCAAGTGATATCAAGCAACAGCTGAAGGCACTGGATACTGAAAAGGCTTTGGGCCTTGACAATATTCCGGCAAAAGTACTGAAGAATTGTGCTCCAGAACTTGCCTCACCCCTAGCCAAGCTGTTCCAGTATAGTGACAACACCCGCATCTACCCGGCAATGTGGAAAATTGCCCAGGTGTCTCCTGTACACAATAAACAGAATAAATGCAACGCAACCAATTACCGTCCTATCAATCTACTCTCCATCATCAGCAAAGTGATGGAAGGAGTCATCAACAGTGGTATCAAGCGGCACTTAACTCAGCAATGACTTGCTCATGGACGTTCAGGTGGGTTCCATCAGGATCACTCAGCCCTGACCTCACTCCAGCCTTGGTTCAAACATGGACAAAAGAGCTGAATGCCAGAGGGAAAGTGAGAGTGACTGCCCTTGACATCAAGGTAGCATTTGACCGAGTATGGCAAGGAGCCCGAGCTAATCTAGAGTCAATGTGACTCTGGGGAAAACTCTCGGCTGGTTGGAGTCATACCTGGCATAAAGGAAGATGGTTGCGGTGGTTGGAGGTCAATCATCTCAGCTCCAGGACATCACTGCAGGAGTTCCTCAGGGTAGTGTCTTACGCCCAATCATCTTCAGCTGCTTCATCAAAGACCTCCCTTCCATTGTAATGTCAGAAGTGGGGATGTTTGTGGATGACTGCACAATATTCAGCACCATTCGCGACTCCTCAGATAATGAAGCAATCCATGTCTAAATGCAGCAAGACCTGGACAATATGCAGGCTTGGGCTAATATGTGGCATGTTACATTCGCGCCACACAAATGCCAGGCAATAATCATCTCCTACAAGGGAGGATCTAACCATCGCCCCTGACATACAATGGCATTACGATTGCTGAATCCCTCAGATTCAACAGACTGGGGATTACCATTGATCAGAATCTGAACTGGACAGCCATACAGACTAGGAATCTAGAGTGCTGAATTTGTGTGCATTAGAGTGTTATAGTGAGAGTTTGGTGACTGAGGGATAGCAAGGGTTCATTTTTATCTAAAGTCTACTCTTTCTTTTATTTAGTAAATTAACTTTAAAAGTTGCTGTTAGGGTTAGATGAAGAGTATGAAGGGAGCCGGGAATTTACAGAGTGTGCAGCTGACCGGGAGCAGAGTCGGAGGGCGGAATTCCAGTTGGTTCACAGGGCAGCTACATTCTGTAAAATAACAGTTGTTTGTTTTTGTTTTTTGGGGGCAGCAAGCTATCTTTGTATCATTTAGCAGAATTACCAATATTAGAGGGTTCACTTGAGAGAGTAGCAGCAGTATATTTTGAAGGACCTAACGGGTGTTTCATCTTTTCTTTTTCCTTTTAAATCTCTTTGGGAATTCAGATTGGAGACGATCGAGGCTAGGGCAGTTGCATGCTCCTCCTGTAGCATGTGGGTGGTGAGGGACACCACTGGTGTCCCTGCTGACTACACCCGCAGGAAGTGCACCCAACTCCAGCTCCTCAGAGGTCAGTTTAGGGAACTGGAGCTGAATGAACTTCGGATCATCCGGGAGGTAGAGGGGTGATAGAGAGGAGTTACAGGGAGGTTGCCACACCCAAGGTGCAGGACAAGAGTAGCTAAGTTACAGTCAGGGGAAGGAAAATAAACGGGCAGACAGTGCAGGGATCCTCCGTGGCCATTCCCTTTCAAAACAAGTATACCATTTTGATGCTGTTGGGGGGGGGGGGGGGGGGAGACCTACCAGGGGAAGGCCCTCGCGGGCCTTCTTTAAGGGGGAGGGGGAGCAACCAGAAGTCATGGTGCACATAGTCACCAAAGGCATAGCAAAGAAAAAGGATGAGGATCTAAAAGGTGATTTTAGGAAGTTAGGTTGGAAGTTAAAGAGCAGGACAAGCAGGGTAGTGATCTCAGGATTGCTACAGGTGCCATGTGCAAGTGTGGCAAGGAACATAGAGTGAGTACAGCCAAAAACGTGGTTACAGGACTGGTGCTGGAGGGAAGGCTTCAGATATGTGGAACATTGGGATATCTTCTGGGGAAGGTGGGACCTGTACATGAAAGACGGATTGCACCTAAACTGGAAGGACACCAATATCCTGGGTGTGAGGTTTGCTAGAGCTCTTCGGGAGGGTTTAAATTAGTTTGGCATGGGGATGGGAACCAGAGCTATGGATCAGAGGATAAGGTAGATGTTGAACAGGCAGAAATAGTATGCAGCGAGTCTGTGAGGAAGGATAGACAGTTGATAGGGCAAAGTTGCACTCAGTGGAATGGGGTAAAGTGTGTCCGTTTCAATGCAAGGTGTGTCAGGAATAAGGGAGATGAACTTAGAGCATGGATCAGTACTTGGAACTATGATGTTCTGGCCATTACGGAGACATGGATTTCACAGGGGCAGGAATGGCTGTTAGCTGTTCCGGGGTTTAGATGTTTTAAGAAGAATAGGGAGGTAGGTTAAAGAGGAGGGGGGTGGCACTGTTAATTAGGGAGTGCATCACAGCTGCAGAAAAGGAGGTAGTCGAGGATAGTTTGTCTGTTGAGTCAGAATGGATGGAAGTCAGAAACAAGAAGGGAGCAGTCACTTTATTGGGAGTTTTCTATAGAGCCCCTAATAGCAGCAGAGAGATGGAGGAACAGATTGGGCGGCAGATCTTTGAAAGGTGCAGCAGTAACAGAGTTGTTGTCATGGGTGACTTCAACTTCCCTAATATTGACTGGAACCGCCTTCATGCAAATGGTTTGGATGGAGCAGATTCTGTCAGGTGTGTACAGGAAGGATTCCTGACTCAATATGTAGATAGGTTGACTAGGGAGTAGGCCATATTGAATTTGGTGCTTGGCAACGAACCAGTCCAGGTGTCAGATGTCTCGGCGGAAGAGCATTTCGGTGACAGTGACCACAACTCCTTGACCTTTACCATAGTCATGGAGAGGGATAGGAACAGACAGTATGGGAAGGTATTTAATTGGGGGAGGGGAAATTATACTGCTATTAGACAGTAGCTGAGGAGCATAAAGTGGGAGCAGTTGTTCTTGGGGAAATGCACAACAGTAATGCGGGGGTTGTTTAAGGAGCACTTGCTGCGAGTGCTGAATAGTTTTGTCCTACTGAGACAGGGAAGGAATGGTCAGGTGAAGGAGCCTTGGATGACAAGAGAAGTGGAGCTTCTAGTCAAGAGGAAGAAGGAAGCTTACGTAGGGTTGAGGAAGCAAGGATCTGGCAAGGCTCTAGAGGGTTACAAGGTAGCCAGGAAGGAACTCAAAAATGGACTGAGCGGAGCTAGAAGGGGGACATGAAAAAGCCCTGGCGGGAAGGATTAGGGAAAACCCCAAGGTGTTCTACACTAATGTGAAAAGAGGATGATCAGAGTGAGAGTGGGGCCGATCAGGGATAGTGAAGGGAACTTGTGCTTAGGGTCTGAGGAGATGGGAAAGGCCCTAAATGAATACTTTGCTTCAGTATTCACTAGAGAGGGACCTTGTTGCTCATGTGAACAGTGTGAACCAGGTTAATAGTCTCAAACAAGTTGATATTAAGAAGGAGTATGTGCTGGAAATTTTGAAAAGCATCAGGATAGATATGTCACCTGGGCCTGACGGGATATACCCAAGTTTACTACAGGAAGCGAGGGAGGAGATTGCTGCGCCGTTGGCGATGATTTTTGCGTTCGCACTCTCCACTGGAGTAGTACCGGATGATTGGAGGGAGGTGAATGTTGTTCCCCATTTTCAAGAATGGGAATAGGGAAATCCCTGGGAATTACAGACCAGTCAGTCTTACGTCTGTGGTGAGCAAAATATTGGAAAGGATTCTGAGAGATAGGATTTATGATTATTTAGAAAAACATAGTTTGATTAAAGATAGTCAGCATAGCTTTGTGAAGGGCAGAACATGCCTCACAAGCCTCATTGAATTCTTTGAGGATGTGACAAGATGCATTGATGAAGGTCGGGCAGTGGATGTGCATATGGATTTCAGTAAGGCCTTTGATAAGGTTCCCCATCGTAGGCTCATTCAGAAAGTTAGGGGGCATGGGATACATGGAAATTTGGCTGTCTGGATGCAGAATTGGCTGGCCGAAAGACGATAGCGAATGGTAGTGGATGGAAAGTATTCCGCTTGGAGGTCGGTGACCAGTGGTGTCCCGCAGGAATCTGTTCTGAGACCTCTGCTCTATGTGGTTTTTATAAATGACTTGGATGAGGAAGTGAAAGGGTGTGTTAGTACATTTGCCGATGACATGAAGGTTGGTGGAGTTGTAGATAATGTCGAGGGCTGTTGCAGGTTACATCAGGACATTGACAGGATGCAGAGCTGAGAAGTGGCAGATGGATAAATCAACCTTGATAAATGTGAAGTGATTCATTTTGGAAGGTCGAATTTGAATGCTGAATACAGGGTTAAAGGCAGGATTCTTGGAAGTGTCGAGGAACAGAGGGATCTTGGGGTCCACGTATTGATCCCTCAAAGTTGCCACCCAACATTCTCCCCATGTCTGCGTGGGTTTCGCCCCCACAACCCAAAAATGTGCAGAGTAGGTGGATTGGCCACGCTAAATTGCCCCTTAATTGGAAAAAATAATTGGGTAATCTAAATTTATAAAAAAAAAAAGTTGCCACCCAGGATGATAGGTTTGTAAGAAGGCCTTTGGTGTGTTGGCTTTCATTAACAGGGGGATTGAGTTTAAGAGCCACGAGGTTTTGCTGCAGCTATATAAAACCCTGGTTAGACCACACTTGGAATATTGTGTCTAGTTCTGGTCACCTCATTATACGAAGGATGTGGATGCTTTGGAGAGGGTGCAGAGGAGATTTATAGAGAGGATAGAGAGGATAGCTAGAGACTTCCCCAGGACAGAAATGGCTGTCTCGAGAGACAGCATTTTAAGGTGATTGGAAGAAGGTATAGGGGAGATGTCAGAGGTAGGTTCTTTACACAGATTCTGATGGGTGCGTGGAATTAACTGCCAGCAGATGTGGTGGAGTCAGTCATTAGGGACCTTTAAGCAACTCTTGGAGAGGCACCGGACAGCAGTAAATTGAAGGGGTGTAGGTTAGGTTCATCTTAAATTAGGATAAATGGTCGGCACATCGTAGGCCGAAGGGCCTGTACTGTGCTATACTGTTCTATGTTCTATGAATCCTACGGCAAGTAACTGACCTCCTGACACTCGAAAGCCTATCCACCATCTACAAGCGCAAGTCGGGAGAGTGTAATGGAATACTCTCCACTTGCGTGGATGAGTGCAGCTACTGGGGCTGGTTTAGCACAGGGCTAAATCGCTGGCTTTGAAAGCAGACCAAGGCAGGCCAGCAGCACGGTTCAATTCCCGAACAGGCGCCGGAATGTGGCGACGAGGGGCTTTTCACAGTAACTTCATTTGAATTCTACTTGTGACAATAAGCGATTTTCATTTCAAGACACAAGAAACTCGACATCATCCAGGACAAAGTAGCCCACTTGATTGCTCCTTCTTCCAAAAACATTCAGACCCTCCACCACAGCCGTGTGTAGAAGGACAAGAACAGCAGATACCCGAGAACCCCTCCAAGTCACTCACCACCCTAACTTGGAAATATATCGCCATTTCTTCACTGTCGCTTGGGCAAAAATCCTGGGACTCCTTCCCTAACAGCACAGTGAATGTACCTGCACCTCAAGGCAGCGGTTCACGAAGGCAACTTACTACCACCTTCTGTCAGGTAACTAGGGAGCAACAGCTTGCCTATCTGGCGATGGCCACATCCCATAAAATATTTTTTTTTTAAATTACCACTGTTGTCCTTAATGTGCCCTCCTCTTTCCCTAGATGTCCATTTACCCTTAATGTACTCGTAAAACAAGTTAGGATTTTTCTTTCTTTTACCAGTCAGTATCCTTTCATGTCCCCTTTTTGATCTCCTAATTTCCTTTCTAAGATCCCTTTTGCACATTCTATACGCATCTGAGCCATCAACACCTGCTATAAGTGTCCCCTTTTCTCTGTATCCCACGCTGCACACCCCTTGATATCCAGGGTTCACTGGATTTGTTGGTAACATCCTTTTTCTTGATTGGAACATGTTGGCCCTGTACTCTCCCTATTTCCTTCTTGAATGTGTCCCACTGTTCTGTCACTGATTTACCGAAAAGTATTTGCTCCCAGTCCACTCTGGCCAAATGATATCTGATCTTTTTTAAATTGGCCTTCCCCCAGTTTAGACCTCTGATCTCAGGCCCATCCATGTCATTTTTCCATAACAATCTTGAATGTAACTGAGCTATTATTGCTATCTGCAAAATGCTTCCACACTGATACCTCAACCACTTGCCCGGCTTCATTACCTAAAATTAAGTCCAGGACTGCCCCCCACCCTCTCTTTTGGAACCGGGGCGGCATGGTAGCACAGTGGTAGTGCTGTTGCTTCACAGCCCTAGGTTCACTTTCCGGCTTGGGTTATTGTCTGAGCGGAGTCTGCACATTCTCTCCCCGTCTACGTAGGTTTCCCCCGGGTACTCCGATTTCCTCCCACAGTCCAAAGATGTGCAGGTTAGGTGGATTGGCCATGATAAATTGTCCTTAGTGTTCAAAAAGGTTAGATGGGGTTACTGGGATGGGGTGGAGGTGTGGGCTTTCCCAGGGCCAGTGCAGACTCGATGGGCTGAATGGCCTGCTTCTGCACTGTACATTCTATGATTCTATGACCTTCAGCCCCTGAAACTCATTGAAGAGTTCATTAAGGGATTAGCAGTTCAATCTAGAATTTTTTTATGTTTTTCCAGCAACCTGAACAATCTTGTGCACGTTTGAGTACAGTTTTGCCTAGCTCCCTTGAAAATTGCTTTGAATTATTTTTTAAATTCACTTTGGGTTCAACGAGCTCCTGCACAAGTGCTGCTCCTACCTTTGTTGTCCATGGCTGTGTACTGCTCCATTCCACCTCCAGGAGCTGCATGTTACAACTGGAAGGACAGCAGCAGCCCCCAACATGGCTGTTGCATGCCTTTGTCGCTGGTACAGACAAGCAGCTCCCACCTCCTGGAGTTGCGAGACGCCTCTAAGTGGGTGCTGAGTTTGCCTCATAGTCAATTAAGTGATTTGTATTTGAGCATAGCTTCTAGAAGGTGACGCAGTTTGGGAATCGAGTTGGGACCTGAACTTCATCCGGATGTGGAGTTCTCAAACCCACACTGAAAACCCAACTCACTATCTTGAAGGATCTCCATTCTTTAAATGATATACATTCTCTAAACATGTTTGAATAAAACCTAGCTTGATTGTTTCTCGGCAAACCAGGTACATGGCATGCTGTGACAAATGTTGTGATAGGCTGCTCCACACAAAGTATACTCATATCATATATAAAGCTCAGGACCTTCATCTTTGCCCTAGTGCCCAAAACAATATCCTGAATTAGTTGGGCAGATGAACTTGCTCAAAGTATAAACAAAACTTTACATGGTAACAAATCTGCCTTTCATCATCCATACATTTTCCACACGCTATACGAATGTATCACGGTATGTCATTCAGGATTGGAGCTACTGCTGCAATCCAAAAACATGTTGTGGAGCAATCAGAGCTCAGACAACGTCATGTGGCAGAAGCTATCAATTGAAACATAATTGAAAAGCACTACAGAATGGATGAAATAACTGTTAACCTGCCCATCATCTTTCCCCAGAATAGCAATGTAGAAGGCACAGGATCATTCACACATTCATTCCTTGGTTTTGTGTTTGCCTTGAGGACTTTGCATTACAGGCAACCAACTGTTGCGACAGCTACAATTTTTTCAAACAAAGAGACACCTATCAATTTAATTTTCTGCAGCATTCCGCTTCCAGCTATTGTGTGATGGTAAATGGAACGGAAACGCTTTGTCCAAATGAAATAAGATACTTTGGTAAAACCATCTGGTGGGTGGATGTGCATACCTTCAGTGATATCTGGTGTTATTTTGGGGTTTTACATTTTTTGGATCCATTTCATAACACCAATGCCTTTCTGGCACTGCTGACACGAAAGTGGCACTGTCAGATTTTTTTATTCAATCACATGAATGTAACCATTGCTGGCAACACTGACACTTATTGCCCATTCCTAGATTTCAAAATTGTATCCTGCGCCCAGTCCATATGGAGTAGATGTTTTACTTGATTAATACAAGGAAAGAATTGTGTATTATGTTCTGTCTAAACAAAATAAGTTGTCATTTCAAAACTCAAATTATTTGAGGAGTTTGTTCCATCAATACTTTTAGGTAGATTTTCTACTTTTGAAATATTCTAAAAATAATCATTTGCAATAAACTTGTCGAGAAGGGGCAGCACGGTGGCGCAGTGGGTTAGCACAGCGGCCACACTGTGGGTTTCACCCCCACAACCCAAAAATGTGAAAGCTAGGTGGATTGGCCATGCTAAATTGCCCCTTAATTGGAAAAAATGAATTGGGTACTCTAAAAATTTTTTAAAACTTGCCAAGAATACACTTCATTACAACAGAAGAGGTTTGATTGCTTTGTGACAACTGAGTCAACAACTGTATTAATGATGATTTATTGTGCTACATTTTAAATTGCTTTACCGGCACATGCAATGAAGCTTGCAGATTAGCTGTAATACACACAGATTGTTTTGCATTAACCTATTTGAAAAATGGAAGCTGATTTTACTGAGAAAGCCAACTCTTGCGCTGAGAAATTGAGATTTACTCGGGATGTAAGGCAAGGTACAAGCAAGAAAAAACAGCTCAAGTATTGTGATGTGAACCCACTGAGAAGCAATCTAATTTGTCTGCTTCCTGCTGAATCAGAAATTTCCAATTTGTTCTAAATGCTTCAAGTCAGCAGTGTGCTTCACCGTCAAGACTAAGTGGAGTGGCATTTTGATGTACGAAACTTCAGTATATTGGGAAACTTCAGTATATTGACTATCTAAACTTATTAAAAATCCTATTAAGTTCTGATGTCTTCCTCGTCACCTCCATAAAACATAGCAACCTACTTCAATGATTTGCGCTCCTTGGCTTTGAGACTCAGTTTCTGAGCCTGGCAAATTCAGATTGACAGATACACAATCACAGAATAGTTACGGTGTAAGAGGAGGCCATTTGGCAAAGCTGCTCTGTTCTAATTTTAGACTCATGACAACCAATCCTTAACAATTAATCTAGTACAGAGCCAGACAGGAGTGTAGAAAAAAAGTGTTGAAAGCTTTAGGTCCAACAGCATCTGCTCCTCAGCACAAACCAGAAACTACCACATGTCATGTCTCAAATTGTTATCATCTGCACCTCAAAGTATTATTTTCTGAAAGAATTGAACTAAATTTGCATTTGAACCAAAATTATTTGCATCCACCACCTCCTTAGGAACCCTGTTCTACAGACTAAACACAAATTTTCTGAAGGCTTGCAAAGGGTGCAAAGGAGATTTACCAGGATGCTGCCTGGTTTGGAGGGTAGGTCTTATGAGGAAAGGTTGAGGGAGCTAGGGCTTTTCTCTTCGGAGGGGAGGAGGATGAGAGGCGACTTAATAGAGGTTTATAAGATGATGAGGGGGATAGATAGATTGGACGTTCAGAGACTATTTCCTCGGGTTGATATAGCTGTTACAAGGGGTCATAACTATAAGGTTCAGGGTGGGAGATATAGGAGGGATGTCCGAGGTAGGTTCTTTACTCAGAGAGTGGTTAGGGTGTGGAATGGACTGCCTGCTGTGATAGTAGAGTTGGACACTTCAGGAACTTTCAAGCGTTTATTGGATAGGCACATGGAGCACACCACAATGACAGGGTGTTGGGTAGCTTGATCTTGGTTTCGGACAAAGCTCAGCACAACATCGAGGGCCGAAGGGCCTGTTCTGTGCTGTACTGTTCTATGTTCTATGTTCTAATTTTGAATTTACCTCTCAAGCTTAGCTGCATCCTTTGCTGCAGACAAGGTGTAACAGCTCAACATAGCTACATCATCTAATCCCTTTATAATCATATAACCTCCCAACCTGGTCTTTTTGTAGTAAGAATATGATCAATTATATAATTGCTCAGAACAGTCCAATCCCTTCATCATTCTGGTTCCCTTCTTTTGTATCCCTATAACAGCTTCACTGTCATTTTTGTATTGTGGTACACAGAACTCGACACATTATTCTAAATTCAGTTGCACTATCAATTTACAGTGTTCCCTATTTAGGCTTTATACTTGCATTTCATATCTTCCAATATCGGATTTGATTTACTGATTGCCAATTTATTTGTCAGCTAGATTCTCAGAATTCCTTCATTTTCTATGCACTTGCCCAAATCTTCCGATCTCCAGATCGTCAGGGACTGACCATATGACCAGAAATGCACGTCAGGACCCTGTGGAAATTCCTTTATGGTGACCCCCCCCCCATGAAAATTGGCCAGGATATTTCAAATTCAAAAGCATATTCCCTTGCTCCATGAGACCTTCCGCAAATGTCTCCGGCTCAGTCAGAGACTTCAGATACTTACCTGGATTTTTCCCCAAGAAATGCTGGACAGATTAAAGCCTCGTCTAACATCTGGATAATGGCACAACTGATCCCCTCAATCACTGACACTAATCGCCCGACTACCCTCCCTGAAAGCACCAAAGACCCCGACTACCCTCCTCAACACCTGAGTATCCACCTGGTCTACCTGACTTTTTCCTTTATTCGTCCATGAGACATGGGCGTGGGATGTGCCAGCATTTATTGCCCATCCATAATTACCCTTGAAGGGCAGTTATGAGCCAACCACACTGCTGTGCGTCTGGAATCACATTTAGGCCAGAACAGGTGAGGATGGCGCATTTCCTTCCCTAAAGCTCATTCGTGAGCCAGATGGGTTTTATGGCCAGCCATAATCCTCCAGATCAGAGTTACCATCACACCCACCTGTCACCTCAGCAACCCTACCCACATACCAATTTACTCTTATTCAGCTGCCTCACCCGACACTGCCCAAAGTACACTGCCTGAAAATCCTCCATACATTTTTAAAATATTGGATGTGCCCTGAAACCTATTGGGCTACCAACCAAGAATGGGAAAGTGGGATTAGGCTAGACAGCTGGTTTGACCGTCGAATAGCCTCCTGTGCTGTAAATTCTCTGTTTCTGTACTCTTAACTTGGATATTTATTTTTTTAAGAAATATATTTATTAGGATTTTAATTTTAGAAATTGACACAACAAACTTACAATACCATACACACAAAAAAGTGAAACAAATAGAACAGGGAATCAGTATGCAACCCACACCCCGAACTTCTCGGGCAGTTTTCCGAGACACACAAATGGGGAGAGTCAGCCACCAATAAATAAGGGGAGAAAATCACACCTACCCCAGGCGGAAAAAAACAAGATAACTATTAAGTACAGTGCTCAGCCCATCTCTAAATTTCCATGCACCCGAGGACTAAATCCAGCCTCTCCTGGTCCACCCCTCAAAAAAAAAAGGGGGCATCCTCCGATCATCGCAGGTAACGGGATACTAGCCACGGCCCAGGGCCTTGCCTTGCCCAGTTCCTGGGATCTTCCACACAACCCCAAATCCTGCAGCCTGCCAAGTCTGTACGCACCAAACCCTACCCAGGGCAATGCACCACCCCCACTCACACTGTGGAAGTGGATTACATTTATTGTCTTGTTTTAACCTTGCTGTCTGTACGTAATATTAAGGTTCTGAAATATATCTGTGATCATCAAGTAAAAAGATGTTAAAGGGTTGAGGGAATGGAATGAGAACAGATCTCTGTTAGTGCAGAGACAGCAAAGATGAGTGTGTAAAACCTTGTCAACTGAGACAATGGGCATTGGAATGTGAAAGAGCTGACTCAGGAGCACGAGAGGGAAGGAGATAAGGAAGTTGGACCTGATGGACGGATAGGATAAGAAAACCGTTAGCAGCAGCAGTATTAGTGAACCGTGCTTATGATTATGTCATAGTAACCACCCTACCTCAGGATAATAATTCCATATAAGTACATGTTCTGGATCCTTGCCAAATCATTGGTGTATCTAGGAATTTAAGGGACCACCTCTAAGCTGTGATTGTATAAAGGGACAGTCCGTACTCTGGGACTTTGGCATTTCTCGAAGGTGGTTCCCCGACTACTTAGAGATTTGTCCCGGCTGTGAATAAATGAATATTCGTTACTGACGTGTTCGAGTGTTTTACTTCTGGACTGACGAACGGCTATGTGAAAGCGCAATTCACAACACAAGGAGAGAAAGGATAATCGCTTTAAACTTAGCCAGGTGGGGATCCCAGTCTGGGAGAAGAACCGTCAGGACGACCCCCCCCCCCCCCCCCCCCCCCCCCCCCCCCCGGATCCCCAAAACACCCACTCACTGCCAGGTCCAGGAGCAGCACAATGCTTGTCCAGAAAAAAATGGGAAATTAAAAAAAATAACCCAGATGTAGGGGACGCCCAACCGACTCATGGTAACCACCATCATATAACGGATATACAGGGCCACACTCAACCCAAATCGTCAAACAGGAATACCAATCCCACTTCAGCCTCCTAAACATACAAGGTTAAATTAAAATCTAAAGAAAAAAAAAGAAAAACACGAAACGGATTAACTGGGGCAGCGGGGAGAGCTATCCTCAATCAGTGAGGACGAACGAACCCTACAACCTCAACCTTCCACCCCTCTCTCCGCTCTGACCACACTTATCTTCCTTTGAAACAAGACGGGGGGTGAGAATGAAAACAAACCCCCCCCCCATTCACAAGGATTATAAAACATATAAGGCATAATTACAATTAGGAGTGAAACGGTGTCCAAATCCCATTTCCCAAATCAGGATAACCAATGTTACAGGCCATCACACCCATATTTCATACTCCCCTGTGGGAAAAAAGGCAGCATCAATAAAATAACGACATAATCAAAAGGGAGCAATGTTAAGGATAAACAGACGCGCTACAAGCCAGTTCTCCGGATAAAGACATCACATGAAGAAAGCAAAAGCTAAGGATAAAACAGGAGCAAACTTCAGTGTCACTCAACGAATGAGACATCATTACTTCTGCCATGGCATCTCACCAACTCCCAGGCAATCAAAAGCCTACGCTTTGGCCATGGGGGGATGGTTGCATCAGTTCAGCCACCTTCAGCCCCTCATTCTGAGCATCAGAAACATGACAATACAGGACCAATGATCAATGGTCCAGATTGACCCCTTGCCTCGGAGACAGGATACGTTGTGCTTCATCGGATCTGATAGACCCAATCTCCAGATCATGCCACTGAAATATGGCAACCAATCAGCAAACTCACTGGGGAACTCTGTACCACATCTCTCCCAGGGTCGGGCCAAGGGGTATACCCCACTTCGTCGTCTTCTCCCGATGGACAACAAACCATGCAAGAGGAACTCAACAATGCAGAATTGATTTCCCAAGAGGGAATGTGCTCTCTCAAGTACAAGAACATCCTTGTATGCCTCCATCATCTCTATAAAAAGTACCCCGCAACTCTTGGAAGTGAGCTCTGACCACCTGCACCACAGAGCTAAGATTTTCAGCAAAGGCAACATCTCTGTTGGCAGCCATTATCCAATTCACATGTAAAGTGAATGCCTGCTCAACAGCAACTGCAGCCCTGCAAGGAGGGTCCCATCCCAGCCCACTTCACCAGTCATGAACAAACAAGGATATTATTTTATATTTTTTTGAATCTATTTTATTACAAACATGTATCAAAGTAGGTTACAGCCAATAAACACCCTGGGAAACATACTTCCCAACAATCAACTATACAGTCTGTACAGATATTTTCCCTTTTTCACCCCCCCCCCCCCCCCCCCCCCCCCCGCAACGAACAGGTCCCCTAACACGGTCACAAACATCCCCCACCTTTTCTCAAACTCCCCTGCTGAGCCACTTAACTCATACTTTATCTTCTCCAAACGCAGGAAGTCGTACAGGTCACCCAACTATGCCACTACCCACGATGGCGATGCCGACTGCCACTCCAGCAAAATTCGTCGCTGTGCAATCAGAGAGGCGAAGGCCATGCCATCGGCCTTCCTCCTATCCATGAGCTCCGGTTTCTCTGAAAGCCCAAATATCGCCACCAAAGGGTACAGATCCACATCCTCTTCCACTACCCTGGCTAAGACCGCGAACATTGCCGCCCAGAATCTTCCCAATTTTTCGCAACCCCAAAACATGTTTGCGTGATTCGTTGGCCCCCACCCACACCTCTCACACTCATCTGTTACCCCCTGAAAGAACCCACCCATTCTCGACCGAATCATATGCACCCTGTGCATCACCTTAAACTGGCTCATCCTTGCACAAGAGGTCCTGTTTATCCTTTGCAGTGCCTCACTCCATACTCCCCAATTGATCTCCCCTCCCCATTTCTCCTTGATCCTCACGACCTGCTCGCCTCCCTGCTTCCCCAGCCACTTGTATATATCCCCAATTCTTCCCTCCCCTTCCACATCCGGAAGCAGCAGTCGCTCCAGCAGGGTATATCCTAGCAACCAAACCTTTCGCGCAAAGTCCCTAACCAGCAGATACCTGAACTCACAACCCCTCGGCAGCTCTACCATCTCTCTTAGCTCCTCCAGACTGGCGAATCCTTCCTCCAAATACAAATCCCTCACCTTGACCAGCCCCACTTCCCTCCATCTCCTGTATACACTATCCATCCCCCTGACTCAAACCCATGATTCTTGCACAGCGGCGTTACACCGACATCCTTTCCATCCTAAAATGCCTCCTTAACTGATTCCATATCTTCACCGTAGACTGCACCACCAGGCTCCCGGAATACTCACTCGGAACAAACGAGGATTTTAAAATTTTATCTCGCCTCTTTCTTGCAAAGACACCTACCAAACACTTCCTGGGGCATGGTATAAGCCATGTAACCCAAAAAAAGACAAATACGAAACATGCACTAGGCTGACAAGACTGATGAAAAGATGAGCAGAGCTGGAGCTCACAAAACTCAGCCGCTCCCACGCTCACATCAAGTGGCCTTCCGGTATTTATTGTAAGATTGACTCTACTGATTCAACAACAATAACGCACTCTATTTGTTGCAGTTGGCTTTGAATTTCCATTCCACATTCATATGTACATTAGAAAATTGCCTCAATAAACCAAGTGTGAATATCAATGAGGCCAGTCATGCCTTCAAACCTGTTCCACCCAATTAGATCAGGCTGGTGTGTGCTAAGGCTGTTTATATCAGCCTCCTCTGCCCTTGCAGACAGAATGTTTACCCATGCACCCTTCTTCCTCAGTTCATTTCTCTAACTGCCCTCTCCCATCCCAGCATCTCAAATTCCCACCATGCACAAAGCTGTAACTTGTCCAAAATTCTACCACCCATTTCTTGCCACCTGCCCTCCGAGTGAAAACATTTCTCCTCAACTCACTTCGACTCTTTCTGTGAATGACTTTAAACTGATACCCTCTGGTTATTGGTCTTGTTGCCAAGGGAAATATTCATTTTAGCCACGCCTCAACTTTATAGACTTCATTTAAACCTTCCTCTCAGCCACCCATGTTCCAAAGAAAACAGCCCCAACCTGTCCAATTTTTCCTCATGGCTAAAATTCTCCATTAGTCCATTTGAGCCAAGATGATGGTAGAGTGGTAATGTCACTTAAGTAATAATCCAGAGGTCCAAGCTAAAGTTCTGGAGACATGGGTTCAAATCCCACCACAACAGCTGGTGGAATTTAAATTAATTAATAAATCTGGAATACAAAGCTAGTTTCATTAAGGGTGACCAGGAAACTGTCATAAAAACCCATCTGGTTTGCAGACGCCCTTTAGGGAAGGAAATCTGCTGTCTTTACCTGATCTGGTCTACCTAAACTCTATTTGTTGCAGTAGTCCAAAGATGTGCAAGTTAGGTGGATTGGCCATTCTAAATTGCCCTTAATGTCCAAAAAGGTTCGGTTGTGTTACGGGGATAAAGGGAACAGGGTGGACGTGTGAGGCTTAAGTGGGGTGCTCTTTCCAAGGGCTGGTGCAGACTCGATGGGCTGAATGGCCTCCTTTTGCACTGTAAATTCTATGATTCTATGAAACTCCCTACCCAAAGGGACTTCTCTCATCTGTCACTTTAAACATTTGCAGTTTCCTTATCTCCTTAATGATCAGTACAAAAAACATTTCCTTTTAGTCTCCAAGTGCACACAATGACTCTGAAGTACAGTACAGACTTTCTCTAACAGAATAGATTAATTTGAGATTTCCTTCTCACTAATTTTGCTCTTCTTATCATTGGGTTCACGTTCTATCGGTATCTGCACATTTTTGTCTGATTAGTGAATAATTCCACTGTACAAAGAATTGCAGTTGAGCCGGATGCCAACACACAGTATGAGAAACACTCATTCAAGCAGTAACCTGAAATGGTACTCGTTTTGAAAACAAGCATCAATGTTTACATACTGGAACCAGAGTACCCCCACTGTCATCATCATATATCAGATATCAAACTGGAGAGATGTGGAGGGTTTGGATAGGGTACAGAAGAAATTTACCAGGATGTTGCCTCGTATGGAGGGTATTAGCTATGAGGAGACGTTGGATAAACTCAGTTTGTTCTCACTGGAACGACGGAGGCTGAGGGCGACTTGATAGAAGTATACAAAATTATGAGGGGTATGGACAGAGTGGACAGTCAGGAGCTTTTTTCCCAGGGTGGAAGAGTCAATTACGAGAGGACATAGGTTTAAGGTGCGAGGGGCAAAGTTTAGAGGAGATGTGCACAGGAAGTTTATTTACACAGGTAGCCTGGAATGCGCTGCCGGAGGAGGTGGTGGAAAGCAGGTATGATAGTGATGTTTAAGGGGCATCCTGGCAAATACATGAATAGGATAGGAATACAGGGATACGGACCCCAGAAGTGCAAAAGGTTTTAGGTTAGACGAGCAGCATGGTCGGCGGAAGCTTGGAGGATCAAAGGGCCTATTCCTGTGCTGTACTTTTCTTTGTTCTTTAGACATTCCTGTTTTATTGCTTTAGTACATAGCACAATTGAGCAGAAACTCTAGACCAACGAATCTCAAATAATCTATTCCCTCTCAGACAATTAGATAATCTAAATACGGATTATGCTGTATACAACATTACACTTGAGAGAGCAGAAGCAGCCACAAAGAGGGGATGCAAAACAACTAAACATCTCCTTAAACATATACAAACCATGCCCTAGAAATAATCTCACTCCTCTTATAGAATTTACAGTTCAGAAGGAGGCCATTCAGCCCATCGAGTCTGCACCGGCTCTTGGAAAGAGCACCCTACCCAAGGTCAACAACTCCACCCTAGCCCCATAACCCCATAACCCAGTAACCCCACCCAACACTAAGGGCAATTTTGGACTCTAAGGGCAATTTATCATGGCCAATCCACCTAACCTGCACATCTTTGGACTGTGGGAGGAAACCGGAGCACCCGGGGGAAATCCACGCACACACAGGGAGGATGTGCAGACTCCGCACAGACAGTGACCCAAGCCGGAATCGAACCTGGGACCCTGGAGCTGTGAAGCCATTGTGCTATCCACAATGCTACCGTGCTGCCCACTCTTGGGAGGTTCCACATGCCACATTCAGATTAGACTCTTGTGCAGACATAGGGGAAGATGTCATATTTTGCTTGATAGAAACAGAAGCAGTTGATGATTTGATTATTTTTTCTTTGCATACATCTATCTTCTGGTTAAAGCGTGGGGGTCCAAAAACCTTCTCCAAATCATATGACCCTTAAACTGATCTACACACTAAGACAAGTGATTTAGAGTAGCATTCTCTGAATCTTAATTCATATTTTTAATGTTGTGAATAAGTGAAAAATCATTTGTAGCGTAGGTTAAATGTAAACTAAGTGCTATTAAAAATGGGCTTTGACCCAACATAGGAACAAGAGTAAGCCATTTGGTTTCTTAACCCTATTCTGGCAAAATTGGATCTTAACAGCTCTGTGCCTCAATTGTATTTGCCCAACTTTCTTCCATATCTCAATATAAACTAATAAAAATATAAATTTGCCCAGCATTCTTTGTATTTTGGGAGAGGGGGAGGGATTTAAATGACTGTATGTGTGTGAAAGTGTGTCCTGATTGCACTCATAATTGACCTAGCTGTAATTTTATTGCATCCCTCCAGTGGAAATCATTTCTCTGTATCTACTAAAATATCAATTAGATAACCCACTAACCTTCTCAATTTAAAGGATTCCAAACCAAGCTTATGCAACCTGCCCTAATCTTATTAGCAATGTTGATTGCTATTTCTACCTAGCTATTTGTGCTCTGTGGCATTTCCAAATTCCTTTGTTTCTACCACAGCTCCAAACCTCTCAGCCTTATGAAAATATTCTGATTTTTATTTCTCAGATCCAAAGTGGATGACTAAACATTCATCCATATGGCCAGCTTTACTTTGTTTTCCAACCTACTGACATCTGCCCAGTTAGATATACAACTCACTCCTTTCATGTCATTAACCCACATGATGAAAAACCGAGGCCCAATACAGCTCCCTGGAGAACACCACTTCAAACATCCCACTAGTCAAAGACAATTCCCTTAATCCCTATTCGATCTTAAACTTCCAAATTATACCCTGTACAAAGCTACATTCAATTCTGGGCTTTTCATTTTTGCTAATAACCTCTTTTGTGGTACTTTGACAAATGGGGCAAAAGTCCATGTGTACAACATTCACAAACATTTCCCTAAATTAAACTAAGTTAATCAGATATAGTCTAGCCTTCAGAATCCCATGCAGACTCTTTAATCAGCTCATCTTGCCCAAGTAATTACACATATGTTGCGCTAGTGCCTCAAAATACTCACTTGGACAAGTAATTCTTCATCTAATTGCTAGTTGAGAACAGAAACATATTGCAAATATGAGTGGCAAACAATCTGAAATTTGAGTGGCAAATAACCTGAAATCTGAATCAGCACTCGAATACCGAGGTGCCATTATATCGTGGTATTCAATGCTAAATTTTTTGACTCGAATCTGGTCACCAATACAGAAAGGTGTTCCAGATTCCATCAGGAATTTGAATCGGATTGAACCCGACTAAGACCTCCCTCCAAGGCCTGGACCAAAGCTCTGATTACTTTAATAAGAAAGTGTGCATGGTTCATTAAATAGCTTGTAATATGTTTTCCACACTACATCAGTATTTACGCTTCAAAAGAATATTCAATTGATCATAGAGCACTTTGGGCCATCCAGTAGTCACGAAAAGCACTATATAAATGCAAGCCTTTTTTTCTTTTTGCTGATGCAAATATTTTTGATATGATTTATTGGCCAATTACCAAACTGATTTTAATGTAAGTAGGAGGACAATAATGATGAATCTTGGTAGGTGGTAGTTGTTGTTTGAGAAAAATGTCTCGTGTATGAATGGAGCTGTATGCTGCAGCAATAGAAATACAGACATTAGCTAATGCCCAAATTTCAAAGTCATTTGCCATATGATAAACATGGATACAGTACACAATAAATCCAATCCCTACATGATACAACTTTAGAGATCCAAATAGTGTGCTGTTACCTTGTTACATTGCATTAATGAACAAATTAACACCTTACCTGTTATTTTCTTTACAGGTTGAAGGCGAACACTGATAGATTGGTGCGTCAACAGAGGGGAGGAGGGGAGAGAGCGGGACATTCCTTCCATTATCCTGATGTGTTGCATTCCTTCAGAAGCTGGGACGGTCGGCACAGCGTAATCTGGTTCAAAAGCACAGTCGTTCTCTGTATTGGACACACCTTGTTTAAAAAAAAAGGAATGAAGATTTAGCCAGCAAATTAAGATGTCATAGTGCAACTGCAGAGTGATGTAAACATAAACAGTTGCCAAGAGACCCAGAATAAACCGGAGAATGATAATCTTTATTGACACAAGTATGCTTACATTAACACTGCAACAAAGTTGCTGTAAAAAGCCCCTCGTCGCCACATTCTGGCGCCTGTTCGGGTACACAGAGGGAGAATTCAGAATGTCCAAATTACCTAACAGCAAGTCTTCCGAGACTTGTGGGAGGAAACCAGAGCACCCGGAGAAAACCCACGCAACCACGGGGAAAACATGCAGACTTTACACAGACAATGACTCAAGCCGGGAATCAAACCTGGGATCCTGGAGCTGTGAAGCAACAGTGCTAATCACTATGCCACCATGCTGCCCCTGTCACTCGAGGGTTAATTTCTCTGCAAATTCTCTCCTGCCAAAACCTGGTAGCTGTCAAACTTGTGGTTGTGGACACAAATTTAATCAAAGGGTTTTGTCTACCCAGGCTGGTTTGTGATGCAGAACAAAGCCAACAGCGCAGGATCAATTCCCTGCTGAAGTTATCCATGCTTTCTCAACCCTGCCCCTCGCCTGAGGTGTGGTGATCCTCAGGTTAAATCACCACTGGTCAGGTCTCCCCCTCAAGGGGGACTATGGTGACCTTGCTTTACTGGTTAAACTTCCTGAGAATACCCATACACAGAGTGCAGTTGTCGAACAGAGCGCTTTTTAAAAATTCATATGGTTGGGAAAGTAGTTATAGTCCGATGTGGAGGTTAACAATCCTTCAGCTGCAGCGTGAATGTTTGTAATGCCACAAAGAATGGATTTCCCATGGCAGAACTTCAGAATACGGGTAATGCTGTGACTCAGATAGGCAGAGACACAATTTGAGCCATTCCTCGTGTTTTACATCTAGAGTGGCCGACCACATCTTCCGTTGCCTGCCCACAAGCAACTGAGGGTTATCCAGATTTTCCATGGAAGATTGAAACTTTAAAACAGAGTCCTGGGAAATAAGCAATGAATACAGGCTTTTAAGCAATTAAGTTGTAAAGTCATTGTCCCCGATTCAGATCCAGTGATAAAGCGTTTTGTAAGTCAAAAACTGGTCGTGACCCCTCACATGTATGTGGATCCTTTTGTGAAAAGTGAGGGGCGGGTTGGGGAAGAGATGTAGCGGGTGGTGTACTTGTAAAAGTGGAGCTGACCTGTCTGCAATTTCATGCTTGAAAACTGATTTATTGGGATAATTAACAGAAAAAAGGTTATGTCACATCGGACACTCAAGAGCCTTTCTTTGCTCTTGATAGTTTCTTTCAGTATTTGTCTTAATTAGAAGAAGGCTTTATTTCTTCTGTGTTACCATACAGCTGTTAACCAGTAAAATCTACCCAAGAAGATAAAATGTGAACGGTTAGATGCTAGATTGTGACTACAGCAGTCAGTCAGTAGAGCCACTTAATAGTGATTCGTCAAAGATCAAGAAAGGAGAGAAGGAACCAGTTCAGATTTTGCTTTGTTAACGGCAAGTCTAACAGAGGTTAGAGGTTATTGAAGTTGATTAACCGGAAAGCAACTTCAAGCATCCAAACATGTGCAGATAATTGCAAAAATTTAGAAGTTGCTCACCCACAGGGTGTGCTGGAGTAATCCCAGCCAATAGACTTGTCACTAAAAGACTACAATGGGCATGAACATGAGGCACTTTCCCACTAGTCCACCACTGAAAGTAGTGCAGTAAGTTAGGACTAGTGCATTCAGGAATAAGTGAACTCTTAGTGGTTTTATAATTGATCATTAGTAATGACTCTGGCCAGGAAAGTATGGAGTTTCATTCTTTCAAAAGTTGTGTGGAGATTTTAAAATGTTTTAAAATCTCTCTCATAATCCCATTTGTTTTTTTCATAGAATCCCTACAGTGCAGGAGGAGGGAGGAGGTAATTCGGTCCATCTTGTGGGCCACTGACCCTTTGAAAGAGCGCCCTCCTAGGCCCAGTCCCCCACCCTAGCCCCGTAACCTCACCTAACCCGTACATTTCCGGACACCAAGGAGGAATTTTAGCATGTCTAATCGACCGAACTTGCACATCCTTGGACTGTGGGAGGAAACTGGACCACCCAGAGGAAACCCACACAACCACGGGGAGAAAGTGCAAACTCCGCACAGTCACCCAAGTCCACATTTGAACCTGGGCCTCTGCCGCTGTTAGGAATCAGTGCTAACCACTGTGCCATTGTCTCTCCAATCTTCATTCCATTTTCAGTACATAAATTAAATTTTATATTTTCTGCTTCATAGGCTGGCACAGTGGCTGCCTCACTGCGGCGAGGACCCAGGTTCGATCCTTGCCCCGGTCGCTGTCCGAGTGGAGTTTGTACATTCTCCCTGTGTCTACGTAGGTCTCACCCCCACAACCCAAAGATGCGCAGGATAGGTGGATTGGCCACGCTAAATTACTCCTTAATTCAAGAAATATATATATTTTTGTTTCATGCTTCCTTTCTTAGATTCTACACGTCTCCGTAAGGATTCTTCAACACAACTGGCTGAAGAGCCTTGCGGTTTCTTATCCTTCAGAGGGTTCCAGTGTGAATCCATCAGATGCTAGGTTAGGCTCAAAAATCTGCAAGAACTTTGTGGGCAGCTGATGGCAGTAATGCCATTCGTGCATAAGGTGGGTTCAGGCTGAACCAAAATAGAAATGAAACAAATAATACCACCGTAGCCCTACCTAACCCATACATCTCCGGACACCAAGGAGGAATTTTAGCTTGTCCAATCTACCTAACCTGCACATGCTTGGACTGTAGGAGGAAACTGGACCACCCAGAGGAAACCCACGCAAGCATGGGGAGAAAGTGTAAACTCCACACAGTCACCCAAGTCCAAATAGATTCACACCCTTGTCCCAGGGAAACATAAAAATTGGCACATCTACGTGACTCATTAAAATGAGTTTATATCGGCTCTTAACTTTGCTAATTAAATATCCAGTATTGAGCCATTTGATAGATTCCATGGAAGGTTGCTTTAATTATGTACAAGCCCAAAGCATTTCATAGCGAATAAAGTATTTTTGACACATAATCACTGTTGTAATGTAGGAAAACATAACAGCCAAATCCAGAGCAAGGTCCCACAAACAGAACTATCTTGTTGATAATGGGGCAGATATCAGAAAACCTGCTCTACTCTTCCAATATTAATGCCTTTTAAATCCATCTGAGAGAACAGACAAGTTTTATGGCTCTTCTGAAAGATGGCACCTCTGGGAACACTAGCACTACACCAAAATATCAACCAATATTATATGCTTAGAAGTCTCTGCAGCGGTTTTCTGATAGAGTTGAGTGTGCTGCTATTTGACCTTCATCAATGAAGAACAGGAGGAGGGCATGCCAGGGGAAACACCAGGCATTTTTAAAAATGAAGTGTGAACCTGGTGAAGCCCAACACGATTATTTGCATGCCAAACAGCAGAAGCAGCAAGTGCTAGACAGAGCTAAGTAATTCCACAACCAACGGATCAGATCTAAGCTCGACAGTCTTCCCACAGCCATGAATGGTGGTGGACAATTAACCAACTCACTGGGGAGGCTCCAAAAATATCACTATCCACAATGATGGAGGAGTTCAGCACACCAGTGCAAAAGATTTGCAAGAATCTTCAACCAGATGTGTCGAGTGGATGATCCATATTGGTCTCCTCCAGAGGTCCTTAGCATCACAGATGTCAGTCTTCAGCCAATTCAATTAATTGCACATGATACCGAGAAAGGTTTGAAGGCATTATATACTACAAATGACAACATTCTGCCAATAGTCCTGAAGGCTTGTGCTCCAGAACTTGCCATGCCCCTAGCCAAGATGTTCCAGTATAACTACAATGCTGGAATTTACCCATCAATGTGGAAAATTGCCCAGGTATGTCCTGTACACAAAATCAGGACAAACCCTACCTGGTCAATTACCACCCCATCAGTCTACTCTTGATCATTAGCAAAATGATGGAAGGGGTAATCAACAGTGCTATCAAGCAGCATTTACTCAGCAATAACCTACTTCACGGATGCTCAGTTTGGGTTCCTCCAAGGTCACTCAGTTCCTGATCTCATTCTAGCCTTGGTTCAAACATGGCAAAAGAGTTGAATGCCAGAGGTAAGATGAGAGTGACTGTTCTTGACATCAAGTCAGCATTTAATAGCGTATGGCATCAAGGAGCCCTAGCAAAACTGGGGTCAATGGGAATCATGGGGAAAACACTGCTGGTTGGAGTCATTCCTGACACAGAGGAAGATGGTATGGTTGAAGGTTAATCATCTCAGTTCCAGGACATCACTGCAGGAGTTCCTCAGGGTATGTCTTAGACCCAATCATCTTCAGTTGCTTTATCAATTACCTTCCTTCCATCATAAGATCAGAAATGGGGATGTTATCAGATGACTGCACAATGTTCAGCACCATTCGCAACTACTCAGATACAGAAGCAGTTCATATCCAAATGCAGCAAAGCCTGGACAACATCCAGGTTTGGGCTGACAAGTGGATAGTAACATTTGCACCACACAAGCACCAGGCAATGACCATCTCCAACTAGAGAGGATTTAACCATTGTCCCTTGACATTCACATGGCATTACGATAGCTGAATCCACCACTATCACCGTCCTGGAGGTTACTATTGACCAAATACTGAACTGGACTAGCCACCTGTGGCTACCAGAGCAGGTCAAAGGCTAAGAATTCTTCTCTTTATCCTTGGGCAGTCCCTCAGTGTGGAGGATGACTTGCTTCCACTCCGGGGAGGTGGATTCTGCAGTGGCTGAATAGTCCGATCCTGGATCCGCAGGCTCTGCCACAGGTTTGACAAGTGGTGCTTGATGAGTTGGGTGGTTGGGATGCTCTGGATTCTGCACTTTCCTTCCGTTGTTTGTTCTTGGTCTTCGGATTCTCCACCCTATGATGCACGAGGTGATTGGCAACTTCGCAGATGCTTTTTCTTCAGCTTGTGCATTCCAAGACAACCGATTCCCCAGTCAGCGGGGATGTTGCATTTATTTAGGCAGGCTTTCAGAGTGTCCTTGTAGCATTTCCTCTGTTCTCCTCATGATACTGCAGCTCAATAACAGAGATTGGGGTGGCCTGGAGGCTTCGGAGGTTAAACATTTTCCCGCTTGTCTGGTTGGTTAGCTCCGCTCCAGTGGGGAACTTCAGGGTAACGATGTGGAGTGCTGCTGCAAGGGAGATAGTGAAGGGCAGCACAGCAGCATTGTGGATAGCACAATCGCTTCACAGCTCCAGGGTCCCAGGTTCGATTCCGGCTTGGGTCACTATCTATGCGGAGTCTGCACATCCTCCCCGTGTGTGCGTGGGTTTCCTCCGGGTGCTCCGGTTTCCTCCCACAGTCCAAAGATGTGCAGGTTAGGTGGATTGGACATGATAAATTGCCCTTAGTGTCCAAAATTGCCCTTAGTGTTGGGTGGGGTTACTGGGTTATGGGGATAGGGTGGAGGTGTTAACATTGGGTAGGGTGCTCTTTCCAGGAGCCGGTGCAGACTCAATGGGCCGAATGGCCTCCTTCTGCACTGTAAATTCTATGATCTATGATCTAAGAGTGTTGATGCGATGACGATGCCCTGTTTGACTCCAGTTTGTAGACGTGAATCATGTGACAAGTAACTCACCTCCTGACACCCCACAAGCCTATCCACAAAGGCACAAAATGGGAGTGTGATAGAATACTCTCCACTGGCTTGGATGAGTGCAGCTCCAACATCAAGAAGCTCGACACCATCCAGAGCAAAGCAGCCTGCTGGATTGCTACCCCTTCCAGAAACATTCAATCCCTCCACTACCGACGAACAGTGGCAGCCGTGTGTACCATCTACAAGATGCACAGCAGGAACTCATCAAGGTTCCTTAGACAGCACCTTCCAACCCCATGACCACTACCATCTAGAAGGACAAGAGCAGCAAATATTTGGGAACATCACCACCCGGAGGTCCCTCTCCAGTTTACTCACCATCCTGACTTGGGAATATTTGGCTGTTCCTCCACTCTCATTGGGTAAAAGTCCTGGAATTCCTCCCTAACAACACTGTGGGTGTGCCTGCACCTCAGCGACTGCAGCGGTTCAAGAAGGCAGCTCACCACCACCTTCTGGATGGTAAGGAATGGGCAATAAATGCTGGTCTAGCCATCAATGCCCATATCCTGTAAATTAATTTTTAAAAACTTGTCTATTGTTAATTCTTAAATTAGCGGTCAAATAGAATGTTTTGTTCTAATCTACAATCATCTATATGGTTTTCATGGCCATTCTGTTGTGTTGTCGAAATGATACAGGCATCAATCACTCAAAGATTCTAATTACTTTGTGGGTTCATTTATTTAGACAAGGCACATGAGAAAGGAAGAAAGCTTAAAGACATCAGCAGCAGAGCTGTGCGCTTTGCTCAGATGCAAAAGGAAAAGTATGGAAATGCTTGACACACTTCCCTTCTGGCGATGTCATGTTGCTATCCTTTAAAGGCATATAACAACCTATTCCACTGCTAATCTTACTCAAACTACACACTTATCTTAAATTACTGCCTTAGGAAATGTGCAAAGCCTCAGACAAGGTCTGACAATGTACGTTTTTAAATAAGTTACTAGCTGTCCGCCAAAGTTATATTTGTAGCCATCAACTTTCCTCTCAAATCACTCACTATCTGTGGTGCAGTCAATGTTATCAAAATCAGGGGTCTAGATAGAAAAGGATAAACTGTTCTCTTTGGCAGATTTAGGGTGATTAGCAAAAGAACAAAGGCAAAATGCAGGAAGAACATTTTTACAGTGAGTGGTTATGATCTGGATTCCTTCAGAGAGTGTATATTTATAGCACAACGGTTGAATCATATTTGAACCAGAGTGACAGAACTTTATAGTACAGGAGGAGGCCATAACATTGAGTATGTCTGTGCTTGCTCACCGCTAGACCCAAATTTTCACAGCCCTGGTTACTTGCAACAGCCTGAATAATCATCAAATTCAAATATTTATCCAATTTCTCTCAAAAAGCAATGCCACAGAATCAATCATTCCCTGTTCCAAGACATTCCCACATCACAGCAACAATGTTGCTTCAAGAAATATCTCCCAACCTCTCTCATCGCTGTTGTAATAATTTTAAATTGATGAGGCAGCATCTCCCAAAGCAGCAGAAATACATTTTTCCCGATTCATTCTGCTGAAACTCTTGAGAATGAAAATACTTCTTATTAAATTACTTTTTAACCTTCTCTGCTCCAGTGGAAATAATCTCTGTATCAGAATTCTCTTCTCAATTATGTTCCAATGCCTGGAATACTCAAGATGAACTGATACTGTGCAGTTCCTTTGGCTTTATGTACCTTGATGTCCCTCAGTAATGATAAATTTACCATCAATATTTCTTCTGGCTTCAAATTGAGTTTCAAGCATCTCTCTGTTGCTAAAGCTGCCTCCAAGTGGCTCAGTTTCCGTACGGCATGTGGCGCAGTGGTTGGCATTGCTGCCTCATGGTGCCGAGGATCAACGTTCGATCCCAGCCACGGGTCACTGTTGTTATGGGCCAGGGATTAGAGAACCACAAAGTGTATCATGGAGTTCACCTGACCCACACGGCCCACTCGACAGGTGTGGTACAGCAGAAATGGAAAAGTATTTTTTAAAGCAAAACAATGTTTATTCTATGAACTCAAGTTAACCTTTTTTAAAACATACAGTGAACATCTTAGTAACCATCAATTCAAATACAACCCCAAAGAATACAACACTAAGTAATCCTTGAGCTTTCCTTTTAACATCCAGAAGGCTTAAAACAAAACCTTTAACAGAAGCACCTCAGGTTTAACTTCACTACTGAGAACAGTTACCACATTGAAATCAGCAAATGAATATTCATAAGCTTGCAGAGATTCATACACATCCTGATGTGATTGCAGCTTCTCCAAAACTAAAATGAAACCAAACCCACCCTGTAGCAAAAAGCCTAAAGCGAAAGTAAAAAGCTGGCAGACAGCCCAGCTCCACCCATTCTCTGACATCACTGCAGTAATAAACACCCATTTCTTAAAGGTACTCTCACTACAAATATTCACATACACAGCCATTTATAAACACCTATTTCTTAAAGGTACTCTCACATGACACTGTCCATATGGAGTTTGCTCATCCTCCTCATTCCTGCGTGGATCTCACCCCCACAACGCAAAAAGATGTGCAAAGTAGGTGAATTGGCCACACTAATTTGTCCCTTAATTGGAAAAATAATTGGATATTCTATATTTATATTTTTAAAAAAGGTACAGTTTCCTCCTGCACACTAAACATTTCTCCATATGCAACAACTCTTAAATTGCTATAAAAGCCTAAGTCTTGTCTACTGATCTCAAAATAGGTAACCGTCATACCCTTCTCTATTTCACGGTATTCTTAGTTGGATCTAACCATAATGCAGTGCACACCTAAGAAACTCCCTCATCTTCCTTAGCTTTAATGTCTCATTTCCGGTTTTGGTTCAGCCATCCCTCTACTTCATCACTGGTACAGTTTTAAGAAAGGGAGCTTGACAGCTGGCCCTGACCAGGCTATCGCTGGAAAAGTTACACCATGAACTTAATGTCAGTAAGCCAGTACTCTGGAGTTCTTTACACGAACAGGTCAAATTGAAAACTGCAGTGCACAACAAAAAACAGTATTTTCATACACATTCGGAATTCTTTCAACATTCCTTGGCTTTTAAAGTTCTCAATTTAATTTAGACTGATATCTAAATAAAAGTACACATTGTTTTCTTTATTCCTTCATGCGCTGTGAGAATCAATGGCAAGGGCAGCATTTGTGGCCTATCCCCAAGTACCCTAGAGAAGATGGTGGTGATCCACCTTCTTGAGCTGCTGTGGTTCATATGGTGCAGGTACAGCCACAGTGCTGTTCAGAAGAGAGTTACGGAACCCCAGCAACAGCAAAGGATTGCTGATATAGTTCAAAGTCTGGATGATGTGTGGCTTGAGGGGAACTTGCAGGTGTTAAGTGTTCCCATTCATCTTGTCCTTCCCGGTGGTCGAGATCACAAGTTTGGAAGAAGCTAAAGTAGGCTTGGGGAATTGTTGGAGCAGAAATTGCATATGGCACATACTGCTGCAACTGTGCACAGTGTTGGTGGGAGCAAAATTTTAAGGTGCTGATCAAGCAGTCCGCTTTGTCCTGGGTACTGTTAAGTGTTGTTGGAGCTGCAAGCGAAGAGTATTCCATCAAACTCTTGGATATTGCCAGCTTGATAGGCATGTAGTCCTGTTTGCAGCTTCACAAGGTTGCAATCTCATTTTTAGTTATGTCTCGTGCTGCATCTGACACGCTCTCCTGCACTCGTCAATGAACCAGGGTTCATCCCCAGCTTGATACTAACTGCAAAGTGAGGGACATGCTTGGCCATGAGGTTACAGATGGGTGGTTCAATAGAATTCTGCTGCTGCTGACCCACAGCGGCTCATGGATACCCAGTTTTGAGCAGCTAATTCCATCACACAACACGATGGGACAGCATCATCATTGTCAAGACGGGACTCCATCTCCGCAAGGACATTGCAATATATTCTGGACGAATGCTACTCACTACAGCACATTTTTGCCGTTTCAACCTCGGCTGCCAAGTAATACAGATTATGCTGCAATTATCTTAATTAGCTATCGGATACTTATATTGATTTCTATTATTGTTTTGCATGTTGTATTTACTTGAAAAATTCTAAGGAAATGGTAATGACCTCTTCCAATTCTTTACTTCTGCTGTGAAGAAAATGTGGTTATTCTCTTTCGAGGAGTTAATATTTAGAGATTTCATAACCATGTGTGGTCCAGATCAGAGTTTTTCAAACTTTCTTGCCCGGGACCCATTTTTACCAGAGCCTGATATAGCCTCAGAAGTACATCCTTGGAATTGTATTCTAGCCCTCTCGACATGAATGCTAACATTGCACTTGCCTTCCCAACTGCCGACTAAGCCTGCACATTAACCTTAAGAGAATCGTGAACAAGGACTCCCAAGTCCCTTTGTGCTTCTGATTTCAGAAGTATTTCCCCATTTAGAAAATAATCTATTTCTCCATTCCTCCTTCCAAAGTACATAACCTCACACTTTTCCACGTTGTACTCCATCTGCCACTTCTTTGTCCACTCTCCCAGCCTGTCCAAGTCCTTTTGCAGCCCGCCTGCTTCCTCAATACTACCTGTACTCTACAGATCTTGGCATCTTCTGCAAACTTAGCAATAATGTCTTCAGTTCCATCTTCCAGATCATTAATGTATATTGTGAAAAGCAGTGGTCCCAGCACAGTCCCCTGAGGCACACCACGAGTCACCGGCTGCCATCCTGAAAAAGATCCCTTTATCCCCACTCTCTGCCTTCTGCCAGTCAGCCAATCCTCTACCATGCTTCATCCTCCCTGTGATGGTGTATACTTTTAAGTACTCGTGGAAGCCAGAGAACTGGTGCTGACTGCCAGCATCGTGACTCGCCATTCTCACCCTCACACAATCTTTACTCTGCCGCCCTCCATGTCCTTAACAGGCCCGAGCTCCAACAGTGCACCGCCGGAAATACCGCCCTAGTCTCCTCCTATTGGACAATGGAAGAATTAAACATCAGATTCCAATCGGATGAAAGAAAGGCAAAATCCTGCAGCTGCTGGCAGACGCAGGCGGCATTCTGAAACCAAAACTTGGTACAGCTGATGAGCACTTCTCACACGATTACTCCACCAGGACCAATCGCTCCGCGACCCTCCCGACACCGGCCCGCGACTCACCCTGGGTTTGAAAAACCCTGATCTAGATACAGTAAATTGAAATTGTTCCCATTAGCAAACATCCAGTGTTGAGAACCAAAAGATAGAGACTTAGTGAGTGGCAAGCAAACCAAAAGCTTCTTCCATGCATTAAGTAGTTGTGATCTGGAATGCACTGCCTGATAGGGTGGTGGTGAAAGCAGATGGGTTTTCAAAAAGAAATTGGATAAGCACTAGAGAGAAAAACATTACAGGGATACTTGAGGAAATGTCTATGAATGGGACCAGCTAACCTGCTCTTGCACATTGCTCGGCACAACATCGAGGGCCGAAGGGCCTGTTCTGTGCTGTACTGTTCTATTCTATTCTATAAAACCTGCATTGACTCAATGGGCTGAATGGTCTCCTTCTGCTTTGTAACCATTCTATAATCCCATTTGTGCAAGAGAATATTTGAACTTTTCATTATGGTAAGTATTGTATCAATTCCTTCATCATGTTGTATAATAAAGTGCAATACTTTCATTGGTATGCTTGACTAAATCAAGATTTGACTATTTATGGGAAGATTTAGAAGCCTGACTTCAAATATTATAGTGATTACTGCTCAGCTGTAAACATATAATTACTCCAATCTCTAGGGTTGTAACAGTGCATTGCATGCATAGAAATAAAACAAAATTTGTTTTTCAAGCTTATTTACTGAAAAAATAAACATTACTCTTTGATTTCAAACATTTTTCTGATCTAGTTTGAATAATTCAACATTGAAGGCGTACAGATATCAAGACCTTATTTGAACATTGCGCGACTGTGAAGTTTGCACATTGAAAATTGAGCTATACCAAGAGTTAACAAAAGCAAAGAAAACATTTCCAATTCACCCCATTATTAAATGATGGGTCGTAACTTCTTCGGAGTGCCAATCAGCGTCGGATTGCCACTCCCTATCAATTTACCTGTACTAAGTGCCTGTCTAGCCTGATCTCTTGACTCAGGCCGGGTGTGATTCAGGCAACGCAGTGCATCCCGGCTCCAGCGTCCAAGCCCAAAAGAAATGGAGTGAAACGGACCACCCCCTTTTTTATGGCACTAGCTGCCGAAAGCCGGTGCCTTTCATTGTCTCGTTGAAAAAATAGGCTGGGGGAGGGTTTAGTAATGCCACATGCAGGGCTCTGCTTAAATCTTCAAAATAGTTACACAGAAGTTTAAAGTGATTTAATTTCATCGAATTATTTTAGAGTAACTATTAGCATAACACTGGCAGAATCATTCGAAATTAGCGATTTAAATCGCTTTGTCGAATGGTTCCCAGCGCAGCGCAATTGTCCAGGGAACATCGCGCTTCTGGGCGCTGGGTAGAATCTTACCCCTGGGAACTTTGGAGAGAGATTTCTCATCGCATCTTTGGGGTACGACACAAATCCATTGCTGGGGAGCCAGGAAGTATAGACCAATGTATTTCCTGACTTCCCCTGCGATCTAATTGTAAAACATGACAGGAGCTACATTTCAATTACATCACACCAATGCAGTTCTGAGATTTTGCAAAATCGCACTGTATAATGAGTATGGCTATTTTCATCATTTAAACTTGCAGGCATTTTACTCACTATTTTCTGGCCCAAGAAGCATACACTTGAGAAAACCAGAAAATGATGTAACAGGAAATTAGAGGGAAACCAGCCAAGCAGACTCGGAGAAAGGTCAAAAGAATTTGTTTAAACAAATTGGAGCAAGAGTAAACCAAGATTGCATTGTACCATAAAAATAACTGACTCAGTGTAAGAAGCCCCCATGTGTTGCTAAGGCTGAAAGAACCTAGCACATGATAAATGGTTCCCTGAAATGTCACTCAAATGATTTGTTTACATTAAACTGCCCTTACATAATCTCAATTGTCTGAGTTTACTTTGGACTGGGTTGTGGCCAGTAATGCAGTGTTTGTGTAATCCCCTGCATTAGTAGTTAAAAAGGACATCTTTACAACAATTAGAGATGATGCAGTTATTGTTCCAATTTTGCAATAACACCAAGTTACATTTGGAGCCAAGTGAAGATCTTCTCACCGAGGTAGTACCATCAGTGCCCCTGTTCAGTGTCACTGGGGTGTTCTACTGTTCTGGGCTGCTAGACTTGTTCTTTCAGAAATACCTCCATCACTTCCCTCTGTCTCATTCTATAACCATACGCAAGAACTTCATTTTCTCTCAATCACCGTTCGCACTTCAGCTATCCGAGTTGTTTTATTCCCCTGCTCTTCTACCACTTTTGTTCAAGCAGGTGGGAGGGGTTATGTTCTGGACTCTCAGGGCTAAAGTACATCAGGTGGAAGCACGTGGGGTTTTAATGCAAATAACAACTTAGGTTTATTTCTATTGGAGGGTGCCATCATTAAATATGCTTCTACTGATCCTGTTGGGAACTGCCCTGTGAGGTTCATCTGCCTCAAGGATCAACATCAATGGTTATAAAGCAGACTTTATGTGGGATCTGATGCCCTCTCTGACATTACACAACAGATATCCTGATTTTCATTATTTTTCCCAAGAACAAGATACTAGTGTCATTTACGGCATAAGAGGAGGCCTTTGTTTCCACTGAGTCACGTCAGTTCTCCATCAGCAATCCAATCGGTAAAAAATGATGACAGTCCCCACCCCCCTGTTCGATCGCCTTAGCTTAACAGGTTTATTACTTTCAAATGCCCATCCAATTTACATTTGAAATCATGCCGTTTTTCGTTCCCACCAGCCTCATGCGCAGGGAGTTCCAGGTAATTTCCACTCGCTGTGTAAAATATGTTATTCCTCGCATTCCCTCTGCATCTCTTACCCAAAAGCTTAACTCTGTGTTTCCTAATGCTTGTATTATCCACAAATGGGAACAGATTTCCCTTGTCGACCTACTTTATAACGTCCTTCAACCTCAGACATCCAAACGTGTGCCCATCACAACAGCTGCTCCCCCACCTAACTGTAACCTGCACTTTAGCAACATTGTCAGTAGTTTCTTGAACCTCTTTGTTTGATTCATTAGTGGGATGTGATCACCTCTGGCAAGGCCAACATGTATCGACCATCCCTACTTTTGATCAGGATTTTGATTCAGCAAAACTGTAGGAACCACAATATATTCAAAATAAGGATAGTGTGGGGCTTGCAGACAAATATGCAGCTGCTGCTATTCCCATGTGTCTGCAGCCTTTGTCCTTCTAGGTGGCAACTGTTGCAAGTTTGGAAAGTGGTTTCAGGGGAGCCTTGCAAATTGCTCTGAAGAGTCATATGGACTCGAAATATTAACT
The DNA here is from genome assembly GCF_902713615.1 of Scyliorhinus canicula. Lineage (NCBI taxonomy): Eukaryota > Metazoa > Chordata > Chondrichthyes > Carcharhiniformes > Scyliorhinidae > Scyliorhinus > Scyliorhinus canicula. The sequence continues at coordinate 47,547,172 of NC_052164.1, read as the reverse complement.
ATGTTTCTCTCTCTACAGATCTTGCTAGTGTTGTTTTTCTGCTGTGTTTTTCCAAAATTTCCTGTTTTTATTTCTTATTTCAAGCATCCGCAGTATTTTACTTTTATTATCTTGCAAGTTGCTGCAGTGCATCTCATATATCGTAAACAATGCGGTGTGTCGGTGGTGAGAAGAGTCAATGTTCAAGTTGGTGGATGCGGTGTCAACCAAACTGGCTACTTTGTCCTGGAAGATGTTGAGCTTCTCAATAATTGTTGGAGCTGCACCCATGCAAGAAAGTGGAGAATATTTCATCACATTCCCGACTTGTGCCTTGCAGACTGTGGACAGGCTTTGGGAATCAGGAGTTTAGTTATTCACCACAGATTTCCAAGCCTCTGACTTTTCCGATTCAGTGTCTGGTCAATGGCAGAACTGATCAAGGAAGTAAGGGCCCATGGGATCCAAGACAAAGTGGTACATTGGAACCAAAATTGGCTGAGACGGTAAACAGAGGGTGATGGTAGAGGGATGTTTCTGGGACTGAAAGTCTGTTCCAGTGGGGTTCCGCAGGACTCGGTGCCGGGGCCCTTGCTATTTGCGGTCTACATGAATGATTTGGACTTAAATGTACGTGGTTCGATCAAGAAAGTTAGTGGATGACTATAAATTGGTGGTAAAAAATGAGGAGGATAGCCGTAGACGGCAGGAAGATATGAATGGACTAATCAGGTGGATACAGCAGTGGCAAATGGAATTAAACCTGAAAAAGTGTGAGGTAATGCACTTGGGGAGGGCTAACGAGGCAAAGAATTATTCTATGAATTGTAGAACCCTGGAAAGTACTGAAGATCAGAAGGACCTTGGAGTGCATATCCAAGATCCCTGAATGCGGCAGGTAGGTAAGGTGGTTAAGAACTCATATGAGATATTTGACTGTATCAGCCGAGGTATAGAAAACAAGTTTGAATAGTATAAAACGCTGGTTAGGCCACAACTGGAGTACTGGGGCAGTTAAGGTCAGCACATTATAGGAAAGATGTGACTGCACTGGAGATGGTGCAGAAGAGATTCAACAGGGTGCTGCCTGGGCTGGAGGGTCTGAGCAATGAAGACAGGCTGGTTAGGCTGGAGCTGTTTTCCTTGGAGCAGCGAAGGTTGAGAGGGACTCGATAGAGTGTATAAGATTATGAGGGACATAGATATAGTGGATAAGGCGGCATTTTTCCTTTAGTAGAGGGATCAACAACGAGAAGGCAATGATTTTAAGATAAGAAGTAGAAAGCTATGAGGGGAGTTGATGAGAAGCTATTCCACCCAGAGGGTAATGGGAGACTGGAACTCACTGCCTGAAAGGGTCGTTGAATTAGAAACTCTCGGGCAGCACACTGGCACAGTGGGTTTGCCCTGCTGCCTCACGGCGCTGAGGTGCCAGGTATGATCCTGGCTCTGGGTCACTGTCCGTGTGGAGATTGCACAGTCTCCCTGTGGTTTTTGCCCCCACAACCCAAAAATGTGCAGGGTAGGTGAATTGGCCAAGCCAAATTGCTCCTTAATTGGAAAAAATGAATTGGGTAATATAATTTTTTTTTTTAATTATAAACTCTCGTAACATTTAAGTAATTAGATATTCACTTGTGCACATTAATGAGAGAGGATCGTCGATCAGATCGCTGGCTTTTAAAGCAGACCAAGCAGGCCAGCAGCATGGTTCGATTCCTGTACCAGCCTCCCCGAACAGGCGCCGGAATGTGGCGACTAGGGGCTTTTCACAGTAACTTCGTTGAAGCCTACTCGTGACAATAAGCGATTTTCATTTCAAGATGTAGAATCAGTTTGAGTGGAAGCAAGAAACAGAAAGGGGCAGCAAACATTGGTTGGAAATAATCATAGGCCACCAAAAAGTAGAGGTAATGTAGGGCAACAACTTTGAAAGTGCTGGTAACAAGAGTAATAAAGTAACCAAGAGCCACTCCAGTCTACATATAGACTGGGTAAACCTAATTAGCACCAATGCGGAGGAGGATGAACTCCTGGAATATTTTGGAGACGGTTTCAAACACATTCCCTAACAAATTGACTAGAACAGTGTTTTTCAAATATTTTCCCCAGGACCCACATTTGCCAACCGGCGGACCTTCGGAACCCACACCGGCCAATCGTGCCATAACTCTCTCTCTCACACACACCCAGGCACACAAACTGTGTAGCAACTCTCTCTTACATACCTATTCCATCTATTCCACTGCCCCCCTTGTGTTGGAACCAGTGCATGAATTCCATACAATGACCAGATCCCAATCTTTGTCTGCAAATCAGCTCAGTACAGACTAAGAAAATAAAATATATGACAAAAGGATTTAATTTATCATTGCAGGTGGATAGAAATAAATACATCTCAATTTCTTCAAACTCAGAGCTGTTTTTTTGTCAATTTTTTGTACGTTTCGTTTTTGGAGATGTGGTTAGAGAGATCAGTTTTATAAACTGAAGACATGTACACAAGGGAAGGGATGATATCAACCATTCCGGAATACACTGGTCATCAACAGACTCATTGGCAACCAGGTCACACCGGTAACCGACAAGACCATCCCTAAAATGATACAGAACCCAGTGGCATTTACAGAATCAACATTTGGTTCCACAAGTATCTCCAGAGTATAGAGTTAGCTGGAGCTTTGAAGGATCAGATCCAAGCATCCTTTTTCCAAAACAGAGTCTGGCTTGATTCTGCATCTAAATGGACCGCATTAACTGTGTCCCGTTTCGCTCATGCGATGCTGCTGACGCCAGGATCTGCTGACTGTAATATTCCAACTCCACCTCCTGACAAACCTGCTTGTATCTTTGACCTCTCATCGCTAATGAAAAGTGGGCTGTTTTCTTGTGACCGATGTTCATCTGTGTGATCTTCTGGGGCATCATAGAACCTTTCTCTGCTATCATCTGTTGCAGAGTCTGGGCCTTGCTCTTCATTTGTGCTACGCTCAACGCGAGCTGCCTCCGGCATAAAATGACAGATACGTTTAGTCCTTTCAATAACATTTGCCCGAGCTTTTGATTTTCCAGAGTTCCAATGACTAACTCTACCTGGTGCTGGAGAACTTTGTCAGGTGTCTGACATTGACAACATGCTGCACAGTCTGGAGGCCCATCTGTCACTTGCTTTAGCAATGCCAGGAAACTGTCCTCCTCTGGTACATGCTGAATTGAGCCTTCATCACGAGTCAACTTCTGAATTTAACATGTAAAAGAACAGTAATTGCTTAGCGGCGTGAAGGTTTGTTAGTGCACCTATGCTCTGGAATAGGAGAGTGATGAGACTGAAGACCAAATCTGATTTGAACAGTGTGCCTCAGGCCATTTTAATAAATATGCTGATGGCGGACATTGCCCGCTTCTCCCGGGATCAGATCGGGATCACTGCGGGTACGCTGCGATCGATCGCTCAGCGACCCTCCCGACACCTGTTCATGACCCACCCCAGAAAAACACAAATTTTGGAGCGGAGAAGACTGGCCCTGAGTTTATCGACTATACCTTCAAGCTTAAGAGTTAAGTGATTGCGTACATTATTTTAAAAAACAAAGACAGAGGAATTATGAAACAAGTGCTCACCTTTAGGTAATGCCATAATAAATATATTCTTGAGAGTTTAGAAGAATGAGAGGTGATCTCATTGAAGCATACAAAATTCAACAAGATAAACGAAGGAAGGATATTTCCCCTAACTGGCGAGTTAGAGCCAGGAGACACTGTCTCAGAATAAAAAGTAGGCCATTTAGAACTGAGATGAGGAGGAATTTCTTCACACAGAGGGTGATGAACCCTGGAATTCTTTACCTCAAGAGAGCTGTGGAAGCTCAATCGTCAAGTATATTCAAGACTGAGATCAATAGATTTCCAGATATTAAAGCTATCAAGGGGTATGGAGATAATGGGGCCAATTACCACCCTTTCCAGTCTACTCTCCATATCAGCAAAGTGAAGGAAGGAGTCATCGACCATGCTATCAAGCGGCACTTACTCAGCAATAATCTGCTCACGGACGCTCAGTTTTGGTTCTGTCAGTATCACTCAGCTCCTGACCTCATTACAGCCTTGGTTCAAACATGGGCAAAAGAGCTGAATGCCAGAGGTGAGGTGAGAATGACTGCCCTTGACATCAGGCAGCATTTGACTGAGTATGGCATCAAGGAGCCCTAGCTAAACTGGAGTCAATGGGAATCAAGGTCTTTGAAGAACTGAAAGAAAACTGAATTTTCATGGAAGGAATAAAGGAAATTAAGTGCAGTAAATCAGGCACTGAATTGTAATATTAGATCAAGTCTGCTGCAATGCTAACTCAAAATGTCACTAATAAGGATGTTGCAATCAAGGACATGCAGGGAGTGCGATTACCATGTCTCATTTCAAGCAAGATCATTACTCTCTGTTAATGCATCTCGCATCTGTATGCTGGAGACACATATCTCCTTCTTTCTTCCTCATTGCACACACAATGCAGTGGAAACATCATCAAATTTAAATGGACTAGAAAGCCTTAAATCACACTAGTCGACAGACTCAGTCAGTATGGTGCCCAATTAGCAAAGCTAAAGGAGCAGAGTCATCTTCAAATGGATTTCTAGAAGCATCAACATATGTGACTTGCACTAGGTCAATTGTGCGGAGATGAACGGAGTGCTGTTGCAGATTTTCTCTGAAACATATTAGTAGCTCGAAAGCTGAAATTAGTTCTGAAGCTTTACAAAATATTTAGTGAGAGCTACCTTGAAAGTAGCCGATCCTATGATAGTAAATCAAGGCTCGCTATTTAAGCTTTGAATATTACAAAACTTGATACTGTACTCTGTTTTTTAACATTTGTCACAGCATGGAGAATAGAGGAGATACTGTTAATTAATTTTAATGTTTTGTAATTCTTTGACAAGTGCTCATACACAATAATGAAATGTGTCACATGGAAAATCCTTGAAAAAATTAAATGATTTAACTGTGGAAAATCAATCCATTGTTCCAAGAACATGAACTCATCTCCTCTGTCCACCAACCTCACACTGCCATTACAAACTTCTTCACAAACAGGGCTGCCTGGTGGACTCACCATTTCAACCAGTTCTTGACCCTCAGAAATAATTTCTTCCCATATTAAATCTGTTTCCTCTCCCTTGTCCATGCTCTTTCAACGTACATCTGTGACTCTTCTGAAATCCTCCACCAGTTGAATAGTTTTCCAGTTCGCTGATCCTCACCATCTGCTTTTCATGGTGAATGTCCAATTTCTCTACACCTCCAATCCCTACCAGAGTGGCCTAAAGGCACTCTGCTTCTGCCTTGAATTGAGAACCAACTAGTCCCAATACACCACACTGAACAAAGACTGCTGTGACTTCGCTCATTTCCTCCAAATAAAGAGTCAACGTCAACATGATGCTGATATAATGATGTCAGATCACATGACCAAGATGAAAGAAGAATGAGAACAGTACCTTACTTCATTTGGAGGTCCAAATGTGTAAATACTTGCTGTAAACAAATAGATCTGCTTAAAAAGACAATGGAGTTGAGTAGCATACTTTTGGGAGATTAGACAATATCCAAACACTATCTAACCATCTACCACACAACAACACATGATGAGAGCGAGTGAAAGACCCAGCAAATACTAAAAGCAGCAGGGCTGACGAGAAAAGAGAATCTTGAAATGACAGGATAAAGATTTCCAAGACTCACCAAAAGGTCAGACGTCATGGAGCAGCAGAGGCCCAAACGAGCAAACAGCCGAGAAGCAGCAAAGAAGCAGGATGAAATGCAGAAACACTTCCCGGGCTCAGCAAAAGCATGGAAGCCACCATACCACTGCTGAAACCATTTGTGTGGGGTAGGCCCACTGCAAGGTCAGAATGGGGACAATTGCAGAAAAGGGTTCACAAGGCACAGAACTGTTTCACAATTTCATAAAAAGAGACTAGAAAGACCAAGTTAGCACCCTCCTTTATGCTGTGTGAATTATTGTTGAAGATGGGTGAGTCAGGACTTATGAAGTCCTGCAAGCTTTTGACTATTATTTCAGCATCCTTCTGAATTTAATAATAGAGAGGGATAAATTTAATAGAATAAAATAAAGGCGATGCAAAAGCAAGGATTTGTTTATAAATTACCTCTGGGAACAGCACTTTTAAAATAATTTTAAAAGACGAGCTGATTCACGACTGGATTGCTGTAGAAACAAAGCGTCATCGAATCTCTTGTAGACAAGGGAGGATTTAATTCTAATGAAAGCAGTGAAAATGGCAAGACAAACGGAACTCAGGAAACAGTCGGGTGTTCATTTGCGGGGAAGGAGGTTCCATGGAGAAGATCGAGCAAGACTGTTCAATTCGTTGGCCATAAAAATCCAAAGCACAAGCCTAAGCCTACCAAAATGGGGAAAGGCGCAGCAACTGTCATTTAAAAACATCTCCAAAGTGGCAAGGTCAATTGAGGGAGAAAATGCTAAAATAGAGTCAAGCACAAGAAACGGACAAACCATTGGAACAGAAATGAACTTTCCATGGGAAGATAAGTGACCCTGGAGGTAAGTATTGGAATATTAAACTCAAAGTGGTTGGGCACCTCACAAGAGATTAAATTAGGCACAGGAGCAAAGGGTTTCTATTTCATCAGATGACGTACAATGGCTCAAAAAGATGACACTTCAACCCTCATCTGTTAAGTCGCAAGGTCCTTGGAAGAGCTACACTAAAGGTTAAAGGCTAGCTCGTGGCGAAGTTGAAATAAAAAGATCAAGAAATCCTCAAACCTCTATGTTGTTCAAAGTCAAGAATACTCTTTGCTAAGCAGAGAAGCCATATTCACAATTTTTTTGTTTTACAGTGCTAGGAAAATTTAAGACCCCAGTACCACATGACTCTACAAGTGAAGCCAAACCAATTTGCCTTTTTTTATCCGGAGTGAAGTCCACACCCACTCCTGAACAAAGTCAAGGTCGAAATAGAAAAGATGCAGCAGATTACACACAGATACACAGATCCTGCAGGGGCAGCACGGTAGCATGGTGGTTAGCATAAATGCTTCACAGCTCCAGGATCCCAGGTTCGATTCCCGGCTGGGTCACTGTCTGTGTGGAGTCTGCACGTCCTCCCCGTGTGTGCGTGGGTTTCCTCCGGGTGCTCCGGTTTCCTCCCACAGTCCAAAGATGTGCGGGTTAGGTGGATTGGCCATGCTAAATTGCCCGTAGTGTCCTAAAAAGTAAGGTTAAGGGGGGGGTTGTTGAGTTACGGGTATAGGGTGGATACGTGGGTTTGAGTAGGGTGATCATTGCTCGGCACAACATCGAGGGCCGAAGGGCCTGTTCTGTGCTGTACTGTTCTATGTTCTATTATCTCACCTGCTAACATGCTGACAAAATAGTATTTTGGTATGGTTACAAACCTAAACTCAAATGGTTTGAAAATAATTGGCATGGATATAAATGAGCTAAATAAAGCACTGGAATGTGAGATGCACCTGATCGTCTCAGTGAACGAGAGCCTTGCCGAACTAACCACAAACTGGATGTTAACAGTGGATTTTGGCAGTTACCTTTCGACAAAGAATCCAGATTGCTAATCCTTTGTCACCTCAATTAAGTCCTGTTAACTTTGTTTCTCCCTTCAGAGATGCTGCCTAATCTGCGGAGATTGCCAGTATTCTCTGCTTTCATTTAAACATTTAATTTTATTTTCAAGATACATCCAAAGAAATCATAGAAAAAGAGTGCAGAAATAACTGCTCAGAGCTCAAAACTATAATCACGTTAACAGAATAAAGGGAGTTACATCCCAGCCTTAAATTGGTCATTAACTCTGATAGAATCTACTGAAGGACAAATATTGACAATAATGGCACTTATGCAAACTGTCAATGTCAGAAACCCAATTTAAACTGATTTTTAAAAATATTTTAGTAATAATTAACACTATTCAACACACTGATTACACTTCAAACACACTTAATTAGCAATAAAGCTCTTTGGGAGCTTTAAAAGTCTTAAATTTCACTATATAAATATGAATTCTTATGTTTAGCAAATGGAATACAATAAATAAAAGGTACATGCAATATTGCAATGATTCCACCAAGTTTTAATTGGCACAGGTACTCAAATTTACTCTTAATCCAGAAGATTTCTACTGCAAAACATCACGCACAGGAAATAAATGTTTTATTTAATTTTGAGTACCCAATTATCTTTTTCCAATTCGGGGCAATTCAGCGTGGCCAATCCACTTGTCCTGCACATCTTTGGGTCGTGGGGGTGAGACCCACGCAGACATAGGGAAAATGTGCAAACTCCACACGGACAATGACCCGGGATCGACCCTGGGTCCTCGGCGCCGTGATGCAACAGTGCTAACCACTGTGCTACCGTGCTGCCCACAGGACATTAATATCTAAAGGAAAAAGGCATGCCAGAATCCATGTCACCGTAATAAATACAAGTTAAACCTTAACCAATCGAAAAACTCATAGATCTTCAATTAAAAACAGCAAGATGTGAAATAAAAATTAAGATCTATGTTTCACAAACAGATGCTTGAGTAATAATTACAATCCACAAAAAAAATGAGGCAAGCAGTAGGATATTCATTGAACAGTATCCATTATCCATCATTTAACAACTACAGTTCTGAGAAACCTCCATTTTAACAAAATCTAAGTATCACTGGCCCGTAGTTCACATTCAATACTGTATTGAACCAGCCACTGGTTTGTTTTAGTGGACAGGCTTCCAGGCTACATGTTTCCCGAGAACTACTGCAGTCTCTGAACTCCAATACTTTGTATGCAAGTAAATCCCCCAAGTGCAACTTTCATAGTGGAAAAGTTCTTTCCAGAATTTTCTGCCTACTTTAGCAATCCGCTTCAACCATCTAGAATCACAAGAAACAAGTCAGAACCTTGGTTTTTCAGCCACTTTCACAGCTTCATTCACATTTTAATAAAAATAATAATCTTTATTAGTGTCACAAGTCGGCTTACATTAACACTGCAATGAAGTTACTGTGAAAAGCCCCCAGTTGTCACACTCCGGCGCCTGTTCAGGTACACTGAGGCAGAATTCAGAATGTCCAATTCACCTAAAACACGTCTTTCGGGACTTTGTGGGAGGGAATCGGAGCACCCGGAGGAAACCCACGCAGACACGGGGAGAACGCGCAGACTCCATGCAGATAGTGACCCAAACCGGGAATCGAACCTGGGATCCTGGCACTGTGAAGCAACAGTGCCACAAATTAGTGAGAGGTGTATGTTTACGTATTTGATATAATTTGCCTCAATTTTGCAAGCAAATAAAGACATGCTATCTGTAATTTAAGAGGTTGCTACAGCAGGAGCTGTATACCCTACCTGAATATTTTACATCATTTGACATTTACTGTCAACAGCTTTCATTTGACATCAACTGCTCTCAATTGCAATAATTTTGCCTTGATTTTATGTCAAGTTGCGCATAAGCAATCATCTGGCTTTCATTCGATTTTATTTCACTTATAACTGACCATTAACTATAATTTTCACACAGAATGTTTGCAATGTCAAATGTTAGTTATCAAATGACTTTACGGTCATGAATTGCCATCCTGCAGTGACCACAACAAAATGTGACTGTATATGGGGGGGCAGCACAGTGGTTAGCACTGCTGCCTCACAGCTCCAGGGACCTGGGTTCATTTCTGGCCTCGGGTGATTGTGTGGTGTTTGTACTTTCTCCCCATGTTTGCCTGGGTTTCTTCCAGGTACTCCGGTTTCCTACCGCAGTCCAAAGGTGGAATGTCCATGCTAAATTGCCCCTTCGTGTCCAAAAGGTTATGTGGGATTACTGGGTTAGGGGGATAGGATAGTGGGCTGGGCTTAAGTAGGGTGCTCTTTCCAATGGCTGGTGCCAATTCGATGGGCCGAATGGTCTCCTGCACTGTAAATTCTATGTTTCTGTGCTCTATGATAAGCAGCCAAAAGATTTCCAAGTCCCAGCCGATTGTGTAGCGCAGTCCGTCTGGTCAAATTCGTACCCACACCTCACATACATCCTGACCCAAACTCTGTCTCCTCTCCCTCCTCTCACTCTGACCATGCCCCTTAATCCCCTCCTCAAACACCACTTATTCCTCTCCCTCTTCTTCCCTCCTTTCTATCACCCTCGCCCCCTCCCCAATTGAAGATCTGTCCACAGGGCCGGCTGGAAATCAAAGTGACATTTTCCAGGTTGGTCCCATAAAGATTTGAATTCGGTGCAGGATCAGAGAGGCTGGGATAAGAGCAGGGCCGGACCAGGGTATGAAGGACCTTCAGAAAGCTGGTGGGCACTCGGGGTGATGGCCCGAGTGCACATGTGTGTGCTGCATCAAATGTGATGACAAGTTAATTCCAGAACTATTGATGTCAAATCTTAAGGGGCAGCATGGCGGTTAGCATAAATGCTTCACAGCTCCAGGGTCCCAGGTTCGATTCTCGGCTGGGTCACTGTCTGTGCGGAGTCTGCACGTCCTCCCCGTGTGAGCGTGGGTTTCCTCCGGGTGCTCCGGTTTCCTCCCACAGTCCAAAGATGTGCGGGTTAGGTGGTTTGGCCATGCTAAATTGCCCGTAGTGTCCTAAAAAGTAAGGTTAGGGGTGGGGGGTGGGGGGGTTGTTGGGTTACGGGTACAGGGTGGATACGTAGGTTTGAGTGGGGTGATCATTGCTCGGCACAACATCGAGGGCCGAAGGGCCTGTTCTGTGCTGTACTGTTCTATCTATCTATTATTTCGAGCATTGAGTATTCATGAAAACCAAAACGAGGTCAAAATATCCCAAACCTGAACGATCTCAGCTGGCCAGCCAAAAGATGACTGGCCTTCTCCCCATATTCATACTTGCCCCTTCGAGTGACGCAAGGTAATGTCAGCATTGGGGGTGGCGGAATAGTGTCCAAGATTCTAGGAAGCTGAGCACTAACTGCTGGAAATAATGTTTAGAAAAACTATGTAGCATAATTTTTTTGTTCGCCATAGCTTCAACGATATTTACTTGATCCTCACAACACCAGGATGTATTGTTGCATTCTGAATTGTATCATCCAGGAATGCTCATAGCCATCAATCCGACTACTGAGCAAAATGTTTCATATTGTTTCAAAAATGTATTAAATTCTAATATTTGGGCCAGCCACGAGTTAATGAAACAAGCTTCCCTCAACAGGTGGAATTGAGTTTCCAGAGAATCAGCCAGCTGTAATTAGCCAATTTGTTTTTATCTTGCCCTCTCTGGATAATTTTGTGCTAAAGTCGTGTTCTTTGCTCTCTTGGACTCCCCATATTAATTCTTCTCATCTGGCTCCATTCCTCTTCATTTATAGTTATTTCAAACAACAAAGATAATTAAGTTGAAACCTACCCTGTAAACGTCACCATTGCCAATGCCCACTACTCCAGCAATGCTAATTCTGCAGTCCCTACTGCCCATCTTCAATTTATTCACTTCCTCAAACTACCCTCTACGTTCATTAATCACCATCCAATTCCCCTCAACAGGTCTCTCAAGCAGTCAGTATCCACTTCCTCAAATGATCACTCCATATTCACAGTTACTAAGGATGAGTCATTCTCTTTGAAATTCTCATTTCCCAACTAAATTCTTAAAATCTCTCGCTGATCAATTTGATTACATACAACTCCAATCCACCAAATGTAATCTGAATTAATCCTACCCCCAACTAATTCTTTATTATTCAGCATTCTATTTTACACTGCCATCCCACTGAGGTTTACTGGATCTACTTGCTTATAAAACACAATTTCTTCTCACCTCTGATCAGCAATTCAATGCCTCGCCATTTCAGAAATAATTTCTGTTGTTAAAAATATACACGAGAAAAGGAAGAAACTCAATTTATTCCCTGCTTTATATATGTATGACTTTGAAATGATCCCAACAGATTGTTAAGAAATAGTCAGAAGTGTAAACTTTGAGAAGCTTCCAATAATAATTAACCTTCAATTGTCTCCAAAACCTATTAGATACTTTCCCATAGGGAATAGATAGGCACTAAACTTGAGAGTAATCCAGCTCAACATGATACACCTGCCCCAGAATCCAGTCTGCCCATAAACATCGTGCATCCATCGTGCTCCAGGTATCACACTTGTTACAGAGCCATGGATTAATTCACAACATAAGAGGTTGTCATTCAGCCTATCAAGTCCATGTTAGATCACCATGAGCATTCCAGTCAATCCATCCCCCCCCCCCCCCCCCCCCCCCCACCCCCAGCAAACCACCCCTCCTGCTGGATCCATTTAGCCTTGCAAATTTATTACCTTCAAGCGTATCCAATGATCTTTTGAAATCATTGATTGCTTCCATTTCCACCAACTCATGGGCAGCGAGTTCCAGGCCATTATCATTAGCTGTGTAAAACAGTTGGCCCCCACATTGCTAAAGCCAGAACTGTGTCATCTAATTACAGAATCACTGGATTGGTAGGGCACAGGAGGCCATTTGGCCCATCATGTCTGCACCTGCTCTCCAAACAAGCATCATGACTTAGTGCCATTCACCTCCCTTTTTCCTGTACCCCTGTTTCTATTTAAGTAATCATCTAATGCCCTCTTGAATGCCTCAATTGAGCCTGCCTTCACCACATTCCAGACTCAAAAAAAAAAGTTTATTCTCAGATCATACCTGCTTCTTTTGCAAATCACTTTAAATTTTTGCTTCAGGTTCTTGATTCCTTTTATGAACAGGAACAATTTCACCCTATCTACTCCATCCAGCCCCATCATGATTTTTAACATTGCTATAAAAACTTCTCTTGGCCTTCTTCCCTCCAAGAACAGTCCCAACCTCTCCAATCTATCCTCATCACAGAAGTTTCCCATCCCTGGTACTATTCTTCCAAACCTCGTCTGCACTCTCGAATACATCATCTAATGTGGCGCCCAGATTCGTACACAATATTCCAGCTAAGGTCTAACAAATGCCTTGTATTACTTCAACATAACCTCCTTGCTCTTGTACTCTATACCCTTAATAATAAAGTCCAGAATATTGTACGCTTTATTTAAAACTGCTTTTTCCACCTGTCCTGCCACCTTCAATGATCTATGCACATTCGCACCCATGTCCATCTGCTCCTGCATCCCTTTAAGACTTTTACCTTTTATTTTATATTGTCTCTAATGCAGTAATAGCAACACTTTTTCCTCATTTATCTTATCCAAACCAGTCATAATCGTGCACACTTACATCAGGTTTCCCTCCAGTCGGGGCAGCACGGTGGCGCAGTGGGTTAGCCCTGCTGCCTACGGTGCTAAGGTCCCAGGTTCGATCCCGGCTCTGGGCCACTGTCCATGTGGAGTTTGCACATTCTCCCCGTGTTTGCGTGGGTTTCGCCCCCACAACCCAAAAAGATGTGCAGGCTAGGTGGATTGGCCATGCTAAATTGCCCCTTAATTGGAAAAAAATGAATTGGGCACTCTAAATTTATAAAAAAAGAAACGGTTTCCCTCCAGCCTCCACGGAAAACAACTCTGGTTTTCCAATTGTTGAAATCCAGGAGACACGAAGGTGAAAGTTTAACTAATTTTATTTTAACTCAAAAGTAAAGCCGTGCCCGTGGCATACAACATTGGTGTCCCAGCCCAGGATTTAGATTTAGATTTTTTTGTCACGTGTACAGAGGTACAGTGAAAAGTATTGTTCTGCGTACTGTCCAGGAAGATCGTTCCATACATGAAAAAATAGGACACAATAAATACACGATGTAAATACACAGACAGTGTGTGCAGCATATGGAATATAGTGCTACAACTGGAGAGAGAATGCAAAGAGAGATCAGTTCAGTCCATGGAGGGCCATTCAGGAGTCTGGCAACAGCGGGGAAGAAGCTGCTTTTGAATCTGTTAGTGCATGTTCTCAGACTTTTGTATCTTCTGGCCGATGGAAAAGGTTGGAAGAGAGAATAACCTTTTGGGAGGGGTCTGATTATGCTGCCTGCTTTCCCAAGGCAGCGGGAGGTGTAGACAGAGATAATGGATGAGAGACAGGTTTGTGTGATGGACTGGGCTATGTTCATGACTCTCAGTAATTTCTTATGGTCTTGGGCCGAGCAGTTCTTGTAAGCTGCGATGCAGCCAGATAGGATGCTTTCTGTGGTGCATTTGTAAAAATTGGTAAGAGTCAATGTGGACATGCCGAATTTCCTTCGTTTCCTGAGGAAGTATTGGCGCTGTTGTGCTTTCTTGGTTGTAGGGTGAAAGTGGGTGGACCAGATTGTTCATGATGAAAATGAAATGAAATGAAAAATGAAAATCGCTTATTGTCACAAGTAGGCTTCAATGAAGTTACTGTGAAAAGCCCCTAGTCGCCACATTCCGGCGCCTGTCCGGGGAGGCTGGCGATGTGTACACCTAGGAATTTGAAGCTGTCAACCATTTCCCCTTCGGCACCACTGATACAGACAGGAGCATGTACAACACTTCGCTTCCTGAAGTCATGACCAGCTCCTTAGTTTTGCTGACATTGAGGGAGAGGGAGAGATTGGACTTGCATGAACTCCTGGTCCGGGTCTGGGACACTCTTTAAAAGGCTCAGTTTTGAAGCTGTCAACCTTCTCCACCTCGGCACCATTGATGCAGACAGGGACGTGTACGACACTTCGTTTCTTGAAGTTGATGACCAGCTCCTTAGTATTGCTGACATTGAGGGAGAGATTGAGCTAACAGGATCTCCCAGTCCAAGTATGGGACGGTATTTAAAGGGCTCGATAACGAGTCCCAGCTAGACATGTCTCCACCTGTTACCATAGAAACTTGCACTCCACGAACCAACGGGCAGATCACTGAGTCATCCCCCATGGTCCACGTGATGGTTATCATATCGATCTAACCTTGGAACTAAAATTCCAAATCCTTGAAAAAGTTCTGGTAAATTACTTCTGCACCTCTCAATGTTGCACGTCATCTATTTCATGTTGCATGTAACTCGTACCATCCACACAGTTTGCCACTTCTTCAAGTTTGGTATAATTGGCAAGTTTTGAAATAGTACTCTGTATTCCAAGATCCAGTCACTTTTTAAGAGCAAAAAAAGTAGTGGTCCTTTAAAGAAAACTGTTTTTTTATTCTCCAGTCTGAAAAATTATCATTTACCATAGCTCACTGATGCAGAACTTCGATCTCGAGATGCTCGTTCGCTGCATGGCCATAATTCGGAGGCACCCACCTTGAAAGTCCCCATACTCTGAACACGCAGAGAAGGCCCAGCAAGTTTGGACTTTTGAAGCACATTCCCCATGTCTGGAACCCTCCAAAACTCGAGTCAGAGCTGGAAACTTCGGATGGTTCGGACTCATTAACAGAATAGTTCGAGGAAAAACGAGGATTATCAGTTTTAGGTTTTAGGCAACTCGACTACTAATCCCTCTCAACTCCCCACTGGAACCCCACAACTAGCCTCCCTACCACCCCAAACCACCCGACTAGTTCCCTCCCTCAACTACTAACTTACCTATCCCCTCAGTCACTAAACTACCTGAAGCCCAAATAACCCCGCCCACTTGACTACTCCCTGACCCTCTAACCATTCCCACAACTAGCCCGCTCTGACTCCCTACCCTATACACTGACTACCTACCCACCCACCTACTCCTTCCTGACGCCTCGACAACCTCTTCCTTCGCTACTCTGACTCAGGCTCTGGCAGTCATTGGGTTCCCCTTAGAAGCAGCTTCTCCTGTCATGTGTTTGGACTACCTCTTCCACCTGACAACTCCGAACCCCTCTCCGACTACCCTCCCGACCCCCCAATTTGCCCTTCCACCTGACAGCAGCTCAGGTTACACCCCAAATTCCCCTTCATCCACTTATCTGCCACCGTACCCCTCACCCATCCATCACCTTGCCCCTCTCCCACCTGCCACGCTAATCTTCACCCACCCACCTTCTACTTGCCCTTCACCCACCCACCTTTTACCTGCCCCTCACACTCATCTGTCACCCTACCCCTCCCCCACCCACCTGACAGCCTATCCCTCACCCACCGACCATTCTACCCCTCATCCACCCATCCGTCATCCTACCCCCGACCACCCACCTGTTACCTACCCTTCACCCACCCACCTGCCACCCTACCCCTCACCCAACCACCATCCTACCTTTCACCCATCCACCTGCCATCCTATCCCTGCCCCACATACAAGATACCTTCCCTATGTTTGTGATTCTCTCTGTAGCTTCTCAAAGTGGTTCTGAGACATTTAAACCTACATGAATATGAGCAGCTACTGTTGTAGAAAAAGGGGTGTGGCTTGGCTTCCCCAGGCACTCTTGCACTACGAGGAAGGACTCTGAGAAAAGTTAATGTCCACATTTCTGAGGAGGCCCGGTCTTGAAATGTGGAGATTGGGTGCAGTTAAGGAAATATAAACAGAGTGGCAATCAGGCAGTGATTGCCGCACTTCAGAAGATTAGGTCCACTGTTTTCTGTTCTTAAGCTAATTTTTAAAAATCCATTTGGACTGACACACCTACTATGTGTAATTTTTTTAACCAGCCTTCCACATGGTACTTTAACAAACACTCTATATGTTCATTTTCATAGTAACTTCATTGCAGTGTTAATGTAACACCTTTAAATGTTTTCTAAAATTGCATTTCCTCAACCAAATCTTTAATTCACACATGTCCCTCTTTCCCCTCCGTGAATATTTTCAGTTGAAGGCACTATAATTGTAACACTAAAAGATTATTAACATCCATCACATTCCCTCCAAAAACTCTGTTACTTCATCCAGAAATCAATTAGATTAGTTAAACACAATCTAGCTTCTACAAATCTGTGCTGGCTCTCTTTAACTAACTCAAATGATGATTTGTTTGCTGATAATTGTTTCTAACACCTTACATATCGCTAGATGATAAACTAATTGGGCCAGTAATTGCTAGGATAAAGCTGAATTCGCTATGAGTGCAATACTTACAATATTTTATTCTGTCTGACTTTAGCATTAGAGCAGGGGTGGGCAAACTACGGCCCGCATGCGGCCCGCCAAAGGTATTTCTGCGGCCCTCCAAGTCATTTAAAAAAAAAAAAAAAAAAATTTTTAAATTTTTTTTTTAAGGTTAATGGGGGGGGGGGGGGGGGGGGGGGGGGGGCTGTTGGGTTAATTACTGGTATAGGGTGGATACGTTGACTTGAGTAGGATGATCATTGCTCGGCACAACGTCGAGGGCCGAAGGGCCTGTTCTGTGCTGTACTGTTCTATGTTCTATATGAGGCGCCCAGAATCATAACCGGGTGAAGTAATTATTTTACTTAATATACTATGCGGCCCTTTGTGAATTGTGAATTTCTGAATGTGGCCCTTGCACGGAAAAGTTTGCCCACCCCTGCATTAGTGACCCAACTTTCTGCAGGTCTTCAAGTCCTTCAAAAATTACAAGCTCCCTCCCCACCTTTAAATGTTTTCTAAAATTGCATTTCCTCAACCAAATCTTTAATTCACACATGTCCTTCTTTCTCCTCTGTGAATATTTTCAGTTGAAGGCACCATATAAATGCATGCTGTTGTTTCTGTAGTTGGTAATTATGATTGCTGGCACAGTAACCACTGCACATTCGTCACTGCTAAGCCACTGTTTCTATGGTAACTTCTTCCTATTGATCCTGATTGTTTAGCATTTTAACTACCATTTTAAACTTAAATATATAGTCACTATTCATGTAACTCTGTATGTCAAACTGATTTAGTTGTCAATAAGCTTGCATTTGGGAAAGAAGGTGCTTATGTTTGAGTCCCATCAGCGTAAGTGAATCACTTTCAAATGTAATGAGAGTCTGTACTGAATGCAATGGCATCTTTCTTTTGAATGTGGCAAGCTGACTATAGACCAAAGCCTCTCCAAACCACAGGAACAGAGCCACGGGAAACCATCTATTTTACTGCATAACAATCAATTGTACATTTCATGGTAACATATTTTTGCGCAGCAAGGCTCACAGCAATGTGATGATTATCATTTCACTAAGGGGCTAATAGTGATGATCTAGATTGTTGTACCAATGCAGGATGTGAAGCTCTAGGGCCACTAATGACAGATTCACAAAATACCCAATGATGATTTTTAATATAGGACATGCATTTTTACATTTGGTTCTATTCCCATTGCATTAAATCTATGATGACTACTTTATTGGGGCAATGGGGTGAGGGCAGTGGCAGATGCGGGAATAGTGAGGACCAGTGCCTGGCGAGGTGGCCGGGGCCCTGGGCAGGGCGGTCAGGAGCAGGGCCACCAACCCATATTTCCTGTTTCAGTACAGGCAGCTACATTTAGTCCATGTTTCTTTTCATGAATCTCAATCCTATTGCCCTAATTAGATTACCCTACATAAGTTATTAGGACATTTTTGACGATGCAACAACGCACACTACCTCTGTCACTATCCTCTATATATTCAAAAATTAAAATAGGACGTGCACAGAAATTCCATCAGTGGTTTCTTTAGGGATTGTGTGATATCTAATTTTAGATGAGAAGTGGTTGAAGTTGTTGCTGTAGAACTTACAGTTGCATCGCTTCAGTTCCCCTGCAGGCTGGCAGCCCGCCCAAGATTTTAATAAACGAGAAGCTGCAAGAGCCAAGTTCTCTCAATAAATGACTTTCATACACTGGTAACAGGAATGAGCTGCTCATACCTCCACTGTGTTTTCAAAACTTAAGGGTTTTGTCTGATTATCCATTTTAATTGTTGTAGATGCTTTGGAAGATGAATTGCAATTATTTTTGAAAATATAGGTTTGTCCTCTAAAAATATCAATTGTTATATTTATTGGTTAATGTTCAAGATTTACACTCAAATATCAACAGATTGTGAAATGTGTGGTTCCAACTTTAGCACTTTACCTGGGACTTATCTAGCTTTCTTAATGCTGTCCCTCGCAGGTGTGGAGCTTGCTCAAATCAGAAGGAATGTCTTTACACTCCCATCAACACCAGTGTTGCTGAACACCCCAAGCTCACAACTGTCCCAACATTCCCAGCTCACCCCCATTACATTTGGCTCAACCCCACAGCCCTGGCTAAAACCTCATTCATCACCCCGATCACCCCACCTACCGCCAGGCATGAATATGCCTGGCAACAACAGCAAAATTAATTTAACAAAATATAATAGGATGCGACCTGCCCAGCTACAGATATAAATCTGCCTAGAGACAGCAGTAGCCAGTATTCACATGAGGCAAGTCTCTCCCAGTAATGAGATTAGAGGGCATTTTAGATAAGAATCAGATGTGAATAGCTATTTACCTAGACAATTGGGACAATCAATCAGGCAGAAATATGATAATGTGTACAGTCATGGAATTTAATAGAGGCATACAGCCAAATACACAGAAGGCAAAATCAAAGTTGAACAAAGGTATAAATAGCTGGACACTCGGAACTAAGAGAGGCCAGTTAAAACCCATCAGGCTCAGAAGCAGACAAGCCAGTTTCCAGCCACCAAGCCTAAAGGCCAAGTTTTACATCTAACAGCTTCAAATTCTTATCGGCAAGGCAGTGCAAAAAATCTTAGTAAAGGAAGTTTAAATATCTTCAAAGAACCAGAAGACATCTCCCAGACTTAGATTCCACACAGTGCAGAAGGAAGCCATTCGGCTCACCAAGTCTGTACCGACCCTCTGAAAGAGCACCCTACCTAGGCCCACTCCCCTACCCTATCCCCACAACCCCAGTTAACCTGCACATCTTTGGACACTAAGGGGCATGGTTTAGCATGGCCAACCCACCCAACCTGCATATCTTTGGACTGTGGGCAGAAACCTAAGCACCCGGAGAAAACTCACACACACACAGGGAGAACGTGCTAACTCCACACAGTCATCCAAAGCCAGAATTGAATCCAGGTCCCTGATGCTCTGAGACAGTAGTGCGAACTCTTAAGAAGATAGAGATAGAGAAATACAGCACAGAACAGGCCCTTCGGCCCACGATGTTGCGCCGAACTTTTGTCCTAGGTTAATCATAGAATTTTGGACAATTTTTCATGGCCAATTCACCCAACCTGCACATCTTTGGACTGTGGGAGGAAACCGGAGTACCCGGAGGAAACCCACGCAGTCACGGGGAGGATGTGCAGACTCCACACAGACAGTGACCCAAGTCGAAATCGAACTTGGGACCCTGGAGCTGTGAAGCAATTGTGCTATCCACAATGCTACCGTGCTGCCCTTAAGAAGTTAACCTACACTCCATTATTCTACCCTAATCCATGTACCTATCCAATAGCCGCTTGAAGGTCCCTAACGTTTCCAACTCAACTACTTCCACAGGCAGTGCATTCCATGCCCCCACTACTCTCTGGGTAAAGAACCTACCTCTGACATCCCCTCTATATCTTCCACCATTTATCTTAAATTTATGTCCCCTTGTAATGGTGTGTTCCACCCGGGGAAAAAGTCTCTGACTGTCTACTCTATCTATTCCCCTGATCATCTTATAAACCTCTATCAAGTCGCCCCTCATCCTTCTCCGTTCTAATGAAAAAAGGCCTAGCACTCTCAACCTTTCCTCTATTGACCTACTCTCCATTCCAGGCAACATCCTGGTAAATCTCCTTTGCACCTTTTCCAAAGCTTCCACATCCTTCCTAAAATGAGGCGACCAGAACTGCACACAGTACTCCAAATGTGGCCTGACCAAGGTTTTGTACAGCTGCATCATCACCTCACGGCTCTTAAATTCAATCCCTCTGCTAATGAACGCTAGCACACCATAGGCCTTCTTCATAGCTCTATCCACTTGAGTGGCAACTTTCAAAGATCTATGAATATAGACCCCAAGATCTCTCTGCTCCTCCACATTGCCAAGAACCCTACCGTTAACCCTGTATTCCGCATTCATATTTGTCCTTCCAAAATGGACAACCTCACACTTGTCAGGGTTAAATTCCATCTGCCACTTCTCAGCCCAGATCTGCATTCGATGTCTCTTTGAAGCCGACAACAGCTCTCCTCACTATCCACAACTCCACCAATCTTCGTATCATCTGCAAATTTACTGACCCACCCTTCAACTCCCTCATCCAAGTCATTAATGAAAATCACAAACAGCAGAGGACCCAGAACTGATCCCTGCGGTACACCACTGATAACTGGGCTCCAGGCTGAATATTTGCCATCCACCACCACTCTCTGTCTTCTATCGGTTAGCCAGTTTGTTATCCAACTGGCCAAATTTCCCACTATCCCATGCCTCCTTACTTTCTGCACAAGCCTACAATGGGGAACCTTATCAAATGCCTTACTAAAATCCATGTACACTACATCCACTGCTTTACCTTCATCCACATGCTTGGTCACCTCCTCAAAGAAGTCAACAAGACTTGTAAGGCAAGACCTACCCCTCACAAATCCGTGCTGACTATCCCTAATCAAGCAGTGCCTTTCCAGATGCTCAGAAATCCTATCCCTCAGTACCCTTTCCATTACTTTGCCTACCACCGAAGTAAGACTAACTGGCCTGTAATTCCCAGGGTTATCCCTATTCCCTTTTTTGAACAGGGGCACGACATTCGCCACTCTCCAATCCTCTGGTACCACCCCTGTTGACAGCGAGGACGAAAAGATCATTGCCAACGGCTCTGCAATTTCATTTCTTGCTTCCCATAGAATCCTTGGATATATCCCGTCAGGCCCGGGGGACTTGTCTATCCTCAAGTTTTTCAAAACGCGCAACACATCTTCCTTCTTGACAAGTATCTCCTTGAACTTATCAGTCTGCTTCACGCTGTCCTCTCCAACAATATGGCCCCTCTCGTTTGTAAATACTGAAGAAAAATACTTGTTCAAGGCCTCTCCTATCTCTTCAGACTCAATACACAATCTCCCGCTACTGTCCTTGATCGGACCACCCTCGCTCTAGTCATTCTCATATTTCTCACATATGTGTAAAAGGCCTTGGGGGTTTCCTTGATCCTACCTGCCAAAGATTTTTCATGCCCTCTCTTAGCTCTCCTAATCCCTTTCTTCAGTTCCCTCCTGGCTATCTTGTATCCCTCCAGCGCCCTGTCTGAACCTTGTTTCTTCAGCCTTACGTAAGTCTCCTTCTTCCTCTTAACAAGACATTCAACCTTTCTTGTCAACCATGGTTCCCTCACTCGACCATCTCTTCCCTGCCTGACAGGGACATACATATCAAAGACACGCAGTACCTGTTCCTTGAACAAGTTCCACACAGTAAGCGAGCACTTTTCCAGGAGACACATCCGGAGTGAGACTCGTACAGAGTGGGGATTGAAACTTGGTAATTTGGTGCAGTGAGGTAATTCGGTGCAGAGTGTGAGGAGGTGCTTTTTAAAACTGGTAAGTGACTGGTAAGTAGTCTCTCTTTTTCTTTTCATTGTCTAATTTATTTATTTTTATTTTGAGATTCTAGTTGTTTAAGTTTACCAAGGGTTTAAGACATGGCAGGAGATTCCAGACCCATGTCATGCTCCTCGTGTGCGATGTGGGAGCTCAGGGACACGTCCACTGTCCCTGGCTCCTTCACGTGCAAGAAGTGTGTTCAGTTGCAGCTCTTGTTAGACCGCTTGACGGCTCTGGTGCTGCGGATGGACTCACTTTGGAGCATCCGCGATGCTGAGGAGGTCGTGGATAGCACGTTTAGCGAGTTGGTCACACCGCAGGTGAAGGTTACTGAGGGAGATAGAAAATGGGTGACCAAAAGAAAGAGCAAGAGTAGGAAGGCAGTGCAGGTGTCCCCTGCGGTCATCTCCCTGCAAAACAGATATACCGCTTTGGATACTGTTGAGGAAGATGGCTCACCAGGGGAAGGCAGCAGCAGCCAGGTTCATGGCACCGTGGCTGGCTCTGCTGCACAGCAGGGCAGGAAGAAAAATGGCAGGGCTATAGTGATAGGGGACTCGATCGTAAGGGGAATAGACAGGCGGTTCTGTGGACGCAATCGAGACTCCAGGATGGTATGTTGCCTCCCTGGTGCAAGGGTCAAGGATGTCTCGGAGCGGCTGCAGGACATTCTGGGGGGGGGGGGGGGGGGGGGGGGGGAGGGTGAACAGCCAGCTGTCGTGGTGCACATAGGCACCAACGATATAGGTAAAAAACGGGATGAGGTCCTACAAGCGGAATTCAGGGAGTTAGGAGTTAAACTAAAAAGTAGGACCTCAAAGGTAGTAATCTCAGGATTGCTACCAGTGCCACGAGCTAGTCAGAGTAGGAATGTCAGGATAGATAGGATGAATGCGTGGCTTGAGAGATGGTGCAAGAGGGAGGGAGTCAAATTCCTGGGGCATTGGGACCGGTTCTGGGGGAGGTGGGACCAGTACAAACCGGACGGTCTGCACTTGGGCAGGACTGGAACCGATGTCCTAGGGGGGGGTGTTTTCTAGAGCTGTTGGGGAGGGTTTAAACTAATGTGGCAGGGGGATGGGAACCAATGCTGGAAGTTGGAAGGTAGTAAAACAGGGACAGTAAAAGGAAGTAAGGGGAAAAGTGCAAGGCAGAGAAGACATAGTCAGAAATCCATAAGGGCGACTGTACAAGGTACAGTGACTGAGGGGAGCACAGTGAATAGGCCCAGTAACAACAAACGGAATAAAACTGGAGATGTTAAGATTCAAAACGGAGGTAAAAAAAACCAACATAAGTGTACTTTACCTGAATGCTCGTAGTATTCGGAATAAAGTAAATGAGTTGGTGGCACAAATCATCGTAAATGACTATGATTTAGTAGCCATTACTGAAACATGGTTAAAGGATGGTCACGACTGGGAGTTAAATATCCGAGGGTATCAAACTATTCGGAAGGACAGAGTGGATGGTAAGGGAGGTGGTGTTGCTCTGGATGACATCCGGGCAATAGTAAGGGATGACATCGGTGCTATGGAGGATAAGGTTGAATCCATTTGGGTGGAAATCAGGAATAGTAAGGCGAAAAAGTCACTGATAGGAGTAGTCTATCGGCCACCAAATAGTAACGAGATGGTGGGGCAGGCAATAAACAAAGAAATAACAGATGCATGTAGAAATGGTACAGCAGTTATCATGGGGGATTTTAATCTACATGTCGATTGGTTTAACCAGGTCGGTCAAGGCAACCGTGAGGAGGAGTTTATAGAATGTATCCGCGATAGTTTCCTAGAACAGTATGTAATGGAACCTACGAGGGAACAAGCGGTCCTAGATCTTGTCCTGTGTAATGAGACAGGATTGATTCATGATCTCATAGTTAGGGATCCTCTCGGAAGGAGCGATCACAATATGGTGGAATTTAAAATACAGATGGAGGGTGAGAAAGTAAAATCAAATACTAGTGTTTTGTGTTTAAACAAAGGAGATTACAAGGGGATGAGAGAAGAACTAGCTAAGGTAGACTGGGAGCTAAGACTTTATGGTGGAACAGTTGAGGAACAGTGGAGAACCGTCCAAGCGATTTTTCACAGTGCTCAGCAAAGGTTTATACCAACAAAAAAGGAAGGACGGAAGAAAGAGGGAAAATCGACCGTGGATATCTAAGGAAATAAGGGAGAGTATCAAATTGAAGGAAAAAGCATATAAAGTGGCAAAGATTGCTGGGAGATTAGAGGACTGGGAAATCTTTAGGGGGCAACAGAAAGCTACTAAAAAAGCTATTAAGAAGAGTAAGATAGAGTACGAGAGTAAACTTGCTCAGAATATAAAAACAGACAGTAAAAGTTTTTACAAATATATAAGACAAAAAAGAGTGGCTAAGGTAAATATCGGTCCTTTAGAGGATGAGAAGGGAGTTTTAATAATGGGAAATGAGGAAATGGCTGAGGAACTGAACAGGTTTTTTGGGTCGGTCTTCACAGTGGAAGACACAAATAACATGCCAGCGACTGATAGAAATGAGGCTATGACAGGTGAGGACCTTGAGAGGATTGTTATCACTAAGGAGGGAGTGATGGGCAAGCTAATGGGGCTAAAGGTAGACAAGTCTCCTGGCCCTGATGGAATGCATCCCAGAGTGCTAAAAGAGATGGCTAGGGAAATTGCAGATGCACTAGTGATAATTTACCAAAATTCACTAGACTCTGGGGTGGTCCCGGTGGATTGGAAATTAGCAAACGTGACGCCACTGTTTAAAAAAGGAGGTAGGCAGAAAGCAGGAAATTATAGGCCAGTGAGTTTAACTTCGGTAATAGGGAAGATGCTGGAATCTATCATCAATGAAGAAATTGCGAGGCATCTGGATAGAAATTGTCCCATTGGGCAGACGCAGCATGGGTTCGTAAAAGGCAGGTCATGCCTAACTAATTTAGTGGAATTTTTTGAGGACATTACCAGTGCAGTAGATAACGGGGAGCCGATGGATGTGGTATATCTGGATTTCCAGAAAGCCTTTGACAAGGTGCCACACAAAAGGTTGCTGCATAAGATAAAGATGCATGGCATTAAGGGTAAAGTAGTAGCATGGATAGAGGATTGGTTAATTAATAGAAAGCAAAGAGTTGGGATAAATGGGTGTTTCTCTGGTTGGCAGTCAGTGGCTAGTGGTGTCCCTCAGGGATCCGTGTTGGGCCCACAATTGTTCACAATTTACATTGATGATTTGGAGTTGGGGACCAAGGGCAATGTGTCCAAGTTTGCAGATGACACTAAGATGAGTGGTAAAGCGAAAAGTGCAGAGGATACTGGAAGTCTGCAGAGGGATTTGGATAGGTTAAGTGAATGGGCTCGGGTCTGGCAGATGGAATACAATGTTGACAAACGTGAGGTTATCCATTTTGGTAGGAATAACAGCAAACGGGATTATTATTTAAACGATAAAATATTAAAGCATGCCGCTGTTCAGAGAGACTTGGGTGTGCTAGTGCACGAGTCACAGAAGGTTGGTTTACAAGTGCAACAGGTGATTAAGAAGGCAAATGGAATTTTGTCCTTCATTGCTAGAGGGATGGAGTTTAAGACTAGGGAGGTTATGTTGCAATTGTATAAGGTGTTAGTGCGGCCACACCTGGAGTATTGTGTTCAGTTTTGGTCTCCTTACTTGAGAAAGGACGTACTGGCGCTGGAGGGTGTGCAGAGGAGATTCACTAGGTTAATCCCAGAGCTGAAGGGGTTGGATTATGAGGAGAGGTTGAGTAGACTGGGACTGTACTCGTTGGAATTTAGAAGGATGAGGGGGGATCTTATAGAAACATTTAAAATTATGAAGGGAATAGATAGGATAGATGCGGGCAGGTTGTTTCCACTGGCGGGTGACAGCAGAACTAGGGGGCATAGCCTCAAAATAAGGGGAAGTAGATTTAGAACTGAGTTTAGGAGGAACTTCTTCACCCAAAGGGTTGTGAATCTATGGAATTCCTTGCCCAGTGAAGCAGTTGAGGCTCCTTCATTACATGTTTTTAAGGTAAAGATAGACAGTTTTTTGAAGAATAAAGGGATTAAGGGTTATGGTGTTCGGGCCGGAAAGTGGAGCTGAGTCCACAAAAGATCAGCCATGATCTAATTGAATGGCGGAGCAGGCTCGAGGGGCCAGATGGCCTACTCCTGCTCCTAGTTCTTATGTTCTTATGTTCTTATTTCACTTGTGTCCTTCCCTGACAGCCTATGTTCCCAACTTATGCACTTCAATTCTTGTCTGACAGCATTGTATTTACCCTTCCCCCAATTATAAACCTTGCCCTGTTGCACGCACCTAGCCCTCTCCATAACTAAAGTGAAAGTCACAGAATTGTGGTCACTACCTCCAAAATGCTCCCCCACTAACAAATCTATCACCTGCCCTGGTTCATTACCAAGTACTAAATCCAATATGGCCTCCCCTCTGTTCGGACAATCTACATACTGTGTTAGAAAAGCTTCCTGGACACACTGCACAAACAGTACCCCATCCAAACTATTTGATCTAAAGAGTTTCCACTCAATGTTTGGGAAGTTGAAGTCACCCATGACTACTACCCTGTGACTTCTGCACCTTTCCAAAATCTGTTTCCCAATCTGTTCCTCCACATCTCTGCTGCTATTGGGGGGCCTATAAAAAACTCCCAACAAGGTGACTGCTGCTTTCCTATTTCTGACTTCAACCCATATTACCTCAGTAGGCAGATCCCCCTCGAACTGCCTTTCTGCAGCTGTTATACTATCTCTAATTAACAATGCCACCCCCCCCCCCCCCCCCCCCACCTCTTTTACCATCCTCCCTAATCTTGTTGAAACATCTATAACCAGGGACCTCCAACAACCATTTCTGCCCCTCTTCTATCCAAGTTTCCGTGATGGCCACCACATCGTAGTCCCAAGTACCGATCCATGCCTTACGTTCACCCACCTTATTCCTGATGCTTCTTGCATTAAAGTATACACACTTCAACCCATCTCCTTGCCTGCAAGTACTCTCCTTTGTCAGTGTTACCTTCCCCACTGCATCACTATGTGCTTTGGCGTCCTGACTATCGGCTTCCTTCGTTGCTGGACTACAGATCCAGTACTTGAGTATCATCCCTGCAATTGTGTTGTAACCATAAAGTGGTTTTAACTCAAAGATTTATTTAATTTGGATGATGTTTTGGAAAATGGGGAAGTCTGAATGAGTTCAGGGATCACAGATATATTTTGGAACAAGCAGTATGCTCTCCATTCATCAAGTGTGTGTGTTTCGGAATTCATGTACCTTACTTGTCTTAGAGTACAGTGGTCCTGTTTGTGTGTATTTGTCTTGTCATTACTTTAATAAATAATAATAATAATCTTTATTAGTGTCATAAAAGTAGGCTTACATTAACACTGCAATGAAGCTACTGGGGAAATCTCCTAGTTGCCACACTCCGGCGCCTGTTCGGATACACTGAGGGGGCATTCAGAATTCCCAATTCACCTTACACACACGTCTTTCGGAACGTGTGGGGGGAAACCAGGGCACCCTGAGGAAACTCACACAGACACGGGGAGAAGGTGCAGACTCCGCACAGACAGTGATCCAAGCCGGAAATCAAACCTGGGACACTGGCGCTGTGAAGCATCAATGCTAATCACTGTGCTACCGCCTTTAATTATTAGTCTTGAATAATTGTCACATGACAACCGGGCAACTTGTTCTCCCTGGGGTTTCACTTATCTCCACACACCAAACCAAATTTATACACCCCTACACCCCCCCCCCCCCCCCCCCCACCCGCCCCAAGTGTTCCAAGTTAGGATACCCTTGCAGATAACATTAACGTGTTTTGTGACACCATCACCACTCCTGCCTCAAGCACCAACAACTACCCCTCACCACCCACCATCCCTACCTGCATCCCTGGCTTACCCAACCCCCTCGTATCACACCCCTACCATCACCCATACACGCCCTGCAGTGGATGGGGAACTGGAGTGGCAAACTGATTAAAATTTGCTTCCAAATATTTAATGACGACAAAGGCAGCGAGGTTTCACTTCAACTACATCTTGTCACTGGGTCTCGCATTTCTCCTCAACAATCGATCCATGTTGAAGGTGACAAATAAGTTAAGAATGCAATTTTAAATGCATTTAGCGGCATAAACCAATCTTTACTGCTGACCGGAAGATCTGGTCAAATGTTTCAAGTCAATGGTTCTGACATAAGTTCACATAGTTGAAACGTCAACTCTCTCTTTCTTTCCACAATTGCTGCCAGACTTGCTGAGTATATCCAGCATTAGTATACCTCTACTTCCGACTGCTTTGCTTCTCCACCTCAGTTAGACTCTTATTTTCCAAGGAGCAATATTTCCCCTACCATGATGTACCACCTCACACTTCTCTGTGTTAAATTTGCTATTTAGATATCAATTGTGCATGTGTTAACTTCAGTATTAACTACCCACCGCTCAACAACCTCCCCCTTTCCCTGGTTTCAACCATAAACAATGATGCAGCACGGCAGATTCTGGCTCTATCCTGACCCCATTAACCCATGAATGGCAAATGCCTACCTTGTCCAGACCGACTTTGTCGAGAATCTATGTTTGTTTGTCTCCGTTCTGATTGTTCCTCGTTTCCACCATCTACAAAACACAAATGTCAAGCAGTCAGTACACAAGATCCACCATTGTAATGGAAGAGGAATCAACATATCCAGTCCCCTGTCAATAAGGGCAGCTAGACTTGTAGTGTTTTGAATACCAATGCAAAATACAAATAACATACATTATCAAGGATGTTTGTATTGAAAAGATGTTACTACTGTAGTATTCAACAGGATTTTGTTAGGAAACAGAAATTCGTGGCCAACTTTAAATCTATTGAGTACTGATTTTCCTTTAGACCTCATCTTACACAAATATACTCTTCATTATCCTGTACCTGATATGAAATTACAATGCAATTAAATCCTAATACGCTATAGTAAACGGGTATGTTCTCGAATTCACCATCAAGTTGGTAGGAGCAGGACATTTCGAAAATCATAATGCAATCAACTAAGAGTCAAAATGATTTTGTGAAAGGGAAATCATGTTTGACATTTCTGAGGATATAACAAGCACAGGAGATAAACAGAAACTAGTAGAAGTAACTGAATTTCCAGAAGGCATTCAATGAGGTAGTGAATAGCATGTTACTGCGCAAGAGCTTATGGTCTTGGGGATGACGCATGGAAAGAGGATCAATTGATTAAAACAGAGTGAGGATGGATGGGTCATTTTCAAGTTGCCAAATTGTAACTAGTGGAAAGCCACAGGGATTGGGTACATGGATCTTAACTATTTCTGATCCATATTAATGCCCTGGATAAGGGAGACTGTCTTGTAGTCAAATTTGCAAATAATACAATAGGGAGGAAAGCAGTTTGGAGGAGAATACAAAGAGTCTGCAAAAGGGTTATAGAGAGGCTAAATGAGTGGGCAAAAATTTGGCAGATGGTGTATAATGTGGAAATATAATGTGAGGTTGTCTACGTTGGCAAGAAGAATAGGATCCTGGTCGTGGTGGTGGAAGGGAATGAACTCGTATATAACCAAGTCCAAAACTTCCTCCGTAAGGAAGCTTCGACATTCCCCCAGATCCTGGGACACACACTAACGGACGACTACTGACTGGTGACGAACTAGGGGAGGGGAACTGTGCAGACATGTGTGGGCGATTGCTGAGGAAGTACACCCACCTCTGGATGAGACAAAGAGGAAGTGGAAGAACTAGATAGGGAGATAGGGGAAGACTCTGGATCGAAGCACTGCAATGGCAAACTCCATATCCACGTGCGCAGTGCTGAGACTAACGCAGCTAAAGGTGGTGCATAGGGCGCACCTAACCAGGACGAGAATGAGCGGGTTCTTTCCGGAGGTGGAGGACAAGTGTGAATGGTGCCGAAAGGCCCAACCAATCATACCCATATGTTATATGCCTGACCCAGACTTGTTGGATAGTGGACATCCTTCTTCGAGGTCATGTCCAGGGCTGTGGGGCAAGGGTGGAGCCGTGCCAGCTGGCAGCTATCTCCAGGGTACCAGAAGAGCCCGAGATCTTCGTGGAGAGAGGGTGAATGCCCAGGCCTTTGCCTCCCTGACCACCCACCAGAGAGTCCGACTCGGCTGACGATCAGCAGCACCACCCAATGCTGCAGATTGGTTGTTCGGCGGGATTTCTCAGGCCAGAGAAAATAAAGTATGCCAGAGGATCAAAGGAAGGCATCCACATCACATGGGAGTCTGTTCACCAAATTGTTCAAAGACCTGCTTGTGCCCAGCACCCAGAAAAGCATTTGGGGGAGAACACAGGAAAAGTCACAAAATAAGGAAGAGAAAGAGAAGAGCGAGGGGGTGGGGGAAAGTCAGGAAGTGGGGAATAAAAGTACCAAGGAAAACACAGGGCAATTAGGAAAGAAGAGCACCACAAGGGACAAAGTGCAACAAAAGAAAGAGTGCAACCAGCAGCCGCACCTCCTCTCCAGCACAGCTAAGCACCAGGAGACATAATAATAATAATAATAATAATCCAGGGTAAACATCCAGGGTGGGGGGCAGGCTGCACAGCAACGGCCGACCACCGGGGTGTCCCACACAGGAACCGCCTGCAGGTGCGTGGAGGCACCTTCCCAGGGAAGCACAGCCAGCTACTGGCCCCCACATGAACAAGTGGATGTACACTGGCTGTGGCCTTGCCCAGCCAGCACTCAACAGCAGTTTTTCTTTTTTTGTGTAAGCAACTTCTTTCTGTGTCTATCTCGATCGCTTTGTGACCTCAAATTTTGTACCTTGTATGACAGGCCCCCCTGGTCTTGTTACACCCTATGTATAATAGTTAAAACTACAGTGGCACTGTGGTGCAATGGTTAGCAGCGTTGCCTCACGCCGCTGAGGTCCCAGGTTCGATCCAGGGCCAGGGTCACTGTCCAGGCCCCAAAAGGTTAGGTGGGGTTCCCAAAAGATTAGGTGGGGCTACTGGGTTACGGGGATAGGGTGGCGGTGTGCCCTTAAGAAGGATGCTCTTTCCAAGGGCCAGTGCAGACTGAATGGGCTGAATGGCCCCCTTCTGCATTGCAAATTCTATGATTCCATGGTTGTAAAATTCTCGTAAATGCATGTTTTTATCTTGTCTTGTTGTGTCAATTATGTTGATATGTTAAAACACTAATAAAAATTATTTGGAAAAAAAAAGAATGTTACGGCCTGGTTTGGGACCAGTAACAGCTTGTGAAGGTAGACAGTTTATCTCTGTCTGCATCTCTGGCAACAGCCCATAGAGCACAGAGTCCTGCATCACAGAGCTGCTCAGGATCTCTCTACAGACTTTATTTGCAAAGGCACATTCCACAAGGAGGTGGACAACGGTCTCCACCCCACCACAGCCACCTCGGTGGGCGAAAGATTGCTCTGACCAAAATGTGTTGATCTTCCATGCACGGAGTTGTCCCCGACTGAGTGCTGCACACTGGCACATTCCAAAGCACAGGAGTACGTGCTGAGGGATGGACTAAAGTTTTTGACAGCCGCTGCAGAGGGGCAATGGGCAAAGGACTAAGACCTGTCAGCAATAGTGCACAGAGGGGAGGGTAGTTGTATAGAACCCCCTCAGGCTGGATAACTCACATTGATCATGTCCGGTGAATATTACATGCATCACAATTGTATTGAAGGACCTCAGACTGCAACTTTATCTATGTAGACAACTCAAATGCCATTTTACCTTTTGTGATGACCATTTTGAAATGTCAGCATGTTCCTTTAATTGTATTGAAGCATCTCAGTGCAACATGATCTATGTGGAAAACTAGAAGATCATTGCAATGATGGCCATTTTGAAATGTATCTATTGTACTTTCAGATATTTTACCAAATTGCTTTTTACAAGAAGGAAAAAGAAGATGAAGTTTGAAACCCAGGCTGTGAGTGCTGTATTTCTGAAACTACAAAGACCTGAATGCACCTGCGGTAAGAAAAAACCCAGAACTGAAAGAAAAGATTGAAGAGGAAGGAATAAGGTGCTGGAAACAACCATCTGAAAGAAAGATTCTTTTCTCCTTTAATTTATGATTTTTACCCCTTTCTTTCGCTCTGTGTTTGTGTGTACATAGAGGGTGGAAGCAAGTTAGTGGGGAATTAGGAATCAGATAATCAATAGTTAACCAATTGTATTTGCTTCATATTTCATTACAGTTCTTGTTATTAGTAAAAGTAGTTGTATTTACATTTACACACCTGGTGACTGTAATTATTGGTCCAAAGACTTCGGGTATTTTTCTAAAAATTATTGCTTAATTCACTTGTGTTGTGACTCTGGGTCAAGTAGGGCTGGAATTGACTGTGCACTAGTCCAGGTTCAGGAACACCCAGAGAGCCACAGAGTCCATAATTTTAATTATCAAAACTTTACTACGCAAAGACATCAAAGTAAAACAACCTACAAATCTATCTTACACTCTAACATTCAGAATTAACAAGGTAAAAATTAATTAACAGGCAAACTGTGAACAAACACATCCAATTGCCCATTAAATGGCACACGTGACCAAGACAGACCCCGTGCTTTCTCGGCAACATACCAAGTTGTCACTGAACACCAAGAGTCACAAAATTTCTAAAACGTAGTTGCACTCACGATCGATTTTAAGTCTTCACTTTCGAAGATCTGAATTCCCTCGACAACTACACTTACTTGGACTGTCTCAGCGGCTGCTCACCTCTCGATGGTTCAATCTCACTTCCTGAGACTGTAATCCATGCGATTCACAAAGCCTCACTCTGGCCTGTAATCACTAGCACATCTCCAACTTTTCTTCAAACCACTAGTTTAACTAAGCTGGCACATCCTCAGGGTTTCCAGGAATTTCAGAGTTCAGACTACACCGAGCTATGAATGACTGTCAGGGCTTCTGAGCCCTAACTGCCGAGCATGGAACCAGTGGCCTTGCACCACCACCTTAGTTCCCTAGCTCTTCTCTGAGCTCCAACTCATGGAGTCTGGTAAGAGCTCCCAGGACCTCACTGTGTGTGTGCTGCAAACCACAAGATTGAAGCCTACAATGAACAGCTACATAATAACACTCAGGGTTTCTTCAAGCCCCAACTGCTTGGAGCCTGCAAACAGCAGCAGCTAATTGGAATATCGTCCTCCCCGACTGCAAAACACTCAAATAAATTGAAACCAGAGAATCTTCTCAAGTTCCACCCATCTCCATGATCACATAGCATTTTATAGTTTAGTGTTTGCTTTTAAACTAATCCAGCTCTATTCCCAAAACAAAACATTTCTCTGGACTGTATTTCTTTTCAAGCAATGTAGAAATTATATTTCCAGTTCTCCAGCTAAGTAAGCCCACCTGCTGCTTTACAGATCCATGGCTTGTATTCTGAGTTTATTAAACAAACCTAGGTAACCTTCTGGACTGCCATAAAGTGCTCTGGCTATTTTTTACATTCACAACAAGAACCTGCCCAGATTTAAACATTATCTTTAAAAGGTTAAGATGAACCAGATACCTAGCACACATTAGAAAAGTTGTATATTTAAATGGAAGAGACTGGAGAACATAGTACAAAGATGTCCTTGTGCATGCATCTCAAAACGTTAGCATACAGCTGCAGCAAGTAATTAATAATAATACAATAATAATCTTTATTAGTGTCACAAGTAGGCTTACACTAACACTGCAATTAAGTTAGTGTGAAAATCCCCTAGTCACCACTCAGGAGCCTGCTCAGACACACGGAGGGAGAATTCGGAATGTTCAATTCACCTAACAAGCATATCTTTCGGGACTTGTGGGAGGAAACTGGAGCACTCAGAGTGAACCCACGCAGACACGGGGAGAAGGTGCAGACTCCGCTCAGACAGTGACCCAGGCCGGGATTTATACCCGGTCCCTGGTGCTATGAATTAAAAAACGAAAAAAAGAAATGAACTGAAAATCGCTTATTGTCACAAGTAGGCTTCAAATGAAGTTACTGTGAAAAGACCCTAGTCGCCACATTCCGGTGCCTGTTTGGGGAGGCTGGTACGGGAATTGAACAGTGCTGCCAGCCAGCCTTGGTCTGCTTTAAAAGCCAGTGATTTAGCCCTGTGCTAAAATCAACAGTGCTAACCAAAGGGCAACACAGTGGCGCAGTGGGTTAGCACTGCGGAGGTTCAATCCCAGCTCTGGGTTATTGTCCGTGTGGAGTTTCCACATTCTCCCCGTGTTTGCGTGGATTGGCCATGCTAAATTGCACCTTAATTGGAAAAAATGAATTGCGTACTCTTAAAAAAAAATTAAAATAACAAAACAAAACAGTGCTAACCACTAGGATGGCAAATGGTAACTGACTTTTATTGCAGGGGGATGGAACATTAAAGTAGGGAAGTCTTGTTAGAACTGTACAAGGACATTGGTGAGACCACATCTGGAGTACTGTGTTCTGTTTTCGTCACCTTACTTATGGAAGGGTAAAGTTGCATTGGAAAGAGTTCAGAGAAGGTTCATTAGGACGGCAAACACCTGGGTTAAAGGGATTAGTTTATGAGCAGGTTAAGCTGATCCTCGGCAGGGTTAAGAAGAATGAGAGGTGCCAATCCTAAAACACAAAATTCTGAGGGAGCTTAGCAGGATATAGGTGAAAGGATGTTTCCTCTAGTGGAGGGAATCTAGAGCTGAAGGGGTAATTTAAAGTCAAAGGCTCTCCCATTTAAGACAGATAATGGGCAGCACGGTATAGCAAAGTGGTTAGCACAGTTTCTTCACAGCTCCAGGGTCCCAGGTTTGATTCCCGGCTTGGGTCACTGCCTGTGCGCAGTCTGCATGTTCTCCTCATGTGTGCGTGTGTTTCCTCCAGGTGCTCAGGTTTACTCCCACAGTCCAAAGATGTGCGGGTTAGGTGGATTGGCCATGCTAAATTGCCCTTAGTGTCCAAAAAAGGTTAAGTGGAATTACTGGGTTACGTGGATAGGGTGGAGGTGTGGGCTTTGGTGGGGTGCTCTTTTCCAAGGGCCGGTGCAGACTCGATGGGCCGAATGGTCTCCTTCAGCACTGTAAATTCTATGATAAAGCGAAATGTATTCTCTCAAAGGGCCATTAGTGTTTAGAATTCTCTGCCGCAGAACGCAAAGAAGGTTGGGTCATTAAATATATTCAAGGCTGATCGAGACAGGTTCTTGATCATAAAGAGAGTGAAGGGTATGGAGAACAGAAAACAAAGTGTTGTTTCAGACATGATCTTACTGAATGTCGCAGAGCAGGCCTTATTGGCTGAATGGCCTACTCCTGCCATTTCTTATGTTTGTCCTGTTTGCCACAAATGCTCAGTCTACAATCATGAGTTGATTCGGATCCCTGTAATATAATGAGGATTTAAATAATACTGCAGATTGTAATTTTATATCTCTATAAAAGTTCCATGTTTAGATCAGCTGTTTTCATTTGTACTTCACTCTAAGATACTGGGAGAAAGTGGAGATGAACCACACAAGTAGCGTGACAACGTTTGAGTGATGGCAGAAACAGAAAATTACATATTCAAAGATAAAAACACTTTAAAACACAAAGCACACAGTCACATCCTCCCTTGAACGTTGAATGCCAAATTAGCTTTTTTTTTAACATTCTGTAATGCTCTTCTGAAAGCACGGTACCATGCTGCAGTACAATTAACAAATGGGACACCTTGTCCAAGTATTCACTCCTTATTTTAACAGGTCATTCATTCAACAATAGAGGGTTTCACAGCACAGCTCAATTCTGTCCTCAACAGATATCCAAACATAGTTCACTGGATTACAGATGAGGAATCGAAACACTTCCAGTTCAGAGACACAGATACCAATTTTACCAGCCAAGTTACCAATCCACGTGGCATTTACCCAGTTGATATGGGCCATGGGTTGAATCGGGCTCCTTCTGCACACAATCAAGGCAGCACATATACATTAAGCTATTAGGGAAGCTATTAGGGAAGCTATTGCAGCAATTCATTGAAGGGGAAGTATATCTCCTCTTTAAATTAATTTACACAATATCTTGTAACTTTTAGGAAATATTACTTTTGAAATTACCTTCCAAAATCCCCAAACAAGCTTCTCCAATAACTTTTGAATTAATTGTGAAAAGTATTCTTTAACTTCCCGCTTTAACGGAGTATAAACTGGTCTGGTGATTTTCAAATGTCCCTGACATAATAACCCAAACATGAAAGTTCAGCCGTCACCCTAAAATCATGTCTTAAAATAAATATGTCTCAAAGTCATTCTGGTTTGCTGGTAGCACTGAGAGGTTAGTTTCATGAGCATTATTCCCTACATATATATATAGCAAGGAGGATTATAACATATGAAAATGAGAACAGGCAGAATTATAAGTTTGCTCTACTTTAAGAACCACTTTCTTTTTTGGATTGACAGTATTTATGTTCAGTACAAGACAATAAAAATTCAGTTCTGTGTACCCAACACATCTGGTACGAAGTTGGAACATATCTGGAATTATTGGATAATTCATAATAAACTTCCACAGAACATCACCTTGTAACCAGATCCACTTGGTGGCGCTCATGTACAAAAACATGTTTTTAAATTAAAATATTGTACAGCTTTGTGTGTAGCTCCCATGCAATTTAGCACAGCTATGGTGACAAGATTATTTTTTACTCCTAAACCATTATTTGTATATAGATAACCTAAGCAACCAGAGAACGTCACCATTCTGATTCAAGTGCAATGTTGTGAACAGCAACATGCTGAGATCGTACTCTGAGGCCCAGCCTGCCTCAACAATGTTCTCAAGAAAAATAAATTATAAATTAAAATAAATTATAAATTAAACCACGCATTCTACCAAATATGATATGGGGAAAAAAATCATGTTTATATTTTTTGGCTAAATGAAAATGGCTTTTTGAATGGGTCCCGACTACAGCACTGTAATAGGGCTCAGGTGAAACCCATGTCCTGCCAGGTGCTGCTGCAATGGCTGCATCAATTACATTTATATTCATCACTTGTTTATTACTAAAGTTGTGTTTAATTTTTTCAACGTTGCGAATCATTTTTTTTACTTTAATAAATTTAGAGTACCCAATAATTTTTTTCCAATTAAGGGGCAATTTAGCACAGCCAATACACCAAACCTACACATCTTTGGATTGTGGGGGTGAAACCCATGCAGACACGGAGAGAATTTGCAAACTCCATACGGACCTTGACCTGGAGTTGGGATCGAACCCGGGTCTTCAGCGCCATGTGGCAGCAGTGCTAACCACTGCACCACCGTGCCGCCCTACACTGCTAATAAATAAATGTTAAACTCTTAAGTTATATTTTATAAATTACAGGTCAGGACAGGATCACTTTTGGTGTATGTCAAATAGCTCGCTGATGTTCTCTGCACAAATTCTCACAGAAACTGATCCTTTGGATAAAAAGACTGCCAGTCTTCATGGAGTAGGACCAGCATGACCCTGCAACTGCTTTTCAGTGTTAAATAACCCCACAAACAGCAATGAAATAAAGAAATTAAAATCTAGCTTTTGAAGGGGATTATATGTTCCTTGAAAGCCTCGCAAACGGCGAACATATTGATTTGTTAGGTGTCACTCATCCAAAGATTTGACACGTATAGAGAAGAATAGACAATAAAAACAATGTTTGTAATAAATATAAAGATGTCCTGCTGTTTAGGAAAGTAAGCAATATACATTTGTCATACTTACGCTTATCCAAGGAGCAATAGCAGTGTCAATCACTCCATGAAAGACAATGCTGTTTTCCACGTTTCTGTCAATAGTATGTCACCAATTTTTTCAATTCTTCATCTGACCTCATGAGTTCTGCCATCACCTTGGGTAAAAATTGAGCCACCTTGGACTCTGTTTTTCCTCCTCCTCTTTATATTCACTTAATTTCAATAGTTCCACCATTTCAACGGTTCCACCATTTCTCCTGCAGAGAGTTCCACTCGATGTGACTGAAGCAACTCCTCTACTTCATCTGTGGTCAGGTCTTCAAATCCCTACCCTCCTTGTTTTATCCACTCTGCAATTTGGTTACCTCAGCATCAACAGTGGGAGACCCTGTGAAATCATTCGCAGCCTCAAGTCAAACTTTCTTCCAGCAGGCATTTATGGTTGATTCGCAAATCTCATCCCACGCATCCTTAATTATCCCTATTAATACAAGGATGTCGAATTCCTTCCAGCAATCATGGACAGTGGTTCAGATTAGTTTGTTTCCATAATGTTAA
The DNA here is from genome assembly GCF_902713615.1 of Scyliorhinus canicula. Classification (NCBI taxonomy): domain Eukaryota; kingdom Metazoa; phylum Chordata; class Chondrichthyes; order Carcharhiniformes; family Scyliorhinidae; genus Scyliorhinus; species Scyliorhinus canicula. Next base: position 47,508,515 of record NC_052164.1, on the reverse strand, counting down.
GAAGGTGGCTGAAATTTCTGCAGATGTAGCAAACTTTGAAGGTTACAATGACCCCCTGGTCCATTGGCCGAATGAGTGAGGTTGGGCAAAAAAAACAAAATTTCAGCACCTAGATGGCCAGGAGCACTATCAAGTATAAATAGGACTTTGAAGGAAAAATTATTTTCCTTCAAATAAGTCCTAACCACACACCTAAATCAATTTTCAAGCCAGTCTTCAAACGATACTGCTGTTAGCTGTCCAAACACTGGTAGATAACATTAAATTTTTTCTTTAAGAGCTTGAGGGTTTTCTGACCTATAAACCAGCATTGGTTTAAACCAGCCATATTGGCACATATTGGGTGTGTTGGCCTGCCCTTTGTTGCTTTAAAACCAGGTGCTGTCCTTTCTTCCTCTGGATATCCAAGTTCTAAATGGCATTTTCTTCCAGATTTCATCTTTTTTTTAAATATTTTTATTGAAGAAATTTTTCATTGTCAGAAAATAAAGCCACGCTAAAAACTGATACTTAAAGGTGCAAAGCATGAATAGAGAGATCAATAATTAACAATCCCATTAATCCCAACCCTTCAAAATATAACTAAAATCTAAATCCCCGCTCTAACAGCTGACAGTGACTAATTCTCGGAAAAGGGAAATGAATGGCTGACATCTCGAGTAGAATCCTTCCTCCAACCTTCTAATGGTGTACTTGACCTTCTCTAGATATAGGAACTCCATTTGGTCACCCAACCAGGCAGAGTAGGAGATCTCCACCTCAGCATAACTCGCCTCCAGGTTGTCAATGAGGCCAAGGTGCGGACATCCGCCTTCACCTTTGTCTGGAGCACCGGCGAGTATGAAACCTCGAAAATGGCCACCAGCGGAACAGGCTCCAACGCGATACCAAGAATCCCTGACATGGTGTTAAAGAAAGAGACCCAAAAGCTTACAAATTTAGGGCACGATTCGTCACCCCTTCCCCCCCCCCCCCCCAGAACAAGGTTTGCAAGAAAAAAAAAACACATCCCCATCTTGGTTAGATGGCCCAGTGCACCACCTTGAACGTAATTAAGCTGAGCCTAGCACAGGAGGAGGTTGAGTTCACCCTGTGAAGAGCCTGACTCTACGCACCCCCATCAAAAACCAGACCCAGCTCACCCTCCCACTTCACCTCATCCAACGGAGTCTGATTTGTCGGCAGGATCTGGCCGTTAATGTCCAAAATCTTACCCTCACCCAACTCTGCGAGAGAGAAGCTACTATTCAAGGTGGAGGGTGAAAATTCCAAAGGAAATGAAGAGATTTCCTTATTCAAGAAATTGCGAACCTGGAAATACCTGTATAAATTAGACCTCAGGACTTGGGATTTGTCTACCAGCACCTCAAAACCGACAAAACCTGCCCTTCACAAAGAGGTCCCCAAACCTCTCCAGCCCTTCCATCTCCCATGACCCGAATATCGAGTCTAAACCCACTGGCACAAAGAGGTGATTCCCACAAATAGGGGCTAATAATGACATGGAGCCGAGCTTAAAATGTTGTCTAAACACCCTCCAAATCCTCAGCGTGGACACCACTACTGGACTAGAGGTAAATTTTGCAGGGGAAAGTGGAAGCAAGGCAGTTACCAAGGCCCTCAGGCTAGAACCACTACAAGAGCCCGCCTCCACTTGCTGCCCCCATGCGCAGTCCTGCGCGCGCCACCCCCTTAACAACATGGCGCCGGTGTTCTGGGGCCGGCCGCGGAAGGAGGTAGGCCCGGGGGGGGGGAAGAGAGAAGAGAAGCCGGCCCCAATCGCAGGCCAGACCCATCGGAGCCCCCCCCCCACCCCCCCCCCCCCCCCCCCCCCACCCCACCCCCACCCCCCCCCCCCACCCAACCTGGTGAAGGAGCCCCCCCCCATCGGCTCTTGCCACTTGCGGCGATTCTCCGAGCGGCCCGGCGCTGGTTTTGGGGAAGTGGGAGAATCGTATGCGGGTGTCGGGGAGGCGTGGCGCGACATGCACGGCGCCCCGGCGATTCTCCCACCGGGGGCGGGGGGGAGATACTGCCCCACATCAGCAGCCAAACCTTTCAGGTGAGCAAATATCCTCAAACTTTTTCCTGGCTCGTTCAACTCCCTTACATTCCAAGGGTCCAGCCGAATTGGAAGCCAACCCCCCCCCCCCCCCCCCCCCCCCAAACCCAAACACACACACGTCAGCGATTTTCACCAAGAGAGGTATTCTAGCCACTACTTAGAGAGCCGAGGCTTCACGCCCACCCAAGATGGCCACCGAACCCTCATCAAGACAAAACAAAGAATAAGCTGTAGTCACCGTCAGAAAAACATCCCGGTGGCAGCATGGTGCTGCCGTACGATGCCGAAGACCCGGGTTCAATCCTGGCTCCGGGTCACTGTTTAGATGGATTTTGCACATTCTCCCCGTGTCTATGTGGGTCTCACCCCCACAACGCAAAGATGTGCAAGGTAGGAGGATTGGCCATGCTAAATTGCCCATTAACTGGAAAAAAGAGAATTGGGTACTGTCTGTGCGGAGTTGGCACATCCTCCCCATGTGTGCGTGGGTTTCCTCCGGGTGCTCCGGTTTCCTCCCACAGTCCAAAGATGTGCAGGTTAGGTGGATTGGCCATGCTAAATTGCCCTTAGTGTCCAAAATTGCCCTTCGTGTTGGGTGGGGTTACTGGGTTATGGGGGAAAGGGTGGGGGTGTTGACCTTGGGTAGGGTGCTCTTTCCAAGAGCCGGTGCAGACTCGATGGGCCGAATGGCCTCCTTCTGCACTGTAAATTGTATGATAAATTTATATTAAAAAAAGAAAACCATCCCTGCCCCCACCCCACCTCCCAACAACACCATACCAAAACAAACAATCAAACAACCACAAGGTGAACAAAAACCTCTAATCCCTACCTCAAGTACCCAACACTAAACAAAACAAAAAACCCCAAGCTCATTATTTAAAACTGCAATAAAATAATGAGCTGCAGTTACCCCCATCACTTCACTCCCGTTAGCCAACTTTTCAGCCAGCAGGACGGCCCTGCCCAGAGTAAAGACAACTAACTAGCCATAACAACTCAATAGCCTAATCCCACTTCCCCCCCCCCCCCCCCCCCCCCCCCCATATCCTTTTATCCCCTTTGCCCCAAGTGTTATATCTAACTGCTTCTTGAAAACATACATAAGACTTTGACCTCAACTATTTCCTGTGGCAACAGATTCCACAGGCCGACCATTCCTGGGTGAAGAAATTTCACCTCATCTCTGTCCTAAATGGTCTACCCCGTATTCTCAGATTGTGACCCATGTCATCACCTTGGCCAGCAGTGCTTTATTACCACAGGCCAACATTGCCATCTCAACCTCCAAGGAGACAATCTGATTGCTTTGCTTCGACAGAACTGCCTACACACCCTGCATCGTCGTGCCATGCACCTTTACTTTCTCATCAGTCTTCACAACGCCGCCCAATGGGAGTTAGGCTGCTTCTATTGATTTGTGGAAGACCTCGGAGACATCCCACTGCTGTTTCCGAAATTCCGCTGACAAGATGCCTGAAAGCACCTCGGCCGACAGTGGAGTGGCCAGTTACTGTTGCGGCCTCCACCATTTTCTCAGCAGAAGAGCCTCGAAAGCTTCCGGCTCCATCAAAGACTCTTTACTTGCTGGCTTCTTTGACCTGAACTTTCTGGGCGTTTATCTTGTGTGGGAACCTTATCCCATCGAGCTAATTAAGTTTTAACCAAAACACCCCCCAAAATCTGAGTGAAAAGGGATAGAAATAAAGTAGCCTGGCGAGAGCCACTTGGTGTGCGACTACTCCCTACATGCCACCACAGAGTGAGTTTCATCTGTGTTAAAGGCCTGCTCTGGCTGGTTCCCTCTCTCCTCAATGCATTTCTAAAGCACCCTGGGAAACTCTCCTGTGGCTGCATGGTCAGCTGGTGCAGCCTCACCCACTAACTTCACATTATGAAGATCAAAACACTTTTGAAGCTATCAAACCATCCAATGCTGACTGAGAATCGACTGGATGGCAAAGGAGTATGCCTTCATTGTTTTACAACCTTTACTGCTTGATTCAGATTCACTCACTTTTCAATAGTGGTGACATGAAGGTTGCCCAGAATCTGTACTGCAAATATGACAAATTAAATCGTAACAACTATGAGCACACACATGCAAACACCCCAGTGAGCAATATGGCAGACAACACACATGCATTGCACATCTTCTAGTCCAGGCAATACGTCACAGACACCATCTGTATTGTTTTACTTTTTATATTCCATTAGGTGCTTTTTTAATTTTATGACACATTTTCTCCAACTTTTCTTTTAATTTTCTTTTCTGAAAACAACAGATAAGCAAACCTTGGACCCCCAATCGTCGAAATGATATGTGTAATGTTCTGTAGGATAAGTGAATTCACAAATGGCGAAGATGTGAACGGTGGAACTACAAGATCATCCTTCTTGGGCGTTGATGGAAGAATAAATATTGCCCAGTAAATTTGAATAACTCCTCCACTCTTCTTTGAAAGGTGCCATGGAATCTTTTATGTCTAACTGAGAGAACAAATGGTGCCGCCTTGCTTTAAACAGTTTATCCAGAGGACAGCACCTCCCACAAGTGCAGCTCTCACTCTGCATTGCACTTATGTCTCAGCCTGGAGAATACATTCAAGTCTCTGAAGTGGAGTTTGAACCCATAACCTTCTGATTCAAAGGCGAGCTTGCGCCCAACAAGTCACATCTGACAACTTTTAGTGCCTGTCCAAACTTATCATAATGCCCTCCCAATGACCCCACAAATGCTGCTAAGAACAGTTCAGAACTTTAACGCAAGGATCTTGCGCTGAAGAAGTGCAGCTGTAAGGTGTCAAAATGTAATATACAAAGAGCATTGAGCAGCTCCTCTTTTTTTCACTAGTAAAAATAAAAATAAAATTGGAAAATAAATTTGGTTCAACACACAAGTGTAAGTCTGAATAGCAATGCTTCCTGGCAAATTAATGTTATGTGAAGCAAGTGACACTGAAGATAGTGTTGAGCCTAATTTGTTATTTTTAGTCCATTTTTACAGGCCGCTTTTGCTCCCGCGTGCACTCAAAGGTGTTTACAGAGATTCATGGGAACCTTTCAGGGCTGTTTTTGGCGATTTCAGACAAAGAAGTCAGTGAATTTATTTTTAAAAGAAACAAAGTGCTCCCAAGGAATGGAAAGAACATTTGCAATCTGTCAGTATTGAACTCATTTACGGTATGGTATTCTTGGAATATATTTGAGAACTGAACTTATCTGCCAGCACACAAACAACTGACAGATTATAAATCATGCATCATTTCAGATTGGCAGCGCACTTTCAACACCTAGAATAGTGCCTGGAATGAAGCTTCTCCCTGGAATGCGGTCGTTACCTAGGTAACACCATCATCTATGTAGCCCATTCAGAATTATTTTTAGATTTCATGTATTTTCGCTATGCCATTATTAGGTATTTTAACACAAAATGACTTGTACAAATATTCCAAAATTCTATCATTTTTATCATGTTTTAAGCGTACTCTTCATGATAAAAGAATGTAGTAATTTAGAGAAATAGATTCAAAATAGTGTTCAATAAATTTGAGTGGCAGTATTGTAACATTTTAGTGTAGTTAGTAGCATCCCATCTTTGATGAAGGAAAATGAATCCCATTCGACACTAGATTTTGGATAGAAAGCAAGGTAAGAGCATTCAAGAAATGGAACAGGTTCTAGCTCTCCTCCCTCCCCCATCTTATCAACTTTCAGCTTGCAACATATAAATTGCACATATTCAAGAAAAGCAAAATCAATGCTGAATCTTATCAAACGCAGTTTGGAAATCAAAATACACTACATTAGTCATTTTCAAACCTAGATTTGCAGCCCGTGGGTAGGTGTCAGGAGGGTCACGGGGTCATGTATGCAGCATTCCCGATCACGGGGCCACGTGTCATGGTGTTCCCAATCGCGGGAAGTGCCCAACTGCGCGGCAATTTTTTTTAAATGCTGGCCGCATCCGGCATTGAGAATGCCGGTTGTTCCGCACATGCGTGCCCCCTCAGCAGGGCCGAACGTCTCCTCCTGACCCATCGCGCTGACCCAGAAGTAATTTTTTTTTTTGTAAATCGCTGGAGTCTTCCTGCCTGGAGTGGCAGCAGGAGAGCTCACACACCCCGCACGCTGATGTCACGTGTTGTGGGCACATGAGACAGATTCCTCCATTTTGCAGCTGCCAGGAGTGCTAGTGTGAACTTCAGGGCCGCTGGTGAACAACCCATGAAGAAGCTGAAAACAAGAACAAAGCAGCATAAAAGATGATTGCTTGAGGTGTGGGTTCTTAAATGTGCCACTATAAATCAGGATTCAAAGATGTGTGTCAGCTGAAGTTATTATCAGAAATGTAATACTGAATAACAAAGCAAGTGAGATCAAGAGGACCAAGTAGACTCACTTGTCACAAAGGTAAGTGAAAATGGTGGGTTGCAAAGTTCAAAGCCGTGAAGGCCGGCCGGCATGGATCCTGAAGGATAGCCGGAGGGTAAAAATGGGTCCGGGTCAAAAAAGATTGAAAAACACTGCACTACATTAACCAGTTCTCCTTTATCAACCCTGCTTGTTACATCCATGGGATAACGGGAGATGGGGACACAAGTTCAATTCCCACCACAACAGCTGGGAGAATTTATTAGATTAATAAATTCAATTAATAAATGCTAACATGTGGAATTAAAAATAAACTCTCAGTAACGGTGCCATTGATTGGTATAAAATCCCATCTGGTTCACTACTAGCCCATATGGAAGGAATTCTAATATCTTTACTCGATCTGGTTTACATGCAACTGGAGAAATTAAAACTAATGCACGCGGGATAGGAGGTAATTGGCTTGGAATGAGGATTGGCTAACAAACAGAAAATAGAACAGGAATAAACGGGTCATTTGCACACTCACCCAAGTCACCCAGAGACGGCTTTGCATGTTCCTCAACCACATTCACACCTAGCATTATGTCAGCTGTGAACTTGGAAATGTTACATTTGGTCCCCACATCCAAATCATTGATGTTTTGTGAACAGCTTGGGGCCCAAGCTGATGGCCTACTTGGCATCAACTTAGGCACCAAAAGCAATAATGGCACTGTGCTACATGGCACTGCTGCTCAAAACTGGACATTCATGTGCACCACCAGTAGCAGAATGGTGTACAACCACTACTTGTAATCTCATGGCTCAGCGTATGCCTGACTACCATTATCATGAAGCCAGGGTATCAACCCTATTCAAAGAAGAGAGCAGGTTATCTAGTATTGCTGCGGCAATACTAGATAACCCAAAAATGAGATGTCAGGCTGGTGAAGCGACAACACAGGACTACTTGCATGCAACATAGCATAAGCAAATGAGATTGACAGAGCTATGACATGCCACAACCAACAGATCAGATCAAAGCTCTGCAGTCCTGCTCATCCACATTTAAATGTAACAAGAGGAGGTGGCTCTGCTAATTTCCCTTCCATCACGTCAATGCAAAAACCATCTTCCGCCAGAAGTGCTGAGTGGTGATCTATCTCAGCCTGAAGCTCCCATCATCAAAGATGTCAGTCTTCAACTTAGAATTAGATTCACTCCAATGATAAAGAAATAGCCGAGGGCACTGGATTTGGCGAAGGCTATGGGCCTTAATAACATCCAAGTAATAATACTGAAAACTCGTGCTCCAGAATAAGCTGCACCCCTAATGAAGCTGTTACAGTTCAGCTACAACGCACTGAAATCTACCCAGCAATGTGGAAAATGGCCCAGGCATGTCCAGTCTGCAAATGGCAGAGCAAATCCAATCCAATCAATTACCACCTTACCAGCCTCCTCTCAGTTTACAACAAAGTTATGGAAGGGATCATTTTTAAAAATAAATTTCGAGTACCTCTAATGGAGCAATATTTACTTTAGCTATTCTTTCCATTTCTATATACATGTAGAAGCTCTGACAATTTATCCATTCCTTGCTAGTTTACACAAATTCTCATTTGTCCCTATTTTTTTCCAATTAAGGGCCAATTTAACGTGACCAAATCACCTAACGTGCACATCTTTGGGCTGTGGGATGAAATCTATATAGACACGGGGAGAATTGGGCAGCACGGTAGCATAGTGGTTAGCATAGTTGCTTCACAGCTCCAGGGTCCCAGGTTCGATTCCCGGCTGGATCACTGTCTGTGCGGAGTCTGCACGTCCTCTCAGTGTCTGAATGGGTTTCCCCCGGGTGCTCCGGTTTCCTCCCAGACCAAAGATGTGAGGGTTAGGTGGATTGGCCATGCTAAATTGCCCTTAGTGTCCAGAAAATGTTAAGTGGGGGCTACGGGGATAGGGTAGAGACATGGGCTTCAGTAGGGTGCTCTTTGTAATGGCCGGTGCAGACTCGATGGGCCGAATTGCCTCCTTCTGCACTGTAAATTCTATGATTCTATGATATGAATGTGAAAACTTCACAGACAGTGATCTGGGGCTGAGATCGAACCCGGGTCCTCAGCATCGTAGTAGGCAGCAGTGCTCACCATTGCGCCGCTGTGCCGCCGACTATAGAAGGGATTATTGACAGTGCTATCAGGTGTTTAACCTGTTCGCTGAAACTCATTTGGCGTTCCAGGAGGGCCACCCTACAACTTGTCCTCTCTCATTAAGTTCCTAACTCTCCCCTCATGTGAATCCTTCCCCATCAAGTATTTAGTTGAAACTGCTCTCTCCAGCCTTAATTAAACATCTTTCGACGACACTGGATCCAGCATGGTTTAAGTGATGCCCATCGCAATGGTACCATAATAATAATAATAATAATAGCCGCTTATTGTCACGAGTAGGCTTCAATGAAGTTACTGTGAAAAGCCCCTAGTCACCACATTCCGGCGCCTGTTCGGGGAGGCCAGTACAGGAATTGAACCTGCGCTGCTGGCATTGTTCTGCATTACAAGTCAGCTATTTAGCCCACTGTGCTAAACCAGCCCCTCCTGGACACCCGTACTGTGTCAGTGCCCATGAATTCAAAACGATTTCTCCCTTACCTCTCTTAGCAAGTGCAATATCAGATAAACAGCTGTTCTGGTGCCAAGGCTATTATATACCATTAGCATTCAACTTCTGTTTATTAATAATTTACTCCAAGATATTTGTAGATAGAAAAGTATCCTTTTCCCATTAGATTTCTTTCCTTGAAGGCAAACTCATAAATTATGCAACATTTAATAATTTTTAAAATTACAATTATTCTCAATTCCTCAGCTGGATTGTTCAGGTTCCCTAAAGGCAGCAAATGTCTGTGAAATTTCCTTCTCTGGATTATTCTTCTGGCTCAGTGGGAAAATGCATAAAAAAGCATGAAAAAGACTTGTGTTCATATTGTGCTACAGTCTCGTTCTTCTTCCTCATTCAGATCATGTGATCTCACAAAGTATGAGAAGTTGTCAGCATTTTATTCTTGGTCACCAGATTAGGAATTGGGGTAGAAACATAGAAGATAGGAGCAGGAGAAGGCCATTCAGCCCTTAGAGTCTGCTCTGCCATTCGTCGCAATCATGACTGATCTTCCAACTCAATAGCCTAATTCTGCATTCTCACCTGTTGATCCCATTCGCTCCAAGTGCTATATCTAACCGCCTCTTGAATGTATTCAATGTCTTAGCCTTGTCCCCTTGTCTGAACTCCAGCAAAAACAATCCTAACCTAGTCAATCTCTCCTCATAAGTCAATCCTGTTATCCCCCGGAGTCAGTCTGGTAAACTTTCGCAGCACACCCTTGAGCAAGAACATCTTTCCTCAGAAAATGATACCAAAACTGCACACAATATTTAACGTGTGGCCTCACCAAGGCCCTGTAGTATAATTGCGGCAAGGCATCCTTGCTCCTGTACCCAAAACCTCTCGCAATGAAAGACAACATACCGTTTGCCTTCTTTACCGCCTGCTGCACCTGCATGCTTACCTTCAGCGACTGATGCACAAGAACACCCAGGTCCCACTGCACACTCCCATCTCCCAATTTATAACCATTCAGGTAGTAATCTGCCTTCTTTTGTCTTCCAAAGTGAATAACCTCACACTTATCCAAATTATACTGCACCTGCCATTGATTTGCCCACTTGCCCAACCTGTCCAGATTTGCTGAAGTATCTCTGCATCCTCGTCACAGTTCATCCTCCCACCCAACTTGGTATCATCTGAAAACTTGAGATGTTACATTTTGTTCCCTTGCCCAAATTATTGAATAGTAGGGTTACCAGCACCAATCCCTGTGGCAGCCCACTAGTTACTCCCTGTCACTTTGAAAAGGACCTGTTATTTCCTACTCTTTGTTTCCTTTCTGCCAACTAGTTTTCTATCCATCTCAATACACTTCCCCCAATCCCATGCGCTTTAATCTTGCACTATAATCTCTAATGCGGGACGTTGTCAAACGCTTTCTAAAAATTCAAATATACCACATTGACTGACTGCCCCTTGTCAACTCTACTAGTTACATCTTCAAAGAATTTAAATAGATTTGTCAAGCATGATTTTCCCTTCATAAATCCATGCTGACACTGTCCGATCCGGTTTTCTAAATGTTCCACTATAAAGTCCTTGATAATGGATTCGAGAATTTTCCCCATCACCAACGTTCGGCTTACTGGTCTATAATTCCCTGTTTTCTCTCTACCTCCCTTTTTAAATACTGGAGTGACATTAGCTACCCACCAATCTGTAGGGACTGCTCCAGAGTCTATAGAATCCTGGTGACCACCAATGCATCCACTATTTCAAGAGCTACTTCCTTAAGAACTCTGGGATGGAGATTTATCAGGCCCTGGGATTTATCAGCCTTCAATTCCATCAATTTCTCCAGCACCATTTCTGTACAAATTCTGATCTCCCTCAATCCTTCCGTCTCACTAAATCTTCCATTCTCCAAAATTTCTGCTATCTGATTTGTGCCATCTTTTGTGAAGACCGAATGAAAGTATGTATTCAGTTGCTCAGCCATTTCTTTGTCCCCTATTATACATTCCCCCATTTCTGTCTGTAGGGGACCTACATTCGTCTTCACCAATCTCTTTCTCTTATGTGCCTTATGCAGTTTCTTTTTTTTAAATTTGTTTTTCTTAAAGCTTTTTTCAAACAGAATGGTTACATAACCAATAACAGAAAAATAAAAGGAAAATATGTAACAATACTAGGTGGCTGTTATCATTATACAAACAGAGAATATACATTAAATGAACAGTACCCCCCCCCCCCCCCCCCCCCCCCCCCCCCCCCCCGGCTCTGGATTGCTGCTGCTGACATTTTAATGCTCTCCTAGCAAGTCAAGGAACGGTTGCCACCGCCAGGGGAACCCCAGCAAGGACCCTCTCAAGGCAAATATTATTCGCTCCAGGCTGAGGAACCCAGCCATGTCACAACCCAGGTCTCCACACTCGGGGGTTTTGAGTCTCTCCACATGAACAAGATCCGTCTCCGGGCTACCAGGGAGGCAAAGGCCAAAACCTCGGCCTCTTTCACTTCCTGCACTCCCAGATCCTCTGACACCCCAAATATCGCTATTGTTGGACTCGGCTTCATCTGCATGTCCAAAATCCTGGACATGGCCCTCGCAAAGCCATGCCAGAATTCTTAAAGCGCCGGGCATGCCCAGAACATATGGACATGGTTCGCTGGACTCCCTGAACATCTCACACAGCTGTCCTCCACCCCGAAGGACTTACTCATTCTCGCCGTCGTCATGTGTGCCCGATGTACCACCTTAAACTGAATGAAGCTGAGCCTGGCACATGATGAGGAAGAATTCACCCTACCCAGGGCATCAGCCCACAGGCCCTCATCTAGCTCCTCACCCAGCTCCTCCTCCACTTGCCCTTCAGTTCCTCCACTGGAGCTTCCTCCGCGTCCTGCAGTTCTTGGTAGATGTCCGACACCTTCCCCTCTCCTACCCAGATGCCAGACACCACCCTGTCCTGTATCCTACGAGGGATAGCAACGGAAATGTGCCCACCTGTTTTTTGAGAAAGTCGCGGACTTGGAGGTACCTGAAGGCGTTTCCAGGGGCCAGGCTGAATTTCTCCTCCAGGGCCTTCAAGCTAGGGAAAGTACTATGAACAGGCCCCCCATCCTTCTAATTCCTGCCCTGTGCCCACTTTGAAACCCCCCATCTATCTTGCCCGGAACAAATCTGCCTTATACAGTTTCAAAGTGCAGACGACCCATACACCTGGATAAAACCATGAGCACAGACTTGCTTAACACTTGGTGTAAGAGGACACCAGTCTGAAATTTGGATGATAACTTTGGACCCCACCCCTCTCTCCTTTCAGCAATCCACACACAAGGATTGCATAGCATTTACCCAGGAAGTTCAAACTCAGACTTCGGATGATTCCAATTGTCATACAGGAAAATAGTTACCCCAAAATGTTAGAACAGTGAAACCACTTCTAACTTCTAGGTAACTATATTACTAATCCCCCCTCTTCCCCTCAATCTGACCCCATCGCACTACTGCCCACTCCTCATTGACTAACCAACAATCCCTCCCCACCCCCATAATCGCCCTCTTGGCCTCCCGAATGAACCCCCAACTCCCACACCACAACTTCCTCTACCTAGTCCGCAACCAGATAATTGCACCCCAACTCCTCCCAAGTAACACCCCCACTGTGACCCCCCAACTACCCTCCACTACCCACCACCCCGACCAATTTCCTGACATTCCAACTACTCCCCTGACCTACCCAACTACTCCAATACTACCCGAGTGCCCTCCTGACCACCCCACACCCCTCTACAAGCCCCCACTGACCATTCAACCCCCACCCTCTCTTCACACCTACTTCTCATCCTAACTGCCCTCTTTCCTAGTTACCTTACCCACTTACTTTCTTTCTTCTGAAAGTGGTGGACCTTTAAACCTATCTGCTTTATAGAGCTAATGCTGTTTTAAAAAAGTCTTCCTTTCAACTGACTCTTCTGCACTTGACCGAGAGGTTTCCTGGACAGCTGCATTGTACTTTTCTCAACTGGCCTGAGTCTGAAGGTCGAGCAAGAAAGTGGCAGCCTCATTTTCGTGCAAGTTAATAGGGACAGAGTGGCAATTAGGTTGTGATTGCCATTCTGTGGACGTTATAGCCCTATGTATTTAAGTACTGATGTCTATATAAATCTCCAACCTTCTGAGACAACAATACTCTGAACCTGTAAACAGAGTCACACAAATTAGGAAGGTCTCAAATTAGGTTCTTGCCTGTCTAAATTGCAAGCTTGAATTTCTGCTGCAACACAAGATCATTTTGTGCTTTTCCTTCCAACAAGTCCCTTAGTGCGGAGTTACATTTCACACAAACACAACTAGCCAAGGGTGAATATTAAAATCAGATATGATGAAGTTGTCTGCTGGGCAAATAAATGATGCAACTTGGAACTGTTCTTATTTTCAAACTTGTTGGACTGGTTTTAAACGTTTCCATTTCGTAAGATTAACTGCATATGAAATGTCCTATTAAATGCTAACAATGTGCTTCCCACAACTTTCCCTTCGATGAGGAGAAGCCATTTTACAATGTGTTACAGTGATCTGGAATGCAACCCCAAAAAATAATAACCTCCAAAAGAGAATTGAATGGGGAAAGCTATGGGGTAAGAGTAGTGGCGTATAACTGATTGGATAACTCATCAAAGAGGTGGACACAAGCACGATTAACTGAAATGCCGCTGCACTTTACTGTTCTATGTATGGAAGTCTGGTAATTATCAATGAAATAATTTTATCTTTTATTTAATTCTTCAGATCCGAGATCTTAGACAATTACTATTTTTTCAGATGAAAATGGCATATGAACGGCCATTAAGCCACACCAGTCCATGCCGTGTTTATGCTCCACTCGAACCTCCTTCCGTCTTTTCTCATCTGAAGCTACCATCGTAAACATCTATTCCATTCTGCCCCATTTGCTTGTCCAGTTTCCCCTCAAATGAACCTCTTTGCTGTCAATGCAAGTTCCAAATTCTCACCACTGGTGAAACAATACACAGACAACACATAAATTTGTTACATTAAATAAATCTAAATTTAATATTAGTCAATTATATTATGATTCAGTGAACAGATTAGCCATATAGATCAATGTTTTTGGTGTGATTCTCAATCTGTGCTGGGCTAGGTAAAATTGAAGTGTTAGTATTAGTGCTGCGCCTACAGCAGTCCAAGGCAGGGAAGGGAAACTGGCAGGGTTGCTACTCTCAATGGGAAAGTACAAGTATACAGCAATACTCATTCTACATTGTCAGCTTTGCAATCATTGACTTGTCTTATGTGCATTGCATAAATTTGTGATAGACGTTGGAAAAGTTCATAATTACATATAGCTTATTCTTGCAAATATCTCATTCATGCTTCATATGTTTGAGAACATAATGTTTAGTTTTAGGAATTTTTTAAGCTTTTACTGTATAAAATGGGGTAAATGCACTTGAAATAAGCTTGGATTCTACTGCACTCAAAAGATTGTGTCCATGAAGACTTAAGAGGTTAACAGCTAGAAAGGTAAGATCATAAAACATTGGCAGGGCTTAGGACTTAGCTAAAGGACTGGCAGCGTGATGCCTGCATTAATTTCAGTAAGCAATCCAGAGGGACATTTTTGTTTGGGGATTAGAGCTAAATTAGTTTTTGAAAAACATTATGAAAACTTCGAAGAGTTATAAAATCAATTTCATCCAGCAGATCAATGGAGGAATTTTAAATGAGGGGCACTTCACCTAAAGGTTAGTTTGGGGTCATCCCATAGAATGTTACGCTGTCATGGAGATGGGTGGATCTTAGGGAGGCTGAAAGAGTTAGTGGCTGCTTGGACCTGATGGGATGTGCAGTTTTCAGCTCACTGAGAAAAGATAGCTGAAGTGTATGACAGTTAGTGAGGCCTACACAGTAAGCAGAGAAAAAGCTGCTTTAATCATTCACTATTTAGAATCCGGTTAGGGCCGAATCTCAGTTAGAATTTTGTGAGGAAACAAAATTGAGAAGATTAAGAGCAAATTACTGCACATGCTGGAATCTTAAACAAAAACATAAAATACAGGATAATCTCGGTAGTTCTGACAGCATCTGTGGAGAGACAAGAGAACTAGCATTGAATCTGGTTGAGTCTTTGTCAAAGCTAGAAGATTGCCTTGTTTGAGGTTACGAGATGAATTTAACAGCGGTCCTCAGAGTCTCATGGCAAATGAAAGCAATCAACAGAATTAGGTGGAAATTTTAAGGAAACAAGGGACCAAGGCATCCATTGTCAAGAGATAGTAAATGAAAGTCTTACCTCGGAGAATAACTAGAACGGAGGAGAATATGTTAAATTGCCATAATGTTAAGTTAATAGTCTTTGTTTTATTTAAATCTTTGATATACAATAAAGTTTCCTTTTGTTTAAAAAACAAAACCTTATGGCGATGCGTTATAGGATGGGGTGTCTGGATTATTCTTTAAATGTTAACAGTCCCGAACCAGATCATTGACAAAACTGAAGGTCGAAATTGACGATCTAAGTTGTATGCCAATTACATTTGGGAAAAGGATTTTGGGAAAAGGAAAAATTTAATTTTTCCTGTGACGCCTTTTAATTTCTTATAATCGAATGAGAGATGGCAACCTATCCTAACATGGCATTTATACTTCTGTAGGAATACTACCAGTGCATTTTCTAGTTTGCATCCTGATTCAACTTTCCACACCTGGGGTATGTGGAGCTTCCAATTTTCTGCAGTATGAGTGAGATGCACCATTGGGCTGCAGTTAAAATACATGGAAGTTTGTCCAAGGGACAGCTTTTGAGGGCCATTATTGTGAGTGTACCATGTTGAATGTAATTGAAAGGAGAAATAGGTAATTATTTTAATTGACTGCAGCCCATTAAGGAGTACCAGATTGCACCTTCTCCAGTGTGCTTTTGGGATTTTGTGCTTCCATTTGTAAAAGGAGGATGAAATATTTTGCATGTGTTTTAAGCTGTCACCAGCAAGTATTAGTATAACTGCACTAAAATTAAAACAGCGCTACTTCATCTGTCCTTTTCTTCTTTGATCTGCTTAGAGTTTTAGTTGAAAGAAATATTTTAAATGCTTAAAAGAGAAGAAATTTAAAGGATTTTTTTCCGGATCTTTGCAGCAATGACATTCTTAACTACAGTATTAATCAAGGAGTTACCACAGAGTTCTAATTAACAGATAGGCCTGTTCTATTGTGGGAGAATGTGTGCAGAATGCGAGGTAAGCAATCTTCCTCTAAATTGGTTATAGTTTGCTGAGCTGACAGCCACAATCAAGCAGTTTTTTCACTAGCTGGTATTTGCTGCTGACGACAGCATTTTTCTTCCCTGCTATGTCAGTGGCCCACCTGATTACACTACTGGACTGATTAGTCTGGAAGTTAAAAAGCGGTAAAGCCAATTTAAACCAACTTTCCCTCGTACATATTTTCTGCACCATCACTACTTAACTCAACAAAATATCAGACTTTAAAACAGGCTGCATTTTCATCTCTCAATAGAAATGCAGGTTGGGTCATGGTATGCCGCATTTAATTTTTTTTGCCTAAAAAAATACCCCTCTGCCTTCCCCATCCCATGCCATTTTTGTGTGGCCTTTACATGGGTAGGGAAGCTTAAGAGTGCAAAATGCACACAAGCATCTTCTGAGGTCAGAGTTCCCATATTGTGACTGTCACAATTTCTATTTACTACCGCACATTATTTATGTGGTGTGGGTTTTGGAAGCCCTGAAAAAATGCTTCCTTCGCAAATTGGTGACCACTTGAAAAGACGACTGTCAAGGGATGGGCACACTCTGAAAGGCACAAGTAATATGTTTGGACACCTTCAAATGTCACTATTAGATGCTATGCTGTAATGTAGATGTTTTAAACAAGTGATTCATCATGGGACTCTGTCCTGCAAAGTTAAGTTAACCATTACATTAAACCTGTGTCTAAACATTTGCAGCACTTGTTCCATTGGAAAAAGTGCAATAATGGTCCTATGTCTTATGGACTTATGATCAGTAAGGGATTCAAGGATTATGTGGTAAAACTAGAAAGTGGAATTAAGGATCATCAGATCAGATCAGTCATCATCTCATAGAATAGCAGAACAGACGTGGATAGCTGAGTGCCCTACATTTGCGCTTATGTCTCATGGTCTTAAAAATGCTATTTTTTAAAAAGACATGTTGGTAAACCCGCCTCACCATGTTTTGTCATGGGATTTAAATGTACAGACAGTATTGAGTGTGGGGAAAAAACACTCTTGCTTTTGAAAGATAAAAAAAGATCTCCTCCATTGATTGACAGATAATTTGCTTGGGAACGGCACGGGCCCCATCTGTTCTTTCAAATTTGGGCTCTTGGAGTTGCAATAATTGTTTGACAGCCGTGGCTATTATGAATGCTTGGTTAAGTTCCTAAAACTGTAAACTAAGTTCTTTTATCAATTACTGAGATTTATAAAGTTGTACCAGTAGCCCTTTGCCTTTGATGTGGTTTCAAATATGTGCTTATTTGTAAAACAACTTCATTGCCACTGAAAAGATTTATGCTTCAATTGAGAAGAGTTTTCTTTTGCAGCAATAATGCCAGATTTTTGAATGAGTTTTACCTTATATTGTCGCAGGCTTCATTTGTTTACATTTGCATTTGAAATAATCTCCCTTGCTGTTACACGATTCCTGAAGACTATTCATAGTGGATACACATGTGCAAGGCATGATGGTAGCATGAGAGACCTGAGGGGACATAGGGTAGCATGGTGGTTGAGGGGAGAGGTTCAGAGTCCTTTAAACAATGTTGTATCAAAGAACCATGGCAGGCCTTCTAACCAGCCTGTCTCTGCATCCACACTCCTCTCACACTTGATTGCAGCTCACAAACTGCACTGCGAACCCAAGCCCTCCATGAGAAAACAAAAGTACTTCTGCATTACGGAAACCACAAAGTGCTCAAGTCACTTTCCCAAACCTACACAAAAATCCTGGCCCAAGAATCAATTAATTATTTCAAAACCAGGAAGTGTTACAAGGTATAATTGTCTAATCCACTGGATTCAGGATTCTTCACTGTAGACAGTTGGCTTCTTGTGCATCCCCAGTTTTAACCGCTCCATTATTGGTCTATGTGCCTTCAGTTACTGAGGCCACAATTCATCCCGACACCGCTGACTCTTGTGTCACACTTCTCTCCTTTAAGATACTGCTTAAAACCTACCCCTTTGACCACGCATTTGGTCATCTGATATACTATCTCCTTATATGGCCCAGGATCATGCTTTACTTGGTAATGCTTCTGTAAAGCACTTTTGATGTTCCATTCCACTAAAGGCACTATATAAATATAAGTTGTTCCTGCTTTCTGCCGATAACTCCAGGAGTACCATCCATCCCTCACATTTTCTTATACAGTTCCTATGTGATTGTGACAAAGGCAACCTCCCTTTTTCAATGTTCTTTCACAGCTGTATAGGTGCACTATTTGGAATTCTCTTTTACGGACAGCAGTGAAGCTGGGTCATGGATTATGTTCAAGGCTGGGTTAGGTAGATCTCTGACTGACAAGTGAGTCAAGGGTAGTGGGGGAGAGGCAAGGAAGTGGTGTTAAGTGTCACAATCGGACCGGTCATGATTTTATTGAACAAAGTAGGCTTGATGGGTCAATTGGGCTACTTCTGCTCTCATTCCTTAGGGTATTAATATTATATGAACCCAAAGATTCCTGCAGACCACAAACCCTTCACTCACTTACCGATCTTTATTATTTAACTAAATTATATAATACATTACACCAAGGGCATTTAAAATAAATTACAGAGATCATTGCCGCCGCCCCCCCCCCCCCCCCCCCCCATCCCCCCCTCCCAATTCTTCTTCACATGACTGCTTATACCACAGTAAGAAGTCTTACAACACCAGGTTAAAGTCCAACAGGTTTGTTTCAAACACTAGCTTTCGGAGCACTGCTCCTTCCTCAGGTGAATTGAGGTGAGGAAGGAGCAGTGCTCCGAAAGCTAGTGTTTGAAACAAACCTGTTAGACTTTAACCTGGTGTTGTAAGACGTCTTACTGTGCTCACCCTAGTCCAACGCCAGCATCTCCACAACATGCTTTTACCACAGTTGACAGTATCCATCCTCCTCCGATACTCTCCCTCACCCAAGCGATTGGAACTGCACTTACCTGGTTCTATTCTTACCTATCTAATTGCCGTCAGAAGCTTCTCTTCATGATCCCATAGTTACCTCCGGTGACCCCAAAACTCTACCTTCATCCCCTTCTATTTTGCTTCTACACACTGTCCCTCCAATTCATCATCTGAAAACATATGAATTTCCACTGTGACTCACAATTCTACCTCACACCACCGTTCAATGGTTTCAAAGAATAGGAATATCGGAACAGGAGTTGGTCATTCAGCCCTCGATCTTTTGCATTAAATCTGATCATGGCTGATTTGTATATGAATTCCATCCAGCAGCCTTTGTTCTGTATTCACTAATAACCTTGCCTTGCAAACATCTCTCAATCTCAGTTTGAAATTTCAGTTGATCCCTAACTTTAACAGCTTTAGATGCATGACAGTTTAAGACTTCCACCACCCTTTTGGTGAAGAAATGCTTCTTGACATTGCCTATGAACAGTTTCGCTCAAACATTGGGGTGGCACAGTGGCAAGCACTGTTGCCTCACAGTACCAGGCACCCGTGTTCAATTCCAACTTTGGCTCACTGTGTGGAGTTTGCACTTTCTCACAGTGCCTGTGTGGGTTTCTTCCGGGTGCTCCAGTTTCCTTCCACAGTCTAAAAATGTGCAGGTTAGGTGGACTGGCCATGCTAAAATTGCCCCTTAGTATCCAGGTTAGATTAAGGGGTTATTGGGATAGAGTAGTTATTGGGATAGAGAGTCGGTGCAGACTCAATGGACCAAATGGCATCCTTCTGCACTGTAGGGATTCTATGAACATTCAGGTTACCCTTAATCTGGACTCCCCCCATTAGAGGAAAAGTTGATTTCTATCAAATCATCTTCAAAAAAACTTCAACTCAATCAACATTTAATTTTCCATAGTCAAGGAAATATAAATCTAATTTACGCAACATTTTCTGATAACTTAATCCTTTTAGCTCCTGTGATATTATGGTGAGTCTATGATGCATCCCTTCAACAGCCAACACCTCCACCATATATATATATATATATATATATATATATATAAATGATTTGGAGGAAAATGTAACTGGACTGATTAGTAAGTTTGCGGACGACACAAAGGTTGGTGGAATTGCGGATAACGATGAGGACTGTTAGAGGATACAGCAGGATTTAGATCGTTTGGAGACTTGGGCAGCGAGGTGGCAGATGGAGTTTAATCCGGACAAATGTGAGGTAGTGCATTTTGGAAGATCTAATGCAGGTAGGGAATATACAGTGAATGGTAAAACCCTCAAGAGTATGGACAGTCGGAGAGATCTAGGTAATACAGGTCCACAGATCACTGAAAGGGGGCAACACAAGTGGAGAAGGTAGTCAAGAAGGCATACGGCATGCTTGCCTTCATTGGCCGGGGCATTGAGTATAAGAATTAGCAAGTCATATTTCAGCTGTATAGAACCTTAGTTAGGCCACACTTGGGAGTATAGTGTTCAAATCTGGTCACCACACTACCAGAAGGATGTAGAGGCTTTTGAGAGGGTGCAGAAGAGATTTACCAGGATGTTGCCTGGTATGGAGGGCATTAGCTATGAGGAGCAGTTGAATAAACAGGGTTTGTTCTCACTGAAACGATGGAGGTTGAGGGGGCAACCTGATAGAGGTCGACAAAATTATGAGGGGCACAGGCAGAGTGGCTATTCAGAGGCTTTTTCCCAGGGTAGAGGGGTCAATTACAAGGGAGCATAGGTTTAAGGTGCGAGGGGCAAGGTATACACAGAGGGTAGTTGGTGCTTGGAACTCGCTGCCGGAGGAGGTGGATGAAGGGACGATAGTGACATTTAAGGGGCATCTTGAATAGGATGGGAATAGAGGGATATGGAGAGGGATATGGACCCAGGAAGTGTAGAAGATTTTAGTTTAGATGAGCAGCATGGTCAACACAGGCTTGGAGGGCCGAAGTGCCTGTTCCTGTGCTGTACTTTTCTTTGTTCTTTGTTCTGTGCTATGGTATCCAGAACTCAACACAGTACTTCAGATATGATCTAACCAGAGCATTGTAGCACAGTTGCCTAATTTTCACCTCGTTGTATTCAAGTTGACTCTTACGATAAAGCCAAACATTTTATCGCCCTTTTAAATTAATTATTTTTTATATCTGTCAACTAGTTTTTAGAGATTCGTTCACATGGGCTCTTAACTCTCTCTGCTCCTCCACAGTTCCGAGCTTCTTGGAATTTAGAAAATAACCCAATCTATTCTTCTTAGGTCCAAGGGGATGACGCATACTTCCCCCATGTTTATCTCCATCCGCCACACTTCAGTCTTCCCTTCAACGGCTAACACCTCCACCATATGCAGTGGTACCCAGAACTCAACACAGTACTTCATATATGACCAAACCAGAGCATTGTGGCACAGTAGCCTAATCAACGCATTTTGAAATCTTTCCGAAAGGAGGAAATAGCAAGACCAAAGACAGACAAATCTCCAGGAGCCAATGCTGGGGTGGAAAGCATCAGGACTTGGAGGCTGGTCCATCTTTGGTCTCAATATTTCCTACATTAGTTTTTTTTAAACTTAGATTAAATATGCAATCTTTCTCACTTTGATTATTTTTATAGTTTTATTAAAGAGTCTAGTACATGGCCCCTTTGCTACAGTGAACAACATCTTTACCAGACTGATTCCTGGGATGGCATACAAGGAGATATTGAGTCGTCTAGGCCTATATTCACTAGAATTTATAAGTAGGAGAGAGAATCTTATTGAAATACATAAAATTCAGACTGGGCTGAACAGACTGGATGCAGGGATGATGTTTCCTCTGGCTGGGGGTCTCAGACTATGGGGTAGGCCATTTAAGACTGAAATGAGGAGAAACTTTGTCACTCAGAGGGTGGAGAACCTGTGGAATTCTGTATCCCAAATAGCTGTGGGAGGACATGTCACCGAATATGTTTAAGAAGGAAGCAGATAGATTTCTAGACTCGAAATGCATCAAGGGGCATGAGAAGAGCACTGGAGTATAGCGTTGAGACAGAGGATCAGTGATAGAAATCAGCCTTTTGAGTTAGCTATAGATGAGATAGATAAAAGGTTGAATGAAGCAATCATTAATAATTAATTAAATCATATTAACCATGAGTGAGAAAAGCTGAATGGCTAGGAATTGATCAGATAAGACTTAATTTTCACATTTTACAAGTTGTGCAAACTGCTAGAGACTGCAAGGTCAAATAGCAGAAAGACACTTTGTGTTAAAGAACTGGGCTGATGTCCCAGTTCCGTTTCCATGGTAACAACCAGTCAGTCCGTGGTGTTAAATCCTGGTGGGAAATGTGTTTCGCTGAGACAATGTTATGGAAAATTGCCCCAAATCATTTATCTCTTAAACTGACGGACAGACAGTTCGGCCAAATTGAGTGAAAAGGTTTCAACTGGCAGGCGAAACAAGCTGTGCGTAATGGCAACTCTTCTGCAGCAAAATAAAGTTCTATTCAGCAGTGCATGAAGACCAAGTGGAACAGATAAATCTTTCTAGACGGTCAATTGCAACAAAATATGTGGGCACACAGCAGATAAATACATCGATATAGCATGGCGATTGTAAAAGATTTTAAGGAAATGTTAAAGCACTGAATGTCAGAAAGGAGCCCAGTAATTGTCACCTCCAAAATGAAAGAGAGGGGAATGGGTGAGAATGAAGAGAACTGAAGGACAACGAGAAAGGGAAAATACAATGTGTGAGAACGCAGAACAGTCAAGGAGTGAACATTTTAATGAAACTTAAGGGAGCACAGAAAAATCACAGATACAGATGGAGTGAATAGTGTGCAAGCGAACGTAGCGCAAGAGAGAGAGAGAACAAACTGGATTTTTGCTGAGTTGTGTAATGTGTAGTGGCCTTTAAAAATAGTGGGCGTTGGATTTGGAAATCTTACCCCCTTTTCCGACATCACACTTTTGCCACAGGGGAAGAGAGAAAGGAATGAATTAGGCAGGCAGAAAACCCGAAAGGAGCAGGGTCATTTTGAATTAGTCTTAACTAATGGGGTTAAACAGGCAGCATTTTTACTGTTCTATGGGCCATAAACTGCAATGTGAGAGTCACAAATGTGTGGAGGAGATGCAAAAGCTGATTCCTAAAGGACAGGTCAGGTCTGCTTAAGTGTCAACGTCTTAAATTATTTAAATCTCCAGCCCTTTAAGAATGAAACAAAAACAGTAGCTGTCAGTTAAATTTCTTTAAAAAGGGTGCTCGACTGCTTTGATTCCCAGGCCATTTGGTGTAGCTTCTAAAAAAACAACACCATACGTTGCTGAAATTTTAATAAGATTTAATTGTTGACATTTTCCAAGAATTGTATTACAACAGAGGTCAATATGAATATAATGTTGAGTTTCAAAAGCATTAATCTCAGTTGGCAGTGGACCTGATTTTATACTTTGATTGACAGTTTAAAGAGGCCATTAAAGAATTAGCAGTATTTGTTATGGTTGCTGAATAGAAATTTGTTTTATAACAGAATGAGCATTCGAGGGAAATTCAAACCCTTGAATGGGAGCTATTTTCTGAATCAAATGTGTACGAGCTCCATTAGATTTCAGTGCTGGTGCAATGTCAGTTACATTGGTCGTATGTCCCAACAACTGATGGATCATATCAGAGCTCGTCCCTTCAGCCGGTTGCATTCGGCAAAACCATGCTAAAAAAATGTAGAACATAATGTTTAAGCTAGATGTAATTCCACAACCCAAGTATGCCAAGAAAAACACTAACAACCAAGTTAACTACTATTTGGGCTCACAGTGTAATTCACTTACATTTGCGAGAAGCTATGTATATTCTAATGCAGGGCTCTATTCTCTGCAGGCAGAAAATAATATCTCCACACATTGCAACAACCAGAATTAAACAAAATCATGGGGGCAATAGGTCCTTGGTCCATTCACCACAACAACGCCTCAACCAAGCAGAGCCAAGTTGTTAACCAATCAGTAACCTTTTCTCCTGCAGGATAAACTGCTGCTCCCTTTGAAATTTGGCATTCTGGTATCTGTTGTGATGAATTTAGGAATTTCAGATATATTATATTGTATGTATATGATACAGAAAGGTCTAAACACCTGGGTTGGTAAGTGACTGCTGCAGTCATCTTTTAAAATAATCCTGGTTTAAAAGGTCTTTGGTGCAATTAAGGCATCTTAAAAAACTTGGGCTAATGCAGTTTTGTTTGGATTAAGGAGGGTTTCTCTGTTAATTAGATTTCAGCTCGGTAAGATGATGTAGCTACTGGGTGGAGCTAAGGTATCAGGTATTTTTCAGAAAAGCATGTCAGTTGAGAGTTAGCTGAAGATGTGAGTGTCAAGCATCGCAGTTCAGCTAAAAGTTACGCCTGTAGCTAGATTAACAGTTTCTTTACAAGCAGTTCAGAACTGTATGTGAACAGAAACAAGCTGGAGCGGTTTGTGAAGGAATGCAGCCAGTGTTTAGAACATAGAACATAGAACAGTACAACACAGAACAGGCCCTTCGGCCCTTGATGTTGTGCCGAGCAATGATCATGGTTCTGACATAATTCAGGTCATTTCATTAAATCAGTGTCAAAAGGTCTCTCTTTCACAAAGAATACTGCTGTAAAGCAGATATTCCTGAGTGTTCGCTGTGTTAACAGTGGACAGAGAGCAGAGATGGAGTTTTTTGTTGTTTGAGTGGAAATAAAAATAAAGGGTATTTTCTGTATTAATTAACATAGGCGGCATAATAGCACAGTGGTTAGCACTGCTGCTTCACAGTGCCAGGATCCCAGGTTCAATTTCTGGCTTGGGTCATTGTCTGTCTCCGTGTCTGCGTGGGTTTCTTCCAGATTCTCCTGTTTCCTCCCACAAGCCCAGAAAGACGTGTTTGTTACGTGAATTGGACATTGTGAATTTTCCCTCAGTGTACCCGAACAGACGCCGAAGTGTGACGACTAGGGGCTTTTCACAGTAACTTCATTGCAGGTGTTGATGTAAGTCTACTAGTGACACCAATAAAAAATTATAATATTATTTACGGGGTAATTGTAAGCTAACTTCTGGTATGATGTTAAAGGTATTTTAATAGTGTTAATAATGGGGTTTGTTTTAATATACCACATCCCTATTTCTTCATGTAATCATTCCTCGAGCGAGGTATCCCTTCCTCACAGTCTAACAAAATTAAAATAAAATATTGGGGTTTATGTCCAGTATCCTAGCCACTGTTAGGATCTGGTCCGGGATGGTAATCCTGTTCCAACGAGTGAACGGTGAAAAGCTTAGACAGTAATGATTTTTTTTTTCCAGCAATATTCTACCAGATTGTTGGAAGCGTATTTCTTTTAATCTCCACATAGTTCCAGAGGTCTGCCTTGAGCAGACAACAGGTGAATAGTTACAGAGGAGGCATGAAGGAAGCCAGGGAAATGGATAGGCGTGTGAGGGCGTGTAAGGAATGATAACCAGTGGATCTAACAGCTTGCACTTAGTGTCCAAAAGGGTTAATTGGGATTACTGGGTTCAGGAGATGGGGTAGAGGAGTTGTGTGCTTGAGTAGGGCGCTCTTTCCAAGGGCCGGTGCAGACGTGATGGGCCGAATGGCCTCCTTCTGCACTGTAAATTCTATGATCTATGATTAACTGGGTTAAAGTCCCAGATAACCAAGATAGGCCTTATAACCAGCTGACCTCAGCACTTGCCGGCCCCATGGATGTGTACGAACTGAATCCAAGGTCAATGGTCCCAGCTCAGTCCTGCCCTCCACAACCCAAGAGTGAAAACTGTATGCGATGGGGCACTTTATATCAAGGTAGGTCTGCAGAGTTGGGACATTTCCCAATTTGAGCTACCTCAGTAGCAAAAATGCGGCTCTGAGAGAGCACACACCATGCAAGGACAGAGTCAGGAACAAAGGGTAAGCAGAGGAGAGAGAGAGAGAGATCAAAAAAAGGAGAACAGAAAACATAAAAACAGTTCAGTTCTTCCAAAGCAATGTGAACGATGCAATCTTCTGCAACACAATCAAAAATTAATCAAAAGCATTTACAATACAGAACAATAACTATAGTTGAGAAGCTGACCAAGTGACATCCATTGCCTGTGAATCACCAGCCCTAATTGCTGTAGACCAAAATTCTAAGTCATTACACATTTTATTCAGAAATGCGGCAAACAGAAAGCTGAAATCACAATACATAATATTTCTAAACTGCATTCAATGTTTTGAGTGCTATGAATTAATTATTCATGTATGATGTGTCAAAACAGATAAATCCTTTTGATTCCTATAATTTGTTTGTTTTGAGAGTTTTTGTTGCCTTAAATCTTTCTTCAATTCCCCTGGAAACCATTTACTCCATTTTCATACCATTTCTGCATTTTGCAAAACACTGTACATGATGAAAGCATTTGTCATCGATGCTTTAATGCATCTTGCCTAAGACTTTGAATAGTGACGTTGTGTGGTGGTGCCACGTGGTTAATGCCAGATAAATGCAATTGAGAAAGGATGGAATTGTGGATTCAGCATTTTATTAAAGGTGCAGAATAGACTGAATTCTTCAAAAATGAATTAAAACATATTTTCATTTTCAAGTTTCAATCCCTTAAATCAGGCCGATTTTCCATTTCCAATTTTCAAGAATGAAATGCTAGGTTTAAAGAATCAAAGTGAAGAAAAACATGACGATCTCTGTATCATGTGATACTTCCAAACCTTGCAAATAAATACTATGCATACGAACATACACAAGTGTGATTAAAAGCTGAGAAATTTCACGTCTCCCACCATGATCAGAATCACTTTCCTGAAATAAGTCACGACTCCCAGAACCCTGCAAAGTTTTACACAATTCAACATGAGCCAAACACCCCCTTTCGTTTGGAACTGCTCCTCCACTCCCCAATAATCTCTCACAATTGCCACGGCCACACTGTACCATGCTCACCTGTGAATTTTGTATGGAATCACTCAATTTCCGAACGGAAATTGTGATTTTAAAAATAACTTTCTTGCAGCTGCAAGACAGGTTAGATTTCTTCTCTCCTGCAATGCTAAATACAGTACTACAAAAACAAACATACTTCATAGAGTTTTTCAAGTGGCAGTGCTAATCCAATTTACAAAACGTCCCATTCCATTCATGAATAGCCTTAGCGCCATTCTTCAAATTAGGAAAGTTTGTAACTCTACAAAATTGAAGCATAAAGCAAAATTGTAGTAGGCTGTAATACACGGAATTAAAAACTCAAGCACATATGTAACTCATGACTCGGTGCACGATTCAGGTGTGTCCATTATAATCAAATAGCATTATAATACAACTTCAAATATCCAGGATCATATTTTCCATGTTAACCCAATAAACTAAAAGTCTTCCACAAACTCTCCCTGCTGCTCCTATACTTTAAGAACAAACTGCTTTCCAAAATAGGAGTTTAAAAATACTTCAGATACAAAAGCTCTCTCGTCAGGGAGCCATTGCAAAAATTGATTGATACAAATATCTGAAGCCACATTATCCTACTTGCATTTCTGTAACAAGACCTTTATGTAGGTGTCTGCCTTCAGTCCAAGATTCAGTACCATATGTGTCGATGGTACAACAGGAAAACTATTTAAAAAAACTAATAAAATCTCTTTAAAAAAAATATTAAAGTTAAAATCCTAAAAATACTGAACATTAGCCAAATTAAAAAGTAAAAAAATGAAACTTGCCAAACTGTTGCTTGAATCAAGTTGCATTATCAGAAGGTCCCCAACCTCCCTTTCCTCTGCCACAATACAGGCACAGTGACGTGGAGAAGAATTTGAATAAACCTTAAACAAAACATAGTCAACATGCAAACCGATGGTGATGACTCACCTGAATAAACTGAGCTACAAACTAGTCAAAGAACAGACAAGTTTATTTTGCTCAGCAGACACGGCAGTTTTTAAATATTTCTACAGAGATAATCCTATCATTTAACAAATTTTCGACTCAGAGACTCGACAACAGCCCAATTTTGGACATTTTGTCAAAACAACACCTCAGCCATAATAACAAAAAGTAGAAATGCAACAGTTCAAGAAGGCATCTCACCATCATCTCCTCAATTAGAGACAGGCTCAAATGCTGGCTCACTCAGTGAAGCCGACATCTCATGAATGAATATATTAAGAAAGAGTAGGCTGTATGACTCCTCCTCCAGACTGCTCTGCCATTTAAGATGATGGCTGATCACTCAACTTCACTTTCCCATCCAATCCACATATTTCCCAAATTTCTTTTGCATCCAAAAATCTATCGATTTCAACCTTGAATTCAACAGAGTATCTGCAGTCCTCTTGAGTAGGAAATTTCAAAGATTCGCAATCTTCGGAGTGAAGAATCGGTACTCAACTCAGTCAGAAATGGCCAAACCCTTATCTTTGAGGATGTGCCCACGAGTTATACTCTCAATTATTTACAATATATATTAATGATTTGGATGAGAGGTTTACAGATGACACAAAAATAAGTGGGAAGGCAAGCGGTGAGGATGACACGAAGAGTCTCCAGAGGGGTATCGACAGGTCAAGTGAGTACTGGGCAAAGGCTTGGCAAATGGAATGCAATGTAGGAAAATGTGAAGTCAGGCATTTTGGAAGGAAGAATAAAGAAGCTGAATATTATTCAAATGGGGAAAGACTGCAGAAAGCTGCAGCACAGTGGGATTTGGGGTCCTCATGCTTAAATCACAAAAAGCTGCCATGCAAGTTCAGCAGATAATAGGGAAGGCGAATGGAATGTTGGCCTTTATTTGAAAGGGAATGGGGTATAAAAGTAGGGAAGTCCTGCTAAAACTATACAAGGCACTAGTTAGACCACACTTGGAATACTGTGAACAGTTTTGGTCGCCTTATTGAAGGAAAGATATACTGGCATTGGAGGGAATCCAGAGACAGTTCACTAAGTTGATTCAGGGTATGGAGGAATTTTCTCATGAGGAAAGATTGAGTAGGTTGGGACTGTACTCATTGGAATTTAGAATTGGAGGCGACCTTATTGAGACATAGAGGATTCTCAGGGGGCTTGTTGACAGGTAGATGCTGAGAGGATGTTTCCTCTTGTGGGAGAGTCTAGGGCCAGAGGGCATAATCAAAGTGTAAGGGGTCGCCCATTTAAGACAGAGATGAGGAGCAATTTCTTCTCTCAGAGAGTTGTAAATCTGTGGAATTCTTTATTCCAGAGTTCTGGAGAGGCTGGAGGTTGTTAAGTAGGTGCATAGCTGAGCTGGATTAATCAGCAAGGGAATGAAAAGTTATAAGGATAAGTCAGGAAAGTAAAGTAGAGGATTATCACATCAGATCAGTCGGAATCTCATTAGATGGCAGAGCAGACTCGATGGGCGGAATGGCCTATTTCTGCTCCTACATCTTACTGTTTCCAGTCAAGGGAACAACATTAAACCTGTCAGAATCGTATCTGCTGCAATATGAACACCTCTCATTTTTTAAATTTGAAAGTATAGGCACCATTTACTCAATTTCTCTTCATGGGACAATCTCTCATCACAGAAAACAATCTAATGAACCTTTATTGCACCTTCACAAAGGCGAGTATATTTTTCCTTCGGTACAGAAGCCAAAACTGTACACGGAGCTCCATGTGTGGTTGCACCAAGGTCCTGTACAATTGCAGTAAGACTCGCTTACTCCAACAGTCTAACCACTTGCTATCAAGGCCAAACACTATTTTCCTTCCCAATTGCTTCCACTCTAACTTTGTGTTTCATGAGCAAGGTCTAAATTGGTCAAATTTTAAAATAAAAGGTGCTTTTTCTGAATGCACAAAAGAAACATGAATTAAAGGCACAAATTTCTCTGAACTTTAACATGGAATAGTTTCTCATCAATTATAGAATTTTCCTCTTTTCCAATCTTGCATTTTAAAGTGAATAACCTCACATTTCCACACATTATTATCCATCTGCCATCTCCTAGCCCAACTTATTTAACCTGCCTGCATTCTTTGAGATCATTTTGGACTGAATTTTACGCTTTGGGCAAATAGGAGTCATGACTGATTTTGGTTAGCAAAACTGGCCCCAGAGGGAAGGCAGTCACTCATTGGAATGTTGATTGGAGCATACCTTTAACTGGCTTGAGAGAACCATTAGGATGCAATAGTAGATACAGAAATGAGATGGCCCTTCCAACATTGAGGCACCTTCTCAGCCACCTTTTAATAAATTTGATTATAAAACAAAAAAACAGCTAGGCCTTCTATGGGAACTGTCACTACAAGGAGACCTTTGCTGCACAGGTCAACAGCCTTCTGGTGGTGCCCACCTCCAGACAGTTGAACTGCCTGCCATTATGTCAGTAAATTGGAGGATAACTGGAAAATCCCAGACAAAAATGGCTGGCATCAGGAACAAGGTCAGGAAACCAACACACCAAATATCCAGTGCCAGGCCCCATCCGCTACCATTCCCCAGCCTTGTCAGAACCCAAAATTCATCCCCTTCATGTCATCCTCACAGGTTATTTTCCCCATCTGGTTTTGTCTCACCAGCAAACATGTATACATTACATTTGGTCCCTTCATCCAAGTCTTTAACATTGTAAATAGCGGAGATCTCACCACTGATCTTTGTGGCATCCCATTTCTAACAAGCTACCAACATGAAATAGAATGTGCAAGAGACCAGAATTGGATTGGTGCACTGGTTCTATGGAACAAGAATGAGTATTTTAAAATAAAGATGTTGCTTGTCCTGAAGCCTGTGTAAGTTAGTGAGCACAAGGGTGACAGGTGAACAGGATTTGGTGCAAGTTAAGAAAAGGGCAGAATTTATTGGATGAAAAATTTAACAGAGAGATTAGCCAGGAGTGTATTGAAATAGTCATCCTACAGTGCAGAAGGAGGGCATTTGGCCCATCGTGTCTGCACTTACCCTCTTAAAAAGCACCTCACCAAGGCTCCCTCTAGCGCCCGCAGCCCCATCTAACCTGCATGACACTGGATACTAAGGGACGATTTTATCATGACCAATCCACCTAACCAACACATCTTTGGACTGAGAGGGGAAACACCCGGACAGCACCCGGAGGAAACCCACACAGACATGGGGAGAATTCCACAGTGTCACCCAAGGCCAGAATTGAAGCCAGGTCCCTGGCACTCTGATGCAGCAGTACTAACCACTGTGCCACCCATTCTTAATTTGAATGTTCATGTGTGTTGTCACATCTTTTCGAGCTCCAGAACATATGTCCAGGGCATTTGTCAGCTTTTAGTCTCACTAGTCTTTTACAGTATTTTTCTTTTTACTAACATAATTTTTGTTAATTTATTCACAATCCTTGGTGACCCCACTAATCTGGTACTTTTTGTCTCCTATCGTTAGACACAGAATATTTAATGGCTCTGCCAGTTCCATTATAATTTTCCTGTCTCAGCCTCTAAAGTACCCGATGTTGACATTCACAAATCTTTTTACATATCAATAGATCTGCTCTATCATTGAGTATATTCAAAGCTGGGTTAAGTAGATTTTTGACCTTTCAGGTCAAGGGATATGGGGAGCGAGCAGCAATGTAGAATTGAGACAGAGGATCAGCAATATTCACATTGAATGGCAGAACAGGCTTTAGGGGAACAAAATCTCCTTTCCACTCTACACCAAATTTCCCAACTTTGATACAATTTGTGATTCACACCATGCATCAG
This sequence comes from Scyliorhinus canicula, assembly GCF_902713615.1. NCBI lineage: Eukaryota > Metazoa > Chordata > Chondrichthyes > Carcharhiniformes > Scyliorhinidae > Scyliorhinus > Scyliorhinus canicula. The sequence continues at coordinate 47,476,576 of NC_052164.1, read as the reverse complement.
CAGATATTGTTGATTTTAGTACATCATTTTAAGCCACATACAAATTCCCATGCTCATTATAATTAGCCCCTATTCAGGGAATCACTTACTGCTGATTTGACAGTTAACTGTCATTGACAGGTTGCACGTACCACTAAGATGTGATTTATAAATTTCCTAAATTTACTCCAGGGAGGTATGGTTTGACCCCATATTATTTGAGAGAGGTTTTTTTAACTTCTACATTAAATAGATTTGCTGTTAGTTAAAGGGGAAATTCCAAGAATGTTCAGGTGATAATAGTCTACTTCTCAGGTGTGCCTGTCAATCTTTGTTCTGAGGATTCATCCAGTGCCATTGGCAAATATTCTTTTCAGGATACTAATCTTACAAGAACTTCTAAGGTAAATGTCACAAAACAACGAAATTCAAGCTTTCATAAATCTATAGGCTCAACGGTTTATTAGTAGCCTGATCCCAGCACTAAAACACGATACTATTGAAATTTTTGTGAAGTGACAAGATTCAGAGGCAGTCAGTATTTCTTATATAATAAAGTTACTTATAAATCACACACAAGTACATCAAAATAATATCTCAAAGAAACAAGTGGTCCACAGGTGACACTGGCTGTCAACACCAGGAGCTCAGTCCCTATGTAGCGTGGGAGCTCACCTTCTTCAATGCCATTAAGAGGCATATCATCGGACTTCCGGTGGCGGCAATGCGGAGCTAAGCCGCACGTTCGGCAGCTCCCGCTATCGTAGGACTTTTGGGCTCTTTTAAGGGCCCCAAACGACGCTGGTTCAACGATTCCCGGTGTGTGAAGGTGTCTGGAGTAATATCCCCCGGGATTTATGGTGCGGAACCGGAGTGGGGCGAGGACAAAAACAGCAGCAGCTCCCCTGGAAAAGCGGGGGAAGGTGGACAAAATGGTGGCCGGTGGAGCCCCCGAGGAGTGGAGGCAGTGGGCGCAGGAGCCTTCTGAACACTAGGCGGCCCTTCTGCGCTACTTTACGGAGCTGAAAGTGGAGTTGCTGGACTCTTTGAAAGTTACTACAAGTAACATGCTGGAGATCCAGACAACCCAGGGTGCAGAGATCCGTGAGTTGCAGCAGCAGGCCTCTGAGCACGAGGATGAGGTCTCGGCCCTCGTGGGGAAGGTGGAGATGCACGAGGCGCTCCACAAAAAGTGGCAAGATCGTTTTGAGGAGATGGAGTTTCGGTCGAGGAGGAAGAACTTGCGGATCCTGGGCCTCGCGGAGGGGTTGGACCTGCCGGCTTATGGGGCCGTGATGCTGAACTCGCTGGTGGGGGCAGGATCTTTTCATCTGCTCCTGGAGCTGGAGGGGGCCCACAGAGTACTGGCCAGGATGCCTAAGGCGAATGAACCACCACGGGTGGTGCTGGTGCAGTTCCATTGGTTCAGTGAGCGGGAGTGTGTGCTGCAATGGGCCAAGAAGGTGAGGAGCAGCAAGTGGGAGAATTCAGTCGTGCGCATCTACCAGGACTGGAGTGCGGAGGTGGCTAAGCGGAGGGCCGGGTTCAACCGGACGAAGGCAGTGCTCCACAACAGCCAGATGAAATTTGGCATGCTGCCGCCTGCGCGCTTGTGGGTCACCTACAAGGACCTACATCACTATTTTGAGTCCCCGGAGGAGGCGTGGGCCTTTGTGCAGGCTGGAAAGTTGGACTCGAACTAGGGATTGGGGACTGTGTGGGTTTTTTGTATCACTGTTTATGCTGTTGCTGGCTATTCTGGGTTTTTTTTTCTGCTTTCGGATGGTGTTGGTTATGGTTTTGTGTTTTAAGTGGGGTGTTGGGGATCTGTTTTTTTGTACGGGTTGGTGGATGGGTTGGGACTGCTATTTGGGAGCTCCGTTGGGTGGGGTGGGGCAGTGTGAAAGCGCGGGCCTTCCTTTGGTTTCCCACGCCGCGGGACAAGTGGGGTGGAGCTGGAGGCAAGGGGCGTGGATATCAGTTCCGTTTTCCCACGCTGGAGCGGAGCCAAGGAGCTGCTGCAGGGTGGGGGTAACCCATATCGGGAGGGATCGGAGTTAGGGCGGGAGCTGCCGGGGTCAGCAGAAGTCAGCTGGCTCACGGGAGTACTATGGAGGGAGTGTCGCGGCTAGGACGGGTCCTAGCCTTGGGGGGGATACCGGGTTGCTGCTGGAATGGCCAGGGAGTAGCTGGTGCGGGTCGGGGTGACGTTCTATCGCCATGGGAAACGGGCCGAGTGGGGGTGCTGGCCAGGGGCGAGCAGTCGATGGGCTATGGCTAGTCGGCGGGGGAGGGGGCGGGGTGCCCCCTGATCCGGCTGATCATGTGGAACGTGAGGGGGTTGAATGGGCCGGTTAAGCGGGCCCGGGTGTTTTTGCATCTGAAGGGGCTGAAGGCGGACGTGGCCATGCTTCCAAATTGGGATGATACTGGTTTCATGAGGCGTATGTTGGGCCGCATTCCTGACCTGGAGGCGGGGGGCCTGATCATGGGGGGGAACTTCAATACGGTGCAGGATCCCCCACTGGATCGTTCTAGTTCTAGGACGGGCAGGAGGCCAGCGGCGGACAAGGTGTCGAGGGGGTTTATGGACCAGATGAGAGGGGTGGATCCCTGGAGGTTTGGGAGGCCGAGGGCTCAGGAGTACTCTTTATTTCTCCCACGTAAACAGGGTTTATTCCCGTATTGATATTTTTGTCCTGAGTAGGGGGCTGGTCCCCTGGGTGGAGGATGCCAAATATTCGGCTATAGCGATTTCGGACCATGCTCCGCATTGGGTGGATCTGGAGATGGGGGAGGAGCAGGACCAGCGCCTGCTTTGGCGTTTGGACGTGGGGTTGTTGACTGATGAGGTGGTGTGTAGAAGGGTCCGGGGATGTATTGAGAGGAACCTTGAGGCCAATGATACTGGGGAGGTCCGGGTGGGGATGGTATGGGAGGCACTGAAGGCAGTGATTAGGTGGGAGCTGATTTCCATCCGAGCCCATAGGGAGAGGTGGGAGAGGAGGGAGAGGGAGAGACTGGTGGGGGAGCTGCTGAGTGTAGATAGGAGGTATGCGGAGGCCCCGAAGGAGGGATTGTTTGGGGAGCGGCGTAGCCTGCAGGCTAAGTTTGATTTACTGACCACCAGAAAGGCGGAGACACAGTGGAGGAAGGCGCAGGGAGCGGTCTACGAATATGGGGAGAAGGCGAGCAGGATGCTGGCGCATCAGCTCCGCAAGCAGGACACGGCTAGGGAGATTGGTGGAGTGAAGGATAGGGGTGGGAATGTGGTGCGGAAGGGAGTAGAGGTTAATGGGGTCTTCAGGGACTTCTACAGGGAACTGTACCAGTCAGAGCCGCCGGTGGTGAGGGGTGGGAATGGAAAGCTTTTTGAACAGGCTGCGATTTCCAAGGGTCCAGGAGGAGCAGGTGGAGGGACTGGGGGCGCCGATCGAGTTGGAGGAGCTGGTTAGAGGGATTGGCCACATGCAGTCGGGGAAGGCGCCGGGACCGGATGGGTTCCTGGTTGAATTTTATAAAAAATATGCGGACCTGTTGGGCCCCCTGTTGGTTCGGACCTTTAACGAGGCATGGGAGGGGGGAGTTTTGCCCCCGACGATGTCACGGGCGCTGATTTTCCTGATCCTGAAGCGACATAAGGACCCCCTGCAGTGTGGATCATATAGGCCAATTTCACTGTTGAACGTGGACGCCAAGTTGCTGGCAAAGATCTTGGCCACTAGAGTAGAGGACTGTGTGCCGGGGGTGATACATGAAGATCAGACGGGATTTGTGAAGGGGAGGCAGCTGAACACTAACGTGCAAAGGCTGCTAAATGTGATAATGATGCCGGCGGCAGAAGGAGAGGCGGAGATTGTGGTGGCATTAGATGCGGAGAACGCCTTTGATAGGGTTGAGTGGGGGTACTTGTGGGAGGTGTTAGAGGGGTTCGGGTTTGGGGAGTGGATTATTAAATGGGTGAGGTTGCTGTACGAGGCCCCGATGGCGAATGTAGCGACAAATGGGAGGAGGTCCGAGTACTTCAGGCTCTACCGTGGGACGAGGCAGGGGTGCCCCCTGTCCCCCTTGCTTTTTGCGTTGGCAATTGAGCCTCTGGCCATGGCGCTAAGGGAGTCGGGGAGGTAGAGGGGTCTAGTGCGGGGTGGGGAGGAGCACAGAGTGTCACTTTATGCAGATGACTTGTTGCTGTATGTAGCAGACTCGGAGGGGGGAATGCCGGAGGTGATGGAGATTCTTGCTGAGTTTGGGAGTTTCTCGGGCTACAAGTTGAACCTGGGCAAGAGCGAGCTGTTTGTTGTACACCCGGGTGATCAGGAGGAGGGGATTGGTAGGCTCCCGCTAAAAGGGCAGTGAGGAGTTTTAGGTACCTGGGGGTTCAGGTGGCTCGGAGTTGGGGGATTTTGCATAAGCTTAATTTTACTAGGTTGGTGGATGGTACGCAGGTGGGTAATGGATGGGGAGGGGGCAGCATGGAAATGGATGGAGATGGCGTCCTGCGGAGGCATGAGCCTGAGGGCACTGGTAACGGCGCCGTTGCCGCTCCCTCCAACGAGGTACACCACGAGCCCGGTGGTGGCGGCTACCCTCAAGATTTGGGGGCAGTGGAGGCGTCACAGGGGGGAAGTGGGGGGCTCGGTGGAGGCCCCGCTGCGGGGGAACCACCGGTTTGTCCCAGGGAACACTGATGGCGGGTTCCTGGGGTGGCACAGGGCGGGCATAAGGAGGTTGGGAGACCTGTTCATTGACGGGAGGTTTGCGAGCCTGGGTGAGCTGGAGGAGAAGTTTGAGCTCCCCCCGGGGAATATGTTCAGGTACCTTCAGGTCAAGGCATTTGCTAGGCGGCAGGTGGAGGGGTTCCCTTTGCTGCCCCCGCGGGGGGTAAGGGATCTGACATCTACCAGGTGATGCAGGAGGTGGAGGAGACGTCGGTAGAAGAGCTGAAGGCTAAGTGGGAAGTGGAGCTGGGGGAGCAGATTGAGATGGGGACATGGGCGAACGCCCTGGAGAGGGTGAACTCCTCCTCTTCATGAGCGAGGCTTAGCCTCATCCAGTTCAAGGTACTGCACAGGGCTCATATGACCGGGACAAGTATGAGCAGGTTTTTTGGGGATGAGGACAGGTGCATTAGGTGTTCGGGGAGCCCAGCGAACCATGCCCATATGTTTTGGGCATGCCCGGCACTGGGGGAATTCTGGCAGGGGGTGGCGAGGACGGTGTCGAGGGTGGTAGGGTCCAGGGTCAAGCCAGGCTGGGGACTCATGATATTTGGGGTTGGGGTGGAGCTGGGAGTGCAGGAGGCGGAAGAGGCCGGTGTGCTGGCCTTTGCGTCCCTAGTAGCCCGGCAGAGGATCTTGTTGCAATGGAAAGATGCGAGACCTCCAAGCGTGGAGACCTGGATCAATGACATGGCGGGATTCATTAAGCTGGAGAAGGTCAAATTCGCCCTGAGGGGGTCGGTACAAGGGTTCTTTAGGCGGTGGCAGCCTTTCCTCGACTTTCTGGCTCAACGATAGGGAACTAGGTCAGCAGCAGCGGCAACCCGGGGGGGGGGGGTTCAGGGAGATATTGTTTATGTTAATTTATTTTTAATATATTTTGTTGTTCATCGGGTTTGGAGGGGGGTGGGGGGTTTGTTATATGCGTTGTTACGGGTCCGGGGGTGTTTATTATTGTTATTATTATTGTTTTGTTGTTATACATTTTTCAAAAATTTCAATAAAAATTATTTTTTTTAAAAAAGAGGCATATCATCAGTTAGTAGCTCCAGCGTTACTGAGCTGGATCTGATTATTTATCTGGAACACAATGGATCTCCTCAATTTCAGTGGGTTAGTTGGTGTGGCAAATCTGAACTTCTGTGGCTGAAGAGAATTCATAGCACGATCGAAATCTCATTTATTATCTCTGCTTTGCAAAGAAATCTCAGACATGTACAGAAATCTCGTCAGCCAGACATCAAAAGGCTGTGTAGCATTACTGCCCCAGCATCACTGCAGCAAATCTTGTTCTAATACATATTGTAAGGTAAAAGCATGGAGATAAATGAAACAAAAACAGAAAATACTGGACAATTGCAGCAGGTCTGACAGCATCTGTGTGTGTGTGTGTGTGTGTGTGTGTGTGGGGGGGGGGGGGGGGGGGGGGGGGGGAGAGAGAGAGAGCTAAATTTCAAGTCTGGATGACTCTGTCAAAGCTAGAGAGAATTTGGGGGGGGGGGAGTTGGCCGGGTAGGGCAACAGTCAAGAAAGCACAGCAACCTCTCTACTTCCTACAACCTCTCTACTTCCTATGAAAGCTAAAGAAATCCTGCATGTTTGCATCAATTGTCACAAACTTCTATAGCTGTGCCATAGAGAGCATCCTATCCACCTGCATCACAGCTTGGTATGGTAACTGCTCATCCCAAGGTGGCAAGGAACTGCAGAGTGTGGTGAACTCAGCCCAACACATCACACAAGCTTGCCACCCTCCCATTGATTCTGTCTACACCTACCGCTGCCTCAGGAAGGCAGTCAGTATTGTCAGAGACCACTTGCACCCAGGCTTTGCCCTCTTCCAGACCCTTCATCAGGCAGAAGATACTGAAGTATGAAGACCCATAATATCCAGGCATAGGAACAGCTTCTTCCACACAGTTACTAGACTCCTCAATGACTCCCCCTTGGGCTGATCTGTTCCCAGTAAGACACTATTCATGATTCCCTGTGCTGCTCTTGCTCATATATTTGCTTTGTTTGGCCCTTGTTCTGCACTGTAACCCATTACTTATTTGTCAATGTACTTTGTCGATTATTCTTTTTGTCCACTGCGTATGTACGGTGTACATTCCCTTGGCCGCTGAAAAATACTTTTCCCTGTACTTTGGTACATGTGACAATAAATTAATCAATCAAGTGCATGGGAATGTGTCATAGGAAGAGGGTGAGGTGTTGGGGGTGATGGACAAATGGATCAGGTTGTCCTGGCTGGAATGTTCCTTGAGGAATGCTGACAGGTGGAATGAGGAGAAGACGTGTTTGGTGGCAGCATCATGCTGGAGTTGGCGGAACTGGGAAATAATGATTCTTTGAATGCAGAGACTGGTGGGAAAAAAAGTGAGGGCAAGAGGGAACCTCTCCTGGTTCTGGGAGGGAGGGGCAGGGGGTGAGAGCAAAGGTGCATTGGATGGGTCGGACACTGTTGGGAGCCCTGCTGATCACAGTGGGTGGGAAAGCATGATTTTTTTTAATGCTTTTATTGGTTTCCATATGTTATGTTTCACATTTCTGTTCATAAAATAAATTACAAGTTGCATTATTGTGCCCAATACACAGCAAAAACAACAAAGGAGAAAACAAAATTACAAAAGAGAAAAACCAAAGAGAGAAAATGAAAACAGAAACAAATAAAGAACCGAGTGTTCTTGTTGTTCACTCTGGTTTTCCATGTGCCCTCAGGCCCATCCGCTGTGGCTTTGTCTCTTGTCCCTCGGCAAGTGTCCGACTCATAATAAAATAATCAAGCCTCAAAAACAACTTGTGAACCGATGAAAAATCCTCCCCGGATACAGGAACTGCCATGGATCTGCCCCTCCCCTCTCCTCCAAAAATACAGACATTACCTTCACCGTCTCAACCGGGACCAAAAACTTGAGCGGTCCACCTTAGGATTCAACACAGTTCAAATCAACTCTTAAATCAACTGGTGGGTGCCCTGATCCGGTACTGTACCAACCACCTCCTACCGAAACACCGTTCCAATTCACTCGTACCCGTTCACTAGGACCACCGATTTTCTTTCTAACACACCTGCAACCATATTCAAAAGCTACTTCATCCAGTGAGGTAAATAAAAAACAAGGTGACAATCATAAAATTATAACTATGCCTTTCAAAGCAACATCAGGAAGCGGTTTGTTATTTTAGGTCCTTCATGGGATGTAGGCACCGTCGGCAAGGGCAGCATTTTGTTGCCCATCTCTAATTGCCTTGAAAAGGTTGTGGTTTCCGAACCATAGCACCATGTGCTTTAGGTATACAAACAGTGCTGTTAGGAAGGTGGAGGTGTGGTGACCTTCAGGTTAAATCACCACCAGTCAGCTCTTCCCTCAGAAGTGGCATTGAGACACATGCAGCCTATGGTTATCTGGGACTACGGCAACTTTACTATTGCTCTGAACCCTTGCAAATTATGAACTTATCAGAGTCCCTAAATTTAACTTCGGTTGATGTCAAATAAGCATAGCATGCGACAAAGCAGCAGATTAATTTCGACTTTGCTCAGCAAAACAGGGTCTGTATCTTTTCAGTTCCGTTATCCAAGAGTTCTCGAAATTGCTTGCCATTAAACAAACTGCAAGTTAATTTGTTTTCTACTCAATATTATGGAATAGATTACACACATCTACCCAAGGCTCCTCTCCAGATTGGTATAATTTCTATCTGTTGCATGGTAAACTATTAACAGCAACAGAAAGGCAGCAGCTTTATTGATAAAGTGAAGAATCTCATATCATGAAGCTTCGTGCTACCGGTATTTCCAAGTTATTGAAAGGGACAACAACTACTACATCAGGCTGTCGAAAGCGTTCATATGAAATTCATCACCAGATGTTATGCGTCCCCAGTAAAATATATACTCCAGCTAAATTTGGGTGGAAGCAGGGCAGTCCCAATGCAGACTTGGGCATTGCCACCCTCCACACTGGTGGCAGTGAGCTGGCACCTGTTCAATGTTATCCTTCTATACCACCTTCACAATATTGAACTCGAGTTGTTTTTTTAAAATCATCTGCTCCTTGAAATAAACTAAACCACATGTCAAATATTTTATTTGGGTCAATATAATGCTCATTTCCCCCAAAAAACCTTGAATTCTGAAAACTAGTTATTTGATCCTCGGAGAAAATTGAGTTTGTCATAATTCACCATTGCTCTCCCCACCGCACCGAGCCAAGAAAAGTGATGGAATTCTGGGAGTTGAAAGTAAAAATTTCTTGAATTTTGATCTTGAAATTAGTTTCCATTTCCTTTTCAAAAGATTCATGGTACAGAGAAAGTTTCTCATTTCAAACTTGTTAGAAATTTGTATAGATTTGTGACAAATTCACCAACTGTCACTGAATATCATTAGACTATTTCCTAACAAATTATTTTTAGAGGGCTAACGCTTTCCATCAATGAGGTCTTTGTTATGGTTGTATTATTAAATCAATTTTACAGTCTGCAAAACTTAAATGAGAAGTCTTATTTCTGGCAGAAATACAGGATAATAGGAGGCCCGGAAATGTGTTATACGGTAATAACATGTAACAGGACACCGGTCCGAGTCCAAAGTGAGAAACCGCATCTATGCGAGTGTTGTAACTTACATAGTTAAATGTTACATACAGAACACCTCTGTGGTTCATGGCAAAGTACACATCACACTTTCCACATTACAAGGGCAAAGAGGTTTTACATGGTGGATATTTAAACCAGTATGCCACGTTAACTATACAAATTTTCTTAAATATAGTGAGAAAGGTAAAGCTCAAATCAACCATACATAAATCAATTGATGCAATCATTTTTTTCTCAAAATGTTTGGTCACCATTTTCCTTCCTCAATCAGGTCAGTAGATTAAGGTTAAGCAACGAAACACATTGATGACAAATATCCAGAAAGAAACAGGGATTGGTGGTTGTTCAGTCACGTAAATAAGTCTGCCGATCTCACCAATTCAGCTTGTTGATCTAATGGTCCATTTTTGTACTGTCTGTCCAGAGAGGCACTGATTTATCCTGCGCCACAGTTTTAAAATGTCCAAGAGCTATATAATGCCCTCATATGTTGCTCCTGTTGATATACATGGTGGATTTGTCCACTGTCCACAAACCTGCATTTCCAGCCTCCCACCTTAACAAGCATGCATCTGTCTCCAGGATTAGTTGAGAGATGGTTAATGCAGCAGAGCTTCTTGGAGAGTACTTCGAGAAACACTCAGCCACGCCTCACCAGTTGAAACACAAGCTGCCTGGAAGATGATCATTGTCAAAGCAAGTTTAGCTATGACAATTACATGTACAATTGTGTTTTGGATGACAAAATTAGCTAATGCCATTACATAACCAAAGTTATTTTTTCCTTTTTGAAAATCTGGGAAACTTGTTTCAATATAGTGTTAAAGCAGATACTTATGAATGTCATAGTTTGCTTTAGTTCCAAATAATATTATTGGTGGTTCAGGAAGCTCCATTCTTGGAAAATGGCAAACAACTTGGTTCTAATCTTCGTCTAATTTTGCTTTATAATGCTCCCGTGAAGCAACGAGAGATATTTTTAAAAGTTAAATATGCTGTATAAATACAAGTATTTTTTGTTGTTCTGATCACAGTAGGAAGCTCTCGAGTTGGTCATCTAAAAGCTACATTCTGAAAAAGTGCTATAACAAATAACACTCCAGCTGCTGATAAAACTAATAGTTGTAACACTGGAAACATGTGACAAAAAAGTGTGTCAAATGTAAAGTCAGAAACCAACTGAAACTAATTTATTCCGGTTGACAATATAGTCATTCACAAAAATGGCTACAAGAGGGTGCCATTACATTCCTCCTTCCTTAACCTTAATAAGTACACAATGTTGAAATTCTAAACAACTTATATACATTCCTTGTTTTCTGCTTATGTACAAATCAAACTTAACCACTGGTACCTATTCCCTCCTTTCTTTATTCAGAACTTGGGGAAGGGCCTTGACCCATCTGGGTTGGAGTCTTGAGGGGTTTCCTCCAATTAAATTGGATTTTTCCTCGACTTTCCTGTTTGCACTGGAGTGCTGAGCTTGTGGCATTTGAGTGCTACAGTGAGAGTTTGGTGACTGAGGGAGTATAAGGGTTCATTTTTATTTAAAGTCTAGTATTTCTTTTATTTAGTTAATTAACTTAAAAGTTGCTGTTTGGTCTATAAGAAGGTGAATTTTGAATCGGCTTTAAACAAGGTTCTACTTGGACTTACTTGCAGCTGGAGCTTGTTAATTAGTTAATTGCATTAGGCCAGTTTTCAGAAGCTAGAGTCACAGTATAAATAGGAGCTAGTTACAGTGCAGACTTTGTTTGCACTGGAGTGCTGAGCTTGTGGCATTTGAGTGCTACAGTGAGAGTTTGGTGACTGAGGGAGTGCTGAACTGGTTGCATTTGAGTGCTACAGTGAGAGTTTGGTGACTGAGGGAGTGCTGAGCTTGTGGCATTTGAGTGCTACAGTGAGAGTTTGGTGACTGAGGGAGTGCTGAGCTTGTGGCATTTGAGTGCTACAGTGAGAGTTTGGTGACTGAGGGAGTGCTGAGCTTGTGGCATTTGAGTGCTACAGTGAGAGTTTGGTGACTGAGGGAGTTAGGTGAGGAGGGAGTAAGGTGCTCCTTACATTTCATTTCCTATATTTATCAAAGAGCGTGAAGGGAGCCAGGAGTTTAGAGTACAGCTGACTGGAAGTAGCGTCGGAGGGCGGAGGTCCAGTTGGTCCAAGGGGCAGCTAATTCTGTAAAGTAAGAGGGGATGGAGGCTAGGGCAGTTGCATGCTCCTCCTGTAGGACGTGGGTGGTGAGGGATACCACTGGTGTCCCCGCTGACTATACCTACGGGAAGTGCACCCAACTCCAGCTACTCAGAGACCGTGTTAAGGTACTGGAGCTGGAGCTGGATGAACTTCGGATCATCCGGGAGGCAGAGGGGGTCATAGAGAAGAGTTACAGGGAGGTAGCCACACCAAAGGTACTGGACAAGAGTAGCTGGGTTACAGTCAGGGAAAGGAAAACTAACAGGCAGACAGTGCAGGGATCCCTCGTGGCCGTTCCCCTTCAAAACAAGTATACCGTTTTGGATACTGTTGGGGGGGGGATGACCTACCGGGGGAAGGCCCCGGTGGCCAGGTCTCTGGCACTGAGTCTGGGTCTGGGGATCAGAAGGGAAGGGGGGAGCATAAAAAAGCAATAGTAATAGGAGATTCAATGGTTAGGGGAATAGATAGGAGATTCTGTGGTCGCGAGCAAGACTCCCGAAAGGTATGTTGCCTCCCGGGTGCCAGGGCCAGGGATGTCTCTGATCGTGTCTTCAGGATCCTGAAGGGGGAGGGTGAGCAGCCAGAAGTCGTGGTGCACATTGGTACCAACGATGTAGGTAGGAAAAAGAGTGTGGAGGTAATAAACAAGTTTAGGGAGTTAGGCTGGAAGTTAAAGGCCAGGACAGACAGAGTTGTCATCTCTGGTTTGTTGCCGGTGCCATGTGATAGCGAGGGTAGGAATAGGGAGAGAGTGCAGTTGAACACGTGGCTGCAGGAATGGTGTAGGAGGGAGGGCTTCAGGTATTTGGATAATTGGAGCGCATTCTGGGGAAGGTGGGACCTGTACAAGCAGGACGGGTTGCATCTGAACCAGAGGGGCACCAATATCCTGGGGGGGAGGTTTTCTAGTACTCCTCGGGAGAGTTTAAACTAATTTGGCTGGGGAATGGGAACCGGATCTGTAGTCCAGCAACTAAGGTAGACGATAGTCAGGACGCCAAAGCACGTAGTGATGCAGTGGGGAAGGTAACAATGACAAAGGAGAGTACTTGCAGGCAAGGAGATGGGTTGAAGTGTGTATACTTTAATGCAAGAAGCATCAGGAATAAGGTGGGTGAACTTAAGGCATGGATCTGTACTTGGGACTACGATGTGGTGGCCATCACGGAAACTTGGATCGAAGAGGGGCAGAAATGGTTGTTGGAGGTCCCTGGTTATAGATGTTTCAACAAGATTAGGGAGGATGGTAAAAGAGGTGGGGGGGTGGCATTGTTAATTAGAGATAGTATAACAGCTGCAGAAAGGCAGTTTGAGGGGGATCTGCCTACTGAGGTAATATGGGTTGAAGTTAGAAATAGGAAAGGAGCAGTCACCTTGTTGGGAGTTTTCTATAGGCCCCCCAATAGCAGCAGAGATGTGGAGGAACAGATTGGGAAACAGATTTTGGAAAGGTGCAGAAGTCACAGGGTAGTAGTCATGGGCGACTTCAACTTCCCAAACATTGAGTGGAAACTCTTTAGATCAAATAGTTTGGATGGGGTAGTGTTTGTGCAGTGTGTCCAGGAAGCTTTTCTAACACAGTATGTAGATTGTCTGACCAGAGGGGAGGCCATATTGGATTTAGTACTTGGTAATGAACCAGGGCAGGTGATAGATTTGTTAATGGGGGAGCATTTTGGAGGTAGTGACCACAATTCTTTGACTTTCACTTTAGTAATGGAGAGGGATAGGTGCAAGCAACAGGGCAAGGTTTATAATTGGGGGAAGGGTAAATACAATGCTGTCAGACAAGAATTGAAGTGCAGAAGTTGGGAACATAGGCTGTCAGGGAAGGACACAAGTGAAATGTGGAACTTGTTCAAGGAACAGGTACTGCGTGTCTTTGATATGTATGTCCCTGTCAGGCAGGGAAGAGATGGTCGAGTGAGGGAACCATGGTTGACAAGAGAGGTTGAATGTCTTGTTAAGAGGAAGAAGGAGACTTATGTAAGGCTGAAGAAACAAGGTTCAGACAGGGCGCTGGAGGGATACAAGATAGCCAAGAGGGAACTGAAGAAAGGGATTAGGAGAGCTAACAGAGGGCATGAAAAATCTTTGGCGGGTAGGATCAAGGAAAACCCCAAGGCCTTTTACACATATGTGAGAAATATGAGAATGAATAGAGCGAGGGTAGGTCCGATTTAAGGACAGTAGCGGGAGATTGTGTATTGAGTCTGAAGAGATAGGAGAGGTCTTGAACAAGTATTTTTCTTCAGTATTTACAAACGAGAGAGGCCATATTGTTGGAGAGGACAGCGTGAAGCAGACTGATAAGCTTGAGGAGATACTTGTCAGGAAGGAAGATGTGTTGCGCGTTTTGAAAAACTTGAGGATAGACAAGTCCCCCGGGCCTGACGGGATATATCCAAGGATTCTATGGGAAGCAGGAAATGAAATTGCAGAGCCGTTGGCAATGATCTTTTCGTCCTCGCTGTCAACAGGGGTGGTACCAGAGGATTGGAGAGTGGCGAATGTCGTGCCCCTGTTCAAAAAAGGGAATAGGGAGAACCCTGGGAATTACAGGCCAGTTAGTCTTACTTCGGTGGTAGGCAAAGTAATGAAAAGGGTACTGAGGGATAGGATTTCTGAGCATCTGGAAAGGCATTGCTTGATTAGGGATAGTCAGCACGGATTTGTGAGGGGTAGGTCTTGCCTTACAAGTCTTATTGAATTCTTTGAGGAGGTGACCAAGCATGTGGATGAAGGCAAAGCAGTGGATGTAGTGTACATGGATTTTAGTAAGGCATTTGATAAGGTTCCCCATGGTAAGCTTATGCAGAAAGTAAGGAGGCATGGGATAGTGGGAAATTTGGCCAGTTGGATAACAAACTGGCTAACCGATAGAAGACAGAGAGTGGTGGTGGATGGCAAATATTCAGCCTGGAGCCCAGTTATCAGTGGCGTACCGCAGGGATCAGTTCTGGGTCCTCTGTTGTTTGTGATTTTCATTAACGACTTGGATGAGGGAGTTGAAGGGTGGGTCAGTAAATTTGCAGATGATACGAAGATTGGTGGAGTTGTGGATAGTGAAGAGGGCTGTTGTCGGCTTCAAAGAGACATAGATAGAATGCAGATCTGGGCTGAGAAGTGGCAGATGGAGTTTAACCCTGACAAGTGTGGGGTTGTCCATTTTGGAAGGACAAATCTGAATGTGGAATACAGGGTTAACGGTAGGGTTCTTGGCAAAGTGGAGGAACATAGAGATCTTGGGGTCTATGTTCATAGTTCTTTGAAAGTTGCCACTCAAGTGGATAGAGCTGTGAAGAAGGCCTATGGTGTGCTAGCGTTCATTAGCAGAGGGATTGAATTTAAGAGCCGTGAGGTGATGATGCAGCTGTACAAAACCTTGGTCAGGCCACATTTGGAGTACTGTGTGCAGTTCTGGTCGCCCCATTTTAGGAAGGATGTGGAAGCTTTGGAAAAGGTGCAAAGGAGATTTACCAGGATGTTGCCTGGAATGGAGAGTAGGTCATACGAGGAAAGGTTGAGGGTGCTAGGCCTTTTCTCATTTGAACGGAGAAGGATGAGGGGCGACTTGATAGCGGTTTATAAGATTATCAGGGGAATAGATAGAGTAGACAGTCAGAGACTTTTTCCCCGAGTGGAAAACACCATTACAAGGGGACATAAATTTAAGATAAATGGTGGACGATATAGAGGGGATGTCAGAGGTAGGTTCTTTACCCAGAGAGTAGTGGGGGCATGGAATGCACTGCCTGTGGTAGTAGTTGAGTCGGAAAAGTTAGGGACCTTCAAGCGGCTATTGGATAGGTACTTGGATTAGGGTAGAATAATGGAGTGTAGGTTAACTTCTTAAGGGCAGCACGGTAGCATTGTGGATAGCACAATTGCTTCACAGCTCCAGGGTCCCAAGTTCGATTTCGACTTGGGTCACTGTCTGTGTGGAGTCTGCACATCCTCCCCGTGACTGCGTGGGTTTCCTCCGGGTACTCCGGTTTCCTCCCACAGTCCAAAGATGTGCAGGTTGGGTGGATTGGCCATGAAAAATTGTCCAAAATTCTATGATTAACCAAGGACAAAAGTTCGGCGCAACATCGTGGGCCGAAGGGCCTGTTCTGTGCTGTATTTCTCTATCTCTATCTTTCATTTGAAATTTCCACTTCTTCAGGCAAATCTATCTGACTCAGATTCGGATCATAACTAGTTTCAGGCATAACTGTTGGACTAAATATTGATACTCTATTTATATCCCAACTAGTTGGCTGGTTTAGCACAGTGGGTTAAACAGCTGGCTTGTCATGCAGAACAAGGCCAGCAGCGCGGGTACAATTCCCATACCGGCCTCCCCGAACAGGCGCCAGAATGTGGCAACTAGGGGCTTTTCACAGTAACTTCATTGAAACCTACTTGTGACAATAAGCGATTATTAACTATCAAATTAATAACTCATTTGATTCTTCCCAACTTCCTTCTTCATGAACCTCTGAAGGTAAATATGATCTACATCAACAAACATAACCTTTCCACTACCAAACATCTTGAACAGATTGTGCAAAAGGAATACATTTACATGGCTCTTCCTAGCAACCACATATGATGTTCCTTCACTTTTACTTTCTGATTCAACACCAGGTTTCTGCGTCTCTTTTGACCCCTATCATAACTCGCTTTTTCCCTGGATTGTTTTTCTTCCACTGACTGTGCTGGTGTGGCTTCAGCTATGAAAACCTTCTTCTAGGCTGCCTTCTAAGAAATAATACAGCTGACATTCAGCTAGTTGTAGTGCGACGTGTTAAAATAAATAAACTAAAATTCACCATTTGTGATTCTATGACAAGTGATGATTCCACCAATTTGTATCTAAAACTTACTTAACAAGAGCATGTTTAACAATTTGTATTGTGCACACTGCTGCTCCATTTGAAGCAGGAGGATATGTTGAAACTTTAATGTATTTTACCTTGTTCATTCTCATTAATTTTTTACAAACTCTTCCGAACAAAACTAAGGTCTGTTGTCAGACATAATTTCCTTCAGGAACCCAGAGGTAGCAAACAAATGACACAAAATATCTAGTGTTTTGCTCATTTTTGTTTGATTCATCAGGAACCCCTCAAACCACTTTGAATAGCTGTCACAATAATAGCTTGTGCCCTTCAAATTGTGCGGGACCAATGTGCAGCATGCATCACACTCTAACTGACCATTTCTATGGTGGTTTCTTTACTACTACTTGAAATAGTCTACATTGTTTCACTGAGTCCCATGTCCTAATCTGACTCTGGCCACCAAAGATAGCTTCTCACTTGACTCAAGCTCATACCAAGTATTGATCATAAAGATCACATAGCAACTGCAATAAGACCATAAGACATAGGAGTGGAAGTAAGGCCATTCGGCCCATCGAGTCCACTCCGCCATTCAATCATGGCTGATGGGCATTTCAACTCCACCTACCAGCATTCTCCCCGTAGCCCTTAATTCCTCGCGACATCAAGAATTTATCCACCTCTGCCTTGAAGCTATTTAGCGTCCCGGCCTCCACTGCACTCCGCGGCAATGAATTCCACAGGCCCACCACTCTCTGGCTGAAGAAATGTCTCCGCATTTCTGTTCTGAATTTACCCCCTCTAATTCTAAGGCTGTGCCCACGGGTACTCGTCTCCTCGCCTAACGGAAACAGTTTCTTTGCGTCCACCCTTTCCAAGCCATGTATTATCTTGTAAGTTTCTATTAGATCTCCCCTTAACCTTCTAAACTCCAATGAATACAATCCCAGGATCCTCAGCCGTTCATCATATGTTAGACCCGCCATTCCAGGGATCATCCATGTGAATCTCCGCTAGACACGCTCCAGTGCCAGTATGTCCTTCCTGAGATGTGGGGCCCAAAACTGGACACAGTACTCCAAATGGGGCCTAACCAGAGCCTTATAAAGGCTCAGTAGCACATCGCTGCTTTTATATTCCAACCCTCTTGAGATAAATGACAACATTGCATTCGCTTTCTTAATCACAGATTCAACCTGCATGGTTACCTTTAGGGAATCCTCGACTAGCACTCCCAGATCCCTTTGTACTTTGGCATTATGAATTTTCTCACCGTTTAGAATGCTTGGATTCTTTTTTCCAAAGTGCAAGACCTCACATTTTCTCACGTTGAATTGCATCAGCCATTTCCTGCACCACTCTCCCAAACTGTCTAGATCCTTCTGCAGCCTCCCCACTTCCTCAGCACTACCTGCCTGACCACCTAACTTCGTATCATCGGCAAACTTCGCTAGAATGCCCCCAGTCCCTTCATCCAGATCATTAATATATATGGTGTACCTTTCAAGAATTACAATTCTGGCTCCCACATAATACAACCTTTATCAACTGACAACTCATTCTTATACATAAAAAAGGACCTGATTTCTAAATTCAGTGTCTAAACTGGTTACCCATTTGTGATCAAGTACACTTGCAAATTCAGGGTCCTTGTGTGTTGTCCTACCAACGTCATATCCTATGACTAGCAATTCATCTGTGTGTGAAAAAAAAAATACATCGGCCATTACGCACTACCTCTGATGGGCTAGAACATAGAACATAGAACAGTACAGCACAGAACAGGCCCTTCGGCCCTCGATGTTGTGCCGAGCAATGATCACCCTACTCAAACCCACGTATCCACCCTATACCCGTAACCCAACAATCCCCCCATTAACCTTGCACTACGGGCAATTTAGCATGGCCAATCCACCTAACCTGCACATCTTTGGACTGGGATGGCAATCTAGACATTGCATTTGAATTACAATGATCTAATTGTCTGTATGCACTGAGGAGACGACAAAATCAAAACTCATCTCTGCATTTGGGCTGCAGTTAACGTGGGTGCTGGAGACTTGGGATTCAAAATAGCCGTCAGTTGCTTGCAATTGGTTTTGATTGTGAAACTATGACCATACAAGCTCTCTTCTGACTCCAAAAATCAAAGCTTCATGCTCTATCTGAGCATTATTTTGCTCTCTGGCACAGAGGATGGTGAGGCAAATGCAATCGGACCCTCCTCAGCACAATCCAAGGCATGAAAAATCACAGCACTAGCTCTACAAAGAGACATCATATGCTAGCTTTGTAATGTACAAGCACTATACAATTGACTAATTTACTTTTACGTAACTTAAATGCCTTGTCACACTCCGTTGTCCAATTCCACAGAAACTTTACCCCTGCCTCTTCCTCAAAGAGTTCATTTAATGGACACAATAAGGTTGCCAAATGTGGTGTGAATTTAATGTAATAATTCACTCAGCCTAAAAAAGCTCAAGGATATTTTGTGAATGTTGCACAATTTTATTGCTTGAACTTTACTCTTGATAGGATGTCACCCATCTTTTGTCTACCCGATGGCTCAAATACTTTACACCAACAGAGTTTTGAAAAATTTCACATTGTATGTCTTTGCCCAAACAAGATTTTCCAAATGTTGAAACCTCTTTTTCAGCCTGACATCATGGGGTCTGCTTGTTTGGAACTGAAATAAGTACAATGACATTTCTGTTGGAAGATCCTGAATGGTCTCGACAGGGTGGATGCGGAGAGGATCATAAAATTTACAGTGCAGGAGGAAGCAATGCGGCCCATCAAGTCCGCATCGGCCCTCAGAAAGCGCACCCCACTTCAGCACACACCTCCACCCTATCCTCGTAACCCAGTAACACTACCTAACCTTTTTTTGGACACCAAGGGGAAATTTATCATGGCCAATCCACCTAACCTGCACATCTTTGGACTGTGGGAGGAAACCGGAGCATCCAGAGGAAACTCACACAGACACGGGGAGAACGTGCAGACTGCACAAACAGTGATCAAAGCTGGGAATCGAACCCGAGACCCTGGAGCTGCAGGAGCAACTGTGCTAACCACTGTGCTGCACCTTTCTTCTTTTAGGAGAATCAAGAACTAGGCCACTGTTTAAAAACAAACCCCATCCAGTTAAAACAAGGAGACAAAGTGTTTTCACTCAAAGGGTCGTGAGTCTGTGGAACTCTCTTCCTGAAAAGGTTGTGGAAGCAGAGTATTTGTATATCTTTAAGGCAGAGGTGGATATGTTCTTGGTAAGTAAGGGGGTGATATAAACATAGAACATAGAACACTACAGCGCAGTAAGGGCCCTTCGGCCCTCGATGTTGCGCCGACCTGTGAAACCATCTGAAGCCTATCTGACCTACACTATTCCATTTTCATCCATATGTCTATCCAGTGACCACTTAAATACCCTTAAAGTTGGCGAGTCTACTACTATTGCAGGCAGGGCGTTCCACACCCCGACTACTCTCTGAGTAAAGAAACTGCCTCTGACATCTGTCCTATATCTCTCACCCCTCAATTTAAAGCTATGTCCCCTCGTGTTGGTCATCACCATCCGAGGAAAAAGACTCTCACTGTCCACCCTATCTAACCCTCTGACTATCTTATATGTCTCTATTAAGTCACCTCTCAGCCTTCTCCTCTCTAACGAAAACAACCTCAATTCCCTGAGCCTTTCCTCGTAAGACCTTCCCTCCATACCAGGCAACATCCTAGTAAATCTCCTCTGAACCCTTTCCAAAGCTTCCACATCCTTCCTATAATGTGGTGACCAGAACTGCACGCAGTACTCCAGGTGTGGCCGCACCAGAGTTATGTACAGCTGCAGCATGACCTTGTGGTTCCGAAACTCAATCCCCCTGCTTATATGTTATTGGCAGTCGGCGGAGTGCAGATTTGAAGTTACTATCAGCCCAGCTATGATCTTATTAAATGGTGAAACAGGCTTGCGGGGCTGAATGGCCTACTCCTGCATCGTGTTCATATGTTATCCTGCATGCTTTGGGAATAGGAGATGGTTGATCTAAAATGCAGTTAAGATGCAAGATGAGTTCCACATTTTCATCCACACAGAAAGGTCCCTGTGATGATTGCAAGATTTTAGGAAAATTGTATTAAAAAAGTATAGAGCAATTTAAGGGTTAAAAGCCTGGGGTTAGAATGTGTTTGCTTAAAAATAATTCTGTTTGCAGAGCCCGGATAGTTTTAGCAGCCAGCAGATGAAATTGATGAAGGAAATGTTTTTCAGTCAAGGCTAATGAACTGTGGTTTGATTATTTATTTGGGGGGGGGGGGGGTCCCTTGAGAGTTAATATTCTTTTGCAGTCTGCAGAATTTGTTTTTCAGTTTGGAGAGAGAGGAGGTCATTGCAGGGTGGAGCTCAGAAAGGCAGAGAGACATGGTGAGAAGATGTGGAGAAAGGCAGTTTTGGAGAAAGCTGTGGAGAGAGAGAGACTGAGTTTTGGAGACAGGCTTTTGGAATGAAGTCTGATGTCGCAACCTAACCATTGTTCTTTTAGATCACAGATAAAGGCAATTTTCGTCCCCGGTAAGATGGGGGGAAAAAGTGTATTAATATTTTAAAAGCAGTGTGTTCCTGTCTGAAGTGAAGGAAGAGGCTGTAACAATGGAGTTGAAGTAGCTATTTGAAGAAATTCAGCCAGAGTCTGAAGGGGTTCTAACAAGAGCCAGAATCTGTTTTGTACTGGAAGTATTACTCTATGCCCTACTAATTTTAAACTGGATTAAGAGCTGTATGTTTCTTTTCTTGTTGTGTAATGGGAAATTGTATAGTTGTGTTAAGGGGTAATTGTAAGCTGTTCTTTTTTGGAGGTGAAGTTAAAAGTTTAATACAGGTATTGTATTTATAATAAAGGTTTTGCTTTAGAAATGCCAACACTGATAACACTGCTGGAGCGAATCATCATTTCCACACAGTCTTAAAGTAAATTAAAGGTTTTGTACCAGTATCCTGGCCACTGTTGGGAGTCTGGTCTGGGATCGTAGTATCCCTAATATCCTTGTGGCTGTTGAGGTCTCATGAGAGGTACAAGAACGTGCATATTAGTGAACAGCACTAAGGAAAGACTGTTCTGCAGAATAGTGGAATGCTGAAAATCAAGCGAGGACAGGTGCCCGATAACAAATGCCCTTAATTATTAGCAGTTGTGGGAGATTGGAACTGATGCGGAGCGGTGAACCTAACCATTCAACAACAAGTGTTAATATGAGGGATGAGAGACATCACCAGTCAAAAATAAAATTCTGCTGAGTGGAGCATGCAGGTTGGTGCAGTGCCAAATGAAATAAATGTTGCTGTATGTTATCCAAACGGCACACTACTCTGAAGTTCTTGCAAAATTTCTCATCTTTTAAAAAAAAAGTATTATTAATTTTCACATTTTTATGTTACACATTCCAGTTCACACTTTAGATTTAAAAGTTTCATCACCGTGCATTGTATTAAGCAAAGCAACCAAAGAAAAATTTAAAAATTACAAGTGAGCGATAAGCCAAAGAAAAACGAGAAGAAAACAAAAATGGCATAAACAAACTAGGATCATTGTACATATTGACATGTTTCCTGGAGCCATGCATTGGCCTTGTATCCTTGAATTAGTTTGCTGGTTTCACATCAACACCTGAGGGTACTTTGCAATCACGTCATCGTGTTGCAAATCTCACTTCCGCGAGAAAATGTTCTTTCCAGTTTAACCACTTAACCAGTTTCTTCCCAACAAGGCTGGTTTCTCACACTTCATGGGCAATTTTACACATGTGCTCCTTCTACGTGACTGAAAGCTACACACTTCCCATAGGGATTTTCTTTCCTCCATAACATTGTAATTCTATGGATGATTTCTCCTGTTGATGTTGACCCAATGTTTGACATTCTAGCAATTCAGGAATTACGCTAACTGATGTACCCACACCAACCGCCATCCACTGCTACTTGGACGACGATACCCTGCTAATTTCCACTGGACATCCTTGCACTTCGATCCAATGTATCTGAAACAATCCATCATCGACCTGCTGCTGTTCGACAACCATATGCAGTGTCTGCCATTTCCTCCAGCCAATTAACAATCTTGTTGATATGCCTCGACAAGGTGACCCGTGTTCTTGCAAATGTATCACTCAGCCTGCACAAATGGACAATTCTGTGCCCAATTTTGGTCTTAGCACCAGTACTAGGACAACTTCGGTCATTGGGCCTTACTCAGTTATAATTTACCGACTTCAGCAGACACCTGGCAGTCTTTAAACTCTGACTTCTCGAGTCCATGGACAATGATGTTTGTCAAGCTGTCGAAAGTTAACTTTGGCAATATCAGCAACGCACTGAGAATGCATTTACTTTATTAAAACCCGACAAACGTGCTCTGCAATGCTCTCTCGAAATTCTCCAAAATTACAACAGATGGGCAGCTTTGTCAAAGCCACTATAAAGTCTCCAATACCCTTTTACAGGGCACTGGATTTCTGGTTCCAAACCATAAACTTTCTGCAATCTCCAATGGTGAGCAACTGTAGTGCTGCTCAAGCTTACACAAACTATCTGACAGCAGGGTAGCTTTTGTCTTAGCAAGGTAAAGAAAATTCTGGAGCATGTCCTACATTTGTGCACCTACTTCAGTCAATCATCACATTTTCCTCTCCCCTCTGCCGGAATAACAGCCAGATTATCAGGGGCACGGTGGCACAGTGGCAGCATTGCTGCCTCACAGATCCAGGAACCCGGGTTCAATTCCAGCCTCGAGTGACTGTGTGGAGTTTGCACTTTCTCCTTGTGTCTGCGCGGGTTTCCTCCGGGTGCTCCGGTTTCCTGCCACAGTGCAAAGTTGTGCACATTAGGTGCATTGGCCATGCTAAATTGCCCTTTAGTGTCTTAAGGGTTAGATGGGGTTACTGGGTTAGGGTGGAGACTTGGGGTTAGGTAGGGTGCTCTTTCAGGGGCCAGGGTAGACTTGATGGGCCTAATGGCCTCCTTCTGCACAGTAAATTCTGTGAACATCACCGATATTATCAGTGAAAGAAATCTCTTGTTGCTCCACATTTGCATGAAGATTCTTAAGTCACAGCTATATTCTTCCAGTCATTCAAAAATACCTGTTGATACAGCCAATTTTAAAGGTCAGTCCATCCAGTTGTACAGCCTTTCCACTTACTGTATTTTTAAATGGTTTCTCAGCAAAAAAAAAAAATCAGTTCCCCCTCTGGTTTGCTGGAATCTTCTGCAACCCAAATTTGTTTGGCTTAGAGAGATTCACAGTCTCACTTTATTGTAAGACTGTGACATCTTTGTATTACAGAAAAGAGTGTGTGCCACATGAAAACTCAATACCAACTGAAGCTGATGAATAGAGGTTTGACTACATATACATACATATACACATGACCACAAGAGGTTGCTGTTACAGTACTAACAGAAGTCCATCCAACTTTATGAGCGATACATTTACTGATAAAGATTGTACTTCCAGAAATGAGGTGGTCATCTATCTTGGTTGCCAGTGCTCATATGAGCTAAATTCTTTGCGCCAGCAACGGCTGTGCACAGCAGGGTCCAACCTGAGCTGACAAAGATGACCGACAACAAAAGTAAAGCTCACTCCTCCCTCTAAGCTGTGCACGTGCATGGTAATGAAACAATCGTGAAGGTAGCATAGCGCATTCACGTGATGTCCGTTTTAAGATACCGTGTATGTACAGCTGTATTAGGAAAATTCAA
Organism: Scyliorhinus canicula; assembly: GCF_902713615.1. Taxonomy (NCBI): domain Eukaryota; kingdom Metazoa; phylum Chordata; class Chondrichthyes; order Carcharhiniformes; family Scyliorhinidae; genus Scyliorhinus; species Scyliorhinus canicula. The sequence goes on along the minus strand of NC_052164.1, from coordinate 47,452,487 downwards.
GCTACCATGCAGTGAAATGAACAGGCCACATGCAACAAACATATTTATAGAGATCATTGGTTCGAATGGGAAAGGTAGTACAACCACTGCTGATCCTGTGACTGATCTTGAATAGGTGACAGTGCCTGCATTGGCTTGAAGAGGAGAGAATCACAGCTCCAGTTGCTACCAGAGTATAATAATTTGGTTCTTCCTTACCGGTGTCAATCTGAGAACATACCAAGTGAGACTAGGTGAATTTGTACCCAGGAGAGGATCAAATGAGATGACACTGGACTCGAGAGGTTTCTTCCTAAAATAAGCCTAGTAAAATACAAAACTCGTCCCAGCACTAAATGTCGACATAAGCAGGCACATTTTATGATTCAAAATGTTTTTGAAAAGAATGGGAAGAAACTATGATTGTCCTTTTTTTTTGTTTAAGAAGAATAACGGTGACAAGCTGCCAAAATTCCAAAATATTCTAAGAAATAGCAGTTTTATCAGTACTAGTAGATTCATAACAAGGTTTTGAGAAAGAAACATGCAGGTAACAACCTCAAACATTTACCCTGTGTTGAGAAAATTGAAGGAACACTCAAGGCATCAATTATTCTGTGTTAGAGTAGACAAGGTCACAAATAAGAGGGGAAGAAATAGGATCCCCAAACATCAGAACAAATTTCCAGAAATGATTCTTTTCCTCGCAGAACAAGCTCGGGTTTGAGCTCAACAACAGTCTGTGAAGATATGATTTGCAAAATCAACTGCAGCTACCATGTCTGCTTATTCATATTCATGAAGCACTGGGGTGATCTGTGCAACCCTGAACACCTGTTTGCAGAAAGAACTGGGGGGAACCATTTCTCAGATTATGGTTTCCAATCACTAATGGGATGACTGCTCATTTAACTTTTATTTTTTAATGACTGTAGCCTCATATGATTGCGCATAATTTAAATCCTGTTCACACTCAAATAAGGAACAGCAATTTAAAATATTTGCAGGTGGGTCAGTGAATTTCACTACAATTACATGCAAAGAGTTCTGTGACAGATAAAATATTGTATTTTGTTAAATGAAATTTGGACGTTTACGTAATCAAGATGCAAGTAAAATCCAAATCTCATTATTTGTATTAAAACCTCATTATAGTTAAAATACACACACAATTTTACCAAGCAGTGCACTAGAACTGAATAAAATGAATCCTGCTTTTTGTGGCCTGGAGATTAGGATGAGGGGAGAGATTGTGAGCACATGAGGGATCAGGTATCTGTTGAAGCTTTAATTTACTTTCACGATCCTTTGGAAGTGAACCCTTGGATTCTTGCAATGCGCAGGAGAAGTCAGCCAAGTATCTTGCACTCACCCTGCAACTCTCATCCATTTTTCTAATAATTGCATCTAAATTTTCCCTTTGCTTATGGCTCTTCAATACTCAGATAAATCTAACTTTTAGCTTTGTGTCACATTTTAATGTATTATTAAAAAATGAAGTACCAAATTGTTCCAGAAAATGATGTTAATTATGAACCTGCCAAATATTAAACACATCTTTATTTTTTCTTAAATTTAGAGTACCCAATTCATTTTTCCAATTAAGGGGAATTTAGCATGGCCAATCACCCTCCCCTGCATATCTTTTGGGTTGTGGGGGCGAAACCCACGCAGACATGGGAGAATGTGCAAACTCCACACGGACGGTAACCCAGAGCCAGGATCGAACCTGGGACCTCGGCGCCATGAGGCTGCAGTGCTACCCACTGCACCACCGTGCTGCCCCTAAGTATCAAACATATCTAAGTCTTCATTGCTAACCTGATGACATAGCTGAGAACAAAGAACATTTAACTTAAAAGCTGTACTTAATTGACACTAACCGTGTTGCTCATGTTTGGTAGTTTTAAAAACCCTTCATAAAAAACTTCCAACAACCCTTTGAAACTCAATATCCTGAATAGGTTATTGCATGGGCACATGCTACACTACACTCCTCTCATGTAGAACAAAGGACACGGTGTCCCTTAGCACAGTAAACATATTGTGGTGAACCACGTTCCGCTGTTACTCACTGCTGTATATATATATTCATTGTTATTGTTTGTTCCTTACTGTTGGTGTTGTTGCTTCTGTTGGCTCTGCCTGTGGCTCCACACTTCGGGCTTTGTATGTAGTTGGCTGATCTGTGGTCCTGCCCCCAGTGAGGGAACAGCAGCAGGCAGGCACACATCTCAGTGTATTAAAGCCACAATTTAGTTCCATAACTCGCTTTGTCTATTATTGATGGTCCATCACAAATCCACATGTAACAAGTGACCATGGTGGCACAGAGGTTAGCACTGCTGCCTCACAGCACCAAGAATCCAGGTTTGATTCCAGCCTTGGGTGACCGTGTGGCGTTTACCCATGTCTGTGTGGGTTTCCTTAGAGTGCTGCAGTTTCCTCCCACAGTCCAAAGATGTGCAGGTTAGGTGGATTGGCCATGAGCAATGTGCAGGGTTACGGGGACAAGACAAGGAAGTAAGCCTCGATAGAGTGCTCTTTGGAGGGCGAGTGCAGCAGACTCGATGGGTCGATTGACCTCCTTCTGCACTCTATCAGTTGTGCATCAATTGGTAGCACTGGGCCTTAATCACAAGGCTCGGGTTCAAATTCCACTCCAGAACTTGAGCACAAAAATCCAATTTGTTATCATAGATCATAGAAGTAACAGTGCAGAAGGCGGCCATTCAGCCCATCGAGTCTGCACCGGCCCTTACAAAGAGCACCCTACTCAAGCCCACATATCTACTCTATCCCCGTAACCCTGTAAACCCACTTAACATTTTTGGACACTAAGGGCAATTTAGCATGGCCAATCCACCTAACCCGCACATCTTTGGACCGTGGGAGGAAACGGGAGCACCCGGAGGAAACCCACGCAGACATGGGGAGAACGTGGAGACTCCGCACAGACAGTGACCCAGCCATGAATCGAACCTGGGACCCAGGAGCTGTGAAGCAACTGTGCTAACCATTATGCAACATTGCTGCCACTTATTCCAGTGCTGCACGCAGGGAGTATTGCAGTGTCAGAGTTGTCATTCTTCACATGAGACATTAAATTGCCTCTCAGATAGACATAAAAGATCCCATGGCACTATTGCAAAGAAGAGCAAAGGACATGTTCCTGGTGCTAATAAATATTAGGGACTAATATTTATCCCTCGCGTATTATACAAAATCGGATTAGTCTTTATCACATGGTTGTTTATGGAGCTGGCTGAGCACAGGTTGGCTGCTGCATTTCATGCATTATTTGAGAAGTACTTAATTACATTCAAGAAACATTTTGCCTTTTAACTCCTCAATTTATCTCAATCCTGATTTATTATTTTTTTGTTCAACAGGACCTCACTGTAGGAACTCACCAAGGCTTCTTAGGCAGCACCTTCCAAACCCACGGCCCCGACCAAAGGTCAAGGGCAGCAGACACATGGGAATACCTTCACCTGGAAGATCCCTTCAAGCCACTCATCATCCTAACCTGGAGAATATCCCTGCTCCTTCACTGTCACTGGGTCAAAATCCTGGAACTCCCTCCCTAACACTACTGTGGGTGCAACTACCCCACATGGACTGCAGTGATTCAAGGCAGCAGTTCATCACCACCTTCTCAAGGATAATTAGGAATGGACACTAATTGCAGGCCTAGCCAGCAATGCCCACATCCCACAAATAAATTTTAAAATTCTTCCGATAAATATTTCAGTTTAAGAATTATGCTCTTTGCTGCACAATTACTACTAAATCGAAAAGAGAAGTGTTTTACATTATGTAACTGAATATGGAAACTTTTCAATGGGCGAGGAGACAAGAAAGTGCCAACACTTATTCATTGTAGTCTCCCAGATATATTAGAGGTACTATGAGTCCTGAACGGGAAATATATGCACGGAACATTAATTTTAAGAGATTTTACTCCATCAGAAGAATTGTGTTACAATCTCTGCAGAGACCCATAACATTTTAAAAGATATTTGGATTTCCAGTGGCTACCTGAAAGGATCACATGACAATATTTCAAGTTTTGAGATCTAAACTGCAACAAATTAAAAGGAACATTTACTGACTATTACTTAGGAGGAAACTTATACTTTAAACAACAGAAAAGATCCCCTATGTGACTTTTAACTTGGCTGAAAATCCAAAGCCACAGTCACTTTTGGTTTAAAGTGAACAGTTCAAATCTCTTCCCCACTCCTTTCCTAGCTAGGTAACATAGAACATACAGTGCAGAAGGAGGCCATTCGGCCCATCGAGTCTGCACCGACCCACTTAAGCCCTCACTTCCACCCTATCCCCATAACCCAATAACCCCTCCTGTACTTTTTCTTTGGTCACTAAGGGCAATTTATCATGGCCAATCCACCTAACCTGCACGTCTTTGGATTGTGGGAGGAAACCGGAACACCCGGAGGAAACCCATGCAGACACGGGGAGGACGTGCAGACTCCGCACAGACAGTGACCCAGCAGGGAATCAAACCTGGGACCCTGACGCTGTGAAGCCACAGTGCTAATCAGTTGTGCTACCTTGCTGCCCCTGCATTTGTTTCAGCACGAGAAGTCTAACAGGTAAGGCAGAAGAACTTAAGAGTTTTGATTAGTACTTGGGACTATGATGTTGTTGCTATTACAGAGACTTGGTTGAGGGAGGGACAGGATTGGCAGATAAACATTCCAGGGTTTAGATGCTTCATGCAGGATCTGTAAAAAGGGTAGGGGAGTTGCATTATTGGTTAAGAAGAATATCCCAGTTGTACCGAGAGAGGACCATCTCGAAGGGCTCATGCAACAAGGCAATTTGAGTAGAGCTCAGGAATGGGAAGGATGCAGTCACAATATTGGGGGTTTACTATCGGCCTCCCAACAGCCAACGGGAGATAGAGGAGCAGATATGTAGACAGATTTTGGAAAGATTTAAAAGCAACAGGGTTGTTGTGGTGGGTGATTTTAATTTCTCAGTATGAATTGTACTGTAAATGGCAGAACCTTAGGAACATTAACAGAGAGGAATCTGGGCGTGCAGGTCCACAGTTCCCTAAAAGTGGCAACACAGGTGGCCAATGTGATTAAAAAGACATATGGCATGCTTGCATTCATGAGCTGGGGCATTGAGTACTGGAGTTGGGAAATCATGTTGCAGCAATATAAAACCTTGGTTAGGCTGCATTTGGAGTATTGAGTGCAGTTCTGGTCACCACATTATCAGAAGGACGTGGAAACTTTAGAAAGAGTGGAAAGAAGGTTCACCAGGATGTTGCCTGGTCTCGAGGCTGTGAGGAGAGGTTGAATAAACTAGAATTGTTTTCACTGGAAAGACAGAGGGTAAAGGGAGGCGTAATAGAGGCCTACAAAATTATGAGAGGCATAGACAGAGTGGATAGTCAGAGGCTTTTCCAAGGGTGGAAGTGTCAATCATAATGGGGCACAGGTTCAAGGTGAGAGGGAGAAAGTTTAAAGGTGATGTGCGGGGTAAGGCATTCAGATGGGTGCATGAGTAGGGAGGAAAGTTAGGGCAGAAGGTTTTTTTAGTCAGGGAATCATGATCGGTACAGGCTTGGAGTGCCAAAGGGCCTGTTCCTCTGATGTACTTTTCTTTGTTCTTTCTTCCCCTCTATTAACTGGGACTTACTTAGTGTCAGAGGCTTGGATGGGACAGAATTTGTAAGGAGCATCCAGGAGGCTTTCTTGAAACAATATGTAAATAGTCCAATTAGGGAAATGACATGAAAATTACATATTGTCACAAGTAGGCTTCAAATAAAGTTACTGTGAAAGGCCCCTAGTCGCCACATTCCAGCGCCTGTTCGGGAGGCTGGTACGGGAATTGAACCGTGCTGCTGGCCTGCCTTGGTCTGCTTTCAAAGCCAGCGATTTAGCCCTGTGCTAAACCAGCCCCTGGGGCCGTTCTGGACCTGGTAATGGGGAATGAGTCTGGCCAGGCGATCAAAGTTTCAGTAACTGTGACCATAATTCCGTAAGTTTTAAGGTACTGTTAGATAAAGATAAGAGTAGTCCTTTGGTGGAGGTGCTAAATTGGGAGAAGACTATTTACAACAATATTAGGCAGGAACTGATATTGGGGGCGGCTGTTTGAGGGTAAAGCAACATCTGACCTGTGGGAGTCTTTCAAATGTCAGTTGATTAGAATTCTTGTTCCTGTGAAGATGAAGGACAAGTATGGCAAGTTTTGAGAATCTTGGATATTGTGAGCCTAGTTAAAAAGAAAAAGGAAGCTTTTGTAAGATCAAAAAGGTTGAAAACAGACGGAGCCCGTGATGAATATAAGGAAAATTGGAACGAACTTAAACAAGGAGTCAGAAGGAGTCATGAAAAGTCCTTGGCAAACAGAATTAAGGAGAATCACAAGGCATGCTCTGCATATATAAAGAGCAGGTGGATAGACAGGAAAAGGGTTGGCCCACTCAAGGATAGAAGAGTGAATCTATGCATGGAGCCAGACAGAATGAGAGAGGTACCTAATGAGTACATTGCATCAGTATTCACCAAAGAGAAGGACTTGGTGGATGTGGAGTCTGGGGAAAGGTGTGTATATATTCTGGGTCATGTAGATATCAAAAAGAAGGATGTGATGGGCGTCTTAAAAAGTATCAAGATAGATAAGTCCCCAGGGCCTGATGGGACTCAACCCCAGGATACTGAGGGAGGCAAAGGAGGCAATTTCTGGAACCTTGAGAGAAATCTTCGAATCCTCATTGGCTACAGGTGAGGTTCCATAGGACTGGAGAACTGTCAATGCTGTTCCTTTATTGAAAAAGGGTAGAGGGATGATCCAGGAAATTATAAGCTGGTGAGCATGTCAGAGGTAGGGAAATTATTGGAAAAGATTCTTAGGGACTGGATTGACTCACATTTGGAAACCAATGGACTTGTTAGTGATATGGTTTTGTGAAGGGGAGATTGTGTCTCACTAACTTAATTGTGTTTTTTGAGGAAGTGGAGAAAACAATTGATGAAGAACAGTAGATGTTGTTTACCTAGACTTCACGTAGTTTGACAAAGTCTCTCATGGCAGACTGGTACAAAAGGTGAAGTCACACGGGATCAGAGGTGAGCTGGCAAGATGGATACAGAAATGGCTCGGTCATAGAAGACAGAGGGTAGCGGTGGAAGGGTGTGTTTCTGAATGGAAGGCTATGACTAGTGGTGTTCCGCAGGGATCAGTGCTGGGACCTTTGTTGTTCGTGGTATATGTATAAATGATTTGGAGGAAAATGTAGCTGGGCTGATTAGTACGTTTGCGGGCGACATAAGACTTGGGCGGAGAAATGGCAAGTGAAGTTTAAACCGGCAAATGTGAGGAAATTTGGAACATTTACTTTGAAGAATTAATAAGATTTAATAAGTTAATGATTAATATGTTCGATTCCCAGCTTGGGTCAATGACTGTGCGGAGTCTGCACGTTCTCCCCGTGTCTGTGTGGGTTTCTCCGGGTGCTCTGGTTTCAAAGAACAAAGAAAAGTAGAGTAAGAAGTCTTACAACACCAGGTCAAAATCCAACAGACCTGCCTCAAACACTAGCTTCCGGAGCACTACTCCCTCCCCAGGAGAATGAAGAGATATGTTCTAGAAACATACACACAGACAAATTCAAAGATGCCAGACAATGCCCAGAGTGCAAGCACCCGCAGGCAATCAAGTCTTCACAGATCCAGAGACACGGGCAACCCCAGGCTAAAGAGGCACGAACCGTCTCAAGCCCGGACAGCCGGCAGGACTCCGCAAGCCCAGGCCAGACGGTGGGGGATGAATGCAATGCGACATGAATCCCAGGTCCCGGTTGAGGCCGCACTCATGTGTGCGGAACTTGGCTATAAGTTTCTGCTCGGCGATTCTGCGTTGTCGCGCGTCCTGAAGGCCGCCAATTCCAAAACCGATTTTCACTGAGCGTCAAGACCGTCTCTCCTTCTGTTTAGTCCAACCTATGCAAATCTTACAGCTTCTTTTAACTCTTCAAAAACTCAGTCTCCTTGACCTGAGTTTGAGCTCCAACTCACCCTCCACTTTATGAAGAACACGAGCAACATTTTCTCTACTGTGGGTGCAGGACTAGCTGCCTCCATCGTCTAGTCTCACTCTCTCTGATTCTTGCAGACTTACTTGGATATGCGATGGTCAGTGTTACCCAATACTATGGTGGCTTGCTATGGTCTCTTTCCATTCTAAAGCTCACCTCCATGGCAACATGAATCACAAAGCCCTTGTATCCAGGTAGACATACTAATTAGCTACCCGCTAAAGCCCAATTCCTTTCTCGCTTGGAATAAATACACAGTTCAAAGTATAACCATTTATAAAACCTGATATTTCAACCACCTCCCTTTGAGACTTGGAAGCGAATGGTCGACCCACAATCAATACAGATGGTCCTGACCTTGTCCACAATGTTAACATCTTGTACTTCCTTAGCAAGTTTCTTGAATTAGATCCCTCTTGTTCCCATAGCAACCAAGCCAGCTAAGCGTGCTGTCAGGCAGAATTCAGAACAGGTCATATGTCCTCCTTTATTTTACCTTAAATTTAAGAGACGGTCCCAAAATATAACAATCATTTGAATTTTTAACAATAAAAACACAAGCATTCAAAACAGCTAGGAAAGTAAAAGATGTTGCAGTAATTCTGACTATTTCATCCATTATACAGTTCAGGTTAAACTTCAAGTTTTTATTACAAGCTAGAAGGACATGATGCAATGTTTTGAACAGTACATTAAATTTTACAATGGCATCAGAGCACAGTCAATCTAGGTAATGAGTAATAGTCAATCTACTTTTCTAACTGCTTCACCTTCCAAATGCAACAACTTCGTATTCATACAGCACCTTTACCATAGTAAAACATCCATGGTACTTTACAGGAGGTTTATTAAACAAAATTTGACACAAGACGTACACAAAGAAATATTAGTGCAGATGACCAATAGCTTGCGCAAAGAGGTAGGTTTTAAAGGGACATCCTACAGAAGGAAAGAGAAGTAGGGAGGTGGAGAGGTTTAGGGAGGAAATTCTAGAATTTAAGACCGGGTCTTATAGGCAGCAGTGAGAGAGGAGGCATTAGTTATAATATTCCAAAATTTCCTGGATTCTGGAAAGTTCCAGTGGATTGGAAAGAGGCTAATGTGACATTTCTGTTCAAAACGAAAAGCAGAAAGTGGGAACCTGTAGTCCTGTTAGTTTCACGTCTGTTAGGAAACTGTTGGAATCCATTAACAAAGTAGTAATGGGCCATTTGGAAAATCAAAACGCAATCAGAATCAGCATGGTTTTACAATGGGTAAACTGCATATTACTAGAGTTCTTCGGAGATGTAACAAGCAAACTGGATAATGGGAGTCCTGTAGATGTAATGTACCTAGCTTTACAGAAGGCATCTGATAAAGTGCTGCACAAAAGGTTAATGCGCAAGATAAGATTCCACGGAATTGGGGGTAAACATTAGCTTGGATATGGGATTGGCTAACCAACAGGAAGCAGAAAGTGGGGATTAAATATGTATTTTTCTGTTTGGCAAGTTGTAACTAATGGTGTGTCACAGGGTTCAGTCCTCAGGCCCAATTATTTCTAATCTATATTAATGACTTGGATGCAGGGATAGAATGTATTTTAGCCAAGTTTGCAGACAACACTAAAATAAGTGGGAAAGCAAGTTGCAATGTAATAATGAGAAATTTACAAATGGGTATGGATAGATTAGGTGAATGGGCCAAAATCTGGCAGATGGCATTTAATGTGGATAAGTGTGAAGTTATCTATTTTGATCTGATAAATAAAAAGGCAAATTTATCTAAATGGGGAGAAACTCCAAAATGCTTCAGTGCAGAGGGATCTGGGTATCCTTGTGCATGAATCGCAGAAAGTTAGTATGCAGGTGCAGCAGGTAATAAGGCAAATGGAATTTTGGTATTCATTGCTAATGGAATAGAGTATAAAAGTAGGGAAGTGCTGTTGCAACTGTATTGGGCATTGGTGAGAAGCATCTGGAGTACCGCAAACAGTTTTGATCCCCTTTTTTGAGGAAAGATGTAAGTGAATTAGAGGCAATTCATAGAATGTTCACGAGATCAAATCCAGAGATGAAGGGCTTGTTTTATGAAGGGAGATTAATCTGTTTAGGCCCATGCTAACTGGAGTTCAGAAGAATGAGAGGAGATCTAATTGAGGTATGTAAGATGCCACACGAGATTGTCAGTGTAGACTTGGAGCTGATGCTTCCCCTTGCTGGACATTCTAGGACGAGAGGCCATAGTTTTACGCTAAGGATTGGCAAATTTAAAAAAGAAATGAGGAAGAATTACTTCACACAAAGAGTTGTGAATCTGTGGGACTAAACACATTTGAGGCGATAGATAGATTTTTAATTAGCAGCAGGATGACGGGTCATGGGGAGCAGACAAGAAGGAGGAAAAGGGACTGAGATGAGATCAGCCATGATTGTATTGAATGGCTGAGCAGGCTCGAGGGGCTGAATTGCCCACTTCTGCTCCTAGTTCTTTTACTGACAGCTGAAGCTAGAGCCACCAAAAATGCAATGATTAAAATCAGGATGATCAGCAAGAGGTTAGAAGTGGAAGAGTGCAGAGATTTTGGAGGAGAATACAGAGATAGGGAAGGGGAAGGGCAAGGCCACGGAAGGGTTAAAAATACAGGAGAGGCAATGCTTAACCAGGAACGAACTTAAGTCAGCAAGCATGGGAGTGAGGGGCTTCGAATAGAACTTGGTGCAAGTTAGGACAAGAGCAGTAGAGTTAGATGACCTCAAGTTTACGGGAAGGTGGAAGATGGAAAGCAGATCAGGTGTGCTGGAATGGTCAACTCTAATGGTAAAAAAGCCATGGCAAGATCACCTCTCCTTAATTAAAAAAAAAAGATTTCTTCTACATTCAGACAGAAATCCTCACATTGGGTTGTCACAACTAAAACACCAACTGAGACAGTTGATTCAACTGACAGAAAGCTCAGAGTTTCTCCCTGAAAACATAGTGCAGAAGTGTCCACTTCAAGCACTTAAAATAACAGGGTGTCAATTATCACCGATCTTTCTTGTACACTAAATAGCAGATGATATCCAGCTCTTCTCACACAATTACACACAATGGTATTTTTAAGTACCTACATATAGATAAAGGAACTGGTTCCTTAACATGACACTATCACATGAAAACCAATGTCAAGCTTTAGTAAATGTTGTGCATTAGACTGTAATTCGATTTTTCTATATTTTAGTTTCAATGTTGTGAGATGAACAATTGATTGTTTCTTTATGATGCATTTCATGACTTAATCTTACTGTGCACTAAACAGAAGCTTAATTTCCCCTACAACAACTAATTGCAATTTCAAAGTAAGTCACTCTATGTCAAGCAGTATGGGGGCTAAATGCCACCATGTCAATAGTCAGTACACCAAAGCATTTTATTCTCACTTAAGTCTATCCAGAAAATCTTTACAGAACCAGAAACACATAAATTTGTTAGAATTCAGTAAGTGTCAAGCTGCTTAAAAGGCTGTTGAGCATCCGGGGCTGCCCTTCAAAACCATTTAACTGGTTGTGAAATGCTTTGGGACACCCCAGGGTCATGATAGATGCTATATAAATACACGTTCTTTCTTTCAGTTATATAAATATCAAAATCAGGTATAACGTAAAGCTGAATTCCTTTTAGATAAAGCGTAAAACCTGTTGTAAATTTTTGATCTGAGCTGCCCGAGGATAGAGCAGAGCAACATGACCTTCATCCATGTTAAGCAATGAAAATCAAGTGATTTCACCTTGTGCCATTTATTGACCTTGCAGCCAATTATAGACTGGCCATAATATGAGAGTTGATATCACTCACCCAGCCAGAAAACTGCAGATATGGTAATTCAAGGAGACCTCCACCTAATTAAATCTCCATTACAAATTCCTATAAACATAGCAGGGAATCTGCTTAAATTTCAATTTCGCTTCCAATATGCTCATCATACATTATTTTATGCCACATAAGTTTAGAAGCAGGTTGTTTAGCCTCTCAAGCTTACTCTGCCATTGAATTGGATTACAGCTGATCTGCAACCTTACTCCAGAGACCCATCCATGCCTCAAAAAAATTAACATCTTTGATTAACAAATATCAATTAATCTCAGTTTTGAAATTATCTGATCTGGCATCTAATGCCATTTGCAGGAGGGGTCCAAACTTCTACCAGCCCATTGCATGAAGTGATTCCCAATTTCATTCTGAATGATCTGTGCCACTTTTCTGACTATGCTCCTTAGTCTGGACTCCCCAAGCAGCAGTATTAGGGTCGATCTCCCAATCCATCTTTTCCCCTTTTGAAATTTGATCAAATCTTAAACTTTCAAATTCCAGGGAATACAGCCCTAGTTTGTAGGTTTATCGCTGTTCATAAATCTTGAATTCCAGATGTCATTCTAGCAAATCTATGCTGCACTCCCTCCAAGGTTAATATGCCCCTCCGAAGATTGGTTCCCAGAGCTGCTCACCATACTCTTAAGGGCATTCTAACCAGAGCGTTGTAAAGGTGTAACATAAGATTATATTGCCTTGTATTCTACAAAGGTCAGCATTCCATTTGAATTATGGAATTTTTTTACATTCTTGTATGCCTTTCTTTTAATTTTATATTGTCCCTTACCTCTTTGGTGCTCCAAGAGTTTTTTTCATTAGATCTCTTTCCCCTCGGAGATACAAACTGGTCTGTATCACAAATTATTTTATCACACCTACCACTGATATTGTCATTTTACCCACTTAACAAATTTGTCCTGTTACTTTGGACAGTCTCTGTCTCATCCCACTGACGTTAATCTTGGTTAAATCTAGAATCTCAGTAGCCATTTGTGCCTTTCAAACATTACATTGAACTTGAATAAATTACAATCACTATTAGAACAAAGAATAAAGAACAAAGAAAATTACAGCACAGGAACAGGCCCTTCGGCCCTCCCAGCCTGCGCCGATCCAGATCCTTTATCTTAACCTGTCTCCTATTTTCCAAGGTCTACTTCCCTCTGTTCCCGCCCGTTCATATACCCGTCTAGATGCCTCTTAAATTATGCTATCGTGCCCGCCTCTACCACCTCCGCTGGTAAAGCATTCCAGGCACCCACCACCCTCTGCGTAAAAAACTTTCCACGTACATCTCCCTTAAACTTTCCCCCTCTCACTTTGAAATCGTGACCCCTTGTAACTGACACCCCCACTCTTGGAAAAAGCTTGTTGCTATCCACCCTGTCCATACCTCTCATAATTTTGTAGACCTCAATCAGGTCCCCCTTGCTCCTTACATACGAATAAAAGGCTTTGGGATTTTCCTTAACCCTGTTAGCCAAAGATATTTCATGACCCCTTTTAGCCCTCTTTATTGCGCGTTTGAGATTCGTCCTACTTTCCCGATATTCCTCCAAAGCGTCATCAGTTTTGAGTTGCATCGATCTTACGAATGCTTCCTTTTTCATCTTAGCTAGTCTCACAATTTCACCAGTCATCCATGGTTCCCTAATCTTGTCATTTCTATCTCTCATTTTCACAGGGACATGTCTGTCCTGCACTCTAATCAACCTTTCCTTAAAAGACTTCCACATTTCAAATGTGAATTTACCCTTAAACAGCTGCTCCCAATCCACATTCCCTAGCTCCTGCCGAATTTTGTTATACTCTGCCTTTCCCCAATTTAGCACTCTTCCTTTCGGACCACTCTTGTCCTTGTCCATGAGTATTCTAAAACTTACGGAATTGTGATCGCTATTCCCAAAGTAATCACCGACTGAAACATCAACCACCTGGCCGGGATCATTCCCCAATACCAGGTCCAGTATGGCCCCTTCCCGAGTTGGACTGTTTACATACTGCTCTAAAAAAACTCTCCTGGATGCTCCTTACAAACTCTGCTCCATCTACACCTCCAAAACTACACGAATCCCATTCAATGTTGGGGAAGTTAAAATCTCCCATCACAACCACCCTATTGCTCCGACATTTTTCTATAATCTGTCTGCATATTTGTACCTCTACTTCATGCTCGCTTTTGGGAGGCCTGTAGTAAAGTCCCGACAATGTTACTGCACCCTTCCTATTTCTTAGCTCCACCCATATTGCCTCAGTGCTCCAATCCTCCATCGTGCCCTCCTTAATCACAGCTGTGATATCATCTATGACGAGTAATGCAACTCCTCCCCCCCTTCTACCTCCCTCCCTATCCCTCCTGAAGCATCTATACCCTGGGATATTCAGTTGCCAGTCCTGCCCTTCCCTCAACCAAGTCTCAGTAATACCAATAACATCAAATTCCCAGGTACTGATCCAAGCCCTAAGTTCATCTGCCTTACCTGCTACACTTCTCACATTAAAACAAATGCACCTCAGACCACCAGTCCCTTTGCGTTCATCAACTCTTCCCTGTCTACTCTTCCCCGTCTACTCTTCCCCCTAGTCACATTGAGTTTATTATCTCGTACCTTACTGGCGTTAGTTGCTGCTTCTTTACTGACCTCTAACTTCCTAATCTGGTTCCCATCCCCCTGCCACATTAGTTTAAAACCTCCCCAACAGTGTTAGCAAAAGCACCCCCTAGGACATTGGTTCCAGTCCTGCCCAGGTGTAGACCATCCGGTTTGTAATGGTCCCACCACCCCCAGAAACGGTTCCAATGTCCCAAAGATCTGAACCCCTCCCTCCTGCACCATCTCTCAAGCCACGTATTCATTCTGACTATTCTTGAGTTTCTACTCTGACTGTCCCGTGGCATTGGTAGCAATCCTGAGATTACTACCTTTGAGGTCCTACTTTTTAACTTATCTCCTAACTCCCTAAATTCTGATTGTAGGACCTCATCCCTTTTTTTAACCTATACCGTTGGTGCCTATATGCACCACGACAACTGGCTGTTCACCCTCCCCCTTCAGTATGTCCTGCAGCCGATCGGAGACATCCCTGACCTGAGCACCCGGGAGGCAACATACCATTCGGGAGTCTCGTTTTCGACCACAGAAACGCCTGTCTACTCCCCTTACAATTGAATCCCCTATGACTATAGCCCTGCCAGTCTTTTTCCCGCCCTTCTGTGCAGCAGGGCCAGCCACGGTGCCATGAGCCTGGCTACTACTGCCTTCCCCGATGAGTCATCTCCCCCAACAGTATCCAAAACGATATACCTGTTTTGGAGGGAGATGACTAGATAAATATTCATTCACCATTAGGCTAATAATGAAATCTGGTCCCTTACTAACTCTATAGAGCTTTCCCCTTGTTGGCAGAAAACTACCAAGGACTCACACAAATATACATGAATTTATGGTAAATTTAAATTGCGCCTTATGGGAGCTCGAGCAATATTCTCAGTTTCAATATTTCTTCTAATTCTGTGGATATATTTTGATTCCAAATGCCTTCATTTAAATTTTTACTTGCCTTGTTTAATAGTTTAGCCTAGAGCTGAGACATTGAAATTGGATTGTGAATCATAGAACTTACATTACAGAAGGAGGCCATTCGGCCCATCGAGTCTGTCATAGCCCTAGGAAAGAGCACCCTACTTAAGCCCACCCCTCCACATTCTATCCCCTTAACTCCACCTAAACATTTTGACAATCCAGCTAACCTGCGTAACTTTGGACTGTGGGAGGAAACCTGATCACTCGGAGGAAACAGAAGCAGAAGTGCAAGCTCCACACACAGTCACCCGAGGCCGGAATTGAACCCGGGTCCCTGGAGCTTTGAGGCAACAGTGCTAATTACCGGACCACTAAGCCACCCAGAAATCAGAGTATGTACAGTGTTCACATTTTCCACGGATGCAGCATGACTATTCTTTCAGCCATATTGAAGAGCTATTTCTCTTCAACGTCTAACCATTTCTTCTCAAAATTGCTTCAAAATTATTGAAGAGGTTTCATTTCAAAACCTTTGGAATCAATGCAAGATCTACCAAGATCGTGCTTTCACAAAAGGATCAGTGTTTGCAGTGGTTTTTATTTCTTTTAACTAGTATTAGTATTAACTTCTTTTAACTCTGTATCCCTATTTCTGAAAATTATAACAGGATTCTTACAGACTATATTTGCATTGGTCTCAGATTCTTGTCGAATGGGCTCCCACATCAAGGTAACATAAAGGGCTTGACGTATGTGGTACTTTGATTGTTCACTTGCCTTTTTTTAAATTCTTAAAACAATTAAACTTTAACCATGCCTCACGAGAGGACAGAAGATTCAAGTTGGAAAGTAGGCCAAAGGTAGTCCAGATGCTGCACTCTACAACATTTGTCCTTCACACACTCTTAAAACAAACTTGGCATGTTGCATTTTCAAACTCTTGGGATCTTGTCTCTGGCATGAAAGAGGACAAGCGTAGCCCAAATAAAATGAGCTTGAATTAAATCCAAGACAAACAATAATTAATAAACAAGGATTCTGGCATTTTCCCAAAGCCATATAAACTACAGCACCCAGAATATATGGCAATTCAAGATAGTCCAGACAGAAATGGAATTCAGCAAGCAGCTCAAAGTGTCAATGTAACAGCATTCTAGAGCAGTGTTTTTCAAACTGTTTTTCCGGTGCACTAAACAGAAGCTTAATTTCCCCTACAACACCTAATTGCAAACATTTTTACCAACTGGCCGATCATGGCGACCCACGCGGGCCTACCATCTCGCCCCACGGGGGCCGACCTGAGCGCCCCACGGGGGCCGACCTGCACGGCCCATGTGGGCCGACCTTCGCGGCTCACGCGGGCTGACCTTCGCGGCCCACGCCGGCCGACCTTCGCGGCTCACGCGGGCCGACCTTCGCGGCCCACGCCGGCCGACCTTCGCGGCCCACCATTTTCACTTAACGTTAACGGAACAGATGAGCCTGCGTGGTCCGCACAATCTCACTTGCTTTGTCATTCAATGTTACATTTCTCTATGGGTTGTTCATCATTACACTGCTTTTTCCTGCCGTGAACTCTCCTCAGAAGCTCTCTCCAGCAAATTCAGTTGCGAGATCCTGGCCTGTTTGCATCTCTGGCCCTCTCTTTCTTAGTCCAAAAAGATCCCTCTTCAGTTCTTCATGCAGTCCTGCTGCTTGCTTGCTGGTAGCTACAAAACGCAGAAAGCTCTCCTCAGTAATTTCACGCCCAGAGCACGTGATGTCAGTGTACCGGGCGCATCACCTGCTCTCTGCCGCCGCTTCTGGCAGGAAGACTAATCGATTTTTAAAAAAGATTCTACTCCTGGAACAGCACGTTCAAGTACTGAGGAGGTGGTCTACCCCACTAGGCTCCGGGCCAGCACACTGCTACACCCGGCTGAGGGGGCACACATGCACGGGACAGCCGGCATTCTTGAAAGCCTGTCACGGCCTTCAGGCACTTCTTTCCATGATTGGGAACGCCGCGCCCGATCACTCCGCTACCTTCCTGACCCTGCCTGCAACTCACCCAGGGGTCACGATCCTGAGTTTGAAAATGACTGTTTCTGGAGTACAGTGGTTAAAGGAGCCGACCCAACTGCAAATATTTCTAATGTGTGCTTGAAAGGACCTCAAAGAATTATAGAATTTACAGTGCAGAAGGAGTGCACAGGCTCTTGGAAGGAGCACCCTACCCGAGGTCAACGCCTCCACCCTATCCATATAACCCAGTAACCCCACCCAACACTAAGGGCAATTTTGGACACTAAGGGCAATTTATCATGGCCAATCCACCTAACCTGCACATCTTTGGACTGTGGGAGGAAACCGGAGCACCCGGAGGAAACCCACGCAGACACGGGGAGGATGCGCAGACTCCACACAGACAGTCACCCAAGCCGGAATCGAACCTGGGACCCTGGAGCTGTGAAGCAATTATGGTATCCACAATGCTACCGTGCTGCCCTTAACATGGATTTTCTTTTAAAAAATCAAATTAAGGGGCAATTTAGCGTGGCTAATCTACCTACCCTACACATCTTTGGGTTGTGGGGGTGAGACCCACGCAGACACGGGGAGAATGTGCAAACTCCACACGGACAGTGACCCGGGGCCGGGATCAAAGCGGGTTCTCAACATCGTGAGGAAGCAGGGCTAATCCACTGCGGCCCCTTGCCGCCCTTTGGAATGAAAAAGAAAATTACAGACTTTGCAAAACAGATCCTGTTCTTCAGCATCTTCCTTCATAAGTGTCTTTTGTTACAATAGCACAAAGAGGTATTATGCTTTAGGTGTGTTTGAGACTTGCGCTAAAATGCAATCATGTTACAATTTCCTCTAAGTCATCTTTTCTAATCAGAATTATTTTTTTGGTGCTACAGAAGGTGTAGAATTGCCCGTGTGCTGGAATCCAGTGCTCAATAGATTCTGAAAGCTGTAACAGGTATGCAGATGACTGCGCAATGAGGTGTTCCAAGCTGTTGAGCTCTGTAAGTACCTTGGCTGCTTCCAATAGGTAGCAGCACTGTGATGATTCATAACTGCCCTTTTAGAGATACATATACTGTAGTTATTAAAATGGCTTGAAATTAAGGGACATAATTGAGAATGTGAGCAGGAATTTGGAATTAGAGCAGTTACTTCCAGAAATAATTAACTGTTTAGTAATACTGCCAGAAATGTTTCAACATTCCAGTACTAAACTAATCCTCCAGATTACTTGTTAAATTTTCGACATCAGAAGACTTTCATTTAAATGAAAGATGGCAACCTTGATCTTACTTACCAGTTATCAATGTACCATGATTCTGGGAGTGCTGGTGATGTCAATTGTAACTGGGATAGAGTTCTACAAGGTTGCGCTACTAGGTCTAATTAAAAATGGTCCATTTGGTTTCCATATTCTGGAGCTATTGACATAATCTCAAGAGCTGTCTTCAAGCACTCTTCTTGGTACAACCAGTTCCTCCTGTTAATCGCCTTTTATGTAAGTGCCGAAATCATGGGCGGCACGGCAGCACAGTCGGTAGCACTGTGCTACCGTGCCAGGGACCCGGGTTCTATTCCCGGCTTGGGTCACTGTCTGTGCGGTCTGCCTGGGTCTACATGCGTTTCTTCCAGATGCTCCAATTTCCTCCCACAAGTCCTGAAGATGTGCTTGTTAGGTGAATTGGACATTCTGAATTCTCCCTCAGTGTACCCAAAAAGGCGCCGGAGTGTGGCGATTAGGAGACTCTCACTGTAACTTCATTGCAGTGTGATGTAATCCTACTTGTGACACTAATAAAGATTATTATATTTCTCATGAAAAAAAAAACACGGTGTTCACCTGAGATCCGCTAGCTAAGCAACATTTCACACCTATACAGGTATTCAAAAATGTATTCAAAAATTCCCGTACCAGCCTCCCCGGACAGGTGCCGGAATGTGGCGACTAGGGGCTTTTCACAGTAACTTCATTGAAGCCTACTCGTGACAATAAGCGATTTTCATTTTTGATTTCATTCAAAAAATTACAGAATCCGAGACACTCTCAGCCCCAAGCATTTCGAATAAGGGGTGCTCACCCTGTATAAAGAAGTTTCTTCTTTTAAACAGCCTGCTTTGTGGTCTCAAGTTACCACAAAATACATTACATTTGCTCTAATTTCACCTTTCCAAGCCCAAGCCCATCTTGTTCTGCTAGCCTAGCATATCTGAACCATTTCTTGATTCCACCAAGTTTCTTGTCAATCTAAAGAAGAACAATACCAAGACATTTCAATGCACCCTAGTTTGTCATGCGCCTTTTCTTTATACCATGATTACCCTTCACCAAAATTTAGATTTTGCCTATGTAATGGAGACCCGAACTGCATATAAAATTCAGAATAGTGGGCAGCATGAGGGGATTTGCAATATAACTCACTATCCAAAGCACTGTGGATGCTCAGGTATTGAATAAATTCCAGATGAAAGATTGTGGATTCTGGGGTTCTAAGGAAATTAAGGATATAAGGGTAGTGCAGGAAGATACATTTGGATTAGTTTCAAACTTGTTTCATTAGTTACTTACTCTCGCTTACGTTCTAGATTATTTATTTCTTGCCATCTCACACTGCTTGGACACATTATATGCTGGTCAAGTAGCATTCCTAGGTACCTTCAGTTTCCTTATGAACAAGTTCCATTCCAACCACTGGATGTATCCTCGACACACAAGTGGTTATGTTAATAAACTAGTAATGCGAGAAACCCAAATATTCATGCAGTAAATTGCCACCATGCCATGGCAGTTTGAGAAGCGGAATTCAGTATTTAAATTTTTATTTTACTTATTCACTTACAGGACGTGGGCGTCACAGCATTTATGGCCCATCTCTCATTGCGCTGGAGGGTGGTGGTGTGCTACCTTCTTGAACCACAGCAGTCCGCGAGGTGGAGGTACACCCACAGTGCTTTTAGGGAGGGAGTTCCAGGATTTTGACCCAGCGACAGTGAAAGAACAGCAATATATTTCCAAATCAGGATGATGAGCAGGCTGGAGGGGAATTCCCAGGTGCTGGTGTTCCCAAGTGTCTGCTGCCCTTGTCCTTCTTGGCGTTGCGGTGGTGGGTCTGGCTGCCGAAGGAGCCTGGTGTTCCTGCAGTGCATCTTGTAGATACTGTTTGTCAGTGCTGGAGGGAGTGAATGCAGGGGTACCTATCAAACGGGCTGCTTTGTTCTGGATGTATCGAGCTTCTTGAGCGTTATTGGAGCTGCACTCAACCAGGAAAATGGAGTGCATTCCATCACACACCGGATTTGTACTTTGTAGGTGGTGGACAGGATTTGGAGAGTCAGGAGATGAGTTACTCGCAACAGGATCCCTAGCTTCTGATCTTCTTTTGTAGCCACAATATTATTATGGCTAGTTCAGTCTCTGGTCAATGGTAACTACCAGGGTATTGATAGTGTGGGATTCAGTGATGGTAATACCATTTAATGTCATGGGGTGATGGTTAGATTCTCTCTTATTGGAGATGGTCATCACTTGGCATATGTGTGGCTCAAATGTCATTTGCCACATGTCAGCCCAAGCCTGGATATCGTCCAGGTCTTATTGCATTTGGACACAGACAGCTTCAGTATCTGAAGAGTCGTGAATAGTGCTGAACATTGTGCAGTCATCAATGAACATCCCATTTTGATGGAAAAAAGGTCACTGATGAAGCAGTTAAAGATGGTTGGGCATAGTACACTACCCTGAGAAACACCTGCAGTGATGTCCTGGAGCCGAGACGATTGACATCTAATCACCACAACCATATTCCTTTGTGCCAGGTATCATTCCAACTAGGAGAGGGTTTTAACCCTTATTTCCGACTTCAGTTTTGCTAAGGCTCCTTGATGGATGTGAGAGAATAGTTTTCCTTGGAGCAGAGGGGGGAAACATGATTGAGATGTATAAAATTTTGAGGGGCATAGAGTAGAAAGGAAGATGATTTTCACCTTAGTTGAGAGATCAATGACACAGGGCTTATAAATAAGGCAAGGGGCAGGAGGTTTAGAGGGGATGTGAGAAAAAATATTTTTTACCCAGAGGATGGTGGGAGTTTGGAACTCGCTGCCTGAAAGGATGGTGGAGGCAGAGACCCTTATAATATTTAAGAAGTATTTAGATCTGCATTTGCAAGGCATACAAAGCATACAAGGCTATGGGTCAAGTGCTGGAAAATGGGATCAGAATAGTTAGGTGATGATCTTTGACTGGCACAGATGTGATGGACCAAATGGCATTTTCTGTGCTGTATGGCTATCGTTGTCGACACTGTCAACTCATGACAAACGTTAGAGGAAAATCAACTGAATGTATTGCAAATTGGGTTTTAAAAAAAGAGAATAATTCTGCACCTCTAATGTGCAGTGTCCAGAATTTCTATTTTGATAATCTTATATAATGATTTCCATTACTCTCTTTTATAATAAACACGATGTGGAGATGCCGGCATTGGACTGGGGTGGGCACAGTAAGAAGTCTTACAACACCAGGGAAAAGCTCAACAGCTTTGTTTCCAATCACTAGCTTTCGGAGCGCAGCTCTTTGATCAGGTGACTCACCTGAGGAAGGAGTTGCGCTCCAAAAGCTAGTGATTGGAAACAAACCTGTTGGACTTTAACCTGGTGTTGTATGACTTCTTACTATAATAAACACAACAGGGAAATGATAAGTGTCTTTCTTATATTTTTTTTTCTTTGTTCATGGGATGTGGGCCTCACTGGTTGGGCCAGCATTTATTGCTACATCCCAGAGGACATTGAAGAGTCAACCACATTGCTGTCAGTCTGGAGTCACATGGAAGCCAGGCCAGGTAAGGACGGCAGATTTTGATCCAGAAAGGATATTAGTGACCCAGGTGGGTTTTTACAACAATCGACAATGGTTTCATGGTCATCATTAGACTTTTAATTCCAGATTTTTATTGAATTCAAATTTCACCATCTGCAGTGGCAGGATTTGAACCTGAGTCCCCAGAGCATTACTCTGGGTCTCTGGTTAACTAGTCCTGTGACAATCCCACTATACCACCACCTCGTGCTTTACACTGGTAAGCTGAATGGTTTTAGCTGCTTAGATTCCATAATTGGGGTCTCTAAGTGCTGATCCTTGCCAACTCCTGCTCAATGCTCTTGTGCCCAGGTAATGAGACCCCTACAATGAAATGACATGCACTCCGCATCAGCTGAGCGGAAAATCTACTCACATGGATTGCTCAGTAGTCTTGCATGGGTCTGGCATGGAGACTTGAGCTTGGGAAAAAGTTTCTGCACAGGTCAGATACCAGCTGACCAAAAACTAAAATAAATCAAAATAACTGCTTTATTTCATTCTTGTTTTACCTCCAGCTCAACCTTGTCACAGAAAATTGTAGCTTCAATGAATGCTCATGTGAAAAACTGAATGAACAAAATCGTGCTCCAGAGATTGAACTGGACAAAATATTGAAATTATTTCTAATTGACACAAACTACTCATGTTAGTATCTCTTGACATAAGAATAGGGTTTATTTGATTATCAGTTTATATCACTGCTATATTTAATTTAGATTTATGAACTTTGATAACAGAATGATAAATTTGCAAATCAAAATGACATCTCTTGTTGAATGAAAGCTTCTCCTCTTCCACAGTAGATTGTCATCACCAAATCCAAAGGCTTTTACTGTCATTCACCCGACAACCTAATAATTCCTTAAAATTCTGTTTCCATACTTTCCCGGCCCCAGGACTTGATGACAATTTAATCCTGTGACAACATCCCACACACTAATCCAACAAGATCTTTTCTACTATACAGAAAAGCCTATGGTTGCCTGGCAATAAATTATATTGGCATGATGCATATTAGCTTATCTGTATACTCTGAGAAGGGCAGGGACATATCACTGTTGCCAGCATTTCTGTAGCACTCAGATCAGGATAAATGTTAAACAATCTCAACTCATTTGCTCCAAAGCAAATTTTTGCCTGTGTATTTCAGGGAAAACAAATGCTAAAAGTGTAATAACGGCAAAGAATAACAATGTGCCTGTAATCAACCCTTATGACTGCCAGAAACATGACACCAGAGTAGGATTGTAGAAGAGATAGGGATCCTAATCAGCAAGTCGGAAATGAAAGGCCATATAACTTGTTCCTCATTTTGGTAAAGTTCACATTGTAACATTTAGAAACGAAATATCAGATGTTCAATTGTCTTTGTTTATCCATGCAGCCTTCAGCCTTGCTTTTTGCAGTCATGTTGTATTTCACCATCATTGAGGATGGGATTGTTTGTGGAGCCTCATACCCTGTTAGTGGTGCGCTATTCACGTGACAAGACTGTAGAATTTTGATTTGATCCACTTGTTGTGGGATCACTTAGCTCTGTCTGTGGCTTGGTGTTTCCACTGTGTAGCATGCATGTCTCCCTGTGCTTCAGCTTCACTAAGAATATATCTCATGTTTTGATGCTGCAACTGACATGCTCTTCTGTACTCTTCAGAGTTGATCCACTGGCTTGATGGTAACGGAGCGTAGAATATGCACTGCGAGGATACAGATTGTGGTGGAATACAATTCTGCTGCTGCTGATAATCCACTAGGTTTCATTGATGCCCAACTTGAGGCTGCTAAATCTCATCTGCGTCTGTCCCATTTGGCATAGTAGTAGAGCCACATAACCCAAACAAAAGGTCCTCATTATGAACCCTGGACTTTGTCTCTAAATGGACTGTGCGATGGTCACACCTACCAATATTTTCATCGACAGATGCATCTCCAAAAGTGAATTCGCGAGACAAGGTTGAGATGTTTTTTTCCTTACACTGGTAGTCTCACCACCTGCTGCCAACCCCAATCTGACAGGTGTGTCCTTCAGGACTTAGACAGCTTGGTCAGTGCTGCCACCAGTGACTCTTGGTGATGAACATTGAAATCCGTGCCCTTGTTATGCTTCTTCCAAGTGATGCTCAACTTCGAGAAGTACTGATTCATCAGCTGAGCTAGAGTGATAGGTAATAATTGCTTCTTGTCACAAGTAGGCTTCAATTAAGTTACGGTGAAAAGCCCCTAGTCGCCACATTCCGGCTCCTGTTCGGGGAGGCTGGAACAGGAATTGAACCCGCGCTGCTAGACTTGTTCTGCATTACAAGCCAGCTGTCAGGAGCCGGAATGTGGCGACTAGGGGCTTTTCACCGTAACTTAATTGAAGCCTACTTGTGACGAGAAGCAATTATTACCTATCACTCTAGCTCAGCTGATGAATCAGTACTTCTCGAAGTTGAGCATCACTTGGAAGAAGCATAACAAGGGCACGGATTTCAATGTTCATCACCAAGAGTCACTGGTGGCAGCACTGACCAAGCTGTCTAAGTCCTGAAGGACACACCTGTCAGATTGGGGTTGGCAGCACTGTCTTAGCCCACTGTGCTAAACCAGTCCCTATATAGTAGTAATCAACAGGAGGCTTCCTTGTCCATGTTTGACATGATACCATGAGACTTCATGGGGTCCGGTGTTAATGTTGAGGATTCCCAGGATCAAATGTGCGACCTTCTTTAATGAAAGGGTCTGGTGATTGGCTGAAAGATATGATTCTGTAAGTATGACTTCAAAATAAAACATTTGCCTTTATCAAGTTACAATTCCTGCAGCAATTCCTGCAGCATGCCTCACGGTAGCATGGTGGTTAGCATCAATGCTTCACAGCTCCAGGGTCCCAGGTTCGATTCCCGGCTGGGTCACTGTCTGTGTAGAGTCTGCACGTCCTCCCCGTGTGTGCGTGGGTTTCCTCCGGGTGCTCCGGTTTCCTCCCACAGTCCAAAGATGTGCGGGTTAGGTGGATTGGCCATGCTAAATTGCCCGTAGTGTAATTTGTTGGGTTACGGGTATACGGGTTACGTGGGTTTAAGTAGGGTGATCATTGCTCGGCACAACATCGAGGGCCGAAGGGCCTGTTCTGTGCTGTACTGTTCTATGTTCTAATTACAAGCTGCCTCATGCTATAACTTTGTTTTTTAAAACTAACTTCCCAAATGTTTACAGGGTCCGAGCATGTCATCCCATTTCAATTCAAGCAACTAGAAGAATTGCCTGAACCGTCAAAAAGTATTAATCAGCATTTTATTCTTAACACTGCACAGTTGCTCAACTGCATGGTGGTCAAGTGAATAAGGACAAAAAAGCCATCACTGTTTGAAGTGGATGGTGGAGTTCACTCTCGCCACGTCTCGATCATTACTACTGAAGATCCTGGCTTCAATATTTGGCTTCTGTCCATGGAGGCAATTTTCTTGCTCATTACACAGCTCAATTGAAATATGGATTTGTGCCTCAGAACAAATGAAGAGCTAAAAAGTTGCACAAAATGCTTGAGTTATTATACTTTAAACTATTAAGTTGGAAACACTACAACAAGAAAAAGAGACAAAAAAGGAATAAAATGCAGGTTCAGCAAGTACGTAGGTACTATCCACTCAAAAGGTAATGTCAGAATAAACAATTCATAATATATACAGTGTGCCGACATACTAATAAGGTTTACAACACTAAAATTCTTCTTGTGATTAACGCCCTACTTTCCCAACTTCAGCCTATATTGCTTCATGGGGCAAAATGGGAAGGCTCACTCTTTTTCAAATGGAAGCTGAATAACAAATCTGAACGGTTTGCTCTGACATATGCTACAGTTTCCAAGGTTTCAACCGTTGCACAAACAGAATTCTCAGCACGATATGGTGTGAAATCAGCTCAGGCCTTCCATAGTCCTTTCGTTTTTACAGTAGCTGGGCCCTGTGGAAGATGAAATGAAATGAAAATGAAAATCGCTTATTGTCACGAGTAGGCTTCAATTAAGTTACTGTGAAAAGCCCCTAGTCGCCACATTCCGGCACCTGTCCGGGGAGGCTGGTACGATGTGTGTCAAGTAACTCCAGGAACCTGCTAGTGGGGGTATGTTTAAAAAAAAAAGATCACTTACTGGTCATTTAAATAGTCAGTCAAAATATTCAGATACAAGGAAATAGGTCAGGGGGTTTTGTGGCCCAGTGGGCAGCATCCCCGCCTCCGAGCCAAGCTCTGGGTTCGAGTCTTACTCTAGGATGGCCAAGAAAGATGTCTGCAGCACACCTTCAATCTTCAAATTCTTCCACCGTGTTTATGGCAGGTGGCAAGAGAGGAGAGTCCCCTGTTCATCCATGTTGGTGCGGAGTGGTGCCCTGCAGGTACAGCTTCTGGCTTCAGGCTAGTGACCTATCACAGAAAGAGCAAGCTACAGAAAACAAAGCATGTGCTTGATCTGTCGCATGTATCCCTCAAACAGAAATTTGTTCATGGAACAAATTTACTTATGTGACTGGACAAGTGAGTGGCACAAGTATTTAAGTAACTAGGGTAGTTGATGGGACATAAGGTAATAGGACAGGTAAGAGCAGAGACATTTATTTGACATTGCAGGTAAAGGGCAACTGGGTAGTTGATGGTTACATTCATTGAACAGACGAGGGGGAAGTGCAGATTTATCTATTTATGTCATCAGAATGAATGAGGGCACAGACAATCTTTCAGTATGTCACACTGGTAATGTCAAAGTTGCATAACTTGGATGGATATGGGGTACAGTTTTTGCTTGTAACTGAGGTAGGTAATGCACATGGCTTTGTTTCTCTAATTACACAGGCAAGGGGCACATTTATGGATACAGTATCAAATAAGATGCAGTTTTTATGTACATTTAAATACATCAAACAAGGGTGCAAAATGAACATACATTTAATATGGATTCTCCCCACGGCAACGTTCAGGCCAAGGGGCAGCTAGGACTGCACACACTGGTGAGGACAAGCTCGAAAGAGGAAAACCTGGCTCAAGTTTAAGGTTAGAGACCAGGTTTGAGGCTTAGAGTGGGCAAGTGGTTTTGAGGTTGGAGCTCTAAAAAAAGAAACAGCTTAACTGATAGTAGGGAGAAAACGAAATGCAAAGTTATGCTTGGAAGAGGTGCACAGATGGAGCTGGATGTGGTGTAGAGCAGAGGGCAGACTCTAACGCCAAATATAAATGTTGTTGAGGCATTGGGAGTTTGTGCAGAGAGATAATCTTTAAATTTTCCACTGTTCTACTAATAAAATCGTTCCACTCAAGTCTGAATCTGCATGGCCGAGGAAGTGACATATTGTTGGACCTCATCAAATTATTTTTTTGTTGCAATTTGTTTTGAGAATTACTTTTTTTCATTTATGGGATTTGAGCATCGCTGGCTGGGCTAACATTTATTGCCCATCCCTAACCGCCTCCATTTCAGAAGACTTGACAGTCAACCACATTTCCATGGATCTGGAGTCACATGTAGGCCAGACCAGGATGGCAGATTTCCTTCCCTAAAGGACATTAGTGAAAATCCAGGTGGGCTTTTACGACAATCGACAATGGTTTCGTGATCATTAGATGTTTATTTCTAGATTTTTATTGAGTTTAAATTTCAAAAACTGACAATTTTTGCCCTGGGTCTCTGTCTTACTAATCCAGCAACAATACCACTACCTCTTCTAATTTATTCTGTTTTATTTTGTTACGATCTCACTGGTGTTATAACTGAATACAAGGGTCCCAGAATGGAACCTTGGCTCAAAAGACGATAACCTCTACTCGTTTTGTATAAAACATGGAGTAACAGAGTCACAGGACTGCTAATTTGTGTTAACACCAAGAAAAAAATATTTATTAAACTTTAAAAAGTTGGACTATTATCCAATTATCTTTACTCCCCCCTTAGTTCTTATACCGTGAGCCACCTTGCCTCAATGAACTCCGGATTCAACACTGGTGAATCCAAATTCCACTTTCAAAAGTCATACTTTCAAATCTTCTTTTAAACTATGCTTTCGTCCACTGTTTCCATCAAGGTTTTCACATCCAGGTTTTACACCTCTCCCTTCAAGTTTCCTTTGTCTTAAAGGCTTTTACTCAATCTTTGAGGTCCAGCCACCGATTTCCACAATTATTTCAAATAATGTTGCCCAAACTTAATAATTTCCCACAAACCTTAACACTACTGTAGGTATCTTTGCGGCCTCTCATAATCCAATGTCTTTTCAACTCTGCGACTTCACTGAACAGTTTCCTCCATTCCACTAACTCCAGACTTCTTTGAAACTTCTCTTTATTTCTCTAGTTTCAAGTTTTCAGCATCCGTTTTCTTAACCATTACTCCGTAGCATAGCTTTTTTTCCACTAAGACTGATTTGGGGGCAGCACGGTAGCATAGTGGTTAGCATCAATGCTTCACAGCTCCAGGGTCCCAGGTTCGGTTCCCGGCTTGGTCACTGTCTGTGCGGAGTCTGCACGCCCTCCCCGTGTGTGCGTGGGTTTCCTCCGGGTGCTCCGGTTTCCTCCCACAGTACAAAGATGTGCGGGTTAGGTGGATTGGCCATGCTAAATTGCCCGTAGTGTCCTAAAAAGTAAGGTTAAGGGGGAGTTGTTGGGTTACGGGTATATGGTGGATATGTGAGTTTGAGTAGGGTGATCATTGCTCGGCACAACATTGAGGGCCGAAGGGCCTGTTCTGTGCTGTACTGTTCTAAATTCTAAATGTCAAGATGCCGGTGTTGGACTGGGGTGGGCAAAGTAAGAAGTCTTACAACACCAGGTTAAAGTCCAACAGGTTTATTTGGAATCACAAGCTTTCGGAGCCTAGCTCCTTCATCAGGTGAAGGATGAAGGCTCTAGCAAAGCTGAAGAGATGTTCCTGCTTTAGCCTTCCAAACCCAATTGCTTTCAGCAGAGCTGGAGAGCTGCCTCCTCCCTAACTACCTATCTCCAATTGCAATCAAATTAGTCACACCAAAACTTAAAAGCTCCTTTATCTTACAAGGTAAGTAACCACTGCTAGTTTATTTACTCTTCATGCCATAGCCCTCTCCAAGCACAATAGAATCACGGCTGGAATTGAAACCAACCCCCACACATAAACACCTTCCTCCAGCATGAATCTAACTATAGGTTGTACCCTTCCAGGCACAGAAACATTAAATTAAGCCAACTTAAAACTATATCTTATTTCTAATATTTACCAATACAAATATAAATCCCTTAAAATTACCTTTGTTTTCTTAACATTATCTACCTGCAGTTTGACCAATGAAAAAAACACAATGCAAGAAAGAAAATATGCAATGAGACTTCATCAGTGCAAACAATAGCCACAGTATACACAATATCCTATTTGGCAAGCATTTCATTTGTTGATGAGGAATTTCCCCCCAATGGACATGGAGTTGGATGATCAGCCACAATCATAATGAAGCAGTACGGTAGCATTGTGGATAGCACAATTGCTTCACAGCTCCAGGGTCCCAGGTTCGATTCCGGCTTGGGTCACTGTCTGTGCGGAGTCTGCATATCCTCCCAGTGTGTGCGTGGGTTTCCTCCAGGTGCTCCGGTTTCCTCCCACAGTCCAAAGATGTGCAGGTTAGGTGGATTGGCCATGATAAATTGCCCTTAGTGTCCAAAATTGCCCTTAGTGTTCGGTGGGGTTGCTGGGTTATGGGGATAGGGTGGACGTGTTGACCTTGGGTAGGGTGCTCTTTCCAAGAGCCGGTGCAGACTCGATGGGCCGAATGGCCTCCTTCTGCAATGTAAATTCTATGATAATCTATGAATGGTGGAGCAATCTCGAAAGGCTAAATAGTTCATTCCATCTCCTAATGCCTAATCCGTCTCCCATTTTCTGTTTCTATATGTTTTTATGTATTACTGTATAGATATGTACAATTTTGTTCTGCCTTTTCCCACACCTCATAAAGGGATGTAAAATAGTAATAATTAAAAGTTGTATATTTACTTTATATTACTTCAGACAACATCAAATAACTTTTTTTCCAGGTATGCCATTCCAACAGATACACGTAACAAGCAACTACTCCTACCACTAACCAAGGATGGGTCCTCAATGTTTCATGCATCAGGAGGATATGTGACACAGAACCCAGCAAGATAACAGATGACAGAGATGCTAGTTTATGACTGTGAAACAGCTGGGACTATGATCTAGTTTCTGCTTTCAGCTGTGACTTGATCCCAGTCTCCGACAGCAGAAAGCAGTCAGGACCCAGCGTTAGGCAAGTGCAGTGACAATGATTCAGGGTCTGACCCCAAGCAACACTTCTGGAGGAGCTGTAACCTGAGGAACTAAGCACAAAGTAGCATGATCATAATGCATACAGAACACAGGCTGATGAAAAGACTGAGGGATGAATTCTAAAACTGGAGGAAAGCAATACATTGGTCCTTCGAAGGAGAGTAATTATTTGATTTTCATTATTATCGTTACTTTTAAATATCCTGTCCCTAAATTGTGGGATATGTGGGAAAATATTGTGGAATATATTTTTTATTTATTCTTTCATGAGAATGGGTGCCATTGGAAATACCTGCATTTGCTGCCCACCCCTAATTGCCCTTGAACCGAATGCCTTGCTAAGCAATTTTAGAGGGTAGTTAAAGTCAACCACATATCTGTGGATCTGGAGTCACATGTAGACAAGACCAGACCAGACGAAAATGACATGTTTCCTTTCCGAGAGGAAATCAGAACCAGATGGGTCTTTGCAACAATTAATTTTACCATGGACTACCTTACAATTACAGATTTTATTAATTGAATTTAAATTCCACCAGCTACCAAAGTGAGATTTGAACCCTTGCACTAGAAGATTAGCCTGGTTCTCTGGATTACCAGCCTAGTGATATTACCACTATATCACCATTTCACCATTACGATACAAGTTTTGAAACACTTTTGCCTAAAATTACTCTCTGTCCTGTTGAGTGTTAAACCATTTATTTTATTAAACAGGATAATGATTCTGAAGAAATACAGAAATATTTCAGATAAAGTTAAGTATTAACAGCAAAGACATTTTGTCCTGTGTTTATTAGGCACTTTAGGAGGGTAAATTGTGGTTGACATTTCCAACAGATTAAATTGGATGAATTAAAAAAGGGAAATCAGAAAGATGGAAATCAAGGGCGGGATTTGACCGGGGGGGGGGGGGGCAGGGGAAAGCCAGTCAGAAACTGGCCAACTTTTTTAAAAAGGTTTGGACGTCCCGCTTTGGAGAGTTGCCAGCCAAACAGACCGACTGGCAGGTTTTGAAGTCACAGCAGGGTCAGAACTCAGGCAAAAAGATCTCCACAAAAAAGTGGCATTGATGCCAGAAACAATGAAGAGGACTTTTGGGCAGGGAGGGATCCGGCACCCTAGCAGGCTATGGTGGGAAGCACTAAGTGGTTGACCAATTTCCCTTATGCATGGCACCCATTTACTTTAGTGTACAAAATGTATTGTCAATTAATTATGAGTAACAAACCAATGCTCCTGTAACACAGGCTATGGGCATTGCTAATGAATTTGGCATGGTGTGACTTTCAGGTGGAGGATGAAGTCAGGTAATATGAACAATGAATGGTGGGGTCAGGGGAGAGATAAGCCGGTCTGAGTAAAGGGACAAGTTGTGGTTTAGAATGAGGGCAAGGCTTGGGTTAATTTGGGATGTGTGTTATGTGCCAGCTGTTCATATGCGGAACCAAGTTCGATGTGGGATTCGAAGTCAGGGTGTGCTGCCCTGCTCTGCTCTATAGAGTATCCCAGGGAAAGATGTATTGTCAGTGATGCTACCTTTTGTATAGAATTTAAAGCCCCAGCTCCCTATTACATTGGTGTAAAAATAATGATTTGGCACAAGAACTTATCACAACATTAATGTACCAAATGTTCCAAGAGTCATAACTGGTGAGCTATCAAGCAAAAGTTGACACCAAACCACGTTCGAAGATATGAAGGACCAAATGTTTGGCCGAAAATGTGGGTTTAATGGAGGAACACGAGATAGAAACACAAAACGATTAGGGAGAGAATCCTAGAGCTTGACAGTTGAAAGCACATTCATCAATGTGGAGCGATTAAATTCAGGAATGCTCAAGAGGCAACAATTAGAGGAGCACGGATATCTCAGTATTTTAGGGTTGGAGGAGATTACGAAGATAGAGATGGGCAAAGACAGTTCTGAAAATTAGTGTTATAACCTGCCTCTTTACTGCCGGCTGGGAACTAATCCCACAATCCTTAGTGAATACGAGCTTCCCCAATGAGGGGGGAAGGGGGGGAGGGGGGGGGGGGGGAATCATTAGCAGTCACCTGCATAAATAGAGCTGATCAGTGTGGAACCAGCTAGAGAGGAGTGAGCAGTGGTGGAGTACTGCTGCTGTTGTATATATGTAATTGTAAATAAAGTTATTTCTTTCGATTCTACAAACTCTTGCTGGATTCCTCGTGGACATCACAAAAAGCAGGATGAGAATTTTAAAATCAGAGTGTTGCAGGAGCCAATGTAGGTCAATGTGCACAGGGACTCTTTTCATTTTCCCGGTGTCCTATATAACATTCCTACCTCCATTAGTACCCAAACACAGGTCATTAATTTGACTGTTGTTTGCAGGAATTGCAACGTACATTTTTGCCACACTCTCCTACATTTCAATAGAAATTTAGTATTTATGAAGCATTTTTCTCATCCTGATGTGAAAGGCATAATATATTAATTCTTGTTCTTTCTTTAGTTATCCTTGAACT
The DNA here is from genome assembly GCF_902713615.1 of Scyliorhinus canicula. Taxonomy (NCBI): domain Eukaryota; kingdom Metazoa; phylum Chordata; class Chondrichthyes; order Carcharhiniformes; family Scyliorhinidae; genus Scyliorhinus; species Scyliorhinus canicula. Next base: position 47,419,416 of record NC_052164.1, on the reverse strand, counting down.
GACGCTCATTAACACAGGTGCATCTCTTGGCACCTAGGAGTGCAACACATTTTATAGTCATTGAGATTTGCAGTTTAACCTGGTAACCAACAAAGTAAACTATAAGCTGTTAGAGAAAATGCATCAAGGTTTTCTAGGAACATTATGAACTCTTGCCCCTGTAGAAAATACATTTTTAATGCTCACAGCCCCATCAAAAATTATTATTCCTGCATTATAAGTGGGAGAATTTTGATTATGCATTTTGATAAGTCCATGACCCGCTGCTCTTTCAGTCTAACACGCTGTTTCCTATTTAATTAGATCCATAAGTAACACTCTGTGCAGAAATCTAGATTATATACTACATTTTGTAATAACCTGTAGTCAGAATGCCTTTAACAGAATAAAATGTCCCAACCCCTTCACAGGGGCAACAGGAAACAAAATTTGATACTGGAATATTCCATAAGCATTTTGAGGGCAAAGGATGTGGGATAAGGGGAATTTGTTTTTTCCTCATAGTGGATCAGTGGTCTGTGGAATTCTCTTGCCCAGAAGGCAGTGGAGGCCGGGTCATTGAATTTAATGAAGGCCGAGCTAGATAGATCTTTGATAGATAAGGGAGGGGAGGCAGATAGGAAAGTGGAGTTGAGACCACAACCAGATCAGCCATAGAATTATCTTTTTTTTTATATAACTTAAGAGTACCCAATTATTTTTTTTCCAATTAAGGGTAAATTTTGTGTGATCAGTCCACCTACTCTGCACATCTTTTTGGGTTGTGGGGGTGAAACCCACGCAAACATGGGGAGAATGTGCAAACTCCACTCGGACAGTGACCTGGGGCCGGATCAAACCCAGGTCCTCGGCAATGTGAGGCAGCAGTGCTAACCACTGCACCAATATGCTGCCCAGCCATGATATTATCGAATGGCAGAGCAGGTTTGAATGGTCTACTCCCGCTCCTACGTCCAACGTTCATATACTCCTATGATCTAAGGGATAGGTTTTAAGGACAATCAGCCCATCGAGTCTGTACCGACTCTCTGAAAGAACACCCTATCCTAGGCCCAATCCCCCACCCTATCCCTGTAACCCCACCGATGGACAATTTAGCTTGGCCAATCCACCTAACTTACACATCTTTAGAGTGTGGGAGGACCCCGGAGCAGCTGGAGGAAACCCACGCAGACACAGGAAGAATGTGCAAACTCCACACGACAGTCGCTCATGGTCAGAATCAGCTCTGGTCCTTGGTGCTGTGTGAGGCAGCAGTGCTAACCACTGTGCCACCATTGTGGGGTTGGAAGAGGCTACACAGAAATGGAGGGGTAAACCTTGGAGGGCATTGCTTGACTAGGTGTCTATGTAGCTCACCAAGCACAGGGATGATAGGTGAATGGGACTTGATATGGGTGAAAAGACAGGCAGTACAGTTTTTAATGATCACAAGAGACCCTGTGTATAGTATCGATCACCAAGTCGCAGCCATGTTTCAAATGATTGTGCACAGAGCTCCATTACTGCGGTGAAAAGAGGCAAGAGGAAAATCCAAACAATTCAAAGGGCTAGGCCATCAGGAGGTTGTGGTGAATTTAATTAAGTCACCTTTAATAAATATATATATGAATGCAAACATTACATTTTTATTTGTTTCTGAACTCGATCAATTCTGAACAAAGGCTTTCACGCGTTGACTTGGCATTGACCTGGGATCAGTGCGCTTGCGGACACTGTCAAACCACTCAAGTATGGCACTGATTTCAGATTCTGCAAGTCAGTTAACGTTCAGCTACATATGGACATAGCATAGCTCAAAGCCTATGCAATCAGCAAAATGAAAAGGGACCAATGAACCCATAGCAGACATTCATTGTTGATCAAACAGTTTTCATTTTTGTTTACAAGATTCAAAATGCTCACAGCAAAGGCAGATTGGGGCTGACAGAAACAGATGACAAGGCTGAATGGACAAACATTGCATCATGCTGGGAACAAAAAGTCTGTGGGCAAAGTTACAGAGTTGCTCCTATCCCACATTCAATTGGCAATAAAAAATGAATATTCTACTGGATAGGCAGCTAACAAATGTAGATGCTGCCTGGCAACATATGTTAATTGTGGAAAAACATTCATAGCTGTGATTTTTCTCCCATTGGCCGGAAAGTCTGGGCAACCCCATCACAGATGATCCTTTGGGGAACCCTGAATGAATTTTAAGAATCAGGCAATTAACATGCGGGCCTTTCATCCCTTCATGGAACAAGAACCTGCCCACAAGAACTGCTCGCCAATTGTGGGCTGACAGCTCTCCAGTCCCGCACTGCCACAGGAATGGTGGCCTTGTAGTAAAATGCAGGAAGACAACAAGTTGATGTACCATCAATTGAACGCGAGACGAGATGCTGAACAAAAGTATGGCTTTAATATACTAGATGTTAAGCCCTGCGGTCGATTACACTAGAAGGACGACCGCCGGGAGCACTGGGTATTTATACCCCGCCCTGGAGGCGGGGTTAACTCAGCCTCTCGACCAATCGGGGAGCCGTCACATGACTGGTCTCAACCAACCGGTCAAGAGGCACATGACCGACCAGGGCCAATGGTAAGCCGGTGATCTGCACCAATGGCAGGCAGCTATGCTAATCATACCACCACATTCCTCCCTTGCGGAGAAAGAAGCCGGGGAGGGGGGGGGGGGGGGGGGGAGGGGGAGGGGGAGGGGGAGGGGGAGGGGGAGGGGGAGGGGGAGGGGGAGGGGGAGGGGGAGGGGGGGGGGGGAGGGGGAGGGGGAGGGGGGGTGTCAACGAGAGCTTGGGGGGGGGGTGGAAAGAGAGAGAACTGGTGGTATGAGTAGTAAGGAGAAAAAAAAATGTATCCTTGGCTTCCCACTGGCCCAGACATTTAGCAACAGTACATAGTGTCCATATAAGGTCCATGTTGGTGTTGAAGTTAAATGGACTCGATCAGCCTTTTCATTGCCTGTGACGTCCTAGCAGACCGCCGCAGGGGAGTTGGTGACGTTGGTTCAGCCGATGGTGGTGGTTCAGCCGATGGTGGTGGTTCTGCTGATATCCTGGACTCGGGGAGCGATGGTCCTTGAACTGTCTCCGTACCCCAAGCTGGTGGTGGAGACGCCATGGATGGGGAAGGGGTGGCCTGGGTGGGGCGCTTGGTGAAAAGGGGCGGGGGGGGGTCTGTGGTGAAGGGGGGGAAGGCCGCACGCCGGTGGGTGCCAGGTCCCGGAGGGAGACCGTGACCTGCCGACCGTCGGGGTACTCCACGTACGCATACTGCGGGTTAGCGTGGAGTAACTGGACTTGTTCCACCAACGAGTCGGACTTGTGCACCCGCACATGCTTCCAGAGCAAGATGGGTCCGGGGGCGGCCAGCCACGTCGGGAGAGGGGATCCGGAGGACGATTTCCTGGGGAAAACAAGAAGACGTTCATGAGGTGTTTGATTAGTTGTTGTACAGAGAGGAGGGAGCGGATGGAATGTAGGGCATCGGGGATAACCTCTTGCCATCGGGAAATAGGGAGATCTCTGGACCGGAGGGCCAGTAGTATGGTCTTCCAGATGGTACCATTCTCCCGCTCGACCTGTCCGTTACCCCAGGGGTTATAGCTGGTCGTCCTGCTAGAGGCAATGCCCCTGCTGAGCAGGAATTGACGCAGCTCGTCGCTCATAAAGGAGGACCCCCGATCGCTATGTATGTATGCGGGGTAGCCGAACAGGGAGAAGATGGAGAGGAGGGCCTTAACGACGGTCGATGTGGTCATGTTGGGGCAGGGACTGGCGAAGGGGAAGCGGGAGTATTCGTCGATCACCGTCAGGAAGTAAATGTTGCGGCTGCTAGAGGGAAAGGGCCCCTCGAAGTCTATGCTGAAGGGGCAGGATGCTTTGATCAGATGCGTGCGCTCGGGGCGGTAGAAGTGCGGTTTGCACTCTGCGCAGATGTGGCAGTCACGGGTTACTGTCCTGTCTTCCTCGATGGAGCAGGGCAGGTTGCGGGTCTTTATGAAATGATAGAAACGGGTCACCCCTGGATGGCAGAGGTCCGCGTGGAGGGAGCAGAGGCGGTCTATCTGCGCACTGGTGCAGGTACCGCGGGACAGGGCATCAGGGGGCTCATTGAACTTCCCAGGACGATACAAGATATCGTAGTTGTACGTGGACAACTCTATCCGCCACCGCAAGATCTTGTCGTTCTTAATCTTGCCCCTCTGTGCATTATCGAACATGAAGGCTACTGACCGTTGGTCTGTGAGGAGGGTAAACTTCCTGCCGGCCAAATAGTGCCTCCAAAGTCGCACAGCTTCGACTATGGCCTGGGCTTCCTTTTCCACTGAGGAGTGGCGGAGTTCGGAAGCCTGGAGGGTTCTGGAGAAGAAGGCCACGGGTCTGCCCGCTTGGTTCAGGGTGGCCGCCAGAGCTACTTCTGATGCGTCGCTCTCGACCTGGAAGTGGAGGGACTCGTCGATGGCGCGCATCGTGGCCTTTGCGATGTCCGCTTTGATGCGGCTAAAGGCCTGGCAGGCCTCTGTCGACGGCGGGAAGTTCGTGGACTGAATGAGGGGACGGGTCTTGTCGGCGTAATTGGGAACCCATTGGGCGTAGTAAGCGAAGAAACCCAGGCAGCGTTTGAGGGATTTGAGGGTATTGGGGAGAGGGAGTTCCATCAGGGAGCGCATGCGTTCAGGGTCGGGGCCTATCACTCCGTTACGCACTACGTAGCCGAGGATGGCTAGACAGTCAGTGCTAAACACGCACTTATCCTTATTGTAAGTTAGGTTAAGGAGTTTTGCGGTTTGGAGGAATTTTCGGAGGTTGGTGTCATGGTCCTGCTGGTCGTGGCCGCAGATGGTGACATTATCGAGATACGGGAAGGTAGCCCGTAATCCGTACTTGTCGACCATTCGGTCCATCTCCCGTTGGAAGACCGAGACCCCATTTGTGACACCGAATGGAACCCTGAGGAAGTGGTAGAGGCGCCCATCTGCCTCGAACGCGGTGTAGTTGCGGTCACTCGCGTGGATGGGGAGCTGGTGATAAGCAGACTTGAGGTCCACCATGGAGAAGACTTTGTATTTCGCAATCTCGTTTACCATGGCGGAAATACGGGGTAGAGGATACGCGTCCAGTTGCGTAAACCGGTTGATGGTCTGGCTGTAGTCGATGACCATCCGGTTTTTCTCCCCAGTCCGGACCACCAGCACTTGGGCTCGCCAGGGCCTCGATGACCCCTTCCTTCAGCAACCTATGGACCTCGGACCTGATGAAGGTCCGGTCCTGGGCGCTGTACCATCTGCTCCGGGTCGCAACGGGTTTGCAATCGGGGGTGAGATTAGCAAACAAAGAGGGGGGGGTCCATTTTGAGGGACGCGAGGCTGCAGACAGTGAGGTGGGGTATAGGGCCGCCGAATTGGAAGGACAAGCTCTGCAGGTTGCACTGGAAGTCCAGTCCTAGGAGTGCCGGTGCGCAAAGGTCAGGGAGGATAAAGAGTTTATAATTTTTAAAAACCTTCCTCTGGACCGTGAGGTCCGCGATGCAGCACCCGGTGATGCGGACGGAGTGCGAACCTGAGGCTAACCCGATTTTGTGTTTTACAGGGTGGACAGGGAGCGCGCAGCGTCTTACCGTGTCAGGGTGTACGAAGCTTTCCGTGCTCCCGGAGTCCAGCAGGCAGTCCGTCTCATGCCCGTTGAGGTGGATTTGCATCGTCGTCTTGGCGAGCGTGCGTGGACGTGACTGGTCGAGCTGAATGGCCGTGAGCCGTGGAGAAGATCCATAGTCGGCGGCGGCAGCCGAATGGGTGCTGGCAGGACCTTGTGTGCCAGTCCAGGATGGCGGCGCCCAGGACCCGCACGTGGAGTCGGGGCCCCAGGATGGCGGCGCCCAGGACCCGCACGTGGGGTCGGGGCCCCAAGATGGCGGCGCCCAGGACCCGCACGTGGAGTCGGGGCCCCAAGATGGCAGCGCCCAGGACCCGCACGTGGAGTCGGGGCCCCAAGCTGGCAGCGCCCAGGACCCGCACGTGGCGTCCGGGGGCCCAAGATAGCGGCGCCCGCAGGACCCTCGTGGTTGCTGGGGGCGGGGTTAGCGGTGCCAGCGGGCCGATCGGAGCGGCTGAGAGCGGGGGCAGAGAGGCGCGCAGGCTGGACGCAGGGGACCGGGGGGGGGGGAATTGCCGCGGCACGCTGGAAGGGCCCGGAAGGGCCAGGAGGAGGAGATCCCCGGTCGCTGCGCGGCACAGCAGCGACCGATTTGGCCTGGCAGACCGACGAAAAATGGCCCTTCTTCCCGCAGCTCTTACAAAGGGCAGAGCGGGCCGGGCAGCGCGGGCGGGGGTGTTTGGCAAGCCCACAGAAATAGCAGCGGGGCCCCGCGGACTTGTCGGGGCGTCCCGCGGAGCAGGCCTGAGGGGGGTCGGGAGCGGCGGATGATGGTGGGGAAGCATGCCAGGAGGCCCAGGGCGCTGCAGCACGGCTGGGGACATAGGCGGGGCGTTTAAGTCGGCGACCTCGAGGGAGGTAGAGAGTCCGTGCCTCAGTTAGGCTGAGGTCGTCTTTTTCCAGCATCCGCTGGCGGGTTGCGGCGGACTGCATCCCAGCCACGTAAGCATCTCTGATTAAAAGTTCCATGTGCTGAGTGGCTGAAACTTGGAGGCAGGCGCAATTCCTCCCCAACACAGCGAGGGCCCGGTAAAATTCATCTAAGGACTCACCGGGGAACTGTTGTCTGGTAGCCAGCAGATGTCGGGCGTACACTCGGTTTATTGGCTTAAGAAATTGTCCTTTTAGCGTATCCATGGCCACGTCATATTCCTTTTCTTCCTCTATCATTGCGTAGGCCTCCATGCCCACGCTGGAATGGAGAATATGAAGTTTCTGTGCCATGGTGAGGTGGCTGCTTGCGGTCGCCAGATAGCTATCGAAACACACCAGCCAATGCTTGAAGATTTCCGATGCGTTCGGAGTTTGCGGGTTGATGCGGAGGCATTTGGGCTTGATCCGGAGCTCCATCTTCAAATTTCTAGTATATTAAATTGATGTACCATCAATTGAACGCGAGACGAGTTGCTGAACAAAAGTATGGCTTTAATATACTAGATGTTAAGCCCTGCGGTCGATTACAGTAGAAGGACGACCGCCGGGAGTACTGGGTATTTATACCCCGCCTCAACTCAGCCTCTCGACCAATCAGGGAACCGTCACATGACTGGTCTCAACCAACCGGTCGAGGGGCACATGACCGACCAGGGCCAATGGTAAGCCGGTGTTCTGCACCAATGGCAGGCAGCTATGCTAATCATACCACCACACAAGTGTGCCAAGTCTACCATCCCACCTAATTTTTCACCCTCTTCCCCTCCCAGCCACGCTAAATCCCAGCCAACGTTTCAGGTCAATGAGCTTTCAGCAGAACAACGTTTCTCTCTCCACAGATGCTCTCTGACCTGAGAGTTTCCAGAATTCCCTGTTTTTATTCTTCTGAATAATGTATGTTCAAGAAGGCTTGTACTGTTTGGTACTCTCAGTCATTCTTCCCAAGAAGGCAGGAAGAGGTAGCCAGGCTGAATCATGACTACAGTACCCTCGACAATAATTAGTAAGCAGAGACAATCAACTAACATACAAGTGTTGATGGCAAGTGGCTCCCAATGTTCCACGCTTTTTGATCGCTCATACCAAGCTCCCAGATAACCTTACGTTTCTTTCAATAATTTGCATGCATGTCCATACACAGCAAACAACACAATCAAGATACATCATATGATTCATTCACGTCTTCTATATAACCAGTTATCGCCCACTTCATTATGGGAAAAATATTATATGGTGATATTGGACATGAAAGTCGCAATGGCAGTGATAATTTTGCCAGCCATCTAACCAACGTTATGCTTCAAGTTTTCTGTAGAATCGCTTTCTGCAGATGAGAAACCTATTATGCTAACCTATACCAAGCTTTAGCAGATCACTGAAGATAGGTGTGCCACATTGGTCTTAATATATAAATTAAAATTCAGATGCAAAAAGAGACAAAAAAATAATCCAGTGAACAGAACTTCAGTAAATGCTGAAATATCTTCCGAAGGCATTTTAAGAACCACTTTGTTGCCATCTCTGTAGGGCAGACCTTTCAAAAAATCACCAAACTCAGATAGGTGTGGATATCAATACGTTTGCATGAACTCTAGGCCCAAAAACGCAGAAGGAAAAATGCTGCTGATGATTGGGATCACTAATTTATAAAAGATAATTGCAACTATGGATACAAAAGGAAGGGATTGCATACTGGAGTCTTCAAGTTACGAACAATGATTCTTCTCAGTGTTAATTAACTGACATGATATGATCTTCCTCATTTGTCAATGAAACCCAGCTACACTTACCAATTAATACATCTTTAAATAAATAAAATACTTACATGAAAATCTTATAGCATTGGAGTTGGCCATTCAGCTAACCGTGCATATGTGGCTCTTTGAAAATGTTGTCCAATTTAGTCCCATACCCCAGCTTTTCTCCCCCATAACCCTGAAAATCAGTACATGTTCCTTTGAAAGTTACCATGGAATCTGATTTCATCGGCAGTGGGTCGTGTTGGACCACACTAGAACCTTTTTAAAAATGAATGCTGCTACGCATAACTGTCCCTCACCCAATATATTGCATCCTTTCTGAAAGGTGCCTCAATCTCTGATTAAAGGAAGCAGCAGAGAAGAAGTAAAACCATCAAGATATTAAAACACTCAAAAGAATTCCAAGGTGCACACAGTTGAACAAAGAATTGAAAAGACTTCATAGGAGCTTTAGTCATTGAGGCCAATATGTTAAAATAATCATATATATATATATATATATATATATATATATGTATAAATAATATGTAATATAAATAATATATAATATAAAAATATATATATAATATTATATACATAATCTTTTATATTATGCATTTAATTCAACTTGTAGCTAGATTGAAAAAGCATAAAAGTTACTAAACTTGCAAAATGGGTTGAGAAACAAATTTGCATTTTAGCACAAGTTGACCACACCACAGATAAAATCATCAGTTCTTAGTTTATAGGTGCAACAGTATATGTCTTTCAAGAAATTAAGAGATAGCTATGATATCTGAAGTCTATAAAAGCAAATTACTGCGGATGCTGGAATCTGAAACGAAAGAGAAAATGCTGGAAAATCTCAGCAAGTCTGGCAGCATCTGTAGGGAGAGAAAAGAGCTAACGTTTCAAGTCCGATGGCTCTTTGTCAAAGCTAACAAAGTGGGAAATATTTATACTGTGGAGTGAGAATGAAAGATGAGTCATAGCCACAGAAACCCAGGGAAACCGGGTGCTAATAGCCACAGAAACCAAGGGGAAAGAGTGCTAATCGCAGCCCCCAGAGAGAACAAAATATGTGGACGGTCAAACAGCAGGGAAACTAACATCAGAGGATGAACTGTAGGTGTGGGGGGAGGGGAAGGGGGAAGCAAAGAGGAGAAAGGTACAGGAAAGGTGGATAAGATTGGGGGGGGGGGGATTAAATGTATATTAAGAAAGAAACAAATGGTAAAAGACAGTGAAAATGAAATGAAAACAAATGGGTCAAGGTGGGGCTGATTGCCTTAGTTTATTTAAAATAAACATTCAAATCAAGCAGATATGTATTCTGTGGCTATGACTCATCTTTCATTCTCACTCCACAGTTTAAACATTTCCCATTTTCTCTGTCTGTTAGCTTTGACAAAGAATCATCGGACTAGAAACATTAGTTATTTTCTCTCCCCACAGATGCTACCAGACTTGCTGAGATTTTCCAGTATTTTCTCTTTCGTTTCAGAAGTCTTGTATAACTTGTGCAGCTCTTAGAAACTCAACTTTTCTGATTGCTCATAAGCGAGACACCTTAAACAAAAGGTAAAGGAGAAAAAAGGAATACAAACAATTTGATCAAATGAATTTGCCTCAGTTTATTTAAAAAACATTCAAATCAAGCAGATATGCATTGCCACGGAGAATTTGCAATGTTTTGGCATCTCAGACCAACAACTGCTTTGGAATAACCAATTATATTAAATAGCCTCCCAAAAGAGGGAATGTTAACAGATTGTACATATAGTGCCTTTAAACTTAATAAACTTCACAGTGGCATTATAAATCAAAATATCATACTGAACCATGTAAGGAGGCATTGGAGCAGGTGACCAAACAATGTGTCAAAGTGGCAGATTTTAAGGATCGTTTTAAGGGCAGAAAAAGAGGCAGAAAAAGGCAAAGCAATTTCGGGAAGAAATTAGGGCCTTGTCAGCTAAATGTGAATTATCGATGGCAGAGCAATTCAGGACAGGGTGCTCAAGACGCCAGAATTAGTGGAGCACAGGTCTGGTGGGTTTGGAGAAAATTAGAGGTAAGGAGCGGTGAGGTCATGGAAAGATTAGAAAACAAGAATGAGAATTTTAAAATCAAGGTATCACTTAACTGGGAGCCAATGCAGGTCAGCAATCACAAGGATAATAGGTTTACCGGATTTGGTGTAGAGTTTTGAACAATCTCAAGTTTAATGAGGGTAGAATCTGGGAATCTGGACAGGAGTGCTAAACAATGGTCAAATCGAGAGCAATGAAGGCAGGGATGAGGGTTTCAGCTGAGGAAAGTACAAAATTATGGACGTAGAAAGGAGAGTCTTAGTGATGGCGTGGATGCGTGGTTGGAAGCTCATCATGAGGTCATATGCGCCATCAAGGTTGCAAACACCCTGGTTCCGCTTCAGACAGTTATCAGGGAGAGAGTTGGAGTCAGTTGTCAGAGTTTAGCTGAGATTATGGCTGGGGTTGAAGATAATAGTTTCAGTCGTCTCTGTACAGTAGTTAACTGGAGGAAACATTTTCAGGTAATGTCAAGAGGCAGCACATAAACAGTAATTGACAGGGGTACCTCTGGTCTCCTCAGGGAGACCAGAGATAACTGTGGAGAAGCAGGAAGAGAAGCAATTCTCTATCTACAGTTAAAAAGATAATAATAGAACAAGGCAAGGGCAGTGCCAGTGGACAATGGTTGGAGGAAGATAGAGTGATTAACCATGTCAATTACAGCAGACATATCAAGGAGGGCAGGGAGGGATTGTTTACCAATGTCAGTCACATAGTATGTAATTTGCAACTTTGATGAGAGTCATTTCATTACTGTGGCAGGGACCATAGGCACAATCAATCTTCAGTCGGAGAGTCCGACAGTCAAGATGAGATAGTTCCTTCAGTACTGTCCAAGTAATTCCGAACTGACTATATATGAAGCACATTGAAGTGTTTTGCTATATTAAGGGTGCTCTATAGTCATTGTGTAATGTTTTAAATTGAGCCTTGTCTAACCAAAGGTCAGAGCGTGATTGAATCGAAAGCCTTTTATTGCTAGTTGAATTCTCTGTGGCATATGAGTCTAAGCTCTCAATTTTCACAAAGTTTTTGAATACAAATAGGAAAATACACATACTTGAGGGCCACACTGAAATTACAGATAGACATACACATAGCCAGCTCAATGAAAAGAGGTGAAAATAAAATAATATCACCTTAATGAGTGTGCTGAGGCTTCAACATATGAATATTCATTGATTATATCAGGACATATATATTATTTCAAAAATAGGCAGACTGGAAGTTCAAAAGAACAAAGACCCAAGACCAATACAGGACAGGAACAGGCCCTTCTGGCCTCCAAGCCTGTACCGGTCATGATACCACCCTTGGCCAAAACCTTCAATACTTCCTAGTGGCGTATCCCTCCATACCCATCCTATCCATGTACTGTCGAGACACCTTTTGACCGTCGTTAATGTATCTGCTTCCACAACCACCCCTGGCAGCACAAAACTAAAACTTTAAATCTTAGCTCAGAGTACCTTAAATTAAAAGCAAAAACATGGTTTGACAAACCATGAATCATGCTTCAGTAGAGTAGAAGCAAACCCGGCTCCTAAACTCCACAATAACTCAACAGCTTTATTCAGGTCGATGGGCTACACAGTTCAAAGTTGATTTCCAGTCTATTGGGTGTTAGCTGTCAGTCAAGGAACAAAAGAAATGCTTGCAGCTGACCTCAGTAATCTTGTATAAAGCGATACAGTTACCAAGGTGGCTGCTAAATTCCACTTCGACCTCTTTCCAGTAGAAAAATGGCCATATGGCTTGAGCCGCCTAGAGACAAGCTCACAGTTACAGGTCTCATTGACTCCACATCGGCTGCTACATCACTCACCCATCACCACAGACCTTGTGACAGATAGATAGTGGATGACACGATAGAAAGATGATGAACATGACCTTGCATGTGAATTGGATTTATATTGAGGGAGAATTGTACACTCATTCTCTCGTCTTGCCCTATTTTGGTCCGATGGCAAAATTAGTCCAGATGCCTGGAGCTAGATCCGGATGCAGTGAGTGACCAGGACATCATCTTTGTCTTGACGAGCTCTACATGTTCCACAACATGGTGCATAACCACCTTAAAGACTGGATCCAGAATTGTCTCATCTGCCCAACCTGCAAAACTTAGTTTTCTCGTGTCAGAATAAACAAATCCTCCTGGTTGACCAGTCCAAGCGTTTTACCATACCGTTGTCACATGTTAACAGCTACTTGGAGCCATAGGTGAGAGTTGAGTGATGGAAAGGACCGTACAAAATGAGCTACTCCAATGAATTCAAGGGGCTTGTCTGAGAGAGGTGCTACCCCTCTGACACCCATTTGACAGTTCCACAATAGCATGCTCGTATGTGTGTTGAATTGTGGCGAGTCTTCTGAAATTCTTCCAGTTACTAATGGGCTTGTTCTTCAATGTGTGCGACAACTTCCCCCTTACAATCACCACAAAGAAAACTGAAATAATGTACCAGCCTGCTCCAGGAAAGCCCCAACTCGAATCCAAGGCTTCAATCCTTGACTAGAACTGGTCAACAATGGATAAATTCTCTAATCTCGGCAACCGTCCCTCAGGCTGTCTATAACAATAGTGCAACACATATGCGAATTGCCAAAGTGTAGCCTTCGGCAGACGTCTCGTTTGGCAACAATTAGTCAGTCTGCTTACCAAATTGAAGGGGCAAAAGTTCTGCCCACTCTCTTCTATGCACGAGACTTGATTTGTATGCCAGCTCAATTATGTGACCTGCCTTTGGAAGTTTCTGAAAATCAAATGGCAGGACAAGATATCAGACACTGAGGTGCTGATGTGAGCTGGCATGCAAAGCATCCACACCATACTGAGACCTTCACAATTGGTTTGGGCTGGTCATGTTGCCAAAATGCCTGACACTCACTTATCAGAACAAGTCTTCTACAGAGAACTAGTGTGGGGTACATTCTTATGGTGGTCCAAGGACAATAAGGATACAAAAGGTTTTGTTTAGAGGTTTTGATATTGGGCCGGAGTCCAAGGAAAAGCTCACCCAGGATCGCTGACCTGGGATAACCAAATAAAAAATGACACGGCTTCCATTGAAAGGAAGTACATATCAGAGATAGAGAGAAAACACAAGAAGAAATCACAGGCCAACAGCTTGTCCAAAACTCGGCACTATCCTATCACGTTGGCAGCAGAATCTTCCAAGTGCAAATCGTCCTTAACAGTCACCTACTTACCCACTGGAACTCTACCAAACACCCAGATGGCCATCATATCCTTGAACGACGAATAACTAAAGATGACCAGCCAGAGTTGCTGCTCCATATCATTACCCATCAACTCTAATTAGAACAGCAATGTGTTGCACATCATGTGGAGCCAGCCTCAGATGTTCCAAAGTTTGAATATCTTAAGGCTCACGTATAAATCACATCCACTTGCACTGACTACTAAAGGATGATTTGTGCCCAATCAAGTGTATCCAAAATCGAGGTGCATTTTCTGGAAAGATGGGAAAAGCCAAGACTCCTGTGCTATCACTATAAAAATGGCCCAGTCAAGGAAAAAGGCCTAGTCAAGGTGTGGCTTGTACCTAATTACTGATCAAATCCAACACTATTAGCAAAGAAATATGAATTTCTCTTTCCAGACAAGCACTTGTGAAGTTATTTTTCTTTTAAAGGACCAACTTAAAGCTCAGCTTTAATATGCAACCCTTTTTTTCCTTTGATGGGATGTGATCACCGTCAAAGCCGACATTTGTTGCCCATCCCTAATTTCTCTTGAACTGAACTTAAATCCATCCCTCCTAATGAAGACATTTTGCTTCCAGTTTGCAACTAAATGAGTGGATTTATCAAATAGCATCATTTTGATTTTTTTCATTACGGTGCACGCTACAGTCAAATTTTCACTGGTTAATACTACAAAGTGGGAGGGGAAGATTAACCACTAACAAAAGGGAATAAAGAGGATGACAGAAGCAAAAACAAAAGTCCTTCTAATTTCTGTCCTGGCTGCCCTTCAACATATTTTCAGCAAGATTTGCTTCATGTTACAAGAAGCAAGTATGCAGGTACAGCAAGTGATGAGGAACGATAATAAAATATAATTTATTGCAAGGGGAATTGAAAACAAAAGTAGGGAGGTCATGCTTCAGTTATATAAGGGCAGTGGTGAGATCACATCTGGAGTACTGTGCATATTATTGGTTACCTCATTTAAGGAAAAAATTTCAGAGCAGGTTTACTGAACTAAACCCTGGAATGGGAGGGTTGTCTTATGAGGAAAGGTTGGACCGGCTGGGCTTGTATCTACTGTAGAAAAAGTGATTGATACATACAGGATTCTGAGGGATCTTGACTGGGTGGGATGTGGAGAAGATGTTTTCTCTTGTGGGAAAATCTAGAGCTGGGATCACTGTTTAAAAATAAGGGGTCGTTCATTTAAGACAGTGATGAGGATAATTTTTTTTTCTGAGGGTCGAGTGTCTCTGGAACTCTCTTCAACAGGTGATGGAAGAAGGGTTTTTGAATATTTTTAAGACAAAGCGAGATAGATTCTTCATAAGCAAGGGGCAAAATCAAATCTTTTTTGGGGAGTAGGTGGGAGTGTGGAGTTGGGGATGAATTCAGATAAACCAAGATTTTACTAAATAATGGAGCAGGCACAAGGGGTCGAGTAGTCTACCTTTGCTTCTAATTCGTATGTCTGGCTAATTTGGGCACACTTCATAAAATGGGGTAAAAGGATGATTAAATTTGTGACTTCTCAGATACTGAAGCACTCCATGTCCAAATGCAGAAACACCTGAACAACACCCACTCTCGGACTGACAAATAACATTTGTGTTAAGCAATGACCATTTCCAGTAAGTGACAATTTATTCATCTGCCTTTGACATTTAATGGCATTACCATCGCCAAATCCCTGATCAGCATTCTGGAAGTTACCATTGACGAGAAACTTATCTGGACTAGCAAAGTAAATACTGTGGCTACAAAAGCAGGTCAGAGACTAGAAATCCTGGGTCTTAGTAAATCACTGCCTGACTACTAATGGAACACACACCAATTGTCTGGATGAGTGTCGCTCCTACAATACTCCAGAAGCTCAGCATTATTCAGGATGAAGTAGCTCACTTAATTGGCACCCCATCTACAATCATTGACTCCCTCCAACATTGACGCACAGTAGCAGATGTCTGCACCATATACAGTAGGTGGCATGATAACATAGTGGTTAGCAGTGTTGCTTTACAGCGCCAGGGACCCGGGTTCGATTCCCAGCTTGGGTCACTCTGCGGATTCTGCATGTTCTCCCTGTGTCTGCGTGGGTTTGCTCCGGGCGCTCTGGTTTCCTCCCACAAGTCCCAAAAGACGTGCTGTTAGGTGAATTGGACATTCTAAATTCTCCCTCTGTGCACCTGAACGGGTGCCGGAGTGTGGCAACCAGGATCTTTTCACAGTAACTTAATTGCAGAACGTTCCAAACCAACGACCGTTATCAGTTAGAAGATCAAGGGCAGTAGATATCTGTGAAAACCACCACCTGCAAGTTCACCTCCAAGCCATACACCTTCCTGATTTAGAAATATGTCATTGTTGCTAGGTCAAAATCCTGGAACTCCCTCCTACATCCCACGGACTGCTGCAGATCATGAAGGCAGCTCCCCACCACCTTCTCACGGGCAACAAATGCTGGCTTAATCAGCGATGCCCACGTCCATAAACAAATAAACAAAAAATAGCATATGTGCTTTTGAATGCTTCACTTATGCTATACCAAAAGAAGCTTTGGAGTCCATTTTTAAAGTGTTTAGAACAGAACCGGGAAAGGTGACAACTGGCATGCCATCCCTGATGAAAATTTGGGTATCTTGCTCCACATTTACTTTTTTAAAAAATTTTGAGTACCCAATTCATTTTTCCAATTAAGGGGCAATTTTGCGTGGCCAATCCACCTAGCCTACACATCTTTTTTGGGCTGTGGGGACGAAACCCACGCAAACACGGGGAGAATGTGCAAACTCCACACCGACAGTGACCCAGAGCCGGGTTCGAACCTGGGACCTCGGCGCCGTGAGGTTGCAGGGCTAACCCACTGCGCCACCGTGCTGCCCTGCTCCACATTTGCAGTACCTGCTCAACATCTTGGACTTCACTGAAACATATTATCATTCTGACAATATCATAATTTCTCCAATTTCACTTTGTCTAGTGGCTAACCTGAAAGCTAACCTAAAGCCTTTTCATCTTTTCTATTCATTGTGAGGGCTTCAAATTAGAGTAAAGGAACCCGAAGTGCTAATTCATCTCAGGCTAAGAAATAACTCCAAAAGCCCAATTTTGGCGATAAAATCTAGTTGCTCCCCTAATAAAACTGTCAAATTATCGAGTATATGACTTTCAAAATTTTTAATGCTACCTTTCGCTCCAGTTCAAGAAACCTATAACAGTGAAGTCTCATACCAGCCTTTATACGGAAATAATTCATTCATAAGTTTTGCACATTTGAGTCCTCTGATAACTGTGTTACATAATCAATAATTAATATTTCTTCAGGAATAGGTTCCTGTTTTCTCTTTCATTCAGTTCCATGAGCAATCAGTCCCTTGCCAACCCACTTTTTCGCTGTAGCTTTTCCATTATTCAAACACCATCATGAACTAGGATGGCAAGACAAAGAAAACCTGTATATCCTACAAAAACACACAAGGTCGTAACAAAAATTACATCAGTAAATGGGACATACAGATTTCAATTGGAACAAATATGGAACCTTTTCATATCATCATGAAGCAACAGTTATACCCAGAAACTTGCTGCCAGCATATTTTTAACAGCACCTAATTTGGCTGATTCCTCCAATGCAGCCCCTCCCCTCCAGCTGTGAACATATAAAAAATTCAGATCAACAGGGCTGGTCTGGATAAGATAACAGAACTCTCTCTTTCTGCCATCCGTCCTTGCAACACAAAATTAGTCCTGCACTGCAGCTAGATTGAAACCACTGCCACATACCAGCATCATCCTCTATCTTTATGGAGTTCAATCCTGTTATTTTCCTTTTTGCAAAACAGTCTTAATTACACTCAGCTCTCTGCCTGCATACCGCAATAATAACCAGCCATTTTGTTTCTATTGTATAAGAGACAGATTTTTGCCATTCTATCTCATTAGCATATCATCTAATTTAGGCAGAAAGCCACTGAAAGAGGCACGTGCTGCAAATGGAGATTTTATCATGGGAGTAAGTTTTGCATATTCTGCACTGCTGGCATTTGATCTACAGGTCGACAGCACAAGCCTATAACCCCGATTATTCTTGTTTTTCTTCAGTCTTGCTGTCCATTTCAGTCTGCCTCCCACTAACAGATTTCTAAATCTACTCATCTGTCGCTATTTTGCAGCACCTCACCTTACTGTTTTTGCACATTCATATCCTTTGTTAATCCACATTTTTCTCTTCATTCTTGCTCTTCTATGAATACCATCAGCATACATCACTCTTACTTTTTGCCATCTCCGTTTACAAGGCAGCAATTAACCTATCTTCTCTGCCTTTCTTCCTACATTTGTCCTTGTTCTATACAGCCAGCCTACCTCTCTCTGTCTCCCTCGCCGTCATGATTACTTGGTATCCGATACACAGACATACATGATTGAGTACAAAGATCCAACCGTCTGAAATTTCCTAGCAACTACTCCCCAGAAAGAATGTGACCACCACCCACCTTTTTGCCACGCTCACATTGAAGGTTACACACATTCCACTGAAGGAGCCACTGCAGCATTTTCAGCAAGAGACAAAGGCAGCAGCAAACTGGTGTAACAGCAGAACAAATAGAACAAAGCAGCAGGAGCTCCAGCCATTTACTGCAGTCGTTATGCATAGAGTACAGTGCTTTCGACACCACCAGGTGTCTACGCAAAACCTTGCAGCTGCAGTGGGACAGTTAATATCTTTACGCCAAAATATCTCATTTCCTTCACACTAACTTAACCCTTTCACTAACATGTTTAGGCTAAATATTATACCACCACTGAAGAACTGTTCTCCAAATGTTAAGTTGAACATTTTGATTATGCATCATGTACACAAGGTAAAGAGACAAATGAATGCTTCACTTAACCTGCTTTTTGGAATTCCCTAGCTTCCCATCCGATTCACAGCGCATAGTTCTAGCCATAGAGTGAACAGAACTACAATTATCTCCACTACATCACCAACGTCACTTACTGCTGGTTTAACACAACAGAAGCAATGAATGTTTTGCGCTTATTAAAAAAAAGCATCTTGTGATCCCACTTGCATCACTCACTATTCCCATCTGACCAGCAGGTCTGAACTTTAACCACTCCATGATTGATTAAATAGGAGGTATCTGGATGTTACGCTTCCTCTCCCTTCATACACACTTGGTCACCATTTCCCAGATTAAAGCAACACTGGGATTGTTGACCCAGCATCATATAGAGTTCTTGCGCAAACCTGTACCATTTTCAACCTCCGTACTGTGGCATAGCACTTTTTAAATGCAAACCGTGAACAGCAAGCTACATTTATATGATACTTTTGACAAAAATATTCCAAGGCAGTTCATAAATTGAAATATGGATGCCAATATGGATGCTGCAGAAATATGGTATAGCACATCAATGGAGAGATTTCAAAACATGACAAGGAGTTTAACCTGAACATGTTGGCATATAGCAAGCCAAGTCACTGAGCAATGGGTGGATGCGATTCAGTGCTGGGAGAAGTTGGAGTTAATGTAGGGTGAAGGATGGGAAGCCATTAAAGAAAGTACTGAAATAATTGATTATAGAAGTAACAAAGACTTGAATAGGTGAGGCACAGGTTGAAGTGGACCGTGCAAGGGAGCTTAAAACAATTTTTTGGGGCAATGGATGGGATGAAAAGTCCTGGATAGAAGAAATAACAGATGCAGTTGATCAGTACACTATAATAACTCCCATTCCAAGGGCATTAAAGCTGACTGCTTAAACACCCAGACTGAACTTTGAACTTTAAAGTTATACGAGTGGGTGATCCATTGATATAACAGCTGAGTGAAAGACAAAATAGGCTTTACAATGAATTATTTCCTTAGTGCAGTTACAGTGGTAATGCAGGCTAAATTGGTAGCAAGCTTGTATGGCTGCACAAACAGCAATGAAATAAATGACTAATTTAACTTGCTTGATGTTGACTTGCCATTATCACTATTCAAAAGTACAATGAGTTGCTCCTGTTGTCCTGGCTTAAATTTGTTCCTCACCAGCGCTATCAAAAAATACTGTCTGTGGGATCCAACTGAACACAAATTGGCTTTTGCATTTCCCGACACTGGAACAATAACTACACTTAAAACACTATATTTCATTGGTGGCGAAACCCTATGGACCTTGCTGAGGTTGTAAAAGGTTAGATCCAAGTTATTTTCCTTTTCTGATACTGTACTGATAACCTGTATCTTAAATATGGAGATGCTTCCTGTTACCATGCTTCGCCACACTGCTGTGTTAATTTATTTCATGATAAATGTCTGTGCCCACATTTATAATGGAACAATATAAATTTATCATACTGTTATTACACATCCTCCCAGTCAGGATGCTGCGACACTCAGCTTCATCTCTCACAGCTCCTCAGCTGCATGATAGAGAAACTCCTACACTACAACCACATCTATTCTGCTTTTAAAATTGCGAAAAATGTATCAAATCAAAAAAATAAGGACAGATGCATAACTTCAAAATAGGACTAAATCCTGTCTGCACACCAGAGTTCAATCGCTGCCTAATTTCTGACCCACTATAACTCTCTGCCCATCATGTCATGAATCCAAACTAAAAACCAAAACAAAAGTTAGCAATCATAAAATATCACAGGAATAGAACAGGCATAAAGACACAGAATCATAGAATCCCTACAGTGCAAAAGAGGCCATTTGGCCCATCTGGTCTGCACCGGCCATTGGAAAGAGCACCCTACTTAAGCCCACCCTATTCCTGTAACACCACAGTACCTTTTGGACACCAATGGACAATTTATCGTGGCCAATCCACCTAAACTGCACATCTTTGGACTGTGGGAGGAACCGGACACCCGGAGGAAACCCACGCAGACAAGGGAAGAATATGCAAACTCCACACAGACAGCCCCCCCGAGGCCGGAACTGAACTCGCGTCCCTGGAGCAGCAGTGCTAACCACTGTGCTACTGTACTGTAGTGCAAAAGAAAATTGGTTTCAAAACAACTTCACGGTTCAAATAAGTAATATCACTTAAATAGAGCATTTTAATTACATTTCTGCTGTTGCTTCATTTTAGAAAATTGGAACAGGATTAGGTCAAATCAACCATTCACATTTGTGATGCCATTCTGCTGAAGGTTAAGATGAAATCTAATAAGAGTAGCCAAAATTAGTAAGTATTTGGATAGAACAAACATGGTGACACCATTTCTTCAGGCAAGTACTTAATGATCTGTTGAACTGCTCTCAGAAAAATACTTTTCACTGTACCTCGATACATGTGACAATAAACAAATCCAATCCAATCCAAGTGGGTCAGTATATTTAAAATAATTAGCAAAACGACTAGAGGTGTGAAGCGGAGAAATTTCTTCATATCTAAAATGCACTACCTGAAAGTGGTGTAACCAGAATCCACAGTAACTTTCAAAAGACAAGTGAAAGCCTCACCTGCCTTTGCTCCCTCTAGACTGGAGGATTTCAATGCAGTCCTGATGGGTCTACCACGTTCTAACCTCCTAACTGTGAGATCAGCCAAAGCTCTGCTGTCTGTGTCCTTATCATCTATCAACTCTGTGCCCTGTGATCTACTGGCTCGCAGCTACATTATCTTCTTGATTTAAAAACTCTCATGTCCTTACTTTCAGGTCCCTCCATGCCTTGACCCTCCCCATCCCTGTAACCTCCTCCAGCCCCAACTCTTCCCAAGATTTCTACAATTCTGGCCTTTTGCTCACCCGTGGCTTTGCTCCACCACTGATGTTCATGCCTTTAGCTGCCTGGGCTCCAAGTTCTAGAATTCTGTCCCTAAACCTTGCCTCCTCTCTACCTCATTTCCCACCATTTAAAATACTCCTATCTGATTATCTGACGTAATGTCTTCTCGTGTGGTTCAGTGTCAAATTTTGTTTAATAACCGTCCAGTGATGCACCTTGGCACACTATTACATTAAAGGTGCTATATAAATACAAATTTCTGTTGTTGACATGTGCTAACTGGCAGGGCTATGGGATAAAATCTGCAGTGTGGGATTAAATGTTACAGCTCTTTCAAAGAGCCAGCATTGGCACGATGGACTGAATGGCCTACATCTGTGCTGTCAGATGCTACAATCCATCACTGATCTACACCGAAACTCCATTTGCCCACCTTTTCTCCATATTCCTTTGTACTCTTCTTTTTAAATAAATTTAGAATATCCAATTTTTTTTTGCAATTAAGGGCCAATTTAGCATGGCCAACTTTCTCAACTTTAAGGAATTCCGCAAGATCCCCTAACCATGTTGATATTTTTGGCAGATCTTCAGTTTTCCATTCTGAAAAATTCATCTCCGGGCGATCAATGTGGCAAAGGCCATCACATCGGCTCTTTTCCCTTCTATAACTCCGTGTATTTCCAACACTCCAACAAATGCCTCAAGAGGCCCATATAATATTTCTACCAAAACCCCACTAATCATGGACATGACTAGTGTGAACATGGTTAGCTGATGTGAACATGGTTAGCTGATCCTCCTTTACACCTCTCACATTTATCTTCTACCTATGTGAAGAATCTGCTCCTTCTTTCCTGCGTCATTGCCCTATGCACTATCTTGAATTGCATTAAACTCATCCGAGCATTGAAAATGCTGCCATGACCCTGTGTATAATTTAACTCCACAGTCCCCATTCCCATTCCATATCCATCTCTTTTGCCCATTTTTGTTTTATTTCTTTACTCTGTGTTTTCTTTGTGTCCAACAGCGTCGCCAATATCTGTGGGTATTTCTATTTATCTCGGTGAACCACAAGCCTTCCCATATATCGATCAAATGGCCACACAACCAGTTAGTTAGTTCAAAAGATGGCTTATTTACATACACAAGAGTTATCTCAACATGCAAACACAATATCTACTATGAGTTAAACTATACCTTTCAGCTCCAATAACCTATATTTCACTTCAGGGCGATCGGCACTGTGCAAATGGATAAGGCCTTTATCTGGATTTCACTTGGCTGGTTCAAAGAAAGTGGCTGTGTCTCTACTGGGCTCATCCGTCAGGTAGTGATCGTTGGTCTTGAACTTAGCTGGTTGTTCCTGCTACAATTGGGTTGGCACAGGCTGGATCCAAAAGAGACAAAACACATGCCTGCGCTCTCTTTTATCCCTCTGGGATTTTGTGTTTTGGGGTGGTCCTTAACCTTGGACCCAATAGTTCGACAGGGCTCTGATCACTCTCTTCAATTTCGGCCAATAAAGGGGCGGGTGCCTTGGTAGCTGGGCGGATCCTTAGCGGTCATTGACCTTGGCAGTTGCGCTTTCTGAGTAAGGGAAGTGGTGCCGATTAGTCGGTGGCTGTACCGGTTGCTTGATTGGAGTTCAATTCTCCTGGGAAAATGGGCCATTGAAATGTAAACGAGCGGGGGTTTCGATCAGGTCTGGTTACCTGTGTTTTAGATACACATAGGCTGTGTATCTGTCTGAGACCTGGGTTGGCCATAATTCCCATGACCCTTTGCAGGTGGCCATCTTAGATGGCTACAGTCCATTAGCCATCTATAATTGTTAGTAATTTTCCCATCTCCCAACTCATCTGGCAAGAGCAATTTATTAAGGAGGTTGTTATCTGGTAGTTGAGGAGAACAACTCCTTTTTCACCAAATTTTGGAATTGAAGATATTTAAACTTCTCCTTCTGCATTTTGTGGTTCTCCTTCAATTCCAGCAAATCTATCTTCTGCAAATATAAGGTATTTGGATAATTTTAGAAGAGATCATACAAATCTGAACCCCGGGGGGGAAGGGGATGAAATGAGAAGATGTTTCTCAGGGCAGGAAATGGATGCTCCACTGAAATTACAGGAAATGATGAATGCAATTGGCGCAATGCAGTCAGGGAAGGCACCTTTCCCAGGTGCATTTCCAATTGATTTTAATAAACGGTTTGCAACAGTATTGGTCCTACATCTCTTAAATATGTTTTCTGATTCTTTGACACAAGGGGAATTACCGACCACGCTTCCTCAGCCGTGGAATGCGAATCATACACACCCATCTCCTCATTAAGTACAGATAAGAACATAATAAGAATATAAGAACTAGGAGCAGGAGTAGGCCATCTGGCACTTCGAGCCTGCTCCGCCATTCAATGAGATCATGGCTGATCTTTTGTGGACTCAGCTCCACTTTCCCGCCCAAACACCATAACCCTTTATACCTTTATTCTTCAAAAAACAATCTATCTTTGTCTTTACATTTAATTAAGGAGCCTCAACTGCTTCACCAGGCAGGGAATTCCATAGATTCACAACCCTTTGGGTGAAGAAGTTCCTCCTAAACTCAGTCCTAAATCTGCTTCCCCTTATTTTGAGGCTATGCCCCCTAGTTCTGCTTTCACCCACCAGTGGAAACAACCTGCCCGCATCTAGCCTATGTATTCCCTTCATAATTTTATATTTCTATAAGATCCCCTGCATCCTTCTAAATTCCAACGAGTACAGTCTCAGTCTATCAACCTCTCCTCGTAATCCAACCCCCTCAATTCCGGGATTACCCTAGTGAATCTCCTCTGCACATGCTCCAGCGCCAGTACGTCCTTTCTCAGGTAAGGAGACCAAAACTGAACACAACACTTGAGGTGTGGCCTCACTAACAACCATATACAGTTGTAGCATAACTTCCCTAGTCTTAAATTTCAGCCCTCTAGCAATGAAGGACAAAACTCCATTCGTAAAACTTTGGTCTCAGGTTCTAACACTACAGCTGGAGGGTGTGTTCCAGATGTGACAATGGAAGATCAGACAGGTTTTGTGAAAGGTAGGCACTTGCCTAATTATATCAGGCGTCTATTAAATGTTATTATGGCACTTCCGGTGGCGGCGATGTTCGAGTGAGCCGCACATTCGGCGGGCTCTCACTCTGGCGGGACTTTAGGGGCTGATTCCCCGCGTTAGCGGGACCACGGAGCGGCAAAAAGGCGGCCACGAAAGTGCTGGAGAGAGGGCTGCAACCTATGGAACCGCGGGAGTCCAGGAAGCAGAGGAAGAGAGAGAGAAAGGGACAGAAGCAAGGAGCAGGAGAAACTGACCTGCAACTTAAGATGGCGGACGCATGGACCTCAGCAATCCAGCAGGCGCTGGATAACATGCTCCAGGTGATGAAAGGCAGTTTTGAGTCGCTGAAGCGGGACAGCTTGGACCCACTCCAGAAAGCGGTGGATCAGCTGAACCAGAGGCTGGATGCTCAAGATGCAAAAGTTAAGGAGCTGGGAGAGGCAGTGGAGGAGCAGGCGGATGCACAGACGATTGCGGCGTTAAAAATTGACGGGCTGAAGGAGCGGCAAAGAAGATTGCTGGACAGAGTGGAGGAGTTGGAGAATAGAGCCCGCAGGAACAATCTGAGGATCATCGGCCTCCCGGAGGGGGCTGAGGGAGCTGATGCCGCAGCGTTTGTAGCAGACCTGTTGATGCAGCTGATGGGGGCTGAAGCCTTTCTGCGACCACCGCAGCTGGAGGGGGCATACAGAGTGCAGGTGAGGCAGGGGCGGCCGGGGGGACCCCCCCATCCGATGGTGATCAGGTTCGTGGACAAGGAGCGGGTGCTGCGGTGGGCGAAGAGCGCCAGGAGCAGCACGTCGAACAACAGTGTTCTCCGCATATACCAGGACCTAAGCCAGGAGGTGGCTCGACGGCGAGCAGCCTTTAAACAAGTCATGGAGGTGCTGTTCAAGAAGCACGTGAAGTTTGGACTGCTGTTCCCGGCCCGTCTCTGGGTCACGCATCAGGGTCAACACCACTACTTCTCCGAGCCTGAAGAAGCGATGGACTTTGCGAGAGATCAGGGGCTCCAGGGTCCAAACTCCAGCAGGTTCCCCCCTTCGCCATGCCAAGGCGCAGGATGGAGAAGCTGACCTCGACCCCAGCAAGACCCACCTACGAGCAATCAGCGAGGCAAAGGCTAAAACATCTGCCAACACCCACCCCCGCCCGCATTTCCAGCTGGTCCAACACCCCGAATATGGCTTCTAGTGGACCAGGCTCCACGTCCACATGCAAAACCCCTGAGATGGTGCTGAACACCGTCCTCCAAAACCTTTCCAGTTTCGGGCAGAACAAAAACATATGTGCATAGTTGGCAGGGCCCCTCCCACATCACTCATAGACATCATCAGTTCAAACAGCTGGCTCAGCCTAGGCTTTATAAGGTACGCCCAGTACACTACTTCAGCTGTATCAGCCCCCAGCCTCACGCACAAAGGCAAGGCGTTTACCTTCCACAGCACCTTGCACCATACTCTCCTCCAGCACCACCCCCAACTCTTCCTCCCAAATCGCCTTAATCCCATGAACACATCCCTCCCCCAAAAACCTCCCATAAATCGCTGAGATGAAACCCCCCCCCACCCCCTGCTGACAGCACATCCTCCGGCAACAAGGAGGCAGGCGCTATCGGGAAGATCTTCCTCGCTGCATACACCTGAAATCTTCTTCCCAAACCTCGCGCCCAAATTTCCCTTCCAGAACCCTCTGCTCCTCAGCGCAATGGCCAAGGGCTCTATAGTCAAAATAAACAGAAGGGGGGACATCCCTGCATCGTACCCCAGTGCAAAGCAAAATACCCTGAGTTGATATTATTTGTCCGCTATATTATTGTATAGCAGCTGCATCCACGCCACATATTTCGGCCCAATCCCAAATTTCTCCAATACCACCATCAATTAACATCAGTCTAACCGATCAGATGGCTTCTCCGCATCCAACGTCACCACTACCTCAGTCTTCCTTTCCTCTGCCGGAGAAAGCACAACATTCAAGGACAACTGTCTTACCTATACAAACCCAGCCTGGTCCCCCCCCCCCCCCCCCAATCACCTTCAGAAGGCACCTCTCCAACATGAATGCCAACACCTTTCTCAATATCTTGCCGTCTACATTCAAGAGAGATATAGGCCTATATTACCCCATTCCACCAGGTCCTTGTCCAATCGTCTGTGGTGGCACCCCTGTCCATCGCATCCTCAAACATTCCCATCAACAGCACAGCCTATCCTTAAATCATTTATGAAATGTAACTGGGTACCTGTCAGGCCCCGCCCTCTCTGCCTGCATCCTCCCAATCGCCACCTTCACCTCCTCCAGCTCCTCCAAACCTGCCCCCTCCACCTCCCCCAACCTCGGGCACTCTAGCCCACACAAAACTTCCTCATCTCTCGCTCCTCCTCCAGTGGCGTTGGTTCATATAGAACTCCTCAAACACCTTATTAATCTGTTCCGGAGCCACCACCAACTCCCCCTTCTTGCCACGCACCCAACTATTTTCCTCGCTGCGGCCTCCCTACGGAGCTGACCTGCTAACATGCGCCCCGATTTCTCCCCGTTCTTAAACAGCCCCCTTGCTCTTCTCAACTGGCGCACTGCTTTCCCCTTGGACAATAGGTCAAACCTTGCCTCCAACTCCTTCCGCTGAGCCAGGAAACCTGGGTCCGGGTTCCCCCGCCTACCTCCCATCCACCGCCCAAATCTCTTCAATCAGTCGTTGCCATTCCTTCCTATCCACCTTAACCTTAAACAAAATCACCTTCCCCCTCGCCACCGCCTTGACAGGCCCCCAGACCACCAACCTTGAGACCTCCCCGTGCAACCAAATACTCCTCAATCATCTTTCCCTGTCACAGAAGCTGCAATCCACCAGTAACCCCACATCCATTCTCCACCCCGGCCGATGACTTGCCCCCTTCTCCAATAGCACATCCAATGTAGAGTGTTTTCTGAGATCACAATTGCAGAGTACTCCAACTTCTTATCCCTGGCTAACAGCGCCTTTCCCACCACAAAAAAGTCAATGCTCAAAAACACCTTGTGCGCTGGGGAGAAAAACAAATACTCCCGATCCCTTGGGTGTAAACATCTACACAGGACTGCTCCTCCCATCTCTCCCAAAAGCCCTGCCAACGCCACCCCCGCCCCCCCGGACTGGGTCAGCGAGTGCGGCTGGGACCTGTCCACCATTAGTTCCAGTGCTATGCCCCAGTCCCCCCCCCCTAATATCTGCTCATTGGTATCCAGATCTGGGATGGCACCTAACGCTCTCTTCACGAACTCCGCATCGTTGTAATTGGGGCCAGAAATGCTTACCAATGCCACCAATCTCCCTCCAATGCACCGTCACTAACACATACCCGCTCTCCTGGTCAGCCACCACCGTCTCCATCTGAAACCTCACCCTTTTGCCCACCAGGATCACCACCCCCCCCCCCCCCCCCCACCCCGGAGCCCTATCAAACCCCAAATGAAACATCTGACTCAACCACTCATTCCTACGATTCACATAGAACAGTACAGCACAGAACAGGCCCTTCAGCCCTCGATGTTGTGCCGAGCAATGATCACCCTACTTAACCCGCATACCCGTAACCCAACAATCCCCCCATTAACCTTACACTACGGGCAATTTAGCATGGCCAATCCACCTAATCCCGGACTGTGGGAGGAAACCGGAGCACCCGGAGGAAACCCACGCACACACGGGGAGGACGTGCAGACTCCACACAGACAGTGACCCAGCCGGGAATAGAACCTGGGACCCTGGAGCTGTGAAGCATTGATGCTAACCACCATGCTACCGTGAGGCCCCTCACCTGAGCCTTCATCCTCAAATGACTCTCCCGCAGCATCACCACGTCAGCTTTTTAAGTGCACAAAACTCCCGCTCGTTTCAGCGGTCCTCCAATCCCCTCACGTTCCACGTTACCATTCTGACCAGGAGTCTCTCACCACCAACCCTCCCCATCCCTTCTAACCTCCATCACCATTACCCCGGGCTCTGCCCATTCGGCCAGACCAGCCCCATTTTGTTTTTTTAACATCAACCCCCTCAAGAATCTCCCCCATCCACTCCTCTTGCAAACACCAGTATTGATCCACTGATCCCCCTCCCCCCCCACCATTCACACCTCCCAGGTCCATCAAAACCTGCTCAACCAGGCTCCAACAATCACGGCCACGCCCCTCGCCACGCTCACTAACCACCTACGTTTGCTAGTGCGGTGACCCCTGCCAGAGCCCCCTCCCCCATCCTCAGTAACACAGCCCCACATGCCCAAAACCCACCTCCCTTAAACCAGGAAGCAATACAGAACCACACCCATAAGGAAAAGAGAAAACTAAAACCCAAACATTTGTAAGCAAATACCTCCATTCACGAGGCAGGAAAAACAAAATCTCAATCAAATAGAAAACCCTCCATAAGAAAAACACTGTCCCTATCCCTACCAACCAAGTTCAAATCCCAACTCTCATCCCAGTCCCAGTCCTTCAGCCTTAACAAACGCCTCCGCAGCCTCCACCGTCTCAAAATAAAAATCCCTTGAATTGTGAGTCACTCGCAGCTTTGCACGACAGACCACTCCAAATCTCACTCCACTGCCATACAGTGCCACCTTCACCTGTCCAAAGGCCGCCCACCTTCTCGCCAGCTCTACCGTCAGGTCTTGGTGCATTCGTACACCAATGACTTCCCACTTCACATCTAGTCTCTGCCTTGCTCAGTTCGAAACCATCTCGATCACATGTTAGCTGTGAAAACAGACTATAACTGCCCTTGCTCGCTCATTCGCTTTACGCTTTGGCCTGAGTGACCGATGTGCCTTGTCCAAGTCGTAGTGGGATGGTTCCTCCCCTCCCCCATCAACTCCGCAAACATCTTCACAAATTACTCGGTGGGCCTCAGGCCCTCCACCCCCTCGGGCAAAACTCTGTGACCTCTTCTTCAGGTCCTCCACCTTAGCTGAATCGTTTGTTGATCTCCACCACCCTCCGCAGCTCCTCACACCCACCGAGGTGAACGTTGCTGTGCTGCAAAAAT
Source organism: Scyliorhinus canicula (assembly GCF_902713615.1). NCBI lineage: Eukaryota > Metazoa > Chordata > Chondrichthyes > Carcharhiniformes > Scyliorhinidae > Scyliorhinus > Scyliorhinus canicula. The sequence continues at coordinate 47,389,912 of NC_052164.1, read as the reverse complement.
GCCTCCTGCACCCCCTTCAACTTCTATCTTTCTTCCCTTACCTCGACCAATGTCTTCATCACTACTGCCTTTAATAGGGCAATCGCGTCCTCTACCCACTCTTTCAGGCAAGCCATCATCTCCCTCTGAAGCATCTCCATATGCTTGGCAAACAGCCTCTCAAGTTCCACCGACATCACATCAGTCGGAGTTTCCTCCGTGAGGGGAGCAGCCCTACGACGACTCAGCCCCTGCTATCTTTCTTGCTACAGGACTCTCAGCCTCACTCTTTGACGGACTTTCACTCACTCCCTTATTTCTAGCACCTTTCGTTTGGCACTTCGACCCTCCTCGTCTTCCTTATGACTTCCCACAAACTATCCATGAAACTGGGTATAAAAGTCCAAAAATCAGAGACTCTAGCAGGAGCCACACAACGTATGACCTCCACTTCATGCCGCCAACGGAAGTCTTCATTATTGTAGAAATCTAACCCATTGAAATGTACGGATAAGATTATGAGTATATTGAAAAAAGTTCGAACCTACTCGGGCAATGAATTGAACACACCAAAAAGTAAAATATTTCCAATAAATGCCCAGGGAGAGAAACAGATTTAAGTACCCTTCCATTTAACCAATAAGAAGTTCAGGTACTGAGGTATTCAGGTGGCTCATGACTGGGCACAATGTATAAATGGAATCTGATAGTCCAGGTGGGGGAGGTAAAAGAAGATTTTAAAAGGTGGCATATCCTTCCACTTTAATTAGCTGGGCGAGTACAACCGATCAAAGTGAACATCCTACCAACATTTTTATTTGTGTTTCAATCCCTCCCGATATTTCTATCCAAGATATTTTTCAGTAAAATGGTTATAATAATTTTTGATTTTATTTGGGCTAATAAAATTCCATGAATTCGTCACGTGTTTTTACAAAGGAATCGGCGGGTGGGAGGATTGGCGCTGCCCAATCTTTTATATTACTATTGGGCAGCTAATATAGAGAAGATCCGGCAATGGTGGAACAAGGAAGAAGCGGAATGGGTACAGCGAGAGAAAGCATCATGTAAGGGGGCTAGCTTGAAAGCTTTAGGCTGACCGTCTCACATTTACCCCAGGGAAGTTTACAGAAATCCAGTGATGGTATCCTCCTTAAACTTCCGGAGCCAATTGAGATGATATTTTGGTTTCCTCTGGGTGCTCAGGTTCCTCCCACAGTTCAGAGATGTGCAGGTTAGGTGGATTGGGTGCCATGCTAAATTGCTCCTTAGGTTGGGGTTGCAAGAATAGGATGGTGGATTGAGCCTAGGTATCAGAGATGTTCAGGAAAAGGTATTGATCATGGCTGGTGATTTTCAAATTAGCCATATTATTTTCAATGATTTTTTTAACATTTGTGTTTTCTGCTAATCACTAACTTTCATCTTCAGCATGGTCTGGTTTTAATCTACCGTGTAAGCAGGTCACCTGTGCTACTGGAATTGGTTTTGCTAATTTTTCTTCCCATTCATCAGTAAAGTTTCAGGTCCACATCACATACGGGCCTAATCCTGGTCGTGCCGATGCAGAGAAATCCTCAACTCAAGTCACTTGTTTCTCCACAGGGAAAAAAAAAAGAGGACAACTATTTCTGCAATGCCGATATTAGGAGTGTCAATTTACACAACGAGTCTAATCTGACATCCTGGCACTTGGCAACAATCAACAATAACATGCATCTATAAAGTACTTTTAACATCGTATAACAAACAGCACACGATGCTTCACAGGACATCAGACAATACTTTAGTAAAAGGTATCTGTGTATAGTGGGGTAGAAATTACTGCATATTTTGACCATTTTCGGTGTAGAACAGGCATAATATAAATTTCCAGGCAGCAAATTTGCATGGCAACAGATCAAATCTCATTTTTCGAAAACATATTGTTCTTCAACTGGTGAGGATGACACACAGAATGCAGAGGGACAGAAACAGGTTAGGTGAGTGGGTAAAACCTTGACACACGGAATATAATGCAGGAAAATGTGAAAACATGCCCCTTGATAGCAAGAATAAAGCAGCTGAATATTATTTAAATGGAGAAAGACTGCAGAAAACTACAGCAAAGAGTTTTCGAGATCCACGTGCATAAATCACAAAAAGCTAGCACGCAATTTCATCAGGTAATTGGGAAGTCAAATGGAATGTTGGTCTGTATTTCAAAGGGAATGGAATATAAAAATAAGGAAGTCAAGTCCTGCTAAAATTATACGAGGCACTATTTGGACCACACCTGGAAAAGTTATATCCCCCTTATCTAAGAACAGATACATTGGAGGCAGTCCAGCGAAGGTTCACCGGTTGATCCCAGAATGGAGGGATTTTCTTATGAGGAGAGGTTCAATACATTGGGCCCGTACCCTAAAATTGGAGTTCAGAAACATGAGAGGTGACCGTTGTCGTGTTATGTACTCTGGGATAACACAGGCTGCAACTGGATGCAGCTTTAACCAAAAGATACTCCAGACCTTGAAGGGCAGCACGGTAGCATTGTGGATAGCACAATTGCTTCACAGCTCCAGGGTGCCAGGTTCGATTCCGGCTTGGGTCACTGTCTGTGCGGAGTCTGCACATCCTCCCTGTGCGTGCGTGGGTTTCCTCCGGGTGCTCCGGTTTCCTCCCACAGTCCAAAGATGTGCAGGTTAGGTGGATTGGCCATGATAAATTGACCTCTGTGTCCAAAATTGCCCTTAGTGTTGGGTGGGGTTGCTGGGTTATGGGGATAGGGTGGAGGTGTTGACCTTGGGTAGGATGCTCTTTCCAAGCGTAGGTGCAGACTTGATGGGCCGAATGGCCTCCTTCTGCACTGTAAATTCTATGATAAACTATGATTGAAGTTAGTTCAATCTGATTTAATGAACCAGGAGCACAGTTAGCACAGTTATCCTGCCGGGGATAACACAGGTAAATCGTCATGGAACGGACTGAGGTAAACCACCTAGATTAAGCAGTCTCCTGTAGCATGTCGTGTTATGTACTCTGGGATAACACAGGCTGCAACTGGATGCAGCTTAAACCAAAAGATACATCAGCAATGTACTTGCCAGGCATGTACACTAAATCAAAGTCGTACTTTCTGAGTTTGAGGATGTCGTCAATGCCAGCCTGAAGATCCACATTGGAGGATGTTGTTGTGTAAACCCGCTGCACGAGGTTCAGCTACTTGCAGGCATGCGCGCCAAGTAGAGATGCCCAATCTGGCTTGACAATTTCAAAACGTAACCGTGCATGGGCGCTCCGGTTGGAGACGAGTAGATGGGAGGATCCCAGTGCTGTGATGGCATTTCCGTTGTAGTCCAGGGGCCTGCAAGCTGCTGGAAGGACCTTGGGGGGTTTCTTGATGTGTTTGAAATCTGCCTGTGAGAGGAGGTTGGCAGAAGCACCTGTGTCCAGCTTAAACTGGATGAAGCAGTGGTTGACCTGCATCACCGCACGCCATTCGTCCGCAGAATCCACCGCGAGGGTGGATTGAATTTGTGATGAGTTGGATGTGGCATATTCACATTTGGTAATGATGCCCACACAGTAGGCGGAATCCAGGCATTCTCCCTCTGGATCCGTTGTGCTGCCAGGATCAGAATCCTTTAATCGTTGTTGCACACTCTGAACGCGCCGTCGTCGGAATTGGGAATGCTGGCCTGACTGGTGGTAAATACCTACACAAGGCTGCTAAGGAGCCTGAATCTTCTCCATGGTGCCGGGATACATTCGCTGATCGTCACGGAACGGACTGAGGTAAACCCCCTAGATTAAGCAGTTTCCTGGTAGCATGTTGTGTTATGTACTCTGGGATAACACAGGCTGCAACTGGATGCAGCTTAAACCAAAAGATACTCCAGACCTTGAAGTTAGTTCAATCTGATGTATTGAACCAGTAGCACAGTTCTCTATGAGTTCGACTCCCTGCTAACCTAAATGTGGTTACTCTGTCTGACTGAACCAGACTAGCTCTTAGCCACGTGCTGGAGGTGTGATACGTAAATACACTCTGACTCACTCTGTAGATGTCCATCAGTGGCAAGAGATGGAGTGTGAGTGCCTCGTGCCTTTTATAGTGAGATACCACCCATGAGTGTCCTGCCAGCTCACTGGTCATGGTCGTGCCCTGTTCTCTGTGTTCATTAGCTTTATGTCTGTATATCATTACGTGCATGTCTGCATATCATGACAACCTTATGGAATTCTTAGGGAGCTTGACAAGGTAGATGCTGAGAGGATGTTTCCTCGTGGGACAGTCCAGGACCAGAGGGCGTATTCAAAGAGGAAGGGTTCACCCATTTAAGACAGAGATGAGGAGGAATTTCTTTTCTCTGACGTTAGTCAATCTGTGGAATTCATTACTGCAGAGGACTGTACAGGTTGTGTCATTAAGTATGTTCAAGGCGGAGGTAGACAGATTATTTTTAAATCAGTAAGCGAATTAATGGCCATGGGCTACAGCAGAAAAGTGGAGTGGAGAATCAGATCAGATCAACCATGATTTCATTTAATGGCGGAGCAGACTTAATGGGCCGAATAACCTACTTTTGCCCCTCTGTCTATGGTCTTCACTGTTTTTAGATGTACCTGGTGCTGCCTGCAATTAGTGTTGAATTAACCCCATGTCTGCGTGGGTTTCACTCCCCACAACCCAAAAGAAATCCAGGTTAGGTGGATTGGCCATGCTAAATTGCCCCTTAATCGGAAAATAAAATAATTGGGTATTCTAAATGTATTTTTTAAAAGTGTTGAATTAATTTCAATATGCAAAGAATAGTCCTATGCCTTGAAGAAAAAAAACAAGGCAGCACAGCTGGGTTATAGTTAACTTTATATTTCTGGGATCTGAATTCAAGCCCAGTCGGCACTGATAGCTCGCACCCATTAGCTGTATGGATCCTATGTGAAACAAATGCATCAGTCTCAACCAAATCCCAAGTGACACAAAACTGCCCCTAATGAAGCTCGACTTTGTAATCACAAAAAATGCAATCTTTGAGATAAACTCTCGTAGATATATTAGTTTCTACATAAAAATAGGTTCTCACAGCCACCTCAAGTACCTTGCACTGCACCTTAATTCAGAATGGTTGTGTAACCTAGAGAAATATATTTACATACCAAGTACCTTAATATGGTTTGATGTTAAATATTAATAAAAACAGCACACTTTCAACCGGAAAAAGGTAAACATACTACTATAAACCATAAACTTTCTAAGTGGACACGACTATGCAAGAAACCTTGAATTCCCCCACGATAAAGAAATACCATTTGTACAAAGCCATTTATACAAAGGGGAATACCAAGAACTATAATCCAGCATCTCAGCATGGGCTAAAGGATAGACAACCAAGGCAGGTTACATTCTGAAACCAACTTCACATGGTCTCCATTTAGTAAAGATTAATGCTCTGGAACATACCATTGCAACATTCATCCTCTGCTGTAGTGCTGGCCGTCAGCCATGTCACACAGTGCCCAAAATTGCTGAGTCACAAACATATGGATCATTATTATTTCATTCTCACAAACAGAACTGTATTTCTCGATTTATCCACAAGGTTTTTTATTCGTATGCCTGGGGAAACAGTTATAGTTTGATGTTGAATAATCAATTATCAGCGGCCCAGACTCGGTGCTAATGTTATTACTTCACAGCTCCTAATAAACCCAAAGAGACTAGCCAGCAGGGAAGATCTGCAAGTTAATTTTCTTTCTCTGCTCTGTCCCATGGCTCTCCACAAAATGTAGTATAGTCATCTGATGACTATGAATGCAGCAAAGTAATTCATTCCTAGATGTGCAAGAGCAGTTCAGGTGATCCTTCAATTTTATCTTCCTTCAAAAGTCTGTTCTCTTCTCAGCATTTCAATCAGAGAGCAAGAAAAGGGTAGACTGAATTCAAATTCTATATTTTTGCAGCATGGCACATTACAAATGCAGCTCAATATCCCACTGCATGAACTCAGCTCAATTTCATTCACCACCATCACACGTACATTTTTTATCACAAATAATGGAACTAAAGTGGTCAGAATGTAATATGTTAGATTCACCTAGCTTGGAAATGTTGTATTTTTTAAATTAACTTTTCCAAGTGATCAAAATTAAAATTTTAGCCACCAAATGTTGCTTTATAAAAGACATGTTGAATATTCGGACACCGGTTCATTCAAATTCAGTGGCTGTATGTATGATAATGTAACCATTTTTAGGTCAACAGCCATAGAACCCGTGCAGTGCTGAAGGTGGCCATTCAGCCCATTGAGTTTGCAATGAAAGAGCACCCTACCTAGGCCCACTCCCCTGCCCTATCTCCATAACTCCACCTAACTTGCGCATATCTGGACACTAAGGGGCTATTTTAGCAAGGCCAATCCTCCCAACCTGCACAACTTTGGACTATGGGAGGAAACCCAAAAACTTACGAGGAGAATGTGCAAACTCCACAGTGAGAGTTACCAAAGGCCGGATTAAATCCGGGTTCCTGACGCTGTGAGGAGCACTGCTAATCACTGTGCCACCGTGCTGCCCCCCTCTGAAGTCAGATATGAAACCAGAAACTCATCTATTTTTTAAGCTGAAAGAATAAAGCTATCCAATGTCAATTAGCCCAATTAAGGCACACCATTTGATTTTAATCTACCATTGTCAAATAAAGCAACATTATATAGAGTATTAGTTAGCAGGCATCTACAGTTAAGGAAGCAATTTAATACAGTAAGGTGAGGTTTTGGTTTTCATTGTGGCGAACTTCAAAAAATACTGAAATTTCCTATATGGAATCAAGCAAAACAATAGGAATATAAGGTGCACTCCAAACTATCTCCAAACTAGCAGATGACAAAGTCGGGTGGGAGGGTGAGCTGTGAGGAGTATGCAGAGATGCTTCAGCTTGATTTGGACAGGTTGAGTGAGTGGGCACATGCATGGCAGATGCAATATAATGTGGATAAATGTAAGGTTATTCGCGTTGGTAGTAAAAATAGGAATGCAGATTATTACTTAAATGGGTGTAAACTGAGAGAGGTGGACACTCAGCAAGGCCTTGGTGTCCTCGTCGATCAGATGCTAAAAGTAAGCGTGCAGGTACAGCAGGCAGTAAAGAAGGCAAATGGTATGCTGGCCTTCATAACTAGAGAATTTGAGTATAGGAATAGGGATGTTTTACTGTAATTTTATAGGGCATTGGTGAGGCCACACCTGGAGTATTGTGTGCAGTGTTGGTGTCCTTATCCAAGGAAGGATGTTCTTGCTCTGGAAGGAGTACAGCAAATGTTTACAAGGCTGACTCCTGGGATGGCGGGACTGTCAAATGAGGAGAGACTAAGTCAGTTAAGGATTATATTGATTGTAGTTTAGAAGAGTGAAAAGGGATCTCAAGAAACTTTTAAAATTCTGACAGGATAGATTCAGAAAGAATTTTCCCAATGGTGGAGCAGTCCAGAACTAGGGATCGTAGTTTGAAGATAAGGGGTAGACCTTTTTAGGACTGTGAGGAGAAATTTGTTTACCAGAAAATGGTGAAACTGTAGCATTCACTAACCAAGAAAGTAGTTGAGGCCAAAACGTTGTGTAATTTCGAGAAGATATAGCTTTTGGGGTTAAAGGGATCAAGGGATTTTGGGGGTACGACAGGTCAGGGTTTTGAACTTGATGGTCAGCCATGATCACAATGAATGATGGAGAAGGTCCGAAGGGCTGAATGGCCTCCTCCTGCTTCTATTTTCTATGTGATCAATAAAGTATTTCTTCCTTCTTTCTCAATCTCAAGACGATATGAGTCTAAAGAGTCCAAAGTTAATTTAGTATGGTGTAAACAGTGAGATAAATGTATGATGCTCGCTAAACTGCACTAGATTATGGTACAGGTCAGATTTTAAGGTGAAAAATGCCAAAGTATCGACAATTTTACGTGCAATTTCTTTTACATTTCCAACACAAAAAGGTATTTAAATGGGCTTCAAGGCTCCCCACCTCCTCTGTTATGATTGGACCATTTACAGATTCTCGGAACCCTCCATTATGATTGAACCATTTATGGTATCCTCTGATAATCAAAGCTTTACTTATCCTAGTACTTTGTAAGAATTAGAATCATAATGAAACAATAAAAATTTTATCCCATAGGACTTAATTTCTGTCTCTGAAGATTCCTAGCTTGGTTCACTGTCTGTGTGTAGTCTGCATGTTCTCCCTGTGTCCGCATTTGTTTCTTCTGGGTGCTCCGGTTTCCTCCCACAAGTCCCAAAAGACATGCTGTTAGGTAATTTGGACATTCTAAATTCTCCCTCTGTGTACCCGACCACCCACCCTGAAATAAGCAACACAAAGAACACCACAGTAGAGAGAGACCCGGGCTCTGAAGGATCTTTAAAGTAAAAGTAAGAGGATGGTCAAGCTCAGAGAATCTCCAAGAGAAAACTGGGAAGTTTCATTATATTAAATATATTTTATAAATACAAGTTGCTGTTGTAAACAGTTATGAGAATAACTTTAATGGGAATATATAAATAGCATGTATACCCAACTGAAATGTTAAATATTCTTTGAGCTTTTGGAGATGTTCAACACCATAGAAGATTCATTCATCAAAATGTTCAACAGTAGGCTATCAAAGATGCATAATATAGGCAACAAGATCAACTACGCTGAAAGCCAAGATGGCAATTTTAAACCAAAGGATAATTTAAGTTCATCTCAGCACGGTTCCATTTAATAAATGACAATATAGTGAACAAAGACTGCTTCAAGTAGTAAGAGACTGAAGCAATGGCATAGGACAGGGTCAATTCAGAAAGAAACATCGAGGATGATGAGAAGATTAGGACCTGCAATGTTACTTGAGTCCAGAAAACAGCGAATCCAACAGTCTTATCAGGACTAAGTCTAAAAGCAATGAAATTAGAATCTTCACCATTATTTTTGAAGCACCCAAGTCAGTTTAGGAATGAGACCATAGAGAATCAGCTGACCCATTTTGTGAAATAGCTTTTTAATAAATCTAATAGTGGATCGAAAAAAAGTTATGATTAAAGATGAGCCAATGATGTTGAATAATGGAGACTATTTGCAGAGGCAAAATTAAGAGTTTATGATTCAATTTCATTCAACAAAAGACTAGAAAAGTCTTCAAAATTAAGAGGTGAATTTAGTGAGGTAAGAATGTTTTGCCACAAAAAATTGAATGAAGGTAATTCATGAAAGTAAAGAACCACACCAGGTTAAATAGCAAATTTAAGGCAGTTCATGCCATTGCATGTCATAGGTGAAGAATCTATCTCACAAAAAATCTACACATACACATTGCTCGACAGAAATTGAAGCCAATGCTGGAGATATAATGACTATGTAAGAATGCAATCTTCTTGGGTTTATCCTTTGCAGGAAATGAAGGAGTATCAATGGAGGAGGATGGGGCAGTCAACTGCCTCAATTACAGCAGAGAGACTAAAGAGGGAAAGTAGGACCAACCCATCAGATAGAAACAAATAAATCTTATCTATTCATTTAAGACTAAAGCTATAGGAAGGTAGGAAATTCAAAGGAGAGAAGGTAATATGGCATTCAGGAATGCGACACATAACAACATGAAGGTGAGAAGATTGGAAGAAAGTGAACAAACTAAGCGTAGAACATGCCAGCAAATATAAGCACCACGGTAATGTAGTGGAAACAAAAGAATGTAACAGAGAGACCTCTTCAGCTCTGATGAAAAATCATTGACCTTCATAGATTATTGGGCAGCACGGTAGCATGGTGGTTAGCATAAATGCTTCACAGCTCCAGGGTCCCAGGTTCGATTCCCGGCTGGGTCACTGTCTGTGCGGAGTCTGCACGTCCTCCCCGTGTGTGCGTGGGTTTCCTCCGGGTGCTCCGGTTTCCTCCCACAGTCCAAAGATATGCGGGTTAGGTGGATTGGCCATGCTAAATTGCCCGTAGTGTCCTAAAAAGTAAGGTTAAGAAGGGGGGTTGTTGGGTTACGGGTATAGGGTGGATACGTGGGTTTGAGTAGGGTGATCATTGCTCGGCACAACAACGAGGGCCGAAGGGCCTGTTCTGTGCTGTACTGTTCTATGTTCTATTATTATAGAATTTACAGTGCAGGAGGCTATTCGGCCCATCGAGTCTGCACCTGCTCTCAGAATGAGCACCCTCTCTAAAACCACACCTCCATCCTATCCCCATAACCCAGTAACCCCATCTATCCTTTTTTAGACACCAAGGGCAATTTAGCATGGCCAATCCACCTAACCTGCACATCTTTGGACTGTGGCAGCACCCGGAGGAAACCCAGTGAGCAGCAGAGTAGGAGTGCCCAAAACTGATTGCGACTCAAGCTGTCCACCTGCTATTTTACACAGGAGCCTTTGCACCTTTCAGTTCTGGCTCCAGGGACGAAGAGTCAAGAGGCCAAGTGACAAGCGCTATTTCCAGTGAAGACATGTCCCCTTCTTTCATCGTGAACTGAAGGCATACCCCTTACATTCTCTCTTCTGTTCATTGACTTACACAGTTTTACTGGTCAAACTCAAAAACTGCACAACCTCCCACAATCCCCATCAATTTTCACCTCCTCCCTTTCACACCCCGACAAAGTCAAAGAACAAAGAAAATTACAGCACAGGAACAGGCCCTTCGGCCCTCCCAGCCTGCGCCGATTCAGATCCTTTATCTAAACCTGCCTCCTATTTTCCAAGGTCTACTTCCCTCTGTTCCTGCCCATTCATATACCTGTCTAGATGCTTCTTAAATGATGCTATCGTGCCCGCCTCTACCACCTCCGCTGGTAAAGCGTTCCAGGCACCCACCACCCTCTGCGTAAAAAACTTTCCACGCACATCTCCCTTAAACTTTCCCCCTCTAAACTTGAAATCGTGACCCCTTGTAACTGACACCCCCACTCTTGGGAAAAGCTTGTTGCTGTCCACCCTGTCCATATCTTTCATAATTTTCCCCTCAACCTCCGTCTTTCCAACGAAAACAATCCTAATCTACTCAACCTTTCTTCATAGCTAGCACCCTCCATACCAGGCAACATCATGGTGAACCTCCTCTGCACCCTCTCCAAGGCATCCACATCCTTCTGGTAATGTGGCGACCAGAACTGCACGCAGTATTCCAAATGTGGCCGAACCAAAGTCCTATACAACTGTAACATGACCTGCCAACTCTTGTACTCAATACCCCGTCCGATGAAGGCAAGCATGCTGTATGCCTTCTTGACCACTCTATCAACCTGCGTTGCCACCTTCAGGGTACAATGGACCTGAACTCCCAGATCTCTCTGCCATCAATTTTCCCCAATACACTTCCATTGACCATATAGTCCGCTCTTGAATTTGATCTTCCAAAATGCATCACCTCGCATTTGCCTGGATTGAACTCCATCTGCCATTTCTCTGCCCAACTCTCCAATCTATCTATATTTGTTGTATTCTCTGACAGTCCTCCTCGCTATCTGCAACTCCACCAATCTTAGTATCATCTGCAAACTTGCTAATCAGACCACCTATACCTTCCTCCAGGTCATTTATGTAGATCACAAACAACAGTGGTCCAAGCACGGATCCCTGTGGAACACCACTAGTCACCCTTCTCCATTTTGAGACTCTCCCTTCCACCACTACTCTCTGTCTCCTGTTGCCCAGCCAGTTCTTTATCCATCTAGCTAGTACACCCTGAACCCCATACGACTTCACTTTTTCCATCAACCTGCCATGGGAAACCTTATCAAACGCCTTACTAAAGTCCATGTATACGACATCTACAGCCCTTCCCTCATCAATTAACTTTGTCACTTCCTCAAAGAATTCTATTAGGTTTGTAAGACATGACCTTCCCTGCACAAAACCATGCTGCCTATCACTGATGTCTATTTTCTTCCAGATGTGAATAGATCCTATCCCTCAGTATCTTCTCCAACAGTTTGCCTACCACTGACGTCAAGCTCACAGGTCTATAATTCCCTGGATTATCCCTGCTACCCTTCTTAAACAAAGGGACAACATTAGCAATTCTCCAGTCCTCCGGGACCTCACCCATGCTCAAGGATGCTGCAAAGATATCTGTTAAGACCCCAGCTATTTTGACCCTTGCTTCCCTCAGTAACCTGGGATAGATCCCATCTGGTCCTGGGGACTTGTCCACCTTAATGTCTTTTAGAATACCCAAAACTTCCCCCTTCCGTATGACCACTTGACCGAGAGTATTTAAACATCCATCCCTAGCCTCAACATCCGTCTTGTCCCTCTCCTTTGTGAATACCGATGCAAAGTACTCATTAAGAATCTCACCCATTTCCTCTGAGTCCACGCATAAATTCCCTCTTTTGTCTTTAAATGGGCCAATCCTTTCTCTAGTTACCCTCTTGCTCCTTACATACGAATAAAATGCTTTGGGATTTTCCTTAACCCTGTTAGCCAAAGATATTTCATGACCCCTTTTAGCCCTCTTTATTGAGCGTTTGAGATTCATCCTACTTTCCCGATATTCCTCCAAAGCTTCCTCAGTTTTGAGTTGCCTCAATCCTATGTATGCTTCCATTTTCATCTTAGCTAGTCTCACAATTTCACCCGTCATCCATGGTTCCCTAATCTTGTCATTTCTAGCTTTCATTTTCACAGGAACATGTCTGTCCTGCACTCTAATCAACCTTTCCTTAAAAGACTTCCACATTTCGAATGTTGATTTACCCTTAAACAGCTGCTCCCAATCCACATTCCCTAGCTCCTGCCGAATTTTGTTATACTCTGCCTTTCCCCAATTTAGTACTCTTCCTTTCGGACCACTCTTGTCCTTGTCCATGAGTATTCTAAAACTCCCCTTTTCACCCCCTTTTCCTCTGACCTCCACACTAATGCTCACTGCCCCCTCAGCACCTAAATAAAGCAGGCAGTTAACACTGTCCCTCTCTCCTGGCCTGCTGAATATTTCCAGAATTCAATTTTCAGAGGAAGTGGACATGAACTGTTGAACTACCATGGTTCTATTGTTACTTAGTGGAAGGTACTTTCCAGAGAAACAACATCAAGGATATTATTCTAATTTAAGATGGACAAATTACCAGGATTTGATTTTACAATATTCTGGAAATAGAGTAACACATGTCACTTGAAAAAGGAAACGAGCATATGCCAAAAAATTATAGACCAGCTAATTTTATTTCCGTTATTGATAAACTACTAATAATGAAACTTCTGTGAAATTATTAAGCATTTGGAAAGACATGAATTAATGAAGGCCAGTCTGCACAAATGTCTGGAGAGGATTATTTGAAGTAACTGAAAATAAAGGAAATGCAGTAGCTTATGCAGATTTGGAAATTGTATTTGATAATGCATCATGTAAGAAACCTATAACAACATAATGGCACACAGAATTAAGGGAAATGGAGTCACGTGGATGAATAAAGTGAAGAGGACACAGGAAAGGCATAATGGGTTGAAAGATACCCTTTAAGGATTTGCACTTTTATACTGGAGTATGAAAACTTGATGAAGGACTATTACACAGATGGCAGTCCAGCAGGTCCACAATTGACCATGTTGCAATATTGCCATGTCTCTGGCACATGTTTTAAATGTCTGGCTCCAGGCAGTTCTGCATATATTTTCATTCGTATTTTTTAATAATTAAAAAAAAGAATAATTTACATCTTTGCAATGCTTTTCACAACACTGGGTGTCACAAAGCGCTTCACAATCAATGAAGTATTTGTGAAGTGAGGTCACTATGATAATGTAAGAAACACAGCAGCCAATAGGCACACAACTCCCACAGGCAGCAATCTGGGAACGACCAGATTATCTGTTTTCGAGATGTTGATTTAGGAATAAATATTAGCCAGGACACTGGGAATAGCTCCCGTACTCTTCTTCAAAAATATTACCGAGAGGCTCATTTTTGTGAACTCTGGCTCCGCTCGTCTTTTAATGTTACTTTATCCTAGTGTACATTGATAATTGTCTTTTTTTTTGCACTGTGTCCCAATAATCCTGATTGGGGTTTTGCAAAGAGGTGCAGGATCAGCTGGGGTGTGGGTTTTGGGGTGTGTTGGAGGCACTCGGGGTACTGATACCTGTATATCAAAATGTGCTAGGCTAGGTCTGGTGTTGTGGTTGTTATCCTGTTGCCCCCTGGGGCTTGGGATGTCCCATCCTGAAGGCACTTATTCGGGGCTTCCTGAAAGGCTAGATTTTTCTTTGGAGATTTTTGAATATCCTTGACGTTTGGACTCTTCTGTGCCCCTGGGCCTGGGGTTGAGCAGAGTCCTGGACTTGGATTGTTATCCTGTTGCCCCACTTGTAATGGGTCTCGTGTCCGAGGGGAGGTGGTTGCGGTATGTCATTGATGCCTCTAATGCTCGGGAGATGTATATTGGTGAGTGCCAAAACTGGCGCAAAACGTTTATCCTGAAGTCTCATGGTATTTGCGAGCAATCGCTGCGTGGGAAGCTCTGCACCATTTTACCATGTTTTTATGGCGCTACTCGGTTTCGCCCTTCTTCTTAGGCGGGGCTTATAGAGGCACCAAGTTGTGGCTGATGACTGCACTCAACCATTTATCCTATTCCCCCTCTGAATTCATGTATATTGATACGTTTTCTTTCTTGCTGTGCTGTACCATTCCTGTGGTTTTGTTGCATTGTTAGTTAAAATGTAAAACTTCAATAAATATACTTTTAAACAAATACTATGGGATATTTTACATCCTCTCTGTTAAATATCTTATTAGAAAGACAGCACCTTTGACGAGTGAGGAGTGCTGTGCTGCAGTGCCAGCCCTGGAGTGGGACTTGAACCAAGAACACCTTGTGACTCAAAAGAGGTGAGCACTGGGGCATCTGTCCATGGAATATGAAGCAAACATGTAGCACAACGGCAATGTTTTGTTTTATTAATGGTATACTTTTGGAAAGAAGATGGTAGGTATAAATATAGTTGTGGTACTGACCTACATGAACAAAATAGACTTACAAACCATAATTATGTCATGATGCACAGAAATACCACTTGAAGATCACCTTTTTTCTGCTCAGTGCCTCCCAAATGTGCAGAATAGCATAGACACAGCTGGAATCTTCATTCTGGTGTAAACCCAAGTGAACTTCGGCTGCTGGAGGTTTGCAGATCTCAGGAAGTTTTAAGCTATCAGGCTTTTGCTGTAGGGCTCAGCACCAGTTTTCTAATCTCATTTTAAAATTACCAATTAAGGGACAAATTAGTGTGGCCAATCCACATATCCTGCACATCTTTCGGGTTGTGGGGATGAGACCTACGCAGACAGGGGGAGAATATGCAAACTCCACACGGACAGTGATCTGGGGCCAGGATCGAACCCAGGTCCTCGGCACCGTGAGGGAGTAGTGCTAACAACTGCACCATCGTGCTGCCCCAGTTTCCAAATTTAGAGTTGACAGTTTCTGTATCTTTCTACCATTCACTCTCATCAAGCGCAACAAGATCCAGCAGAAATAATGGTAAATTTATTTATTCCAAAATATAACTGGTCAAAGAACTGGCTGAAGCAGTGCTACACAGACCCATCTGTGTCATTTAGTTATGATGCAACTTAATGATATCTTATTTATAGAAATCATTAAATGAGTTAAGATTTACAGTATTATTAAAGATAATTAAGCATTGCAATATTACAGTAGTGTGAAGTCGGACAGAGATAAAAGCATTTAGTTTCAGGCTTTCGTCAAGATATTTCCTCCAGGTTTAACAATAAGTCACAGTTAATTAGAGTATATTTAATTAGTAATTTTTATGGAAGGATTTTAATGCAACGCAAATCTCCATGAAAGCTTGCAAAAGCTTCTCATGTTGCTTATTTGGAGTTGCTCCATTCTAAGTTCAGAGATTTTCATTGTCATGCATATAACACATGCACATCATACGTATCTACTCAGGAACTGAATAACTAACCTGGCTGCCTCATGGCTGTTCCTTCATTTAATTTGCCGTTCCAGTGCTGTTAATTTCACCCAATTAGTCATCAACAGCAAAAGAAGTTAAGAAAATGGATCAGTTATGTTACTGATGATACTGTGCTGCTTCATCTTTGCAAGAAAAACTGAATTGTGTCCGTTAAAGGCCCCAGCGTGAAAAGCTGATCTGATCATGTCACCATTGTAAACTGCAAAAAGCTAGTTATTATGACTGATATCTCCTTTAATTCTTCTCACAATGCAAATTTGCAGTCTCTGACTTCCTACAACCAGTTAAGGGATGGATGGCTGCAGTATTGACCTGCTTAACACTTGAACTCAGAAGATATTCCATTATCTTATTTCCCTGCTTCCCATTTCCTCCTCTACAAGCAGCAGGAAAAGACTGCCAAGAAAAAAATTGGAAACATGCTTCATGTAGCCAGAAATACTGACTCTCATCAGCAATATCTTAAAAGTTAAAGGGAATTTAGTTCAGGGGTGAATGCAATGAATACATTGCCCCCATGTCGACCACGTCAGGTTTGGCCTTTGTTAAGGTAATTGGATTTATAGAGATCTCTGGTGAATGGTTATTCACATGCATTTCAGCAGAAACGACAGATAGTAAAGAGATTCAGTCAGAAATGCAGCTTCTCCAGAACAATCTGAATACTAGAATTTATTTCTTTTTTCGAAGGGCCTTTGTTTTTTTTCTGCCTCCACTCACTTGTGTCATCTTTTAACAAATATTCATTTGATTGGGATAGAAAAGAAGGCTAAACATTATCTGTAATTTCCAAATAAATTCTATGTCATCAGTGTCACACACATTCAGTGACAGAATCCTCATGTTCCTATTTTTACATGTCATAGCTCTATAAATGTGATAATGTTTTTAAAACAGCAGTTCTGATGTAGGGACTTATTGAGATAATTTATTTTACTTGCAATTCCATTAAAATCCCCTGCCATGCAATCACAGAATGATTACAGCACAGAAAGGAGGCCAATTGGCCCATCATGTCTGTGCTGATTCTCCGAAGGAACGATTCACCGAGTGCCATTCCTGGCCTCGTCCCCACACATTCTTCCTTTCAGATAGTAATCAACTTCCCTCTTTAAATGATCCTCATGCCTTCATTGTTTCTATTGACAACCACATTAATGGTTGAGATTACAATCAGATCAGCCATGATCTATTAAATGGTAGAGAAGGCTCAAGGGGCCTAATCCTGCTCCCAATTAGTTTGTGTGAGCATGTTTATCTGATGTCAAACCTACGCCACCTTGATGTCGGTCCATCCATCAGTAGGAACAGTTTTCCCCTATCAATTCAGACCATTCATGATTTTGAATGCCTCTATCAAATCTCCTCTCCACTTACTCTTCTCCAAGGAAAATGGCCCTAACTTCTACTGAGGCCCTGGGTTTTCTATACAAATTTGACATGACCTCCTAACTTTTGTGTTAACTTTTGGGCAGCACGGTAGCACAGTGGTTAGAACTGTGGCTTCACAGCGCCAGGGTACCAGGTTCAATTCCCCGCTGGGTCACTGTCTGTGTGGAGTCTGCATGTCCTCCCCATGTCTGCGTGGGTTTCCTCCTGGCGCTCTGGTTTCCTCCCACAGTCCAAAGACGTGCAGTTAGGTGGATTGGACGTGATAAATTGCCCTTAGTGTCCAAAATGGTTAGGAGGGGTTTTTGGGTTACGGGGATAGGGTGGAAGTGAAGGCTTAAGTGGTTGGTGCAGACTCGATGGGCCAAATGGCCTCCTTCTGCACTGTATGTATGTATGTATGTATGTATGTATGTATGTATGTATGTGTTCTATGCCCCTATTAAAGCCAAGAGTGCTGTATACTTTATTAACTGCACTCTCAGCTTGTCCAGTCACCCCAATGACTTATGTACACGTAAACCCAGGGTTTTTACAGAAACATACAAAATTATGAAGGGAATAGATGAGATAAAAGCAGGGAGGTTGTTTCCACTGGCAGGTGAAAATACAACTAGAGGGCACAGCCTCAAAATAAGGGGGAGCAGATTTAGGACCGAGTTGAGGAGGAATTTCTTCACCCAAAAGGTTATCTGTGAAATCCCTGCCTAGTGAAGCAGTTGAGGCTACCTCATTGAATGTTTTTAAGGCAAAGATAGATTTTTGAACAGTAAACAGTAAATTGAACAGTATGGTGAGCAGGCAGGAAAATGGTGCCAAGTCCACAAAAAGATCAGCCATGATCTTACTGAATGGCAGAGCAGGCTCAGGGGCCAGAAGCCTACTCTTGCTCCTAGTTCTTATGTTCTTATTATGTTCGTATGTTCCCCAGCTCCTGTACTCTATTTTAAATTGTACCCTTTTTAAAAATAATTGTTTCTTCGCGTTCTTCCTGCCAAGCGAATACTCTCTACATTAAGTTTCATATGCCACTTGCTCATTCATTCCACCAACCTATGTTCTTTTGAAGTTCAACATCATCTTCCTCAGTTCACAATACTCCCAAGTTTTGTAACATTTTCAAATTTTGAAACTGTGCTCAGTACAGGAAGAGCAAACTGGTTCATACAGACTACACTGTCCGTATAAACTGGTTCATACAGACTAGGCTGTCTCTCCGATCATAGAACATAGAACGATACAGCGCAGTACAGGCCCTTCGGCCCTCGATGTTGCACCGACATGGAAAAAACTAAAGGCCATCTAACCTACACTCTGCCCTTATCATCCATATGCTTATCCAATAAACTTTTAAATGCCCTCAATGTTGGCGAGTTCACTACTGTTTCAGGTAGGGCATTCCACGGCCTCACCACTCTTTGCGTAAAAAACCCACCTCTGACCTCTGTCCTATATCTATTACCCCTCAATTTAAGGCTATGTCCCCTCGTGCTAGCCACCTCCATCCGCGGGAGAAGGCTCTCGCTGTCCACCCTATCTAACCCTCTGATCATTTTGTATGCCTCTATTAAGTCACCTCTTAACCTTCTTCTCTCTAACGAAAACAACCTCAAGTCCATCAGCCTTTCCTCATAAGATTTTCCCTCCATACCAGGCAACATCCTGGTAAATCTCCTCTGCACCCGTTCCAAAGCTTCCACGTCCTTCCTATAATGAGGCGACCAGAACTGTACGCAATACTCCAAATGCGGCCGTACTAGAGTTTTGTACAACTGCAACATGACCTCATGGCTCCGGAACTCAATCCCTCTACCAATAAAGACCATCACACCATAGGCCTTCTTCACAACCCTATCAACCTGGGTGGCAACTTTCAGGGATCTATGTACAATGACACCGAGATCCCTCTGCTCATCCACACTACCAAGAATTTTACCATTAGCCAAATATTCCTCATTCCTGTTATTCTTTCCAAAGTGAATCACCTCACACTTCTCCACATTAAACTCCATTTGCCACCTCTCAGCCCAGCTCTGCAACTTATCTATGTCCCTCTGTAACCTGCAACATCCTTCCGCACTGTCTACAACTCCACCGACTTTAGTGTCGTCTGCAAATTTACTCACCCATCCTTCTGCGCCCTCCTCTAGGTCATTTATAAAAATGAACAAACAGCAACGGCCCTCCTCTAGGTCATTTATAAAAATGAACAAACAGCAACGGCCCCAGAACAGATCCTTGTGGTACGCCACTCGTAACTGAACTCCATTCTGAACATTTCCCATCAACCACCACTCTCTGTCTTCTTTCAACTAGCCAATTTCTGATCCACATCTCTAAATCACCCTCAATCCCCAGCCTCCGTATTTTCTGTAATAGCCGACCGTGGGGAACCTTATCAAACGCTTTACAGAAACTGATTATTTTTTTACAAATGTTTTATTTTGTTTTATTGTGCATGTACTGTGGCCTCAGACCTGCCCAAAGTCCTGCTGTGTATTCCTTAATGTCAAGCTTTACTCCCCTGTGCTGTTTTGGGGACGTGCCTTCAATGTATTCACTGTGTGGAAGGCACCACTTTGCATTTATGCCTACTTTGTGCTGGTGCAAATCAGATCAATTTAACCGGTAACTTCACTGGGATGTGACTGGTACTCACTCAACACCAATAGGAATGCATAAGGATAGAGTTCGACTGAGTCACACTGGGTGGGGCTGGTGTATTTGACCTCTTGCTGTGCTGGTTGGGGCGCGGAGAGTTGGTAGTAATCAGTAGTTTGTCCGTCCAACTTAAGTTTGTAAATATGTACTGTTAATAAAATACAATGACAATTGAAAATAATAAAAAAAAAAAAAAAAAAAAAATTTTTAAAAAGTACAGGAAGAGCAAGGATCCTAACATTGACACCTGGGGATCTGCACTACAATTCTTCCTCTGGTCTAAAACACCCATTAACCACTACTTTGTTTCCTGTCACTCAGTCAATTTCATATCCATGTTGCTTTGTCCTTTTTATTCCACAAGTCATATCTATTGTGTGGCACATGCGTTTTGTCAATCCATGCACACCACATCAACAGCATTTCTTTCATCAACCCTCTGTTACCTCACCAAAAAACATTATTTTCCCATAGCAAATCCTTGCAGTCTTTCCTCAATTGACCCATATTCGCCTAAGTGATTAATTTTGTCCTGAATTGTCATCTCTGGAAGCTTCCCCACCACGGAGGTTAAAATGACTGGCCTGCAGTCACTTTATACCCTTTTTTGAATAAGGGTGCAATATTTACAATTCTGAAGTCCTCTGGCACCACCAGTCTTAAGAAAGACTGGAAACGTATGGCCGGTGTTCCACAGTCTCTACTTTTGCTTCCTTCAGTATCTTACCCTGCCCTGTTACCTTAACAACAGCCTATCCAATACTTCCTCCACATCAATTTTAAACTCTTTGAATTGCCTCCTCTTTCACCTTTCATCATGGCCACCATCTTCCTTGGTAAAGCCAGATACTAGGTGTTAATTTTATATCTCACCATACCCCCTCCCTCCATGCATAAAATTCCTTTTTAATCCCTTATTGGCCTCTTTCCTCCTTTTACCAGCTTTTTGCTATTTATGTGCCGAGAAAATGCTTTGGGATTCCATTTTATGTTAGCTGCCAGTCTCTTTTCATACTCCCGCTTTTTAATATTTAAAAAATTTCCTTCTTCACTTCTCCTCTGAACCTTCTATATTCAGGCTGGTTCACCACTATATTATGCACCCGACAAGTTAAAAGCCTACCCTTTTTCATCTTAACCTCTACACCTATAGCCATCCAAGAAGCTCTGGATTGATTTGCCCTATCGTTTCCCTTTTATGAGACGATTCCTTGACTGTGTCCAAACTCTGCCCCTTTAAAAGCAGTCCATTGTTCAGTTATTGTTTTTCCCACCAACCTTTGATTCCAATTTTACTAACCCAGATCCATTCTTACCCCATTAAAGTTGGCTTTAATTGTCTCTCAGATAATTATTTTTCTTGGATTGTTCCTCGTCGTTTTCAAAAGGGAACTAAACTTTGCGATGCAATGGTCACTGGAAAGAGTAGAAATTACAACAAAAATATTAGTGGGCAAATGTTGCACGTGCTTGTATGATATTTCTTTGCTATTTTGAAGGGTCTTTATTTAGAATAAACCTATTAACACTTGCGCTAAAATAACAGACACAGCAATCAATGTCAAACAATTGCATTGAGTGTTTATTCAATAATTCTGTAACTGTAATCTCCAGCTAGTCTGAGGATACTAATTCCATCCCATCATATTGGTCAAGGGATGCAAACTAACCTGAGTAGTTGGCATCAAGGATGTGGTCTAGTTCAGATCGAACCATCACCAATTATAAAGTGAAAGTATTTCCAAGATTATTTCATTTGCATGTAGAGGATATTTTTCAGTTTAATTTCAGTGCAATCTAATTTTTTCCATGCTTCGCATGTCGACTGTTGATTGCTGCTATTACTTACTTCCCAAGTCCCTGTTGCTCGATTTCCATGGAAATTGCACTTAATGATGGTTTAGCATTTTAAAACAAAAGCCAATCTTTTCTATCCTTCCTTTCCCTCAGCAGCTGTATCCTCACTGTTGCTCAATTCACATGGAGCTTCGTGGAATGCAAGCAAGACAGAACTAGTCCAGCATTCCCTATACTCTAAAACTGGTCTTATTCCAGTGCTTTGGGTAGATTGGCTTCAGACTTTTGGACTTTTTTTTTTTACTTTTATAAATGTTTTTTTATTGAGTTTTCATATTTTATATATGACAAATTACAAGTTATTAGAGAGAGAGAAAAAAAAAAGGAAAACGCAAAAATTTAACATGAATATTTACAGGTCAGCATCTTCATAACAATAATTGTGGCCGCCCCCTTTAGCCAGCATACATATTTTACATTCCCCAATATGGCCGAGGCACATGTTTATAGGCATTTATTTATAGTTTGGTTTTGGGCCTTGGCTTGCCATCAAACCCCCATACCGAGCCGGTAGCCCCCCCCCGCCCCCCCCCCCCTCCCCCCGGCTACCTTCCCCCGATTCCCGTCCATTTTCCCCTGGTTCTTGGCCACCCGACTATTCTTCCTCATGTACGTTGGCCACAAACAGGTCCCGGAACAGTTGCATGAATGGCTCCCACGTTCTGTGGAAGCCGTCGTCCGACCCTCGGATGGCAAATTTGATTTTTTCCATTTGGAGAGATTCCGAGAGGTCGGACAGCCAGTCTGCAGCTCTGGGTGGTGCTGCTGACCGCCAGCCAAACAGGATTCTACGGCGGGCAATCAGGGAGGCAAAGGCAAGGGCATCCGCCCTCCTCCCCAGGAATAGATCTGGCTGGTCTGAAACCCCGAAGACCGCCACTATCGGGCATGGCTCCACCCTCACCCCCACCACTTTGGACATAGCCTCGAAGAAGGCTGTCCAGTACTCCACAAGTCTGGGGCAAGACCAGAACATGTGGGCGTGGTTGGCCGGGCCTCTTTGGCACCGCTCACATTTGTCCTCCACCTCCGGGAAGAACCTACTCATACGGTTTCTCGTTAAGTGGGCTCTATGGACTTTTGGACTTTAATGCAACATTATTTTCCAGTATCACTTGCAGCAAGAGGAGGGGGGAGTGGATATTTGCAGTGGAGCCAGGTGAAAGAGAAAGACAGAAACAAATGAGGCTAGAATTCTGTTATCTATCCACTGTAAGTACTCTTGGTCATTGCCCGAAGTTGACAGCAGCAATGCACTATTTGCATTTGTCAAGAATTTGTCTGACAATAACATTCATTTTATTGTTGTTTTATAATACTCTTTCCCAAATCCTCAGAACAGCTTTACCTTCTAAAAGACAGTGCAAACAGAAAACAATTGTTCGGTGGTGGGTAGAAATGCAGCTGATTTTGGAAAATTAATAAACTGAACTCCAAGTTCTTTGAAGCTCAATGGACAAGCAATGACAGGAACTCTCGGGGCCAAACAGATCCAAGATTTCATGGGGCAAAGAGGCAGACAGATTTCCAAGCTGCCTCAAAAGCAGGAATAAGGCAAATGCAATAATATTATAAAGTCATTGGGTCACTGGAGGATTTTGTTTCTAATTTTGTAACAAATTAAGTAAACTGGCTCATTATCCTGGATTTACAAGTAACTGATTTGCAGGGAATTCTCCCTTCTTCTGTAAATCCAGTAAAGATATTAAGTGGGACTTCCAAAAAGAAATCCTCATTTCAGAAAAGGTAGATTTTATCCAGTTCAGTGCTGCTTTAGTGTTTATGATATCTCCTAGTTAAGATCTGGTTTTCTTTCAAAGAACGAAGTTGCACTTCAATAACACCTTTCACGCCAAGAGGACACCAATGCAGTTTATGGTCAATCACTTGTTCAAATACCTTAAATGAGACTTAAACCCATATCCTTCTGATTCTGGCAAAAGTGCAAAGCAAAGCTGACATTCCTACCAAACAAATTGGACATCATTCAGTGTTCAACAGTGTTTGCAATCATTTGCCATCACCTGTGTTCAAAAGTTATGTTAGTCTTCATTTGACATCAAATGGTGATCAAATTACATTAGTGATCAACAGACATGAAATTAAATAATACAAAGCTGAAACAACCAAATTTGTGATAATCTAGCATCATTTATGTGTTTAGAAGACATTGCATGGACAATAAAAGCAATCACAGAGCTTGTTCCTGAGGAAAGACTAAAATCCTAATGACCATGAAACAACTGATTTCAGACCTGAGACTTTTCCAAGTTCTAGCTGCGGGAGGCAATATTGTCACTGGACTATTAAGCCAGCGACCCAGGGTAATGCTCTAGGGACTCGAGTTCGATTTCCACCACAGCAGATGGTGAAATTTGAATTCAATAAAAATCTGGGATTAAAATTCTAAAGATGTCCATGAATCCATTGTCAATGGTCATAAAATCCCATCTGGCTCACTAATGTCTATTAGGGAAGGGAATCTGCCATCCTTACGTCGTCTGGTCTACATGTGACTCAACATCCACAGCAATGTAGTTGTGACTTAAATGCTCTCTGAAATAGTCTAACATCTCAGTTCAAGGGCAATTAAGAATGGACAATAAATGCTAGCCCAGCCATATCCCACGAATGAATAAGGGGGGGGAACTGATGGGAGCATACACATGCATAGGACCAGTGCACAAATCACTGCAGTGATTATTATAGCAGCAGTACAATGATCTCAAAGAACAGTGCATTAACCAAATTTGTACAAATATTTAAAACTCAATTTCATTGGTGCCTTAACATATACATTTGTGATCCACTATACAGCTTAGCATGATCAGCCGTCTATCATCGAGTCTATACCAACCGCATTCCTGCACCCCCTGTTTACTTTATACTCTCTCCTCCTGATTGGGCGTGTTTTATTAATGACACTATTTGTGGGGCATTGATTGTCTCCATTTTCTTGTTCAAAAATTTGCAAAAATTACTTAAGTGACGATTTTAATTGAGATTCACACATGTTGAAATGTGTACCTGACCTTTATTGGTTCAAAAATAAATTCGGTATTTAGGTGATATATTTGCAATATTCCATATCACCAAAACAATGAAAAGATTATCTGACTATCTCAATTGTAATGATGTGGAGATGCCGGCGTTGGACTGGGGTGAGCACAGTAAGAAGTCTTACAACACCAGGTTAAAATCCAACAGGTTTGTTTCAAACACAAGCTTTCGGAACGCTGCTCCTTCCTCAGGTGAATTCTCCATTCACCTGAGGAAGGAGCTGCGCTCCGAAAGCTCGTGTTTGAAACAAACCTGTTGAACTTTAACCTGGTGTTGTAAGACTTCTTACTATCTCAATTGTAGACTTGCTTTACCTTATTCCATTATTATTTATGATAACCCTGTACCCACCAGGCACTTTGCAAATTTCTCTGGGCTGAAAAGCCTGGTCAACCAGATGCATCAACTCCCTGTTCCACCAAAACTCAACCCCAGGTTGCAGCAAATCCCGACCACCCCACCCCCGCAACCTGGATTGCATCAGTTTTCATTACCACGCTCCCAAAAAACCGCAGCAGGTTTTTCCTGGTCAATGAGGAGTGCAAAGGGTGGGCCAGCAACCAGAAGCAAAGGAAGATTGGGGCACAGTGGTCATGGCAGGGAGACCAGGTATGCTGTGTCGACCTGAGAATGTGGGGCTGGAGACTGAGTGGGGCCAGGTCAGGCAGGGCTGACACTCAGGGCGAGGGGGGGGGGGGGGGGGGGGGGGGGAGAGAAGAGAAGAGAGAGAAAAGCACATCGAGTCAGGCATACAGATTCATGCAGGCACATTTCTGGCAGGACTGAAGGGGAGTGGTCCTAGCCATTCCAAGGCTTGGGTGGTCCTGAGGTGAAAGTGAACCACATGCTACTCTGTCAGTCTTGCCAGTACAGCTCAACAACGCCACCACACACACACACATCCAGCAAAGAGTCTCTTATTATTCTCCCAAAGTTGATCACCCTGGCCGAGTTGGCAACAGTGGCATGGGTGACAGCAGCATTAAGAGTGGCAAACCTGGAGACAGCAGCGTAACTGGCTACAGCATTGGCAGTGGAGGTGCTGATGGCACAGCAAGAAAATGATCACAAGGCAAGAGTAAATGACTTTGTAATTGTTTTGAGTACAATTGACACAAAATTGATGTCAACATTTTCTGGTAAGAAAATCAAATACATGTTCATAGTCTTCAGATCAATAGCATTAGGTTTCCAGAACATTTTAAACTTCTGGAATGTTGTTCTGTAGTCGAGACAGAGCAGCACAGCTGAAACTCAGTGCTCTACACACAAAAGAAAAAAGGCACAAGAGGCAAAAAAAAGTGAATAAGACAACAAGCAAAAAATTTAGACAAGGAAAGCAGAAATTGCAGTTCAAGAGATAAGTTTTCTTTCGTGTTTTGAAGGCAAGCATGAGTAGCTTAGTAAAGTGGTTTGGGAAAGAACAGGGAAATAGTAAATAGACCTTCAGGCTTCAGTGATGCGGTGGAAGGAGTAGGAAATAAGGAGTGTAATTTGTGTAAATTTTGTGTAAATAGAGCAGAGAGTGAAAGTAAGGGCTGATAGCTGAAGATACTTCAGAAACTGGGTTGAGACTATTAGGAATCTGAAAATGAGGATAACGATCTTTCAGCTGATTCACAGTTAGGTTTGCAGAGATTGAATTGCAGTATCTGAAAGGAAGCACATTGGAAAAGTTAATCTTCAAGATAATGAAAGAATTGATCAGGATTTTGACGACTAAGGGAGACAGAAGGCAAAGTTTCAGTCATAAAACCATAATCAGCCTTGACAATAGAGGGGAGATATTTATGAGCACATAGCTTGCAATGAAGAACAGCTTTGCGTCACTTTTGGTCTCCAGGATATTCTTGAGCTAAATATTAACTGTTATGCCTTGATATTTTTGCCTGCCTTGATTATACTTTTGTTTTCTTGTGATGTTAGAACTAGTAACTTAACCCACAAGGGTTTGCATAGAATATTTTTTATCAGAAAGCCAAGAGATTGAATAGGGCCCTGTCAACATCCTGGCTGCAATACCAAAGACTGCGCTCCAGAACTAGCTGCACCCCATATCAAGCTGTTCCAGTACAACTACAACACTGACATTTCGCCAACAATTTTAAAAATTGCCCAAGTATGCCCTGTACACAAAAAGCAGGATACATCCAATCCAGCAAATCACACCCCTGTCAGGCTACACTTGATTGTCAGCTAGGTGTATTGGTACAAGGAATGCAGAAAGTTAGCATGCAGCAAGCAATTATGAAGACAAAGATATATTTGCCTTTATTGTAATGGGATTGGAGCACAAAAATAAAAAAGTCTTACTGTCGTCCAGGGTTTTGGGCAAACCACATCTGGAGTAGTGAGAGAGGTTTTGGTCTCCACATTTAAGAAAGGATATACTTGCATTGGAGGGTGGTACAGTGAATGTTCACCAGATTGGCTCCTATGGTGAGGTTGAGTAAATTAGGCTTATATTCTCTGGAGTTTAGAAGAATGACAGGCGATTGCATTGACACCTACAAAATTCTGAAGGGGCTTGATGAGACGGACGCTGAAAGGTTGTCTCTATTGGTGAGGGAATCGAAAACATAGGGGCAGTCTCAGGGTTACAGGCTGATCACTTCGGATTGAGGTGTGGATAAATGTCTTAAAAG
The DNA here is from genome assembly GCF_902713615.1 of Scyliorhinus canicula. NCBI lineage: Eukaryota > Metazoa > Chordata > Chondrichthyes > Carcharhiniformes > Scyliorhinidae > Scyliorhinus > Scyliorhinus canicula. Next base: position 47,362,353 of record NC_052164.1, on the reverse strand, counting down.
GGTTGTAAATCTTTTTAATTCTTTACCCCAGGGGATTATGGATATTCCAATAGTGAATACATTTAAGGCTGGGACAGACAGATTTTTGGTCTCTCAGGGAATTAATGGATATGGGGAGCAGGTGGGAAAATGGAGTTGAAGCCGTAGGTCACCCATGCCTGTCGTGGGCCGTGTAGGCAGGTTCAATGTGTTGTGTGGTCGACTCCTGCTCCTACTCCTTATCTGGCAGGTGGGAAGAGGTGTGGAGTTCTGCTGCAAAATATTATAATACCTCTTCCCCCTTCCTTCCAAAATGACACAGCATTACACGTTTTTTTCTGTAATTGTAAATTGTATAAAATGAATGGATGGACAGCAGTTACAAATGTACATACTGTGCCAATTCCCGTACCAGCCTCCCGAACAGGCGCCGGAATGTGGTGACTAGGGGCTTTTCACAGTAACTTAATTGAAGCCTACTTGTGACAATAAGCGATTATTATTATAATTATTATTCGGTCACACACTCAGCCTTTTTGAGAGAGTAAAATACCAAACCTGATGTCAATCCTTTCCTGGCTTCTATATCCACCTCTATATCATTTCTGTAATATGGTGACCAGAAATTTACATAGTGCTCTTAAGTGTTATCTGCCAAGATTTGATACGAGTTTAGCATAACTTTCCAATTCTCTCCCTCCAACAGTAAAGCCTAATGTGCTTGGTTTGCTTTTTATTCAATGAACTGGCTAACCTGTGGCACAACTTTTAAGGTCCAGTAGCATCTGTGGAGGGCGAAAGAAAGTTAATGTTTCAGATCAATGGCCTTTTGTCAGAACTCCGAACTTCTATTCTCAGATTTCCAACATCCATAGCATTTTGCTTTTGCATACTTTTTTTGCCTTTTTGCATTTGGCCATAGTTCAGCGTATGAATGCAACTTTCGAATTCCTCTACTGGTATTGTCAGATCTGTATAAACAATACAATATTGTAGTTATTTTTAGATCTGGTTGCACAATATAAGGATATGCTCATTTCCGTTTTCCTCAATTGTCTACAAGTAGAGTACACGATAAAGTTTGGGTCTGGGAGGCCTTATCCATATCATTCATCCCAGGAGATTTGAATGTAACTTGGGAAAAATTGTTAAGTTTCTGCTTTCCGGATGATTAGATCTGATTTACATTGCATCTGTCAAAACATGTTCTTGCTTATTGGTTTCCAAACTGCATGAAGCCATTTGATGTTACCTCTCTACGTAAATGTGAGATGTCGCAACACTCACCGCTTGCATACAATTTGCACATTTGTCAAGAATGAAGACAATTTATTTCATTATCCCTAACAGGCATCTAATTAAGTAATTTTTCATTACATTTTTCCAGCTGACAGACTTGCAAGTGTCCCTTACTCGGTTTACACTGTGGATTATAATGAGATGAATTCCACCTTCTCTCCTTTACACACCGATCATCATTCACTTGGAAATTAGATACTGTGGCAGCGTATGATTTTGGAGATGCCCATCCTTAACTTTCTCTGCTCTAAGGCAAACAATCTCAGCTTCTCCCACTCCATAAAAGGTTAATTTCTTCAGCCCCGGCTCCAGTGCAGTATAAGCCACCAACGTCTGCCTGGATGGCTTGTTTCTGTGCCATCAATTCTATACAATCATCTTGGTAAACCACCGCTGTATCCTCTTTAGGGCCTTGAAATCTTTCATTAAAGTGTGGAACCCTGAATCCTACACAATACTCCATCTGAGGACTAATCAACGATTTGTGAAGGTTTAGCATGACTTCCTTGATTTTGGATTCAGTACTCTTAATTAAAAAGCCAATATACTATACAATTCCCAATTGTTATGTCAAGTTGTACTGCCATAGTCAAGGATTTGTGAATATGTACCTCTGCCCCTTTACTTTTGCACATCCTCAAAAGTACCATTTACATTATACTGCATCTCCATACTGGTCCTCCCAAAGTGCATCACTTCATACCTGTCCACATTAAATTGCATCCGTCATATTCTGTCTGCCAACCGAGTGATTACGTGATGACATGGCTACTTAAAGGGTCACTTGACGGAGGCACAGGAATTCTCCCCAGAGAACGGGCAGAGTATAAGCATGTAAGAAAGAGCTGCTCAGATTAGTGAAGAAACAATTGTTGCTCTAAGTCCTTGGTCGCCAGTCATTGGAACCCAGCACTTCCAACACTGTCCATTTCACGAATCCAGCGACATCCTCCTGGAGTCTCTTGGTATTATGCTCATTATTTACTGTAGTGCCATGTTCTGTATCATACACAAACCTCCCTTCCTGTCTAAGTTCAGGTCATTTAGATGTGAAACAGCTCTCCCATTTTTCACACAACTCCCCAGGTGTTACTGAGGAATAACTTGTAGGGTCGACTGGGCATAGCGCCTCTTTGCTATTTTCATTGTCTAGGTCAAAGCTGGGCGCTCTATCCAATTTGTTCTTTCTGTTTTTCTGTTGTGGTTTGATACAATCAATTAGTCTGTTAGACCATTTCAGGGAGCAGTTAAGAGTCAACCATATTTCTATGGGTCTGAAATCACATTTAGGCCAGGCCAGGAAAGCACAGATATCCTTCACGGAAAGATATTGGTCGGGCTTCTCCCTTCCCTGCCGCTACAATCGGGAATCCTGACTGGGCGGATAATGGAGCATCGGCGGAAAAACGGGATCGGTACCTGGGATCCATTCCCTTGCCGCCATCTGTCACGTGCTACCCAACCTGCGCCGGCACGAACATGCGAACTGCCGCTTTGCATACATTTCAATGTGATTAAGATGTTGGCACTTCTCATATGCACAGCCACACACCAGAGGAAGCAGGGGATTAACAGAGCTAACCCCAAACAAAGGACACATGCACCGGTGCACCTGGAAGCCTCCCTGACACAATGCCATACTCATTAACAACCTCATGAACAACCTCACGAGTGAGACCATCAGCTAACCCACTCAAAAAGATCAGGCGATGTCTCCAAGCCCTGCAGATCTACAGCATCCCATTGGTATTAAACGGCAAGAGTCCATTCATCCTGTACCCGTCCAGGAAACCTGACCATCTCCCAGTCACAAGCTCTGTGTAAAACCCTCCTTCACATCACACTGGAACTACGCTCCCAGCCAAAGCTTTCCCCCATTTGTAAGACCTCAGTTAGCAGGGGCGGGTGGGGAGGATGGAGGCTTCCCACATCAAGGGCCGGGTCCTGTCACTGATGGAGACAGAGTGCAATGTGGATAACATGATCTGCAGTAGACTGAGGGGAATATTGAGGGCAGCGCAGCAGTACAGCTAAGGTTGGCTACATAATTTGGTGGCTTTGGACGGTAAGGGAAATTTGTCACCTTGGTAACAGTCTCTTCCCTCGCAGAGGTATGGAAATCGGGACTCAGTAAACAAAGATAGCCATCCGCTGCTGCCGTCGCAGATGCACGGTTGAGAGAGCTCCAGGGAAGTCCTGCAGCTCACCTCAGCTGGGGCCAGCCGGTGAGGCTGAACTGCCAATCGTCCAGCAGGCCGAGGGGAAGTGTGAAGATGGCACCCCATCAGGCCATTTTATACCATTTGGCACTTGACTTTCGAGGACGAGCTCGACTGAGGGTGCTGCTGCCAACTCCAACTGACCAAGGGGACTGTGTGACACCTGTCCAGATGCTGCCGCATCTGGCACCGTGAGGATTAGGATGAGGACACCCATTCCCAATGGCCGTCAAGTTGAGAGTGGCCCTAAACTTCTATGTCTCTGGCTCATTCCAAGGCTCGAGTGGAGATCTGCGTGGGATTTTGCAAAATTTTGCACACATAGGGTGTACATACCCTATACACCCGGGCATCTATCTAAATCAGCTTTAACCTGAACCAAGCCCACCAGGACTTGCTGGCATGCCCCCAGTCCAGGGGGTGATTGATGACACGCATGTTGCCCTCAGAGCATCAGTTCGACAGGGGGTGCCCTTCATTAACAGGAAGGAGTTCCACTCCTTGAACGTGCAGTTTGTGCGCAATCACTAGCTGCAAGTCTGTGCATGATACCAAGACAGCATGCAAGATGCTTAAATCCTGAGGCACTCTGAAGTTCCCGGCACGTTTTAGGTGCTCTCTCGGGTGAAGGGTTGGCTAGTGGGCGACAAGGTCTATATGTAGAGGTCATGGCTGATGATACCTGTGCGGAGGCCTCAGACCAAGGTAATGATCCATTATAACGATGCTCACTCAGCAACCAGGAGCATCATCAAGTGGTGCATTGGTATCCTAAAAATGCACTTCCGCTGTCTGGACCGCTCTGGTGGGGCTTTCCAATACAGCCCCCAGAGGGTCGCGCACATTGTGGTGGCCAGCTGCGCCCTGCACGACATGCTAGAGGAGGGGGAAGAACGGCAGGCCTTATTGGACTAGGATGGTGCCCAGGAGGATCCAGACGTGGTTTGACAGGCTGACGAATGAGTTATTCAGGGCCGTCACACCACAGCCAATCTGATCACCCTTCATTTTCCGATTAGGAAGCCATAACACTTGAAGCTCCGCCACCTTCTTCCTTCTGCACTCCCCACAACCCCCTCCCCCCCCTCAAGCCTTGCAACCCACTTTCCCCAAGCCTTTCACTTCACCTTCCCACAACCATAGATCCCCCTCCCCCCTCAGAGGGTCATCTCAGAATCCCATCTCAGAATCGCAACAGGGTGTTGGGCCTAGCTTGGCAGCATCAGCGGTTCTTGTCTGCAGGACGGAGGATGTGACATGAGCTCTGCTGCTCCTCATTGCATGACATAGTGCTCCTGTCTTTTAGATAACACACCACTGTCACCCAGATGATCCCTGGTTATGTAAAAGGGATTCTCTCTCATGGACCCAAGATCATGGAAGCAGAGGTTGGAGGGGTTCCTCCCTCGAGGTACTTGCTGGCCTCTGGGCTATTCCATGGGATGGAGGAAAAGCCGGGGTGAGCGCCAGAGTCCTCACCATCACCTGGTCCTGCCAGTCTTGGAGGCCCACTCACGTCTGAACTATTTTGTCGATATCCTCACCCATGGAGCTCTCTGACTGGGTCGTGCCCCTCAGCGAGTGAGCCATGTCCCTGTGACTGGTTAAGATCTTGAACCCATCATTTATGACCATTTGTGAAAGGGCAAAGCTCTGGAGAACTGCAACAATGTCCATCTGCACCTGGGAAATGTGGGACAAGTCCTCCTGTCCTGCCTCTCAGCCATGGACAGCATAGTTACCCCAAGTTTTGGACATCCTGATATATGGCTCGGACTTCTGTCCCCAAGGCCTTCCACCACAGATGCCATCCTTTCAGTGTTAGCAGGATGCCACGCATTGTCAGTAACATCTCCCGCACCTGAAGGATATTGGATTCTTCCTGCTGTTCTTGCAGGCGCTGGAATATGGTTGTCAGCTCCACCTGTGAATTCTGGCTCTAAATCTGCATCTGCAGAGTGATGGGATCATCTTTTCCAGAGGCGCGACTTTGAACTTGGTGGCAGCTGTTCCCTGGGATCGGACAGCCCTCTGACCATCATATGTGGACAGGGTTCCTGGCCAAAAAGGACAGACATATGTTGGGAGTTCCTGGAGGGTGGGTTCTGAGGAACATGCTGGTAGTGGCTTGTTACTGGCATATGGGGAATTGGGAGTAGATGTGAGGGGTCGAGGACAGGATTGATGCCGAACTTCTACAAGGGGGTTATTCATTGTTTTGCTGCACTGCTAACTGATCCATTTGGTGAGGCTGCCAGCACTCTCTGCCTCTGCCATCTCTTCCCATGCTTTGTTCATTATACCTGGCTTATGTCTCCACCTGGGGAAGAGAATGTCTTTCTCGACTCTTCGATGGCATCCAACATCCTGTTGATGTCAGCATCCAGAAACATTTCAACTGCCAAACTGTTGGCTGCAATAAAAGTGTGGGCTGCATAGAGTGCAAAAGCTGGTGACAGCCTCTCGACAGGCTTCCCTACCCCAGCAAATCAGACACCCTGGGATTCCGGACTCGGCGGGGTGCACGTGGGCAGTGTGCTGGCCCATTAGCAAGCATGCCATGAATTGTTCCTTGCCGGCGCTCCTAGCGGCAACACAAACTTGTGGAGTTCCACCGCTGGCGGGAGTACAGAGACTCTGGAATGGAAAATCCCAGCCATTATTGAACCGGATGGGTCTTCTTGACAAGCCAGTAGCTTCATGGTCACCAATACTAGCTTTCTATTCCAGATTTATTAATTGCAACTAATTTCCACTAGCTGCCATGCTGATTAAATCATGAAGTGATGTAATGTTTTTGTTTTATGCCGAGGTGTGACGCATTCCTTCTCAAAAGCAGCAAGATCTTGATGTCAGCAATTCAAATCATAAGATTGAATATTTACCCTCAGCAAGATAAGGAAAGGAAGACAAGACCAAAATTGTATACATACCCTCCACATGGCTCAAAAATATCAATGTTTTCTTCCCGTTTGTGTTGTGCAGTTTTGGTACAGAAGAATATCAAAAAGAAATTTAAAGCAGTAATATGCCGAGCTGAGTAAGTGAGTGATTAGGTATTTTCTCTTATCTGACTGTTTACGAACAGTAATTCTATTTATTCCACAAGAGAACAAGTACCAACAATCCCTGTAAGCCATGCAAGTGCTGAGCGACACAGCTATCGGGAATATACTTTGACCATGTCACACACAATCAGCCTTTCTTTCAAGATGCACACATGCTAGGACATACTGTAATCTTGAAGGAACAGTACAACAAATAGGCAAACACGACAAAGAGAAATTAGAAGGAACTCGGTGAGCACCATGGAACACTGGTGGTTCAACGTTGCAACACACATTATTTAACAAACCTAATGTAGGGCCGGATCATATTTTGTACATTTAAAATTTTGGATGTAAAATAATCCAGTCCTCATATAATCAGCCACTACCAACGTTTCAACTAACATCTGTTCAGATCAGCAAGAATAATTTTGCAACCCACATCAAAGAATTCTCAAATACATGTGGGTTCAGTAGCAGTCAACATTACACATTTTAATTAAAACGCCTTATCAGATGAAAACTAATCAAGGCTCATCACAAGGTGCAATCATCAAGCACAGGAGGAGAATGCATCCACATTTTTCAAATCTTAATTCTGATCAAAAATACCAAATCAATCAGGTCTAATCAAAACCATAAACCTCAATGGAGCTCAAAATAGGGTTGTTAAATTGAAATTACGGTGGTAGGGAGTTCTTTAGTTTTGAAGTTTTTGGTGTTGGGAACATGTTTTCATTTACTTTCTAATGTTAGCAAAAATGTGAGGGAAAATCAATTTTATGGTTAACATTGATATTTACAGCTCATTTACAGCTAGAGGAATGTGTATAAAATATTTAAACAGTGAGAATTAAGGGAGAAGCATACCTGCTAAATATACAAAAACATTCATACATACAGCACACTAATACATGGAACATAGAATTTACAGTGCAGAAGGAGGCCATTAGGCCCATCGGGTCTGAACCAGCCCTTGGAAAGAGCACCCTAACACCTCCACCCTATACCCATAACCCAGTAACCCCACCTAATCTTTTGAAAACTAAGGAGCAATTTTAGCACGGCCAATCAACGTAACCTGCACATCTTTGGACTGTGGGAGGAAACCGGAGCACCCGGAGGAAACCCACGCAGATGCGAGGAGAAAGTGTAAACTCCGCACAGTCGCCTGAGGCCGGAATTGAAGCTGAAGCAGCAGTGCTAACCACTGTGTCACCATGCCACCCCATGTTTTACATTTTCAAAAAGAAACCCAAACAGAAAATCACTTCAAACCAGCAAAAGGTGTGAAGTAAGGGTTAATATGTCACCCCTAAAGCTGTCTTCGCACCAGTTGGAAAAAAATAAATCAGTGAACAGGGAAATATCAGCTTTAGATCACATACATTGTGTGTTCTTTCCCAGCGATCCAAAACAATGAGAACATCCTTAAAGCATGTTTAGGTTTACAAATAATCAAAAGCATAGGCATAATAGCAAGAGTATAATTCATTACATTCATTGTCTGGACCTATAGAATAAATGCAGTAGAGACAATGAAATCTAAATCACATATCAAAGGAGCCTTTACATCACTATTGCCAGAAGGCAGGGTGGGAAGGTTTTTGCAGGGATGGAACACATGACTGGTGTGTGTGTGCATCTCTGAGCTAATATTGTACTCTTTATTAGGTGTTACCTCATGGCTGACTCATGCTAAATTTGAAAAACACTTGGAGGTGTGCCTCCTGTAGCTCACCAACTTCTACAATGAATTGTATTATTTAATACTTTTATTATTTCAAAAATATACACTTATGGCTTAAAGAAAAGCAATTAACAATACTCTGCTCCAGACAATCAATCATATACTACAAATGGATCATTTTGGCTGTTGACATACTCCCAACAGTTTTACGGCACAAAATTAGTATTTTACCTAGAAATCAACACATTAGGAATCTTACAGTAAACACTTAAGGCCACATAGATAAATTGTTACAATAAATTGCATTTTCCTATGGTGTTGAGATCCCAACACTTACATGCAATAGAATCATCATGAGGCTTTATAGTTAATTCACAGGATTTTTAAATCCAGAAATTGGGAGAAACGCAGTGATGATTCTAACTGAATCACAAGACTAGGACTGTGTAGAACCAGAAACTCAAGGGAATCGGGTAGCTTTTAAGGCTGGGATGAGAGACAGTGCAAAGAAAATCAACATGCAATACTGAAGAGTTCAACACAAATCCAGAATATGTCAACAGTCTACCAGAGTTGGTGAAAGGTTCCAATGAGAGGGCAGATTTTTATTACAGCTACCTCCAGCTCCACACAGTTATGCTATCTGGTTATAAAAGGAAAACGTTTTGAAACATTTGCAATAATAAAATAAAATTGATCAGCTACCATAGATCTGCAGTTAAGGATATGAACAATAAATCCAGATGGAATCAATCATGCGACTCAGAAGCCTCATATACAGTTCATTCAATAAATCAAACTGGATCGAAGCAGATCATTGCTTACAGAAAGCATAATTTACTATTTTCATAAAATTGTTAACCGCTACATTTGATCTAATTTGACAGTTTGAAATTAAAAATTACTGCTCTAGTTCCCTGTTGCCATCCAATGAAACATAGATTCTTTGACATTGATAAAACCTTCCCCATTGTGGGAAATTCAAATTCCAATGCTATAAAAATTCATGTCACTATACAACAACTTGCATTACACCCTTCTTTTTGGTACAGAAAAGATTGTAAGGGAAGAGAGAGATAAAGTAACAGAGATAAAACAGTGTTGAGAGTGTCAGGAAAGAATGGCAAGTTTGTTCCATAAGATATGTCTACAGTCACTTCTGGTGGTGGCCATGGAGGTGTAGGTCGCACATTTGATAGCCCCCGCCTGTGACGGACTTTTGGACCTTTTTCTCCAGGTTTTTTCCGGATTTAATTGGATAAATCGGTGAAGAGTGAGGCAGTGAGGAGAAATCCCCCTCCAGTGTATGGAGAATTGGACCAAAAGTGCCCGTGTGAGAAGATAAAGTTCTACAAGGAAGACATGAGCAGAGCTGGCAACGCAGAAAAGCATGGCGGAGAAGCAGGGCCACGGGTAGACGGCACAGTGGTCGGCAGAGCAGCTGGTGAAGTTTTTTGAAGATTGCTTTATCAAGCTTAAGAAGGACACACTGGACCCAATCAAGGCTTCGATTGATCAGGTGGTGCAGAATCAAGAAACCCACTACGTGCGATCCAGGAGATGGAGAAAAAGGTATCCGACACGAGGAACACAACAGTGCTGGAGACCAAGGTGGAGATGATGAATGACCGCCAGAAAATTATGCAGGAGAAGCTGGAGGACCTGGAGAACAGGTCCAGGAGGCCAAATGTGAGAATTGCCGGCCTCCCTGAAGGCAGTGAGGGATGGATGCGAGGGCCTGTGACAAACATGCTGGAGAAGTTGGTGGGGGCTGAGGCGTTCCCTCGGCCCCTGGAAGTGGAAAGAGCGCACAGAGCCCTCGCAAAGCAGCCCAGAGGGAACGAGCCGCCGAGGGCGATGGCGGTACGTTTTCACCGATTCCTGGACAAGGAACAAGGTGTTAAGCTGGAGCCTGATATGGGGCTTTGGGTTTCTAGCGCTGTTACCAGGAGGGAGGGAGCTGCTTTGCTGAGAAGGGAGGAACTGTTACTAGGGGACAAATGGAAGACCGGGGGCGCGAGCTGGAGGCTGGCCTAAAAAGGGTTATGGCTAGTCGGCCAGGGGGGGACCAGGCTGATTACATGGAACGTTAGAGGGTTGAATGGGCCAGTCAAGAGGGCTCGCGTGTTTGCGCATTTGAGGGGGCTGAAGGCGGATGTGACAATGTTACAAGAGATACACCTAAAGGCTATAGACCAGACTAGATTGAGAAAGGGGTGGGTTGACCAAGTATTCCACTCAGGGCTGGACTCAAAGACCAGAGGGTGGTAACGATCTTGATCAATAAACGAGTGGCATTCGAGGCAGGGAGAATCGTGTCAGATAGGTAGATAATGATGAGTGGGAAGCTGGAGGGGTACTCGTGAACGTATATGCTCCGAATTGGGACGATGTGGAATTTATGAGGAGGGCGTTCGGGAAGATCCCAGACTTAGAGTCACATAACTTGATCATGGGGGGGAGATTTTAATACAGTCATTGATCTGGAATTGGGCCAGTCAAAATCCAGGACAGGGAGGGTGCCAGCCGCGGCAAAGGAATTGAAGGGGTTTATGGAACAGATGGGGGGAGTAGACTCATGGAGGTTTGCACGGCCAAGTGCAAAGGAGTTTTCTTTTTTCTCCCATGTGCACAAGGTATTTCTCGCATCGACTTTTTTATTCTCAGCAGGGCTCCAATACCGGGGGCGGTGGATACTGAGTACTCGGCAATCGCTGTGTCGGATCATGCCCCACATTGGGTGGATCTACGGGTTAGTTTGGAGAGAGGAGAACACCCACTCTGGAGGCTGGATGTGGGATTGTTAGCGGACAAAGCGATCTGTGGGCAAGTGAACAAGTCCATCCAAAAGGGGCAGCACGGTAGCACAGTGGTTAGCACAGTTGCTTCACAGCTCCAGGGTCCCAGGTTCGATTCCCGACTTGCGCCACTGTCTGAGCTGGAGTCTGCACATTCTCCCAGTGTGTGCATGGGTTTCCTCCGGGTGCTCCGGTTTCCTCCCACAGTCCAAAGATGTGCGGGTTAGGTGGATTGGCCATGCTAAATTGCCCTTAGTGTCAAAGTAAGGTTAATGGGGGGGGGTTTACTGGTATAGGGTGGATACGTTAGGCTTGAGTAGGGTGATCATTGCTCGGCACAACATCGAGGGCCGAAGGGCCTGTTCTGTGCTGTACTGTTCTATGTTCTATGCACCTGGAAACAAATGATACGGGGGAGGTCTCTGCAGCAACGGTTTGGAAGCTTTGAAGGCAGAAGTCAGAGGGGAATTCATCTCGATACGGGCCAACAGAGAAAAGGCAAAACGGGCTGAGAGGGATAGGTTAGTTGAGGAGATACTCCAGGTGGACAGAAGATACTCGGAAGCCCCGGAGGCGGGGCTACTGAGGGAGCGGCAGAGGTTACAGGCAGAGTTTGGGCTGTTGACTACAGGGAAAGCGGTGGAACAGCTGAAGAAGGCAAAGGGGCGATTTATGAGTACAGGGAAAAGGTGAGCAGAATGTTAGCGCACCAGCTCAGAAAAAGGGAGGCGGCCAGAGAGATAGGGAGAGTAAAGACTAGAGGTGGGAATACGGTCCTGGACCCAGTGGGGGTGAATGAGGTGTTTAAGGACTTTTACCGCAAATTATATGAGTCGGAACCCCCGGCTGGGGTGGAGGGGATGAGGCAGTTTTTGGGTCAGTTGAGGTTCCAGAGGGTGGATGAGGATCTGGTGGAAGGGCTGGGAGCCCCAATTGAAATTGAGGAAATAACTGAGGGGCTGGATGGCATGCACTCGGGCAAGGCCACAGGGCCGGACGGCTACCCGGTGGAAATCTATAAGAAGTTTTCAGAGATATTGAGCCCACTGCTGGTGAGGACATTTAATGAAGCAAGAGAGAAGGGAGTCCTCCCCCCAACGATGTCGCAGGCCTCGATTTCATTGATCCTGAAACGGGAGAAGGATCCGGAGCAATGCGGGTCATAGAGGCCAATTTCCCTACTGAATGTGGATGCCAAACTGCTGGCTAAGATACTGGCCACAGTGATAGAGGATTGTGTCCTGGGAGTGATAGGGGAAGACCAGATTGGATATTTAAAGGGCAGGCAACTCAAGGCCAATGTTCGAAGGCTTTTAAATGTTATTATGATGTCCTTAGAAGGAGGGGAGATGGAGGTGGTGGTAGCGATGGATGCGGAGAAGGCTTTTGATCGGGTGGAGTGGGATTACCTGTGGTGCTGGAAAGGTTTGGGATTGGTGAGGGCTTCATTGACTGGGTGCAGTTGCTCTATCAGGCAACAGTAGCGAGCGTGCCTATGAACCGGCTGAGGTCAGGGTATTTTAAACTACACCGAGGGACGAGACAACTTCTCTTCACTGTTTGCTCTGGCCATAGAGCATTGACCAAGGCGTGAACAGCCTCTAGGAACTGGAAAAGGCTAATTGAACATGGGGAAAAGCAAGAGGGCAGGAGAAGAGACTGGAAGTGCTGCTGTTTAGAATGGTAGGAAGGAGCTTTCGGTATCTGGAAATCCAGGTGGCCCGGGAGTGGGCGGCACTGCACAAGTTAAACCTATCCCGGCTTGTAGAACAAATGAAAGAAGACTTGAAGAGATGGGACATGCTCCCGCTATCACTGGCATGGAGGGTACAAACTGAAAATGATGGACCTCCCCAGATTTTGGTTTGTCTTTCAGTGCCTCCCCATCTTTTTCAAGTGAGTGAATAAGGTTATTTTGGGCTTTGTGAGGGCGGGTAAAACCCCGCGAGTGAAGAAAGTGTCGCTGGAGCGCAGTCGGGGGGTGGGTGGGTTGGCGCTGCCGAACTTTTACAATTACTACTGGGCAGCTAATATAGCCATGATTAGGAAGTGGGTAGGCGGGGAGGGGTCGCTGTGGGAGCTGATGGAGGCAGCGTCATGTAAAGACACAAGTTTTGGAGCACTGATATCGGCACCTCTTCCGCTCTCGCCGGCCCCACACCACAAGTCCGGTGGTGGTGGCGGCTCTTGAGAATCTGGGGGCAGTGGAGGAGATATAAGAGAGTGGAGGGAGCATCGGTTTGGACCCCGATTTATAATAATCATTGGTTTGTACCGAGTAGGCTGGATGGTGGGTTCCGGAGATGGCAAAGGGCAGAAATTAGGAGGATGGGGGATATATTTATAGACGAGATCTTCCCCAGCTTGAAAGCCTTGGAGAATAAATTTGAATTGCCAGCAGGGTTTAGGTATCTGCAGGTGCAAGACTTCTTGAGAAGGCAAGTTACGGCCTTCCTGCTGCTGCCGCCATGGGGGATACAGGACAGACTAGACTCCAGTACCTGGGTGGGAGAGGGGAAGGTATCAGATATCTACCAGCAACTTTTGGAATTGGAGGAAACTCCGGTGGAGGAGCTCAAGGGTAAGTGGGCAGACGAACCAGGAGGAGAGGCAGAGGCGGGTCTGTGGGCAGATGCCCTAAGCAGGGTTAATACATCCGCATCATGTGCCAGGCTTAGCCTGATACAATTCAAGGTACTCCACCGGGCACACATGACGGTGGCCCGGTTGAGCATGTTTTTCGGGACAGAGGACAGGTGTGCAAGGTGCACGGGAAGCCCAGCAAATCATGTCCACATGTTATGGGCATGCCCGAAGCTTAGAGGGTTTTGGTAGGGTTTTGCTAAGGCAATGTCCACGGTACTCAAAGCACGGGTGGTGCCGAGTCCGGAGATGGCGATCTTTGGAGTGTCGGAAGAGCTGGGAGTTCAGGGGGCGAAAGAGGCCAACATCTTGGCCTTTGCCTCCCTGGTAGCCCGGAGACGGATCTTATTAATGTGGAGGGACTCGAAGCCCCTCCGAGTGTAGAGACCCAGGTTAGTGACATGGCTGGGTTTCTCAGTCTCGAGAAAATAAAGTTTGCCTTAAGAGGGTCAATGGTGAGCAGGAGGAACAGCCCCCCCCCCCGACAGGCCGGACGGCGGAGGAGGAGCGCCGGCGGAGGAGCCGGAGCGGGAGCCGAGGAGCCGGAGCCGAGGAGCCGGAGCGGAGGAGCCGAGGAGCCGGAGCGGAGGAGCCGGGGCGGAGGAGCCGAGGAGCCGGAGCGGAGGAGCCGAGGAGCCGGAGCGGAGGAGCCGAGGAGCCGAGGAGCCGGAGCGGGAGCCGAGGAGCCGAGGAGCCGGAGCGGCGACAGGGGGGCCCAACAGCAGCAGGTCCATCCCCTCTCCCTCCCCCCCCCCCCCCCCCACGCGGGCCAGGAGCGGTGCGGCGGCGGCGGCGGCCCCTCTTCTCTCCCCCCCCCCCACGCGACCCAGGAGCGGTGCGGCGGCGGCGGCCCCTCCTCTCTCTCTTCCCCCCCCCCCCCCCCCCCCACGCGGGCCAGGGGCGGTGCGGCGGCGGCCCCCCTTCTCTCCCCCCCCCCCCCCCCACGCGGGCCAGGAGCGGTGCGGCGGCGGCGGCCCCTCTTCTCTCCCCCCTCCCCCCCCCCCCCACGCGGGCCAGGAGCGGTGCGGGGGCCCCTCTTCTCTTCCCCCCCCCCCCCCCCCAGCCAGCAGCGGGGACCCCCCCCAGCCAGCAGCGGGGACACAACCCCCCCCCCCCCCCCAGCCAGCAGCGGGGACACAACCCCCCCCCCCCCCCCCCAGCCAGGACACAACCCCCCCCCTCCCCCAGCCAGCAGCGGGGACACAACCCCCCCCCCTCCCCCAGCCAGCAGCGGGGACACAACCCCCCCCCCCCCCCCAGCAGCGGGGACACAACCCCCCCCCCCCCCCCCAGCCAGCAGCGGGGACACAACCCCCCCCCCCCCCAACCAGCAGCGACCACCGGCCCACTCGCCCCCCCCCCCCCCCCCACCAACTGCCGTGACCACCACGTGGCAAAGACAAAGGGACTCTCTCTCCTGGTTGAGTGGGGAAAAAAGAAAAAAGAGACTTGTATTTCTGTTCTTCCCAAAAGAAAACTGGTAAAGAGAAAAGGGGTAGGGGAAATAAATTTAAAAAAAAATATATATATATATATATACATATAGATATATAATAATAAATAAAATAAAAATAGGGTGCGGAAAAGGGGGAAAAAGAAGAACAAGGAGAGAAGAAAAGATGAAGGGGAAGGGGAAGAAAAAAGTGCCAGAAAGGAGCCAAGAGAAAGGGGGCACCGGAAGTAGACTGGGCAAAGGGAAAGCCAGCTCGGGCGAACGAGTCAACACGCGAAGCGGCGGGAAGGATGCTTCGCCGCATCCAGAAGGGCTGGACGGGCGGGCAACCTCTCCCCTGGGGTTAGAGGGGGGCGTGAATTGGAAGGAAGCCTTTGCCGAGGTGGTGAGGGAGCAGCTGCAGGCATTCAAGGCAGAGTTAAAAGCAGACGCAGAGGCCGCAGCACAGGCAGCAGTGACCAGGGCCATGTCAGGGGTGCAGCAGGTTCTGACCAGATTGGAGAAGAAAGTGGATGCCCAAGGGAAGATACTGGAAGCCCAAGGGAAGATACTGGAAGCCCAGGGGGCAACCATTAAAGAGCTGGAGAAGGCAGCGACTGACGCGAGCGACCGGGTCATATCCCTGGAGAGGGGAATGGTGAAACTGAGTGCAACACAGGGGAGCCTGAAGGGCAGGGTAGACGACCAGGAGATCAGCTCGAGAAGGCAAAATATCAAGATAGTGGGCCTGCCAGAGGGGATAGAGGGTAGAAATCCCACAACATTCGTGGCTGCGATGCTGGGCTCCTTAGTGGGGCGGGAAACTTTTCCCACCCCACCGGAAATGGACAGAGCTCATCGGTCACTGCGCCCGAAGCCCAAGGAAGGGGAAAAACCGAGAGCAGTTATAGCCAGACTGCACCGGTACCGGGATAGGGAGACAATCCTGCGCTGGGCCAAGGAGAATAGAGCCTGCAATTGGGACGGGCACGCCATCCGAATCTACGAGGATTTTGGAGCGGACATAGCTAAGAGACGGGCGGAGTTCAACAGAGCGAAAGCAGCTCTCTATAAGAACAAAGTACGTTTTGGTATGCTGTACCCAGCAAAACTCTGGGTCACATACCAACACAAGGAATATTTCTTTACAGCCCCTGCCGAGGCGAATAGATTCGTCGAGGAGCACGGGCTGGAAAAACGCCATGGGAAGTAGGGACGAGGGGCCCATGGCAAGGAGACACGTCATGCCGACGGGGGGGTGGGGAGGGGCGAGGCAAAGCCAGCCCCCTCCCCCCTGGCAGAAACACCCAGAACGGAAAACAACCCAATGCCCTAGGGCCCGCTCCAGGTGGGAGGCCAGGCCCCGGCACGAGGGAACGGGAGTACTGGAGAGGGGAGAGGGGAAGCGGGACAGCAACCTCCGAGAGGGGAGCCACCGTGCTAGCAGGAAAGCTAGCGAAGGGGGCGCGCAACAGAGCAGGGCCGCAGCGCACCCCCAACAGGGGGGAAGGCGCCAGGCAGGGGAGGGGGGGGATCACCCATCAAAGGTGGGAGAGCAAATGGGGACAGGAATGGGGGAGAGAGGGGCAATGGAGGGGTACACAGGGGTATCCCCGAAAGGGATAGAGCGGGGGGGGGGGGCACCCGGGGGGCGAGAGACCAGGGAGGGGAAACGCAGGGACGAAGGGACAAAAGAGGCCAGTAAGGGAATAGGGCCACAAAGTGCCACAGACAAGGGCTCGAAACAGGGAACTGCTGCAAGCACCCACCCAGTACGGTCTGTGGGTGAAGGGGCCCCCCGGAGTGCAGGGGACTACCCGCGTGGCGGACACAAAGTGGACGGCCATGGCGGGTGTCCCCGGGACAAGGGGGAACCCCGGAGCGCAGGGACCCGACCGCATGGGGAGAGCAGTGATAGTGGACATCCTGGACGGCCCCCTAACATAGGGAAACCCCAGAGGGCAGGGGCGCGTCCACCGGACAAATATGGTTAACCCCACAGGAGCAAGGGGGCAGAAGCCCCCCACCAGAATAGTCACCTGGAACGTAAGGGGACTTAACGGCCCAGTGAAGAGATCTAGAGTCCTCACCCACCTTAGAAACATGAGGGCCGACATAGTCTTCCTCCAAGAGACGCACTTGAGGGAGCAGGACCAACTGCGGGTAAGAAAGGGCTGGGTGGGACAAACCTATCATTCCTGTTATGGGGCAAGGGCCAGGGGGGTGGCGATCCTGATTGGCAAGAGGACAATGTTTAGGGCGACAAAGACGGTTACGGACCCAGGGGGACGGTATGTCATGGTCAGCGGGGCCCTGGATGGGGCGCCGGTAGTTCTAGTTAACGTGTACGCGCCCAACTGGGACGACACGAGCTTCATCCAAAAGACCATGGCAGAAATCCCGGACATAGCGACGCACCGACTAATCATGGGGGGGGACTTCAACTGTGTACAGGACCCAACGACGGACAGATCAAACCCCAGAACGGGGAAAACCTCAAACATGGCAAGGGAACTCAGCCACTATATGGAGCAGATGGGAGCAGTAGACCCCTGGAGATTCGCCCACCCGGGGGAGAAAGAATTCTCTTTCTTCTCCCCAGTACACAACGTGTACACCAGAATTGACTTCTTTGTGGTGGGGAAAACGGTGCTTCCAGAGATAGACAAGGTGGAATACTCCGCAATTGTGATATCAGACCACGCTCCACACTACATGGATGTGCGGCTAGAGACGGGAAGGGCCCAGCGCCCCAAATGGAGGTTGGACGGTGCCTTACTAGCTGACAAGGCCTTCAGCGAAAGGATAGCGCAGGCCATAGCGGAGTACACTGAGATCAACCAAAACGGGGAGGTCTCACCCTCCACGTTCTGGGAAGCGCTTAAGGCCGTACTAAGAGGGGAAATCATAGCCTACAAAGCGCAAAGAGATAGGGAGGAAAGGGTGGCTAGGCAGAAGCTGGTCGACTCCATACTGGAGGTAGACCATAAATACTCCGAGGCCCCGACTGTAGAACTCCTGGCGGAGAGAAAAGAATTACAAAGGAACTTTGACCTGCTCTCCACCAGGAAAGCAGTACACCAACTCCGCCAGGCACGCGGGGCCCTATACGAACACGGAGACAAAGCCAGCCGCCTGTTGGCCCACCAGCTGAGAAAGCAGGCAGCCAGCAGAGAAATTGCGCAAATCAGAGATACCAGAGGCACGTTGGAAACAGAACCAGAGAAGATTAACAAAACCTTCAAGGCCTTCTACCAAGAGCTGTACACCTCAGAGCCCCCAACGGGGAAGGCTGGGATGAACCGGTTTCTTGACGGACTGAACATACCAGTTGTGGGAGAGGGCAGAAAACGGGATCTGGAAGCACCACTAGCACTGGGAGAGATCATGGAGAGCATTAGCTCCATGCAGGCGGGGAAGGCGCCGGGACCGGACGGATTCCCGGCGGACTTCTACAAAAAATTTGCGACAGCGCTGGCCCCGCACATGCGGGAGATGTTCACAGACTCGCTAGCTAGGGGCACGTTGCCACCCACGTTAGCACAGGCCTCAATCTCGCTGATACCTAAGAAAGACAAAGACCCAACGGAATGTGGGTCATACAGACCCATATCTCTGCTGAATGCAGACGCCAAAATACTGGCCAAAATCCTAGCCAAAAGGCTAGAAGACTGTGTACCTGAGGTGGTCACAGAGGACCAGACGGGCTTTGTCAAAGGTAGACAGCTGACCGCGAACATCAGGCGCCTGCTGAACGTGATAATGACCCCCTCCGGGGAGAGAACACAAGAGGTGATCGTCTCCCTGGACGCAGAAAAGGCCTTCGACAGAGTCGAATGGATATACCTCATAGAGGTACTGGAGCGGTTCGGGCTTGGAACAGGGTTCACAGCTTGGGTAAAGCTCCTGTACAACGCTCCCATGGCGAGTGTACAGACCAACAATACCAACTCCCAATACTTCCAGCTGCACAGGGGCACCAGACAAGGATGCCCACTGTCCCCGCTGCTGTTCGCACTAGCAATCGAACCGCTAGCAATCGCGCTCAGGGCAGCAAAAAATTGGAGGGGGATCCGAAGGGGAGGTAGAGAGCACAGAGTCTCACTCTATGCGGATGATCTGCTCCTCTATATCTCGGACCCACAAAGCAGCATGGACGGAATCATCGCGCTCCTGAAAGAGTTTGGAGCCTTCTCGGGCTACAAACTCAACATGAGCAAAAGTGAGATCTTCCCATTACACCCGCAAGGGGGGGGGGGGGGGGGCAGCACTAAAGGGGCTGCCGTTCAAACAAGCCCGACATAAATTCCGCTACCTGGGGATCCAAATAGCCCATGACTGGAAAGGGATCCACAAATGGAACCTCACCAGCCTGACGGAGGAAGTTAAAAAGGACCTGCAAAGATGGAACACACTCCCGCTCTCCCTCGCGGGGAGAGTTCAGACGATCAAAATGAACGTACTGCCCAGGTTCCTCTTCCTGTTTAGATCCATTCCGATCTACATCCCCAAGGCCTTTTTCAAAGCGCTGGACAAACTCATCATGGCGTTCGTATGGGGGGGTAAAAATGCTAGGATCCCAAAGAAGGTCTTACAAAAAACAAAAACCAGGGGAGGGTTAGCCCTCCCGAATCTACAATTCTACCACTGGGCAGCAACAGCCGAGCGAGTAAGGGGATGGATCCAGGAGCCAGAAGCTGAGTGGGTGCGTGCGGAGGAGGCCTCCTGCATGGGAACCTCCCTCCGGGCCCTCGCCACGGCAGCACTCCCATCCCCACCCAAAAAACACTCCAGCAGCCCAGTGGTGACAGCCACCCTCCAATCCTGGAACCAACTGCGGCAGCAACTTGGCCTGACCAAAATGTCGAACAGGGCTCCCATCTGCAACAACCATAGGTTCAAACCAGCACTGACCGACGCCACCTTCAAAAGGTGGAGGCAGGACGGGGGGACACTGACAGTCAGGGACCTATACACGGACGACAGGATCGCAACACTGGACGAACTGACAGAGAAATTTCAGCTAGCTGGGGGGAACGAGCTACGGTACCTGCAGCTCAAAAACTTCCTACGAAAGGAGACAAGGACGTACCCACAACCGCCACGACAGACACTACTGGAAGACCTACTGGACGCAAGTATCCTAGAGAAAGGGAACTGTAGTGACATGTATGACCGACTGGTAGATAGGGACGACACCGTACTGGACGCAACAAGGAGGAAATGGGAGGACGACCTGGGGATGGAGATCGGGTGGGGACTCTGGAGCGAAGCACTGCATAGGGTCAACTCCACCTCCACGTGCGCAAGGCTCAGCCTGACGCAACTAAAAGTGGTACATAGAGCCCACTTAACAAGAACCCGTATGAGTAGGTTCTTCCCGGAGGTGGAAGACAGATGTGAACGGTGCCAAAGAGGCCCGGCCAACCACGCCCACATGTTCTGGTCCTGCCCCAGACTCGTGGAGTACTGGACAGCCTTCTTCGAGGTAATGTCCAAAGTGGTGGGAGTGAGGGTGGAGCCATGCCCGATAGTGGCGGTCTTCGGGGTTTCAGAACAGCCAGATCTATTCCTGGGGAGGAGGGCGGATGCCCTTGCCTTTGCCTCCCTGATCGCCCGCCGTAGAATCCTGTTTGGCTGGCGGTCAGCAGCACCGCCCAGAGCTGCGGACTGGCTGTCCGACCTCTCGGAATCTCTCCAAATGGAGAAAATCAAATTTGCCATCCGAGGGTCGGACGACGGCTTCCACAGAACGTGGGAGCCATTCATGCAACTGTTCCGGGACCTATTTGTGGCCAATGTACAAGAGGAAGAATAGTCGGGGGAAGGTAGCGGGAGGGGGGGGGGGGCTACAGGTTCGTTACGGGGGTTCGATGGCTAGCTAAGGCCCAAAACCAAGCTAAATAAACATGTTGAGGGGGGGGGGGGGGGGGGGGGGGGAGGGGGGGCGCAGTTACTACTACGAAGATGCTTACCTGTAAATATGTATGTTAATTTTTGCGTGTTTGTTTTTGTTTGTTTTTTTTTCTCTCTCCTAACAATTTGTAATTTGTTCAATATAAAATACGAAAACTGAATAAAAACATTTATAAAAAAAAGAGGGTCAATGGTTGGGTTCACCCGGAGGTGGCAGCCGTTCGTCAACATTCTCAGGGAAAATTAAAATGACAGCAGAAGCAGAATTCCAAAGTGGTTGTTTGGGGGGGAGATTGTTGTTTTATGGTTGGGGTGTGTAAAGATTATGATGGGGGGTAGAAATGTTTATTGTACCATGTTTATGTCATTCTTATTGTCATTATTATAAAAACTTGCAAATATCCTAATAAAAATATTTTTAAAAAAAAGATATGTCTAGAGAAGGTTTGAGAAGGTAGACTAAGCAACAGGAAGGCAAAATTCCCTACAATACCAAGTAAGAAGGGGTTAAATCCTTGGGGTGGGCAGCACAGTAGCACAGTGGTTAGCACAGTTGCTTCACAGCTCCAGGGTCCCAGATTCGATTCCCGACTTGCGTCACTGTCTGAGCTGGAGTCTGCACATTCTCCCCTTGTCTGCGTGGGTTTCCTCCGCGTGCTCCGGTTTCCTCCCACAGTCCAAAGATGTGCAGGTTAGGTGGATTGGGCATGATAAATTATCCTTAGTGTTCAAAAAAGGTTAGCTGGGGTTAATATGTTATGGGGATAGGGTGGAGGTGTGGGCTTAAGTAGGTTGCTCTTTCCAAGAGCCAGTGCAGACTCGATGGGCCGAATGGCCACCTTTTGCACTGTAAATTCTATGAAATCATTTGGAATTTGTATTGTTCAGAAACAATTTCTGAAATGCAGCCAGTATGTTGGTGTTACAATAAATAGACTAATTCACTCTTTGATTTGAAGATGGAGCTATTAGCTTGGGTGCCTAATAAATAATATCCCCTCCTGATGTGAAGTTGACAGAACAGTTACCTGATACTGGTCAGAGCCCTGCATGAGCCAGTAATTTCATGTGAGATGGGAGAAAAAGGGGCAGGTTTAAAGAACAGCTACAACATTGAAAATAAATAAAATTACCCACTGTTACATTATAATATTAGCTTTAAAATGGTCAAAAAATAAAAAATATTTTTTGAACGGGTAAGAGAGGTAGAAGAAACAGGAAGTATAATGGTACAGAAAGAAATACTGGTGGACAATTTCTCAGGGGATTGCCACTTGAGGCCAACTGAGCACAATTGTGTTTGGATCCTTAGCATTTAAACCAAGATAACAATTTCTTGTCAAAGCAGGTAACTGGCCAGGCCAGGCCAGCAGATGATTTCCTGAATAACTGTTTAATTTGATAAAAACAACTGTACACTATATTAGAGGGATATTAGGTGTTGACCTATTCTTCCAGGAAAACAAATTCAAGGATTTCAACTTCGTTTTCAGGTATTTGCGAGGCCTAGTCCCCGCATAGCTGGAAATTCTTTGCCAACCCTGCATTTCAGACCATAGATCCTTCATTTCTGTTGCTCTGGATTATTTTTTCTTCCTGGCTCCTCCACTCTCCCATCTGTGGTCAAGATTTCAGTACCTAAATTACTTTCATTTGAATTTTCTTCCTCAACCTCCGCTTTGTTATTTCAAACTTTTCTTCAAAGCTTCCCTCTGAACAACACTTTCGAGTCTCCCTTCTAAATGTCTTAATTTTGCTGTTCAGTCTCCACCTTGTGAAGTGCCTTGAGAAGTGTCACTTATATGGGAGTACAATATAAAAGTCAGTTGTCACCAATTTCAACATGCTGGGAAGACAGTGTACCAGTTTTAGAGTGTGGAAGAAATAGGTAATTCCCAATTGACAAGGCAAGTTTCTAGATCTGCTCACTAGTTTCTGCTATTATCATTCTTCAGAAAGTGGTGTCAGTGAGGACTCATTTTATTCGTCCTTCTATACTTCTAGGAAACCTTTAACAGAGGCATGGTGCTTCTTCTAACTGCCTGTCTAAAATCAGGTATACACACTATTTGCAGTCACTGCCTCAAGAAAACAAATGGGGTGTTTTGCATCAATATAGTAAAATCAATCTACTTCCAGTAATCCTTAAAGAGCCACAGGAATCAAACCTCAAAGTTATGTGGACATTTTTTTCCCTGTTTTTAAGCATTTCTTTGAGAGAATCAGAGTTGGCTTCAGATTTGCCAAAATGGCACAGAATTTAACACCAAAACTGGAGAAAGGCCATTATCCTGAAACGTTCGGTTAATCTCATCATAGATGCTACCTAACTTGCTCAGTGTTCCCAATATTTGCTGTTTTTATTTCCAACTCCATGGCCAGAGAATATGGTATCTCACCCTCTCTATCATATTTTTAAAAACCTGGTCTAAAATCACCGTTTCTCTATAATAAGAACCAGCAATTCTTTATAACTATCTTTAAAAAATCCCTCTCGAGTTTCGAAAGGGGATATCTGAACCTTAATCAGAATTAACCTTATTCAACTGGCACCTCAATAAAGATAGATTTGTATTCATACAATGAATTTCACAATCACTAGATGCCTTGAAGGACTCGACAGCCAATAAGGCACTTTTGTGAAGCACTGTTGTAATGTAGCAGTTAATAGTACACAGTAAACTCACAAACAGCAACTGCTAACGAGCAAATAATCCATTTTACTAATGCTGATTGAGAGATGAATATTGGCCAGAATATTGACCTGGAATATCTCTCTTCTCTTTGTAGCAAAAGTGTCATGGATCTTTCACATTCCCCTGAGGGGACAGACGGCCTCCATTTAACAACTCACCTGAAAAACAGCATCCCCTCAGTACTGCATCAGAGCAACATCAATGCTCTCATTCAAGTTCTGGAGTGGGATTCCAACCCAGAATCTAGTGGCTCACGGTTGAGAATGCTATCAACTGATCCACAACTGACAATGGTTACCATATATTTGAAAACAATTGGTGCCTGGCAAATTGTCACTGTAAGCTTTTTTTAAAAATGGACAATCTAAGATGATAGAAACTCAAAATGTCGCCAAACCTCTTCTTAAAAGAGTCAAACGGACTTGAAACGTTAATTCCGTTTCTCTCTCTAGATCTGCTGACTTTTCCCAACATTTTATGTTTTTGTTTCAGATTTCCAGGATCCACAGTATTTTGTTTTTTGTTAGTAGACAAGCTAAAAGTTTGGCTTCTGTTCTGCTCTCACGTAAATTTCTTCTTCTATAGTGCTGAAACACTGAACAATTAGAAACACATTGGTGATCCAAAGTTTGTTGCTGGACTATCGGACATTGCAACCCAAGATTCCAGTTGGCTTGCAACCAAAAAGAAACAAGCAGAAATCCTTAATCATTAATGGCACACATCATAATGGATCATAGCCCTGAATTGCTTTCACGTATTGAACTTTTATGTAAGATGTGTTTTTAAATAAAGAACATACAAACAAAAACTAGCTGAGACTGCAAATTGACCACTTACTGGAAAACTCAATTTTTTTTTCCATAAATTTAGAGTATCCAATTATTTTTTTTTCCAATTAAGGGGCAATTTAGTACGGCCAATTTACCTAACCTGCACATCTTTGGGTTATGGGGGTGAAACCCACGCAGACACGGAGAGAATGTGCAAATGCCACACGGACAGTGACCCAGGGCCGGGATTCGAACCCTGGTCCTCAACGCCATAGTCCAAGTGCAAACCACTGTGCCGCATGCCGCCCCCTGGAAAACTCAATTGTTTATTATCCTTGACCAACTAGTCCAGAAAGAAAGGAATGGCACACTTTTTTAGACAGAGACACTTCAAAGGAAAAAAATGCAATGAAAAAACAGAACTGTAATCTCCTGTGGCGATAATGGAGGCTGATTACCATCTCAGCAGAAACCATCTCTGTGCGTAATATCCCAAAGTATGGACATTACAAGAGTTGAAAGAAAGCAGTTCTGGTTGTTTGTGTTTTCCCCCTTCCAGAAAAGGGTTAAAAACCAGCAACCCTGCTCTCTGTGCTAGCCTGGCTTTTTGTTCTAGTGTGTGCTGTGAAGGTGACAGCTGAAGAAAACCCACTTGACATGCCTGGACTTGCAGGTAAAAAAAAAAAATCTCTCTGGTGCTGGAAGCAAGGCACAAGACAGCAGAGCCACAGCCGAAAAGGAAACAGAACCTCACTTGAAGAACCAAGAATCTCCGAACAAACTGCTTAACTCCCAAAGTCAGCGCCACTGGAATCTTCCAATTTAACAACGTTTCACCACCTATTCCTCACAGACAAACCAAATACTGATTTGTATATCTTTTTTAAACTTTTATTTTTGGACTCACTTCTCATTTCTAATCTGGGTGTTTTACTTTGTATTTTATTTAATTTATCACATTTTGGTAGCTAATAAACACTAGCTTAACTTAAGAAAGCCTTGTTAAATTGGCTCCTTTAAAAACATAAATGCCCTTCGACGAGAAAAAGACATCCACGAAGAAAGGGATCTCCTTTTTGAATTAATCTTGTTGTACCAACCAAAGGTGTTAAATAAAAAAGGAGATCCAGTCCAATGTGCCTCATCCAGGAGCATAACAATTTGAGGGACCTCGTCTGGAATCATAAACTGGGGAACCTCACCCAGGGCCAGTTATAACACACAGGAAAAGTTTCTAAATCACAATGGACAAGCAGTATTTCGGAATGCAACAAAGCACAAGCAATTTTAAATGACTTATTTTAAATGAAAATTCAGATTATTCTCTAAATTATTGCTTGGAAATGTTTCACTTATCTCCATTATGCTCACTCTTTTCAGTTAAAAAATATCTATCCATGCATGAGTTAATACAGTAAAACTGGAAGAGGAAGAAAAGTAGAACAATGGATTCAGATCTAGGTGATTTAAATTGGGCTAGATTCCCCCTGAGTATATAGAGTTCCATTGCCTTAGCATTTTAACTCCGCGGAAGATATCTTGAGCAAAAATACTATCAGATTTGAAGTTCTCTCTTAAAAGGGAAATAGAAGCATGAGGCCAACCAAAGTAATGAATTAATCTTTGAAAAAAATGACAGTTCCAAAAAAAAAAGCAGGAACACAAATGTGCTTCTAAAGGATCCTGAGAAGTATTTGGTAAATAAATGATCTGCAAAGACCACGACTATATTCCAGAAATAATACTGATGACTTGCCATGCCCAGGCCAAGCAGTTCCAATAAAGCTACAACACTGGCATCTACCCGGCAATGTGGATAATTGCCAAGATATGTTCTGCATACAATAAGCAAAACAAATCAACCCAGCCTAGCACGTCTACTCTTGATAAACAAAATTATGGAAGAAGTCAATAAGAGTGCTATCAAACGGCACTTGCTTAGCAATAATCTGCTCACTGACTTTCAGTTTGGGTTCCCCCAGGACAGCTCAGCTCCTGATCTAATTAAAGCATGGTTCAAGGTGGGAGTGACTGCCCTCAACATCAATACAGTATTTGACTCCACTAAGGAGTCCGAGCAAAACTGGAGTCACTGGGAGTCAGGGGGAAACTTCCCCACTGGTTGAAGTCACATCAGTTGTGGTTGCTGGAAGTCAATCATCTCAGTTCCAGGACATTACTGCAGGGGTTCCTTAGGGTAGGGTAGTGCCCTTGCCCAACCATCTTCAGCTGCTTCATCAATGACCTTCTTTCCATCATAAGATCAGAAGTGGGGATGTTCGATGAAGATTGCACCATTTGTGATTACTCAGATACTGAAGCAGTCCATGTCCAAACGCAGCAAAACCTGGATAAAATCCAAGCTTGGGCTGACAAATGGCAAGTAACATGTGTGTCACACAATTGCCAGGCAATGATCATCTCCGATAAGAGAAAATCTAACCATCACCCCTTGACATCCAATGGCATTATGCTTATTAAATTCCCTATCAACATCCTGATCATTTTTTTAAATAAAAATTTAGAGTACCCAATTCTATTTTTCCCAATTAAGCGGCAATTTAACATGGTCAATCCACACACCCTGCACTGGGATCATCAGCAGGATCTCATCTGGTAACCCTTATCCCTCAACAGTCAACATGCCATCCAGGGTTGGCCCACGAAGATACCAGGGATCTCCAAGTGTCCCAGGATGACGCTGTCATGCACACTCCTTGGAAGGTGTACGCACATGTGCAAGATCCAGA
Source organism: Scyliorhinus canicula (assembly GCF_902713615.1). Classification (NCBI taxonomy): domain Eukaryota; kingdom Metazoa; phylum Chordata; class Chondrichthyes; order Carcharhiniformes; family Scyliorhinidae; genus Scyliorhinus; species Scyliorhinus canicula. Next base: position 47,335,111 of record NC_052164.1, on the reverse strand, counting down.
GGCGGTGGTTGTCCATGAGTTGAACATTCAGGAAGTGGAACACCTACCTCTCAATGAAGGACACTCCCTGATGCCTCGAAGCGCGCAAGCTGACATTCATGCCCCCCTGGACCTGGAGGCATCCAGGTGATGGCGGAGAATCCTGCAGCCAAGGCATCTTGGTGGACTAGGTCCAGTTGAACCCTGATGTAGTCTGACGCCCAGGCTTACACTGCATCCGTGACCTCACAATGTCACACAAGTCCCAGTTCTAGCACTGGAATGAACCGGTTGCATAGAAGTTCAGGATTGCCATGACCTTCACGGCCACTGGGAGTAGGTGTCCTCCTCTTCCACAGGGTGCCAGGTCTGCGAGGATGTGGTACAGGTGTCGCACTGTCTTTTTGTTGAGACAGTCTCCTGCGGCACATGCTAGCCATCATCTCCTCGACAGACCAATGATGCCTGTGCACCTTTGACAGTCATTGGTGTCCCCCTCTTGTTTCCTCCTCTGATTTTGGCCTTTCCTGCTATTTAGCCAGCATCCAGATCCGCACCAGATGCAACGCAGTGGTTAAATCGCGCCCGTTGTTTTTAATTTTAAAAAGATGATGTAGTTAATGGGACATGGGGCTGAAACAGTCAGGTGTTGAGGTTGCAATTTAAGAAATTCTGTTTTAGATTGGGATGTGACTTGAGAAGCAGCTGATCTCAATCCAGTAGACAAACTAGCAGTTTTTGGGAAAAACAGTTCAGTTAAAGATTTGACTGGGGCCAGGCCAGACAAGCATTTGTTCTCAAGACAATGAGTTAAAGATTTGCTTGCGTACAGGACAGGAGCAGTGTTTCAGGCTGGCAGTATGGTAGCACAGTGGAGGACAGCACATTAGCACAATGGAAGGCAGCACAGTGGTTAGCACAGTTGCTTCACAGCTCACGGTCCCAGGTTCGATTCCTGGCTTGAGTCAATGTCGGTGGGAGTCTGCATATTCTCCCCGTGTCTGCATGAGTTTTGTCCGGGTGCTCCGGTTTCCGTCCACTGTCCAAAGATGTGCAGGTTAGGTGGATTGGCCATGATAAAATTGCCCTCAGAATCCAAAAAGGTTAGCTGTGGTTACTGGGTTATGGGGATAGGGTGGAGGCATGGGCTTAAATAGGGTGCTCTTCGCAAGAACCGATGCAGACTTGATGGGCCGAAAGGACTCCTTCTGCACTGTAAATTCTATAATTCTGTGATTTAAACGGTAGTTTGAGAGAGGCAAGAATCTGCAAGCTATTTCCTGGAGGATCTCTCTCTAAAAGTGGTTTATCCAAGGCATCTCTTTACAGCTAGCATTACTGATTCTGCTAACTGTATTTAAAAGTCAATTTTGACTAGATGAGTTTTGTTTGAGTGGAGATAAAATAGCAGTTAGGATTGTTTCACTGTATTGTTAAGCGTTATTTAACTGAGATTTGAAAGCCAATGGGCTGGATTCTCCGATTTTGAGGCGCTGTCCGGAGGAAGTGTCTAGTTCTAGGATGAATAAATCGTTGAGGCCCCCGACCCTCCGACCAGTGAAGGGCTAGCAGCCGCGCCACGTAAAACACACTGCCCGCACAAATTAAACGGCCAGAGAATTACTGGGTCCGTGGCCGTGCATGGTGATGACCTGCAGTGGTCACGCCGTACAACATGGTGCCGGCTGCACGTGGACCCAACATGTCAGATAGTGCCCCCAGACACCCCTTGCCAACCTCCCATTAGTTCACCCAACCCTCTACGACGCCCCCCCCCCCCCCACCCCCCCCCCCACCCCCGACTGTGGTGGCGCTGGACAGTCCACAGCTGCCACGCCAGGTTCCCGAAAACTGAGAGCACATGCGCCCCATGCCGTCAGGAACTCACCCATCGGGGGCGGAGCATCAGGGGAGGGCCTTCAGGTAACGTCCTGAGGCTGTCCCAACGGCGTGCGGCGTACTCCCCGATGATGCTGTTTTGAAGGGGGCGGAGCATCTGAAAACAGGCTCTGCCCCCGATTCGGCCATTAAAAGGGATTCGCCGGTTACGAAATCGGCATCAGCAAACAGAGAATCCGCCCAATGTCTTTATGATGTCAAAATTTGGTTTAATATATCACATCCCTTGGGCAGCACGGTGGCACAGTGGTTAGCATTGGTGCCTACGGCGCTGAGGACCTGGGTTCTCATCCCGGCCCTGGGTCACTGTCCGTGTGGAGTTTGCACATTCTCCCCGTGTCTGCGTGGGTTTCACCCCCACAACCCAAAGATGTGCAGGGTAGGTGGATTGGCCATGCTAAATTGCCCCTTAATTGGAAAAAATAATTGGGTACTCTAAATTTATTTTTAGAAAAAGTGAAGTATCCTTTCCTCAGTCTTACAAATTAAATAAAAAATAGGGCTTCTGTCCGGTATCCTCAACTGTTGGGGTCTGGTACGGAATCATAATACAAAGCACAAGTCAGGAGTGTGATGGAATACTCTCCACTTGTCTGGATGAGTGCAGCTCCTACAACACAAGAAGCTTGACACCATCCAGGACAAAGCAGCCCGCTTCATTGGAACCCTTTTCATAGAATTTCACTCCCTCCACCACCTAGCACAGTGACAGCAATATGTACTATCTACAACAGGGGTGGGCAAACTACGGCCCGCGGGCCGCATGCGGCCCGCCAAAGGCATTTCTGCGGCCCACCAAGTCATTTAAAAAAAAAAAAAAAAAAATTTTTTTTAAAAACAATTTTTTTTTTTTTTTTAAATTTTTTTTTAAAGGTTAATGGGTGGGGGGGCTGTTGGGTTACTTACTGGTATAGGGTGGATACGTTGACTTGAGTAGGGTGATCATTGCTTGGCACAACGTCGAGGGCCGAAGGGCCTGTTCTGTGCTGTACTGTTCTATGTTCTATATGAGGCGCCCACAATCATAACCGGGTGAAGTAATTATTTTACTTAATATACTATGCGGCCCTTTGTGAATTGTGAATTTCTGAATGCGGCCCTTGCACGGAAAAGTTTGCCCACCCCTGATCTACAAGATGCACTGCAAGATGCACTGCAAGATTCACCAAACTCATTAGGCAACACTTAAAACGCACGACCGCTATCATCTGGAAGGATAAGGGCAGTAGATACCTGGGGATACCACCACCTAGGCGTTCCCTCCAAGCCACTTACTATGCTAACTTGGAAATATATTATCATTCCTTCACTGTTGCTGGTTTTAATCTTCTGGAACTCCCTTCCATTGTGGAAATAGCTACACCACATGGTTTGCAGCGGTTCAAGCAGGCAATGCGGTACCTTCTCAAAAACAGTAAGAAGTCTTACAACACCAGGTTCAAGTCCAACAGGTTTGTTTTGAATCACTAGCTTTCGAAGCACTGATCCTTCCTCAGGTGAATGAAGAGGTGGGTTCCAGAAACATATATATAGTCAAAGTCAAAGATGCAATACGATAATTTGAATACGATGCAATATGATACTTCTAAGAAACAATAAATGCTGACCTTGCCAGCAACATCCACATACCATGAATGTTTTGTTTAATTCTCAAAAGACTACAATTTTTACATCAAAATTTGCGTATATTCCCTCTTCTTTAAGCCCTTGGAGAAAATCAACTGGGGACAACTCGCCTGCTGACTTACTCCATTTCTGTGAAAGCTCATTCAGATTTTGCTCTTCATCTCTCCCCCGACCAAATGACAGCACAGTTTCTTCACAGCTCCAGGGTCCCAAGGTCAATTCCCAGCTTGGGTCACTATCTGTACGGAGTATGCACGTTCTCCCCGTGTCTGCCTAGGTTTCCTCCGGGTGCTCTGGTTTCCTCCCACAGTCAAAAGATGTGCAAGTTAGGTGGATTGGCCATACTAAATTGCCCATAGTGTTCAAAAAGGTTAGGTAGGGTTGTAGGGATAGAGTGCAGTTGTGGGTTTAGTGGGTTGGTCTTTCCGGTGTGGACTCAATGGGCCAAATGGTCTCCTTCTGCACTGTAAATTCTATGTCTATGACTGTCATCAGGAATTCAGTCGGCGGGAATAGCAGACACAAAGCCACTTTGCACCACTATATCCATTACATGATTTGGCCGAGGTTCAGTCCTCGGGAGCCACTTTGATTCTGAGAATAATCCTGAGAAGTTGAGAGAGAGTGAAATGAACCATATTTAGTTTTTCCAAACAAGTTCAATTCAGAATGATTTCTCTTGGGTAAAGACTAGAACATGTAGCTTCAGAAAGAAATAGGCACCTAAGCTGTCCACTTGGATTCCTGCTCAACCAAAAGCAAGGCACTCCCAGCTCTTTTTTTAATAGAACATAGAACATTTCAGCGCAGTAGAGGCCCTTCGGTCCTCGATGTTGCGCCGACCTGTGAAACCCCTCTAAAGCCTATCTACACTATTCCCTTATTGTCCATATGTCTATCCAATGACCATTTGAATGCCCTTAGTGTTGGCGAGTCCACTACTGTAGCAGGCAGGGCATTCCACGCCCCTACTACTCTGAGTAAAGAACCTACCTCTGACATCTGTCCTATATCTATCTCCCCTCAATTTAAAGCTATGTCCCCTTGTGTTAGACATCACCATCCGAGGAAAAAGGCTCTCACTATCCACCCTATCTAATCCTCTGATCATCTTGTATGCCTCAATTAAGTCACTCTTAACCTTCTTCTCTCAAAGACATTTTTTTAGGATGTGGGCTTGGCTGGCGAGGCCAGCGTTTGTTAACCATTCAAATTGCCGTACAGTATTATCACTATAGTAGCAGTTGCAGTAAAAACAGAAACACAAATATTTCCCAAAACAGCCAATCAAACCTTCATCCCTATGTCAATCAAATGACTCATCGAGTTTGAAATGTATTTTACTGCTTTTCAAGCAGCTTAGGTAATGATCATGGTGTGAAGCACTAACCTGTGCACACAAACTACCCAGCCGAATTAATAAACAGATTTTTATAAAATTTTAGTCGGTTACAATTTAAAACTTTAGTTTGTTTATGGTTAGAAACAGAAAGTGCTGGAAATTTTCAGGTCAAGCAGTTTTCCTCTCTTCTCCTCCCCCTCCCCCACACTAAGTTAATGCTTCAGATCAATTACCTTCTTTCAGAACTGAAAAGCACGTCTACATTTTAAGCAAGTGTAGATAGAGGAAAGAACAAAGGGAAAGGCTTGTGATAGTACGGAAGGTAAGAGAAATTAAATGACAGAAGGTAAAAGGGGAGATGGGGTAAGTAAATAAACAAATTACATTGCATTAAGCAAGATACATGGCACAGAAACAGGCCATTCCGCCCAACTCAAGTCCATGCCAGAGTTGATGCCCCCATTTCCTTATCTAAATGTGACATTGTAGCCCTCAATATCCTGATTCCTCACTTGCTATTTTTTATTTTATTGGAAATTTAGCACTTTATATCAAAATTTGCAAAGCAATCTAAAAACAACTCAAGTAGCCCAATGTTTTTTTTTGATACATTTAGAGTACCCAATTATTCTTTTTCCAATTAGGGGGCAATTTAGAATGGCCAATCCATCTACTCTGCACATCTTTGGGTGAAACCCATGCAGACACGGGGAGAATGTGCAAACACCTCACGGACAGTGGCCTAGGGCCTGGATTCGAACCTGGGTCGTCAGCGCCATAGGCAGCAATGCTAACCATTGAGCCACTATGCTGCCCATTAGTAGCCCAATGCTGCCACAACATGCGAGTGGTGCCAGTAAAATCATTTAATTAGTTACATTAGTGTATATCGTACATGTCGACAAAAAGAGAACATCTTATTTACAGTGGCGAAGGGGGTCATACCGAAACTCCAATTACCATAATCAGAGTAGGAGAAAAGTGTCTCCCAGGTTTTTAATGCATGGGAGGGGTCCGTGCTCCTCCGAGTGTATGACTTACTGCCCCTTTTCTCCTCTGTGTAATGTGCATTTTCCCTTCCCCTTGGCTCTCCTCTCCCCCCACTCTGGATATAGTTTCAAAGAAGGCAGTTACCAACTCATTGAGCCTGGGGCAGTAACCAAAACATAACACCCCTCGCACTTGTCCTCCACCTCCTAACACCCCTCGCACTTGTCCTCCACCTCCAAGAAGAATCCAATCATCCGTTGTCATAATATCCACTCATGTATATAATGAGGTGCAGACAGGCAGTGTCTGATACACAGGATAACCAGTAAGCACACAACACAGTGCAGCCAATCACCAGACAGGACACTACCACTATAAAGCCAGAGGGCACTAGGTTTCGAGCTCTCTCTGGGCCCAGCCACTGAGACAGAGTCCACGAGCTAGCAAGTGCAAACACCATGCGGTACCCAGTAAGTCTGGTCAGGCTACTACTAGGTCTCCAGTCAGTTCAGTATAGTGTTGACCCACAGCTGAATATCAATTCTAACGTTGAATAAAACAGTGTTGGATCTTCGCCAATGTTAGACGTCTATTTCTAGCTTCCCTGCATCGAGTGCAGTCCACATCGAACCAACCTGCCTAACATATCATCCAGATCTTGGTTAGGCACGCTCACTGCACCAGCTTGAGTTGCATTCGGCTTAGCCCTGCATAAGCAATGGAATAGATACTGGGCAGCACCTCATCCAGAGTCCTCCATCTATCTCCACACCCAGCTCCTCCCGCCATTTCTGTCGCCTTTTGTCCAGCAGGGCTCTGACCTTTTATAAAAGTTGTTCATCTATCTCGCCATATCTGTCGCAGCGTAACGGTGGCAAAGTGGTTAGAACTGCCTCACGGAGCCGAGAATCTGGGTTCGATCCCAGCCCCAGAAGTCCATGTGGAGTTTGCACATTCTCTCCGTCTGCGTGGGTCTCACCCCCACATCTAAAGTTTACGCATCAGTAACAGGGGGACAACTATGGGAAGAAACGGGAGAAAGGGAACATGGTGGGGAGGGGTAGGAGACAGCGACAGAAAGGTGGGGTGAGAGAGAGAGAGAGAGAGAGGGAGAGAGAATGTACAACAGGGGAAACAAAGGGACAAGGATAGTACGGGCATTCGACTGGCTACAACAGGCCACACATGGCAACTTGGAACACAAAGGCATCGCAAGCAACCACTTTGGAGGATCCCTGGACAAAGGGAAACCGCAGAGAGCAGGGGCCCAGCTTCAAGTTGAGAACGGTGACCGCGCCCATTTTGGCTGGCCCTGTAACAAAGTGAAATCCCGGAGTGCAGGTGCGCATCCACCAGCCAAGTATGGTTTATCCCACGGGGGGGACAGGGGGATGGGGGGAAAAACGGACGACAGAAACCCTCCACCAGGGTAGTTAACCAGAATGTCAGGGGACTAAACGGCCCAGTGAAAAGATCCAGAGTCTTCACCCACCCCTGTATGAAAGCTAACATAGCCTTCCTCCAAGAGACACACCTGAGGGAGAAAGACCAACTGCGGGTAAGGAAGGTCTGGGTGGGAGAGACATGCCATTCCTGCTAGAGGCCGAGGGCTAGTGGGGCAGCCATACTGTTAAAGCACTAGCGGGGTAGGCATACTGTTAAATAAGAGGATGATGTTTACAGTGACCATGGCGGTTACGGAACCAGAGGGACGGTACATCATGGTCAGCCGTATGTCCTGGCAAATGTGCACGCGCTCAACTGGGACGACACCAAATTTATTTTTAAAAAGACCGTGGCGGAAATCCGACTTATGTGGGGGGTAACTTTAACTGTGTACCGGACTAACGGACAAACAAGTTGAACCCCAAAATGGGGAGAACTCTAACATGGTGGATGACTCGGCATATTCATGGAGCAGATGGAGGCAGTGGACCCATGACGGTTCACCCATTCAGGGGGCGAAGGTGTTCTCCTTCTTCTCCCAGGTACGCAATGTTTACACAAAAATAGGCTTCTTTGTACTGGGAAAATCAGTGCTTCCAGGGCTAGTAAGGGCAGAATACGCCGCGAGTATACTCCACGAGAATGCCCTTGTTCTCGGGCCATTTAAAATGGCTGCCGTCATCCTCTTTTCTGCCATCTCCACATAAAATCTGACGTAACCAGCATTCTATCCTCCCCCCTTTCCTCCTACTCCTTGCCCCACCCTCCGCCAAACAGGCTCAACAACCCCCCCCCCCCCCCACCATGCTCCCACCTCCTCCTCCTTTCATAGAATTTACAGTGCAGATGGAGGCCATTCAGCCCATTGAGTCTGCACCAGCCCTTAGAAAGAGCACCCTACTTAAGCCCACCCCATTATCCCATCCCCGCAACCCAGTAACCCCATCTAACCTTCTTGGACACGAAGGTCAATTTATCATGGTCAATCCACCTAACCTGCACATCTTTGGACTGTTGGAGGAAACCGGAGCACCTGGAGGAAACCCACTTAGAGGCAGGGAAAACCTGCAAACTCCACACACAGCAATTCCCAAGCCGGGAATCAAACCTGGGACATTGGAGCTGTGAAGCAACAGTGCTAATCACTGTGCTATCGTCCGCCCCGTTTGCCTTTACCCCTTCCCTTATCTATCACACTTTGTTTCCCCTGAATTATTGCTTCCCCTACTCCTCCCTGCTCCTGCCTAGGACTCCCAGCCTCCCTCCTGGGTGGTACGCTGCGGTCTCCTCCTTCTCTGCATCTCTGCACACCAGCTTGCTCGCTAGTGTAGCAGCTACCTCCAACGACTGGATTCCCATTTTTAACCCTGTCTGGTTTCCCCCCACGATCCCAAGTGTGGCTACCCCCCTGTCCTTTCTGAATCATTTAAGTCCACGTTTAGTCCATCAGCTATTACTGTTGCTTCCAGAGTTCATTTTTCAGAACAAACTGTCTCGCCACTCGGGCTTCCCTGCTCAGAGAGTGAGATTTCCCTCTGTTCGTTTTGCTGGTTCTTTGACATTCTGTGAAAAGCCCTTCGCAACATTTTGGAAAGATAATAGTTCCAAAACAATGAAAAGAAGAAACCTGCAAGTCTCATGCAATATGAGTGAATTAAATATGTGACTTCCTGTAGATGTCTCCGATGACTAAACACCACTTCATGTATTAACAAGGCTGTAGTCAGCCTCACTCCATGATAAACTTGATACTTACCACTGCCCGAATCCTATCTAACTATTCATTCACTGCCGTGAACATGGTCCAATCAACTGCAGATCAAACATTGGGTGCTGGGCATCAAGGAACACCTTCTGTCCCAAACTTAAGCACAGCACAAAACCTTTCCACTTTAGTACTGCTGACGTTCTCCTCATTTACCATACCTACTCCATCAAGAGCTAGTGCCTGGCTCCAGCAGCACTACAATGCTATCACATGGCTGTGAAAGCAAACATCAGTGACATTGCTGCGGCGTTTACCATAATACACGCATGGCCAAAAGAAGGTTAAAAAAAAATAGGGTGCACCGCTGGATTTTACATGAAGCAGCATTCAGAATGGAGGGCAAATTGTTGTTGAAAAGTGCAGTGTTCAGATACAGCACAGTGTATGTTTGGTTATTTCATTTTAGTGCACTTTTCTTATCAATCTCCAGAAATCTGGGCACCCACAGCTGAGAACCCCTGTTCTAGAGGAGTTTGGAATGGCAGTAGCAGAATTAATGCCAGGAATATGGAAAACAATTGGAACCGCAGTTCTGATTTGAAATGTTCACACCTTCCCTGGATCCTACTTTTGTCACATTACCACACTCTTTTGCCTTAAGTGATCATTCCTTTTATCAGTTAACCTCGCTAGCCTTCTTCCAAATTGGAGAATCTTCTCTTTGTTCTTTCCTCTCCTCCCCTCCCCTTTTCCTTGCCTCTATATTTCTTCAAACCTGTTCAACTCTAACTTTTTTCAATTCTGATCAAGTTATTCACTTAAACGACAAATCCGTCGCACTCTCAAAGTTGCTTCTCAACCTGAGTATTTATAGCCTTTACAGCTTAAATGACAAATTTAGTGTCCGTACTATTTTACTTTCACGTTAGTTTATTTTAGACTGTAAGCCAATAATTGGGACAACACGAAAATAATTCATGTTTCAAACATTTCATACAGACAGTGCTACAGCTTTGGTTTCATACTTGAGGATCTTTTGGTGTACTTTACACAAACTAGTTTATAGTTTTATTCTACCATAGTTTCATTCTTTTTGCTGGACTTCAAAGACAGCTGTTCAGTTTACAAGCCCACTTCCAGGATCCCTTCTACCCAACGTTGAACTGAAGTTCTCTCCAAATTTCCAACTAGTTCAAATATAATTATCTACTCAGACTTTGAATTGCTGGCAGTTGGGTGAGTGAAATCTGGTTTATCTGAAGCTTCTTTCTTTCAGCCCCCTCTGCTCCCCAAAAGATTTTACTGGGAAAAAAAGCTCATTATCAACGTCGAATGAGTGAGTTTATGCAACGAACAGCTGAATCAACAATGAAGTCCCAGGTTCATGTTATAGACTACATTAAGTTCGCTGAAATCAGCCAAACATTACAATCACAGGTGCATTGCATTAAGCCTCAATGTAATTAGATTCCCGATCATTATCCAACAATTCCTCATGTACTTGAAGCTACGTGGACATTGGCTGAGCATAGAATTAGGTTTCATCTGTGGTGTCTTGCACAACCGAATAGCTTCCCTGTTCTCGCAAATAAATCATGGCCATCGATGGGGGTGAGCAGGATCCATGGTACCAGAATTCAATAAGAAGCCATTTTAGGAATAAGGGACAAATTGGAACAAAAATTTCACTCAAAGTCCTAAAATCATTGTAATTCCAGTTGCTTCTATATGTAAATCCCACACGAACTGTTCACCTCTTTGCAACACTAGCAATCATTTTTTCCTGATTCAGTTACAGAGGATAACATTCGCCATGACAGAATTTTGGTAATAACAGAATCTTCAAAATTTGCCTCATGAACATATTTTTTGAAACTTGGATCCTAAAACATGGCCTGTTAAAATCTTCTGAGAAAAGTTAATTAGCATGATCCTATTCAGAAATTAGGGAGAAAAATTAGACGGTGGTGAAAACAATATTTTAGTGTTTACTAAAGTAGCCTTATTCTGCTCCTAACAAACCATTGAAATAATGGTCCTGAATTTGCTGCAGTATGTTCAGTTAGTTTTCCTTACTTTCCAGCTTGAAAGTTTTCTGCGCTACAAATTGTTGGAAGTGTGAGCTGAAAGCATGGTAGAACCACAGGCTAGTTAGGACCTTGGTAAACTAACAACTCCTTAATCCATGGGATTTCAGGATTGAGAAATGAACAGAAGCGCAATGGAGAAGGAAATAGCATGATTACTGACAAATCAGAAATAAAAACGGGGGGGGGGGGGGGTGCTGTGGAATAATAAGAGACAAAGCAAGAAAAAAAATTGAAAGGTCTTATATGTAAACTATTTTCTATCTGTAGAAATGAGACTTTACAATTTTAACAGCTCCTTTTATGGGATGGAAAGAATGGGTAGCATTCAAGAACGTAAACCTCAATGTTAAATTTGTGTCTAATACCATGCAACAGCCCAAACTTTCCACACTCAGCTTAACTGGTAATTTATATACAAATTCAGCAATTTCTTGCACTTTGGAAGGTTGCCACCAAGCTACTCCTCTCACAAAGCTAACAATGGAATAATGCAAATTGCTGGATTTACTACCCATAGTCTATCTACTCGCTATACATTGCTAATGATTTTTTTTTACACATTAAACTCACCATTATTTTGCCAGCAAATTCTAGTCCAATATGCTGGGTTGATAGATCGTTAAGTATTTACATATGCATACTCTCCAATATGTAACACCAACTGTATGGTAGTAAACATTTGCCATTCTGATTGAATAAAAGGGGTTGCATTTAGGCATTTATCCAATTGATTGCATTTTGGTGACCTTGCAGGAAAGTTTATTGATTAATATCCTTCTACATCCAATGTCACCATACAGATACATACACAAGTAACCTAACTGCTGCATTTTCCTTTAAGATCATAAGAAATAGGAGGACTAAGTCCTACTGCCGAGAGTTGTCCTCCCCACCGCTCAATAAAATCATGACTGAACTTCAACCTCTACTTCACTTATGAGCCTGATCCATATATCCTTTGATTCTCTCGAGTCCAAAAGTCAATCAATCTCAACCTTGAATATGCTCAACAAGTGTCTAATGTGCACTATATATGTTAATATCTCACTGATAAAAGCATGTGGATGTAAATACTGTCAAATACAAGTGCATCTGGTTTCATATATTGTGCACTAATAACAGATGAAACACACTACCTACCACTTGATCTATTCTTGCGGTTAGACTTCCCACCGCTGAGAAGCATCTTTAGGCTGTTACGGAACATATCTTCACCCCAGGGCTTGTCAGCGTCTACTCAAAATTCTATCAAATAAAACAAAATGAACTTTGTCAATGACAACATATATGACAGACTAAAGCAATAAGAGATACAGATCACATCTAATTGGACAGACATAAGGCATGGTTGGAATAAGGAATAAGGAATGGTTCTTCCACAAATAGCCAAGGACCAAAAATTAGATTTTCATTTTCATGACTTATTTGAGTTTAATAGCAAAAACTTCCTAAAGCACTTTCCACCCAATGAAATACCGATGAAGCATAGTCACTGATAATAATAATCTTTATTGTCACAAGTAGTCTCACATTAACACTATAATAAAGTTACTGTGAAAAGCCCCTAGTCATCACATTCCAGCGCCTGTTCGGGTACACAGAGGGAGAATTCAGAATGTCCAAATTACCTTAATAGCACGTCTTTCTGGACTTGTGGGAGGAAATCGAAGCCTCCGGAGGAAACCCACGCAGAGACAGGGAAAACAGTGCAGACTCCACAGAGACAGTGACCCAAGCCGGGAATTGAACCTGGGACCCTGGCACTGAGAAGTCATAGTGCTAACCACTTTGCTACCGTGCTGCCCACGGTAATAGTAAAGACGGCAGCCACAGATGGATACAGTGAGCTCTCACAAACAGCAATGTGATAATGAAGAAATACTTTGATTTTAGTGATATTGAGGAATAAATATTGGCTCGGATACTGGGGATAACCCCCCCAGCTCTTCAAAAATAGTACCATGGTATCTTTTTTTTTTAAATTTGAAGGGGCCTCACGGTAGCATGGTGGTTAGCATCAATGCTTCACAGCTCCAGGGTCCCAGGTTCGATTCCCGGCTGGGTCACTGTCTGTGTGGAGTCTGCACGTCCTCCCCGTGTGCGCGTGGGTTTCCTCCGGGTGCTCCGGTTTCCTCCCACAGTCCAAAGATGTGCGGGTTAGGTTGATTGGCCATGCTAAATTGCCCGTAGTGTAAGGTTAATGGGGGGATTGTTGGGTTACGGGTTACGTGGGTTTAAGTGGGGTGATCATTGTTCGGCACAACATCGAGGGCCGAAGGGCCTGTTCTGTGCTGTACTGTTCTATGTTCTATGTTCTAAGTACCCAATTCTTTTTTTTTTTCCAATTAAGGGGCAATTTAGCGAGGCCAATCCACCTACCCTGCACATATTTGGGCTGTGGGGGTGAACCCATGCAGACATGGGGGAGAACACATGCAGACATGGGGGAGAATGTGCAAACTCCACACGGACAATGACTCTTGGCCGGGATTGAACCCGGGTCTTCGGCGCATGAGGCAGCAGTGCAAACTACTGCGCCACCGTGCCGCCCTGTACCATGGTATCTTTCATATCCACTAGAGTGTGTAGACGGATAATATTCTCTCCAAGCTGTACAGCCATACAGCAACATGAATGTTCCAATACAGGCTGTGAACAAGGCAGCTCTTTAATTTGCAGCATGTGCATGCCCATGCAAAAAAAAATTTCCAAGAGCCGCATATAGCAACAAAGAACTCAGAGAGTATGTTGGCGATAGGGCCTCAGTTTAATGTCTCATCTGAAAGAAGGAATCCCCCAATTTTGCAGCATTGCTCTGAAATACCAGCCTGGAATTTTGTGCCGAAGCTTTCCGTGAGACTTCACCCACAAACCCTTGAATCAAAGGCAAGAATGCTACTCACTACTGAGTCATGGGTGACAGTAAATATATTCCCATTTTCTTAATAATATTGTCATGCTTTCCAACCTTTAAGGCAAGTTTAATAAAAGTAGGTAGGGATGGTACAACAGGTACTTCTGAAAAATTGCAGAACCAATGTTCACCTCGATGTTTTCCTGGTAAGCTCCCCCTAGCTTCTTAGGCAAGTGCAGCCTTTTTATAGTTAATGAATCCAAACATATGCAGGAATATATTGTTAATATTTACTTGTGTAATGAAGGAAGACAATCCCCGTTTTTCACACTCGCAGTCGGGTCACTATGTTGTAGGACTGCACATCCATTAAAATCACAGCTTTAATAAGTTTGAGATAAATAAGTGGAGAAACTGGAATCATTAAAATGAAACTATCACTACACCCAGCTCGACTTGCAGCATTATGCAGTGACTGTTTATTTAAATCTCAATTTGTACAAGACAGCTGTGGCTCACTTGCCTCCAAATCACAAAGTTCCAGGTTCAATCCCACCCCAGGGATTCAGGACAAAAATCCCGGCTGACACCCAGTGCAGCAGAGGGAGCAGCGCAATATCAGATATACTGAGGTGACCTGACTGCTTGGGTGGATACTGTAGCCACCTGGGTTGGCCACTTCCAGACTTTAAAATGGAGATTCGCTAAGAACGCAGGGAAAATTGGACAGGTACAGGGAAGCAAGCAGAACGCAAAGCTTCCTGCATATTAAGACTCGCAGAAAGCAGACAGCACTGAAACTGACGACCATCTGCATATTGATGAGCAATCCCCGGGAACAATAGCAACAGTTAAGATAATCGAGGCAAAGCCAGACTCCTCGGCGCCAGCAGGAGCCAAAACAAAGAAGCCAACGGACACTTAGGAACCGCCCAGCGATCAGGAAACAGCCCCAGTATTGGGGAAATCAAATCAATCGATTGGAACATGGTCCAATCAATTGGAACCAGGTACAGGGTCCGGCCAAAAGGGCGCGAAGCCCCTGGGGACTATAAAGTAGAGTCCCCAAGTTCAATTCGGTCTCTTGGCAAGTCTTCTTAGCAGCCCTCAAAGAACTCGACCGTGACTCTCAACTCGGAGAGACTTGCCTAGCAGCTGCACCAACAAGTAAGTGTCCAGTCAACGCACGCTACGAGATAGGTGCTCCTAACCCTTAGTCCATACCAGCTGGAAGCCTGCAGTCTCAGGATCGAACGAGTGGCTATTCTTCCCTGACCCAGTGGGTTCCTTTTCCAAAGCTAAGTATTGGGCTTTAGTGGTAGAAATAGTCTAGTTCTGTAGTATTTTATGCATGAGTAGCGATTGACTGTGTATATAATAAATGTGTTTTGATTTGAACCTTACTAACTGGTGTATTGAGTTATTGATCAGCACTTGAACTTGAACCTCGTGGTGGTATCATAAAGATACCTAGCGACTCTAGAGCAAAGGTTATAAAACAGAGCAATTAAGTGTAAAGCACACTTAGCAAAACAAGCAACAGATACAAAAGATCTCATTGCACTATTTTGAAGAAAAGTAGGAAGTTATTATGTTCTGGCAAATACTGATCCTTCAACCAACATCACAAAAACAGATTACCTGGTCATTATTGTTATATTACCTTGTGTAATATATGTTACCCATTTACTTCTTACCAAGATGATCCAGTATTCGATGTTCATTAACACTCGAACTCTTCTAGTTATAGCAAATCATTTATTGAGTAACATAAACAAATAAACTGTGAGTTTGTTCTCTCTTCAACAACTAAACTAGAGATTAAATATATATATCAACTATGATTAATCACACCTGCACTCTGAGCTATCTCTCTCTACCTCTGGTTACTAGTCACTACATCCACAAAGAGGTGGGAACTCGGCTTGAGTCTGTCTTTTACATCGGTCTCTAGTGCTGCCATCTGGTGATTACTTAGCTGTTACTTCTAAACATTAACCCCTTATATACATACGGATATGCCGATCACTACAATTATCACATTACTCTTTGCGGGAATTTGCTGACAGCTGGCTGCCACATTTCCTACATTGAAATAATGACTGCACTTCAAAAAAAAGTACTTCAATGGCTGTAATATACTTTGAGCCATCCGGGGGTTGTGAAAAGCACTGTATAAATACGTGTCTTTCTTTTAATTACAGGGCAAGTAGCTCAATTGCAAAGGACACAACATAACCAAGCAATTGAGTAAAAGTTAAAATGCAGGAAAAGGGTCATTATATCATCAGGGGGTATTGTATTTGTTATGAATCAGTTTCTGGTCCTAAAACAACAGCCTCCTCATTGAAACCGATCAAAGGGCAAGTTTGGGAGGACATCCTATGTAATAATGCACAACGAAAAGATCACACACCACATTTACCCAAAACCCAAAATAGTCAAGACAACCTTAAATTTTATGATGATTCAAAAGTTTTCTGTATGATGCATCGCTTTTTAATTATTTACATAGTACGATTTCATGAAATATTATTCAGCACTCGAGGCCGTTTTGGGAAATGGGGACATACCCCCCAGTACCCCTTGAATGGTTCCAAAGCTCTCAATCTTGGGTTTCAACGTTTTTCTTTAAGAATCCCACAACTTTTTGAGAGAGGTGTAAAACACTGTTGATGTTTCGAGATTGAAGTGAACTACGTGATGAATTTGGCTCTTGAAATAACTAACTATTTGGGAAAATCCTTTTGGAATAAAATGAGTAGAAATTGTTTTACATAGCTTCACAAACACTTTTAGCTTTTGTCAGTTTATTCACTTCAATCTCCAAACATCAACAGCATTTTACATTAACTCTTTAGAGGGGAAGTTCAAACTGGGAAAATTCTTGACCTCTCAAAAGGCATGCTTCATCATTCAATTAGTTCTCAGGGTTGAAGTTCTTCCACAAAATGCTCAAGTGTACATACTTTAACACCTTTGAAAACTGGCTTGCCTTTGCAGCTTTAAATTTAACTCTTGCATCAATTTTACTGGAACATCGTCTGAAATATAAATGGCTGTGAGCATCATGTGATTCTGCGATCATATTTCTCCTTTTTAACCAATCAATCTCCCATGTCACTGAATGTAGGGAGGATACAACTAGTACAATCTTTAGCTGAACTAGTTAGAAGGCAGAAGGTAACTGGAAGAGGGAATGGACTCTCAATTCGGTCAACAAGTGAAACCATATATTGTTGTTATTTTATAGAAATATTTGTACATTGTTATTTTTTAGTGAAATAGTACCTACCCAGCAACTCGAGGAAAAGAGTTAATTGGAAGAAAGATGTTCCTAATTGTTGGGCTGGTAGATGCAAATAAAATAAGCTCTACTGGCAGCATGTCACAACACAGTGCCGAGAAACATATGGCTATTCAACGCAACTCGCTTTGAATAAGAGACCTAAATGGGGAACGCGCGGTCGAGGCTGCACATAGCCCCGTTTTTTTTTACAATGGGGAGCAAGCCAGGACTCCTGGCGTAGCGAGAATGGCGTCCCGATCTCCAAAGCCCACAGAAGGATTCCTGACATTTCTCTTCCCCCCCCCCCCCCCCCCAGACCAAGCACAACATGGGATGGTCCCCCCACACACCACCCACAGCGGGCAACCCAGGCCCGATCATGCGTGCGCTAAAATAGTAGTGTCAGGCTGGCACTTGGTGGCAATGCCAGGTTGGCAGGTTGGCAGTGCCACACTGCCCAAAGGGCACACAGCTGGGGGCCTCTGATTCCCTTGGAAACCCCGAGTGCCGTTCTGCCTGGTCCCCATTTGTGGGGACCAGTCCCAACGGCGCTCGCCCAAGGCTCACTGCCTCGCTCTAATATGCAGATTTGATAAAATGTAATTTGTGGGCAGGATTCTCCTTGCAACGTCTTGTGAGATTGCATTGAATCTTGCGAGGCGATGCAAGCCAGGTAAATCCCGAGGGTGAGGACTCCCGGCTTTCATCGACCATGCTGCGCCATGGCAAGATGCCTTCCCGGCGCAGCATGGCCGGAGGATCGCGCCCCAAAAGTGCCCATTCTGATGGAAACCAAAATGTCAGTATCAGCCCCTAGTATGCAGGGTAGTTGATGTCAACACGACTGCATGACATGGAGAACGGTTCAACTTCGGTGTCACTTCTCAGTCTCTGCCACCCGCCCCCCTCAGTATTGTTAAGGTGCCATTTGGCCCATCGTGTTTGCACCTGCTCTCCAAACGAGCATCATGACTGCCATTCCTCTGCCTTTTCCCATACCCCTTCACATTGTTTCTATTCAAGTAATTATCTAATGCCCACTTGAATGCCAAGACTGAACCTGCACTCCAGACCTGAACCACTCGTTATACGAAAAAGATATTTTACACATCACATTTGCTCCTTTTGCAAATCACTTTAAATCTGTGCCCTCTTGTTCTTGATCCTTTTACGAGCAGGAACAGTTCCTCCCTATCTGCTTTGTTCAGCTCTCTTATGATTTCAGCATCTCTATAAAATCTCCTTTTACTCTTCTAATTCTCCAAGGTCCTAATATCTCCACTCTACTCTTATAACTGAAGTTTCTCATCCCTGGAACCATCCTGGCAAACCTCTAGTACGTTCTCTTCAATACAGGCACATTCTTCCCAAAACTGTACACAATACTCCAGTTGAGATCTAACTAGTGTCTTAAATAGGTTCAGCATATCACTCTTGGACTCTGTTTTACTGTTTGTGAAGCCCAGAATACTCTATGTTTAATTAACTGCATTCTCCACATGCCCTGTCACCTTCTATGGATTAGCTCACTGGGCTAAATCGCTGGCTTTTAAAGCAGAACAAGCAGGCCAGCAGCACGGTTTGATTCCCGTACCAGCCTCCCCGGACAGGCCCTGGAATGTGGCGACTAGGGGCTTTTCACAGTAACTTCATTGAAGCCTACTCGTGACAGTAAGCGATTTTAATTTTCTTTTTTTTTCCATTATATCCAGGTCCTCTACTCCTGAGCCCTTGTACAACCTTTTAAGAATTGTATCCCTTATTTATATCATCTCTTCCTATTGAAGTGCATCATCTCACACTTCTCCACAGTGAATTTCATCTGCCACCTATCTGTCCTCTCCCATCAACTTGTCTATGTCCTTCACAGTTCTTCACAGTTTACAATACATCCAAATTATTTTTCATCTCCAAAATGTGAAATTGTCCACGAACACCAAGATCCAGATCATCAATAAGTATCAGAAGCAAGGGTTTGAAAACCAACCCTTGGTGACACAACAGAAAATACTGGACAATCGCAACAAGTGACAGCATCTCTGGAGCAAGAAGGGAGCTAACGTTTCGAGTATTGGTGACTGTCAAACTAAGACCACTACAAACCTTCCTCCAGCCCAAAAAATATCCATTGGCCATTAATCTCGGCTCCCTATTATTCATCTAATTTTGTATCCATGTTGTTACTGTCCCTTTTATTCCAAGAGTTATAACTTTGCACAAGTCTGTTGTGTGGCACTGTATCGAACATCTTCTTAAAATTCATGCACACAACACCAACAATATTACCCTCACTGACTCCTTCTGTTAACTCCTTAAAACAATCATGCAATTGAGTTTTGCATGATTTCTCCTCTAGAAATCCATGCTGGCTTCTCCTAGTCAACCCATATATTTCCACGTGGCTACCATGTGAGGGCAGCATGGTGGCACATTGGTTAGCACTGCAGCCTCACAGCACCTGGAACCCGGGTTCAGTTGTGGCCTTGGGTGACTGTGTGGAGTTTGCACTTTCTTCCCGTGTGTGCGTGGGTTGCCTCCGGGTGCTCCGGTTCCCTCCCACAGTCCAAAGATGTGCAGGCTAGGTGGATTGGCCATGCTAAAATTGCCCCTAGGTGTGTAGGGATATGCAGGTTCGATGGGGCTAAGGGGATAGGGTGGGGGATTGGGCCTAGGTAGGATGCTCTTTCAGAGGGTCGGTGCAGACCCGAAGGGCAAAATGGCCTCTTTCTGCAGTGTAGAGATTCTGTGATTTTACTAATTCTATCCTAAATAATGGTTTCTGGAAGCTTGCCCACTTGGCCTGTAATTGCTGGGGCTATCCTTACAGTCTTTTTTGAACAAGGGTGAACATTTGTAATTCTCCTGTCCTCTGACACCTCCCAAATCTTGAGAAGGCTGGAAGATTATGACCAGCACCCGTGCAATTTCCATTCTCACTTCCCTCAATATCCTAGGATGATTCCCATCTGATCCCAGTACCTTGTCAACTTTCAGTACTGGCAGCCTATTCAACACCTCCTCATTAGTTTCAAACACTTCTCGAGACAGAATTTCCTCACCTGATGCACCGAGCTCCTTGGTAAAGACCGGTGAAAAGTGTTAATTTAACACCTCAGCCATAGCAAATTCCCTTTTACATCCCTAATCGGTCCTGATCATCCTTTTACTATTTATGTGTCTATAAAAAGACTTTGAGATTCCCTTTTACGTTGGTTGCCAGTCTTTTCTCACAATCCCTCTTCACTTCTGTAATGTGTTTTTTCACCTCCCCTCTGAATCTTCTTGGTTCTCAGCTGTATTTCTCCCTGGCATCTGTCAGAAGCACACTTTTTCTTCCCCATCTTAATTTCTATCTCCTTTTTCATCCAGGGAAGTTTTGGATTTGTTTGCCCTACCTTTTCCGATTAAGAAAAAAAACCTCAACTGTGTCCTGGCCACTTCTGTTTTGAAGGTATCTGCAGTTCAGCTGCAGTCTTTCCCACCAACCTTTAATTTCAGTCTATGTGGCCCAGCTCCATTCTTGGCCCATTGAATTGGCTCGCCTTCAGTTAATAATTTTTACTTTGGGTTGCCTGTTTTCCTTTTCTATCATCATCCTAAACCTTACAATGCAATGATCACTAACTCCTAAATATTCCCTCACTGACTATCTACTTGGCCCACCTCATTTCCAAGAACCAGATCCTACAGTGCATGCTTTGTTCTTGAACTGGACACACTGCTGTTAGGCATTTTCCTGAACACAATCGAGGAAATGTTTTCCACTCTCCATCCTTCACACTACCACCGCCCCACTCTACATTTGGGTAATTAAAGTTCCCCCCTCCCCCCACAACTAAAATACCCTATAATGTTTGCATCTCTCTGTAGTTTCCCTGCAGATTTGTTCTTCAACATCCTTCTCACTAGTTGCCGGTCTTTCGATTACACCGAGCAATGTCATTGCACCCTTTTTGTTCCTTAGCTCTAGCCAAACTGATCATGTCTTTGAATCTTCTGAGACCTCCTGCACTGCAATGCTCTCCCTAATCAACACAGCCACACCTCCCCCTTTCCTCCTTGTCCTATCTTTTCTGAACACCTTGTACCCAGGAATATTAAAACACCCAGTCTCCCCCTTCTTTGAACCAGGTCTCGGTTATTGACACATTATATTTCCACAATGCAATCTGTGCCTGTAACTCCCTAATCTTATCTATACCTTGCGCATTCATGCACACAGTAACCCTGATTTAGATGTCATTTTTGTCTCCCTTCCTCCAACTTCACTTATTAACTTACTATTCTCTATCTCTATAGTAGTGCTTTCTGCCCTTCCCAGTATTTTGTGCATCCAGTTCTCTGGAGGGGGTTCCTCCACATAGACAGGATCTAATGAATAAATTAGAGTAATGGTACATTACTCTGTTTATTTTACGTTCGAGAGGTAACCTCTTTCTCACTCATACTTGTACATTTTTCATAACTGTAAATCAAGGGCGATACGGTGGCAAGCACTGCTGCCTCACAGCGCCTGGGACCCAGGTTAATTCCAGCCTCTGGTGATTGTCTGTGTGGAGTTTGTACATTCTCCCCATGTCTGTGTGGTTTCCTCCGCATGCTCAGGTTTCCTCCCACAGCCCCAAGATGTGTGGATTAAGTGGATTGGTCATACAACTAAAGCTTCTTTATTGTGGCTAGCAAGGCCATCATAGTCGCACAACAGAAATTGCATTTGCTAATCCAGTTAATAATTTCTTATTCTTTTATATGTCTTATTATGTCCACTACTAAAGGTGGGCTGGAGTAATGTTTTGACCCCTGTTTGACTGTTAACAAGACATCTCAAAACCAAATGAATGGATCGTAAAAACTCTTGGTATAAAAGAGGGTGTGACCAAGGAAATAACTCATTAGCATCTGGCAAAGATGCGGATCCAGATCTTAAAATTGTCAAGAAACAGTCAACATGGGAACACAGGGAAAACTGACTTTTTTTGAAGAACACTGATCATTTTAAAATGCTGTCGTCTTGACTGCTGTGGTGGAACTTGTCACAGCTGTCAAAATGTGAGTTTTCAGGACAGGTTATTGGATGTGGGTTGGCCTGAAGCTTCCTCGATGAGATGGAAGCTCGTAATAAAAATATTTATTTTTTTTCAACTTTGTTGTTACAGACCATCACCCAGCCAGGGAAAAGCCTTAAAGAGCTGCTTAATTGGAAATAACATTGAGTTTCACACAGCATAGCAGAGGTATACGCTTTACTGTCTGCTTCCCATTATCTATATGTAATGTATTTACGGTAAATGTTTTTGAATTATTTTGGAAATCCTCATTGTAGCTTTCACGAGGGACAAAAATGCACAAAAAGTATTTTAGAGACAACTCACAAGTACTTACTTAATGACTTATACTAGTTTGCTCGAACAGATTTATTTATATAATTCCATAATAAACATTACAAATATAACAATGTGAAATCTATCATAAAGGCATATTGTAATCAGTACTTCTCCCTCACAAACTCCACAGTAGCACTATAATAGTAGATACAGTATCACCCTCATTTTGCCATACAGAAGTTGTAAACTTGATTCCAGACATTGTAAAAATCCAGTATACACTCTTTCCTGAAAATGGTCACATTAATTTGTGAATACGAATCCATAGAATCCCTACAGTGCAGGATGAAATAATTCAGCCCATCGGGTCTGCACCAACCCTGTGAAATAACACTCTACCTAGGCCCACTCCCCACCCTATCCCCGTAACCCAGTGCATTAATCATGACCAATCCACCTAACCTGTACTTCTTTGGGAACTAAGGGGCAATTTAGCATGGTCAATCCACCACACCTGCACATCTTTGGACTGTGGGAGGAGCACCTGGAAACCCATGCAGGCACAGGGAGAATGTGCAAACTCCACACAGTCACCAAAGGCCAGAATTGAACCCGGGTCCCTGGCACTGTGACGCAACAGTGTTAACAACTGTGCCACCGTGCTGCCCCAAGTGTACACATACACTTCAAATAACAAAAGCTAAATACTCTGGATGCTAGAAATAAAAACAGAGTGCTGGAAATACTCAGCAGAGCAAGTTGAGTCGAGTCGGGTTTGATACTTCTTCAGAATGTGTAACTGCTTAAGAACTGCACTGAAGATTTTAACTGTTGAGACACAATTCAATACTCTGTGGACAATATACATATGACCATTGTGGAATTTGAATTGTCAACACTATTAAGTATGAGCTGGAGAACTCCAATTTGCTGCTCGATCCTACAGGTTGGGGCAAAGAAATATTTCACGTATCTATATTTCTTCATATCCCTCAGGAGATCCAGTGCGTTGCACAAAATTCAAAGGAGGCAAATTGTATATTGTCACATACATGACATGTTGACAATCAGGGAATCAAAGCAGATTACCTGACAACAATTTGAAAATCACAACCATGGTCATACAAACCTAAAAGAATACCAGGCACTAAAATTGAAGCATAGGAGGACCATTCTCCAAGCCCCAGAAAGTACACCAATATTAGTTAATGACAATCATACATTTCAGGTCAGGTCGCATGGTATCACAGTGGTTAGCACTATTGTTTCACAGCACCAGGGACCCGGGTTCGATTCCCGACTTAAGTCACTGTCTGTGCGGAGTCTGCACGTTCTCCCCGTGTCTGCATGGGTTTCCTCCGGGTGCTCCAGTTTCCTCCCACAAGTCCCGAATGACATGCTTGTTCAGTGAATTGGACATTCTGGATTCTCCCTGTGTATCCGAACAGGTGCCATAGTGTGGCGACCAGGGGATTCTCACATTAACTTCATTGCAGTGTTAATGTAAACCTACTTGTGACACTAATAAAGCTTATTATTAAGTGGAAAAAAAGGATATTAGGCTTCAGTTAAAAAGATTGGACAATCCCTAACAAGCAACCTAGTTTATATTCAATGCAAAGAAAATCAAACCAATTTGAGTTGGCAAATTTTTCACGAACAAATCCAAAAAGTAGCCAAGAAACCAACCCCTTCCTGACGTAGGCCTTCCAGACACGGGTCACCCACACTTTTTCCATTCTAGGTTTACATCTTACATCCAACAACCAAAGTAAGAAAATCTTCATCCGTGCCCTTCATTACATAAAATATCTACATCAGGAACAGCATTAAATAGAGGCAAAGAAGGTACATTCAACAAACAGCCTAAGGTAAATTGACATCTCAGCCACACAAGCAGGTGCAGCGCTAACTGCCTCAGAATTGAACAGCAGAAAAGACAAAAGGGAAGACGTGGGAGTGAGGGGGAAAATAAAACCAACACTCGTGAGTTCTCAAAACACATATAAACATGTTTCAAGGAAAGTCTCAGCAGACTCAGAACATTAACTCTGTTTCTCCCTCCATAGATGCTGCAAAATGGTGCAGTGGGTTAGCCCTGTTGCCTCACGGGGCCGAGTCCCAGGTTCGAACCCGGCTCTGGGTCACTGTCCGTGTGGAGTTTGCTCATTCTCCCAGTGTTTGCGTGGGTTTCGCCCTCACAACCCAAAGATGTGCAGGCTAGGTGGATTGGCCATGCTAAATTGCCCCTTAATTGGAAAAAATGAATTGGGTACGCTAAATTTATATTAAGAAAAATAGATGCTGCATAATCTGAGTTTTTCCCACTTTGTTTTTATTCCAGCATCCACAGTATTTTGCGTTACTACAAACTCAAACTCGCTTTTGCTCATGGACAAGCAAACCCTGGCTCACCAATCACTCCTTTACCACAATTTGCTTCATCTCTTGCCCCATCCTCAATTTAAATGCAAGTAGTTATGATTGCTAATGGTTCCAGTAGCCAATTATCTATCAAACAATCAATCAAACAAGAATCATAGAGATTCAAAACTTTTTTTCTCTCTCAACAGACCCTGCCAATCTGCTGAGTTTTTCCAGCATTCTCTGTTTTTGTTTCAGGTTCCAGCATCTGCAGTTTTTGCTTTGTACCCAAGAGACTGCTAGATTTAAATACGAAGAATGAATGATCAGTGAGAAAAATAGGGCTGATAGTGTCCATCATGAGCTACTGGCTCAAGGGACAAAAATTTAAAAACAATAAATTGCAAGATTTTGTTGATAAAGCAGATACAACTTTGCTGACAAAGCAGAGACACAAACCTTCCAAATCTTACACATTCAACCCTATGGCAGAGTATACCTACTAAAATTTTAAAAAGAAATGACCAAGGAGGCAGTGACCCAATGGTATTAGAATCATAGAATTTATAGTGCAGAAGGAGGCCATTAGGCCCATCGGGTCTATACCGGACCCTGAAAGAGCACTCTACCCAAGCTCACACCTCGACCCTATCCTCGTAACCCAACAACCGCATCCACCATTTGAACATTACAGGGCAATTTAGTGTGGCCAATCCACCTAATCCGCACACCTTTGGACTGTGGGAGGAAACTGGAGCACCCGGAGGAAACCCACGCAGACACGGGGAGAACATGCAGACTCTGCACAGGCAGTGACCCAAGCCACGAATCAAGCATCAGTCCAAAAGTAAAGCATAGGCTAGCACTGTTGCTCCTAATCATCCAGTGAAAACTCCTGGAATCAGCTTGTGAAGAGATGGCAGCCTTAGCTGTGATAGCTCCATGACTACAAATCTCAAATACTCTCAGTCAAGGTTCCCATATAGCTCCCAGAGGAAGTTTGATCTAGTAATTCAGACTAATTCAGAGACCCAAGGTAATGCTCTAAAAACCCAGTTTTCAATCACACCACTGCAGATGGTGGAATTTAAATTATGCTTTTAGTTTTATATTCACCAAGAGAAGTACAAGCAAGAATCAACAGAATAGCAAAAGCTGCCAAACATTTTAATAAAACATACCTGGGATTGGAAAAGTGAATTAATTTTATTAATTATATAAAATAACAGCTGTCAGATGTATGCAGTAGGGCCTGGAACACAGCGACAAAATCACATGGACTTTTCTTTCACAATTTATACAGTACTATACAGTGAGCTTGTGTTACTGTGTGTTAAGTTGAAGCCACTGTCTAACCTTGTCCACAGGAAGTACTTCAGTCAAAAATAATAATAATTCCCCTGCGAATATCTCAATCTCAAAGCCAGTAATATAAAATTAAAAGCATAATTTATTCTAAAAATATAAATTTTATAAACCAACTGCTCTCCCATTTTGCTGGATTTTGACCAAAGACCTCAATTACAAACAGAAAGACAGATTTGCCCTTCACAACCACCAGATGTCTGTGTTTTACAGCTGATTAAGTACTTTTGAAGAGAAATCACATAATGCAGGTAATGTGTGATATAGTAACTTTAATGTACAAAAACATCTTCATAGGAGCATTATCAAATAAAATTTCATACCAAGTCACATAAGGACATATTAAAATGAGTTTGGTCAGAAGGATAGATTTTAAGGGAAGTTTTAAAGAAGGAGAAAAAGGTACAGAGGTAGAGCACTTTGGGAGAGAATTCAATTGCTTAGAATCTCCAGCTGAATATATGGCCACCAATAGTTTTGCAATGAGATTTTGGAAGATGGTAGGACTAAAAGAGGCTAAAGAGTAGGAAGTGGCAGGCCAGTGAAGAATGTAAAAGCTGGAAAGATCTAGAATTTTAAAATCAAGATGGTGCCTGATCACACGGGCAGGAAGGATGGATGACTGAGATTTGTTGTGTGTCAGGATATGGCCCTCAGACCCTTTCAAAGCCATGTAGCAAAAAGTAAGTATCTTTGTTTAAAATATAGAGCCACAGAAGGTGCAGAAGGAGAGCATTCAGTCTATCCTGGCTGCCCCAGCTAAAGAAAAAAAGATACAAAAAAAATAAACTTTTCAGGTTACAGAACTTCAGATGCAGATCTAGGTATATTTTCGGCCTCAACCACCAACTTAGGCGGGTAAATTCCAGACGCCAACCACCCTCTGGGTGAAAGTTCTTCCTCATGTTGCCTCTAATCCTTCTACCAATCACCTAAGCTAGATGAAACAAGTCTTTCCGGTCTACTCTATCTAGGCCAGTTAATTGTGTACTCTTCAGTTAGGTCATCCTTTAGCCTGGTCTGTTTTACAGAACACAACATTAGCCTATCTCTCCTCATGGCTGCAATTTTCAACATTCTAGCAACATTCTTGTAAATCTCCTCTTCACTCTCTCCAAAGCAATTATGTCCTTCCTGTAATGCGGTGGCCAGAACTGTACACAAAATTCAAGCTATGGCCTCACCAGTTTTATACCGTTCCATCATTACATGCCTGCTTTGGTATGCAATACCTCACCCAACAAAGCATTTCATTTGCTTTCTTGATCACCTTGTCCAACTGTCCTACTCCATTCAAGGACCTGTGGACATCACTCCAAGGTCCCTCACTTACTCAACACCTCTCAATATCTTCCCATTTATTGAGTATTCCCTTGCTTTGTTTGCCCTCCCCAAATGCATTACCTCATACTTTTCTGGATTGAATTTCATTTGCCACTTCTCCACCACTCAAACCACTGATATAATTCTGGAGTGAACAGCTATCTTCTTCACTATCAACTACATGCCAATTTTTGTGACATCTGAAAACTTCCCAATCATACCTACCACATTTAATCTAAATAATTAATATAGACAACAAACAGCAAGGGTCCCAACAATGAGCCCTGTGGAACATCACTGGAAAGAGTGTTCGATTTGCAAAAGCATCCATTGGCTTTGACACTTTGTTTCTTGTCACTGAGCCAATTTTGGATCCAGTCAGGCATTTTCCCAGAATCCCATTAGATCTCACTTTTCTGACCAGTCTGGCATGTGAAATCTTGACAAATTCCTTACTGAAATCTAGATTGATTGCACTACTTTCAACAATCCTCCTGGTTACTTACTCAAAATATTATGTTAGACACTGTCTTCCCCTAACAAAATCATGTTGACTACCCCTGATCAATCCAAGAGTCAGTGACAATTCATGCTACCTATCAGAATTGTTTCCAATAATCTGTCCATCACCAAAGTCAGACTGACTGGCCTATAATTTCCTGGCCTATCCATCGCATCCTTTTTAAATAATGGTACAATGTTCCCTGACCGTCAATCTTCTGGGACCTCGCCTTTATCCCGTGAAGATTGGAAAATGATCCTCAGAGCATCTGCTATTTCCTCCCTGGCTTCCTTCTACAGTCTGGCCCTGGCAATTTAATCACCTTCAAGGATGCCAGTCTGCCCAGTACTTCCTCTCTCACTATGCTTGGTGTTTCTAATATTTCACACTCCTCCTCTTTAACTATAATGCCTGAGTGGGCAGCATGGTGGCACAGTGGTTAGCACAGCTGCCTCACAGCGCCAAAGACGCGGGTTCAATCCAGGCCCTGGGTCACTGTCGTGTGGAGTATGCACCATTCCCCCATGTCTGTGTGCGTCTAACCCCCACAAGCCAAAAAGATGTGCAGGGTAAGTGAATTGGCCACGCTAAATAATTGGGTAATCTAAACTTATTTTGAAAAAACTAATGTCTGAATCATCCCTCTTAGTGCCCACATCTTCTGCATCAACCCACGAGTTACCAGGTACATCTCTGGTAGGCCCTACCTTTTCCTTAGTTATTCTCTTAGACCAGTACAGCAAAGAACAGGCCCTTCGGCCCTCGATGTTGTGCCGAGCAATGATCACCCTACTCAACCCCACGTATCCACCCTATACCCGTAACCCAACAATCCCCCCATTAACCTTACACTACGGGCAATTTAGCATGGCCAATCCACCTAACCCGCACATCTTTGGACTGTGGGAGGAAACCGGAGCACCCGGAGGAAACCCACGCACACACGGGGAGGACGTGCAGACTCCACACAGACAGTGACCCAGCCGGGAATCGAACCTGGGACCCTGGAGCTGTGAAGCATTTATGCTAACCACCATGCTACCGTGCTGCCCATAATGTACTGTTGTTCTTAATGTACTGGTAAAACATCTTTGGATTTTGAGTTTACCTGCCAATTTTTCATATCCTCTTTGCTTTTCTAATTTCATTTTTACTTCACCCCTGTATTTTCTATACTTCTTTTGGCTTCCTGCAATATTAAGTCTTTTGTGACTGTTATAATCTATTAATCATTTCTGTTTGTCATTAGAAAGGGGGTAAAATCCAGGTAACACTGGATGGCACTAAAGGTAACAATGGCCTGCCTTACCTTGATGCAAAAGAAATGGTGTTTTGTTAGGTACCCAAGAGAGGAAACTAACAATTCACTTCAAATATATGTTTAAGTTTGTGTGTGTAAGTGAGAAAGAGAGAGAGAAATTAAACATGAGAAATCAAACCCACGCTTAAACAGAGGAACCTCAGTGTATAGGTTCATAAATTATTGAAGATGGCATGGCATGTTGAGAGAGTAGTTAAAAAAACATATTTTATCTTGGCTGTATTAATAGGGGCATAATACGGAGGAGATTCAGAGGGATAGAGTACTGTAGCTACGGGGATAGATCGGAGAGATTGGAAATGTTTTGCTTGGAGAAAAGACTTGACAGAGATATTCAAGACCCTGAGGGATAATGTTATGAGCCAGGGCTTAGGAACTCCAAAGCGTATTATGGAGTTCACCTGACCTATAACTTTTTGGCTAGGGTGAGCACAAGAGCCTTCACTTCAGGTGTGATTCATCAGACTTCTTTGGCGCTTTCATCAAAACAAAGTTTATTATAAGAATGGAGTTCTCATATATAAAACACAGCAAGAAATTGTTATCAATTACAAACAAAGAAAACACAACAGCTACAGTAATCTATGTATATGACTCTTAACAAATCCCCCTTAGCAGCTGTTCCAATTGAATACAAAATTTCATAAACCAAAACCCTTTTCAAGGACGAGAGATTCTGATCCAGTTCCAACCAGCAGATTCAAAACTCCTTCCGGAAAGCCACTCGATCTTTAAAGTTACCAAGGCAGTTTGCCGCACCCAATGTGCTTTCAGTTCCCTGGTACAGCTTTAAAATGAAAACAGTGAAACACTGCTCTTCTTCTGCAGTCCAAAGCAACAAATCGAAACTGAAAGCCAAAAAAAACCTAACCCCCCCACACCTGACAGCCACATCCCAGCTCCACCCACAAATGACATCACTGAAGCCATGCTATAAGTCATGTGGTCAGACCAAATCTTTCTTAAAGGGACACTGACATGACAGTATAGACAGGGTAAGTAGTTGGAAACTGCTTCTACTCAAATAGAGCACCAAGAACAAGAGGGCACAGATTCATAATAATTCACAAAAGAATAAAAGTGAAAAGGAAAATGTTTTCACCAGAAGGGTGGTTGGAATCTGTAACAAACATCCCGAGGGAATGATGGAGACAGGTTTGATCAAGGTCTCAAAAGAAAATTGGATTGCTAACTGAAAAGTAGAGATGTGCAAGGTTACCGAGATAAGGCAGGGGAGTGGGATTAGGCAGAAGGCTCTTTTGGAGAGCCAGTGCAGAATCCTTCTGAAAAAAAAATACAAAGTCACCATAGTCCTAGATGACCGAAGACACAAGATTAAGAACATAAGAACATAAGAACTAGGAGCAGGAGTGGGCCATCTGGCTCCTCGAGCCTGCTCCGCCATTCAATGAGATCATGGCTGATCTTTTGTGGACTCAGCACCACTTTCCAGCCCGAACACCATAACCCTTAATCCCCTTATTCTTCAAAAAACTATCTATCTTTACCTTAAAAACATGTAATGAAAGAGCCTCAACTGCTTCACTGGGCAAGGAATTCCATAGATTCACAACCCTTTGCGTGAAGAAGTTCCTCCTAAACTCAGTCCTAAATCTACTTCCCCTTATTTTGAGGCTATGTCTCCTAGTTCTGCTTTCACCCGCCAGTGGAAACAACCTGCCCGCATCTATCCTATCTATTCCCTTCATAATTTGAAATGTTTCTATAAGATCCCCCCTCATCCTTCTAAATTCCAACGAGTACAGTCCCAGTCTACTCAACCTCTCCTCATAATCCAACCCCTTCAGCTCTGGGATTAACCTAATGAATCTCCTCTGCACACCCTCCAGTGCCAGTACGTCCTTTCTCAAGTAAGGAGACCAAAACTGAACACAATACTCCAGGTGTGGTCTCACTAACACCTTATACAATTGCAACATAACCTCCCTAGTCTTAAACTCCATCCCTCTAGCAATGAAGGACAAAATTCCATTTGCCTTCTTAATCACCTGTTGCACCTGTAAACCAACTTTCTGTGACTCATGCACTAGCACACCCAAGTCTCTCTGCACAGCGGCATGCTTTAATATTTTATCGTTTAAATAATAATCCCGTTGGCTGTTATTCCTACCAAAATGGATAACTTCACATTTGTCAACATTGTATTCCATCTGCCAGACCCTAGCCCATTCACTTAACCTATCCAAATCCCTCTGCAGACTTCCAGTATCCTCTGCACTTTTCGCTTTACCACTCATCTCAGTGTCATCTGCAAACTTGGACACATTGCCCTTGGTCCCCAACTCCAAATCATCTATGTAAATTGTGAACAATTGTGGGCCCAACACGGATCCCTAAGGGACACCACTAGCTACTGATTGCCAACCAGAGAAACACCCATTAATCCCCACTCTTTGCTTTCTATTAATTAACCAATCCTCTATCCATGCTACTACTTTACCCTTAATGCCATGCATCTTTATCTTATGCAGCAACCTTTTGTGTGGCACTTTGTCAAAGGCTTTCTGGAAATCCAGATATACCACATCCATCGGCTCCCCGTTATCTGCTGTACTGGTAATGTCCTCAAAAAAATCCACTAAATTAGTTAGGCATGACCTGCCCTTTATGAACCCATGCTGCGTCTGCCCAATGGGACAATTTCTATCCAGATGCCTCGCTATTTCATAGAATTTACAGAGCAGAAGGAGGCCATTCGGCCCATCGCGTCTGCACCGGCTCCTAGAAAGAGCACCCTACCCAAGGTTAACGCCTCCACCCTATCCTTGATGATAGATTGCAGCATCTTCCCGACTACCGAAGTTAAGCTCACTGGCCTATAATTCCTGCTTTCTGCCTACCTCCTTTTTTAAACAGTGGTGTCACGTTTGCTAATTTCCAATCCGCCGGGACCACCCCAGAGTCTAGTGAATTTCGGTAAATTATCACTAGTGCATCTGTAATTTCCCTAGCCATCTCTTTTAGCACTCTGGGATGCATTCCATCAGGGCCAGGAGACTTGTCTACCTTTAGCTTGCCCATCACTCCCTCCTTAGTGATAACAATCCTCTCAAGGTCCTCACCTGTCATAGCCTCATTTCTATCAGTCGCTGGCATGTTATTTGTGTCTTCCACTGTGAAGACCGACCCAAAAAACCTGTTCAGTTCCTCAGATGCTGCAATCTATCCTCTTTTCCCATTATTAAAACTCCCTTCTCATCCTCTAAAGGACCAATATTTACCTTAGCCACTCTTTTTTGTTTTATATATTTGTAAAGATTTTACTGTCTGTTTTTATATTCTGAGCAAGTTTACTCTCATACTCTATCTTACTCTTCTTTATAGCTTTTTTAGTAGCTTTCTGTTGCCCCCTAAAGATTTCCCAGTCCTCTAGTCTCCCACCAATCTTTGCCACTTTATATGCTTTTTCCTTCAATTTGATACTCTCCCTTATTTCCTTAGATATCCACGGTCGATTTTCCCTCTTTCTACCGTCCTTCCTTTTTGTTGGTATAAACCTTTGCTGAGCACTGTGAAAAATCGCTTGGAAGGTTCTCCACTGTTCCCCAACTGTTCCACCATAAAGTCTTAGCTCCCAGTCTACCTTAGCTAGTTCTTCTCTCATCCCCTTGTAATCTCCTTTATTTAAACACAAAACACTAGTATTTGATTTTACTTTCTCACCCTCCATCTGTATTTTAAATTCCACCATATTGTGATCGCTCCTTCCGAGAGGATCCCTAACTATGAGATCATGAATCAATCCTGTCTCATTACACAGGACAAGATCTAGGACCGCTTGTTCCCTCGTAGGTTCCATTACATACTGTTCTAGGAAACTATCGCGGATACATTCTATTAGCTCCTCCTCAAGGTTGCCTTGACCGACCTGGTTAAACCAATCGACATGTAGATTAAAATCCCCCATGATAACTGCTGTACCATTTCTACATGCATCAGTTATTTCTTTGTTTATTGCCTGCCCCACCATAACGTTACTAATTGGTGGCCGATAGACTACTCCTATCAGTGACTTTTTCGCCTTACTATTCCTGATTTCCACCCAAATGGATTCAACCTTATCCTCCATAGCACCGATGTCATCCCTTACTATTGCCCGGATGTCATCCTTAAATAACAGAGCAACACCACCTCCCTTACCATCCACTCTGTCCTTCCGAATAGTTTGATACCCTCGGATATTTAACTCCCAGTCGTGACCATCCTTTAACCATGTTTCAGTAAATGCCACTAAATCATAGTCATTTACGATGATTTGTGCCATCAACTCATTTACTTTATTCCGAATACTACGAGCATTCAGGTAAAGTACACTTATGTTGGTTTTTTTACCTCTGTTTTAAATCTTAACATCTCCAGTTTTATTCCTTTTGTTATTACTGGGCCTATTCACTGAGCTCCCCTCAGTCACTGTACCTTGTACTGTCGCCCTTTTAGATTTTTGACTATGTCTTCTCTGCCTTGCACTTTTCCTCTTACTTCCTTTTGCTTCTGTCCCTGTTTTACTACCTTCCAACTTCCTGCATCGGTTCCCATCCCCCTGCCACATTAGTTTAAACCCTCCCCAACAGCTCTAGAAAACACCCCCCCTAGGACATCGGTTCCAGTCCTGCCCAGGTGCAGACCGTCCGGTTTGTACTGGTCCCACCTCCCCCAGAACCGGTCCCAATGCCCCAGGAATTTGAATCCCTCCCTCTTGCACCATCTCTCGAGCCACGCATTCATCCTATCTATCCTGACATTCCTACTCTGACTAGCTCGTGGCACTGGTAGCAATCCTGAGATTACTACCTTTGAGGCCCTACTTTTTAGTTTAACTCCTAACTCCCTGAATTCCGCTTGTAGGACCTCATCCCGTTTTTTACCTATATCGTTGGTGCCTATGTGCGCCATGACTGCTGGCTGTTCACCCTCCCCCCCCCCCCCCCCCCCCCACAGAACCGCCTGTCTATTCCCCTTACGATCGAGTCCCCTATCACTATAGCCCTGCCATTTTTCTTCCTGCCCTACTGTGCAGCAGAGCCAGCCACGGTGCCATGAACCTGGCCTCTGCTGCCTTCCCCTGGTGAGCCATCTCCCTCAACAGTATCCAAAGCGGTGTATCTGTTTTGCAGGGAGATGACCGCAGGGGACACCTGCACTGCCTTCCTACTCTTGCTCTTTCTTTTGGTCACCCATTTTCTATCTCCCTCATTAATTTTCACTGCGGTGTGACCAACTCGCTAAACGTGCTATCCACGACTTCCTCAGCATCGCGGATGCTCCAAAGTGAGTCCATCCGCAGCTCCAGAGCCGTCAAGCGGTCTAACAAGAGCTGCAACTGAACACACTTCTTGCACGTGAAAGAGCCAGGGACAGTGAACGTGTCCCTGAGCTCCCACATTGCACACGAGGAGCAGGACATGGGTCTGGGATCTCCTGCCATGTCTTAAACCTTAGGTAAACTTATACAACAACAATTTCAAAAATTTCAAAATAAAAATAAATAAATTAGACAATGAAAAGAATGAAAAGAAAAACTACTTACCAGTCACTTACTAGGGTTAAAAAGCACCTCCGAAAAAGCACCTTCTCTCACTCTGCACCGAATTACCTCACTGCACCAAATTACCAAGTTGCAATCCCCACTCTGGATGAGTCTCACTCCGGATGTGTCTCTTGGAAAAGCGCTAGCTTACTGACTGCGCTCTCTGTCTGTCTTTTATACAGACCTCAGCTAATCAATGACTCAAAAAATACCTTAACTTCAAAGAGAAGAATACAATGTGCCCCTAAACAGGCCTCAGGTGATTGACAGATAACTGCCTCTCAGCAATTAGGGTGGGGGCAGCTTCACCCAATCAGACACTAAGCTCCACACTGCACTTTTAACTGAAAAATAGCAGAATTAGATTTTCCATTTACCTTCCCTGATTTACCTCACTGCACCAAATTATCAAGTTGCAGTCCCCACTCTGGATGAGTCTCACTCCGGATGTGTCTCCTGGAAAAGCGCTAACTATATTCTTATATTAAATAGTCAGTTACATGAATGATGTAGTGCAAATAAGGTACTCAGACTCAAAACTGAACCTGCTCACCGCTACGATTAACTTCAGGTTGACATTTTTCTTTCTCCCTATTGTTTATCCCCTTGGTCACATGATTGGTTACTGGTGGCAAGTGGCTGTTTACAATAAATCACCTCTCAGAGAAACCAATTTTGAAAAGGACCACCACCTCAACATAAAATACAGCTTCTCTTCCTCAAAAGCACATGGGCCAAAGCAGCAACGGAGTCTTTGCTTGCCACTTATCCTGTCATAGGGGAGGTCATAAGATTCTGCCCCTTAACCCAGGGATACTGCAACAACTGTGGGACCTACTTACTGTCGTAACTGAAATTTGTATGTAGGTCAGGAATGAATTCTGGAATTTAGGAATCAAAACCCACAAGTGTCTATTCCTGTGGTTATCAACTCACTCAAATTACCTTTGTGATCAAAACCTTACTGCATTTTCAGCAGGAAAGGTTATTGGTATCAACATAATTTCGTCCCCCACCCCACAAGAGTTAAAGTAGGTGGACTTTAAAGCCATGTGCAATATCAGAATCTATATATTAAATAGACCTCAAATTGTCATTATTTATCTTTAGATATAACTAACAACACACCACTCTGCTGGAGGTCTTACACTATCTGAACTGGAATCACTGTTACACACATTAGACACATTGTTGAAGCAGTGAGCCAACAGATGTCCAAATACAAATTTACATAATGGAGGATTTAATCAGTGCTACTGCAAGGAACATCAGATAAATATCAGAGGGATGGATGGAGGCCTTAGCAGAGGCTTGACATCAAGGTTCCAACTTTGTTTAGTTTGTTTTTGAATAGCCAAAAGTTTCACTTTCTATCCATCTCAATACACTACTTCTACTTTTACATGCTAATCTCTTATGTGGGACTTTGTTGACACCTTCCAAAAGTCCAAATAAACCACACCCACTTGTTCCCCCTTGTCAACTCTAGTAGTTACATCCTCGAAAAATTCCAGAAGATTTGTCGAGCATGATTTCCCTTTCATAAATCCACACTGAATCTGTCTGATCCTGCCCCTGTTTTCCAAGTGCTCTGCTATAGAATCTCAGCTAACGAATTCTAGAACTTACCCCACTACCAACATCAAGCTGACTGGTCTATAATACCGTTTTCGATTTACCTCTCTTTCTAAAATAGTAGGATTACATTAGCTACCCTCAAATCGGTAGGGACTGTTCAAGTCTATGGAATCTTAGAAGATGACCACCAATGCATCCGCTATTTCTCAGGCCACTTCCTCAAATACTCTGGGATGTAGATTATCTGGCCTTCAAACCCATCTGTTTCCCCAGCACCATTTCTTTGCTAATACTGATCTCCTTCAGTTCCTCCCTCTCACTAAACCCTGTGTTCCCCACATTTCTGGTATTCTATTTGTGTTCTCCATTGTGAAGACAGTATGCACTTAGTTAGTCAGTCATTTCTTTGTTTTCCATTATAAATTCCCATTTCTGACTGCTAGGGGCCTACATTGGTCTTCACCAATCTTTTCTCTTCACATTTCTGTAAAAATTGAGTGTAAAAGTTTCTACGTTCCCCGCAAACTTACTCTCATATTCCATTTTCCCCCTTCTTAATTTAACCCCTTCCACTTGGTCCTCCTTTGCTGAACTGTAATCTGCTCCCAATGTTCAGGTATGTTGCTTTTCGTGGCCAATGTGTATTTTTCTTACTTGGATCTACTACTATCTCTAATTTCCCTTGAAAGCCATGGTTTGGCCACCTTTCCCGTTTTACTTTTGCGCCAGACAGGAATAAACAATTGTTGCAATTTACCCATGCGCTCCTTGAATATTTGCCATTGCCTATTCACTGCCGTCCCTTTTCCAATCTATCATAGCCAACTTGCACCTCATTTCATAGTTTCCTTTATCATGATTCAGGACCCGAGGCAAATGGTAGATTGGCTGGCATCACAAGGGAATTTGAGTACAGGAGTAAAGATGTTTTTTACAATTATATAGACCCTTGGTGAGACTACACCTGGAGTACGGTGTACAGTTGTGGTCTGCTTATCGAAGGAAAAATATATTTGCCAGATGACTGCAAGCTGATCCCTGGGATGGCATTATTTATAAGGAGGGATTGAGGAACCTGTGCTGTGATCTCATTGAAACTTATAAAAATTATTTCAGGGTGTGACAGCTAGATAGGATGTTCCCCCTGGCTGATGAGTCTAGAATCAGGGACACAACTCAGAATAAGGGGCAGGCCATTTAAGCAGACAAGAATGAATTTCCTCACTCAGAGGGTCGTGAAACTTTGGAATTCTCTACCCTCGGGGACTGTGAAAGCTCAATCATTGAGCATGTTAAAGACAGAAATCAATAGATTATTGGATACTAATGACATCAAGGGATATGGGGAAAGCACAGGAAAGTGGCATTGAGGTAGATGATCAGCTATGACTAGCTGAATGACAGAGCTGGCTTGATGGGTCAAATTACCTACTCCTGCTCCTAATGCTGGTGTATTCCAGAAGAGACAGATGAATAGACCACGTTTTAAAAGGAAACTGATTTATGGTTGTCAATACCCATATGCATAGAAATAAAGCAATTACTCTGAAGCGATTGAATACTATTTACATACTACTTGCTGGATACCCAATCTGTTAAAAGATAGCTGAGATGCCAAACACCCTCTCAAGAGTTAGGTATCAGTTGAATTAAACTGAGCAACAGGTACACAATTAACAATAATTGCAAATAAAATATCACAACATTAAATGATTTATTTTTCGACCAGGATATGGGTAACACTGGCAAAGACATCTCCATCTGCCCCTGACAAGGTGCTGGAGATCTTTCCTTTCAAATTACTGCATGGAAGATGGGAGTTCAGATATTTAACTCAATGACATGATGGAGAACTTGGAATGGAGGTGTCCCCATAATCATTCACTGTTTGGCTATCATTA
This sequence comes from Scyliorhinus canicula, assembly GCF_902713615.1. Lineage (NCBI taxonomy): Eukaryota > Metazoa > Chordata > Chondrichthyes > Carcharhiniformes > Scyliorhinidae > Scyliorhinus > Scyliorhinus canicula. The sequence continues at coordinate 47,296,662 of NC_052164.1, read as the reverse complement.
TGAACCTGATATCAATGTACAAATCTCATTTACTTAGCACTTGATACTTGTACGGTGAAAGTCTTTGAGACCTTAGCAGAATATTCATTAAAAGAGGAAACCATTGGAGACTGGTAATTGCAAAATCCAAAGTGTCAAATTCACAAGCAGTTTGAGAAGCGGAAGGACTGCCTATTTAAATACATCATAAAATGTACCCATTCATGCAGCAATTTGTCAGATAAATTATTCCAAGGTTGTTGCCTCCAGCACTTAAAAGTACTCTTCTGTTTCCCACCACACTCTCCATTTGTACCCAGCCATTGCTCCTTGGCTCAAGTGTTGTGCATATGCCCACAATTCCGTTTACGCCTCTTATCATCTGCTATGCTCACTACAGCGTTCCCTGTGCTCTCCCTTCAGGAAACTCAAATGGTCTCATACATTGTCCTCACAAACCGCTCCATCCAGATTATTCCCTGGAAATTAAGCTCTCTAATATTTTCACTGTCTTCCTTTCTTATTTCACATCATGTTGCTGCACCAACCCATTTAACCTCCATCTTTTAAATACTGCTTTGCTCCATATTACTCTCTAGGTTTGCTTTCATTACTCTCTCTCACCCTGGTCATTCCTCATGCATGACCCTCATTTCCACTCCAAGGATCACAAACTTGAAAGGGTATGGCAGACATCTGGTTTAGTCATCCATTATCAGATCTGGCTGGACAACATAAAGCACCATCATGTCAAGCTCTCATCTGTTAAAACTGCTCATTATTCCAAGATCATACAGAAAGCAAAGAGACCCCCCCCCCCGCAAGCATCTTTTCTCAAACCACCTTTTCAAACCACTGTGCCTTGTATCCTCTGCCTTCACCTCCAGCAAGAAGTTCATGGACATCTTTGTTTCCAATGGTCCTTCGGGCCAGATGTCATCTCAATATTGGCCCTGTCCGAGTACTGTCGCAGAACTTGCATATTTCTCCAATTTATCTCCCATCTCCACTCATACCCTCTGAGCTCATATTGTCCCTTTTATGGTACCCGGATCAAACCCTAATTTATATTACGAAACCAGACAAGACCACAATAATATTCTAATTTGTAACCTGTGAGGAAAGGATACTTTGTTCCAGGGGTAATTTCACTTACAACTAGGGACCTTTCATATCAAGATAAACTTTATTATTAACACAGGATTGACCCTATTAACATCTAAGAAAAAAAAAGTGAAACAGTTCTTAGAAAAAAAATAAAGGTCTTGGAGCTTACTTTCCCATCTACTTTTACCCGAACAGGCGCCGGAATGTGGCGATTCGGGGCTTTTCACAGTAACTTCATACTTGTGGCAATAAAAGATTATGATTCTAAAATTTCAATTAAGCAAAGTCCACACACACACACAGGTAAAATGCTACATATTAAGTTGACATTCAGTGGTTTACAGATTTATGCACAAAATCCTTGGGATAGAAGCTTTCAGAAGCCAGTCTAAGAAATGCAACTCCTTTCCTCAGAATGCAGAGCAGAACTCCAAAATGGAACTAAAAACGGAGACAGGACAGAACTTAAAAGCCAAACTAAAGAACAGACCTACCCCTCCCATGAGTGATATCGCAGCCTGCTTAGTTGTTAACCCCTTAATCACAGTTTTAGCAGACATCTAATCTGCACATCTTAACCCAAGTTTGTTTAATAACATTACTGCAACAGATACAGACTGGCTGTGTGGAGTTTGCACTTTCTCCCTGTGTCTGCGTGGGTTTCCTCCGGGTGCTCCGATTTCCTCCCACAGTCCAAAGCTGTGCATGTTAGGTGAATTGCTCATGCTCAATTGACCCTTAGTGTACAAAGATGTGCAGGTTAGGTGGGGCTGCAGGGATCAAGTGGGGGAGTGGGTCTAAGTAAGGTGCTCTTTCAGAGGGTTGGTGCAGTCACGATGGGGTGAATGGCTTCAATGACGTTACTGTGAAAAGCCCCTAGTCGCACATTCTGCGCCTGTTCGGGGAGGCTGGTACGGGAATTGAACCCATGCTGCTGGCCTGGCGCTGCATTACAAGCCAGCTGTTTAGCCCACTGTGCTAAACCAGCCCCTGGTTTATAGGAGTTTAAGAATTCTATGGTTGTCTATAAAAAATTCTCACATTCATCACACCTTGAAACCCACCCCCTTGACCAGATTTCCATTAAAGTACTCGCCAAGCAATTTCCCTCCTAGTCAGGTTAGCCAACATTAGCAATTCTTTCTCCCCAATTGCGATCCCTCTCAGTTAAATTTTAAATCTTTGCTCCGCTCTTCAAAAAAAAAAACACACCCTGGACTCCGCCACCTTCGCAAAACAACTTTCCCATCTCCAACCTCCTTTCCTCTCCAAAGCGCTTGAACGTACTGTTGTCTCCTAAATCTGTTCCCATCTTTTCCAGAACTCCATATTTCAATCCCTCAATTAGGTACTGATAGTACAGAAATGGCTCTAGTCATCGTTACAAATGAGATTGTGTGAGTTTGATGCAGGTAAACAATTCCTCCTCAACCCTCTTGAGCTTTCTGCAGCCACATGCTGTCCCTCGGCAATGTTACCCAAAAGCACAACATTGTTTTTTATATATATTCTGACAACACCCAGCTCTACCGCACCACCACTTCTCTTACCTCTGTCACTGTTATGTAATCAGACTGCTTATCCAAACCCAGTCCTGGATGTGCAGGAACTTCTGCAAAGAAACAAATGGGAAAACTGAAGCCAATATCCTGCTCCAAATTCCATCCTAACTACTTATTCTATTCCTCCTGACGGCAATCTGTTTGAAACTTAACAATACTGTTCTCAACCATGGTGTCTTATTCAATGAACTTTTGACCACATCTCGCATTCCCCAACTTTAGAACTGCCTCAGCTGATCTGCTGCTGAAACTCTCATTCTTGCCACGGCCCATTAAACACGTTTGTTCCAATACACTCTTGGCTGCTCTCCCAAATTCTACACTCCATAAATTTATGATGATTCAAAGCCCTGTTGTCCCATTTGAACCAAATCCTATTCAATTGTCATCCCTATGCTCCTGAATGTCAACCGGTCAAGGAATGTCTTGATTTTACATGTCTCATCCTTATTTTCAAATCTCTTCATGACTTCAGTCTTCCTTATCTTTGTCCTCTCCAACATGGCAACAATCCTCTGACAAATCTGGACTTAACTAATTCTGGCCTCCTGACCATCCCTAGTTTTAATCATTCTACCATTAGTGTTGTGTTTACAGGTGTAAAGGCCCGACTTTCTGGAAGCGCCTCCCTATACTCGCTCCATCATTCTATCTCAAATTCTTCATTCATGATGCTCCTGTAAACCTACCTCTTGGACCAAAGTATTGGTCATCTGACCTATGTGGCTCAGAATGCTTTATTTGTATAATTATAAAATGGGTTGTTTAATCACATTTAAAATGGGTTGTTTAAGGGCAGCACGGTGGCGCAGTGGATAGCACTGCTGCCTCACGGCGCCGAGGTCCCAGGTTTGATCCTTGCTCTGGGTCACTGTCCGTGTGGAGTTTGCACATTCTCCCCATGTTTGCGTGGGTTTCGCCCCTGTAGCCACCTGGGGTGGCCACGTCCCGATTACAAAATGGACACTTGCAGAGAATGAAGAGAAAAAATGGACAATGCTGAGAAAGCAAGCAGGTGCAAGGTTTGTCTGTTGATTGGAGTTGATTGCAGCTCCCAGACAAGACCAATACTGCGAAACCATTAGCATACTAATGAGCCATCTCCGGGGACAAAAGAGAAACATTTAGGTAAACGATACCAAAGCAGACACCCCGACGCCAGGGGAGACTAGAACAAAGCATGCCAACGGCCACCTAGGGCCTGCCTAGCAATCAGGGCAGCCACCCCTTTATTGGAGGAAATCGATACCAATGATCAGGATATGGTCCAATTAATTGGGACCAAGTTCAAGGACCGCCCAAGAGTGCACGAAGCCCCCTTTGGGTATAAGAAGAAGCCCCAAGAGAGAATAGTTCTTCTTGGCCTTGGCTCTCAGCGACGAGAGGCCTGCCTAGCAGCTGCACCAGAACAAGTAAGTCCAAAGTTAATGCACGCTACGAGATAGACGCTCCTAGCTACTATTCCGTACCAGCTCGACCCCAGCACCCTCCGAACCGGACAGCGACCATTGTTCCTCTGACTGAGTGGGCGCCCAAAGCTAAGTACAGTATAGGCTTTAGTAGTAGTGATAGTTTAGTTTGTAGAGTTTATGCATGAGTATAATTGACTGTGTGTGAGAATACATCCGCCAGCTCAACAGACTGATCAAGACCTTTGATCCAGACCTTCAGAGCATCCTGCGTGCTCTCATCCCACGTAATCCCCGCATTAGAGATCTCTACTGCCTCCCGAAAATACACAAGGCCAACACACCAGGCCGTCCTATCGTTTCAGGCAATGGGACCCTGTGTGAGAACCTCTCTGGCCACATCGAGGGCATCTTGAAACCCATCGTACAAGATACACCCAGCTTCTGTCGCGACACGACAGACTTCCTACAGAAACTCAGCACCCATGGACCAGTTGAACCAGGAACATTCCTCGTCACAATGGATGTCTCGGCACTCTACACCAGCATCCGCCATGACGACGGCATTGCTGCAACAGCCTCAGTCCTCAACACTGACAACTGCCAATCTCCAGACGCAATTCTGCAACTCATCCGCTTCATTCTAGATCACAACGTCTTCACCTTCGACAACAAATTCTTCATCCAGATGCATGGAACAGTCATGGGGACCAAATTCGCACCTCAATATGCCAACATCTTCATGCACAAGTTTGAACAAGACTTCCTCACCACACAGGACCTGCAACCGACGTTATACACCAGATACACCAATGACATTTTTGTCCTTTGGACCCACAGCGAAGAATCACTGAAACGACTAACGATGAGATTAATAAATTCCATCCTACCATCAGACTCACCATGGACTATTCTCCAAATTCTGTTGCATTCTTGGACACACTCATCTCCATCAAGGACGGTCACCTCAGCACTTCGCTTTACCGCAAGCCCACAGACAATCTCACGATGCTCCACTTCTCCAGCTTTCACCCAAAACACATTAAAGAAGCCATCCCCTATGGACAAGCCCTCCGTATACACAGGATCTGCTCAGACGAGGAGGAGTGTAACAGACACCTACAGATGCTGAAAGATGCCCTCGTACGAACGGGATATGGCGCTCGACTCATCGATCGACAGTTCCAACGCGCCACAGCAAAAACCCGCACCGACCTCCTCCGAAGACAAATACTTTCCTGGGGCGGAGAAACTACGACATCTTCTTCGCAGCCTTCAACACATCATCAATGAAGATGAACATCTTGCCACGGTCATCCCCACACCCCCACTACTGGCCTTTAAACAACCACGCAACCTCAAACAAACCATTGTTTGCAGCAAATTACCCAGCCTTCAGAACAGCGACCACGACACCACACAACCCTGCCAGGGCAATCTCTGCAAGACATGCCAGATCATCGACTTGGATACCACCATTACATGTGGAAACACCACCCACCAGGTACGCGGCACATACTTGTGCGAATCGACCAATGTAGTCTACCTCATACGCTGCAGGAAAGGATGTCCCGAAGTGTGGTACATTGGCAAAACCATGCAGACACTGCGACAACGAATGAACGGGCATTGTGCGACAATCACCAGGCAGGAATGTTCCCTTCCAGTTGGGGAACACTTCAGCAGTCAGGGGCATTCAGCCTCTGATCTCCGGGTAAGCGTTCTCCAAGGCGGTCTTCAGGACACGCGACAACGCAGAATTGCTGGCAAAAACTTAAAGCTAAGTTCCGCACGCATGAGTGCAGCCTCAACCGGGATCTTGGATTCATGTCGCATTACATCCACCCCCCACCATCTGGCCTGGACTTGCAAAATCCTACCAACTGTTCTGGCTTGAGACAATTCACACCTCTTTAACCTGTGATTATCCCTCTCTGGATCTGTAATGATTTGATTACCTGCAAATGCTCGCATTCCAAGCATTGTCCAGCATCTCTGACTTTGTCTATGTAAATGTTTCTGGAACATACCTCTCCATTCACCTGAGGAAGGAGCAGTGCTCCGAAAGCTCGCGTTTGAAACAAACCTGTTGGACTTTAACCTGGTGTTGTAAGACTTCTTACTGTACTCACCCCAGTCCAACGCCGGCATCTCCACATCATGAGAATAAATGAGCATTGATTTTGAACTTACTAACTGATGTATCGAGTCTTTGATCAGTATTCGGTTTTGAACCTTCTGGCGATATTGAAAAGATACCTGGCGACTCTTGAGCAAACATAATTAGAATTAAGGAAGGCGATCATATTAACCGCCATAAACAGAGCCAATTAAAGAGAGAGCACAACGAGCAACACCCCCACAACCCAAAGATCTGCAGGTTAGGTGGATTGGCCATGCTAAATTGCCCCTTAATTGGAAAGAAATGAATTGGGTACTCTAAATTTATTTTTTAAAACTGGGTAGTTTAATCACAAAAGTGTAAATATGCTGTTGCGAACAAGGATCTACAGATTGACACCTCATCGTCAATAAGTATATGGACATCTCACAGCGGATTGAAAACTGGCAGATTTACAACTTCTTCCTCTTCACTGAAACTACCAATGTGGTAGATGTCAGCCCACTCTTCTCATTATTTACTGTTAAACATTGCTGCATTTTACTAAGTATGTTGCACAGCACAACACAACAGACTTTTGACACAGAGCTCTGATTAAGGAATCATCTAGACATGTGTAGACATCGAGAGGTACTGTAAGCATGGATAGGTACTTTGTTCAAACATGCTGGATACTGAAGATAGTAGCTTGTAGTCATGGGATTACTGTTTTAATTTAACATGAGAAAATCTTAACAGCACTCCCACAACTGGTTTATGGGCACCTGCCAATGACTTGCACAAATAACTGAATGATCCAGAGGAGTGAGATAATTAAACTTTTCTCACGGTTAAGGAATCAGTTTGGTACCCGCTGAAGGAGTCACAAAATAACTGGAGTAGAAACCAGTTTCCTCATGGTCAGGATAAAGCTTTTTGATTACCTGTGATGGTATCAATTTAACCATGCCACATATCAACATTTTTCATCAGAAAAAAAGCAAACTCGTGCAGTGGCACAGCTCTTGCAGCTCTAATTGATGTGGGAGTGGAGATGACATGCAGCATTTTTCATCTATAAGTGCACTGAGCATATGACTTTTCAGCATGGTTAACTCCTACAATGTGTGGAGGATGTTTAATGGACAAGAATGTTGTTACAAAACAGCTTGCTTATTACCTGATTTTTTTTAATGTTGAAAAAGACAATGCAAAGACAGTGAAATCAGTGAATGCTACTTTGTGCTGCGAATGAAATATCATGATGAATTTCATCAGTCCAAATGCTTAGCTGCTCTTGCTTAATCTTCAATCACAAAAATAATCAATGCCTAGGAGGAAAGTGTAGTGATCTACATATCTGTATGTACACAAGGGGTTAATGTATAGTCATAACAGCTAAGTGATCACTCGATGGCAGCACTAGAAAGGGGTATAAAAGACAGACCCAATCAGAGTTCCTGTCTCTTTGTGTGTATAGTGACTAGTGACCAGGAGAGTGTTAGCTCAGAGTGTAAGTGTGGTTAATCATAGTTTATTCTTATTCAATCTTGTTTATTTAATATCTAGTATCAGTATTGGAGAGAGAACAAACTCAGTTTATTTGTTTAAGTTACTCAATAAATTAATTGGAAAACTAATAGTGTTAATCAACATCAAGTTTAAGAGCTTCTTGGTAAGAAGCAAATGAGTAACACATATTACACCAAGTAATATAACAGAAAGGAGCTCTGTACATTGTCAGACCTTTCCACTAATTAAGGTAGTCAAAATTGGAAAGGCACACATCATCTTTTGTTTTAGTGACTTCAAAGTTTATTGCAACTCGCAAAGCATTCCCACCAACAAACCCCCAATATATATAAATTTCTGGCATTTTGCAACTATTGCACTCGACTGCATGCAGTATATGTCACTGAACATGTATATATATATAATATATATACACACACAATGGGAGGGGGGGGGGGGTTCAAATAGGATTTTGCCTGTGCGTCTACATCACAAAATTACAAGTAAATTCATCAAGGTAATTAAACTCCGTATCACACAAGGCATATTAAAGTCACAAAACTGATCCAAGAAATTTAGTTGTGGCAATTCCTGGCAGAAGTGGAGGGTGGAGCGGTGGTGTTCAGATCAGGTGAGTGTTGTATTGCTGGATATGTTTGCTTAAAATTAATCTCAAAATGTCAAAAAAGGTAATCATTCTGCAAACCGTTCAGCAAAGAAACATACTAAATTAATAGGTGGTAAGACTAGGTGAGTTATCAAACTCCGCACGCATTCATGATGGCCAGGCCATTGTAAATCAACATACAAGGGGCAGCACGGTGGCACAGTGGTTAGCACTGCTGCCTCACAGCACTGAGATCCCAGGTTCAATCCCGGCTCTGGGTCACAGTCCATGTGGAGTTTGCACATTCTCCCCGTGTTTGCGTAGACCTCATCCCCACAACCCAAAAAGATGTGCAGGCTAGGTGGATTGGCCACGCTAAATTGCCCCTTAATTGGGGGTGGGGTGGGGGGGGGGGGGGGGGGGGGGGGGGATTGAGTACTCTTAAATTTATTTTTAAAAAGTGAATCAACACATCCACTTGGTACTGCAACCATGTAATTCCTGGGAAAGGCAAAAATCCAGGGGAGAAAAAAAAAGTTAATAAAGGGGGGAAATGTTCTGAAAATTCCTCCCCGACTCTTGGATGCCAAAATCAGTCTAGGAGATTACACGGACTAAATGTTTTTCATAAAAACAATTACCTTAATTGTGAACGCTGACTCAGCTTGGAATGAGTTCAGCTGCCTCTTGAAGACAGTCAGTCAGCAACTATCACACCAGCCAGAGACTCTCAGCTCAGCAAGAAAAGAGAAATTACCCAACATCCAGTCTATTCCCACTTTGGCACAGTTTAAACTCGGGTCCCAGTTCTCCTTAATCTGTTAGATTCTTCCAATTTATCAATGAGAAAACTAGCCCTGTCCTTTAATTATTTTACGTACATCCCAGTTTACAAGAGAGGTTGGATAGGCTTGGGTTGTTTTCTCTGGAGCAGCGAAGACTGTGAGGGGTGACCTAATTGAGGTATACAAAATTGAGGGGCATGGATAGGATGGATAGAGAGCAGCTGTTCCCCTTAGGTGATGGGTCAGTTGCAAGTGCACAAAAGTAAATAGACCACGATCCTTGAACCTGGCTGAGCAGCTGAGATTCTTCTGGCGAGGAATCATTCTCAGAACTCTCCACTGAGTCTTTTCCAAGGTCAGTCTATCACCCATCACGTGGGAGGACCAAAACTGGGAACAGTAGGTGTGGTTTGACCAGTGATCTGTAAGGTATCAAAATGCTACTCATAGTATCACAGAATACTACATGCAGAAGAGGACCTTCGGCCCATCAAGTCTGCACTGACACATGAAAGGCCCTGGCATGCCCATCTAATCCCACTTGGCCTTGAATGCTACGGCATGCCAAGTAATCACCCAGGTACATTTTAAAAGATGTTAGGCATCCCGCCTCTACCATCTTCCCAGACAGTGCATTCCAGACAGTCACCACTCTCTGGGTAAAATAAGTTTTTCCTCTAATGCCCCCTAAACCTACCACCCCTCACTTTGAACTTGTGTACCCTTGCAACTGACCCATCACCTAAGGGGAACAGCTGCTCTCTATCCATGCCCCTCAATTTTGTATACCTCAATTAGGTCACCCCTCACAGTCTTCGCTGCTCCAGAGAAAACAACCCAAGCCTATCCAACCTCTCTTTATAACTTAAAGGTTTCATCCCAGGCAATATTCTGGTGAATCTTCTCTGCACCCATTCCAGTGCAATTACATCTTTCCTATAATGTGGCGACCAGAATTGCACGCTGTACTCCAGCTGTGGCTTCACCTAAGTTTGATAGAGCTCCATCATGCCCTCCCTACTTTTGTAATCTATGTCCCGATTGATAAAAGCGAGTATCCCATCTGCCTTTTTCACCTCCCTATTAGCCTACCCTTCTACCTTATTTGAATAATATTGAACAGTTCTCTAAATTCAATCTGGACAGCAATGACAGATGAAGCAGTTTCTCTGCATTGGTCATGAACTTTTGGTGATCTCTATACACTAACACCAGGATCTTTATCTCGCTCAACCTGGTCAGGTCACTGATCCATTTGCACTCCCCACTAATCCTCTCCCTTGGACACCTTCAACTAATGAAATGGGATCCTTAAATCCACCAGAGGACAGAGGTCACCCCTCACAGTCTTCGCTGCTCCAGAGAAAACAACCCAAGCCTATCCAACCTCTCTTTATAACTTAAAGGTTTCATCCCAGGCAATATTCTGGTGAATCTTCTCTGCACCCATTCCAGTGCAATTACATCTTTCCTATAATGTGGCGACCAGAATTGCACGCTGTACTCCAGCTGTGGCTTCACCTAAGTTTGATAGAGCTCCATCATGCCCTCCCTACTTTTGTAATCTATGTCCCGATTGATAAAAGCGAGTATCCCATCTGCCTTTTTCACCTCCCTATTAGCCTACCCTTCTACCTTATTTGAATAATATTGAACAGTTCTCTAAATTCAATCTGGACAGCAATGACAGATGAAGCAGTTTCTCTGCATTGGTCATGAACTTTTGGTGATCTCTATACACTAACACCAGGATCTTTATCTCGCTCAACCTGGTCAGGTCACTGATCCATTTGCACTCCCCACTAATCCTCTCCCTTGGACACCTTCAACTAATGAAATGGGATCCTTAAATCCACCAGAGGACAGAGGATCCTTAGTTTAACATCTCACACAAAGATAGCGCTCGCTAACTCTGCAGCACTCCCAACACTGCACTGAAGTATCATCCTGGATTACGTGTGTCATGATCTGCAGGCACACACACACATAATGATATACAGACAAGCAGCTAATGGATACAGAGAACAGGACATGACCAATAAGCAGGCAGGACAATCAGGAGTGGGATCCGACTATAAAAGACACGAGGCACTCACACTCCGCCTCTTTCCACTGATGAACATCTAGAGAGTCAGTCAAGGGTGTTGTTACAATCACACCTCCACCACATGGCTAAGAGCTAGTCTGGTTGAGTCAGACAGAGTAACCACACTGAAGTTAGCAGAGAGTCGAACTCACAGAGAACTGTGCTAACTGTGCTATTAGTTCAATAAACCTGATTGAACTAACTTCAAGGTCTGGAGTATCCTTCTGATCTAAGCTGCATCCAGTTGCAGCCAGTGTTAGACCACTGTACCTAACACAACAACGTGCTCAAATCAGGTTGGAATCCATAACTTTATGGCTCAGGATTCAACCACCGAGCCCAACACCCAATTTATCTACTTTTATCATTCGAATAGTTTAACCTGTCTGCTAAAAGAAAAATAATTGTGACAACTACTGATCTTATTTTTTTCCCAAAAGAAGTTCAATTGTAATTACATAAATACCACCTTGGACTCTCCCAATGGCCCAGACAGCTAAACAATGGTAGCTGGCCCATTCAGTTCAGTAACTTCAAGTTTGATCCAAGCCAATATTGATTTAGCAGATATAAAATAAAACAAGTGCAATTGGCTGCAGTGCCCATAGCAGGGGGAATCATAGAATTTACAGTGCAGAAGGAGGCCATTCGGCCCATCAAGTCTATACAGGCCCCTGAGAGACCACCCTATCTAAGCCCACACCTCCACTTTATCTCTGTAACCCAGCAACCCCACCCAACCTTTGGACACTACGGGGCAATTTAGCGTCGCCAATCCACCTAACCCGCACATATGGGAGGAAACCAGAGGAAAGCCCCGCAGACACGGGGAGAACATGCAGACTCCGCACAGTCAATGACCCAAGCCGAGAATCAAACCTGGGTCCAAAAGTAAATCATACTGTTACCCCTAATCATCCAGTGACATGCCCTGGAATCAGCTTGTGAAGAAATGGCAGCCTTAACAGTGATAGCTCCATGCTTACAAATCTCAAATACTCAGTCAAGGTTCCCACGTAGCTCCTTGAGGGAGTTTGATCTGTGGAATTATATGCCAAGAAGGCGGACTAGTAAAGAGAAAATGGTGAGTATTTTTAAACTGTAGGAACCCTTTCTATAAACATTTGTATTTTAGCCCCATGTTGACAGCTACGACAGCAAAGTAAACTAACAGACCGAGTGCAATAATTCTTAAATTCTTAAGGAGATATTTAGGGGATTGTCACAGTAACTTCATTGCAGTGTTAATGTAAGCCTACATGTGACACTAATAAAGATTATTATTATTGCTTCCACCTAATTTTACCAAACATACTCAAAACACAATTATCCTTTATTGCCTTGGTCTAAAATAGATTTGTAATAGCAGGCACACAAATTTGGTCCTTCTAACAATCCAAGCAATAAAAAATATCTAAATCAATAAATATTAGCATTATGCACAGGGAACGACATCCAGTCATATGTAATCCAATCAGTGAAAAAAGCATTCAGAAGTTATCCAAAAATTATCCTTCTCCAGCAGAACAATGTTTTTTTATGTAACTGTCAATGATATTCTACCCCAGTAATATAGATAAAAACAAAGCACTTACATTTTCATGAATCACTTAATCCACGTTCTTCTCATGAAAGAAACATCAAGTTCATTATCTACCATGAAATGTATTCATTTTAGCAATATTCTGCAACATTTTAATTTGATATGGCAAAATCTAATTTTTGTATTAACAACTTCAATTGGATTCCAAGCATTCAATTGGATGGGATTTTTCATAGATTCAGTTAGTTTATGTTGTGCCCAAAGTGCAATTTATGGGCCATTTCTCACTCATGTGCCCCCATAACTCCAATTTATTTGCACTTATATTTCTAATTTCCTGGTTCGTCCTGTTTGGCTCTTGTGGGCCTGAAGGATTGTAGAAGGATATTTTTGATGCTTTCCTTTTTAATGCTTTCCCCTCATTAGCAGCTACATCCCTAATCAGAATGTCAAGATTGGTTAGTATCCAGAACCGATACACAATGAAAACTTATTTTATTTCCATGTCAGAAAACTAAGCCGCCAAAGATAAAACATGCAGATTCTTCTGAATATTCTTTTCTTCTATATACAATTACTGACACATATTATGAATACCAGTGACCTTATTTTATAACGTACTTAAAGTAACTGTCTTAGCATATCTTTTCTTTGCTGTTCATTTTTCTTTTCAAAATTAGCACAGTCAAGACCGGTGCCATTTTCACAGGGTTTTTTAACCTGTAAAGTTTTTGGATTCCTTTATGCTGCCACTTCAGTCATCATCTCATTCAACTGCTAGTTCATTTCACTTCCTTCACAGGGTGGCATGGTGGCACATGGTTGACACCAAACTGGAAAAGGATAGAAATATAATGAACTATATTGTTGTTGTAGGGAGGGGACAGTATGGAAGATATGGGACAGATCAAGCTACAGAAGGGCTAAAGATGTCATGGGCATAAGGCAAATGGGGTGTAATAATTCATTGCATTTCTATTGCTGTTCAGTTGTGTACATAGACTCAAAATATTAACTGTTTCTCTCTCCGCAGATGCTGCCAGACCTCCTGAGTTTAACCAGCATTTTCTGTTTTTTTTTAAAAGATGTACATGACAGGAGAGGGGGCAAGATACGAATGCTTGTTATCTTGTTAGTATTACCCTGTATAGTACAGTTGGTGGGACCGCTAGCATGGGATTTAGATTAATGTCAATAAAACAGGATTCAATCCCTGTTCTGCCCGAGGTAGACAGTGGCGCCTGCCTCCTCAACCTACCCACAGTAACAAATCATGGCATTTAGCTGTGATTCGACAAATCATCACCAAGGATGTGCCTTCGGGCAGAGGACTGAAGAGGAGGAGCTGATACAGTCACGACATGAAGTAGCATATTATCTCTGTGCTGGTAGATATAATCGAATAATCTTTTCAATTACATCTTACAGTTTGGGCTTGTTAAATACCATTTCTTGAACCATATTTGAATTTGATTTTTGAGAATTAGGAACAGATATCTTGTATTTCTTAGCCTCGGGGAATCAATTACTCGATTCAATAGTAATATTACACACTGGACTTATGCAACATTCCTATTGAATTTCCAGGCAAAATAAAATCAAGCCACTTGACAAATTTCAAATGCATTAATAACTAGATGATTTATAATTGCACACAGCCAAATCCTGTATTGCACAAGGAACAATTTGTCATAGATGGCAATAGCACCGTTGCTTGAAGAGCTAGTTTTGTTTGTTGTTCCACTTCTTTCCAGTGAATTTTTAACTAGAGCTCGTAAGCAACTAGTTTGTGGAGGTCGAAACACATTAATGGCATGATGCCAGAATTGCTGACCACAAAGTTTCCAGTGTTACATTTTTTTTAAGCCTATCCTTACCCAACATTACAAGCTTGTAGATCACATTTAATGCACTGAGTTGATTTAGTAATTACATTGGCCATATAGATTCCAGGAATTCACAGAATTACAAGGCATGGGGGCTAGTTTCACACACATCATGCTAGTTAATCATTTTTATTGCAAAATGGCTGGACAATTAGTATATATTACACAATAGAAGAGACAGCAAAATAGCAAAAACACGTTAATTTTAATCCCAAAAACGAAACTAAACCCCCTAAAAGCTGACGGTGACTAGCTCCTTAAAAAAGGAAATAAATGGCTGCCATCTTGGATAGAACTCTTCTTCCGGCCCTCGCATGGTATACTTAACCTTCTCCAAATGTAGAAAAGACAAAAGTTGACCCAATCAAGCCGATGCACTAGGTGGAGTAGAAGACCTCCTCTCAAGCAGAACTAATCTCCAAACTACAAACGAGGGGAAGGCGAGGACATCCGTCTTCACCCCGAACTGAAGAACCAGCTCGTCTGATAACCCAAACGTGGCCACCAGCGGGCACGGAACCAAATCGAATATCTCCGACTTATTGTTGGAAAAAGAGGTCCAGAGGCTGAACATACGTGTGGTTATCTGGCTCCCTGAGCGCAGCTCTCACATTTGACCTCCACTCCAGAGAAAAATCCGCTTATCCTCGCTTTAGTCAGATACACCCTATGCACCAGCTTAAATTGAATCAAACTTAACCGAGCACGTGTGATTGACTCTGCTAAGGGCCTCAATGCACACCTCACTATGCAGAATGGGATCCAATTCACCCTCCCATTTTGTCCTCACCTCAATCAACGGGGCTGACTCAGCTGGGAGGATATGGTCATATATGCCCAAAATAGTTCCCTCATCAGGACTTGTGGTGGCGGCCACGGCGTGAGTGGTTGCACACAGGGAAGCTCCTGCTTGAAGGCATAGAAATCGGGTGTAATTTCAATGGAAAAGTGCAGCTGAAGGTCGGAGGAGAAGCTCCCCCGGGAGTGGCATGTCTGCTGATTACCAAATCCAGCAGGTGAAAGACCTAGCCAAGGAGTTGAAGAGACCTGTTACCAGCCTTATCGGAGGTTTGTGCCTTCATTCCCCTCTACCATTCGCCATCCTCCACTTTTGGCTCTACCCCCATTGATTTCACCCTGTACCTAGCCCATCCAAGATGGCCCCTTTCTCTGCCCCTGACCATGCCTTTTCTCCAAACTCGCCACGTTGCATCCCACCCACAGCAGCCTCTCTCTGCCTTCGCCCTCACCTCACTTCTTTTCACCAACATTACCTGCCAGCGTGGCAACTTCTACCCAAAGGCCCCCTCCTACTGACCCCCACACTTTGTTCTACGAAGAAGGCTCCCCAGGGACTCCCCCTCCCCCCACTTATTGCATAAGCTGTTACTGGGAAGACGGTGGAGGGGAAAGGTCAGTGCAAGTTTGAAGGCTCCAGATGGAACAGTTGACGTCCTTCATCAGGGAAGGGTCCCGTCAGCAGAGGAAGGAAATGCAGGAGGCTAGATCAACGGCCATCGAAGGACTGTGGCACCCCTGAAGGTCTCGATGGAGAGGGTGGAAAAATGTCTGGAGACACAGGGGTCGCAGATCCGAGAGATGGAGAGAGTGATGTCGGAACACAGCGAAAGAATGGTGGCATTGGAAGCAGAGGTGGGGCTCTTAGCAGACCTTTGTGAGACGCCGAGAACAAAGGTGGAGGAGCAGGAAAACAAGTTGAGAAGGCAGAATCTGTGAATAGATGGCATGCCTGAAAGAGCGGATGTTGCGAGTGCCACAAGTTACTTTTCGAGGCTGTTGGCGGGGCTGGTAGCAGAGGAGTGCTGGACAAGGCCCCTGAGGTGGACAGAGCACACAGGTCTCTGAGGCAGAAGCCAATAGCTGGGGAACCACCACAGGCAATGAGCGCATGAGTCCCCAAGTTCATGGAGAAAGAGAAGATCCTGCAGCAGGCCAGGGAGAAGCTGAACTGCGAATGGGAGAGGAACAAGGTCCGAATATACCAGGACATTGGAGCTGAACAAAACAGCGTGCAGGGTTCAACAGGGCTACGGTGGTGCTGTTTCGACGACAGATCAGGTATGGGGTGCTCTACCCGGCGAAACTATGGGTGACTTACGAGGACCAGGAATACTATTTTGAGACCTCAGAAGCGTCTAATGACTTTATAAAAGAGCATAAACTGAGAGAGAACTGAATATTTTTGGGAGACAGATGCTGACACTCTGGAGTAATGGAGAATACGGGTAGAGCAGGGGTCGGAGGGAGGGGGAGTTTTTTTATTTTCCTCCGATGTGGAGGGTTCTTCTTTTTTCTGTGGGGTTGACAATGGGTAGCAGGGGTGCCTGTTGCTGTGTTTTTTATTTGTGTTTATCTTTCGGGGAGGTGACCTGTGGTTCAAGATGTGTTTCTATTTGAGTGGGGGGAGGGGGAGGTCCCTGGGGAGCCTTCTTCATAGAACAAAGTGTGGGGGTCAGTAGGAGGGGGCCTTTGGGTAGAAGTTGCCATGCTGGCAGGTAATGTTGGTGAAAAGAAGTGAGGTGAGGGAGAAGGCAGAGAGAGGTTGCTGTGGGTGGGATGCGACGTGGCGAGTTTGGAGAAAAGGCATGGTCAGGAGCAGAGAAAGGGGCCATCTTGGATGGGCTAGGTACAGGGTGAAATCAATAGGGGTAGAGCCAAAAGTGGAGGATGGCGAATGGTAGAGGGGAATGAAGGCACAAACCTCCGATAAGGCTGGTAACATGGAACGTGGAAGGGCTCAATGGACCAGTGAAAAGATCTTGGGTCTTTGCACACCTCAGGAGTTCAAAGGCGGAGGTGATCTTTCTGCAGGGGACACAACTCTGCGTGAAGGACCAGGTTCGGCTGAGAAAGGGATGGGTAGGTCAGGTATTCCACTTGGGGTTTGATTCAAAGTCGCAGGGGCTGGCCATTCTAATGAGCAAGAAAACAAGTTTGTGAGCATGAAGGAAGTGAGGGACCCGGGTGGGAGGTATGTGATGGTGAGTGGGTAATGGAGGGGATGGCGGCGGTACTGGTGAATTTGTGTGCACCAAAATTGGGATGATGTGGGTTTTGAGAGAGGGGTCCTGGCAGCGATTCCGGACTTGACCATGCACCAGCTGATCATGGGAGGAGGCTTCAATTGTGTCCGAGAGCCGAGGGCAGATCAATCGAGCCCCAGGTCAATGGGTAGGATACGAATGGCAAAGGAGCTGGGGATGGTTTATAGAAAAGATGGGTGTGGTGGACCCATGATGCTTTAAGAACCCATGGGGAAGGGAATATTGCTTTTTCTCGTGTTTATAAGGTGTATTCAGGAATTTACTTTGTTGTGGTGAGCTGGGATATTTTTGTTGGCATGGAGGTGGAAGAGTACATGGAGTAGTAATCTCGGATCATTCACCCCCTTGGCTGGAGATTCGGCTGAGGCCGGGACAGGAGCAGAGGCCGGAATGGGGGCTCGATTCGGGGTTGTTGGCAGATAGAGGGTTTTTTAATAAAGTGTAGGCTGTGATTAAAGATCATGTAGATTTGAACCAAAACGGAAGTACTAAAAGCGGTGGTCCGAAGCGAGATAATCTCGTTCAAGATATATGTGGACAGGGAAAGGAGGGAGGAGTATGAGCGGTTAATGAACAAAATAGTTAAGGTAAATAGAGAGCACTCAAGGGCACCCACCACAGAGGGATTGGTGAGGAGAAAAAAGTTGCAGGGGCAATCTGATAAGTTGATGATAGGGAGCGCAATGCGACAGCTGCGCAGGGCAAGGGGCGTGCAGCACAGGTACGGGGAAAAGGCGAGTCAAATGTTAGCGCATCAGTTACGGAGGCAGGTGCGTCCAGGGAAATATTGAGGATATGGGATGGACTGGAGTTTTCAGAGTTGGAGGAAGAGAATGTGCAATCGCTTGAGGAGCCTTTGGGGCTGAGGGAGGTTGGACAGTATAAGGGGTATGTAGTCGGGGAATGCCCCGGGGCCTAATGGTTACCCGGCGAAATTTTATAAGGAGTTTGTGACAGACCTGGCACCACATCTTGGGGCGTTTAACATCGTTGGGAGAAGGGGGGAACTGCCAGGGACGATGACACAGGCAACGATCACACTGATACCAAAAAAAAGGGGAAGGATCCAATAGAGTGTGGGTTGTATAGTCCCATATCGCTCTTAAATACGGATGTGAAAATGCCGGCTAAGTTGGTGGAAGGGTGAAGGTTGTGCCCCGGCGGTGGCTGCGGAGGACCAGACAGGCTTCGTAAAGGGCAGGCAGCTATCTAGTAATATAAGGAGGCTGTTAAACGTGATCATGACCGTCGAAAGTTCAGGGACCGGAGGTAGTGGTGTCCATGGATGCGGAGAAAGCATTCGGCCGGGTGGAGTGGCAGGACCTGTTTGAGGTCCAGCGAAGGTTTGGGTTTAGGCTGAAGTTTGTGGCATGGTGCGCCTGTTATACGCGGCACTGTTGGCGAATGTACGGACTGATGATATGGGTTCACGAAACTTTGAACTGCACAAGGGAACAATTCAAGAGTGCCCGCTGTTGTTTGCACTGGCTATAGAGCCTCTGGCAATGGTCCTTAGTGGGTCGACAGAGTGGCAAGGGATTAAGAGGGAACGTAGGGAGCATCGGCTGTCGCTAAATGCGGACGCGCTGGAGAGCATGGGGAGGAACAGGGGCACATTGGGGAAGTTTGGGGCATTCTCAGGATATACATTAAACGTAGGGAAATGGAGGGAGCTGGGTCAGCAATTCAACCTCGGGGGGTTGCCATTCCAGGTGGCCAGAGACAGGTATAGATGTCTAAGGATGCAGGTAGCGAGTGAAGCACGGTAGCACAATTTTCTAGCACTGTGGCTTCACAGCGCCAGGGTCCCAGGTTCGATACCCCGCTGGTCTGTGCGGAGTCTGCACGTTCTCCTCGAGTCTGCGTGGGTTTCCTTCGGGTGCTCCGGTTTCCTCCCACAGTCCAAAGACGTGCAGGTTAGTTGGATTGGTCAGGCTAAATTTCCCTTAGTGTCCAAAAAAGTTAGATGGGGTTATTGGGTTGTGGGGATAGGGTGGAAGTGAGGGCATAAGTGGATCGGTACAGACTCGATGGGCCAAATGGCCTCCTTCTGCACTGTATGTTCTATGAATGGGTGTTCACTGGTCGGCGAATGTGGAGGCTGTGGTGGAAAGGAGAGGAGCAGAATGGGTTAGGATGGAGGAAGAATCCAGTAGGGGAACCAGCCTGAGGGCTATGGTGACGATGGCGCTGCCAATGGCACCAAGGAAATACACGGAGTGCGCGGTGGTACAGTCCACAGTAAAGGCCTGGAACCACCCGAGGAGGCATTTCAGGGTAGAAGGGATGTCGGTTTGGCACTGCTGTGTGAAACCATGGATTTGATAGACGGCATGTATTGGAAGTGGAGCGAAGTGGGTCTGGTTAAAGTGAGGGGACTGTACCTGGAAGAGGGGTTTGCCAGTGTTGAGGAAATGAATGAGGGTTGAGCTTCCGCGAGGAAGTGAGGTTAGGTACCTGCAGTTAAGGGACTTTGCGCGGAAGGCTTGGAAAGCATTCCCCAGGTTACCAAGGTACACCTTGTTGAGCGATTGTTGCTTCCGGATGTGGAAGGGGAGGGTAGGATTAGAGACATATAGGGTGGTTCGTAGAGCAGGGAAGTGAGCAGATGGTGAAGATTAAGGAGGTGGAGGAGGTGGAGGAGGGGGAGCTGGGAGGGGAGATAAACTGGGAAGTATGGAGTGAGGCACTGTGAAGAGGAGATGCAACCTCTTTGTGCGCAACGATGAGCCTGATACTGGGAAAAAATTAGTGGGTTCTTCCGGGGGTGGCAGATGAGTGTGAGAAGTGTGGGAGGGGACCAGCAAATCACTTGCATATGTTCAGGGGTTGCGAAGAGAGATTCTGGGAGGTAGTGTTTGTGGCGCTAACGAGAAGAGTGGGGGAGGAGGTGGCGCTATTTGGGATACCGGAGAAGCCAGAGCTGATGGAGGGGAGGAAGGTCGATATTGTGGCCTCCGCCTCTCTGATTGCCTGGCAACGAATTTTACTTATATGGCGGTCGGTAACGCCACTGGCGGTAGAGGCCTAGCTGGGTAACTTATATGACTTTCTTAGGCTGGAAAAGATCAAATACAAATTAAGGGATTCAGCAGAGGGCTTCAAGACAAGGTGGGGGATGTTCGTGGCCGTGTTTGAGGAGTTGTTTGTTGCAGGAGGAATGTAAAAGGGGAAATAATTTGTACAAACTGTATAGTTGTGTGTTAGGGAGTTCGCTCGCTGAATTGTTTATATTTTGTAACCTTTTATATAAATTTGGAATAAATACATTTTTTTTTTTTAAAAAGTAGTTCCCTCATCAGACCCAGCCAGCGTCAAAATCCTCTTCAACAGGGAAGATGGTGGTACCAAGGGAAAGGAGGAGAAAGCCTTGCGCGCAAAATCACAAATCTGAAAGTACCTGAAAAGACTGGAGATAGAATTTCTCCACCAAGTCCTTAAAACTGGCAAACCTCCCCTCCACAAACAAGTCTTCAAACCCTTCCCCTTCCGTGACTTAAATGTCAAGTCAAAACCTGCTGGCAGAAAAAGGTGGTTGCTGCTAATGGGGGATAGCAAAGACAGGGAACAGAGCTTGAAATCCTGCCTGAGCTGGTTCCAAATTTTCAGGGTGGGCACCATCACTGGATTCAGAGAAAGGCAACTATGCAGTAACTATTGCGCCACGGCTCGAAGTAGCGTAGAAACTCGCTTCCATTTGTCTCAAATGGAGCCAGGTTTACTGAACCACAACAATATCTTCTGCAAAAAGGAACTAACGTTTCAAGTCTTTGTCGAAGTGTCATCCAAACTCGAACGTTAGCTCCCTTTTCTCTCCACAGATGCTGTCAGACCTGCTGAGATTGTCCAGTATTTTCTGTTTCTGTTTCAGATTCCAGCATCTGCAGTAATTAGCTTTTATCTCTATCAAAAGATTTGGTAGCCAAGCCTACTTGGTTATCCCACCTCTGCAAGTCTGACTTGACACTATCATCCAGATTAGTGTAATTTAATAATTTACGAAGCGAGGCCCAATTGTGGGCCACCCGGACCCCCCAGATAACAAAAGCGAGTCTTGGCAAGGCGAAAGGTTAGCGTCCCCATTTCGGGGGGGGGGGGGGGGGGGGGGGGATGTTGACCGAGTTGTCCAAGTTCAATTTATAACCAAAAGTGCAGAGCATTTGTATGAACACTTGCGATGGGGCCCTATACGTGTAGTCGAATCCAGGGCATCCGAACCTCCCACGAATCTCAAACAAATATTCCCACTCCCTTCTTTTCAAATGCTTTTTCAGCATCTAGGGAAACAATCACCTCCAGTTTGGGAACCGAGATAGAGGCCATGTGAGGGTATAATAATAATAATCTTTATAGTCACAAGTAGGTTTACATTAACACTGCAATTAAGTTACTGTAAAAAGCCCCTAGTCACCACATTCCAGCACCTGTTCGGGTTCACAGAGGGAGAATCCAGAATGTCCAAATTACCTAATAGCACCTCTTTTGGGGCTTGTGGGAGGAAACTGGAGCACTCGAAAGAAACCCATTCAGACATGGGGAGGACATGCAGATTCCGCACAGACAGTGATCCAAGCCGGGAATCAAACCTGGGATCCTGGCGTTGTGAAGCAACAATGCGAACGACTGTTCTGCCGTGCCATACTGGTAGAGGGTAGAGTGGCTCGGTGGCAGAGTGGTCAGCGCTGCTGCCTCACAGTGCCAGGGACTCAGGTTAGATTCCAGCTTTGGGTAACTGCATGTGGAGTTTGCACTTCCTCCCACAAGCCAACGGTACACAGGCTAGATGGGGTTATGGGCACAGGGCGAGGTAATGGGCCTAGGTAGCGCAATCTCTCAGAGGGTTGGTGCAGACTCGATGGGTCGAATGGCCTCCTTCTGCACTGTAGGGACTAACCCCCGGGATAAGAAATCATTCTATATTAATGCTCTCATTAAAGACGGCTTTTATTTTCTGCCCAAAATTATTCCGATTCTGAGTCAGATGAAAGGCAGGAATGTCAAACTGAGACAAAAAATGCATTTTGTCTCAGAGGCAAAATATAGAAATTGTTATACATTTCTGTTCTACCTTTGGATAGTCTTCTGGTTCAGAACGGATAGTCATTCCTCAAATGGTCCCATGTCTTATGTTCAAGAATTCTATGCTGCTAATATTCAATCATACTATACCATAACCAAGCAACCAAGGTTGGGAGTTGGAGTTAAGATACTGGTCACCAATGATCTAATTGAATGGCAGAACAGGTTCAAGGGGTTAGTCATGGGATTAGTTCGGAAATTCATCCGTTTGTGTTACAGACTAGGTATTATATAGGTGATTGAAAACAGCACGAGGAGACGGGAGATTGAAAACAGCACGTTGACTGAAACAGCACGACAGGAGCCGGGAGATTGAAAAGAGCGCGAGAGGAGCCGGGTGATTGAAAGAGCAGGAAGAGAAGGGTAAATACAAACGCCAGTTCAGAAAGTTTCATGAGACCAAGGATAGCAGGTGATTGGTGAGCAAGTCCTGGTGAGTATTTTCAATCTTTTACACTTATTCATTGTTTAATACTAAGGTAGGGACTATAAAATAAATAGGTGTACAGAATAGTACAGTACAATTATAATAGAAGGGTTTCTGGCTAAAGTGAATAAGGTCCCTAGCTAGCTTAAATTTTCGTTCAGTGATATAGATGGATTGGGCGATAAAATGGCAGATGGAATTGAACACAGAAGTGGGAGGTCGTGCATTTAGGGAGGTCAAACAGATATAGGGAGTACAGAATAAATGGGAATAAATTAAGAGGGTTAGATGAAGTGAGAGATCTTGGAGTAGATGTAGGAGTACACAGATCCTACTTGGAGTAGGAGTACACAGATCCCTAAAGACAGCAGTTCAAGTAGGCAAAGTTGTTAAGAAAGCAAATGGAATGCTTTCCTTCAATGGCAGAGGTATAGAAAATAAAAATAAGGATATAATATTGGAATTGCATAAAATATGGTGAGGCCACAACTTGCAGAGGGGAGTGGGTGTCTGGAATTCGCTGCCTGAGCTGATGGTGGAGACAGACACCCTAATCTCTTTTAAAAAGTACCTGGATCTGCACTTAAGTACTCTAAACCACAGGGCTACGAACCAGGTACAGGAAGGTGAGATTAGAAAGGGCACCTGGGTATCCTCCGCCTGGTATAGACAAGATGGGCCGAATAATCTCCTTCTGTTCTGTTATAATTATATGATATGCATCACCAATTTTTCAGCAAACGGGCGGATATCAATTAAGTGAGATGAGGACAGATACAAATAATTCAATGGCTTAATTTTACATTCAGCAATAACACCTCTAATAATTCCATCCTCTTCTCATGAAGGAAAAGTAAAATATTCTACACTATCTATATTGTCCGGATCTCTTTCGCATCTTTAATCAACCTTATCACTGACTCTGATCAGCTATTAAGCCTAGAAGGAACTCAGACAGGCAAAATTTATACATTCCTTGTCAAACCTGACACTAAGACCATCCAGTACGCCTGTGCCTCCCCACAGCCACATCCCCCACCCCATCACCCCAAGAAAGGAGGAAATAACAGGACCTCTGACCCTCACCCCACTCAGGAATTGGCTGGCAGGACCGCTAATTAAAACTACCACTCTGCTCCGCCCTGCAAAACTGCACCCAGGTGTCAGTCCCTAGAAACTACGGCTTTTCCAAAACTGAATGGGACCACACTGATATAATGAGCCTGGGGTGACTCATACTGTCTCTGTTCAAAGTGACAGGAGATTAGCAAAATTGCACAAACTGGCTCATCTATCTTGAATACACATTCCAGCTCTCCCCACCCCAAATCTAGCTGATGTGGTAATGTTAATGCCTTGACAACTTAATATAAAGGTAACTTCTGTTTTAAAAACAACAAATTACACAAACTGTGTGGAAAAAATGGTTTTAAACCTGACAGCTTTAATAACTCAACTGCAATTTTTAATGAATTAAAACTGTGGTTACAAACTTTATGTAAACTTACGTACATGCTTTACTCCATACAGGCCCCCCCCCCCCCCCAACCATATTTCAGTTACAAATATTTATTATATATGTTAACAGAGTAAATCAGTGTGGAACAATTAATAAAGAAAATATTTACATCTCTTTAATACTAACATACTGCCTTACTGCAGCAATACAAGTTGCTGTATGAGTACCAAAGTTCATGCACTACAGATTCAAAAACAGCTTCTTCCCCGCTGTTACCAGACTCCTGAATGGCCCTCCATGGACTGAACTGATCTCTCAACGCATCTTCTTTAATGTGGTAGTACTATACTCCGTACGCTTCACCCGATGTCTATGTATTTACATTGTGTACTTATCGTGTGTCCTGTTTTTCACATATGGAACGACCTGCCTGGACTGAACGCAGAATAAGACTTTTCACTGTACCTCGGTACAAGTGATAGTAAATCTAAATCTAATCTAAAGAATTCTCCAGAATATGCACAATAAACTCCACATTTAGCATTACTACTTGACAAATATAGTTTTCATTTTAGCTACATATTCATTGTAATTAAATACACTTCGTATCATGGTCTGAAGCTACTTAAACAATTAGGGAGCCAGGGTGGGGCGGGGGGGGCAAGGTCAAATGAACTACCTCCTCCCCAATGATTGCCTCAGAGCAGTGCACAGTGCCTTAAACAATAGAACTTCATTCCACAGGATTAAAACTGAATTCTTTCTTCTTCTACAATATACTGTCAGGTGGTCTTTTCAGAGTTTCCCTAATCTTTTTTACAGATAACAATAATCTAATTACTACTCTCTAATTATGAGAGATTTCAAAGCTCACCAAAGTAACTGTTGACATTAAAATCCCCCACAGCAGCACTTGTTCATGGTTGCCTTGTAGAAGATTTGACATAACCACAGATAATTAAATGTTATCTGCCCTATTAAACACCGACAATCTGTAAAAAGATGGACTCCATCAGTTAATATCTTAAATTAATACTAAAACCAGCATCACAAAAAAATTAATGAGTGCATACTCCAAACATAGGCCACGTTGATAACCCAGCAAATTTTTTAAAAGCGAAAGAACAAAGAACAATACAGCAGAGGAACAGGCCCTTCGGCCCTTCAAGCCTGTACCGGTCATACCAACCTTGGCCAAAACCCTCAGAAATTACGAAATAGATTAGCAGTCCATCATCTTAACCACTCAGTCACCTCGTCATACAGTAAGTAAATATAATATTTAGATATAAAAAACAGGAATATGTTCCATGAATGAAAATATATCACAATCCCACAATGGCAGTTATTTCCCAGTTCAAATATCAATTCAATAATATTACCCATCATTACAGAGGATTACACAGTATTCACTGCACAGAAAGATGTAATTTGGACAAACAGATCCATGTCAGTGTTAATGCTCCGATGAGCTCCGGGAGCTCAGCGAACCATGCCCATATGTTCTGGGCATGCCCAGTGCTGGGGGAATTTTGGAAGGGGTTAGCAAGGACGGTGTCAAGGGTGGTAGGATCCAGGGTCAAGCCAGGCTGGGGACTCGCAATTTTTGGGGTTGCAGTGGAGCCGGGAGTGCAGGAGGCGAAAGAGGCCGGTGTTCTTGCCTTTGCGTCCCTAGTAGCCCGGCAGAGGATTTTGCATCAGTGGAAGGATGCGAGGTCCCCAAGCGTGGAGGCCTGGGTCAATGATATGGCGGGGTTCATCAAATTGGAGGGGGTAAAATTTGCCCCGAGGGGATCAATACAGGGTTTTTTAGGCAGTGGCAGCCTTTCCTTGACTTCCTGGCAGAACGGTAGGAAAATAGGCCGGCAGCAGCAGCAACACAGGGGTTGTTTCGGTGGAGGGGACAAATATGTACATGTGGTTATTGAATATGCCGGGTGCTAATCTATTTCTTCTTTTTGTAGTTACTGGGGGGGGGGGGGGGGGGGGGTTGTTGTTGTGTTTTTTTTTCTTTTTGTTGTTAATACTGTTTTCTTGTTGATATTTTCTGTTTTTGATATTTTGTGAAAATCTCAATAAAAATTACTTTTTTAAAAAAAAACAGTGCTAACAGTGGCACTTGCTTAGCAATAGCCTAGGCCCAACCATCTTCAGCTGCTTCATT
The DNA here is from genome assembly GCF_902713615.1 of Scyliorhinus canicula. Lineage (NCBI taxonomy): Eukaryota > Metazoa > Chordata > Chondrichthyes > Carcharhiniformes > Scyliorhinidae > Scyliorhinus > Scyliorhinus canicula. The sequence continues at coordinate 47,269,891 of NC_052164.1, read as the reverse complement.
GATGACCTTCCTTCCTTCATAAGGTCAGAAGTGGGGATGTTCGCTGATGATTGAACAATGATTTGCATCAGTTGCAACTCCTCAGATACTAGCGTAGCCCATGCCCAAATGCACCAGGCCTGGACAACATCCAGGCTGACAAGTGGCAAGAAAAATTTCCGCCACACTGCTCACTGATACTCAGTTTAGGCTCCACCAAGGTCACTCAACTCCAGATCTCATTACAGCCTTGGTTCAAACATGGACAAAAGAGCTGAATTCCAGGGGTGAGGAGAGAGTGAATGCTTTTGACATCAAGACAGCATTTGACAGAGTATGGCATCAAGGAGCCCCAGCAAAACAGCATGGTAATCAGGAGGGAAACTCTCCACTGGTTGGAGTCATACCTGGTACAAAGGGACATGATTGGGGTTGTTGCAGGTCAATCATCTCAGTTCCTCCAGATCAATCATCTCTGTTCTAGGACATCGCTGCAGGAGTTCCTCTGAGTAATGACCTAGACCCAACCATCTTCAGCTGCTTCATCGATGACCTTCCTTCCATCATAAGGTCAGAAGTGGGATGTTCGCTGATGATTGAACAATGATCTGCATAATTTGCAACTCCTCAGATACCAGCGTAGTCCATGCCCAAATGCGCCAGGCCTGGACAATATCCAGGCTGACAAGTGACAAGAAACATTTCTGCCACACTAATGATCTAGATGGGAATGTGGGTGGTATGATCAGCAAGCACACAGATGACACAAAAAATGGTTGTTTGGTAAATAATGAGGCGGAAAACCTTAGATTACAGGGCGATATAGGCGGGCTGCCCAGAAGTGCAGAATAGTGGCAAATGGAATTTAACCCAAAAAAGAGAGAGGTGATGCATTTTGGGAGGACAAACAAGGCAAAGGAATAAAAAATGAACGGTAGGACACTAGGTAGTACCAGAGGGACCTTTGGGTGCATGTCCATAGGTCCCTGAGTCAGATAAGGTGGTTAAGAAGGATGTGATACTTGCCTTTATTAGCTGAGACAAAGAACATAAGAGCAGGGAAGTTAAGATGGAGCTGTATAAAATGCTCATTAGGCCACAGCTAGGGTATTATATGCAGTTCTACTCGCCACATGATAGGAAGGATGTGGTAGCACTAGAAAGGTTGCAGAGAAGATTCACCAGGATGCTGCCTGGGCTGGAGCTTTTCAGCCGTGAAGAGAGGCTGGTTAGGCTGGGGTCGTTCGCCTTAGAGCAGAGTAGGCTGAGGGGCGACCTCACCGAGGTGTACAAAATTATGAACGACTTAGATAGGGTTGATAGGAAGAAACCTTTCCCCTTCGTGGAGTGGTTGGTAAACCAGGGTGCATGGATTTAAGTTAATGGGCAAGGGATTTTGAGGAAAAACATTTTCACACTGAGGGTGGTGGGAATCTGGAACTCACTGCCTGAAAGGGTGGAAGAGGCAGGAACCCTCACAACATTTAAGCAGCATTTAAAGGAGCATTTGAAATGTCACAGCAAACAAGGCTACAGACCAAATGCTGGAAAATGGGATTAGAATAGTAGTACCTTCATGGTCGGCAGAGGCACATTGGGCCGAAGAGCCTCTTTCAGTGCTGTAAAACCTTTATTACTCCATGATAAGCAATTTCCAGATAATGACCATCTCCAACAAGAGAAAATGTAACCATCATCCTTGACATTCAAATGCATTACCATCGCCAAGTTCCCAACTATAAATATCCTGGGCATGGGAACCTGGATTGTAGTTTTGGGGTACGGGAGATTGAGAGTATAGAGGTCAGGAGCACAGATTTGACTTCGCAGGAGGGTGCCAGTGTTCAGGTAGGTGGTTTGAAGTGTGTCTACTTCAATGCCAGGAGTATACGAAATAAGGTAGGGGAACTGGCAGCATGGGTTGGTACCTGGGACTTCGATGTTGTGGCCATTTCAGAGACATGGATAGAGCAGGGACAGGAATGGTTGTTGCAAGTTCCGGGGTTTAGGTGTTTTAGTAAGCTCAGAGAAGGGGGCAAAAGAGGGGGAGGTGTGGCGCTGCTAGTCAAGGACAGTATTACGGTGGCGGAAAGGATGCTAGATGGGGGACTCTTCTTCCGAGGTAGTATGGGCTGAGGTTAGAAACAGGAAAGGAGAGGTCATCCTGTTGGGAGTTTTCTATAGGCCACCTAATAGTTCTAGGGATGTAGAGGAAAGGATGGCGAAGATGATTCTGGAAAAGAGCGAAAGTAACAGGGTAGTTTTTATGGGAGACTTTAACTTTCCAAATATTGACTGGAAAAGATATAGTTCGAGTACATTAGATGGGTCGTATAGTTCGAGTACATTAGATGGGTCGTTCTTTGTACAATGTATGCAGGAGGGTTTCCTGACACAATATGTTGACAGGCCAACAAGAGGCGAGGCCACATTGGATTTGGTTTTGGGTAATGAACCAGGCCAGGTGTTAGATCTGGAGGTAGGTGAGCACTTTGGAAACAGTGACCACAATTCGGTGACCTTTACGTTAGTGATGGAAAGGGATAAGTATACCCCGCAGGGCAAGAGTTATAGCTGGGGGAAGGGCAATTATGATGCCATTAGACATGACTTAGGATGTGTTGGTTGGAGAAGTAGGCTGCAAGGGTTGGGCACACTGGATATGTGGAGCTTGTTCAAGGAACAGCTATTGCATGTTCTTGATAAGTACGTACCAGTCAGGCAGGGAGGAAGGGGTCGAGCGAGGGAACTGTGGTTTACCAAAGAAGTGGAATCTCTTGTTAAGAGGAAGAAGGAGGCCTATGTGAAGATGAGGAGTGAAGTTTCAGTTGGGGCGCTTGATAGTTACAAGGAAGCGAGGAAGGATCTAAAGAGAGAGCTGAGACGAGCAAGGAGGGGACATGAGAAGTCTTTGGCAGGTAGGATCAAGGAAAACCCAAAAGCTTTCTATAGGTATGTCAGGAATAAATGAATGACTAGGGTAAGAGTAGGGCCAGTCAAGGACAGTGGTGGGAAGTTGTGTGTGGAGGCTGAGGAGATAAGCGAGATACTAAATGAATACTTTTCGTCAGTATTCACTCAAGAAAAAGATAATATTGTGGAGGAGAATGCTGAGACCCAGGCTATTAGAATAGATGGCATTGAGGTGCGTAGGGAAGAAGGGAATGACGAGGGTAGAGCAGTTGATGTGGTGTATATGGATTTCAGTAAAGCGTTTGATAAGGTTCCCCACGGTCGTCTATTGCAGAAAATACGGAGGCTGGGGATTGAGGGTGATTTAGAGATGTGGATCAGAAATTGGCTAGTTGAAAGAAGACAGAGGGTGGTAGTTGATGGCAAATGTTCGGAATGGAGTTCAGTTATGAGTGGTGTACCACAAGGATCTGTTCTGGGGCCGTTGCTGTTTGTCATTTTTATAAATGACCTAGAGGAGGGCACAGAAGGTTGGGTGAATAAATTTGCAGACGACACTAAAGTCGGTGGAGTTGTAGACAGTGTGGAAGGATGTTGCAGGTTACAGAGGGACATAGATAAGCTGCAGAGCTGGGCTGAGAGGTGGCAAATGGAGTTTAACGTAGAGAAGTGTGAGGTGATTCACTTTGGAAAGAATAACAGGAATGCGGAATATTTGGCTAATGGTAAAATTCTTAGCAGTGTGGATGAGCAGAAGGATCTCGGTGTCCATGTACATAGATCCCTGAAAGTTGCCACCCAGGTTGATAGGGTTGTGAAGAAGGCCTATGGTGTGTTGGCCTTTATTGGTAGAGGTATTGAGTTCCGGAGCCATGAGGTCATGTTGCAGCTGTACAAAACTCTGGTACGGCCGCATTTGGAGTATTGCATACAGTTCTGGTCGCCTCATTATAGGAAGGACGTGGAAGCTTTGGAACGGGTACAGAGGAGATTTACCAGGATGTTGCCTGGTATGGAGGGAAAATCTTATGAAGAAAGGCTGATGGACTTGAGGTTGTTTTCGTTAGAGAGAAGAAGGTTAAGAGGTGACTTAATAGAGGCATACAAAATGATCAGAGGGTTAGATAGGGTGGACAGTGAGAGCCTTCTCCCGCGGATGGAGGTGGCTAGCATGAGGGGACATAGCCTTAAATTGAGGGGTAATAGATATAGGACAGAGGTCAGAGGTAGGTTTTTTACGCAAAGAGTGGTGAGGCCGTGGAATGCCCTACCTGCAACAGTAGTGAACTCGCCAACATTGAGGGCATTTAAAAGTTTATTGGATAAGCATATGGATGATAATGGCATAGTGTAGGTTAGATGGCCTTTAGTTTTTGACTTCCCATGTCGGTGCAACATCGTGGGCCGAAGGGCCTGTACTGCGCTGTATCGTTCTATGTTCTATGTTACCATTGACCAGAAACTGAACTGTACCAGTCATATAAATACTGTGGCTACAAAAGGTCAGAGGCTTGGAATCCTGCGGTAAGTAACTCACCTCCTGACTCCCCAAAGCCTGTTCACCACCTACAAGGCACAAGTCAGGAATGTGATGGAATACTCCCGACTTGCCTGGATTAGTGCTGCTCCAATAACACTCAAGAACCTTGACACAATTTAGGACAAGGCAGCCCACTTGATTGGCATCCCATCCACAAACATTTACTCACTCCAACATTGATGAACCATGGCAGCCGTGTGCACCATCTACAAGATGCACTGCGGAAACCCACCAAGACTCCTTAGATAGCACCTTCCAAACCCACGAACACTACCATCTAGAAGGATAAGAGCAGCAGACTCATGTGAACACCACCACCTGGAAGCTCGTCTGCAAGCTACTCATCTTCCGGACTTGGAAATATTTTGCCAATCCTTCAGTCACCGAGTCAAAATCCTAGAGCTCCCTCCCTAATAGCACTGTGGGTGCCTACCCCAAATGGGCTGCAGCGGTTCAAGGTGGCAGCTCACCATCTCCTTCTCAAGGACAATTGGGTATGGGCAATAAATGCTGGCATAGCCAGCAACCCCACATTCACTAAATTAATAGAAAATTTCTCCCACGTGTTTATTCAGCTTCCCCATTATTACTAACTATCAAAAATATTCCTTATGGTAGCTGTTCCACATTGTCAGTCTGGGTAAAGGATTTTCTCCTGAATTTCCTGCCAAGTGCATTAGTGATTATCTCATATTTAAGGACCATACTTCGGTTTCCATGCAAATGCAAACATCTTCTCCATCCTATCAAACTCTTTCATTATCTTAAAGACCTCCACTAGGGTCACTTTTCTGAAAGCTTGTCTTGGGGGCAAATATGACACTAAGGTTTAGCCTCAGACGATTCCCAGGTGTTGGAATGAAGCCGGCTAAGGAGCAGAGTTTGTGGCAGGAACCAAAGACAATGGCTTCCCAATGTTCAATTTGAGAAAATTTCTGCTTATTCAGTACTGGATGTTTAAAAGCCATCTGACAATTGAGAGAGGGGCAGCATACGTATAAATAATAGGAGGGGTCAAAGATAGATTGTTGGGAAACTCTAACGATAAGTGTATGGGAGCAGGAAGAGATGCCATTGCTGTTGATTTTCTGGCTCCAATTCAGTAAGAATGGAATCAGATGAGTGCAAACTCATAAATGAACAATGGAGATACATTGGAGGAGGAGGACGTGACCAACCCTGCCAATTGCCGTAGACAGGTCAAGATGTATGAGGAGGAACAGTTCAACTCTATTAGTCAGTAAGAGTAGTAAGGGCGTGGAATGCCCTGCCTGCAACAGTAGTGGACTCGCCAACATTAAGGGCATTTAAATGGTCATTGGATAAACACATGGATGATAAGGGAATAGTGTAGATGGGCTTTAGATTGGTTTCACAGGTCGGCGCAACATCGAGGGCCGAAGGGCCTGTACTGCCCTGTAATGTTCTATATCATGTGAGATTCACAGTAGTCCAAATGTGGTCAAATCAAGGTTCTATATAGGTCAACATAATTTATCTGCTTTTCAAATCTCAGCCACCAGAAATGAAACCTAGTACCTTGTTTGATCATCGTTTAACCCACATTTTTACTAATTTCTTTATTTGTGCCCCCAAATGAGTCAATTGTTCCACTCCACTTAGACAGTTATTTCCCAGGTGTTTGTGGACTCAAACATTGGCCAATTACACATCCATTCTGTAAAGTTATGTCTTCCCGTATTTTGTAGCAGTTTCCCTCTGCATGCACTGTATCTTCCCCAACCATCTGATGCCTTTAGAATTTTGAAATTGTACTCCAGATTCCCAAACACAAATTGTTATGCAAATGGTCAACTGCTGTGGTCTTCGCACCGATCCCTGTGGAGCATCACTTTGCTTCTTTTGTCAGTCCGAGTTAACTACCCTACTCTTATCCATTTTGCAGTCATCAAAATGGCAACCACAGGTTGAATATAGATAGCCATAAAACCACAATCAATAAAATTTAAACCATAGCACCGCAAACCATCCACCTGCAACATCACAGAAGGGGAAAAGCAAGAGACTATAATATTATCGAATTCTTTATCAAGTTGGATCATGAGCTACTTGATTCAGAGACCAGGGTCCTGAACCTCAATAAAGGTAACTGTGATGGTACGGGGCATGAGTAGGCTCTAATGGACTGAGAAAGATTACTGAAAGTAAGGACGGTGGACAGGCAATGGCAGACATTCAAGGAATGAATAGGTGAACCCAAAGGTTGTTTATTCCTATTTGGCGCAAAGGTGGAAAGGGAGCTGTGGCCAAACCATGACTTACAAGGGCATTTAGAAAAGGAGCTGAAGGAAATTAGTGTTAGTAGAGAATGGGAGTGAAGCCACATAAATCTCCAGTGCCTGATAATCTTCATCCCAGAGTACTTCAGGAAGTAGCCCAAGAAATAGTAGATCCACTGGTGGACATTTTCCAAAATTCTTTGGATTCTGGAATAGTTCCTACAGATTGGAGAATGGCTAATGTAAGCCCACTATTCAAAAAGGGAGGTAGAGAGAAAACAGGAAACTAAAGACCAGCTAGCCCTATGTCGGTAGTAGGGAAGTTGCTAGAGTCCATTATCAAGAATCTCATCGCACAACATTTGGAAAGCAGTGGTATAGTCACAAAAAATCAGCATAGATGAAAGGAAAATCATGCTTGACAAGTCTACTGGAATTCTTTGAAGATGTAGCCAGTAGAGTTGACCAGGGAGAACTGGTGGATGTAATTTATTTAGATTTTCAGAAGACTTTCAACAAAGTCTCACATAGCAGATTACGATGTAAAGTTGAAGCGCTTTGGATTGTGGGTAATGTGTTGAGATGAATGGAAAGCTGGTTGGCAGACAGGAAGCAAAGGTTTGGTGCAAATGGATCTTTTTCCAATTGGTAGGCAGTGACTCGTGGGGTACCGCAGGGATCTGTGCTAGGACCCCAACTGTTCAAATTATATGTGAATGATTTGGACAAGGGAACAAAATGTATTATCTCCAAATTTGCAGATGATACAAAGTTGGCTTGGAGGTTGAGCTGTTAGCAGGATGCAGAGATGCTTCAGTGTGATTTGGACAGGCCAAGAGAGTGGGAATATGTAGTATAATGTAGATAAATGTGAGGTTATCCACCTCAATAGCAAAAATAGGAAGGCAAATTATTTAAAATGGGTGTAAATTGAGAGAGGTGGATACTCGAGGATCAATTGCTGAAAGTAAGCGTGCAGGTACACACAGGCAATAAAGAGGCAAATCATATGTTGGCCTTTATAGCGAGAGGATGACTATAGGAATAGGGATGTTTTACAGCAATTGTATAGGCGTTGATGAGGCCACACCTGGTGTAGTGTGTGCATTTTTGGTGTCCTTATCTGAGGAAGGATGTTCTTGTTATGGAGGGAATGCAATGAAGGTTTACCAGGCTGATTTCTGTGATGGCAGGACTGTCATATGAGGAGAGACTAAGTTGTTCGGATTATATTCATCGTAGTTTAGAAGAGTGAGAAGGATCTCATGGAAACCTATAAATTCTAACAGGATTAGACAGGGTAGATTCAGAAAGAATGTTCCCGATGGCGGAGGTGTCCAGAACGAGGGGTCATAATTTGAGGATAAGGGTTTTAGGGTTGAGCTGAGGAGAAATGTATTCTCTCAGAGAGTGGTGAATCTGTGAAATTCACTACCACAAAAAGTAATTGTGTGATTTCAAGAAGGAACTAGAAATAACTGGCTAAAGAGATCAAGGGATATGCACGGGGTAGGGGGAATTAGGCTATTGGATTTGATGATCAGCTATGAGCATAATGAATAGCGAAGCAGGTTCAAAGGGTCGAACGGCCTTCTCCCAGTTCTATTTTCTATGTAAGCTTCTATGAAAGTGGGCAAAATGGAGCAGGATTATATTGTAGGAGAGTGTGGCATTATCCATTATGCTCGTAAGAATAGGAAAGCAGAATTATTATTTTTTTTAAAGTGCAAAACTTGTAAATTTTGAAATTCAAAGAGACTTTGGTGTACCAGTCCAAGGAGCGCAACGTTAGCATACGGATACAGTAAGCATGCAGATACTGTAAGCAACTAGGCAGGCATGTGGCATGTTGGCCTTTATTGCAAAAGGATTGGAGTCAAAGAATAAGGAGGTAGTGCTATAAACGTACAGGCCTTTGGTGAAAGCTCATGATTAGGAATCTAAACCACGGCAGCGTGAATGAGGAATCAGGGACCCAAGTGAACAGGGAAAGCGATTTAACCTATCAGACTGAAGAATCTGAACTGAAAATGTGGCTGCCCAGTGGTAGTATTGTAAGTTCAGAAGGGCCAGGCTGCTTATGCATCTTCTCCTCTGCAGTTTTGCTTCAGGGGTTCTAGGAATTCTCTCCCCCCCCCCCCCCCACCCACCCCCAATAAACAGCATAACCATTTCATCTATTCTTTGTGGACAAGGCACACAAGTACACCAACTTCATGCTCTTCCATGTTTCGGAATGCTAAATCTCTTGGCAAGATCCTTTTGGGGAAAAGCTTCTAGAGAAACAGAAAACTCAAGACAGCCGTTGTGTGACTTCAATGTTTAACTACACATGTGCATCACCAGATGTCCAATTTTCTCTTCAATAACAATAATCACTGAAAGTCACACCACTACTTTTACCATAAAATCTGGGTCGATGTAATTAGATTGAACATATGAATGGAAAAGGAATATTAAGTCAGGAGAGGATATAGGACTGGAAATAAATGCATTACAGACACAGAATCAGTGACCTTGTAAAAGAAAAAACTGGATACCATGGATCAATGAGAAATATTCCAGAATATTCCAAAGAAGGGAAGGTGCTGAAGTTTAGTTCCACGAATGCAGATGAAAGATCAAATGTTTTTTAAATATATTAGTCCAAACGCAGCAAAACAAAATAAACACAAAACAAAATCATGGACAAACTCATGAACAACAATAGAACTGGTAAATGTAGTGCAAACAGTTTGTCATTCAACCTCCAACCAAGCAGGAGTCATGGCCAGGCTACCAGAGAGGCAACGGCCAAAATGTCGGTCCCCCCCTCCCCTCAAGCAATTCCGGCGCCCCGAAGATCGTCACCAGCGAACAGGACTCCATCCTGACTACCACGATTCCCGACATGGTCTCAGACTATTATTATTATGTAATAGCAGCAAATATCACTTATTTGTTTACAGATTTCCCATTATGCACCAATATTAGGCAGGTTTCTCTGCCCCACCACACCAGATTTCAGGATTGGGATTCTTAAGTTTCACCAGCTGGTCAATGTTTCCCATTGTTGGGCAGCCCCACACCGTCTGGGAACCCCCGGGCTGCCGGCAAAACTTAGACTCCCAACGGCGAAGAATTTAGCATGTTATGTTTGAAAGACCTAGGCCCAAAAATTGTAATTCTACAGGTAGTCAAGCTAAACATCACTTAACTGTACAGCTTACACTTGTTTCAAAGATTTCAATTCTTTTGAACTCAATTTATGTATAATTGATCACCAGACCTAAATTGTATCAAAACAAATACACCAATCTCAGGAGATTAGGCACCCCTCCACACTCTTAATTCATGTTCAGAAGTTAACTTCCACGGTATTAATAATAATAATCTTTATTCTCACAAGTAGGCTTACATTAACACTGCAATAAAGTTACTGTGAATTACCACCAGCAGGGAACACCAGATTGGTCAGCTAAATATGGCTGTTTTACTGCAGGAAATAAAATCATAGAAAAACAAAACTGAAAACAATTAGATAATGACATGTTCAACTGTCTATCAAATACAAAATAACAGTCCTTTGATGCTTTTGTTATTTTAAATAAAAATACACACGTGCCCACCATCTGCATTCTTGGGCTCCTTCCCCTGCAGTGACTTTGAAATATGACTCACCCATGTGAACTGGGAGAATTAAAGGTAACAAAAGCCTATTTATTTCCAGAATCAGCCAGATCCGAGCTCCAAAACTGTCAACTGCTAACAGAATGAAGACACTGTTACTAAGTTACTGTAAAAAAACTGTGAGAATAAGAAAATTATCATCCTGACAGAACATGCACCTATTTTATTATACAAACACTGCATTGCATCTGATCAATCATATGCAAGGAATACTGTTTTTGTAAACAGCATGAATTCATTAATAGCTTGCGGTGTTAAGAGAAAGGTTATGCTTCAACTCACCGTCAGCTAATTCAGAAAAAACTCTGTTATTCCACATAAGGAAAAAATATTGTAATCAATCTTGTAATTCACAACTTAAGGACTTTGATCGTTCAGAATGAATTTTCAGGAGCCATGGTATTCCCTGAAGTTAATGGTAATTTAATGGTAAATGATATCCCAATCTAAACCTAGTCAGCCAGGATTTGTATTCTGATTAAACATATTTAGACATGTTTTTACTCTATTCTTTTTAATCCAAGTGGATTTTTTTTATTTCAACTGCTATTTGTGTACTTAAGGGTGACAGTTTAGCAGAGCAGCTTTGTTTTCTCAATTGCTTCACTCTTGGATCTCCTCTTCTAAAAGGCGGTTGACTTGCACACTAGATTAAAAGTTTCTAAGTAATCACCCCTAGAGGCCCTAATCATAGAACAATACAGCACAGAACAGACCCTTCGGCCCACCATGTTGTGCTGCCCACTTATCCTAATCTAAGATCAACCTAACCTGCACCCTTCAATTTACTGCTGTCCATGTGCCAGTCCAAGAGTCGCTTAAATGCCCCTAATGACTATCACCTCCACTGGCAGTGCATTCCACGCACCCACCACCCTGTGTGTAAAGAACCAACCTCTGACATCTCCCCTATACCTTCCTCCAATCACCTGAAAATGATGTCCCCTCGTGACAGCCATTTCCGCCCTTGGGAAAGGTCTCTGGCTATCCACTCCATCCATACCTTTCATCACCTTGTACACCTCTATCAGGTCACCTCTCTTCCTTCTTCACTCCAGTGAGAAAAGCCCTAGCTCCCTCAATGGTTGGGATATGCCACACAAGGCTCTGCACGAGCACTGGAATGAGGCGTAAATGTTCAGGGCTGAGGTAACCTTATAGGCCACCGGGAGAGGGTCAAGTCCGAAAGGACATGGCACAGGTGCTGCACCATCTCCTTGTTGAGGCTGGGCCTCCTGTGGCACATGTTGTCCATCATCTGGTTCAATGGACCAACAACACCTGACCATTGTGGGCCATCGCCGGCCTCCTCCTGAGAGTCCCTCCCTGGATGACAGGCGGCCAGATCTTCAGACAGAATTTACCCTGCACTTTGAGAGGGATAAGCTGGAATCAAATGTAAAGGTATTACAATTAAATACGGGTAACTACAAAGACATGAGGGAGGAGCGGGCCAGAGTTGATTGGAAAAGGAGCCAGGCAGGGAAGATAGTGGAACAGGGGCTTTTGGGGGTTATTTGGGAGGCACAACAGAAATTCAGCCCGAGGAGGAGGAAACTTGCTAAGGGGAGGACAAGGCATCCATGGCAGACGATGGAAATCAAGGACAGGAGAATATCAAGGACAGGAGAAAAGCAAAACAAAAAGCATACAAAATGGAGAGGATCAGTGGGAAGCCAGGGGATTGGGAAACCTTTAAAAGCAGAGGACAACAAAAAAAAGCAATATAGGGGGGGGGAGAAGATGAAATATGAGTGAAAGCTGCTAGCTAGTAATATAAAGGAAGATAGGAAGAGTTTTTTTCAACATATAAAAAGGTAAGAGAGAGGCAAAAATAGACATTGGACCACTGGAAAATGTGGCTGGAGAAGTAATAATAGGAAACAAAGAAATGGCAGAGGAATTGAATAGTTACTTCACATCGGTTTTCACAGTGGAAGACACCAGTGGGATGCCAGAGCACCAGGAGATCAGGGGCACAGGTGAATGCAGTGGCCATCATTAAGGAGAAGGTTCTGGGGAAACTGAAAGGGCTGAAGATGGATAAATCAACCTGGATCAGATGGACTATACTCCAGAGTTCTAAAAGAGATAGCTGAGGAGATTGCAGAGGCATTGGTGGTAATCTTTTAGGAATCACTGGAGGCAGGGAGGGTCCCAGAGGACTTGAACGTGGCTAATGTAACACTGCTGTTTAAGAAGGGAGGGAAGCAGAGTCAGGAAATTATAGGTCGGTTAGCCTGACTTTGGTCATTGGTAAGATTTTAGAGTCCATTATTAAAGATGAGATCATGGAGTACTTGGAAGTGCATGATAAAATAGGACTGAGTCAGCATGGCTTCATCAAGGGGAGGTCATGTCTGACAAATCTGTTAGAGTTCTTTGAGGAGGTAACAAGGAGGGTAGTGTTATGGGCTAGGGTTTAGAAAACTCCAAAGCATCTCATGGAGTTCACCTGACCCACAACTGTTTCTAGATTTTGGTTATTAGAAACATAAGGGCCTACCTTTCAGGTGTTATTCAACAGAAGCCTAAAGCACTTTTATTCAAAAACAAAGTTTATTCTACGAATTCAGTTAACATTTCTATAAACACACAGCAAGCGTTTTTATCAACTATAAACATAAATACCTCACACAGCTACAGTTCTCTCTCCATATATATAATAACTCTTAATGACTTCCCTTTCAACTGTTTAAATCTGATAACATCCAAAAAACCAGACAAACCCTTTTACCAAAACAGTAGGTTTGAATTATTTCCAGAAAATAGGTATCACTTTTAAATTATCATGTGATCTGGCCTCCTTTTAACATGCAGAAAGAGACAAGAGAAACCTTCTTCGTCTGAATCCAGCTTCCAACTGTGTAAACCAAAGTAAAACTCATGCCGCAGCCAGCTCCCAGCTCAAAACAAAGTAAAACCCAGTGCCACTGCCCAGCTCCACCCACACAATGACATCACTGAAGATATTCGATAAAACACACTTTTCTTAAAGAGACACTCCGATGACACCTCCCCCAAGAAAAAAAAATAAAGCATCAACTTCAAAGATGGTTTCATTTTTCACCTTTTCACTTTCCTTTAAGAAACACTGACAGTAAATACACAATTCTTTAAACAAAACAAAACAGCCAATCATTCATAATAATACAGTCCATTTTACTTCAGGCTTCAATTGATTGACATAACTGCCTTTCATCTAACTGGGTCAGTTGCTTATTGCCCTTTAAACCAGACTACTGCATTTTTAAAGAGAAACACTTACTAACACTTACCATTAGTTTCCCACTGCTCCAAATTCTTAATACCCTCACTCTGGCTGAAATCTCACTCCAGCTGACAAATCGTGTGCAAGCTCTCTGGACTTGATGGTTTGAGTTCTATGGAGTAGTTGGATAGACTGGGACTTTTTCCCCTGGAGCGCAGGCTGAGGGTGATCTTATAGAGGTCTATAAAATAATGAGGGGCATAGATAAAGTAGATAGTCAACATCTTTTGCCAAAGGCAGTGAAATCAAAAACTAGAGGGCATAAGTTTAAAGTGAGAGGGGAAAGATACAAAAGGGTCCAACGACGCAATTCTTTCCAGAGAAGGTGGTGAATGTATGGAACGAGCTGCCAGAGGCAGCAGTAAAGACAGGTACAATTTTGTCTTTTAAAAAGTATTTGACACAGTTATATGGGTAAGATGGACCAAATGAGGGCAACTGGAACCAGCTTATGGTTAAAAACTGGGCGACATGATAAGTTGGGCTGAAGGACCTCTGTTTCCATGCTCTAAATTTCCATGATTCTATGTGGTAACACATAGTAGGTGCTTTCATATCTGAGTAAACATTCTTTCTTGCTAACCCCAGGCATTGACTGCCAGCAGATTATTTAACAATAGAGTTGTCATGCTTGACCCCCAAGCTTACAACATATACATACATACACACAAACACATCTAGCAAAAATGACAACTACATTTCCTCATACTAATTACATGAACATGAACATGAAAATTTAAATATTAAAAGATTGTTAACCTGTGCAGTTACTAGTTATACATACAAGAAACCAGGGAGGGTGGTTGATGTGGAAAAAAAGAGAAAATGGCAGCCTTGATACAAATTTAACCGAATGACAGGAAACAGCAGTGGTGTTTTTAAACCAGGAGGTATACAGTGGAGCTTCCCAAGGTTCAGAGTTAAGATCCCTGCTGTCCCTGACATTTATTAGTTACATAGACTTGGGCACAATTTCCAAAGTTGATGCCACAAAATTTAGAAGTATTATGAATTGAGAGGAAGATAGTGATAAACTTTCAGCAGATATAGATAGGCTGGTAGAATGAGTGGGCACATGGCAAACTAAATTTAATGCAGAGTGTGAAGCGATTGTAGAAAGGAGGAGAGGCAATATAAAGTAAGTGCGCAATTCAAAAGGATGTGCAGGAGGAGAGAGATCGGAGGATACATGTCCACAGATCAATGACATGGCGGAGGCTGAATTAAGTGGTTTATAAGGCATATAGAATCTTGAACTTCACAATAGAGAGTGTACAAAAGCAATTAAATTATAATACAACTTTATAAAATTCTGGTTCAGCCTCAACTGAGAGTATTGGGTCCAATTTTGGCCACCACACTTTAGGAAGAATGTGAAGACTTCTAGTGCTGTAGAAAAAATTATGAGAAGGATCCCAGGGGTGAGGAACTTCAGTATGGGGATAGATTGGAGAAGCTGGGGTTGTTCTCATAAGAGAAGCTTTGAGGGGAGAGATGATAGAATGTTTTTAACCACAAGCGATCTGAACAAAATAGATAGCGAAAAACTGTTCCCATTGGCAGAAGGGTCAAGAAGCTAAGGAAACCAATCTAAATACCACTCGCGACAGGGGGAAGAGCTTTTCATGTAGCAAGTGTTTAAGATTGTGGAATGCACTGCCTAAGAGTATGGTGCAGACAGATGCAACTGTCACTTTCAAAAAATTGAATAAGCACCTGAAGAGAAAAAATTTCCAGAGCTATAGAGAAAGGGTAGCAGATTGTGTCTCGAGCCAGCAAGAACAAGACAACCATTCTACGACTGGCATATTCATTACGAGCTTGGGGAATAGGTCAAAGCTTATACGTTTATCCACTAAATCCATTCAAAACCCAGAAGTATAAATGCCAAATTCTTCTGGGACATATAGACAAACAGAACTTAATACGCACTTGCACATACACATTCCGAAGCTAAGTGCTGTCTTATTAAAACTATTATTTTTTAGGTGGTAGCGGGTGGGTTACGTGAGGTGAGCATGGGAGTGGCTGTGTTTTCACAAGCTCTGGCTCCACTCATCTTTCAATCTTTATTCTGATCATCGTGCACATCCTATTTTTGCATTTTCATGGTCTGCATAGTTAGTGCTAAGTATCATGTTGTTGGTCAGTGTTTCGGCTTTATTGAATCGAGATGAAAGGCTTCAATCGTCGTTGATTCGTGGCAGCCGGAGGGGGTTGGGATGGGGCCCTGTCTTTGGCAGCACAGCTGCTTGGAAGGTATCCCACCCTGACGCTATGGTTTTAACCAGCGGGTGATGGCTGCCAACGATGAAGCTAATCCATCTGAGTGACTTGACTCCGCGATGTGGGACGTCAAAACCTAGAGTTGCAAAGTGTCTTTATCAAGGCAGTGGCTGCGCATGAGGAGGTTCTTTCAATAGAAACAGCACTGTCCTTGGTGAGTGCCTGCCTTCACATGATTTAAGCCCTGTTGCATGGCTTGTCATCCATCCTGAGGGGTGCGGGCAAGGATGAGGAAGAACCGACGAGGAGTCCTGCTGAGTCTGATGTCTCTGGTGAGGTGGTGGAGAGGTTTTCAGCTGAGTTTGAGAACTGGCTGCCATGTTTCAGGAGTCTTGATCTGGAGGCTAGACAGCTCTAATACAATGGATTACATATAATCCTCTCTTCAAAGCCTGGTGTTGGGGTGGCCTTCCAACCTCTAGTTCTGTGTGGTCCTGTCCCTGGTGTCAGCCGAGAGGGGTGGGGCCAGCCCAAGCCGGCCGGACTGCCCCGTCCAACAGGGAACTGGTTTGTTGATCGCCTGGTCGAGTCAGCACGCTGGAAGTAATGAAGCTCCTGCTCAGATCGTTGACATCCATAGAAGATCCTGAAGGATGCTCTCCATCCTGCTTCATCCTTTACGTGCGCGAGTGGAGTGATCTTTTATCCCTGATGACTACTTCATTTCTCAGTTGTGATCCTGGTCTTTACATCCTGATAATCTTGATGTTATTTTATCTGCTGGCAGAGTAGTGAATTCTTTGGGGCTGATGTCTTGGACCGTCAATTATCAGGGTTGTAAGGGGTTAAGCTGGATATTGTATACGGAATTTGTGCACAGTTTCTTTATCCTTTTGTATCCGGGGGTGGGGGGGGGGGGGGGGGGGGGGGGGGGGGATGAGGATGAGCAGAGCCAGAGAGGAGTGAGGGGTGGAGGGTGAGTGGCAAGATTAGTTCTGTTCTCACTACATTTGTAGAATGTCCACCATAAGCAGGTCGATTAATTTTCTTTTGGTTGCGCTTATTCCTTTTTGAACCCAAGTGAACTGTGTTTTATTCTGTTGCGGGCTGGGGTTTATTGAGCTCACATTGTGGGGGAGTCGGTCAGTTATCCTGGAATTATATCTCCCTCTTTGACTGTTCTTCTGCTGTCAGAGCTTTTGTGGTGAGGTTGGCCTTATTATTCACTACTTTTGGTGGTAGGTGGTATGGTCCCTAAAAGGAGGTTTCTTGAGGTGCTGTGTATCACACTGAACCACACAGGCCTAGCCTGGAGGTGGTGTTAGATAGGACGGTCATGGTAGTCCCTGGGGCTAGTTTTTTTCATGTATTTATTCTTGTGGGGGCGCTGGGTTAGGCAAGGCCCATTGTCGCGGTCATTATCCTCGGGCAATGGCACCCCTTTGGGGGTGCCGTGGAGGGAATCCCTTGGTGGGTGATCCACGTTCAGAGAGACTTGGGGCAGGTCTGGTGGGTCCCAGTCTTTATCCTTGGCTAATTCCACCTGAGGGTTAGGCGGGCCTGTTTTTGTCCTAATATGGTGAATCCGAAGGGTTAGTTTTGACAGTTCTTGCTTTTCTTCTTCCTCTTTTTTCCTTTGGACCTGCATAGGCGTAAGGAGCGTTAATTATATCCTTAGTTTTGATGCTCTCGCGGACTAATGGTGGTAGTGTTCAAAGGTAGACCTTGATGGCACCGGCAAACAGATATAGAATCCTTACCTCTTGTTTTGATGGTCTCGGTGGTTTGAGGAGGGGGGTCCCAGCTGGGGGGTAGATGGATAGTGTGCACAGGAGGTGGAGGGAAGTGGAGCTGGTCAAGGTGAGGGATCTGTATTTGGAGGAAGGGTTTGTCAGTCTGCAGGTGTTAAGGGAGAGGGTAGAGTTGCCGAGGGGGAGTGAGTTCAGATGTCTGCAGATTAGGGACTTTATTCGAAAGGTCTGGAGGGGGTTTCCTAGGTTACATAGAACATACAGTGCAGAAGGAGGCCATTCGACCCATCGAGGCTGCACCGACCCACTTAAGCCCTTACTTCCACCTTATCCCCATAACCCCGCCTAACCTTTTTGGACACTAAGGGCAATTTAGCATGGCCAAGCCACCTGACCTGCATGTCTTTGGACTGTGGGAGGTTGCCGGGACACATGCTGCTGGAATGACTGCTGCTTCTGGATGTGGAAGGGGAGGGAAGAATTGGGGATATATACAAGTGGCTGGGGAAGCAGGGAGGTGAGCGGTAGTGAAGATCAAGGAGAAATAGGAAGGGGAGTTGGGTGGAGAGATCAATTGGGGAATATGGAGTGAGGCACTGCATTGGGTAAACGGGACCTCCTCCTGTGCAAGGATGAGTCTTTTACAGTTTAAGGTGGTGCACAAGGTGCATATGACTCGGGCGAGAATCAGTGGGATTTTCCAGGGGAGAGCAGATGAATGCGAGAGGCAGGGGCCAGAAAATCACGTGTACTTATTTTGCGGTTGTGAAAAATTGGGAAGACTCAGAGTGAGAGTGGGAGTGTTCGTGGTCTTAGCAAGGACAGTGGAAGAATTGGAGGACCCGGACCCAGACTCTTTGGTGGCGATATTTGGGGTTTCAGAGAAGCTGGAGCTCATGGAGAGCAGGAAGGTCGATGTTGTGACCTTCGCCTCTGATTGCACGGTGGAAAATTTTGCTAGAGTGGTCGGCATTGCCACCAGGGGTAGCGGCCTGGTTGGGTGAACTGTACGTCTTCCTGCAGTTGGAGAAGATGAAGTATGAGTTAAGGGGCTCTGCAGAGGGGGTTGAGAAAAGGTGGGGGATGTTTGTGACCATGTTTGAGGAGCTGTTCATCGCTGGAGGGAGGGGAGGGGGGTGAAAAAGGGGGTAAAATTTGTACAGACTGTTATTGCTGGGAAGTATGTTTCCCAAGGTGTTTATTTGTTGTAACCTGTTTTGATCCTGGAATCAAGTTCTTTTCCTCACGAGTCTTGACCCCCAATGTTGCCTTTTGCCCTACTGGGGATGGGGAGGTGCTGGTGGTTTGAGTATCTGCTTTGTCCTTGGTCCTGAGGTTGAGAAATTGGGTTATGGGGTTTCGACTCTTCACTTTCAGCTCTTGCTTTCTTTTTACTTTTGTTGTAGGAGACCATGGGCTGTTAACATGAGTCTGGTTCTCTCCTTTAATTTGTCTTTGTATTTTGCCATCTGGAATGTGAGGGTGGCTCCGGTCTGGGTCAGGAGAAGAGTTCAAATTGCACTGTAAAAAATTGCCCAATTCCCCTTCGTACTGGGGTTCTCGGGTATCGTTTGCTTCTCTGTCATTTTTTTTTAAGGTATGGGTGTGATGAGAGTCTAAATTTGGTGCCTGTATCCTGCTCAGATGCAGACATGTCATTTATCCAGGAGGGAAATCTGCAGGGGATTTTGTCCATAATTCATCCGGTCTTGCTGTTGCTGGAATGACTGTTGTTTTGGGCTGTAGCTGTTACACGTTAATGTGTGTAGTTGTCTTTTTTTGATTTTGTTTGCTTTTCGTGATGACGTAAAAATGTAAAAACTCCAATAAACAAATGGTTTTTTAAAAAAAAGCTAGTTGTTGTCTGTGTTATCAGAGCAAGAGGTAACATTTTGTTACATCCACAACCTAACTTAAAAATCTACTGTAAGTATGGCAAGCAAATGCAACTATGGGGTTGGCCAGTATCGTCATTTTAAGACTCCATGAACCCAGAATGCAATCTCCATTCTGCGAGAAAAAACTGTAAGGGGAAGAGTGCAGGAAATTAATTGGACAATTCGAAACAGGTCATTGTCAGTGTGGAGTTCGCACATTCTCCATGTGCCTGCATGGGTTTCACCCCCACCACCCAAAGATGTGCAGGTTAGGTGGATGGACCACACTAAATTGCCCCTTAATTGGAAAAAAAATAATTGGGTATTCTAAATTATTAAAGAGGAAAAAAAAAAATCGGGCAATTCAAATCTGGATGAACATAGAACATACAGTGCAGAAGGCGGCCATTCAGCCCATTGAGTCTGCGCTGACCCACTTAAGCCCTCACTTCCACCCCATCCCCGTAACCCAATAACCCCTCCTAACCTTCTTTGGACACCAAGGGCAATTTAGCATGGCCAATCCACCTAACCTGCACGTCTGTGGACCGTGGGAGGAAACGGGAGCACCCGGAGGAAACCAATGCAGACACGGGGAGAACGTGCAGATTCCGCACAGATAGTGACCCAGCGGGGAATCGAATCTGGGACCCTGGCACTGTGAAGCCACAGTGCTAACCACTTGTGCTACCGTGCTGAATTCAGTCTAAATTTAATCAATATTTATTTTGTAAGTGCCGTAACATTCAATGTCAACAAAAATATGGTGCAAGAATGAAGGCTGAAATACAACTTTAGTTGGTGTAGGGACAGTTACCTTTCTGAAAAGGGAACTGATTTCTATAAATTGACTGGGAAATATTCATTTGCAGATTATATTTTCAACTAAATAAATCTTAAAAGCAAAAACACATCAAGCCAACTGCTGATTATTCGCCTCCTCCACAAGGCTGAGATCTTTGGGTTTCCGGATAGTTGGAGAATGGTTACTTCCCAAAATGCACTACAGGACCCCCTCAGAAGTTACAATACAGTGACACCATGGGAATTGTCTGGGAAACTTGACCTTGCAATGGGCAGTTCCACTGCTCCTAGGGACTCTCTGAGAAAGACTCCAAATTCCTAGTTGGCGACAGTTCTGACGTACTTAGCTGAACAATTACCTCAGGAAAACTCCTTGTGCATCTTCTGGGTAACTATACAACTGGCCCCTCTCAAAACTGACTCCCCCCCAACCGCCCCCGACATCCCACCCAATCAGACCTCACCGACCCTAACCACTCGTCTCTCCCCACAACACCCCAAATTCACCACCCGACTCCCTCTCCACGACACCCTGATTCCTCCCTGATGCAATCCAACCTCAGGACTCGATTCCCCCACTGTCAACCCAACCTGACTAGTAGTCCCCATCGCCTTTCTCCCCTATGTTCCATGGCTTCCCCCGACCCAACCTTATCACCCTATCCAGATGCCATCTTACCCTTACACCTCAACCCACCCATTACCCACTTACCTCATCCAACCTGTCCGCTTGCTATCCCACTTCCTTATCCACTCCACTCCATTACCTTCCACATCCTACAACCTGCCCCACTTGCCTTATCCACCTACCTTCTCTTCACAGCTTTTCAGCGATGATGTGGAACATTTAAACTCTTTACGAACCAGAGTGCGGCATCTCGTGCCATGAAGATGCACAGCTTGACTTGCGCCAATAATCCAGCACTACAAAGCAATTGATTTCAGGTATTTCACATTTCTGGAAAAGCCAGGATTACTAGTCCCAGCCCGAAATGTGGCAATCCCACGGACAACTGCCACACCTCAGATGATTCGGACCAATAACATATTCACTGGTGAATATAGGTCAAATTGCCAAAGGTATCACCTTCCAAATGGCTGTCAAACTCCCCATCAGCAAATTTCAAATATTTTTCTTTTCAGGCAATGCCAGGACTTTCAAATTCAGTTTCTTAATATAAAAACTGTCATTTCAGGAGATTTCTTCCATTACCAATGACAAGTTGAAGATGGAATTTGTTTTTCAAACTTCAAAGCATTTTTGATTCCCAAAAAGAATTCTTTAATTGAAACACCAGGCACTAAGCATATTTAATTTCTAGAAATCCAGTCATTTAAAGCTGCCAGTGTCTCTAATTTAGAAACCTAGATTAAAGGCTAAATAAAAACACTCATTCTAATTTAATGGAGCCATTTTGGAGATAAACTTTGATTGAAAAAGTATGAATTTTCAGATCTCAGATTTAATCATTACTTCCAAAAACATTTCTAAAACCCTTTAAAAATACCCACTGACATTTTCTAAATTTGTACAATAATTTCCTTTGCCAAAACTAAACTTAAACTGCAGTGCTCCAAAGATGTCACATTTGAATGGATCTTTAATTATTCCACTTGCAAGGTCACTATAATATGGCTAGTTACTACTGAGCATTCACATTTTCAAATATTCCTGCTGGTGGCCAACAGTTTGGAGCACATAAGTCTCACCATGGCAGGTTGGAGATGAATGGATTACATTGTGAACCGTAGGCATTGAATATTTATAAGTAATTCTCAATATGAAACTCAAGATTAGCCCATAAATCAAGCATTTCAGAACATATAGTTCTGATGCTAATTGCTGCACCTATGCATACATAAAAAGGAATAGGATGCTTGTTCTTATAACCTAAAGAGCACAACGGTCTGTTGGGTTTATCAGGGGAAAACCCGGCCGCAATAGGCTTCCACATCCAAAATAAACTTGCATTCCATTTCACCAAAAGAGATACTTACCTTGTTTATTGAAAGTTATAGTGCAAAGCCATTTTCTCTGCAATGCAAGTTCAGCATTCTGCTTCAAAAATTTGCCTCAGTTTAAGATTTCTTCAATGAATTGGTGATAATAAACATAACATCCAAATGAGGTTATGATGATTTCATGTACACACAATTCACTCATTGATAAAGGTCTACTATGGCTACCAAATGATCATTTATTCATATTAATCAAATGTTCCAGGAATAATCAATTTACCTACTTTGTCCAGTATTTAATTGAAGAGTTAACTTTAACTCATTCATTCTACTATATTCTACATTAATGGCATTAATAACTGAAAATAATTATTCTATTATTCTTCCTCCTCCAATATTGCTATTTTTGGGAAAGAAAAACAAATATTTGCTGATGTTTGGCAAAATAGGCATGTTTTAGCAAACAGTAATTTCTTCTCTTAATTACCACCAGAACACTATTAGTCATTTATCTCTTTGCTGTTGTGGAATTGTGCTTTGTCGAGAGTGACTTTGTTCACCTGCATAACTGCCATTGTCCTGTAGAGTAATTAACTAGTTTGGGAAATTTGAGTTATGCTCAGGGGTTTTATAAATGTGAGCATTTAATTATTTTTCCTTTATTCTTAGTAAATGATAAACAAGTCTTTTGATAGTACAGAACTTGAGCATTGCTGAAACAAATACATTTTGTTGAAGCTGAGGGGCTTTTCACATTAACTTCATTGAAGCCTATTTGTGACAATAAGCGATTATTATTATTATAGTCTTGCCCTCATCGGGGCGATTTGCAAGAATGCCAATTTAAGGAAAATTAATAATTTTATGCTGTATGAAAAGAGAGTGTTGATTGGTTGGCAAGTGGACTCTGATTGGTAGAGTGGTTGCCATGGAGAATGCACCACTTGCTTTCTCTTACATTGGTGTTCATAGATCATAGAATTTACAGTGCAGAAGGAGTGCATTCGGCCCATCGAGCCTGCACTGGCTCTTGGAAAGAGCACCCCACCCAAGGTCAACACCTCCACCCTATCCCCATAACCCAGTAACCCCACCCAACACTAAGGGCAATTTTGGACACTAAGGGCAATTTAGCATGGCCAATCCACCCAACCTGCACATCTTTGGACTGTGGGAGGAAACCGGAGCAAACCCACGCACACACGGGGAGGATGTGCAGACTCCGCACAGACAGTGACCCAAGCCGGAATCGAACCTGGGACCCTGGAGCTGTGAAGCGATTGTGCTATCCGCAAATTGTCCTGATGAGCGCAAGGCGAAAACATTCAACAAAATCTCTTTCTTTTTCAGTAATAATAAATTATAATCCACAAAATTACCTCAGCTCCCATTTGAAACGGGACAATATTCCCAATTGAATGCTCCAGTATAATTTTATTATTTCTGTGGTTCAAAAAAACCTGGCGGTTTTGAAGCAGAGCTCTGCTCAATTATGATTCAATGGTACAGTAATGTCCTGTCAGCTGAGTAATATGAACTAGATTCCTCAAAGAATCAATATCAATATTACAAAAACATAGTTTGCCCAGAAAAGGGCAGACCTGCTGCACACAAATTCAATAAAACTAAAGCATACATAAAATCCCTAGTGCAGAAGGAGGCCATTCAGCCCATCAAGTCTGCACCAACCCTCAGAAGGTACATCCCACCTGCCCTACCCCTATATCGGACACCAAGGTGCAATTTAGCATGGCCAATCAACCTACCCTGCACATCTTTGGACTGTGGGAGAAAACCGGAGCACCCAGAGGAAACCCATGCATACACATCGAGAAAGTGTAAACTCCACGCAATGTTCAAACCCGGGTCCCTGGCGCTGTGAGGCAGCAGTGCTAACTACTATGCCACCACGGCATACATCCAATCCCATTCATCTACAAACTAATATAAATCAGCCTCAATCAGCGGGGGCTGGTTTAGCACAAGGCTAAATCGCTGGCTTTTAAAGCAGACCCAGGCAGGCCAGCAGCGCGGTTTCAATTCCCGTACCAGCCTCCCCGAACAGGCGCCGGAATGTGGCGACAAGGGGCTTTTCACAGTAACTTCATCTGAAGCCGACTTGTGACAATAAGCGTTTTTCATTTCAATTCTTGGTCTGAGATTTCAATTACTTCAGAACACACATAGAACAAACCCCATGTAGTTTAAACATAACTACTGCCACGTTAACTAATTTTGCTCTGCTACATAGCGGTTTCTCTCCCTGATTCCTTCCCTCTCACCATTAAGAAAGCCAAGAGTATAAAATGACAGAAGGAAATAACCTTCTCCAAGTATCATATTCCATGATTCTCTCCTAACAAGACAATTTCTTTAAAAATGTTGGATTCAGCTGCATTAACTGGATTACATTTTCATTTCATTTCATTTCACAATGGTCCCACTGTGTTCAACTGCTCAATCACCTGAGCATATTTTCCCTCAATCTCAAATTTTAGTTGAAACTCCTGCAACCTTAAAAATCAGTGACAGAGCAGCAGTATTTACAGAAAAACATTGCAATTACCAGTGGGAACCGATATCAAATGGCTTTTGATCCTCATGTTTTTGAACATCAATGCAACCAACTCCATTTGAATTGCAGCCATTCTATATAAGACGGGAAAGTGGAGTTGAGGATTATCATATCAGATCAGTCATGATTTCAGTGAATGGTGGAGCAGACTCACTGGGCCGAATGACCTATTTCTGCTCCTGTGTCTTATGGTCCAAGGTCATTTTTCCACCTTTAATTTTGCAAGAGTTTTTAAAATTCTGAACTTAATTCACGGGGTCAATAAGAACAGATTATCCATCATGCAATAACATGCTGCTTGTTGGAAACCAGCATAACCTTTGTAATGCATCCACCTGTTGTCATCATCTGCAATTTAGGTCAGATGGAAAATATGGAAAGACACTATTAACCAGAAGTCTCCCCATGCTCCAGATTCCCCAACCAGGGGAAACAATCTCTCAGCATCTGCCCAGTCAAGCTCCTTAAGAATTCTATGTTTCAACTAGATCCATCTCATTCTTCTGAACATCAGAGAATTTAGTCCTAGTCTGCTCAATCCCTCCTCATAGGACAATGCCACCTTCGTAGAAGCATATGGATGAATCATTCTTCGCCTCAATAAGTCCTTTACCAACCCACCCCAGGACAAGATTGCTCTCCCTCCAAGAACAATGGGGAACCTTACCAACCGTGGAACATTTCTCCTACCTGGGGAGGCATCTCTCATCTAAGGCTGACATTGATGCCGAGATTCAACATCACATTCAATCCACAAACGCCTCCTCTAGACTCCTAAGGACGAGAGTTTTTGATGACCACGACATCGTGCTGACACCAAGATCCTCGCGTACAAGGCAATTGTCCTTTCAATTCTTCTATATGGCTCTGAAACTTGGACGATATACAGATGCCACCTCAAGGCCCTGGAGACGTACCATCAACTCAGATGGATTCTCCGCATCAGCTGGGAGACAGGTGTGCTAACATCATCATCCTTGAAGGAGCCAAGACTACCACCATCAAGCCAAGATCATCTCATACCAACTCTGCTAGGCCGGCCATGTGCTTCGGATGTAAAATTCCTGACTGCCAAAGCAAATTCTCTTCATCCAGCCCAAGAAAGATGACCGAAGAGGATAAAAGCAGCACTTCAAAGACACCCTGAAGGCTTACCTAAAGAAATACAACATAGACTTTTTTGCTCAGAAGAGACCTACTTGGAGGTACCTCATAACACCCCACGGAGGCCTGAAAAAGGAGTCCGAGAAAGGAATACCAGCGCTCGAGAGTCCAAGGCCTGATCCCACTTCTTGGAAACACCTGCCAAGTGTGCGGTGGAAGATGCAGCTCTAGGATCAGGCTCATCAGCCACATAAGGGCCCACAGAACCCATGAACAGTATCACAGAGTTTCATAGATGGATAATCTAACTTGTTAGCAAGTGCTCCCAAAGATACATTTAAAGACGCTCTTGCTGTCCTTTTTATTACTACTTGCTCGTTTATCCTCATAGTTCATTTTTTGGCCATCTTTTGTTGATTTTTAAAACCCTCCCAAATCTCTGGCTTGCCACTAAACATTGCCACATTATAGGTTTTATATTTCTGTTTAATTCTATCCTTAACTTCCTTGGTTAACTATGGTAAAAGGTCTTACAACACCAGGTTAAACCATGGTTGATTTATCCCCTTCTTTAAATCCTTCCTCACTGGAATATACATTTGTACTCCCTCAAAGGCAAGAGTGATCAGTTTGTCAACATCCATATCTTGAGAATTATTAAAAAGTTAAACCTTTCAATTATGAACAACAGAAATCTGTTTCTGGTCTAATCTGCAGTGTGAAGGCTTCATTACAGTGCAGACGATCCAATCTGCAGCTTCCCATAAGACAGCACATTTATTAAACCAGGGGATGTGCGAGACCCCTCACCCCATTAACTTTCCTTTTCTCTTTGCCTCAGAGACAATTATGGGAACATATTGAAAAATGGAATCTCAATCGCCCTTTATCACTCTTGAGCCACTTCTGACAAAAATGAAACCAAGTGCCTTATTATTCAGTTCCTTATTAATACAGCTTTTTTTTTTAAAAAATGACGGACCCAGTTCAGCCTCATCTGGCATACTGGTCGGGCTTGATTAATTTATTTTACCTGACTTTACTAGGCATAAAGGATCACTTAATAGTAACTAAAACATTTTGCACCATAGGTAACCAAACATTCTTGTCCTTTCAAAAATCTTTGCTGGGTATAGTTCAATTCGTGTTTTTAATTTAAATAACATTCAACGAAAGAATAATCACCACTAGCTACTAACACGTTGTTGAACGCAAAGATCTTTTCAATTTGCTTTATTAATTCTTGATGGCATCAGTTTTTTAGTATCAACAGCCATACGCCTAAATGCCAGAGCTGCACTTCCATAGAATCATAGAATTCCTACAGTGCAGGAGGCCATTCGGCCCATCGAGTCTGCACCAATCTTTCAAATGAGCACTCTACCTGTCTACCCTGCCTTATCTCCATAACCTAACCAGCACATCCCTGGGATTGAAGGGGCAATTTAGCTTGGTCAATCGACCGAACATGCACATCTTTAGACTGTGGGAGGAAACGGGGGCACCCGGATTAAACCCACTGCAGACACAGGGAGAACGCACAAAATCTAGGACGTACAAGGCTGGGATTGAGCCCAGATCCATGGCGCAGTGAGGCAGCACTGCTAACGCAAGGAGGAATTTTTAAAGGCAGAATTTGTTATTTAAAAAAACAAATGTTTACAAATCCAAAGTTAAAAGAACGCAAGAAACGCAAATATAAATTCAAAAGCAGACAGCAGAGACAAAAACGGATGAAAGACACAAAGATGCAATATCATTTATAGATCTATTTGAACTATTTACAGGAGGTTAGGCATTTTAATTAAAGCCAGTCAATAATCTACTGCAGAGAGTTTTGTTTCATCTTCTCCCTCTCCTCTATTCCATAATAGTGGTCCATTCGCCTGACTGACAGCTGGCATAACATCCTTCTGAAGCCTGTCAAACAAGTTTGCATGATACGCTTGTGATGCAAAAGTTACAACTATTAGTTCTGCCTTTCTGTACATTTCGCTTCACTGTTTTCTGGGGCTCTCTTTTGAGTTTATTACCCCACAGACTTCATTTTCTTTCGTCATTCTGGTTAACTTTCTTTTTTCCTTTCTTGTACATGATTAAAACAAAGGAGGAGTGACTGGAAACAGCTGATAGTGCTCAAAAAACAGAACAGCAATGAAATTTTTAGTTGCAAGGTGGGTGGGTTTGCCTTAGTACCTGCCAAAGTCTTAAAGCAGTTGGCAGCTGGTGGGTGTAAATTACAGCCTGGATCAGGGCTTGACTTATGAAAAGTGGAATCAATTTCTGCAAAAACACAAGCAGATCTCTATGAAATGGTTTTAATTTGTGATGGGATGGATGGGTCTATGCAACTATTGATATTTCCTTGGAACAAATCCCAGAGCTCCTCCACACTAACTCCTGAAAATGTCAGTGACCTGAAAGAAAACAAACATTACAGCAACTATTTTTTACTGGAAGGCTCTCCATTACTAGGAAGTACCCACGTGCCCTAACACAGGGTTGCAACCCGCGGGTGGGTCGCGGGAGAGTCATGGAGCGACCACATGACGTTCCTGATCACGGAGAAGCGTCCAATGGCCACGTCCGGCTTTTAAATTCAGAATGCTAGCCACAAACAGCTTTTAAATTGAGAATGCCGGCCGCGACCGACTTTCAAATGGAACAATGCAATCTTCTGGCTAGAAGCTGTGGAGGAGAGCAAGTCACATGCCCAGCACAGCACATACACTGATGTCACGCGCCTTGTACATCGTGCTCTTGGCGAGAAATCACAGAGGAGAGTCTCCTCCATTTTCTAGCTGCGAGCAAGCATAACAACAGTATTCTGAAGAATGAAGATGGATTGTTTTCAACAAATCAAAAACTGAATTTGGGAACAAAGCAGTATAAAGATTATTTCTTAAGGTGCGGCTTTGTTAATTGTGCCGATGCAAATAATGATGGAGAAACATAGAAAAGAGCAAGAATGGTGGGTAAAACAACACACTGGATACTGATCACTCAGCCCACAATCAGCACCAACAAAAATATTATTCGGAGATTGGCTTCCGTGAACTGCCACCAGTAATGAAGGAAAAACATAGAAAGAGCAAGAATGGCTCCTTTGGCGAGGTAACAGAGCTATGAGCGTACAACAATTTGCAGTGACACAGAACCTTTAACATAATGGTCCCCTATCCTACTTGCCCAAATACACTAATTCTGAAAGGTGGCAGAGAAAATTCACACGGTGATTTAGAAAAAATTATATTGGTTCCTTAGGTTCATAAATAGAGGAATAGGATATAAAAAAGTAAAGAAATAATGTTAGAACTTTATAAATCACTGGCTAGGCTTCAGCTAGAGTATTATTATGGGCAATACAAAGCACCACATTTCAATAAACATGTAAGGATTTAGAAAGGACACTGGATTCAAATAGGGATTTTCAAGAAGATCAGAGTTTTGCTGGAGCCCAAGAAATAGGAGGAGTTGACCATTCAGTCCCCCATGCCTGCTGCGCCATTCAATATGATCATGGCCAATCTCCAGCTTAAAATCCACTTTCCTGCCCACTCTTCACATCTTGATTCTTTGAGAGGCCGAAAGCTCGCCCTCAAATATATTCAGCAATGGAGCATCAACAACTCACTGGGGTGGAGAATGAGAAAGATTCACAGCCTTTTTGAATGAAGCAATTTCTCATCTAAGTGCTAAATGTTCGTCCCCTTATCCAGAGACTGTGACCCCATGTTGTAGATTCCCTAGCCAAGGGAAACAGTCTCTCAGCATCTACCCTGTCAAGCCCTTTCAATCTTCTATATTTCATTGTGGATTGCCTTTTTGAACATCAATCCAATTTACTCAGCCTCGCAGCATAGGACAATCCTTCATCCCAGGAATCAATCTAGCAAATCCCGCTGTACTGCCATCAATGCATGCATATCCTTGCCTATATATGGAGGCCAAAAACACACAGTATTCCAGATGTGGCGTCACCAGAGTAAATTATGATTGCAGCAAAACTTCATTATTCTTGTGCTTCAGCTCCCTTGCAATGAAGGCCAACATTTAATTTGTTTTTCTAATTGATTCTTGTACCTACATACTGTGTTACTTTAACGAGTACACACTAGTCTATACAAAACAATTTACAAGATTCATGCCTTTTAAAAATTATTCTGCTTTCGTATTCTTACTATCAAAGTAAATAACTTCACCTTTCCACACATTATACTCCAGCTATGACCTTGTAGCCCACTCACTTAACCTATATACATCTCTTTGCAGCCTCTTTGTCCTCTTCACGACTTATATTTTCACCTAGCTTTTGTTTTAAATTCATTTACGGGATGTGTCCATCCATAGTTGCCCTGCAGAAGGTGGTGATGAGCCTCCTTCTTGAACCGCTGCAGTCCTTGAGGTGTAGATACACCCACTGTGCTGTTAAGGAGGAGTTCCAGGATGTTACTCGAGCGACAGTAAAGGAATGACAATATATTTCTAAGTCAGAGTGGTGACTGACTTGGAGGGGAATCTCCAGGTGGTGGAGTTCCCAGGTATCTGCTGCTCATGTCCTTCTAGATGGTAGTGGTCATGGATTTGGAAGGTGCTGTCTAAGGAACCTTGGTGAGTTACTGCAGTGCATCTTGTAGATGGTACACATGGCTGCCATTGTTTGGTGGTGGAGAGTTTGAATGTTTGGGCAAGGGGGAGCAATCAAGAGGGCTGCTTTGTCCTGGATGGTGTCGAGCTTCTGGAGTGTTGTTGGAGCTGCATTCACCCAGGCAAGTGGAGAGTATTCCATTACACTTTACTTGCACCTTGTAGATGGTGGACAGGCTGTGGGATTCAGGAGGCGAGTTACTTGCCTTAGGATTCCTGCCCTGTTAGCCACAGTATTAATATGGCTAGTCCAGTTCAGTTTCTGATCAATGGTAATCCCCAGGATGTTGATTGTGGGGGATTCAGCAATGGTAATGCCACTGAATGTCAATGGGGTTAGATCCTCTTTTGTAGGAGATAGTCATTGCCTGGCAGATATGTGGCGCAAATGTAACTTGCCGCTTGTCAGCCCAAGCCTAGATATTGTCCAGGTCTTGGTGCATTTGGACAAGGATTGCTTCATTATCTGAAGAGTCGCAAACGGTGCTGAATACCATTTATCGTCAGCATACTGTTTCTTCATCCAAATCATTAATATAGATTGCAAATAGCAGAGGCTCCAGCACTTAACTGCCTGCCAACTTGAAAATGTCCCATTTATCTCTATTCTTTGCTGCCTGTCCATTAATCAGTCCTTCATCCATGTTACTGTCATCTCCAACTTCATGAGTCCTTATTTCATGTATTAATCTTGTGTGGC
Source organism: Scyliorhinus canicula (assembly GCF_902713615.1). NCBI lineage: Eukaryota > Metazoa > Chordata > Chondrichthyes > Carcharhiniformes > Scyliorhinidae > Scyliorhinus > Scyliorhinus canicula. Next base: position 47,238,636 of record NC_052164.1, on the reverse strand, counting down.
ACCTTATCAAATGTCTTTTTGAAATCCAAGAATACTAATTCTCTATTAGCTTTCCCTTCATCTGCCCTAACTGCATCCTCAAAAACACAAATATATCTGTCAAACACCATTTTCCTTTCATATGTGATCATAGTACAATTTTCTATGTACATTGTTAAGTCTTCCTTCATACTTCCCAGACTGATGGCAGGCTAACTGGCCTGTAGTTTTCTACCATCTCGCTTTTTGAATAGCAGATTTAGATTTGCTAAATTCCAATCTGCTGGCATTGTTCTAGGATACAGAATATGGAGTAGCAAAAAAGTATTTCCTCTGGTGACATCAGTGCCAAAAGATCAATAAGGAGGGTGAGGAAAATCCTTTTCACTCTGTCGTCAGGATCTGTGGTTGATTGATTTTTTTGTAACAAATGGAATATGGGAAACGTGGCAATGGTTGGATATCTGGAGTTGTGTCGCAGTTCAACCACAATCTCATTGAATGGTGGAAGAGACTGTGCGTTAAATGGGGTCTCCTTTTCCTGTGTTGCTATGCAATGCTCGATCTCAAAAGGTGGTGGAAATTGATTCCATAAATAATTCTGAGTGTGTGATGGGCAGGTACACAAAATGGCAGAGACACTAAACAAATATTTTGTGCCTGATTCACAGTTAAAGACACAAATTACATACCAGAAATAGAGCGTTAGCAAGGGACAATAGAAGAAAGGGACTTAAAGTAATTAAAATCACCAGGGAAAAAGTCTTAGTGGAACTTGAAACAAAAGCTGACAAATCCCCAGGACCCTGATTAACCTACATTCACGATCTTAAAAGTAGAGAGTTGCAGAGATAGTGGATGTACTGGTTGTGATTTTCCAACATTTCTGAGAACTTAGAATGATCCCTGCAGATTTGAAGTTAACACCACTATTCAAGAGAAAGAGAGAAAACACGGTAGGCAAAGGGGATCTGATAGATGAGATATATTTAGATTTCCAAAAGTTATTCAACAAAAAGGGTTAACACACAAAATAAAGATCCACTGAGTTGGGGTATGAACATGGAGAACTGGTTAACAGGCAGGAAGCAGAGACTCGGCATCAATGGAGCATTTTCAAGTTGGCAACTGCAACCTGTGGAGGTCCACAAGAATCAGCGCTCGAGCTATTTACAATTTATGTTTTGTTTAATGTATTTTATTATAGACATGTATCAAAACAGGTTCAGCAAATAAACACCCTGGGAAACATACTTCCCAACAATCAACCATACTTTTTTTCTCAATTTCACCCCCGGCTCCGAGGCGAACAGCTCCCCGAACATGGTCGCAAACATCCCCCACCTTTTCTCAAACCACTCTGCAGGGCCCCTTAACTCATATTTTATCCACTCCAATCGCAGGAAGCCGGACAGATCATCCAACCAAGCCACTACCCCCGGTGCCAACCACTACCCCAGTAAAATTCACCACCGTCCAATCAGAGAGGCGAAGGCCACATCGGCCTTACTCCTCTTCATGGGCTCCGGCTTTTCTGAAACCCCAAAGAGCACCACCATAGGTTCCGGGACCACCTCCTCCTATCCTAGCCAAGACCACAAAAATTCCAGCCCAGAATCTTCCCAATTGTTCGCAACCCCAAAATATGTGCCTGTGATTTGCTGCCCCCTGCCCATACCTCTCACACTCATCTGCTACCCACTCATTCTCGCCCGAGTCATATGCATCCTGTGCACCACCTTAAACTGTATCAGGCTCATCCATGCACAAGAGGTCCCGTTCACCCTTCGCAGTGCCTCACTCTATACTCCCCAACTGATCTCCACTCCCAACTCAGATTCCCATTTCTCCTTGATCATCACAACCCGCTTGCCTCCCTGCTCCCCCAGCCACTTGTATATATCCCCAATTCTTCACCTCCCCCCCTCCCCCCCCCCCCCCCCCCCCCCCAGCAGCTCTACCCTCTCCCTTAGCTCCTCCAGACAGGCAAACCCTTCCTCCAAATACAGATCCCTCACCTTGACCATCCCCCACTTCCCTCCACCTCCTTTATACACTATCCACCCGCCCCCCCAAAACCCATGATTCTCACACAGCAGCGTTAACACCGACATCCCTTCCACCCTAAAATGCCTCAACAGATTCCATGTCTTCATAGATCATTCATAGATTATCATAGAATTTACAGTGCAGAAGGAGGCCATTCGGCCCATCAAGTCTGCACCGGCTCTTGGAAAGAGCGCCCTATCCAAGGTCAACACCTCCACCCTATCCCCATAATTCAGTAATCCCACCCAACACTAAGGGCAATTTTGGACACTAAGGGCAATTTATCATGGCCAATCCACCTAACCTGCACATTTTTGGACTGTGGGAGGAAACCGGAGCACCCGGAGGAAACCCACGCACAGACGGGGAGGATGTGCAGACTCCGCACAGACAGTGACCCAAGCCGGAATCGAACCTGGAACCCTGAAGCTGTGAAGCAATTGTGCTATCCACAATGCTACCGTGCTGCCCCATGGACTGCACCACTGGGCTCCCTGAATACCTTCTCCGAGCCATTGGCAATGCTGCTGTCACCATAGTCCTCAAACTAGAACCGTACAAGATTCCCCTACATCCTAACCCACTCTACCCCTTCTCCTTCCCACCATTGCCGCACCTTGTCCACATTCGCCGACCAATAATAATGAAGCAGGTTCGGCAAAGCCAACTGCCTCTGTAGAAGGGTCCTCACGACACTCAGCACCTTCCCCGCCCATACTAAGTCCGAAATGATCGAGTCCAATTTCCGAAAAAAGGCCTTTGGTATAAAGATAGGGAGAGCCTGAAAATTAAACAAGGACCTTGGCAGAATATTTATTTTCACCACTTGGACCCTCCCCACCAACGTTAAGTGCAGTGTACCCCACCTCTTAAGATCCTCCCTTATTTCCTCCACCAGCTGCACTAAGTTCCACTTATGGAGTTTCATCCATTCCCTCGCAACCTGAATCCCCAAATACCTAAACCTATCCCTTGCTACTGTAAATGGCATCCCCCAAAATTAGCCCGCTGTCCCAGTTCATTCACCGGGAATACCTCGCTTTTCCCTACATTCAGTTTGTATCCAGAGATGTCTCCGAACCTCCCCAGCAGGCCCATAATCCTTCCCATATTCTCAAGCGGATCCGAAACATACAGCAAGAGGTCATTGGTATAGAGCGACACCCGATGCTCCCTCTGTCCCATCATAATCCCCCGCCACTCCACTAACCACCTAAGAGCTATTGCCAACGGCTCTATGGCCAGCGCAAACAGCAACGGCGACAGCGGGCACCCCCGCCTTGTACCATGTAAGCCAAAGCTTCGTGAACTCTTATTATTCGCCCTTGGTGCCACATACAGCAACCGCACCCGTGCCACAAATCTCGGCCCAAACCCAAACATTCCCAAAACCTTGAACAAGGACCGCCACTCCACCCGATCAAATGCCTTTTCCGCATCCATGGACACCTCTGGTACCAGAGCCCCCGACGGATTCATCACAACATTAAACAGCCGTCTTATATTACTCTCGAGCTGCCTGCCCTTCACAAAGCCAGTTTGATCTTCTGCAACCTCCCCCGGGACGTAATCCTACATCTTCCCCATCAACAATTTAGCCAATACTTTCACATCAATGCCCAATAGTGATATGGGCCTACACAACCCACATTCCACCGGGTCCTTCCCCTTCTTCGGGATTAGCATGATTACTGCTTGCGTCATCGTCTCTGGAAGCTCCCCATTCTCCAGCACTTCATTAAATGCCCCCAACAGATGTGGTGCCAGGTCTGTCCCAAATTCCTTAGAAAATTCCGTCGGGTCCATTTACAATTTATGTTAGTGAGTTAAACAAATAGACAGAGTAATGTGCAATATAAAAGCAAAATATTGAGGATACTGGAGATAGAACATAGAACAGTACAGGCCCTTCAGCCCTCGATGTTGTGCCGAGCAATGATCACCCTACTCAAGTCAAAGTATCCACCCTATACCAGTAACCCAACCCAACCCCCCCCCCCCTCGATGTTGTGCCGAGCAATGATCACCCTACTCAAGTCAAAGTATCCACCCTATACCAGTAACCCCCCCCCCCATTAACCTTATTTTTTAGGACACTAAGGGCAATTTAGCATAGCCAATCCACCTAACCCGCACATCTTTGGACTGTGGGAGGAAACCGGAGCACCCGGAGGAAACCAACGCACAGACGGGGAGGACGTGCAGACTCCGCACAGACAGTGACCCAGCAGGGAATCGAACCTGGGACCCTGGAGCTGTGAAGCATTTATGCTAACCATCATGCTACCATGCTGCCCACTGATCTGAAATAAAAACAAAACATGCTGCAAGAACTCAGCTGGTCTCGCATCCAAGATTAAAGTTTGAGTCCAATATGACTCTTCTTTGGAAGTCAGGGGCGGGGGGGGGAAGCGGAATATGTACATGTTTGTTGATCACGCAAAGTTAGGTGGTAAAGTAAGATGCGATGAGGACACAGTGGCTGAAGAAAGGCATAGGCAGGTTATCTGAGTGGGCATCAAGGTGGCAGATGGAATATAATGCAGTGGAAATATTCACTTTGGTGCCAAAATTAGGAAAGCAGATTTTTTAAATTTAAAAGCCATGATACGTGTGAATGTTTTTTTTTAATTTAGAGTACGCAATTATTTTTTCCAATTAAGGGGCAATTTAGCGCGGCCAATCCACCTACTCTGCACATTTTTGGGTTGTGGGGGCGAAACCACAAGGCCACCGTGCTGCCCTGATACTTGTGAATGTTGACCTTCAGAGGTACATGGGTATCCTTATACAAGGAACACAAAGTTAGCATGCAAACATAGCAAGCAATTAGGAAAGCAAATGGTGTATTGGCCTTTACTGCAATGGAACTGAGTCCACGTGCAGGGAAGTCTTGTTACAGCTGTAAAGGGCTTTGTTGAGATGACACCTACGCAGTTTTGGTTTCCATATCTAAAGGAGATACTTGGATTGGAAACATTTCAGCGAAGTTCCAATAGGTTAGTTCCTGGAAAGAGAGGGTGGTCCTATGATGCGATGCTGAGTAGATTGGGCCAATATTCAAAGACTGAGAGTTGAAACAAACAACATTCTGAAGGGGCTTGATGGGGTAGATATTGTTGCCCCTGACGGGGGAATCTAAGACACGGGGGCATAGCCCAGGGGCTAATTATTGAGGACCAGGATGTAGAGAAATTTATTTATTTAAAAGGTTGTGAATATTTGGAATTCTCTACTTCAGAGTGATGGATGCTTCATCATTCAATATATTCAAGGCTGTTACAGACAGATTTTTAATCTCTCAGTGAATCAAAGGATTTGAGAAGCAGGCAGGAAAGTGAAATTGAGTCAGAAGATCAGCCATGATCATGCTGAATGGCAAATCAGGGTCTAGAGCCACATGGCCTATTCCTGCTACCATTTCTCATGTTTCTATATATGCCCCACTCCTCAAAGCGCAGCTCTTTCGCTAAGCTTTTGGTCACCTTCCTTATCCCATCTTTGACTTTGCATCTATTTTTGCCTCAGTACATTTTGTAATGCTTCACTGTTAAAGGCAAATAAAAAGAAAAATAATGACACTTCTGTAGCCCCTTTCATAGCCTCAAAACATTCCAAAATGCTTCCTTCACAGTGAATCAAGCACTTTTATGGAATGCAGTCACTGTTCCAATGGAGAAACACAGTGGCCAATTTGTGTCCAGCAAGCTCCCACACAGCAATGGAGTAACTGATGAGCAGTTTTCATGATGTTGACCAAGGGGTAAATATTGGGTAGGACAGAGAACTCCGCGTTTCTTTTTAATATTCCTGTCACGTGATATTTGACGTTTTCCCGAGAGGGCACATGGAATATCGGTTTAGCGTTTCATCCAAAAGACAGCACACTCCAAGCTCCAGCGTTGATTTTGTACTAAAATCACTGGAGTGGGACTTCAACCCACAACTTTCTGACTCAGCGGATAAAGTGCCACCCACTGACACAATGTCAGCTAACACATGGGAGGTCACAGCGTGCATAAGTTGAACCATGATAGGATGGGACAGGCTTAATCGGCCAAGTCTTTTTCTGTCTATTGTTCTTGTGTGTTCACATACCTTTTTCACCATGTCTTTGAGTATTTCACCATGTCTTTCAGTATTTAAAAGTCCTTCAGCTTTAAAAGTATACACACCTTGTGACAAAATATGTGTGCATTCATTCTCTAATTTAACCCAGATACTGCAGATATACTGGCCAGTCTGAAAGCTGAGGCACGATACTTCCTTTAAAACAATTTCAAGTACTGGACTACACTGATGTCATCACACTGGTTGGAACACTGATGATTCATCATGACACATAGTTAACAGGCAACTGATATTTAGGCAGTCTTGTGCTACAAATAAGTGTCAGACCCTTAGGTAAGTGTGGGATTAAAAATTCCTAATATCTATTCAGTTTATTACATGTGGGATTTTTGGTATTTTGGGAGAACGAAGGCTTGAAATTACAGTTATTCAAAGTTGCAAATATAATTTTTATTTAACTAGTTTCAACCCCAAAGCAAAAGACTGCACTTTAATTTTAAATTGTTTTCTTCACCGGTACTGGGTTTCACTATTAAAAATGCCATGAAGATGCTGGGCATTAGCAAATCAACCAATAATCTTGTTCCACCTGATTATATAGACACACAGATACACTACTGTCTGAAGTTTCTGAAGTGGAGGGGGTTTAAGATTAGCAAGATCATGCTTTATTTTGAATGGGAGATTAGATCAGATCCTGTCAACATATTTGACTAAATGCAGATAGATAGCTAGTGTAGATCCACTTCAGGGCAAGGATTTTTTTTAAATGTTGTGTTTTCCTGCTATCCAAGGAGCTGGCAAAGAATACATCCCTACCGAGTCTGCCTGTCCCGCAACCGTTTAATGCTCCAATAGGTGTTCATTGGTTGGAGGCATGACTTCCACGACTCACTTAGGAGAAAGTTCCACCTCAAGTGTTGCCTGCCAATCTAATTAGCTAGCCAGCAGTCCCCAGGGTGGAAGTCCTGGACGTCCAGAATAAGTCAAATTTTAGGGAGTTCAGGATTAAGTGGGGAGATAATGTCTGAGGGGGGAGGGGTAGTGAAGGAGAACTACAGGGATCAGTCTTTTTTTGTAGGGTGCCCGATGTTTAAAGGAAATTGCAGAGGGACTGGGGTGAGCAGACAATACAAGAAATTTGACAGCCAACTCCCACCTACAAGCACGCTGGTGAGGTAAGTAAATTTCTGTCACAGGGATAATTAAAGGAACTTGTCTCTGCAATTTATATTTCAAATTAATGTCAGAGGACTAGAATAAATCTGAAAACAACTTTCACTTTAACATGATAACATTTTAGTGCACGTTTACCAAGTTACATACGGACTATAAACTAATAAGCCTTTTGGCTATGATGAGCCCAAGGTCAGATATGTCTCTCTTGTGTGGATCATGAATTGGATTCAATTTGAATTAGTTTTTAGAGCAGACAAGGAGCTAGATTAAGGGTTTGCCCCTGTCACCACTCTGAGCTGTGGCTTTGTAACTCTGATAAAGTTATTTTAAAAAAGGATATTTAGAATTTCTCCACCACATTTATGACGTCAATTAAGAAAACACAAAATGACTGTCTGAGCAGACCTTATTTACACCTAATCTGACTGACCCTTCCAGTGAGTTCATCAACATCTAGAAATAATTCAGCATTGAAAATTAAGTGTACCACAATATCCAAGTATTTCCTGGTCCTTTTCTTGCCAATAATTTTAATAGCTTGTCACAAGTAGGCTTCAATGAAGTTACTGTGAAAATCCCCAGTCGCCACATTCCGGCGCCTGTTTGGGGAGGCCAGTACGGGAATTGAACCCACGCTGCTGGCCTTGTTCTGCATTACAAGCCTACTGTGGCTAAAGCAGCCCCTTAATTCAGTATTTAGCCATTCTTCTAAAACAGGTGCATAGAATGTGTCACCCACCGAAAGCATTACAATAAATTACATGTGCCTTTACACCTTTAATGTAGTAAAGCATCCTAAGGTGCTTCAAGGAAGTATTAACCAAACAACATTTAATTCTGAGCTACATAAAAGTGGATAGGAGGATAGGCGATCAAATGTTTGATCGGAGATAGATTTAACAAGCATCTTAAAAGAGAAGTGAAGAGGGTTGAGGGAGGGAATTCCAGAGGTTAGGGCTTAGTCGGATGAATTCACGGCCAACAATAGATGCTCGAAAGGTCAGGATTGGAGGAGCACAGGGATCTTGAAGACTTGCAGCACTGGAGAAGACTACAGAAATAAATAGGAGAGAAGCAACCAAGGGACTTGAAAATTATCAGAATTCTGAAAACAAGGTGTGGTCAAACAGAAAGTCAATGGAACAACAAACACAGGAATGAAAGTGCACTGAACGTGGGAAAATTTGGACAGGAGCAGCAGATACTTAGATGAGTTCAAAAGGTGAAGATGGGAGGCTGACCAGGAAAGCACTGCAATAGTAGGGATGTAGGTTTTAGCAGATGAGCTATAGACAAAGTTGGCAATGTTATACATATAAGTACAGTTTAGGAGATCGAGAAAATGTGAGATTGGAAACACATTTGCAGCAAAAGTTTCATTTATTCCTTCATTGTACAACACCGTAAGGATTCTATGTGGGCTTTGTTGTCCAGGCCAACGTTGTTCCCCTTCTCCAATTGACCTCCAGGTAACCGTGTGCTGCCTTTTTCAACCACTGCTGTCCATGTGGTGTAGGCACCACCTCAGTATTGTTTCTAAGTATGCAAATCATTACCGTACTTTGAATTAACAGATCCTGACACTGAAGACGTTCTAAATAAAATGAAGAGGAACAAGCAACGGCAACAACAGTATTATGACAGCTAAAGAACTAGCAAAGCTAGAACCAGGTGATCACGTCAGACTACAAATTCCCACTGGAGGATGGGCCTTTATGGCACGGCTGGACAGCTCCACACCCAAAGTCATGATGAAGGTTCTATTCTCAGAACAGGAGAGCACTTCTGAAACTGAAATGAAATTAAATTAAATTAAATTAAATAAAAATCGCTTGTCACAAGTAGGCTTCAAATGAAGTTACTGTGAAAAGCCCCTGAAACTGAAGTCAACGCAGCCGATATTTCCAAATATTGAGTTCAATATTCAATACTCAAAGCTACAACTTCGAGAACACAAAATGTTTTATTTATTTTTTTATGTTTAGAAATTTAGAGTACCCAATTCACTTTTTCCAATTAAGGGGCAATTTAGTGTGTCCAGTCCACCTAGCCTGCACATCTTTGGGCTGTGGGGGTGAAACCCATGCAAACACGGGGAGAATGTGCAAACTCCACACGGACAGTGACCCAGGGCCGGGATCGAACCTGGGACCTCGGCGATGTGAAGCTGCAGGGCTAACCCACTGCGCCACCGTGCTGCCCAAGAACACAAAATTGAGATGTGGTTACTACGGAAAAATTAGAAACATCTGATTTCAAACTATCAAAATCGAGAAGGCCAACTTAAACCAGAAGAAAGCCAGACAGATTCAATCTATGAACTGTAATAACTTGATAACTTATAGATAACACGTAACAATATGTATTTACATGTACAGAGCTTGTCTCCCATGTATAAATATTTGTGATGACCTACAAACATCTTCAAAGAAAGGGGATGTAAGAATATGCGTATTGTAAGGAATACAACGGGTGAACAATAACATAATACTTCTTACCACCAAATGGAGATAAGGAGCAGTCATATAAATATCATGTGACTGCTGGGATTCTGGGAAAAAGTGGTTAAGCATGAGATGGATTTGTTGCATAGCACAGAGTTCTGTTGTAAGAGATATCATATAGTTTTATTTAATAACTTATTCCTTGTTGACTGCCTAGAAACTATAATTTAGTAGTATAAATAAATCAGCTTTGTTCAATAACTCAGCTTGATGTTCTTTGTTAACACTACATTCTTAAGATGTCCTGATAGACCCAACAGAGAACATCACAGCTTCCACTGTTTGGCATGGAATTGATCCTGTGTTCACCAGCTGGACACCTCAGGTAAACCCGGTGCTGCTCCTGGCATCCCTCCTATATCCTTCATTGAACCAGGGTTGATCACACAGAATGAGAGTAGATAATGGCTGAATATGTTTCTGCTGCTGCCAGTGCTTCTTAGATGCTCAGCATCTGAGTTGAAAGCATGGTGGTAGTGCCACACGTGATGGAATGTATCCTCAATATGAAGACCGGTTCTAGCTTCCATATTTATTATGCAGTCATCACTTCGACCAAAACCGTCATGGACAGATAGATCTGTGATAAGTAGATGGTGAGAGCGAAATCAAGTATGTTTTACCCTGTTATTGGTTCGCTCACCACCTGCTTCAGACCCAATCTAGCAGTATGTCCTTCAGCACTGGGCCAGCTGTCTGTAATTATATTACCAAGCCAATCTTAGTGGTCACTGAAGGCACCCCCATCCCATGCAGAGCACATTCTGCACCCTTGCCACCCTCAGTTCTTCCTCCAAGTGGTGCTCAACTTGGAGGTGGTCTGATTAATCAGCTGGGAGGAGATGGGGGGTGTTGAGGATGCAGAGGGCAACTCCATCCCTATTGTGTACTGTTGTGCTATCATCTCTGGTTCCACTAGTGTGCCAGTGCTCCCCCTTCTCCCTCACCTCATTGAATATCCTTACCAGCAGGGGCCCCAGGTCACCCAAAAACGTTTTATAAACTTCTGCTGGAAAACCATCTGGGCCCAGGGCCTTCCCTGTTTGCATCTCCCCCCCATACCCTCCATCACCTCTATCAGCCCTCTATCAACCCTTGGGGAGCTCCAAGCTGCCCAGGAATCGCTGGATTCACTCCCCACCCCCCACCCCCTCCCGGGCCAGGGGCTCAGATTTATAAAGCCTCCGATAAAACTCCTTAAATACCCCATTTACCCCCACCAGATCCAATACCACTCCACCTGTACCATCCTTCATCCTTCCAATTTCCCTCGCCGCCTCCTGCTTCCTGAGTTGGTGGGCCAGCATCCTACTAGCCTTCTCCCCGTATTCATACACTGCCCCTCTCGCCCTCTGCAAATGCCCTAAAGCCTTCCCTGTGGACACCAGCCCGAACTCCATCTGAAGCTTCTGTCTCTCCTTCAACAATCCTGCCTCCGGGGCTAACGAATACCTCCTGTCCACCTGCAGAACCTCATCCCCCCCCAACTCAATCACTGCCTTGAGTGCTTCCCAGAGCGTGGCGGCCAAGGCCTCACCTGTATTATTTAGTTCCACATACCCTAGAATGGCAGCCCTCACCCGCTCACATACCTCCTCATCCGCTAACAGCCCTACATCCAGCCTTCACTGCAGACGCCAGACCCTCTCCGAATCCACTTGCAAGTCCACCCAATGCTGCGCATGGTCTGAAACCATGATCGCTGAGTACCCAGAGTCGACCAACCCCGCCAATATCGTCTTACCCACCACAAAAACATCAATCCCGAGAGTGCATTCTGTGCACATGGTAAGAAACTCCTTTGCCCTCGGCCTCTGAAACCTCCACGGGTTCACCCCCCCATGCGCTCTATGAATCCATTCAGCTTCTTCACCACCGCTGACACCCTCCCCCACCTCGGGATCAACCGGTCCAACCTTGGATCAATGACCGTTTGAAGTGCCCCCAAACAATCAGCCGGTGCGAGTCCAGGTCCGGGATCTTCCCCAGCACTCGCCTCTAACTCAACATCGTCCTAATTTGGGGCATAAACATTTACCAGCACCACTGGCATCCCCTTCAGGTTCCCACTCACTATCACAAACCTTTCCCCCTGAATCTGCTACTATATTCCCCACCTCAAACATTGCCTGTTTATTTAGCAGCCCGCCACACCCGTGTCTTCATGTTTAATCCTGGATGGAAGACTTACAATACCCACCCTTTCCTTAGCCTTGTCGGATCCCCAATCTTCAAGTGCACTTCCTGCAAAAAGGCCAGAACTGCCTTCAAGCTCCTCAGGTGCGCGAAAACACACAACCATTTAACTGGCCCATTCAGCCCCCTCACGTTCAATGTGACCAACCTGGTCGAATGGCACCCCACCTCCTTCCCCTGTCTACCACCAAATCCCTTCTTGGGCCAGCCCCGAGCCCATGCCAGGCAGCCCTTCAGGCCCACCTTCAGATGTCCACCATCACCACTCCCTCCCATGCTATGTCACAGCAACAACATCTTTGTCAGCAGCCCCCCCCCCCCCAACAAAACAACTACCCCATCCCACTCTGCTACACTAACCACCTGATCACCCCGACTGCGCTCCCGTTACTCCAGCCAAGGCGCCCAAGCCTCCTACCTCAACAACCCCCCCCCCCCCCCACCGGCATCGGGGGGGGGGGGGGGGGGGGGGGGGGGGGGGGAAGGTCCATTCACCCTCAATCGCAACAAAACATCTTGAATGAGAAAGTTCTCCAACAACCAACAAAAACAAAGATGCAGGAAAAAATAGACAAAAAAAGCATCCATATCCTCACACCTCCTCTGCAGTTCAATGTCCTCCGTCGCCTGTCAGTCCATTGTTTCAAAAATTCCACTGCCTCCTTTGGTGTTCCAAAATAATGTTCCTGACTATTAAAAGTCATCCAGAGGCTGGCCGGATATAACATCCCAAACTTCACCCCTTTCTAAAGAGGGCAGCCTTCACCCAATTAAACCCAGCTCTCCTCGTCACCAGGTCCACGCCCAGGTCCTGGTACACCCGAAGCTCGCTCCCCTCCCAGGTGCACCTCCTCATCTGTCTTGCCCATCTCAGTATCTCCTCCTTGTCCAGGAAGCCTGTGTGCCATGTCGACCTCCAGGGGCTAGTCAAAGGCCCCCTCCCCCATCAACCTCTCCAACATCTTGGCTGCATACGAGCCAGCGTCCGCTCCCTCAATGCCTTCAGGCAGTCACGCGATTCTTAGGTTCTGTCTCCGGGAGCAGTTCTCCAGGTCCTCCACCTTCTCCTTTAATCGCTTCGGAGTCTCCCGCATCACACCTATTTCAGCCACCAACGAGGCAAGCTGCTTCTCGTGCTCCCCCACCGCCTCCTCCACTTTCCGAATAGCCTGGCCCTGGGACTCCAGTCTTCTCCACACGGTCAATTCCCGCATTTTACGGTTTGATCGCCTTGGCTAGGTCCTCATGGGCCTCCCTCCTCTGTTGGTTAAACTTTACATTTAAAAAGTCCGGCAGTTGCTCCGTCGACCATTGGGCAGGCAAGGCAGACCCTTTACCCTCCGCTATCTTGACCTGTGACCACGAAGATTCTCTCTGCTCCAACTGCTCCCTTCTTCTCGACACACTTCTGGTTCGTGAATCCATCCATCAACTCCACCAGTGGAGTCAAACTTTTCTCCAGTCAGTCCTACACGTTTTTTCCGCAAAACATCCACCCTACAAAGGCCGAAAAGGTCCAAAATAACACCCTCGAGTGGAAGCTGCCAAACGTGCAACCACTCACACCATGGCCGCCACTGTTAAGTCCTCGCATTCCTTCTTTAAGACACTCCTTTAAACCTATGTCTTTGACGAAGCTTATAGTTATCTGCCCTAATATCTCATTATGTGGCAGTGTCAAATTTTGCTTTATAATGCTCCTTTGAAGAGCATTGCTAAGTAGGATGTTAAAGTTGTTCTGTAAAGACATCGTTGTTGCTGTTTCAATTATAGATAGAGGTAGGTGACGAGTGCAAAGCAACTAAGATGGAAAAACCGACATGATATCAACCTGACAAATCGATCTGTCCATGACAGTATCGGTAGCAGTGATCACCGCAGTTCTTGTGTAAATTAAATCCCATCTCCATTTTCATTGTACTATGTGGCAATATGCATGTGCTAAATGGAATAGATTCAGAATATATCTACCAGCTCAAAATGAGATATCTATGAGGTACTGAGAGTCATCAATAATGGCAGAATTGTATTAGAAACATAGGAAATAGAAGCAGGACGAGGCCATTCGAGCGGGCTCTGCCATTATGATCATGGCTGATCATCCAAGTTCAATACCCTGATCCCGCCTTCAACCCAAATCCTTCGATCCCTTTAGTCCCAAGAGCTACATCTAATTCCTTCTTGAAACTAAACAACATTTTGGCCTCAACTACTTTCCATAGTAGCAAATTCCACAGATTCATCACTCTCTGGGTGAAGAAATTTCTCCTCACCTCAGTCCTAAAAGATTTACCCCTTATCCTCAAACTATGACCCCTGGTTCTGGACTTCCCCCACCATCAGGCACATTCTTTGGGGCCTCACGGTAGCATGGTGGTTAGCATCAATGCTTCACAGCTCCAGGGTCCCAGGTTCGATTCCCGGCTGGGTCACTGTCTGTGTGGAGTCTGCACGTCCTCCCCGTGTGTGCGTGGGTTTCCTCCGGGTGCTCCGGTTTCCTCCCACAGTCCAAAGATGTGCGGGTTAGGTGGATTGGCCATGATAAATTGCCCGTAGTGTCCTAAAAAAGTAAGGTTAAGGGGGGGAGTTGTTGGGTTACGAGTATAGGGTGGATACGTGGGTTTGAGTAGGGTGATCATTGCTCGGCACAACATTGAGGGCCGAAGGGCCTGTTCTGTGCTGTACTGTTCTAAAATTCTAAATTCTTTCTCAATCTACCCTGTCTAATCCTGTTAGAATTTTCGAAGTTTCTAGAAGATCTCCTCTCACATTTCTAAACTCCAATGATTATAATCCTAACCAATTTAGTCTCTCCTCATATGACAGTCCCACCATCCCAGGAATCAGCCTGGTAAACCTTCGCTGCACTCCCTCTGTAGCAAGAACATCCTTCCTCAGGTAAAGTCACCAAAAATGCACACCAATGCCCAATACAATCTCTGTTCAGAAACTCAAATCCTCTTAGACCACCATACCATTTGCTTTCTTTACTGCCTGCTCTATCTACGTGTTTACTTTCAGCGACTGATGCACAAGGACACCTAGGTCTCGCTGAGTATCCACCTCAATTTACACCCATTCAAATAATAATTTGCCTTTCTATTTTTGATACCGAAGCGAATAACTTCACATTTATCCACATTATACTACATCCGCCTTGCATGTGCCCATTCATTCAGCCTGTTCAAATCCCGCTGAAGCATCTCTGCATCCTCCTCACAGCTTACTCTCACTCCCAACTTTGTATCATCTACAAATTTGGAGTTAATACATTTGTTCAAATCATTAATATATAAGGTGAACAGTTGGGGTTCCAGCACAGATCCCAGCGGTACCCCACTGGTCACTGCCTGCCAATCGGAAAAAGACTCATTTATTCTAACTTTTTGCTAACCAGCTTTTTATCCATCTCAAGGCACTACCCATAATCCCTCGTTCCCTAACTTTGTGTATTAATCTGCTGTATGAGACCTTGTTGAAAACCTTCTGAAAGTCTATATAAACCACATCCACCGGTTCTCCCTGGTCAATTCTACTCGTTACATCTTCAAAACATTTCAGTAGATTTGTCAAGCATGACTTTCCTTTTGTAAATCCATGCTGACTTTGTCTGATGACTCCATTGCTTTCCAAATGCTGAGCTATGAAATCCTTGATAATGGACTCCATCTATAGTTCCCGGTTTTCTCTGTACTTCCCTTTTTGAATAGCGGAAGTACATTCGCTACCCTCCAATCTATAGGAACCATTCAAGAATCCAAACAATTTTCAATGACAGTGTACCACCTCAAGGCCCACTATAACCCTCACTCTACCATTAATATCAAGCATGGGAAACAACCCTGGTTCAATGAAACGTCAGTAGAGCATGCCAGGAGCAGCACAAGGCGCACCTAAAAATAAAATGCCAACCTGCTGAAGCTATAAAACTGGATTACATGCATGCTGAACAGCGGAAGCAGCATGCGAAGGAGAGAGACAAGTCCTACCATAGGCAGTCATGAGTGGTGGTGAATTATTAAACGACTAATGACAGGAGAAGCCCCCCCCCCCCACACACACACACATGCCCATCCTTAAGTATGGAAGATCCCAGCAAAAGGCGAGGCTGAAGCATCTGTAACCATATTGAGCAGAAATGCCAAGTGGATTCCAACCTTGGGTGAATGTGTGTGGAATTTTCACGCTCTCGCTATATCTGAGTGGGTTTCCTCCCACTATCCTAAAATGTGCAGGTTAGGTGGATTGGCCATTCTAAATTGTCCCTTAGTATCCAAAAAAAAGTTAGGTGGGGTTATAGGGATAGGAAAGGGTGTGGGCCTGGGTAGGATATCTGTCAGAGGGTGATGTAAATGCAATAGGCCGAATGGCCTCCTTCTGCATTGTAAGGATACTATGGTTCTATGATCCATCTCAACCTCATCCACAGGTACCTGGTATCACTGATATCAGTCTTCTGTCACTTCAATTCACTCATGCTATTTGAACAATTGGAAAGGGGGTTTTGAGCAGGGAAAGTCTCCACTGGTTGGAGTAATACCTAGTCCAAAGGAAGATGCTGTTGGTTCTTGAGGCCACAGATCCAGGGTATTGCTGCAGGAGTTCCTTAAGTTAGTGTCCTAGTGACCAACCATCTGTTTTATTAGTGACCCCCCGCCCTCGATCATAAGGTCAGAAGTGGAGCGGTTTACTGCTAATTGAACAGTGACACCTTGGAAACTGAAGTAGTCCATGCCAATATGCAACCAGACCAAGACAACATTTGGGCTGAAGCTGATAAGTGCCAGGCAAGGGCCATTTCCAAATCCAACCATCTGACCTTCTCATGAGCAGTTCTGGATGGGCCACTGATGCTGGTCTCATTCCATAAAATAATTATTTTGTTTTATAAATTTTAAGTACCTAATTATTTTTTCCCTAATGAAGGGGCAATTTAGCCTGGTCAATCTGCACATCTTTGGATTGTGGGAGCTAAGACCCACACAGACAAGGGGAGAATGTGCAAACTCCACACGGACAGTGACCCAGGGTCTGGATCGAATCCGGGTCCTCGGTGCCATGAGGCAGCAGTGCTAATCATTGTGCCACCGTGCCGCCCCAGAAAATAATTTTTAAAATGTAGAAAAAACAGTTTAGTTTAACGCATGTGCATTTTCACCTCAAAATTCTCAGACAGAAGGCAACAAAAACTTAAAACGGGGATCAATTAAAACTCAGATCAGGTGCTCAATTTATATACTGGTATCCCAACTACACTGGAATTTACTTTGGAAATGTCAGAAAAACAATTAATACATTCTGCTGGGATTACTGTATCTTCAGGGAAAACATAAAACTAAATGTTCTTGCAAATCAAACTGAATATATCAATGTGCACTATTAATGTCTCCAAATAACATCATGTTAAAATATTGTTATAAACTTGTACTGTTCTGCAACAGTCTAAAAAACAAAAACACAATATTTTAAAGTCTTAAACCAAATAAGGAGAAATACTTTGGCTTATTTGTAAACTATTATACAACATGCTTAAAGCATATAGAATCACATCCAGTTAAACCCCTTATCTGTCTTTCTTTAAAAGCAATTTGCTAATTTTGCTGTTATATTTATGCAACCTCTGTTCAGATTAAGAGCAACTGAATTTATTTACCTGTAAAATAATGAACCTCCTTTCACATTCCCTCCAACTTCTTTTGTAATGCTATTTTACCTGCACTCAGATTTATCAAAGTCATGGAAAGATACAGATAGCCAGAAGTCACCTTTCTTCTATTCTTACAAGGGATGTGGGCAGCACTGGCAAGGCCAGCATTTGTTGCCCATCCCTGATTTCCGTTAAACCAAGTGGCTCGTTTGCCCATTGCAGAGAACAGTTAAGACTCAACCACATCACTGAGGGTCTGAACGTACAGATAGTTCAGACAAGACAAGGATGGCCTTAAAATTTCCTTCCATGTAGGACATTAGTGAACTACATGGAGTTTGACATCAATAGTTTAATGGTCACCATTACTGAGATGAGCTTTATATTATTTAATATTGTGAAGATGAAGGATGTGTTAACACAAGATCATTAGATTCTCCATTCTATCTATATTGCCTATGCCTTAAAAATCTGGACAATAAAGATCTGTGAAAGAAAATAGAGGCCTTTGAAATGTGGATATCAAGACAGAATCATAGAATCTGTACAGTGCAGGAGGCCATTCAGCCCATTGAGTCTGCACCGACCCTCTGAAAGAACACCCTACCTAGGCCCACTCCCATGCCCCATCCCCACCTAACCAGCATATCTTTGGACAATAAGGGGCAATTTAGCAATCTTGCAAATCTTTGGACTGTGGGAGAAATCCAGAGCACCCGAACGAAATCCATGCAGACACAGGGAGAACTTGCAAACTCCACACAATCACCCGAGGCCTGAATCAAACCCAGGTCCCTGGCGCTGTGAAGCAGCAATGCTACCACTGTGAAAAAAATGTTTGTTTTAAATTCCATGTACAGACCAGAAGCCCGAGTGGTACATTCTCCCCGTTTATGCGTGGGTTTTCTCTGGGTGCTCCAGTTTCCTCCCACAGCTCAACGATATGAAGGTTAGGTGGGGGTCACAGGATTATGGGGATAGAATAGGGGAGTGGGTCTAGGTGGGGTGCTCTTTTGGAGGTCTGCTGCGTATCCAATGGGCCGAATGGCCTCCTTCGGCAGTTGGAGACTCTAAGACAACAAATGAATTTTTTGCCTCAAATTGCAAGGACAAAAACTCTAAAAAGTGACATCCAAAAAAGAAAATGTCAGTATTTCAGCCCTTGATCAGAGCTGAGAAGCTACAGAAATCTCTTGTGAAGAGTGTCGTGGAGATTAGCAGTAAGAGGGGTCGACCTAGGCGTAGTTTAATGATGGAGGTTACAAAGTCATTACAGTGGGTGTGTGAGGATGACAAACCAGATGAGCGTGAACTACCATGGCAGCAAATCTCCTGGTAGGAGTAGCAGTTACAAGTAGGGCTTGTGGATGGTTTTACTTGCTATCCTGGAAAACATATTTTGCTACTGTATCTGAAATTATCACAATTTGCTGTAAAAATAGATTGGCAGCTGTGCTCCAAATGAGTTGCTGTATAAACTGAAGAGAAACATCTTGTACTGGTTTGTTATATTTCAACTTAAGTTCATATCGGTTGTACTCAATAAACGAAAGTCAGTGAATTTCCGAACTGATCCTGTTCCTAAATTTTCCTACAGACAGGGTTTTTCACATGCTCGAAAAGCCCCTCTCTAGTCGGACTATCCGCATATTGTTCCAAAAAGCCTTCTTGGACACACTTAACAAATTCTTCACAATCCAGACCCCTAGCCCGAAGGGATTTCCAGTCAAAATGAGGAAAATTAAAGTTTCCCACTACAACAACCCTATTATTTCTACATCTATCCAGAATCTATTTCATATCTGGTCTTCAACTTCCCGTGGGCTATTGGGAGGCCTGTAGTACACCCCCATCAGAGTGACTGCCCCTTTCCTGTTTCTGAGCTCTACCCACAGTGCCTCGTTCCTTGATTCTTCCATAGTGTCCTCCCTCTGTACAGCTGTAATATGTTCCCGAACCAGTATTGCAACTCCCCCAACTCTTTTACCTTCCTCTCTGTCTCGCCTAAAACACCTATATCCTGGAATATTTAGCTGCCAGTCCTGTCCCTTTTTTAACAAAGTCTCCGTTACAGCAACCACATCCAAGTTCCGCGTGTGAATCAAGGCTTTAAGTTCATCTGTCTTACCTGTTATACTCCATGCATTGAAGCAGATACACTCCAGACCTCCAGTCCCACTGAGTTCAACCTACCCTTCTTTTACCCAGCCTGACTCTGGTACCATGCTCATCCCCAGTCTCCACACTTGCTGGCTTACTGTCCTGATTCCCACTCCCCCTGCCAAATTAGTTTAAACCCACCCAAACCTCCCAGCCAGGATATTGGTGCCCCTCCAGTTCAGGTGTAACCTGTCCTTCTTGTAAAGGCCCCACCTTGCCTGGAAAACAACCCAGTGGTCCACAAATCAATGGAGTATTTAGATGGAAACTTCAAGAAAAGCCAATTGGCTGATTCCACACCACCGACATCTCAGGGATAATGAAGCCAACTGCTCGCTCATTTAGCAGAGATCAATTCAGATAGGAATGAGTTGCACTACACATACTCAGTCACAGGGAAAACCAAGAAAGCCCGTATTTCTTAAAATATTTAAGTCTACAATAATTCATCTTAAATGAGATGATAAAATTGCAATTATAATTATCACTACTTATTTCACAATTAATCTCCAGTAAATCGAATTCAATACTCAATGTATGAAGCGTGAACAATGGTATGCCACTGATGGACTAAAATAGTCAATTAATTGCCCCGAATCAAAATGTCATGTTCTATTTAATGAGGTACTTGAACAGTGAATTAAGGTAAAACAAAGGCGTCAGCATTTTTGATAACTGTTCTTTCCATTTGTACAAGATTCTGAATCATAATCTGGGACCATAGTGGTGCTGCAAAGATTACTAAATGGTGACTTGCACTAAAACTGTTGGATTAGAAAGGAGAAGACACCAAAATAAAAGTGTTTCAGAGATCATGTTTACACAGCAATGCAGGGCGCCACACAGTGGGGGGAACATGAATTTATACATACAATATACCTCAACTGAAATCTCAAGAACTGCTTTGTTTTGAAACTTCTGTTTCTTTTTGGCATATCTGGTAAAGTATATTTTTTATAGCATAATATGTCCTTGTCACTACACTATATTGACAGGTGCATCTGTATTGCACAATGCCAAACATACAAATAAAAACAGAAAATCCTGGGGAATACTCAGCTGCTACGAACTGTGATGGGAATGAGATACAATGAGAGACTGAGGAAAATTTGAGCAGGTAGAAGTTAAGCTGGGAACATCACAGGGGCAAACAAAATAACATTACAAACTAAGCATTTTTCGACTCATGCCCCAACCCTCACTTCTTCACAAGTTTGTGTAAATAATAGCTGAAGCTCGAAACTCACAATATAGTTGATTATCCCTTCTAATGACTATTGTCGTCGTTCATCCCCTCCCTTGCACATAGCCACCCAGCCATCCATGGGGATAAGGTAGCATAGATGAGGAACTGACACAGAGACATGGAGTGGGTAATGTGATGGACCAGATATCATTGTGCATTTCAGCTAATGATTACGCAACAAATAGATGACTTCAGTAGCCTGCCATGAGAAGAATACAAACAAAGCCAACCATCAGACACAGATGAAGATCCTGTATGGCCTCTTTCAAGATCCGAGGCAAATAGCTGAAACCACTGTCCTGTTATCCAATGTTCAAGAGGTTCAGCTCATAACATGGCAGCCTGGAGAAGATGGCAACAGTAAATCTATCTACAAACCTTCCTCACCTCGAGGGAGATTCAAGAAAATCAGGCAATTCAATGTGAAGGTATTGATTGAAGGGCTGCAGGTCTTGAAGTAACTTCTGGAAAAAAATCACGGTGAACCAGGCTGCAGAGTATACAGTACAGGACTGTATTTTAGAGGGAAGAGTCCACAAAAGGATATGCTTTACCACAGGTCAGCAAAGTGTTGCTCACCTCGTCATCCTTAGTATATTAGCATGGATAAAGAATTGGTGAATGGACAAGAAGCAAAGAGTAGATATTAATGAGGCGAAAGAGAAAATGCTAGAAAATCTCAGCAAGTCTGGCAGCATCTGTAGGGAGAGAAAAGAGCTAACGTTTCAGTCCGATGACTCTTTGTCAAAGCAGGAGATTGTTTGGAACTGTTTGAAGTATTAGTACTGTATATAGCCAATGTCTTAAGTGTAATTCTACTTGATTGTTTTCCTCTATTGTGATGAATGTCGGAATTTTAGATGCATTGCATTATAGGTATTTGCTGCAATAAGGGTAAAATGGCTGAGTTAGAGTACATTTGACTGCTGTAGTCATGTTTTTCAAAGGGAATCCTAGTTTGAAAGGTTGGGCACAATTAAACCATTGTAAAAATCTTGGGCTAATGGAATTTTGTTTTGATTAAGTGATTCCCTGTGGAGTTAATTAGATTTGAGCTTGATACGGTAATGTCATTACTGGGTGGAGCATTTTGTACGAAAAGGTCAGTTCCGATCTGAATGAGGCTATGACCACAGGTCAGGCAGTTCTGCTCTCTGCAGTTCAGTTGAGAGATTAACAGTCTTGAAAGCAGTGTAGACTTGCCCGAGAACAAAGGTGAGCTGAAACAAGCTGAGAAACTTCTGCATGGTTCTGACAGGAGGCAGGTCTTCCCTTGAAAGCAGTATCAAGAGATCTCTCTTTCCCAACGAACATATCTGTAAAGCAAGTGTTCATTGATATTTTCAGAGGATTGAGAGCGGAGATGGGTTTTTTTTCTTGCTGCTTAAGTGTCATTATATTCACTGCATTGAGTAGTATTGTTTAAGGGTAATTGCAAGTCATTTTCTGGCCTAATGTCAAAGATTTTAATACCGTGTTGGTAATAAAGTTTGTTTTCAAATACTATATCCTTATTTCTTCACGCAATCACTCCGGGAGCAAGATATCCTTTCTGCATAGCCTTACAAAATTAAAATTAAAATATTGGGGTTTCTGTCCAATATCCTAGCCACTGGTGGGGCTTGGTCTGGGATCCGAATACTATTTCTTAACAAACATTTATTTTACTATAAAATCATCACAGGTAGTCGGGGAAATAATTTCTATATTTCAAAACCTCTCCTTATATAATACAAATTCCAAACACAAATGTGAGGGCAGTTGTTTCAAGCTCAGCATTTACCAGCAGCTGGGCTCTTAACATCAAGAAACAAGGGTAAACCAGGTAGTCACTGATGAGTTAGTATAATGGTAGCAATGGAAATATTTCTTGATAAGATCAAATTACTATGATCTATGATTAACCTAGGACAAAAGTTCGGCACAACATTGTGGGCCGAAGGGCCTGTTCTGTGCTGTATTTCTCTATGTTCTATGTAACTAAGTATTGAATGGTGTGCAGAATTAACAGTAAGAGTCAACATAGATTTGTTGACGCAAAGTCTTGTTTGACAAATTCATAACTTTTCAAAAGAAAAATAACAGAGGCAAAGGGAATGCAGTCGGTGGCAATATAAATGGAGTTATTAACAATCTTGATACGGTGCCTCACAGAAAGCTGGATTGGTACAAGAGGAACCAGAATAACACAATGATATGCTGCTTGGTGAGCAAGAAACAAACGGTCAGGGTAATAGGTGTTAGCTGGGTGAAAGAATGCAAAGACACTGTCAATTAAATGCACAGATAACTTGCAGTTTCAAATACATAATTCCCTGAAAGTACAAGGCAAGTCATAAGGTTTTACAAATAAGGGCAGAAATTAAAGGAACAAAGAAGTAATGCTAAATATGTAGTAAAGTAGATTACGGTTACACCTCACTGTTGCCGGGTTCCAGGGTCATCCAGAATACTGATAAGTCACTGTTTCTGGTGTTACTACTGTACTTAGTACAATGTCCCTGTTGCTGTAATACCTCCAATCATTGCAAGCAATGATATAGTTAACTAATTTATTTTGTATTATTCTTACTACCTCATTTTACCCATCTTTGTTTGTGTTGGTTCGAGTTATATTATTGACATCCTCCCCAAGAAATGATGTGGAGACGCCGGCGTTGGACTGGGGTGAGCACAGTACGAAGTCTCACAACGCCAGGTTAAAGTCAAACAGGTTTTCTTCGAATCACTAGCTTTCGGAGCACAGCTTCTTCCTCAGGTAATTCACCTGATGTTGTAAGACTTCTTATTGTGCTCCCCAAGAAAGACAGTGGACACATCTGGCTCTGCGAGATCCAGAAATGCCTGTATCAATTTATGCACAAGTATTCTCCTTATCAAGAAACTATCTTTGGGAAAGGGGTGGAGAGTGGGAATGTAAAAATAGAGAAGAGAAACCACACAAAATATGCCTAATATCAGATTCAAGTTGTGCAGAAATGTATTACAGCTCGGGGGAATTTGAACTCATAGGATGCAAACCGGAATTCCCGAGTTCATGCATTTAAAACTATATCACAACTAGCTTAATCTATCAATCTGCATTACAAACATCTGCACAGCTCAAGGATTTTCCTTTGATTCTCCCAATATTTTATTCCATATTTTGTTTTAATAAATTTAGAGTACACAATTAATTTCTTCCAATTAAGGGGCAATTTAGCATGGCCAATCCACCTGCCCTGCACATCTTTGGATTGTGGGGGCGAAACCCACGCAAACATAGGGAGAATGTGCAAACTCCACACGGACAGTGACCCAGAGCCGGGAACGAACCCCTGGGACCTCAGTGCCGTGCCACAGTGCTGTCCTTATTCCATATTTTATAATGAATTGCACTCGGTATTTTTCCTGTACTTCAGAGGGGGTGTGATTTCAGAAATATCCTTTTCAGTTACATTTTATGTGTTCAATGAAAGACTCTAGTAGGCAAGAGTTCAAATCCCACCTTTAACCAACATTTGTTTGAGGCTGGCAGACCCCAGCCTCAGTTTGTTTTTTATTTTCGGGAGAGGTGAAGTTTTCAAACTTCATATAACAGTTATTTCATATAACTAACAAACCTGCTTTATGCCAGGTCAGCTTCATCAACAGTTCCAGAATGGTTTGTCCATTTTCTCATCAGACTCGTATACTGACAGGGGCAGGAGGGAATTTTTACACATGCATTGAATTATCAAGAGCAACATCGAACTCAACTTAAACATTCTCTCTTTTAGAAGCTTTATAATTTTGGAATACACAGTTGCCTTAAGTAAGACATGATTTCTGGAAGGCAGCAATCACTTCATAACAAAGCAAGAGGCTAGGCAGAGAGAAACTCCATTCTAGGCTTTAATACTGTTATGGGCCACGGTTTAGAGAACCCCAAAGTGTATCATGAAGTTCACCTGACCCACAACTTTTAATAGATTGTGGTTATCGGAAGCACAAGGGCTCACTTTACAGCTGTGGTGCTACAAAGAACTAAAAGTATTTTTAAACAAAAACAAATGTTTATTCTATGAATCTCATTAGCATTTTTAAAAACAGTCAACATCTTAGCAACCATCAACTAAAATACTTCCCCCAAAGAATACAGCACTCTTTAAGTAGCCCTTAATCTTTCTTTACAACATCCATAAGACAACAGATCCTTTTTAACACAGATATCAGGTTTAAATTCACTACTGAGAGCAGTTATCACTTTGAAATCCTCAAATGATCTGGAGACAGTCTTTAGATTGCAGAGAGAGATCCTTATAGAGCTGTCAGCTTTGCCTGCAGCTATCCAGCTCTCAAAACGAAACTAAAACACACTGAAGCTGCCTGTTCAAAAACAAAAGTGAAAGATAGACAGCCCAGCTCCACCCACTCTCGGACATCACAGCAGCTATCTTACAAACACCCATGTCTTAAAAGTACACCTGCACAGCTATTCGATAAACACCCATTTCTCAGTACTCGCACATGACACTTCCCACCCCAAGAAAAAAAAATAAACCCATCATCTCCAAAATGGTTTCATTTTTCACCTCGTTACTTTCCTTTAAGAAATATGGACAGTAAATTTATATATTTTTTTAACAAAACAAAACACACAAACATTTATAATAACATAGTTCTTCTTCCTCTTCCTCAAATCCTTCTTGATTGACAGTCTCTTTGGACAAGAACGTCTCTGCATGATCCATCCATTTCTCTACGCCTCGGAATTTCTCTTTAAAGCCTAATACTTTAGTTCAATCTGATCGCAGAGTCCCTTATAATTGTCCAACACAGGAGCATTGGCTAACACAGCCGTCAGGCAGTCAAATGCCTGTTGACACTCCGCTGTCCATTAAATTTGCTACGCTTCTTTCGCAAGTCCGTCAGTGGAGCAACCACACTGCTCAAGTTCGGCACAAACCTCCGGTAGAATCCACTCATGCCAAGAAATCGCATTATTTCCCTTCATGTCGAGGGAATTCGAAACTCCCCAATAACTTTTGTTTTCACATCCCATGGGACCATTCGACCCTGTCCGATTGCATGGCCAAGGAAAGTGACTTCTGGCGTTCTTACCACATAATTCACCTCACTTAATTTCCTTTCAATCTGATACGGTCCACAAAACCTTTCTTTTTAAGGTTCACCGTCCACTGGTAACAATACTGAAACTTTATGTCCATTGGCAAAATTACGAACTTTGGATTTCCTGTCCGCTACCCGTTTCATCACATGTTGTGCAATGTTTAAATGTTGTCCAGCCAATTCACCTACTCTATTTAATTGTTCCCTAAAATTTGACACGTCATCCAACAGTGTAATTTTTGATTTCTCACTCACCAATTTTTCGTAATCAATTTAAGTGGTCCTCTTACCTCATGACCAAAAATTAGTTCAAAAGGACTATATTTGGTTGACTCATTAGGTGCATCCCTAATTGCAAACTGTACGAACGGAATTCCTTTATCCCAATCCTCTGGCTAATCTTGACAATGAGCCCTCAATATTGTCTTTAATATCTGATGCCACCTTTCTAACGCTCCCTGCGATTCTGGATGGTACGCAGTTGATTTAAATTGTTTTATTCCTAAGCTATCCATTACTTCTTTGAATAACCTGGAGGTAAAATTTGATCCTTGATCCGATTGTATTTCTGTGGGTAGTCCATATCTAGTAAAGAATTTAAGTAACTCCTCCACAATCTTTTTAGCTGTAATATTACGTACTAGAATGGCCTCTGGAAACCT
Organism: Scyliorhinus canicula; assembly: GCF_902713615.1. NCBI lineage: Eukaryota > Metazoa > Chordata > Chondrichthyes > Carcharhiniformes > Scyliorhinidae > Scyliorhinus > Scyliorhinus canicula. Next base: position 47,211,852 of record NC_052164.1, on the reverse strand, counting down.
AGTAGACACATCCATTATAGTCAAAAGATATTGATTCCCACTTTTGGTTTTAGGAAGCGATCCCACGCAATCAATTAAGACCCTTGTAAGAGGTTCCTCAAATGCTGCAATGGGTATTAAGGGTGCTGGTTTTATCACTGCTTGAGGTTTCCCTATCACTTGACATGTGTGACATGATCAACAAAATTTAACTACATCTTTATGTAGTCCAGGCCAATAAAAATGTTTTTGGATTTTAGCTCGAGTTTTCCTTACTCCCAAATGATCTCCCACTGGTACCTCATGTGCAACTCGCAACACCTTCTTTCTATACCCTGCTGGCAATACCACTTGATGAACTTCTGCCCACTTTTCATTCGCCTGCATATATAAAGGTCTCTATTTTCTCATCAAGACATCATTTTCACGGTAATAACACTGGTATACACTCTGGTTCCTCTTCCGTATATGCTTTCTGATACATCCGTTTTATTTCTCCATCTTTCTGTCGTAACTCCGCCAATTTTCCTGAACTAAAAATATCCGCCTCATCCTCCACCTGTTCTTGTTCTTTTTCAACCATCTGATCAAAATTGTTTCTGATAATTGCACTTCAACTTCATCTTCACTCTTTGATTTCTTCTCTTGTCTTAACCTGTGACTTTATGACCTTGTGACTTTGCGACCTTGTTACTACACAATGCAGAAAAATCCTAGGATATGCGTCCTTCAACATTTCAGTTGTCTGATTTTCTACTGGTTATCAACCACAGTAGGCATCACTCCCACCTGCGATCCAGCTGTATCATTACCCAAGATAAACTGTATTCTTGGACAAGATAGTTTCTCTATTACTCCTCCAACCAATTCACCAATCTTCACTGGACTTTCCAACCTTACCTTATATAATGGAACACTACTCCTCTCACCCTGAATTCCACATATTACAACCTATTCTGGCAATATTCTTCCCAAACTACATAACACCTCATGCTTAATATTAAAGATTGAATAGCTCCCGTATCTCTTAAAATTGTGATTTATTTGCCTGCTCCTCCTGATACACAAGTAAACTTTACCCACACAAGTAAATTCTTTAAAGAGATCTGGCACCGTCTTATCATTCACCTCTTGACCAGGCTGTACAGTCTTTTGCACCTCCTTCACTTCACTTGGGCTTTCCTTTACCACTTCAACAAACCCCACTGTCTTATCCTGTTTTAACACATCAGTCTTCCCAGTGCTTTTCTTCAACCACCAACTACTGAGACTTTACAGTAGTTTATTACAGTGAAAACATTTGAAACTTTACCATTTCTCTTCCACCCTCCTGAATGTCTTTTTTAATCTGAGGTACACTCTCATTATCTCCCATCAGATTTCCTTTACCTCTACCATTTGACTATTTCTCTTTTCCCCAGTTTCTATCCCTCACAGGCTGAAACTGATGTTGGAAACCAAGCTTTGATTTAGGAACTAATTCATAATCATCTGCTGTTTCTGCTGCTAACCTTGCCATTTTAACCCTCTGTTCTTCCACATGAGTTTGCACTACATCAGGAATTGAATTTTTAAACTCCTCCAAAAGTATAATTTCTCTGAGAGCTTCATACGTTTGGTCTATTCTCAAAGCCCTTATCCACCTATCAAAATTACTCTGGTTGATCCTTTCAAACTCCATGTATGTTTGTCCATGTCCTTTCCTTAAATTTCTAAACCTTTGTCTGTAAGCTTCAGGCAGTGCTAACCACTGCACCACCGTGCTGCCTTTTTCTCACCTTATAACTCAATCACATTAGTCACATTCATGTTTCTCCTCGCCATTGCCTTGGTGCATCTTGTACCAGTCTAATTTACATCAACTTCGACTAGGGGGCTATATAGCTTCATCATGACATATGGGGACGTGAACTAACCAGAGGAGATATTAATAATAATAATAACAATAATAATCATCTTCATTGTCACAAGTAGGCTTACATTAACACTGCTGTAAGAACATAAGAACTAGGAGCAGAAGTAGGCCATCTGGCCCCTCGAGCCTGCTCCGCCATTCAATGAGATCATGGCTGATCTTTTGTGGACTCAGCTCCACTTTCCGGCCCGAACACCATAACCCTTAATCCCTTTATTCTTCAAAAAACTATCTATCTTTATCTTAAAAACATTTAATGAAGGAGCCTCAACTACTTCACTGGGCAAGGAATTCCATAGATTCACAACCCTTTGGGTGAAGAAGTTCCTCCTAAACTCAGTCCTAAATCTACTTGCCCTTATTTTGAGGCTATGCCCCCTAGTTCTGCTTTCGCCGCCAGTGGAAACAACCTGCCCGCATCTATCCTATCTATTCCCTTCATAATTTTATATCTTTCTATAAGATTTCTCTCCCCCCCCCCCCCCCCCCGGCCACAGCCTTCTAAATTCCAACAAGTACAGGCCCAATCCCCTCAACCGCTCCTCGTAATCCAATCCCTCTGGACACCCTCCAGCACCAGTACGTCCTTTCTCAGTTAAGGAGAAAACTGAACACAATACTCCAGGAGTGGCCTCACTAACACCTTATACAATTGCAGCATAACCTCCCTAGTCCTAAACTCCATCCCTGTAGCAATGAAGGACAAAACTCCATTTGCCTTCTTAACCACCTGTAAACCAACTTTTTGCGCCTCATGCACTAGCACACCCAGGTCTCTCTGCACAGCGGCATGTTTTAATATTTAATCATTTAAATAATAATCCCTTTTGCTGTTATTCTGTTCCTCTGCTGTACTTTTCTTTGTTCTTTGTTTGTTTGAGTACAGTCCCAGTCTACTCAACCTCTGCTCATAATCCAATCCCGTCAACTCTGGGATTAACCTCGTGAATCTCCTCTGTACACCCTCCAGCGCCAGTACGTCCTTTCTCAGGTAAGGTACCAAAACTGAATGCAATACTCCAGGTGCGGCCACGCTAACACCTTAAATAGTTGCAATATAACCCCCCCTAGTCTTAAACTCCATCCCTCTAGCAATGAAGGACAAAACTCCATTCGCCTTCTTAATCACCTATTTCACCTATGAACCAACTTTTTGCGACTCATGCACTAGCACATCCAGGTCACCTATTTAACCTATGAACCAACTTTTTGCGACTCATGCACTAGCACATCCAGGTCTCTCTGCACAGCAGCATGTTTAATATTTTATCATTTAAATAATAATCCCTTTTGCTGTTATTCCTACCAAAATGGAAAACCTCACATTTGTCAACATTGTATTCCATCTGCCAGACCCCAGCCCATTCACTTAACCTATCCAAATCCTTCTGCAGACTTCCGGTATCCTCTGCACTTTTTGCTTTACCCCTCATCTTTGAAGTTACTGTGAAAAGCCCCCAGTCGCCACATTCCGGTGCCTGTTCGGGTACACCGAGGAAGAATTCAGAACATCCAATTTACCCAACAGCATGTCTTTCGGGACTTGTGGGAGAATTGCATAACACTGTCTGCATCCCATGAGTAGGGAACCAACAGTCCCTTATTTTACAGGATTGTCCCATAATCGTCCCAGGCTGCAAGTATCTGTTTTTCCTTTAATTCAGACCTTTAAACCTTGAAAATGCGCAGTGTTTGCTCTGCTCTCATTTGCCTTTGTAGCAACCCTGCCTACCCTCAGAACTCCGAGCATCCCATTGCTCTCTCAGCTCTAGCAGCATCCTCCCCCCTTCCCATTGGACCCCCCTATGTCAGAGCATACTATAATTTCACAAAAGCCGGTGACCCTGCGAGTGAGCGACAAGTGCACTAACACCTCAATATGTTTTTTTACTTTCTTTTGGGGAGTTGACAGGCGAGAAATTACACAGGTGCGAGCTACAATCCCCCAACCCTCCAAGGGTGGACCAGAGAATGGGAGCACTTCAAATGTTCCACACTTCTCAAAAAAAAGAGGGAGGGGGAAGAATAAACCAGACAAATTACAGGCAGGCCAGTTTAATCTTAGTGGTGAAACACTTGGTCAAACAAGAATCATCATGTTTGACTAACGGCAATTTTTTTGTTCAGGTAAGCAGAATGGATCCGAAAATAGCTGAGGGATGGAAAAGCGAGCTGTGGTGAATGGCTGTTTTTGGACAGGAGGGCTAGGGCACTGGCTTCAGTAATAGGAATTCTGCCGCTTTTGATATATATATGAACAACTTGAACTCAGGATGCAGAGCAGAATTTTCAAATTTGCAGACGACACAAACTTGAAAGTATAGCTATTTTCGTATCCATGATGCTAATTCCCATCATCCAGGTTTCAATTTTGTTTAGTAGTTTAATATGTGATTTCAAGCATCTTTTTAAACTCCATATCAACACCATTAACTGCATTTCCCTTACCCATCCTCTGTTACCTGAATAAAAAACTGCAGTTAATCAAACATGATGATGGTTTAACCACCTCAGTCCGAGTTCAAATAGACATCATGTTAAGCCTCACAGGGGTGAGACCAAAAGCTGTGTCAAACCTCCTCTCAGAATGCCTTAGAAGTACAATGTACTATATATCTTTCTCGTCTGAAGAGCTGGGTGTTGTTCACCAAAGCAACTTTCCTGGATTCTTGTCAGCATCATATCGAATGATCATCTCAATGGACTCTTATCTGCATCGCAGAGATATCAAGAAGAAGTTACTGAACCTAGATTTTAGACTTAATATTTCTCTATGTGTCATGCAAGATATGTCCTACTTGTCTTTTACTGCATTTTTCTGCTTCTATGCAATTATCTTAGTTGTAAGTAAATCCATTAGCTTCAGTTTAACAGAGTGATATTTACTTCTTTTGAAGTGGGCAGCAGGGTTCGTGAGCTGTTTGTGTGGTCTTGCTAGACAATTCTATAGAAAATTAGAAACTATTAGTCCTGTGGCACGTCATTCCATTCATATGCATATTGATGGAAATTTCAGTTTCCGGGTAATTTAGCTCTGCTACAGAAACTGCCTTTTTTTCTCCTAAATTTAGATTACCCAATTCATTTTTTTCTAATTGAGGGGCAATTTAGTGTGGCTAATCCACCTACCCTGCATATCTTTAGGTTGGGGGAGCGAAAACCATGCAAACACAGGGAGAATGTGCCAAACTCCACACGGACAGTGACCCAGAGCCAGGATCAAACCTGGGACCTCGGCGCCTTGAGGCAGCAGTGCTATCCACCGCGCTGCTCAGAAACTGCCTTTTTATGCAAATACAATTGGTCGTCAAATAGTACAATGGGAATGAGCCAATGCTGCTTTAAAACAGATTACAACTGTACACATGGTCAGAGAAGTCAAAGGTGGGGATGACTTTTCTCTAACCAGAACAGTGTATTGTCTAACAAGAGAATAGTGTCAGGAAGCATGAAACTGCACCTTAGCGGTCATTTAAGAAAAATGAAAAACCTTCACTCTTTGCCAGGAAAGAAGGGCCTTGCAGGTGTCATGTGAGAGTACCTTTAAGAAATGGATGTTTAAGCAATGTACCTTTAAGAAATAGGGAAGCTGATATTACTAAAGTGATGTCAGAGGGTGGGGGTAGCTGAGCTGAGCTCTCTTCTGCTTTTGTTTGCAGTTTTGAGAAAAAGAGCTTGGGTGTGTCTGTGTTTGCAGTGAGCTGGATCTGCTGTGATCTCTGCCATGAAAGACTGTCTCTGAATCATTTGGGTGATTTAAACTCATAATAATAATGTCTTTAACCTGATGCGTTTCTGTTGTTAAAGGTGAAGTCTTTTGGAGGTTTGAAGGAACATTTTGAGGGATTATTTAGTGTTGTATTATTTTCGAGGTTATCTTTGAAGTAAGGTGTGTTAAGTGATCCAATGTCTATTTAAAAGGTTAAGTTGAACTTATGGAATAAACATGATTTTGTGTTTAAAAACCCACATGTCCATAATTGTAATACCACACCTGGAATACAAGCCGTGTGCTTCAAAAGCAACAACCCATTAAAGGGAGAGGCTGTTTGAACTCCATGATACATTTTGGGGTTCTGAATACGCCACTCCCATAACACAAGCATAAGATGCAAAGTGGGTGCTGATCCACAGCATAATGCAGATCTGACTGCCTGATTCATGTGTAATAGAAAGGCGAACAACTGCTTTAGGAAGTTTTCATGACATCTTGCAATAGACTGACTCAAAGGCTACCTTGATGAAGAATAACTCAGACTTAAATCTGAAGAGAATGCTTTTCTTGTGTGTCTGAATGATTGAGTGGAGGAGGAAAGCTGCCTCAGCAACTAACCAAGATCTCATTAACAGCTATAAAGAAGGGCTCTTAATGGACATTAAGCATTCCTTCTAGAAAAAGAACATTACTGAGACATTACAGCAGGATGTTCACATCATATTTTTTGTTAAAAATGGAAAGGATAATTACAATATTGCTTTAATTGTCCCATTTATTAACAAGTATGAAGTTGCATGGCATTTTTACAATCCAGGCTTTGTCCCAATACTTGCTTCATTCTAGGCAAAAAAAGATAGTATTCAAAAGAAAATCACAATTTCTATAATCTGAAACATGTGCCCTTATGCATTGCACATTGATGGAAAGCCCAAGTTCAAAAATTCATCTTTGTGATGGCATATGAATCACTCAACATTTTAGAATACATGAAATACAGTGACGTTCCTCTTTCCTTTCCACAATGCTCTCAGTTCAATGAGTGCAGGTTAAAACTATTTGGTCAGATTTACATTTAAATTTCATAATGCCCACAAGCCAAATGATCCATTTTTAGATTAAAAATTGAAATCAGTCCAAAGGGGGTTAATTTACATTCTTTAGAAAATAGCTAAGAGTCTGATAAGTATCAGATGAATAGGCAAGTGATACATCTCTCCAGAAAGAGGGAAGAAGAGAGAGATAGAGTTGGTTTTGAGATCATGTTCCGGGAATGGAAATGTCAAGAATCTCTGGTGCATACAGGCGAGAGGTTTTCCACAGGTTCCAGCCCCTCTGTGTACTATGCAGGAGGGTCTTTGACTGAGGGCTTTCCCCATCAAGCCTTTGTATTGGCTGCCCTGAGCTTTAGTGTGTATTTCACCAATTAGCTCTGAACCTTGGAATGTGCCAGTTTGCAGCAGTCGGCTCTTTGCAGTGGAAGCCCAGCAAGTTTCGGGAATACCAAAGATCATCTTTCACTCAGTTGATGGTCCTCCAGCAACAGCTGATGTTTATCCTTGGAAACAGATCACAAAGCACAGGGTCCTGCATTACAAAGCTACTTCCTTAGAAAGCACATTCCAGAAAGAAATATGCAATAGTCTCCTCCACCACAACTGTCTCAGGGACAGCCTTCAATGGCATCAAGATTCCAAATACGCATGAAGGATCTGACGGAACACCAGCTAAGCTAAATCTTGGTGCTTGTTTGAAGGTTCTGGAGATAAGGCATTCTGTCAACTGACTGTGATTGTGCTCAGGGAACCATCCGACTGGTAATGCCATCTCATTTCCCCGCAGGGTTTCAAGGACGTCACGTACAGACTACTGCCCTAATAATCTTGGTTCAAAGATGCTTTTTAACACAATATCATGAGAGGCAGATGGTCCAACTGATTGGAATGTTCTGCAGCAACATGACTAGCCACGTCCATCATAAAACATAGAACAGTTGGACCATGGCGCTTGGGTGTTTGTGTAGAGAGGGTCTACACACAGCTTGATGCAGCCACCCACAAAGGTAGTCACTGGGACGAAAGTTGGCATTGAGTACATTTGCCCTCCCCCAAACTTCCTCTATACTGAAATGAAATGAAATGAAATGAAAATCGCTTATTGTCACGAGTAGGCTTCAATGAAGTTACTGTGAAAAGCCCCTAGTCGCCACATTCCGGCACCTGTCCAGGGAGGCTGGTATGGGAATCAAACCGTGCTGCTGGCCTGCTTGGTCTGCTTTAAAAGCCAGCGATTTAGCCAAGTGAGCTAAACCAGCCCCTGGCTGGTTTAAATTATTAGGATTCGTACACCATGTCTATGTGAACATGGACCATTGTCAATCTCCAGATGAAGTGGAAGCTGGATTAAATGTCCAAAATGGCACATGAGCAAGGTATGGGTCAAACCTGCACCACCTTCAACAACACCAAAACACCTTACATCTGATGACCAGCTTATTAGCCACAATGAAAGGGTGCATTGCTCCAACATGCCCAGTTTCTATTTCATCTCAGCTATGCACTCATCACTGTTTTTGGCATAAACCCAGTCCCCCCCGAACTATACCCCCAGCTTTATCGGGTAGTCTGACATGATGGTGATGGGGACAAAATATTGGTTGCTTTAGTTCATCAGGAGCATAAGCTTACTCTTACAACAATGACAATTCAGACAAGTCACAGATGTTTGTTAGTCTGCAAACAAACAGCGGATTAGATCAGAACAGGACATCGATATAAAGGGAGGCTTTGGTCAAAGCGTCTCCGCTGCCTTGGATCAGTGCCCTTTTTGAGCCAGCATCGTTCCTGATGGACTCTGCAAAAGGTTCAATACCACACTCAAACAGTCCCAACAGAGATCAATAACTTTCTTTTAAATGTTGAAATAATCTGAAATCCCAGTTATTTACAAAAAATAATGAAGCCACAAGACTCCGCATTAAAGAGAAATATTTTACTATAAAAAAATTCACTAAATGCTAGCTTAGGTAACTTCCAATACTCTAGCGTCCAGAATCAACAAAAGTTAAAGATTAATTATCAGGCAAATTATGGTCAATTATAAAGTATAAATTACACATTAAATAGCAGGTACAACTGAGACAGATTTTAAGAATTAGCTTAGCAGTACACCCAGCATATATGTCATCAAACTCAAAGTCCTTCAAAACTATATCATCCCCACACAGAATTTCAGCTCCTCTCCTTCTAGGAGCTAGCGTGATCCGAGCCAACAGCAGTGCGCAACCAAAAGTTCCACAGCTAGTCTTCACCAAAAATGACAACTGCACAGCCTTCCCAATTCTGCTTATAATGGTCTAGTTGGTGGAGCTCACCCTCAAGTAACAGAAACAGCTGCACAACCTACACTTTTGCTTATTCTCAGATTCTTGGTCTCATCTCTACCTTCTTCAGCCTGTCTGTACTGCCACACTAACATCATCGCCATCTGCTGAACTCTGCTGGCTGTCACCCTTTCTACAGTTTCAACCAGAAGTTATGGGTTTCAGGCTCAGTTTTAATCTTGGTTTCTTTAGCAATTAGAGGGTCAATTTCCCTTCTTAGGGTCTGTCTCAAAAATACAAACTCTGCCCACAGATTCCAGCACAATTAATTAACTCACTGCCTTTTTATCTAAGCCAAAGTTTTCATCATGTGATAATTGCCCCACCACAGGTTCCTGACATGGTAGTGTAGTGGAAACATCAATGGGCTAGTAATCCAGAAGCCCAGCCTAATGCTCTGGGGACAGGAGTTCAAATTCCACATTGGCAGCTGATAGAATTAAAATTCAATGAATGAATCTGGAAAATAAAGCTCGCCTCAATAATGGTGACCTGCAAAGTAGCAACTGTTGTATAAACCAATCTGGCTCACTTCATGTCCTTTAGGAAGAAAATCCTTACTTGGGCCTGGCCTACATAAGACTCCACATCCACAGTAATGTGGTTGACTCTTAACTGCCCCAGTTCAAGGGCAATGAGGAATGGGAAACAGATATTGCCCTCGCCAACGATGACAACATCCTTTGGAAAAATACGGGTGGAGAAGTAATACTGGGTGACTGGAAACAGATTATTCAGAGACCATTAGACCAGAATCTAATGCCTTTTGAACTCGTGATGGTGAACAACTGAAACTAGAGGGAGCATTGAATACTCAACTTTATAGATAAACCCATATTACAAATCATTTAATTTACTTGATATTTTGTTACTTTAGATCAGTCAGTGCAAGTACTGGGGCGGATCAGTGGCACAGTGGTTAGCAATGCTGCCTCACAGCATCAGAGATCCATTCGATTCTGACCTTGGATGATTGACTGTGTGGAGTTTCCAAGTTGTCCCCATAACGGCATGGGTTTCCTCCCACAGTCCAAAGCAGGTTAGGTGGATTTTTTTTTTTTAAATTTAGATTACCCAATTATTTTTTCGAATTAAGGGGCAATTTAGCGTGGCCAATCCACCTACTCTGCACATTTTTGGGTTGTCCAGGTGAAACCCACGCAGACGCGGGGAGAATGTGAAAACTCCACACAGACAGTGACCCAGAGCCGGGATCGAACCTGGGACCTCAGCACCGTGAGGCAGCTGTGCTAGCCACTAGGTGCTGCCCTGCAGGTTAGGTGGATTAGCCATAATTGATGCACAGGGTTACCGGAATAGGGCACGGGAGTGGACCTACGTAGAGAGCTCTTTTGGAGTGTGGATGTTGACTCAATTGCACAGGGTTACCGGAATAGGGCACGGGAGTGGACCCACGCAGAGAGCTCTTTTGGAGTGTGGATGTTGACTCAATTACCTCCTTCTGCTCTGCAGAGATTCTATAGATACAACTTAATCTTTGTGACTTAATCTAATAAACTTTGTTCAATTTTGTTTCGACTGTTTAGGTAGACAGCTTAACAAATGATACTGCCAAATGGATATAGATTGAATTTTGAACCCAGACACAGGAGCTGGAATTTTACAGCTCCACCAAGCAGCCAAATTTTCCGGTCCCACCAAAATCAATGGACATTTGAACAGCTCGGCACATTTTCCAGCCCCACCCCCACCACGATAGGACTGTAAAATTCCACCCATGGTGTGGCAGCATGCTATTCATCCAATAACATGAAAATCGAAGATTACAAGTGAGCTCATACTATTTCAAAAGGACAGCATGGCAGGCCTATAATTGTCCACCATTTACTCACTCTTATTTGTACTGCCAAGGAGGGCCAGCTTACTGTACGCCTGACTTTGCACCACACACTCCAGAAAGTCCTATACACTTTAAGAGTGTTGATTGAGGTCACCAAGCATATGGGTTCATTTATCCCGTTCCAGAGCATTCGTTCTGGAAGTTGGACCCCAAATCCTTTTTCCATATGCACTGTTTATTACTCTTCTGTAGTCTATCAACTGTTACACAGAACCAAGCCAGTTGGCAAAATCTAAATTGAGATAGAGTCGTTCCTTGCAGAGAATTTATTGACTTTTGATGAGTCAACACCACTCCACCTCACTTCAGTGTCCCAGCTATCTCCATTTATACTCTTTTTGAACAAACAAATTAACGAATGGAGGGAAAAATTTAAATATTCCTATTTATTGGTGTACAAATACCCATCACCTGTTTAACTATGCTATTGCCATTAATCTTGGCTTTCCTTAATACAAGGTGTCTCTCTCTTCCAATACATCAAATGAATTCTTGGAGCAAATACCTCTCTTCATAAAAGTCTGATTGTTGGTGCCTTGCATCCACCCATTTTAGTTCAGAAATCTCATCTTTCCAACATTTCCTTTATGCTGGCACGGTCAACCCTTAATCCTTTTTAAGTGACACCCTTGGTCGAATGAACATTGTCCCAAAGAGAGCAGTTACTCACATAGCAGTCTATGGACAAACCAATCTCAGATTGCCCCTTGTATAGAATTTCCTTCAGTATATTAGACAAGTGCACCCCCATATCTATTGCTTCTATGAAAGTCAGTGTTTCAGCAGCTAGGGTGCTTGTAACTATCCACTGTTATTTCTTTGTTTCCCAGGCCAATGGACAATATTTATTGGTCTTTCGCAACAAGAACATGATAAATCCTAACATGCAAGAATGTCCACCCAGAAGATCGGTATGAAAAGCATCACAAAAAATGACTAACCTCATATTTTCTGGACCACCCAAAGCTAGAAAATAGAATGCACAGTTTTCTCAATTTTATTTCTTCAATGTTTTATTTGCTCTCAGAACGGATCAACTGCAGCATGTTTACCTTTCGGATCATAAACAGCAGACCTGCAAGGGATACCTCCATTCGGACCAAGGATAAATACAATAAATACAGCACGGGCTCGGGAATTTCACTTATCTTCCGGAGGTGGAGATAGCTGCACCTGCAATGGATCCTTCTATTCGGGCAGCGAGCTGAGTTTGAAAAACAATTCAGGAGTGACAGGAAACGCTAAATTCATTGGTGGGTAAGTAACTGCTAATTTGAATGACCTGTTCTAAGTCACTAGCAGATTAAAGGTAAAAAGGGGGAATATTAAGATTAAAAAAACTAAAACCACTTAGAAATTCAAAAAAACTTAAAAACCACTCAAATAAAGTAGAGCTGCAGGACTAGGGAACATGTTGTACCTGCATGATGTGAATGCATTATTTCAGGAGGCAGTCGCATCCCTTGGATTAATTACCTTAAATTCGGCCAATGGTCAGGGACAGGAGGGGTGACTATGAGCGAGGCAGGTAGAAGGAGGTAGGGTTGCAGGAGCCTCAGCCCTTGTCCAACAGGTTCGATATTCTTGCTCTCTGTATAGACAAGAGTGGGGCTGCAGGGAGGAAAAGCAAACTGACCATGGCACTGCGGTATAAGAAGCCATTCAAGTGGGGTGGGTTGGAGAGGAGAGGAGAGGAATCTAGTCGTATTCAGGGATAATATAGATAGGGGCAATCTCTGCAACCGGGATTGAGAGTACCGAAAGGTGTGTCGCCTACCTTGTTGCAGGATTCAGGATATCTCGTCTGCAGAGAAAGATGGAGTGGGAGGGGAAAGATCTAGTTGTCGTGGTCCACATAGGTACCAGTGACAGAGGTAGAACAAGGAAAGAGGTTCTGCTGAGGTAATATGAACAGCTAAGGGTTAAATTAAAAAGCAGAACCAAAAAGATAATGGTATCCAGATTACTGACTGAGCCACAACTAATTGGCACAGGGTCAATAAGATTAGAGAGGTAAATGCGTGACTTAGGTTTGGTGTTGGAGAAATGGGTTCACATTCATGGATAGATATTCACACCATTAATAGGGAAGGAGGGAGCTGTTCCAATGGGATGGTCTTCACCTGAATCATGCTGGGGCCAGAGTCCTGGCAAATTGCCTAGCTAGGGCTGATGACTGAGACATGGTTACAAGCAGAACAGGTCAAGGAGCTGCATATCCAACGGTCCTCAGTACTTCAGAAGGCTAGACAAAAAGAAAAAGGAAGTGGTGTAGCTTTGCTGGTTAAGGAAGGGATCAGTGCTATAGTGAGAAATGATATAGGCACTGGAGATCAAGACTTAATCAGTCTGGGCAGACATAAGATATAGCAATGGAAAGAATTTCCTGGTGGGAGTAATCTATAGATCCCCAAACTGTAGTTCTGCAATGGGGCACAGTATAAACAGGAAATACTGGGGGTTTGTATGAAGGTACGATAATAATCATGGGTGATTTTAATATGCATACAGATTGGGTTAATCAAAGTAGCAAGGGTGGCCTCGAGGGGGAGCTCATTGAATGTATTATAGATTGTTTCTTGAAGCAATAGGTTGTGGAACCAAACAGGAAGTAGGCTATTCTGGATTTGGTGTTGTGTAACGAGGAGGGATTAATTACTGACCTCATAGTTTTGTCTTTGTTTTAAATTTAGAGTACCCAATTTTTTTCCCCTATTAAGGGGCAATTTAGCATGGCCAATTCACCAAACCTTCACATCTTTGGGTTATGGGAGTGAAACCCACGCAGACATGGGGAGAATGTGCAAATTCCACACAGACAGTGACCCGGGGCCAGGATCGAAACCAGCCATGTAGGCAGCAGTGATAACCACTGTGCCGCCGAGCTGCCCTCTGACTTCATAGTTAAGGATCATTTAGGGAAGAGTGATCACAGTATGATAGAACTACGGGTGAGAAATTGGAGACCCAAACTAGCGTTCTGGAGTTAAACAAAGGTAATTACATAAACACGAGGACAGCTTGTGCTCCAGTGGACTGGGCAGGAAGACTGAAAGGTAGGACAGTTGATCAGCAGTGGTAGTTGTCTCAGGAGATATTCAATTCCTCCAAACTAAAATATATGGCAGCGAGGAAGATTATAAAAGGGGGAAAATTATCCATTGCTAAGCAAGCAAGTTAAATATAATGAAGGCTAAAAACGAAGGCATACCATATTGCAAAGACCAGTGGCAGGCTAGAAGATTGGGGAACTTCTAAAGATAAACAAAGGGTTACTGAAAACGTTATAAAAAGAACAGCAGTGAAATGGAGAGAGAAAACTAGCACACAGCTAAAGTAAATGTTGAGGAGATAGACAATTTTTTAATTAATTGGTTTTTAATTTTTTAATTAAAGGGTTATGGAGAATGGGCAGGAAAGTGGAGTTGAGGCCGAGATGAGATCAGCCATGATCATATTGAATGGCAGAGCAGGCTTGAGGGCCGATTTGCCTACTCCTGCTCCTCGTTTTTATATTCATCACAATACTCAGTTCCAATACATCATAACTTTTTGGCATCAGATCTAGTCTCTACAACCAGTTCAACTGGCCAATCAAACTTCTTAATTTCTTCCGTGGACACAAGATCATCTTTTTGTTAGGACTTGGCCCAATTTATTGGGATGCAGCTTACATCTTCTCAGAAAGATTGTTGTTTCAAGGTCAGTCCCAACTTATTCTGCTTAATGTCTAACCTTTATATTTAAAGGCCCCCAAAGCCTGCTTTCCAACCTTAAATTCCTTCTTTATTTTATTTATCACCTATAGTTCAAATTTTGCAGAACCTCCCCATAGAAAATCATCAAGATGCATTATAAAGGTGCCTGCCAGTACCTCCTTGTGATGTTGGGTCTGTCTTTAGCTGAATACAACCAGCAGGACGATCCCAACTGAGAAGTATAATGCCCTTGACACATCATTCAACCCATGCATACATTGTTTCATTTCCAGAGTTTCCATTCTATACTGCCAGATTCTTTCAGTTGTTTCAAAACAAAATTTCTCACCGTACCAAAATGCAGCTTTTATATCAATCAATTACTCCCAGGAACAGGTTGCTTAAAGAGCTAAGGAAAGGCTACTTTCCCTGAGTTGGGCAGACTAATCTTTTTTTTTTGCTGAACAATTTTATTCAGGCATTTTGGCATAGTAAACAATAACAATACGAAACAGTGTGCAAAAAACAATCAACATAGTGCAAAAACCACCTCCCCTCCTACAAGGACCCGCCACCTAACTGCCCTCCTAATCTACGTTGCCCTAACACCTCTCTTCCCCCCCCCCCCCCCCCCCGGACGATTAATTTTCTGCGAAGAAGTCAATAAATGGTTGCCACCTCCGGGCGAACCCTGACAGTGACCCTCTCAGAGCGAACTTAATTTTCTCCAGACCAAGAAAGCTCGCCATATCCAATAGCCAGGCCTCTGACTTTGGGGGCTTTGAGTCTCTCCATGCCAGCAGAATTCGTCGCCGGGCTACCAGGGAAGCAAAGGCCAAAACGCCAGCCTCTCTCTCCTCCTGTACTCCCGGGTCCTCCGAAACCCCAAATATTCCCACCTCTGGACTCATCGCCACCCTTGTTTTCAGTACCCGGGACATAACGTCCACGAATCCCTGCTAGTACCCCTGTTTTGAACATGCACAGAACATGTGGACATGGTTCGCTAGTCCTCCCACACATCTGCGCACCTGTCCTCCAGTCCAAAGAATTTACTCATCCGGCCCACTGTCATGTGAGCCCGGTGGATGACCTTGAATCGAATCAGGCTGAGCCTAGCGCATGTTGCGGCCGCGTTAACCCTGCTCAACGCCTCCACCCATAAGCCCTCTTCCATCTCACCCCCGAGCTCCTCTTCCCACTTAAGATTCAGCTCCTCGGTCCGCGTTTCCTCTGACCCCATAAGGTCTTTGTATATATCTGAGACCCTCCCCTCCCCACCCATCCATTGGACACTACCCTGTCCTGGATCCCCCTTTGTGGCAGGTGTGGGAAGGATGGAATCTGCCTGCGTAGAAAGTCCCGCACCTGCAAGTACGTGAAATCATTCGCTCTCGTCAGCCCGAATTTCTCCTCTAGCGCCCTCATGCTCGGGATGCTCCCTTCCAAGAACAGGTCCCCCATCCTCTCAATCCCAGCCCTCCGCCATGTTCGGAACCCACTGTCCATATTCCCCGGGGCAAACTGGTGATTGTCGCAAATTGGGAACCAAACTGATGCTCTCACTTCCCCCACATGCCTTCTCCATTGGCCCCAGATCCGCAAAATCACCACCACTATTCGGCTGGTGGTATAACGTGCAGGCAGGAGCGGCAGGGGCGCCGTAACCAGGGCTGCCAGACTGGTGCCCCTGCACGAAGCGGCCTCCATCCGCCCCCAAACCAACCCCGCACCCACCATTCACTTCCTTATCATATTCGGGCAGCACGGTAGCATGGTGGTTAGCATAAATGTTTCACAGCTCCAGGGTCCCAGGTTCGATTCCCGGCTGGGTCACTGTCTGTGCGGAGTCTGCACGTCCTCCCCGTGTGTGCGTGGGTTTCCTCCGGGTGCTCCGGTTTCCTCCCACAGTCTAAAGATGTGCGGGTTAGGTGGATTGGCCATGCTAAATTGCCCGTAGTGTCCTTAAAAGTAAGGTTAAGGGGGGGGTTGTTGGGTTACGGGTATAGGGTGGATACATGGGTTTGAGTAGGGTGATCATTGCTCGGCACAACATTGAGGGCCGAAGGGCCTGTTCTGTGCTGTACTGTTCTATGTTCTATGTTCTATAGCTATGTTGGCCGCCCAGTAGTAATTACTAAAGTTTGGCAGCGCCAGCCCCCCTTCCCTGCGCGCAGTTCCTCTCGAGCATCAATCTCCTCACCCGCAGGGACTTTCCCGCCCACACAAATCCCATAATCATTTTATTGACCTTCTTAAAAAAGGACCGCGGAATGAAAATGGGGAGACCCTGGAATATGAACAGGAATCCCGGGAGGATCGTCATTTTAACCGTCTGCACTCTCCCAGCTCGTGTCAGTGGGAGCGCATTCCACCTCCGGAACTCGACCCTCATTTGCTCCACCAACCGAGATAAGTTCAACTTATGCAACCGGCCCCAGTCCCGCGCCACCTGTATCCCCAAGTATCTAAAACTGTCCCCTACTAACCTAAGTGGCAGCCCCCTCAGCCGACCCTCCTGGCCCCTCGCCTGGACTACAAACAACTCACTTTTTGCCATGTTCAGTTTATACCCTGAGAACCGGCCGAATTCCCTCAGGATTCCCATGATTTCATCCACCCCAGCCACTGGATCCGTGATGTTTCAGAGCAGGTCGTCGGCGTACAATGAAACTCTTTCCACCCCACTCCCGTACCAGCCCCTTCCAACCCCTAGAAGCTCTCAGAGCAATTTCCAGCGGCTCTATTACTTGCGCACACAGCAATGGGGGGGGGGGGGGGGGGGGGGGGGGGGGGGGGCCCTGCCTTGTCCCTCGGTACAGTCTAAAATAATCAGACGTCGTCCTATTCGTCCTTACACTAGCCTCCGGAGCCTGGTACAACAGTCTGACCCAGTCGAGAAAGCCCTCCCCGAACCCAAATCGTCCCAAAACCTCCTATAAATCGTCCCATTCAACCCAGTCGAAAGTCTTCTCGGCATCCATTGCAACAATTACCTCTACCTCCCTACTCTCCGGGGACATCATGATCACATTCAGCAGCCTTCTTAGGTTGCCCACCAACTGCCTGCCCTTGACGAACCCGATTTGATCTTCCATAATAACGTCCGGCACACAGTCCTCGATCCTAGCAGCCAAGAGCTTGGCCAGTATTCTTGCATCTACATTGAGCAGAGAAATCAACCTATAGGACCCACATGCCTCCCAATATCAGGGAGATGGTGGCCTGTGACATCGTCGGGGTTAAAACCCCTCTGTCTCTTGTCTCATTAAAAACCCTAACCAGCACCGGCCCCACTATCTCAGAGAACTTTTTACAAAACTCCACCGGATACCCATCCGGCCTCGGGGCGTTACCCGATTGCATGGCCCTCGAGCCTCCCAATATTTCTTCGGTCCTCATCAGGGCCCCCAGCCCGTCTACCAACCCCCTACCCACTAGATAGATAGAACAGTACAGCACAGAACAGGCCCATCGGCCCTCAATGTTGTGCCGAGCAATGATCACCCTACTTAAACCCACGTAACCCGTATACCTGTAACCCAACAATCCCCCCATTAACCTTACACTACGGGCAATTTAGCATGGCCAATCCACCTAACCCGCACATCTTTGGACTGTGGGAGGAAACCGGAGCACCCGGAGGAAACCCACGCACACACGTGCAGACTCCACACAGACAGTGACCCAGCCGGGAATCGAACCTGGGACCCTGGAGCTGTGAAGCATTGATGCTAACCACCATGCTACCGTGAGGCCACTATGGGAAGGTCAGACCATCCAGAAAGCGCATCATCCCCTCCGGCCCCATAGAGGGTTCCGAGGTGTAAAGCTTACCATAGAAGTCTCTGAACACCTTGTACAGCCCTGCCATATCTCCTACCAAGTCTCTCTCTCTTCCCCCCCCCCCCCCCCCCCCCTCCCCACACAAGTCGACTACCTTCCCTATTTCCCTGGCCGTCTCCCTCTTCCTCAGTTGCTGTGCCAGCATTCTACTGGCTTTCTCCCCATGCTCATAAATCGCACCCCTCACCTTCCGAAGCTGTTCCACAGCCTTACATGTGGACAACACCCCAAATTCAGTCTGTAGCTTTCGTCGTTCCCTTAAAAGCTCTACCCTCGGGGTCTCCGCATATCTCCTGTCTATCTGTAAAACCTCCTTCACCAGTCGGTCCGTTTCTGCCCTGTCCGTCATGTTCATGTGTGCTCGAATCGAGATCAGCTCCCCTCTCACCACTGCCTTCAGCACCTCCCAGAGCACCGCAGCTGAGACTTCCCCTGTGTCATAGTCCTGCGGGTAGTTTTGCATACATTTCCTCACCCTCTCACACACCGCCTTGTCCGCAACAGACCAACCTCTAGCCTCTATTGAGGGCTCTGAAAACTTTGCTTAACGACCTGCAGATCAACCCAGTGTGGAGCATGGTCCGAAATAGCGATCGTTGAATATTCTACGTCTGCCACCCTCGCCAGCAAATTCCTGCTCATGATGAAAAAATCAATTCGGGAATACACCTTATGATCAGGTGAATAGAACAAAAACTCCTTCCCCGTCAGCCGAATAGCCCTCCATGGGTCAGCACCACCCCATTTGCTCCATGGGTCAGCACTCTCTTTTGCCATTGCCTGGACCTTACCCGTTTTTGAACACGACCAGTCTAGGCCAGGGTCAAGGACTGTTAAAATCACCTCCCATAATCAGCCTGTGCGAGTCCAGGTCAGGTATCTTCCCCAGCAGTATCTTAATAAAATCCACATCGTCCCAATTTGGGGCACATACATTGACCAAAACTACCCTCATCCCCTTGAGCTTGCCACTCGTCATGACAAATCTGCCTCCCCCATCCGAGATTGTGCTACCCACCTCAAATTGCACCCGTTTGTAAACCAAAATCACGACCCCCCTGGTTTTAGTGTCCAGCCCTGACTAATCCAGTCCTTCCTTAATCTGACCTGGTCAGCTACTTTCAGGTGAGTCTCCTGAAGCATTATTACGTCCGCCTTCAGTGCCCTCAGATGAACGAACACACGTGCCCTCTTTACCGGCCCGCTTAACCCTCTAACATTCCAGGTGAACAGCCTGGTTGCGCGCGTGCCCTCCCCCTCATCAGCCATCTCTTTTTTTGGCGCCGCCCCGGCCCCCATGTCGCGCTTCCCCTGGCCCGCCTCCTGGCAGCCCCCACCTCCGACCTCCTCCATGTTACCAAACACAAGTCCCTTTCTCGTCAGCAGATCAACTACCCCCCTTTCCCCCCCCCCCCCCCCCCCCCCCCCCACACAGCAACAACACCCTGCAATCTAACCCCTGCCATAAACTAGCTATATACACACCCCTCACCTGGCTTCTGTAGACCAGCTCACCCAGCTAGCCTAATGACTCTCAACTCCGGCACCAATAAGTCTCCCACCTATTGTTCCCTCTGACCCATCCCCCCCCCCCCCGCCGATCAACACCACTTCCCCAAACCAGCCATCTCCGATCAATTGCTTTGAAAAAGAAAAAAAACAAGGAACAAAGAAAACCCCGACGCTAGTGCAAATCAAATAATACAAAATAAGTAATAGGCACTTCCAACCACCCCGATCAGAACACAAAAAGCCCCCAGCACCAAATACCTCAACTTCCCTCTTTTCCAACGAAAACTCGAATACAGAACAAAAAAAAAACAACACAAGAAAAACGTGTAAACATCGCTTAGTAACTTTTTAAACAAAAGTCCAAAAGTCCTCAGTTCGGCACCTGCTTCTTGAACAGAACCTCTTTAACTTGCTTGTAGCCTGCCCTCCTTCTGGCCATCTCCACACTCTGGTCCTGGTAGATGCACAAGACACTATTGTTCCAATGACAGCTTGGTCCACTGTAACAGCCGCTCCTTGTCCAGGAACCTGTGGAACCGGACCACCATCACCAGCCTATGCTCCAGACTCTAGATTGATTTCTGGATCGGGTCTAAACTGTCCCGTTTCAGCACGGTGAAGCCCTCTTGGATAACCTTCAGCAGATGCTCCGTTGTTGGCTGACTGACTGCACCGGGCTCCGGACATCGGCCATATTGTCCTCAGCAGCAGCTTCTACACTGCCCTTGTTTGCCCACTTCTCCATCTGTTTGCGATTCTTTCTGCTTCTTAATTCCAAACACCTATATCTGGAGTCAGTGCCCGAGTGCCTATGCCTTCAGATCCAGCACTCAAAAGTACAAAAACGTCAGTAAAAAAGGTCCAAAAGTCCGACCGGATCAAGAGCCACCAAATGTGCAACTTACATAGCCGCCACCAGAAGTCCCTAATCTGACATCTTGATCAAGTCTTTTTTCCAACTGCCAAGCTACTAGTCTAACTTTAGCCTTATACCTGACAGGAAGTACTTTTATCACACACGTACATACATCCCAGCTGTACTGTGTCTATTATCTGGAGTCTGATTGTAGGAGGGAGAAATTGTGTAGCAGTAGTCCAAAAAGAGATAGGAGGGTAAGTAAGATTTGACAAGAACAAGGACTATAGAAGAGGCTAAAAATGCCACTAGGAGCAGAATCCTTTCTGATCGTGAAGTTATTGGGGCTACTAACAAATTAGAAGATAAGCAATGCCAAAAAAAAGTTGGAATGTTGGAAAACAACACTTTGATGCCTCTTCACTTCCTCTTTATTCCCCGTTCAGATTCTGTAAATGTATAATCAGTGCTAATTAGCCTCGAGGAATGTACCCCCACAATTTGATTGTCATATTGCAACTTTACTGTTTTCCATCACTGCCGAGAACTTCACCTGGCCTTTCAATTTTTCTGCCCTTCTTTGTTGTAATATACTACATCTCCTAGATTAAAATTTGTTTCTGATGGTCTTTTGCAGTGCCGCAGGGCTTGCTAAATTGTCTGCGAAACCAGTCTCGATAAACAGCCTTCTCTCTACATGCAGAGTATTCAAATGCTCAGAAAAAATTTGAATGAATCATATTCTCTTCCAAGGTCAGGAGACGATCCCACATTTCCTAAGGTACTTCTTGATTTCTCCCATGAACTAATTGATAGGGATTGTAACTTCCAATCATTTGAAATGAATGCGCTCTATGGACTGCCCACACCAGGGCAGATGTCAGTTTACAGCTCAGCTGGTCAGCCAAGTTGTTGTGAAGCATCTCATCAATTACTACATGATTTCATTCACAAACACCATTACTAAAGGTTTTTTTAACTGCTGTGTTCATTATTAAGGTGTTGATATTTTCACACATACTTTTAAATTCTTCGTTGGCAAATTTCCCTCCATTGTCAGTTCGGAATTTAATCGGTACTCCCAGACCAGTTTCTTTGCATTTTTCCATTCGCTTGACCACAATTAACTTTTTGTCTTTACTATACATTACTGTTGACAGACTGAATCTAGTTGCCATGTCTATAAAGTGGAAGAGAAAAATATTTTTGTTCTTATCCCATACCATTAAGTACATTGCTACAGTTTAATTAAAGTCTCTTGCTAATAGGAGAATCTCTATGGGATGTGATGGTGATCTAAGATTTTTACATGCATATCATTTCTCATTAATCTCCTCTATAAGTTCAGCATAGTCATCCATTACCCCTGCATTCTTCAGTAGAATTTTTAACCTATAACAAGATGGATAGAAAATTGCAGAGGCACTTTAAAACAATTTGCTTTTTTTTCTTTAAACTCCTACCCAGATGTCATCAACACTTCTTTAACATCGTCATTAGGAATGTTAGATGTCATTAAGGAGATACAATAATGTCCCAATTGTGTAAACATTACAGATGTCACACAATTGCCCTATCGTGTTCCATATCAATTCCATTTGAACCCTTTCTATCGATGGTTCCCCCCTACAGCAAGAATATTTTATGGGATACATCTGTGCTGATAAAATGGTTTACCCTGGCTATTTTACACAGAATCACCACTCCCTTTAGGTGATTTTAATGTGCTATCCCCCCTCCAAGCCCAAGTCAGTCGAACTTTCATATTCCTTCACCTTACTTCAGTCTTTACTATTTAGAAAATCCATGTAGCGCTTTAACTAGTCTAATCCACATACCACGGACGCACACCCACTGCCTAACACAGCACAATAAAAGTGTCAGCAACGAGAGCACCCAAAACCGGAATAAAGCATCTGGTGACCAGTACAAGTCTTCCTGACTGATCAGTATCATCTTCCCTTTCCGAATCTTCCTTGTCATCTGTCACTTAAAAATGCGTTATTCAGTTTCGGACAACTCATTTAATGATATTGAATCAGATCTGAAACACCTTGTTACAATTCCTTGGTTATTCCTGGGTTCATTCTCCTGCCATAGTTACACAATACCTGCTGTTTGTTAGAACTACCAAAAGTGTCTCAATCCTCATTTATTTTGCCCGTGTATCTTCTTTCATATCCATGTCTGCACCCCATAACTGAATGGTCTGAAATGCTGCAAGCATTGATCCCTCCATCTTTTGTGTGGTTGCTGAATATTCCATTAGTGCCATGAAAGTGGCTGGAAATGAATGTTTCCCCAGAATTGTGTGTTTTTAAGGCCTCAGACCAAAAGCGCATCTGTGAGAATCTCAGTAAGGCGAGGAACATATCCATGTTTGATACTTTAACAAAGTCCAACAATTTCAAACGAAGCTGCTCTGCTGTGCTCTGAAGAGGCATATGGACTTGAAACGTTAACTCGGTTTCTCTCTCAGCCAGACATTTTCCAGCATTTTCTGTTTTCATTTATTATTAATTTGAAAGCGAGCACTGAAAAAGGGATCTCCAGATAGAATTTCTGTAATCTGTTATATAACCTGTGAAATTCCACAAAGATTCTTCTATGAAATAACCCTTTAAATTTAGCAAAGTCTGACATTTAATTTAATAGGGTATATTTCTTGTACATTTTTTCCATAAATTGTGGGATTATCCAAACCTTCCTCTTTAAACCCGGATCTTCTGACACCCCAAATATCTCCATCCCCAGACTCGGCTTTACCCGGGTGTCCAAGACCTTGGACATACCTTTGGAAAGCCTCGCCAGAATTCTTTAAGCGCCGGGCATGCCCAAAACATATGGACATGGTTTGCTGGGTTCCCTGAACACCTCACACACCTGTCCTCCACCCCAAAGAACTTGCTCATTCTTGCCGCTGTCACGTGTGCCCGGTGGACCACCTTAAACTGAATCAAGCTAAGCCTGGCACAAGATGAGGAGGAATTGGCCCTGGCCAGGGCGTCCGCCCACAGGCCCTCATCCAGTCACTCCTCCCACTTGCCCTTCAGCTCCTCCGCCGAGGCCTCCTCGACCTCCTGGTACATGTTTGATACCTTTCCGTCTCCTACCCACATGCCCGAGACCAGCCTGTCCTATATCCTGCGGGAAGGTAGCAACAGAAGTTCCATCACCTGCTTCTTCAAGAAAGTGTGGATTTGCAGGTGCCTAAAGGTATTCTCCGGGGGCAAACTGAATTTCTCCTACAGCACCTTCAGGCTAGAGAAAGTCCCATCAATAAACAAGTCCCCCATCCTTTTGATACCCGCTCTGTGCCAGCTTAGAAACCCTCCATCTATTCTACGCGGGACGAACCTGTGGTTGTTTCGTGTCGGGGTCTTGTTTGTCCACACAAATCCCGTGATAATTCTGTTCACCCGCTTGAAGAAGGGCTTGGGGATGAGGATGGGAAGGCACTGGAAGACGAACAAGAACCTGGGGAGGACCGTGATCATCACGGACTGCACCCTGCCCGCCAGGGAAAGCGGGAGCATGTCCCACCTCTTAAAGTGCCCCTCCATCTGATCCACAAGCCGAGTTAGATTGAGCTTGTGCAGGGCATCCCAACTCTTAGCCACCCGTATGCCCAAATAGCGAAAGTCCCTCTCCACCATTTTGAGCAGGAGCTCTCCCAGTCTCTTTTCCTGGCCCCTCGACTGGATCACAAAAAGGTCGCTTTTCCCAACATTCAACTTATACCCCGAGAAATCCCCGAAATCTTTTAGGATCTGCATGACCTCCCCCATCCCCTCCACCGGATCTGAAATATACAGGAGCAGGTCATCTGCGTACAGTGAAATACGATGCTCCTCCCCTCCCCGAACCAGCCCCCTCCAGTTTCTAAACATCCTCAGCGCCACGGCCAACGGCTCGATTGCCAGAGAAAACAGCTGGGGGGACAGGGGGCATCCCTACCTCATTCCTCGATGCAGCCTAAAGTACTCCAATCGCAGTCAGTTCGTGGACACATACGCTACGGCGGCCTGATACGGTAATTTGACCCACCCTATGAATTCCTCGCCAAATCCAAATCTGCCTAACACTTCCCACAGGTACTCCCACTCCACCCGGTCAAAGGCTTTTTCCGCACCAATTGCAGCCACCACTTCTGCATCCCCTCCTTCCGAGGGCATCATGATCACGTTCAGGAGCCTCCGCATATTCGTGTTCAGCTGCCTGCCCTTGACAAACCCCGTCTGGTCCTCATTAATCACCCCCGGGAAACAGTCCTCAATTCTAGTGGCCAGGATCTTGGCCAACAGTTTGGCGTCGACATTAAGGAGCAAAATCAGCCTGTAGGAGCCACATTGCAACGGGTCCTTACCTCGTTTAAGGATAAGCAAAATCAAGGCCCACGACATCGTCGGGGGAAGTATTCCCCTTTTTTTTAGCCTCGTTGAAGGTTCTCAACAATAGCGAGCTCAACAGCTCTGAGAATTTCCTATAGAATTCTACAGGATATCCATCCGGTCCCGGGGCCTTGCCCGACTGCATACCCTCCAAACCTTTAACCAACTCAGGTTTGCACTGAGTGCTGAGCTTGTGGCATTTGAGTGCTACAGTGAGAGTTTGGTGACTGAGGGAGTTAGGTGAGGAGGGAGTAAGGTGCTCCTTACATTTAATTTCCTATATTTATCAAAGAGCGTGAAGGGAACCAGGAGTTTAGAGTACAGCTGACTGGGAGCAGAGTCGGAGGGCGGAGGTCCAGTTGGTCCACAGGGCAGCTAATTCTGTAAAGTAAGAGGGGATGGAGGCTAGGGCAGTTGCATGCTCCTCCTGTAGGATGTGGGTGGTGAGGGATACCACTGGTGTCCCCGCTGACTATACCTGCGGGAAGTGCACCCAACTCCAGCTCCTCAGAGACCGTGTTAAGGTACTGGAGCTGGAGCTGGATGAACTTCGGATCATCCGGGAGGCAGAGGGGGTCATAGAGAAGAGTTACAGGGAGGTAGCCACACCAAAGGTACTGGACAAGAGTAGCTGGGTTACAGTCAGGGGAAAGAAAACTAACAGGCAGACAGTGCAGGGATCCCTCGTGGCCGTTCCCCTTCAAAACAAGTATACCGTTTTGGATGCTGTTGGGGGGGGATGACCTACCGGGGGAAGGCCCCAGCGGCCAGGTCTCTGGCACTGAGTCTGGCTCTGGGGCTCAGAAGGGAAGGGGGGAGCATAGAAAAGCAATAGTAATAGGAGATTCAATGGTTAGGGGAATAGATAGGAGATTCTGTGGTCGCGAGCGAGACTCCCGAAAGGTATGTTGCCTCCCGGGTGCCAGGGCCAGGGATGTCTCTGATCGTGTCTTCAGGATCCTGAAGGGGGAGGGTGAGCAGCCAGAAGTCGTGGTGCACATTGGTACCAACGATGTAGGTAGGAAAAAGGGTGTGGAGGTAATAAACAAGTTTAGGGAGTTAGGCTGGAAGTTAAGGGCCAGGACAGACAGAGTTGTCATCTCTGGTTTGTTGCCGGTGCCACGTGATAGCGAGGCTAGGAATAGGGAGAGAGTGCAGTTGAACACGTGGCTGCAGGAATGGTGTAGGAGGGAGGGCTTCAGGTATTTGGATAATTGGAGCGCATTCTGGGGAAGGTGGGACCTGTACAAGCAGGACGGGTTGCATCTGAACCAGAGGGGCACCAATATCCTGGGGGGGAGGTTTTCTAGTACTCTTCGGGAGGGTTTAAATTAATTTGGCAGGGGAATGGGAACCGGATCTGTAGTCCAGCAACTAAGGTAGACGATAGTCAGGACGCCAAAGCACGTAGTGATGCAGTGGGGAAGGTAACAATGACAAAGGAGAGTACTTGCAGGCAAGGAGATGGGTTGAAGTGTGTATACTTTAATGCAAGAAGCATCAGGAAT
This sequence comes from Scyliorhinus canicula, assembly GCF_902713615.1. Lineage (NCBI taxonomy): Eukaryota > Metazoa > Chordata > Chondrichthyes > Carcharhiniformes > Scyliorhinidae > Scyliorhinus > Scyliorhinus canicula. Next base: position 47,185,189 of record NC_052164.1, on the reverse strand, counting down.
AAGGTGGGTGAACTTAATGCATGGATCGGTACTTGGGACTACGATGTGGTGGCCATCACGGAAACTTGGATAGAAGAGGGGCAGAAATGGTTGTTGGAGGTCCCTGGTTATAGATGTTTCAACAAGATTAGGGAGGATGGTAAAAGAGGTGGGGGGGTGGCATTGTTAATTAGAGATAGTATAACAGCTGCAGAAAGGCAGTTCGAGGGGGATCTGCCTACTGAGGTAATATGGGTTGAAGTTAGAAATAGGAAAGGAGCAGTCACCTTGTTGGGAGTGTTCTATAGGCCCCCCAATAGCAGCAGAGATGTGGAGGAACAGATTGGGAAACAGATTCTGGAAAGGTGCAGAAGTCACAGGGTAGTAGTCATGGGCGACTTCAACTTCCCAAACATTGAGTGGAAACTCTTTAGATCAAATAGTTTGGATGGGGTAGTGTTTGTGCAGTGTGTCCAGGAAGCTTTTCTAACACAGTATGTAGATTGTCTGACCAGAGGGGAGGCCATATTGGATTTAGTACTTGGTAATGAACCAGGGCAGGTGATAGATTTGTTAGTGGGGGAGCATTTTGGAGGTAGTGACCACAATTCTCTGACTTTCACTTTAGTAATGGAGAGGGATAGGTGCGAGCAACAGGGCAAGGTTTATAATTGGGGGAAGGGTAAATACAATGCTGTCAGACAAGAATTGAAGTGCAGAAGTTGGGAACATAGGCTGTCAGGGAAGGACACAAGTGAAATGTGGAACTTGTTCAAGGATCAGGTACTGCGTGTCTTTGATATGTATGTCCCTGTCAGGCAGGGAAGAGATGGTCGAGTGAGGGAACCATGGTTGACAAGAGAGGTTGAATGTCTTGTTAAGAGGAAGAAGGAGACTTATGTAAGGCTGAAGAAACAAGGTTCAGACAGTGTGCTGGAGGGATACAAGATAGCCAGGAGGGAACTGAAGAAAGGGATTAGGAGAGCTAAGAGAGGGCATGAAAAATCTTTGGCGGGTAGGATCAAGGAAAACCCCAAGGCCTTTTACACATACGTGAGAAATATGAGAATGACTAGAGTGAGAGTAGGTCCGATTAAGGACAGTAGCGGGAGATTGTGTATTGAGTCTGAAGAGATAGGAGAGGTCTTGAACAAGTATTTTTCTTCAGTATTTACAAATGAGAGGGGCCATATTGTTGGAGAGGACAGCGTGAAGCAGACTGATAAGCTTGAGGAGATACTTGTCAGGAAGGAAGATGTGTTGCGCGTTTTGAAAAACTTGAGGATAGACAAGTCCCCCGGGCCTGACGGGATATATCCAAGGATTCTCTGGGAAGCAAGAATGAAATTGCAGAGCCGTTGGCAATGATCTTTTCGTCCTCGCTGTCAACAGGGGTGGTACCAGAGGATTGGAGAGTGGCGAATGTCGTGCCCCTGTTCAAAAAAGGGAATAGGGATAACCCTGGGAATTACAGGCCAGTTAGTCTTACTTCGGTGGTAGGCAAAGTAATGGAAAGGGTACTGAGGGATAGGATTTCTGAGCATCTGGAAAGGCATTGCTTGATTAGGGATAGTCAGCACGGATTTGTGAGGGGTAGGTCTTGCCTTACAAGTCTTATTGAATTCTTTGAGGAGGTGACCAAGCATGTGGATGAAGGTAAAGCAGTGGATGTAGTGTACATGGATTTTAGTAAGGCATTTGATAAGGTTCCCCATGGTAGGCTTATGCAGAAAGTAAGGAGGCATGGGATAGTGGGAAATTTGGCCAGTTGGATAACAAACTGGCTAACCGATAGAAGACAGAGAGTTGTGGTGGATGGCAAATATTCAGCCTGGAGCCCAGTTATCAGTGGCGTACCGCAGGGATCAGTTCTGGGTCCTCTGCTGTTTGTGATTTTCATTAACGACTTGGATGAGGGAGTTGAAGGGTGGGTCAGTAAATTTGCAGATGATACGAAGATTGGTGGAGTTGTGGATAGTGAGGAGGGCTGTTGTCGGCTTCAAAGAGACATAGATAGAATGCAGAGCTGGGCTGAGAAGTGGCAGATGGAGTTTAACCCTGACAAGTGTGAGGTTGTCCATTTTGGAAGGACAAATCTGAATGCGGAATACAGGGTTAATGGTAGGGTTCTTGGCAATGTGGAGGAGCAGAGAGATCTTGGGGTCTATGTTCATTGTTCTTTGAAAGTTGCCACTCAAGTGGATAGAGCTGTGAAGAAGGCCTATGGTGTGCTAGCGTTCATTAGCAGAGGGATTGAATTTAAGAGCCGTGAGGTGATGATGCAGCTGTACAAAACCTTGGTCAGGCCACATTTGGAGTACTGTGTGCAGTTCTGGTCACCTCATTTTAGGAAGGATGTGGAAGCTTTGGAAAAGGTGCAAAGGAGATTTACCAGGATGTTGCCTGGAATGGAGAGTAGGTCATACGAGGAAAGATTGAGGGTGTTAGGCCTTTTCTCATTAGAACGGAGAAGGGTGAGGGGCGACTTGATAGAGGTTTATAAGATGATCAGGGGAATAGATAGAGTAGACAGTCAGAGACTTTTTCCCCGGGTGGAACACACCATTACAAGGGGACATAAATTTAAGATAAATGGTGGAAGATATAGAGGGGATGTCAGAGGTAGGTTCTTTACCCAGAGAGTAGTGGGGGCATGGAATGCACTGCCTGTGGTAGTAGTTGAGTCGGAAAATTTATGGACCTTCAAGCGGCTATTGGATAGGTACTTGGATTAGGGTAGAATAAGGGAGTGTAGGTTAACTTCTTAAGGGCAGCACGGTAGCATTGTGGATAGCACAATTGCTTCACAGCTCCAGGGTCCCAAGTTCGATTTCGACTTGGGTCACTGTCTGTGTGGAGTCTGCACATCCTCCCCGTGACTGCGTGGGTTTCCTCCGGGTACTCCGGTTTCCTCCCACAGTCCAAAGATGTGCAGATTGGGTGGATTGGCCATGACAAATTGTCCAAAATTCTATGATTAACCTAGGACAAAAGTTCGGCGCAACATCGTGGGCCGAAGGGCCTGTTCTGTGCTGTATTTCTCTAGAAACTCCTCCAACTTCCCCTACAGCCAGCAAAGCAGCATCCCAGCCCTCACCCCCCCCCCCCCACCCCCACCCACGATCCCACTCTCTCAAGTCAAGCATCCGCTTAACCCCAATTCCCCCTCCCCCATTGCTTTCCCGTAAGTCAGCTGGCTCATGCTGACCCCATCCACTCCCGCCTCTACCTCCAATCCCACTGTTGGCTCCCTCTACGGCCTCCAACCTCCCCCCGCCCCCACACCCCCATCCAAACCTTCGTTGTCAAAACAATGAGCCTCTAGCCCTGAAAATATTTTGCACCTGATCCTGCTTCTGGTGGGAAGTGAAAGTGCCACGGCCATACCTTGCTTTTCCTTTGGCAAGGACATAACCCATGTCCATATATCCACTACATTCTTCCGTTGGCCCATAAGACAAGAAATAGGAACAGGAGTAGGTCATTCAGCCTGCTCCGCCATTTAATAATGATCTAACAGTCACTAGTCCACTTTTCTATCTTACCTCCGTAACCCTTAATTCCCCTGTATAAAAACTAATCAAGAAACAGGTTCAAGGACTTGGCCTTCACAACTTCCTAGAGTAAAGAATTCCAAATATTCACCACTCAGAAGAAATTCTTCCTCAAATCTGTCTCAAATGAGCACCCCCACCCCCCAAACATATCCTTTCTGTAACTATAGAACATAGAACATAGAACAGTACAGCACAGAACAGGCCCTTCGGCCCTCAATGTTGTGCCGAGCCATGATCACCCTACTCAAACCCACGTATCCACCCTTTACCCATAACCCAACAATGGTCATAAGGTTCAGCTTCACAGAACAGAGGAAAATCATACCGAGGTATTTTACACTTGGTTTCAGCTATTCTTCTGACTATAACTACAATTACAATCTTCTGTATGAAAAACGTCTTCCTAGTTTTCAATCTTCTCCTTTTGCCAACCTCCATCCTCTGCTACCATGTTACCAATGCCAGTTGGTGAAGTCAAAACTGAGACAGTTTCAAAACTTTCTTTGCACAAGAGAGTCTATTGATTTAGTACAGACTCAACATCCCCACCAGTATTCCAGTTATTCCCAATTAAAGGTATACAGGTACCCATCACCTATTTAACAATGTAATTGCTATTAAATGTTAATATTTAAATCAATTCCTCCCCCTAAAAATCAAGTCCATCTACATTTTCCGTGCCTTAATTGGCAAGTAGGAACTGAAGGAAATATGTAAGTGTTTCTTTATTTTTCACAAAGTTAGAGTACCCAATAGAGGGAGGGAACAATTTGACAGGGGAAAAAAGGAAAATTGTCCAAAAAGGTTTATCGATTTCAATTTTGATAACGTTGTTGAATTTTGCCAGTGCCAAACGTTGGGATATCCAATTGTGCCAACCACTTTAAAAAGTTTGACATTCTTCCTTCAGGGCATGATTATAGCCCTCCATTCTCCTCAGTTAATGAGCACATTATTTCCAGGACTGCAGAAAATTGGAAAGAATAGCCTAGCGCCCATCAGCCCCCACTTTGCAAAATTGGACACGGTAACAAGATTATTCTACATATCTGGTAAAAAGATTGCCACAATATTAGGACACTACAAACACAGAAGCAAAAAAACACTAATATTTCTCTCCTGCAGCAATTGTAAAATGTAACTGCAGAAACTAAGGATTTTCTTAGGCTGTCACGATCCGAGACAAAGATGTTGTAATCGACTTGGGACGTCAGTTCTGACACTATTCATCAATTCAATTTGCAACTCACATCAGGCAGAAGAAAAGGAACACACAAGTTTTATATTTATTTTGAATTAAAAAGAGAAAACAATATCAAGTCAAAAAATGGAAATTAATCTGTTCGAAAAATTCTTCCTGCAAGAGGAGAGAATGAACAGCCTATACTTTATCGCAGCTTAACCATGGAGCCTTTGTTTTTTAAACGCAAATACTTTAAACAACTGCAAGTTTTATGTTCTAAAAAGTCTTTCTTTGAAAAGGCTGCTGGTTAACTGCGCAAAGCTGCAACTGATCAGGGAAGAATGTCTCATTTCTAGGAGCAAACTGTAGCCACTCAACACAGGACTGAAAGGTTTGCTATTCACTGTTAATTTTTTTGTGCCCCCAAGGGCTAGTGCTGGGACTACTTAATTAGGATGACAGAAGAATTCCTGGCAGACAACAAAAAGAAAAATGGAAACGTTCATTAATTCTTGTGGCCTTAATGTCAGTTGCAGGGAATTATATAGTCAAAACTAGTGCGAGAATCTAAGTCATGTTATAGACTACAGAATGAATAGGCCCCAAAAGACAATAACTCTACAATGCCGGTTGATTTTTCCGACACAAGAAAACACATCCATTCATAATGCGACCAGAAAGAATCTAGTGTTGCCAATTAACATTATAGATAGAAAAAATAATTTTAAGTGATAAGAATAAAGTTTTCCTGCAAGTTAGATATCTGTAATTTAAAGAATTATCCAAAATTGTACAGAAACATTAAATTAATTTCAATGTAAATTTGCACAAATGGTTTTCGGTTCCTCAGCTATCAGATCAAGTTGCACATAGAATAAAAGAGTAACGATCTAGATTTATTTCACAAGCAGAAACACCATATTACAAGTACCACATGCACACTGGATTTCACGGAGCTCTGATCCTATCTACTTCCAGATCACAACTGGGTGTATTTTAATAGTTCCATTTAAATAGATTGTATTCAAAAACTACAAGCTAAAAAATATTCACAACAGAACAAAAATGTGAAATTCATAGCTGGTAAACTCTAGCATTCAGGTTTTGAATACAAAGTATTTATAAAAATGAGGCATGTCTGTCAAGGGAACTTGAAAAACAAGAAGTCTGCTTTAACATCTCATTAATTGTCAATCACATACCGAATCCAAGTGCAGATTGAAAAACAATGCATGAACTCAGTTCAGTGCACATATCCACCACTGTTAGCATTATTACAATTATGCAGTTCTTTCACGAGACATTTCTCTGCCTGAAAAAAATTAATATTTTTTATTAAGAGCTTTGACCTCACTGAGGATGCTTCAGACCCATCAACATACAACAACCTGCTCTGAAAATTCTGCTCACACTTTGACAGCTGAGAGAAATTCCACCAGAGCAACTGAGACTATTTGCAACATCTAAATCAAAGACATTATATATTTTTTTAAATCAGTTTGCCCTCTCTCCCAGTGTAACAAATCCTTTGAAAATAAAATTCATAAAAACATTATCTGGTCATCATCACACTGCTGTTTGTGGGAGCGCAGTGTGCAAATTGGGCAACATGTATACTACATTACAAGCATTTTATGTTCAGAGGTTGTAAAAGACTTTTTATAAATGCTTCTGCCACATGCAAAAACCAGGCAATGACGATCTCCAACTAGAGTGAATCCAACCACCTTTGCTTGACATTACGAAGCCAAATGCCCCACCAACATCCTGGGGTCCTCACTGACCAGAAAATCAACAGATTCAACCAACTAAATGCCATGGTTCATAAAACAGGTCAGATCTATATTCTATGAGAAGATCCTCATCTTCCAACTCTCCATAGCCTCTCCATCACCCACAATGCACAGCCAGGAGAACGATGGAATACCCTCCATTTAACAAGGTGGATGCAGCTGAACAACAGCCAAGAAACCTGGCATAATCCTGGATAAAGCAACCTGCTTGATTTGCAGTTCATCCACTGCTTTAAACACTCAGTCACTCAACCAATAATCACAATGGTTATATAACACTTGCAGCAACTCACCAAGGTTTCTTTAACAGGACCGTCCAAACCTATAATCTTCCCCACCTAGAAAGGCAAGAGCAGCAGGCACATAGGAAAAGAAGCACTTCTAAATTAACCAAGTAAAACAATCTTGGATGTACATTGCCATTCCTTCATGGTGACTGGGTTAAAATTCTGAAACTCCCTGCATAACATCACTATGATCATACCTTGACCACATGGACTGCAGTAGTTCAAGGTGGCTTTTCTTCTCAGTCAATTAGAAATGGGCAATAAATGCCAGCAGTGCCCATATCTCTCACCCATTCTAAATATTACAACTGTAGCTACATTTAATTATATTTATCCATCATACACAAAAGCAAAAATATAAGCAAAATAATAGTACAGTACTTGTATGAGGCAACTTGAAACAGTTCAAACAGCTAATAGTCTCTTTCAGAATGCTGCTTAGCCATTCCCAGTTTTCCAGAAAAATCGTATTTTGCACAGACCAGTTAAATTAGGGACAAATGTCTGAAGTTTGTAAAAGCATGTTTATTTACCCACTTAATGCAGCAAATATAGGAAATGCAATAAAGGTTGGTTGTATTAATTTACAACAAAAAGCTTGTAAATAATATATTAAATTAGACATTTAACACCAAGTTGGAATTCAGAAGAGTGCAGTCCAAAAGATACAGATCTGGAGACGGTCTACGATTGGGTGCCTCTGGTGAAAATCTGGATAGGTGCAAGATTTTGTGAAGCCCCAAGATGTACCGACCACTATTACAGGTGATGAACAACAAGTACCAGACAAGAGTAATAAGCAGTGAGGGCGGCAGAGAGTTTCAGAGTCAAAGTTAGATTACACCAAGGATCGGCACTGAGCCCCTTTTCCCTGACTGTCATAGAACATACAGTGCAGAAGGAGGCCATTCGGCCCATCGAGTCTGCACCGACCCACTTAAGCCCTTCCACCCTATCCCCATAACCACTCCCAACCTTTTTGGACACTAAGGGCAATTTAGCATGGCCAAGCCACCTGACCTGTATGTCTTTGGACTGTGGGAGGAAACCGGAGCACCCAGAGGAAACCCATGCACACACGGAGAACGTGCAGACTCCGCACAGACAGTGACCCAGCGGGGAATCGAACCTGGAACCCTGGCGCTGTGAAGCCACAGTGCACGCCACTTGTGCGACCATGCTGCCCATAGCCACTTGTGCCGTGGCAGTTCTAACTGAACAAGAAAGACAGGAAGTGCCATGTTCATTAATGTTTGTAGATTACATTGATGGTGATGAGTATATGGAGAAGAGCACTGAAGACTGCAGTCTGAAGATCAGTAAACCAAGGACCTAACTTGGTTAGAGGCAAGAGGATCAGAGTGAAGGTGTAAAGCTTATGGGTGAAGACCATGAAAAACTGAGTAGTTTCGAGTGCCCGGTGACCTAATAAATGGTTTTCAGAACAAAGGTTATGATAACAAACACTGATCAGATTTACAAGACAATAGTGCACAAATTTCAAATAGTCACAAGAATTGAAACAGGGAAGTAGAAAAAAAATCATTTACACATATGGGGAGCTCCCTGCTTTATGTCATTATTAAAGCAGAGTCCAAAAATGATTTTAAAAAGGATTTAAGTAGTTATCCAAAAACAAGGAATATTAAAGGATATGGAGAAAAAGCAAGGGGGATTATATTTGTCGTCTGGAAGCCCAGAACAAAAACTACAGGATTCAGATAATCTATCCCCCAACATCAATATGTTTTACTGAACAAAATGTTTTAAAAATACACGGTCAAAATACTTCCTCCACTTTATTCTGTATAGTTCCACTGCAAGATTCATGCACAAAACTAACTACATAAATAACTTAAGGCAGAAAGGATTTCAGGAAAATATTCTTACTGTGCAAGTCTATCGGGAACCAAAGCGAAGCACAAATACGCCATCAACATTTATGAATGACCAGCAGGTGACATCTGCTGCTGGCTGCTAAGACTCACAAACTTAACTTCAATGAAATTAGTTAGGTCCCAATGGATTAGTCCAGATCTGTCGCATCAGTTTCACCCTGCAGAGAGAATGGTAAGGAAAGTGTTGATTAGTCTCCAAACCATATTTTATCAGAATAAAGTCTAACATAACAATATGTCCTTTGCTAAATTCAGAACAAAGAATTTCTCCTTATCCAAACTAAGAGCGTTGCCCATTGACAAACCAGCAATTGACATGAGGATCCAACTACAGAAGCACTCGCTGGCAAATTCAGATTAACCCGAGACCGTTTACATTTCCTATTTCGAGATCAAGGAACAGTTTTCATAACTTAAAGAAAAATCTCAGCAACTTATTCCTTATTATTTAGGGACTCATGTGACATTTTGATCACAGATGTAATGTTTAGCTCAGTCTTATACTATTGGCCAGGGTTTGGAGAACCCCAAAGTATATTATGGAGTTCACCGGACGCACAATTTTAATAAATTTTGATTATGGGGAGCACAAGGGCCCACTTTACAGTGTGATGCAACAGAGATCTAAAGTATTTTAAAACAAAAACAATGTTTATTCCATGAATCCAGTTAACATTTTATAAACACACAGTACAGGGCAGCACGGTGGCGCAGTGGGTTAGCCCTGCTGCCTCACGGCGCCGAGGTCCCAGGTTCAATCCTGGCTCTGGGTCACTGTCCGTGTGGAGTTTGCACATTCTCCCCGTGTTTACGTGGGTTTCGCCCCCACAACCCAAAGATGTGCAGCGTAGGTAGATTGGCCACACTAAATTGCCCCTTAATTGGAAAAAATGAATTGGCCACTCTAAATTTAAAAAAAAATAAACACACAGTAAACATCTTATCAACCACCAACACTGATAATCCCCCCAAAGATGCAATACTCTATAGGTAACCCTTAGTAATTTTCGTAACAACATCCATCAGTCAAAGACCCTTTTTAACAAAGACAGTAGGTTTGCATTCCTTACAGAAACAGGTATTACTTTGAAATCATCAAGTGATCTGGAGACATTCTTTAGCATGCAGAGAGAGGTTTGAATGCAGCTCTCCAACTGAAAACAAAACTAAAACTCAGAGCCAAAAACAGCTTCCAGCTCAAAACGAAAGTATAAAGCAGAGCCAGAGCCCAACTCCACCTATCCAATGACATCACAGCAGCCACTTGAGAAGACAAACATTTCTTAAAGTGACATTCCCATGACACTAATTTCAAGCTGGAAGCAGAGCACACGTGAAGAGCAGTGCAGAGCCCACTTGTCTGGCAAAATTGGGGATTTGGGGGTGGGGGGCATTTGCACAAAAAGAAAACCCAGTGCTGCATGTGAATAGTAAAATCAACAGTAAATACTGACATGGTATAAGAGCCTCCAGTTGCAAGATTTTTGCTGTCATGCATGCATGAATCCCAGGGTGACACTGTGGTGCAGTGGTTAGCAGTGCTGCCTCATGGCGCCAAGGACCCAAGTTCACTGTCCATGAGAATGTGCACATTCTTCCATATCTGTGTGGCTGTCACCCCCACAACTCAAAGATGTGCAGGGTAGTTGGATTGGCCACGTTAAATTGGCCCTTTAAAAAGAATTGGTACTTTAAATGTATTTTTAAAAATGGATGCATGAACCCCCAATCTCGCACACCACTGGGGCCCTCCTCAGGCTGAACCTGAATCACAGGCAGAACACAGCTGACCATAGCGGGGTGAGTGGTGGGCAAAGAAAGCAGAATCCCAGAATAGGCAGAGCACAGATGGGAGGCGGGGCATGCGAGAATGTGATCAAGATTCACAGACCTCTCCCCATTTCTCTCACCCTCAGCCCGCAGAAAATTGTAACAACTTTCAACCTAATAAAGCAGATAACAGACACAAAATACTGCATCCACTGCCACAGCGCTCTCCTAGTGTTTGGTTTGACAGATTGGTTAGAAATAATGTGGATGCTTTCAGTTTCTGGTTACCTATGTCATCCTTCCTTGCATGTGCTGGTCCACCCAATGACATCCCCAAGCATGATGATGATGGCACTCAGTGCATATTAAAATGCGAGAGCTATGCTACTGAAATCACTTTCAATGAATATCTGTTCTCAAATAAAATGCGCATCACAAAACCGACCTTGCAGCTTAAATTGTACAAACGGTAGATTTGATTTAGATTTAGTCACGTGCACCAATGTACAGTGAAAAGTATTGTTCTGTGTACAATCCAGGCAGATCGCTCCATATATGAAAAACATAGGACATAGGCACCAGGGTAGGACTGGAACCGATGTCCTGGAGGTGGGGTTTGGGGGGGAGGTGGGGTTTGGGGGGGGGGGGGGGGGGGGGGGGGGGGTTGTTTGCTACTGCTGTTGGGGAGAGTTTAAACTAATGTGGCGGGGGGTGGGAATCGATGCAGGAAGTCAGAGGGTACTAAAACGGAGACAGAAACAAAAGGCAGCAAGGAGAAAAGTGTAAGGCAGAGAATCCATAGTCAAAAATCAAAAAGGGCCATAGTACAGGGTACAGTGACTGTGGGGAGCTCTGTGAATAGGCCCAGTAATACTAAAAGGAATAAAACGGGAAGTAAAAACATAAATGGAAAGCAAAGCAGCAGGTTGTTGCATGAAGATATGGTTTCAACGACAAGGAAAATTAGTAGTAAAATTAAAAAGAAAAATAACTTAGGAGAGGTTACTGATGGAGGTGTTAAGATTCAAAACGGAGGTATAAAAGCCAACATAAGGGTACTTTACCTGAATGCTTGTAGTATTCAGAATAAGGTAAATGAGTTGATGGCGCAAATCATCGTGAATGACTATGATTTAGTGGCTATTACTGAAACATGGTTAAAGGATGGTCATGGCTGGGAGTTAAATATCCAAGGGTATCAAACTATTTGGAAGGACAGAGTGGATGGTAACGGAGGTGGTGTATCTCTTCTATTTTAGGATGACATCCGGGCAGTAGTGAGGGATGACATTGGTGCTATGGAGGGTACGGTTGAATCCATTTGGTGGAAATCAGGAATAACGAGAAAAAGTCACTGATAGGAGTTGTCCATAGTCCACCAAATAGTAACATTACGGTGGGACGGGCAATAAACAAAGAAATAACTGACGCATGTAGAAATGGTACAGCAGTTATTATGGGGGAGTTTAATCTGCACATCGATTGGTTTAACCAGGTCGGTCAAGGCAGCCTTAAGGAGTTTATAGAATGTATCCGCAATAGTTTCCTAGAACAGTATGTAATGGAACCTACAAGGGAACAAGCGGTCCTAGATCTGGTCCTGTGTAATGAGACGGGATTGATTAATGATATCATAGTTAGGGATCCTCTCGGAAGGAGCGATCACAATACGGTGGAATTTAAAATACAGATGGAGGGTGAGAAGGTAAAATCAAATACTAGTGTTTTGTGTTTAAACAAAGGAGATTACAATAGGATGAAAGAAGCGCTAGCTGAGGTGGACTGGGAGAAAAGACAAACAGTTGAGGAACAGTGGAGAACCTTCCAAGCAATTTTTCACAGTGCTCAGCAAAAGTTTATACCAACAAAAAGGAAGGATGGTAGAAAGAGAGAAAATTGACAATGGCTATCTAAGGAAATAAGGGAGAGTATCAACTTGAAGGAAAAAGCATACCAAGTGGCAAAGATTAGTGGAAGACTAAAGGATTGCGAAATCTTTAGGGGGCAACATGAAACCACTAAAAAAGCTATAAAGAAGAGTAAGATAGATTATGAGAGTAAACTTGCTCAGAATATAAAAACAGATAGCAAGTTTCTACAAATATATAAAACAAAAAAAAGTGTGGCATGGTAAATATTGGACCTTTAGAGGTTGAGAAGGGAGATTTAATAATGGGAGATGAGGAAATGGCTGAGGAACTGAACAGATTTTTTGGGTCGGTCTTCACAGTGGAAGACACAAATAACATGCCAGTGACTGATGGAAATGAGGCTATGACAGGTGAGGACCTTGAGATGATTGTTATCACTAAGGAGGTAGTGATGGGCAAGTTAATGGGGCTAAAGGTAGACAAGTCTCCTGGCCCTGATGGAATACATCCCAGAGTACTAAACGAGATGGCTAGGGAAATTGCAAATGCACTTGTGATAAATTTACCAAAATGAACTAGACTCTGAGTCCCAACAGATTGAAAATTAGCAAACGTGACACCGCTGTTTAAAAAAGGAGGTTAGCAGAAAGCGGGTAATTATAGGCCAGTTAGCTTAACTTCGGTAGTAAGGACGATGCTGGAATCTATAATCATAAAGAAATAGCGAGGCATCTGGATGGAAATTGTCCCATTGGACAGAAGCAGCATGGATTCCTAAAGGGCAGGTCGTGGCAATATAATTTAATGGAATTTATTGAGGACATTACCAGTGTGGTAGACAACAGAAAGCCAATGGATGTGGCATATCTGGATTTCCAGAAAGCTTTTGACAAGGTTCGCCACAAAAGTTTGCTGCATAAGATAAAGATGCATTGCGTTAAGGGAAAGTAGTAGCATGGATAGAGGATTGGTTAATTAATAGAAAGCAAAGAATGGGGATTAATGGGTGTTTCTTAATGGGAAGAACAGGTGGATAGCACTGTGGCTTCACAGCGCCAGGGTCCCAGGTTCAATTCCCCGCTGGGTCACTATCTGTGCGGAGTCTGCACGTTCTCCCTGTGTGTGCGTGGGTTTCCTCCGGGTGCTCCGGTTTCCTCCCACAGTCCCAAGACGTGCAGGTTAGGTGGATTGGCCATGATAAATTATCCTTAGGAGGGGTTATTGGGTTACGGGGATAGGGTGGAAGTGCGGCTTAAGTGGGTCGGTGCAGACTCGATGGGCTGAATGGTCTCCTTTTGCACTGTATGTTCTATGTTCTATGTTCTCAGATTGGCAATCAGTAGCGAGTGGTGTCCCTCAGGGATCAGTGTTGGGCCCACAATTGATCACAATTTACATAGATGATTTGGAGTTGGGGACCAAGTGCAATGTGTCCAGGTTTGCAGACGACACTGGGATGAGTGGTAAAGCAAAAAGTGCACAGGATACTGGAAGTCTGCAGAGGGATTTGGATAGGTTAAGTGAATGGGCTAGGATCTGGCAGGTGGAATACAATGTTGACAAATGTGAGGTTATCCATTTTGGTAGGAATAACAGCAAAAGGGATTATTATTTAAATGATAAAATATTAAAACATGCTGCTTTGCAGAGGGACATGGATGTGCTAGTGTATGTGTCGCAAAAAGCTGGTGCACATGTGCAACAGGTGATGTGCTTCATTGCTAGAGGGATGGAGTTGGACTAGGGAGGTTATGCTGCAACTGTATAAGGTGTTGGTGAGGCCACACCTGGAGTATTGTGTTAAGTTTTGGTCTCCTTACCTGTGAAAGGACATACTGGCGCTGGAGGGTGTGCAGAAGAGATTCATTAGGGTAATCCCAGGGTTGAGGGGTTGGATTATGAGGAGGGGTTGAATAGACTGGGACTGTACTTATTGGAATTTAGAAGGATGCGGGGGATCTTATAGAAACATATAAAATTATGAAGGGAATAGATAGGATAGATGCAGGGAGGTTGTTTCCACTGGTAGGTGAAACTAGGGGGCATAGCCTCAAAATAAAGGAAAGTAGATGTAGGATTGAGTTTAGGAGGAACATCTTCACCCAAAGGGTTGTGAATCTGTAGAATTCCTTGCCCAGTGAAGCAGTTGAGGCACCTTCATTAAAGATAAAGTTAGATAGTCTTTTGAAGAATAAAGGAATAAAGGGTTATGGTGTTCAGGCCGGAAAGTGGAGCTGAGTCCACAAAGATCAGCCATTATCTCATTGAATGGCGGAGCAGGCTCGAGGGGCCAGATGGCCGACTCCTGCTCCTAGTTCTTATGTTCTTATGATAATACAAAATGTATATACATAGGCATCGGGCAAAACATACGGAATAACAATTGTGCAGAAGATGTGTGGAAAGATCAGTTCAGCCATAAGTGGGCCATTTAGGAGCCTGGTAACAGCCGGAAAGGAGCTGGCTTTGAATCTGTTGATGCATGTCCTCAAACTTGTGTATCATCTGCCCAACGGAAGAGGTTGGAAGAGAGAATAACCCGTGTGGGAGGTGTCTTTGATTATGCTGCTCAATTTCCAAGGCAACGGGAGGTGTAGACAGCAATGGATGGGAAGCGGGTTCGCGTGATGGACTGGGCTGTGCTCACAACTCTCTGTAGTTTCTTACAGTCTTGGGCCAAGCAGTTGCCATACCAGGCTGCAATGCAGCCAGATAAGAAGCTTTCTATGGTACACAGATAAAAAGTGGTAAGAGTCATTGCAGACATGCCGAATTTCTTTAATATACCTGAGGATGTATAGACATTGTTGTGCTTTCTTGGTCATAGCGTCGACAGTAAATACAAACCGTAAAATAAAATGTAGTTAATAATAAAACATATAGTAAGTTGGGCTTTATTAATAGGTGCATAGAGTACAAGAGCAAAGAGGTTAAGTTGAACTAGTTAGACCTCAGCTGGAGTATTATGTACAGTTCTGGGCTCCACACTATAGGAAGGAGATGCACGCATTGGAGAGTAAGCAGAAGAGGTTTCAAAGAATGGTTCCAGGGATGAGAAACTTCAGTTATGAAGATAGATTGGAGAGGTAGGAACTGTTCTTCTTGTTGGAGAGAAGAGGTTAAGAGGAGATTTGATCGAGATGTTCAAAATCATGAGGGCGCTGGACAGATTAGTTGGTGAGAAACTGCTCCTGCTTGTAAAAGGGTAAAGAATGAGAGGGGACAGATTTAAAGTGATTTACAAAAGAAGCAAATATGATGAGAAAAATAATTTTCACAGCAAATGAGTCGAGTTTGGAATGCACTGCCTGGAAATGTGGCGGAGGCAGGTTTAATCAAAGCATTCAAAAAGCCAGATGATTATTTGAATATAAACACACTGTGCAGGGGTACCAAGAAAAGGCAGTTGGTCATAATGCTCATTTGGAAAATCGATGCAGGCACGATGGTCTGAATGGCCTCCTTCTGCACCGTAACAATACTGTGATAAATACTTAATATAAATAGTTAATTCTCTGAATGTCAGATTCAGCCCCAAAGCGTGTGGTACAATGGCACAGTGGTTAGCACTGTTGCCTCACATGCTGAGGACCCAGGATCGATCCCTGCCCCGGGTCAGTATGTGTGTGTAGTTTGCACACTCTCCCAATGTCTGCATGGGTTTCACCCCCACAACCCAAAGCTGTGTAGGGTAGGCTGATATGACACGCCAAATTGCCCCTTCGTTGGGAAAAAATAATTAGGTACTATAAATTTTTTTTTTAATTCAGCCCCAAATAAATGGTTACACTACCTCACATGATCTTGCATCATCCATTAATTGGTTAACAAATTTGAAGGGGCCCAAAAGTAAATTGCTACGTTGGTCTGGCATGGAAGGTGCTTAGAGACAAAGAAAGTGGGATGTTGCTCAATGTACCGACCTCCTGCAGCAACAGGGAATTTTGAAAGATATTATCGATCTGGCCAATAATCTCTCACGCATTTCCAGGTTTACAACAACTGCACATATTGGGCCATACAGCTCTCTGTAAAGTTATGGCGGGGCTTGCCAGACTAGCCAGTCCTCAGAGCTCATTTATTTCCTTGCTTGTCCGTTTGGTCATCCCTAAAACAAGAGGAAAGCTATTATGTTGCTTCTCTGCCTGGGCATAGAACTAGTTTACTGCCTACTCACTGAGTGGTAAGCAGAAGATTGTAGACAACTTTGAGACAACTGCCTGTGCTCCACGGTGACATAAACAAGAGCCCTCAGCTAAGGATTCCAAAACGAAGATCTCAGGGGCCCAAGCTGCTAACAACATCTTGTATTTACCCAACATGGTTAATGTAGGAAAATGTCCCAAGGCACTTCATAGGAACGTAGTCAAAAACAATTTTGACAACATGCCACATGAGGAATATTTCAGGCAGATGACTTAACGCCGACCTCTTTTACCAAGTTTTTGAACAGTCATAAGAGAATGGGAGGTAGAATGTAGGGTGGCCATTCACATGGTTTTATGCCAGCCAATCCAGCTTTCAGGTGGACAGTCCCCAAGTTAAGTCAAACACATTTTCTGGTATTTATACAGAGCTCATCACCCCAGCCTCCAAGGAAGCATTTCAAGTCAAAGTTATTGCCTCTGAGGGACTGGCAATGGCCCAAAGACTTGGCCAGGTAGACAGTGGGGGAGGGAAACTCTGGTTGTGTTCAAGGGTGGATACTTATCCTTGTGCATACTTCATGTCACCTAACACTAAGTTGTGCTGCCACGCAACGTTCCTCCCATTCCCTTAAGACTGTTCAAAAACTTGGTCAAAGAGTTAGGTGAGACAGCACGAGAGAAACATCCCTTGATTTTTTTTTTGTAAATCATTCTTTAGGTTCATGAAAAGCTGTAAATGTACAAACTCTCCAAGTCTAGCACTTGATTAATTGTGTGAGATATTTTCATCCAACAATAGAAAAGTATTTTCACGTGCATGCAGTGAGCTGGCAGGTGTCCGGTATTCTGGCGACTGAACAGAACATAAAAATAAGGGGGGGATTCTTCATCCGTTTTCTCCATCGGGAAATCCGCAGGCGTGAGTGCGCTCCGACGAAACTGATGATTCCACCAACGGAGAATCCAGCTCTAGGAGTAGGCCACCCAGCCCCTCGAGCCTGTTCAGCCATTCAATGAGATCAAGGCTGGTTTAGCTCAGTGGGCTAGACAGCCGGTTTTTAATGCAGAACAAAGCCGGCAGCGCAGCTTCAATTCCCGTACCAGCTTGTGGCAACTAGGGGCTTTTCACAGTAACTTCATACTTGTGACAATAAAAGATTATTATTCATGGGGAGTCAGTGACACAGTGGTATTATAGCTGGACTAGTAATCCAGAGACCCAGAATCATGCTCTGGGGACCTGGGTTCGAATCCCGCCACAGCAGATGGTAAAACTTGAATTCAATAAAAATAATTAAAAGCCTAAAAGGTGACCATGAAAACCATTGTCGATTGCTGTAAAAACCCATAATGCCCTTTAAAATGGGCAGCACGGTAGCACAAGTGGATAGCATTGTGGCTTCACAGCGCCAGGGTCCCAGGTTCGATTTCCTGCTGGGTCACTGTCTGTGTGGAGTTTGCACATTCTCCTGCATGGGTTTCATCCGGGTGCTCCGGTTTCCTCCCACAGTCCCAAGACGTGCAGGTTAGGTGGATTGGCCATGCTAAATTGCCCTCGGTGTCGAAAAAGATTAGGAGGTGTTATTGTGTTACGGGGATAGGGTGGAAGTGAGGGCTTAATGTGGGTTGGTGCAGACTCAATGGGCCGAATGGCCTCCTTCTGCCCTGTATGTTCTATGTAATCTATGTCTGTATGGCTGATCTGATGGTGGTCTCAACTTTCCTGCCTGGCACCCTAACCCCTTCCTTCTCTTGTATATTCGCCAAAAGATTGATGATTTCAATGCACAAATTGAGCTAAATGGGTATAATTTAATTGCCATTAAGGAGACATGGTTACAGGGTGACCAAGTTTGGAAACTGAATATCGAAGGATATTCATCATTTAGGAGAGATTGGCAAAAAGGAAAAGGAGGTGATAGCACTCTTTATGAGAATACATAACTAAGAGAGGATCATAGATCTAAGGATCAAGATGTGGAATCAGTTTGGATGGAGGTGATAAACAGCAAGGGGCAGCAAATATTGGTGGGAGTTATTTATCGGTCAAAATGTAGCAGTAATGTTGGGCATGGTATAAATCCATAAATCAGTGATGCGTAAAACATGGATAATATATTAATGTGTGACTTCAATTTACAAATAGGTTAGGTTACCTAAATCAGCACTAATGCTGTGGAAGAGGAATCCCTGGAGTGTGCGCAAGTCAGGTTTCTGGAGCAGTATGCCGAGGAGCCAACTAGGGATCAGGCTATTTTGGATTTGATGCTGTGCAATGACAACGGGTGAATTAATAACTTTGCTGCAAAGCAGCCTTTGGAAAACAGTAACCATAATATGACAATTTTGTATTGAGTTTGAACGCAATGTAGTTCATTCTCAAATTAGGGTTTTAAATCTGAAGAAAGGAAATTATGTAGGTGCAAGGGGCAAGCAATCTATGGTGGATTGAGAAAATACACAGATTTGTCAGTAGACAGACAATGGCTTGTATTTAAATACTACACATTTTACAACAGCTATACAGTCCTCAAAAGGCACAAACAGTCAAAGGGAAAAATAAATCCACCGTGGTTAACAAAGAAGTTAAATATTTCATTGGATCAAAGGAAGTGGCTTATCAGGATGCCAAAAGTAGTAGTAAACCAGAGGATTGGGAGCAATTCAAAACACAAAAAATAAGAAACTGCTAAAGTAAAGAAAAAGAAAATATGAATGTAAACTAGCAAGGAACATAAAAGCAGACTGCAAAAGCTTCTTTAAGCATGTGAAAAGAAAAAGGTTAACTAGGACAAATCTGGGCCCATTATAGACGAGGGTAGGAGAATTTATAGTGGAAAACAGGAAAATGGCAGAGAAACTAAACGTTTACTTTGTCTCTATCTTCACGGAAGATCAGAAACTTTCCTCAAAATATTCAACGGCCAAATAACTTGTGAAACTGAGGAACTAAGAGTGGCACGTTGGCACAGTGGTTAGCACTGTTGCCTATCTGCGCTGAGGACGCAGGCTAAATTCTGGCCTTGGGTCACTGTCCACATCGAGTTTGCACATTCTTCCTGTGTCTCTGTGGGTCTCACCCCCACAACCCAAAAAGATGTGCATGGTAGGTGAATTGGCCACACTAAATTACCCCCTAATTGGGGGAAAAAAAGCATTGTGTATTCTAAATTTCGTTTTTAAAAAGAACTGATGAGCTAAATAAATTATTAGTAAAGCGGTAGTACTTATAAAGTTAATTGGGTCGAAGGCTGATAGACCCGCTGGACCAGATGAATTTCATCCCAAAGTGAAGTAGAGAGATGGTGACTCATTGGTATTTATCTTGCAAAATTCTAGATTCTGGAAATGTTCCTGCAGACTGACAAGCAACAAATGTGACCCCGTCATTTAAGGGAGGAAGGAAGAGGGTGAATGAAGAACTACTTGCCTGTTAGTTTCTCACTTGTAGTAGGTAAGTAGTTAGATTCTATTATAAAGGACGAGATAACTGGATATTCAGAAACGAATGGTAAAAACGGGCCACGTCAACATGGATTTTTGAAAGGGAAATCATGTTTGACAAACTTGGGAGTTTTGGGGGTAATATGTGTAGCAGTGGTAAAGGAGAAGCAGTGGATTTTGTATTTGGATTAGAATTAGAGCACATGAAAATGAAAAATTTGAAATGAAAAACATGGAATTGGGGGAAATATACCAGTATGGATTGGACTTGGTAAACAGACAGAAAACAGAATTGGAATAAACGGATGGCAGACTATTACTTGTGGAGATTAGAGCTAGATCCACAGCTGTATAAATTATTCAGATGTGGGATCTACTTGTAACATTTCCAAATTTGCTGATGGACAAAGTGATGGCAAGTTGTGAAGAGGATGCAAGGAGACTTCAAGAGAACTGGGACAGGCTCATGAATGGGCTAGAATATGGCAGTAAGAATTAGAATGTGAGAGTAAGTTTGAAGTTATTCACTTTGGTAGAAAAAACAGAAAGGGAGACTCTTTCTTAAACAGTAAGAAATTGGGAAATGTGAATATCCAAAGGAACTGAGTGTCTTTGTTCATGAGTTGGCATGCAGATGCAGCAAGTAATTAGAAAGGCAAATAGTATGTCGGCCTTCATTGCAAGGCAATTTGAGTACAGGAGTAAAGATGCCTTGTTGCAAATTGTACAGCCTTCGCGAGACCTCACCCAGAGAATGGTGTACAGTTTTGGTTCCTTTAATGAAGGGCAGATCTTCTTCCACAGAGGGAGCGCAACAGAGGTTCATCAGATTAATCCTTGGGATGACTGCACTTTGTTAAGGTCTTGGGGGTCTATATTCCCTAGATTTTCAAGAATTAGGGGTGACCTCATTGAAACTTACAGAATTTTTGCAGGACATGACAGGGTGGAAGATTCATCCCCTGGCTGGTGAGTCCAGAACCAGAAGACAAACTCAGGATAAGGGGTAGGCCATTTAAGACTGAGATGAAGAGGAATTTCTTCACTCAGAGGGTGGTGAATCTTTGGAATTCTCTACCCTAGAGGGCTGTGGAAGCTCAACCATTAAGTATGTCCAAGATAGAAAGTGTTAGATTTCTAGAGATTATCAAGAGATATGGTGATGGTGCCACTAAACGGCACGGAGGTAGATGGCCAGCCGTGATCTAATTGAATGGCCCACTCCAGTTCCTATGAATGGAAAGCTGGTGATGGGGTGGTAAGTTTGCAGGAGAGAAGAGTTGGTCTGTTCAGGAAAAAGGTGATGGTGACAGATTTGAAGGAGTGAACAACATTGTCAATAGCAGCTAAGCTAATGCCAGAAGGGCGTGAGTGTGTCCTTAGTTTAGTCGGAATAAGGTTGAAAGAGGACGTGGGCCTCATGAACAAGATGAGCTTGAAATAAGTATTCTCTAGACTCAGCATTGTCAACACTGTGAAATTTAGACCGTGCAATCACTGAATTCTATAGTGTTTGCTTTGTTTTCCAAAACCAACTGTGTTGGCACCTTTATTCCTTTCTTGCCACATCACCATTGCCTGTGGCTCTGTATGACTGACTTTTTTGCCATTCAATCTCTCCCGTCATCCGCCTATTACTAACCTTTCTTTTTGCCACCCACCCAGTGCTCAATATGTAACATTTTTAACACTCAACAGTTCAGATGAAAAGTCATTGACCTGAAACGTTAACTCTGTTCTCTACACAAATGCTGGCAGACCTGAGTATTTCCAGCCCTTTATGTTTCTATTTCAAATTTCCAGTATCCATAAGTCAGGTTGCCGTCACTTTGCCTTGTCTGAACTCTGCAACCTGCCTGACGATACTGACTACAGCAGAAAGGGTCAAATTACACATTCCAGACAAAGCATCTGGTGAATATTGCAGTTCCCGGTTGGTGAGAATTAGTAATTTAACATTTCCAATGCAATGGTGAAACAGACTGTGAAAAGTATGTTTGTCCTAAGTTCTTATCGGGGAGAATGCTGGTAGGTGGAGTTGAAATGCCCATCAACCATGATTGAATGGCGGAGTGGACTCGATGGGCCGAATGGCCTTACTTCCACTCCTATGTCTTATGGTCTTATGGTCTTAAGTTGCATTCTGGGAGTTGTAGTCCAGCAGCATTAATATGAAGATTCATTAAAAATCTTACATTGAGGGTGGCACAGTGGTTAGCATTGCTGCCTACGGCGCTGAGGACCCGGGTTCGAATCCCGGCCCTGGGTCACTGTCTGTGAGGAGTTTGCACATTCTTCCCGTGTCTGCGTGGGTTTCACCCCCACAACCCAAAGATGTGCAGGTTAGGTGGATTGGCCACGTTAAATTGCCCCTTAATTGGAAAAAATGAATTGGATATTCTAAAAAAAAATTTTAATCTTACATCACACACTTTGTTACCCAATTCCAGACAATAGGACACCCAAATGACTTTTTAAATAAATATTTGAAGCGATTCACTGGTACTCCTTTCGCTGCCTGCACATTACTCACTGACTGTATTTTGTCAGCTGCTGCTACTGCATTTTTAGGTCAATTTCCACTACGACTTACTACTTTATTTCATCTTTGCCACGCACGGTCGGCATTTGCTGCTGTTGAGGGAATCTTTACTTTTTAATTTTATCCATGTGATTCTGGGCGGGCTTAAACTAGATATTGTAATACTTAAATTACAGAATGTACCAGGCTTTGATACATCAGCCCTACCTCAGAACTGAGGCTGAACCCTGATGAAAGATTTCACAGGAAACAAGGTTTTTGAATTGATAATAATAATAATAATCTTTTTATTGTCACAAGTAGGCTGACATTAACACTGCAACGACGTTGCTGTGAAAAGCCCCGAGTCGCCGGCATCTGTTCGGGTACACAGAGGGACAATTCTGAATATCCAATTTCCCTAACAAGCACATCTTTTGAGACTTGTGGGAGGAAACTAGAGCGCCCTGACGAAACCCGCGCAGACATGGGGAGAATGTGTAGATTTATGAGGAAAAACAAATTTGAATGATTTTTACGATTCACAGTGATCACAGACATCTCACTGGGTTGCTGACAGAATCTGTGGGTTCTGTTTTGGTTATATCAGCCATTTAGAACTTAGAACATAGAATATTATAGCACACACTACCTGCCTTTTGGCCCGCGATGTTGTACCGACCATTTATCCTAATCTAAGATCAACCTAACCTACACCCCTTCAAATTACTGCTGTCCATGGGCTGTCCAAGAGTCGCTTAAATAGGGCAGCACGGTGGCGCAACGGATTAGCACTGCGGCCTCACGGCGCCGAGGTTCCAGGATCGATCCCGGCTCTGGGTCACTGTCTGTGTGGAGTTTGTACATTCTCCCCGTGTTTGCATGGGTTTCGCCCCCATGACTCAAAAATGTGCAAGCTAGTTGGAGGGGCCACGCTAAATTTCCCCTTAATTGGAAAAAATTAATTGGGTACTTTAAATTTTTTTTTTTTAAAATAGTCGCTTAAATGTCCTTAATGATTCTGACTCCACCATCTCTGCTGGCAGTGCATTTCACACACCCACCACTCTCTGTAAAGAGCCTACCTCTGACATCTCCCGTATACCTTCCTCCAATCACCTTAAAATTATGTCCCCTCGTGACAGCCATTTCCGCCCTGGGGAAAGATCTCTGGCTATCCACTCTATCCATGCCTCTCATCACCTTGTAACGGTGACTGTTCGTGGGGAATTTGACATTCTCCAGTGTCTGCGTGGGTCCCACCCCCACAACCCAAAGATGTGCAAGGTAGGTGGGTTGGTCAGGCTGAATTGCCCCTTCATTGTGAAAAACATTTGGTAGTTCATAGGCTGTTAATCTTGTTTATCTCACGTTAATTCTGGATGTTAAGAGTACTGGATGGATAATACCTTATTGGCAATTCTCATATAGTAGATTTTTCTTGTTTATGATTGTGCAATATTGTGGCTTTGTTCTCTTAATGAGTAACTAGTATTTTCAATTCACCATTTAAATAAAAATGTTACTGGTCTGTAACAGATCGTGACAATGTTCCATGAAAATCTAATTTGACCCAAACATGTACAAGCGCAATAAAGAAATTTGCATGTGCCAATGTTAATGGATACACAGAAATCCAAAACATAGGGAAATTTCAGAGAAAATCCAACAAATACTTTTAGAAGTGCTACCTAAATAAGGTTTGTTATTCCCTACTTTGAGGAATTTAAAAAAAATTTAATTCAACAAGTTTTCCATTTTGAGTTTGCTAACTTCCAATTTGCTGGGACCATTCCAGAATCTCAGGAGTGTTGTAAAATCATTGGCAGTGTTAGAACACTAGGATTAGGGCAGCGCAGTAACACAGTGGTTAGTACTGCTGCCTCACGGCGCCAAGGTTCCGGGTTCAATCCCACCTCAGGTGAATGTTTGTGTAGAGTTTGCACATTCTCCCCATGTCTGCGTGGGTCTCACCCTCACGATCCAAAGTTGTGCAAGGCAGATGGATTGGTCATGCTGAATTGCCCCTTAATTGTGAAAAAAATAATTGGGTACTCTAAATTTATTAACACGAGGATCAGGCCATCAGGTCCTCAGGACTTGTCAGAATTAAGTCCCTTTAGTTTCTCCAGTACTTTTTCTCTACATCCACAATAAGATAGGTGAGCTAGTGAAACAAATTGAAATAAGTAGTTTAGATCTAATTGTCATTACAGAAACATGGTTACTTGGTGATTAAGGTTGGAAATAGATATTCCAGGGTACACATCATTTTGAACAGACAGACAGAACGCAAAAGGAGGGGTTGCTTTGATAATAAAGGATGACACAAGGAGAAAGGATCTTGGTTCAGAGGACCATGAAATAGAATCAGCAATCGAGATTACAAATATCAAGATATGAATTATCTTAATATTCCTCACTTTTTAGCACCAAGGTTACAGTCTATTTCTGGTGTGCAACTTGCCTCTTCCACTGTAATTTCTCTCCGCTTCCAAGGGGCCACTTCAGCCACTTTATGATTGGATATGTCACGTTCGAACTTAGCATGGAAATCAATTGTATGAGATCAATTGGGAAACAGTGATCCTTTTACTAGGTGATTCCTAATTAACACTGCCTTGTTGCACAATACTAGATTTAAAATAGCTTTAGCCCTATTTGGTTCCAGGAAACTGTCACAAAACTATTCTACAAACTCATCTCCCAGGCTACCCATGACAATTTGATTGGTCCAGTCTAAGAATATCAAAGTCCCCCAGAACTATTACATGGCCTTTATTACACGCTTCAATAATTTATTGCTTAATGCCCTGTTCAACAGTAGAATTGCTGCTGGGGGCCTACAAACTACTCCCACCACCATTTTCTGATTCTTGCTATTCTTAATCACCATGCATATTGATTCTACTTCATGATCTTCTCAGCCAAGATCCTTTTCTCAGTAATGTCCTCGTGTCATCCTTTGCTATCAGGGCCATCCTTTTCCATTCGGCTTGGCTTTTCAAATATTGTGTACGCCAGAATATTATTTTCCAACCTTAGGCATCTCGTAATCATGTTTCTGTATTGGCTTTTAGATTCAAATCATTCAAGTTGATTTGTGCCACAAGCTCATCATCTTATTGTGGATGTTTTGTGCATTCAAATAAAGAGTCATTCATTTCATTTGTTTTACGATTATTCCCTGCATGGACCTTAATCACTGATAAACTCTTGTTCCTTAGAACATAGAGCATACAGTGCAGAAGGAGGCCATTCGGCCCATCGAGTCTGTACCGACCCATTTAAGCCCTCACTTCCACCCTATCCCCGTACCCAATAACCCCTCTTAATCTTTTTGGTCACTAAGGACAATTTATCATGGCCAATCCACCTACCCTCCATTTCTTTAGACTGTGGGAGGAAACCGGAGCACCCGGAGGAAACCCACGCAGACACGGGGAGAACGTGCAGACTCAGCACAGACAGTGACGCAGCGGGAAATCGAACCTGGGACCCTGGCGCTGTGAAGCCACAGTGCTAACCACTTGTGCTACGATACTGCCCCTTCTTGTCTCACTCTGCTAGTCTTTACCCATGTCTTAACACTACACCACTGCCGCAACCTTTCTTTTTGGATTTCTAAATCTCCCTTCACCCAAACCCCTTGCTGGTTAGTTTAAAGCCTTAGTCCACAGCCCTAGCTGTATGATTTACCAGGACAGTGGTCCCAGTCCAGTTTAAATGGAGCCCATTTCAATAGAACAACTCTCTTTCATGAGCTCAATGAACCAAAGCCTTTTTTTCCCCACTTAGGAGTGCGAGCTGCTGAATGCATGAGTCATGTGTTTCATTCTCTCATCTACTTGACCCTTTGCCAATTGGCACGTGGGTCAGACAACAATCCAGAGATAATTACTTGCCATTTTCCGTGTTTTAATTTTATCCTACCTGTGAAACTTGTTTCCTTCATGGACTATGACAACTGGATCCTCTTCCTTCTATGTCTCCACCCGCAAGGTGATGTCCTTAACCCCGTCACCAGGCACACAATACCTTTAGAGCTCCTGATTGCCGCCAGAGAGATTTGTATCTATCCACCTTATCTCCTTATCCACCTTATCCACCTGTCTCTTATCACTAAGGTATGCCTTTTCACTCCCCCACTTGAAAGGCATCCTGCGCCCTGGTGCCATGGGCAGTTTATTCATTAACCCTGCAGTCCTTCTCATCCACATGTGTCAAAGAACCTCATCCCTGTTGGGTAAGGACAACAACTCCCCTCCCTGATGCTTCGCAATGTCTGCAATTCAGACTCCAGCTCAGCAACTCAAGAGGTAGAAAATTAAAACGGTAATTTGAAGAAAAGCATGCAAAAATGGACAGATACTGGCAAATGGCAACGGTACAAATAACAGTGGCAGGTGATAAAACAGATAGCACGAGCCATAAAAGGAAATATGGAAAGAAATTTGCAAACATCAAAATCAATAAATTTAAAAAAATTACGGGAAAGGGGGTGCCCTAGAGCATTGTGGGTCCCTTGACAGTTGATAGCAGAGATACGGTCAATGGTGATCTGGAAATGCAAGAGATGAGGAATTACTTTGCATCAGTATTTACAGTAGCGAAAGCTGGAAGCATGCGATAAATCCCAAGGAAACTAGTATCAAATCAAGGTCTTGGCTTGGCCACAATTATCAAAATAACAGAAGCAAAGTGTCATGTGAGTGCCTTTAAGAAATGGATGTTTAACCAATGTACCTTTAAGAAATTCAGTGATGTCAGAGTGTGGGTGGAGCTGGGTTTTAGCTCAGCCATTTTGAAGTTTTTAGTTTCAGTTTGAGAGAGCTGCAAGAAGGAAAAGAGCTGGTCTGATGATGTCTGCAAATCCAAAAACTATAAATATATTGAATGTAACCTGTTGTGCTCCTATTTTTTAAGGGTTGAAGTGTTTTGGATGTTTAAAAGAAAAGTTTGCAGGATTGGGTAGTGTTGTATTATTATCGGGGTTATCTTTGAAGTAAGGGGTGTTAAGAGATCCAATGTTTATTTTAAAAGGTTAAGTTGAGTTCATGGAATAAACATTGTTTTGTTTTAAAAACCACGTATCCATAATTGTAATACCACACCTAGGGAATAAGCTGTGTGCTTCAAAAGCAATAATCCATTAAAGGGGGGGGGTTGATTGGACTCCATGATACATTTTAGAGTTCTGAAAACACCTCTCCCATAACAAAAATAAGAGTGATGCAGAGAATTGCACCATGGTGTGATAAACCCCAGGACCGTCTCAGAATTTTAAAGAAAGTTGAGATAACGGAGATACCCAAACTGCAATCTTACAATGCAAGTTAGAATGGAGAATTGCACATGTCACTCTACTTTTTACGGCTAGAGAGGAAATTATGGATCAGTTGGCTTAACATCTGTTACAGCGAAAGTTACTGAAGTCCATAAGATTGAGCATTTGCAACTGAATAAAAATATCAGCATGGATTTGCAACAGGTAGTTCAATGCCTGACGAACCTCACAATCTTTTGAAGTTACTAAAGCAATGGACAAAGGACTGTCTAGAGGCCATTGGCTAAAGTCAAAGGCCTTGAATTGAAGGCAAATTATTGACCTGTTTGAAAACTGGCAAGAAACAGTAGGGAAAATGAGCAGGTACAATTAGCAGGATGCGACTAGTGGTACTCTGTAAGGTTTTGTGTTGGGCTCTCAACAATTCAGTTTTTATGAATGACTTAAATATTTAGGAGAACAGTTAGTGAACAGAAGCTATTTCCCCTGGTTGGTGAGTCTAGACTTGGGAGCACTGTCCAAGATTTAGAAGCAGACCTTTCAGTTGTGACGTGCGTTAACACTTTCATACAAATTATAATAAAAGTCCAAAACACTCCTCTGCAAACAGCTATTAGATTGATATAATCGGAGATTGGCTAGATTTTTATACAAAGGCATCAAGAGATATGGGGTAAAGTGAATTATATGTGGTTAAGTCATAGACCAACAATGGTCTCATTAAATGACAGAACAAACTTGAGGGGCTGAATGGCCTATCCCTGCTCCCACAAGTTTATTTTGCTGCAACCGAGTACCCAAGAATAGAACCAGGTGAAAGCAGTCCCACTCAGCCGGACAATGGAGGAGGCGTTACAGCTGTTTGTAGCAATCAACCATGCACCAGTTAAGAGGTTAAAGAGGAAAGTGCATCATGGTAACAGTCACAGATTATGTTGACTCCAACTCTGATTCGGGGCTACTTCAGTGATTTGCAGAGACAGTACCTGATTTGAGTGGTTGAAACATGAATGTGAGAAAAATGGGCACAGATGTGGAAGACAACAAGCTTTCGACACGCTAGATCTTCTGAACTGGATGTTGCTGTACATAGAAAACTCATGCCACAACGCATTAATAGAATCTTGCCGATGTACACCCAACAGCTTTTGATTCATAAATATAAAATATCAGTAACTGGCCACAAGTTTGTAACCCCACCATACTGACAGCTGAGTGGTACAATGAACTGGAAGCAGGTTACCTACTCTTGGTGTACTATAATAATAATAATCTTTATTATTGTCTCAAGTAGGCTTACATTAACACTGCAATAACGTTACTGTGAAATGCTCCTAGTGGCCACATTCCAGCGCCTGTTCAGTTACACTGAGGGAGAATTCAGAATGTCCAATTCACTTAACAAGCACGTCTTTTAGGACTTGTGGGAGGAAACCGGAGCACAAGGAGGAAACCCACGCAGGCACGGGGAGAACATGCAGACTCCGCACAGACAGTGGCCCAAGCCAATAATCGAAACTAGGATCCTGGCGCTGTGAAGCAACAGTGCTAACCACTGTGCTGCCCTGCAACTCTGTACAACACTGGAAAGAATAAATTATTTCAATGCAGACAGCTATTTCAATAGAACATTTTTCAAAATTGAAATCCCCTGGACATGATGAATCTATAAAAGTTTCCTTTTATCACCGAACCTTTGTTCTAATCCAAAGTACAAAACGTCTCTATCGAACAAAATACTTAGCAATTTTAAATAACTGCAATTTATAGATCACCTTACCCTATGCACTTGACAGGATGAATGAGCTGAACAATTATTGAATCAGTATTTTGGTGGCTTGATTGTCGGGGGAATACCAGACACAGTAAACTAGGAGAACACTCTGCTCTTCTGCCACTACAGTGGGATTTTCATCATGCACTTGATTTGATCCATGGAACATGCACACTGGTTTAATCAAAAGAAAGCACTTTGCAAAATGCAAAGATGTGTTGGACGGGCTGTGTCCAGGCCATGCAAGAAATCCCTCCAGTTGCTTGAGTTCAGGGTTAAGATAATCATAATAATCTTCTTATTGTCACAAGTAGGCTTACATCAACACTGCAATGACGTTACTGTGAAAATCCCCTAGTCGCCACATTCCGGCGCCTGTTTGGGTACACCGAGGGAGAATTCAGAATTCTCAGCAGGTACGGGAATTGAACCTGCACTGCTGGCCTTGATCTGCATCACAAACCAGCTGTCTAGCCCACTGAGCTAAACCAGATGAGGTGCTGGTGGAATTACTGCATGGCATGCAGCGGCTAAGAATTTTCTGAAGTATCCATTACAGGAGGTGGTCACTCTAGCTAGAGAGCACGCAATACAAAATGTATGGGCATCCGGCATAGTCAGTGCAGGAATTTCCCAAGAGAATGGCTGTCTCAAATTAGTTTTGATGTGGAGATGCCGGCGTTGGACTGGGGTGAGCACAGTAAGAAGTCTTACAACACCAGGTTAAAGTCCAACAGGTTTGTTTCAAACACGAGCTTTCGGAGCACGGCTCCTTCTTCAGGTGAATTAGTTTGGCAAGTATCCGTAACGGCTACTCTATTCCAAGATGCATGAAGAAAGCAAAATGAATGAATGCAACATGTACATGGGATTCAAGTACAAGTTGGACTGTCAAGAAAAGTTTAAGTGATTTTTTAAACCATATTGGAGAAAATTTAATGTTCTACAAATAGAAAATTAGTTTTTCCAGGGTTTCCATAGAAACTTAGTGCACCGTTAAAAACCCATTTACACCTCATTCAACAAGGTGCAGCTTTTTCTTGGATTGTTCTGAGAATAATTGCCTAAATAGCCTCAGTTGCATTCTCACCTGAGTTGCAAAGCTGACACTCGGTGCAGTACTAAGTGCTGCAGTTAGAGATGCCATCTTTCAGATGAGATGTTAAACTGATGCCTCACATGCCTATTCTGATGAATGTACAAGATTCCATATCACTTTTTCCCCCAAGAGCAGCAGGAAAGTCATCCCCTGTGTCCTGGCCAATATCATCCCTCAATCAACATCACATGAACAGATTTCCTGCTCAATGATGTCACATTGTTTGAGAGTTTGCTGTGCACAAAATTGACTGGCTTGTTTCAAAATTACAACATTGAGCATCCTTCAAAAGCACTTAATTCATTGTAAAGCACTTTGATATGTCCAATGGTCATGTAAAGCATCAAGTAAATGCAAGTCCTTCTTCTTTTCCCCAGAAAGGACAAGTTTACATCAGTTCAGTGTTTCTATTGATTACAATCGGGTGACTTCAACAGCTCTGTGAGAAAGCGTTGAATCACTGACAGCTACTTCTGGATTTTTGCATTTATACGGAAAAGTGAGACTCTAGAAATTGTTATCCTTTTCAGAAGAGTAATGGCAGAGAATGATGACAGTTTCTTCATTATCACTACCCCAAAACGTTGGCCATTACAAAAGTAGCAAGCATGCAACTGCCAAAATATAATCTTAAAACCATAACAAGTCAGACAAAATAATACCATGAACTGTTCAGTTTGTTCGGCACAAAAGGATCAGCAAACTTATTTTTGGCTCAATGCTTTTAAGTAATTTCTTCCCTATCAACTTGGCAGGCCCAATATATATTATATATAACACAGACATATAACCGTAACTTACTCAAGTGAAGTTCCTTTTAAGCAAACACTATAATTTAAACCTAATTGTTTCATCCCTTTGTAGATGTGGTGACATGTATTCGAAAAGGATAGGAGCATCGAACAATGTAATTATAACTTAGCAAATGGCATGTTATTATGTTGTTATACAGCTGTGGAATGTTTTACCTTAACAGCATTAAAAGCTTCTTTTAAAATGTTGCGTGAATATGTTAACTGCTACCTGCAACTTTGGGCAGTTGTTTAGGCCTAAATAGCTGTGCACCAGATCTTCTGCACACATGCAACACAAAATTTATTTTTAATTTGTTCTCAGGATACAGGTGTCACCAGCAGGAACAGCATTTATTGCTCATTCCAAGTTGTCCTCGAGTAAGTGGTAGTGAGCCGTCTACTTGAACCACTGAGTCCAAGTGATGGAAGTACTATTGCAGTACCATGAAGGAACAGTGATAACCTCCAAGTCAAGACAGCTTGCAACTTGGAGGAGAAAATGGAGCAGGTAATGTTCCTTTGCACCAGCTTCTCTCATCAATTTAGGTTACGGAGATCTCAGGTTCGGGAGATTGTATTGTTGAAGCTTTGGAGATTTGCTACATCATGCAGATAACAAAGACTGCAGCCACATGATCTGTAGCAAATACTTTTAGTCCTCTTCATATGGGTGAATAATTAGACTTTAAGTGGGTTGAAACATTAGAAAGTATCAAATCTATGGACCAATTTATCTGTATCAAATCATCAAAGTAACCCAAGCGCTTTACTGCATCATTCAATGCGGTAAAGCGTATGGAACACAGGATGAAGTCCATACCCAACAACAGAACGGCACCTTGCTGGATTGTGTACATATGAAGTGAAGCCAAGTCCTTGAGCAGTGCTTCACAAAATATTATCTAATGTGACCCCATTTTAACTCACCACCACCAATTTTGGACAGACAACAAATGCTGGCTTTGCCAGCAGCAATGTCTGTGAACGACTATTTAAGAAACTCTTGAAAACTAACATGACCCTGATACAACAAAAACAAAACAGCAAAGTTTAGCAACATTCAGCATATAATTAAACTTCATGTTGATATATAATACATAATTTAATTATGAAACTCTGTAAATGTGTTTTTTTATGTACTCATGTAGTTTTCAGCGGAGCTCTCCATGTTTCCTGGCAACAGAAGACTCTGTGAAGCCCTCACATACCTCACCCACACAATCACACAGCAGCTCCTTTCTTCAGCTCTCCTCCTCTCACTCAGTAGCCCCTCTTCCAAAACTAACTTACCTCACACTACTCACTCAGCTTCCCTTTCCCTAATCCCTTCTTTCACCCAAAATCCCTCTCCCTACCCATCCCACACCAATCTCAGCCAAGACTAAGGCTCTACTTCCCTCCCGTCCCCTGCCCTGTTGAACCCATTAAGAGCTGGGTTTTGCTGTTCCAGCACCCCACCCCCCCAAAAAAACCAGAGTCACAGATGTTTACAACATGGAAACAGGCCCTTAGACCCAGCTTGTCCATGCCACCCAGTTTCTATCACTAAACTAGTCCCACTTGATGGTGGCAGCCAAGAGGAGGCAGAGGTGGGAAAATAAATTAAAAGAGCAGAACACCATCAGCCAAATAGCATAAATCTATCATCCTTGGTCAATGCTAAAGGTGGTGGGGTGGGTTGCTGGTCAAATTTGCCCATATGTGCGAACTCCAGTTTAGTGCTGCAAAGCAATGGACCAATTGAGTTGCTAACGTCTCATTTCAGTCAGACGGTTGTGGGTTCAAATCCAAGACTTGAGCACAAAAATCAAATTTGCCACTCCAGTGCAGTGCTGAACAAGTGCTACCTGCGAGGATGTGCCATCTTGCGGATGAAACATCAAACAAAGACCCTGTTTACCCTATCGGTGGGCATAAAGATCTGGTGGCACTATTATGAAGAAGACTGGGATGTAATCTCCTGTGATCTGACCAATGCATCAATCAACATGATAACACCGCCTTATGTTGTCATAGGGGATAGGGGATCTGTATCTGTAAAGACTTAATTACCTGCAAATGCTCACATTCAAAGCATTGTCTTGAATTTTTGACTGTGTCTATATATATGTTTCTGGAACCTACCTCTTCATTCACCCGAGGAAGGAGCAGTGCTCCGAAAGCTAGTGATTTAAAACAAACCTGTTGGACTTTAACCTGGTGTTGTAAGACTTCTTACTGTGCTCACCCCAGTCCAACGCCGGCATCTCCATATCACCTCAATATTGACAGTCGGGGATTTACTAATGCCATTGAATTCTGAGAATTGTTGAGGCAGGTTTGGCCATGCATGGACCAAGACTGCAAAGGGATCGAATCAGAAGGGTTATGCATCCTTTTTATAAAAAAGCAATACAGGATTGCATCATTGGGTTAACAGCTGTAGATAAAAAGACATTAATTTATACAGCGCCTCAGGGCATCCCAAAGCACTTTACAGCCAAAGAAGCACTATTTGATGTCACTGATGCAATGTGGAAAACACAGCAGCTGATTTGCACACTCACAGCAAGCTCCCACAAATAGCAATGTGATAATGACAACATAAGCCGGTGTTATCATGTTGATTGATGCATTGGTTAGGTCACAGGAGATTATATCCCAGTCTTCTTCATAATAGTGCCACCAGATCTTTATGTCCAACTGATAGGGCAAACAGGGCCTTTGTTTGATGTTTCATCCGCAAGATGGCACATCCTCACAGGTAGCACTGGTTCAGCACTGCACTGGAGTGGCAAATTTAATTTTTGTGCTCAAGTCTTGGATTTGAACCCAAAACTGCCTGACTGAGGTGAGAGTGTTAGCAACTCCACCGGTCCATTGCTTTGCAGCGCTAAACTGGAGTTTGCACACATGCACGGAGATAGAGTAAAGGCCTGGAATTTAGCAGCGCAAGATGGTGGTCCTGTGCTTTCATAGAAACTCGACAGTGCAGTAGGAGGTGGCCATTTGGCCCATTGAGTCTATACCGACCCTGTAAAATAGCACCATACCCAGGCCCCCTCGCCCTTCAACCCCACCTAACCTGCACATCCCTGGACACTAAGGCGCAATTTTGCATGTCCAATCCACCTAACCTGCACATCTTTAGACTGTAGGAGAAAACCGGAGCATCCGGAGGAAACTCACGCAGACACAGGGAGAACATGCAAACTCCACACAGTCACCCAAGGCCGGAATTGAACCCAGGTCCCTGGCACTGTGAGGCAGCACTGTGCCTATTTGAAAAAAATATTTGAGGTTTATCAGCATTGGACTGAAGGGTGCTCAAGGTTGAAAACACTAAGATGGGGGACCTGATTAGACATCATGGAGTTGGGGAACTCGGTCTGGTAGTACAAATGTTTCTCTGGTTTGATAGTATGGTGGAGTTGAAGTCTCTCTGCGAATGTTTGGGTTTTGGCACCACATTGGGGAGGACCTAGGTGATTGGCAAAGTTCAGGGCTGAATGCGGAATCTGGCAACACTGGTTGGGGTTAAGGGATTGAGATGGTTGAGAATTAAGAGCAGTGTTTACAGGGCTTTTCCCCAGGAATACAGATTTATGCTTGGTCCTAGTAAATCCATTTATGCTTTCAGACACAAGTAAACAAGCAAAACTTTTTTAATAAATACATTTTACCAATATGCACGATTATTACGACATTTATCATTTTCCATGTCAAAGATTAACTCATAAAGAGTGAAGTTTATATTTTTTGTTGGCAGGTCAGTGAATAATGGGTGTTGACCTCAAGTGGAAGAATCTGCAAAAATAATTATTTCCTTTGACAACAGAATCTGATATAGAGATTGTGTGAGAGAATTTCAGAAAGAAAAACAGAACAGCTGTCCCAGTCAGTGTAGCCACCGAAGTTGGCCACTGCCCGACACAAAATGGAGAATTTAAATGCATGCAGGGAAAACAGGACAATGTAAGGAAAACAGGCAGGCTGCAGAATCTCCCGGTGTATTCTGTCTGCAAAGAAACCAGACAGCACTGAAACTAACAGTTGCGCATATTAATTGAGCGATTCCCGGTGATTCCCGGGCACAATGGATACAATCGAGAATAACAAAGGTCAAGCCAGACTCTTCGGCGCCAGGAGTCCCGGACAATAAGTTACAAACAGCCCCAAGAACCGCCCAGCGATCGGGAAACAGCCCCAGTATTGGGGAATTCAAACCAATCAATTGGTATGAGGTCCAATCGATTGCAAGCAGGTAAAGGGACCGCCCAGATGGGCGCGAAGCCCCTGTGACCTATAAAGGACAGATCCCAAGTCCAGTTCGCTCTCTGTCTTAGCTGGCCCTCCCAGCAGAACACCTTTGCAACAGCTGTCTAAGAACTTGAACGTGAGGAGAGGCCTAGCCAACAGCTACACCAACAAGTAAGTGTCCAACCAACGCTCGCTACGAGAGTAGACACTCCTGACCCCTTAGCCCGTACCAACTGGGAAGCCTGCAGTCTCAGGACAGAACAAGAGGCCATTGTTCCCTGATCCAGTGTGTTCCCTTATCGAAGATAAGTATTGACTTATAGTGGTAGGAATAGTTTAGTCCATTAGTATTAGTTGCATGAGTATCGATTTACTGTGTAATAATAAATGCGTTTGATTGAACCTTACTAACTGGTGTATTGAGTCATTGATTTGAACTTGAACCTCTTGGCGGTATCATAAGGATACCTGGCGACTCTAGAGCTAAGGAATAAAACAGAGCCAATTGAGTGTAAAGCACACTCACCAGAACGAGCAACATCAGTTTGTTTGCTCATCTGCCTCTTCTCAGCTCAGCTTCACTCCATAAAATTTGAAATCAAAATGTTCCTTACATTCATCTGTCCATGCAAGTCAGAAAAATAGACAAATAACTATACATTGATCAAAGACAATTCAACATTTTTACTGGGAAACACCAATAAACTTTCTGCAGCTGGCAATTATATTTATACATCACCTTTTGGCAGGAGCATTATAAAATAGGAGCTATCAGATCAGATGACCAAAAGCTTGGTCAAAGGGGTAGGTTTTAAGAAGTACCTTAAAGGGGGGGGGAAGCAAAGTGGAGGCGCAAAGAGATGCAGGAAGATAATTCTAGAGCTTGGGACCAAGACAACAGAAGGTGCAGCCACCATTTGCAGAGTCACCAATAAATGGGAATGCACAAGAGGCCACAATTAGAAGAGCATTCTTCTCAGAAGGTTGTACAGTTGAATTAGAGATAGGAAGGGGGAAGGACACTGAGCTGCTGTAGAGGGATTTGAAAAAAGGAACAACATTTCTTAATCAAGATGTTGCTCGACTTGGAAGCCAGCAGAGCTCAGCAAACACAGGGTATTTGGAAAATGGGACTTGTTGCAAGCTAAGAAATGGGTAAAAATTTGGTTGACCTCAAATTTAGAGGATTGACTGTGGGAGACCAACCAGAAGTTCATTTAAATAGTTGAGTTCAAGGATAATGGGACAAGAAGACAGTGACAATATCTCTGAACTAGTAATTCAGGGACCAAGGCTGAGGGCAGCATGTGGCACAGTGGCTAGCACTGGAACTATGGCGCTGAGGACTCAGGTTCGAATCCCGGCCTTGGGTCACTGTCCGTGTGGAGTTTGCACTTTCTCCCCATGTCTGCGTGGGTTTCACCCCCACAACCCAAAGATGTGCAGGTTAGATGGATTGGCCACACTAAATTGCCCCTTAATTGGGAAAGAAAATAATTGGGTACTCTAAATTTATTTATTTTTTTAAATTCAGGGACCCAGGCTAATACCCAAGGACATAGCTAGAGTCACAGACAGACTCTCGGCGGTTGTGGCAAGGACTAAACAACATAACGGGCTACAAAGTGATGCCGAGCAGTATCTCTGGCCCCTCCCCGATGAACTCAATGCATTCTACGCTCGGTTCGAGCAGGTAACCAACAATCCGCTGCCGAGTGCCCCAGCAGCCCATAATTCACCCATACCCACCATCACAGCTTCCGAAGTCAGATTGGCCTTTCTGAAAGTGAACCCGCGGAAGGCGACAGGCCCGGACGGGATCCCTGGTCCAGCACTCAGAGCCTGCGCAGACCAGCTGGTAGTGGTATTCACAGAC
The DNA here is from genome assembly GCF_902713615.1 of Scyliorhinus canicula. Lineage (NCBI taxonomy): Eukaryota > Metazoa > Chordata > Chondrichthyes > Carcharhiniformes > Scyliorhinidae > Scyliorhinus > Scyliorhinus canicula. The sequence continues at coordinate 47,147,669 of NC_052164.1, read as the reverse complement.
ATCTTTAACCTGTCCCTACTCAACTCAGAGGTCCCCACCTGCTTCAAAAAGACCATCACCATACCGGTACCAAAGAAGATCCAAGCAACGTGCCTCAATGACTACCGCCCTGTGGCCCTGACCTCAGTCATAATGAAGTGCTTCGAGAGGTTGATCATGAAGCGCATCACCTCCATACTCCCAGAACGCCTTGATCCACTTCAATTTGCATACCGCTGCAACCGGTCCACATCAGACGCCATTTCCCTTGCCCTACACTCATGAGCATCTCGAAAACAAGGACTCCTACATCAGACGCTTAATTATTGACTACAGCTCCGCCTTCAACACCATAATCCCAGCCAAACTCATATCAAAGCTCCAAAACCTAGGACTTGGCTCTCCACTCTGCAACTGGATCCACGATTTTCTGACCAACAGACCACAATCAGTAAGAATGAACACCAACACCTCCTCCACAATAGTCCTCAATACCGGGGCCCTGCAAGGCTAGTACTTAGCCCCCTAGTCTACTCCCTGTACACACACGACTGTGTGGCAAAACTTGGTTCCAACTCCATCTACAAGTTTGCTGACGATACGACCATAGTGGGCTGGATCTCGAATAACGGCGAGTCAGAATACAGGAGGGAGATAGAGAACCTAGTGGAGTGGTGTAACGACAACAATCTCTCCCTCAGTGCCGGCAAAACTAAAGAGCTGGTCATTGACTTCAGGAAGCAAAGACACATTGATAGGATGCAGAGCTGGGCCGAAAAATGGCAGGTGGAGTTTAACCCTGATAAGTGGGAGGTGATTCATTTTGGTAGAAAAAATCTGAATGCGGATTACAGGGTCAACGGCAGGGTTCTGAGGAATGTGGAGGAACAGAGAGATCTTGGGGTTCATGTCCACAGATCTCTGAAGGTTGCTACTCAAGTGGATAGAGCCGTGAAGAAGGCTTATAGTGTGTTAGCGTTTATTAACAGAGGGCTTGAGTTTAAGAGCCGCGGGGTTATGCTGCAACTATACATGACCCTGGTGGACCACATTTGGAATATTGTGTGCAGTTCTGGTCACCTCATTATAGGAAGGATGTGGAAGCATTGGAAAGGGTGCAAAGGAGATTCACCAGGATGCTGCCTGGTTTGCAGGATAGGTCTTGTGAGGAAAGGTTGAGGGAGCTAGGGCTTTTCTCTTTGGAGCGGAGGAGGATGAGAGGCGGCTTAATAGAGGTATACAAGATGATGAGGGGGATAGATAGAGTGGACGTTCAGAGACATGGAGCACACCAGAATGACAGGGAGTGGGATAGCTTGATCTTGGTTTCGGACAATGCTCGGCACAACATCGAGGGCCGATGGGCCTGTTCTGTGCTGTTCTATGTTCTAGAAGGCCCAATGCAAGGGTTCTGTGGGAATTGTCTGGGAGGTTTAAACCTCCATGGGCTGAATAGTGAACCAACATTGCTGACATTTGGATATTGGGAATTCTTCCAGTGTACCTAATCTATCCAAAAAAGTAAGAAGTCTTACAACAGCAGGTTAAAGTCCAACAGGTTTGTTTCAAATCACTAGCTTTCGGAGCACTGCTCCTTCCTCAGGTGAATGAAGAGGTAGATTCCAGAAACATACATATAGACAAAGTCAAAGATGCAAGACAATGCTTTGAATGCGAGCATTTGCAGGTAATTAAGCCTTTACAGATCAAGAGAGAGGGGTAATCCCAGGTTAAAGAGGTGTGAATTGTCTCAAACCAGCATAGTTGGTAGAATTTTGCAAGCCCAGCCCAGATGGTGGGGGATGAATGAAATGCAACATGAATCCAAGGTCCCGGTTGAGGCCGTACTCATGTGTGCGGAACTTGGCTGTAAGTTTCTGTTCGGCGATTCTGTGTTGTCGCGCGTCCTGAAGGCCGCCTTGGAGAACGCTTACCAGGAGATCAAAGGCTGAATGCCCTTGACTGCTGAAGTGTTCCCCAACTGGAAGGGAACATTCCTGCCTGCCGATTGTCGAGCAATATCCGTTCATCTGTTGTCGCAGTGTCTGCATGGTCTCGCCAATGTATCACACTTTGGGACATCCTTTCCTGCAGCGTATGAGGCAGACAACGTTGGAAGAGTCGCACGAGTATGTCCCGCGTACTTGGTGGGTGGTGTTCTCATGTGTAATGGTGGTACCCATGTCGATGATCTGGCACATCTTGCAGACATTGCCATGGCAGGGTTGTGTGGTGTTGTGGTCACTGTTCTGAAGGCTGGGTAGTTTGCTGCAAACAATGGTTTGTTTGGGGCAGCACGGTGGCGCAGTGGGTTAGCCCTGCTGCCTCACGGTGCCTAGGTCCCAGGTTCGATCCCGGCCCTGGGTCACAGTCTGTGTGGAGTTTGCACATTCTTCCTGTGTCTGCATGGGTTTCGCCCCCACAACCCAAAGATGTGCAGGGTAGGTGGATTGGCTACGCTAAATTGCCCCTTAATTGGAAAAAATGAATTGGGTACTCTAAATTTAAAGAAAAATAAAAAAATAGAAATTTTTTTTAAAACATTTTAAAAACAATGGTTTGTTTGAGGTTGCATGTTTGTTTGAAGGCAAGTAGTGGGGTTGTGGGATGACCTGGGCAAGATGTTCGTCTTTATCGATGAAGTGTTGAAGGCTGCGAAGAAGAGTGGCCTCACGGTGGCATGGTGGTTAGCATCAATGCTTCACAGCTCCAGGGTCCCAGGTTCGATTCCCGGCTGGGTCACTGTCTGTGTGGAGTCTGCACGTCCTCCCCGTGTGTGCGTGGGTTTCCTCCGGGTGCTCCGGTTTCCTCCCACAGTCTAAAGATGTGCGGGTTAGGTGGATTGGCCATGATAAATTGCCCGTAGTGTAAGGTTAATGGGGGGTTGTTGGGTTACGGGTATAGGGGTTACGTGGGTTTAAGTAGGGTGATCATTGCTCGGCACAACATTGAGGGCCGAAGGGCCTGTTCTGTGCTGTACTGTTCTATGTTCTATGTTCTATGTTGTAGTTTTTCCGCTCCGTGGAAATACTGGCCGACGAAGGGTACTCTGTCGGTTGTGTCCCGTGTTTGTCTTCTGAGGAGGTCGGTGCAGTTTTTTTGCTGTGGCGCATTGGAACTGGCAATCGATGAGCTGAGGGGCATAACCCATTTGTATGAGAGCATCTTTCAGCTTCTGTAGATGTCTGTTACGCTCCTCCTCATCTGAGCAGATCCCGTGTATACGGCGGGCTTGTCCATAGGGGATGGCTTATTTTTATGTGTTTAGGGTGGAAGCTGGAGAAGTGGAGCATCGTGAGGTTATCCGTGGGCTTGCGGTAAATTGAAGTGCTGAGGTGACCGTCCTTGATGGAGATGAGTGTGTCCAAGTATGCAACCGATTTTGGAGAGTAGTCCATGGTGAGTCTGATGGAACTTATTGATGTCATTGTGTAGTCGTTTCAGTGATTCTTCGCCGTGGGTCCAAAGGATAAAAATGTCATTGATGTATCTGGTGTGCAATGTCGGTTGAAGGTCCTGTGCGGTGAGGAGGTCTTGTTCAAACTTGTGCATGAAGATGTTGGCATACCGAGGTGTAAATTTGGTACCCATGGCTGTTCCGTGTGTCTGGATGAAGTACTTGTTGTCGAAGGTGAAGATGTTGTGATCCAGAACGAAGCGAATGAGTTGCAGAATTGCGTCTGGAGATTGGCAGTTTTCGGTGTTGACTACTGAGGCTGTTCCAGCATTGCCGTCGTCATGGGGGATGCTGGTGTAGAGTGCCGAGACATCCATTGTGACGAGGAATGTTCCTGGTTCAACTGGTCCATGGGTGCTGAGTTTCTGAGAGAAGTCCATCGTGTCGCAACAGATGCTGGGCGTTCCTTGTACGATGGGTTTCAAGATGCCCTCGATGTAGCCGATGTATCCAAAAAAGGAACAACAACATGATATCCAGATTTCAACTCAAATTGTATTGCAGCAGAGACCACTGAACCTACTGAAACCATTAATTTTTGACATGCATTAATATTATATTTCCCACCGTTTGCTGTAATCATTCATATTACTGGAGTTCATATTATTCATGTGTTAATTCATATTACTGGGTTATTCATATAACCACTGGGGTTGGTTTAGCACAGTGGGCTAAACAGCTGGCTTGTAATACAGAACAAGGCCAGCAGCACGGGTTCAATTCCCGTACCGGCCTCCCCGAACAGGCGCCGGAATGTGGCGACTAGGGGCTTTGCACAGTAACTTCACTGAAGCCTACTTGGGACAATAAGCAATTATTATTATTCCTTTTCAAATACGTATCCATTTGAAGTAGTGTCATAGTTTCTTCCTCAACAGCCACTTGTTGTAAAACAGTCCATGCTCTAATAACCCTCAAAAAAACTCTTCGAACTTCCAGGAATAATCCTTGGCCATCACCCACATGTTAGAAATTTGACAACGCTTTCACTATTTACTCTACCAAACAGGTTTTCTTAGAAGAACTATTTGATACACCTATCAATTAATAATATGCCCATTTTTCACAACTACAACCTACTGTTCTCGAATTTGAAAAGAATCCTTGATTGCCCCAATTTGGCATAATTGGCATTATCCAATATAACTTGTCCTGCCCTTAAATCCAAATTAAACGGAGTCGAAAACAAAAACGTCCCTTTGTGGTGTCTCAGTACCTTCATTCTGTAAATCCCAAATTATCCATTCATGCTTACTCTTGTTTTTGGTCTTTCAGCCATCTCTCTATCCAATCAACAAATTCTCATTAACAGCATGCTTCTTATTTTCCACAGAACATCTCGTGTAGCATGAATATTAGGCCAGTATTTTCAGTGAGTGACTCGCGTCTAGATGTGCACTCAGGTGCCTCAGGATTTATATCATGTACAGACCATTTTCCATGGGAGGAATATTGGGCGGGTTTCTCCCATTCGGCGGCAGTGTCGGAAATGACACGCCGTTGGAAACACTTTTGTGTTTCACGACGGCGTGAACGGGCTGCTGGGAGTACCGATTCTGGCCCCTGTAGGGGGCCAGCACAGTACTGCAGCTGTTCACGCCGCTCCAGCATCCCATCCCAGCGCAAACTGTGCGCCACGGGATCTGCACATGTGCGGTGGCGCCGGTGTGAACGAGGTCATGCGCTGTGGCGCCGGCACCAACACGTACCTGCAGGGTTGCCTCCCTCAACACGCCAGCCCCGGCGCAACATGGCGCGGGAATTCAGGGGCGGGCGCGTAAGAAAGTAGGCCTGTTGAGAGAGAGGCCAACCCGCCGATCGGTGGGCCCGGATCGCGGGCCAGGCCCCATCGGAGGCTCCCACCCCACACATGCCACCCCCGACCCGGTGCGCAGAGTTTCCGCTGGCTGCAACCAGCTGTGGATGGCGCCGGCGGGACTCAGCCTTTTTAGAGCGGCTGCTCGGAGAATTGGCGGCCCTCAACTGGCGCCACGCCAAACGCGCTGGCGTCTGGGCGACGTGGCCCGGTTGGGGGGATTCTCCGGCCCGGCCCCGGGCTGAGAGAAACCCGCCCATTGTGCGTGAATAACTGCTGTATGAATAGCTGGAGGGCTGCATTCATTTTCTACCAATTCATGGTGAGCCTGTAAGCCAGTGGGTATATATCCTGTGTTTAATAGAAGCAGTAAGGCTTAGCTGATTTAACTATACACTATAAAAAAAAGCTAGTGTCTGAAAAGAACCACTGTTCAGGCAGAATTGGCACTACTACCTTGGATGAAGTCACATTCTTTTTACTTGCCAGCTCCCATTTGTTGAAAGTTGTGTACCACACTCATGACAGCCAGGGCCTTTCTTGGCTTTGATGATATTCGGTATCAACTCCTCTTAACAGCAATGCTTTAAGTGGTCAGATGCATTCAGTCAACACCTTAACTTGGATACTCTCTTGGATAAAATATATCAAATAGATTTTATATGCTTTATTCCAAGGTAACTCAGTGCCATCACACCTTCTTTGTGGAGTCTGGTGACCCATTGGAACAGCAGTGCCATTCCTAAGTGGTAGGCTTTTAAGGTATCATGTGCCATCTGTGCTAAGGAATGGACATTTTGCAGTATTTTAAACATAAACCCCAGCTATTCACAATCTACAGCGATGATTTGGGTGTGGGGGGCAAAATTTGCCGATGACACCAAATTATGTGGGAATGTATTGTGAGGAAGATGCAAAGAGGCTTCAAGACGATTTAAGTGGAGCGAGTGGGCAAGAACATGATAGATTAAATACAACGTGGAAAAATGTGAAGTTATCCACTTTGGTATGAAAAACAGAACCAGAGCATTTTCTAAATGTTGAAAGATTGGGAAGTGTTGATGGTTCAAAGGTCATTGATCTTAAGTTTTTTTTTAAATATGGAAAATTTGCGTATCATCCTTGTGAAGGGGCCATGCTGATCATCTCTGTATCATTCCAATTTTAGTATATGTGCTGCCGAAGGGAGCATGCCTTGTTCATAAGTAACTTGAAAGTTAACATGTAACAAGCAAATTAGTAAGTCAAATCGTACGATCAGAAAGGATTTAACAGCTGGAGTTTGATTATTGCAGGATCAAGCCAATCCCAGTGAAATATTAATTCACCTAGAGGGTAGCAATAACAAATTCCACCAATAGCAACCACTCCTTCAATAAAATGAGCCGCAAAGATATTTGACAAAACGATCATTCAACAGAACTCTTCGTGACTCAAATTATTAAACTGTATTAAAGCTTTACATATTTTTCAGACAACCTGAACATCATGGATCAGTATATTTGGAGAGCTATTTTTTCCAAAGGTTGCCATGTCATTCAACATCATATTTAACTTTTTCCATTTCCTTAAATAACTCTTCCTTCAAACAGTAGAGATTAATGTATATTCCACTAAACCAGGATAACACACCAAATGCTAGAATAACATCTGCAAACATACATCTCTATTTCTTGCAATGAGATGTTGACAGTGATATTTTTATTAAAATGAAATTTTTCTGTTATTTACCACAGTTTTGCTGCAGCCACATGGTCACAAATACACACTGCTTTAAAACAGCAAATTTACTGAGGCAAGACATCAAAAGTAACTCAACGAAAATATATATCTTAGTGAAACCGATGCAGGCCTCACTGATGTACCTGCAACAATGTTTATCTACCACCTTACAAACGTGCAAATATCTTTGCTTTTCACTCCCCACAAACCCGGATATATGCATTGTATTTCCCAGGGTAAATTTACAGTGCTTGTTCAAGATTTAAGACCTTGTTGAATCTTCCACTCTCCATTATCCACCCCCACGTCCCTCCCGCACCGCACCGACCTCTGAACTTTTATTTTTCCCAAATAGAGATAGGAAAATGCTGCACACAGCCAGCAAGACTGGCAGCATCTGTGAAAAGAGATGCAGAATTATTTTTAAGATCTATATCATTTCTGAAAATATCAATAACCAAAACATTAATGTGGTTTCTTTCTGAGACTTGCTGAGCGCTTGCTGCATTTTCCATCTTTACCTTAGATTTCCAACATCTGTAGTATTTTGTTATTTTTTTTACAATTAAGTATCTTTGTACAATTAATTATTTTTTCCTTGCCTTAAAAGTAACAACTTGTATTTAAATGATGTCACAAAAGCATTAGAAGACCAAATTTAACACCAAGTAATGTATCTTAAAAGAGAAGCTTAAAAGGTGAGACGGTAGATAGATTTAGCAAAGGAAGTCCAGATCTTAGGGCCTTGGCTGAAGGCATGGCTACCAATGACAGGACAACTAAAATCAGAAATGCTCAAGATACCAGAATTAGAGTGTACATATCTCAGGTTATTGAGGCTGAAGAACATTAAAGACATAAAGAGAGGCAAGGCCACAGAGGAATTTGAAAATGTGGCTTAATGGGAGCCAATGTAGGTCCATCCGCAGGCAGAAAGATTATGGTTGAGCTGAACGTGGTGCACGTCAGGGCACAAAAGGCAAAATTTTGGATGCCTTCAATTGTGGAGCCTAAAATGTGGGAGACTGCCCAGGCGTGTATTGAAATAGTCAAGTTTAGAGCTAACAGGGGCATGGGATGAGTGTTTCAGCAACAAATGAGCTATGGCAGGAGCAAAGTCAGCAAGGTGGCAATGTCAATGGAGTAGCAATCCAGACACCCAGGGTGATGCTCTGGGGAATCGGGTTTGAATCCCATCACGGCAGATGGTGAGATCTGAATTCAATTTTTAAAAATCTAGAATTTGAAATCAAGAGTCAAATTATGGTCATGAATCTATTATCAATTGTAAAAAATCTTCTAGTTCACTAATGTCCTTTAGGGAAGGAAATATGCCATATTTACCTGGGTTGGCCAGATCCATCATAACATGGTTGACTCCCAATTATCCTGTGAAATGGCCATTCAGTTCAAGGGCAAATAGGGATTAATCTCATTAATGAATGTCGAAAAAGGTGGAAATTGATCCGAGTGATAGCCTTGATGTAAGGTCAAAAACTCATCTCGGTGTCAAACATGACACTAAAGTTGTGAATAGTCTGGTTACTGTTCAACAGTTTGCTGGGGAGACAAATGTAGTCCGCGACTGGAGAACCAGAACACAGATTTTAGTGGGGACCAAAAACAATACTTAGTTGAAGGAATAAAAAGCAAAATACTGCGGATGCTGAAAATGTGAAATAAAAACAGAAAATGCTGGGTAAACTCAGGTCTGGCAGATCTGTGGAGAGAGAAAATAGAGTTAAGGTTGAGTCCATATGACCCTTCTACTGAACTGTTCTGGACTCGTATAGACTCAAAACATTAACTGTTTCTCTCTCCACAGATGCTGCCAGACCTGCTGAGTTTATCCAGCATTTTCCGTTGTTACGTAGTTGGAGGGGATTTCTGCTCATCCCGTATTGGTTGCTGCACAGGCAATCTAATTTAGAGACAGAAGAGATGTTGAGAGAGGTTGATTTGGACTTGTTTATTGTCACGTGTACTGAGGTACAGTGAAAAGTATTTTTCTGTGAGCAGCTCAAACAAATCATTTAGTACATGAAAAGAAAATATATAATACGGTAACACAAGTTACATTTTGTAAATATATAGACACCGGCTTGGAGCTACTCAGGAACGATGGACAAATCTTCAATGATCAACACCTAAACAGGTGGTAAATTGCCAGGCCCAGGTCTGACGGTTCACTAACTCAAGTGCAGTGTCAGCACTGAAGTGCCTTGGGAGCACTGTCGATGTAATTTACTGTAAACAAGTGCAGGTTCATACATTTATGATGATGAAACTCCAAAGAAGCTTATAGCATGCAAACACATGCACAAAACGCAATAAATAAAGAAAAATATCCCAGTGTATTGGTGATTACTTGAAGGTGTACAAACAGTGTGTTGATTGGAGGAAAACAAGCTAATCACTCTGTTGGTCATCTCAGGTCACTTTCAAAAACATCCTTTGGGCTAAATTTATGGAATTCACTGGGAGACTGTTTTCTGTTGTCAGATTCTAAAGTCTTGAAATGAATTAAGACTATGTTCTGGTCCTGGCATTCACCTGCAGCAGGTGTTAAAAAAAAATCAGGCAATATCTTCCACCCAAATGAGAAGTTGAAATGATGTCCATTTTGCCACTAGAAAACTACGTACAACCTGTCAACTATCTACTAACTCCACAGATGGAATGCCAAATTATAATTAGTGTTAAAATTTATTTAAGGTGCATCCATCAAAACACAGACCTGATCATTCTTGAAATTCAGGTTAAATTTCCTTTAAAGGAATAGGCTCCAATATTTGTATGTGGACTTGCTGTTAAGACAACTTAAATACAGCATCATCATATACTCAAAGGAAAGCCCCACTGTAAGGAAACATTTATTAATATACATTAACAAAAATAATGATTTATTAATTAAAGTACAGAAATTTGAATTCCAGGTTGACTTGCTGGAATTCCCGTAGTTTCTGGACCCCCCCCACCCCCCACCCCAACCCACGTAGGAAAACGTATGTCACAGTGTGTAAAAAATTGATATTGCTAGACACACAACCTGACACAGAATGTGTACGTCTATAAAGCCTAAAGTCCAGAACAACTGCTGCTTTCACTGAAATTTCTAAAGATTCCCGGTCAAAAATATTGATTACTCTTGGTAACTTGCACACATAAAACAATGTCAAGCTGGCAAAATGAATCCCCAGATCCCGTATGAAAGGGCATATATAAAATATTTTTAAATGCTAACTACAATTCCTTATGTCTTTTTTCCCTCAACTCGTGTTTTTAAAAAAACTCCAACTTGGAAGATCCTCAGAAGCCAACACTTAGGACAGCTGAAACTAAAGGGTCCAAAGTTATTTATAAAAGCCACTACATTTCCAGTTAAAACCATCAACTTGCAGCAATTTTAAATACCCGGCTTTCCTAATTAAAAACAAAATCAAGTCCTCAAAGCAATTCAACATTAAAATTGTCTTGAATCTTTGAATTAATTCCTGCTTCATTCATTCACACAACTATATTTAATATGTTGAAACCTACATTACATGCAAGGTAGGAGCATTTTGGAATCTTAATTAAATAAAGGATCAACCCAAGTTGTGCCTTTGATCAAAACTTGAGGACTTGGAGAACCGCTCGAGATGGCACAATTTGAGAATTGTGGGCTTGCCCGAAGGGACAGAGGACCCAAGGCCAACAGAATACTTCGCTAAGAAGTTGCGGAGCTGATGGGGGAGGGTGAGAACCCCTCCCAGTACGAGCTAGACCGAGCTCATCGGTCATTAAGGCCGAAGCCCAAAGTGAACAAGCCGCCAAGAGCAGTAATTATCTGCTTCCATAAGTACTGCATGAAGGAGAAGGTGTTAAGCTGGGCGAAGCAGAAGCGCGAGGTGCAGTGGGATAGTGCGGTAGCTCAGATCTATGAGGACCTGACGGTGGAGCTGGCAAAAAAGACGATCGGTGTTTGGGCGAGTGATGGCACTGTTCAAAAAGGGAGTGCGATTTGGTAAGGTATACCCGGCGAAGCTGAGGGTAACGTACAAAGCCAAAGACTTTTATTTTGAGACAGCGGAGGCGGCTGAGGCATTCGTGAGGGCAGAAGGCTTCGGACAGACCTAAGGAGCAGAGCTGGAAGAGAGACTGTGGACTGTGATTGGGGAGTTGGAAAATGTATAAATGCTACAGCTTTCTGTTTACTGATTGTATTGTAATTTACTTCTCTTTACATCGTTATAGAGTTCAAGTTAATGGTTGGGCTGATTGGCATTCTGTGTTGCAACGGTTATATCTTATTTTAGTGAATTGTATGGGTTGGATTGTTGTTTTTGTTTTTTCTTGCTCTGGGACTGGGTGGGAGGGGACGATATATCTTGGCGGGGAGAGCCACTCGCACTAGCTAGCTAAAGTCGGCTAGTGAACGGAGGTGAGGTGAGAGAAGGACTGCGGACATTGGAGCCTGTTTAGCAGGTTTAAATGTGCCTACGAGGCGAGCGAGGGGAGGGGAAGGGATTGATGCTGGGAGATGTTTTTTCAAGGAGGAAATGTAGGGGGGGTTCGATGCTAATAATGGATAGGAGCAGGTCAGGCTTTTGGGGCAGGGCCCGGTGGTATGATGATGGTGGATAAGAAGGGTGGGGGGGTGAGACACCCCCAGTTAGGATTGTCAGTTTGGACCAGTCAAGAGGTCAAGGGTGCTTGCGCATCTTAAAAGTTTGAAAGCCGATGTTACAATGTTGCAGGAGACTCACTTGAGGGTGAAGGACCAGGTGAGACTAAAAAAAGGGCTGGGTTAGTCAGGTGTTTCACTCTGGATTTGACGGAAGGGCTTGAGGGGTAGCGGTAATGTTCGGCAAAAGTGTACGCTTCCAGATGGAGAAGGTGGTGGCAGATCAGGGGGGTAGATATGTGATTGTGACAGGGGCGCTGGAGGGGAGGTTAGTGGCGCTGTTAAGTGTATACGGTCCGAATTGGGACGATGTGGGATTCGCAAAGGTGGTGTTCGGGGCCATCCCCGACTTGGACACACACAAACTGATTGTGTGTGGGGGGGGCTGGAACTTGGTGCAGGAGCCAAGGTTGGACCAGTCACGGCCGCGCTCTCTGGTCCCATCGGGGGTGGGGGGGGCAAAGGCGCTGGCTGGGCTAATGGTGGAAATGGGAGGGGTGGACCCTTGGAGGTTTCTGCACGCGAGGGAACGGGAGTACTCGTTTTTCTCAGCAGTCCATAAGGTATACTCGCGGATCGACTTTTTCGTGGTGGGGAAGGCTTTGTTGGTTGGGGTTAAGGGGTCGGAATACTCGGCAATTGCAGTGTCTGATCATGCTCCGCATTGGGTGGATAGGGTACTGGAGAAGGGGGTAGCGCAGAGGCCGGGGTGGAAACTGGATGTGCGGCTTTTGGGGAACCAATTGTTCTGTGAGAAAATTGAAAAGGTAATTAAGGAATATGTAGGTTTCAACTGTATGGGTGAGGCGTCGAAGGCAGTTGTCTGGGAGGCTCTAAAAGCAGTGGCGAGGTAATTTTGTTTAAGGACAGGGTGGACAAAGAGGAGACGTTGGAGCAGCAGAGGGCAATAGATGAGATGTTGGAGGTAGATAGGAGTTATGCAGAAGATGGGCACCCAGCGAAGCTGGAAAAGAGGAAGGAACTACAGGCGAGCTTCGACCGACTGTCCACTAGGAAGGCGGTGTGCCAACTGAGACGAGCAAGGGGTGCAGTTTATGAACATGGAGATAAGCAGGGGCGTATGTTAGCAGGTCAGCCCCAGAAGGAAGCAGCGGCAAGGGAAATTCTTCAAGTGAGAGATAGGGCAGGGAAATTGGTGGTGGCTCCGGAGCTGATTAACAAGGTTTTTGAGGAGTTTTATGAGTGGTTGTACAGGTCAGAGCCACCGGGGCGGAGACCGTGAGATGCATGAATTTCTAGATGGGTTGAAGTACCCGAGGCTAGGGGAGGGGGACATGGCTACATTAGAAGAAGCAATAGTGGAGCAGGAGATAAAGGATGCGATTGGGAGGATGCAGTCGGGGAAGGAGGCAGGGCCGGATGGGTTTCCGGTGGAATATTATAAAAAATTCAAAGATAAGCTGGCACCCCTGATGGTGGGGATGTTTGAAGAGGCGATAGGGAAGGGGGTGTTGCCACAAACCTTGGGGCAGGCATCGATTTCACTGTTGCTAATAAAGATAAAGATCCGACGGAGTGTGGGTTGTATAGGCCCATATCACTTCTGAATATGGGCGCAAAAGTATTGGCGAAGGTACTGGCGGATAGGCTGGAGGAGTGCCTCCCGAAGGTGATAGGTGAGGATCAGACGGGGTTCGTGAGAGGGAGGCAGCTTTTTTCGAACATTAGGAGGGTTTTGAACATCGTTATGGCACCGGCGGATGGAAAGGAAACAGAGGTGGTTGCGGCACTGGATGCTGAGAAGGCGTTTGACCGGGTAGAATGGGGGTACTTGATCGCAGTTCTGGAGCGGTTTGGGATTGGGCCAAGATTTGTGAACTGGGTAAAGCTATTATATAAGGAGCCGAAGGCGAATGTCCACACAAACAACATCAGCTCGAGATACTTTTCTCTCCACCGTGGGACGAGGCAGGGATGTCCTTTGTCCCCCCTGCTGTTTCCACTTTCGGTTGAGCCCTTGGCCATCGCATTAAGAAGTTCGGGAGCATGGAAAGGAATAGTGCGGGGTGGGGGGGGGGGGGGGGGGGGGGGAGCATAGGGTGTCCTTATATGCCGACGACTTGCTGTTGTATGTGTCGGAACCGAGTGTGTCTGTAGGGGGAAATATTGGAGCTACTGCGAGTATTTGGGTCTTTCTCCGAGTACAGGCTGAACCTGGACAAAAGTGAGTATTTTATGGTGTCTCGGCCGGGAGTGGGGGCAGGGATGGGGGGGCTGCCATTCCGTAGGGCAGGGACTCACTTTAGGTATCTGGGAGTGCAGGTTGCCCGGGAGCACGGTAGCATTGTGGATAGCACAATCGCTTCACAGCTCCAGGGTCCCAGGTTCTATTCCGGCATGGGTCACTGTCTGTGCAGAGTCTGCACATCCTCCCAGTGTGTGCGTGGGTTTCCTCCGGGTGCTCCGGTTTCCTCCCACAGTCCAAAGATGTGCAGGTTAGGTGGATTGGCCATGATAAATTGCCCTTAGTGTCTAAAATTGCCCTTAGTGTTGGGTGAGGTTACTGGGTTATGGGGATAGGGTGGAGGTGTTGACCTTGGGTAGGGTGCTCTTTCCAGGAGCCGGTGCAGACCCGATGGCCCCCTTCTACACTGTAAATTCTATGTATTCTATGAGTGGGGGAGGCTTCGCAGGTACAACATCACTAGGTTGGTGGGGAGAGTGAAAGCCGATCTGGCACGGTGGGATGGTCTCCCTCTGTCACTGGCAGGTCGGGTACAGGCGGTTAAAATGAATGTGTTGCCGCGATATCTGTTTATTTTTCAATGCCTGCCGATTTTCCTGCCAAAGGCTTTTTTCAGGGAGATTGAGGGAAGGATTACCTCGTTCATATGGGGAGGGAAGGTGGCCAGAGTGAGAAAGGTGCTGCTACAGAAGGGAAGGCAGGCAGGGGGTTTGGGCCTTCCGAACCTGATGTACTACTACTGGACGGCTAATGTGGAGAAGGTGCGGAGCTGGGTCAGAGGGGTTGATTCCCAGTGGGTCAGAATGGAGGAGAGTTTGTGCAGGGGGTCGGGACTGAAAGCACTAGCAACAGCACCCCTCCAGATAGCTCCAGGGAAATACTCAGGGAGTCCAGTAATAATAGCTGCATTGAAAATCTGGAGGCAGTTTCGCCAACACTTCGGGTTGGGGGCAGGGTCAAGGGAAATGCCGATTCGGGGGAACCACAGATTTGAGCCAGGGAGGTGGGATGGAAGTTTTCGGAAATGGGAAGAGAAGGGGATTAAGACGCTAAAAGATTTGTTTCTTCGGGGTCGGTTTGCAGGATTGAGGGAGCTGGAAGCGAAGTATGGGCTGGAGCAGGGACAAATGTTTAGATACATGCAGGTTCAAGATATTGCCAGGAAGGAGATACAGAGCTTCCGAGAGGAACAGCCTCCACATTGCTGGAGGAGGTGCTGACGACAAGGGGACTGGAGGAGGGGGTAGTGTCAGCGGTGTACGGAGCTATTTTGGAAGAGGATAAAGCACCACTGGAAGGGATCAAAGCAAAGTGGGAGGAAGAGGTTATAGAAAAAAAGGAGAATAAAAATATATGTTTTTAAAAGTTGTGCCTTTGATATTACTCAATTTTACTTCATAGCGACTGTAAGGATTCTTCTGTTAATCTGTGTGTCCCTTCTTTATTCCTTTAATTTTTTTCTGTTTCGGGTTTTATAATTTTCGTGCCTTGACAAAAGTTTGCCTACACCTTTCAGATGGACTTCACCTTTAATTTTAAAAAAAGGAACCTAGCAGGATGTGCTGGCATCGGTGATGACTCATCTTGATGGACTTGGCTGTTAGCCAATAGACGTTTCAGGTTGCCAGGCTTTCTCAATGGATCAAGCAGATTGGTCAGGTTTTTCTCTGGAACGTTCCTTATTCTGAGAGACTGTTATTTTGCTTTTAGTTTTGGTTTAATCAAGAAGCTGGAGGGCCACAGCTCTGATCTCTCTGAAATGATGGGACTCTTCAAGGTTCAAAGTAAAGACGTTTCTCTCTTTCTAGTCAGATTGAATGACAGGGAAGTTCAGTCAAGCACCAGCTGGAGTTGGAAACAAATGAGAATTACACAAGCCTGGGCTGATCTTCTTAGTGACGGGCCAGGTTAAGCGTTTGTGACGCCCCAGAGGGAATCCCACATTCTGGGGATTCGGACTGAATGTACCAGCCAGAAGATCCTTGTTAGCCATCCCACCGGTGTTTCTCAATGACTCCATGTCCTGGAGGGATAGTCAGCTGAAAAAACTTCAACATCCGAAGCAAGGACACTCATCTTCAATCTCACATTAATCCTCATTTATTTTTCCCCTCCCTCTGCGTGCGCATAGGTGGAGGGTGGACAGTAAGGTGATGAGGGGGAGGCAGTAGTAGATTAGTTGGTTGTTATTCTATTATAGTTATTGCATGCCTCATCTCTATTGTTGTTGTAAATAAATAGTTGTGTTTCTGGTGCCTGGAAGTCATTGGAGCAGTCAAGGGCCAAGGATCTCGGAAACCTTACACAAATTATTGGTTCATTCACTTGTGCAGCCTGTGGGGCTGGGATTGACTGCACAAACCCCATTTTTCTTGTTTTTAACAAGCAGGAAATCATGGTGTGGGGCGCATTCAGGAATGCAGACTGAAGCAAATTAATTAACGACATGATATTTTAATTACACCACCTCACAACTTCACTTGTACTTTGTAAACAGACTTCTTTGGGATTTTTCAGGTGCAGCATGTAAAAAGATAGCATCTGCTGAACAAGGCAACTGGAAGTGATTATTTTAAATAAATAAATATGGGGTTCGGCAAAATGCCTTCAGGATAATAGCAACATACATTTAGCAGCTCAATAGTCTTCTGCTGTATAGCAAATCAATTTCACATCTACACAAAACTATGAACAAACACCTCACGTAGGAGCTGCATATCTATTAAGACTTTAAGTCAGCAGTGTTATTTTAATATTAAGTTCCAGAAAATTTCACACTCTGATTTGGTCATTGTAAGCTTTCAGCTTAATTGTGCATGAAACAATCGCAAATGAAAATGCAGAGAATGTACAAATAATAAAGTCTCTGAGGACTCAATCTTTCTGGCCCAATGAAATAGTGCATTTTTCAGCTTGGGTAGCAAAAGGAAAATACTATGGTCGAAATAAAAACAAAAAACAGTGGAAACCCTAAGCAGGTAAGGCAGCATCCATGGAGAGAGGAATAAAGTTATTGTTTCATCTGAGTTCTGAATATCTGAAATGTTAACTCGATTTCACCCTCTACAGATGCTACACACCCTGCTGAGTGTTTCCAGCTGTTTTTTATTTGAAGCTAAGTTAGTTTGCTCCTGCCCAGAAGGTTGTACACACTTGGAACTCTCAGGGTAAGGAAGTTGGGAGCATAACAGGGAAAATGCTCAAAAGATAATGCAAAGTTTCAAACATTAGCTTTGTTCTGATTCATTTTACGGGACATGAGAGATGCTGGCTAGGCCAGCATTTATTGCCTAACCCTAACTTCCCTCAATTTCAGAGGGCATTTGAGAGTCAACCACATTGCTGTGGATCTGGAGTCACATAGAGGCTCATTAATGCACCAGTTGGACTTTTACGACAATCAACAATGGTTTCATGGTCACCATTAGACTTTTCATCCCAGATTTTCATTGAATTCAAATTTCACTCTCTGCAGAGGTAGGATTTCCCGTACCAGCCTCCCCGAACAGGTGCCGGAATGTGGCGACTAGGGGCTTTTCACAGTAACTTCATTGAAGCCTACTCGTGACAATAAGCGATTTTCATTTCATTTGAAGCCTACTTGTGACAATAAGCGATTTTCAATTCATTTCATTTGAACCTCATTCAAAATGGAATTAATTCCATTCTCCGCTTCTGTTCAAATACCGCTTTAAGCTTTTTCCACAAGTATTTACTGAGACTTTTGCTCATTCCCTAATTTTATTTCCTCCTGTTCATAGATGGTTTCATATGGTTACTCCAGTACCCCACCAAAGTTGATATTATTTATGCGACTTGTTAGCAGATATTTAAAGCGAGATCATAACAACCCAGGTCCTTTCCTTAACCAAAATGCACACATATGCATTCCTAGCAGGAATTGTTGATAGCAATCAAGTCAGTGTTCATCCTTCCTAATATAGGAGTACTAGGGTCAATATTAGCGCACAGAGTTTTTAAAAATAAATTTAAGGTACCCAATTCTTTTTTTTCTAATTAAGGGACAATTTAGCGTGGCAAGGCACATCTTTGCTTTGTGGGGATGAAATCCACAACGACAGGGAGAATGTGCAAACTTCACACGGATAGTGACCCGGGGCCGGGATCTAACCCGGGTCCTCGGCACCGTGAGGCAGCAGTGCCACCACAGAGTTACATAACAAAAATAAACATGCTACACTATTTGGGAACAGGGTTGAAAATATCTATCTCCAATTGTTGTCCCAAAGGTTTGTGTAAATGTCCTACATTATTAGCTTGCCTTCAAAATGCTTATGTAACGTCTCCAATATTTTATAGCTTCTTATTCCAAAACATGCTTTGAAACTACTTAAACATTTCACAATTAAATTAATGCATGATTATTAGTAAATACAAGCTGCCATGGAAATGTTTGTCTTCTCAAGGGGCTGCAGTTATGCCATTGTGTGGGTGGAGCTGGGCTCTGGGTCTGCTTTTTACTTCCTGTTTTGAGCTGGAAGCTGTTTTTGTCTCTGAGTTTTAGTTTCATTTCCAGTTGGAGAGCTGCATTCAAACCGAGGAGGTGTATTTTTGGTCTTTCGTTCTGCATTCTAAAGAATGTCTCCAGATCACTTGATGATTTCAAAGTAATACCTGTTTCTATATGGAATGCAAACCTACTATCTTTGTTAAAAAGGCTTTTTTGACTTACGGATGGTTAGTAAAGTTACTACGGGTTACCTATAGAGTATTGTATTGAGGGGGGGGGGGAGTATCAGTGTTGGTAAGGTGTTTACTGTGTGTTTATAAAATGTTAACTGGATTCATAGAATAAATGTTTTTTTTTAAAAATACTTTAGATCTCTGTTGCATCACACCTGTAAGGTGGGCCCTTGTGCTCTCCATAACCAAAATCTATTATAAGTTGTGGGTCAGGTGAACTTCATGATATACATTGGTGTCCTCTAAACCCTGGCCCATAATAAAGCCAAGGTTTTTGACTCGTACAATAGTCCAAATTTAGTTAACCAGGGGCTGGTTATGAAAAATGTTTTTCCAAATCCCTGATATTTTGTTATTGCAATAAGTTTAGGCAAAATTGGCACTATAAGGACAACCTACGTTTAAGTTATATGGCCCCATTTTATGACCAAAAGATTCTTAGGAGCTGGAAGCTTCGGGCTCAGTCCTTCTGATTGGTGATAAATTAGAGTTAGGCAAGCAAGGGCAGCAAAGAGGGTTGCTTCATTTATAATCTCCAAAGCCAGAATGAGGCAAAACAGACAACCTTCTGGATCTAACACAGATGGCACAAAACTGCCTAAGCTTCTCAAAGTCTGCACCTGTGAAGCAACTGACTCATTTTGATTTTCCCCAATAGTTTTATATATTACCCCATTACTTCCCCACTCTTCCAAGATGCTGGGAAGATGGGTCTGATGACCAGCATTGTGGACAAAGAATTTTGGCACTAGCCAAAAGATTAATTTTAGATAAATATATATGCAACAGTTTAATTCAGCCAGAATTAATGTTGATCTCCCCTGTAATAGCACTAATTTTCCATGAAACAGCAAATTACAATTACAGCATTTGTGAACATCTGCACTGATCCTTTCCAAGTAGCCCTAATTTGCAATTCGAAAATCATTAGAATCTCAATCAGATAAATATCAGCCCCACACCAGACAAAAATGGTGTAATTACAACAGAAATTTGCCAAAAAGACTTCCGGTGGCAGCTATGAGGGAGTAAGTCACACATTTGGTGGCTCTCGCTCCGGTCTGACTTTAAGACCTTTTTCCCTGACTTTTTTGAACTTTTGAGCGCTGGAGTGAAAAGCAATAGCACTCTAGATCTGAATCCATACAGAGTTGTATGGATTTAAGGAGCAGAAGGGAGCAAAAACAGGCGAAGAAGGGGCTGAACAAAGGTGGTGTGGAAGCTCAAATGGGAGGAAAGATGGCCGATGGACGGACCACAGAAAGGAAGGTCAACGCAGCACTGGACAACATGCTGCAGGTCATGAAAGAGAGCTTCGCAGCACTGAAGCAGGATAATTTGGAACCGCTCCAGAAAGCGGTGGAGCGACTTGACCAGAGGCTGGATGCTCAGGATAAGAAGGTCCAGGCACTGGAGAAGACAGTGGAAGAGCAGGCGGATTTCCAAACGGTAGCGGACATGGAAATTAGAAGCTGAAGGAGCAACAATCAAGGCTGATGGACAGGCTGGAGGACCTGAAAAACAGGTCTCGCCGGCAGAATCTGAGAATCATTGGGCTCCCGGAGGGGGCCGAGAGAGTGGATGCCACGGCATATGTGGCAGACATGCTGCAGAAGCTGGTGGGGGATGATTTCTTCCCGCGTCCGTTGGAGCTGGACAGGGCACACAGAGTGCAGGCGAGGCAGCCACGAGGGAGGGGGGGGCGCGATGGTGGTCAGGTTCCATAGGTTCGTGGACAAGGAGCAGGTTCTACAGTGGGCCAAGAGCACGAGGAGCTGCTCATGGAACAACAGTGTCCTGCGCATCTACCAGGATCTGAGCCAGGAGGTGGCCAAAAGGAGGGCAGCCTACAGACAAATTAAAGAGATTCTGTTTAAAAATGTCAAGTTTGGGCTACTTTCCCGGCGCGGCTTTGGGTCACATACCGGGAGCAGCAACATTATTTTGACGACCCGGAGGAAGCGATGGACTTCGCTCAGGGGCATGGACTGGTGCCGAACTGAGGACCCATGGACTCAAGTTAGAGTGTACTAAGGGATGTCTGCAGTTGTTCACAGATTGCCCTTCGTGTTAGCGATGTCGTTCGGCATGCTCTTTTATTTAAAATTGGGGGTGTTCTTGTGTTTGTGTTTGCCTATTTGAAAGTTTTAAAGTTAAAGCCAAAGTGATAGTTAAAGTTTAAGTTGCTGGGTACTGGGGGGCTGTTCGGGTTCTCTTTGCTTTTTTTTCTCTTCTGGGAATGTTGCTGTGTTCTTTGTTTGTTTTCTCTCTGTCTTGGTCCCAGAGCGATTGCTCGAACAGGGCTGTTCTGGGGTGGTGGTGTTGATGGGGGGACGGGGACGGGGGGACACACAATAGGTGTGAGACATGGTGGCGCCGGAGTTGGGAAGAGGGGGGGGGGGGGGTGAGAAGAGAGCTGCCAAGAGGCGGACCAGGGGAGCAGGGGAGGCGAGGCACATGGGCAGGGGGTGGGCCCAAGAAGGGGGATGGCTGATCGGCGTTGGGGGGCAGTGTGCCCGCCAATGAGGCTGATCACCTGGAATGTTAGAGGATTAAACGGGCCGGTCAAGAGGACTCGTGTGTTTGCGCACTTATGGGCTCTGTAATGCGGAAGTAATGTTACTGCAGGAGACACATTTGAAAGTGGCGGACCAGATTAGGATACGGACGGGCTGGTTTAGCCAGGTCTTCCATTCGGGGCTTGACGCTAAGACTAGAGGGGTCGCGAACATGATTAACAAACGGGTTAAATTTGAGGCGGACAGCACAGTTGCGGATGGGGGTGGTAGATTTCTTATGGTCCAGGGCAAGCTCGAGGGGGTGAAGGTGGTCCTAGTAAATGTTTACGCTCCAAACTGGGATGATGTAGATTTCATCAAAAGGCTGCTGGGGAAAATCCCCGACTTGGATTCACACAAGTTGATTATGGGTTGGGATTTTAATAGAGTCCTCAACCCCGACCTGGACCGGTCGTGCTCCAGAATGGGCAGGGTCCCGGCAATGGCAAGAGAACTGAGAGGGTTCATGGAACAAATGGAGGGGGTAGACCCCTGGAGAATCAGCCGGCCGACTAGGAAGAAGTTCTCGTTCTATTCACATGTTCACAAGGTTTATTTTCGTATTGACTTCTTTATTATGAGTAGGGACTTTTTGGAGGGGGTGAGGGATACAGAATACTCAGCGATCACTATTTCGGACCATCCTCCACATTGGGTCGACCTGGTGGTCTGCAAAGAAAATTACCAGTGCCCACAATAGAGGTTAGAGATGGGATTGTTGGCAGAGAAGAGGGTGTGTGAGAGAGTGGGGAAATGCATGCAGGACTTCCTGCAGGTCAACGATACAGGGGAAGTCTCAGCAGCGGTGCTCTGGGAGGCGCTGAAGGCGGTGGTGAGAGGGGAACTGATCTCAATCCGAGCCCATAGGGACAGAACGCATAGGGCAGAGATGGACAGACTGGTGCAGGAGATGACACGGACAGATAGGGAATATGCGGACTCCCTGAGGGCAGAGCTACTTAGGGAACAACAGAGACTGCAGGCGGAGCTGGGAGCGCTATCCACTGGGAAGGCCGTAGAGCAACTCAGAAAGGCCAGGGGCACGGTGTATGCGTATGGGGAGAAAGCCAGCAGAATGCTTGCACAGCAACTTAGGAAGAGGGAGGCGGCCAGGGAGATAGAGACGGTAGTGGACGGGGCAGGGAACCGGGTGGGAGACCCGGCAGGACTGAACAGGGTATTCAGGGACTTTTACAGTAAGCTGTATACCTCGGAACCCCCCACGGGGCCGGAGGGGATGAGGCGCTTCTTAGATGGGCTGACCTTCCCAAAGGTGGGCAGGGGGATGGTAGAGGGGCTGGGGGCCCCGATTAGAGCTGAAGTAGCAATGGGGGGCCTGAAGGCCATGCAGTCGGGTAAAGCCCCGGGGCCGGATGGGTATTCGGTGGAGTTCTACAAAAAGTTTGCGGGTATACTGGGGCTGTTGCTGGTTAGGGTGTTTAACGAGGCGAGGGACAATGGAGTGTTACCCCCGACGATGTTGCAAGCCACCATCTCGCTGATATTGAAACGGGATAAGGATCCGGAGGTCTGTGGGTCCTATAGGCCAATCTCCCTGATTAATGTAGACGCTAAACTGCTGGCCAAGATCCTGGCGTCCAGAATCGAAGACTGCGTACCGGACGTGATTGTGGAGGACCAAACGGGGTTTGTTACGGGCAAGCAGCTGGTAGCCAATCTAAGAAGGCTACGCAATGTGATTATGATGCCCCCGGAGGGCAGAGAGGTGGAGGTAGTGGTGACAATGGATGCCGAAAAGGCTTTTGACCGGGTGGAGTGGGACTATTTATGGGAGGTGTTGGGACGGTTTGGGTTTGGAGAGGGCTTTGTGGACTGGGTTAAGTTGCTATATCAGGCCCCGGAAGCTAGTGTAAGGACGAACAGGACGACATCCGAGTATTTTAGACTACACCGCGGGACAAGACAGGGATGCCCCCTCTCTCCACTGCTGTTTACGTTGGCCATAGAACCACTGGCAATTGCTCCGAGAGCGGCAAGGGGATGGAAGGGAATGGTCAAGGGGTGGGATAGAACACAAGGTCTCACTCTACGCGGACGACCTGCTTTTGTATGTGTCAGATCCAGCGGCAGGGATGGACGGGATTATGGAAATCCTAGGGGAGTTTGGCCGGTTTTCGGGCTACAAGTTGAACATGGCAAAAAGCGAGGTGTTTGTGGTGCAGGCGAGGGGTCAGGAGAATAGGCTGAGGGAGCTACCATTTAGGCTGGTTGGGGAAAGTTTTAGGTATCTAGGGATACAAGTGGCGCGCGACTGGGGTAAGATGCGTAAATTGAACTTGTCCATGCTGGTGGAGCGAGTTTCGGAGGTGGGATGCACTCCCACTGTCACTAGCGGGGAGAGTACAGACGGTGAAGATGACGATCCTCCCGAGATTCCTGTTTATTTTTCAGTGTCTCCCTATTTTCATTCCGCGGTCTGTAGCCTCCTGGGTTGGCCACTTCCTCACACAAAATGGAAGAACGCAAAGGTTACAGGGAAAAATGGACAGTTGCAAAGAGACAAGCAATTTGCAGAATCCCCTGTGTATTCTGGCTGCTAAAGAAACCAGACAGCATTGTAACTAACAAGTTTGCATATTAATGAAGCGATTCCCGGTGATTCCCAGGCACAATGGACACAATAGTTAACTGCAATCGCTATATTCTATAGCAGGTCAGACATCCCGGCGCCAGTGGAGTCTGAAACAATAAGCCATAAGGACCGCCCAGTGATCAAGGAACAGCCCCGTTATTGGGGAAATTCAAATCAATCGATTGGGAAGAGACCCAATCGATTGCAAGTTTATAGAGGGTCCGCCCAGAAGGGCGTGAAGCCCCTGGGACCTATAAAAGTCAGGTCCCAGGACTGATTCTTTCTTCTTGACCAGCCGGTCCTCCCAGCAGAACACCTTTGCAGCAGAAGACCTTGAGAAGGAGAGGCCTGGTCAGCAGCCGCCATCAAGTAAGTGTCATACAACGCATGCTACGAGAATAGACACTCCTGACCCCTTTAGTCCACACCAACTGGAAGCCTGCGGATCCAGGACAAAGCAAGAGGCCATTGTTCCCTGATCCGGCAGTTCCCTTATTTCAGATAAGTATTGGCCTGAGTAGTGGTAGGAACAGTTTAGTCTTAGTTTATATGCATGAGTAGCAAATAACTGTGTAATAATAAACGTGTCTTGTTTGAACTTACTAACTGGTGTATTGAGTCATTGATCTGAATCTGAACTTGAGCCTTGTGGCGGTATCATAACGATACCTGCCGATTCTAGAGCTAAGGAATAAAACAGAGCCAATTGAGTGTAAAGCACACTCACCCAGAACGAGCAACAGGTCCTTCTTTAAAAGAATCAATATCATCCTGGGATTTGTTTGGGCGGGGAAGTCCCCGCGGGTAAAGAGGGGGATGCTGGAACGGAACCAGCAGCGAGGGGGGGCTGGCGTTGCCGAACCTCAGCAACTACGACTGGGCGGCTAACATAGCCATGATAAGGAAATGGATGGTGGGTACGGGGTCGGTTTAGGAGCGGGTGGAGGCTGCTTCGTGCAGGGGCACCAGTTTGGCAGCCCTGGTCACGGCTCCCCTGCCGTTCCCACCGGCCAGGTACTCCACCAGCCCTGTAGCGGTGGCAGCTTTGCAGATTTGGGGCCAATGGAGAAGGCATGCGGGGGAAGTGTGAGTGTTGGTCTGGTCCCCAATATATGACAACCACCGATTTGTCCCGGGGAAGATGGATGGCGGGTTTAGAGCGTGGTGGAGGGCGGGGGTGGGAAGAATGGGTGACTTGTTCCTGGAAGGGAGCTTCGCGAACATGAGGGCGCTGGAGGAGAAGTTTGGGCTGGCGAGGGAGAATGACTTTCGATAGTTGCAGGTGCGGGATTTCGTACGTAGACAGGTCCCGTCCTTTCCACGCCTTCCACCAAGGGGGATCCACGACAGGGTAATTTCCAGGGGTGAGGTAGGAAAGGGGAGAATCTCAGATATTTATAAGGAGCTTATGGGAGCGGAGGACACAGGGACCGAGGAACTGAAACTTAAGTGGGAGGAGGAGCTTGGTGGGGAGTTGGAGGGAGGCGTATGGCCAGACGCTCTGAGGAGGGTAAATGCAACCGCAACATGTGCCAGGCTCAGCCTGATTCAGTTCAAGGTGGTTCACCGGGCCCACATGACGGTGGCCAGGATGAGCAAATTCTTTGGGCTAGAGGACAAGTGTGCTAGATGTGGGGGAGGACCAGCGAACCATGTCCACATGTTCTGGGCGTGTCCAAAACTCAGGGAATACTGGCAGGGATTTGCGGACGTCATATCCCGGGCATTGAAAACAAGCATGGCGATGAGTCCAGAGGTGGCGATTTTTGGGGTGCCGGAAGATCCGGGAGTACAGGAGGGGATAGAGGCCGACGTTGTGGCCTTTGCTTCCCTGATAGCCGGCGACGAATACTGTTGGCCTGGAGGGACTCAAAGCCCCCAAAGACCGAAGTATGGCTGTCGGACATGGCAAGCTTTCTTGGCTTGGAAAAAATCAAGTTCGCCCTACGGGGATCACTATCTGGGTTCGCCCGGAGGTGGCAACCATTCATCGACTTCTTCGCGGAGAACTAATCGTCGGGGGGGGAATAGTGTAGAGTAGGGGGGGGAAGAATAGGCGGGTCTATTTGCGAGAGTGGTGCTGTTATTTGCACTATGTTTTTTGTAATTGGTATCTGCACACTAATTTATATTGTTACTGTTTACAATGCCAAAAATACCTCAATAAAATTGTCTGTTTAAAAAAAAAGAAATTTGCCAAAAATCTAAAGAATTATAGTCATTCAGCGCATATATGGAAATAATTTTAACATGATCAATCCTAAACCAAGTCACACTAACAAATCTGGGTCTTCTTCAATTGCTGTTTGAACAAACATTATGATGCCTAAAACCTTACTTGCTCGTTCCCTGCACTGCTTTTGTAGCGATGACGACAAATCTAAATAAATTCCATTTTAGTAAACGAGTCACCAAAGTAATTAGTACAATGCTGTTTCAGAGCAAACACCCTCTTTAATGCCAGAGGATTTTCACAATAGAAAAATCCATATTCAAGAATCCCAGGTGAGTTTTTTTAGCGTTTGAAAAGTTTTCTATTAATTGTCAGGTGCCACACAGAACACAAAATGTTGCACATATTATTTACTGTTCAATATTTTAAACAACACAGATGTAATCACCGCCACAATAAAGTCCACCGCTCACAATTACTTCTTTTGCGAATTTGTTTACCTATACTCAAGTCCTTGGACACACAATCACCCATTGCAGCTCTAAATAGTTGCCAACCCATAATTTAAACATCAAAATGTTTATAGCTGAACATATCCTAGTCCTGAAATTTAAAAAAATTGGCATTAAGAAAAGCAAGGTAACCTTGGTGTATTTCCCCCAGCAGGAAGTACGCGCCATGTCATTTGTAACTGCCCGTGGTTTGTGATTTACAGGACCAGTACTTTGACACAGGTACAGTGCAACATTTCACTAAAAATGAGTCAGAGCCAAGCAGAAAATATCCCAGGAAACGTGATAACATGTCACAAGAAGCCACAATCTTAGAGACTGAAAAACTATGCATACGTTGTCAAGTTGACAAGGGAATAGTGTTAACGAATCTACAATCAAGTGCATTAGGCAATCTGAAGAAAAAAATAAGCACCAGTGTTAATGTTTCTGGTACTCACACTGCCAGATTGACTTTTGTAAGTAGGAGATATCCACAATTGGAGAAATAGAGAAGTTACTAAACATGCCAGTTAGTGGTCCAATTGCATACAGAAGGCACTTGAATTGTACCTGTACATAAAAATTAGTAAAAAGCGTTGTGATGGTGTCACCAGTGATAATAGTGACGATTAAGGTAGCGCAGAAGGTGCCTCTCTATTGCTGCCAAAAGAGTCCTCAGGCAGTACAGGATGGTTTAATCACTTTATAAAGCATTTTTTGCTGCTTAATGTGAAGCATTTTGAGCTGCTTAATGTGAAGTTGGCGGGGGGGAGGCTGTATCAGCTGACCATGCAGCTGCAGGAGTGTTTCCCAAAGGTGCTGCAGGAATACATTGAGAGAGGCTAAAAGGCAGAGCAGGTCTTACAATAATCTTTATTAGTGTCACAGTACGCTTACATTAACACTGCAATGAAGTTGCTGTGAAAATCCCCTAGTCGCCACACACCAGCGCCTATTTGGGTACACTGAAGGAGAATTCAGAATGTCCAATTCACCCAACAAGCACGTCTTTTGGGACTTATGGGAGGAAACCGGAGCATCCAGAGGAAACCCACGCAGACATGGGGAGAATGAGCAGACTCCGCACAGGTAGACAGAGTAACCAAGCCTGTAATCGAACCCGGGTCCTGGCGCTGTGAAGCAACAGTGCTAATCACTATGCTATCGTGCCGCAAATGACACTGGCCTGTTCTGGAAGAAAATACCAAATAGTACTTACATATTCGAAGAAGACAGGACAGCTCCTGATTTTAAAGCTGCAAAGGACAACACTCCTACCATGTGTCAATGTGGTTGGTTTTAAATGTAAACCTAAGATTGTTTATAGGTCTGAGAACTCTCAAGCTCTTAAAGGGGAAAATAAATCTCATTTGTCATTCTTTTGGAAGGCCAACAGCAATGCCTGGGAGCTGTAGTATCTGAAGACTGGTATAAGAATTACTTTCTGCCAGAGGTCAGGATTTTATCAGCAGTACAATTCAAGGTCCAATTTATCCGTGATAATGCACCTAGACATTCACCACACTCAGGAGCCATCCAGGTGTTGACATTTTGTTTTATCCCCAATTACAAAACGGACCTTCCAGGCTCACTGCACCCCTGGACTTTTCAGTCACAATATTATGGAAGTAAACCTTTCAACCACAGTCCATGATTGCTGGAAGAAATTCAGCATCCTTATAGCAATACGCATAATTAAAGATTCATGGGATGAGATTACAGATTCAATGATAAATGCCTCCTGGAATAAAGTTTGGCCTGAGGCTGCAAATGATTTCACATGGCTCCCCAATGTGCATGCTGAAATGGTCAGGACTGTTGAGTTGGCAAAACAAGTAGGAGGAAGGGATTTGAAGACCTGGCCACAGATGAAATAGAGGAATTGCTTCAATCTCATCATGGGGGACTCTCTAAAGAAGAATTGGTTGAACTGATGAAATTAAACAGGAGCAGGAAGAGCAGCCTAAGGCAGTTCATTTTACAACCAAAATTATGGCAGATCAAAAGAGGTCAGCTGAAGATTTGAAAACCAGGCAAATGACCACGATACACAGGGAAAGAAGCATTGCCCTTTGTAGAGTGATTGACACTGTTATTGCTCCTCACAGAGAACTTAACTAAATTCAAAAGAAAACGACGAAACAAGAATAACATTGTTCTTTTTATCCACATCAATGCCTACATCAGCCACTTCACCCACTCCATCCACCTCCACTCTCAAGTACTGTGCAGTAATTTGCACTGAGGGACAAATTTTACATTTTTCTTGTTTCCTTGCTCTGTTAAATAATTTCTCCAGTAAAATTGTTTTCCTCAAGAATTTACTCAAAAACATTTTTTATTGCTCGTGCCTCTCAAAAGTCAAATTTTAGGATGGCTGGAACGTATCTAATTCACTCCCATTTTAAAACTATGTTCACACCATTCCACAATTTAGTCCTTTGCGAGAATCCATGGGGATGTAACCTCAACAAAAGGACGGGATTTTACTGTGCCAATTGCTGTGCTGGAGTCACACGAGTCAAGACAAAGTCAGTTCCATTAGAGTGGTTATCAGTTACTTCTCATATTGTTACACTGATATGGGCAGGGATCCTACCTCCTCCCACAATTCATTTCTCTGCTTAGACAACTCCTTAACTAGGCTGTTCATTGTAACAGAATATTTTCTTTTGGATTTTAATCAGAAGCATTATGCAATACAATTACTAGATGTTCAGTAAGATATTAATTTTCAATGTTAACTGAACCCAACTATAAAACATTCCTATATATTTAAATGTTTTACATATGGTACGGTACAAATATAGCCACAAGACAAAAAATCTAATTGGTTTATGAGAAGGTATAATAATGTATTAATAGTCGCTTGGAAGAATAGGATAATATAGCTGAATTAAGAGATACATGCTGTCTAAGCTTTTTGCCTTGCACTCATCAGGAAAGATTGCAAGATTACCAATAATAGGAATAATTTGTACAGCAGAAGACGACAATGCTGATTAGTTGGTAAGTGGATTCTGACTGGTAGAGGTGTTGTCATGGAGAATGCAGCAGGAAACAGTTAACTGCCAAGCTTTTGTTCAAATTGAAACCAGGCAAGTTGACTCTGATTGGTCACGGTGTTGCCATGGGGAATGAACCAGGGAATGGTTGTTCACCCACGTTTTTTAGTTGAAAAAGGTGCAAAGCATGGGCATGTGCATTCTGTCTGCAAAGGACAGGACCCTGTGTGTGAACGCACGTGGCCTCTAGCATGTGCAAGTGAGCCACATTGCAAGCCTGACTGATAATCTTAAATTGGTTTTCAGTGTAATGCTTAGTATAATTAGCATTGTTCAGCAAACTTTGTCCAATTGCAGAATCTATGAACACTATGTTTTGAGACTATGTGTTGGACACTATGTTTTGACTTTTGCAAGCACAGCATGGGCTGTTGGGTAAACTGTCATCTGTCCTGATGAGTCCAAAATTGAAAGCTTACGCAACATGTCTCCTTTTTCAGCAATACAATCAGTAAGTATGCACCTCCTCACTCTATTTCAAGAATAAATATATAAGCCAGTCCGTCTGTTTTACACAATTTTCCAATTTTGTATTCATAGTATAAGTTTCTTTATAAATTACTGAAAACCTAGTTTTATTTTCAGTGATCCAGTGTGCACAGGCATAACTACAAGGTACAACAACATCCACAACAAAATTACAAATCTCATCCATACAGTACTTGGAACCTAAGGACACACCCCTTAAATGATTTTATTATAATTTTATTTTGGGATTCAATTGACTTGCCGTAAACCTTTTAGGATTCGGTCCCATCAATTTGAATGCCTTGATGGTCATGCTAATCTTAACTGTATGTCAGTTTGGCTCAATTGGTGGCACTTTCACCCAATTCAGAAGGTTAAGTTAGCATTTGAGGACATAAAGTAGATGTATACACACCGGTCCAGTAGGAAGGAAATGTTGCAAGTGAAGGCTTTCACATGCGACATTAGGCACAATTTGCCTGGTCGAATGATTCAAGTGAAAACAGCGCAGGGAAAGGTGCTATGTTTTGGCTAACGCCTGCCTAATTGTCATTCATTTTTCCTCACTGTATCTTGAATGGAAATTTGTTGTCTTGCTTGTCTAACTTACAATTGCCAGCACATCACCAGGTTCCTGAGGATTTAATCAGATGCAATATAAATGTATGTTATGTTCTTTGAAATATCAATTATCTATATAAAAGCTTATTGCATGACTAAGTGAACAAAGGAATTGTTTAATATTTTTGTATATTTGGAGAATGGCACTTTCAGTCCATCAACCTATGCTGAATTTGAACCCAGAAAGCGAAATCCCACTGTCTTGAGCATACCAAGTGTCCACTCCAGAAATTATTAGAGATCTCCTGTTGCTCTCAGCCAAACAGAACATATCCAATGATGACATCTTCTGGCCTCAAGTGTGCAATAGGTTTAAACTGGCTTAATTTGGAATTTACTTACCTCTTATTTCATAGTTTTACAGTGCATATGTACATTATATACACATGAGAGCCGTTGCCTTGTGTAAAATAATTTGGAGAACTATCCCAATTAATGAGAAAGCAATCAACTGATTTAGTTCATTCTACTTGTGCTTCAAGGTTTTGTGATGCAGTGGATAGTGCACCCTGCCTCCAAGCCAGAAACTCAGGGCTTGATAGCCAAGGAAGATGCATTCATAATATGGCCAAACAGGTTGAATATCAATCTGCATATCCTTCCAACACACACCAATGACAGGCAGCAAGAGAAGAGGAGATTCCTGGTCAGCCATGTGATGGAAAGTAAGTTGAAGCCTCGACCATCACTATCCAGAGCTCCCATGTACCTGCTGCCATAGCAACTCAGACTCAAAATGAACTTTTAACACATCACCACCACTTGTGCCACAGTGAACACTTGCTGGAACAGGTTTTCCACTGACTTGGATAAAGGGACTGACAGCATGGTTGCTAAGGCTAATGACACAAAGGTAGGTAGAAAAATATGGTGAAGGACATAAGGAGGCTATCAAGGGATAGATAGGTTGGTGAACTGGTAAAGATGTGGTAAATGGAGCATATTGCGGGAAAATGCAAAATTGCCCATTTTGGCAGGAAGAACTAAAAAGCATGTTATCGTAATGGTGAGATATTGCAGAGGAATCTAGGTGTTCTAGAGGATAAATCATAAAAGGTTAGTGTGCAGGTACAGCAAGTAATTAAGAAAGCAAATATCACTTATTGTGGGGAGGGGAATTGAATAAAAAAATGGGGAGGTTATGCTTCAATTATACTGGGCAGTGACAGATCACACCTGAATTACTATATACAGTATTGGTTTCCGTATTTTTTTTATTAAATAAATTTAGAGTATCCAATTATTCTTTTCCCTAATTAAGAGGCAATTTAGCGTGGCCAATCTATCTAGCCTGCACATCTTTGGGTTGTGGGGGTGAGACCCACCCAGAAACAGGAAGAACGTGCAAACTCCATACGGACAGTGACCCAGGGCCGGGATCGAACCTAGGTCCTCATTGCCGTGAGGCAGCAGTGCTAACCACCGCACCACTGTGCTGCCCCATTGGTTTCCTTATTTAAGGAAGGTTATAAATACGTTGAAAGCAGTTATTAGACTAATACCTGGAATGGCCTTATGAGGAAAGGCTGGACAGTCTAGGCATGTACCACTGGAGTTTAGAAGGGCAAGAGGCAACTTGATTGAAACACACAAGTTCCTGAGGAGTCTTGGCCGGGTGAATGTGGAGAGGATGTTTCCTCTTATTGGAGAATCTAGAACTAGGGGTCACTGTGGGCTGCCCATTTAAGACAGGTGAGGAGATTTTTTTTTCTCAGAGGCTTGAGTGTCTTTGGAACTCTCTTCCTCAAAAAGGCAGCAGAACCCGAGTCTTCGACTATCATTCAGGCAGAGCTAGATAGATTCTTGAGGAGCAAAGTGGTGATACATTATCCAGGAAGCAAGAATGTAGATTTGAGGTTACAATCAGATCAGCCATGATATTATTGAATGGTGGAGTAGGCTCAACGGCTGAGTGGCTTACTTCTGCTCCTTAATTATGTGTGTGGCTTCCAAGGCAACAAATTTGGGGCAGCAGGGTAGCATGGTGGTTAGCATAAATGCTTCACAGCTCCAGGGTCCCAGGTTCGATTCCCGGCTGGGTCACTGTCTGTGTGGAGTCTGCACGTCCTCCCCCTATATGCGTGGGTTTCCTCCGGGTGCTCCGGTTTCCTCCCACAGTCTAAAGATGTGTGGGTTAGGTGGATTGGCTATGCTAAATTGCCCGTAGTGTCCTAATAAAAGTAAGGTTAAGGGGGGGGTTGTTGGGTTATGGGTATAGGGTGGATACGTGGGTTTGAGTAGGGTGATCATGGCTTGGCACAACATTGAGGGCCGAAGGGCCTGTTCTGTGCTGTACTGTTCTAAATGGGAGTTCTGCCTGCCTCCATTTCTGGCCTTGTTTCTGGCCTATGTTTATCTGCAGATTATTAATGGCCACAACTTCAGCTAGCTCGGCCCCAACCTCACAATACATTCTCTAAATCTTCCTGCCACCCTACCGCTTTCTCCTCCTTTAAGACGCTCCTCTTTTATGAAACCTTTGGTCACCTACTTCAACATCATTTTGCTGCTTGGTGTCAAGCTTTGTCTGATACCAGCCCTGGGAAGTGGCTTGGGATGTATTACTGCATTAAAAATGCTAAAAATACAGGGGCAGCACGGTGGCGCAGTGGGTTAGCCCTGTTGCTTCACGGCGCCGGGGTCCCAGTTTCGATCCCGGCTCTGGGTCACTGTCCTTGTGGAGTTTGCACATTCTCCCAGTGTTTGTGTAGGTTTCGCCCCCACAACCCAAAGATGTGCAGGGTAGGTGGATTAGACATGCTAAATTGCCCCTTAATTGGAAAATAATCTACTTACAAGAGAGGCACCTGAGGGAGAAGGACCGACTGCTGGTAAGGTAGGTCTGGGTGGGACAGACATACCACTCATGCTACGGGACGAGGGCTAGGGGGGTAGCAATATTAATTAGCAAAAGGACAAGGTTTACGGGAACCAAAACAGTTACGGACCCAGGGGAAGGTACGGCATGGTCAGCGGTGTCCTAGAAGGGGCACCTGTCGTACTGGTAAATGTGTATGCTCCCAACTGGGACAACTGAGAATTCATAAAAAAGAACATGGCGGTAATCCCCGACCTTGACACACACAGACTGATTATGGAGGGGCGACATTAACTGCGTGCTGGACCCACTGACCGTCCGATCAAACCCCAGAACGGGGAAAACGTCTGGCATGACAAGGGAGCTAGGGGCCTTCATGGAACAGATGGGGGCCCATGGAGATTCCTGCACCCGGGAGAAAAGAAGTTCTCGTTCTTTTCGCAGGTATACGCCCGTATCGACTTCTTTGCAGTGGGGGAATCGGTGCTTCCGGAGGTCACGGGAACAGACTACTCCACATTATATGGATGCGAGGTTGGAGACAGGCCGGGCCCAGCGCCCCACATGGAGGCTGGACACGGACTTCCTGGCCAACAAGCCATTCTGCCAAAAAATATCGCAGTCCATTGGCGATTACATTAGTAACAACCCAAAAGGGGAGGTCTCACCCTCCACGTTTTGGGAGGCACTGAAGGCCATGATCAGAGGAGAGATCATAGCCTACAAGGCAAGTAGACATATGGAAGAGAGGGTGGCCAGGCAACAGCTAGTGGACTCCATTCTGGAAGTCGATAGAAAGTACCCCGGGATGCAGGCGGGGAAGGCACCGGGGCCCGACGGGCTCTTGGTGGACTTCTACGAAAAAATTTGCACCAGTCCTAGCCCCACACCGAAGGGACATGTTTGCAGACTCACTGGCAGGGGGACACCCTGCCCCCAATGCTAGCGCAGGCCACAATCTCACTAATACTCAAAAAAGATAAAGACCTGACAGAATGTGGATCATACAGACCCCTTTCACTGCTGAACGTGGATGTGAAAATACTCGCAAAGGTCCTGGCCAAAAGGCTGCGTACCAGAGGTGGTTGCAGAGGACCAAACGGGCTTTGTCAAGGTTAGGCAGCTCATAGCGAACATCAGGCGGCTGCTGCATGTGACAATGAACACCACTGATGAGAACACCAGAGGTGATCGTCTCCCTGGACGCAGAAAAGGCCTGTGACAGAGTCGAATGGAGCTACCTCCTCGAGGTACTGGAACGGTTTGGGCTAGGAGCGGGGTTCACCGCCTGGGTGAGTCTCCTGTACAACGTTCCCAAAGCGAGTGTCCAAACTAACACCACCAGCTCTGAATACCTCCAGCTACAGAGAGGAAGACAGGGTTGCCCCTTGTCCCCCACTCTTCTTCGCGCTAGCGATCGAACCCCTGGCAATAACCCTGCGGGAGGCAAAAAGCTGGAAGGGAATCCGGAGAAGAGACAGAGAGCACAGAGTCTCAGTCTATGCAGATGACCTGCTCCTCTATGTCTCAAAGCCACATGAGGGACTGACGGCAATACTGCAAATACTGAGAGTTTGGAACCTTCTCGGGCTACAAACTTAACCTTGGCAAAAGGGATGCATTCCCAGTGAACCCAAAAGTGGAAGGGACAGAGCTGAAGGGGCTTCCATTCAAAACGGCCCAGAACAGATTCCGTTACCTGGGAATCCAAATAGCCAGAGACTGGACACAGATCCACAAGTGGAACCTGACCAGCCTGGTGGAGGAAGTAAAGACCTTCAACGGTGGGAAGAGTGCAGACGATCAAGATGAACGTACTGCCAAGGTTCCTCTTCCTGTTTCGTTCCATCCCGATCTTTATCCCAAAGGCCTTTTTCCAAAATATTAGACAGGCTAATCATGGCGTTTGTGTGGGGGGGCAAGAACCCGAGAATTCGCAAACCGGCACTGCAAAGAGGGAAAGTCAGAGGGGGGTCTGGCTCTACCGAACCTACTATACTACCACTGAGCGGCAACTGCAGAAAAAGTGAGGGGATGGGTACAAGAACCTGACACAGATTGGGTACAAATGGAGGAGGCATCCTGTACAGGAACAACCCTCCAGGCCCTGGCCACAGCAGCACTGCCATCCTCCTCAACAAGGTACACAACGAGCCCAGTGGTAGCGGCCACGCTGAGAACATGGACCCAGCTGAGACAGCACTTCGGGATAACCAAAATGTCCCGAATGGCCCCCATCTGCGGCAATCACAGATTCCCCCCAGCCATGCTAGATACCACCTTCAAAAGATGGAGGTGGGAGGGGGCACACTGACGGTCGGGGACTTCTACGTAGGGTGCAGACTGGCGTCACTGGACGAACTGACAAGGAAGTGGAAATTAGCAAGAGAACAGGAATTGAGACACCTCCAAATAAAGCACTTCCTCTGCAAAGACAGTAGGGTACCCCAGGGCCCCAGAAAGCCCACTACTAGAGGACCCGATAGGCACAAGCAGCGAGAAGGGGGGGCTATGTGGGAAAATATACCAACAGCTACTGGACAGAGCCCGAACACCACTGGATGGAACCAGACAAAAATGGGAGGACGAACTGGGGACAGAGGTAGGATTGGGGCTCTGGAGCGAAGCACTGAGCAGGGCGAACTCCACCTCCTCCTGCGCAAGGCTAAGCCTAATGCAGCTCAAAGTGGTGCACAGAGCACACCTGACCAGAACCCGAATGAGCAAATTCTTCCCAGAGGTGGAGGACAAATGTGAACGGTGCCAGAGGGGCCAACCACACCCACATGTTTTGGGCTTGCCCCAAGTATGCTGGATTCTGGACTGCCTTCTCCAAGGCAATGTCCAGGGTTATGGGGGTGAGGGTAAAGCCATGCCCAATAGTGGCAATCTTCGGGGTATCGGAACAGCCAGAGCTACACATGGGGAAGGGGGCCAACGCCCTTGCTTTCGCTTCCCTAATCGCACGCCGGAGAATCCTGCTCGGCTGGCGATCGGCAGCGCTGCCCAAAGCTGCAGACTGGCTCGCTGACCTTTCGGAATTTCTCCACCTGGAGAAGATTAAGTACGCCACCCGAGGGTCAGAGGAAGGCTTCCTGGATGATTGGGGGCAGTTCGACGACCTGTTCCAAAACCTGTTCGAGGCCAGCAACGAGGAGTAAGCCAGGGAAAAAAAAACCATTAAGTATTTTACAATGCACTTTATTAAATTTTGGATCAGTTTATTGTTGGGGTGAGAGATAGGCAGGCGGGGGGGGGGGGGGGGGGGGGGGGAATGTAATTTACAATCATGTGCTGCAACACTGAACTTGGGTGTCTAAAATTAACATCGTTATCTAATAATTTCCTTCGTGACACAACAAAACATGAAGATTTCAACTTTCATTCAGAAAATCACACTGTAAACAATGCAGAAGCCTCAGTGAATTAAATAACGCTCCTTGTCCTACAAAAACATAACCGCTTTTTTGCCACTTTGAAATTATAACAGCAATTCTCTTTTATTCACTGTATTTTTGATCCAAGCCACGCCACATTTATATCAATAATTTGCTCATTAGAAACCAAACACATTAGAGATCCATTGACTAGAATACTTACCCATTATTACACCACCCCAAATTTCATGGGTGCTATATTCAGTTGATTCTGCGCACTCAATAGCAATTATATCCAAAGAATGCTCAACACTTATCCTCCATTTGTTAAATATTAAGACTATCTTAAGATTTTGTTCCTCCACTGAAAGCAGCTAAAACAGACACGTTTTTCCACCTGGATAAATTGAATACAAAAGCAAAATACTGCAGATGCAAGAAATGTTAACAATAGAAATGCTAGAAATACTCAGCAAGACATTCAATTTCTACACCTCTATTCCACAATGTTCTGCTTCTTTCTTGAACAGAGGCTCACTCAACCAATCTCTATCCATCACCCTCCTCCACCTGGCTAAACATACTCTCCCACTGACCTTCTCCTTTAACTTTAGTCACTTCTTTCAAACAAAAGATACTTGCATGGGTTGCAGATGGTGTAATTATTTGGAGGAGCCAGGTCGGTCTGTAGTTTGCAGTCTGTTATAGGATTTCAAGTTGAACAGCAGTTTTTCCAAATAATGTTAGGTTGAGAAGTGGACTGGGTCTGCTCAAAAGGAACTCTCCCCAAAAGTCTCTATACAGCTCAGCAAGTAAACCTGTTGTTAACTCTATTTATAAATGGCATTTTAACTGTATTGGGTTGCTAAATTGTAATTTGCGGCAGGTGTAGATAATAAGTTAGTTATTCCTTCTGTTTAAGAACTGTTTAACTGATAATTGTAATGCTATTTCTTTGATATTAATGTGGTTAATTCAGTGTTTAAATAAGACTCTTTTTAACATAAGAAGTTACCCATTGGTCAGAGTCATTACTTCTAGGGTGAAGAATCCTTTCCTCGCAGTTTGGCAAAGAGAAAAATAGTTTGAGGTTCTCATCTGGTATCCTGACAAAAGTTGGGGACTGGTCTGGTATCCTAACAAGGCACTGACTTTACACTTCTTTTTCCTCTCAAACAGCAACTGTTATTTTATTATTTACACCTCTGCTGGGCTCATCTTTTATTTACTTGTCCCATTACCAGTTCCCTTATGTTATCCCTCCTGGCTTCCACCCTATCATTATCCCTCTTTTTTTTTGTTACCACTCTCCCCACTTTACTTCCTTAAATCCATATGTCTGTGGCTTCACAGTCCTGATGACAGGTCATTGACCTGAAATGTTAATTGTGTTTCCTCTCCACAGATGCAGTCTGACCAGAGTAATTCCAGCACAAAATGCTGCATTTCTCAGTCAGTGGAAGCACAAGAGAGGATGTTACAATTCTATATTAACTTATTCGTCTAATAGTCTCTCCAGTTCTAACTGTCAAATTAATGGCAATTAAGACTGATTTTGAAAGCAATTTTATGCTGTGAAGTAGGAGAATTACAACAGCTGTGACTAAACATTGCATTGTGTTAAAGAAACATGAATCTTGTGTGTACATTCAAGGACAATGACTGCCAATTTGTAATCACTGTACTTCAATAATGGATTTATTTCCTGAGAATGTTCTGGAAAGCATTAAATTCATGTAGTATGTTGATGCCTGTTCCAAAGGTTATTTTAAAAGCTGAAAACTCTGTTAAATTGAAAATGGAAGGAGGTATGAGGCCTTTGATGAAGTCACCACTTTTGGAATCGTCACGTCTGAGAGGAGTACATTTTCCTTGTATGATCCAAGTAATTTGATTTTTCACACTACTTCAGATCTTGATGCTTTTAAAGAATCAAGGTCAACCGCAGCATAGAAAAAGAGCACTGTACTGCCCTAAACAGCTAAATCTATCCACCAATTCCATTTCCCTGCCTTTTCATTATTTCTTGTATCCTTTAATCTGCCTTCTTTTCGAATATTTCTCCAATTACTTTTAAATTGTTAGGCTTCTGTTTCAACAGATTTGTAGTAAATTATTCTAATTTCTAATTACATTTTTAAAATGCATCCCTCTATTGCAACAGTATTTCATTACCAATTTAATTTAATTATTTCATAATTTTAAAACCTCCGTTAGATAGACTGATCTTCTCTATTCCAATGAAAATGTCTGAATTTCTCCAAACCTTTCCTCGTTAATTTAGTTTCTCATTCTTTGCCGTACAGAAGTGAACCGTCTTCGTGTCATTTCTGTGACTGTGGAGCTGACATTGTTAATGGTGCTGACATTGTTAATGGTGCTGACATTGTTAATGGAGCTGACATTGTTAATGGAGCTGACATTGTTAATAAGAGTTAACATCACAAATAAAACATTCACCCCTCCATCAATGCAAACTCCAATCTCTGCCTCCTCTCCAAAGTCCTTCAACATGTTGCCATCTCCAAATTTCATCCCCACTTTTCTTCCAATCAGGTTTATACCCTTCTACAGTATCGAAACATCTCTCAAAGTCAGTGACATTCTTTATGACTGTGACAAAGGTAAACAATTCCCCTCATCCTTCATGACCAGTATGCAGCTTTTGACAACTGACAGAACTATCCTCTTCCAAAGTCTCTCCACAAGCCTCTAGTTGACATAGAATGCATTCACATGGTTCCATTCTTATTGATCTAATCGTAATCAGGCAATCACCATCAATGGCTTCTTTCTTACTCCATTATGCCTGGTCACCCACATGCAGCCTCAGTGTCACCATCCAAAAACACACCAGGTGCTATATGTATGTTGAAATAGCATGACCTCATCAGCATGCTCCTGACACCTTCACTGACTTTAAATGTTCAGAACGCTTGCCTGACATCTAGCAACAAAAGGAGTAGAAATTCAAGAATGAAGACATTGTCTTTCTTCTGCCCTAGCCACAAACTCGGTTCCCTGTGTCTGAACCAGACGGTTTACAATCTTGCCGTCATACTTGATCCTGAGATTAGCTTTTAACTGCATACCTGTGCTGTCCCTAAATTTGCCTATTTCAGTAATGATGTTCGTTCCACCCTGTCTGAACTCTTATTGCTGCTGAAACACACATCCATACCTGTTAACTCCATTTGACTATTGTAATGCATCCCCGACCAGACCTCGCTCATTATACATAAATTTGAGGTTGTCCAAAACTCTGCTTCCTGTGTCTTACCTCACAGTAAATCCCATCATCCTTGTGCTTGCTGACATACATTGAGTCATTACTTAACTTGTAGCAAATTATAAAATTCCCATTCTTGCTTTCAAATTCTTCCATGGTCTGGCCGCTCGCCAACCTCTTCCAGTCTCATGGCCCTCCATCTAAGCCACTCTAATTCAGGCTGAAGGATTCCTAATATAATCACCATTCACCATTGGTGTCCATGGCTTTATCTGCCTGGGTCCTAAGTTCTGGAATTCCTTCCCTTCACCTCTCCATCTCTTTACCTCCCACTCCTATAAGAGACTCCTTAAAACCTACTTCTTTGGCGAAGCTTTTGGTCATCTGCCCGAGTGTTCTCTTTTTTGGACAGTGTCATATTTTGTTCTATAATGCCTTTGTCCAATATCTTGAGATGTTTTATTTCATTAAAGCCACTATAAAAATACAAGATGCTGTTGTGGTTGCAATCAACATATCTCTACATACCGTTCCACTTACAAAGGATATATTTTGGGCAGCAGGGTAGCATGGTGGTTAGCATAAATGCTTCACAGCTCCAGGGTCCCAGGTTCGATTCCCGGCTGGGTCACTGTCTGTGTGGAGTCTGCACGTCCTCCCCCTGTGTGCGTGGGTTTCCTCCGGGTGCTCCGGTTTCCTCCCACAGTCCAAAGATGTGCGGGTTAGGTGGATTGGCCATGCTAAATTGCCCATAGTGTCCTAATAAAAGTAAGGTTGGGGGGGGTTGTTGGGTTACGGGTATACGGTGGATACGTGGGTTTGAGTAGGGTGATCATGGCTCGGCACAACATTGAGGGCCGAAGGGCCTGTTCTGTGCTGTACTGTTCTATGTTCTATGTTGCTTCCCTGATCTTTTTCACAAATGCAATTTCACGCAAGTGCCCACTCTTCTAGCCTCGAACAGTGCTAGCGTTTTGTAACGTACAAGGCCATGAGCACAATCCAGTCCTCAGTAACCAACCACCTCTGACAGCAATGGGGAATACAACTACGTTGAGCTCTCAGCCCATTATTCAGTCTGGCATAGCAGATTTGCATGGATTTTCCTAATCACCAGCAAGTATCCAGAGCCAGAACTGTAGCTTCAAAAACAATTCAATCGTTGAATGTGGATATCGCTGGCAAGGAAGTATTTACAGTCCATCCCTCATTGCCCTTAACAAGGTTATGGTGAGCTGCCTTCTTGAACCACCAGTCCTCTAGTGCAAGTACACAAGGGAGTTCCAGGGATTTTGGCACAGCGACAGCAAAAGAACGGCAATATATTTGTATGTCAGAAAATGACTTGGAGGGAAGCTTGCAGGTGGTGGTGTTCCTATGCACCTGTTGCCTTTGTCCTTCTTGGCAGTCAAAGTCACAGGTTTGGGAGTACCTGTAGAGACACACTCGGGCCACAATGCAGTAGTGGAGAGAGTGAATGTTTAAAATGTCAAAAAACTGACAAACAGGTTGCTTTGTACTGGAAGGTGTCAAGTTTGAGTGCTGTTGAATCCCGGCCCTGGGTCACTGTCCGTGTGGAGTTTGCACATTCTCCCCATGTCTGTGTTGGTTTCACCCCTACAACACAAATATGTGCAGGTTAGGTGGATTGGCCACGCTAAATTGCCCCTTAATTTGAAAAAAAAAGAATGAGGTACTCTAAATTTATAATTTTAAAAAAGTTGTGCTGTTGCAGCTTCACTCGGCCAGGAAAATGGGGAGTATTCACACTACATGTAGGTGGTGGAGTGTCTTTGGGGAATCAGAAAGTCAGTCGCATGTCACAGAATACCCGATCTTGGATCTGCTCTCATAGCCACAGTATTCATGTGGTTACTCATCAAGCTTCTGGTCAAAAATGTAGGCTAAACTCAAGCAGCAAGCAACAGACAGGGCTAAATTATCTCCCAAACAACAGATGAAATCAAGGTTCTGCAGTCAGGCCGCTGCAACCGGCCCACAGAAGACGCCATCGCTCTGGCCCTAAACTCA
The DNA here is from genome assembly GCF_902713615.1 of Scyliorhinus canicula. NCBI lineage: Eukaryota > Metazoa > Chordata > Chondrichthyes > Carcharhiniformes > Scyliorhinidae > Scyliorhinus > Scyliorhinus canicula. The sequence goes on along the minus strand of NC_052164.1, from coordinate 47,105,692 downwards.
TCGCTGGAGCATCTCGACAACAAGGACTCCTACATCAATTTATTGACTACAGCTCTGCCTTCAACACCATAATCCCAGCTCATATCAAAGCTCGAAAACCTAGGAATTGGCTCCTCACTCTGCAACTGGATCCTCGACTTTCATAGACCACAATCAGCAAGAATAAACAACACCTCCTCCACGATAGTCCTCAATGCCAGGGCCCAAAGGCTCTATAACCCCTACTATACTCCCTATACACACACGACCATGTGGCAACATTTGGTTCCAACTCCATCTACACGTTGGACATGACCATAGTGGGTCGGATCTCGAACAACGACGAGTCAGAATTCAGGAGGGAGATAGAGAACCTAGAGGCACGGTTACAACAACAATCTCTCCCTCAATTACTTTATGAAGCAAAGTATTGTATATACCCCTGTCTGCATCAATGGGGCCAAGGTGGAGATGGTTGACCACTTCAAATTCCTAGGTGTGCACATCACTAACAATCTGTCCTGGTCAACCCATGTCGATGCTACCTCCAAGAAAGCACAACAGCACCTGTACTTTCTCAGGAAACTAAGGAAATTCAGCATGTCCACATTGACTCTTACCAGCTTTTACAGGTGCACCATAGAAAGCATCCTGTCTGGCTGCATCTCAGCCTAGTATGGCAACTGCTCAGCCCAAGGCCGCAAGGAACTTCAGAAAGTCATGAATACCGCCTAGTCCATCACACGAACCCACCTCCCATTCATCTGTCTACACCTCCCGTTGCCTTGGGAAAGTGCACAGCATAATCAAAGACCCTCACATCCGGCTTACTCACTCTTCCAACTTCTTCCATCGGGCAGGAGATACAAAAGTCTGAGAACACGCACAAACAGATTCAAAAACAGCTTCTTCCCCGCTGTTCCCAGACTCCTAAACGACCCTCTTATGGGCTGACCCGATTAATACTACACTCCTGTATGCTTCACCTGATGCCAGTGTCTAGGTATTACATTATGTACCTTGTATTGCCCTATTATCTATTTTCTTTTCATGTGCTAAATGATCAGTTTGAGCTGCACGCAGATAAATACTTTCCACTGTACCTCGGTACACGTGACAATAAACAAATCCAAATCCATTCCAATCCAATCAGGCCGCATCTAGTCACACTCAGTGGTGGGAAATCGAACAACCATGTGAGGAGGCTCACTGAACATTTCCTGCTCTAATAATGGCAATGCCCAGCACGAGTGCAAAAAAGAGAAGGCTGTAGCATTTGCAATTAACTTCAGTCAGAAATGCCAAGAGGATGATTCATCTCAACGTCCCCCTAAAGTCCCACCAGCTGCCAGTCTTCACCAATTCGATTCACTCCATATGATACCATGATACCTCAGATGGCACTTGTTACAGTAAAGGCTATGGAACCTGACCAGTGAAGACTGGGATCCAGAACTAGCCATACTGTAAGGGTCCTTCCTGTTGATTCCCTTATTTACCATTTCTTTTATTTTGCTCTCATCATTTTTGATCCACGGATGTTTAATGGACATACATCTTTAAATCGAGCAGACGAAGTCAGGAACTCAAAAGTTACAAAATAGCACACTGCTAAAGTTCAAACAGCAGAACTCAGACTTTTCACACCCAAGAGACATCGGAGGGATTTGGTTTGATTGGTTGGCTGGCCGCACACACAAATATATATATGCGTGTATATGTGTGTGCGTATGTATATATACATATATATATTTATAAAAAAGGGATGGGAGCGAGGTTAGGAACTAGATAATATTTAACCAGTTGTATTTACTGAATATTAGTTATTGGTATTAATAAAATTAATTGTGTTTAAATTTACAAACCTGGTAACTGTAGTTATTGGGCAGCCAAGGACTAAAGACTTTGGGTAAAAGAGAAAAGCAAATTACTGCGGATGCTGGAATCTGAAACGAAAGGGAAAATGCTGGAAAATCTCAACAAGTCTGGCAGCATCTGTAGGGAGAGAAAATGGGAAATATTTATACGGTGGAGTGAGAATGAAAGATGAGTCATAGCCACAGAAACCCAGGGATACCAAGGGGAAAGAGTGTTAATGGCAGTCCCCAGAGAGGACAAAAGATGTGAAAGGTCAAACAGCAGGGAAACTAACATCAGAGGATGAACTGTAGGTGTGGGGGGAGGGGGAGGGGGAAGCAGAGGAGAAAAGTGCAGGAAAGGTGGATAAGATTGGGGGGGGGGGGGGGGGAATTAAATGTATATTAAGAAAGAAAGAAATGGTAAAAGACAGTTAAAGTCTTTGGGTGTTTTTCTAAGAATGTTAATTTCAATTGTTTTGCGACTCCGGTCAACTTGGGCTGGAATTCACCACACACTAGCCCAGGGAGTCGTGCCAATACCTTTAACCAAACTATTCTAGTACAGCTGCAACAGCTACCCAATAAAGTGGTATGCACACAGGTTATGCCCGTTCCACAAAACAAACCAAATACAATTTGGCCAGTTAGTGCTCTATTAGCCTACTCTCAATATGCAGCAAAGTTATAGACGGCATTGTCTGCAGTGCTATGAAGCTGCATTCCATCACATATACCCAGTTCACTGATGCTCAGTTTGAGTTCTGCCAGGATCACAGAATCACATAAAATGCAGTGCAGAATAGGACCGGCACATGACAAACACCTGACCAACCTACCTAATCCATTGTCTTGAAGATTATGACGTGCCAAGTGCTCATCCAGGTACTTTTTAAAGAATGTGAGGCAACCTGCCTGTACCACACTCCCAGGTAGTAAATTCCAGACTGTCACCACCCTCTTGGTAAAAAATGTTTTCCTCACATCCCCCCTGAACCTCCTGCCTCTCACCTTGAACTTGTGCCCCTCGTGACTAAACGTTCAACTAAGGGGAATAGCTGCGCCCTATCCACCTTGTCCGTGCCCCTCATAATCTTGTACACCTTAATCAGGTCGCCTCTCAGCGTTCGCTGCTCCAATAAAAATAACCCAAGTCTATCCACCTTGTCTTCTTAAATGTCCCATCCCAGGCAACATCCTGGTGAATCAGCTCTGCATCCACTCCAGTGCAAGCACATCCTTCCTATAATGTGACGACCAGAATTAAACACAGTACCCCATCTGTGGTCTCACCAAAGTTCTATATATCCAACATGACCTCCCTGTTTTTGTAATCTATGCCTTGATTGATAAAGGCAAGTGTCCCATATGCCTTTCTCATCACACTGTTAACCTGCCCTCCTCGCCTTTGGAGATCTACGGACAAACACGCTAAGGTCCCTTTGTTCCTCGGAACTTCCCAGTTATATTGTGCATTTAATACTTCCTTGTCAAATTTCTCCTTCCAAAATGCACCTCTCACTTTTCAGGGTTAAATTCCATCTGCCACTTATCTGCCTATTTGACCATGCCATCAATATCTTCCTGTAACCCAAGACAAGACACTCAACCTCACTGTTAAGCACCCGGCCAATCTTTGTGTCATCCACAAATCTACTGATCCTACCCCCGCGCCCCCCCCCCCCCCCCCCCCCCCCCCAAGTCATCTATGCCGTCCGTTTATAAAAATGATGAATAATAGGGGACTCATCACAGATTTCTGTGCTACACCACTGGACACTGGCTTCCAGTCACAAAAGCAGCAGTCTGTCATCATTCTCAGTCTCCTACAACTAAGCCAATTTTGAATCCACCTCATCAAGTTATCCTGTACCCCATGTGCATTTGCCTTCTTCATAAATCTCCCATATTTGACCTCGTCAAAGGCTTTGCTGAAATCCATATAAACTACATCAACTGCACTACCCTCATCTACACACCTGGTCATCTCCTCAAAAAGTTCAATCAAATTTGTTAAGCACTTGGCTGCACACCTCATTACAGCCCTGGTCCAAACATGGAGCTGAATTCCACAAGTTAAGCGAGACTGCCTTGGACAGCATTTGACCAAAGGTCGCTTCATGGAGCTCTAGTAAAATATAGTCAATGGGAATCTGGGGATTGGAGGGGCGGAGAAACAAAGACGGTTGTGGTTTTGGGGGCCTCCAGGTGTTTTCTGCAGTTATTTCTCAGGATAGTGTCCTCGGTCTCATCTTCAACTTCGTCAACATGACTTTCACTGCACCAAGATTGGAATTGGAGAGAATCGTGATGGTTTCAGTGTTCAGTTCAATTTCCAAACCAATAAATAATAAAGATGTCTGAGTCTGCATGCAGTAATATCTGAAGAACATTCAGGCTTGGGCCATTAAATACTAAGCAACTACCATCTTCAATAAGAGACTATCTGATCACCCTTCCTTGATATTCAACAATACCATCACCAGATCACCCACCATTAACATATATTCATGGGTGTTATCTCATTTTTAAGTATGCTTGGTGCTGCGACAAGTATACTCTTCCCCACTCTCATTGAGCCATTTTGGTCACACTGAGTTCAACAGCCACTGCTCCAAGTCTGAATTCTGGAGCACAATGGGGTGAGTTCAGAACTAACACTTATTGGAATAATTCTTCAAAATACAAAGGGCATGAATCAGAATGTTATAATGCTGATCAGTGTTCAGATCACTGCTTTCCAAGACACCTGCACCAAATGGAGCTGCAGCAAAAGGAGCTCAAGTACTGTCAACATCAAGCTATCAGAGCTCATCTACCAGAAGAAACTTGGTAAAGATGGGCAAATAAAATCCCACCATGCCTAAATTTCTAGGCATGGTGAGCTAGCGATTAAACATACCGCTTGTGTTAGATGGAAGGTGAAGTTACATTTGCCTGGTAGACGTACAACACTATATTGGAATTTTCAGTTGACACATAAAATTTGCTCGTGGAGCGAGCTCATAAACATGAACCCTTAAAAGCCACAGGTTGAAATTAAAGACCATGTTTGGCTTCTCTTTACCTTTTTTTCTAACTAAGTTCAGAATTGGGTTTTTTTTTTAAATGCAGTTTCAACAAATCAACCTATGATAACTTGTATAATTGGACTGGATTGCCTGACCTGCCGTATTATTTATTTGTGCTGTCGAATATCCCTACACTTGTCAATTGGACTTGAAAGACAGTGATTTGTTTCTGACTCAGACCACAGTGGAAATTACAAGATGATTACATTTACAATATCGTTTATAATGATCAAAGACCTGCAGTAATACAGCTTCTTTGCTATATTTACATATGCTGTAGTACAAGTGTTATTTGGACTATTCATTTTTAGGTATGGATAAATACACCTCTAGATATTTTCAGTAATCGTTAGGTACGTTCTTAGTACCTAGTGCCTAATAAAATCAGTTACAGAGCTTTAGCAGGCAACTAAATGGCTTGATTTATTGGGTCCTAATCATTCAGTTAATCTGTGTAAATACAATATTTTCCTAATAAATCTTCAAATCTAGATATTCAATCTACTGACAACACAGATGGTTGCAATAAACCAATTCTGTTGGTCTCTTGCTGGAAATACACAGCCTTCAACAATGTCAATATCTTTAATCTTGTGTACTTCGTTGTTTTCATCCTATACATCAATTGCTCTGGTACAATTATTTTCTACCGTATATTAAATGCAAGAATGCGATTGTAAATAAAATTTGAGGCAGACTTGTAGCTTTCGGCAAATTGGATAGTCACAATTAATGCAATATCCTTTCAATGCCACTCACGTGTATGCATTTTCAATTTGCATATCTCTGAAGTGCACATGGCTTCAGCTAGATATTTTGTGCATGCACACAGGGGAGATAGAGGGCATGACCATCTCTTGAAGAAAACACATTAAAATGAATTTTCTCAGCTTGCGGTGGATAAACTGCATAGGATTGCATCATCCGAGTCTTACCTGTGCTTTTTCAGCGTTAAACTGAAGAAGCTAAAAGAGAGATTCTAACTTCTTTTTTTTTTAAATATTTTTATTCTCCATTTTCACATTTTCTTCAGAATTTACACCCCACCAACAAACAGTAAACAGTAACGAATACAATGTCAATCCCCTTATTAACAACAACGATCCCATCCTCCCACCATCCCACAAACAATGACCCACCTGACAATATAAGAATCAAAGAAGAGGAAACCTCCCAAGGAGGAAAAAAAAGGAAAAATGAAAAAGGAATCAGAAATCGCGTATGGTCACCATTGGCATATATAGTCCACCCCCCCCAACCCCCCCCCCCCCCCCCCCCCCCCCAATATTCAACGCCATCCAATCCCCGAAAGAATACCGTGAATGACACCCATGAATTCTAGACACCCCACCCCCTCCCAGACTCCTCCCCTCCACTTCCTCTTGTAAACTCTTTCCCCCCCCCAACCTCGGTTCCTTCCCACAACTTTTCACCCCAGCTAGACTCACCGAAACCTGTTCTACCAGGCTCCGATGGCTGCAGCCCTTACCCCCACCTCACTGCCGTTCACTGGCCGGCTTAAACCGGCCAGCATCGAGGCTCCCACCCAGGTCTCCTTCTCCCTTGCCCGGTCCCCTTTAGCACACAACCCCAACATACACACCCAAGCCCCAAAGAACCATCATTGGAAATGAAAGTCCCAACTCTTCCCTTGTCCAAATATACAGGGCTGACTCATTTAGTAAATACACCAACACGCAGTGAAAAAATAAAGTTACACGAGGCTACATCGGTACACGACCCACTCTCAGTCCCATTTCTCAATTCTGCCACAGTTCTTCAGCCTCCGCAAATTGCTCCGCCCGCCAGCACGTGACAAAATACTCCATCGGCCTCGGGGCTTCCACCCCTTCGGGCAAACCCACGATCCTCAGATTCCTGGATCTGTTTTACAGGTCTTCAATTTTGGCTTGCAGACCCTTGTTGGTCTCCATCACCTTCCACAACTCGTACACCATTGAGGTGAGTTGATCACTGAGCTGCGATAATGCCGCTTCCACTTCCTTCAGTGTCTCACCTTGCTCCTGCACCTCCGCCGCTGCGCTTGTTACCGCCGCCCTCACTGGGTCAATCGTGTCCTCCACCAGCACTTTCAATACCGCCCCCATCTCCTTCTTCATCGCTTCCATATGTTTTGTGAACTGTTTTTCAAGTTCCACAGCCATCACCTTGGTCATTTCTTCTGCTGTGAGCAATATGGCCTCCTCTGGTGCTCCAGCCTCCGCTTTCCTGCCAGTTCCTGCGCTGACTTTTCCACTCACCGGCGGACTTTCATTAACCCCCTTTTTCATGGCCGTTTTAATTCCAAACTTGGACATTTCTCCTCCCTGTGCCTTCTACAGCTTTTTAAGCCTCCTTTGCCCGCGGGACCGGGCATTAAAATCACAAAATTTCTATTCCCGAGGAGGAGCCCTCCAGTGTGCGGCTGCCTCCTGCCCGCCGTCACCGGAAGTGAGCGAGAGATTCTTATTTCAACAAGCTTCCTCTAAGGATAGAAGTCTGGATAGCAATGGATATTGTCTACAGACAGAAATCTAACAAACCCATTAAAATAATGAATAGCTTATTGTACACTGTGGCCATAAATATAATGCTGACCAAAAATTGGCAACAAATACAAAAATATACTTCAGTGTCATTTTCAACAACGCAATTTTTACAAAATGCTATTTGCAAACCAAAAACTGCAGAAATTATATTAGAAAGCTTCAAAGCAGGTTAAGTACTAAACAAGTAACAAGACCTATAAGAGTCAGATTTTATGAAGATGCTCTGGCATCTACATTACCTCCTTCAAGTCTGTTGTCACAATCACGGCTCAAAATAATAATGCATTCAAAATTAGAAGCAGAGAGTTTTTATGAAAACAGCGGCATTTGCTGAGGATTTGTGGAATCCGCAGCAGGGTTATCATGCATACGATCATCCCCGCTGCACAATCTAATTTCACTTTCAAATGATGCTACAAATGCAGAACAGATCCTTTTCATGGGTAGCCCCTGGGACACAACATGGTGCTGGGAAAATTATTTTTTAAATGTATTCACCGCCTTTCCATTTTTTCCAATTGTATTAACACGTTCTTTCTACAATTGATGGCAGGTATTGAAGCTACATTTTGTATTTTTCCCCACTTGTGAGTGACTGCAAAACTAGGGGCCATAAAGACAGTCACTAATAAATCCACTAAAGAATTTAGGAGAAACCTCTTTACTCATAAAATAATGAAAATATGGAACTTGTTACCGTATGGAGTAACAGAAACAAACAGGATAGATTAATTAATTTAAAGCATATGGGGGGGGAAAAAATAGAAGGATATGGTGACACAGTGAGGTGAACTAAACAGGATTGGAGACAGTGTTCGTGGAGCATAAGCACCGACTTAGATTGTTTCTATGCTGCAAAAACTATATTCATTGAATCACAGAGATTTACAACACAGAAAGAATGCTATTAATTCCACCATTTCTGTACCACTGGAGCAAAGCAAGAATAATTCCATCATCGCTCCAAAAGCTCTGCATCTTTCTTTGCTTCAGATTTTTTTTTCCTAAAATTTAGAGTATCCAATTTTTTTTTCTAATTAATGGACAATTTAGCGTCCTCAATTCTACCCTGCACATCTTTGGGTTGTGGGGGCGAGACCCACGAAGTCACGGGGAGAATGTGCAAACTCCACATGGACAGTGACCCAGGTCTTCAGCACTGTGAGGCAGCAGTGCTAAACACTGCTCCACCGTACTGCCCTGCTTCAGATATTTCTAAGTTCTCCCTTAAAATATACAACCATCACTGTTTCAAGCACAGCTCCTGGCCAAGTAACCCACGTTCTAACAGCTGAGTAAAGAAGTTTATCCAAACCGTTCTCATCCCACTGTTAATAACAAATGATCTCTCATCAGCGATTCAGCAGTTCGAAGTTCAGAGAAGGCAGTGAATCCAGAGGGATGGAACAGATGAAATCAGAAACTGAAATCACGGACGTTGAGGTGTCAGCAAGATTACAAACTGCAGCCAGAAAGGAAGTTGGCATCATTAACACAGAAATGGGGGGCACCTGTAGCAAGTGTATGTACAACTACTACTGGGCGGCCAATATAGCTATGATTAGGAAGTGGCTGATTGGGGGAGCGTGGGAGCAGCTGGAGGTGGCGTCACTAGTCTGGGAGCTTTGATAATGGCTCCATTGCCATTCTCACCGACCCATTACTCCACAAGGTGGTGGCGACACTGCGGATCTGGGGACAGTGGAGGAGGTACAAGAAGGTGGAGGGAGCATTGGTCTGGACCCTGATATGCAACAACCACAGGCTTGTCCCGGGTAGGATAGATGGTGGGTTCCAGAGCTGGCAGAGGGCAGGCATCAGAAGGATGGGAGATCTGTTCATAGATGGAAGCTTTCCCAGTTTGAAAGCGCTAGAGGACAAATTTAATCTGCCGCCAGGAAACGCCTTTAAATTTCTGCAAATATGAGCCTTCCTGAAAAAACAGGTAGTGGTCTTTCCGACGCTGCCGCCACTGAGAATACAGGACAGTGTGGTCTCCGGCACCTGGGTGGCAGAGGGGAAAGTGTTGGATATCTACCAGGAGCTACAGGAGGCGGAGGAGACACCGGTGGAAGAGCTCAAGGGTAAGTGGGAGGAGGAGCTAGGTGAGGAGTTAGAAGTGGGTCTGTGGGCAGAGGTCCTGGGCAGGGTTAATTCCTCCTCATCATGTGCCAGGCTCAGTCTAATTCAATTTAAGGTGGTCCACCGGGCACACATGAGAATGAGCAAGTTTTTCGGGGTAGAAGACAGTTGTATGAGGTGCAAGGGCAACTCTGCAAACCACGTCCACATATTTTGGGCATGCCCGGAGCTTTGAGAGTTCTGGCAAGGGTTCGCGAGGGCAATGTCCAAGGTGCTTAACACACGGGTGGTGCTGAGTCCAGAGATACCGATGTTTGGAGTGTCAGAAGACCCGGAGTTCAGGGGGCGAAAGAGGCCGTCTTGGCCTTTGCCTCCCTAGTAGCCCGGAAATGGATTTTATTAATGTGGAGGGACTCGAAGCCCCCGAGTGTAGAGACTTGGGTTAACAACATGACTGGGTTTCTCAGCCTCGAGAAAATAAAGTTTGCCTTAAGAGGGTCTACGCTAGGGTTCTCTCGGAGGTGGCAGCTGTTCGTCGACTTTCTCGGGGAAAATTAAAATGTCAGCAGCAGCAATTCGTAGCCGGGGGGGTGTCACGTGGGGTAATGTCTATTTAATTGTTATTGCATATTCTCTTTTTACACTATGTTAATGTTCACTCTAGTTTGTTTTGTTATTATTGTTACTACTATTTTATTATGAAAAATTCTGCAAAACCACAATAAAAATACTTTTTTTTTAAAACACAGAAATGGGTTACAAGTACAAATAGCTAACCAATTACCAAGTGTGAAATGGTATACTTTTGTCGGAAAGTAGCAGTCAGAAATTGGCTCATCAATGACCAAGACATCAAGTGCAAAAAGACCAGGGTAGATGGCGAGATTTAGATGCCAATTGATAACGGTCGGACGTTTATATGGAGCGTGACATTAATGGAAGACAGGGGGCCGTGATAGGAGGGGGGAGTACAATAAAGGAGCTCAGAACCAAGGTGAAGTCACTAAGGGTTTTGAATTACCTGGAGCAGAGGTTCAGGGAATAATGAGATCGTAGAACATAATAATAATAATAATAATAATAATAATAATAATAATAATCGCTTATTGTCACAAGTCGGCTTCAATGAAGTTACTGTGAAAAGCCCCTAGTCGCCACATTCCGTCGCATGTTTGGGGAGGCTGGTACGGGAACTGAACCCACGCTACTGGCCTTGTTCTGCATTACAAACCAACTGTTTAGTCCATTGTGCTAAACCAGCCCCTCACAGAACAAGCCAGTTTTAAACTTGGAGAGCTGTTAGGAACAGTGTGAAATAGTCTTAGGTCTCATGTGTAGCACTAAAGCTGTCTTGCCGTCAAGCACTGTCACCGTTAAGAAAAGGGAAATAAATAGGTCATGGGTTGAATTTTGTGACTGATTCTCTCTCCGCCCCAGGGTGCTGAGTGGCATCCACATCAAGATAAATCAAATGTAATCTGTGAATAGATCAGGTTTGATTAACGAAATGATATCTGCTCATTTCAAGCTTTAGGTTTTTATGGGACTAAGTTAATTGGTCGTACAAAGAACCAAACGGATATGCAGAATGGCCTCCTTCTGTGCTGTGACAATTCTATGGCTTTATGATTCTATGACCTTCCTTTGGAGAATATAATTTAACATTCTATTGAATATTTTAAATGCTGCTTTTGATTATTTGAACATGTTAAGCACCAAATTAAACACACCCAGGTATCTCTCAATGTCATTCTAGCTATTGTAAAGTGGAGTTGTAACGTGGAGTGTATGTGGCCCATTTTCCTTCCCATATGCCTTAATTTTCATTAAATTAAATTTACCAGTGTTCTGACCACTGACGTTTTACATCTATCATTCTGCAATTTCTATGTTGATTTCGTAGCTTTTTCTGCTATACTAGTGTCTGAAAATGTGATCAATTTGTATCAAGCTTCTGAATCCATCCCACTGACATAAGCTGGAGGCAGCAGCAACCCAAATGTCGAGACACCAGAGTAGTTTTCTCTATCTTCACCCCAACGAAACTCTTCATAATTTCTTGTTGATTATCAAAATTTACCCCAAATTCCACTTCTTTAAGATTAAATAGTGGTCATTTGTAATAACCGTTGGAAATTCATGTCCACATCATACTACTTATTTGTTGCCGCTTTATGTAAAATATTGACAAGATTATCCAATCAGCTTCTTTGCCAGTCATGCGGATTATGTTGCACATATTATCCAACCTTAATTCCTGATAATCAATTCCATTATTTCACGCGATCTTAGGTCTGAAAGGTTGGTTAGCATTCTTCAATATGGCACATTTGTCACTTTCCAGTCTACTGACAACTTTCCAGTGTCATTCTCATTTACTTTATAGGTTTCTTCACTCATATATCTCAGCATTGCAGAATAAATACCATCTAACCCATTTACTTTCATACTTACTTTAACAGGCAAGTGTTATTTGGTGGAGTGCCTCATCCAAAAGACAGCACAGAAACAACACAGCATTCTCACTTTCTGCACTGGATTGTCATCCTGGACAGATGCCCAAATCCTGGAGTCATACCGCCTGCCTCAATTACAGAATGTATTTTTGAAGTAAAATTCAAAGATAATTCCATTTATAAGGTCTAATCCCAATGTTTTTATTTGTTTGGTTTTGAGGGGGTAATGCTCAGCATGGTACAGTTCATGCTTGCAGCAGTACATAAATTGTTTCTACGACAAAATCTTTTGCTTTACATAGATAAAATGGTACATACTTAACATTAACCTGACCCCCACTGCACAGCTTAGGCGCCAACAAGACTACTTCCCTATATCTTTTTATAGCCTTTGTCCAAATCTGCACTAACGAGCTAAGTTCCAGAAGAGAGATGAGTGATTTTACTTGACATTAAGACAGCATTTAACTGAATGTGGCTCCAAGGTGTCCTAGTAAAAGTGAACATGTGTGGACGTGCGGCACAGTGGCGCAGTGGTTAGCACAACTGAATGTGGCTCCAACGTGTCCCAGTAAAAGTGAACACATATGAATGCACATGCAGTACAGTGGTACTCCCCCATAAACCAAAGATGTGCAGGGTAGGTGGATTGGCCATGCTAAATTTGCCCCTTAATCGGAATTTTTTTTTTTTAAACAGTGAACGCGCTAAAGATCAGAGATAAAATTGAGTGGCTGGAGTCATCGCTGGGACAAAGGAAATCAGTCTCAGTCTCGGCCACCACTTCAGGAGTTATCCAGGCCACCACCCTCATTCCAAATGTCTTCAGCTGCTTCATCAATTTATTTTCCTTCATAATAAGGTCAGAGATGCACACAGCAGTCATCTCCATTCATACTTCATCAGATAATGAAGTAGTCCACCACATGCAGCAAGATTTGACAACATCCAGATATGGACAGGAAGTGCCATTTAACATTTCCATCACAAAAACACAAGGCAATGACCATCTCCAACAAGACAGGGCCTAATTATCATATTCATCCAATCACTACACCAACAGATTGGCAGTCATCATTAACCTGAAAGTCAACTGGAACAGCCACACAACTACCATTTCTGCAGGTCAAAATCTGATTGTGCTGTCTTCGTTGCTCACCTCCTGAAACCCCAAAGTCTCTCCTCCACCTACATGGCAAAACAGGTGTGTGATGAAATAGTCTTCATTAAGGATGGGTTCATTTGCAACTCTCAAGATCTTCACTATCTAGCCCAAAGCCTGATTGGCACTCTATCCACCATACCTGGCACACACTGGCTCCAGTGCGCACTATCTACAGGAAGCACTGCAGCAAGGCATGAAGGTTTCTGTGACACAACTTCCCAAACCCACAGCCTCATCACCTAGAAAGACAAAGACATCAGGTACGCTATCTTCATATTCCCCAAATCGTAGAAATCCCAACTTGGACATACATCACCATTTGTTCATCATTGTTGGGTTAAAACCCTTGAATTCCTACCGAAAAGCATTGCAAGAGTACCTTCACTACATGGACTGCAGCAGTTCAAGAACACAAGCCACTTTCTTAAAGGTAAATAAAGCGGGAAATAATCACTACTGTCCTTGTTAGCAACACCCTTACATTTTTTGAACAATTCCACCTCTTGTAATTCGGATAAACACCAGCCTGAAACAGTAACAGCACGTTCAGCACCAATTCAATGGGCGGCACCGTGGCGCAGTGGTTAGTACTGCTGCCTCACGGAGCCAAGGACCGGGGGTCAATCCCAGCCCCGGGTCACTGTCCGTGTAGAGTTTGCACATTCTCCCCATGTCTGCATGGGTCTCACCCCCACAACCCAAAGATGTGCAGGGTAGGTGAACTGGTCATATTAAATTGTCCCTTAGTAGGAGAAAAATTATTGGGTACTCTAAATTTATTTTTAACAAAGTTCACCACCAATTCATAAAGCATGAATCTATACAACTTCAGAGCATAATCCAAAATTTACATATTAAACTGCAGCTAACCAGGGGAATTATTAAAAGCTGAAGTTTTATAAATATCAAAGCACCATATAACCAGACACCATTTTACCATCCAGGTTATGCCCTCCAATTTAGAACCACAACCCCACCTAACCTGCACAACTTTGGACTGTGGGAGGACATGCAGTACCCGGACGAAACTCACGCAGACACGGGAGAAAGAGCAAACTCCACACAGACAGTCACCCAAGGCAGGAATTTAACCCGGGCCCCTGGCAGCGTGAAGCAGCAGTGCCAATCACTGTGCACCCCAATTTCTCCAATAAAGGATCTGGTATTTTTTCTGTAGCTCATCGTAATGACACTGCTGAGATTGAGTAATCAGGGATTGCAAGTGAAAATCACTGGTACAGGTTGGGTATTGCCATGTCTTGATTATCTTGTCCCAATTCTTTTAACAAAGAAAGTTCCACATTCAACCAGAGGGGGCAAAATTCTTATTCTGCCAGATCACAACAGATTGATGCATGTCTTACTGAAAGATACAATTAAGGACATTAAAGGTATTTAACCTAGTGGTTAGCACTGCTGCCGCACAGCTCCAGGGACCCAGGTTCAATTCCAGCCTTGTGACTGTGTGCAGTTTGCACTTCCGCCCCGTGTCTGCATTAGTTTCCTCCGGGTACTACTGTTTCCTTCCACAATCCAAAGATGTGCAGGTTAGGTGAATTGACCATGCTAAAATTGCCCCTTAGTTTCCAAAAGGTTTGGTTAGGTGGGGTTACTGGGATAAGGGGATATGGTAGGGGCCTGACCCTAAGTAGGCTACCCTTTCAGAGCGGAGCTGCAGACCCGATGGGCCAAATGGCCTTGTAATGATTCTATGAATACATTGGAAACAGTATGGCCACTGGCCCGTTCAGTCCAATTCCTTCTATAGATCACCTACTATCCAACAACTAATTTCTTGAAAGGTTCTACAAAAATATTTTCTGCACTACCACAAAATATAATGCATGCTTTCCATGGGGGTGCTGGACAGTAGTTTGGAGCACAGCTCCAAATTTAGAGATCTTTTAAAAATTTAAAGGCCTTCCAGTCCAAAAATGTACTAGGTGGATTGGCCGTGCTAAAATTGCCCCTTAGTGTCCAAAGATGTGCAGGTTAGGTGGGGTTATGGGGATAGGGTGGGGAAGTGGGCCGTGCAGACTTGATGGGTGGAATGGCCTCCTTCTGCACTTTGGGATGCTATAATTCTTCAATGATTCTTTAACATCAGTTTTTGCCTGACCAGTTTTTGCATTTCCCCAGGTTGGTGCAACAGTAATGATTTTTCTACCTGAATTTCTTCTGTAGAAAGACAAATTCTCCCTGGCCTTAGTGGATCCCAAGACATACATGCATCACAATAATTATGTCATCACACCACCATGCCAAGTTTTGGAGGCAACTTGAGGTTAGTGCTTTAAGCACTTAAGAGTTTGAGGGTGTTTAAGTGCTATCACGTCGATTCTGCGGTGCCAAAAAGAAAATGAAGCAGGTATTCCAAGAGGCATTTTGACAAAATTTAATAAGCTCACACACTTAATAGGCAACATTCTGCTTACTTGCCACACAAGCATCATCTTTGAGTACACTATGTGTCAAGATCTAACAGACTCAAGTTAGCAAAGTAAGTGTATTTGTGATTCATAATGGAGACGGAATAAAGGAATGCAAATGTGCATCAAGATATATTCCACTAATAGCTTTTATACTGCAAGGACAACTAACGGTTTGGAAACAAAATAAGCAAATCAAAATATAATTGCACACATTTGATGGCAGATACAACTAACAAAGTGGATATATAGCATGCAATAATCATAATATATTTTTCATAACGCCTCTGCAAAATTAAATCTCAAGTGTCAAATATTTCACATTTGTCAAACTTTGGAAATATTTATGTTTCTTGGTGGTGATATAGATCTTTAAACATTAATGTCAGCAAGCAACACATTGCAGAACCCATTCATAAATACTTAAAAGTATATTGTCAGAACAGCTTTGCAGTATGATGGGAAAGATCAAATGTTGTATTACAGTATATTTGCCATCTTTTCACAGTAGATTTTAGAGATGTCAAAGTAAAGGTTCAGGTACGCAAAACTGCAGATAATATTGTGAACAAGAGTTCACAAATAATCTACACACGGTTGGAATTATTTGTCATAGTGGCGTATTCCAACAATCTAATTAGCTTATTGATAATGGCTTTGCAGTCACTTAACTATTTGTGACGAGTTATCAGTCATCATCATTTATTTTCCTTTTGCAACTTTGCTCATTCACATACATCTGACCCAGTGTGCACAGACAATAAAATTGATCTGCTTATATACATATTCAACCACTAAACTGATCCCATTCCCTGTAGTCTCAATACCTTTACAGTCATCAACTAGTCACCCATTTTCGTTAACTAGTTTGAAATGTCATCAATTGGAACATGCCCTCAGACAATTACAGCACACAAAATTTGTGATACAGAGGCATGCAGATTAAAGAGCAAATATACATTTATATCGCTCTTCCATATCTGCAGGATGGCAACTAGCATTGCAAAACTTCCTCAATTCCAAATATGCCAAGTACTGCGCATGAACAAGGTTTAACAGTCCAAATGATAGGAAAAACAGCATCCAGATGCTTGCAGCCTGGGCCGATTATGAGATAATCCTGTAAAATAAGGGACAGTTGGTTTCCATGCTCATCAGATGCAGATAGTGTTATGCAATCCTCCCACAAGTCCCGAAAGACATGTTGTTGGATAAATTGGACATTCTGAGTAACTTCATTGCAGTGTTATTGTAAGCCTACTTGTGACAATGAAGTTTATTATTAATATTATTATATATCCCTAGCTGCATCATGTCAGGGGCTGGTTTAGCACAGGGTTAAATCACTGGCTTTGAAAGTAGACCAAGGTAGGCCAGCAGCATGGTTCAATTCCCATACCAGCCTCCCCAAACAGGCGCCGGAATGCGGCAACTAGGGGCTTTTCACAGTAACTTAATTTGAAGCCTACTTGTGACAATAAGCGATTTTCATTTCATTTCCTGTCAATCTGAGAACCATCCATGAATTACTATACTCTGCTTTCTAACATTCCATGAATGCCACCATTTTAACTTTTCAGCCATTATCACAATAATTATATTGCACAATAACGAATGGCCTTTGAAATTCAAAATACATCACGTCCATTGTCTCTCTTTAACAAAAAAGTTTAGTAATTTCTTCACATTAGATAGTCTAAGTGCTAGTGCAGATTTGGAGCCTAAAACTAGGAATGCATATTTATATCACATTAATACTTGAAAACTGACATTATGTCACAGAACCCAAGTGTAGGGGACAGATGAAAATTGAAGATAATGTGTATAAAATGATTTCCATTGCTGATTTTTGTTTTTATGTTAAAACAGTAAAGGAATTCTTTAGCATCTGAAAAGTAGTTAATAAAAAAACAATTTTTGAAGTGCCAAATTTCTGGATGTGCACTCCTAGAGGACCTACGTTAAACATTTGGAGGATTATTACGGACTTTGCTGACATCCACTTGACAAAAACTTTCTGTATGCAAATAAATGTTTCCATTAAAAACTTTAAAAGTATAGTTTACAAGCTCATTATAAAAACCTTTAAACCTCAAAAATGGTCTAGAAGATATTGAACTAAATATGTACAAACATAAATGACCAGCTTAAAATAAATCAATTCTTAAAAATATTTGTATTTTCTAATCAACAAGAACTTACTGTAACAGATGCTGCTGTGGACATGTGCTTCCTCTTTCATATTATTCAGAAGACACTTAATAATGCTTTTCTCTTCAAAAAATTATATAACTATCACAGCTTCCTTGAAATAAAGATGTAGGGTTTGATTCCATTTTACAATGCAAGTTATAAAAAAAATCAAACAAGGTCTGAAATTCTCACAGGATGTAAAATCACATCTTTCAAAACTCCTCTGAATGTACCAATTCTGTGTTGGAAACTTCTACAGTTACTCAAAGGGAAAAAATGATTGAAAGCTCTCTCAAATTACAGAGATAAAAATATCCAGTTGCAATGGAACAACCAGCCTACTTAAGAATTTTAAGGCATCTTTACTCATGTATATATATGCACATACTTCCTATTAATTAGACTGTCAGAAATTCATGGATCCAGCTTTAGAATGGAAATTGCTTCTTTAAACGTTGAGCTCTAAACATAAGTCTCCCAACCGGAGCGGCTGGGTAGAGTTTTAATTAATATGGCAGGGGAGTGGGAACCTATGTCAGGATTCAGCGCAGGGGGAATCAAGAACCAGGGAAAAATACAGCAAGGAGAATAAGAAAAGTGACAGGCAGAAATATCAAGGGCCTGTCTCAGATAATGACACTTAAAACATTGTAGGGATGGGGCAAGGAACCGATAAAAGGACTAGCCTTAATAACTTGTACTTGAACGCTTAGAGCATTTATAAAATGGATGAATTAGGTGCACAAATAGATGTAAAGAGATGGTATGAGGCATGAGTTGGCCATGAAGGATTGGGAAGCATTACTGAAAGGAAGGACAGTGGACAGGCAATTGTAGGCATTGAAGGACTGAATAGGTGAACTCCAAAGTTAGGGTTAGGGTTATTTGGCGCAAGAGTAGAAAGGGAACTGTGGCCAAACCATGGCTTACAAGGGAAATTAGAAATAGTATTAGATTCAAAATAGAGGCATACAAATTAGCAAGAAAAAGCAATAGACCCGAGGATTGGGAACCGTTTAAAATTCAGCAAAGGCAGACCACGGGATTAAGAAGGGGACAATACAATTTGAAAGTAAGCTAGCAGGGAACATAAACAGCGACTTCTATAGGTATGTAAAGAGAAAATAATTGATAAAAACTTATACAGGCACCTTACAGTCAGAAACGGAGGAATTCATAACAGGGAACAAAGAAATGGCTGTGGAACTAAATTCGTACTTTGCTTCTGTCTTCACAAAAGAAGACACCATTTGCAAAGAGTTCCAAATTCCAACTATCGTTTGCACGAAAAAAACTTCCTAACTTCACTTTGATAGGCGTGGCTCCAATTTCACACTCCCCAACCAATGGATTAAAACATTTTTCCACTTGTTTGCCCTAATTTACCTCCCAGACTGAGGACCAATGCATTTATATTCAATCACCAAAGTCATCTCAGAATTACAACATGTCAGTGTTTACAGGTAATAAAGGCTCAAGTAAATACTACCACTAGAAGATGACCTATTTCTATTTGTCCATATTATACATGAATGATGATTAAACGAATTGAAACTTATCAGAATTAATTGATGAACATGGTTAGGGTTTGGTGCTCTCCTTGAGCTGATTGTTCCCCGTGATTTATGTTTATTTTTATTTTAAACTTGTGTAATCTAATGAGATTGGTAAGGTACTTGGGAGCAACTTGACATGGACAAAACGAACAACAACAATGGAGGCATTTTTTGGATCTAATTTCCCAACTATGACCATGGAAGAAACTCTAGACCGCATCTAACACGGAATTTGATTTACTTTGCAACTCAGTTTAGACAGTTGAACATACTCAAGTTCCAACGGCAGATGATGCAAATGGCAAGCTTAAATGAGGCTTCAAATCAATTTTATCGTAAATGTCAGTTTCCATATGTACACTGCCAATACCACCTCACCATTACTTCTCTCACCCACTCCACTGTCTCTAAATTCTCAGACTGCTCGTCTGACATTCAGTACTAGATGTGCAGAAATCTCTTCCAATATTGGGAAAACGGAAACCATTGTCTTCGCTTCCTCTGACAAACTCCATTCCCTAGCCATCGATTTCATCCCTCTGAGGCTGAACCAATTTGTTCTGACTGGGTTTCAAACCACATATCTACAGTATCGCGAAAATCACCTCCTTCCATCTCAGTAACATGGTCCATTTCAACCCCTGCCAAAACCCTCATCTAGGTCTTTGTTATCTCTAGATTTGACTATGTAATACATTCCTGGCCACTCTCCCACATTCTGACCTCTGTAAACTTCGTCAGCCAAAACGCTAGCTTCCCATACCAAGTCCTGTTCACTTATCACCCCTGTGCTCACTGATTTATACTGGCTCCTGGTTAACAAATGTCTCAATTTTAAAATGCTCATCCTCGTTTCAAATCCCACCATGGACTCACTTGCCACCACCACCCCCCCTCCCCCCTCTTCTCTCCCCCCCCCCTTCTCTCCCCCCCTCTTCTCTCTCTCCCCCCCCCTCTTCTCTCTCTCCCCCCCCCTCTTCTCTCTCTCCCCCCCCCCCCCTCACTGTCCGTATGGAGTTTGCACATTCTCCCCGTGTCTGCGTGGATTTCACCCCCAGAACCCAAAGATGTGCAGGTTAGGTGGATTGGCCATGCAAAATTGCTCCTTAATTGGAAAAAAAAAATTGGGTACTCTAAATTTAGGAAAAAAAACAAAAAAAATAATTAACTTTCACTCCACTATAGGTGGCCATGCCTTCAGCTGCCAAAGCCCTAAACTCTGGAATTCCCTTGCAAAATCAATGCCTCTTTTACTTTGCTTTCCGCTCCTTAAAATCTACTTCTGATCAAGTTTTTGATCATTTGACTTAATATTTCCTTCTGTCGCTCAGTGATATTTTGTTTTATAATCACCTTGGGCCATTCTACTACACTGATAAACACTTTTGCGAAAGAGCGGCCTACTACACAGTGCTTTAAAACCAAGAAACTAAATTTGGAACACAACACTTCAGCAGAACTGACCCCCACCTTTAAATTCACAGATATTGGTCTGAGAAAGGCCTTCAAGCAAAGGGTGCAGTACAATCTGAAAGGGAGCTCGTTGGTCATTACCTGCAGGAAGTCTCAGTAAAGAAAACAATTTGTCCTGGGCAGGCTGTACCTGGAAACTAACATGGATAACAATCAAGACTGGGAACTCTGCTCATTCAAGTTTGGGGATCTGAAGTCCATCTGACATATAATTCAGTGGAATCCATTGATTGAGGGCAGCATAGTGGTGCAGTGGTTAGCACTGCTGCCTTACAGCGACGAGGACTCGGGTTCGATCCTGGCCCCGGGTCACTGTCCGTGAGGAGTGTGCACATTCTCCCGTGTCTGCGTGGGTTTCACCCCCACCAGTCAAAGATGTGCAGGGTAGGTGGATTGGCCAGATCTTTTTATTAAAACAGTAAAAAATATATACAAGGTCAAACGGAACAAACACTATTTTGTGTTGGAGAAACAGGGTACCCACCCCTCTGTACCAATGTACTGGGAGGGGGATGGATTATTAAATTAGACATTGATTATTAAAACAGTTCACAACGGCTTCCGGTTGCGGCTATGACCAGCTAAGTCGCACGTTTGGCTGCTCCTGCTACAAAGGTGTTTTCGGGCCGATTGGAGGGCCCCAACGGCGCTGTAAGGACAAATCCCGGTGGGGGAAGGCTCCCTGAAGAGAACCAGACCAACTTTATGGTCGGTACCCGGAGTGGGGTGGTAAAGAAAGCAACAGCAGCTCCCAAAAAAAAGCGGGGGAAGAAGACCAAAATGGCGGCCGGTGGCGCACCCGAGGAATGGAGGAAATGGGCGGAGGAGCAGCAGGCCGCTCTCCTGCGCTTCTTTACGGAGCTGAAAATGGAGCTCTTGGAGTCAATGAATGCGACGACCACCAGGCTGATGGGAGCCCAGGCGACCCAAGAGGCGTCGATTCGGGAGCTGCAACAGGAGATGACTGTGAGGGAGGAGGAGGCCACGGTCCTCGTGGGAAAGGTAGAGGTGCACGAGGCACTCCACCTGAAATGGCAGAGCCGTTTTGAGGAGCTGGATACCCGAATGAGGCGGAAGAACCTGAGGATCCTGGGCCTGGCAGAAGGCCTGGAGGGGTCAGACCTCCCGGGATATGTAGCAGAAATGCTGAGCTCCCTGATGGGGGCAGGGGCCGTCCCCTCGCCCCTGGAGCTGGAAGAGGCCTACAGGGTCATGGCTAGGAGGCCAAGAGCAAATGAGCCCCCGAGGGCGGTGCTGGTGCGGTTCCAGCGACTCAGCGACCGTGAGAGAGTGCTGGAGTGGGCCAAGAGGGAAAGGAGCAGCAAGTGGGAGAATTCGACGGTGAGGGTCTACCAGGACTGGAGTGCGGAGGTGGCAAAGCGGCGGGCCCGGTACAACCGGACGAAGGCGGTGCTACATGCAAAACGGATCAGGTTCGGAATGCTGCAGCCAGCGCGCTTGTGGGTCACCTACAGGAACCAACACCACTATTTTGAGTCCCCTGAGGAGGCGTGGGCCTTTGTACAGGAAGAGAAACTGGACTCGAATTAGACCCAGGGGATACTTGGCGGCCGTAGCCGCTCGGGTACTTTCAGCTGAATTCTCTGTTTGGATTTTGAACTCTTGCTGTGGTTTTTCTTCTGATGTTTTTTCCCCCTTTGCCAACTTCCCTTAGTTATTGTTATTGTGGTTATTCATGGTTATTTATGGTTATTTATGCTGTTTGGTAGAGGGCGACTGTTAAGTACATCGTTATTTGTTATTTATCTGTTATTTATAATGTTAAGTTGGGGAGGTGGGACGGGGGGGGGAGAGCAGATCGGGGATATGGGCCCCTAGGGGGGGTTCTTTTACAGGCATGGACGGGGACGGGGGTGGAGCTGAAGATGGCGGGGTGGGGTGTGGCAGGGCGAAAGCGCGGGCTTTCCTCTGTTTTCCCGCGCGTGGGGCAGAGGAGGGGGGAGGGGAGGAGTGCGGGGCGTGGCTAGCAATGGCGACCTTTCCCGCGCTGGAGCGGGGCCAGGGAGGAGTGGCAAGGGGGGGGAGGCCCCCCCCCCGAGCCGGGGGGAGTCGGAGTGTGGCAGGAGCAGCCGGGTCAGCATGAACCAGCTGACTTACGGGAGTACGATGGAGGGTACATCGCGGCTAGGAGGGGTCCTAGCCAGGGGGGGGGGGGGGGGGGGGAGGGGGGGTAGGGAGGGACACCGGGTTGCTGCTGAAAAGACCAGAAACGGGAAGTGGAGGACTGGAGAGGTGGGGGGAGGGGGACATCGCCATGGGGAGCGGGTCAGAAGGGGAGGGTCGACCCGGGGCGAGCAGGGAACAGGACATGGCTAATCGGCAGGGGAAGGGGGCGGGCCGTCCCGCGACCCGGCTGATCACTTGGAACGTGAGGGGGTTGAATGGGCCGGTCAAGAGATCAAGGGTATTCTCACACCTGAAGGGACTGAAGGCTGATGTAGCAATGTTACAGGAGACCCATTTGAAGGTAGTGGACCAGGTTCGCCTGAGAAGGGGGTGGGTGGGACAGGTGTTCCACTCTGGATTGGACGCAAAAAACCGGGGGGTGGCGATTCTGGTGGGAAAGAGGGTGTCATTCGTGGCGGAGGAGGTGGTGGCGGATAAGGAGGGTAGGTATGTGATGGTGAAGGGTAAGCTGCAGGGGGAGAAAGTGGTGATGGTCAACGTATATGCCCCGAACTGGGATGACGCGGGTTTTATGAGGCGCCTATTGGGCCTCATTCCGGGACTGGAGGCAGGGGGCTTGATCATGGGGGGGGACTTTAACACAGTGCTGGACCCCGGGCTAGACAGATCGAGCTCAAGGACCAATAGGAGGCCGGCAGCGGCAGAAGTGCTGAGGGGGTACATGGAGCAGATGGGAGGAGTAGACCCATGGAGGTTTGGTAGGCCGAGGGCGAGGGAGTATTCCTTTTTCTCCCACGTCCATAGAGTGTACTCCAGAATCGATTTCTTCGTGTTGAGCAGGGGGCTAATCCCGAGGGTACGGGAAGCTGAGTACTCGGCCATTGCGATCTCTGATCATGCACCGCATTGGGTGGATGTGGAAATGGGGGAGGCGCGGGACCAGCGCCCGCTGTGGCGGCTGGATGTGGGGCTGTTAGCGGACGACGAGGTGTGTAAAAGGGTCCGGAAGAGCATTGAGAGCTATCTGGACTTGAATGACACGGGTGAGGTGCAGGTGGGGATGGTCTGGGAGGCCCTGAAGGCAGTGATCAGGGGAGAGCTGATCTCCATAAGGGCGCACAGAGAAAGAAAGGAGAGGCAGGAGAGGGAGAGGCTGGTGGGGGAGCTATTGGAAGTGGATAGGAGATATGCGGAGGCACCAGAGGAGGGGCTGCTGGGAGAACGGCGCAGCCTGCAGGTCAAGTTCGACCTGCTGACCACCAGGAAGGCAGAGACGCAGTGGAGAAGGGCACAGGGCGCGGTCTATGAGTATGGGGAAAAGGCGAGCAGGATGCTGGCACACCAGCTTCGCAAACGAGATGCGGCTAGGGAGATTGGGGGAGTGAAGGAGAGGGGCGGGAAGGTAGTGCAGAAGGGGCAAGAAGTGAACGGGGTCTTCAGGGATTTTTACAAGGAGTTGTATCGGTCTGAGCCGCCGACGAGGAGAGGGGGAATGGAGGACTTCCTAAACAAATTGAGGTTCCCAAGGGTCCAGGAGGGGCTGGTAGAAGGGCTGGGGGCGCCAATAGGGCTAGAGGAGCTAGTCAAGGGAATAGGTCAGATGCAAGCGGGGAAGGCGCCGGGGCCAGATGGGTTCCCGGTGGAATTCTATAAGAAAAATGTGGACTTGGTGGGACCGGTACTGGTACGAGCCTTTAATGAGGCGCGAGAGGGGGGGGTTCTGCCCCCGACAATGTCGCAGGCTCTGATCTCCCTGATATTGAAGCGGGATAAAGACCCCGTGCAGTGCGGGTCCTACAGGCCTATCTCGCTTCTGAACGTGGATGCCAAGTTGCTGGCAAAGATCCTGGCAGCTAGAATAGAGGATTGTGTGCCAGGGGTAATCCATGAGGACCAGACGGGGTTCGTGAAGGGGCGGCAGCTCAACACGAACGTGCGGAGATTGCTGAATGTAATTATGATGCCGGCAGTGGAGGGGGAGGCTGAGATAGTGGTAGCGCTGGACGCGGAGAAGGCATTCGATAGGGTGGAGTGGGAGTACCTGTGGGAGACGTTGGAACGGTTTGGGTTTGGGGAAGGGTTTATTAAGTGGGTGAAGTTGCTCTACTCGGCCCCGACGGCGAGTGTAGTGACAAACGGGAGGAGGTCGGAGTATTTCGGGCTCCACCGAGGGACCAGGCAGGGATGTCCCCTATCCCCCCTACTTTTCGCACTGGCGATTGAACCGTTGGCGATGGCACTGAGGGGTTCAGGGGGGTGGAGAGGACTGACTAGGGTAGGGGAGGAACATCGAGTATCGCTGTATGCGGATGATCTACTGCTGTACGTGGCAGACCCAGAAGGGGGAATGCCGGAGATAATGGAACTATTAGCAGAGTTTGGGGACTTTTCGGGGTACAAACTAAATTTGGGCAAAAGCGAGGTTTTTGTGATACACCCGGGGGACCAGGGAGAGGGTATTGGGAGACTCCCCTTCAAGCGAGCAGGAAAGAGCTTTAGGTATTTAGGGGTGCAGGTGGCAAGGAACTGGGGGACCCTCCACAAGTTGAACTTTTCCAGGCTGGTGGAACAGATGGAGGAGGAATTTAAGAGGTGGGACATGGTACCGTTGTCACTGGCGGGGAGGGTGCAGTCAATCAAAATGACGGTCCTCCCAAGGTTCTTGTTTTTATTTCAGTGCTTGCCCATCTTCCTCCCTAGGGCCTTCTTCAAAAAGGTGACGAGTAGCATCATGAGCTATGTGTGGGCGCATGGCACCCCAAGGGTGAGGAGGGTCTTTTTTGGAGCGGAGTAGGGACAGTGGAGGGCTGGCACTGCCCAATCTCTCGGGGTACTACTGGGCGGCAAATGTGTCAATGGTGCGCAAGTGGATGATGGAAGGGGAGGGGGCAGCTTGGAAACGAATGGAGAGGGCGTCCTGTGGCAACACAAGCCTGGGGGCCCTAGTAACGGCACCATGGCCGCTCCCCCCCACGAGGTACACCACGAGCCCGGTGGTGGCGGCCACCCTCAAGATATGGGGGCAGTGGAGGCGACATAGGGGGGAAATGGGAGGTCTGTTGGCGGCGCCAATAAGAGGGAACCATAGAACATCGACGGGGGATTTCAGAGCTGGTACAGGGTGGGCATACGGCAGCTGAAGGACCTGTTTATAGAGGGGAGGTTTGCGAGCCTGGGAGGGCTGGAGGAGAAGTTTGAGCTCCCCCCGGGAAACATGTTCAGATATTTACAAGTGAAGGCATTTGCTAGGCGGCAGGTGGAGGGGTTTCCCCTGCTCCCCAGTAAGGGGGCGAGTGATAGGGTGCTCTCGGGGGTCTGGGTCGGAGGGGGGAAGATATCAGACATCTACAAGATAATGCAGGAGGCGGAAGCAGCATCAGGGGAGGAGCTGAAAGCCAAGTGGGAAGGGGAGCTGGGAGAGCAGATAGAAGACGGGACGTGGGCGGATGCGCTGGAGAAGGTCAACTCTTCCTCCTCGTGTGCGAGACTGAGCCTCATTCAATTTAAGGTGCTGCATAGAGCTCACATGACGGGGACAAGGATGAGCCGGTTCTTTGGGGGTGAGGACAGGTGTGTCAGATGTCTGGGAAGCCCAGCGAACCATGTGCATATGTTCTGGGCATGTCCGGTGCTGGAAGGGTTCTGGAAGGGGGTGGCAAGGACGGTGTCGAAGGTGGTGGGGTCCAGGGTCAAACCAGGATGGGGGCTTGCGATCTTTGGGGTCGGGGTAGAACCGGGGGTACAGGAGGCTAGGGAGGCCGGAATACTGGCCTTTGCGTCCCTAGTGGCTCGACGAAGGATATTAATTCAATGGAAGGACGCGAGGCCTCCAAGCGTTGAAACTTGGATTAACGATATGGCTAGCTATATTCAGCTAGAAAGGATCAAATTTGCCCTGAGAGGGTCGGTACAGGGATTCGCCAGGCGGTGGCAACCTTTCCTTGACTTTTTAGATCAGAGATAGACGTTCGGGGTCGTGGCAGCAGCAACCCGGGGGGGGGGGGGGGGGGGGGGGGGCAGCAAGGGTCGTGGGGGGACATGCACGACTGTAACGCGGGCAAGCCTGCTCGCTGCTCATGTCTGAAACTGTAGGCTGCCTTGTTTGTTAAGGTTGCCTGGGGGGGGGGGGGGGGGGGGGGGGGAGGACTGGTGCGCGCGAGAGGGCGGGCGAGGGAGGGACATTTGCCTAGAGGGATTGTGTTGTAAATAATTTAAAAATTAGTAGGGGTAAATGTCTGTATGGAAAAACTCTTTCAATAAAAATTATTTAAAAAAAAAAAAAAACAGTTCACAACACATTTCTGCAAAAAAACAAATGGTACAAGCACTAAACTTTGCGCTGGAGAGACCAGATACTCTCGCCTCTGTACCAACAGAAGGGAAAGGAAGGGAGGTGGTGGGGAGAGAGGGGAAAGGAGGGTAGTGGGGAGGGCGGGAGTCGGGGTGTTGGTGGGGCAGGGGAGGGGGCAATAGGGCACTGCCTGAACTATCTACGGAGGCAGAAAAACAAAAGAACATTCAATTATGATGCGCTCTAAATTGCCCCTTAATTGGGAAAAAGAATAATTGGGTACAATAATCCATTAATTTAACCTTGGAGCCTTTTGATCCGCAGAATTGCTCAGAGAGATGATGGGCCATTGAGGCTTTCATTTGAGCATTGCTTTAATATTTATCAATTAATTTGTTAATCTCAACAATAATTCACACCCGCAATCACAAGGATTAGGAATAAGCCATTCTTTCCCTCTGTCATTCGATAAAATCATAGGCCTCAACTCCACTTTCCGGTCTACTCTCATAGCCATCAATGCCCTTGTCAATCGAAAATCTATCTACCTCCACCTCAAATATATTCAACAACCGAGCCTCCACTGTTCTCTGGAGAAGAGAATTCCACAGTCTAATAACCCTCAGAAATATTTCTCCAAAAGTGGATGAATCTTCCAAGTAAAATTTTATTGAAGACATTCAAAACAGAAAACAATTTTATCACTGAGCTATTCTGCACTGCTGTTAAATTTGACTTAAGCAGGTGCCATCAGCAGGTGGAAAAGGAAAAATGTACTTGCCCATTACCTCTCCTCTGTCTCGTGCTGCGCAACCAAATTTATGACCAGGTCAATAATTTGTCTTTGATTCCACAAGCTTCAACTTTATTCAATGGGCACAATTTTTCCACTGCAAAGCGCCCAGTGCCAATCTGGGTACGCTGGAAGTATAGCGGGAGGCACCCAAATCAGCCACACATCATGCAACGCCCAACTCGATCTGGATCATGGCCAGTGCCGCCCATTAGGCTCATTTAAATAAGTGAGGCTGGTTGGCGGCCGGGCTGTCCCGGTGCCTCAACCGGGCGCCAATTTGTGTTCTCTGCAGGCATGATGGCCACTCTGGGGCACTTGGAAGCCATTGGAGACCCTCAGGTGGTCGGAGACAGGGTACTACCCTGATACGGCAGCAGTGTCATAAGGTTGGGTACCCGGTTAGCAATTCCAGGGTGCCAGGCTGGCACTGCCAAGGGTTGGGGCCGGAGATGGGCCATGCCTATGAAATCAGGGGGGGTGGGAGGATTGAATGGGGGTGATGAAGGGGCTTCATAAAGGTTGGCGGGAGGCCGTCAGCTGTCTGCCCATGTCTGCAGGTGATCACAGTGTCCATAAGCAGAGGTGTGGCGGACCCTCAAGCGCACCTAGAGATCAGAGCACCCTTTCAAAATGGCACCCTGATCTCCAAGGAGCCGGGCTCATCAGCAAGTTCAGCTCCCCACGGCAGAAACATTTTCTAAGTGTGGGCTAGACTGGGAAGAAACTCCAAGGGCCAAAATGACAACTATGTATGGGTGAATCCAGGTCTGGATCTCACCCAACAGGCCAACGGGAAACACCCTGCCAAATTCACCCAAAATGACACTTAGTTCTTTTTCGGGAGAACTTCACCCAATATCTCCAATGAGGGACTTTACGGAACACTTTCTGGAAGTTTTGCCCTTGTCCACTAATAACTTCAAAAAATTTAATGTTTTACAGCCATGACCCAACTTTTATAAATCCATGCTGGCTCCCTCTGATCAACTGAAAGTCTTCAAAGTATTCAGTCACTCTAGTCTTGGAATTTCCTTCCAATATATGTCAGTCTCATATGATAATATTTCCCTGGTTTCCCACTCTCACCTTTCTGAAACAGTGAAGTGATGTGTAATTTTCCAACTCAAAGTGAACTGTTTCTAAATCTAAGCAACTTTGGAAGATTATAGTAAAGGAGTCGGAGAAATATTCTCCACTTGTCTGAATGAAGGAGTCTCCAACAACACTCAAGAAGCTTGACACCACCCAAGACAAAGTTTGATCAGCACCCATCAACCCCTTAAACATCACTTCACATGCCTACTGCCCTTGTTTTTCTAGATGGTAGAGTTCACAGGTTTGGAAAGGACTGTCAAAGTAGTCTTAGCAAGTTGTTGCACTGCATCTCACGAATGATACACACTGTGCACTTGTGATGGAGAGAGTGAATGGTTATCAAGTGGGCTTTGTCCCGAATAGCTTCGAGCTTCTTGAGTGCCATTGGAGCTGCACTTATCCAGGCAAGTGGAGAGTGCCCTTACCCTCTTGATCACCTTGAGCTGCTCAAATCAGATATCTGTGATCAATTAATCCTGGTCCCTGAAGTATCCCCTATTTTAATCACTCCACCATCGGTACCTTCAGCTACCGAGACGCTAAAGCTCGGGAATTGCCTCCTCCATCTCTCTGGCTCTCTACTGCATTTTCCTCCTTCAATTTGAGAAAACCTATCTGTTGTTATATCTCATGTGACTGTCTTTTTGTTTTCTAATGCGACTGTGAACAACCGTGGGATGTTTTGCTGCATTAAATAAATACAAGTTGTTCTACCGCTGATGTGAAGTAATTATTCTACTTGTGTGACATTTCCCGATTTTCATTTAGAATATCACTTAGCATCCACTTTTTACAAATAAAATTGAGAAAATATTGCACTAATTTTTGTATCTTTGCAAGTTTCTCTTCATACTATTTTTGTAGATCTTACTAACCGTTCGGTCTCTTTTTGTTGCTCGTTAGAAGTCACCCAGTTGATAGACTGTTAGCTTTTGCATTTTGATGTTTCCCAGTCAGTTTTGTGTTCCTCAAAAACATAAAATACTGGACAATCACAGCAGGTCTGACAGCACCTGTGGAGAGGGAAAGGAGCTAACATCGACTCCGGATGACTCTTTGTCAAAGCTTTGACTGTAATACAGACTTGAAACGTTAGCTCCCTTCTCTTTCCACAGATGCTGTCATACCTGCTGTGATTGTCCAGTATTTTCTGCTTCTATTTCAGATTCTAGCATCCACAGTAATTTGCTTTTATTTAAGTGTTTTTTTAAAATATTTCTTTATTCTCCTTTTTCACATTTTCTCCCAAATATACACCCACCAACAATAAACAATAATCAGTAACAACTATGTCAATCCCCATATCAATAACAACGATCCCATCCTCCCACCAAACCCCAAACAGTAGCCCGCATGTTCACATGAACAAATAACAAAAAGGAATCAGGAATCACCCATAGTCACCATCAACACACACTGTCCCCCTTTCCCCAACCCTTCTCCCACCCTCCCACCCCCCAACTAATGTTCGATGTTATCCAGTTCTTACAAGTGCATGATGAATAATGCCCATGAATTGTAGAACCCTTCCATCCTACCCCTCAGTTCAAACTTAACCTTCTCAAGAGTCAAGAATTCCAACAGGATTACCCCGCCACGCCAGGGCACAGGGTAGAGGTTGCCTTCGGGAGATCAACGAGGCGAAGGCTACAACATCTGCCTCCGCACTCGTTTCCAACCATGGCTGTTCCGACACCCTGAATATGGCCACCCGGGGGCCCGGGTCCAGTTTCACGCGCACCACTTTAGAAATTACCCTAAAAAACCTCTTTCCAGTAATCCTCTAGCTTTGGACAGGACCAAAACATATGAACGTGATTAGCGGGGCCCCCGCCCCCATCAACATTCACACACATCTTCTACTCCTTCAAAGAATCAGCTCATCCTTGCCCTCGTGAGGTGTGCTCTGTATACCACCTTCAGCTGTATCAGCCCCAACCTTGCGCACGAGGTGGAGGCATTCACTCTCCGGAGCACCTCACACCAGAACCCCTTCCTCCATATCCTCTCCCAACTCTTCCTCCCACTTTGCTTTGATCCCTTCCAGTGGTGCCTTCTCCTTCCAAAATAGCTCCGTAACCCACTGACACAACCCCTTTCTCCAGTGCCCCTGTCGACAGCACCTCCTCCAGCAATGTGGAGGCCTCCTCCAGCAATGTGGAGGCCGGCTCCACCGGGAAGCTCTATCTCCTTTCGTGCAAAATCTCTAACCTGTATGTATCTAAACATTTCCCCCTGCTCCAGCGCATATTTCGCTTGCAGCTCCTTCAATCCTGCAAACCGACCCCCAAGAAACATATCTTTTAGTGTCTTAATCCCCTTTCTCCTCCCATTTCCGAAATTTCCATCCCACCTCCCTGGCTCAAATCTGTAGTTCCCCCGAATCAGCATTTCCATTGACCCTGCCCCCAACCCGAAGTGTTGGCGAAACTGCCTCCCAATTCTCAATGAAGCTATCATTACAGGACTCCATGAATATTTCCCCAGGGCTATCGGGAGCGGCGCTGTCGCTAGTGCATTCAATCCCAACCCCCTGCACAAACTCCCCTCCATTCTGACCCACTGGGAATCAACCCCTCTGACCCAGCTCCGCACCTTCTCCACATTCACTGCCCAGTAGTAATACATCAGGTTCGGAAGACCCAAACCTCCTGCCTGCCTTCCTTCCCCTCTCTAGTAGCATCTTTCTAACTCTGGCCACCTTCCCTCCCCATATGAACGACATAATCCTTCCCTCAATCTCTCTGAAAAAAGCCTTTGGCAGGAAAAGTGGCAGGCATTGAAAAATAAACAGATATCGCGGCAACACATTGTACGCCTGTACCCGTCCCGCCAGTGACAGAGGGAGACTGTCCCACCTTGCCAGATCAGCTTTCACTCTCCCCACTAGACTAGAAATGTTGTACCCGAGGGCCCCTCCACTCCCGGGCAACCTGCACCCCTAGGTGCCTAAAGTGAGTCCCTGTCCTACAGCAACCCCCCACCCCTGGCCGAGACACCACAAAATACTCACCTTTGTCGAGATTTAGTTTGTATCCTGAGAAAGACCCAAACACTCGAAGCAGCTCCAATATTCCCCCTATCGACACACTCGGTTCCGACACGTATAACAGCAAGTCATCAGCATATAAGGACACCTTATGCTCTATTCCCCCCCCGCACTATTCCTTTCCATAACCGAGCTTCTTAATGCGATGGCCAATGGCTCAATCGTGAGTGCAAACAGCAGGCGGGACATAGGACATCGCTGCCTAGTCCCACGGTGGAGAGAAAAGTATCTCGAGCTGATGTTGTTTGTGTGGACACTTGCCCTCGGCTCCTTATATAATAGCTTTACCCAGTTCACAAATCTTGGTCCGATCCCAAACCGCTCCAGAACTGCCATTAAGTACCCCCATTCTACCCGGTCAAACGCCTTCTCAGCATCCAATGCCACAACCACCTCTGTTTCCTTCCCCTCTGCCAGTGCCATAACGACGTTTGCTTTTATATTAGTTATGTCTTACTGCTATCCCTAGCCTTTTTAGTCATTCGCAGCTTTCTTTGCAAGCAACACTCTAAACTGTTATCTGTATCAAATTATTTTTGAACACTTCTCACTGATCATTTGTCATTTTACCCACATTACTGTGGACAGTTTCCATCTCATTGCATTGAAGTTAGCTTTTACAAGAATTTCTACATTGCAATGCCATTCTCACTAAGTACAACACAAGCTCTACCGAAGTGCATGGTTATTAATAGAAACTACAAATTGCAATCTCCAGAGACACTCCACAGCTAAATTCTGACGAGGACACAAATGCCTTTGAAGTTTAGATAACCAAGTATAATCGATGCCAGACCAAGTACCATTTCAAAAAAAAAATATTCATATTTTAAATTTAGCTTTTGATTTTAAAAAATATTGCAGTAGCTTTCGGGAGGAAATGAATATATGGTATAATTGTATGTTTCAACTTTATTCTTCGTTATGGTCCTGAGGTTAGCAGCAACCTTGGTACACAGATGTCACAAAGAATGAAAGACAAAATAGTTGAACTATTTTCTTGATTTAACATCCTCCCCATGCCGAGCAGACTACAAAAAGTGCAGACTTTGATGTGGAGGAGGAAAGGAAAGAAAGTCTTGCACAGAAGCCAAATCGCAAACTCCCAAGACAGATCTGCCAAATCTAGACACAATTTGCTCAGCCAAAGTACAATGATTATGCCATGTGGTTCATTTGTAAATACTACCAGAATTTGACCGAAAAGTGACATTAAACAATTGTAAGAACAAATAGGAGGAGGTATGAAATTAATCTGATCCCCAAGATGCTGAACAGCAAGATATCAGTACAAAATTAAGTGTACAATCCACTCAGCTAGCCATTATGAGTCACTAGTTTTCCTGGAATCTTTTGGTCAGGAAAAACAATTAGTTGTCTGAATGACTTCGTTATTTGACACAAATAATGCTGTACCTTTGATCCTGCAAATCCTTAGGTTCAGATATCCATGTCTTGACAAGAGTTGATGCCAATAACAAAATTTGGTCGCACCAACAACAAAATTTATCAAGCAGAGCATATAAAGGGTTTCTAGTTATTTCCTCACCAAATACTTTTTTTTAAATAAACATTTTATTGAGGTATTTTTTGGTTTTACAACAACAAAATGAACAATGTACATGAATCTATAAACATAGTGCAAAAGCCGTTTTCCTCCCTTACAGGTCCCACCTTTATTAGCCCCCTACTCTAAGCTAAACTAACCCCCCCCCCACTTCTGCTGACGATTAATTTTCTGCAAAGAAGTTGACGAACGGTTGCCACCTCCGGGCAAACCCCAACATTGACCCTCTCAAGGTGAACTTGATTTTCTCCAAACAGAGAAAGCTAGCCATGTCAGATAGCCAGGTCTCCAAATTCGGGGGCTTTGAGTCCCTCCAAGCTAATAATATCCATCTCCGGGCTACCAGGGAAGCAAAGGCCAAAATATCTGCCTCTTCTCCTGGATTCCCGGGATTTCCGACACCCCGAAAATCGCCACCTCTGGACTCGGTGCCACCCTTGTTTTTAACACCGTGAACATGACATCTGCAAACCCCTGCCAGAATCCCCTAAGCTTTGGACATGCCCAGAACATGTGGACATGGTTCGCTGGTCCTCCCGCACACTTTGCACACCTATCTTCTACCCCAAAGAACCTGCACATCTGGGCCACTGTCATGTGAGCCCGGTGAACGACCTTAAATTGTATCAGGTTGAGCCTGGCACATGTTGTGGACACGTTGACTCTACTCAACGCGTCCACCCATAGACCATCCTCTATCTCTCCTCCCAACTTCTCTTCCCACTTGCACTTCAGCTCCTCAGTCTGCGTCTCCTTTGACCCCGTAAGTTCCTTGTAAATGTCAGAGACCCTCCCTTCTCCCACCCACCCTCTGGAAACTACCCTGTCCTGTATCCCCCTTGGTGGTAGGAGCAGAAAGGTTGAAAGCTGCCTGCGTAGGAAGTCCCGTACCTGCAGGTACCTGAATTTGTTTCCCCCCACCAATCCAAATGTCTCCTCCAGCTCCCTCAAGCTAGGAAAGCTCCCCTGTATAAACATATCCCCCATCCTCTCAATCCCTGCTCTCTGCCATCTCCGAAACACCCCATCCTCACCAAATACTTTTAACAGAATCAAAACTTCCCACTCTGGAAAAGGCTGCTTGTCACTGCCCTCATATCCCCGCTCTCTACCCATCCATCTCAGCATGATTTTTTTTTAATTTTGCTTTTCCCCTATATAAACAATGGCGTTTGGAAATGTCCCAATCCACTATTAATAATTTGCACAGCAAACTTGAGGAAAGATGAAAATAAAAAGGGTTGGTTTCTTTTTACTCATGTGACAGGGGCTTCAGTATGTTCACCCCTTTTACAATTACACAATAAATGAGGGATAAGGGAAAAGAGGGTTTAGGGCATGGCCATAATAAAATACAAGTATGAACTTTACATGTGTCCAAGGACCAGAATCAGAAGTCAACTGGAATGTTCCTTCCAAGGGGAGGTCGACTGATTGCAAAATTCTGGACTTGCATGTCAGGAGTTCGTTTGGAGACACGGGTTCCAAGGTTCCAGCAGTTGGCAGGTTTGATGAGGGTCCGAGTTCTTTCTGCTCCCACCAGCTTGATGGTAGCCAGCAGAGGCTGATGTCTGGAGATATGTTCATTTTGGACATCAGATAATAACTACTGGAATTCAGTTCCAACAAATGATATCAGTGCAGCAGAACGTCATGTGGCCTAACTCCTCAATGCTGGACACAAGGTAACTGGAATCTTGAGGTTTAAGTGGAGTTGCAATTCCTTTTGATTTTTGGTGCCGTGTTGACTAACTGCCATCCTCTTTGTTAAAACTGGTATGTTAGGACTGCTAATGCTTCTGCCATTAGCAGCATTATGGGTCATTAAGACCTGCAAAGGTTTTCGTTTCTTCAGTTAGCTGGACCAGACACCCTGTCCCCATGGCCATTGTTACTCAGCTGGATACATGTTGTTAGCTCAGCAATTTTCCATTTTTAACAGCACAGGTATATCTTCCACGTCTCAACCGTGACACCGTCCATATGTAAAAAAAAAAGTCTCGGAATATAAATACAAATATATCCCCAAAACCCAAAGATGCGCAGGGTAGGTGAACTGGTCATGCTAAACTGTCCCTTAATTGGAAAAACAACAAATTGGGCACTCCAAATATATATTTTTTAAAAGCAAATTAGAGAGAGGTACTAGGTCTTCTGTAACAAGTTGGAAATATTAGCTTGTTTACCATTTCCTTCCGTGCTTGGATTGCTAACAACATAACAATTAAATTCTACGCTTTTCTGAAGCTCACATGGAACATTATTGCATAAATTTCAGAGTTGATATTAAAGCAAATTTTACAGGTAATGAAGTTCTGCTATTCAAAATATTGTAAATCTTTGTGGCTGAGAAATTTCAGAGAAATGTAGGTTCGACATTCCCTTCCCTACTTTTGATTGTTAAAAACAATTGTAGGGGGACCCAGTGGTTAGCACTGCTGCCTACAACGCTGAGGACCCAGGTTCGATCCTGGTCCCGGGTCACTGTACGTGTGGAGTTTGCACATTCTCCCCAAGTCTGCATGAGTTTCACCCCCCACAACCCAAAGATGTGCAGGTTAGGTGGATTGGCCACGCTAAATTGCCCCTGAATTGGAAAAACATAATTAGGTACTCTAAATTTATTTTAAAGAAACAATTGTGAGAGAGATAAGTGCAGCAAACTAATAACCGATTTTAAAATGTGCTGCTTGAAAGAAATGGTTGCATTTAATAGAGAAACTCAAAATTCTTAATACTCCAGTACCAAACATCTTGACTAAGCCACCATATTTAAGATATGCCAGATCTCCTGTGACAGCAACATAGCTTTCGAAACAAAGGATATGCAGTCTGTCATCTGAACGTTGCCTTTTCTGTACTATTTCAATTGAATGTTGTTCTCCTCCTTCTGTGCCGAATTTGTCATCTGTCACAATCATGTTCTGCAATAGAACTTTTTTGTTACTTTTTTTTTCTTTCAGCTGGGCAGTGCTAGATGGTGCAGATGATAAACAGTAAACAGCTGCAAGCCAGATTCTTTCGGTACAAAGGAAAACTCAGGCTGCAACAGGAAGCAGCTTGCTCCGGCCTCCACCCAGTCCATCAAGTCCCATCCTTGCCCATTCTATTTGTTCATCACTGCTACCTGATCCACTGCCACTTATCTCACAAAGTTTCTACTCTCCCCCAATAAACCACTAGTCCCATCTCAATCAGTTATTACCCCTGTGCCCCAACTATAGCTTTAGGATTTTCTCACGCTGCTGTGCGACCATATGCACCTTCCCCTGATCACCCAGTCACCATAACAAACCCAAAATGAAGCCCAATCCCTCACTAACAAGGAATGACAATTTGTTTTTAAAATATTTAGAGTGCGAGAAAGTGAAAGTGCAAACCATTTTAAAAATAGTCTTCATTGTCAGCCCATACCTCTGTTTTGCTCATCGCTACAATGCTCCATTCCTGTACCAAGGCTGACTGATTTGTTGTCCTGTGGCAGTCTACCTACATAGTGGATGGGAGACAGCAGCCCAGTTGGTTGACAGCTCCCTAGATTCTCTTGCTCTAATTGACGAGTTGGACAGCCCCTAACCTCTATGCAACATATTTCCATGTCAAAACCATTGAATACAGGGAATTTAATTGGTGCTTCTATGGAATCATAAAATTATTTTCTAAAACTTCATGGATTTTTCTCAATTATTATTTTCCTGTCTATATCTTAGTTACCAAATGCTCATTTTTTGTAAAAAAATCATTTTACAAAACCAAAAGAATACAGCAGTGCTGGGGTCAGAGAGAGGGACAGAATCTATTTGGTCAGAGTTAAGACAGAAAATTACAGTAATGAATATATTCTGTAGGTCACCAACTGGTGGGAAAGATAAAAGGAGAAAACTTGCAGGGAAATTAACGGTGCAAGATATAGTTATAATAGGAGGCTTCACTCACGATAACATAGACTGGGATTTCAATAAT
This sequence comes from Scyliorhinus canicula, assembly GCF_902713615.1. NCBI lineage: Eukaryota > Metazoa > Chordata > Chondrichthyes > Carcharhiniformes > Scyliorhinidae > Scyliorhinus > Scyliorhinus canicula. The sequence goes on along the minus strand of NC_052164.1, from coordinate 47,067,974 downwards.
GTAAAGCAGAGTTTTTCAAACATTTTTGCCAGGGACCCATTTTTACCAGCCGGCCGGACTACGCAACCCAGCATTTTCACTTTCCTTTATGTGACAGGTGAGCCTGCTTGGTTCTCATGATCTCACTTACTTTGTTATTCAATGTTACATTTCTGATAATGACTTCAGCTGATAATTTAAGATTTCACTGCATCCGTTGAAGAAAATCAAGAGGTTTGTCATCTAACGCGCCAAGTTTAGTTTTCAAATGCCTTTGAAATTTTGAGGGTTTTAAATTGAATTTGCCAGTGCTTTCCTACGTATAACACACATGAACTCTGCATGCTGATTTGCAGTGGCACAATTAATACCCACACCTCAGGTAAATCATCTTTATGCTGCTTTGTTTCAGTTTTCAGCTTCTTCACCAGGTTGTTCACCAGAGGCACTGGAGTTCATACCAGCACTGCTGGCAGCTGCAAAATGGAGGAATCACTCTCACGCCTGAGCAAGTGACGTCAGTGTATGGGGCACAGGAGCTGCTCGCTGCCGCCGCTCCAGGCAAGAAGACTTCAGCAATTTTAAAACAAAATCTGCTCCTTGGTCAGCGCGCTGACGTCAGGAGGAGGCATTCTGCACACTGCTGAGGGGGCACGCGAAGAACGCCCGAAATTCTGAAAGCCGGTCGCGCCGTTTGGCACTACATTCCCGTGATCGGGAACGCCGTGGCGCATGGCTCCGCGACCCTCCCGACACCCGCCTGCGATCTACCTGCGGGCCGCGTCCATGGGTTTGAAAATGACTAATGTGAAGAAAGAGCAGCAAGTGTGTCAAGAGAATTTTCTTGAGCAGTACATTACTGGCCCTTATGTGGTAGGAGGCATTGGTAGATCTGGTTCGGGGAAAGAGGTGGGTCAAGTAAATTAAGTAAGTGGGGGAACGGGGACTTCCGGTGACGGCGGGCGGGAGGCAGTCGCGCAACGGAGGGCTCCCGTTCGGGAACAGCATTGTCGCGGCTTTAAGCCCGCACCCAGGCTCCATGGACGCAGAAAAAGCAGGCAGAAGGCACGTAGAAGCCACACAGGAGGCACAGCAGAAGAGGATGTCCAGGATCAGCAAGAAGATGGCCATTAAAAAGGCAGCTGAGGGTCCGTCAGGGAGTGGAGAGGTCACCACGGGGTCACCTAGGAAAATGGAGGCTGGAGCACCAGGGGAGGCCGCATTGCCTACGGCTGAAGAAATAACCACGGTGATGGCTGCAGAATTCGAAAGGCAGATTACAAAACACTTGGAGGCGATGAGGAAGGAGATGAGGGAGGTTATGGAGATTATGGAGGTGGAGGAGGCGATTTCCCCGGTGACGACGGCGGTGGAGGGTGCAGTGGCAGAGGTGCGGGCGCAAGGTAAGGCACTGAAGGAAGTGGAGGAGACGGTGTTGCAGCATGGTGATCAACTTACCTCGATGGGGAAGGAGATGCGGACGGTTATGGAGATTAACAAGGATCTGCGAGGGAAAATGGAAGACCTGGAAAACAGATCCAGGCGACAGAATTTGAGGATTGTGGAGCTGCCCGAAGGAGTTGAAGGGCCGAGGCCGACTGAGTGTTTTGCCGCTATGCTGGCGAAACTATTGGGGGAAGGGGAGGATCCCTCCCGATATGAACTGGATCGGGCTCATCGGTCGTGGAGACCTGTACCAAAGGCGAGTGAGCCGCCAAGGGTAGTGACTGTGCTTCCGTAGGTACAGTGTGAAGGAGAAGGTCCTGTCCTGGTGCAGTGGGCTGGAGCTGGTATACGTGTATACCAGGCCTTTACGGTGGAGCTGGCGAGGAGGTGGGCGGCGTTCAACCAGGTGAAGAGGGCACTGTACATTAGCAAGTTGCAGAGCGGCATTGTATACCCAGCGAAGCTGAGGGTGACTTATAAGCTCACGTACTTTTATTTTGGAACAGCGGAAGCAGCAGAGGATTTTGCGAAGGCAGAAGGACTGTGGCAGAACTGAGAAATTGAGAAGTGGCCATTGTAACCGATGTAACCTCAGGAGTGTATTTTCTTCTTTTTTGTTTCACTGCGTGCGGGTGTGTGGGCTAAAGGAGCCAATGTTGTATATACTTGGACAAGGGAAGTGGGGGGACTTGCACTCGAAGTGAGGGCTCTTTGGGGTGTAGGTGGATATGCTAAAAGGGGATTTCTGGGCTTTCCTGGGGCCGGGCAAGGGGAAAGGGACCCGGGCGGGGACCTCCGCGCTGGCCGGTTTAAACTGGCCAGTGAACGGGAGTGAGGTGGGGGGGGGGAGGCCTGCGGCCATCGGAGCCTGGCAGAACAGGGTCCGAGTGGTCTAGCCGGGGTGGAAAGTTGGGGGGGGGGGGGGACGGGACGACCCAGGTTGTTGGGGGGGGGGGGGGGGGGAGTTTTACATGAGGCAGTGGATGGGAGGAGTTAGGGGGGGGTGGTTTTCAACTCTTGGGTATCACGTACGGTACTCTTTCAGAGGTTGGACGGCGTTGTGTGAGTGTGAGTGTGTGTGTGTGTGTGTGGGTGGGTGTGTGTGTGGGTGGGTGGGTGGGTGGGGGGGGGGGGGGACACTATGGTGACCATGGGCGGTCCCGGACTCCTTTTTTCTTTTTTTCCTTTTTTTTTTGTTTCCACCCGTGGGAGGGTTTGCTTTATTGGATGCATATATTGACAGTTGGGCTGTTGTTTGGGGTGGTGGGAGGATGGGATCGTTGTTATTGTTAAGGGGATTGATTTTGTATTTGTTACCGTTTACTGTTTGTGGGTGGGGTGTAAATTTGAGGAAAATGTGAAAATGGAGAATAAAAACATTTATTTAAAAAAAGTAAGTGGGGGAACATTTAGGGAACGGTGATCAGTATATCAAAAGATTTAGATTAGCTATGGAAATAGTTAAGGAGCAGTTTAAAGTAAAAATACTTAATTTGTAAGGGGGCAATTTCAGTGGATTGAATCAAAGGATGGCAGGCAAATCTGAAACAGAAAATAGGCTGCCTTTAAAGAGGAGATGGTTCAGCTGTAGTCAAGGTGGGACAACCAAATCCAGAGCCTGGATGATAAAAGAAATCAAATGCAAGATAAAGCAGAGAAGGTCACGAGGTGGGCATGGTAAATGTCAGGTGGATCATACAAGAGGGGAAAAGAGAACATATGAGGAGAAACTGGCAGCCAACAGAAGGGTACATAACTTCCTTGTGTCTCAACTTTATTTATGATGAAATTTTGCAACACACTGGCTCAGCCTTAACTGGAAAAATTGTGAGAAATTCTAGACACTACAAAGGATGAGAGGATTTTAGAGAGGGTGGAGAAAGATTATGGTTCCAGGGATGAGGGACTTCAGTTATGTGAATGGATTGGAGAAGCTGGGGCTGTTCTCGATGGAGAAGAGAAGATTTGATGGAGGTTTTCAAAATCTCGTGCAGATTTGGACAGGGAAACTGCTCCCTTTGGTGCACGGGTTAAGAACAAGTGGATACAGATTTAAATTGATTGGTAAAAAGGGCTAAAGGCAACATGAGGAACAAACATTTTTTGCAGCTAGTGGTTACGATCTGAAATTTACTGCCTAGAAAGGTGATGGGGCAAATTCAATCATGGTTATTAAAAGGGAATTGGTAAGCACCCGACAGGAAATCAAAACTGCTTATGCAGGTGTGGGACTTTACGAGAAAGGTGCTTCCGGCCGTCCCGATAGCTGTTGGAGGCGGTGTTGTTAGTGGGGGGTTTGGAGAGGGGGGTTGTCTCTGCAATTTATGGGAGGATCTTGGAGGAGGACGGGGTTTCCATGGAGGAGTAAAAGGCGACGTGGGAGGTGGAGCTGGGGGTGGTGCGAAGTGCTGCGGAGGGTAAACGCCTTGACTTCATGTGCGAGGCTGGGGCTGATACAGCTGAAGAGAGTATACAGGGCACACCTCACAAAGTCTAGGCTGAGCTGGCTATTCGAGGGGGTAGAGGATGTCTGTGAGCGATGTGGGAGAGGCCCTGCAAACCGTGTACACATGTTTTGTTCCTGCCCAAAGCTGGAAAGGTTTTGGAGGACAGTGTTCAGCACCATTTGGGGGTTTTACATGTGGAAGTGGAGCCCGGTCCCCAAGAAGCCATATTTGGATGTCGGATCGGCCGGAGCTGCAGGCGGATTCGGGGCAGGTGCTTTAGCCTTCGCCTTGCTGATTGCTCATCGGAGCGTCTTGTTGGGGTGGAAGTCAGCTTCGTCACCCTGTGCCTCGACTGGCAGGGGGACATGCCGGAGTTTCTGACCCTGGAAAAGGTGAAACGAAAGGGAAAATGCTGGAAAATCTCAGCAAGTCTGGCAGCATCTGTAGGGAGAGAAAATATCTAACGTTTCGAGTCCGATGACACTTTGTCAAAGCTGCTGGAAAAGGTGAGGTTTTCTCTGAGGGAGGTGTGTGATGTGTTCCACAATTGGGGTTTGTTCATCATGTCTGTGCGGAGTCTGCATGTTCTCCTCGTGTGTGTGCATGGGTTTCCTCCGGGTGCTCCGGTTTCCTCCCACGGTCCAAAGATGTGCAGGTTGGTTGGATTAGCCATGCTAAATTGCCCTTAGTGTCCAAAATTGCCCTGAGTGTTGGGTGGGGTTACTGGGTTATGGGGACAGGGTGGAGATGTGGGCTTGGGTAGGGTGCTCTTTCCAAGAGTCGGTGCAGACTCCATGGGCCGAATAGCCTCCTTCTGCACTGTAAATTCTACGATCTATGATCATGCATTTTCGGGGTTGGTTACTGTGCACTTTTCTTTTGCGGGGGGGGGGGGGTGCTGTGAGGTTGTTTTGTATTGTAAGACTGTTGAAGGTTTGTTGGATAAAAATACTTTCAAACAAAATGGAAATGAAAATTGAATGGGTGAAGCAGCACTGCTCTTGCAGAGAGCCTCACAGAGCAAATGGCCTCCTTCTGTGCCATAAACATTTTATAATTCTATGAAAAAGAGTGCAATGCAAACTGAACTACAGAAAGCACTATAGTTAAATTGAAATTTAAAAATCTAACATAAAACGGAATCTTACGGTCTTCTATGAGCATGTAAATAATAAAAGCAGGGTAAAAGAAAGTGTAGGGTGGTTAGGAATAAAAACAGAGACTCGCATGTGGAAGCAGGACAAATTGCAAAGTATTGTACAAGTACTTTGCTTCTATCTTTACTAGAGTAGAGGATGCTACCCAGACCAAGGTGAGAGGGGAGGTAACTGGTACACTCAAAAAATACACAATTAAGAATGAGAAGGTGTTGCAAAGGCTCTCTTAAAATTGTCAGGTCCCAGGACCACGTTAGACACAGCCAAGGATACTGAGGGAGGGGAGTGTGGAAATTGCAGAGGCATTGGTGATAATCTTCCAGTCGTCCTAGACATGGGGTGGTGCCAGAGGTCTGGAAAATTGATAATGTTACATCCTTGATCAAAAAAAGGATGCGGGATAAATGCTGGCAACAACCGACCAGTTAGCTTGTTTTCAGTGGTGGGGCACTTCTGAAAACTATGGTCAAGGACAAAATCAATAGTCACTTAGACAATTGCAAAATATTTAAGAAAAGCGAGCATATGTTCATTGAGGAAAAATCAAGTTAATGTAATTTGCTGGAGTTCTTTGTAAAGGTAACAGAGAAGGTTGACTAGAGTAACACTTCATGTGTGTATAGTTTTCAAAAGGCATCAGATACTATGCAACACAACAGACTTCAGCAAAATTCTAGCTCATGGAATAAAAGGAAAGGTAGGCACTCAGATAAGAAATTGACTGAGTGACAGGAAACAGAGCAGTAATTTTTCAGATTGGAGGAAGGCTTTTTAGTGAAGTTCCTTATGGGGTTAATGTTGGAACCCTTGCTCTTCTTGATATATATTCATGACCTAGACATAGTGGGCAGGGCATAATTTTAAAAATTGCGAATGGTACGAAGGTTGGAAGTACTGTCAACTGTGATGAGGCTAAGCCTCTTCAAAAAGAAGTTCAAAAGGAAATAGACATGTTGGAGATTTGGGAAAACAAGTGGCAGATGGAAGTTCAATGCAGAGAAGTGGAAGGTGATTCATTTTGGCAGAATGAATGTGCAGAGACAGTATAAAATAAAGGGAGAAACTCTGAGGAGATGCAGAAACAAAGGGGCCTCGATGCATAAATACATAATTCATTGAAGGTGCCGAGCATGTTGAGAGAGCAGTTAATAAAGCATACGGTATCCTATGTTTTATCAATAGGGGCAGTGAGTACAAGAGTTAAGGGGGATTATGTTGAACTTGTAAAATACACTAGTTAGAACTCATCTGGAATACTGGTCCAGTTCTGGGTGCCTTGCTTGAGGAAGAATAGGAAAGTGTAGGAGACAATACATGAAGGTATTGGAGACAATACAGAAGAGATGCACAAGAGTGATTCCAGGGACAAACCTATATATCTGTGAGGATATATTGAAAGAGATTGGGTCTGTTTTCCTTGGGTGAAAATAAGGCTGAAAGTAGACTTGGTAGAGGTGTTCAGGATCCTGAGAGGTATGGCAGGGAAAATACTGAGAAACTGTTCTCTCTGAAGAGTACACCAACAACTGGAGGGCACCAATTCAAAATAATGGGCAAAAGGAGAAGGGATGCAAGGGGAAACCTTTTCAGACAGAGGGCAGGTAATCTGGAACAAATGTCCCGAGGGCACGTCCTCCCCGTGTGTGCGTGGGTTTCCTCCGGGTGCTCCGGTTTCCTCCCACAGTCCAAAGATGTGCGGGTTAGGTGGATTGGCCATGCTAAATTGCCCGTAGTGTCCTAAAAAGTAAGGTTAGGGGGGGATTTGTTGGGTTACGGGTATAGGGTGGATATGTGGGTTTGAGTAGGGTGATCATGGCTCGGCACAACATCGAGGGCCGAAGGGCCTGTTCTGTGCTGTACTGTTCTATGTTCTATGATGGTAGGCAGATTTGATCAAGCTATTCAAAAGGGAACTGGATTGCTATCTGAAAAAAAAGAATGTGCAAGGTTGCGGGGTATAAGGCAGGGGCGTGGAGTTAGGTAGTATGCTCTTTCAGAAAGCCAGTTCACACTCAACGGGCCAAATGGCCTCCTTCTGCACTATAAAAGGTTCTGTGAGCATTACATCATTTTTTTTTTTTAGGGCTATTGGGCCCAGGAGATTGTGCTGTGCTGGGGAGATAATAAGTAGTGGTATTTTCACTGGACTAGTAATCCAAGGACCCAGGGTAATGCACTGGGGACCCAGATTCAAATCCCACCATGGCAGATTGTGAAGTTTGAATTAAATAAAACATCTGTAATTAAAAGTCTAACGAGGACCATGAAACTATTATTGGGCAGCACTGTAGCATAGTGGTTAGCACTGTGGCTTCACGGCACCAGGTTCAATTCCTTGCTGGGTCACTGTCTGTGCAGAGTCGGCACGTTCTCCCCGTTTCTGCATGGGTTTCCTCCAAGTGCTCCGGTTTCCTCCCACAGTCCAAAGATGTGCAGGTTAGGTGGATTGGCCATGCTAAATTGCCCATTGTGTTCAAAAAGGTTAGTAAGAAGTCTTACAACACCAGGTTAAAGTCCAACAGGTTTGTTTCAAACACAAACTTTCGGAGCACTGCTCCTTCCTCAGGTCATTCACTTGAGGAAGGAGCAGTGCTCTGAAAGCTCGTGTTTGAAACAACCTGTTGGACGTTAACCTGGTGTTGTAAGACTTCTTACTGTGCTCACCCCAGTCCAACGTCGGCATCTCCACATCCAAAAAGGTTAGCAGGGGCTATTGGAGATAGTTAGGGGATAGGGTGTAAGTGAGGGTTTAAGTGGATGGTTGCAGACTCGATGGGCCGAATGGCCTCCTTCTGCACTGTATGTTCTATGATTATCACAAAAACCCATCTGGTTCACTAATGTCCTTTAGGGAAGGAAGTCTGTCCTTATCCAGTCTAACCGGCATGTGAATGCAGGCTCACAGCAATGTGGTCGACCCTTAAATACCCTCTGAATTGATCTGGCAAACCACTCAGTTCAAGAGCACTTAGGGGTGGGCAATAAATGATGGCCCAGCCAGCGACCCGCACATCCCAAGAACAAGTGTTTTTAAAATTCCATATCAATAATAGAACATAGAACATAGAACAGTACAGCACAGAACAGGCCCTTCGGCCCTCAATGTTGTGCCGAGCCATGATCACCCTACTCAAACCCACGTATCCACCCCATACCCGTAACCCAACAACCCCCCCCTTAACCTTACTTTTATTAGGACACTACGGGCAATTTAGCATGGCCAATCCACCTAACCCGCACATCTTTGGACTGTGGGAGGAAACCGGAGCACCCAGAGGAAACCCACGCACACAGGGGGAGGACGTGCAGACTCCACACAGACAGTGACCCAGCCGGGAATCGAACCTGGGACCCTGGAGCTGTGAAGCATTTATGCTAACCACCATGCTACCCTGCTACCCCTGATAATGCTGAATAATGCTGGATAACATTCTGAAACGTTATTAATAATGATACCACATGTAATTGTTAATACATTTCCAGTTGATTGGCATCTTTCTTATATTACTGTACCTCCAGTATTACACACAATTGAGAGGTGTATTTTTACCCTTCCTGAAAAACCTGAACATTTTAGCACTTAAGACAAGAGCATAATAGAAAATGACCCCTCCAATTCCTTACAGTTTTGTATCTTCTGATTTATTTCAATCGGAAAAAGAATGTCAATGGCAATTGCAGAGGCCAAGAATGTTTTGTTTCCCTATATAATTTTAAATAATGTTCCTTTCATTCTTTTTGTTAATTTCTGGAAGGAGCTGCTAATAAATGGTCTGAAAATCAGGTCTGTGACCCCCAGGCACAATTGGCAAGGAACTGCCAGTGCTCAATGTGACTGCCCCACTGAATTGCAGCGCAATTTCAGGATTTAGTACAAACATAGTAATCCGTAAGTCCTCAAGCTACAGTTTACCGCTCAGTGCTTTGTCACAGGTGGAGGTTTGTTGACTGTGAGAATACTATGTGATTAGCCTTTTGAACAGCTTGATAACATCAACGCAGCTTGGCAGTGAGAACCTCCATTAAACAATACAGCAATCTTTGAATGGTTTTGTTGCCAATTCGCACCGGAGACACCAATAATGTTGTTCTTTTTAATGAGTGGAATACTCTCCCACCAGCGTCACCAATAATACCAAATTTGGGGTATCTACTTTATTCAGATATTAATCGGACAGTTATTAAATGAGGATATTGCTTTCAGAGTCGCCAGGTATCAGATGATACCACCACAAGGTTTAACCGGATATCAATCAAAGACCCAACAACTAGTTAGTTAGTCCAAGTTCAATAATAGTTTATTTACACACGAGTTACTTTGACATGCAACGTAAAACACTACGAGCTAAAATACACCTAACACTACAATAACCTGTACTTAACTTCAGGCACCTGACTTTATGCAGAGGAACAAGGCCTTTGTTCGGATCTGGTGTGGCTGGGTCTGCAGAAGTAACTTCGTTTCTGCTGGGCTCATCCGTCTGGTAGCGGTCATTGATCTTGAACTTACTTCTGGTCGTGGTTCTGCAATTGGTATCAGGCGTAGGCCGGGCCAAGAGAGTGCCGGTGCGCCGGGGCCAAAAGAGGCTGAACACATGGCAGTGTGTCTTTTTATCCTTCGGGGGTTTTGCGCTCTTTTGGGCGGTCCTTAGCTTTGGACCCAATAATTCGGAAAGCTTCGATTACGGCCTTCGATTTTAGCCAATAAAGTGGTGGGTGCCTTGATGGCTGGGCGTGTCTTGAGCAGCCATTGACCTTGGCTGTTTGGGCTTCCTGGGTGAAGGGAGTGGCGCCAATGCATCTAGATCTGTATCTGATACCCGAGTACAAGTCTTTTGTCCTGGGGAAATGGGCCATTAAAATGCAAATTGGTTGGGGGTTTTGATAGTGTCTGGTTATCCAGTGGCAAATATACATTTAAGCTCGGAGTTCGTCTGGATCCTGCATTGGCCATATTTCCCGTAATCAGCTGAACCTGGGCAAGAGCGAGGTGTTTGTGGTGCATCCGGGGGATCAAGAGGAGGGGATTGGTAGGCTCCCACTGAAGCAGGCAGGGAAGAGCTTCAGGTACCTAGGGGTCCAGGTGGCTGAGAGTTGGGGGGCCCTGCACAAGCTCAACCTCACAAGGTTGGTGGAGCAGATGGAGGAGGAGTTTAAGAGGTGGGATATGTTACCGCTGTCACTGGCGGGGAGGGTGCAGTCCGTCAAGATGACGGTGCTCCCGAGGTTTTTGTTCTTGTTCCAGTGCCTCCCCATCTTTATCCCAAAGGCCTTTTTCAGGAGGGTCAACAGCAGTATCACGAGATTTGTGTGGGCGCATGGGACTCCAAGGGTTCGAAGAGTGTTCCTGGAACGAGGCAGGGATGGGGGGGGGGTGGCATTGCCCAACCTCTGTGGGTACTACTGGGCGGCCAACGCAGCGATGGTGCGTAAGTGGGTAATGGGCGAGGAGGGGGCAGCGTGGAAGAGGATGGAGGCGGCGTCTTGTGTGGGCACGAGCCTGGAAGCGCTAGTAACGGCGCCGTTGCCGCTCCCTCCAACGAGGTATACCACGAGCCCGGTGTGGCGGCTACCCTCAAAATTTGGGGGCAATGGAGACGGCACAGAGGAGAAATGGGGGGCTTGATGGAGGCCCCGATACGGGGGAACCATCGGTTCGTCCCAGGGAGCATTGATGGCGGATTCCGGGGCTGGCACAGGGCAGGGGTTAGGAGGTTGAGGGACCTGTTTGTGGAGGGGAGGTTCGCGAGCTTGGGGGAGTTAGAGGGGAAGTTTGGGCTCCCCCCGGGGAACATGTTTAGGTACATCCAGGTGAGGGCGTTTGCCAGGCAGCAGGTGGAGGGGTTCTCCTTGCTGCCTCCACGGGGGGTGCGGGATAGGGTGCTCTCCGGGGTGTGAGTCGGAGGAGGGAGGATCTCGGACATATACCGGGTGATGCAGGAGGTGGACGAGGCCTCGGTGGAGGAACTGAAGGGTAAATGGGAAGAGGGGCTGGGTGAGGAGATTGAGGAGGGGACATGGGAGGATGCCCTGGAGAGAGTGAATTCCTCCTCTTCCTGTGCGAGGCTTAGCCTCATACAGTTCAAGGTGCTACATAGGGCTCACATGACCGGGACGAGAATGAGTAGGTTTTTCGGGAGCGAAGACAGGTGTGCTAGGTGCTCGGGGAGCCCAGCGAACCACGCCCATATGTTTTGGGCGTGCCCAGCGTTGGGGGAGTTTTGGAAGGGGGTAGCAAAGACGGTGTCGAGGGTGGTGGGATCCAGGGTCGAGCCAGGCTGGGGACTCTCAATTTTTGGGGTGGCAGTGGAGCCGGGAGTGCAGGAGGCGATAGAGGCCGGGGTCCTGGCCTTTGCGTCCCTAGTAGCCCGGCGGAGGATCTTGCTCCAGTGGAAGGATGCGAGGCCCCCAAGTGTGGAGGCCTGGATCTCGGATATGGCAGGGTTCATTAAATTGCAGGGGGTGAAATTTGCCCCTGAGGGGATCAGTACAAGGGTTTTTCAGGCGGTGGCAGCCCTTTCTGGACTTCCTGGCGGAACGGTAGGGAAATAGGCCGACAGCAGCAGCAACCTGGGGGGGGGGGGGGGGGGGGGGGGGGGGGGTGTTAAGGACGGGGGGAGGGAGAACTGTACACATGGGTTTGTGGAGGGTGCTATCTCTCTCCCTTGTTTTTTTTTTCTTTTTCTCTTTTCTCTGTCTTTTGGTTTCTGTTTTGTTTTTTTCTTGGTTTTTTTTTCCTTTTGTTTGAAGTTGCTCTTGCAGCTGGGGGGCACTGTTTACGGGGTGTTACCGCGGGTGTACGTTAATAGAATTATGATGTTTACATTTTGTATTTTGTAAAAACTTCAATAAAAATTATTTGCAAGTGGCCATACTTCTCTTTGTAAGTGGCCATCCCAGATGGCTACAGTTTACAGCACAGGAGGCGGCCAGCCACCTCATCATGAGAGTGCTGGCCCTCAATTTACCAAATGACATTTTCCCCATAGCCTTGTACATTTTTTTCCTTTACAACCTCAATTCAACCTGTCTCATCGCTAAGGCCGTCAATTGCAGAACACTTGGGTGTGAAAAAGTTTTTCCTCATATTGTCCTCGTTTCTTTTGTCAATTACCTAATATCTGTGCCCTCTTGTTCTTGATCCGTCCACAAAAGCGAATGGCTTCCATCTATCTACCCATGTCCAGACCCATCATGGTTTTTAATCCCTCCATCAACTCTCCTCTTGAACCTCGCTTCTCCAAGAAACATAGTTCCAATCTACCTACGAAATGGAAACTTCCCATTCCTGGAACTATTCCTGCACCCTTTCTAATACCTTCACATCCTTCCTGGTGAGGTGCCCAGACACAATTTTCCAGTTGAGGCCAAACCAGTGTTTCATCAGGTTTAACATAACTTCCTTGCCTTTGTACTCTTATGCTCCTACTGATAAAGTCCAGGATCCACTATCAATAAGGTCCAGGATGCTGTTGTGCAGCACTTTATCAAATGCCTTTTGAAAGTTCACATGTACCACATCAACAACATTAGCCTCATCAGAGGGGCTGTTACCTCATTTAAAAATTGTAGTTAGTAAGCACGATTTGCTCTTTCTCCATGCATAAATCCCCTTTTTGGTCCCTAATCAGCCCCACCCCTCCCTTCCCACTCTTTTACTATTTTTATGCGTATTAGAAGACATTTGGGTTCCCTTTCAATTGTACATCAACAGTGTTCAAGTTCTCGCCATAATGGTCACCAGATCTCTCAAAGCTTTCTTTGAGATCAGTAGCAAGTGTCCTTGTGGAATCTGCACGTTCTCCCTGTGTCTGCATTGGTTTCCTCTGGTGCTCGGGGTTCCTCCCACAAGTCCTGAAAGACGTGCTGTTAGGTGAATTGGACATTCTGAATTCTCCCTCAGTATACCCGAACAGGCACCGGAATGTGGCGACTAGGGACTGACCAAACTTTAGTTACTGGACTACTTATAAAAACCTACATCACATAGAATTATACATTAAATCTTCAAGCTAATGAAGTAACCATCAGTGGCATTCCACTGGTGGACTAAAATTCAGCTGAATTTACAACTCAGCCAAACCAGAGGAAGTTCCAGGCAGGATCAGAAATATTCAGGGCTCTTCAGTCTTTTTATTGATTTTCACAAATAAATTTCTGAATTTTCTTTTGTGTGGCAAGTCAGTTACAAAATTTGACTCCTGAATTTGAAATTTGGGAAACAAACATTCCCACTGATTTCTCATCACATAGCCAGACAGGGACAAGTGCTGATCATATCCATGCCATCAGTACAGATTATATGGAGATTGTGCCATGTTGAAATCACTGCTGGAATATATACATTGCCGGACCCAATGTAATAGAAAGAAAATAAACGATTCAAGATATTTTTTCAAGATATCCTTAATCATCTTTAGATGTTACTGTGAGGATTATATTCTTCAGACCATAGCAAATGTCATCCTTCGTTCTCCATTAGGTATGGAACAGGGCAGTTATCACACGTCAAACTCAGGCCACACACACACCAAGGCATTGATTATTAAAAGTGAGATGCAACTGTCCCCAGTGTGTATTATATATGACTTTTCAGTCTACCACCATTACAGTGATTAGTAGTTAGGTGGTTGGAGCCAGAACAAAATTAAATGTTTAAAAAAATATCTACCAATGAAGAAAGAGGGGAGCGGCACAGTGGCACAGTGGTTAGCATTGCTGCCGCACGGCGTCGAGGACCTGGGTTCGATCCAAGCCCCAGGTCACTGACCATGTGGAGTTTGCACATTCTCCCCGTGCCTGCTTGGGTCTCACCCCACAACCCAAAAAGCTGTGCGGGGTCGGTGAATTGGCCATGATAAATTGCCCCATAATTGGGGAAAACAACTGGGTACTCTAAATTGTTTAAAAAGTGAAGAAAGATAATGAGCCCCATAAAACTAGGAACCGTAGATGGCAAAAACAATTGTGGGCTGTCAATTAACTGAACTACATTTATTTTAAGACCAGTGCTCATTTTTGTTTTAGGTTTGATGATATGCAAAATAAAATCATTGTTTTCAAATATCACAATATTGAATTTTTTGACTTCCAATTCCTCACTTCACCTCAGATTGCAGTGACAATAAAAGTTGACTTCCATAAAAATATCAAACTTTACCCATTTGGCTAAATAGATGCGAAATACAGAAATACTACCGCACTACATTAATGCACAGCAAGTCTGCATTTGTGCACTTTCAGCTAACACAAAAGCAGAACAGGTAGACGTATGGGGTACATGTCATCTTTGTTGACCACTACATTTGGTATGTGTGACCTGAGCAGATCTGAACAAGGGAATCAGGATTGTTAAAATATACAAGGAGTGCATAACTTTTCAAGAATCATCACCCTCCTCTCCCACAACAGGGTCATTTACAAAAGTTCAAAAACAACCAGTGAAATAAATCAAAAGAACAGACTGAAGTCACTGCCAATGCAATCAGAAATAGGTAACTCAAAACATACATTAATCCTTTAAAGCAAAGACATTTAAAAACAATTTAACAAATGATTATTTTTTTTAAGATGCCAGATTTAGTGCGCTTCGGTACTTTTCATTATGGTACATGTTCTCTCTCAAAAGGAACAGCCCACCCACCTTGAAAACTCAACACCATTAATTTCAGCACATCATCTCAATGCCAGGTATAATTTTTTTTTTAAAGTCACACAAGTAACAAGTTTTACTGTTATTTCATACAAATTCTCCAAATTAAAACTCTCTATTACTGTGCATAGATAAAATTCACATTTATTGCTTCAATTACACTCAAGTATGATACAATAGACATTGATCAGCAGTGCAGCACTATGAAAATCCATCTGGGAGCATGTTGCTTCCGTCCTCCTTGGTAGAGATTATTTTAAGAGGAAGATTGAAAGCATATAATAATCCAGCACAGTAGCCTTACACACAAAAATTGGGAATGTGTAAGAATTCCAGTGATAGCAAGATTCTGCAATTAAAATCCAATGCCAAAGATTATAAGAATCTTCTCTTCATTAAAGAAGCAAAACATAGGTAATTAATCTGCAAAGAAACAAACTAATCTGCGGTTCATTCAATTAAGCAGCACTTTTCCCTAAATACTGCATTTATCACAGGGTAGATCAGTAATTCAAACTGAAAAACTGCATTGTGATGTGACTATTTTGCAAGGCAAATGGTTATGTTCCGCTAACTACTTTGAGCGAGGGTTAGTGTGGAGAAATAATGAAAACAAAAGATACTTTTTGACAAGGTATTGTAACTTCAGACATTCTAGCTACTCATTACCACTGGTATTTTCTGTCCATTTCTAAACCTAATCACCCTGAAGACTTCACACAATTGCTTTGGCTGTACACTGTACACAGTACAGTTAATCCATTATCACCCAAAATAATGGAAATAATTAGGCTCATATTCCCATCTGCATATATAAAGTTATATACCAACTATTGAGAATGTTATCCTTTTTCTATTTTGGAAACTAATTTTGGTGCCTTTTACATTTGTATTCAGACAACAACATAATTTTTCACAGGTTGCTTGGACATCAAGTGTTACAGTTATAGTCCACATATAATATTTCTTTTTTTTTTTAAATTTAGATTACCCAATAATGTTTTCTATTAAGGGACAATTTAGTGTGGCCAATCCACCTACTCTGCACATTTTTGGGTTGTGGGGGCGAAACCCACGCAGACACGGGGAGAATGTGCAAACTCCACACGGACAGTGACCCAGAGCCGGGATCGAACCTGGGACCTCAGCGCCGTGAGGCGGTTGTGCTAACCACTAGGCCACCGTGCTGCCCCACATATAATATTTCTAATAAATGAAATTGCAAATGACTTTTATTTTGAGTCTACCTTAACTTTTGTTTCTACAAGAAATTTAAAGCATCAATGGGATTCTAAATTTAAACCGTGGCATCTCAACTTAAAGTACACACTTAGTAAGATATACACAGTGTTTATTGGTTTAACTCTTTCCAGGGCCATGCACCAGTCAAGAGCACAGTCAACTAACTTTCTCAGAAATCTACCAATGCTGCTCTCCAGCCTTCGCAATTAGGATGTCAGAAGTAATAGCATGGAATCACAGGATATGGGGAGACGGTGAGAATGTGGCCCAAGATCAGCCAGGATTGTACTGAATAGCGGGCGGATTATGCTTGATGTGCCGCATGGCCTACTCCTACTCCTATTCCTTACGTTCTTGAAGTAAATTGCTATCTTGCAGCTATCTACTGATGTATAGGAGAACCACTTTATCCACTGCCATGTTTTTAAAATGAAAATTTGTGCTCCCCTCAATAGCAACTAAATGGTTTTATATACAAACCTGGAAGTTTTCAGATATAATTCTTCAGTCTGTTTTCATGGATGATGAGGCAAATTATTGCCTGTGAGATCTTTGGGATGTGCCAAGGACATGAAAGTCCCTAACTAAATAAAAGTTATGACTTCTTGTTTTATCCGTTTAGTACCACTTCCATCCTTTAAAAACACAGCACTTTTTGTTTTTTACATCACTAGAAGGAATTTGGTGTCAACCCTATGCTCATAGGTCAGACATCACACAGCTACATTCGGAAATATAATTTCCTCCACCACAGACTTCACAAGCATACCTCGGGTGATGACCAACACGAGGGGACATAGCTTTAAATTGAGGGGTAGTAGATATAGGACAATTCCTCAGATGGTGATGACCAACACGAGGGGACATAGCTTTAAATTGAGGGGTAGTAGACATAGGACAGATGTCAGAGGCAGTTTCTTTACTCAGAGAGTAGTAGGGGTGTGGAACGCCCTGCCTGCAACAGTAGTAGACTCGCCAACTTTAAGGGCATTTAAGAGGTCGCTGGATAGACATATGGATGAAAATGGAATAGTGTAGGTCTGATAGGCTTCAGATGGTTTCACAGGTCGGCGCAACATCGAGGGCCGAAGGGCCCGTACTGCGCTGTAATGTTCTATGTTCTATATCCCAATTTAGCCATCCAGGAAAGCTCATGTTCTCCTTCTGCAATCACTGCCCCACCCCCTTCAGAGCATAAACCTGTTCCTTAAATGATTTAAAGTTTTGCTGCCACTAGTATCCTACAGAAATCCATTCTGCACATTGGTAACTATGTGAAACATTTTCTAGTGTTGGTCCTAACTCTGCCTTTCACCGGTTTGAACATAGTTATTTGTCTGACAGTACTGGTTTAATTTGAGTTCCATATAGTTTTATATACTCGCATGTGGCTCAATCCAACCAAACCTAAACCTACACCCAGACTGACAAGAGACTTTCATAAACCTATCTAGGGGTCCATTCACCTATTCAAAAAATAGTGAGATTAGCTACACTAACCCACACCAAACTTCCAAGACTTCTATAATTTATCATCCAACAATTACACACATACTATGTATGCTTATGGCAGTCCAGCAGCAACAAAACAATCTCAAATACATTCCCTCCCCACAATGCTAGTGCCAAGTGGGAACTCAATATCTCCTTGAATGGAAAGAAACTGAATCTCAAACAGCATCCCGTTTATCTCGTGTTACCCTTGACCGAACACTGACATACACAAAACATCTGAGCAAGATAGCAGCAAAGATCAAAATGCGAAACAACCTCCTCAGCAAACTTGCTAGGTCTTCACAGGGTGCAAATTCACAAAATCAAAGACCTCTACTCTTGCCACCTTCTACTCAACTGCAGAGTAATGTGCACCAGTATGGTATAACTCATCCCACGCCAGTCTTCTAGATGTCCAATTCAACACAGCAATGCGCATCATCTCAGTTACCCTCATCTCAACTCAACTCCTCTGGCTCCCAGCCCTGAGCAACATCTCATCCCCTCACATAAGAAGGGAGTTTGCAACAAGCAAGCTCCTGGAGAAGGTTTCTATTAACCCAAGTCTGCGGCTAAACAAGGGCGTTATCAATGCACCTGCTGCTCACCTCCCATCACGCCAGCGTGCAAGGCTAAGGCCACCATGCAGGGCAGTAGGAATGGAACCAATACGCCATCATTAAAAACACATCATCACAGATACCACAGCCCGCCCACCCAGCTTCAACCTGCCACACCAACATTGTGCATTATTTGCATCCAATGAGCATGCAACAAATTGTTTGCCCGTTAGTCTGTTAAGTTGTGATTTTTCCACTTGCATTAGGTAAATTCAATATATGAGAACATAACCCTCAAAAATGATCAGATGGCTAAAAACAAGGAATGTTTGTTAAAAAAACACCAGCCAAGAACGAAAGTCCAAGAACCAGTACGTCTATTGTGGACATCGCAGAAGGGACAACTGATTCCACATGTGAGTTCTGCCCTGGACTAGTGAAGTGCAACAGTAATCAACAGAAAACTGAAAAAGTTTCAAAGAAATTAAAATACTGTTATGAAGCTTATAAGATATATTTTGGGACTGTAGCTTTAAATTTAGGGTAAATGAAGGAACTCGTGTGACCTGTTCTGCAGTCTGTCTGACAGTAAATTGGGGTGGTTTGATTGTTAAGAGATAAAAGAAAAACTTAGATTGGTTAACTGAGAAGAAGGTGCATGGTCATGGGCCAGTGGTGCAATGGATAACGTGTCTGACTATGAATCAGGAGATTCCAGGTTCGACTCCTGGCTGGCTCGGAGTTCAACGTTTTTGGGTGGCGTGGTAGCACAGTGGTTAGCACTGTTGTTTCACAGATCCAGGATCCAAGGTTCAAACTCCGGCTTGGGTCACTGTCTGTGCGGACTCTGCACATTCTCCCCATGTCTGCGTTGGTTACCTCCGGGTGCTCCGGTTTCCTCCCACAAGTCCTGAAAGACGTACTTGTTGTTAGGTGAATTGGACATTCTGAATTCTCCGTGTGTACCTGAGCAGGCGCCGGAGTGTAGCAACTAGGGGATTTTCACAGTAACTTCATTGCAGTGTTAATGTAAGCCTACTTGGGACGCTAATAAAGATTATTTTAAAAAACAGTGAGACAACGTTTGGGAGACAACGGCAGCAGTCTCTGTGTTTGTAATTAGTAGACTCAAGTCTCCAGAAAGTCCCAGAAAGGTGTTAGATGTAGCGGGTTGCAAACAGTTGCACTACAAACGGTCCATGTACTTCCCAGATTAAAAAAGTGTTGGGATCAAGGATAGTTAATTCACATTTCTGCCACAATACAATGTAAATATGTTTCATGATGCCTTGGAGAAGGCATTTTTGAGATCAGGTTACAAGCTTCCCTACAAATCAATACATCTTTCAGACAGACAGCAGTTCTGTGCAGTCAGCCAAGAAATAGGATGCTTAGATTTCTAGCTACCACAGCCAGACAGAGAAGAGACACATTCTGCAGATAACTACAGGTTTTGGGAGATTCGTAATCATCAAAACAGGTTTTCCAAAAACGGTGCAAATTGCCTGGAGATGATCACTTGAAGTTATTACTCTGTGAAATAGGGACACAGAAACCAAACTGTTGACTATTTACCAAAAGAACTAATTCCATGGGCAGTGCAGTGGATGATAAGCATAAAAGGGAATGTAATTTGAAGTATACGTCGCCTTCAAAAAAAAGTTGTGTTTAGTTAATATTAGTTAAGTTCTTTTTAGTCATTTATTACAAGTTTTAGAATGTGAAATACTGCCACGTGCTCCTCTCAGCTTGCTCGAATCTCTTTTTTAAAAATGATCGGTTTCTACAGAGATTGTGGCAATACAATTAAAATTACATTTGAGATTGGATTAACTTGGACTGGAGCCAAATATTCTCATCCTCAGTGCGTGCCATGTTGAGAGTTGCTTTCCAACATTAGATTAAAACCGTCTCTTTTACGCAGGCACGTTGAAACAAAACATGAGCAATGTAAAGACAAGAATTTTTTGAATAAGCAGTGACGACATTTGGCTCGCAATTTTACATTCCATTTCAGCAGATAACAAAGCAAAGACCCTTGAAGCATCACACATGGTGAGTTTCAGAGTGGCATGGTCAGCGATGCCTCATACTATAGCAAAGGATCTAGTACTACCTGTGACTGCAGAGAAGATTGGCACTATGAAAATGAAATGAAATGAAAATCACTTATTGTCACGAGTAGGCTTCAATGAAGTTACTGTGAAAAGCCCCTAGTCGCCACATTCCGGCGCCTGTTCGGGGAGGCTGGTACGGGAATTGAACCATGCTGTTGGCCTGCCTTGGTCTGCTTTAAAAGCCAGCGATTGAGCCTAGTGTGCTAAACCAGCCCACTATAATTGGGGAAAAGGATAGAAAAGTCATACAAACTCTGCCATTGTCAAACATCATTGTGACCCAATGTTGCCAGAGCCAACAACATTCTGCCTCAATTAGTAAATTGAATAATAAGCAAGTGTTTTGCTCTGCAAACAGATTAGTCTACCGTTGTGGCTCAGTTCTTAGTTTATGAGAAGTAGATTTAAGACGGGTGAATACAAGAGAACATTTATTTGGAAAACCACTACATAATCGAACATCCAATGAGATTTCTCAGCTGCTTGACAGCTTCAACACTGAACATGGAGTGTCATGGTCAATGTTGAAATCTACACTGGTGGAGCTAAATCAAGGGAGGCACAGTGCAGTGGCAACACATGTGAAAGCAGTCATCCAAATCCAATGCAGGCACATTGCAGCATACACAGAGATACTTGCCACTCTGAACACGCGGAATGGAAATGCTGGTTAATGCTGTGAGAATGGTTAACTTGGTAAAAGCCAACTCTCCCAAATTCACGCACCAATTCCACCCCATTTAACAAGATGGGAAACCACTAACCTGTTGCTTCGCACAGATTTTTGCTGGTTTTCTCATGGTAAAGTGTGGAACAGATTCTTTTAACACACACCATTCCTTCTCTCGACATGTCTGCTCTCGCTCTCCCTTCTGGAGAGATGCCAGATATTTTCTCTCCCCTAAATATAGGACCGGAGGGTGAGAGATCCCTGGTCCGTCTGATAACATGGAATGTGTAAGAGCTAGTGGGGACCGGTGAAGCAAGCGAGAGTCTTCTGGCATTTGAAGAGTTTAAAAGCCAACATGGTGCTGTTGCAAGAGATCCACTGGAGGGTGAAGGACCAGGTGAGGCTTGTGAAGGACCAGGTGAGGCTTTGGAAGGGCTGGGTGAGTCAGGTGCTCCACTCAGACTACAATAGTAGGGCCTGGGGGGTTGCGATACTGGTGAGTAAGAGAGTGAAGTTCCATATGGAGAAGGTGGTGGCTAACCAGGGGGGTAGGCACAATGGTAACAGGTGCTTTGGAGGGGGAGGCTGGTGGTGCTGGTTATAGCCCGATGTAGGATTTATGAAGGTGTTGGCTGCCATACCGAATTTACGCACCAATTAATACTGTGGGGTGGGAGGGACATAGATATATAGATACATAGGAGATAGGAGCAGGAGGAGGCCTTTTGGCCATTCAAGTCTGCTCCGCCATTCATCACGATCATGACTAATCATCCAACTCAATAGCCGAATCCCGATTTCCCCTCATAGCCCTTGATCCCATTCTCCCAAAGTACTATATCTAGCCGTCTCTTGAATATATTCAATGTTTTAGCAGCAACTATTTCCTGTGGTAATGCATTCCACAGGCTCACTGCTCTGTGTGAAGAAATGTCTCCTTATATCTGTCCGAAATGGTTTATCCTGAATCTTCAGATTGTGACCCCTGGTTCTGGACACACCCACCATTGGTAACATCTTCCCTGCATCTAGCCTGTCTAGTCCCGTTAAAATTTTATAAGTCTCTACGAGATTCCCCCCTCATTCTTCTGAACTCCAGCGAGAACAATCCCAACCTAGTCAATCTCTCCTCATTTCACAGTCCTGCCATCCCTGGAATCAGTCTGGTAAACCTGCGCTGCACTCCCTCGAGAGCAAGAACATTCTTCCTCCGAGGAGACCAAAACTGTACACAATACTCCTGGTGTGGCCTCACCAAGGCCCTGTATAATTGCAGCAACACATCCCTGCTTCTATACACAAAACCTCTCGCAATAAAGACCAACATACCATTCGCCTTCTTTACCGCCTGCTGCACCTGCATGCTTACCTTCAGCAACTGGTGCACAAGGACACCCAGGTCCTGCTGCATACTCCCCTCTCCCAATTTACAACCATTCAAGTAGTAATCTGCCTTCCTGTTTTTGCTTCCAAAGTGAATAACCTCATACTTATCCAAATTACACTGCATCTGCCATTGATTTGCCCACTTGCCCAACCTGTCCAAATCATGCTATAGGATCCCTGCATTTTCATCACAGTTCACCTGCCCACCCAACTTGGTATCGTCTACAAACTTTGAGATGTTACATTTTGTTCGCTCATCCAAATCCGCCACCTGGTGGAGTTTTATAAAAACGTTTCTGGATAAGCTGGTGCTGCTGTTGGTGGAGATAGAACATAGAACGATGTTTGAAGATGCAATGGCTGCTCCGATGGCGAGTGTAGTTACAAATGGAAGGAGATCGGAGTACTTTAGGCTCTACCGTGGGACCAGGCAGGGGTGCCCCCTGTCCCCCTTGCTCTTTGCACTGGCGATTGAACCTTTGGCTATGGCGTTGAGGGAGTCAGGGAGATGGAGGGGTCTGGTGCGGGGTGGGGAGGAACATCGTGTATCGCTGTATGCGGACGACCTGCTGTTGTATGTGGCGGATCCAGAAGGGGGAATGCCGGGGGTGATGGAGCTGTTAGCGGAATTTGGGGGCTTCTCGGGCTATAAGCTGAATCTGGGTAAGAGCAAGGTATTTGTAGTACACCCGGGAGATCAGGAGGAGGGAATTGGGAGACTCCCATTTAAGAGGGCAGTGAAGAGTTTCAGATACCTGGGGGTGCAGGTGGCCAGGAGTTGGGGGACTCTCCATAAGCTTAATTTTACCAGGCTGGTGGAGCAGATGGAAGAGGAATTTAAAAGGTGGGACATGGTGCCGCTATCGTTGGCGGGTAGAGTGCAGTCCGTCAAAATGACGGTTCTCCCGAGGTTCATGTTCCTTTTTCAGTGTTTGCCCATCTTTATCCCTAGGGCCTTTTTTAGAAGGGTTACGAGCAGCATCATGAGCTTTGTTTGGGCGCATGGGACCCCGAGGGTGAAGAGGGTCTTCTTGGAGCGGGGTAGAGATGGGGGGGGGGCTGGCGTTACCCAATCTCTCGGGGTATTATTGGGCGGCCAATGTGTCGATGGTGCGCAAGTGGGTAATGGAGGGGGAGGGGGCAGCATGGAAACGGATGGAGAGGGCGTCCTGTGGAGATACAAGCCTGGGGGCCCTGGTAACTGCGCCGTGGCCGCTCCCTCCTACGAGGTATACCACGAGTCCGGTGGTGCCGGCTACCCTCAAGATTTGGGGGCAGTGGAGGCGACAAAGGGGAGAAGTGGGGGGCTCGATGGAGGCTCCGTTGAGGGGGAACCATAGGTTCGTCCCCGGGAACATTGATGGGGGATTTCAGGGTTGGTACAGAGCGGGCATCAGACAGCTGAGGGACCTGTTTATTGATGGGAGGTTTGCGAGCCTGGGGGAGTTGGAGGAGAAATTTGGGCTCCCCCCCGGGGAACATGTTCAGGTATCTGCAGGTAAAGGCATTTGCTAGGCGGCAGGTGGAGGGATTCCCTTCGCTTCCCGCGAGGGGGGTGAGCGACAGGGTGCTTTCGGGGGTCTGGGTCGGAGAGGGGAAGATATCTGATACCTACAAGGTTATGCAGGAGGCGGAGGAGGCGTCAGTAGAGGAGCTGAAAGCTAAGTGGGAGGGGGAACTGGGGGAACAGATCGAAGACGGGACATGGGCTGATGCCCTGGAGAGGGTTAATTCTTCCTCCTCGTGTGCGCGGCTTAGCCTCATCCAATTCAAGGTGCTGCACCGGGCCCACATGACTGGGACAAGGATGAGTAGGTTCTTTGGGGGTGAAGACAGGTGTGTCAGGTGCTCGGGGAGTCCAGCGAACCATTCCCATATGTTCTGGGCATGCCCGGCGCTGGAGGGGTTCTGGAAGGGGGTGGCGAGGACAGTGTCGAGGGTGGTGGGATCCAGGGTCAAGCCAGGATGGGGACTCGCGATTTTTGGGGTTGGGGTGGAGCCGGGAGTGCGGGAGGCGAAAGAGGCCGGTGTGCTGGCCTTTGCGTCCCTAGTAGCCCGGCGAAGGATCTTGCTACAATGGAAGGATGCGAGGCCCCCAAGCGTGGAGACCTGGATCAATGACATGGCGGGTTTCATTAAGCTAGAGAAGGTCAAATTCGCCCTGAGAGGGTCGGTACAAGGGTTCTTTAGGCGGTGGCAACCTTTTCTCGACTTTCTGGCTCAACGATAGGGTACGGGGACAGTAGCAGCAGCAACCCGGGGGGGTGGGGGGGCAGGGGGGGGGGGGGGGGGGGGGGAAAGGTGGGGGGGGGGGGGGGGCGGATGATGACTATATTTGTTTATTTAATTTAAATTTATTTTGAAGTTCTTTTGTTGTTCATTGGGGTTGGGGGGGTGGGGGATGGGATACATGCGTCGATACGGTCTGGGGGTGGTACGGTTATTATGGGTTATTTTGTTGCATTTCATTGTTTGTCATTATGTTTTATATTTTCTGTAAAAAATTCCAATAAAAATTATATTTAAAAAAAAGATGCAATGGCTAATGGGACACTGCCAGAGGCAACTGGACAGGACACGGACCCAGTGGAGTCTGGGCTGTATAGGCCAATATCTGTGTTGAATGTGGATGCTGGGCAGCACAGTGGCGCAGTGGTTAGCATTGCTGCCTCACGGCACCAAGTTCCCAGGTTTTATCCCAGCCCTGGGTCACTGTCCATGTGGAGTTTGCACATTCACCCATGTCTGTATGAGTCTCATCCCCACAACCCAAAGATATGCAGGTAGGTGGATTGGCCATGCTAATTGTCCCTTAATTGGAAAAAATGAATTGGGTACTCTAAAACTCAACATGTGGATGCCAAGATTCTGGCTCAGGTGCTGGTGCTTGGGTTGGAGCAGTGCCTCCTGAAGGTGATTGGGGAGGATTAGACAGGGTTCATAAAGGGCAGGCAGTTGTCGTCAAACATGCAACGTCTGTTGAATGTCATGCTTTCTCCAGCAGAAGGTGGTGGCGTTAAATACGCTTACTCGTGTGGATTGGAGCTATTTGCTCGCGATGTTGGAGAGGTTTGGGATTGGGCCTAGGTTTGTGGCATGGATCAAATTGCTGTACAAGGAATCGAAGGTGTACACACGCACAAATGAAGTGAATTCAGGGTACTTTCTATTGCATAGGGGAATGAGACAGGGGTGCCCCATGTCCCCCTACCTGTTTGTGCTGACAATACAGCCCTTGGCCATAGCGCCGAGGTGCTCAGGTAAATGGAGGAGGATAGCGGTGGAAGGTGTTGGGAGGGGGAGGGGGGGGCGGGAGAAAGAGAGGAGGAGGAACATAGGGTGTCCCTGTGATGCTGGCGATCTGTTGCCATACATCCCCAGCCGCAGATATAATGGAACTTCTTCAGGGAGTTAGGGCTTTTTCAGACAGGTTCAATTTGGGGGAAAAAAATGAATGTTTTGTAGTGTCTTATCCATGGGCACGGGTCAGGGTGAGGGGCTTGCCATTTCGGGTGGCAACAACCCGCCTACGTTTTTAGGACTGCAGGTGGCTCAGGACTAGGCTCGGCTCCGTAAGTTGAATTTTACAAGTCTGGTGGGGAGGGTCAAGGCGGATTTATTGAGATGGGATAGCCTTCTCCTATCGTTGGCAGGCCAGGTTCAGGCGGTTAAGATGAATATTGTGCCACGGTTTTTATTTTTATTTCAGTGCCTACCGGTCTTTTTGCCAAACTAGTTTTATTATAGGGGTGGAAAGGTTGATTTCATCGTTTGCGTGGCAGGTAAGGATTAAGATGGTACTTCTGAGAGAGCGACAGTCGGTGAGGGACCCGGCCCTTCCAAACCTGTTATACTATTATTGGGCGACGAACGCAAGGCTGGATCAGGGAGATGGAGGCTTTGTGGGTGAGGATGGAGGCAGGCTCTTGTAAGGGGAAGGGATTGCAGGCACTGGCAATGGTGCCACTCCAGTTTGCCCCAGGAAGTATTCAGGCAGTCCAGTTGTGGTGGACAAGCTGAAAAGATGGAGACAATTTCGGCAGCACTTTTGGTTGGGGTCGAAGTTGATGCCAATCTGAGAGAACCATGGGTTTGAGCCAGCGAGGATGGATACTAGGTTTCAGGAATGGGAGGAGAGAGGGCTGATGGAAATGAAGGACTTGATTTAGAAAGGCAGTTTGCAAGTCTGGAGGAACTGGAGGGGAAGTTTGGGATCCCGCAGGAACGTTCAGGTACATGCAGCTACAGGATTTCGCGAAAAAGGTTTTTCTTTTTTTTTTAAATATAAATTTAGAATACCCAATTCATTTTT
The DNA here is from genome assembly GCF_902713615.1 of Scyliorhinus canicula. Lineage (NCBI taxonomy): Eukaryota > Metazoa > Chordata > Chondrichthyes > Carcharhiniformes > Scyliorhinidae > Scyliorhinus > Scyliorhinus canicula. Next base: position 47,041,512 of record NC_052164.1, on the reverse strand, counting down.
CCAATTAAGGGGCAATTTAGTGCGGCCAATCCACCTACTCTGCACATCTTTGGGTTGTGGGGCGAAACCCACGCAAACACGGGGAGAATGTGCAAACTCCACACAGACAGTGACCCAGAGCCGGGATTCAAACCTGGGAATTCGGAGCCGTGAGGCAACAGGGCTAACCCACTCTGGTTAACCCACCCGCTCTGGAGGGGGTTACAACCAAGTGGGAGGAAGAGCTGTGGATGGTGCTGGAGAGGCTGTGGTGTTAGGTGCTGTGGAGGACGAATGCCTCAACCTTCTGCACGAGGCTGGGGTTGATTCAGCTAAAGATAGCAAATAGAGTGCACCTAACAAAGTGGAAGATGCGCCGGTTGCTTGAGGGGTTGCAGGATATTTGTGAGCAGTATGGGATGGGCCCAGTCAATCACATACTTATGTTCTGGTCCTGCCCACGGTTGAAGAAATTTTGGAGGCCGTTCTTCAGCACCATTTCAGGGATCTTGCATGTGGATTTATAGCCCAGTCTCCTGAGGCCATATTTGGGGTGTCGGACTTACAGAACAGGCCCTTTGGCCCACAATGTTGTGCCGAACTTGTATTTTCTAAGTTCTATGTACCGGAGTTGCAGACAGGAGCGAGGTCAAATATTTCAGCCTTCACCTCGTTGATCACTCGCAGGTGGGTCCTGCTGGCGTGGAGGTCAGTTTTTCCTGTGCCTCGGTTTGGCTGAGGCATTTAATGGAGTTTTTGTATTTGGAAAAGATGAAATTTGCTTGGGGGGGGGGGCGCGCAAGTGAGGGGTCCCACAAGAGATGGGGTTTGTTTGTACAACATTTCAAGGAGCTGGTCAACTGCTGGGGGGGAGGGGGGCCCGAGGTGGGGTGTTTGGTTAAAGTATTGGGGGAGTGGTGCAGGAGGTTTGTGTTGATTTTACTTTGTAATGCGTGTTTTAAATGTTAAAATGCTAAAAACGTGAATAAAAATATTTTTTTAAATAGTGTTCCAATAAACTAATTGGCAGGTGTGTGGGTCCACATTCAAACAGAGTATCCTCAGCTGTCAGACAGAGGTATCAAGGCTTTGATGCAGTGCATCAGGATACATCTTCAAAGAGAATCCTTGGCACTCAGTGGAATGAAATCAAAGCATTAGCACCATGCATGTGCTGGAAACAGTTTGCAACCAAACCTGTCAGCCATACTTCCCAACTTCATTCACTTAGCTCCAACAAACAAGCTCACTGCAGTAATGGCAAGTCAAAAATTATCAAGATATACTTACCTTTATAATGATTTACAAAACGCGGGGTCATTATAAGGATGCTAGAACCCACATACACAAACCCCCTCCACCAATCCTCTGAAAAGGTCTCAGTTAGAGGGTTTCAACTCAGTTACCTTGATAGTCATCCAGGAAAAATGGTTAGAAAAATACCTAGTCTAATGCTTGGATAAATATGTAACTTACCCTCCAAATACGCACTGAGTCCCCTCCCCTCCTCTCCCCAACGACATCCTCTTACTTAATGATCCAACCTGACACCCCCCTCCCACGAAGATGCAACCCAACCACCCAAGTGTCCCTCAACCCCTGACACAGCTACCCCCACCATCCAACTACCCCCCCCCCCCCAACAAACCAACCTGACTAGCCCCACCATTCGAGCACCCCAACCAAACTCTCTCCCCTGCCTCCCAACCTGACAACACCTCCCAACCCATACTTTCCACCACCCTACCCCCTCACCCACTTACCTTCTCACTGTAGCCATTCTAAGCAGCCCCGGAGACAGTTAAACTCTTATTTACAAGAATACGGCAGCTAGAGCAATAAAAAGGCGACGTGGCTTCTGTGCCAATTCTCTGCCCTGCTTCCTACAAGATTTGCTGCACTCAAATGTTGTGAACTGCCCTCCATCAGAAGATCACTCAGACAAATCAGAGGAGGAAAGTATGAATCTTCTTGTCTGATCAGGGCCGGAATTAGGGTTTCCGATCCCAATCAGAAAACCAGAATCAATAAGAATATTTCAGTTGCAATGCAGCATTGTAACAAAGCACAACTAAAACTTACAGAAGTGCATGTCAGCAATGGATTGTTTCAATAGGGATGGAAAGAAATTGTTCAGGAAGACAGGTTAAAAAAAGTGCATGTGACAACTTGCAGAGCAGATTGGTTGCATCATTGGACCCACGGGGTATTCTTTTTGTGAAACTACGTCCGTTATCATTTATTATAATCAAATTGCTGTTCCAGTTTTCATAATTATTTCCACTCTTCACTGTTGTACCTCCATGCAAACCAAAGATCAGATTGAAAACTTAATAGATTGCCAAAGCATTTTTTGAGATGAACACTAGAAAATGCAATTTCTCTCTCACTATATGGAAGAGCACTAAACCAGTGTACAACCTCCCCATGGACCCAACACATTGTGTTGGGAATTGCAGTTGTGAGCCACATCCTCCCATTCCACGGCAAAAAATGATAAACCAATTTGCCCTCAGTGGTTCCAATTTCACTCAAATTATTTCCAAAGAATAACAATCAGTAAACATAAGACATAGCCCCCTCATTTCAAAATATTTGTCGTGCCATGTTCCAATCCCATTAAGTATTGTCTCAGCTATGGCTGCTCATCTTATTTCTTTTTCAACCTGAACATAAACGCAGAATGGTTTTGAAAAAAACTCGTGAAAAGAAAGTACAACCGACTCTGTTTGTTAAAATGCAATGAAATATGGAACAATGGTTTATAAATAAGGATAGATTCCTCACTGCTGACATAGGCCATACTTTGTTGGGCCCAGGCACTGGTACACTAGGTAAGGTAAAGCCAGGTGCCCATAGGCTGATTTTCCTTCTGAGGGGAAGAGCTGACTGGTGGTGATTTAACCTGAGGATCACTACACCTTAGGCGAGGGTCACGGTTGAGAAGGCAGGCCTTCATTAATAACCTCAGCCAGAGTAGGAATTGAACCCATGCTGCTGGCCTTACTCTGCATCACAAATCATCTGTCTAGCCAACTGAGCTAAATCAGCCAACAGGTATAATAGCTAGCCAGTTTAATCCTTTTGTGGCAGATTTTAGCTGAAACACTGACAGATGATGAGATCTCAGAAGACTCAAAATTGCATACATACAAAATGTTCAGTGTGCAAATGGTTTGTCCTATGCCCTTTTTTTGAAAATTGTATTACATTGCAAAGATGCATAGTCAGCTGTATTAATCGAGAATACAATACTCAACTATTTTAAATCAATGTTATGCTTAATACGGTCTGGTCCTCAAAGTAGTAAATTCAGACTGACTGTAAGAGAGACCTGCATGATATATAGAGTAACTAGCAATATTTCTGAAATATGAGGTATTCGTTCTAAAGAACTTAATGGAAACTTAATGGAAACTTTTGATTATGCTAAATTAATGCATTATTTCAGTTAGATTAACAAGATATTCTTGTTCCCTCCGCAAATATATTCTAGAAAAATGCAATGAACAGTTTTTGAGTCTTCCATTTTACATTCATGGCACAATTTCAGACTCAAAAAATAAACATTAGCCATTGTAGGGAGTCAAACCAGTCTACTCCCCATCAGGAAGATGGGTGGCATGGTAACACAGTGGTTAGCATTGTCGCTTCACAGCTCCAGGGTCCCAGGTTCACTTCCCGGCCTGGGTCACCGCCTGTGCGGAGTCTGCACGTTCTCCTCGTGTCTGCGTGGGTTTCCTCCGGAAGCTCCGGTTTCCTCCCACAGTCCAAAGACGTGCAGGTTAGGTGGATTGGCCATGCTAAATTGCCCTTAGTGTCCAAAGGGGTTGGGTGGTGTTGCTGGGTTACGGGTATGGGGCGGAGTTGTGGGCTTAAGTGGGGTGCTCTTTCCAAGAGCCGGTGCAAACTCGATGGGTCGAAGGGTCTCCTTCTGCACTGTAAATTCTATGTTCTATATTACAATTGAACAGAGAAATCTCCCTGGAATGCTCTTAAATCAATCACTAAACGCCTGGGAGAATGGTTGCCTGTCCACTTATTATGATGGTGAGTGAAGTTCAAAACATCAAATGTACTGGCATCTGATTTTGCTTATTCATGCTCCAAATATATATTAAACACTGCAATCTAGGTCATCACTCTTCTCAGTCACTGAAGATACCAATCACGAGAAGAGACAAGTACTACCATGGCCAATTTCAGGAAAAAGTCTGGAAAATTCCTTCCCAATTCTCCAGAGTCCCAGTACATTATGGTTACTCATGCAGAATCCACAATGCTGTCATGAACTGGTCAATTAAAGCAACACATTTTTACTAAGGTGAAGAAGTTACCTGAGAACCAAAATGGTATAGTCACATTGTGTCTGGGAAAAATGTAGTTTCTTAAACTCGATTGAGTTTTTTGATGAGATAATAGAGAGGTAATGCAGTTGATGCGATGTAAATGAACTTCCAAAATGCATTTGATAAAGTAACATGTAATAGGTTGATCAGCAAAGTTTAAATCCATGAATAAAAGGGACAGTGGTAAGCAAGGATACAAAGTTGGTTGAGTGACAGCAAAGTGAACAGTTGTTTTACAAACTGGAGGCAGACATACAGTGGGCATCCCCAGAGGTCAGCACAGGGACCACTGTTTTTCTTGATATATATTCATGACCTAAACTTGGATATGCAGGGTACTATGTCAAAATTTACAGATGATACAAAACTTGGAAGGGCTGTGAACTGCGGGGCGGGGGAGGGGGTTTAAACTAATTTATCAGGTGGCTGGGAAAACGAGCTGTAGTCCAGAAGCCAGTGTTGAGAGTAGTGAGGTACTGAGGAGGGTACCAAGGTCGCAGGAGTGTACCAGCAGACAGAAAGGTGGGTTGAAGTGTGTCTACTTCAATGCAAGGACCATCCGGAATAAGGTAGGTGAACTTGGGAGCGTGGATTGGTACTTGGGACTACGATGTTGTGTCCATTACGGAGACATGGTGAGAACAGGGACAGGAATGGTTGTTGGAAGTTCCGGGGTATAGATGTTTCAGTAAGAGTAGGGAAGGTGGTAAAAGAGGTGGAGGAGTAGCATTGTTAATCAAGGATAGTTTAACGGCTCCAGAAAGGCAGTTCGAAGGGGATCTGCCTACTGAGGTAATATGGGCCGAAGTTAGAAATAGGAAAGGAGCGGTCACATTGTTAGGAGTTTTCTATAGGCCCCCAAATCGTAATAGAGATGGGGAGGAAGAAATTGCAAAACAGATTATGGATAGGTGTGGAGATCTCAGGGTAGTTGTCATGGGTGACTTTAACTTTCCAAATATTGATTGGAACCTCTATGGGTCGAACAGTTCGGATGGGGCAGTTTTTGTATAGTGTGCGCAGGAGGGTTTCCTGACACAATATGTGGATAGGCCGACAAGAGGGGGGGGGCGACATTGGATTTGGTGTGTAATGAACCGAGCCAAGTGTTAGATTTGTTTGTGGGAGAGCACTTTGGAGATAAGTCACCACAATTCGGTGTCTTTCACTATTGCAATGGAGAGGGATAGGGCCATACGGCAGGACAAGGTTTATAATTGGGGGAGTGGTAATTATGATGCAATTAGGCAAGAATTTGGGAGCATAAGATGGGAACAGAAACTGTCAGGGAAAGGCACAATTGAAAAGTGGAGCTTGTTCAAGGAACAAATACTGCGTGTCCTTGATAGGTATGTCCCTGTCAGGCAGGCAGGAAATGGCCGTGTGAGGGAACCATGGTTCACAAAAGAGGTTGAATGTCTTGTCAAGAGGGAAAAGGAAGCGTATGTAAGGATGAGTAAACAAGGTTCAGTTGGGTCGCTTGAGGGTTACAAGGAATGAGCTATTTAAAAAAAGGGTTTAGGAGAGCTGGGGGGGGGCATGCAAAGTCCTTGGCGGGTCGGATCAAGGAAAACACCAAGGCTTTTTACTCTTATGTTAGAAATGAAAGAATGACCAGGCTGAGGGTAGGACCGGTCAAGGACAGTAGTAGAAACTTGTGCATGGAGTCAGAAGAAATAGGAGAGGCGTTAAATGAATACTATTCTTCAGTGTTCACCAAGGAGAGACGCCATGTTTTTGAGGATGTGTGTGATACAGGCAGGTAGGCTGGAGAAGGTAGATGTTCTGAGGAAGGGTGTATTAGCAATTTTGAAAAACCTGAGGGTCGACAAGTCCCCTGGGCCAGATGGGATATATCCTAGGATTCTTTGGGAGGTAAGGGATGAGATTGCAGAGCCTTTGGCTTTGATCTTTGGGTCCTCATTGTCCAAGGGGAAAGTGCCAGAGGACTGGAGAGTGGCGAATGTTGTTCCTCTGTTCAAGAAAGGGAATAGGAATGACCCTGGTAATTATAGGCCAGTTAGTCTTACTTCAGTGGTCGGTAAGTTAATGGAAAAGGTCCTGAAGGATAGGATTTATGACCATTTGGAAAGATGCAGCTTAATCCGGGATAGTCAACACGGATTCGTGAAGGGTACGTCTTGCCTCACAAATTTGATTGAATTCTTTGAGGAGGTTACTAGGTGTGTAGATGAAGGTAGAGTAGTTGATGTCGTATACATGGATTTTAGTAAGGCATTCGATAAGGTTCCCCATGGTCGGCTCATGAAGAAAGTAAGGAGGTGTGGGATAGAGGGAAATTTGGCCAATTGGATAAGTAACTGGCTATCACATAGAAGACAGAGGGTGGTGGTGGATGGAAAATTTTCATACTGAAGACCAGTTACCAGCGGTGTACCACAGGGATTAGTGCACAGAGAGATCTTGGGGTTCATGTCCACAGATCTCTCAAGGTTGCCACTCAAGTGGATAGAGCCCTGAAGAAGGCTTATAGTGTGTTAGCGTTTATTAACAGAGGGCTTGAGTTTAAGAGCCGCAGGGTTATGCTGCAACTATACATGACCCTGGTGAGATCACATTTGGAGTATTGTGTGCAGTTCTGGTCACCTCACTACAGGAAGGATGTGGAAGCATTGGAAAGGGTGCAAAGGAGATTTACCATGGTGTGAGGTTTGCAGGATAGATCTTATGAGGAAAGGTTGAGGGAGTGGTTAGGATGTGGAATGGACTGTCTGCTGTGATAGTGGAGTGGGACAGTTTAGGAACTTTCAAGTGGTTATTGGATAGGCACATGGAGCACACCAGAATGACAGGGAGTGGGACAGCTTGATAATGGTTTTGGACAATGCTTGGCACAACATCGAGGCCGAAGGCCTGCTCTGTGCTGTACTGTTCTATGTTCTATGATAGTAATAGACTTAAAGAGTACAAATGGTTGGAAAGTCCAGACACAAGTGCAGATGAAATCTAATGCAGAGAAATGTGAAGTGACATATTTTGATAGAAGAGAGAGGTAATATGAGATAAAGGGTACAAATCTAAAGAGGGTGCAAGAGAGAGGATCTGAGGTGTATATGTGCACAAATCAATGAAGATTGAGGGAAGGTTAAGGAAGTGGTCACCATGGTATACAGGATTCTGATCTTACTAGAGAGAGTACGAAAGCAAGTTGTGGTGATCCTGCGGGGGGGAAACACTGGTTTGGTCTCAGCTAGAGTACAGTGATCAATTCTGGGCGCTGCATATTAGAAAGGACATGAAGGCATTTGAGGGTGCAGAAATAATTAACGAGAAGCAATGAGTGACTTCAGTAATGTTGACAGGTTGGAGAATCTGGGCTGTTTTCCCTAGAGAAGAGAAGATTTAGAGGATATTTGATGTAGATGTTTAAATTCATGAGGAGTCCAGACAGAGTAGAAAGGGAGAAACTATTCCCATTGACAGAAGGAACAAGAAAAGAGAACATCAATTTAAAGTGAATGGCAAAAGAACCAAAGGAAGCAAAGTAAATGATTTATTTTACGCAACGTAAAGCAGGGTAGCATGGTGGTTACGCAAAAATGCTTCACAGCTCCAGGGTCCCAGGTTCGATTCCCGGCTGGGTCACTGTCTGTGTGGAGTCTGCACATCCTCCCCCTGTGTGCGTGGGTTTCCTCCGGGTGCTCCGGTTTCCTCCCACAGTCCAAAGATGTGCGGGTTAGGTGGATTGGCCATGCTAAATTGCCCGTAGTGTCCTACAAAAAGTAAGGTTAAGGGGGGGTTGTTGGGTTACGGGTATAGGGTGGATACGTGGGTTTGAGTAGGGTGATCATGGCTCGGCACAACATTGAGGGCCGAAGGGCCTGTTCTGTGCTGTACTGTTCTATGTTCTATGTTCTAACGTGCATGGGGCTAGGATCTGGAATGCACTGCCTGAGAGTGCGGTAGTGGCATTCGAAAGGGAATTGAATAATTATTGGAATATAAATAAATTCCAGGGCTACAAGGAAAAGGTAGGGAGATGGGACTAGCTGTGTTATTTTTGGGAGCTGGGCATGGATATATGGACCAAATGGCCTCCTGCTAAAACTATTAACTCTAATACTCTCCCCTGAAAACAGTATTAATCTGCTCTACATTCTAGAATTAACAGAAATTATCTTCATTTGCAGTTTTCTCACAATAAGCCAACAAAAGTTTGCATCATTGTTACAATATTCCAAGAAGAAAACCTTCCAGCAGCTGCAATATCATTGCCACATTTCAACAATTTTACAATATGAAAAGTGCTACGTGTGTACTTTAATTCCCCCTTAAATATTATTAGAAATATTTACTGTATGCCCAGTTAGTTCAGGAAACAGTGGGTTCTTCCTCAATCCTCTACAAACCACCTTTCTATTTAAATGTATTACATAAATCTAAGTTATAGTACGCCATTTGCAATGCCATAAATAAACACCCCAACATTATGGGTGTGAAGGACTAAGCAATTATGTTCACTTTGGAAAGAGACTACTGGTGATCTAAGGATTACACTTTATTTGAAGGTAGATAATAATTAATCTGAGCATGTCACTTTTACTATGTGGAATTGTGAATTAAAGAACTGTTTCTGAGGCAGAAAGTGGTACCTTAATCATGTCTTAAAATGTATATTTCTATGTAATGACAAGATTTAGACATTATAACTTAAGAAACATTTAAAGCAAGCAAAATATGGCAGAAATTATCATTCTCACTACATACAAGCACAGATCAGAAAGAGCACTCGAGACCAAATTCTACACCCTATTCTGACATGTTGGGTTGGGGCATTGCATTGCGAGCACAATTATCATTCCTACCCTTATATTTTCAACAAATAAACAGACTAATGCGGAGTACAAAAGCTTCACAGTTCTTAAGAAATGTACAAATAAAAGAGGCAATTGCATTCTTTTTACATCAACACAGAATTAGGTAGCAAGGTCCTTGGATTTATTTCACTTGAGGATAGAACCTGAACGCTGTAAAAGATTTATGTCCTCAGGAAACAAGTTCCTTCCCCACCTCCAGATATGGATTTCATATATTTATCCAGTGTTGGATAGTACAGTTCAATTTCTCTACCTATTCAATTTTACTGTTGCTTTTTTTTTTTTTGTTTTTTTATAAATTTAGCGTACCCAATTATTTTTTCCAATTAAGGGGCAATTTAGCGTGGCCAATCCACCTAACCTGCACATCTTTTGGGTTGTGGGGGTGAAACCCACGCAGGCACGGGGAGAATGTGCAAACTCCACACAGACAGTGACCCAGGGCCGGGATTCGAACCGGGGTCCTCAGCGCCGTAGGCAGCAATGTTAACCACTGTGCCACCGTGCTGCCCTTACTGTTGCTTTCTAGGTCAAATGGTAGCAGAGCAATTGAATGAAGATCCATTGTTTCTCACCTGAAGAACTCATTTCTGCATGGCTATCTCCACTGTTACCATATCTTTGTATAATCCTTCCCCTACATTGCACCAGTACACAACTATTTATCCTTCTACTCGTGGCTCCAATATGTACAATCTATCCAAGGTTTGTTACCATATTAAAAAATCTGAAAAGGATAAAGCCCTGAAGAAAAATGTATATCCTCCAACGAAAAAATGGATGACAGGAAAGCAGTGGCAGGAGGATGTTGCATCTCACCCTCGCCTTCACTGTCCCAATGGAACGTTTGGTCTTATGTCAGCGGGTGACTTCATTACCACATTAGTCTTGAGTGCATTGGTTTTAAATTAATTGCCAAATTAAATTTTAGCATCAGATTTTTCTCCCTCCTACTTGAGTTTCCATAAATTTGTCATCTAGAGATCAAATAGATCATTATTCAAAAATGTCATGCACAATCTGTCTCACACACCAATCACTTTTCGCCTTGCAAATGTGTATAACTTACTGCAATACCTTCCTTGGTAATACGTCCAATATAGAGATCAGAACAACACAGGCGGCCATTCAGCCCATCGTGTATAAGCTGGTTCCTTTGAGGAATAATCCAGTTTGTTTTATTTCACTGCCCTTTACTTGTATCACTAGCTACTCCTTTGCAAGCATTTATCCAATTATCTTTGAAGGCTATAATTAGATCTATATCTATCATCCTATCTGTAAATACCACTGCCCATGTGGCAACTGGGAGCAAAACTTTTTAAATACATTTTTAGAGGCTGAAAACAGCTCAAAAGGTTGATTTGAAGCCAACAAAAGCCCATTGAAAATTGACATGGTTCCATCATAAATGTCAACAGGTCAATCATAATATTTTTACATGAAATACTGGAAGATTGGTCAATGAATTTACTTATCCAGGGCGCATGGATAAATACTGATGAAATTGGAGGGGTTAATTATCACCAGATGCTGGAAACAAACAAGCATTTTGTCAGTGCAAACCAGACTACTCATGTCAACAAACTAGCGAAGCAGCAAAATAAGGCAATTCCACCTTGCTAGTCTGCATTGCCTCTATCAAAGAAAAATCCAGCTAGTTCCATTTCACAGCTCTTTCCCCATACCCCTAAAAATCATTCTCTTTCAAGAATTGATCTAATGACAAACTGTTGAATTTATATTCATCATCCTCGAAGTGCTACTTGCCCAGTGTTTCATACATGGGGAAGGGGAAGGGGAGGGGGGGGGGGGAAGGGAGTGAGTAGAAGGGGAAGGAGAGGAGGAGGGAGGTGAGGGGCAGGGAGAGGGTGGAGAGGGGGAAGGAGAGCTTCTGGGCAGGGAGAGCATCCAGAGAGAAGAGAGGATATCAATGACTGTGCTGAACTATAGATGCACAATGAAATAATTGTGAAGCAGAATGTCACGGTAGCACAGTGGTTACCACTGTTGCTTCATAGCACCAGGACCCTGGGTTCGATTCCCAGCTTGGGTCATAAGAACATAAGAACTAGGAGCAGGTGTAGGCCATCTGGCCCCTCGAGCCTGCTCCGCCATTCAATGAGATCATGGCTGATCTTTTGTGGACTCAGCTCCACTTTCCGGCCCGAACACCATAACCCTTAATCCCTTTATTCTTCAAAAAACTATCTATCTTTACCTTAAAAACATTTAATGAAGGAGCCGCAACTGCTTCACTGGGCAAGGAATTCCATAGATTCACAACCCTTTGGGTGAAGAAGTTCCTCCTAAACTCAGTCCTAAATCCACTTCCCCTTATTTTGAGGCTATGTCCCCTAGCTCTGCTTTCACCCGCCAGTGGAAACAACCTACCCGCATCTATCCTATCTATTCCCTTCATAATTTTAAAGGTTTCTATAAGATCCCACCTCATCCTTCTAAATTCCAACGAGTACAGTCCCAGTCTACTCAACCTCTCCTCATAATCCAACCCCTTCAGCTCTGGGATTAACCTAGTGAATCTCCTCTGCACACCCTCCAGTGCCAGTACGTCCTTTCTCAAGTAAGGAGACCAAAACTGAACACAATACTCCAGGTGTGGCCTCACTAACACCTTATACAATTGCAACATAACCTCCCTAGTCTTAAACTCCATCCCTCTAGCAATGAAGGACAAAATTCCATTTGCCTTCTTAATCACCTGTTGCACCTGTAAACCAACCTTCTGGGACTCATGCACTAGCACACCCAAGTCTCTCTGCACAGCGGCATGCTTTAATATTTGTGTGGAGTTTGCATGCTCTCCCAGTGTTGCGTGGGTTTCCTCCCACAGTACAAAGATGTGCAGATTAGGTGGATTAGCCATGCTAAATTGCCCCTTTGTGTCCAAAAGGTTAGGTAGGGTTACTGGGTTACGGGGATAGGGTGGGCTTAAGTAGGGTGCTCTTTCCAAGGGCCTGTGCCGAATGGCCTCCTCCTGCACTGTAAATTCTATGATTTTGGCATTGGTAGCAAAACTTTAAAAAATGAATTTCCGTGGCAAAAACAGATTTAAAAATCTTGCCTTCTGAATGCTCAGACATTGAAGATTGACATGGCTCCGTCTTAAATGTGGGTTGCTCAATCATGGACATATTTTTCCAAAAACAGGAAAGTTTGAAAGGGTATTACCACCCAGACCATCTGCACTAGAAAGGCTGGTATTGGAAAGGTTAATTATTCCCAGAGTCCAATAAAAAAAACAATTAAATCAATGTTAGGTAGCCATCTCCCCGCAAGAGCACTCTAGACCTGCAATGGCATGTTTGCAGTCCAGCCCCAGAATGGCACAAACCAGACAGCATAAATAATGAAGTTTAAACTCTCTGATCACCTTTTTTCTTTGAAATCAATACCCATTTGTCTTGTAGATTGTGATTATATACAGCCTGTAATTACACCAATCATTAATGCCAATTTTACCTATGCCTCTTCAAATCTTGAGTTATTGCATGTTAGAATGAACCAACCGTCCAAATCCATGCCAATATTTGTTTCCATGATCCACCAAACTTAATCCCACTTTCCCACTTTAGAAAGCTACTAAAAAAGCTATAAAGAGTAAGATAGATCATGAGAGTAAACTTGCTCAGAATATAAAAACAGATAATAACGGTTTCTACAAATATATAAAACAAAAAAAGAATGGCTAAGGTAAATATTGGTCCTTTAGAGGATGAGAAGGGAGATTTAATAATGGGAGATGAGGAAATGGCTGAGGAACTGAACAGGTTTTTTGGGTCAGTCTTCACAGTGGAAGACACAAATAACATGCCAGTGACTGATGGAAATGAGGCTATGACAGGTGAGGACCTTGAGATGATTGTTATCACTAAGGAGGTAGTGATGGGCAAGCTAATGGGCTAACGGTAGACAAGTCTCCTGGCCCTGATGGAATATATCCCAGAGTGCTAAAAGATATGGCTAGGGAAATTGCAAATGCACTCGTGATAATTTACCAAAATTCACTGGACTCTGGGGTGGTCCCAGTGGATTGGAAATTAGCAAACGTGACACCACTGTTTATAAAAGGAGGGAGGCAGAAAGCGGGTAATTCTAGGTCAGTTGGCTTAACTTCGCTAGTAGGGAAGATGCTGGAATCAATCATCACGGTAGCATGGTGGTTAGCATCAATGCTTCACAGCTCCAGGGTCCCAGGTTCGATTCCCGGCTGGGTCACTGTCTGTGCGGAGTCTGCACGTCCTCCCTGTGTGTGCGTGGGTTTCCTCCGGGTGCTCCGGTTTCCTCCCACAGTCCAAAGATGTGCGGGTTAGGTGGATTGGCCATGCTAAATTGCCCGTAGTGTATGGTTAATGGGGGGATTGTTGGGTTACGGGTATACGGGTTACGTGGGTTTAAAGTAGGGTGATCATTGTTCGGCACAACATCGAGGGCCGAAGGGCCTGTTCTGTGCTGTACTGTTCTATGTTCTATGTTCTAAATAGCGAGCCATCTGGATGGAAATTGTCCAATTAGGCAGACGCAGCATGGGTTCATAAAGGGCAGGTCGTGCCTAACTAATTTAGTGAAATTGTTTGAGGACATTACCAGTGCGGTAGATAACAGGGAGCCAATGGATGTGGTATATCTGGATTTCCAGAAAGCTTTTGACAAGGTGCCACACAAAAGGTTGCTGCATAAGATAAAGATGCATGGCATTAAGGGTAAAGTAGTAGCATGGATAGAGGATTGATTAATTAATAGAAGGCAAAGAGTGGGGATTAATGGGTGTTTCTCTGGTTGGCAATCAGTAGCTAGTGGTGTCCCTCAGGGATCAGTGTTGCGCCCACAATTGTTCACAATTTACATAGATAATTTGGAGTTGGGGACCAAGTGCAATGTGTCCAAGTTTGCAAACGACACTAAGATGAGTGGTAAAGCAAAAAGTGCAGAGGATACCGGAAGTCTGCAGAGGGATTTGGATAGGTTAAGTGAACGGGCTAGGGTCTAGCAGATGGAATACAATTTTGACAAATGTGAGGTTATCCATTTTGGTAGGAATAACAGCAAACGGGATTATTATTTAAATGATAAAATATTAAAACATGCAGCTGTGCAGAGAGACCTGGATGTGCTAGTGCATGAGTCGCAAAAAGTTGGTTTACAGGTGCAACAGGGATTAAGAAGGCAAATGGAGTTTTGTCTTTCATTGCGAGAGGGATGGAGTTTAAGATTAGTGAGGTTATGCTGCAATTGTATACGGTGTTAGTGAGGCCACACCTGGAGTATTGGGTTCAGTTTTGGTCTCCTTACCTGAGAAACGATGAACTGGCGCTGAAGGGTGACTAGTTTAATCCCAGAGCTGAAGGGGCTGGATTACGAGGAGAGGTTGAGTAGACTGGGACTGTACTTGTTGGAATTTAGAAGGATGTGAAAGGAAATGAAATGAAATGAAAATCGCTTATTGTCACGAGTAGGCTTCAATGAAGTTACTGTGAAAAGCCCCTAGTCGCCACATTCCGGCGCCTGTCCGGGGAGGCTGATATGGGAATCGAACCGTGCTGCTGGCCTGCTTGGTCTGCTTTAAAAGCCAGCGATTTAGCCCAGTGAGCTAAATCAGCCCCTGTGGATGTGGGGGGGGGGGGGGGGGGGGGGGGGGGGGGATCTTATAGAAACATATAAAATTATGAAGGGAATAGATAGGATAGATGCGGGCAGGTTGTTTCCACTGGCAGGTGAAAGCAGAAGTAGGGGGCATAGCCTCAAAAAAGGGGAAGTAGATTTAGTATTGCGCTTAGGAGGAACTTCATCACCCAAAGGGTTGTGAATCTATGGAATTCCTTGTCCAGGAAAGCAGTTGAGGCGCCTTCATTAAATGTTTTTAAGATAAAGATAGATAGCTTTTTGAAGAATAAAGGGATTAAGGGTTATGGTGTTCGGGCCAGAAATTGGAGCTGAGTCCATAAAAGATCAGCCATGACCTCATTGAATGGCAGAGCAGGCTCAAGGGGCCAGATGGCCTACTCCTGCTCCTAGTTCTTATGTTCTTCTGTTCCCACCCACCTTTAAATTTCTATTTTCTGAGCAAGTAATTCCCTTTTGCAAGCAATTCACAAAGGTTTCTTCGACAGCACCTTCCAAACTCACGACTACTACCTTCCAGAAGAACAAGGTCAGCAAATGCATGGGAATACCACCACCTGGAAGTTCCCTCCAAGCCACTCATCATCCTGATTTGGAACTATATCACCATCCCTTCACTTGTCACTGAGTCAGCTTTCTAGAACTCAGAATCACTACAGTGCAGGAGACCATTTAGCCCAATCTAGTCCACACCGACCCTCTGAAGGAGCACACAACCCAGGCCCAATCCAATTCCCCACCCTATCCCCATAATTCCAACTAGAGTAAATTTAGCATAACCAATCCACCTAACCTGCACATCTTTGGACTCCTTCCCTAACAGCATCATGGCTGTACATTGACTGCAGCAGCTCAAGGCTCACTGCCGCCTTCTCAAGCAAGGCAATTAGGAATGGGCAATAAAAATACTGACCTAGCCAGCGACACCCACATCCCATGAAAGAATAAATAAATTAATAATCAAATCTACTTTAACTATTTTTGACAATTTGATATTTACATCTTTTTCTTTGCAATTTTTTTATTCATGCAAAGAACTAATGACTACCGACCACTTGATATTGATGCGATGAGTGCACCTCGCTGGCCAGGCCAGTATTTATTTTCCATCCCACTTACCCTCAAGAAGGTACTGGTGAGCCGCCTTCTTGAATACAACTGTATAGTTTGCTAGACAATTTCAGAGGGCAATTAAGGGTCACATTGCTGTGGGTCTGGAGTCACGTGTAAAACAGACCAGGTAAGGTCAGCAGATCCCCTTCCCAAAAAGGACACTAATGATCCAGATAGGTTTTACAAAAAGCAGTGATTTCGTGGTCACCATTACTCAAACCATCTCCTTCCCCCCCCCCCCCCCCCCCCCCCTTCCTGCTTTTTATTAAACTGAATTTGAACTCAACAGCACACAATGGGATTTGAAGACTTCTCTGGATTGCTGGTCCATTAACAACCATTATGCTACAACTCTTACATTTGTAGCCGTTTGTATTCTCACTGATGAAAGAAAAGGATCTTTTGCTTTTTAGTCTTTCTCCCCAACTGAAATCCTTCATCTCTTATAATATCCTGGTACGCCTTTCTCATTACTTTTCTTTCCTTTTTACATCCCATTACTTTTATAACTAAGATTATGCACAATATTTCAATCACCAGCTTATGGATTTGTACATGTTCAGTATTATTTCCTCAATTTGTACTCTATGCCTCCAGATACAAAACCAAGAATTAATTTACCTGAGGAAGGAGCAGTGCTCTGAAAGCTAGTGATTTGAAACAAATCTGTCGGACTTTAACCTGGCGTTGTAAGACTTCTTACTAAGAATTAATTTGCCATCTTTACAAATGTAACTACTTACTGTTCCATATTTAATGAATCATGCATTGGCACACCATGTTATCTCTGGTCTTTGGCAGATGTATTAAAATTTTTACCTTTTGCGGTACATTTCCTTCTCCATTACTACCTCCAAAATATCTTGCAACACCCCTTCATCTATCCTACTAAATCCACCTATATCATCCTCCACTATTTAATACTCTCATCACAATTTGGTGTCACCAGCCAACTTTGATTCTGTCTCAATTCCTAAATTGAGGTCATTTGAGTTTACTAGCAGTCTTCTGACTTACAACACAATTAATTGGTTCCTGAAAATCATATCTCAAGTCAAAACGTTTAAGTCAGTGACAATTTTCCCATAAGTACAATGCTATAAATCCTGGATTTGCTCCTGAACCAAGGGTTGAAAGCCTATTTTCACCAAAGTAACCCTGAATTTTGCACTCAATCAATTATAAAAAAGTATTATAAAACATAAACTACAGGGGTTAGCACTGCTGCCTCACGGCGCTGAGGACCTAGGTTCCATCACGGCCCCAGATCACTGTCCATGTGCAGTTTGAATTCTCCCCGTGTCTGCGTGGGTCTCACCCCCCACAACCCAAAGGTGTGCAGGGTAGGTGGACTGACCACACTAAATTGCCCCTTAATTGGGAAAAAAATTGGGTACTCTAAATTTAATTTTTAAAAATAAATAAACATAAACTGAAAGAAGTTTGGAAACACAAAGAATTACCAAGTATAAATGTCTTGGGACATCAACTGAGCGTCTGGAGTCAGATGGGCAGTGCAGAATGTCATCGGAAAGTTGAAACCGACATTGTAAATACAAAACAGGGTGTCAACTTACAAATGTTGCACGTTCTATTTATCATTTCTTTTTTCTTATTTTTTTTAAATTTAGAGTACCTAATTAATTTTTTTGCAATTAAGGGGCAATTTAACGTGGCCAATCCACCTAGCCTGCACATCTTTGGCATGTGGGGGCGAAACCCACGCAAACACGGGGAGAATGTGCAAACTCCACACGGACAGTGGCCCAGAGCCGAGATCGAACCTGGGACCTCAGCGCTGTGAGGCTGCAGGGCCAACCCACTGCACCACCGTGCTGCCCCCAAGTGCTATTTATCATGACTAGAACACCATAAAGTCGAGGATTAAATGCATATAAAATAGCTGTAGCCCGAGTACTGACCAAAATGGAGCAATGACAACTTATATTTAATAGCACCTTTAACTTAAAACATTCCAATGGCACTTCACAGGAGCTTAATAAAAAGGTGTGGCACTGAGCCACCTAAGAAGTTATTGGGGCAGATGACCAAAAGTTTTGTCAAACAGGTAGCTTTTAAGGAATGTCTAAAAAGAGGCAGAAGTGTAGGGAGAATATCGCAGAGCTTCGGACCAAGACAACTGAAGTCATAGCCACCAATGGTGGAGTGATTAAAATCGGGGAACTCAAGAAGTCAGAATTAGCCACATGCAGATATTGGAGGTTGTGAAACTGCAGGAGACCAAAAGTAGGGATGATAAACAGCATTCAGTTCCAATTTATATTTCTTCAAACAGTGGAGCAAGCTGTGCCCAATCGAGGTTTGGGTTGGTTAAGGACAAGTAACATTTGCACCACACAAATGTCCATTGACATTCGACGCATTGCTAACCAACATTGAGGGTAGCCATTGACCATAGTCACACAAGGGTGAGGAGAGATTTGATAGAGGTATTCAAAATTATGTAGGGTCCAGATAGAGGATATAGCAAGAAGCTTTTCCTATCGGCAGGAGGTTTGAGAATCGGGAGGACACTGATATAATTACGGGTAATGGCAAATGTACCAACAGAGACATGAGAAAAAGCTTTATGTTTTTAAAGGCAGCGAGTGGTTAAAATCTGGAATTGATTGCCTAAGATGCAATGGAGGCAAATTAATTTGTGGAATTTGCAGGACGATGGAGAATGAGCTGCAGTCACTGAGTTCTCTTGCAAAGAGTTAGCATGGACCAAATTGCTTCTTTCGGTGCTGGGAACATTCTATGATTCTATAAATACCATGGCCATTAAAACAGAATAGAGGCTGGGTATTCTGTGATAATTGGCTCACCCCCTTACTCCCCAACATGTCACAAGTACCTACAAGTCACAGGTCAAAATTGTGATGTAATTACTCTCAAGATAGATGCAGCAGCAAGGTGCAAGTAACTTAACATCCAGACAAAGCAATTACTTGATTGGCACCCAAATCCATAGTTTAGCTTCCACTCACTCCACCACTGACCTAGTGGCTGGAACATGTACTATTTACAGGACACTTCAGCAAGTCAACAAAACTTCAGCAAGTCAACAAAACTTCAGCAGCAACATCTAGCAAAACATCAACATTCACCACCTAGACAGTTATATAGCAACAACATCACCTGAAAATTAAGACATTACCTTGACATAGACATTTATTGACACTATGTTTGCCGTGAGTTCCCTATCAAAAAGCATTGTAGAACTAACTTCACCACATGGACTGTAACAGCTCATGGTGACCTATTACCACCTTTTCAAGAGTAACAAGGGATCGAAAATAAATACAGACCTTGTCAGCGATGTCCAAATGATCAAACAAAAAACTCATGTGACCAGCAATCACCGAATCCCCCAAAACAAGCAGCCTCAAATCTCAATACAAAAAGTTGTATTAGAACATACAGTGCAGAAGGAGGCCATTCGGCCCATAGAGTCTGCACCGACCCACTTCCACCCTATCCCCGTAACCCAATAGCCACTCCTAACCTTTTTGGTCACTAAGGGCAATTTATCATGGCCAATCACCTAACTTGCATGTCTTTGGACTGTGGGAGGAACCCGGAGGAAACCCACGGAGACACAGTGAGAACGTGCAGACTCCGCACAGACAGTGACCCAGCAGGAAATCGAACCTGGGACCCTGGCGCTGTGAAGCCACAGTACTATCCACTTGTGCTACCGTGCTGCCCAAATTGTGACTGATCATAGAATTTACAGTGCCGAAGGAGGCCATTCGGCCCATCGGGTCTGCACTGGCTCTTGGAATCTGTGAAGCAATTGTACTAACGGCAATGCTACTGTGCTGCCCGATGCTGAAGCAATTGCTGAATCCACTTGTGCTACCGAATTGCTGAAGCAAATAGACATGCTATCAAAGCTTTTCATCTTGCACTCATCAGGACAGATACAATGCCAAATTTCAAAGGGAGCAACGATTTATACCGAGTGAACAAAGGTTTGTTTGCAAAGTTAACTCTAGTTGGTCACCATGGCAACGTCGCAACAAAATGCTTCAACAGCATGTCTCTTTTTTTCAAGCAATGCTTGTGACCACCTACCCCCTAATTCCCATCTGCCATGATCTTTGTTTTTCATTATATGTGCTACCTTACCAAATTCAGAAAATCTCCACCTAGTGCTCTTGCTGACTTATTCCTTCAGAGGAATTTGAAAAAGTCAGTCATATATAACTTCCCCTTTAGAAATCCATGCTGATTGACCCCGATGAGCAAACATTTTTCCAATAAGATATCCGAAATTCACGGTAAACATTGTCCATTTCTTTAGTCTCTTCTCACAGTTTAACTGCCTTATTCAGAATATTATATTAGTGGCCTTTGGCTGCACCCTCCCCAATGTTTGGCACTGCTACTAAACTGTAGACTGTGCTCAAGAAGGGGTTGGATATGTATAATGAGCATTACACCATCTCCATCAATTCTTTGGGACTTCTCCTTCCTTGAGCTAAATTAAATGTTGCTGAGCTTCTCTATTGTAGCCACAGCATTTAGCTCATGTTAAAACAAAGAGCTCCAACAATACTCCCGAAGATTGACACCAACCAGGAGAAAGCATCCCACTTGATGGGGACTGCATCCACCACTGTAAATATTCACTCCCACCACCACCAATGCAGTGACAGTAGTGTGTATCATCTACAAGATAATATAGAATCTCTACAGTGCAAACGGGTTTATGCATCAAATCTGCACTGACACTCTGAAAGAGCACCCTACCTAGGCCCATTCCCGCTGTGGGAGGAAATCGTAGCACTCGGAGGAAACCCACAAAGACACGGGAGAATGTGCAAACTCCACACACCCATCCAAGGATGTAATTGAACCGGGTCCCTGGCATTGAGAGGCAACAGTGCCAACCACTGTGTCACCACAAATACCCTATTAACAGCACTTTGGTATACCTTCACCACATGGACATCTGCAGTTCAAGAAGGCAGTTCACCACCAGCTTCGAAGGGTAACAAATGCCAATGTCCACATCCCATGATTAACTAAAAGACAACACACCGATGGGGCGGCTCACTGGCTAGCTCTGTTGTCTCAGTGCCAGGGATCCAGGTTCCATTCCAGACTTGGGTTAGATGGATTGAACATGTTAAATTACTTCTTCGTGTTCAAAGATGCTTAGGTTAGGTGGGGTTAGGAGTAAAGGGCAGGGGAATGGATTCAGGTAGGTGCTCTTTGAGGGGTGGTACAGACTTGATGGGCCGAGTGGCCTCCTTCCACACTAAGGATTCTATGGAAAGTTTCAGCATGCTATCAACCTTCCGGATCGTTACATTCTGTCCTGTACAACAATAGTTTAAAGCTTCATTTCCAAAGCTTATTTTCAGCAATCTGCACTTATGCACATTAAACAAGATTTGCTGCTTACCAGACAAACATCCTAATCTATTCAAATCCACATTATTTGATCCGTTCGGTCTATGATATTTGAAAGCCTTCCCTCCAGGTTTCAATCAGCCAACATAATACAAACTGTTTCCATACCCATTTCCAAGTCATTTTCTTATACATACAAAAACATTGAAATACAAACTTCAAGAAATACTTTGTCACCTCCTTGCATTTTCATGCAACTTCACAGAAAGCTACAATTTTTATGCTTTTTCCAATTCAGCCAATTTTCAAACCACTTCAGTTGAATCCTGCTGCCCCCAATTTCTTGTTTTATGATCTTGTGTCACTGTACTAAATGTTTTAAAAATATAAACATATAACATTTTCCTTCCCACAAAGAGACAGCGGCAAAGAAATCCAGAAGATCTATCAAGCATTAACATTGCTTTCACTGAGGGCGGCACTGACGGAGTGGTTAGCACTGCTGCCTCACGCGCCAAGGAACCGAGTTCAACCCCGGCCCTGCGCTACTGTCTGTGTGGACTTGGCACACTCTCCCTATGTCTCCTGGTCTCACCCCAACCCAAAAAAAGATGTGCAGGGTAGGTGAATTGACCGCCCTAAATTGCCCCTTAAAAAAAGAATTGGGTACTATAAATTAAAAAACATTGGTCTCACTGACACTCCTATGAGCCTATATTTATTTTCTAGTTTATATATTCTTTCTTAGGTTTCCCTTTGTTTTGCCTGCTATGGTTTCCCAGTACTCCAGGCTAGTTCCAAGGATTGCTTTGCTACCTTTTATAAATTGGCACAGCCATTGCTATTTCTTTCCTAAGTGAAGACCCAATTTTATTACTAAAGTTCACAGCAAATTAAACAGGTTACAAACACCCAATCCTATTAAAAACAAAGATTAATTCCAAGAGCTAGGAAATCGAGCATTTCAAGCGGTGAGGAAAAAAATTAAAATGTAAATGTCTAAATATTTTGATTATACTGCCAATATCAAGTTGATGTTAAAATATAGGACTTGACTCCTTAAAATAACTTTTAATACAGTATATCTTTACTCTCCCTGCCCTGCAGCCTACGACTCTTGATAGAAAGTCAGACCTGCCAAGTATAAGAATTGTACCAATGTTTAAAGATCTCAATGTGTGTATCTGCAAATATTGTGTAGCCTGGATAAGGGCATGTACTCTGTACGCCATCAGGATATGTGAAAGCATACAAGTTTGTACAACGTTTTTGTTTAAATTAGAAGCTCATATCTGCACTGCAGGACAGAAGAAAGACCAAAGCATTTTTATTTATGTCATCCCACTTTTTGCAAAGAGGGTCTTGTTCGGAACACTGAGTTAAGATATACCCCAGCATTAAACTGTCAACTTTATATTAGTCCAATCATGGGAATAAATCACTTGCCCTGGCTCCTCTTTCATGTATAACATAGATATTAAACAAATGTTTTTATTGCCAGTGGCTAACCTCAATTTCCTGGAGTCCAAACCAAAGAGATCAGCGATAATCAAACACTCCTACTTTCATATGTAGCTACCATATTTATATATATCTACACTGCATGTGCAATATAAATTATGCACATGGCACACAGAGTTATTTTAACCAAAGACTGGAAAGACAGCAGGTAGCGCGTCAACAGCTTTCAATATTTAATTACAAACACAAGTCTTTTTTGCACATCATTTATATTTTAGAATTCCATGGAAATGAATGATTCATCATGATAGATGTGAATTATTTATATTTTCATCAGGTTATTTTTCCCCAAAGCACAGGATGGGGAATATCATTTTAAAACTACATCAACTGACAAGCTCATTTCAATTACCCACGGACAGACCTCAAAATAATTTCCCTTTCCCAGATTAATTCTCTGCTATCCAGCCAAGCGAACCTCCCTATCAAAAGCACATTTGACTTGTATGGAATCAACACACCGATGTAACCAAGATTTTTTAAAATAACTCCTTGCACAGCTGATTTCTCCATGAAATTCCAATTTCCTGAACACAAGTGATAAATCAGTCCCCCTGCAACATTCAACCCTGCAAGCAAAGTCCGCACACACCCTATTTCAGCATCCCACATCTCCACATCATAGCATCCTCTATGGCAACGATTGCACCTGATAACAGTAGCACACGTATATTATCCTTTTGTTTTGCTGGAAAGCAAGGAGACACATGAGCCAACCATTCCTCGCGTTGCTCTGGTGATAGATGGCACAACCCTAGCCCACCCAAACCCCCCAAAAAAACCTCTGCAATATTGATAACAAATGGTGATCTTGTTGAAGTTTTCTCTGTAGACGTGTTGATAGTAGGTGCAGAAGTGGGTTGTCAATGCCACGGGTGCATTTTGTGTGTGTGTGTGTGTCTGTCTCTCCTCCAAAGGGATGGAAGCAGTGACTTTGTTCTATTTATATCCCATTCAAACACATCGCTTGTTCATGTTAAAACACAGGAGAGTGGAGAGAATGATAAAAGGCGACGAGGGCTGTTGCCAGGCAGGGTCGTCTCTGACTGCCAGGAGTCCGTGCCTCATGCTGCCGCCTGACCCCCACCCCGTTCCTCACCCCTTACCTGAGGCGGGCGGCCGCAGTCTCCCGGTCCCCGAGTGTCGCCCGGAGAGAGAGCTTCCTTCAGTGGCGGCTGAGTAGGAGGCCGCCATTCCCCGCTCCGGACCCTGTCATTCCCAGCACGGTCTGCAATCCAAACCCCCCCCAAAGCTCCTTCTCCCTTTCAAATCGTTACCGCTGTCTCTCCACAAGATCAAATCTGCACATCAACAACAACTATTTGGTGTCACAGATGCTTTTCTTTCGCCAACATTTTTTTTTTGTTGGGAAATTAAATTAATAAAAAATTAACCTTTACTCCCCCCCCGCCCCAACGACTGCGCTCGAGCCCAACGTGACCCGTTTCCCCGCCCGAGCAGGACACTCACCATCCAAGTGGCGGCCTCACACCTCAGGGCGGCCGAGCCAGCGGCGAAGGGGGCGGGGCTGAGCTAGCGCGAAGGGGCGGGGCCGAGTCAGCGCGAGGGTGCTGGGCGGGGCCTCAACCGGCGCCGTTGCGCCGCCCACTCCGGGCGCCCGACCAATTGGAGCGCGGATCCCCACTGACTGATGGGGAGGCGCCGCCCAATCGCCGCGACGGGGCTGCCTTAATCTGCATATTCATGAAGACCGAGGACCAATGGGCGACCCTGTGGGCGGGGCGGTCATGGCATTTGGATCAGGTGAGGTGGTCACAGCGCCTCCTGTCTGTAACACCAGGAATCTCTTCATGTAGAACTTGGCCAACATGGGTATTGGGGACGAAGAGTGTTTGTTGTTCAACGGAAGACCATTTAGAATTTAACAAAACACAGTGTGGCAGTTCGACCCAATGCCAAAAAAACCTTACAAGGTAATTACACTTGATGCCCTTCCAAACTTCTATTAGAACATACATTGCAGGAGGCCATTCAGCCCATCAAGTCTCCACCGACCCATGTAAGCCCTCAATTCTATCCTATTTCCCCCCCTAACCTCTCTGAAACGTTTTACAGACACAAAGGGCAATTTACAATAGCCAATGCACCTAACTGCACATCTTTGGACTATGGGAGGAAACTAGAGCAAACCCACACATACAGAACATGCAGACTCCACACAGACAATGACCAGCAGGGAATTGAACCTGAGACCATGGTGCTGTGAAGCCACAGCACTAACCACCATACTACTATGGTGCCCCATTAGATGAGAGCAGTGATATAAGACCTTCTGCTGTCTTGAATAATTCTGTGAGAAGCTGCAGTAGGGAACAGGTCTGCAACCAACATCAATTGGTAGTTGGTGTTGACAGAGGAAACCCACTCAGACACAAGGAGAATGTACAAACTCCTAACAGATACCCAATGCTAAGAATTGAACCTATGTCTCCAGCACTGTGAGGCAGTGATGATAATCACTGTGCCACCATGCCATCCAATATTAAAGCATACTGATTTGATCATTAATATAAACAGAAAATTCTGGAAAAACTCAGGTCTGACAGCAGAGAGAAACAGGGTTAACGTTTCAAGTCCACTTGATTATTCTTCAGAGATGTAGAGAACCAGAAATATGATGGATTTGATACTGTTGAAGAGAGGGGCAGGTGGAGCAAAAAAAGCTCACTCCATAGAATCCCTACAGTGCTGAAGGAGGCCATTAGGCCAATCAAGTTTGCAACGACCTTCCAAAAAGCATCCTACCTATGCCCGCTTCCCCACCTAATCTGCTCATCTTTAAACACTAAGGAGCAATTTAGGATAAACATCATAAGACCATAAGACATAAGAGCAGAATTAGGCCATCGGTCCATCGGGTCTGCTCCACCATTCAATCACGTCTGATATGTTTCTCATCCCATTCTCCTGCCTTGGATTGGATTCAATTTGTTTATTGTCACATGTACCGAGGTACAGTGAAAAGTATTTTCTGTGTGCAGCTCAAATAGATCATTTAGTACATGACAAGAAAATCCGTAATAGGGTAACACAAGGTATACAATATAAATACATAGACACAGGCATCGGGTGAAGCATACAGGAGTGTGGTATTAATTAGATCTGTCCATAAGAGGGTTGTTTAGGAGTCTGGTAACAGCGGGGAAGAACCCCTTTTAGAATCTGTTCGTGCGTGTTCTCAGACTTTTGTATCTCCTGCCCGATGGAAAAAATTGGATGAGTGAGTAAGCCGGGTGGGAGGAATCTTTGATTATACTGCCCGCTTTCCCAAGGCAGCGGGAGGTGTAGATAGAGTCAATGGATGGGAGGCGGGTTTGTGTGATGGACTAGGTGACGTTCACGACTCTCGGAAGTTTCTTGCAGCTTTGGGCTGACCTGTAGCCATACCAGGCTGCGATGCATCTGTAAAAGTTGGTCAGAGTCAATGTGGGCATGCCGAATTTCCTTAGTTTCTTGAGGAAGTAGAGGCACTGCTTTCTTGGTTGTAGTGGGTAGACCAGGACAGATTTTTGGTGATGTGCACATCTAGGAATTTGAAGCTGTCAACCATCTCCACCTCAGCCCCGTTGATGCCGTCAGGGGTGTGTACAATACTTTGCTTCCTGAAGTCAATGACCAGCTCTTTAGTTTTGCTGACATTGAGGGAGAGATTGTTGTCAATACACCACTCCGCCTGTGGGCGGCACGGTGGTGCCGTGGTTAGCACTGCTGCCTACAGTGCTGAGGACCCGGGTTCAAATCTAGGCCCTGAGTTACTGTCCCTGTGGGGTTGGCACATTCTCCCCATGCCTGCTTGGGTTTCACCCCCACAACCCAAAGATGTGTCAGTTAAGTGCATTGGCCATGCTAAATTGCCCCTTAATTGGGAAAAAAAATTAATTGGGTACTCTAAATTTAGAAGAAAAAATCATTGCACCACTCTGCCAGAATCTTTGGTCTGGATTCTCCTATTTTGAGGCTATGTCCGGAGGAAGTGTCTAGTTTTACGATGATGTGGAGATGCTGGCGTTGGACTGGGGTGAGCACAGTAAGAAGTCTTTCGGAGCTCACCGCCCTCACACCAATGCTCCACCCGGTGGGAGCCAGCAGCCGCACCATGTAAAACCGCCGCCATTCCCAGCAGAAATGGTCGGAGAATGGCCAGGTCCGTGGCTGCGCATGTGCACGGCAACGACCTGCAGTGATTGCCCCTTACAGCATGGTGCCAGCCGCATGCAGCCGCAGCCTGCCAGGTAGTGTTCCCTGTAATCCGGCAGTGGACACAGTCTGCAGCCGCCACTTGAGGTTGACGGAAACTCAGAGCACAAGTGATCCACACCGTTGGGAAGTTGGCCCATTGGAGGAGGGCCTTCAGGTCAGTTCCTGAGGCCGTCCCAATGGTGTGTGGCATACTGACTGATGATCCCGTTTTGGAGGGGGTGGAGCATCCAAAAACAGGCACGTCCCGATTTTGGCAAAAAGGGATTCTGCGTCTGATTGCTGAATACGATTTCGGCGTCGGCAAACAGAGAATCCCACCCTCTATCTCCCTCCTGTATTCTGACTCATCATTGGTCGCGATCCAACCCATTACGGCCGTGTCTTCAGCAAACTTGTAGATGGAGCTGGAGTCACATTTTGCCACACAGTCGTGTGTGCATAGGGAGTATAGTAGGGGACTAAGTACGCAGCCTTGTGGGGCCCCGGTATTGAGGACTATCACGGAGGAGGTGTTGTTACTTATTCTTACTGATTGTGGTCTAGGGGTCAGAAAGTTGAGGATCCACTTGCAGAGTGAGGAGCCAAGTCCTAGGTTTTGGAGCTTTGATATGAGCTTGGCTGGGATTATGATGTTGAAGGCGGATCTGTAGTCAATAAATAGGAGTCTGATGTAGGAGTCTTTGTTGCTGAGATACTCCAGTGATGAGTGTAGGGGAAGGGAGATGGCGCCTGCTGTGGACCAGTTGTGGCAGTATGCGAATTGCAGTGGATCTAGGCATTCTGGGAGTATGGAGTTGATGTGCCTCATGACCAACTTCTCAAAGTACTTCATTACGATCGATGTCAGGGCCACTGTATGGTAGTCATTGAGGCATGTTGCCTGATTCATCTATGGCACCCAGTATGATGGTGGTCTTTTTGAAACAGGTGTGGCCTCGGAATGAAGTCAGGAGAGGTTGAAGATGTCCGCGAACAGATCCGCCAGCTGGTCCGTGCGGGATCTGCGTGCACGACCAGGGACCCCGACCTGACCCATCGCCTTCCGAGGGTTCACTTTCAGGAAGGTCTATCTGACTTTGGAAGCTGTGACGGTGGATATGGGTGTGTCTGGGGCTGCTGAGGCAGTCAACAGCGGTTTGATGATTTCCTGCTAGAACCAAACTTTGCGATTCTTGTTTTCGATTGTCCCCATAACCCTTGATCCCCTATCAAAAAACCTATCTATCTCTGTCTTAAAGACACTCAGTGACTTAGACTCCAAAGCTTTCTCTGGCAATTAGTTCAACAGATTCACCACCCTCTGGCTGAAGAAATTCCTCCTCATCTCTGTTTTAAAGGATTATCCTTTCAGTCTGAGACTGTGGCCTTTGGTTCTACTTTCTCCTCCAAAAGGAAATATCCTCTCCACGTTCACTCTAACTAGGTCTCCCAGTATTCTGTAATCCATCTAACCTGCACATCTTTGGACTGTGGGAGGAAACCCACACAGACAGAATATGCACACCCAACACGAACAAACATCCAAGGCCAGAATTGAACCCAGGTCCTTGACAGTAGTTATCATCAGGGAGAGTAGGAATTCAGGACAGATATGACAAAGATGTCATGGGCACAAGACAAAGACATGGAGAGTGAGGACGCAAAGATCATCGCCAACGGTGTAGCAATCTCCTCCCTCGCTTCCCGTAGTAACCTTGGGTATATCCCGTCAGGCCCAGGGGACTTATCTATCGTGATGCTTTTCAAAATTTCCAGCACATCCTCCTTCTTAATATGAACCAGTTTGAGTCTATTAACATGGTTCACACTGTTCTCATGAGCAACAAGGTCCCTCTCTCTATTGAATACTGAAGAAAAATATTCATTTAGGGCCTCCCCCATCTGCTCAGACTCTAGGCACCAGTTCCCTCCACTATCCCTGATCGGCCCTACTCTCACTCTGATCATCCTCTTATTTCTCACATAAGTGTAGAATGCCTTGGGGTTTTCCCTAATCCTTCCCGCCAGGGCTTTTTCATGCCCCCTTCTTGCTCTCCTCAGTCCATTTTTGAGTTCCTTCCTGGCTACCTTGTAACTCTCTAGAGCGTGCCAGATCTTTGCTTACTCAACCTTATGTAAGCTTCCTTCTTCCTCTTGACTAGAAGCTCCACTTCTCTTGTCATCCAAGGCTCCTTCACCTGACCATTTCTTCCTCATCTCAGTGGGAAAAAACTATCCAGCACTCGCAGCAAGTGCTCCTTAAACAACCCCCACATTACTGTTGTGCATTTCCCCAAGAACAATTGCTCCCTCTTTATGCTCCTCAGCTCCTGACTAATAGCAGCATCATTTCCCCTCCCCCAATTAAATACCTTCCCATACTGTCTGTTCCTATCCCTCTCCATGACTATGGTAAAGGTCAAGGAGTTGTGGTCGCTGTCACTGAAATGCTCTCCCACCGAGACATCTGACACCTGGCCTGGTTCGTTGCCGAGCACCAAGTCCAATATGGCCTCCCCCCAGTCGGCCTGTCTACATATTGAGTCAGGA
This sequence comes from Scyliorhinus canicula, assembly GCF_902713615.1. Classification (NCBI taxonomy): domain Eukaryota; kingdom Metazoa; phylum Chordata; class Chondrichthyes; order Carcharhiniformes; family Scyliorhinidae; genus Scyliorhinus; species Scyliorhinus canicula. The sequence continues at coordinate 47,011,952 of NC_052164.1, read as the reverse complement.
ATCCTTCCTGTACACACCTGACAAAATCTGCTTCATCCAAACCATTTGCAGTAAGGAGGTTCCAGTCAATATTCGGGAAGTTGAAGTCACCCATGACAACAACTGTTACCTCTGCACCTTTCCAAGATCTGCCGCCCAATCTGTTCCTCTATCTCCCTGCTGCTATTGGGGGGTCCATAGAAAACTCCCAATAAAGTGACTGCTCCTTTCTTGTTTCTGGCTTGCACTCATACTGACTCAGTAGACAAACCCTCCTCCTTTTCTGCAGCTGTGATGCACTCCCTAATTAACAGTGCCACGCCCCCTCCTCTTTTACCTCCCTCCTGATTCTTCAGAATGCATCTAAACCCCGGGACATCTAACAACCATTCCTGCCCCTGTGAAGTCAATGTCTCCGTAATGGCCATCATAGTTCCAAGTACTGATCCATGCTCATCATCCAAGTTCATCTCCCTTATTCCTGACACACCTTGCATTGAAACAGACACACTTTACCCCATTCCACTGAGTGCAACTTTGCCCTCTCAACTGTCTATCCTTCCTCACAGACTCGCTGCATACTATTTCTGCCTGTTCAACATCTACCTTATCCTCTGATCCATAGCTCTGGTTCCCATCCCCTTGCCAAACTAATTTAAACCCTCCAGAAGAGCTCTAGCAAACCTCCCACCCAGGATATTGGTGTCCTTCCAGTTTAGGTGCAATCCGTCCTTTATATACAGGTCCCACCTTCCCCAGAATATATCCCAATGATCCACATATCTGAAGCCTTCCCTCGTGCATCAGCCCTGTAACCACGTTTTCAGCTGTACTCACTCTCTGTTCCTTGCCTCACTTGCACATGGCCCCTGTAGCAATCCTGAGATCACTACTCTGCAGTCCTGCTCTTTAACTTCCAACCTAACTCCCTAAAACCACCTTTTAGTTCCTCATCCTTTTTCTTTGCTATGCCGTTGGTGCCTATATGCATCACGACTTCTGGTTGCTCGCCCTTAAGAATCCTGTAGACTCGATCCAAGACATTCCTGGCCCAGGCACCCGGGAGGCAACATACCTTCCGGGAGTCTCGATCGCGACCACAGAATCTCCTTTCGTTCCCCTAACCATTGAATCTCCTATCACTATTATTTTTCTATTCTTCTCCCTTCCCTTCTAAGCCGCAGAGCCAGGCTCAGTGCCAGAGACCTGGCCACTAGAATGTTCCCCCGGTCGGTCATACCCCCCCAACAGCATCCAGAATGGTATACTTGTTTTGAAGGGGAACGAGGGATCCCTGTCTGCCCGTTCCTTTTCCTTCCCCTGACTGTAACCCAACTACTCTTGTCCTGCACCTTGGGTGTGGCTGCCTCACTGTAACTCCTCTCTATCACCCCCTCTGCTTCCCAGATGATCCAAAGTTCATCCAGCTCCAGCTCCAGTTCCCTAACGCGCTCTCTGAGGAGCTGGAGTTGGGTGCACTTCCTACTGGAGGAGCATGCAACTGCCCTAGCCTCCATCCCCTCTGATCTGAATTCCCAAAGAGATTTAAAGGGGGGGGGGAGACAAAAGAAATGATTGAACACTCGTTCGGCCCTTAAAAATATATATATATATACTGCTGCTACTCTCCCAAGTGAACCGTCTAAAATTGGTGATTTTGCTAAATGATACTATTATGGGCCAGGGTTTGGAGAACACCAAAGTATATCATGGAGTTCACCTGACCCACAACTTTAAATAGATTTTGGTTATGTGAGCACAAGGGCCCACTAATGGTGTGATGCAACAGAGAGCTAAAGTATGTTTAAAACAAAACAACGTTTATTCTATGAATCCAGTTAACATTTTATAAACACACAGTAAATATCTTATGAACTACAAATACTGATACCTTTCCAAATACAATATTCTATAGGTAACCCTTAATAACTTCCAAACAACGTCTATAAGAAAATCCTTTTTTAAAATAAAGACAGCAGGTTTAAATGCTCTAGAGAAACAGGTATTATTTTGAAATCATCAATGATCTGGAGACATTCCTTAGCTTATAGAGAGAGAGATCATTATACAGCTGCTTGCTTTGAATGCAGCTATCCACCTCTGAAAACAAAGCCAAAAACACACTGCAGCTGCCAGCTCAAAAACTAAAGTGAAAGACAGACAGCCCAGCTCCATCCACACACTGCAGCTATTTGATAAACACCCATTTCTTAAAGGTACATCCACTTGACACCTCCCCCCACGATAAACTTCAAGATGGCAGGGCAGCACGGTAGCATGGTGGTTAGCATAAATGCTTCACAGCTCCAGGGTCCCAGGTTCGATTCCCGGCTGGGTCACTGTCTGTGCGGAGTCTGCACGTCCTCCCCGTGTGTGCGTGGGTTTCCTCCGGGTGCTCCGGTTTCCTCCCACAGTCCAAAGATGTGCGGGTTAGGTGGATTGGACATGCTAAATTGCCCGTAGTGTCCTAAAAAGTAAGGTTAAGGGGGGGAGGGGTTGTTGGGTTACGGGTATAGGGTGGATACGTGGGTTTGAGTAGGGTGATCATTGCTTGGCACAACATCGAGGGTCAAAGGGCCTGTTCTGTGCTGTATTGCTCTATGTTCTATGTTCTATGTTCTATGGTTTCATTTTTCACCTTTTCACTTTCCTTTAAGAATACTGACAGTGAATATACGGTTTCTAAACAAAACAAAACATGCAAACATTTGTAATAACATACTCCAATTTAGTTCTTCTTCCACCAACTGGAAACCCTCTTGACTGACAATCTCTTTGGACAAGAAGATCTCTGCATGATCCATCCATTTCTCTATCCCTCAGCATTTCTCTTTAAAGTCAGATCACAGAGCACCTTGTAATTCTCCAACACAGGAGCATTGATTAACACAGCCTTCAGGCAGTCAAATGGCTGTTGACACTCCGCTGTCCACTTAAATTTGCTACGTTTCTTCAGCAAGTCCGTCAGTGGAGCAACCACACTACTACAGTTCGGCACAAATTTCCGGTAAAATCCGCTCATGCCAAGAAATCGCATTATATACCCTTTGTGTCGAGGGTATTGGAAACTCCCCAGTAACTTTTGTTTTCACACCCCGTGGGACCATTCGACCCTGCCCAATTGTATGGCCAAGGAAAGTGACTTGGGTTTTTCCAAACTCACTTTTGGCCAGGTTTACCACCAAACCCATCTCCTGAAGTCGATCAAATAACTCCATCAGATGCTTTAAATGTTCTTAAACAAATGTGAAAGACAGACAGCCCAGCTCCACCCACACGCTGACATCACTGCAGCTATTTGATAAACACCCATTTCTTAAAGGTACATCCACCTGACAATACAAAGATAGTTTGCTGCCCCCAAAAAACAAAACAAATACAAAAATTAAAAAAGTAAAAATTTAAAAACCCCAAAACAAACAACTCTTACCTTATAGAATGTAGCTGCCCTGTGAGCCACCTGGAACTCTGCCCCCTTCGACTCTGCTCCCAGTCAGCTGCACTCTCTGTAAACTCCCAACTCCCTTCATGCTCTTTGAGGAAATGTAGGAAATGAAATGAAAGGAGCACCTTGCTCCCTCCTCACCTAACTCCCTCAGTCACCAAACTCTCACTTTAACACACTAATGCAACCCAGTCAGCACTCCAGTGATGTTTTTCCTCCTCCTTCAGCATACTCCCCCTCTGCTGTAAGATGTTGTGCAGGATGCAGCAGGCCAGCACAATGTCAGAGACCCTCCTGGGGCTATATTAGAGCATCCCACCAGAGCGGTACAGGCATCAGAAGCGCATCTTGAGGACGCTGATGCACCGCTCAATGGTGCTCCTGGTTGCAACCGACATCAATATAACGGTTCTCCATGTTTTCCTGGGATCTCCAGACAGGCGTTATTAAGACCTCAGTGGGTAATCCTGGTCATCCAAGAGCCAACCCCTCACCTCAGGGAAAGTCCCTAAGGTGCCGGGAAGTGATGAGTGTGCCAGGATGCGTCGTGCACACTGTCTGAGTTTCAGGAGCGGACGTTCATGATGTGCAACTGGCTCACTGGCTGCCCCTGCTTTTCTGGGGCAGGTTGCTCACTGGCAAGGTCCTCTCTGAGCTTCCAGCCTCCGTGTCTGCAACGGTAGCCACGAGCAGGGAGATAGTGAACATTGCTGGCTGTACTCTGAAATTCATTCTCTACGCGGGAGATGGACCGCACACCTACTGCACATTCAGGGAGTGGAAGGCTTTCTGATTGATGAAGGGCACCCCCTGATGAGGGGGACATGTGTGCCATCGATCATCCACTGGACCTGGAGCAAGCCAGCGATGGCAACAGTTCCTGCTACCCGAACATCCTGGTATGCCTGGTCCAGATTGAAGTTTATATAGTCTGCTGCACGGGTGCATGGATCATCCACCACAGTGCTGTTGCACTTGTGTACTGATTCCTGAGAGATCCCAGTCAGGCCCCCGCTTAGACCCTGAAAATATCCAGAGGCATAAATGTTCAGGGTGATCATCACCTTGATGGTCATGGGGAGCGGGTACCCTTCTTACCCACGTGGTGCCAGGTGTGCTATCATTTACAGGTGGCGCACAGTCTCCCTGGTTAGCCAAAGTCTTTGGTGGCACATAGGTCCGGCAGCTCCTCGTAGGACAGGCGCTGATGGTATATATGTAGCCTGACGCGGCACCTGCATCGCACCTCCTTCTCAGCCGGCTGGACAGCCTCACCGGCTCCCCCTGCTTTTCTAGGGCAGGTTGCCCTCTGGCAGGATCCTCCCTGAGCTTCCAGCCTCCGTGTGTCTGCAATGGTAGCCAAGGGCAGGGAGATAGTGAACATTGCTGGCTGTACTCTGAAATTCATTCTCTACGCGGGAGATGGACCGCACACAAACCGCTAAGTGTGCGGTCCATCTCCTGTGCCACTACCCTCGCCCTCTACACTCCCTCCCAGAACAAGGATAGAGTTCCCCTTGTTCTCACATTTCATCCCACCAGCCTCCGTATGCAGAGCATAATCCTCCGCCATTTTCGGCAACTCCAGCGTGATGCCACCACCAAACACATCTTCCCTTCAGTCCCACTGTCAGCATTCCGCAGAGACCGTTCCCTCTGAGACAATCTAGTCCACTCCTCCACCATACCCAGTACCTCTCCCATCACCCATGGCACCTTCCCAAGCAATCGCAGAAGGTGTAACACCTGCCCCTTTACCTCTTCCATGCTTAACATTCGAGGCCCAAAACACTCATTCCAGGTTAAGCAGCGTTTCACTTGCACCTCTTCCAATTTGGTCTATTGCATTTGCTGCTCCCAATGTGGTCTCCTCTGTATCAGAGAGACCAAACGCAGACTGGGTGATCGCTTTGCTGAGCATCTTCGGTCTGTGCACATTCAGGACCCTGACCTTCCAGTTGCTTGCCATTTTAACAAAAGACCCTGCTCCCATGCCCACATGTCTGTCCTTGGCCTGCTGCAATGTTCCAGTGAAGCGCAACGCAAACTGGAGGACCAACATTTCATCTTCCAGTTAGACATGCTACAGCCTTCCAGCCTGAACATCGAATTCAACAACTTCAGATGATCAGCCCCACCTCTACCCATTTGTTTTCATTTCATTTTAACTGTCTTTTACCATTTCTTTCTTTTTTAATATACATTTAACTTTTTCCCCCAATCTTATCCAACTGCCCTTTTCTCCTCTTTGCTTCCCCCTTCCCCTCCTCATCCTACAGTTCATCCTCTGATGTTAGTTTCCCTGATGTTTGACCTTTCACATCTGTTGTCCTCTCTGGGAACTGCCATTAGCACTCTTTCCCCTTGGTTTCTGTGGCCATTAGCACCCGGTTTCCCTGGGTTTCTGTGGCAATGACTCATCTTTCATTCTCACTCCACAGTATAAATATTTCCCACTTTCTCTGGCTGTTAGCTTTGACAAAGAGCCATTGGACTCGAAACGTTAGCTCTTTTCTCTCCCTACAGATGCTGCCAGACGTGCTGAGATTTTCCAGCATTTTCTCTTTTGTTTCAGATTCCAGCATCCGCAGTAATTTGCTTTTATCCAGTGTTCATCTGCTGGGAGCATAGCTGCAGTGTGTTGTGGGTCCAAGATGTGACACACAAGTTGTGACGACCTGTCTGGGGCAGGATGGATGGGAGCAGGGGCACAGTGGGCAGGCATGGCTTGGAGACAGCTGGTGGTCCTATGGAGTGGGCTAACTGATAATGTAACTGTTGCGATCTCTTTCCTGAGATGGGCAGTGTGGCAGGAAAGGTGCTGAAGGTCATGGTGTATGTGCCCTTTGTTTGGGGTGAGCTCTGCTATTCCCCTATTTCTCTGCAGTGGGACAGCGCTTCTGATGTGTGAACTGAGGAGTGCCAGCATCTGGTGGGCCACTGATTTAGCTTGGCCACGCCCATCCCATTGATGAGTCAGCTGGGGTCTGAGGGTTTCTGGAGGGACAGCCTGGGTGGGCTCCCAAATGGCCAGGGACTCTGTGAACATTTACTACACACTGAGCAGTCAGCTGCGTGAACAGCCAGGGACTTGTAACTTGTACCAAATGGGTGCGTGTAAAACAAATATTGCAGCAATGGCGGCCTGAGTCAGGCCATCCCGATCCCGAGGGAGACACCCCGAATCCACAGAGCTGTCACCAAATCGTCCTCGCTACTCCCCCCGACCCTCAAAGCCACCCCCAGCAAGTGTTACAATTTTTAACAGTTTTTAAAACTTTGTTTACCTTCTCGCTCCCCCTCAGCAGCCATGACAGCCACTCCCTGTTTGTAAACACGTGTAGCAAATTGCGCCTGGGTGACTGCTGCCCGAGTGGGGCAGAGCACCGCGGAGACCTGGAGCATAGTAGGTTAATCGGGCTAAAAACATTTAAATGGTGCAAATGTTGGTTTTGTACGCTGCCGCCAGCATGGGGCGCAAACCTCGTTATCGTCACCAGGGAGGGACCGGAACATGGCAACCAAATCAGCGCAGGGCGTGAACCTCGATTTTGACAGAACGGCCGATTCTCCATCTGATCGTGTTTGCTGCGTGGCGAGGCGGAGAATTTCACCCATAAGAACAAATAAGAGTGGCCCTGTGGAGGGAGAGCAGTTGGGAATTATTTTTTAAATGGTAAAAATGGAGGACACATCCCATGGTCCGGAATTGTTGAAGTCAATGTTAAGTCCAGAAAGTTGTGAAGTGCCTAAAGCAGATGATGTGGTGCTGTTCCTCCAGTGTGCATTGGGCTTCACTGGAACACTGCAATAGGCCAAGGACAAAAATGTGGGCATGGGAGCATGATGGCAAGTGACAGGATTTTGCTTTGATTGATTTGATCAGTGTTTTCCAATTAGTTATTGGTTGGATAAATCCACCGAATAATAAAAGACTTCCAGAAACCTTGGCAGTTTATTGGCAATGGATTATTCCACTAACTTAAAAAAATTTCCCATTGTTGTCCGAAGGAAAACAGCGCTATACTAATTGCAGACGGCTGTTTTTTTAAGGACACTGCAACATAAATAATGTGATCCTCAGTCAAATAGAAATATAAATCAAAAACATTTCAACGGAGTGATGACTTCTGAGAACTCATAATCCAAGCCCAGGATCCTCGGTTGAAAACCAGTGCTTTAAGTGCAGTTTTCCTTATGAAGAATTGGAATCAATACACTGAGTATGCTTGCTGACAGCACTTGTAACAAATGTCCAACTTGTACAATATTACCAGGTCCATAAATTAAATTGTGTTTGTATCTTGTGGAATTCGATAATGTTTACTGGTGTGCTGGGGATTTATTACTCTGAAAACATGTACTTCATAGTATAACAGTGTACAGTTCTTTGATTGTTCCTGGCCACCGTTATCTCATGTGAGCTTTGTCACTGTGACATGCCAGAACACAGCCAAATGAACACAAGGCCCGAAAAAATTAAGAAAGACATACAAAATACATATATGCATAAATAAATTAAAAAATTTAATTACCCAATTCTTTTTTTCCAATTAAGGGGCAAATTAGCGTGGCCAATCCACCTACCCTGCACATGTTTGGGTTGTGGGGGTGAGCCCCATGCAGACACGGGGAGAATGTGCAAATTCTACACAGACAGTGACCCGGACGAACCCGGGTCCTCAATGCCGTGAAGCAGTAGCGCTAACCACTGCGCAGTAATGCTGCACGATTCATAAAAATATACCTATATATTGGATAAGGAGCGTTATTGTTTATAGTACCAGATGAAGATGTTAAAGTGAAACAGGAGGAACAGAAACCAATACCTGGAACAAGCAGTCATAGAAAGAAGAACAGAGCAAAATAAAAGACTTCCTCAAATCTTTTGGTTAAGTCGCTTTAACTTGGACACCTTGTTCATGGACCAAAAAAAGCTTCTTCCCCGCTGTTACCAGACTCCTAAACAACCCTCTTATGGACTGACCTCATTAACACTATACCCCTGTATGCTTCACCCGATGACGGAGTTATGTAGTTACATTGTGTACCTTGTGTTGCCTCATTATGTATTTTCTTTTCATGTACTTAATGATCTGTTGAGCTGCTCGCAGAAAAATACTTTCCACTGTACTATAGTACACGTGACAATAAATAAAATCTAATCCAAAATCCAATGTATTTGTAGAAAATTTGTTTAATTTTGTTACAAAGTAATAATTGTGAAAATTTCATTTTACAATGAAAAGCAGAAATCAACAGTCAACCAGCCTAAACAGAAAGCAGGCAGGAGCCATCCAGTCAGCAGCAGCAGTTCCCCAGCCTCAGCCAACGAGCCTGCTAGTATTTGGTCAGCCCTTGTGGCATTCAGCCAGTTCCAGCAACACAGCCAGCCAGTAACACAGTGCTGGTGGCTTGAATGTCAAGTGAGAACCGGATGAATCCCACAAAAGCAGAAACAAGCACAAAAACGTAAGCTTCTATATTAACCAGCTGTATCAACAGGTACAAAGCAGAGAAGGATGCACAGTGCCCCTCCTGACTTGTCTAGGATATAAACTTAGTCAATGTGTTTCCAAAGAAGGAAGTTAGTACATAAAATCCAAGTTGAGCAGTCATATCAGCCTATAGATCTACCTTATTATAATCGTTGAGTATTGTTGTACCTCTCACTTTGCTCCTGCCTCTCCTTGTACTGTGCCTTTTGCTTATTTATAGTCATTTGTGTAAGTGCTGCATAATAACATAACACTGCTAATGACATCTTTCAGTTAGCTGCTCTTGTGCTTTGTTGATAATATAGTGTCATAAAGACAAGTGATCCATCTGAGAAATTAATACTGTGTGTCTATACGTTTCTATTCCAATTCTCTTCCTGAATCTAGTGGTGTACGAAGGCAGACTTTGGTCCGTTTCCATAGCAAGTAATTCCTGGAAGTGGTCACCAGTCTGTCACCAGGGGTTTATAGCTTGAGGGACACCACTCCACATCAAGTGTGACTGAGCAGGAGTATCTCCAACTGTTACTGCCAGACATTGGCGTGTTTGGAAGGATTTTCAGGTTGACATGCTCAACCTGTTTGACTGCGTTATGAACGCACCTTCTTTGACCATCAGGGGTGAGACTCGAGCCTGGCGCTTCGGGCTCAGAGGCTGGAACACTTCCCACTGCACCACAAGACCTCATGTAAATTTTTTAAGTATCTACAGGACTCTGACCTCCAATGCGTCTTGGAAATTGAAGGCGTCCAAAATATTTGCAACAGCAAATGGGCGGCACAACAGCACGGTGGTTAGCACTGTTGCTTCACAGCTCCGGGATCCAGGTTCGATTCCTGCTTGGGTCACTATCTGTGCGGAGTCTGCATGTTCTCCCCATGTCTGCGTGGGTTTCCTCCGGGTGCTCCGATTTACTCCAACAAGTCCCAAAAGATGTTCTGTCAGGTGAATTGGGCATTCTGAATTCTCCCTCCGTGTACCCAAACAGACGTCGGAGTGTGGCGACTAGGTGATTTTCACAGTAACTTTATTGTAGTGTTCATGTAAGCCTACTTGCGACAATAATAAAGATTATACTTCGAGTAGTGAGATGATATATGAGAGTTGCTCCTAATACTGTGTTATTGCTATTATTGAGATCAAAACTCAGATTTCCATTGGGTATAACCCTTTCCTCAATGATATAGTGCAATAATTAATCATCCACTCTTTGCCTTTAATATGAAATGAAATGAAATTAAATGAAAATGGCTTATTGTCACGAGTACGCTTCAATGAAGTTACTGTGAAAAGCCCCTAGTTGCCACATTCCGGCGCCTGTCCGGGGAGGCTGGTACGGGAATCGAACCGTGCTGCTGGCCTGCTTGGTCTGCTTTAATCGCCGAGTGAGCTAAACCAGCCCCTGACACTGGCAGGGGCTGTCAGGGTTCCAGTGCCAAGGTGCCAGGCTGGAACTTTGTCCGCACTGGGGCTCATGCCCCAGGCTGCCTTACTCATATGTGATGGGGTGCGGGTGGGGGGGAGCTTATGGAAGAGTTGGGGTTCTGGGGCGGTTAGTGTGTGGTGTCAGGGAGTTGAAAGATCGGAACACCATTCGCTCCTCAGTTCATGAAATGGAGCTAAGTGCAGCCTCAACGGGCCATTACCCGCTGAGGCCCCAGATTGCAACACGGTCCCGATAGATAGCTTTGTGTTTCTCAGTGCTGCGACAGCCAGTAACTACCTGGCTATACGCGCTCACCATGGGACTTTGTTGCAATTTGATTAGGTCGCACCTTCGGTCTTGACTTGTTCGCCTCAAAGTTTATTCTGTTCAGCAATCATTTCTCCAACAACAACACCACAGTGCCACCTGTATCCCCTTTATATTTGGTGAAGTATATTAAACAATAAGTGCAGGCTATTAAACAATTAAAACCCCAATTCCAATTCAAATACTAGAGAACACTAACTCTTTCCTAACAGTGGGACGCAGTGCTCCTCCCTTTGAAGACCTTTGCTTTTCTTTGCTGTGTGCTAAGAGCAAATAGGACATTCATTAGTGGTGTAGAATTAAGCTTCAAGCCTAGGCTGATCCTTCAGTGCAGCACTGAGAGAGTGCTGCACTGTTGGAACTGCTCTCTTTCATATCACATGTTGAAACAAGGCCCCATCTGTTTTTTCTCACAGCACTATTTTGAAGAATTGTTGTGTAGGGGTTGCCTTTTAGCAGAGTCTAGCACCTGTTCATGCCCTTTTATGGTGTGCACATTTTGTCTTTTGTATTAAGATATGGCAACAACTATAATTAGGCACCTGGTTTATGAGAAGATGCTGCAGAAACTGCAAATATTTAGACTGGAGAGGAGAAGACTCTGGGCTGATCTGAGAGGAGCATTCAATATTCTAAAGAGCATAGACAAGATAAATGAAAATAAGAGAATGTATCCTTAATTTTAGAAATGGGACGGAACGTAAAAGACAATTTTAACTTCAGTAATTCAGATGGAAAATAGTGAATTTACAGACTGAAGTACTGAATGACACAGTGGGGTCTGATTTACAAGCAGAATCAAGGGAAAGTTGGGGTAAATATCTGGAGAAACATTTGATAGATGAATATTGTGGAATATATTTCCTAAAATGCAAACTAGTGAGATGGACTAGAATTGCCTTTTCCAGTCTAGTAAACGTCTGTTCCTCTGTGATCTGGGCCTGGAAAATCTTTGTTACGGTATATCTTCATTATTATCATGACATGCACAATGGAACTTTTAAGTAAAGTTACTGGGCTGGATTCTCCGTAGCCCGATGCTGAAATCGGGATCGGTGATCGGGTGGAAAATGGATTCCGACGGCAGAATCGGGACAGGCACCGGTTTGAAGCCAGTCCGAGATGCTGTGCCAACCTCCAAACTGGCATCATCGGGCCACACACCGCACGCAGCCGTAAAATCATTGGAGTGTCATCAGCCAGACCACCCACGATGCTCCGCCCCCGATGGGCTGGGTTCCCGATGGCACGGGCCACGTCTGGTCCCAGTGGTCGGGAACCTAGCGTGCAAGCTGCAGACCGTGTCCAGTGCCGCTACACTCGTCCGGGATCCGTGCTGCTGCCCAGGAGGCTTCTGCTAGTGCTGAGGAGACTGGTAGGGTGGGCTGTGGGGTCAGGGTGGGCAGGCTAGGGGTCCAGCGCGGCGGTGCCATGTTTTCCACTCAACCGGTGTCAGGCATCAGCCCTGCCCATGCACGGCCCAGGACCCGGGATCCGTCGATTCTCTGGCCATTTTCTGCGCGATCCGCGGGTGGTTCATGCGGCGCTAGTGCTAGCCCCTCACTGGTACTAGAATCGGTGAGGATTTCATGTCAATTTCCCCATCGTAAACCCGCCCCGAATTCTCCGTTGGTGCCAACACTTAATCGTTGAACCGGAGAATTCCGCCTACTATTTTCGCTCGTATTACCTTTCTTCTGCATCACTAACTTCTCCTTGTCTGTTTTTTTTTTTAAATTTAGATTACCCAATTATTTTTTCCAATTAAGGGGCAATTTAGCACGGCCAATCCACCTACCCTGCACATCTTTGGGTTGTGGGGGCGAAACCCACGCAGACACGGGGAGAATGTGCAAACTCCACACGGACAGTGACCCAGAGCCGGGATCGAACCTGGGACCTCAGCGCCGTGAGGCGGTTGTGCTAACCACTAGGCCACCGTGCTGCCCATTCTCCTTGTCTGTTGACCGACCATGCCCACATATAGAATCACATTATCGTTACGGCAGAGAAGGAGGCCATTTAGCCCATTGTGTCTGCACGGTCTCTCCGAATGAGCAATTCATCTAGTCTCATTCCCCTGCCTTGCTCCCTGTAATCCAGCACATTCTTCCTTTTCAGATAACAGTCAAATTCCCTTTCGGATGCCTCAATTGAACCGACACCGTAACCACTTGCTGAGTGACAAATGTTTTTCCTGTTGATCTGTTTGTAATGACCCTCACGAGACCCATGGGGACGACCTGATTAATCTTCCCATGTGGCTCGTGGAAGGCACATCAGCTGTGGCTCATAGAATCACCTCTTAAAAACTAGCCCGAGTTGGGACCGGCATGATCGGCAGCCCTGCTTGGGACTTTGGTGCTGCATTTCTTTTGGCTGAAAGTAAACTGCCGTTTTGACTTACCTTCTCGGGACCTCTGAGATTTTATAGTTCTTTTTGACGAATTATTTTAAATATGCGCCTACTTACTTTTGATCTGTTTCACAAGTTGTACCCTTTATTTAACCTGGGGCGCAATTCACCGGCTCCATTGTGCTCTCGTTCGAGCATGGTGCGGATGTTGAATTTCCCGGCAGTCTTCACAAATTGCGGGATCTACCCAAGTCCCACGAGGCATCGGAGTCAGAAGCATGCCCAAAAGGGGCGTCACCAAACGGCACGTGCTGAAATCAGCTTCAAACTGAATTCTGTGAACTTACCCAGGATCTACCGGCCTCCCCAGCGAGGCCGCAGATGAGCGCCATTCAGCACTGGTCCACACAAACGTGGACAAGATCTCGCAAGATGTTGCAGTATAAATACCACCTATTGTGGGCGGGATCACTGTTTGGCAAATCTGCATATTAGAGCGAGATGGCTTAATATGTCTCCACATGGGCAGCACGGTAGCACAAGTGGCGAGCACTGTTGCTTCACAGCGCCAGGGTCCCAGGTTCAATTCCCCGCTGGGTCACTGTCTGTGCGGAGTCTGCACTTTCTCCCTGTGCCTGTGTGGATTTCCTCCACTTGCTCCGGTTTCCTCCAACAGTCCAAAGACGTGCAGGTTAGGTGGATTGGCTATGCAAAATTACCTGTTGCTCTATTTATTTATCTCGGTGAACCACAAGCCTTTCCCTTATATTGATCAAATGACGACACAACCAGTTAGTTAGTTCAAAAGATGGTTTATTTACATATACAGGAGTTATCTCAACATGCAAACACAATATCTACTACGAGTTAAACTACACCTATCAGCTGCAATAACCTATACTTAACTTCAGGGCGACCGGCACTGTGCAAATGGATAAAGACCTTCACCTGGATTTCACTTGGCTGGTTCAAAGAAAGTAGCTCTGTCTCTGCTGGGCTCATCCATCAGGTAGCAATCGTTGGTTTGAACTTAGCTGGCTGTTCCTGCTGCAATTGGGTGGCACAGGCCGGATCCAAGAGAGACAGAACACATGGCTGCGCTCTCTTTTATCCCCCTGGGATTTCGCGCTCTTTGGGGCGGTCCTTAACCTTGGACCCAATAGTTCGACAGGGCTCTGATCATTCTCTTCGATTTCGGCCAATAAAGGGCGGGTGCCTTGGTAGCTGGGTGGGTCCTTAGCGGTCATTGACCTTGGCAGTTGTGCTTTCTGAGCAAGGGAGTGGCGCCGATCAGTCTCTGGCTGTACTGGTTGCTTGATTGGAGTTCTATTGTCCTGGGAAAATGGGCCATTAAAATGTAAACGAGCGGGGATTCAGTCAGGTCTGGTTACCTGTGTTTTAGATATACATAGGCTGTGTATCTGTCTGAGTCCTGGGTTGGCCATAATTCCCATGGGTACAACCCTGAGTGTCCAAAAAGGATAGATGGGGTTATTGGGTTACGGGGATAGGGTGGAAGTGAGGGCTTAAGTGGGTCAGTGCAGACTCAATGGGCCGAAGGCCTCCTCCTTCACTGTATGTTCTATGTTCACAAACAGGGACCAGACAGAGCGATACTCGTGGAGCTCCCAGGGGCATTCCCTTTGGGCAGGATGGCGCCTTGGCACTGCTGATGCCACCTGGACACACTGACACTGCCATCTTGTTACCCTGGCACTGCCACCCTGGCACTGTCACCTGGGTGCCAACCTGGCACTGCCAAGGTTCCCAGGTGGCACTGGCAGCTATAAGGGGCCCTGCCAAGGTACCAGGTTGGCACTGCCAAGGTGCCAAGCTGGAATTCTTCACACGGTGGCAGTTGGGCTGGGGGGTGCCCTCCGCAGGTGTTGGGGATGCGTGGCTGGGCGGGGCCTGCGGATCCCTTCATGGTGAGTTGGGGCTTGGAGGGGGCCGGGGGGTCATGTCGGGGGCTCCAGGGATTGTGATGCCATTTAAAAATGGCATCCCGATCTCTCGCTACACTAAGGGGTTCTGGCGAGCAGAGCTCCTCAGTGCACAAAACGGGGCTATGTGTGTTGTTGTTGAAAACTCACCACTATTCTTAGAAGTCCCCCTATACCAAAAAGGGCCGACATTCTAAATGGTGAACAGGGATTCTCACTCCCCGACTCCTGTGCAGGCTTCAGTGGGTGCTATTCAGGTCAAACTATATTTTCAAGTTATCTCCCGGTATAACCCATACCTTCACTGAAGATTTCATCTACTTACCACTTAGTAGCATCGATCCTGGGACCCGCATTGCGAAGTAAGTAAAGTAGACTTAGGAATAACTACTGTTTCAGGTTAAAACTTTCGTTATTTTATTATTATATTTTTTCTTTTAAAAGCTGCAATCGCTGTTTTTACAGAAAAGTAAAAAGATCTTGTTTCTGGATCCTTCTAGTTGGTTGAAGGGACCTTCAGGCCCACCTTGATAATCAAATTTCCTTAAAGTCTGGTCTTCTTTAGATGTATTCGCTGGTTAGCTCAGTTGCTATGTCTTGTCGATCCCATGTACCGAACTATGAGAGCTGGCTCTGCCTACTGTCTCTGAGCTGACTCTGCCTCCTCTTTAAATTCTGGTCTTCCTGAGATGTATTAGCTGTTTTAGCTCGGCTACTTGGCTCTGTCCCTTTCCCATGGCCGAGCTGACTGTAAGCTGACTCTGCTTGCTTCTCTTGTTCCTTCTCTGCTTCTCTCCTCTCTCTGAGTTCTGGTAGTTCCTGCTCTGGCCTCTGGGTTTATATTCTCTTTCTAACAGTTATTAAGTTTTTATGACTTTATTGTAAAGTAACTTTTATTTCACTTGGATTGAAAAAGGTACCTTTAATCAAAATTTTTCTGACACAACTAAGTATTCATTTTGATGTGACCTCACCTCTCAGGGATGGAATTCTCCCCCCCATGCCGGGTGGGAGAAACGCCGGGGCGCCAAGCAAGTCCCGCCATGCCGCTCCGGCACCCGCACGCGATTCTCCCATCCCCCCCAAACCGGCGCGGCGAGATTCACGGCTGGCCACTGGGAGAATCGCCGCTCACTGTTTGTAACGGGCGAGCGGCAATTCTCCGGCCCGGATGGGCCAAGCGGCCTGCCCAAAACGACAGGTTCCCGCCGGCGCAGTCCACACCTGGTCGCTGCCGGCAGGAATAGCGTGGGAACGCTGGGGGGGGGGGGGCAGCATGTGGGGGGGGGGGGGAAGAGGGGGGTTCTTGCACCGGGGGGGCTCAAAAGGGGTCTGGCCCGCAGTCGGTGCCCACAGATTAGCGGGCCAGCCTCTCTGAAGGGGGACCTCCTTTCCTCTGCCGTCCCGCAAGATCCATCCGACATCTTCATGCGGGGCGGCCGCGGGGAGGACGGCAACCGTGCATGCGTGGGTTGGCGCCGACCAACCTATGCATGAGTGGGTGACATTATTTACGTCATTTACGCGGCGCTGCTTTTATGCGGCGCCAAGGCCCGGCGCGCATAAATGATGCGGCGCCGCTCCTAGCCCCCTGGGGCGGGAGAATAGGGGACTGGGAGCGGCCTCCGACACCGGAGTGAAACACTCTGGTTTACACTCCGGCGTCGGGACTTAGTCTTCCGATGGGAGAATTGCCCCAGGTCTCTGATTACATTGTTTCCTTTGTGATATTCAAAGTTACTTTGTGATATTCAAAAATGCTTTGATTTCAATAGGGGTGTGAATTTTGGTTTGGTTCCTGTCATTTCTATTGTTTTATTTTCCAATTGTGTCCCCAGCTCATAATTGTGACTTTGAATTTGGCTCTAAATTATGTTTCTCGTAGACGGGTAGTCTCCAGTTTTCTTTACTTTACTTGGTGTCAGCAGGATTTCACACCTATATATTTGCCTCCCTAGTCATTCTTTTCTATCTGCTAATTTTACTTCAATGAAGGTGTGAATCATTACTTTTAGCATAATGCTAAAAATCCATTTGGTTATAACTTAAAAGTTTACATTTATCACCTAGCTCAACTGAAACCCTCATCCATGCTTTTCCAGATACTTACTAAGATAGTTAATTTCAATGAAGGTGTGAACCATTGTTTTTAGCTTCATACAAAAATCCTCTGTGTTTGCTAAGCCTGCTTGACTAAGGCTATCTGCATTTTACAATCCTGCTCTTTGCAGCTGCTGTTAACCCTTTGTGGGATCTTGCCCTGTATTCTCTCATGTTTCTCTCAGACCAGATATTGGCAGACTTACATGTTTAAAATGACACATCTTTCCATATTATCAATTACAGTGTCCTCAGCCGCCGTTGCCCGCTGAGGCCCCCTATCTAACCTGAGTGCCTTTTGATAGTATTGTGATTCTCAGTACTGCAAGCATCAGGAAACATGCGGCTAAACGCACTTGCTATGGGACTTCGTTCCCAATTTGTTAAATCGCGTCCGCTGTTCTTTATATTCCATGAGCTATAACTTTGTTCACAGGTTTGTTGTGCAGCACTGTAGCTAACGCCTTTTGGAAATCCATGTACATGACATCGACAACATTGCGCTCATTAATTTTCTTTCTTCAAAAAACTCCAGTAAGTTAAATCAACATGATACTCCCTTAACAAACCCATGCTGAATTCTCTAATTAACCCACACTTGTCCTTGAGACTATTCGTTTTGTCCTGAATTATTGCTTCCAATAATTTCCCCACCATAACCTGACTGGCCAGTATTTGTGGGGTTATTTTTCCAACCTCCTTTGAACACGGGTCTAATGTTTACAATTCTCCAGTTCTCTGGCACCACCTCTGAGTCTAAGGAAGTCGAGAAAATTATGCCCCGTGCCTCCAGGATTTCCACTCTCATTTCCCTGAATGTATCATTTTACATTATCAACTTTAAGTATAGACATTCT
This sequence comes from Scyliorhinus canicula, assembly GCF_902713615.1. Lineage (NCBI taxonomy): Eukaryota > Metazoa > Chordata > Chondrichthyes > Carcharhiniformes > Scyliorhinidae > Scyliorhinus > Scyliorhinus canicula. Next base: position 46,994,020 of record NC_052164.1, on the reverse strand, counting down.
ATCAAATACCTCCTTCTTACCAATCTTAAATCCTTCTACTAGTGTATTAGTTACTTACTCTTTCACTGTGGCCTGATTAGTATCTTCTTTGTTGGTCAATACAATTTCAAAGTATTAATTTAATACTTCAGCTATTCCCCCCACCTCCCCATAAATCCCCTTTTTGGTCTATATCCAGATACTTAAAGTCCCCCTTTAAAACTACCCTCTAATTCTTGTACCTATCTGTAATTTCCTTGCAAATTTGTTCCTCTACACTCTTCCCACTAGTTGGTGGTCTACAGACTAACTAAGCAAAGTAATTGCACCTTTTTTGTTCCTTAGCTCTTTCCAAATAGATTCTGTCCTTTCCCTCTCTGGGCTCTCCTTAATCAATACTGCCACCCTTCCCCTTTTTCTTCCATTCCTGAATACCTTGTATCCAGGAATATGAACATCCTGCCCTTCTTTGAACTAGGCCTCTGTTATAGCTGCAATATTTATGCAAGGCAATCTGTGACTTTAGTTCACCAGTTTTATTAACCACACTGTGCATTCATATACATGCACATTAACCCTTATTACTTTCCCTCTTAACTCTGACCTGATCCAATTAATAACTATTCCCTACTCTAGTGCTATCTATCCCAGTATTCTGTGCATCTTGATATTCCTCTCTGATATTTTCTTCCTGGTTCCCACACATTGCCAAGTTAGTTTAATCCCCTGCCCCCTTCCACCAACAGCACCTGCAAATCAACCTGCAAATAATTCAATCCCAATTCTGTTTCGGTGCAACCTGTCCACGTCCTATCTCCCCCTGAACTGGTCCCAAAGTCCCAAGCATCTAAATCCCTCCCTCCTGCATCATTTTTCCAGTCATGCATTCATCTGTTTTTGCTGTCTGTTATTGTACTCATTTACAAATAGTATTGGGAGTCATCAAGACTATACATTTTGAAGTCCTGCTTGCTAATTTCCTACCTAGCTCCCTACATTCTCTCTGTAGGGCCACATCTCTCATTCTGCCTACATTGCCCCACCCAATGTGGACCATAACTGTTGCTTGTTTACCTTTCCTTAGCCCTCAGGATCCTCTGCAGCCATTCGGTGACATCCTTTACCCTGGCACCAGTAAGGCAGTACACCGTCCTGGATCATGCCTGTGGACCCAGAAACACCTGTCCTATGCCTTCTGGTGTCTCACCACAGCAATAGTCTTACTCACATTCATACTCATTCTCAAGTCACGCAAGTTCCCCAAGACCTTTTCTAAGTAATGAAAGTATATTCACTTGTGTTATTATAAATATCCATCGTCATTGCCGTTTCATCTGTGGCTCAGTTACTAGCACTATTGCTTCAGAGTCACAGGTCTTTTGGTGCAAGAGCCATTCGAGGGTTTAGGCGTAAGAATCAAGGCTGATATTTCAGTGTACTACTGAGGGAGTGTTGCACTGTTGGAGCAGCTTTATTTAGGATGGGATGTCAAACTGAGACATCATTTACCTACATGTGTGGATTTAAAAGATCCCATGGCACTATATTGAAGAAATGCAGCGGAGTTAGCCAAGGTCTTGACTAATGTTTATGCCTAAATCAACATCACAAAAACAGATTATCTGACCATTGACGCATTGATATTTTTGGAAGTTTGCTTGAGTGCAAATTAGCTGCTGCGTTTCCTATATTACAACAGTGACTACACTTTATAAAGTTCTGCATTGGCTGTAAAGCCCTTTGAGAGGACTATAGTGCTGAAATATGCTATATAAATGCAAGTAAGGTGATAAAAACATAGAAAGGAACAGGACAAACTCCTCTAACCTGCTCCGCCATTCAATAAAATCATGGCTAATCGATTGCGGCCTAAACCTCCCTGTCGTGCCTGAGGACCCCCATAACACTCAACTCCCTGGCAATCTGTCCAACTCAGCCGTGAATATACACAATGACCCTGCCTCTATTCCTCTCGGGAATAGGGAATAGAGAATTCCAAAGATTAATGGCACTCTGAGAGAAGAGAATCCTCCTCAACTCCGTCTTAAATGTGAGACCCTTTATTTTTAATCTGTGCTCCCTAGTTCTAGATTCCCCATGAGTGGAAATATTCTTTCAGCATCTGCTCTGTCAAACCCACTCAAAACCTTACATGTTTCAATCAGATCACTTCTCATTCTACTAAACTCCAATGAGAATAGACCCAATTTGCTCAATCTTCCCTAATAGAACAACCTCTTTATCACAGGAGTCAGTTTAATAAACCTTCTCCTAACTTCCTCAAATACAAGTAGATCCTTCCTTAAAAAAGGGCACCAAAACTGTACACTGTACTCTCCATGTGCAAACATGCCCTGTATAGTTGTAACAAGACCTCTCTACTTTTACACTTCACCCACTTGCACTGAAGGCCATCACTCCATTTGTTGTGCTTGATTGCTAACCTTTGTGATTCATGTAAGTGAACAACCAGATCTGTACTGCAGCATACTGCTGTCCATCTCCATTTAAATAATATTCTGCTTTTCTATTCTTCCCACCAAAGGAAGAATTATGGGCGAAATTCTCCCAAAACGGGAGAAATCGTAAAACTTTTTACGGCCGATTCTGGTCCCCCGTCGGGGCTAGCAGCCCGACGTCGGAGGCTCCGACAAGTCGGGCTTAACGAAAATCGTTAAACCCGCTTGCCGGAGTTAGCGCCGGCTGACGCGTCATATGACGTCAGCCGCGCATGCGCAGGTGGGAAGACTCCACCCGCGCATGCGCGGGTGACGTCATCGCGTTTTTGCGCGAAACCCGCGCATGCGCGGGCCGGGTTGCCCCTCAGCCGCCCCGCGTATTGATACTGCGGGGCGGCGGAAGGACAAATAGTGCGCGGGCATCGGGCCCGCTGCCCGCGATCGGTGCCCACCGATCGCGGGCCCATGGCACCCTTGGCACGGCCGTGGTACTGCCGTGCCAATCGGTGCCATGGTTATTTTTTGCGAGTTTGTCACAACGTTTTTACGAACGGCAGGACCAGGTGTGTTTGCCGTTCGTAAAAAGGTCGTAAAGGGCTGGGACTTCGGCCCTTCTAACAGCTGAGAATCGCTGCCGGCCGTAAAAAAAACGGCGGCAGCGATTCTTGTAGGGATTTCGGCGGGGGGGGGGGGGGGGGGGGGGGGGGGGGGAGAATAGCGGGAGGGCATCAAAAAAGTCGGGAAGGCCCTCCCGCTATTCTCCCACCCGTCGTGGGGGGCGGAGAATTTCGCCCTATACTTTCTTCCAATTTTGTTCCCATTACTTAACCTATCTATACCCCTTTGCACATTCTTTGGGCGGGATTCTTCGGCCGCGTTTGCCCGGTGACGTGAGAATCCCGCCCGAGGTCAATGGAGTTCTCCATTGTACGCGGATCGCCCGTGGTGTTCTTGCGGCGGGCGGGGTGGGAGAATCCAGCCCTTTGAGCTTACTTCACAACTTGCTTTCCTACCTATCTTTGCCTTGTCAGCAAATTGGGCTACAATGTAGTCAGCTCCTTCATCCTAAGGCTTTCTATAAGTATATCAGGAACAAAAGAATGACTAGAGTAAGATTAGGGCCAATCAAGGATAGTAGTGGAAAGTTGTGTGTGGAATCAGAGGAGATAGGGGAAGCGTTAAATGGATATTTTTCGTCAGTGTTTACACTGGAGAAAGACAATGTTGTCGAGGAGAATACTCAGGTACAGTCGACCAGGCTAGATGGGATTGAGGTTCACAAGGAGGAGGTGTTAGCAATTTTGGAATGTGTAAAAATAGATAAGTCCCCATGGCCAGATGGGATTTATCCTAGGATTCTCTGGGAAGCCAGGGAGGAGATTGCAGAGCCTTTGTCCTTGATCTTTATGTCGTCTTTGTCGACAGGAATAGTGCCGGAAGACTGGAGGATAGCAAATGTTGTCCCCTTGTTCAAGAAGGGGAGTAGAGACAACCCTGGTAATTATAGACCTGTGAGCCTTACTTCGGTTGTGGGTAAAATGTTGTAAAAGGTTAAAAGAGATAGGGTTTACAATCATCTTGAAAAGAACAAGTTGATTAGCGATACTCAACACGGTTTTGTGAAGGGTAGGTCATGTCTCACAAACCTTATTGAGTTTTTTGAGAAGGTGACCAAACAGGTGGATGAGGGTAAAGCGGTTGATGTGGTGTATATGGATTTCAGTAAGGCGTTTGATAAGGTTCCCCACGGTAGGCTATTGCAGAAAATACGGAAGTATGGGATTGAAAGTGATTTAGCAGTTTGGATCAGTAATTGGCTAGCTGAAAGAAGACAGAGGGTGGTGGTTGATGGCAAATGTTCATCCTGGAGTTCAGTTACTAGTGGTGTACCGCAAGGATCTGTCTTGGGGCCACTGCTGTTTGTCATTTTTATAAATGACCTGGAAGAGGGTGTAGAAGGATGGGTTAGTAAATTTGCAGATGACACGAAGGTCGGTGGAGTTGTGGATAGTGCTGAAGGATGTTATAGGTTACATAGGGACATAGATAAGCTGCAGAGCTGGGCTGAGAGGTGGCAGATGGAGTTTAATGCGGAAAAGTGTGAGGTGGTTCACTTTGGAAGGAGTAACAGGAATGCAGAGTACTGGGCTAATGGCAAGATTCTTGGTAGTGTAGATGAACAGAGAGATCTCGGCATCCAGGTACATAAATCCCTGAAAGTTGCCACCCAGGTCAATAGGGCTGTTAAGAAGGCATATGGTGTGCTAGCCTTTATCAGTAGGGAGATTGAGTTTCGGAGCCACGATGTCATGCTGCAGCTGTACAAAACTCTGGTGCGGCCGCACCTGGAGTACCACGTGCAGTTCTGGTCACCGCATTATAGGAAGGAGGTGGAAGCTTTGAAAAGGGTTCAGAGGAGATTTACTAGGATGTTGCCTGGTATGGAGGTAAGGTCTTACGAGGAAAGACTCAGGGACTTGTGGTTGTTTTCGTTAGAGAGGAGAAGGCTGAGAGGTGACTTAATAGAGACATATAAGATAGTCAGAGGGTTAGATAGGGTGGACAGTGAGAGTCTTTTTCCTCGGATGGTGATGACCAACACGAGGGGACATAGCTATAAATTGAGGGGTGGTAGATATAGGACAGATGTCAGATGCAGTTTCTTTACTCAGAGAGTAGTAGGGGTGTGGAACGCCCTGCCTGCAACAGTAGTAGACTCGCCAAATTTAAGGGTATTTAAGTGGTCACTGGATAGGCATATGGATGAAAATGGAATAGTGTAGGTCAGATAGGCTTCAGATGGTTTCACGGTTCGGCGCAACATCGAGGGCCGAAGGGCCCGTACTGCGCTGTAATGTTCTATGTTCTATCCAACTCATGAATGTACCTGTAGATTGTAAATAGTTGAGGCCCCAGAACTAATTCATGTGGCATCCCACTGGTTATAGTTGTCAATCTGAAATCTCCTGTTTAAAAATGATGTAAATTCACAATCTTGTTTGTTGTCATTATAACATACAAACCTTATTACCAAACATGAAGATATAGTCATAATGAGTGCAGCTCCGGCAATCCTTTAGCATAGAAATGACATTCATGATGTTGGCAACTCTCTTTTCCAACCAGATTCTCTAGCAACAGCCACACTAGAAAATAAACTGCTTGACTGTGTAGAGATATTATGTTCTATGCTTTATATTAAAAATAAATGACACCTGGAAATCATTGCAAAAGTATCACTTTTAGTTATCCATTATTCATAGATCTATGCAGCTATATATTTATCAGTCATAACCTTTGATTATTTGCATAGTTTTACTGCTTCCGTTTTCAGTGCATGAAACAAATGAAACTATTGCAATTCAAATGCAATCAAGCAGCCCAGACAATATCATAAACTGGGAGAGGCTCAGGCAGTTTATAGCAATCATTTGAATACCAAGAGTGGATTGCTGTTTCCAAATCCCTGGAATAGTTTTCCCTGCAATAAACCACAAAATCTAGGTATTCCTTCACAGTATTGAAGGAGTGCTGCATTGCCAGAAGCGCCATCTTCCGGGATAAGTCTTTCAATCGAGGCTCTGTCCGCTCTCTCAGGTCAATGTAAAATGTCCCATGGAGGAAGAGCATGGGGGTTCCCCTGTATCCTGGCCAATGTTTATCACAAAACCAATGCCCATCAAACAGGGCAGATAGACCATGGGATTAGGTGGAACATTGGTTTCATTACCACTCTGTTCACTTCAATGGAAAGTCAGATTGAGTGTACTCATGTAGGTTTACAAGAATGATACCTGGACTTCAAGGGTTCTGTTATGAGGAGCGATTATACAAATTAGGCTTGTTTGCTATAGAATTTAGAAGGTTAAAGGGTGATCTGATCGAAGTCTTCAAGATATTACCAGTAAAAGACAGGGTAGATAAGCTGTTTCCACTGGTTGGAGATTCTAGAACTTGGGGCCTAGTCTAAAAATTAGGGCCAGACCATTCAGGAGCGATGTTAGGAAGCACTTCTACACAGAAGGGCTGGTAGAAGTTTGGAACTCTCTTCGACAAATGGAAATTGATGCAAGATCAGTTGTTAATTATAAATCTGGGATAGATAATATAAAGCAAAGATATTAAGGGTTATGGGTCAAAGGCAGGTAAATGGAGTTAGGTCACAGATCAGCCGTAGAACATAGAGCATACAGTGCAGAAGAAGGCCATTCGGCCCATCGCTTCTGCACCGACCCACTTAAGCCCTCACTTCCACCCTATCTCCGTAACCCAATAACCCCTCCTAACCTTTTTGGACCCTAAGGGCAATTTATCATGGCCAATCCACCTAACCTACACGTCTTTGGACTGTGGGAGGAAACCGGAGCACCCGGAGGAAACCCACGCAGATACGGGGAGAACGTGCAGACTCCACACAGACAGTGACCCAGCGGGGAATCGAACCTCGGACCCTGACGCTGTTAAGCCACAGTGCTAATCACTTGTGCTACCGTGCTGCCCTCGGCATTCACCTGGGGACCTCCAAACCCCTGGGAGGCCCCCGACGAGTGACGCTCCGTCTGGTCCCCATTTGTGGAAACTAGTACTGAACAGCGCTAGCCGGGGTCGCTGTGGCTCCATTATCTTATTGATTGTGGAGCAGGTGTGAGGGGCTGAATGACCTATTCTTGTTCCTATGTCATGATGAACTCTAATTCTAATACAATTAAGGGGAAATTAGATCCGCACATGAAGAAGAGAATTGAGGATTATGTTGATAATTAAGGATGGGAGAGGGCTTTAGTGGCGCATAAACTTCAGCATAGATTGGTTAGGTGGAATAGTCTGTTTTTGTGTTATATGTTCTACGCAATTCTACATAAAAATATAAATATAAACATAAGATTCTTAGCACTGCTGCCTTACGGCGCAGAGGACCCGGGTCACTGTTCATGTGAAAGTTGCACATTCTCTCCATGTCTGCATGGATCTCACCCCCACAACCCAAATATGTGCAGGGTAGGTGGATTGGCCAAGCTAAAATTGCCCAGTATTGGAAAATAAAATAATTTTTAAAAAAAGAAACAAAAGGAAACCAGGTTTTATTCTTTTACTCAATGCAACCTTGCCCTTTGTTTTAAAGTAAGTAAAGTTCCAGATGGCCATAGGCTGATTTTCCTTATGAGGGGACGAGCTGATTGGTGGTGATTTAACTTGAGGATCATCACACCTCAGACGAGATGTGGAGATGCCGGTGTTGGACTGGGGTGAGCACAGTATGAAGTCTTACAACACCAGGTTAAAGTCCAACGTGTTTGTTTCAAACACTAGCTTTCGGAGCACTGCTCCTTCACCTGAGGAAGGAGCAGTGCTCCGAAAGAAAGCTAGTATTTGAAACAAACATGTTGGACTTTAACCTGGTGTTGAAAGACCTCAGACGAGGATCAAGCTTGAGAAAGTGAGGCCTTCATGAATTACCTCATCCGGTACGGGAACTGAACACTCGCTGTTGGCCTCACTCTGCATCAGAAACCAGTTGTCCAGCCAACTTAGCTAAACAGCCCCAAACATATAGATTGCACACTAAGCCAAGGCTGCATTTTTAGGTGTTTATCCAGTTTTTCAGCCTTTGCCTTGCTGCTATAGTCTTTGTTTACAGTGCAGTAAGTGTGTAGCTATATCTTACGCTATCTGTTGAAATTGGGACCAGTTGCTGTTCATCAAAAGTGACAAGATGAAGATTTCCCTTTCTCCCATGATAATATAAATAATAGTAATGATACAATAACATAATACAATAATATTTCTGTAATAATAGAGCTAAGCCGATGGATGCTAGGGCAGTTTTAGTAACTAATTCATCTTAAAGCATTCTAACATTTCCCCTTTTGACACAGAATAAGCAATCACTCTAAGTCTATTCACATTCTTTCTGACATTACCTTGGATTGTCTTCAAGTTTACAGTCAATTCCTATTACTATTACATAAACATAAATATCGAGGCCAACCCTAATTTGGTAAATACTACATAGCATGAAATGTGGTATAGCACAGACTGAAGAGATCATAATGCATTGCAAAGAAAATGACAGTGTACCTTATTATCGAGCAAGTCACTGCCTTAACCACTACTTGAACATCAATTTGTTACATATTCTAACTCTTATTAATTTAATAATATACTCATTTATATACAATGAGATAAAAGATTTAGAACATAGAACAGTACAGGCCCTTCGGCCCTCAATGTTGTGCCGAGCCATGATCACCCTACTCAAACCCACGTATCCACCCTATACCCGTAACCCAACAACCCCCCTTAACCTTACTACGGGCAATTTAGCATGGCCAATCCACCTAACCTGCACATCTTTGGACTGTGGGAGGAAACCGGAGCACCCGGAGGAAACCCACGCACACAGGGGGAGGACGTGCAGACTCCACACAGACAGTGACCCAGCCGGGAATCGAACCTGGGACCCTGGAGCTGTGAAGCATTTATGCTAACCACCATGCTACCCTGCTGCCCCTGAACATTGTTGTTCAACAATGGGAAATAGTTCACTTTCTAACATAATCTTCTTTCACGAGTAGGATACCTTTAAACCTCTGGTGCGGTCTCATTTAAGTCTTTTATTCATCTAAGATGTGAATGACTCAGCCATCAAGTTTCACAAGCACTTTAACTCCTCACTTAAGTGGCCTAACTCTGAATTTCATGTTTTACTCTGCATTTACTCTCATTCAGCCATTCTGTTCTTGGTTATTTTTGCATAGGGAGGGATGTACTTCTGAGGCTTTATAAAGCACTAGTTAGGCCCCATTTAGAATACTGTGAGCAATTTTGGGCCCCATACCTCAGGAAGGACATACTGGCACTGGAGCGGGTCCAGCGGAGATTCACACGGATGATCCCAGGAATGGTAGGCCTAACATACGATGAACGTCTGAGGATCGTGGGATTATATTCATTGGAGTTTAGGAGGTTGAGGGGAGATCTAATAGAAACGTACAAGATAATGAATGGCTTGGATAGGATGGACGTAGGGAAGTTGTTTCCATTAGCAGGGGAGACTAGGACGCGGGGGCACAGCCTTAGAATAAAAGGGAGTCACTTTAGAACAGAGATGAGGAGAAATTTCTTCAGCCAGAGAGTGGTAGGTCTGTGGAATTCATTGCCACAGAGGGCGGTGGAGGCCGGGACATTGAGTGTCTTTAAGACAGAAATTGATAAATTCTTGATTTCTCGAGGAATTAAGGGCTATGGGGAGAGCGCGGGTAAATGGAGTTGAAATCAACCATGATTGAATGGTGGAGTGGACTCGATGGGCCGAATGGCCTTACTTCCACTCCTATGTCTTATGGTCTTATGGTCATACATGTTTATTTATAAATATATATTTTTATTCAATTATTTTCATTTTATACATAATACAAAAACAAAACAACACAACCAATCAGCATAAAGGCTTCCAATCCACCTCCCACTTCCTTAGACCCCAGCACCACCCCTCCAAAAATACCTAACACCCTCCCCGCCCTTTAAGCAAACTAACGATGACCAGATCTTTGAAATACACAATTAATGGCTGCCATATTCAGTAAAACCCTTCAATTGATACCCTCGCGGTATACTCGACTTTCTCGAGGTATAGGAGCTCCCAGCCACACTGAGACACTGGGTGGAGAAGCTGACCTCCACTCCATCGGTACTCGCTGCCAGGCAATCAGCGAGGTGAAGGTCAGGACATCGGCCCCCGCGCCCATCTGCAGCTCTGGCGAATCCAATATCCCCAATGTGGCTACTAAGGGCAGAGCTCCAACTCAATTTTCAGAATTGACAAAATTGTGCTAAAGAAGGAGACTCAGAAACCACAAGCTGGGGACATGACCAGAACAAATGCATATGATTGGGCAGACACCCTGCACAGCGCTTGCATTTGTCCTCCACCCCTGCAAAGAACCGACTCCTACTTAGGTGAGCCCTATTCACCACTTGAAGTTGTATTAAGAAAAGCCTCACAATTGAAAGTACGTGGATGTTTGCACATTTTTGCCTTTTTTGCTTCCTTTCTGATGATGTCTGTAACTGTTTATAAAGCCAAAAACTACCTCAATAAAATTGTTTATTAAAAAAAAAAGAAAAGCCTCACACACGATGATGTGGAGTTTACTGTCCGCACGACCTCACTCCACATCTCATCATTCAACACTGGCCCCAACTTCTCCTCCCACTTTGGCCTTAACGCCCTCCATCGATACTGAGTCCTCCGACATAATCTGCCCAAAGATACCAGAAATATTCCCTTCCCCGGACCCTGCAAGTGAAAGAACCCTCTTCATTGGCAAGGTTGGGGTGCCATGGGGAATGTCAGGATGACCTGTTTCGCAAAATCGTGAACTTGTAACTATCTGAATGAGTCAGATCATGAGAGTCCAAACCTGTCCAACAGTTCCTCTAAACTGGCAAACCAGCCCTCCAGGAACAGATCCCCCATTCTTTCCAATACCATCCCCTCCCACTTCCCGAATGTGGCATCTAACCTCGGAGGCTTAAACATTGCACAAATCTGAGTCAGCTTTGATACAGCCCCCAATTTAAAATGCTGCCAAAATTGTCTCCATATCTTCAAGGTGGAGACAATCACCGGTGAGAATGGGGTCGTCGCTAATGCCCTCAACCTAGACCCTCTACATGACTTTGATTCCATGTGCAGCCACGTGGCTCCCAGTCATTTCACCAACCCAACACCTTCTCCGCATTCGCCGCTCAATAATAGTATATCCGGCTTGGCAAAGCCAAGCCCCTGTGTCTGTCCCTCTGAAGGACTGTCCTTTGAATCCTCCCAGTCCTGCCCGTCCATATATTGGACATGATCAATTTTTCAAGTCCCCCAAAAAAGAATTAAGGAAGAAATACCGGAAAACACTGGAACAAGAATAAAAATCTTGGCAGAATGGTCATCTTGGCTGACTGAACCCTGCCCGCCAAGGACAGAGGAAGATATTTTTATGTACATGTTGATCACAAGCTCTGCAGGGTAGCTCAGGAGGATGTGTGCACATAGGATTTCCAAAGATGAGTGTATCTGGAGGCTTTACAGTAGTTGAATGAGGAGTCTCTGTTCTTGGAAAGAAAGCGATGCTTTCATGAATCGCTGACATGAATCACTGCTCGCCGTTTTTTACAGCCGCAAAGTGCCCGCCCCGGACAACCATGGCACCGATTGGCACGGCCGCACCACGGCTGTGCCAAGGGTGGCATGGGCCTGCGATCGGTGGGCACCGATCGCGGGCAGCTGGTCCGATACCTGCGCACTATTTGTTCTTCCTCCGCCCCGCAGGATCAGTCCGCGGGGCGGCTGAGGGGCATGACGGCCCGCGCATGCGCGGGTTTGACGCGTCTGCGTGATGACGTCATCCGCGCATGCGCGGGTTGGAGCCGTCCAAACTGCGCATGCGCGGCTGACGTCACGTGCGCGTCAGCCGCCGTGACTCTTGGCGGGCGGAGTTAGCGACGTTCGCTAACTCCGCGTCGCCGTGATTCCCTGGGCCCCGATACTAGCCCCACCCGGGGGGGAGAATCGGGTCCCGGGACGGAGCTCCGAGGCTGGCGTGAAACACGGCCAGTTTCACGCCAGCCTTCACGGCACGCCGGATTTGCGGAGAATCGCGCCCACAATGCTTTGGCCTCACCTGTTTTCTGTGGTAAAGAATTCCACAGGCTCACCACTGGTTGAAGGAATTTCTCCTCATCTCAGTCCTAACAGGTTCACCCCATATCCTCGGACTGTGACTGCTGGTTCTGGACATCCCCACCATTGGAAACATCCTTCTTGCATCTACCCTGCCCAGTCCTGTGAGAATGTTATAGGTTTCTATGAGGTATCCCCTCATTCTTCTAAAGTCCAGGGAATATAATCTTAACTGACTCAATCTTTCTTCATAAAAAAGTCCTGCCATCCCAGGAATCAGTCTATTAAACCTTTGCTGCACTCCCTCCATAGCAAGAACATTCTTTCTCCGACGAGGAGACCAAAACTGCACACAATATTCCAGGTGTGGCCTCACCAAGGCCCTGTATAATTGCAGCAAGACATCACTGCTTCTATACTCGAATTCTCTCGCAATGAAGGCCAACATACCATTAGCCTTCTTCACTGCCTGTGGCACCTGTATGCTTACTTTCAGCGACTGATGTACAAGAACAGCCAGGTTTTGCTGCACATTCCCCTCTGTCAATCTGTAGCCAGTAAGATGTCTTACAACACCAGGTTAAAGTCCAACAGATTTGTTTCAAACACGAGCTTTCGGAGCGCAGCTCCTTCCTCAGGTGAATAGAAAGGTATCTCTCCATAATAATAATGGAGAGATACCTTTCCATTAACCTGAGGAAGGAGCTGCTCCGAAAGCTCATGTTTGAAATAAACCTGTTGGACTTTAACCTGGTGTTGTAAGACTTCTTACTGTGCTCACCCCAGTCCAACACCGGCATCTCCACATCATGGCTACAATCTGTAGCCATTTAGATAACAATCTACCTTCCTGTTTTTGCTACCAAAATGGATAACCTCACATTTATCCACTTTTTTTTTTTCAAGTAAAACAAGATGTTTAATCTGGTCCTGAAAGGATAGGATTTACATGACCCTGGGATTACTTATTCAGCATTTCATTAAAAAAAGCGCGAGTAATAACACAAGTAATAACTCGGGGTGAATTGGTGGCAGTGAAACCCATAAGTCCCTTGTGAGAATTGGAAATCGGAGTAAAGTTGTGTGCTCCTCTGGCTAATAACAGATGGTCATCATTATTCCAAACCATAGCAGTAAGTAAAATAGTACTCTTGTATTGAACTATGCGACCCTGCCCCGTTGAAGTCTGAAGAAACTGGGTTCAAAATTATTATTTTTTTTAAACACTGCACAGAATTGTCCAAATTGGGCAGCACGGTAGCACAAGTGGTTAGCACTGTGGCTTCACAGCGCCAGAGTCCCAAGTTCGATTCCCCGCTGGGTCTGTGCGGAGTCTGTACGTTCTCCCCGTGTCTGCGTGGGTTTCCTTCGGGTGCTCCGGTTTCATTTATCCACTTTATACTGCATCTGCCATGCATTTGCCCACTCATTGACCTTGTCCAAATCACACTGAATCATCTCTGTGTCTTCCTCACAGCTCACCTTCCCACCCAGCTTTGTGTCATCTGCAAATTTGGAAATATTACATTTAGTTCCCTCATCTAAATAATGAATATACATTGTGAATAGCTGGAGTCCTAGCACTGATCCCTGTGGTACCCCACAAGTCACTGCCTGCCACATGGAAAAAGACCCGTTTATTCCTATTCCTTCATTCCTGTCTGCCAACCAGTTTTCTATCCATCTCAATACACTACCCCCTCCCATGTCCTTAGTTTTACATGCTAACCTCTTATGTGGGACCTTATTGAAAGCCTTCTGAAAGTTCAAATCAAACACATCCACTGGCTCCCCATCATCAACCCTACTAGTTACATCCTCAAAGAATTTCAGTAGATTAGCCAAGCATGATTTCCCTTTCGTAAATCCATGCTGCGTCTGTCCGATCGTGCCACTGTTTTCCAAGTGCTCTGCTATAGAATCTTTGAATATGGGCCCTAGCATTTTTCCCACTACAAATGTCAGGCTGACTAGTCGAGAATTTCCTTTCTCTCACTGCCTCCCTTTTTAAATAGTGGGGTTACATTCACTACCTTCCAATTTGTAGGAATTGTTCCAGACTCCATGGAATCTTGGAAGATGATTACCAATGCATCCACTATTTCTCAGGCCACTTCATCAAATACTCTGGGATGTAAATTATCATGCCCTGGAGATTTATCAGCCTTTAATCACATTAATACCTCAACACTATTTTCTTATGAATACCAATTTATCCACTCGCCTCAGACTCATATGTGTTCATTAAACTGAAAGAGGCTTTTATAGTCAGTTTTTATGTTCCCTGCAAGCTTACTCTTGTACTCTATTGTCACCTTCTTAATCAATCCCTTTGTCCTTCTTTGCTGAATTCTGAACTGCTCCTAATCTTTGGTGTGCTGTTTCTTCTGGTCAATTTGTGCATGCCTCTTCCTTGGATTTAATACTATCTATAATTTTCCTTGTAAATCATGGTTTGGCCACCTTTCCCATTTTATTTTTGTGCCAGATAGGAATGAATAAGTTTTACAAACTCCCGTGGGCTCTTTGAACGTTTGACATTTCCTATCCACCATCGCCCCTTTAAGTAATGTTCTCCAATCCATCATAGCCAACCTTGCCTCATACTATTGTAGTTTCCTTCGTTTAGATTCAGAACCCAAGTCTCAGGATCAACTACATTACTCTCCATCTTGATGAATAATTCCATCATATTATGGTCACTCATTCTCAAGGGGCCTCACATGAGATTGCCAATTATTCTTTTCTCATTACACAGTGCCAGTCTAGAATGGCCTGTTCCCTAGTTGGTTCTGTCAGGGTCACTCCTGTTTGTTTCCTATTTATTCCTACTTTTCATTTTTGCTATTACAATTTTGATCCATGGAAGATTAATGGGCCTGTGACTTTAAGGAAAGTGGCTTGTGCCTTTAATTCCAGGATCCAAGGGCTGCGCTGTTTTAGACTGGTAATTGCCGATTTGCTGACATCAATGCTGACACGATTTGATTGATTTGGCTGCTGGCCAATGAAGTGGCCCAAAATGTCAGTATTCTGCCCGGCAACAGGCAGTGACTGGATATTATTTCTCTGAGGTGCTTTTCAGTGCTAATACTGTTTTTTTATTTCACTTCCAATTTTGAAGGCTGGATGGAGGAATCTAATCAACTCACTCCAGAAATAACCAGTTAATTCTCATTAAAAAAGCCATTGTGAGAATCTGATCTCTCTCTCTCTCTCTCTCCAGAAAAGGTTGATGTAAAGCAGAATCCACAAAATTGGCCGTGCCGCAGGCCGGAGGGGGGTGGGGGCTTTGGCAAGGGCTGGGTTACTGGGGGACATTATTTGGCAGGCCGGGTCCGTGCATGGCCGGCGCCATGTGCGCATGCACGGCCACGGACCCCGCCATTCTCCCACCGTACCCACAGGTAAAGCCGGGCGCTGCGCGGCTGCTAGACCCCACCCCCCCACCGGATGGAGGATTGGTGCAGCTGTTGCGCTATTTTTTTCTCGTGTAAAACGCCACTGTTCCCACGCCGGCATCAGGACTTAGTCTGGAAATCGGGGAATCCAGCCCTGTGTGTATTTTCGTAAGAATTATTGGTTAATTCATGTGTTTTGGGACTCTGGGACCTAAAGGGCTGGAATTCGCTAGCCCAGGGTGTCGCAACAGTTTCTCAATGCACTGGCCCAGAAAACTTCCCCATACATACACACTCCAGGAATTACTTCTCTATTATTACTCATTTTATTTGCTCAATCTATATGCAGGTTAAAGTTATCCATAATTACAGATGTTCCTTTATTGCACGTGTCTCTAATTTCCTGCTTAATGCTATCACCAACATCACCATTACAGTTTGGGGAGTCTATATACAATCCCCACTAGTGTTTACTTGCCTCTTGCTGTTTTTTAGCTCTATCTAAACAGATTCCACATTGTCAGAACTAATATCCTTCCTCACTATTGCATTAATGATCTATTTAGCCAGCAATGCAACACCATTGCTTTTTCCTTTTTGTATGTCCTTCCTAAATACTGAATATACCTAGATGTTCAGTTCCCATCCCTGGTCATCCTCCAGTCACGTCTCCACAATTCCAACTATATCATACACTCAGATCTCTCACTGCATGCTCACGTTGTTTTCTTAAAGAGGTTCCCTCTTTAAGATCTGTCAGTAAACTAAGATGAAATGAATCTCTTTCTATGGTTCATGAGGATATATAAAATCCCATGACAATCTTTGGAAAAACAAGTGGGTATTCAAACCAATGTCTTGGACAATATTGCTGTTTCAACAAGTATCACCAAAACCAGCTGAGCAGGTCAATCATCTAACAGCTGTTTGAAGATGTTGCAGCTAAATAGTATTTGCTAACATAATTATAGCTACTGCAATTTAGAGAGTAATTCATTCCAAGCGTCCTTTGAAATGAAGTATAAGTTTTATTTAATTTAATTAAATCCCTTTTTAACACAAAATCAGGGTTGGATGATGTTGCTTGAAATGCTTGGTTATGTTTTGCATATATATTTCTGTACATGTTTCAGTTAGACCAAAAATTACCGGCATAATTCTTCGTTTGGGGAACTAAGTGCTGATGGCGAGACAGAATTGTGTGTTGTACGTGGATGAAAGCGGTGTCAGTCCCGGAGTGATTCCGGTCCGGTTAATGAGCTAGCACCGGCGCCATGTAGAACTCGCGCAATTCCAATGCATGCTGAACCTCATCTCAGCCAAGATGATGGCTCTGGTTGCGCTGGAGTACGCCCATCCCATTAATGGGTTGGCTGGGGCCAGAGGGTACCTAGGGAGGTTGGCCTGGGAGGGCACCCATACGACCCGTGGTGCTAAGTTCACAGTCAATGGCCTGCGCGGCCGGATGACTGTCTTTCCAGCTTCGGCAATGGAGGTCCGTGCTGTCCAATCTGACCCCACAGCCCAAACCCTGACCAACCACAGACTACTTCCCCCGGCCCTGGCAGGTGCCCCGTGGCTAGTGGCACAATTATCAGCACACTATAGTGATATTGGGCACTTTTCATACCCCCTCTCTCTCCCTCAGCAACCATGGCGACTGTGCCCGATTTGAAATACCACAAGTGAACCTCGTTGTCAGTAATTCCACCTGGCGGAGGCAGATCATTGTGGAAGGCCTGGAAAATGCCGGGTCGGGACTGCTAATGATATGACAATGGTGTTTACAGTGTCATTTGCATGCCCACTCCGGCGAACAGTGTAGAACATATTCACACGGCAGTCGAGGGCACAACGCATGGCATTTTGTTAGGCGCCTGGCCAAACCCGATTCACAATTCACAATTCCAGAGTCGTTGGACAGAGAGTCCCTCCCTACATTTTCCGCTTGGTAAGCAAGACTGTTCCCTGCCACTAAGATCAGGGGGGCGATTCTCCCAAATAGAGCCCAAATGTTCGCACCGTCGTGAACTCCGTTGCGTTTCACGATGGCGCAGACCAGGCCTGGGTACAACCTATTCTGTCCCATACAGGGGGCCAGCACGGTGCTGGAGTGGTTCACGCTGCTCCACCCTCCTTTCCCGGCGCCAAATGGGTGCCGTGCCAACCTGCACATGCGTGGGGTACTTCTTTCGCGCCGGCCCCGACTCAACATGGTGTCGGTGTTCAGGGGCCCGAAGGGAAGTAGGCCCGGGGAGAGAGGCTGGCCTGCTAATCAGTGGGCCCCAATCACGGGCCAGACCCCATCGGATGCCCCCCCCCCCCCCGGTAAAGGAGCCCCCGTGGGGGGAGGCCCACAGGCCTCCCCCCAACCGTGCAGAGTTCCTGCCGGCAGCGACCAGGGGTGAACGGCACCGGCGGGACTCTGGCGTATCCGCGTGGCCGCTCGGCCCATCTGGGCCGGAGAATCGGTGGCCCCGCCGATACCAGTGGCCCGCGGCCGGCGTCGCGCCACACACACCGGCGCAATTGGCGGTGATTCTCTGCACCTCGGTGAATCGTGCGCTGGCGTCGGGGCGTTGTGGTGCAGTTGCGGCGATTCTCCGGCCTGGCGCAGGGCTCGGAGAATCGCCCCCCGCCCCCAGGAATCCGGATAGGGCGGAAAATCCTGTGCGGGCCCAAAAATGGGATTGGCTCGTGCGGCCGACCGTACCCATTCTGTGGTCCAGCCGTGCCAGCCTTGGCAGGCTTCCTGTCCACACTGGCGGGAACATGCAAACAGCTGATATGCATTCATTAGAATGCAATGAAAGGATTGGGTGCAAGATTTGACAAGTGTTGTCCTAGAGTAATGGACCCTGAGGGAGGTCCAGGGGTTTAGCCTATTTCTCATGTGCCCCTCTGCCGCTGCCAGATTGCAGAGGGAGGATCCCCCAAGGGTCCATGAGGATGGCTGAGTTTGGGTTGTGGGTAAGGGGTTGGCCCTCAGGACCCTCCACGGGATGGGTGTCCCATATCTGGTCTGTCCCTTTCACTTCCACTTTTCTAACTGCAGAAAGCACTTAGTATTTTTGAAGTGACTCAGAACACGAACGTTTATAACCATTGTGGTTAGGATCAATTGAGGAGAATTCAGATGCATTCAAGCACGAAGAGAAGATAATTAACCAAAGCTCCTGCAGCTGTGTTTGAACCATTAAGCTGTTAATCAAGGGCAAGTTAAAGGTACTACACTGTGTGATTGCAAAGCAGTTCAAAGGATCTTAGGCAATTTCAAGGCTTTTCAAATGTTGTTGGCTTTTGAGGAAGACTCTGACACTTCAAAAAGCAGCAGTTTAAAAGGATAGGGCTGAGGGAGCAGATGTGAGGAAAGGGGAAGTTATCCTGGCTTGCATCTTCACTGAACTGACTGATCTGCTCATCAGCTGTCAGGCAGAGCAGTTCAGAGTGAGAAAGCCACTTTGGAGTTTAAAGGGGTCAGACCAAGATGATGATTTTGAACAGTGGGCTGCCTGAGACCACCATGCCAAGAGTGATCTTCAAGTTGTCCAAGGCTGGAAGGGGCAGTCCAGACATAGGATTTGCATCCTGGGGGAGGGTCCCAGGGTCAACCCATTACCCAAGGCGTGAGCCCACCCAATCTCTAGGACTCTTGAGGGACCCTCCCTCTGCAGCCTGGCAATGGCAGAGGGGAACATGAGCAATGACCTGACCCCCTTGATCCCTCCCTAAGGTTCCAGCACCCCAGGCCAGGGTGGTCAGTGCCATGGTGCCAGGCGGCAGTGCACCATTGGCAATGCAGGGGGTGGGGCCTGAAGAGGAGACATGAGGGATGTGCCTCAAGGGGACAGCCTGGGATAGGTGACTGAGGGAAGTGGTTGAGAAGGGGTGGCTGAGGGGGTTGGGTGGTGGGGGGGGGGGGCATGTCACCCTCATGTGTGCATGGTGTGGTGGGGGGGCGACCTGCTATTGCCATAGTGGGGAGGGGGGGAAGGATGCCCCTCCTTGATAAGGGGTTGAGGGTGCTTCCCTTATCAGTGGTGAGAGGTGGGTCAACATTTACGTTGTGTGGGGTGGAGGGGGAGGGGGAGGGGGAGGGGGAGGGGGAGGGGGAGGGGGAGGGGGGAGGGGGGCCTGCTCTGGATGCTTGGATTGGGGCATCTCTTCGGAATGGCAGTAAGTACTGGTAAACCGGTACATTATCCGCTTTGCATTATTTAGCATAGCAAAGATCTGAGAATTCCAACTCAGCGACACTCCTAGTGCCAGCGGGGCACATTCCTGATTTTCGGCTGGTGGGAGCGCTAGTCTCTGGAATGGAGAACCCCTCCCACTATCTTGCCGAATATTTTTTCCGTTTCATGTATGGTTGTAGCAAACATGCTGAATTTTCGAGCTGCAGTAGCTGTTTTCCTTTTACCTTTCTGCCAGGCACAATCTTGTACTCAATAACAAGCATTCTCCCAGCAACCTAGCAACCACACTGCCACAACAACACAGGAGACCACAACCAACCAATTAAAATAGCATCTGCAGCCAGAACCATGACAACAAGGACAGGACCAATAATTTCCTTTTCTGCTTTGAACATATATTTCACCGTCTATGGTGTCATGATGGTATTCCATGTTGTACCAACTTCGCCTGCCTCTTTTGAATTCAAAATGTGAAACCTAGGTAAACAAAAAAGAATTCTATTTACTCCCATTATGCAAACAGTAAACAGATGGGGGGGTTGGGTGGTGTTCATTGAGTATGATGTCTGAACAGGAAATTGATCTGACATCATGTAAAGGAGAAAAAAAATGCCACGTCCACGAATTAATATTTTCAGGAGTCCCGAGAAGGTTAAACCGCAAAGGTTTATTTTGGCAAATAAAAGCAAAGGCCGCAATGCGGCATACAGCACGGAAGTCCCAGCTGGGACTACTGATCATGCTGGTCTCAATCCTGGACGGCTTTTAAGTACCTGGTTCACGAACTGCTGAGGGGCGGAGCAGCCCATATTCACGAGCCCCACTGGGAGCTTAATTGGATCATCCGCGTGGGTCCCGTGAGGGTTGTCAACTCCATCTGTGGCAAAGGTATGCAGTGGAATTCTCTGTCTGCGGGATCCTCCACTCCGCTGGCATCGCGCACGGGTTTTCTGATTGCGTGGGGTGGCCACAATGGAAAATCCCAGTGGCCGGCTGCTGGAATGGAGGATTCCACTGCCGGCGAGGGCGCGTAGCGCAGGAAAACGTGGCCGGCGGACCCGAGGACCCCTCCCATAACATTCATTATATCCCAACTGTCTACCTTCATTTAGAAGCACCTATACTGGCCCAGAATCTACTGCCAAAATAACAGTGGGCTCAATGACCCACAGTCTTATTAATGGATAAATCATCCATCAACTTGTGGCAAGGAAGAGATGCCCAATGAAATGCAAATCGCCACAAATGGCTGCACAATTTGCACCACTACATTATTAACAACCTGAAAATGGCAACTTTTTGATATAATCTTCATTGCCACAAGTAGGTTTGCATTAACACTGCAATGAAGTTACTGTGAAAATCACCGAGTCGCCACATTCCAGCCCCTATGCGGGTCACGGAGGGAGAATTCAGAATGTCCAAATGACCAAACAGCAGGGGCTGGATTCTCTGCTCCCCGACGCCAAAATCACATTCAGGCGACGGGGCGGGGAATCCGTTTTGGCGTCAGTATCAAGAGCGGCGCCGTTTTTTGAATTCTCTGCCCCCTGAAAAACGGCGTACTCTAGGGGTACTCCGCGCCAATTATCCACAGCCTCAGGCCTTTGCCTGAGGCCTGCCCCGCGATGCTCCATCCCCCACCGGCCGAGTTACCAACGGCGTGGGTTACGTGTGCTCACACCATTCGCAAACTGGATGTGGCGGCTGCGGACTCAGTCCGGCGCTGCCACAGTCGGGGAGAGGGCCGATTGGTGGGCGGGGGAGGGCTTCATTCGGGGTTGGGGGGCACTGTGGCGGGCAGTCCAGGGCGCACGAGCGGCCGAATGGGGGCATTACTTTGGCGGTCCAGGTCTGCGGGCTGAGTCCGCCATGAAGCGGCCTCGGAACCGAAAGTGCTGAGGGCCGTATTGGCAGCTAGAGCTGTGAGTTCTAAACTGCTTCCCTGCTAGCCCCAGCAAAACAGGGAATCGGTGGCCGTTTTACGCCAGTTTTCCTGGTGTAAAGGACCACCATTTTCACGCCAGCATGGGGACTTAGTCTCCAAAGCGGAGAATCCAGCCCCATGTCTTTTGGGACTTGGAGGAGGAAACTGGAGCACTCGGAGGAAATCCACGCAGACACGGGGACAGCGTGCAGACTCCGCACAAACCGTGACCCAGGCCGGGAATCGAACCTGGGACCCTGGCGCTGTGAAGCAACAGGGCCAACCACGGTGCCGCCCCATGAGTTGCAAAAACCTGTTCTATTTGCACATTAGCTGCCAATTAAACACCCGACAGAAAGTTAAGGCTGGTACTTAGCAGCATAAATAACTCTTCAATGAAGAGGTTTATGTCCTGTAATGCTACTCAACACTTCTGAATTCGGAAAGAGAATTATATAAATTGGGGATGGCATTCCTGCAGGAAATAATTTGTTGTTAGATGTAAATTATGACAGTATTTATATACCTACCAGCTTGGTTGGGGTTGCAAATTTCAGGTGAATATATCTCAAAATGTCAAGTAAGATACATCTGAGGACTATTAAGGAACTAAGGGAGAAAGCTGTAGAAATCCTAGTGCCAATCTTTCGGAAATCGCAAAATACGGGAGATGTGTCTGGGTGAGAAAGGCAGATTTTACTCTTATTCTTTTATGAAGAATCGGGGGAACTTTAGACCAATCAGTTTCATGTTAATCATGGATAAAGTTTTGAAACTTATGAAAGATTGTGGAGCATCTGAACAGAAATAAAATGATAAAAGAAAGCCAATATAGGTTTATAAAGAAGAGGGGTTGAGTTCTCCATTTGAATTTTCCACCTGTGGCGCTAACAATTGCACACAAAGACTTGAATCGGTACAAGAGAGGCTTTATTACCATGAGATGCTATTCCTTCGGCTGCAGCTGTACAATGGCATCTCGGGAGCCTTCTCGGGCTACAAACTCAACATGAGCAAAAGCAAGATCTTCCCAGTACACCCGCAAGGGGGGAGGGGCAGCACTAAAGGGGCTGCCGTTCAAACAAGTCCGACACAAATTCTGCTACCTGGGGATCCAAATAGCCCATGACTGGAAAGGGATCCACAAATGGAACCTCACCAGCCTGACGGAGGAAGTAAAAAAGGCCCTGCAAAGATGGAACACACTCCCACTCTCCCTCGCGGGGAGAGTCCAGACGATAAAAATGAACGTACTGCCCAGGTTCCTCTTCCTGTTTAGATCCATCCCGATCTACATCCCCAAGGCCTTTTTCAAAGCGCTGGACAAACTTATCATGGCGTTCGTATGGGGGGTAAAAATGCTAGGATCCCAAAGAAGGTCCTACAAAAAACAAAATCCAGGGGGGGGCTAGCCCTCCCGAACCTACAATTCTACCACTGGGCAGCAACAGCCGAGCGAGTAAGGGGATGGATCCAGGAGCCAGAAGCCGAGTGGGTGCATGCGGAGGAGGCCTCCTGCATGGGGACCTCCCTTCGGGCCCTCGCCACGGCAGCACTCCCATCCCCACCCAAAAAACACTCCAGCAGCCCAGTGGTGACAGCCACCCTCCAATCCTGGAACCAACTGCGGCAGCAATTTGGCCTGACCAAAATGTCGGACAAGGCTCCCATCTGCAACAACCATAGATTCACACCAGCACTGACTGACGCCACCTTCAAAAGGTGGAGGCAGGACGGAGGGACACTGACAGGCAGGAACCTATACACGGACGGCAGGATCGCAACACTGGACGAACTGACAGATAAATTTCGGCTAGCCAGGGGGAACGAGCTACGGTACCTGCAGCTCGAAAACTTCTTACGAAAGGAGACAAGGACGTACCCACAACCGCCATGACAGACACTACTGGAAGACCTACTGGACGCAAGTATCCGAGAGAAAGGGAACTGTAGCGACATGTATGACCGACTGGTAGAAAGGGACAACACCGTACTGGATGCAACAAGAAAGAAATGGGAGGATGACCTGGGGATTGAGATAGGGTGGGGACTCTGGAGCGAAGCACTGCATAGGGTCAATTCCACCTCCACGTGCGCAAGGCTCAGCCTGACGCAATTAAAAGTGGTACATAGAGCCCACTTAACAAGAAACCGTATTAGTAGGTTCTTCCCAGAGGTGGAGGACAGATGTGAACGGTGCCAAAGAGGCCCGGCCAACCACGCCCACATGTTCTGGTCTTGCCCCAGACTTGTGGAGTACTGGACAGCCTTCTTCGAGGCTATGTTCAAAGTGGTGGGTGTGAGGGTGGAGCCATGCCCGATAGTGGCGGTCTTCGGGGTTTCAGACCAGCCAGATCTATTCCTGGGGAGGAGGGCGGACGCCCTTGCCTTTGCCTCCCTGATCGCCCGCCGTAGAATCCTGTTTGGCTGGCGGTCAGCAGCACCGCCCAGAGCTGCAGACTGGCTGTCCGACCTCTCGGAATCTCTCCAAATGGAGAAAATCAAATTCGCCATCCGAGTGTCAGACGACGGCTTCCACAGAACGTGGGAGCCATTCATGCAATTGTTTGTGGCCAACGAACAAGAGGAAGAATAGTCGGGTGGCCAAGAAACAGGGGAAAATGGACGGGAATCGGGGGAAGGTAGCCCGGGGGGGGGGGGAAGAGGGCTATGGGTTCGTTATGGGGGTTTGTTCGCATGGTTTTACGCTTATTTCTTTTTCTTGTTAATTTATTGTTTTTGTATTGGGGGGGGAAGGGTTACTGTTTTTCTCTGTTGTGATAAAATGTGTTGCTGAAAACTTGGATAAAAATTATTCCAAAAAAAAGGAAGGACAAAGCCGCAAGCGACAGTCTGATGGCAAGCTAAGGCCCAAAACCAAATTGTAAATAAATGCCTACAAACATGTGCCTCGGCCAGATTGGGGAATGTAAAATATGTATGCCAGTTAAAGGTTGTTATTTTGAAGATGCTTACCTGTAAATATACATGTTAATTTTTGCATGTTTTTTTTCCTAATAATTTGTAATTTGTTGGATATAAAATATGAAAACTCAATAAAAAAACATTTCCAAAAAAAAAAAGAATGGCATCTCAGGGAAACTTACGAATATTTATACTGCTCCCTGTGGGCGGAGCTAGTCGGCAGGGGCTTACCAGAAAACCTGTAATACGGGTACTGTCGTACATCCCCTAATGCAAGCACACACATATATATACAGTGGTAGATCACCACATTCACCCCCTGTAAAAAATGAGACCGGTGGGGGTGACGTGAAACTATAATACATAAACGTGATCTATTTACAGAGGGGGAGGGGAAAAACAGAACCAAGTGTCCATCTTGCAACCCCGTGCCCGTCACAGGTTGAGTCGGACCGGCGGTCGGACGGTTCGTTGTGAGCGACGCAGCAGCAGTGGCGACGTCTGCTCAGGCGGTGTCGCCGTCGATGGCGTCGGTGCTGGCGGTGTTGGTGCTAGCGGTGTTGGTGCTGGCCAGTGGTTGTATGAGTCCGGGTGCGAGCCGAAATCTTCCATGTCCTCTAGTGTGGGCAGATGAACGAGGAATGGACCTGGTGGGGCTGAAGTCGGGGGAGCAGGGGAAAAGGAGGGTGGCGCGTGGGTAGGGAGGTGTGTGGGCATGGGATCGGCACCCGAGTGAGCCAGGTCCCTGAGCGAGACTGTATCCTGGCGGCCGTCGGGGAACTCCATGAAGGCATACTGGGGGTTCGCGTGGAGCAGGCGTACCTTGTCCACCAGAGGGTCTGCCTTGTGGAGCCTGACATGCCTACGAAGTAGGACCGGCCCTGGAGCTGCGAGCCAAGTCGGGAGCGACACCCCGGATGTAGACTTCCTAGGGAAGGCAAAAACACGTTCATGGGGTGTAATGTTTGTTGCGTGACCGAATGGAATGGAGCGTGTCAGGGAGGACCTGCTGCCAGCGAGCGGCTGGTAGGTTCCTGGACCGTAGGGCCAGCTGGACGGGTCTCCATACCGTCCCGTTCTCCCTCTCTACCTGCCCGTTTCCCAGGGGGCTGTAGCTGGTCGTCCTGCTGGAGGCGATACCCCTGCTGAGCAGGGACTGACGCAGCTCATCGCTCATGAATGAGGATCCCCTGTCACTGTGGATATAGTCGGGGAAACCGAACAGAGCGAATATGGAATCAAGGGCCTTGATGGCGGTGGCAGACGTCATATCCGGGCATGGGATGGCGAAGGGGAACGTGGAGAATACATCGACCACACTAAGGATGTAGGTGTTGCGGTCGGTGGAGGGGAGGGGCCCTTTGAAATCCACGCTGAGGCGTTCAAAGGGGCGGGAGGCTTTCACCAGGCACGCGCGGTCTGGCCGGTAGAAGTGCGGCTTGCACTCCGCACAGACCTGGCAGTCTCTGGTGACTGTCCGTACTTCCTCGACGGAGTAGGGCAGATTGCGGGCTTTGACCAGATGGTACAACCGAGTGACCCCCGGATGGCAAAGACTCTCGTGCAAGGCACAGAGCTGGTTCACTTGTGCGCTGGCACATGTTCTTCGGGAGAGGGCGTCTGGGGGCTCGTTGAGCTAGCCGGGGCGACACAAGATCTCGTAATTATAGGTGGAGAGCTTGATTCTCCACCTCAAGATTTTATTGTTTTTGATCTTGCCCCGCTGCGTGTTTTTAAACATGAAGGCTACCGACCATTGGTCAGTGAGGAGAGTGAATCTCCTGCCGGCCAGGTAATGCCTCCAGTGCCGCACCGCTTCAACGATTGCCTGGGCCTCCTTTTCAACAGAGGAATGTCGGATTTCGGAGGCATGGAGGGTGCGGGAAAAGAATGCCACGGGTCTGCCTGCCTGGTTTAGAGTGGCGGCGAGGGGGACATCTGAAGCGTCGCTCTCAACTTGGAAGGGCAGTGTCTGGTCTACTGCGTGCATCCCGGCCTTGGCTATGTCTGAGCGAATACAAGCGAAGGCCTATTGTGCCTCGGCCGTGAGGGGAAATTGCGTGGACTGGATCAGTGGGCGGGCCTTGTCCGCGTATTGTGGGACCCACTGGGCGTAGTAAGAAAAGAACCCCAGGCATCGTTTGAGAGCCTTGGGGCAGTGGGGGAGGGGAAGCTCCATGAGGGGGCGCATGTGGTCGGGATCGGGCCCCAGTAGTCCGTTTTGGACTACGTAGCCGAGGATGGCTAAGCGGTCTGTGCTGAATACGCACTTCTCCTTGTTATAAGTGAGGTTGAGGAGAGATGTGGCGTGGAGACATTTTGCAAGGTTGGCGTCATGGTCCTGCTGGTCATGGCCGCAGATGGTGACATTGTCTAAGTACGGAAACGTGGCCCGCAATGCGTACCAGTCAACCATTCGGTCCATTTCTCGTTGAATCACCGAGACCCCGTTAGTGACGCCGAAGGGAACCCTAAGAAATTGATACAGTCGACCGTCCACCTCGAAGGCAGTGGGGACTGTCCGATTTACAGATGGGGAGCTGGTGGTAGGCGGATTTCAGGTCAATCGTTGAGAAGACCCTGTACTGTGCAATCTGATTGACCATATCAGATATGTGAGGGAGGGGGTACGCATATACCGGTTGATGGTCTGGCTGTAGTCCACGACCATCCTGTGTTTCTCCCCAGTTTTAACCACCACCACTTGGGCTCTCCAGGGTGTGTTGCAGGCCTCGATAATACCCTCCCGAAGCAGCCGCTGGACTTCGGACCTGATGAAGGTCTTGTCCTGGGTGCTGTACCGTCTGCTCCTGGTGGCGATGGGCTTGCAATCTGCAGTCAGATTGGCAAAGAGGGAGGGAGGGTCAACCTTGAGGGTTGTGAGGCCGCAAACGGTGAGTGGGGGTAGGGGTCCGCCAAATTTGAGGGTGAGGCTCTGGAGGTTACATTGGAAGTCCAGGCCCAGTAAAAGTGACCAGACAGAAGCCATGGATCGGGACAGTGTGGGATCCGGAGACCAGGGAGATCTGCTGGTTGGCGGGATGGACCGCAAGGGAGCAGCGCCTCACCGTGCCCGGATGGATGAAGCTGTCTGTGCTCCCGGAGTCGATTAGGCAGAAGGTCGCGTGGCCGTTGATACCCTCCCGAAGCAGCCGCTGGACCTCGGACCTGATGAAGGTTTTGTCCTGGGTGCTGTACCGTCTGCTCCTGGTGGCGATGGGCTTGCAATCTGCAGTCAGATTGGCAAAGAGGGAGGGAGGGTCAACCTTGAGGGTCGTGAGGCCGATAAAGGTGAGGACTTCTGGCGGGCCCTTATCCCTCTAGTACGGGACTGCGACTGCCAGGCCGATTCGGCCACGGAATATTCGAATCTCCTCATGCGGGATGCCTTTGTGACGGGTATTGCATCGGACCCCATCCGGCAACGACTGCTGGAAGGAGCCGCGCTCGACCTTAGTGTGCAATCCTGCCCCGCCCGCCACGCGGCCCACCCATCCTACCCCTCGTGGACCCCGCAACCGACCCCCCCAGACTGGGGCCGATCCCGTGCAGTATACCCCCTCCCTCACATATATCATATGGTCAATCAGATTGCACAGTAGAGGGTCTTCTCAACGATTGACCTGAAATCCGCCTACCACCAGCTCTCCATCCGTAAATCAGACTGTCCCTACACTGCCTTCGAGGTGGACGGTCGATAAGCACCGTTGTAGAAGCGGTGGCCAGGTTGCGAGGACGGGATTGGTCAAGTGTCATGGAGGCGAGTAGCGGGAAAATCGACTGAAGAGTCCGAAGAGTCCGATAGGTAGCGGTAGCGACCCGAGTCCCGTGGTCCAGTTCCAAGGGGAGGACAAAATGGCGGCGTCTGAAGTACCTGCGGGGAAGAAGATGGTGGCGCCCATGCAGCGCACATTGCGGGGGCAGGGCAAGATGGCGGCAACCATGGAACACACATGGCGGGGGCGGCGAAAGATGGCATCGCCCACTGATCGCTCGTGGAGTCGGGGAAGGAAGATGGTGGCGCACACTGATCGCACGTGGCCCCGGGAGCAGCGGACGGCAGGGCCCATTGCGCGATCGGCTGAGGCGAGGGGGAGAGTTCGGGCACGATAGCGGCAACTGCGTGGGCCTGACACACCGCTGCAAAGTGGCCTTTTTTGCCACAGGATTTGCAGGTCGCAGTGCGGGCCGGGCAGTGCTGGCAGGGGTGCTTCTGCTGACCGCAGAAGTAGCAGCGGGGACCCCCAGGGTGCGCGGTGCGGCGAGCAGCGCAGGTATACTGCGCGGGAGCGGCCCCAGTCGGGGGGGTCGGTTGCGGGGTCCACGAGGGGTAGGATTGGTGGGCCGCGTTGCGGGCGGGGTAGGATTGCACACTACGGGAAGCGGCCGTCAATGAGAGCGCTAAAGTCTTTGTCGCCGCAAGGTCGCGAGCGGCCCCTTCCAGCAGTCGTTGCCCCCAGCTTTACCTGCAGATACGGCCCCAGAATTGCCGGGTCCGTGGCCGCGCATGCAACATGTTACATCATCGTTACCCAATGTAACGCCCATAGCGCCCCCCTGCCAGTGGAGTGCCCCCCCTCCCCCTCCTCCTGACTGTGGCGGCGCTGGACACAGTCCGCAGCCGCCACACGAGGTCCCCGAAAATTGAGAGGGCACGCGAATTAGGGCAGGAGCATCAGGGGAGGGTCTCAGGTGATGTACTGAGGCCGTCCCAACGGTGTGTGGCGTACTCCTTGAGTGTACTGTTTTTGAGTGGGCGGAGCATCCAAAAAACAGCGCCGTCCCCGATATTGGCGTAAAAACGCATTCTCTGGCCAATCGGCGAACATGATTTCAGCATTGGCAATCGTAGAATCCTGCCCGTGGTTGACGGAAGCGAGAATCCAGCCCGAGGTGTTCCCATCAGAACTGAATAGTGTGCAATTCGTGATCCCGTTGGGGGTGCTGTTTGTTTCGAGGTTCAGGTCATGCAAATGGGCTAGCACAGTGCCAGCGTGAATTGGAAGCAGTTCTTAGCCCTGCTGGTGGCAAAACAGCTGGGGCTGGAATTCACGCTAAAGAGCCTGACAAACTGAAGCGGTTTTTAAACGCTGGACTCACCACACACACTCATTGCAGCGACGAAGATAGCTCAGAGAAGATCTGCCCCCTAATATCTGGGGAGTCTGAAGTGGACAACTGCTCAATACCAATGAGGAGAGGAGGGGCACCCTCTTCCCCAGGGTGGACAGCAGCCTCAGACACGTCTTCCTGAACATCGCCTTGGAGGAGGTGGCAGAGGTAGTCAACACTGTCAGCCTCACCAAGAGGTGACAGCTAATCCTGAGGGGTGGGGGTCACTGGTGAGGCCTCCACTCTGAGGGGGCCAGAGAACAAGGGAGGATTCCAAAGGTTACTCTGCAGGGTCCTCTGGTTCGACTGGGCCCCAGTGTCCATTTTGATGAATGTGCTGGCTTGATTTATCATTAGCTGAATTGTCCAATTGTCCAACTGGCCGGTTCCTGTTTCTTCTATCGCGTAGAATCGTTCTGTGTCTTCCACGATGGTATCGATGAAGAATGAGTCTTCGTTGCCATCTGCACTGATGTCCTCTTCCTGCCTACTCAGGACGCGATCTTGCAATGTAGAAGCCTCGTTGCTTATTTCATTTGCGTAGTTGATGCTCCTCGGCACCTATGTTCGCTCCATGGATTGGGATTGCTGAGCAAAATAGTTGCGCTTTGAGCATCTGGCACACGTTTTGCCATATGCAGGGCACTTACGTGTGCTGTATGTTCTACCCCACCTCAGACACAAAGCGGCATGTTCCGATGGTCTTCTAAAATTAACATGCTGACCACGTTGGTTGTTTTGCTGCAACACAGCAAAGATGGCATTGGTCTTGCTATCTCGTTTTGAGCCACTTCCCTGTGTTTGAACTTCCGTGAGTTGTTGCAAAGCAACTTTGCTGGCCTTGCATATCCGTATTCCACCGGATAAAGTCAAATCTTGTTCGCTCAGCAATTGTTCGCGTAATATGTCGCTTTTAAGTCCATAAATAATTTGGTCTTGATTAGAGACCCTTGCAGGTCTGCAAAATTGCAGAATTGCACTTTAAGATGTAAGTCGGTTACAAAAGAGTCGAATGCTTTGCCCGATTTTTGTAACCGCATACAAAAGACATATCGCTCAAACATTACATTTTCCTTCGGATGCCAGTAGTCATCAAAGCGTTCAATTATTTTATCGTAGCTTTACCTGTCGTCCTCCGAGGAAAACTGGAGTGTGTTATACCAGTCAATTGCCTGGGATGTGAGGGTTTCCAGAGGGGCGGCCTGGGTGGGTTCCCACATCACGAGAGGCTCTCTGAGTGTTTACAGGGCATTGTGAGCAGTCAGCAATATGAACAGCCAGGAGCCTGTAAGTAGCACCAGGGATGTGCATTTAAATCACATACTGCAGCAATGGTGGTCTGAATCAGGCCACCCCGATCCTGACGGGGACACCCTGAGTGAGCAGACATGGCACCAAGTCACTCCCAGCTATTTCCTCGGCCCAGGCAGCCATCCCCCCAGCAAGCTCGACAGTTTTTGAAGTTTTCGAGTATCTTTACTCTCTTGGTCCCTCTCAACAGTCACCGCGCCCAGGTCCCGATTGCAAATACTTGCACCAATTCACTACCACGCGACTTCCGCCTAAAGAGGGGTGGAGAATCTCTACAGTGAAGAAGGAGGCCATTTGACCCATTCAGTCTGTACCCACCCTCTGGAAGAGCATCCCACCTACACCCACTCCTCCATCTTATCTCACCGTACCTGCACATCTTTGGACACTAAGGGACAATTTAGCATGGCCAATCCACCTAACCTGCACATCGTTGGATTGAAATGAGATGAAATGAAAATGAAAATCGCTTATTGTCACGAGTAGGCTTCAATGAAGTTACTGTGAAAAGCCCCTAGTCGCCACATTCCGGCGCCTGTCCGGGGAGGCTGATACGGGAATTGAACCGTGCTGCTGGCCTGCTTGGTCTGCTTTAAAAGCCAGCGATTTAGCCCAGTGAGCTAAATCAGCCCCATGTGGCAGTTTGTGGGAGGAAACTGGAGTACCAGGGTCCTGGCGCTGTGAGGCTGCAGTGCTGACCACTGTGCCTCCATCATGTTGACTCTGCTTGACCACATCATGATTTTCTATATGTTTACTATATCCTCTTTAATAATGGATTCAAGCATTTTCCCTATTACTGATATAAGGCTAACTGGCCTATAATCCTCTGCTTTCTGTCTGTCTCCTTTCTTGAGTAGATCTGCTATTGGGTTGGAATAGATAAGCTATTTTTCAATCCAATGGAATCTTTTCCGAATCTAGGAAATTTTGCAAGATTACAACCAATACATCCACTATCTCTGCAGCCACTTCTCTTAATAGCCGAGGATGCAGACCGTCAGGTCCTGAGGGCTTGTTAGCCTTTAGCTCCAATAATTTTCCCAGTACCTTTTCCCTGATGGTGCTGATTGTTTAAAATTCCTCCCTCCATTTCACCTCTTGATTTTCAACTATTATTGGGATGCTTTGTGCCATCTTCAGTGAAGACACTATTCAATGCTACAACTATTTATTTATTAACATTATTAAGTCCCCAGACTCACTCTCTGGTGGGCCAAATCTCATTTTAGATCCTATTTTCCTTTATAAATACTTATAGAAACTCTTACTATCTGTTTTTCATATTTCTAGCTAGCTTTCTCTCATACTTTACTTCCCCCCCCCCCTTTTTTGGTCATTCTTTGTTGATTTAAAAAATGTGTCCAACTTTCTGACCTGCCACTAATATGTGCAGGATTGTACACTTTTTCTTTCAATTTGATACGAGGTGATACTCTCCGCTAAGTACTCCCACCAACGGAGATTTGGGACTGGTTCTGGCTGGCATTAGCACCATTTCCCAGGTGCTATTCACCTTAGCCCTGCAGGTTTCAGTGCGCTGGTTCCCCTTTGTGACCTCAGTTGCAGTTTTGAATGGCACCACACCCCCCCAACAATGCCAATATTGGCCTCCCAGTTGAGAAGGGCAGCACTCCCAACTTCTCAGCCAGGAGGGGCATCCTCCCAACCCACCATGTGACTAATGGGTCACCACCTCAACAACATGTATGCATGAGGGTGATCCATCCCCCAACCCGACCCCCTCAGCACCCCTCCCCTCAGCCCGTACCCCACTCTTCAGCCATCCCCTTCTCCAGGCCTCCAAGCTCCCCCTTCAGGATTCCTCCTTCAGGCCTCACCCCGGCATTGCCAACAGTGCACTGTCCCATGGCACTGACATCCTAAACTGGTGCCAAGGAGGTGAACCCATTGTTGGCACATATGGTGGGGGGCACATTCCAAGCATCTCATTTTTTCCACATTCCCTAACTTTCTACTGCCTGTTATGTTGGGGTGGTGACGTGGGGTAAAATTGACACCCTGTTGTGTTTGCTGTAGTCTAATTGATTGATTTCTATGTTTATTTGACAATTCCGTTACACACAGAAACGTCAAAACTAGGAGCAGGAGTAGGCCATTCGGCCCTTCATGCCTTCTCCGCCATTCAATATAATTTTGGCTGATCCTTGATCTCAAAGCCATATTCCCGCTTTCTCCCCATATCCCTTGATGCCATTAAAATCTAAAATCTAAATTCTTGAAAACATTCATGACTACGAGGATGATAGCAACCAAACTGCAAGGATCCTGGCCTTTTTCTGCCTGGCAATTACTCTGCTGTCATGTACAATACTTAAAGCATTAAAGGGATTGAGATAACTGACTTGGAAACTATTTCTGATACGGATCAATGGGCTGCAAGACTTGCGGATATAATTATATTTCTCTAACCCAATGACAGATAGGGCTGCCACTTTTTCTCGACTGTTCTCACAGAATTCAAATTCACAGGTAAAATGTGAACAGTCAAGAGAGTATCCACATGACAAAAAGAAGCATTACACGCCATCGAGGTAACTATTGAGATATTAATGATCTTCCTACGAAGCACATACCTTGACAGAACAGCCATTAATGACAATGAATTAGTCTGGTTTCCCCGGCCTGCCTAATCACAGTCATTAATACTTCAGAGAAAACTGCCCACTAAACCAACACATTTTGCCTCATTTGTTGAGGGAAAAAGTATAGCTAATCATTACTGAAAATAAAAATAAATAATAAATAAATCAATTAAATTCTGTGCGTTCACCACTTTCTTTGTACAGATACAAAATCTACAGCTGTTTGAAATTAATCTTAAAATCATAAATACAATGAATATCCAAAGTAAAAAAATAAAGATATCTCATAAAGCATTACAACATTGCTGTAATTATAATCAAGGAAGATCATAGCAATGGATACAGACAAACATATGAATTCGGAACAGGAGTAGACCACTCGGCCCCTCGAGCCTGCTCTGCCATTCAATAAGATCATGGCTGAACTGATTGTAACCTCCCACCTACCCCCGATATGTTTCACATCCTTGCTTACCAAGAATCTGCCTAGCTCTGCCTTAAAAATATCAAAAGACTGCTTCCATCGCCTTTTCAGGAAGAGCGTTCCAAGCTTTCTTGTCTGACATTTTTTTTTAAACAGTGGGCAGGATTTTCAGACCCTTCCTGCCTGTGGGACCTCCCACTCCCGCCAAAGTTGAGCCCCCACATGTGGGTTCCCCGGCGGCAAGACGAGTGATCCATGCAAAACGCCGCAGACTTCGGCAGGACTGGAGAATCCCCGATGATGCAGAAATTGGGGTCAGCGCCGCTTTCGCGATGCTCCGCCCACTGAAAGGCTAGTCTAGGAGTACACACCGCATTCTGTATCCACGGCCTCGGGCCATTGCCTCAGACCTGCCCCCCAATGCTCCATCCCCGATCGGCCGAGTTCCCGCTGGCGTGGGACCCTCATGGTCTCACCTGTCGTGAACTTGACGTGGCGGCTGCGGACTCAGTCCGGCGCAGCCACAGTCGAGGGAGGGCCAATCCGTGGGCAGGGGGGGCTTTATTCAGGGCTGGGAGCACAGTGGGCGGGCGGTCTGTGGCGCGCAAGTGGCCAAAGTGGGGTACTATTTTTACGGTCCCAGTCCATAGCCATGCGCATGCGTGCCCACGGACCCAGAAATGCTCAGGTCCTCATTGGCAGCCAGAGCTCGAAACTCTACGCTGCCTCCCCGCTAGCCCCCAGAAAAACAACGAATCGGTGGGTGTTTTGCGCCTGTTTTCCTGGAGTAAAACACCACCGTTTTCACGCTGGCGTGGGGACTTAGTCTCCCAAATTGGAGAATCCAGCCCATGGTTCTACGGCCACCTGTAGAATCTTAGATCTGGTATTAAAAAAGGAAATCCAACAGCTCGCAGGTTTGGGACAAGACCAAAAGATGTGAGTGTGGTTAGCTGGCGCAAGTGAGCAACGGTCATACTTACCTTCCACATCCTGAAAAAACTCACTCATCCTCGCCTTATGTCCAATGTGTTGTGTGCAATACTTCAAACTGAATCAAACTCAGTCCGGTGCAGAGTGTCTCCTTCCAAGCCACATCAATAAGTACAGGACCCACTTCCTTCTCCCATCTTCCAATCACTTCCTCCAAAGGGGCGGATCCAATGACAGGATAAGACCATACAAATCAAAAATGGATCCCCTGTCTGGTTGTGCCAAGGACAAGACCTTACCCTAGCAAGACGGGGAGTGGGGTCAAGGGAAAAGAAAAAAAAACTTACGAGAGAAATCTCACATAAATGAAAATAATGAGAAAGGTTAGAACTGGGCAACCAAAATTTGTCAGATAGCTTCTCAAAGCTGGCAAACCACCCCTCTAAGAATAGATCCCCGAAATGTACAAGTCCATTTGCACCAGCCCCCCACCACCCACAGGGCCTGAACGATGGGTTGAAGCCTGAAGGCAAAACGAGGTGATTACCACAAATCGAGACTAAAGAAGACAGGGGGAGAAGGCTGAAATGCTGCCGAAATGTTTTCCAAATCTTGAGGGAGGTGACCACCACTGGACTCGAGAAAAGATCCACGGGGGAGAATGGCGGTGATGTGTTGGGTACTCTGGATCTGTGGAGACTGCGTTTACCTTAGCAGTAACATATACAGGTTACCAACACTTGTAATAGTACAACACTATTTTTTAAGCTAGGAACTGTTGAACATGCTTTCACTGTGGGTCGACACTATGTTAGATTAAACTGAAGACCTATGCCTATCCTGACCAGTCTACATTATTAGCACATGGTGAAGATCTGTGCTACAAGCTACAAGCTCTGTCCCTCTCAGAGGCTGCATCCCGAATGAGCGGGAAAACTAGTGCCCTCTGGCTTTATAGTGAGTGTGCTCTAACTGGTGATTGGCTGCTGTGTTGTGTGTGTTGATTGGTCTTGCAGTGTGTCAGTTTGTATCTGCACCATTATATACTGATGTGTATATTATGACATCCCACCTTTTATAAACAAAATGTGTGTTTGTGGTAATAAATAATGTATGGTGAGAATGTTCCTAACTATGTGTGGTATGTGGAAGCATATTTACAAGACTATGGACATAAAAACTAAGCTATTTACATTGGAAGGTGTCAAGTGCAGATGGACAGTATGCAACTAAAGAGTAACTAGAGCAACATTATGTACAAACCAGTGAGTTGATTAAACAAAGCAACGAAACAATTCAGAGAGTCCATGAATTCAAAAAGTTCATAAATTTAGCCTCTGAGGTGGGCGACGAATTCTGGTTGACCGCCTTAAGGGTGGGTCAAGAGCCGCCGGTTCTGGAATGGGCTGGACTGTGTCAGAGTCAGAGGGTGGCAGAGCGACAGGGAGCTCTGCAAAGTCCATGGTGGGGTCGTCATGATGGCGAGGCAGGACCTGAAGATCATGTGGCGAGCGCGGGATGAGTCACAGTGCACGCCGATTGTGGCACAGAAGAGAGTCGTCCGGTAGATGAACCAGGAATGAACGGGGGGCCACTTGTCTGAGCAAGACAGTAGTGGAGGACCAGCCACCATCTGGAAGTTGGACACGGACGTTGTCATCGGGAGCCAGAGCTGGGAGATCATTGGCACGGGAGTCGTAGGCCGCTTTGTGCAGGGCCCGAGTTAGCAGCATCCGTCGAAGGACGGGAACATGGTCGAGGTCCGGGACATGGATGGACGGCAGCATCGTCCGCAGTGAGCGATTCATGAGTAGTTGAGCCGGTGACAGGCCGGTGGACAAGGGGGCAGAGCAGTAGGCAAGCAAGGCAAGGTAAAAATCAGAACCAGCATCGGCCGCCCTGCACAGGAGCCGTTTTACGATGTGAACTCCCTTCTCTGCTTTACCATTGGATTGGGGATACCGGGGACTGGACGTGACATGTGCAAAGTTGTACCGTCTGGCAAAGTTGGACCACTCCTGACTGGTGAAACAGGGGCCATTGTCGGACATGACCGTGAGTGGGATGCCGTGTTGAGCGAAGGTTTTCTTACACGCACGAATGACTGCAGCTGAGGTGAGGTCGTGCAACCTTACCACCTCATCGACCTGTTCCATGCGCTTGGCCGGGACTATGTCCTCATTGTGGACTATTTCTCGAACTACCCGGAGGTGTAGTTCGAGAAATAGTCCACAATGAGGACACAGTCCCGACCAAGCGCATGGAACAGGTCGATGCCCACCTTGGTCCAGGGCGACGTGACCAACACATGGGGTTGCAAGGTTTCCCGTGGTTGCGCAGGCTGGAATCGCTGACATGTTGGGCAGTTGAGCACGGTATTAGCTATGTCCTTGTTAATCCCAGGCCAGTACACTGCCTCATGGGCCTTTCGGCGGCACTTTTCCACTCCCAGGTGTCCCTCATGGAGCTGTTCGATGATAAGCTGGCGCATGCTGTGCGGGATGACAATGCGGTCCAGTTTGAGAAGAATCCCGTCTATTACCGCCAGGTCATCTTTAACATTATAGAATTGAGGGCATTGGCCCTTGAGCCACCCGTCTGTTAGGTGGCGCATGACACGCTGGAGCAGGGGGTCGGCAGCCGTCTCTCGATGAATTTGGACGAGGCGTTCATCCATGGCAGGCAGATTGGAGGCAGCGAATGCCACATGGGCATCAACCTGGCAAACAAATCCCACTGGGTCATATGGTGTGGTGACAGACCGAGAGAGGGCATCAGCGACAATGAGCTCCTTGCCCAGGGTGTAGACAAGCTCAAAGTCGTAGTGCCTGAGCTTGAGAAGAATGCGCTGCAGGCGAAGCGTCATGTCGTTAAGGTCACGGAGTGCTGTAATTATTCCGTAAAGAGGGGAGGTAGTGGTGGGGCAGGATCAAGCCTCCATTTTGCCCCAAATGGATTCAGGGTTGCTACACCATTGCGGGGTTTTCCAAATGTTGACTGCCCAATAATAAAACAAAAGCTTCGGGAGGGCCAAGCCTCCCGATCCCCTGTCTCTCTGAAGCAGAGGCTGCGGACGCTGCGACATTTACCCACCCACCCAAATAATAGCAGAAAGCAATTTGCTGATTATAATAAAAAATTATTTGGATAGAAAATGGGGATACATTGAAAGGAAAAGAGAAATAGAGGAAGCACATCAATTTTAATTGTTTGGATCCTATCTGCCAGTGACAAAGGGAGGCTACCACACCTCTGCAGATCAGCTTTGACATTAATGTGAGGCTTGGGTAATTCAATTTAGTGAAGTGATGCCCAGTTATGAGCTACATAGACCCCCAAGTAACGGAAATTAGTTGTTAGAGCTAAACGGCAATGATCTAAGCTGAGCTCCTCTAGCAGATAGATTCACTGGAATTACTCACTCTTACTTACATTTAATCTGTAACCAGAAAAGGTACCAAACGTGGTGAGTATCTTCATCATGTCGTCCATAGAGGGAGTCAGGTCTGTAATGTACACAAGTAGGTCATCTGCATAAAGCGATACCAGTTGCCCCGCTCCTTTCCGACACATGCCCCTCCCCCACTGATCAGATGCCCTCAACACTATCGAGAGGTGCTCAATGGCTAAGCCAAAGGACAACGGGGAAAGAGGGAAGCCTGTCTAGCATCCCTCCCCAAGGGGAGGTATTCTGAAAACTCCGGGTGGGATTCTCCGTCGGCCGACGCCAAAATCGGGAAAGACGATTGGGCGGAGAATCGGTCTTGACGCCGAAATCGTGGCCGGCGCCAGGTTCACGCCAAATCGCTATTCTCCGGTGTCTTGACAGTGAATATAGTGCGCTCCACTCTGCACATACAGTAGATGCCATTTGCATATCATTAGCGGGCCTGATCCTGTTTTCTCCGGGGCCTCCACGATGCTCCGCCTCCACCGAGGGGAATTCCCGACGGCGAGGTTCAACTCTGCTTTTAAAAATCGGGAACCAGGCGCCGCGGCTGATGAGGGAGAGAGAGGAGATAGGACATGCAAAAGCGTGACCATGGGCTGCCAGTCCTGGCATGGGCCGGCTGGCTGCGGGGACATGGCCAGGGGATGGGCCATGGGGCTGGGGCAACCAGGATGTTGCCTGGTATGGAGGGAAGATCCTATGGGGAAAGGGTGAGGGACTGAAGGCCGTTTTTGTTAGAGGGAAGAAGGTTAAGAGGTGGCTTAATTGAGGCATACAAGATGATCAGAGGATTAGATAGGGTGGACA
This sequence comes from Scyliorhinus canicula, assembly GCF_902713615.1. Taxonomy (NCBI): domain Eukaryota; kingdom Metazoa; phylum Chordata; class Chondrichthyes; order Carcharhiniformes; family Scyliorhinidae; genus Scyliorhinus; species Scyliorhinus canicula. The sequence continues at coordinate 46,954,813 of NC_052164.1, read as the reverse complement.
GTGAGAGCCTTTTTCCTCGGATGATGATGGTTGGCACGAGGGGACATAGCTTTAAATTGAGTGGAGATAGATATAGGACAGATGTCAGAGGTAGGTTCTTTACTCGGAGAGTAGTAAGGGCGTGGGATGCCCTGCCTGCAACAGTAGTGGACTTGCCAACATTAAAGGCATTTAAATGGTCATTGGATAAACATATGGACGATAAGGGAATAGTATAGATGGGCTTTAGAGAGGTTTCACAGGTCGGCGCAACATCGAGGGCCGAAGGGCCTGTACTGCGCTGTAATGTTCTATGTTCTATGACCCATCCACCCCCCCCCCCCTCCCCCCCCCCATGGGATTGGCTGCCATTTTTTAAATGGAATGTATGTATGAAACGTGGGCATCACTGGTTAAGCCAGCATTTAATGCCCATCCCTAGTTGCCCTTCAGAAGGTGGTGGTGAGTTGCCTTCTTGACCCACTGCAGTACTTGAGGTGTAGGGACACGCACTGTGCTGTTAGGGAGGGAGTTCCAGGATGTTGACCCAGCGACAGTGAAGGATCGGTGATGTATTTCCAAGTCTGTATGGTGAGTGATTTGGAGGGAAACCTCCAGGTGGTGAAGTTCCCAGCTATCTGCTGCTCTTGTCCTTCTAGATGGTAGTGGTCATGGGTTTGGAAGGTGTTGTCTAAGAAACCTTGGTGGATTACTGCAGTGATCTTGTAGATGGTGCACACGGCTGCCACTGTTTGTCATTGGTGGAGGGTTAAAACGTTTGTGGAAGGGGAAGCAATCAAGCGGGCTGCCTTGTCCTGGATGGTGTTGAGCTTGATGAATGTGTTTGGAGCTGCACACATCCAGGCAAGTGGAGAGTATTCCATTACACTGCTGACTTGTGCCTTTTAGATGGTGGACAGGCTTTGTGCGGTCAGGAGATGAGTTACTCTCCGTAGGATTCCTAGCCTTTGACCTGCTCTGGTAGCCACGGTATTAATGTGGGGTAGGGGTGGGGGGTGGGGGGTAGGGGCGGGGGTAGAGCTGGGGGGGGTGGGGGTAGGGGGGTTGGGGTAGGGGTAGGGGTAGAGGTAGTGGGTAGGGGTAGGGGGGTAGGGGTAGGGGTAGGGGTAGGGGGCAGCGGCGTGCAGAGGGGGGGGGGGGGTGACGGTGCATTGGCCCCGGGCATCCATTGGATGGGGGCATCAGCAGATCTTCCTCAAGGCTCCCCTTCCTCCCAGCTTCCTTGTCTTTGTTTGAGAGAGAGAGAAAGAGAGGGAGATTGTGGGGACAGACAGAAAGAGAGAGACAGAGAGAGGGAGTCCCGTCCGTCCTCTGGCTGAGACCAGGGCTTTGGTGAGTATATTGCAATCTGCCTAAACCCAGGAATATTGCCTGGTTAGAATGCAGAGGGAAATGCTGGGATCCCGGGGTGGGAGATGTATCTGGATTTGTCTATTTCTGCTTCAGCCTCTGCGATTTCAGGTCAGTTTCACAACAACAGGAAAAACGCGCGGAGAGAGAGGGAAATATTTTGGCAAAGTTTCTGGGTTCTGCCTTTTTAATTCACAGCGCAGAACCTTCTCCCTCTCTCTCTCTCTCTCTCAAACAAAGACAAGGCAGCTGGGAGGAAGGGGAGCCTTGAGGAAGATATCCTGATGCCCCCATCCAATGGATGCCCGGGGCCAACGCACCGTCGCCCCCCTCCCCTCTGCACACCGCTGCCCCCTACCCCTACCCCCAACCCCTACCCCTCTACCTCTACCCCTACCCCGACCCCCCTACCTCTACCCCCACCCCTACCCCCACCCCCCCCACCCCTACCCCCACCCCCTACCCCTACCTCCACCCCCCTACCCCTACCCCCACCCTCCTACCTCTACCCCCACCCCCTTACCCCCCCACCCCCCCACCCCTACCCCCTACCCCCACCCCCCACTACCCCCACCCCTACCCCCCTCACCCCCCCACCCCCCTACCCCTACCCCCACCCCCCACCCCTACCCCTCCCTATCCCCCCAACCCCCCCCCCCGCACTCGATGTAGGTAACTGAACGACATCAACCATCATCAATGGCGTTGATTTTCGCCGACGTGACCCATGGCCACGTCGGCGGGACTTCGGCCCATCCGGGCCAGTGAATAAAAAAGCTTAAAAAAACAATGGCATCCCGCCGGCGCCAGCCGTTATCCGAGGTGGCCGGCGGGATTTGAAGAACGCCGTTTTATGGCGGGTGGGTGAATCTTTAACATGGCGGGAGCGGCAATATCGGCGCCGCCGGCCGATTCTCCAACCCTGCGTGGGGTTGGAGAATTTCGCCCCAGGTTTCGGAGCAGTGGAAGGGGAGGACAATATTTAAGAGGCGTCGTACATTGGCCGACAACTGTCGGTCCTTCACAGAGCCTGTCTGATACTCAGGTATTATAGTTGAGACAAGGCTCTAGCCAGTTTGCCAGAACCCCCCCAAGTTCTAGTATGCCTGGCTCCCTTTTTTGGGGACGAGTGCCAATCGGCTCTTGGCTGGGGTCTCCTCGGCAAGGCTGATAGATGTCGAGCGGCCGTTTGATCCGGCGTCAGCCCAGCTGAGTGGGTTTTCAAACTCGCTTCACCGTGTGAGACTGCCCATTGTGGGCGGGACCCAGTTCGTGATGCCTCCCAAGTTCTGGTTAGATTTCGTGAGGCGTAACGACGTTTAGGAATCCTGGGGGGGGGGGGGGGGGGGGGTGGACTCTACCCGGGATCTACTGGCCGCTTCACGCCCTGGTTCCGGTGGGACGGGGCCAGAAGGTCGTGCTCCTGGTCATCAAATATTCACTAAACCTGGGAGGCCTCTCCCCCCGCCGAGGTTTGAACCACCTCTGGAACGGCGGGATCAGTGTCGACTGTGAACACTTTAAAGTTTAAACAATTGGTTAAATGGAGGCTTACCTTTCTTTCTGTGATTCTCTCTGACGACTCAGCGAAGTTTATTTAATCCCAGTCATTTGATCCCCAACTAGGATGCAGCTGGAATGCACAGCACTAACTGGTGATTTAAAACAGATGAATGTCATTTACAGGGAGATCCCCCTCCTCGCCATTACTCAAACAGTCTCCAGAAGATTAGCTCTTACTGAAAACCAAAATAAGCAAGACGTTTTTGTTGTGTATCTACATATATGTAAGATTAGGATTTGGTATGATCGCATATAATTAAAGTTTTTGGCTTCTTTTTACTTAATGAAATGTTTAAAAGTTGTTTATGCCCAGGATACTCTGGAGTTTGATTTGTCAGGCTACAATTTAAGAGACGTTGTGGTTTAATTACATGCTGAAATGACAGGATGCGTAAGATTTGTGTCTCTTCGGGCAGCACGGTAGCATGGTGGTTAGCATAAATGCTTCACAGCTCCAGGGTCCCAGGTTCGATTCCCGGCTGGGTCACTGTCTGTGCGGAGTCTGCACGTCCTCCCCGTGTGTGCGTGGGTTTCCTCCGGGTGCTCCGGTTTCCTCCCACAGTCCAAAGATGTGCGGGTTAGGTGGATTGGCCACGCTAAATTGCCCGTAGTGTCCTAAAAAAAAAAGTACGGTTAAGGGGGGGGTTGTTGGGTTACGGGTATAGGGTGGATACATGGGTTTGAGTAGGGTGATCATGGCTCAGCACAACATCGAGGGCCGAAGGGCCTGTTCTGTGCTGTACTGTTCTATGTTCTATGTTTACTTGTTTTTAGGACCACATTGTGAAATGAGTTAACCATGTCAGTTTTATGGGGCGAAATTCTCCGACCCCCAGCAGGGTCGGAGAATTGCCTGGGGCCACCGAAAATCCCGTCCCCGCCGTGGCAGAGATTCTCCGCCACCTGGGAAATGGCGGTGGCGGGAATCTCGCCACTCCGATCGGAGAGGCCCCTGCGGTGATTCTCCGGCCCGGATGGGCCGAAGTCCCGCCGCTGGGAGGCCTCTCCCGCCGCCGAGGTATGAACCACCTCTGGAACGGCGGGATCAGCTGCGCGCGCGGGCCCCGGGGTCCTGGGTGGGTGGGGGGCGATCGAACCCCGGGGGGTGCCCCCACGGTGGCCTGGCCCACGATCGGGGCCCCCCCGCTCAGACTCCGGGCCAGTGCCCTGGGTGCACTATTTCTCCTCCGCGGCCGCCACGGCCTCCGCCATGGTGGAAGCGGAAGAGAACCCCACATCGCGCATGCGCCGGCAGTGATGCAGCGGCCAGCTGCCGCTGACGTCACTGCCGGCACATGCGCCGACTGGCGAAAGCTTTTCGGCCAGCCCCGCTGCCGGGGGCGCCGGTTTTTTGCGCCAGTCTTCTGGTGCCAACCGCTCCGGCGCGGGGCTGGCCCCCAAAGGTGGGGAGAATTCCCCACCTTTGGGGAGGCCCGACCCCTGAGTGGTTGGCGCCACTCCCCTACGCAGGGACCCTCCGTCACGCCGGGTAGGGGAGAATCCCGCCCATGACACGTAATGGAGCACGATGAAAATATTTGGCATCTATTATTTTGAAGGAAATCTATAGTTTTGGTGGGTTTGCTCAGAATAACACTTTCCGTGCCATAATTATCACTGACAGTATTTAAGAGAAACAGACTATAAAAACACTGGGTGGGATTCTCCGACCCGCCGCGCCCGTTTTCTGGTGCGGTGCACCCCCGCCCGGCAGCAGGATTCTCCGTCCCGGCAGCCGGCCAATGGGGTTTCCCATTTTGGGCACCCCATGCCGTTGGGAAATCCACGGGCGTGAGTGCGCTGCCGATGAAACGGAGGATCCCGCCGGCAGAGAATCCAGCCCCATAGATCTGAGGGGGTTTAAACACAACTGACTAGTTTCTCATTCCAGGCTTTAGCAGGTGCTGCTTCCTGTCTCTGAGCCAGCAGGTGTTATGCCCAGGTAAGTGTGAAACCAGTGATTTTTTTTCGCTGCCTCTATCTGATCTGCTCTCCAGCTTCCTGACAGTGGTTTCTCTTCTGGGGGGCTTCCTGATAGGGGTCACTTTTCTGGGGGGTTTGTGGGGGTCTCCTTATTAATAGAGTCTCTGTGCCGACGGGGGGGGGGCTCTTCATATGGGGGTCTCTTTATTAACTGGATGTTCATGGGGGCTCTCTTTATTTAGGGGGTGTCTGTGGAGGTCTCCATATAAGGGATCGCTCGGGGTCTCTTTATTAACTGGGTTTTTATGGCGGCTCTTTATTTAGGGGGTCTCATGGGGGGTCTCTTTTAACTGGATCTCTGTGGATGGTCTCTTTATTTAGTGGATATCGGGGGGGGGGTCTCTTTATTAACTGGATCTCTGTGGGGGGTCACTTCATTTTGGGAGTCTTTGGGGGTACTCTTTATTTGGGGGTCTCTGGTGTGGGGGTTCTAGTGGGGTAGGGTGGGCAGGTCTTGCATTGTAGGGTGGGGAGGGTGGGTCTAGGATGGACTTTGGGGATAACTCCCATAAAGAGTTACCCCTTGGCCCATCGCGAGGTTCACCACGTCAGGGCCACATTTGTCAGGTCGAGTAGTGATTCTCGCCCACGTGATTCCCGGCCCAGAGGACCGGAGAATATGGTTCCCGGCCTGCTCAGTAGATATCTGAACGACCCAATTCGTCCTCCTGCTGGAGCAGGAGGCGAACCTCAATCTCACCGCCAGTGAGGGGCCGGAGCATCAGGAACGTATTGGTGGCCGGCACCGATCCTGGACTGGATTCTCCGGAGCCGGACGCCGGAATCGCGGCCGGCGCCAGGGCGGAGAATCCATTTCCCCGCATGGAATTGGGACCGGCGCCGGTTCCCCAATTTTGTGGGCCCCAAAAAGCCGCCGAGCACCTACCTGGGCCATTGCTGGAGGCCCGCCCCGCCATTCTCCACCCCCGACCGGCCGAAGTCCCGACAGCATGGATCTAACATGGTCCTGCCGGTCGGGATACTAGCGTGGCAGCTGTGGACTCAGTCTGCGGCCGCCCTGGTCGGGGGCAGGCTGATCGGAGGGCAGGGGGGACTTATACACGGCCGGGCAATGCTTGGGCAGGTGGTCAGAGTTGGGTACGCAGTCGATCGGGGGCCTATTTTCAGGGTCCAGCTTCGCGGTCTGAGTCCGCCATGGAGCATGGCGCGGCCGCTGCCCTGCGCATGCACGGCCTCTAACCTGGGAGTGCGGGGGCCTGTATCTGCAGCAAAAGCTGCTAGATCTACTCCGGGTCCCTGCTATCTCCCTGCAGGGCTAGGAAGATGTGGCCCTTTCACACCTGTTTTTCTGGCGTGAAAGTCCACAGTTGTGATGCCGGCATGAGGACATAGTCCCAAAGACAGAGAATCCAGCCTCCTGTTTTCCTTCACGAGTCTGGATTCTCCTCCTCATCGGTAACTCCACTACTGGCGGCACAAGGCGGAGAATTTTGCCTAAAGTCTCCAGTCATTCAACTACTCAGACACCAGTGGGCTCCATGGTTCCAGCTACCATGTGGAGGCCATGTCGTTTCGGCTGCCTACCAGCGCTCTGCCACTCTGGCTGCCTCACCTGGGCCCTGTCTCTCCACTGAGTCATGCTCGGGGCCCTGAAATGTACCTTCAATACTTCCCACTCTTTACTGCTTGCCCAATCACAGGCTGATTTCTCTCTGAGCCGATCAGCAGAAATGCAGGGAGGAACCAGCCTATGATTGGATCTGAGCAACTTTACATCATTTGTCAAATATTGATCACTTGAATGGCCAGGTTTGATGGGTCACATTGAATTTACAAGTCTGCTTGAAGGTGGCGGAGAGTTTTTCCACTGCGCTCTGGCAGCACTACACCACTGCCCCCATAAACTCACTTTAATAAGAACATGGGGATTCCACACTGAATAAAGAACTGGATTCACAATACAGTCTATACAGTTCCTAGGTAGATCCCTACAGGGTCTCTTTCTGGTCACTGCATTGCTGGCCAACCTTTTATTCATATGCAGAGCCCCCCGCCCCTAGTGGCGGAGCTTGTACTCTGTGGAGATCAGGGGCAGATACATTCCACCTCCCCGAAAACCCCCATGATGACAATGAGGAGAAGGAGGAGGACGTCGAACTCTCTTCGACTCTGGCAAATCGTCGTGTACCTGATGTGCCAGATCAGTCGGCATACATCTCACCAGTGAACATGGCCTGTGGCAGGAACGCCTTGGTGGACGATCTGGAGGAAGGGGCTGAACTATTGAATTGGCATGAGAGACCTCAGAGGTTTGTGTCTCCAGGGCAGCACGGTAGCATTGTGGATAGCACAATTACTTCACAGCTCCAGGGTCCCAGGTTCGATTCCGGCTTGGGCCACTGTCTGTGCGAAGTCTGCACATCCTCCCCGTGTGTGCGTGGGTTTCCTCCGGGTGCTCCGGTTTCCTCCCACAGTCCAAAGATGTGCAGGTTAGGTGGATTGGCCATGATATATTGCCCTTAGTGTCCAAAATTGCCCTTAGTGTTGGGTGGGGTTACTGGGTTATGGGGATGTGGTGGAGGTGTTGACCTTGGGTAGGATGCTCTTTCCAAGAGCTGGTGCAGACTCAATGGGCCGAATGGCCTCCATCTGCACTGTAAATTCTATGATAATCTATGATTTCAGAGTCGGAAGTAACAACGTGTAAAATTGAAATGAAAATCGCTTATTGTCACGAGTAGGCTTCAATGAAGTTACTGTGAAAAGCCCCTAGTCGCCACATTCCGGCGCCTGTCCGGGGGGCTGGTGGGGCATATCAGTGTTGAGAGAGACTGGAGGAGTCACAGCAGCTGGATCGGCAATGGAGCCGGAGTATCCAGGACAGGTTTCTTTTGAGGAGCCTCACGTGGGAACATCCTCGGTAAGCGATGTGATCAAAATGGCGTCTCGTTAGTGATGAGACCATCAATTCATGCGACACATGGTTAGAAGTGAACAGTGGTATTAATCGTCTTACAACAGAGCCTGCCTGTGATGAGATGAACTCCAGATGAACTGGCAGACAGGCTCACAACATCAACCTTTATACTTCCGGTTAAGGGGAGGAGCCATGGGTGGAGCCATGGGCGGAGCCAAGGGTGGAGCCCAGTACAAGCTCCTCATCTCCCCCTATGGGTAGAGCCGCGCAACTACACGTGATCTAATACGAGGTACAGGCTCAACGCCTGTTGTACAATACAGTGTGGATTATTAGTATTTATAATTCACCACATTCACCCCCTGTGAAAAAAACAAGTCTGGCAGGGGTGATGGTTTACAAATTCAGTCTGTCCGGTGGTCGAGTTGTCCAATGTGATCAGCGGAGCACCGGGGTTGCAGCCCCTTCTGGTGGCTGGATGATCACGGTCGGTTGGGGTACGATGGCGGACTCCGGGGGTGATTCTGTCCGAGCTTCGTACCCATCTGGTTCGACTGGGGAGTGGGGGCCGCTGGAAGCTTGTGGGTGCGGGCGCGCGGGACATGTGTAGCGAACTGGTAGGTGCGGGGGCGTGGGGCGCGGCGAGTTGTGTGGAGTGTAGTGTGAGGGGTACCTCGACGGTGGTAGTGGTGGTGTTAGATCCTGCAGGGATACAGTGTCCTGACGGCTGTCAGGGTACTTTATGAAGGCGTATTGGGGGTTTGAGTGTAGTAGAAGTACTTTTTCCATGAGTGGGTCAGTTTTGTGTGCCCTGACGTGCTTCCGGAGGAGTACTGGGCCCGGTGTCTTCAACCATGCTGGGAGCGAAGCCCCTGCGGTAGTGCCCCTGGAAAAAATGAAGAGCCGCTCGTGAGGGGTCTGGTTGATGGCGGTACATAAGAGGGAACTGATAGCATGGAGCGCATCTGGGAGGACTGCCTGCCAATGGGAGGTCAGGAGATTCCTGGACCGGAGGGTCAGTAGGACGGTCTTCCAGACTGTCGCATTCTCCCTCACCACCTGCCCGTTCCCCCTGGGGTTATAGCTGGTAGTCCTGCTCGAGGCGATGCCCTTGTCGAGCAGGTACTGATGCAGCTCGTCGCTCATAAAGGACAAACCCCAGTCGCTGTGTACGTAGCTGGGGAAACCAAACAGGGTGAAGATACTATGCTGGGCCCTAATGACTGTGTGGGAGGTCATATCGGGGCACGGGATAGAACATAGAACATAGAACATAGAACAGTACAGCACAGAACAGGCCCTTCGGCCCTCGATGTTGTGCCGAGCAATGATCACCCTACTTAAACCCACGTAACCCGTATACCCGTAACCCAACAATCCCCCCATTAACCTTACACTACGGGCAATTTAGCATGGCCAATCCACCTAACCCGCACATCTTTGGACTGTGGGAGGAAACCGGAGCACCCGGAGAAAACCCACGCACACACGGGGAGGAAGTGCAGACTCCACACAGACAGTGACCCAGCCGGGAACCGAACCTGGGACCCTGGAGCTGTGAAGCATTGATGCTAACCACCATGCTACCGTGAGGCCCCAAAATGAAAATCGCTTATTGTCACGAGTAGGCTTCAAATGAAGTTACTGTGAAAAGCCCCTAGTCGCCACATTCCGGTGCCTGTTCGGGGAGGCTGTTACGGGAATCGAACCGTGCTGCTGGCCTGCTTGGTCTGCTTTCAAAGCCAGCGATTTAGCTGTGTGCTAAACAAGCTGTGTGATAGCAAAAGGGAAGCAGGAGAACTCGTCGATGACATTCAGGAAGTACACATTCCGGTTAGTCAAGGGGAGTGGCCCTTTGAAATCGATAGGGAGGCGTTCAAAGGACCGGGAAGCCTTTACCAGGTGGGCCCTGTCTGGTCTATAGAAGTGCGGTTTGCACTCCGCGCAGATCGGGCAATCCCTGGTGATGGCTTTTACCTCCTCAGTGGAGAAAGGTAGATTTCGGGCTTTAACGTAGTGGGCGAGCCGGGTGACCCCCCGGGTGGCAGAGGTCATTGTGGATGGCTTTCAGGCGGTCGCTCTGCGTGATGGCGCATGTGCAGCGGGATAGGGCATCTGGGGGCTCGTTGATACATAATGTCGTATTTGTAGGTGGAGAGTTCGATCCGCCACCTCAGGATTTTATCATTTTTAATTTTGCCCCTTTGCGAGTTATCAAACATGAAGGCAACCGATCTTTGGTCGGTGATGAGGGTGAACCTTCTACCTGCGAGGTAGTGCCTCCAGTGACGTATAGCCTCCACAGTGGCTTGTGCTTCCTTTTCGACCGAGGAGTGTCGAAGTTCCGAAGCGGAGAGTGTTCGGGAGAAAAATGCGACTGGTCTCCCTGCCTGGTTTAATGTGGCTGCAAGAGCGACCTCTGAGGCATCGCTCTCAACCTGAAAGGGGACGGATTCATCCACCGCCCACATAGCCGCTTTGGCGATGTCCTCCTTGATGCAGTTGAAGGCCTGGCGAGCCTCAGCTGACAGAGGAAAAAGTGTGGCCTTAAATAGCAGGGTGGCTTTGTCCGCATATTGAGGGACCCACTGGGCATAATATGAACAGAACCCCAAGCACCGTTTGAGGGCCTTGGGGCAATGAGGGAGAGGGAGTTCTAAGAGCATGTGGTCCGGGTAGGGGCCCAGGACTCCGTTTCCCACGACATAGCCGAGTATGGCTAGCCTGGTTGTGCGGAAAACACATTTCTCCTTGTTGTAAGTGAGGTTGAGTTTCTGGGCCGTCTGGAGAAATCGATGGAGGTTGGCATCGTGGTCCTGCTGGTCATAGCCGCAGATGGTGACGTTATCCAAGTACGGAAACGTGGCCCACAGTCCGTACTGGTCCACCATTCGGTCCATTGCTCGTTGGAACACCGAGACCCCGTTCGTGACGCCAAAGGGGACCCGGAGGAAATGGAAGAGGCGGCCATCGGCCTCGAACGCCGTGTAGTGGTGGTCCTCCGGGCGGATTGGGAGCTGGTGGTATGCAGACGTCAGATCCACCGTGGAGAAAATATGATACTGGGCCGATCTGATTCACCATGTCTGCAATCCTGGGGAGGGGGTACGCGTCGAGGAGCGTAAACCGATTAATGGTCTGACTGTAATCTACGACCATGCGGAATTTTCCCCCGGTCTTGACGACCACCACCTGAGCTCTCCAGGGGCTGTTACTGGCCTCTATGATCCCCTCACGTAGGAGGCTCCAGACCTCGGTTCTGATAAACACCCTGTCCTGCAGGCTGTATCGCCTGCTGCGAGTGGCTAGGGGGTTTGCAGTCCGGAGTGAGGTTAGCAAAGAGTGGAGGGGGGGAGATTCGCAGATTCGGGGGGAGTGGCTAGGCTGCAGATGGTGAGTGGGAGCAGGGGCCCGCCGAAGCTGAGGGTGAGACTCTTGAGGTTGCATTGAAAATCGAGTCCCAGTAAGAGTGGGGTGCAGAGTTCAGGGCAGGACATATAGTTGAAAATTAGAGTAACTAGCGCCTTGGATCATTAGGGTCGCGACGGTGCGCCCTTGGAGGTGAACAGAGTGGAAGCCAGGAGCGAGGGAGATAGTTTGCCGTGCAGGAAAAACAGGGAGTGAACAGCGTCTTACCAGATCTGGGTGTATGAAACTCTTGGTGCTCCCGGGGTCGAAGAGGCACGGTGTACTGTACCCGTTGACTTGAACGGTCATCATTGAGCTGCGGAGGTGTTTCGGACGTGACTGGTCCAACGTGACTGCGCCGAGTTGCGGGTAGTCGGCGGCTCGGTCAGCTGTGGCCCCGTGGTGAATGCCCGCTGAGGTCGCAGTCTACGATCAGAGTTCCTGAGTTTGGAGAGAATGGAGTCCAAGATGGCCGCCCCCCAGGATCGCACGTGGCGGACGGCGAGGAAGATGGCGTCCAAGACTGCGGCCCCCATGAGTCGCACATGGTCGGCCGCGTGGTGGGGTCCGCCAAGATGGCGGCCCCCATGGGTTGCACGTAGTGGGTGGGGGTGGAGTCGGAGTACAGGCCGCAGCGTTACGAAGCCTGCGGGCCTGCAAATTCAGGGAACGAATGCTCTGAGCTGCGGGAGGGCTAGAGGCTGGGGCTTTCTCAACCAGACAAACACTGGTATAGTGTCCTTTACGACCGCAGCTGCTGCAGGTCGCGTTGCGGGACAGGCAGTGCTGCTGCGGGTGCTGGGGCTGGCCACAAAAGTGGCAGGCTGGAGCAGCATAGTGGCTGGGTGGCCACGCGGCGCAGGCCTGGGGCAGTCGCTGGCTGGGGGCCCATGACGGGGTCGCGGAGTCCGCGGGGAACGAGGTGAGGCTGCGAAACGAGACCTCCATGGTAGTAGCGAGTTCAACAGTGTCTTCTAAATTTTGGGCCCCCTTCTCAAGCAGTCGCTGACGCACGTAATTGGATCTGAGGCCTGCAACAAAGACATCGCGGACAGCAAGTTCCCTATGGTCTGCAGCATTTACAGCTTGGTAATTACAGTCCCGGGATAAGGCTTGTAAGTCTCTTAGAAATTCTTCTAGCGATTCTGTGGGGCGCTGGCGGCGAGTAGTAAAAACGTGGCGCATAGACCTCACTGACGGGCCTCACGTACATTTTGTTGAGTAGGGCAAGGGCCTTTGTATATGAGCCGGTACAATTAAGCTGAGTAGATATACGATGGCTCATCCCTTGCGTGCAGTAGGCTGAGTTTCTGCTCCTCCGTAGTTTCCGTGGTGCTTGCTTCAGCCAGGTAGGCCTTAAAACATCGGAGCCAGTGTGAAAAGATTTATTTCGCCTCTGCATCCTGTGGGTCGAGTTCCAGTCGATCAGGTTTGAGGGCTGATTCCATAGTCGTTCCTTACTGTTTCTTAAGACGATTAAATTAATGAGACCATCAATTCACGCGACACGTGGTTAGAAGTGAACAGTGGTTTTAATCGTCTTACAACAGAGCCTGCCTGTGACGAGATGAACTCCAGATGAACTGGCAGGCAGGCTCACAACATCAACCTGTATACTTCCGGTTAAGGGGAGGAGCCATGGGTGGAGCCATGGGCGGAGCCAAGGGTGGAGCCCAGTACAAGCTCCTCATCTCCCCTATGGGTAGAGCCGCGCAACTACACGTGATCTAATACGAGGTACAGGCTCAACACATGTTGTACAATACAGTGTGGATTATTAGTATTTATAATTCGCCACAGTTAGTTGCCCCCAGACCCGAATCTGGTAAGCAACAGGTTCTGTTTTACGCACAACAATCCCCTAGAGCCAGCGCACACCGTCGTTGAAGTTACAAACGAACAGAATCATCAGGTGCGAAGTATCGAAGATGTCGACGTCAAACTGGGCAACAGCTTTGCAAATCTTGGTTACAGCGCACCTTTGTACTGATGTCCCGGATAATCAAACTCAGTCGTGTGTGAAGCCTACCACCCATTAACATCTCAGCGGGGGCCACCCCAGTTACTGTGTGCAGCCTGGTTCTATATGAGAATAGAAAACATGCCAGCCTGGTGCCCATCGAGCACGAAGTCTGTTTCTTCAGCCCCTGTTTAATCGTCTGCACTGCCCTCTCTACCAAGTCATTTGATGCCGGATGGCATGGGGCAGTGCGGGCATCTCGAATCCTGTTGCTTTTTACAAAGGTGGCAAATTCTTCACTTGTGAAAGAGGCCCCGTTATCCATCACGAGTACCTCAGGGATCCCCTGGGTGGGAAACAAAATGCACAATCTCTCGACGGTCATCCAGGATGTGATCGTTGCCATCTTGTGGACCTCCAGCCACTTTGGGTTGGTGTCCACCAACATGAGAAACATTGAACCCAGAATGGACCGGCGAAATTGACGTGTACATGAGCCCAAGGATGCCTCGGCCACTTCCAAAGGTGTAGGAGTGCCGCTGCAGGGAGCTTCTGGTGCTCTTGACAGATGGAGCACTGCTGGGCCAACATCTCAATATCCGTGGCTAAACCTGGCCACCAGATGTAGCTTCTCACCAGCATCTTCAATTTGGACATTGCGAGATGCCCGTTGTGGGCCTTTCAACTCAATTGCCTGACCCTTCACCAGAACAACCTTCGTGCGCCATAGGACAACACCATCTTCCACGGGTTAGCTCTGAGAGCTTTGAGGAGAAAGCCTTCCACTCCCCTGGTAGCTGTCGATGCCGACCACCTCATAGCACGAGATACTGTACCTTAGCAAGTGCGAGGTTGGTTTGCGTCCAATCATGAATACACGAATACAAGATTGGGCAAGGAGTCTATGAAATTCAGGACAGCGACCATTTGTTTGTGGATTTGGTCTGCAGAGGAAGACGGCTTGATGCATCAGCATGTGCAATCTGAGTCACCGGGTGGCACTTTCTCGGCAACTGGGTGCAGGTCGTCTCGGTCCACCTGCTATCTCAAATATACAACTTATTTTGCCTGAAATGCACACCTTGGGCTGCGTAGGCGGACCCATTCTCCGAAAAACGCTTCAACACCATCTCGAGGTTTTGCAAATGTTGATGTCTCGTGGTCCCTGTGACTAGCACGTTGTCTAAATAAACCACATTGTGCAGCAATCTGCACAGGATGTTCTCCATGATGCCCTGGAAAACTGTGCATGTACTTCCGTGATGATTTGTCGAGCACCAACTGTAAATAAATGTTGCTAATGTCCAATTTTGTAATGTGCAGCCACCGGCCAATGTAGCATAAAGATCCTCGATGTATGGGAAAGGATAATGATCTAACCTCAAAGCCTTGTTCACCATCAATTTATATTCCCTGCAGAGGCAGACTGACTTATCCGACTTCATGATGGGGACCACCGACGTCGCCCAATTGGCGAAGCATGTAGTTCTAATGATTTTTTAAAAAATATTTAATTCAAGACATTTTACATATTACACAGAATATCCAACAGAGGGCAGCATAGCGGAGCTGCTGATTGGCTGTTGCGGGGAAAATTTGCATCAGTGCATTGCATTCACTGTATCTAGATGGTGGTTTGTGTAGGAGCTGTTGTCAAGTGACTGTTTTATCGAGAGAGGATGGCAGGGAAGGTAGTGCAATGTTCCTCCTGCAGAATGTTTGAGGTGAGGGATGCCGTCAGTGTCCCTGCTGATTTCACCTGTGGGAAGTGCACCCATCTCCAGCTCCTCACAAACCATGTTAAGGAACTGGAACTGGAGCTGGAGCTGGATGAACTTTGGATCATTCGGGAGGCAGAGGTGGTCATAGATAGTAGCTTCGGGGATGTAGTTACTCCGAAGAATCAAGATAAATGTGTGACGGTGAGAGGGGCTGGGAGGAAGCAGTGAGTGCAGGGATCCTCTGTGGTCGTTCCTCTCAGTAACAAGTATACCGCTTTGGATACTGCTGAGGGGGATGACCAGGGGTAAGCCATGGTGAATGGATCTCCAGCACTGAGTCCGTCCCTGTGGCTCAGAAGGGAAGGAGGGAGAGCAGTAGAGCAATAGTTATTGGGGACTTGCTAGTTAGAGGGACAGATAGACGGTTCTGTGGCAACGAAACAGACTCACGGATGGTCTGTTGCCTCCCGGGTGCCAGAGACCGTGACGTCTCGGACCGTGTTTTCAGAATCCTTAAGGGGGAGGGGGATCAGTCACAAGTCGTGGTACACATCAGTACCAATGACATATGTAAGAGAAGGGACGGGATTTAAAACAGGAATTTAGGGAGCTAGGGTGGAGGCTGAGAGCCAGGACAAACCATGTTGTCATCTCTGGTTTGTTGCCGGTGCCACATGCTAGCGAGGTGAGGAACAGGGAGAGAGTGCAGATAAACACATGGCTGCAGGGATGGTGTAGGAGGGAGGGTGTCAGTTATGTGGCTAATTGGAGCACATTCTGGCGAAGGTGGGACCTGTACAGACAGAACGGTTTGCACCTGGACCAGAGGGGCACCAATATCCTGGGAGGGAAATTTGCTACGGCTCTTCGGGCGTTTAAACAAATTTGTCAGGGGGATGGGAAAATGAGCTGTAGCCCAGAAGCCAGTGTTGAGAGTAGTGAGGTACTGAGGAGGGTATCAAGGTCGTAGGAGTGTACCGGCAGACAGAGAGGTGGGTTGAAGTGTGTCTACTTCAATGCAAGGAGCATCCAGAATAAGGTAGGTGAACTTGGAGCATGGACTGGTACTTGGGACTACGATGTTGGACATTACTAGCGCTTTTCCAGGAGACACATCCGGAGTGAGACTCATCTAGAGTGGGATTGCAACTTGGTAATTTGGTGCAGTGAGGTAAATCAGGAAAGGAGGCACATCCGGAGTGAGACTCATCTAGAGTGGGATTGCAACTTGGTAATTTGGTGCAGTGAGGTAATTCGGTGCAGAGTGTGAGGAGGTGCTTTTTCAGAGGTGCTTTTTAACCCTGGTAAGTGACTGGTAAGTAGTTTTTCTTTTCATTCTTTTCATTGTCTAATTTATTTATTTTTATTTTGAAATTGTTGTTGTATAAGTTTACCTAAGGTTTAAGACATGGCAGGAGATCCCAGACCCATGTCATGCTCCTCCTGTGCGATGTGGGAGCTCAGGGACACGTTCACTGTCCCTGGCTCTTTCACGTGCAAGAAGTGTGTTCAGTTGCAGCTCTTGTTAGACCGCTTGACAGCTCTGGAGCTGCGGATGGACTCACTTTGGAGCATCCGCGATGCTGAGGAGGTCGTGGATAGCATGTTTAGCGAATTGGTCACACCGCAGGTGAAAATTAATGAGGGAGATAGAAAATGGGTGACCAAAAGAAAGAGCAAGAGTAGGAAGGCAGTGCAGGTGTCCCCCGCGGTCATCTCCCTGCAAAACAGATATACCGCTTTGGATACTGTTGAGGGAGATGGCTCACCAGGGGAAGGCAGCAGAGGCCAGGTTCATGGCACCGTGGCTGGCTCTGCTGCACAGCAGGGCAGGAAGAAAAATGGCAGGGCTATAGTGATAGGGGACTCGATCGTAAGGGGAATAGACAGGCGGTTCTGTGGACGCAATCGAGACTCCAGGATGGTATGTTGCCTCACTAGTGCAAGGGTCAAGGATGTCTCGGAGCGGCTGCAGGACATTCTGGGGGGTGAGGGTGAACAGCCAACTGTCGTGGTGCACATAGGCACCAACGATATAGGTAAAAAATGGGATGAGGTCCTACAAGCGGAATTCAGGGAGTTAGGAGTTAAACTAAAAAGTGGGACCTCAAAGGTAGTAATCTCAGGATTGCTACCAGTGCCACGAGCTAGTCAGAGTAGGAATGTCAGGATAGATAGGATGAATGCGTGGCTCGAGAGATGGTGCAAGAGGGAGGGATTCAAATTCCTGGGGCATTGGGACCGGTTCTGGGGGAGGTGGGACCAGTACAAACCGGACGGTCTGCACCTGGGCAGGACTGGAACCGATGTTGGAACTGTGTTTTCTAGAGCTGTTGGGGAGAGTTTAAACTAATGTGGCAGGGGGATGGGAACCGATGCAGGAAGTTGGAAGGTAGTAAAACAGGGACAGAAGCAAAAGGAAGTAAGGGGAAAAGTGCAAGGCAGAGAAGACATAGTCAAAAATCTAAAAGGGCGACAGTACAAGGTACAGTGATTGAGGGGAGCTCAGTGAATAGGCCCAGTAATAACAAAAGGAATAAAACTGGAGATGTTAAGATTCAAAACAGAGGTAAAAAAACCAACATAAGTGTATTTTACCTGAATGCTCGTAGTATTCGGAATAAAGTAAATGAGTTGATGGCACAAATCATCGTAAATGACTATGATTTAGTGGCCATTACTGAAACATGGTTAAAGGATGGTCACGACTGGGAGTTAAATATCCGAGGGTATCAAACTATTCGGAAGGACAGAGTGGATGGTAAGGGAGGTGGTGTTGCTCTGTTATTTAAGGATGACATCCGGGCAATAGTAAGGGATGACATCGGTGCTATGGAGGATAAGGTTGAATCCATTTGGGTGGAAATCAGGAATAGTAAGGTGAAAAAGTCACTGATAGGAGTAGTCTATCGGCCACCAAATAGTAACGTTATGGTGGGGCAGGCAATAAACAAAGAAATAACTGATGCATGTAGAAATGGTACAGCAGTTATCATGGGGGATTTTAATCTACATGTCGATTGGTTTAACCAGGTCGGTCAAGGCAACCTTGAGGAGGAGTTTATAGAATGTATCCGCGATAGTTTCCGAGAACAGTATGTAATGGAACCTACGAGGGAACAAGCGGTCCTAGATCTTGTCCTGTGTAATGAGACAGGATTGATTCATGATCTTATAGTTAGGGATCCTCTCGGAAGGAGCGATCACAATATGGTGGAATTTAAAATACAGATGGAGGGTGAGAAAGTAAAATCAAATACTAGTGTTTTGTGTTTAAACAAAGGAGATTACAAGGGGATGAGAGAAGAACTAGCTAGGGTAGACTGGGAGCTTAGACTTTATGGTGGAACAGTTGAGGAACAGTGGAGAACCTTCCAAGCAATTTTTCACAGTGCTCAGAAAAGGTTTATACCAACAAAAAGGAAGGACGGTAGAAAGAGGGAAAATCGACCGTGGATATCTAAGGAAATAAGGGAGAGTATCAAATTGAAGGAAAAAGCAAATAAAGTGGCAAAGATTGGTGGGAGATTAGAGGACTGGGAAATCTTTAGGGGGCAACAGAAAGCTACTAAAAAAACTATAAAGAAGAATAAGATAGAGTATGAGAGTAAACTTGCTCAGAATATAAAAACAGACAGTAAAAGTTTTTACAAATATATAAAACAAAAAAGAGTGGCTAAGGTAAATATTGGTCCTTTAGAGGATGAGAAGGGAGTTTTAATAATGGGAAATGAGGAAATGGCTGAGGAACTGAACAGTTTTTTTGGGTCGGTCTTCACAGTGGAAGACACAAATAACATGCCAGCGACTGATAGAAATGAGGCTATGACAGGTGAGGACCTTGAGAGGATTGTTATCACTAAGGAGGTAGTGATGGGCAAGCTAATGGGGCTAAAGGTAGACAAGTCTCCTGGCCCTGACGGAATGCATCCCAGAGTGCTAAAAGAGATGGCTAGGGAAATTGCAAATGCACGAGTGATAATTTAACAAAATTCACTAGACTCTGGGGTGGTCCCGGTGGATTGGAAATTAGCAAACCTGACACCACTGTTTAAAAAAGGAGGTAGGCAGAAAGCAGGAAATTATAGGCCAGTGAGCTTAACTTCGGTAGTAGGGAAGATGCTGGAATCTATCATCAAGGAAGAAATAGCGAGGCATCTGGATAGAAATTGTCCCATTGGGCAGACGCAGCATGGGTTCATAAAGGGCAGGTCATTCCTAACTAATTTAGTGGAATTTTTTGAGGACATTACCAGTGCAGTAGATAACAGGGAGCCAATGGATGTGGTATATCTGGATTTCCCCGTGTTTGAAGTGGGTTTCGCCCCCACAACCCAAAGATGTGCAAGGTAGGTGGATTGAACACACTAAATTGCCCCTTAATTGTAAAAAATTAATTGGGTACTCTAAATTTAAAAAAAAAAAATCTGGATTTCCAGAAAGCCTTTGACAAGGTGCCACACAAAAGGTTGCTGCATAAGATAAAGATGCATGGCATTGAAGTAGTAGCATGGATAGAGGATTGGTTAATTAATAGAAAGCAAAGAGTGGGGATTCATGGGTGTTTCTCTGGTTGGCTATCAGTAGCTAGTGGTGTCCCTCAGGGATCCGTGTTGGGCCCACAATTGTTCACAATTTACATAGATGATTTGGAGTTGGGGACCAAGGGCAATGTGTCCAAGTTTGCAGATGACACTAAGGTGAGTGGTAAAGCGAAAAGTGCAGAGGATACTGGAAGTCTGCAGAGGGATTTGGATAGGTTAAGTGAATGGGCTAGGGTCTGGCAGATGGAATACAATGTTGACAAATGTGAGGTTATCCATTTTGGTAGGAATAACAGCAAACGGGATTATTATTTAAACGATAAAATATTAAAGCATGCCGCTGTGCAGAGAGACTTGGGTGTGCTAGTGCATGAGTCACAGAAGGTTGGTTTACAGGTGCAACAGGTGATTAAGAAGGCAAATGGAATTTTGTCCTTCATTGCTAGAGGGATGGAGTTTAAGACTAGGGAGGTTATGTTGCAATTGTATAAGGTGTTAGTGAGGCCACACCTGGAGTATTGTGTTCAGTTTTGGTCTCCTTACTTGAGAAAGGACGTACTGGCACTGGAGGGTGTGCAGAGGAGATTCACTAGGTTAATCGCAGAGCTGAAGGGGTTGGATTATGAGGAGAGGTTGAGTAGACTGGGACTGTACTCGTTGGAATTTAGAAGGATGAGGGGGGATCTTATAGAAACATTTAAAATTATGAAGGGAATAGATAGGATAGATGCGGGCAGACTGTTTCCACTGGCGGGTGAAAGCAGAACTAGGAGACATAGCCTCAAAATAAGGGGAAGTAGATTTAGGACTGAGTTTAGGAGGAACTTCTTCACCCAAAGGGTTGTGAATCAATGGAATTCCTTGCCCAGTGAAGCAGTTGAGGCTCCTTCATTACATGTTTTTAAGGTAAAGATAGATAGTTTTTTGAAGAATAAAGGGATTAAGGATTATGGTGTTTAGGCCGGAAAGTGGAGCTGAGTCCACAAAAGATCAGTCATGATCTCATTGAATGGCGGAGCAGGCTCAAGGGGCCAAATGGCCTACACCTGCTCCTAGTTCTTATGTTCTTATGTTCTTATGTTCTTATTACGGAGACATGGTTAGAACAGGGACAGGAATGGTTGTTGGAAGTTCCGTGGTATAGATGTTTCAGTAAGAGTAGCGAAGGTGGTAAAAGAGATGTAGGTGTAGCATTGTTAATCAAGGATAGTTTAATGTCCGCAGAAAGGCAGTTCAAGGGGGATTAGCCTACTGAGGTAATATGGGCCAAAGTTAGAAATAGGAAAGGAGTGGTCACGTTGTTAGGATTTTCCATAGGCCCCCAAATAGCAATAGAGATGTGGAGGAAGAAGTTGCAAAACAGATTATGGATAGGTGTGGAGGTCTCAGGGTAGTTGTCATGGGTGACTTTAACTTTCCAAATATTGATTGGAACCTCTATAGGTCGAACAGTTCGGATGGGGCAGTTTTTGTACAGTGTGTGCAGGAGGGTTTCCTGACACAATATGTGGATAGGCCGACAAGAAGTGGGGCCACATTGGATTTGGTACTGGGCAATGAACCAGGCCAAGTGTTAGATTTGTTTGTGGGAGAGCACTTTGGCAATAGTGACCACAATTCGGTGTCTTTCACTATTGCAATGGAGAGGGATAGGGCCATACGGCAGGGCAAGGTTTATAATTGGGGGAGGGGTAATTATGATGCTATTAGGCAAGAATTAGGAAGCATAAGATGGGAATAGAAACAGTCAGGGAAAGGCACAAATGAAAAGTGGAGCTTGTTCAAGGAACAAATTCTGCGTGTCCTTGATAGGTATGTCCCTGTCAGGCAGGGAGGAAATGGCCCTGTGAGGGAACCATGATTTACAAAAGAGGTTGAATGTCTTGTCAAGAGGAAAAAGGAAGCATATGTAACGATGAGAAAACAAGGTTCAGTTGGGTCGCTTGAGGGTTATAAGGTAGCAAGGAATGAGCTAAACAAAAGGGCTTAGGAGAGCTAGGAGGGGCATGAGAAGTCCTTGGCGGGTCGGATCAAGGGAAACCCCAAGGCTTTTTACTCTTATGTGAGAAATAAAAGAATGACCAGGGTGAGGTTTGGGCCGGTCAACGACAGTAGTGGGAACTTGCGCATGGAGTCAGAAGAAATAGGAGAGGCGTTGAATGAATACTTTTCTTCAGGGTTCACCAAGGAGAGACGCCATGTTTTTGAGGATGAGAATGTGATACAGGCGGGTAGGCTGGAGCAGGTAGATGTTCTGAGGGAAGATGTATTAGCAATTTTGAAAAACCTGAGGGTCGACAAGTCCCCTGGGCCAGATGGGATATATCCTAGGATTCTTTGGGAGGCAAGGGATGAGATTGCAGAGCCTTTGGCTTTGATCTTTGGGTCCTCACTGTCCGCGGGGATAGTGCCAGAGGACTGGAGAGTGGCGAATGTTGTTCCTCTGTTCAAGAAAGGGAATAGGGATGACCCTGGTAATTATAGGCTGGTTAGTCTTATTTTGGTGGTCGGTAAGTTAATGGAAAAGGTCCTGAAGGATAGGATTTATGACCATTTGGAAAGATACAGCTTAATCCGGGATAGTCAACATGCATTCGTGAAGGATAAGCCTTGCCTCACAAATTTGATTGAATTCTTTGAGTCGGTAACTAAGTGTGTAGATGAAGGTAGAGCAGTTGATGTCATATACATGGATTTCCGTAAGGCGTTTGATAAGGTTCTCCATGGTCGGCCTAGATAGATAGATAGAGAAATACAGCACAGAACAGGCCCTTCGGCCCACGATGTTGCGCCGAACTTTCGTCCCAGGTTAATCAAAGAATTTTGGACAATTTTTCATGTCCAATCCACCCAACCTGCACATCTTTGGACTGTGGGAGGAAACCGGAGTACCCGGAGGAAACCCACGCAGTCACGGGGAGGATGTGCAGACTCCACACAGACAGTGACCCAAGTCGAAATCGAACTTGGGACCCTGGAGCTGTGAAGCAATTGTGCTATCCACAATGCTACCGTGCTGCCCTTAATAAGTTAACCTACACTCCATTATTCTACCCTAATCCATGTACCTATCCAATAGCCGCTTAAAGGTCCCTAACTTTTCCGACTCAACTACTTCCACAGGCAGTGCATTCCATGCCCCCACTACTCTCTGGGTAAAGAACCTACCTCTGACATCCCCTCTATATCTTCCACCATTTATCTTAAATTTATGTCCTCTTGTAATGGTGTGTTCCACCTGGGGAAAAAGTCTCTGACTGTCTACTCTATCTATTCCCCTAATCATCTTATAAACCTCTATCAAGTCGCCCCTCATCCTTCTCCGTTCTAATGAGAAAAGGCCTAGCACCCTCAACCTTTCCTCGTATGACCTACTCTCCATTCCAGGCAACATCCTGGTAAATCTCCTTTGCACCTTTTCCAAAAGGCTTATGAAGAAAGTAAGGAGTTGTGGGATAGTGGGAAATTTGGCCAATTGGATAAGTAACTGGCTATCACATAGAAGACAGAGGGTAGTGGTGGATGGAAAATTTTCAGACTGGAGACCAGTTCCCAGCGGTGTACAACAGGGATCAGTGCTGGGTCCTCTGCTATTTGTGATTTTTATCACTGACTTGGAGGAGGGGGGTTGAAAGGTGGGTCAGTAAATTTGCTGATGACACCAAGATTGGTGGAGTAGTGGATGAGGTGGAGGGCTGTTGTAGGCTGCAAAGAGACATTGATAGGATGCAGAGCTGGGCCGAAAAAATGGCAGGTGGAGTTTAACCCTGATAAGTGGGAGGTGTTTCATTTTGGTAGAAAAAATTTGAATGCGGATTACAGGGTTAACGGCAGGGTTCTGAGGAATGTGGAGGAACAGAGAGATCTTGGGGTTCATGTCCAAAGATCTCTGAAGGTTTCCACTCTAGTGGATAGAACCGTGAAGAAGGCCTATAGTGTGTTAGTGTTTATTAACATGGGGCTTGAGTTTAAGAGCCGCAGGGTTATGCTGCAACTGTACATGACCCTGGTGAGACCACATTTGGAGTATTGTGTGCAGTTCTGGTCACCTCACTTTAGGAAGGATGTGGAAGCATTGGAAAGGATGCAAAGGAGATTTACCAGGATGCTGCCTGGTTTGCAGGATAGGTCTTATGAGGAAAGGTTGAGGGAGCTAGGCCAAAATGAATCACCTCGCACTTATCAGGGTTAAACTCCACCTGCCATTTTTTCGGGCTTTTCTCTTTGGAACGGAGGAGGATGAGAGGCGACTTAATAGAGGTTTATAAGATGATGAGGGGGATAGATAGAATGGACGTTCAGAGACTATTTCCTCGTGTGGATGTAGCTGTTACAAGGGGGCATAACTATAAGGTTCAGGGTGGGAGATATAGGAGGGATGTCCCCCCGAGGTAGGTTCTTTGCTCAGAGAGTGGTTATGGTGTAGAATGGATTGCCTGCTGTGATAGTAGAGTCGGACACTTTAAGAACTTTCAAGCGGTTATTAGAGAGGAACATGGAGCACACCAGAATGACAGGGAGTGGGATAGCTTGATCTTGGTTTCGGACAATTCTCGGCACAATATCGAGGGCCGAAGGGCCTGTTCTGTGCTGTACTGTTCTATGTTCTATGTTCTATCAGGCGAATAACACATCAGCCCAACAAACAAATACAGATCTCCAACCCCCCTCTGATACCAACACCTCACCACATTCTGCCTTCTCCATTTTATCTCCTTACCACCCCCCACTTGCTGACCCCTCAATTCTCCTTGAAGAAATCAATGAACGGTTTCTACCTCCAGGTGAACCCCTCTACCGACCCCTGCAGAGCGAACTTGACCTTCTCCAACATCAGGAATTCTGCTAAGTCACTCACTCACACCCCTACTTAGGCAGTTCCGGGTCCCATCAACCCAACAAAATCCGTCTCTGGACTATCAGGAAGGCAAAGGCCAATACATCGGCCTTTTTCCCCCACTGGACTCGCGGGTCTTCCGACACACCAAATATCTTAACCCCTGGACCCAGATCCACCCCCATACCCAGCCCCTTGGACATAACTTCCGAGAACCCCTGCCAGAAGCCCCTCTGTCTTGGACATGCCCGGAACATGTAGTCGTGATTCACGGGCCCCCCCACACACTGTCCACACCTGTCTTCTACCCCCACAAAGAGCCGGCTCACCCTCGCTGCTGTCATGTGGGCCGCATGCATCACTTTAATGAGGCTTAACCTCGCACACGCTGAGGATATGTTCACTCTCGGCAAGGCCTCTGCCCATGTCCCGGCCCACACTTCCGCTCCCAGCTCCTCCTCCCATTTTCACTTAATCCCCTCCACTGGAGCACCCTCCCTCTCCATCAATTCCTTATAGATATCCAACACATTCCCCTCCCCTATTTCATCCTCTGATAACAGCTTATCCTGCAACACCGTGTTGTATTATATTACTATTCCTGGTAGCATGTTATATTAGTTACTGTAATATATATTACTCATTTGCTTCTTACCAAGATACTCTTAAACCTGATGTTGATTCACACTCGTAGTCGTCCAATGAAAGCAAATAATTTATTGAGTAACTGTTGGTTTACGGGGATAGGGTGGAACTGAGGGCTTAATGTAGGTCGGTGCAGACTCGATGGACCGAATGGCCTCCTTCTGCACTGTATGTTCTATGTTATATGTTTTAAACAAATAACTTGTGAGTTCGATTCACCAATACTTTTACTAGCTATTAAATAAACAAAATAGAATAAGAATAAACTATGATTAACTACACTTGCACTCTGAGCTAACTCTTTACACCTCTGGTCTCTAGTCATAATACATACAAAGAGACGGGAACTCGGCTTGAGTCTGTCTTTTATACCCCTTTCTAGTGCTGCCATCTAGTGATCAATTAACTGTTATGTCTGTACATTAACCCCTTGTGTATATACAGATATGCAGATCACCACACACCGAAGGCGGCAGCCCCGGGAAGGACGGCACCTCTATTCTCATGAAATCACTCACTTGCAGGTACCTAAAGCCATTCTCCTTGGGCAATTCTTCCAATTCCTCCACCCTGCGAATTTGCCCCGATAAAGAAGTCCCTGAAACACTCAACCCTCACCTGCTGTCATCTTTGAAACCTCGCGTCCAGCCCAGCTGGCACAAACCACGCATCATCAGCGATATCATGTGGTACAACCCACACTCCTCCGGGTCTTTATCCTTCTTTAAAATCAGGAAGATGGAAACCGGTGACAGTGTGGGCGGGAATACCCCCTCTCCCTTTTATAAAACGCTACTGGGAACCCGTCCAGCCCTGGGGCCTTCACTGCCTGCATCGCATCCATGCCATCCATCACCTCCCTCAACCAAATCCGGGCCCCCAGGCCCTGAACCGTTCCTCCACCACTTTGGGGAACTCCAACCCATCCAGGAATCGCTGCATCCCCTCTTTCCCCGTCGGAGGCTCTGACTCATACAACCCCCTATAAAAGGCCTTAAATGCCCCATTTACTCCCTCCCGGTCCGTCACCACCTTACCCCTCTCCCTCATTGCTGCCTGATTCCTCAACTGGTGGGCCAGCATCCTACTCGCCTTCTCCCTGTACTTGTACATTGCCCAGGGCCCTCCGCAACTGCCCCAACACCTTCCACTGGACACTAATCTAAACTTCATCAGGAGCCTCTGTCTCTCCCTTAACAAATTCTCCTCCGACACCATCGATCCATCTTCAGAATCTCATCCATCAGCTGTGCCCTCTCCTCTGGTTCCACCCTCCCCATGTGCGCCTGAATCAAAATAAATTCCCCCCTGACTACAGCCTTGAGTGCCTCCTACAGCATGACGGCTGTGACTTCCCGGGTCATTCAACTCTACATAGCCCCGGATGGCAGCCGAAACCCGCTCGGGTCTGCCTCCATGGGTCCGCGTCCCCCATGCGTTCCATTAACTCCCTCAAATCCTTAGCCACCACCGACACCCTGGCGACTTATGACTCGACCGGTTCATACACGTATTGAAATCCCCTCCCCAAGATCAGCTGATGTGTGTCCAGGTCTTTGATCTTCCCAACACCAGCCTCAAGAAGTCCACGTCATCCCAATTTGGGGCATACAAATTTTTCAGGACTACCGGCTCCCCTCCAGCTTCCCACTGACCATCACATACCCACCGCCCGGATCGGCCACAATAAATCCCCACCTCAAAAGCCAGCCTCTTATTAACCAACACTGCCACCCCCCTCGTATACATATCCAGCTCCGAATGGTACACCTGCTCCAACCATCCCTTCCGATGTCCGCCTTCAGACTCCTCAAATGTGTGAACACACACAACCATTTAACTGGTCCATTCAGCCCTCCCACATTCCACGTGATCAGCCTGGTTGGGGGGGGGGGCACCCTGCCCCCTCCCCAATTGATCAGCCATGCCCCTTTTTGAGCCAGCCCCTGGTCCATCCTCGGATGTCCGTCGCCATCTCTCCCTTCCCAACTGTGCCACATTAACTACACCCATGTCAGCAACCCCCCCCAATCCACCCTCAAACAAAGGAACAACTCCATCCCTACCCCTACCCCCCCCCCCACTACCCCCTCACCGCCTTCCTCCTGGCAACCTCCCACTTCAGTTCTGTCAACGAGCCCGCCCAGCTGGAATGGTGGCCCCCGCCCAAGGACTCTGACTTCCCCTCCCCACTCCAGTTCACCCTCCCCCACAATCCTCCTAACCACAAACAAAGAGAAACAAAATGGAAACTGACCATTGCTGCTCCCCCATCGACCCCCACCTGTGCTTTACAATGAACACGTGGTGATCCACCACTGTATATATATGTGTGTGCCTGTATTAGGAGATGTTCAGCAGTACCTGCTATTACAGGTTTGCCGGTAAGCCCCTGCCGGCTAGCTCCGCCCACAGGGAGCTGTATAAATATTCATGAGTTCTCCTGAGCTGCCATTCTACAGCTGCAGTCGAAGGAATAACATCTCACGGTAATAAAGCCTCTCTTGTACCGATTCGAGTCTTTGTGTGCAATTGTTAGTGCATCAGAACACAAAGCTCTTCTTCAAAGTTCAACGTCCTCACACTCCTCCCAGTCCATGGTTCCTCATAAAGTCCATTGCCAGGGCAGCACGGTGGCCTAGTGGTTAGCACAACCGCCTCACGGCGCTGAGGTCCCAGGTTCGATCCCGGATCTGGGTCACTGTCCGTGTGGAGTTTGCATATTCTCCCCGTGTCTGCGTGGGTTTTGCCCCCACAACCCAAAAATGTGCAGAGTAGGTGGATTGGCCACGCTAAATTGCCCCTTAATTGGAAAAAATAATTGGGCAATCTAAATTAAAAAAAAATAAATAAAGTCCATTGCCTCTTCTGGCGAGTCAAAATAAAACTCCTGTTTTTGGTGTGTCACCCACAAGCGGGCAGGGTACAAAACCCCAAACTTCAACCCCTTCTTAAAGAGGACAGCCTTTATTTGGTTGAATCCGGACCTTCACTTCGCCAACTCCACACCCAGGTCCTGGTAAATCTGCAGCTCACTCCCTTCCCAGGCGCATTTCTTGGTCTGTCTCGCTCATTTCAGAATTTTCCACAAATCGATGCAGCCTCACCACCATCGCCCTTGGCGATTCCCCCGCCGGCGGCCTCCACCTCAATGCCCTGTGCATCCAATCCACCTCGAGGGGCTGGTCAAAGACCCCAACCCCCATCAACCTTTCCAACATGCTCACCACTTACTTGGTGGCCTCCACTCCCTCGATGCCCTCAGGCATCCCAGCAATCCTCAAATTCTGCCTCCCGGAATGGTTCTCAAGGTCCTCCAAATTCTCTCTTAGCCTCTTCTGGTTGTCCAACACTATCTGCAACTCTGTTTCCAACGAGGCCAGCTGGTCCTCATGTTCCCCCCATTATCTCCTCCACCTCCTCCCCAGACCCTGTGTCTCCTGCCTCTGCTCCACACGTTCAATCACAGCTCACAGCGGCTCCACCACCTTGGCCAAATCCTCCAAAGCCTCTTTCCTCTGCTGCTGGAATTTGTTGTTCAAAAACTCTACCAGCTGCTCCATCGACCACTGGGCAGGCAGCGCTGCCCTCTTCCCCCCGTCATCTTCACCTGTGGTGCACCATGAAAACCTTCTTGCTCCAGCTGCTTTCACTTTCGCGTGGCACTTCTTGTCCGCTGATCCAGCCTCACCAGCTTCACCAGGTTTCCCAGGGCACTCACACTCTATTTACCCTCAACCCCACCACCCCCCCATACAGGTGGGGAGGGACCAAAAAAATCCATCTTGAGCGGAAGCCAGCAAATGTGTGATCACTCACTCCATGGCAGCCACCAGAGGTCCCACAGGTCTAATGATGCCCAAACTCTCCAAGCGACAAAGTTCGGTCTCGACTTTCTCGACTAAAGTGTAGGGAACCAGGAGGGCACTATAATATTGGGGCTGGGGCTGCGGTTCCACCTGGATCTCGGCCAAGGCTCTTTTAATTGTACCCAAGCCAGGCTGGAAAACCTCGGAGAACTTGCTCAGTACCTCACACAGATCGCCAGATCCCCACTTGGAGGATAGTTTGCCAATCCAACTACAGCTGGTGCAGCCAATCGCGGCCCAACAGGCTAGGGCACCTCTTTGCATAACAATGAGGGGAAGGCGCAGTGATTGTCGCCCATACTGGAGTGAGGATGGACCCCACTATATTCAGTTGGTTCCCTGAATAACAGAGAAGTAGGCCATTTGGCCCATCGAGTCTGCACCGACCCACTTAGGCCCTTACTTCCACCCTATCCCCGTAACCCAATAACCCCTCCTAACATTTTTGGTCACTAAAGGCAATTTAGCATGGCCAATCCACCTAACCTGCACGTCTTTGGACTGTGGGAGGAAACTGGAGCACCAGGAGGAAACCCTCGCAGACACGGGGAGAACGTGCAGACTCCGCACAGACAGTGACCCAGCGGGGAATGGAACCTGGGATCCTGGTGCTGTGAAGCCACAGCGCTATCCACTTGTGCTACCGTGCTGTCGTGGCCAAACGAGCTGCCGTGTCTGACGAAGTCAAAGTATGCACACCCCGTTTAATAAGATCAAAGATGCATTGCGCCACCACAGAAATGGTAGCTCCCGTATCCAACTCCACTTGGAGCATGTTCACTAATAAAGTCTCTGAAAGTGCATCATTACAGAAGGTTAACAGCACCTTGATTTAACATGTCAATTAGAAGACGGCACCTTCGACAATGCAGCACTCCTTCAGTACTGCAATAGAGTGTCAGTTTAGACTTTGTCTCCTATCAGCCTATTTTACAGGCAGAATGTGAATTCATAGAATGCCGTGCCACTTGATTACCTGACTAATCTTTAGTGCCATTTCACAGCAGTCTTGAACTGCTCATGATCTCCCTGGTGCCATCCAAATACTCTGAAGTCTTTGCCTGAGAAACTCGCTGCTTACCTTAAATAGAGTCTGAAAGGAAATTCATTTTCTGCATTGCTGTCTCATAAATTTGTTTTCAATTACAGACATTAACATTGCACAGCATTATGAGCCAATTCAAAATGCTTTCCATCTCACAGAAAATTAAACATCAGCACTCAACATCTGATAGAAGTCCTCAGGGTATGGCACAGCAGTCGGTGCTATAATTTGTTCATTAATGCACCACTTTCTGTAACACCTAGATTAAGAAGTTCCAGCAATAAACCTGCAAAAGCCACAAAAAATGACATGATAAATGTTTCTGGCAATTAAAACACCTCCACACGAGAAAGCACGATTATAGGGAGGGTGATATTTTCCCCGGCATTTAATTTTATTGCTGATTTATTACCGCACAAAAATGGTAGTCTCGTTGGTTAGAATTAACACTTATTCACAAACTGTAACATGGATTTCACATCACATGCAGTAAAAGAACTAATTAAGTCCAGTATTGGCTGGAGGTAGATTCAGTTCCACTTCAAGAAAGTTATTCTGGCCTTGGAGGAGGTGCAGCGCAGATTCACTGGAATGATCTCGGAATTTAGAAGGTTAAATAATGAGGACAGATTACATCAACCTGGCTTGTGTTCCCCTGAATGTGGGTGACGAACGGTTAATCTGATTGAGGTTTTTAAGTATTCAATTGGGTAGGTAAAGAGAAACTAATTCAACAGGTGTGGGAATCAAGAATGAGGATACATAATCCGAATATTATAGTTGGGTCATTTAGGAGGACAACCAGAAAGCAGCCATTCACAGAACAAATGCTGGAAACCTAGAATTCTAAACCCAGAGTGTTATAGATGCTTGGAAACTGGGGATCTTTCAAATCTGAGATCGACAGACTTGTTGGGTAAGAGTCTTAAAAGGAATATCTTGTGGTGCAATGGTGTCCCTGCCTCTGAGTCAGAAGCCCTGGGTTCAAGAACTACTCCAGGACTTGATGGCCAAGGAAGATGAGCTCACAATGCAGCTGAACAAGTTGATTACCAACTGCAAGTCCTTCCAACACATACCAGCAGGCGGTAAGAATGGGAGAGTCTTTGATCAGCCATGCTTGATGTGGAGTGGTGCCCCTCCAGCTAGAACCATGCGTGACTTACTCCAGGAAATACGTGTCTGCCTCTTGCATCTTTGGATGCAGGAAGCCTTCTAACCCAAATGGTCTGAAGGGATGTGGAGTTGAAGGGCAAATCTAAGAGAACAAAGTAGCAGGTTAGGGCTCCAAATGGTCTACTCTTTTTCCTCTGTTCCTAATTAACTTCAGCCCTTATACAAATTCCGAATAATTATATGCAGATGGTGGATAGGCTTTGGGGATTCAATGTATCCACAGTATTTATATGGTTGGTACAGGATAATCTCTGGTCAATTGGAATTTGAAGGATGTTGACAGCCCGATATACACACAAGTTAACACCAAAAATATATGTAAATGTGACTGTTTAGCAGATCATCCTGACAACCATGGCTCAGTGGTAAGACTCTTGCCACTGAAGGAGAAGGTTATGAATTTGAGTCCACTGGGACTTGAGTCTATAAATTGTACTGAGGGAGTCCTGCTCTCTCTCAGGTATGCAAAAAAGATCCCACAGCACAAGAAAGCAGGGGAGTTCCGCCGTTTGTCCTGGTGAATATTTGACCCTCAACCAACATCATGATTATCATGTGGCTGTTTGTGGGATCATGCTGTGCGCAATTGGCTTCTGCATTCAATTATTACAGTGGCGGCAGCACGGTGGCGCAGTGGGTTAGCCCTGCTGCCTCGCGGCGCTGATGTCTCAGGTTCGATCCCGGCTCTGGGTCACTGTCCGTGTGGAGCTTGTACATTCTCCTTGTGTTTGCGTTGGTTTCGCCCCCACAACTCAAAAATGTGCAGGATAGGTGGATTGGCCACACTAAATTGCCCCTTAATTGGAATAAATGAATTGGGTACTACAAATTTATAAAAAAATTAATTATTACAGTGGCTACACTTTAAAAGCTCATCATCTGCTTTTGAATTGCTTTGTTTTTCTGATGAAAGGTCATGACCTGAAATCTTGGGCAGGATTTTCCGCACCTCCCCCACTCCCGGGGTGTGTTTTGCAGCAGTGTTTTGCCTGCCATTTACTGGCTCCTGCCACTGTCAATGGGTTTCCCAGCAGTTCACACCTTCCATCACCGGGAAACCCTCGGCGAGGGTCATGTTGGTGGGGCGGGAAGATTCCCCCATAGCGGGTTTTCTGGCAGAGCTGGCGCACCATTGACCGGGGGTGGGACTGGAAGGTCCGACCTAATGACATGGCATTTTACATGGCTTGTTGACTGCGTTGCCAGGGATCCCATCGCTGGAGGGCTGAAAAATCCCGGCCAGTGTGTGGCCAGTGCTGTGCTAATATATTGAGTGTGAATTTCCGGTTTCGTCCATGGAGGGACCCGCTGCAAGTGAGAACAAAACATTTGGTGTTCCAGCCAAAACTGCATTACTGTCAGCAGCACCAGAAAATCCCAGCCGTGAGGGAGGACCATAACTCTGAGTTTGGTATCACAGGTAATTTTTGAAATTTTGTTCTGCATTCCACTAACCAAGTCATTTATATGTATTTTTAAAAATACAATGGTTCTAGCGCGACCCTTGGGGAACACCACGGTCTACCACCCTGTAGTGACAAGGAATGTTCTTATTCCCTTTCTTCAATAAAGGTATCATATTTGCCACTAACGAGTCCTATGGCACCTCCTCCATATCTTGAAAGAGTATGACGAGCCCTTCCAGTACCTCCACCCCCACTTCCTTTAGCAACCTGGGACATGAGCCATCCAAACCAGGCAACGTATCCGCTGTAATCATAGCCAGCCTTTCCAGCACATCCTTCCTATCAATGTTCATCCCATCCATTACCTCGATCATCTCTGCTTCCACCGGTATTTTGTCATCACCTTCTTTCAAACATCAATCTAAAGTACTCATTATGTATTCTAGCCTTGAGTCTCGAAGCACGTATCACCCAGTAGGTCCCACCCTGCCTCTTACTGCTCACTTACAATTTACAGGGGCTGGTTTAGCTCACTGGGCTAAAGAGCTGGCTTTTAAAGCAGACCAAGCAGGCCAGCAGCACGGTTCGATTCCCGTACCAGCCTCCCCGGACAGGCGCCGGAATCTGGAGACTAGGGGCTTTTCACAGTAACTTCATTGAAGCCTACTCGTGACAATAAGCGATTTTCATTTCAATTTCATTTCACATGTCGACAGAAGATTCTTGAGTTCCCTCTTATGTTGATTGTCTTTCTGTTCTCATATTCACTCTTTGCCAGTCATCATCCTCTTCCCTTCCCCTCTCAACTGATTGCATTTTTCCTGGTTCTCATTTGAAGAATTCACCAGACATACATCATAAACTTTCTTTCAAAGTTTCATCCTAGTCTCTAGTTCCTGGCTCTGACTGCCCTTTCTTTCTTTACCTCTTGTTAGAATGTACCTAGTCTTTACCTGAAAGATCCTGAACTTCACCCATTTTTTTGTGTCAAACTTTTGTTCCATTTTATCCTGGCTACATCTCCTATCATGCCACTGAAATGAGACCTCTTCCAATTTAGAAGTTCTAACCTAGATTGTTCCTCCCTTTTTTCATTATTAATCTAAACCTTATGATACAATGATCACTCTTACCCAAGTGTTCCCCACAGCACACTAGGTCTATTTGGCCCAGGTCATTCCCCAACACAATATTCAGCCTTGTCTCCTTCTGGGTTGGATAGAGAACATACCTGAAATACCTGATCATCTCCTGAACATATTTCAGAAATTCCTCCCCCTACTTTCCCATTAGTCTAACATTATCCCAATTGCTATTTGGATTAGCAATGTCTCCCAATAGTTATGAACGCACACACTGGGGAATAATAATTCTTGCAAGACTGGTGTTGTGGATCAACTGCCTGTTATAAAAAACACTCCATTTTCATTTCTGCAGACTTCACTATGAAGAAGTTGTAGAAAATACTCATGGGACAAAATTATCGTAATATGTGAAGAAACAGAAAACGTAACAGTGACATTTGGCAGACTGAAACATTAACTCTTGCAGAAATAAAGGCGGAAATAGGATGTTGAGTAAATGAGTGAGAAGAATCAACATTTTTTTTACCTTGAAACAGAAAAATAGCTTGCGGAAGAAAGATATAAATATCGGGTGTAAGATTACCAGTTGGCTCCACGAGAACCTCAGGTGATGAGACATTGGTTTGAACTGTTCCTGCTCCACTATCGGGCGTTCACTGGAGACGCAGTTTTACTGCAGTGAAGCAACGGCAGCTGAACTTCAATCAACCCCAATGAAAGTCTGAGTCAATATCTCCTTTTAAAAATTATTGCTATTGGGCGGCACGGCGGTTAGCACTGCTGCCTACTGCGCTGAGGACCCGGGTTACTGTCTGTGGGGAGTTTGCACATTCTCCCCGTGTCTGCGTGGGTTTCACCCCGACAGGTTAGGCGGATTGGCAACACTAAATTGCCCCTTAATTGCAAAAATATAATGGTGTACTCTAAATTTTTTTTTAAATGATTGCTGTTGATGCATGCATGAAAAGGAAAAGGAAATGCAGGGTTATAAGAACATAAAAACTAGGAGCAGTAGTAGGCCGTCTGGCCCTTTGAGCCTGCTCTGCCATTCAATGAGATCATGGCTTATCTTTTGTGGACTCAGCTCCACTTTCCCGCCCGAATACCATAACCCTTTATTCCTTTATTCTTCAAAAAACTATCTATCTTTACCTTGAAAACATTTAATGAAGGACCCTCAACTGCTTCACTGGGCAGGGAATTCCATAGATTCACAACCCTTTTGGTGAAGGGATTCCTCCTAAACTCAGTCCCAAATCTACTTCCCCTTATTTTGAGGCTATGCCCCCGAGTTCTGCTTTCACCCGCCAGTGTTAGACGCAACTGAGTAAAAAATCATGATGGTATTAGCGTGATATTAGTGTCTATCATAATCTGTAACAATTAAGAATATGTAAGTGACTCTTTTCAATTTTCAAAATTTAATAAAACACTGTTAACTGAGCTCAGGGAAGAAAGAGTGAGCAATGAAGGTAAGCTGGACTTTAGACAGAGGTGGAGGAGGGATACTGGAGGGGCAAGTTTCCCTCCAAGTCACTCATCATCCTGACTTGTAACCATATCACCGTTCCTTCACTGTTGCTGGGTCAAAATCCTAGAGCTCCCTTCCTAACAGCACGGTATGTGTACCTACACCTCTTGGACTGCAGCGGTTCAAGGACGCAGCTCATTACCACCTTCTCAAGGGTAATTAGGAATGGACAATATATGCTGGTCTGAACAACGAGGCCCACATTCCATGAAAGAATAAATAAAAAATAATGTGAATACTGGCCCTAAAACCCTGCCTGAAGTCTTTCCATGGCTTAAGGGAGCTTTGAAGTGATAGATATCAGAGCAATGTTGATGTTGGTTGCCAGTTATCTACCAATGTTGTGAGTTAGCGAGCCCATCTGTTCTGCTACCTCTGCCAAATTATTGATATTATAAACCTGTGCTGTATCAATCTTCATCTGTGTATTCCCACATTATGCACTGCTAGGACGTTGGTTGAAGCTGCTTGAAGAGTGAACAACTCCCTCCACAGGTCTTGGTGATAATGGTGGGCGGTTGTTGAAAAGCCCAGCATCTGCCTGGTTTCTGTGATTTAGCAGCCTCCATGCTGTTACGGAACCTCCTGCTAATTTGAGGAATATAGAGAAGGTTCCTTGGTGCAATTGGCATCAGGTGGTGGATTTATTTAGCACAGTGTGGGCTTCCCTCACTGGGTATTCCGTCACTGTAAGCAATACACTCTTGCCAATGGATTCTTTGCCCTTCAGTATGATTCCTCTTGACATTACACAGTTTAATATGAGAGGATATTTGACTTGGAGTATGTTGCCCATATAGCAACATTAGGAGCACAATTCAGCAGATTCAAGTTAAAACCTGCTGAACGGCTTGTTTAGCAGCGTGTTTCTCGGCACTTTGCTGTTTTATTTGCCCCCGGGAGAGTCTCCACTGAAACCCGCCAACAGGAAAGGCAGATCGGGGTTCCATTTTGTCCAGCAGTCCCGATCTTCCCACCACCCCCATCCCCACCTTTCAGGCCTTCCCCTGTTCTTCTGAACTCCCTTAAACCCCCAACCTTGAGCAGGCCCTCGAGACCCACCCCACCCCCCCCCCCCCCCCCCCCTCATCCCCTCTACTTGACAAGGTCACCCTGGCCTGAAGCCTGGCAGTGAAAAACTAGCACCAGTGTGGCACTGCCAGGGTGCCCAGGTGGTACTTCCAAGGTGTCATCCTGCCCTGTCCCCGACCACCCGGGGCTCTCCAATGGCCCAGGAGACCCCCCCCCCCCCCCAAGGTGCCGTTATAACTGGTCCATGTTTGTGTGGGTACTGGGCACCAGGTGAATCTGGTGTTTGGATATTTAACTGAGCCGTAAGGATGACTCACAGTTGGCACAGCGCCCCACGTTGAGCCCTATTTGGGACTTGCGTGCAATCACTCATTGTACCTGGCATAATTTGGTCACTGAAATTTTACTTAAACTACTTTATTATTGTCCCTTTTTCATCATATTTTGCAAATGATTTAAATATTAAAATGCGTGACAAACATTGCTGCATTGGTTCAAAACCAATTAAATTATAGAAGAGCAGGAAATAATTTCCTTGGATTCTTAAGACTTTCCAAAATTGGAGCACATTTTCTTCAATACAAAAGCAAAATACTGCAGATTCTGGAAACCTGATAGTCTTTGTGGATTTGGAGTGAGTAGGAAAAAATTTTCTTGTACGGGGAGCTTTGCTGGGCTGGTGGAGAGGAGGTTGATCTGTTGCATTGACATAAGGTGGTGGCTGTCCAGACAGGTTGAGGCAATCCTGTCCATTGAAGGGAGGGCAGGTGGTAACAGGCCTAAGAAGGGTCATGGGGGACAGAGGGAGGGAAATGGATGCCACAAGGAAGGCCAATCTCTACCATGGCAGATCAAGCATGATAGAGGGGAGAGCAATGAGACTGAGGGCAGAGAGCATACTCACAGAATCATAGAATTTACAGTGCAGAAGGAGGCCATTCGGCCCATCGAATCTGCAGCAGCTCTTGGAAAGAGCACCCTACCCAAGGCCACACCGCCACCCTATCCCAGTAACCCAGTAACCCCACCCAACCTTTTTGGACACTAAGGGCAATTTAACATGACCAATCCACCTAACCTGCACATCTTTGCACTGTGGGAGGAAACCAGAGCACCCGGAGGAAACCTATGCAGACACTGGGAGAACGTGCAGACTCCGCACAGACAGTGACCCAAGCCGGGAATCGAATCTGGGATCCTGGAGCTGTGAAGCAACTGTACTAACCACCGTGTGCTCTCAAGGAGGTCTTACACTCCCTGCACAGCTCCCAACCTCACTTTAAATATGTTTTCCCTCTTTCATCTTTTCCCATTGCTCTTATTCTTGTTTGACATTTACCTTTCCCAGAATATTTAAATATTTAATGTTCGCCTTGTATCTGCCACTTGCAAGTAAAATAACATTTAATAACTTTGCTTTCTTCTATTTATGATTTCTTCCAAGTTATAAAACCTTTGTATTTCCTTTTTAACTTCAACAACTGAAGACAACAAACCTTCTTTATCTCCTAATGCAATTTCCACCCATGTCTTACTTACTTGAAAAGAACATCCAACTTGGCCACATTCACCTCAAGTGCCTGTATTCACCTCAACTCTGTAGACACCCAGTCCCCAGCTGAATTAAATTAGTCACAGAGAGAGAGAGACACACACACACACAGCCTCCATAAGCATTCTTCAGAGAACAGCACAATAAATCCCCCAAATGTTTGTGAATTGCGCTTTCACATAGCCGTCCGTCAGTCCAGAAGTAAAACACTCGAACACGTCAGTAATGAATATTAGTTTATTCACGGCCGGGACAAATCTCTAAGTAGTCGGGGAACCACCTTCGAGAAGTGCCAAAGTCCAAAATATGGACTGTCTCTTTATACAAACACAGCTTAGAGGTGGTCCCCTTAAATTCCTAGATACACCAATGATTTGGCAAGGATCCAGAACATGTGCTTATATGAAATTATTATCCTAAGAAAGGCTGGTGACTATGATGCAACTTGCTGCTGCTAACGGTTTTTCTTATCCGATCTGTCCCTCAGGTTCAACTTCCTTATCTCCTCTCTCGTGCTCCTGAGTCAGCTCTTTCACATTCCAACGTCCCAACTTCCTTATCTCCTTCCCTCTCATGCTCCTGAGTCAGCTCGAGTCAGCTCTTTCGCACTCCAATATCCCTTGTCTCAGTGGACAAGGTTTTACAGACTCATCTTTGCTGTCTCTGTATTATCAGATACAGAATTCTACTCTCATCTCACTCCCTCAACGCTGTAACATTTTTTACTTGAGGATCACAGATATTTCAGACCCTTAATATTACATACAGACAGCAAGGTTTAAAACAAATAAATGAAATTCACTTCCACATGTTAACATAATAAAACTTTCTTCATAAAAGGTACGGGGAAAATGAAGGAGACTGCCACCAAGTCATAATGTTCATTTGGAGAACTGTTGGAGGCACGATGGGCTGATTGGTCTCTTTCTGTGCCTCAATGCTTCTGTGATGCTATGAAGCCACTCAGCTGTATCAACTGCTCCAAATTCTAATAAAAAGAATGAAACTGGATGAACCACCCAGCATTGACCAAGGTCTAGGAAATGACAAATGCACACCCAGCCCTAGGAAACCTTGCGAAGTCCTCCTTCCTAACAAATAGGAGTGAGCACTGCACTGTCCTTGTAGCGACTAAGTCCTATCTTTACATTATCCATACCCTCCATCTTGTATAGCACTACCACTGTACTAAATGGGATGGATTTTGAACAGATCTAGCAACTCAAGACTGGGGATTCACAAGATGCTGTGGGCCATCAGCAGCAGCAGAATTGAATACAAACACAATCTGTAACCCTATGGTCTGACATATCCCCCTACCATTACTTCCAAGCCAAGGGATCAACCCTGGTTCAATGAAGAGTGCAGGCGGGCATGCCAGGAGCAGTACCAGGCATACTGAAAAATGAGGTGTCAACCTGGTGAAGCTACAACACAGGACTACTTGCATGCCGAACAGCCTAAGCAGCAAGTGATAGACAGAGCTGAGCAATCTCACAATCAATGGATCAGATCTAAGTTTTGCAGTCCTGCCGCATTGAATGGCGGTGGACAATTAAACAACTCTTTAGAGGAGGAGGTTCCACAAATATCCCCACCCTCAATAATGGAGGAGCCCAGCACATCTTTGCAAAAGACAAGGCTGAGGCATTGGCAACCATCTTCAGCCAGAAGTGCCGAGTGGATGATCCATCTCGGTCTCCTCCAGAAGTCCCCAGCATCACAGATGTCAGTCTTCAGCCAATACAATTCACTCCACATGATATCAAGAAAGGGCCATAGGCACCGAATACTGCAAAGGCCCCTGACAACATTCTGGAAAAGGTGCTTGTGCTCTAGGACCTAACCAAGCTGTTCAGGTACAACTTCAACACTGGCATCTGCCCAACAATGTGAGAAATTGCCCAGGAATACCCTATCCACAAAAAGCAGGACAAATACAACCCAACTAATTACCACCCCAGCAGTCTACTCTCGATTATCAGTAAAGTGATGGAAGTGGTCATCAGTAGTGCCATCAAGAGACAATTAAACATCAATAACCAGCTCACTGAGGCTGAGTTTGGGTTCCACCAAGGCCTGGTCCAAACATGGACAAAAGAGCTGAACTCAAGAGGTGAGGTAAGAGTTACTGCTCTTGGCATCAAGGCAGCATTTGACTGAGTGTGGCGTCAATGAGCCCTAGCAAAGCTGGAGTCAATGGGAGTCGAGGGGGAACTCTCCACTGGTTGGAGGTCAATCATCTCAGCTCCAGGACATCACTTCAGGGGTTTCTCAGGGTCCTGGACCTCACCCCTCCAGCTGCTTCGTCAATGACCTTCCTTTCATTATAAGATCAGAAGTGGGGGTGTTTGCTGCTGATTGCACAATGTTCTGCACCATTCACAACTCCTCACATATTGAAGCAGTTCAAGTCCAAATGATGCAAGGCCTGGACAATATCCAGGCTTGCACTGACAAGTGGCAAGTAACATTCATGCCACACAAGTGCCAGACAATAACCATCTCCAACAAGAGCGGTTGTAACCATTGCCCCCTGATATTCACTGGCATTATCATCGTTGAATCCCACTATCACCATCCAGGGGTTACCATTGAACAGAAACTGAATTGGACTAACCATATAAGGCTACAACGGCAGGTCAGAGGCTGGGAATCCTGAGGGACATAACCCACCTTCTGACTCTTCAAAGCTTGTCCATCATCTACGAGACACAAGTCAGCAGTGTTTTGAAATACTCTCCATTTCTCTGGATGAGTGCAGCTCCAACAACATTCAAGAAGCTCAACACCATCCAGGCCAAAGCAGCCTGCTTGATTGGCATCCTGCACACCACCTTCCACATCAGCTCCCTTCATTACGGATGTACAGTGGCAGTGATGCGTACCATCTACAAGGTGCACTGCAGCAACTCACCAAGACTTCTTTGACAGCATCTTCCAAACCTGTGACCTATAGCAGTAAGAAGGACCAGGGTAGCAGATCCATGGGAAAACCACCACCAACTCCAAGCTACACAGCATCCTGACTTGTAAATCTATTGTTGTTCCTTCAGTGTCACTGGGCCAAAGTCCTGGACCCTCCTCCGTAACCGCACTGTAGATGCCCTGCACCGCACCTTCTCAAGGACAATTAGGGGCGGTGTTGCTCGTTTTACTGGAGTGTGATTAACACGCCTCCGTTTAAAGGCCGTGTGCTTAACACTGCTATGGCTCTGTATATGTAATTATGCTCGGAGTCGCCAGGTGCCGTATTTAGACACCGTCACAAGTATATCAAGGTCAGATTCAAAGTAATAAATCTGTACACCGATTAGTAAGTCCAAACGATTGGTGTTTATTATAACAAATATAATAAATACACATGCATACGCTAAAGAGACTAACTTACTTCTAATACTAAACAACTAAATACTTATCTAGACAGGAACAGGCAAGGTCAGGGAACAAGGCCTTCGTCCCGTTCTTGGTCTGCAACTCTCTGAATCGTAAAGTTGTCAAGATCTAGCAAGGTCTGGATCATGTAACGATCATTGTATTGGCACTTACAG
Source organism: Scyliorhinus canicula (assembly GCF_902713615.1). Lineage (NCBI taxonomy): Eukaryota > Metazoa > Chordata > Chondrichthyes > Carcharhiniformes > Scyliorhinidae > Scyliorhinus > Scyliorhinus canicula. Next base: position 46,913,677 of record NC_052164.1, on the reverse strand, counting down.
TTCGATGGCTGATACTCAACGGCCGGTGATGAAACTGGAGTCAGGATGCGATGTAACAAGTCTGGGCCGGAGTCTGGAAGCAACAGACCGAGTCATGTGCTTGACCTTCTCTTTATAGGTCCTAGAAGTCCGTGCCCCCTTGGGGCGGTTCTTTTACCTGCCAGGTATCGATTGGGCCTCTCCCAATCGATATCTTCCAAACCCCCCAATCTGAGGGTCGTTCCTCGATGGGTGGGGCGGTCCCTACTGTTCTTTGTGTTGGTTACTGTGGCGCCATTCTGTCTGGGCGTCTACGCAAAAGTATCCATTGATACTTAAATGTTTCTATTGTGCGGGGTCTGGATCTGGATCACCTCATTACTATGCAGATCTGTTTCCATTTGCACCTTTGGCTGAAACTCTGCACCTGGCCAAAAACTGGTTTCTGTACGTGCAGAATGCAAATTAGTCTTCTGCAAACTGCTTGTCCTCACTAAGACTATTTTTCCCTGCAGCCTTAGCAGTTCTCCATTTTGTAGCCCAGTGTCCATCTTAGATGGCTACATTGGGCTATAAACCCTGGCCTCACCAGCGATGCCCACATTCTGTGAAAGAATTAAAAAACCTTGGGTGGGATTCTCCGTTGGCCGACGCCGGAATCGCAAAACGCGATTGGGCGGACAATCGGTTCCGACGATGAAATCGCGGCGGGCGCCGACTTGACGCCAAATCGCAATTCTCCATATCCACAGCAGTGCCGTCAATGTGTTCCAGAACACCCGTACGGTAAACACCATTTGCATATCATTAGTAGGCATGGCCCGGTATACTCCGGGGCCTCCATGATTCCCTGCCTCCGATGGCCCGAAGTCCCGACGGCACCCCCTTAACACCTCACCGAACCGTCTCCAATGTCATTCCAAGAGCCTCCTTTATTGGGGCCAATATTGGGGAGATCCACAGGGGCCCCTTTAATGAGGGGACCCCCATAGTGACCCCTGTAATAAGAGAACCCCCCCAGGGACCCCAGTAATAAGGGGACCCCCCTAGGGTCCCTAGTTATAGGGGGAATACCCCAGAGACCCCTGTAATAGGGGGACCAGGAAGCCCCGTGATTTGGAGACCCCCCACAGGCTCTGATGTAATAGGAGTAACTTCATTGCAGTGTTAATGTAAGCCTATTTGTGACACTAATAAAGGTTATTATTATTATATGGGGAATTCGAGTCATCATTCCTCCATGCCTGCAGAGTGATGTACTGGATCAGCTCTACCATGGACATCCAGGAGGAGGGCAGCACGGTGGCGCAGTGGGTTAGCACAGCTGCCTCATGGTGCTGAGGTCCCAGGTTCGATCCCGGCTCTGGGTCACTGTCCGTGTGGAGTTTTCACATTCTCCCCGTGTCTGCGTGGGTTTCAAACCCACAACCCAAAAACGTGCAGAGTAGGTGGATTGGCCACGCTAAATTGCCCCTTAATTGGAAAAAATAATTGGGTAATCTAAATTTATTTTAAAAAATAATGGACATCCAGGAGTTAGAACAACAAAGAACAAAGAAAAGTACAGCACAGGAACAGGCCCTTCGGCCCTCCAAGCCTGCGCCGACCGTGCTGCCCGTCTAAACTAAAATCTTCTACACTTCCGGAGTCCTTTTCCCTCTATTCCCATCCTATTCATGTATTTGTCAAGATGCTCCTTAAACGTCACTATCGTCCCTGCTTCCACCACCTCCTCCGGCAGCGAGTTCCAGGCACCCACTACCCTCTCTGTAAAGAACTTGCCTCGCACATCTCCTATAAACCTTGCCCCTCGTACCTTAAACCTATGCCCCCCCCCCCCAGTAATTGACCCCTCTACCCTGGGAAAAAGTCTCTGACTATCCACTCTGTCTATGCCCCTCATAATTTGTAGACCTCTATCAGGTCGCCCCTCAACATTGTTTGTTCCAGTGAGAACAAACCAAGTTTATTCAACCTCTCCTCATAGCTAATGCCCTCCATACCAGGCAACATCCTGGTAAATCTCTTCTGCACCATCTCTGAAGCCTCCACATCCTTCTGGTAGTGTGGTGACCAGAATTGAACACTATACTCCAAGTGTGGCCTAACTAAGGTTCTATACAGCTGCAACATGACTTGCCAATTTTTATACTCAATGCCCCGGCCAATTAAGGCAAGCAGGCTGTGTGCCTTCTTGACCACCTTCTCCACATGTGTTGCCCCTTTCAGTGACCTGTGGACCTGTACACCTAGATCTCTCTGACTGTCAATACTCTTGAGGGTTCTACCATTCATTGTATATTCCCTACCTGTGTTAGACCTTCAAAAATGCATCACCTCACATTTGTCCGAATTAAACTCCATCTGCCATCTCTCCGCCCAAGCCTCCAAATGATCTAAATCCTGCTGTATCCTCTGACAGTCCTCATCGCTATCCGCAGTTCCACCAACCTTTGTGTCGTCCGCAAACTTACTAATCAGACCAGTTACATTTTCCTCCAAATCATTTATATATACTACGAACAGCAAAGGTCCCAACACTGATCCCTGCGGAACACCACTAGTCACAACCCTCCAATCAGAAAAGCACCTTTCCATTGCTACTCTCTGCCTTTTATGACCTAGCCAGTTCTGTATCCATCTTGCCAGCTCACCCCTGATCACCCGTGTGACTTCACCTTTTGTACCAGTCTACCATGAGGGACCTTGTCAAAGGCCTTACTGAAGTCCATATCAACAACATCCACTGCCCTACCTGCATCAATCATCTTTGTGACCTCCTCGAAAAATTCTATCAAGTCATCGTACACGACCTCCCCTTCACAAAACCATGCTGCCTCTCGCTAATACGACCCCTTGCTCCCAAATGGGAGTAGATCCTGTCTCGAAGAATTCTCTCTAGTAATTTCCCTACCACTGACGTAAGGCTCACCGGCCTGTAGTTCCCTGGATTATCCTTGCTACCCTTCTTAAACAAAGGAACAACATTGGCTATTCTCCAGTCCTCCGGGACATCACCTGAAGACAGTGAGGATCCAAAGATTTCTGTCAAGGCCTCAGCAATTTCCTCTCTTGCCTCCTTCAGTATTCTGGGTAGATCCCATCAGGCCCTGGGGACTTATCCACCTTAATATTTTTCAAGACGCCCAACACCTTGTCTTTTTGGATCTCAATGTGACCTAGGCTATCTCTACACACCCTTTGCCAGACTCAACATCCACCAATTCCTTCTCTTTGATACTGATGCAAAGAATTCATTTAGTACCTCACCCATTTCTTCTGGCTCCACACACAGATTCCCTCCCCTGTCCTTCAGTGGGCCAACCCTTTCCCTGGCTACCCTCTTGCTTTTTATGTACGTGTAAAAAGCCTTGGGATTTTCCTCAATCCTATTTGCCAATGGCTTTTCATGACCCCTTTTAGCTCTCCTGACTCCTTGCTTAAGTTCCTTCTTACTTTCCTTATATTCCACACAGGCTTTGTCTGTTCCCAGCCTTATAGCCCTGACAAATGCCTCCTTTTTCTTTTTGATGAGGCCTACAATATCCCTCGTTATCCAAGGATCGTGAAATTTGCCATATTTATCCTTCTTCCTCAGAGGAACATGCCGGTCCTGAATTCCTGTCACCTGACATTTGAAAGCCTCCCACATGTCAGATGTTGATTTACCCTCAAACACCCGCCCCCAATCTATGTTCTTCAGTTCCCGCCTAATATTGTTACAATTAGCCTTCCCCCAATTTAGCACATACACTTGATGACCACTCTTATCCTTGTCCACCAGCACTTTAAAACTTACTGAATTGTGGTCACTGTTCCCGAAATGCTCCCCTACTGAAACTTCTACCACCTGGCTGGGCTCATTCCCCAATACCTCGTCAAGTACAGCCCCGTCCCTAGTTGGAGTATCTACGTATTGTTTTAAGAAGTCCTCCTGGATTTACCTTACAAACTCTGCCCCGTCTAAGCCCCCAGCACTAAGTGAGTCTCAGTCAATGTTGGGAAAGTTAAAGTCTCCCATCACAACATACCTGTTGCTTTTACTCCTTTCCAAAATCTGTCTACCTATCTGCTCCTCTATCTCCCGCTGGCTGTTGGGTGGCCGATAGTAAACCCCTAACACCCTTCTTATTCCTGATCTCTATCTCCCGCTGGCTGTTGGGTGGCCGATAGTAAACCCCCAACACTCTTCTTATTCCTGATCTCTACCCAAATAGCCTCACTGCCCTCTGAGGTGTCCTCCCTCAGTACAGCTGTGATATTCTCCCTAACCAGTAGCATAACTCCTCGGCCCTTTTTACCTCCCCCGCTATCCCGCCTGAAACATCTAAATCCTGGAATGTTAAGCTGCCAATCCTGTCCTTCCTCCACCAGGTCTCTGTAATGACAACAACATCATAGTTCCAAGTACTAATCCAAGCTCTAAGTTCATCTGCCTTACCTGTTATACGTCTTGCATTAAAACATATGCACTTCAGGCCACCAGTCCCGCTGTTTTCAGCAACATCTTCCTGTCTGCTCTTCCTCAGAACCATAGTGGCCATATTTCCTAGTTCTCCCTCAATTTTTTCACCTTCTGACTTATTGCTCCGGAGCCCATCCCCCTGCCATACTAGTTTAAACCCTCCCGTGTGACATTAGCAAACCTCGCAGCCAGGATATTTATGCCTCTCCAGTTTAGATTCAACCCGTCCTTCTTATACAGGTCACACCTGACCCGGAAGAGCTTCCAGTAGTCCAGATAACTGAAACCCACCCTCCTACACCAGCTGTTTAGCCATGTGTTTAGCTGCTCTATCTTCCTATTTCTAGCCTCACTGGCACATGGCACAGCGAGTAATCCCGAGATTACAACACTTGAGGTCCTGTCTTTTAACTTTCTGCCAAGCTCCCTGAACTCCTGCTGCAAGACCTCATCCTCCTTCCTGCCTCTGTCATTGGTACCAATATGTACCATGACCTCTGCCTGCTTGCCCATCCCCTTCAGGACGCCCGCTACCCGTTCTGAGACATCTTGGACCCTAGCACCAGGGAGGCAACGTACCATCCTGGAGTCTCATTCACGCCCACAAAAGTGCCTATCTGTGCCCCTGACTACAGAGTCCCCTATGACTATTGCTCTTCTGCGCTTTGTCCCTCCCTGCTGAACATCAGAGCCAGCCATGGTGCCGCTGCTCTGGCTGCTGCTGTTTGCCCCTGATAGGCTATTCCCCCCGAAAGTATCCAAAGGGGTATACCTGTTCAAGAGGGGGACAACCACAGGGGATTCCTGCACTGACTGCCTGCCCCTTCTGGTGGTCACCCATTTCTCTGCCTGCACCTTGGGTGTGACCACATTTATATAACTGCTATCTATGACGCTTACAGCCACCTGCATGTTCTTAAGTACATCTACCTGCTGCTCCAACCGAACCATGCGGTCTGTGAGGAGCTCCAGTTGGGTGCACTTTCTTTTAAAAAAAACATTTAAAAAAATAAATAAATTTAGTGTATCCAATTAATTTTTTTCCAATTAAGGGGCAATTTAGCATGGCCAATCCACCTACCCTGCACATCTTTGGGTTGTTGGGGTGAAACCCACGCAAACACGGGGAGAATGTGCAAACTCCACACGGACAGTGACCCAGAGCCGGGATCGAACCTGGGACCTCAGCGCCGTGAGGCAACAGGGCTAACCCACTGCGCCACCGTGCTGCCCGTTGGGTGCACTTTCTGCAGATGAAGCCATCCGGGACACTGGAAGCCTCCCGGACCTGCCACATCTCACAGTCAGAGCACTGCACCCCTCTAATTGACATTGCGTTAATTAATTAGTAAATTAAATTTAAATTTTTTTTAAAAATTACTGTTAACTGTGTTTCCTAGCACTAGATTTCTACTATAAATGTAAATGCTAAATACAGTACTCTCCAATCTCTGGCTCAGATACCCCTCTAAATTATGATTAAGTAATTAATTAATTATGTTTAGTTAGTTTAACAATGTTTAATTTTTAAATTTAGTGCAGATTCCCTATCAGCCAATCAGCTCACAGCTTTCCTGTGATGACACTTTTCAGTTTCCTCCCCCCCCCACCAAGTTGGATCACTCAGAATAGCAGAATATCTATCACTTACCTGTTCGCAAGCTGTTCTCCAGCTCTCTTTCTCTCTCTCGCTCCCGAAAATGAAGGATGCTGGAACCTGGGGGTAAGATTTTATATCACCTACCTTCCCAGGGTGCTCCCTGGTTTTCTCCCTGCTCCCCGGAATGCACTCTGAATCTCTCCCTGCAGATTACCAGCTACAAAGCCAAACGAAGGAAACAGAACAAAAAGGGAAACAGCACCTCCTCCCACTCCGCGCCAAATTACCACACTGCCCAAATTACCACGTTCCAATTCCCACTCTGGCTGTGTCTCACTCACTCAGGCTGTGACTCCTTCACCTGCGCAAAGTTTCTACGTTGTTCGTATAAAAGAGCTTGCAAGGAGTTATTTCTGTTGGCCGGGACTGAACTCACAGATTGAAGAAAGTGTAGGTCAGTGTTAGTCTTGTGCTAGGATATGAAATACTCCACCTCTTCAACCACTTCACCCGTGGGATTGGCCAAAGCAACCATGGCAAATAGCACATCGATTTCGCGGAACCAATTGAATGATCTATGTTTCTTGTCCGAGTCGACGCGCATTCCAAATGGCCCGAAATCATGATCATGAAGTCGACAACTTCTGGACGAAGTATTTGCACAGTTTGGCAAACTAGACTAACCAAACTCATTTCACGGCACAGGAGTTTGTGGACTACCTTCGAAACAATGGTATATAACATACACAAACTGCACATTATCACCCTTCCACAGATGGATTGGTGGAGAGGTTGGTACAGTCCTTGAAGAATCCTAACAAAGCATAAAGGGAAGAAGGACTTATTTTAACAAGAAGCTTTAACAAGAGTTTTAACAAGAAACTACTTCTCTAGTGGGAAATGGATACTTGCCACAATACTTGCAAAGGATCTACTTATTCTATGGTGTAAACCAGTGACAAGAGACTTTGGAGGAGACGCACCGATCAAATCCTCGCTTCAAAATGGGAATTTACAGAGTCGGTGTATGAAAGGCCAACATCGGAAATCCCTGGACCGACTGCGACTGAGTCGAAGTGACATTAGAACATAGAACATAGAACAGTACAGCACAGAACAGGCCCTTCGGCCATCGATGTTGTGCCGAGCAATGATCACCCTACCCAAACCAACGTATCCACCCTATACCCGTAACCCAACAACCCCCCCCTTAACCTTACTTTTTAGGACACTACGGGCAATTTAGCATGGCCAATCCACCTAACCCGCACATCTTTGGACTGTGGGAGGAAACCGGAGCACCCGGAGGAAACCCACGCACACACGGGGAGGACGTGCAGACTCCGTACAGACAGTGACCCAGCCGACACATTCTCCATTGGTGGAACCAACAGCATCTGTAGAAGCTGACGAAGACAGTGTGACTGAGCCAAGTGTGGAATAGATTACCGAGAGTGTGAAAACAAAAACTCCTGAACAATGGATTTTACCTAAGTGGAACCAACATGCACTTAAAAGACTCTTCTATACACATATATACACATATAAATGTGTAAACTAGGTTGAACATCCCTCATTCGAAATGCTTGGGGCCGAGAGTGTCTCAGATTCTGTAATTCTTTGAGTTTTGGAATATCTGTATTCCAGGTATAGTTGTGAAATGTTGCTTCGCTAGCGGATCTCGGGTGACCACCATGTTATTTTTTTACTAGAAACATGATTTTGGCGCTCAAAAAAAGTGCGGATTTCAGAGCTTTTTGAATTTCAGAATTTTGAATAAAGGATGCTTAACCTGTAATAACACTTGGTTAAATCACCGGTATTCACCATGAGAAACATTTTAACCGTGGGCGGCACGGTAGTGGTGTTACGCCAGGGTACCAGGTTCGATTCCTGGCTTGAGTCACTGTCGATGCGGAGTCTGCACATTCTCCCTATGTCTGCGTGTGCAACACAAGAGGTGATCGTCTCCCTGGACGCAGAAAAGGCCTTCGACAGAGTCGAATGGAAATACCTCATAGAGGTACTGGAGCGGTTCGGGCTTGGAACAGGGTTCACCGCTTGGGTAAAGCTCCTATACAACGCCCCCATGGCGAGTGTACGGACCAACAATACCAACTCCCAATACTTCCAGCTGCACAGGGGCACCAGACAAGGATGCCCACTGTCCCCGCTGCTGTTCGCACTAGCAATCGAACCGCTAGCAATCGCGCTCAGGGCAGCAAAAAATTGGAGGGGGATCCGAAGGGGAGGTAGAGAGCACAGAGTCTCACTCTATGCGGATGATCTGCTCCTCTATATCTCGGACCCAAAAAGCAGCATGGACGGAATCATAGCGCTCCTGAAAGAGTTTGGAGCCTTCTCGGGCTACAAACTCAACATGAGCAAAAGTGAGATCTTCCCAGTACACCCGCAAGGGGGGGGGGGGGGGGGGGGGGCAGCACTAAAGGGCCTGCCGTTCAAACAAGCCCGAAATAAATTCCGCTACCTGGGGATCCAAATAGCCCATGACTGGAAAGGGATCCACAAATGGAGCCTCACCAGCCTGACGGAGGAAGTAAAAAAGGACCTGCAAAGATGGAACACACTCCCGCTCTCCCTCGCGGGGAGAGTCCAGACGATCAAAATGAACGTACTGCCCAGGTTCCTTTTCCTGTTTAGATCCATTCCGATCTACATCCCCAAGGCCTTTTTCAAAGCGCTGGACAAACATATCATGGCGTTCGTATGGGGGGGTAAAAATGCTAGGATCCCAAAGAAGGTCATACAAAAAACAAAATCCAGGGGGGGGCTAGCCCTCCCGAATCTACAATTCTACCACTCGGCAACAGCCGAGCGAGTAAGGGGATGGATCCAGGAGCCAGAAGCCGAGTGGGTGCGTGCGGAGGAGGCCTCCTGCATGGGAACCTCCCTCCGGGCCCTCGCCACGGCAGCACTCCCATCCCCACCCAAAAAACACTCCACCAGCCCAGTGGTGACGGCCACCCTCCAATCCTGGAACCAACTGCGGCAGCAATTTGGCCTGTACAAAATGTCGGACAAGGCCCCCATCTGCAACAACCATAGGTTCACACCAGCACTGACTGACGCCACCTTCAAAAGGTGGAGGCAGGACGGGGGGATACTGACAGTCAAGGACCTATACACGGACGACAGGATCGCAACACTGGACGAACTGACAGAGAAATTTCAGCTAGCTGGGGGGAACGAGCTACGGTACCTGCAGCTCAAAAACTTCCTACGAAAGGAGACAAGGACATACCCACAACCGCCACGACAGACACTACTGGAAGACCTACTGGACGCAAGTATCCTACAGAAAGGGAACTGTAGTGACATGTATGACCGACTGGTAGATAGGGACGACACCGTACTGGACGCAACAAGAAGGAAATGGGAGGACGACCTGGGGATGGAGATAGGGTGGGGACTCTGGAGCGAAGCACTGCATAGGGTCAACTCCACCTCCACGTGCGCAAGGCTCAGCCTGACGCAACTAAAAGTGGTACATAGAGCCCACTTAACGAGAAACCGTATGAGTAGGTTCTTCCCGGAGGTGGAGGACAAATGTGAGCGGTGCCAGAGAGACCCAGCCAACCACGCCCACATGTTCTGGTCTTGCCCCAGACTTGTGGAGTACTGGACAGCCTTCTTCGAGGCTATGTCCAAAGTGGTGGGGGTGAGGGTGGAGCCATGCCCGATTGTGGCGGTCTTCGGGGTTTCAGACCAGCCAGATCTATTCCTGGGGAGGAGGGCGGACGCCCTTGCCTTTGCCTCCCTGATTGCCCGCCGTAGAATCCTGTTTGGCTGGCGGTCAGCAGCACCACCCAGAGCTGCAGACTGGCTGTCCGACCTCTCGGAATCTCTCCAAATGGAGAAAATCAAATTCGCCATCCGAGGGTCGGACGACGGCTTCCACAGAACGTGGGAGCCATTCATGCAACTGTTCCGGGACCTGTTTGTGGCCAACGTACAGGAGGAAGAATAGTCGGGTGGCCAAGAACCAGGGGAAAATGGAGGGAGGGGGGGGGGGGGGCTACGGGCTCGGTATGGGTGTTTGATGGCAAGCCAAGGCCCAAAACCAAACTATAAATAAATGCCTATAAACATGTGCCTCGGCCATATTGGGGAATGTAAAATATGTATGCTGGCTAAAGGGGGCGGCCACAATTATTGTTATGAAGATGCTTACCTGTAAATATTCATGTTAAATTTTTGTGTTTTCCTTTTTTTTTTTCTCTCTCTCTAATAACTTGTAATTTGTCATATATAAAATATGAAAACTCAATAAAAAAACATTTAAAAAAAAAAAATGTCTGCGTGTGTTTCCTCCGGGTGCTCCGGTTTCCTCCCACAAGTTCTGAAAGATGTGCTGTTCGGTGAATTGGACATTCTGAATTCTCCCTCGGTGTACCCAAGCAGGCGGCAGAATGTGGCGACTAGGGGCTTTTCACAGTAACTTCATTGCACTGTTAAAATAAGCCTACCTGTGACAATAAAGATTATTATTAAAAAGGTTAACATTTGTTGTCGCACTACGGGGTAAAGGGAGAGGGTTGTTATGTATTGTAACCAATGCCTCTCTGTATCGTGTGTCACATGATTATGTGGTGATATCATCAGAGGCATTTGGGAGATTTTCCCCACACCTCTGTAAATAAACTCTGACAACAGGTTAAGTAACCTGTGTTGTGACAATCTGGTTATCCTTTGCTTACACTGTAAGTAAACCCTCACAAACATAATAGGGTGGAGCTTGAGGGTTAAGAAATCTGGGCTCTGAACTATCAATATGTGTGTGTTTACAGAAGCTTGCAAGTTTTAAAATGTTTTGAAGTTCTGTAAGAAAAACTGCTCTTGATTCTTTGCATTGTTCTGAGGTAAATAAGGCATACAGAGAGCCAGCAAACACACAACCATGTCTGCTGTAAGCAATGGAACTGTATCTATCAGGAGATGGGAAAATTGCGTGGTGGATCTACTGTAATATATGAGAATCTGAGACCGGCGAGTATTGACCACTCTGACTTATACACTGGAGAACAAATGTGTGATGTTGCATAGTAATGAGGTGCAAGTTGAGTTTCTCCCGTTTTGCAGAGAGTCACCTAGCAGTGGCTGTGTTATCTTGAAACAACCAAACAGGAATAGGCAATTGAGTGAAATCAAAACACATTTTGTGTCTTGACCATTAATGTTGCACATAATATAATTCTGGGCAAGCAAAATTAAACTTACATCATTCACTCCTCTCAGAACTTATCACAACTTGGAATGCCCAATAACTAGAACCTAAATTGAATCAGGAACAGCCCATGTAGCCCCGAGAGTCAGGTTTGTCATTCAGTTAGATCATGGTTGATCCTGACCTCGATTCCATTTGACTGTCTGACCTCTTTGTCCCTTGATACACTTACCTAACAAGAATCTATCCATCTTCGTCTCGAAAGATTCCAGTTGTTCCAGCCTTTAAGAGACATAATTCCAGGTTTTCACTACTCGACAACAGTGTTTACTGATTTCCTTCCCAAATAACTTAATTCTAGGGGTGGAATTTTACCAAAATTTGTCACAGAATGTCAGGCTCTGACTGAAAACTGACGTGTATCTCTCTGGATGCACTGCCAGGTTTTCAGACCAGATTTTCTGGCACTCTGTGCACAGAAAATCTGGGGTATGGCAAGGTCGGCTCCACAGAGACCAGTGCGCAATCTTTTAAGGGAGGCCCGATCTGCCTTTAACATATGCTTCCCCGCCCCCACCCCCACCTTCCCACAGACGTGGAGGATGCCCACACCACCTACAGGCATTGGGGCACTACCCTCCCACCACGGAGGTAAGGAGGTTCCCCTTTCCCCGCACTGACCCCTAGCACAGGGAGGCACTGCCAGGACATATCCCTCTCCCCCCGGGGGCTACACTTACATTGGCGTCCCTCGAAATTGCCATTTGACTGGTTCCTGTTCTCTGTATACCTGGTGTAAACCTCGCCGATGTGACATCACGTTGATAAGATGCAAATTTATTAAAACATATGGACATCATGCAGGAACCTTGTAACGTCACTGGAGAGATGGGGACTATCACAATGAGATTGTGCTGGTGAGGATCTTGTTTCCCAACTCTTGCGGGATTTCACACCCATATCGCTGTTTGCGCACGTGGCAAACGCAGGTGTCCAATTACATCCCCACATTCTTGATTCCTCCACATAGAATCCATAGAATCCCTTAAGTGCAGAAGGAGGCCATTTGACCCATCAGGTTTGCACCGACTCTCTGAAAGAACACCCTACCTAGACCCAGCCCCCCACCCTAGCCCCATAACCCCACCTAACTGTCATGTGAACGTGCCTTTAAGAATTGGATGTTTAAGAAATGTACCTTTAAGAAATGAGCTGGCCATGAAACAAGACAGTCAGTTAAAATTGGCAGATGTAAAGGGAAACGTACAGTTGGATGATAGTGATGAGGATAGTGAGAAAGAGCGTCAAAGTTGAAGGCGTGGCGGGGAACTATTTAATTATGTCCAAGCATTGCCAAGGTTTCACGAGAAGGAAGGGGAAGCCTTTTTCATTTAATTTGAGAAGGTAGCCAAACAAATGAAATAGCCACAGGACATGTGGGTGTTACTAATTGAAACAAAGCTGGTAGGTAGAGCTTGTGAAGTGTTTGCATCACTGCTGGAGGAGGTATCTGGAACGTATGAGGAGGTGAAGAAATCCATCTTAAGTGCATATGAGCTAGTGCCTGAAGCTTACAGACAAAGGTTTAGAAATTTAAGGAAAGAATTTGGTCAAACATACATGGAATTTGAAAGGCCCAAACAGAGTGATTTTGATAGGTGGATAAGAGCTTTGATAATAGACCAAAAGTATGAAGCTCTCAGAGAAATTATACTTTTGGAGGAGTTTAAAAATTCAATTCCTGATGTAGTGAGAACTCATGTGAAAGAACAGAGGGTTAAAACAGCGAGATTAGCAGCAGAAATGGCAGATCATTATGAATTAGTTCATAAATCAAAGATTGGTTTCCGACATCAGTTTCAGCCGGTGAGGGATAGAAACTGGAGACATGACAAATACTCATGTGGATAAGGTAAAGGTTATCTGATGGGAGACAATAAAGAGAGTATACCTTAGATTAAAAAAGAAATCCAGGAGGGTGGAAAAGAAATGAAAAGTTTCAAATGTTTTCACTGTAATAAACTAGGCCATGTAAAGTCACAGTGTTGGTGGTTGAAGAAAAGCACCAGGAAGGCTGATGTGGTAAAACAGGATAAGACAGTGGGATTTGTTAGAGTGGTAAAGGAAAGCCCAAGGGAAGCGAAGGAGGTGCAAACGATTGTACAGCCTGTTCATGAAGTAATTGTTAAGAAGGTGTCAGATGTCTTTAAAGAATTTACTTGTGTGGGTAAAGTTTACTCATGTGTATCAGGAGGAGCAGGTAAAGAAGTCACAATTTTAAGAGATACAGGGATAGTCAATTTTTAATGGTAAGAGATGAGGAATTATGTAGCTTGGGAAGAATATTGCCAGAAAAGGTGGCGATATGTGGAATTCAGGGTGAGAGGAGTAGTGCTCCATTATATAAGGTACGGTTGGAAAGTCCAGTGAAGAGTGGTGAAGTGGTAGTAGGGGTAATAGATAAATGATCTTGTCCAGGAATACAGTTTATTTTGGGTAATGATATAGCTGGATCGCAGTTGGGAGTGATGCCTACTGTGTAGATTGTGTAAATTACTGTGTAATTTCCAGATTGTGTAGTAACGAGTTTGCAAAGCCACAGGTTAAGACAAGAGGAGAAATCAAAGAGTGAAGATGAAATTGAAATGCAATTATCAGAAACAATTTTTGATCAGATGGTTGAAAAAGAACAAGAACAGGTGGAGGATGAGGCGGATATTTTTAGTTCAGGAAAATTGGCGGAGTTACAACAGAAAGATGTAGAAATAAAATGGATATATCAGAAAGCATATACGGAAGAGGAATCTGAGAGTATACCAGAGTGTTATTACCGTAAAAGTGATGTCTTGACGAGAAAATGGAGACCTGTACATATGCAGATGGATGAAAAGTGGGCAGAAGTTCATCAAGTAGTATTGCCGGTTGGGTATAGAAAAGAGGTGTTGCGAGTTGCACATGAGGTACCAGTGGGAGGTCATTTGGGAATAAGGAAAACTCAAGATAAAATACAATAACATTTTTATTGGCCTGGACTACATAAAGATGTAGTTAAATTGTGTCAATCATGTCACACCTCAGGGAAACCTCAATCAGTGATAAAACCAGCGCCATTAATACCCATTCCAGCATTTGAGGAACCTTTTACAAGGGTCCTAATTGATTGTGTAGGACCGCTTCCTAAAACCAAAAGTGGGAATCAATATCTTTTGACTATAATGGATGTGTCTACTGGGTTTCCAGAGGCAATTTCAGTACGTAATATTACAGCTAAAAGGATTGTGGAGGAGTTACTTAAATTCTTTACTAGATATGGACTACCCACAGAAATACAATCGGATCAAGGATCAAATTTTACCTCAAGGTTATTCAAAGAAGTTATGGATAGCTTAGGAATAAAACAATTTAAATCAACTGTGTATCATCCAGAATCGCAGGGAGCTTTAGAAAGGTGGCATCAGACATTAAAGACAATGTTGAGGGCTTATTGTCAAGATTATCCAGAGGATTGGGATAAAGGAATTCCGTTCGTACAGTTTGCAATTAGGGATGCACCTAATGAGTCAACCAAATTTAGTCCTTTTGAATAAATTTTTGGTCATGAGGTAAGAGGACCAATTAAATTGATGAAAGAAAAATTGGTGGGTGTGAAATCGGAAATTACACTATTGGATTACGTGTCAAATTTTGGGGAACGATTAAATAGAGCAGGTGAATTGGCTAGACAACATTTGAAAGTTGCACAAAATGTGATGAAACGGGTAGCAGACAAGAAATCCACAGTTCGTAGTTTTGCAAGTGGAGATAAAGTTTTAGTGTTGTTACCAGTGGTAGGTGAGCCTTCAAAAGCTAGGTTTTGTGGACCGTATCAGATTGAAAGGAAATTAAGTGAGGTGAATTATGTGGTAAAAAACCAGATAGAAGGAAGACTCACCGAGTGTGTCATGTGAATATGCTTAAAAGGTACTTTGAAAGGGGAGGAGAGAAAAAGGAGGTTTTAATGATTCTAACTCAAAGTGACAAACCAAATCCAGATGACTGTGAATTTGACATACCTCAAATTAAATTGGAAAATTAGGATGTTCTTAAAAATTGGGATGAATTGTTAAGTTACCTTCCAGAGGAAAAACAAACTGACCTGAAAGAGTTATTGATATCACATGGACAACTTTGTAGAGATAAATTGGGAAGTACTAAAATGGCTATACATGATGTAGATGTGGGAAATGCTGTTCATATCAAACAACATCCATATAGACTTAATCCTTTAAAATTGGCAAAGGTTAACAGAGCGATTGAGAGTATGCTTAGAAATGGCATAATTGAAGTGGGTTGCAGCCAATGGAGCTCGGGCGCGATTTTCCGCCCCCCACGCGGCATGGGAGAATCGCGGGAGGGCCCCCCGACAAAATTCACGCCCCCCTCGTGCCCCCTGCGATTCTCACCCCCCCCCCTCCGGCTCGGACGAATCGGCGCTTGCCGTTTTTGACGGCGAACGGCGATTCTCCGACCCAGATGGGCCAAGCGGCCTGCCGTTCGCGGCCGTTTCACGACGGCGGCAAACACACCTGGTCGCTGCCGTGATGAAACGGAGGTGAGAAGCCCGTTTGGGGCTTGTAGGTGGCCTAGAAAAGAAAGAGCACCACGACTGTGCTTGGGAGGGGACAGGCCCGCGATCGGTGCCCACCGATCGTCGGGCTGGCGTCCAAAAGGAAATTTCAGCTTTTGTGACCCCAGATGGTATATACCAATTCAAAGTTATGCCATTTGGCATGTAAAATGCCCCAGCAACATTTCAATGATTAACTAAAACAGTCGTTTCAGGATTACCGAATTGTGCGGTATACATCGACAATCTGGTAGTTTTCAGCCAGACATGGAAAGAACATTTGAAACATCTGAGGGAGTTATTCAATGGTGATAAACCTAGCCAAAAGTGAATTTGGAAAAGCCCAAGTCATTTTCCGTGGCCATACAATTGGACAGGGTCGAATGGTCCCATGGGATGTGAAAACAAAAGTTATTGGGGAGTTTCTGATACCCTTGACACAACGGGAAGTAATGCGGTTTCTTGGTATGAGTGGATTTTACCGGAAATTTGTACCAAATTTTAGCAGTGTAGTCGCTCCACTGACGGAATTGCTCAAGAAGCGTAACGAATTCCAGTGGATAGCGGAGTGTCAACGGGCATTTGACGGCCTGAAGGCTGTGTTCACCACTGCTCCTGTGTTGGCCATCCCAAATTATACCAAACCATTCAAAGTGGTTGTTGATGCGAGTGATGTGGGCTAGGTGCGGTGCTTCTACAAGATGACAATGAAGGGCTAGAGCAGCCTGTTGGTTATTTTTCAAAGAAATTGAATTCTCACCAGAAAAAGTATTCGACGATTGAAAAGGAGAGTTTGAGTTTGGTGCTGGCTGTGCAACATTTTCACATTTATGTGACCAGCAATCCATCTGACACCATTATATATGCTGATCATAATCCTTTGACGTTTTTGGAGCGATTCCAGAATAACAATGCAAGGCTGTTTCTCTGGAGTTTATTGTTACAGCCATTTCATTTAAAAATAGTACATGTGGCAGGACGGGAAAATGTGATAGCCGATGCTTTGTCACGAATGTGATGAATTGAAGGATTTAGTTTGGAGGAAGAACGGGAAAGATGGACTTTATTATTATGCCTGTTTGCGTGTGTTATTTTTTTAAACGAAAACGTTTATTTACTGTGTGCATTTCTTAGTGGATGGTGCAAAAGTGAAAAATGAAACCATCTTGAAGTTGAAGGTTTATTTTTTGTTCTTGGGGGGAGGTGTCATGTGAGCGTACCTTTAAGAATTGGATGTTTAAGAAATGTACCTTTAAGAAATTAATGAAATGAAAATCGCTTATTGTCACAAGTAGGCTTCAAATTAAGTTACTGTGAAAACCCTGAGTCGCAACATTCTGGCGCTTGTTCGGGGAGGCTGTTACGGGAATTGAACCGTGCTGCTGGCCTGCCTTGGTATGCTTTCAAAGCCAGCGATTTAGCCCTGTGCTAATCAGCCCCTATATTACTGAAGTGATGTCACAGGGGGGGAGCTGAGCTCACTTCTGCTTTTGGGAGTTTTAGTTTCAGTTTGGAGAAAGCAGTGAGCTGCATTGCTGGTGATCACTGCCATGAAGGACTATCTCTTAATCCTTTGGTGAAATTGGAATTGTAAAAAGGTCTCAGTATTGAATATAAATCTAATGTGCTTCTGTTTGAAGGATTTGTTAAGTCTTTTGGATGTTTAAAGGAACAGTTTGCAGGATTGGGTAGTGTTATATTATTTTCGGGGTTATCTTTGAAGTAAGGGGTGTTAAGAGATCCAATGTTTATTTAAAAGGTTAATTTGAGTTCATGGAATAAACATTGTTTTGTTTTAAAAACCACGTGTCCATAATTGTAATACTACACCTGGGGAACAAGCCATGTGCTTCAAAATCAACAATCCATTAAAGGTGGGGGTTGGTTGAACTCCATGATACATTTTTGGGGTTCTGAAAACACCTCTTCCATAACATAACCTGCACACCTTGTGGACACTAAGGGGAAATTTTTTAGCGTGCCCAATTCACCTAACCTATACATTTTTGGACTGTGGGAGGAAACCGGAGGACCCGGAGGAAACCCATGCAAACACAGGGAGAACGTGCAAACTCTACACCGTCACTCAAGACCAGAATTGAACCCGGCTCACTGGTGCTATGAGGCAGCAATGCTAACCACTGGGCCACTGGGCCACCCTCAGAGGGAATAGTTTTGCTGTATCCATACCAATGAATTCCTTTTAACATTTTAACATCTAAATCAGATCGCACCTCTTCATTTGTTTAAACTTAAGCCAAGCCAAGCTTGTTCAACCTGTCCTTGCAGCTTAACTCCTTCATCACTGGTATCTCCTGCTCTGGAAATAAACCTGAATTGAGTTTTACCGCTGAACAATTTTTACATGCTCCAACACACAATGTTGGTGAGGGCTGGGAGCAGACTCCGAATGAATCACAGAATCATAGAATTGTTAATCTGCAGAAGGTGGCCAATTGGCTCATTGTGTCTGCACCGGCTCTCCAGATGAGCAACTCACCTAGTTCTACACTATCCTCCTCAAATTTCCCAACTTTTGTATCACCTGCAAACTTCTAAATGTCATTTGCACCAAGGTCTATTCAATAATATATGTGAGGAAGAGCAAGGGTCCCAACACTGACCCCAGAGACCTCCATAGAAACTTTCCTCCAGCACAAAAAATATCCATTAACCATTGCTCTGTTTCCTCTCGCGAAGCCAATTTTGTATCCACATTGCTACTTTCCCTTTTATTCCACGGGCAATAGCCTTGTTCACAAGTCCGTTGTATGACACTGTATCAAAAGTGTTTTGGAAGTCTATGTACACCACATCAACAGCATTTCCCTCATCAACCCTCCTCTGCCACCCCTCAAAAGACTCCAGCACGTTAGTTAAACATGA
Organism: Scyliorhinus canicula; assembly: GCF_902713615.1. Lineage (NCBI taxonomy): Eukaryota > Metazoa > Chordata > Chondrichthyes > Carcharhiniformes > Scyliorhinidae > Scyliorhinus > Scyliorhinus canicula. Next base: position 46,894,956 of record NC_052164.1, on the reverse strand, counting down.
TTTTCCCTTCAGAAATCCTTGTTGGCTTTTCTTACTTAACCTGCATTTGTCCACATGACTGTTAACTTTGTGCTGTATTTTTGTTTTTGAAAGTTTCTCCAACACCGAAGTTAAACATTGGCTGTGGGCTTATCTTCACACCATCGAGTGAGCAAGGATGTAACATTTGCAATTCTACAGTCTTCCAGAACCACCCTGAGCCTAAGGAAGGCTGGAAGATTATGGCCTGTGCCTCTGCAATTTCCACTCTCACGTCCCTCAACTCCCTTGGGTGCATGTTATCTCCTCCTTATCAACTTTAAGTACAGACAAGTAGGCGGCACAGTGGTTAGCACTGTTGTTTCACAGCTCCAGAGTCCCAGGTTCGATTCCCGGCTTGGGTCACTGTCTGTGTGGAGTTTGCATGTTCTCCCTATGTATGCATGGGTTTCTTCTGGGTGCACCGGTTTCCTCCCACAGTCCAAAAATGTGCAGGTTAGGTGGATTGGCCATGATAAATTGCCCTTAGTGTCCAAAAAGGTTAGATGGGGTTACTGGGTTACGGGGATAGGGTGGAGGTGTGGGCTTAAGTAGGGTGATCTTTCTAAGGGCCAGTGCAGACTCGATGGGCTGAATGGCCTCCTTCTGCACTGTAAATTCTATGAATTCTATGAATCATCTATCCAATACCTCCTTTTCAATTTTAAACCCATTTAGTGTTTGAATAACCTCCTCTTTCTGCCATTGATTGGGTAGCATCTTCTTCCTTGGTACAGACAGATGCAAAGTATTCGTTCAATACCTCAGCTATGCCCTCTGTCGCTGTGTAAATCCCCTTTTTGGTCCCAAATCAATGTTACCCCCCTCCCCCCACTTTTACCACCCTTTTACTATCTATATGCTCGTAGAAGACTTTGGTATTTCCTTTTATGTTAACTGCCAGTCTCTGTTTATACTCAACCTTTGCTTCTTCACCTCTCCTCTGAACCTTCTATATTCAGCTTAGTTTTCAAATATATTTTCTACCTGGCAACTGTCATGAGCACAGTTTTATTTTTTTGTCTTGATTTTGATCTTCTTTGTCATCCAGGAAGCTCTGGATTTGCTTGCCCTGCCTTTTCCTTTCAAGGGAATACTTGACTGTCCATGCATCATATCTTCTTTGAAAGTAGCGCATTCTTCAGCTACCGTTTTAACTGCCAACATTTGATTCCAATTTATTCAGCCCAGATTAATTCGTCCCTCGTTAATCATTCTCACTCTGGATTGTTTTCTCCTTTTCCATAATCCGCTTAAAGCTTAGGATACAATGATCATTGTCCCTTAAGTGCTCCCCCACTGGCGCTTGATCTACTCGGTCCTCCTCATTTCCAAGAGGCAGGTCCAGCAATGCCTCCTTCCTCACTGGATTGGGAACAGACGACTGAAGAAAATCTTCCTGAACACCCCTGAGGAACTCTTGGTCCCTCTCTACCATTTACACTACTACTATCATCGTCTATATTTGGAGAATTGAAGTCCTCCTTGGTAATGTGATGAACATCACACTGACCACAGAATTCATATCAGAATAAAGACGCATATAAGGATCAGAAATTAAAACTGATGCACAGTGTGTTTAACCCAAATAGAATACAATTATTATAGCGGACATGACTTTTAGAATCTATTAGCCACATGGAGGTAGTTTGGGTTGAAGTCAGAAATAGGAAAGGAGCAGTCACTTCGTTGGGAGTTTTCAATAGGCCCCCAAAAGCGGCAGAGATGTGGAGGAACAGATTGGGAAACCGATTTTGGAAAGTTGCAGAAGTCACAAGGTAGTAGTCATGGGTGACTTCAACTTCCCAAACATTGAGTGGAAACTCTTTAGATCAAATAGTTTGGATGGGGTGGTGTGTGTGCAGTGTGCCAAGGAAGCTTTTCTAGCACAGTATATAGATTGTTCGACCAGAGGGGAGGCCATATTGGATTTGGTACTTGGTAATGAACCAGGGCAAGTGATAGATTTGTTAGTGGGAGAGCATTTTGGAGATAGTGACCACAATTCTGTGATTTTCACTTTAGTAATGGAGAGGGATAGGTGCATGCAACAGGGCAAGGTTTACAATTGGGGGAAGGGTAAGTACAATGCTGTCAGAAAAGAATTGAAGTGCATAAGTTGGGAACATAGGCTGTCAGGGAAGGACACAAGTGAAATGTGGAACTTGCTCAAGGAACAGGTACTACGTGTCCTTGATATGTATGTCCCTGTCAGGCAGGGGAGAGATGGCCGAGTAAGGGAACCATGGTTGACAAGAGAGGTTGAATGTCTTGTTAAGAGGAAGAAGGAGACTTATGTAAGGCTGAGGAAACAAGGTTCAGACAGGGCGCTGGAGGGATACAAGATAGCCAGGAGGGAACTGAAGAAAGGGATTAGAAGAGCTCAGAGAGGGCATGAAAAATCTTTGGCGGGTAGGATCAAGGAAAACCCCCAAGGCCTTTTACACATATGTGACAAATAGAGAATGACTAGGACGAGCGTAGGTCTGATCAAGGACAGTAGCGGGAGATTGTGTATTGAGTCTGAAGAGATAGGAGAGGTCTTGAACGAGTACTTTTCTTCCGTATTTACAAATGAGAGGGGCCATATTGTTGGAGAGGACAGTGTGAAACAGACTGGTAAGCTCGAGGAGATACTTGTTAGGAAGGAAGATGTGTTGGGCATTTTGAAAAACTTGAGGATAGACAAGTCTCCCGGGCCTGACGGGATATATCCAAGGATTCTATGGGAAGCAAGAGATGAAATTGCAGAGCTGTTGGCAATGATCTTTTCGTCCTCACTGTCAACAGGGGTGGTACCAGGGGATTGGTGAGTGGCAAATGTTGTGCACCTGTTCAAAAAAGGGAATAGGGATAACCCTGGGAATTACAGGCCAGTTAGTCTTACCTCGGTGGTAGGCAAAGTAATGGAAAGAATACTGAGAGATAGGATTTCTGAGCATCTGGAAAGGCACTGCTTGATTAGAGATAGTCAGCACAGATTTGTGAGGGGTAGATCTTGCCTTACAATAATTCTTTGAGGAGGTGACCAAGCATGTGGATGAAGGTGAAGCAGTGGATGTAGTGTACATGGATTTTAGTAAGGCATTTGATAAGGTTCTCCATGGTAGGCTTATGCAGAAAGTAAGGTTGCATGGGATAGTGTGAAATTTGGCCAGTTGGATAATGAACTGGCTAACCAATAGAAGTCAGAGAGTGGTGGTGGATGGCAAATATTCAGCCTGGAGCCCAGTTACCAGTGGCGTACCGCAGGGATCAGTTCTGGGTCCTCTGCTGTTTGTCATTTTCATTAATGACTTGGATGAGGGAGTTGAAGGGTGGGTCAATAATGATTGCAGATGATACGAAGATTGGTGGAGTTGTGGATAGTGAGGAGGGCTGTTGTCGGCTGCAAAGAGACATAGATAGAATGCAGACCTGGGCTGGGAAGTGGCAGATGGAGTTTAACCCTGAAAAGTGTGAGGTTGTCCATTTTGGAAGGACAAATATGAATGCGGAATACAGGGTTAATGGTAGGGTTCTTGGCAATGTGGAGGAGCAGAGAGATCTTGGGGTCTATGTTCATAGATCTTTGAAAGTTGCCACTCAAGTGAAAATGAAATGAAATGAAAATCGCTTATTGTCACGAGTAGGCTTCAATGAAGTTACTGTGAAAAGCCCCTAGTCGCCACATTCCAGCGCCTGTCCGGGGAGGCTGGTATGGGAATCGAACCGTGCTGCTGGCCTGCTTGGTCTGCTTTATAAGCCAGCGATTTAGCCTTGTGAGCTAAATCAGCCCCTGTGAGCTAAACCAGCCCCTGGTTTAGTGGATAGAGCTGTGAAGAAGGCCTATGGTGTGCTAGCGTTCATTAGCAGAAGGATTGAATTTAAGAGCCGTGAGGTGATGATGCAGCTGTACAAAACCTTGCTAAGGCCACATTTGGAGTACTGTGTGCAGTTCTGGTCAGGCCGAGGTGGAGATGGTTAGCAGTTTCAAATTCCTAGGGGTGCACATCACCAAAAATCTATCCTGGTCCACTCACGTCGACGCTATCACCAAGAAAGCACAACAGTGCTTATACTTCCTCAGGAAAGTAAGGAAATTCGGCATGTCCACATTAACCCTTACCAACTTTTACAGATGCACCATAGAAAGCATCCTACCGGGCTGCATCACAGCCTGGTATGGCAACTGCTCGGTCCAGGACCGCAAGGAACTTCAGAGAGTCGTGAATACTGCCCAGTCCATCACAGGAACCTGCCTCCTATCCATGGACTCCATCTACACCTCCCGCTGCCTTGGGAAAGCGGGCACCATTATCAAGGATCCCTCCCACCCGGCTTACTCACTTTTCCAACTTCTTCCATCGGGCAGGAGACACAGAAGTCTGAGAACACACACAAACAGACTCACAAACAGCTTCTTCCCCACTGTCACCAGACTCCTAAATGACCCTCTTATTGACTGACCTCATTAACACTACACCCTGTATGCTTCATCCGATGCCAATGCTTATGTATGTATATCTTGTGTTGCCCTATTATGTATTTTCTTGAATTTTGTTTAATTCCCTTTTCTTCCCATGTACTGAATGATCTGTTGAGCTGCTTGCAGAAAAATACTTTTCACAGTACCTCGGTACACGTGACAATAAACAAATCCAATCCAATCCAATCATTTTAGGAAGGATGTGGAGTGTAGATTAATTTGTTCTTAAGGGCAGCACGGTAGCATTGTGGATAGCACAATTGTTTCACAGCTCCAGGGTCCCAGGTTCGATTCCAGTCACTGTCTGTGCGGAGTCTGCACATCCTCCCTGTGTGTGCTTGGGTTTCCTCCAGAAACTCCGGTTTCCTCCCACTGTCCAAAGATGTGCAGGTTAGGTGGATTGGCCATGATAAATTGCCCTTAGTGTCCAAAATTGCCCTTAGTGTTGGGTGGGGTTAGTGGGCTATGGGGATAGGGTGGAGGTGTTGACCTTGGGTAGGCTCTTTCCAAGAGCCGGTGCAGACTCGATGGGCCGAATGGCCTCCTTCTGCACTGTAAATTCTATGATAATCAATGATTAATCTAGGACAAAGGTTCGGCACAACATCGTGGACTGAAGGGCCTGTTATTCTGCTGTATTTTTCTATGTTCTATGGAAAAAGACATGTATTCCACCCGTAGACTAAATAAATTGCCTCAAACAAAGAGCCTAATTAAAAGATCCTTGGTTTGACAGAATATAAATCCCTTTTAATTGCTCAATTACCTAACTGTGGTTGCAACTGTGACATAAAAGGCTTTATACCAGATAACAAATAAAATCAATTAATAATTCTGTCCAACCATATAACGTCTTGACGCATGGGAGATGGAAACGATGGAGAGAGTCTTGAAACTTTCTGTTCAACTTTAGATTTCAAAAAACTCTTGACATCTGAGGGACAACAAAATGAAGTCACTCTTAGAATGACCTACTGAACGAATATATGGCTATTCACAGAGATAGGGGAAAAAATGTATAAGAAGAGACAGATTCACAGAGCTATCATGTACTCCCTACTGCAATCAAGGTGTTCTCTCCTCAGCCTGTTTCGTCGAACACAATCTCTTGAGGCTTTCCATGAGTATGTATCTATCACTCATAGAAATGTATGATGATAAACATACTTAGAGATATTTTCAGGTTCCCATTGCACTCCTCTGAAATAAGATAATCTGTTCGCAGATAACAAAGGACTGTTGGCAGATTTATATTTTGAAGAGTCTGTAACTTTGTTTTTATATTCTGAAATATTTTATAATAAACTCCCACTCGAAAAATAAACGGTGTATTCTTACATTGAGTAAATTTAAACACTTGGACGTGTATTTGGGATGTCTGAGATGACAAGGATCTATGCTGACAAAGTAGGAGGCTTGAGCAACTTACTCGAAAAATCTTCCATTAGGAGGCAGCTGAAACTGTTTAACTGTTTAAGACCTGGAACAGTAATCTCCCCGAGTGAGAGCTGTCCTATTCTTTGCAGGAAAAATGGCTTTCCCTGCTTCGGTGGCTTAGTCAGAAGTAGACGAGTAAGATTAATCATTCGGTCAGGAAAATCATAAACCGGCCACAGTAAGTACTCCATTATTTTTGCCTCTCTCTGTAATTTCATAGAACATAGAACATTACAGCGCAGTATGGGCCCTTCGGCCCTCGATTTTGCGCCGACCTGTGAAATCATCTGAAGCCTATCTGACCTACACTATTCCATTTTCATCCATATGTCTATCCAGTGACCACTTAAATGCCCTTAAATTTGGCGAGTCTACTACTGTTGCAGGCAGGGCGTTCCACACCCCTACCACTCTCTGAGTAAAGAAACTGCCTCTGACATCTGTCCTATATCTACCACTCCTCAATTTAAAGCTATGTCCCTTCGTGTTGGTCATCACCATCCGAGGAAAAAGACTCTCACTGTCCACCCTATCTAACCCTCTGACTATCTTATATGTCTCTATTAAGTCACCTCTCAGCCTTCTCCTCTCTAACGAAAACAACCTCAAGTCCCTGAGCCTTTCCTCGCAAGACCTTCCCTCCATACCAGGCAACATCCTAGTAAATCTCCTCTGAACCCTTTCCAAAGCTTCCACATCCTTCCTATAATGTGGTGACCAGAACTGCACGCAGTACTCCAGGTGCAACTTTGATCTTCTACATCTTTCTCAATAGTTGATGGCCTCTAGGCCACACCGAGCAATGAAACTGCACCCTTTATTGTCTATTAACTAAATACATTCTACCCACTCTGGGATATCTCCTCTCTCCAGCACTGCAATGCTCTTCTTAATCAGTATCGCCGTCCTCCTCCTTTCCTCCCTTTCCTGAATCCAGAAATACTTAAAACCCCGTTCTGCCCTTCTTCGAGCCATGGAGGTATGTCATTAATGGACACCAACCTGTGAGAAAGTCAGGAGATGAAGATTTGTGCTCTCCTGAAAGACCATTATTTATATAATTCTACCAGGCAGGGGAATATCAAATTCCTGCTGGGGGCGGTTCTGCTTCTGATGGCTGGTTCGAGATCAATGCCGCTGTGCTGTTCCGCAGGAAGTATTCCAAACTGGAAATCATTTGGGAAGTTGCAGCTCTTCTTAGTTTGCTATTTGTGGTAATTTGTCGGAAGTAATTATATTCTGGGAAATTTGAATTGAATGCTGCGACAACAAAAAACATTCATCAGATGGTGAAATATTATTAAAAATGAAGCGGCTAATTAAATGTCACATTATGTAGATAAGATAATACAAACTATAATACAATTTATTTCTAAGGTCCATTAGGATGTATGTCCCCGATGTTACCACAGCTGGAGCTCATACACTGCAGTCAGAATGATATTTTGTTATTGGAGCAAATATAATTTAATCCAATTTTCATTTGATGTGACGATAAAGATGAATAATTATCATTGGATAATTATTTAAATAACATTTAAATTGTTATTACTTTATTGAGACATTTCAATCGTGAGGTGGCAGCCATTACCACAATTCAAAACTCAGAGTTATGAGCTGGACAGAATGAGGCATTACCAGAGTCTTAAACCGGGTTTCTCCAGTGAATAATTCCTATCCGTCATCTTTAATACATTGTTCCTGATTGGTACGGTCTCTTTTCTTTACTCTATTTTACACATTCCTGGGATCTACCAGCAGATTTTCTCCGCTTCTAACTCACTTTCAGGTATCGATGACCTTGATGAAGGTGATACCACCGACCTTCTCTCCCGTGTTTCTGCTGCCGTCTCTTCACTTTTGCCTCAGCTGTCCTCGCCTTTGGTTGTCGCAGATTTCTCCTCCACTTCTTAAAAATCCAACTTCCTCAAATTTCTTTATTACGTAAATACATCTTGCCTGGAATTTTCTTTGTTTCACAGCTTCCCTCCTTTCAGCAAAACAACATGAAACCTTTTTGAACTCTTCCCGGCTTGCTGCCTGGTTCAAAATAACATACAGTAAAGCAGGGTTCCTCAAATGACTGCAGTTTCTTCAGCTTGGTGAATTACCTTACTTGGGTTTTAACTGCCAATTTGCATCTTTGAGAAAGGTAAAAGGGGAGGGTGGCAAGTTACCTCAGATGGCTACAGTGTGGTTCTTTGTAATTTCAACCGTGTGGGTTCAAAATCCTGTGCTGGCCGAAGTAGTTCTTGCAGCCTGCCTCGTATCCTCGTCCTATAACCATGCCAGGCATAAGCCAAGGTTAGTAACCTCTGACAATGATGATGCTACATGAAGTGAGGCAGAAGAGGGTAAAAGTGGCATTATTATGAGAGCATCGTGATTGCTTGGTCTACTGCCACTCTTGTCCTTAAGTTTATATTTCATGAAATCAATTGTGGCAAAGATTGAATATTTCTGCCATATTGATCAGCAACCTAGAAGGAAAAGGGAAGCAGATACATGGGAACACCACCACCTGCAAGTTCCTCTCCAAGCCACACATCATTCTGACTTGCAACTATAGCCGTTCCTTCACTGTCAATGGGTCAAAGTCCTGGAACTCCCTCGCTAACAGCACCCAGGGTCCACATGCACCACATGGGCTGTGGCGGTTCAAGAAGGCAGCTCACCACCACCTAAAGGGCAATTAGTGATGGACAGTAAATGCTGGCCTAGCCAGCAAAATCGACAGCCTGTAACACAGAATCACAGAATTGTTACTGCTCTGAAGGAGGCCATTTGGCCCATCCTGTCTGCACCAGCTCTCCAAGCCAGCATCATGACTTAGTGCCCTTCCGCTACCTTTTCCCATACCTCTGCACATTGTTTCTATTCAAGTAATCATCTAGTGCCCTTTTGAATGCCTCGATTGAATCTGCCTCCATCACACTCCAGGCTGTACATTCTAGACCCAAACCACTCCCTGTGTGAAAAGGTTTTTTTCTCACATCACATTAGCTTCTTTTACAAATCACCTTAAATCTGCGCCCTCTGATATGAGATCCTTTTATGAGGAGGGACAGTTTCTCCCTATCTAATCTGTCCAGTCCCCTCATAAACTTGAACACCTCTATCAGCCTTCTTCTCTCCAAGGAGAACAGTCCCAACCTCTCCAATCCATCCTCATAACTAAAGTTTCTCATCCCTGGAACCATTCTAGTGATTCCTTTCTGCACTCTCTCCAATGTGTTCATATCATTCCTTGGAAGGTGAAAACATTGCGGGTGACAAATATAAACTCTACTCCATTTTCACAAATTTTTTTTTTTTCTTTTTATAAATTTAGATTAGCCAATTATTTTTTCCAATTAAGGGGCAATTTAGCGTGGCCAATCCACCTACTCTGCACATTTTTGGGTTGTGGAGGCGAAACCCACGCAGACACGGGGAGAATGTGCAAACTCCACACGGACAGTGACCCAGAGCCGGGATCGAACCTGGGACCTCAGCGCCGTGAGGCGGTTGTGCTAACCACTAGGCCACCGTGCTGCCCCTCCATTTTCACAAATAAGTGAAGTAAAGACCATCCCACTGTCACCTTTTTGAGCTCGACAACCCTTGTAAGTATCCAGGCTCGTCCGTCTTTCACCTTTCAATTGTTGCCGACTTTAATTTTTCCACCATTGGTACAGCTGCCCCAACCCTAAACTCTCAGATTTTTTCAATCTTTCCACTCCTGCTCTCTACATCTCTCTCCGCCTCTAAGATGCTCCTTAAAACCTGCCTCCTTATCATAGAATCATAAAATCCCGACAGTGCAGAAGGAGGCCATTCAGCCCCTCGAGTCTGCACCGACCCTCTGAAAGAGCTCCCGACCTAGGCCCACTTCCCACCTATCCCCGTAACCCCACCTATTGTACACTGAGGGGCAACTTAGCATGGCCAATCCACCTAACCTGCACATCTTTTGACTGTGGGAGGAATCCGGAACACCCGGAGGAATCCCAAGCAGACATGGGGAGAACGTACAAACTCCATACAAGCAGTCGCCCACGGCCAGAATTGAACCCAGGTCCCTGACATTGTGAGGCAGCAGTGTTAACTACTGTACCACCGTTCCGCCCCCTTATGTAGCTCATTTTTGAATTTTGTTTGATAAATTAGCACTCCTGTGCAGCACCTTTTGGAAGTTTAGAATGCTAATGGCGCTATACAAATACAGGCTGTTGTTTAGTTATCGAGCTCTGACAAACCAGGCCTCTTTATGAGTTCTATATAAAATAGAGTACAGTCCCTAACCAAATATTTATCCTCTTCTTTTGTGTTTCCTGGCTGTGACCCTGCTGCTTTTACCGAGAGGATGAATCTTTGTGACATCTGTCTCTTTTGTTGTGTTGATGAAGCCTGATTTGTGAATCTTTTATTGTGCAGTGGTTCTCTGAGGAATTGTTAAGCATTGTCTTGGTGCCCAGTTTGTGTGTGTGTGTGTGTGTGTGTTCTGTTTGTGAGTTGGTAACAGGAAGATTTTAGACGTCTTACTCTGACAGCATTAGAATTATTTTTATTTTTCTCGATACGTGCTGAAGGATTGAGTGAAGCACTTTGTCATTCCACTTTTGAATTTATTGTAGGGGCATTAATGTTTTGCACTGTGTTTCTGAGCAGGATCGTATTACAGCTGATGACACACGTTTCAGAGAGTTATTGAACCTCACAAAAGCAAAATACTGCAGATGATGGAACTCTGAAATAAAAAACAGAAAACAATGGAAGTTTTCAACTTGCAGAGAGAGAGAGAGAGAGAGAGAAGCAGAGTTAATTGTTTAGAGCTGATGAAAGCTCGCCGACTTGAAATATCAACCTAGTTATTGAACCTCCCCCTAGGTTTCCTGTGTTATGCCTGTCCCAGCCCCCTGTCTTGTAGTCCTTTCTGTGTCAACTGCAAGTAGAATTAACAAAAATGATGGTAGACACAATGACAGGTAGCGTTACATTGGTGTTATATATTGTTGTATTATCTGTAAATATCGACAACAGAACCAGCTCCAATCAGGCTCTTCTTTATGCCAGGCAGAATGTGTCAAAACTAATCGCCGATATTCTCCCCACCATTTCCAGCAGTGGGAAAGCTGGTGGTGGTGGTGGTGGTGGTGGGGGGGCACCGGCCCCTGGGTGCAGTGTGGGGGGGGGGGGGGGGGGGGTGGGGGGGGGGGGGGCACCGGCCCCTGGGTGCAGTGTAACCTCATGAAGTTCCCGCCATGGAAGATCACGAGTTCCATTACCGTACATTTAAATATCATTAGTGGGCTTCCGTGCTGTATTGTCCCCTCACATGAGGACTTCTCCCCTCCCATTGGCATTATCTCACATCAGTGAGATTTACAACAGCTTTTGACAAATGGAGACCTACTGATCGATCCCAACGGGGGCTCAAAAGTAAGTACAGCCCCGGGGTGGGGGAGAAGATCATGTCTGGCAGTGCCCAGACAATGCCAGAGAGCAGTGACAGGAGCAGTGCTGGGAGAAGAGCCATGGAGCAGTGCTGTGGGAGATGCCTGGGCAATGCCAGGAAGCAGTGCTGAGGACAATGCCCAGGCAATTCCAGGGGGAAATGCCCAGGCGCTGCCAGAGAGCACTTTATTTTTGCCTTTGCAAGTTAGTAAAATCCAGAATTCTTTGAGGGAGAAGAGGAGTTAAAAGCACGATGTGCAGTCTTCTTTCCCAAGAGAGTTACTGGAGCCAGTGAGGACCAGGAGAGAAGTTGCTATTCTTGCCACAAGTTAGCCAGGAGAGGATTGCAATGCATTAGTTCTGTCGATACTCAAAGGCACAACAGCAGGAGGAATACAAGATACTTCTAAAGCGAATGGAGGAAAGGGAGGAGGTTGAACAGAAACTGAAAAGTGTACGAATTATGCTTCAAGCTAAGATGAACCAGCTCAAAGAACAGTTTACCAAGCATGCCAAGTCTAACCTGATGGTGAAGGACTTGTATGTGGAGAACGCCCAGTTAATGAAAGCACTGCAGATTACAAAGCAGCGGCAGAAGGGGTCTGAGAGAAAGAACTTCTTGCTGGATGAGGAAATTGCAGCTTTAAACAGTGTTCGGAAAAATTGTTCCCACCTCTCTCTCCGAACTGTGTCCAAACATTACTGTTCTACCTTCAGTTTAAAGGCATCAATCTGAAACGTTAACCTGTTTCATCCTGCACAGATGCTGCCAGGCTGGCTGAGTATTTCCAGCACACTGTTTTTATTTCAGATTTCCAGCATCTGCAGAATTTGGGTTTTGCATTAATATATTTTTTTTTAAATTTAGATTAGCCAATTATTTTTTCCAATTAAGGGGCAATTTTAGCGTGGCCAATCCACCTACTCTGCACATTTTTGGGTTGTGGGGGTGAAACCCACGCAGACACGGGGAGAACGTGCAAACTCCACACGGACAGTGACCCAGAGCCAGGATCGAACCTGGGACCTCAGCGCCGTGAGGCGGTTGTGCTAACCACTAGGCCACCGTGCTGCCCGTTGCATTAATATTTACCTGTATGGCACAATTTAGGAAACATATACAGTGTTTCATCCCAATGTTATTACTTGTGGAAAAATCAGATTCAAAATAATCAACCGAGCCATCAAGTTCTCTCTTGGTATTGTTAGAAGGTTTTTCCCCCTTCAATCTTGCAATGCTCACCCCATTTCTTTCTTCCCCCTGAATAGAGGTAAAGGACCTACAAAACCTTCTGTCTCTTCTCTCCTGCAGGCAGTGATTTGTACTAAAGAGAAATACTATACAGAGATGGATTAAAATGCAGGGAATGAGGGGCACAGTTTAAGGAATGAAGGGCGCAGTTTAGGGAATGAGGGGTGCAGCGTAGGGAGTAGGGGCACAGTGTAGGGAATGAGGGGCACAGTGAAGGGAACGAGGGATGCAGCGTTGGGAATGGGGGCACAGTTTAGGGAGTGGGGGGCACAGTTTAAGGAATGAAGGGCACAGTTTAGGGAATGAGCGGCACAGTGTAGGGAATGAGGGGACAGAGTCGGGAATGAGGGGCACAGTTTAGGGAACGAGGGGCACATTGTAGGGAATGAGGGGACAGAGTCGGGAATGAGGAGCACAGTGTAGGGAATAAGGGGCACAGAGTTGGGAATGAGGGACACAGTGTTGGAAATGAGGAGCACAGTGCAGGGAATGAGGGGACAGAGTCGGGAATGAGGGGCACAGTGTTGGGAATGAGGGACACAATGTAGGGAATGAGGAGCACGGTGAAGGGAATGAGGGGACAGAGTCGGGAATGAGGGGACAGACTCGGGAATGAGGAGCACTAAATAGGGAATGAGCGGCACAGTGTAGGGAATGAGGGGACAGAGTCGGGAATGAGAGGCACAGTTTAGGGAACGAGGGGCACATTGTAGGGAATGAGGGGACAGAGTCGGGAATGAGGAGCACAGTGTAGGGAATAAGGGGCACAGAGTTGGGAATGAGGGATACAGTGTTGGAAATGAGGAGCACAGTGCAGGGAATGAGGGGACAGAGTCGGGAATGAGGGGCACAGTGTTGGGAATGAGGGACACAATGTAGGGAATGAGGAGCACGGTGAAGGGAATGAGGGGACAGAGTCGGGAATGAGGGGACAGACTCGGGAATGAGGAGCACAGTATAGGGAATGAGGAGCACAGTGTAGGGAATGAGGGGACAGAGTCGGGAATGAGGGGCACAGTGTTGGGAATGAGGGACACAGTGTAGGGAATGAGGGGACAGAGTCGGGAATGAGGGGCACAGTGTTGGGAATGAGGGACACAGTGTAGGGAATGAGGGGACAGAGTCGGGAATGAGGGGCACAGTGTAGGGAATGAGGGGACAGTCGGGAATGAGGGCCACAGAGTCGGGAATGAGGGACACAGTGTACGGAATGAGGAGCACAGTGTAGGGAATGAGGGGACAGAGTCGGGAATGAGGGACACAGTGTAGGGAATGAGGAGCACAGTGTAGGGAATGAGGGGCACAGTGTAGGGAATGAGGGGACAGAGTCGGGAATGAGGGGCACAGAGTCAGGAATGAGGGGCACAGTGTAGGGAATGACGGGACAGAGTCGGCAATGAGGGGCACCGTGTAGGGAACGAGGAGACAGAGTCGGGAATGAGGGGCACAGTGTAGGGAATGAGGGGCACAGTGTAGGGAATGAGGAGCACAGTGTAGGTAATGAGAGGCACAGTGTAGGGAATGAGGGGCACAGTGTAGGGAATGAGGGGACAGAGTCGGGAATGAGGGACATAGTGTAGGGAATGAGGGTACAGAGTCAGGAATGAGGGGCACAGTGTAGGGAATGGGCACAGTGTAGGGAATGAGGGGACAGAGTCGGAAATGAGGGGCACAGAGTCGGGAATGAGGGTCACATTGTAGGGAATGAGGGGCACAGAGTCGGGAATGAGGGACACAGTGTAGGGAATGAGGGGACAGAGTCGGGAATGGGGGGTACAGTGTTGGGAATGAGGGACACAGTGTAGGGAATGAGGAGCACAGTGTAGGGAATGAGGGGACAGAGTCGGGAATGAGGGGTACAGTGTAAGGAATGAGGGGCACAGTGTAGGGAATGAGGGGCACAGTGTAGGGAATGAGGGGACAGAGTCGGGAATGAGGGGCACAGTGTAGGGAATGAGGGACACAGTGTAGGGAATGAGGGGACAGAGTCGGGAATGAGGGACACAGTGTAGGGAATGAGGGGCACAGTGTAGGGAATGAGGGGCTGAGTGTAATGAATGAGGGCACAATGTTGGGGATGAGGGGCACAGAGTCGGGAATGAGGGGCACAGTGTAGGGAATGAGGGGCACAGTGTAGGGAATGAGGGGACAGAGTCGGGAATGAGGGGCACAGTGTAGGGAACGAGGAGACAGAGTCGGGAATGAGGGGCACAGTGTAGGGAATGAGGGACACAGTGTAGGGAATGAGGGGACAAAGTCGGGAATGAGGGGCACAGAGTTGGGAATGAGGGGCACAGTGTAGGGAATGAGGGGCACAGAGTTGGGATTGAGGGGCAAATTGTAGGGAGTGAGGGGCACAGTTTAGGGAATGAAGGGCACAGGGTCGGGAGTCGGGGCTGTTGTGCATGGCCCCTTGCAGGATAAATTAAAAGAAATGCTGAAGCACGTGGGTTGAACGTGAGAACGATCTAATGTTTATTAGTTGTTTGTTAACTGTACAAAGGCCTGGTCTCGACTGACTGACAACTTGTGAGGAAGCCGATGATGTTATGTACTATCACCTGACTTAACTCTTAAAGGGGCCATGCAACAGCACAACAATGTCAACCCAGATGTAGAACGCCCCTCTCCCTTTACTTCGAAGGTGCAACTCAGCAAATAACTGTAAGATGTTTACATATTTACACATATATATACAGTGGGCAGCCATTCACTTATTACACAATGGTGATACAAACAATAGGAAAGACGAAATGGTGGGTGTGTATTCTGCACTGGTTGCCTGCGCACTTCAGTGATTTGATTGTCCTTGACCTTAGATGTACTCTTCGGTTGGTCTGTGGCTGACTCTAACCTGGAAGGTGTTACAGTCTCTTTTGCAGAAGGAAGACTGGTAGCAATCCAGTGACCCCACCTAACACTAAGGGCAATTTGGACCCTAAGGGCAATTTAGCACGGCCAATCCACCTAACCTGCACATCTTTGGACTGTGGGAGGAAACCGGAGAACATGCAGACTCCACACAGACAGTGACCCAAGCAGGGATTCAAACCTGGGACCCTGGAGCTGTGAAGCATTTGTGCTAACCACTATGCTACCAGGCTGCCCAAAGTAGCCGGTGATATTTGTGCATTGTAAAGTATTCAGTTCACGGGCAGCACGGTGGCCTAGTGGTTAGCACAACCGCCTCACGGCGCTGAGGTCCCAGGTTCGATCCCGGCTCTGGGTCACTGTCCGTGTGGAGTTTGCACATTCTCCCCGTGTCTGCGTAGGTTTCGCCCCCACAACCCAAAAAAAAATGTGCAGAGTAGGTGGATTGGCCACACTAAATTGCCCCTTAATTGGAAAAAATAATTGGATAATCTAAATTTTAAAAAAAGTATTCAGTTCACTCACGGTTTAGATATCACCGTTCCGTCAAAAAGTGCCAGGCCAGATGTCTGAACAATTGCATTTTGTATAACTTATTGAATAGCGTGTGCGCTTTGTCTGGTACATAATTAGCCTTGATTGTAACCCCTGTGCTGGTTGTAGCCAATGCCATCAAGGCTCTGATGGAAGCTCACTGAGAATCAAACCCAAAACTGGTGGGCAGCACTGAAAAATCTTCTTTTCAATCTGAATTCTGAGCAGTCAGCTGGAGAGTCTGCGGAACATAAACTGGTGTTACATACACTGCGATGGAAGAGCGGAACAACCTGAGAGATACAGCTGGGAGACTCCTCCATGAACTAATTGCGGTTACAGTTATAAAAGACTCGCCTGCTGGTGAAATACCTGTCAGCAGTTTGACACTTTAATGGACTTTCTGTGTATTTGAAATTCATATTCCGCTGAGTTTTAGCCTACGTTGATTTATCTTCATTGCATACTTCTTATGCATTGCTGGGTTCTTTAATTTGTTTTGGGTGAAACGTTAAACCAAGGCCATGTCCGCTCTTTTGGAGAAATACAAGAGATCTTGAAACAATATTTAAATTAGAACAGGGGAGTTCTCCCCTGAGTCCCAGTGAAAATGTAATCCTCATTCAGCAGTATTAGAAATCAGGAGCAAGGTTCGCCGTCCGTTCACGGCAGCGGTTCTCTGGTCCCACTGAGCTGAATGGGAGATTTGGTGAGCGCCAAATTCTCCGTCCTCGCTAGCAGCGGCAGCGGGGCGGTTCGCAATGGAGAATCCCGGCCCAGGTATTTCATTGCCGTTTGTCGTGCATAAATTGGCTGCTGTGTTCCTGACACTGTAAACCACTGTGGAACATCCTGAACAATGTGAAAGGTGCAATATCAATGAAGCCTTTATTTTTACAAAATGTTGTAATTACTTAAGCAGAGTGATTTATATTTTTGGGGCACACAGCAGATTGTAAGTGCAGTATGTTGACACAACATACTGTAATCAGGTTCAATACTAACTGTAAAATCAGGCTGATTGTAATAATTCACAGGAGGCAGGAGTCCCCTCACCACACCAATATTTATTGCCAATAACTAGATACAAGACAGCTCTAAACAGTGCTGCTAGCAGTCCAGTCAACTTAAGACTGGCTCACAAAGCCTACACAGGTGCTTATATGGGCCCCCTCAATGAGCTATCATTGAGGGAGCTCATCCACCAATTGGCCAAACAATAAGGCCAATTGGAGGTCATTACACTGATCATAGCTAAAAGACAAATGAAAGGGAAGGGAGTAGAGTGGTAAGAGGCAGTAGGGTTCGGAATAGCGAGTCCTTTAGTAGATTTGACCTTGACCCGAGAGATCGGAGCAAAAGGAAGTGAGAGTCCTGAAGAGGGGTCAACACCACCTCTGAACCTGGGGGCCTCTAATCCCCTGGGAGACCTCCACGAATGCTGTTCCATCTGGTCCCCACCACAACCAATGGATCGGACGTAAGCTCTGCAGTCCTGTAACATCCAACCGTGAACGATGGTGGAAAATTAAACAACTGCAAAAGGCAAAGCTGAAGTTTTTATAAACATCTTCAGCCAGATTAGCCAAGAGGATCCATCTTGATTCCTGCTGAGGTTCCCAACATCACTGGGAGGCACGGTAGCATAGTGGTTAGCACAGTTGCTTCACAGCTCCAGGGTCCCAGGTTCGATTCCCGGCTTGGGTTACTGTCTGTGCGGAGTCTGCACGTTCTCCCTGCGTCTGCGTGGGTTTCCTCCGGATGCTCCGGTTTCCTCCCCCAGTCCAAAGATGTGCAGGTTAGGTGGATTGGACATTCTAAATTGCCCTTAGTGTCTAAAAACGGTTAGGCGGGGTTACGGGTATAAGGGGGATAGGGTGGAGCCATGGGGCTTGAGTCGGGTGCTCTTGCCAAGGGCCGGTGCAGACTCGATGGGCTGAATGGCCTCCTTCTGCACTGTAAATTCTATGATTCTATGATCACAGATGCCAAGTGTTCAGTTAATTCAATTCATGTGATTTCCAGAAATGGCTGAAGGTATTGGATACTGCAAAGTCTATGGGACCTGACAACACCCTGGCTGTGATACTGAAGACTTGTGCTCCAGAAAATGCCAAATTGTTCCAGTACAGCTGAAACACTGGTATCTAACCGGCAATATGGAAAATCTCCCAAATAAATCCTGTATACAAAAAGAGGACAAATCCAATCCAATCATTTACCTATTCAGTCCACGTCAATCATCAGAAACTCCAGAGAAGATGTTCTTGACAATGCTATTAAGTGGGACCCACTCCGCAATAACCTGCTCATTGATGCTCAGTGTGGGTTTTGCCAGGGCCACCCAGCTCCTGACCTCGTTATAGCCTTGGTCCAAAATGAATAACGAACAGCATTCCCAAGGTGAGGTGACAATGATTGCCCTTGATACCGAGTGTTGGTTGAAGTCGTACCTGGTATAAAGACAGATGGCTGTGATTGTTGGGGGTCAACCATAACAGCCTCAGGACATTTCTCCAGGCATTTCTAGGGTAGTGTTCAAGGCTCAAGCATCCTCAGCTGCGTCATTAATGGCCTTCCCGCCATCATATGGTCAGAAGTGGGAATGTTCACTGGTAATAGGGCAGCACGGTAGCATGGTGGTTAGCATAAATGCTTCACAGCTCCAGGGTCCCAGGTTCGGTTCCCGGCTGGGTCACTGTCTGTGTGGAGTCTGCACGTCCTCCCCGTGTGTGTGTGGGTTTCCTCCGGGTGCTCCGGTTTCCTCCCACAGTCCAAAGATGTGTGGGTTAGGTGGATTGGCCATGCTAAATTGCCCGTAGTGTCCTAAAAAGTAAGGTTAAGGGGGGGTTGTTGGGTTACGGGTATAGGGTGGATACGTGGGTTTGAGTGGGGTGATCATTGCTCGGCACAACATCGAGGGCCGAAGGGCCTGTTCTGTGCTGTACTGTTCTATGTTCTATGTTCTAATTGCACAATGTTCAGTTCCATCCATAACCTGTCAGGTATTGAAGCAGTCTGGGTCAATATACAGAAAGAACTGCAGAACAGTCAGGCTTGGGCTGATAAGTGGCATATGACATTTGTGCCACAAACGTGCCAGGCAGTGACTATCTTCAACAGTAATAAGTCTTACATCACCAGGTTAAAGTACAACAGGTTTGCTTCAAAGTCAAAGATGCAAGACAATGCTTTGAATGTGAGCACATTTGAATTCAAAGCATTGTCTTGCATCTTTGACTTTGTCTGTATATATGTTTCTGGAACATACCTCTTCATTCACCTGAGGAAGGAGCAGTGCTCCGAAAACTAGTGATTTGAAACAAACCTGTTGGACTTTAACCTGGTGTTGTAAGACTTCTTACAGTGCTCACCCCAGTCCAATGCCGGCATCTCCACATCATATCTTCAACGAGATAGAATCTGAACATCTCCCCTGACATTGAACAGCATTATCATGGCTGAATCACCCACCATCTACACACTGGAGGATTTACCAGAAGCTGAACTGGGCCAACCATTTAGATATTGTGGTTATGAGGGCAGCTCAGAGGCTGGAAATTCTATGGCGAGTAATTTACTTTCCTCCCCAAAGCCTACCTACCATCCAAATGGCACAAGTCGACAGTGTGCACAAACATATAAATTAGGCGCAGGAGTGGGCCATTCGGCCACTCAATCCTGTTCCAACATTCCGTAAAATCATAGTGCAGAAGGAGGCCATTTGGCCCATAGAGTCTGCACTGACCCTCTGAAAGAAGACCCTACCGCGGCCCACTCCCCATCTTATTCCTGCAACCCCACCTAACCTGCACATCTTTGGACACTAAGGTGCATTTTGGCATGGTCAAACCACCTAACCTGCTCAGGGCGCCATGGTGGCACAGTGGTTAGCACTGCTGGCGCACAGCCACAGGGACCGGGGTTCGATTCCGACCTTGGGAAACTGTTCGTGTGGAGTTTCCATGTTTTCCCCATGCCTGCGTGGGTTTCCTCCGGGTGCTCAGATTTCCTTCCACAGTACAAAGACGTGCAGATTAGGTGGATTGCCTATGCTAAATGTACACTTATGGTGGGGTTGCAGGAATAGGACGGGCCTAGGTACTGTGGTCGTGCGAAGTGTCGGTGCAGTCTCGATGGGCTGAATGGCCTCCTTCTGCACTGAAGGGATTTTATTCTATTTAATTCTATGATCTTTGGAAACCCCAGCACCCGGAGGAATCCCAGCAGACATGGGGAGAATGTGCAAACTCCACACAAACAGTCCTTCGTGCCCAAAAAAACGTTAGGTGGGGTTACTGGGTTATGGGGACAGGGTGGGGGTGTGGCTTAAGTACGGTGCTCTTTGCAAGGGCCGGTGCAGACTCGATGGGCTGAATGGCCTCCTTCTGCACTGTAAAGTCTGTGATTCTAAGACCCTGTGAGTCAGAGGTGATAAAGATCACCAGTGCAATTGTGAGGCAGGGTCACCGGAGGTCAGGAACTTTGTTGGTTTTTATGAAAATACTCCCTCATGCATCAGGCAATATGTTACCTCCACATGTTTAAAGACATTATACATTATGCCATATGGTCAGTGCCTGTACTAATGATATACTAGCAGTGATCTGGCACAATTTTAAATGCCAGAACAGTTGGAAATATTCTGCCTTCATGCAATACATTCCTCTGAATCCTGCTGTGTTATGTATTTTTTACTCTGAGAAAGCGAAGAGGAGAAAACTAACAATTATACATGGTTTAAATCACACACACAATCTTGAATATCCTGAGGGCATCTTTAATATTTACCGGTATGCTATTTGTGAAACTGTGCCTCCTCTCAATTCAACAACAAATGTCAACCTGCTGTCATTTCCATTCGGAGTATTACGAATTATTTGAATGCACACGCCAAATGAAGGCTCGTTTAAAAACAACTTGCAATAAGCCACCTCACCCCACCCCGCTCACGGCACACCGAGACCGCCAACAATCCATGCATTTAGGTTTGAATGGTCGGATGTTGATGCCGAGGAACCAATCTGATACAACGCTCAGAGGACAGGGCTGGGGTTGCCAACCCTCCGAGATTGCCGTAGAGTCTCCAGGAATTAAAGATTGATCTTCAGGTCATGGCTATGAAAAAAAAGCCCAGGAGAAAAACCACAGGGTCAATAAAAAAAATACTTACAAACTTGTCGTTGAACATTTTATTTATTAGTTCTCAAAATATTGGAAGTTGAGGAAAGTATGTTTGACTGACGGACAGGAATTATTCAATCAAGTCATGAAGTGCCTGTTCCCTTTGCAATTGGCGGGGGGAGGCGGAGTGTCACATGGGCGACTGACAAGGGAGTGTGGAGGTGGGCTGATTGCAGGAAGAGGGTCATATGAGGAAACCTCCAGGAATACGCCCAATCAGAGACGCCAACACTAAACAAATAATAATCTTTATTGTCACAAGTAGGCTTACATTAACACTGTAATGAAGTTACTGTGAAAAGCCCCTAGGCACCACACTCCGGCACCTGTTCGGGTACACATAGGGAGAATTCAGAATGTCCAAATTACCAAACAGCACGCCTTTCGGGACTTGTGGGAGGAAAGTGGAGCATCTGGAGGAAACCCACACAGACGCGGGGAGAACGTGCAGACGCCACACAGACAGTGACCCATGTCGAGATTCGAACCTGGGGCCCTGAGGCTGTGAAGCAACAGTGCTAACCACTGTGCTACCGTGCTACTAATGGTCCAAGGTAGTTTTCTGTGCGTCAAATGCGACTATAACACTATCCAGGCACAGCACTGGCTGGGGAATAAACCGGAGAACATTTTAAATAAACTCATAAAAGACTTTGCGCAAGTTTCAGATTTGGCCCTCTGTGTGCAAGATTACACATAATAAGAAAGCTGTTAACAATTGGATATCAATCTGCAAGATAAAAAGAGCACTAATGGCTTATTAAACACCCAGGAGTTCAAAATATCTTCCTTTTGCAAGAAAAACATATGGAGATTGAGCCTCTTACAAAGAAACACTGGCACTAACAAGCACGATTTGAAATCCCAAAAGGATGAATCCTTTTAGATGACGACTGCTTGCTATTGACAGACTGTATGTGTTAACAGTATGGGCCGATTATCGCTATCCGCTTTGTAATGTAAGACAAAAGTATGTTCAGCACATGTGGGCAGCAAATTCCAGGCTCCCCAGCATCGAATTTGGGGGTTATGCCAAAGGTGCGTTGGGGAATCCCTCTCGGAGCTGGGGCTGTTTAGCACAGCGCTAAATCGCTGGCTTTTCAAGCAGGCCGGCAGCACGGTTCAATTCCCGTAACAGTCTCCCTGAACAAGCGCTGGAATGTGGCGACTAAGGGCTTTTCACTGTAACTTCGTTTGAAGCCTACTCGTGACAATAAGCAATTTTCATTTCAGCTTCCCAGCTAAGCACTTGTGCAGCAATTGCTCAGAAACGCTAATTTCCCCTGGACAATTGGGCTGTACTGGGAACCATCCGAAAATACAATTCAGATCACTAACTTTGGATGGTTCCTCCAGGGTTACGCTGATAGTTACTCTGAAAAAATGCAAAGAATTAAAACTCATTGAGCTTCTGGCTAACTATTTTAAACACACTGACTGCTCCCTACATGGGACTCTTCCCTCCGCCCCCTTGACACCTCGATCAGCCTGGAAACTCCCCCCCACATTACACCAGCCACCAATCGCCCACAGTATTCTCTATCCTCCTCACAAGGGATTCCTCCATCACCTCCAACTTCCGACCCGCACGACACTCACCCAAGACCCCTTCTCTCACCCACCAGCCATGGACCCGATCCACACCCCTTGACCAGACCCCCATCCCCTTCGACCTGGTAGAATGGTAGAGCAGGCCTGAAGGGGCTGAGTGGCCTCCTCCTGCTCCTAATTCATATGTTGGTATGTTCAAACAAACAAACCTTCTGTAGTCTAACAAAGAGATGGAAAGAGAGGGGCCATTCAACCCCTCCGCACCTGGTCACAACAAAAGAAAGCAAGAGAGAGTTAGAAATCAAGATTTGCATTTAAATAGCGCATTTTCTGACACCCTGGTCAACCTTTTCTGTACACTCGCCAAAGCCTCCCCGCCCTTCTGATAGTGTGATGACCAGAATTGTGCACAGTATTCCAAATGTGGCCTAACCAACGTTCTATATAACTGTAACATAATGTTTGAGCATTTATACTCGATACCCCGTCCCATGAAGGCAAGCATGCCATGTGCTGCCACTTTTAAGGATCTGTGGACCTGCACACAAAGATCTCAGGGCGAAATTCTCCGCCCCCCATGACGGGTGGGAGAATAGCGGGAAGGCCTTCCCGACATTTTTGCCGCCCTCCCGCTATTCTCCCACCCCCCCACCGAAGTCCCGACCCGAATCGCTGCCGCCGTTTTTTTACGGCCGGCAGCGATTCTCAGCTGTTAGATGGGCCGAAGTCCCAGCCCTTTCCGCCGTTTTTACGAACGGCAAACACACCTGGTCTTGCCGTTCGTAAAAACGGCGTCACAAACTCGCTATTAATAACCATGGCACCGATTGGCACGGCCGTACCACGGCCGTGCCAAGGGTGCCATGGGCCCGCGATCGGTGGGCACCGATCGCGGGCAGCGGGCCCGATGCCCGCGCACTACTTGTCCTTCCGCCGCCCCGCAGTATCCATTCGCGGGGCGGCTGAGGGGCAACCCGGCCCGCGCATGCGCGGGTTTCGCGCAAAAACGCGATGACGTCACCCGCGCATGCGCGGGTTGGAGTCTTCCAAACTGCGCATGCGTGGCTGACGTCATATGACGCGGCAGCCGGCGCTAACTCCGGCAAGCGGGCTTAACGATTTTCGTTAAGCCCGTCTTGCCGGAGCCTACGGCGTCGGGCTGCTAGCCCCGACCGGGGACCAGAATCGGTCCCCGGTCGGGAAGGGGCGCGCTGCCGTAAAACCCACCCGGGTTTTACGGCAGCTTTACGATTTCTCCCGTTTTGGGAGAATCTCGCCCTCAGTCTATGCTCTTGATGGTTCTGCCCTTTATTTTATAGCTCCACCTGAATTGGAGCTCCCAAAATAGATTAAATTCCATCTGCCATTTCTCTGCCCAGTTTTGCAGCCTATCTGTATCCTGATGTATTCTGTGACAATCTTCATCACTATTTGCAACTCCTGCAATCTTAGTGCCATTCGCAAACATGCTAATCAGATCCGCTACGTTTTCTGACCTCTAGCGTCTTTTCTGACCTCAGGACATCTGTAAAAATGTTACAGACATTTAAGTATTTTTGAAGTGAAGTCACTGTGTAATTTAGGAAACTTGACGGCCAATTTGTTGTCAGCAAGTGTTCACAAACATCAATGAGATAATGACCAGATCATTTGGTTTAGTGATGTTGGTTGAGTAATATATATTGGTCCAGGACACCAGGGAGAATGCTACATGGAGCCATGGGATCTTTTACATTCACCTGAGAGAGCTCACAGGGGTCTTGGTTTCACATTTGATCCAAAGACAGTGAGCAAAGTTCTCTGTTTGGGAGACTACAGATGTTGACTCCGTGGCTGAATTGTGTTCAATTTGCGTCCCATTGGGGGTGCTATTTGTGGAACAATTCAGGATATGCTAATTGGCCAGTACTCTGCTAGTGTGATTCTGAGCAATTCCTGGTCTAACGGGTATTCTAACCATTGGGGCTGGAGTTAGCACCAAAAAGCCTGGCAGATGGAGCTGTTGTTAAGCGCTCTACTTACCACACACTCACTGCAGCCACCAAAATGGCTCAGAGAAGACAACGAGCTCGAGAGTCCGAAGTGGACCCAAAGCTCCATGCCAGTGAGGAGTGGAGGGACACCCTCTTCCCCAGCATGGGCCGCAGACTCAAGCCTGCCCCACTGAATGTTGCCTAGGAGGTGGTGGTAGAGACAGTCAGTGCTGCCACTCTCACCAGGAAGAGACAGCTGGTGATCTGGAGGGGTGGGGGTCACTGGTGAGTCCTCTGCCCTGAGAGGGACAGAGAATCAGGGAGAGTTCCAAAGGCTGTGACGCAGGTGTCCTCTGGTTGGGGTGAGCTCTGCTGATCCCCTGCTTCCTCTACAATGGAGCAGTGCTCCTGAAGAATGCCAAGACCTGGTGGGCTCCTGATTGAGCTTGGCCCTTGATGATGCAGCTGTTAACCAGAGGCCCTGGAGCTCTGTGCAGACCTAATACAAGCACTGCTCTGTCCTGCCCTGGACTCTCCTGAACATCATGCTCCAGGAGATTCTGTGGTGAGATTCTGTCCAGTAGGTACACTGCCTATTTGTGTCTCTGGCTGTTTCTTACTTGCATTAAAACAATCCATCTTCACAGTCCTCTTACCTTGCTTGCCAGCAGCTAGAAAATGGAAGCAGCTTCAGTCCGAGATTTGATGCCAATATCACATACATGGGAGGTACTTTGTGTCAAGTGTACATGCAGGGTGCGTGACCTTCTCACTGTTCTCGCTGCTTCTGGCCGGAAGACTACACCCAGCTTTATTTCCTTTTGAGAATGGCAGCAACGCCCGCCATTCTCAACTTAAAAGCAGGTCGCGCTTGTTGGGCATTTCCCCTGCGACCGAGACCACCACGGGAACGACGTGACAGATCGCTACACAACCCTCTCGACAACCGCCCACGACCTACCTGCGGGCCCTGACCCTCCCTTTGTGACACCCTGCTCCAGAAAATCCATCAGTGCTCCCATTTTGTTTCCCCCCTTGTTTTCATTTCTCTGCAGCTTGATTGTTAGTTTTACGGGTTGAATTTTCCTTTTTACAGCAAGGTGGAATTTCCAACCAGCTGGATAATGCCAAGACCTGCGGCTGTTCAATGTTTCATTGTGTGGTCAGGGTTTAGACGGGGAATTTGAGGATTGTCTATTCTCCCAAAGTATGCTGTTCGAGGCTGTGGTTTCTTCAAAACATTTGTCTTTATTTACAGCGAACATTTACACATCTGGACTTTGACACAAGCTTGGAGCTTCTACACCTTCCCGATCTCTCTTCCGCCTCAATCACGTGATCTGACATTAATGGACTGTTTGTGTTTTTTCTCTGAACTTCGCTTCCTTCCACAAACTGAAATTAGCAACAAAAATAATTATTGTTGCGTGTTCTGGAATTGTTTATTTGCCTTCCCCCATTACTCCTGCGTCATTTGTTGTTGTCTCTTCTCTTACAGATGTGGTTGAGACATTCAGGACTCCATGTGCCACAGCTAAGCAATTAAAATGAAATCAGTCACATATGTACAGGTAGTGACCAAAGTGACAACGGCACACGATAAACATACGCAGAATAACAGCGAAATGACAGTAATATCAGATAATTACTTCACCTCAAGATTTACCTGGGAAAGAAACATAGCGGACATGTCATTGGAAGAAGACATTGAACGATATAAAGTCATTTAAGATAGAAGTGATGATGATAATTGACAAACTTGTCAGTCTTAGGGAGGATAAAGGCGCTCTGGTGCGGATGGATTGTGCTGTTTATTTTTTATGTCAGATCCACACAGAGATAACGCAAGGTTATTCAGGAATCTGACCCCCATCCACAACAGGCACTTTGGGCACCCTTTGCCTTCAAATGCTCTTCTGTCACTGGCTGGTCGGCCATGATCAAGACTTTAGTTGATAGTCATTGTGGAGGATGATTGGTTGTTGAACTCCCCTCAGATGCTGCTACTTTGCCTTATGAAGAAAAGGGGGTGTATTTGGGGTGGGTGGGCATAGTCACACTGAATGCACATTGTAGGTCACGGGGTTTCCTGATTATCTTGGGGCAAGTGAAAAATGTCTCCTATCATGATGCAGGATGATCAGTGACAACATGTGATGGGCTGCGATCTCCCCCCACCCCCCTCCCTTACATTAATCTCATTTGTGGATGCTTGCACCATCTCACGCGTCGGGTCAACCCATTTGGGAGCGTGTACTGGCAAGGCCAGTTTTATTGTCTGTTCCTAGTTACTCCTGTGGGACTGCACCACTGTGATGACTTTGGGTCAGAGTTGTTTTTATACACTGTGATTAGAGAGGCAAAGGCAAGTGCGTCGGCCCCCTTTCCGAAGACTGCCACTCATCATCATCCCCACAACCTTGGACATCGCCTCGAAGCAGACTGTCCAAAACCCGACAGGTCTGGGGCATGCCAAAAACATGTGGATGTGGTTGGCCGGGCCCCCCTGGCACGGTTCACATTTATCCTCCACCTCCGGGAAGAACCTGCTCATTCTGGTTCTTGTCAGGTGTGCTCTGTGCACTGTGATGATATGCATCACATATCTGCATCACATATATGCATAAGCAATCGTGTACATAGTAATGTATACGACTTCCAACCAGCAGGTGGCAGTAGAGAACAACCACGTGACTCTGTTTATCTATCCCACGTATTTATTTAATAATAAACATTTAACTAGTCAAAGAACTAGATGTTCTCTCGTGCATGATCCCTACCGGCCAAGCACCAGAACGTAACATGCACCATTGGGTTTATTGACTGCTTTGTTGGCAGGGATGGAAGTGCTGCCGTGGCGAGAGACCAGAGGGTCGTCCCTGTACAGGAGCTCTCCTCCATTCTCACACATTCCATGTCTGGTTCTTTCACCCATTCCCTCACTCTTTCTGCCATGGCTGCCCAGTGGTAGGTGTTATGGGAGCGGTGTTTTCAGAACCCCAAAATGTATCATGGAGTTCAACCAACCTCTCCCTTTAATGTATTGTTGCTTTTGAAGCACACAGATTGGTCTCCAGGTGTGGTATTACAATTATGGACACGTGGGTTTTTAAACACAAAACAATGTTTATTCCATGAATTCAACTTAACCTTTTTAAATAAACATTGGATCCCTTAACACCCCTTACTTCAAAGGTAACCCCGAAAATAATACAACACTAAATAATCCCTTAAAATGTTTCTTCAACCCTCCAAAAGACTTAACACCTTTAAATAGAAACACATCAGGTTAAATACATTACTATTATGAGTTTAAATCACCCAAATGATTCAGAAGTAGTCTTTCCTTGCAGAGATCACAGCAGCTCCAGCTCACTGCAAACACAGACACACCCAAGCTCTTTTCATCAAAACTGAAACTAAAACTCCCAAAAAGCAGAAGTCAGCTCAGCTCAGCTCCTCCCACCCTCTGACATCACTTCAGTAATATGAGCTGCTTCATTTCGTAAAGGTACATTGCTTAAACATCCATTCTTAAAGGTACTCTCACATGACATAGTACTGTAGATTTGGCAGGGCCAGGCCCCCATGTTTCTTCTTCTTTGAAGGACTTTTTTTGGGATTCTTGGGTTCTTCACACACACACACAAACACCATAATCATCTCATCTATCGTGTTAAAAAAGGCCTTGGGGATATAGATGGGTGTGGACCTGAACAGGAAGAGGAACCTGAGCAGTACGTTCATCTTGATCATGTGCATCCTCCCCGCCAGGGAGAGCGCGAGTGTATCCCATCTCTGTAGGTCCTTTTTAACTTTCTCCACCAGACTGGTCAGGTTCCACTTGTAGATCAGTGTTCAGTCATGTGCAATCGGGATCTCCTGATAGCGAAGTTTGCTTTGGGCTAGTTTGAATGGTACCCCTCCAGCTTTGACCCTCCCCTCTCGGGTTCATAGAGAATACTTCCCTCTTGCTCAGGTTGGGTTTGTAGCCCGAGAAGATTCCGAACTCTCTCAGGAGCTTCATGATTCCCTCCATGCTGCTTTGTGGGTCCGAGATGCAGAGGAGCAGGTCATCGGCACAGAGTGAGTTTCTGTGCTCTCTGTTTCCACTTTGGATTCCCTTCCAGCTTCTCACCACTCTGAGGGCAATCGCCAGTAGCTCAATTACTGAATAAGAGCAGGAGCAGCGGGCATTCCTGCCTGGTGGCTCTGTGCAGTTGGAATTACTCAAAGCTGGTGGTGTTGATCTGAATGCTCACCGTGGGGGCATTGTACAGGAGTCTCACTCAGGAGGTGAACCCTGTCCCGGGCCCAAACTGCTCCAGTACCTCTATGAGGTACTTCCACTCAACTCTGTCGAAGGCCTTTTCCGCATCCAGGGAGATGATCATCTCTGGTGTTCTGTCCCCGGGGGGTGTCATTATCACTTTCAGTAATCGTCTGATATTCGCTGTTAGCTGTCTACTCTTAACAAAGCCTATCTGCTCCTCTGCGACTACCTCTGGTACACAGTTCTCCAGCCGCTTAGCCAGAATTTTTGTGAGTACTTTTGCATCTACATTGAGCAATGAAATGGGTCTGTATGATCTGCATTCCGTTGGGTCTTTGTCTTTTTTGGGTATCAGTGAAATGGTGGCCTATGTTAGCCTTAGAGCAGGATTCCCCTTGCTAGTGAGCCTGTGAACATCTCCCGCAAGTGCAGGGTCAGTGCCATCGTAAATCTTTTGTATAAGTCCACCGGGAACCCATCGGGTCCCGGCGCCTTCTCTGCCTGCATGGAGCCGATGCTCTCCATGACCTCTCAGTCCTCGAGGTGCTTCCAGCTCCTTCCGTCTATCGCCCCCAACGACTGGCATCTCCAGTCTGTCGAGGAACCATTTCATCCCCCTGTCTCCGTTGGGGTCGGGGGTGGGGGGGGGGGGGGGGGTCGGAGGTGTACAGCCCCCGATAGAAGGCCTAGAATGCTTTGTTGACATTTTTTGGTCCGGCTACCAGTCTGCTCCTGCTATTCATCACCTGCTCTAATTTCCTCGTGCCTGCCTACTTCCTCAGTTGGTGAGCCAGTAGGTGGTCTGCCTTGTCTTTGTGTTCGTAGAAGTTGGCCAGTGTCTGGGGGAGTTGGTGCACTGCTTTCCTGGTGGATAGCAGGTGAAAGTCCATTTGTAGCTTTTTCCTCCCCGCCAGAAGCTCGACACCCGGGGCCTCGAGGTATCTTCTGTCGACCTCCAGAATGGAGTCGATCAGTTAATGCCTAGCCGCCCTTTCTTCCCTATCCTTACGTGAGTTATAGGCAATAATTTCTCCTCTAATCACAGCCTTCAGTGTCGTCCAGAATATGGAGGTTAGCCTTGCCCGTTCAGATTGTTGTAACATACTTGCCTATGGCCTCTGTTGTTTTCTGCCAGAAGACCTTGTCAGCCAAAAGGTGGTGTCCAACCTCCATGTGGGGTGTTGGGGTGGTGTACATGGCCTGTCTCTAACCTCACATCCGTGTAATAGAGCGTAGTCGGAGATTACAATCGCAGAGTATTCTGTTCTTACTGTCTCTGGAAGCACCGATTTCCCCACTACAAAGAAGCAGAGACCTTGTGTACTTCCGAGAAAAAAGAAAATTCCTTCTCGTCTGGGTGCATGAACCACCGTGGGCCCCCTGCTCTGACCTGTTCCAGAAATGTTCCCAGTTCTCTGGCCATGCCTGCCATTTTCCCCATTCTGGGATTTGACCTGTCTGTCAGTGAGTCTGTACACAGTTAAAGTCCCCCCCATGATCAGTCGATATGTATCCATGTCACGATTTCCACCATGGTATTCTTTATAAATTCTGTGCCATCCCAGTTGGGAGCGTACACGTTGACAAGGACTCCTGGTGCCCCATTTAGGACACCGCTGACCATGAAGTACTGTCCCTTTGGTCCGTAACTGTCTTTGTCGTAATGAACACGATCCTCTGACATATCAGTATGGCTATCCATTTAGCTTTCGTCCTGTAGCATGAATGGTACATCTTCCCACCCAGCCCTTCCTTACCCGCAGTCGTTCCTTCTCCTTCTTGGAGTAAGGCTATGTCAGCTTTCATACTTTTTAGGTGGGCGATGACTATGGATCTTTTCACTGGGCCGTTAGGTCCCCTGACGTTCCAGGTAACTATTCTGATGGAGAGCTTTTGTCCCCCCACTCCTGTGGGATCAACCATACTTAACTTGTGGATGCGCCCCTTCATTAGGGGGACATCCACAATGGCTGTAGTCACAGTTCTTACCATGATGCTGGGTCCCTACATCCCGGGTTTTCCCTTTGTTTAGGGGTCACTGAAATGGCGACCAGCCATATTTACGCCAATATGGACTAGGGCTGGAGATGTGGTGTCAGAGCCAGGGAAGATAAATGAGGCATTTAGGGAGTACCACCAGGGTCTTTATGAGTCAGACCCAGGAGGAGAGGAGGGGGACATGGGAGGTTTCTTGTCAAGCTGGAATTTCCCCAGGTGGAGGAGGCAAAGAGGCAGGCATTGGAAGAGCCCTTGGGGTTGAGGGAGGTGCTGGATAATATCAGGGGTATGAAGTCGGGGAAGGTCCCTGGGCCGGATGGGTACCCAATGGAATTTTATAAGGAATTTGCGACGGACCTGACACCACACCTGTTGGAGATGTTTAATGAAGCACTGGAGAAGGGGAGTTACCGGAGACGGTGACGCAGGCAGTAATCACACAAATTCCAAAAAAGGGGAAGGACCTGGAGGAATGTGGGTCATATAGTTTCATATCACTATTGAACACGGATGTGAAAGTATTGGCTAAGTTGTTGGCGGGGAGGATGGATGAGAGTGTCCCCAGGGTGGTGGCAGAAGATCAAATAGGCTTTGTGAAGGGCAGACAGCTCGCGAGTCATGTAAGACGGCTGTTTAATGCGGTTATGAATCCATCGGGGACTCTGGTACCGGCATTTGATCGGGTGGAGTGGCGGTACTTGTTTGAAGTTTTGGGAAGGTTTGATTTGTGACATGGGTACAGTTACTGTATGTGGCACCAAGGGCGAGGTGTGAGGACAAATGATGTGAGCTCACGAAGCTTTGACTTACACAGCGGTACGAGGCAGGGGTGCCTGCTGTCACCGCTGCTGTTTGCACTGGCCATAGAGCCATCGGCGATGGCTCTCAGGGGGTCGGCAGAGTGGCAGGGGATAATGAGGGGTCAGAGTGAGCATCGGGTGTCGCTCCATGCTGATGACCTCTTTGCCTATGTTTCGGATCCATTGGAGAATGTGGGAAGATTTGGAGGGTTCTCAGGGTACAAGCTGAATGGAGGAAAAAGCGAGGTATTCCCGGTGAATGAGCTGCCACAGCGGGCTAATTTAGGGGGGATGCCATATACGGTAGCGAGGTATAGGTTTAGGTACTTGGGGATTCAGGTCGCGAGGGAATGGACGGGGCTCCATAAGTGGAACTTAACGAAGCTGGTGGAGGAAGCCAAGGAGTATCTTAAGAGGTTGGAAACACTGAACATAATGCAAGCGGGGAGGGTCCAAGTGGTGAAAATGAATATTCTGCCGATGTTCTTGTTTATCTCTCAAGCTCTCTTGATCGTTATACCAAAGGCCTTTTTTCGAAAGACACAATCATTTCGGACTTTGTATGGGCGGGGAAGGTGCTGAGGGTGGGGAGGATTCTGCTACAGAGGCAGAGGCAGCAGGAGGGGGTTGGCGTTGCCAAACTTGCTTCATTATTATTGGGTGACGAATGTGGACCAGGTGCGGCGGTGGTGGGAAGGAGAAGGGGTAGAGTGGGTTAGGATGGAGGAGGAATCTTGTAAAGAGTCTAGTTTGAGGGCTATGGTGACGGCAGCATTGCTAATGGCCCTGAGTAGGTCTTTCAGGAAGCCCAGTGGTGCAGTCCATGGTGAAGATATGGAATCAGCTGAGGAGGCATTTTAGGGTGGAAGGGATCTCGGTGCTACTGCTGCTGTGCAAAAATCATGTGTTTGAGTCCGGGTGGGATGGATAATGTATGCAGGAGGTAAAGGGAAGTGGGGCTGGTCAAGGTGAGGGATATGTATTTGGAGGAAGGGTTTGCCAGTCTGGAGGAGCTATCGGAAAGGGTAGAGCTGCCGAGGGGGAGTGAGTTCAGGTATCTGCAGGTTAGGGACTTTGTGCGAAAGGTCTGGGGCGGGCTCCCTAGGTTGTCGGGATACACCCTGCTGGAGCATCTGTTGCTTCTGAATGTGGATGGGGAGGGAAGAATAGGGGATATATATAAGTGGCTGGGGGAGCAGGGAGGTGAGCGGGTGGTGAAGATCAAGGAGAAATGGGAAGCGGAGTTGGGAGGGGTGATCAATTGGGGAGCATGGAGTGAGGCACTGTGTAGGGTAAATGGGGCCTCCTCTTGTGCAAGGATGAGCCTGATACAATTTAAGGTGGTGCACAGGGTGCATATGACTCGGGCGAGAAAGAGTGTGTTCCTTCAGGGGGTAGCAGATGAATGTGAGAGGTGTGGGCGGGGGCCAGCAAATCACACGCACATGTTTTGGGGTTGCGAAAAATTGGGAAGATTCTCGGCTGGAGTGTTAGTGGTCTTAGCCAGGATAGTGGAGGAGGAGGTGGAACCGGACCCTTTGGTGGTGGGATTTGGGGTTTCAGAGAAGCCGGAGCTCATGGAAAGGAGAAAGGCCAATGTCATGGCCTTCGCCTCTCTGAATACACGGCAGCTAATTTTGCTGGAGTGACGGTTGACATCGCCACCGGGGGTAGCAGCTTGGTTGGGTGATCTGTACGACTTCCTGCGATTAGAGAAGACAAAGTATGAGTTAAGGGGCTCTTCAGCGGGGTTTGAGGAAAGGTGGGGAATGTTTGTGACCGTGTTTGAGGGGCCGTTCGTTGTGGGGGAGGGGGGGGTGAAAAAGAGGAGAAATCTGTACAGTCTGTATAGTTGATTGTTGGGAAGTATGTTTCCCGGGTTTTATTTGCTGTAACCTGTTTTGATATATGTTTGTAATAAAATACATTAAAAAAAAACATATGTACGCCACGTGGGTGTGCTGGTCTCCCTCTCTCGGGAGTGGCTGGGGATCCCTCGCCTCGTGGGTCTGCTCATCTGCTTGCTCACCACTCTTGCCCCTGGCCGCAGTTTTTGGTGTCCCTGCGGCCTGTTGAGCTGCAGCTTCCTGGCATTCTTGCTGTATATCTTGTCGTTAAGGATGAGGGGATATTTTAGTCTGATTTTGTGGGCTAAATTCGGCTAAAAGTGCCTATAATTCTGCCTTATGTAGGAGAGCCACCTGATGTGCAACTACTCAGCACAACCCTGTCGCCGGAAGTGCTCGACTTTGGGTCAGAGGTTGACCCAGCTTTGACAAAGGAACACCTGATTTATGTCCCTGAAGGATAATTTGTGAGATGAACCTGGAGATGATGGTATCATCAGGACGTTGGAGACTTTTACTTCTCTTGGGGAACAGGCGTGATGTTAAAATATTCTTGATTTCAGGATATCCCATGCTCAGCGTCGCTTTTTAAAATATATTTGATATCTTGGATCTGTGCATATCAGAGATGACATTAGTTTCTATGTATGTTACAGGTTTTATTCATAGTGCTTTAAAATGTCTACTCCATGCTTCAGCTCTGGCTTCCAGCTCTTTTTGCAACTTTGTTTACCTTGGGCGGGATTCTCCGAGCCTCCGCGCTGAAATGGCGCTCGTTGCGGGGGCCCCAGAGAATCGCCGCCAATCGGGTGTGCACGGTCGACACGGCGCCTGTAGAGGGCCATTGAAGAGCAATGCTCCAATTGCAGCTGGCCGAGTTCCCGTCGGCTGTGTTTCTCTCATGGTTCCACCCGGCGGGCACTTGGCGTGACGGCTGCGGACTCAGTCCGTGGCTGCCCTGATAGGGGGCGGGAGGGACCATTCACCGGGGGGTCCTCCAGGATGGCCAGGCTATCGATCGGCGGCCAACGATCTGCGGGCGCGCGCGATCTGGAGGAGGCCTATCTTCTTGGTGTCAGTCGGTGTGGGTCGGCCGACACAAGCCGCCGCCGTGCGCATGCGCGGACCCCCGACTGGAAGTACAGGGCCCTGTATCGGCAGCCGGAGCTACAAGGAGCATTCCAGGTCCTGCTAGCCCCCGCAAATCACAGATGCACCCTGGACTTACTCCAGGTAAATCCAGAGTGATTTGCGCCTGTTTTTTCGCAGGCATGGGGACATAGCCCCATTGTTGGAGAACCCCACCTCTTTTCTTTGAGCCCACACCCAGACTTAACTAATCAAGGAAAGTAAACAAACCTACATAAGCAAACGCAGAACGACTGAACACTACAGGATGCAATGGAATGTATCAAAAGATATTGGAGTAGATTTGCAGATATGTTATTTTATAGGAATAAAACTTCATTGGAAAATGGAATGATGTTAGAGGATAATTCTTACATTTAAAGGGTAAGAAAGAAGTCCAGTGAATTCTAAATCAGTTAGCTTCTCAGTTGTAGAAAAGACAACGGAACCTTCATTCCAAGATATAATAGGGAACTATCTGGAAACATTTATATTTGTTCTCTCATAGATGTGGGCATCACCGACAAGCCCGGCATTTGATGCCCATCCCTAATTTCCCTTTTTGCCCATTTCAGAGGCCAATTAGGAATCACCCACAATGCTGTGGGTCTGGAGTAGGTTAGGCCAAAGGTAACTTTGGCCGATTTCCTTCCCTAAAGGACATTAGCAAACGAGATAGGCTTTTCCAACATTAATTGCCATGGTCAGCATCAGTGATGATTAGTTTGTATTCCAGATGTTTTAAAAATTAATTTAAATTTGATTAGCTCCTAGGTTGAAATTTGAACCCATCTCCCCACATTGTTAGCTTGGGCGTCAGGATGATCAGTTGAATGATATTCGCACCATGCTACTGTATCACCCAAGCAGGGTAGTATGGTGGTTAGCATAAATGCTTCACAGCTCCAGGGTCCCAGGTTCGATTCCCGGCTGGGTCACTGTCTGTGTGGAGTCTGCACGTCCTCCCCGTGTGTGCGTGGGTTTCCTCCGGGTGCTCCGGTTTCCTCCCACAGTCCAAAGATGTGCAGGTTAGGTGGATTGGCCATGCTAAATTGCCCGTAGTGTCCTAATAAAAAAGTAAGGTTAAGGGGGGGGGTTGTTGGGTTACGGGTATAGGGTGGATACGTGGGTTTGAGTAGGGTGATCATGGCTTGGCACAACATTGAGGGCCGAAGGGCCTGTTCTGTGCTGTACTGTTCTATGTCTATGTTAAAAGCTGAAGATACAATAAAGTTAGTCAGCATAGGTTTCAAAAGGGAAGGGCACGTTTGACCAATCTCGCTGAATTTTTTGTAAAGAAGTAACAGACATATTCGATGTGAATAATGCAGTAGATGTAATACAGTTGAATTTTCAAAAAGATCTTCAGTGAGATTTTTATTATTTGTTGATGGGATATGGCAAGCCCAGGATTTATCTCCGTGACAAATCTCCCTGGAGAGTCATACCACCTTCTTCAACAGCTGCAGTCTGTGTAGAAAGTCTGCAGTTATGTCCTAGGGCTGATGCCTGGCTTACAACAACCACAGCACTCATTTAACGTAGCTCCTATATATTTTTGTAAATTTAGAGTACCCAAAACTTTTTTTTCACAATTAAGGGGCAATTTAGAGTTGACAATCCACCTGTCCTGCACATCTTTGGGTTTGCACTCTAATAATTTGTAATTTGTCATATATAAAATATGAAAACTCAATAAAAAACATTTATAAAAAAAAAAAATCTTTGGGTTTGCGGAGTGAGACCCACGCAGACACGGGGAAAATGTGCAAACTTCACAGGGGCAGTGACCCGGGGCCGGAATCAAACCTGGGTCCTCAGAGCCATGAGGCAGCAGTGCTAACTACTGTGCCTTGAGCTTAGCTCTTTATGTCCAAGCCTGGACCAAGGCTGTTATGAGGTCAGGAGTTGCATGGTCCCAAACTGAATATCAGTGAGCAGTTTAGCGGTGACCAAATGCTATTTGGCATCACTGTTGATGACACCTTACTGTGGTGATATGATCTGCATACTCGTCTGCCATTGGGCCAGAACGTCGGCTTACCATTGGCCCTGGTCGGTCATGTGCCTCTCGACCGATTGGCCGAGAGGCTGAGTTAACCACGCCTCTATTAACGAGGTATAAATGCTCAGACGCCTGACGATCGTCCCTTTCCATTGTAGACGATCGCAGAGCTGTGTTCTAGTCAATTAAAGCCAGACTTTGGTAAATCACTCGCCTCGCGTACAATCGATGGTACATCACTTACATCATCTGACTGATAATCGACAGATGACTGATTGAGACAGTAACTGATTGGATTGGGTTTGTCCTGCTTTTTGTGGACAGAACATAGCTGAGCGATTTTCCACATTGCCGGGTAGATGCCAGTGTTGTAGCTGTACAGGGTCAGCTTGGTTAGGCACACACATTGCCGTGGGTCTGATGTCACATCGTAACCAGATCAGGATGGCTGATTTCCTTCCCTAAAGCACATTAGTGAGAACCAGATAGGTTTTTACAACAACCGACATCGGTTAACATACACCCATTCCTGAGACTATCTTCCAATTCCAGATTTGTTAATTAATTGAATTTAAATGTCATTAGTCGCCGTGTCAGAGCGTTAGCCAGAGCCTCTGAATTCTAGCCAGTGACACGAGCACTATGCAGCGGACCGCCTCCCTCTCTCTGTCCTGCTGTAATCCTAGCTGGAGTTTATGTTTGTCCATTGCCTGACAGGAGGAAGCTTGTCTCGGGCTTCCTGCTACGCCAGGACACTTTGGAGCTCAGTTTTGTCTAAGCTACATTTTGTACAGTGCCTTTCGTTTTCGTTTATCATACAGTGCAAAAAGGCTTTTCCTTATTTTTCTCCATTTACATATTCTTGTTGTCTGGTATGGTTAGTCATCCCCTCCCCAACCCCCCTAACCTCCCCTCTCTCCGCTCACCGTCCCTGGTCTGTCTGGGGGGGCGGGGGTGTTCTCCCTCCTCTTTGTTCCCCCTCCCCCCCTTCCTCTTTTTCTCCCTCCGTTGGCTTCAGCCATGACCTTTCTGGGGGGTTGCACCCCTCCCTCGGCATTGTTTCTCTTTGTCCCTCTCAGGCTATCTGTCTTTACCCCCCTCTCCCCCCTGGGTTGTGTGTCCCTGACATTCCTCCATGTCTTCCTTTCTTTTCCCTTTCTAATCCTTCCAGTTTCCCTCTCTGCTGGTTGTTGCTGGCCTCAAACAGGTTTTGGAACAGACTGACAAATTGCGCCCATGCAGTAAGGAATGATGTGACCATCAATTCACTAGACACACGGTTGGAAGCAAACTGTGGTTTTAATAGTCTTACAACTAAGCCAGCCTGCAACCAGAATACCTGCAGTATTATATACTTCCGGTTAGTGGGAGGAGCCATGGGCGGAGCCAAGTGTGGAGCCCAGTACAAACTCCTCATCTCCCCCTATGGGCAGAGCCGCGCAATGGCTCACACACAGAGCCCACAAGGACACAATACAATGCAAGGCAATACAGTGTGAATTACGATGCATATAATTCACCACAAGGAAGCCTTCCTCCGACCCTCGGGTGGCATCTTTGATCGTATTGGAGAAATTCCGAAAGGTCAGCTAGTCAGTCTGTAGCTGTGGGTGGTGCTGCCGATCGCCAGCCGAGCAGGATTCTCCGGCATGCGATTAGGGAAGCGAAAGCCAGGACATCAGTCCTCTTCCCCATGTGCAGCTCTGGTTGCTCCAATACCCCAAAGATTGCCACATTTGGGTAAGGCTTCACCCTCACCCCCCACAACTTTGGACATTGCCTCAGAGAAGGCTGTCCAGAACCCAGCAAGTTTGGGGCAAGCCCAAAACATGTGGGTGTGGTTGGCTGGGCCCCTCTGGCACCGCTCACATTTGTCCTCTACCTCCAGGAAGAACCTGCTCATTCAGGTTCTGGTCAGGTGTGCTCTGTGCAGCTCTTTGAACAGCTTGAGGCGGAGCCTTGCACAGGAGGAGGTGGAATTGGCCCTGCTCAGTGTTGCGCTCCAGAGTCCCCACCCCACGTCTGTCCCCAGTTTGTCCTTCCATTTCTTTTTTTTTAAATTTAGTGTACTCAATTCATTTTTTCCAATTAAGGGGCAATTTAGAGTGGCCAATTCACCTACCCTGCACATCTTTGGGTTGTGGGGGCGAAACCCACGCAAACACGGGGAGAATGTGCAAACTCCACACGGACAGTGACCCAGAGCCGGAATCGAACCTGGGACCTCGGCACCGTGAGGCAACAGGGCTAACCCACTGAGCCACCGTGCTGCCTTGTCCTTCCATTTCTGTCTGGTCTCGTCCAGTGGTGTTCGGGCTCAGTCCAGTAGCTAACTATATATTTTCCCACAGAGTACTTCTGTACTGTCCGTGTCCATCTTGTTTTCTAATAATGTGGACTCTGGGCCCAGGGATACCCCACTGTCTCTGTGCAGAGGAAGTGTTTTATTTGCAGGTATCTCATTCCCTGTCCTGTCGGCAATTCCCATTCCTCCGTCAGTTTGTTCAGCATCGCTAGTCTGTGCCCTATGTAAAAGTCCCGAACTGTCAGCGTTCCCCGGTCCTGTCGCCATTTTTTAAAGGTTGCGTCCAGCATGGCTATCGGGACCTCATGCATAACTGACCTCTTCAGCTCCCCCAAGTGGAAATCTCCACCTCAGTTCTTCACATTTTGCTGTTTCTTATTCT
Organism: Scyliorhinus canicula; assembly: GCF_902713615.1. Taxonomy (NCBI): domain Eukaryota; kingdom Metazoa; phylum Chordata; class Chondrichthyes; order Carcharhiniformes; family Scyliorhinidae; genus Scyliorhinus; species Scyliorhinus canicula. Next base: position 46,855,494 of record NC_052164.1, on the reverse strand, counting down.
TTGCTTGATCTCTTTTGTTGTTGTTTTGCGATGTAATTGGCACGATAACCACCCAGCTTTACGTGGACTGTTGTATTTGTTATAAAATGCTTCAAGACTTTTTCTTTTAACAGCATTTCGGAAAAGAATATTTGAAATAAGACTCCATATGGACTAAATTGGATTGCCCCCTAAATGAGACATGGGGATCAAGTTGCGTGAGTACATCTTACTCATTGAGAGTGATGAAGGCGGCTGCCCAGCACTGAACATGCTGCTGAGTGACTGCACGTGAGACTCAGCAGAGGCCCATGATTGGCAGAGGCCCATGTTAAAGCTAGACTATGTGACACTATGAGCAATGTACAGAACTGTAAGGGTTAATGTTATGTCCGAATCAACTCTAGCCATCTGGGATGGCCACTTACAATAAGGAACATGGACTGTCGCCGAGCAAAACAGGAAAAATGGACAATGCAAGGTTCAGGCAGGCTCAGAGCCTGAATGTATATTTGTGAGCGAAGAATCCAGACGGTATCAAAACCCCCAACCGATTAGCGCTTTGATGGCCCATCTCCGCCCGACAAAGGACTGATACTTGAGCAATCGATACAATCCCTGACATTTTGGCATCACTCCCTGTACTCCTCGGGAAGCATAAACAACAGGGTCAATAACCGCTTAGGACACACCCAGCCATCAAGCCACCCGCCCCTTTATTGGTTCAAATCGAACACAGTGATCAAGAATTACCCAATTAGTGAGGTCCAAACTGAAGGACCGCCCAAAAGAGTGCAAAAATCCCTCAGGATAAAGAGAGAGACCACCATGTGTTCGGCCTCTCTTGGACCTGGCGCTCTGGCAACATCTATCTCCAATTGCAGCGCCACCAGAAGCAAGTTCAACGCCCGCTACCAGACGGATGAGCCCAGCTGAGCAGCAGTTACTTCTCCAGACCCGATAGATCCAGATCCAAACAAAGGCCTAAGTTCCTCTGACCTAAGCCAGGTGTTTGAAGTTAAGTACAGGTTGTCATAGTTGATAGGTAGTTTAACTAGTAGTGTTTATGTTGCATGATAATTGTTTGTGTAAATAAAGTACCCATGATCTTGAACTAACTAACTGGTGTTTGACTCTTTGAGCAATATCCGGTTGAACCTTGTGGTGGTATCATTTGATACCTGGCGACTCTGAGCAATTATAATATCGATATCCAAAGAAAGAAGGGCAACCTTATTGATTGCCATATTCATAGCAGGTAAAAAAGGCAACACAACCACTAGAGGGAGCTAGATGCAGAACTATATAAAGCATCGATGCTAAGCCTTCTGGGAGAGATTTGAGGAGAAGGCTCGGAGAAAGACTATAGGAAATATAGTGTCAGTGAAAGCAGATCATAGTTATTGTACTAGTGTAGAGATTAGTGATAGATCAGTGTAGGTTGTTGATTATTGTCAATTGTTTATTATATAGAAGTCAGAGTCAAATTCAATTAAGTAGTGTGAATAAACCTTTAGCTTTGTTTAATACAAAAGCTAGTTGTGGTCTTTGTGAACACTACGTCAACCATCCTAGGATCTGACACAAAGAACACCACAGACTACACCAATTAAAGCCAGACTGCACCTCTTAAAGCCAAGCTTCATGTCTTAGTGACAAGGTGCATTTACGATGTGAAGATGCCGGCGTTGGACTGGGGCGAGCACAGTAAGACATCTTACAACAACACGTTAAAGTCCAACAGGTTTGTTTCGAATCACTAGCTTTCGGCGCATAGCTCCTTCCTCAGGTGAATGAAGAGGTGGGTTCCAGAAACATATATATAGACAAAGTCAATGATGCAAGACGATACTTTACATCAGACGATACACAGAATTTGCTCAGATGAGGAGGAGCGTAACAGACATCTGGAAAGACGCTGAAGAGGTCTGAAAGATGCCCTCATACAAACGGGATATGGCGCTCAACTCATTGATCGACATTTCCAACGCGGCACAGTAAAAAAACGCACCATCCTCCTCAGAAGACAAACATGGGATATAACCGACAGAATACCCTTCATCGTCCAGTACTTCATCACATCATCGATGAAGACGAACATCTTGCCACGGTCATCCCCACTACTTGCCTTCAAACAACCACACTACCTCAAACAGACCATTGTTTGCAGCAAACTATCCAGCCTTCAGAAGTGTGACCACAACATCACACAACCCTGCCATGGATTTCTGTACAAGATGCGCCAGATCATTGACATGGATACCACCATTACACGCGAGAACACCAGCCACCAGGTACGCGGTACATACTCGTGCGACTCGGCCAACGTTGTCTACCTCATACGCTGCAGGAAAGGATGTCCCGAAGCGTGGTACATTGGCGAGACCATGCAGGTGCTGCGACAACAGATTAATGGACATTACGCGACAATCACCAGGCCAGAATGTTCTCTTTCAGTCGGGAAACACTTCAGTAGTCAAGGGCATTCAGCCTCTGATCTTCGGGTAAGCATTCTCCAAAGCGGCCTTCAGGAAGCGCAACAACGCAAAATCGCTGAGCAGAAACTTATGGCCAAGTTCTGTACACGTGAGTACGGCCTCAACCAGGACCTTGGATTCATGTCACATTACATTCATCCCCCACCATCTGGCCTGGGCTTGCAAATTCCTACCAACTGTCCTGGCTTGTGACAATTCACAACTCTTTAACCTGTGATTATCCCTCTATCCAGTTGCTCCGTCTGGACCTGTAAATACTTAATTACCTGCAAAGACTCGCATTCAAAGTATTGTCTTGCATCAGTGACTTTGTCTATATATATGTTTCTGGAAGTCACCTCTTCATTCACCTGAGGAAGGAGCTGTGCTCCAAAAGCTAGTGATTCGAAACAAACCTGCTGGATTTTAACCTGGTCCTGTAAGACTTCTTAAGGTGCATTTAGACTACAGCAAAGCTGGAAGCAATTGAATAAGCTTTGAAGATCTGGAGGAAGGACCAGAAGTTGTGTATTGGGCAAGAAATTAAATGAAATGAAAATCGCTTATTGTCACAAGTAGGCTTCAAATGAAGTTACTGTGAAAAGCCCCTAGTCGCTACATTCCAGCACCTGTTTTGGGAGGCTGGTACGGGAATTGAACCATGCTGCTGGCCTGCCTTGGTCTGCTTTCAAAGCCAGTGATTTAGCCCTGTGCTAAACCAGCCCCTAGAACATGCCCTAAGGTGGGTTTTCAAACATTCCCCAGAATCATTGGTTGTTTTGTCTTGAGACAAATACTCCGAGGTCAATGACCATGACCGTCTGCCCCTGAGGTCCAGACGCTGTGTCACAAGAGGTTTAATGACCTTACACAAGTTGTCAAGGCCATTGCCTGCCTTCTGCAAACCCTACGAACTGCACCACTAGCCTTACCCATTGCTCCATTCACCACACGCACTTCACTCACTTATCAACAACCTACATCAACTGTGACTCTAAACTCACAGCTTCACCTAGTCCCCGAAACGCTTAGCAGGGCTGATAGCTGCACACTCGGAGCTGGTAGCTATCCAACAGAGACAGGCGCATCCCCCAAACACACTCACTGACTCACGTCCATCTCTCTGGCAGTAAATGGTGGATCATAATAGACAGTAGCAGCGGTTAACCAATTAGCAGGCAGGCACTGCTGGGTGTGTTCGGCTTGCGATACATGAGGGAAATCGACCCGTCGTCACTGAGGCCATGGCTGGCTGCAGGGGTGAGGCCATCGAGGGAGTCTGTTCCTGCCTAACCCACCATCCTGAATCCCACTTCACCCTCACCTAGCAAACCGTTACCTGCAGATATACCTCTTCCTTCCCCCCACCCCCCTTTCCCACTCCCAGTGCTGGTGCAACCACGAGGCAAATTGAGGGGCAAAATTTAGGGGCTGACAAGAAATGAAAATGATCTATTCATGAAATGACATAAATAAGTAAAAAGGATGCAGCTGTGAGAATTAAAGGTCTTGATCTATGAATGTGCATCCACATATATTATCATACATAGAGATTTATGTATTTACATTTCACTATTTCTCAACATTCATTCTATATTAATCAGTCTGCTTATGTGACAGTTTTATAAACATAGAACATAGAACAGTACAGCACAGAACAGGCCCTTCAGCCCTCGATGTTATGTCGAGCCTTGTTCGAAACCAAGATCAAGCTATTCCACTCCCTGTCATTCTGGTGTGCTCCATGTGCCTATCCAATAATCGCTTGAAAGTTTCCAAAGTGTCCGACTCCACTATCACAGCAGGCAATCCATTCCACACCCTAACCACTCTCTGAGTAAAGAACCTACCTCGGACATCCCTCCTATATCTCCCACCCTGAACCTTATTGTTATGCCCCCTTGTAACAGCTACATCCACCCGAGGAAATAGTCTCTGAACGTCCACTCTATCTATCCCCCTCATCATCTTATAAACCTCTATTAAGTCGCCTTCATCCTCCTCCGCTCCAAAGAGAAAAGCCCTAGCTCCCTCACCTTTTCCTCATAAGACCTATCCTCCAAACCAGGCAGCATCCTGGCAAATCTCCTTTGCACCCTTTCCAATGCTTCCACATCCTTTCTATAGTGAGGTGACCAGAACTGCACACAATACTCCAAATATGGTCTCACCAGGGTCATGTACAGTTGCAGCATAACCCTGCGGCTCTTAAACTCAAGTACCCTGTTAATAAACGCTAACAAACTATAGGCCTTCTTCACGGCTCTGTCCCCTTGAGTGGCAACCTTCAGAGATCTATGGACATGCACCCAAGATCTCTCTGCTCCTCCACATTCCTCAGAACCCTGCCATTGACCCTATAATCCGCTTTCAAATTTTTCCTACCAAAACGAATCAACTCACACTTATCAGGGTTAAACTCCATCTTCCAATTCACAGCCCAGCTCTGCATCCTATCAATGTCTCTTTGCAGCCGACAACAGCCCTCCACCTCATCCACTACTCCACCAATTTTGGTGTCATCAGCAAATTTACTGACCCACCCTTCAGCCCCCTCCTCCAAGTCATTGATAAAAATCACAAACAGCAGAGGATCCAGCACTGATCACTGTGGTACACCGCTGGTAACTGGTCTCCAGCCTGAAAATTTTACATTCAACACCACCCTCTGTCTTCTATGTGACAGCCAGTTACGTATCCAATTGGCCAAATTTCCCTCTATCCCACACCTCCTTACTTTCTTCATGAGCCGACCATGGGGAACCTTATCAAACGCTTGCACGTCTACATAAATTTGTACATCTACAGGTCCATTCAAAAACTGGAACCAGGAAATAATATCAAAGAATGTAATTTAATCTAGCCCACTCGGTCATAAAGATTATTGATTGTATAAATTGTTCATTAAATTCTCCAGCAAATGTTGCAGGAACACCTGGTATATTATCATGTGAGCCACGTGACACATTATAATGTGCATTTCTTCGACTTCACATCCTGTGAATAGTGTAGAACAATGAGAATACACAATCAGTATCATAATATTCTCCTTTCTCAAGGAAAATTAATCTGTAATTATAAATGGAGAATTTTATGCATAGTAATGCGCAATATTAATTTTAGAAAGTGAGGGGTAGGATGGCGGGTGTGGGGGGGTTTCATGATGAATACGCAAGGCTAGGCTTACTCAGGGTGTGCACTACTCTTGAGCCAGCCCTAACCACACCCCAACACTACTTCTCTGTATTTATGCGTTCAGATACTTAAGAACTGTCGTATGAACACTAGGGCAGGAGAAAGAAGTCTTGTCACTCAATCTGACACTCAGCCCCCCGTCTAGATACAGGCAAACTTTGGGGGGTAGTTTAGAGGTGGGATCTGTATGTGGTGAGCCACTGGGAATGAGTGGGCTACTGCCGTAGCAATTGGAAAGGAGAACATCAGCTCCACAGTGGGCGAGGTTGACTATGCTACAGGGAACTCAGACAATATTCAACGAGGAAGTATGGAGGAAAATGCTGGTGTGCACACACACAGAAAAGTCCATCGACAGGCATGGAATCATAGAGTCCCTGCAGTGCAGAAGGAGGTCATTTGACCCATCGAGTCTGCGCTGACCCCCCGAAAGATCATCCTACCTAGGCCCACTCCCCCATCCCATCCCTGCAACCCTGTAATCTAATTTACACACCTTTGGGCACTAAGGGGCAATTTAGCTCAGACATCCACCTAACCTGCACATCTTTGGATTGTGGGAGGAAACCAGAGTGCCCGGAGGAAACTCACGCAGATAGCACTTTTCTTCTGTTAGGGCCATTTGTTCAGAATCTTTTTTTCAAAGTCTGCCTCGGTGGCAACTTTAATGGCCTTCCTAGTCGACAGAAAAACTGGCGTGAAAAGGCCACATATTCATAGCCCATCGTGAATCTAGCAGCTTTAGCTGCAGATATGACCCCCACTTCCGGGTCAGAGGCCGAGCATGCGCACGGCGGTTGCCTCCAGTGGCTGCGCTGTGCTCCATGGCGGACTCAGATCACAGAGCTGGACCTCCTAAATAGTGCACCTTATTGGTTGTGCACCCGGCCCACTGTCCACCCAAAAATAGCCCGATCCCGTATGTGGCCAACCCTGCCCTCCGATAGGCCCGCCATCAACCATGGCGGCCGTGGACTGAGTCCGTAGCTGTCACGTGAGTATCCCGAACAGCAGGACCACATTAGATACACGCCGAGGGGACTTTGGCCGATTGCGTGCGGAGAATGGCGGGGTGGGTCTCCAGCAATCGCTGCAGGTAGGGGATTCGTGGCGTGGTGTACTCCACGGGTAGGCCGCTTTTTGGGGGCCGGAGAATCAGGGAACCAGCCCCGGTCCCGATTCCATGCGCGAAAGTGGATTCTCTGCCCTGGCGCCAGATGCGATTTCGCCGTCGGGGTGCAGAGAATCCAGTCCCTGAGTTTTGAAACTTTGTTTGGTACCTTTTGAAATTGGACTTTTTTTAATATGGTTACTTAGTTCAGTGTTCGTATGAGGGAATACATCTGTGTGAGCATGACTGAAAGTGGAATAATATTATGAACGCCGGACTTTGCAAGGCAGTTGTGTTTTGTGTCTCCTTTGACTTCAGGTAAAATTGGGAATTCTGGAAGTACCCCGACTCGGAGACATGCCAATGTGGGCTGGTTGCCATGGGGTGAAACTCAAGCAGATTGAAATCAAGTGTCACACCTATACACAGTAACTCACAGAAAAGGGAAACTGCTTTGTGAGGAACAAGAACGAAAACAACTACCGCTGTGGAGAAGCAGGATGCTGGGAAGAGTTTGTTTCCTGTTCAGAAATAAAGCGACAGGACTGATGGAGATTTAAGGAACAAGGAATTGCTGAGGTGGGCCTTGCTGATGGGAGTCAGATAACGAAACCTCAGGAGAGTAAACTGACTTTCGAAGGACACTGGTAGTTTCGGCCTCTGTAATTAAAAATACAGAAAAATGTGTCATTTGAAACATGGAAGTCTGGCAATATCTGGTCTGAGAGGATACAGGGAAAGATCCCATGAAAGGTTAATAGCAGCTGCAAAGAGCAGGATTATAAAATGCAGATTATTTCTCACAAGCAGGCTTAGCAAACACACAGGACCCTTGTAGTAAGCTAAAACAATGGCTCACACCTTCATTGAATGTAATTATCTTAGGAAGTATCTGGAAAAGCATGGATGAGAGTTTCAATTGAATTAAGTGACGAATGTTTAAAACAGGCAGGTCTTTCAAGTCATAACCAAGTGGATTTTAGCATACAGTTAAAAGCAAAGGTTTCACACCTTCATTGAAATTAACTCTCTTAGTAAACAGCTGGAAAGGATGGATGATGCTGAGTCGAATTTGGTGTCAATTCTAAGTGTGAAATTCTACTGACATCAAGTCAATTAATGAAAATTGGAGACAACCTGTCTACAAGAAACATAATTTAAAGTCAAAATCAAAGGCAAAGTTATGACCTGGGGACAATTGGAAAATTAAACAATTCGAAATCACAGAATTAAAAGTAACATCTCTATTGAAAACAAAGGAACTTTGAACATCACAAAGGACAATGTAATCAGATCTGAGAGGTGAGGCCATGCCCAAAATGAATACTTAGTTGTATTAGAATGTTTACATCAAAGATACTTTTTAAAAAAATTTAGAGTACCCAATTCATTTTTTCCAATTAAGGGGCAATTTTAGCATGGCCAATTTACCTAGCCTGCACATCTTTGGGTTGTGGTGGCGAAACCCACGCAAACACGGGGAGAATGTGCAAACTCCACACGGACAGTGATCCAGAGCCGGGATTCGAACCTGGGACCTCAGCGCCGTGAGGCAACAGGGATAACCCACTGGGCCACCGTGCTGCCCCCAAAGATACTTTTTAACAAGCAAAGTGAAATAAGTTTATTTACAATAAGGCTCTAAAAACTTAATAATTGGTAGAAAGAGAATATAAACCCAGGGAGCAGAAGCAGACCAGCAACAGGAGAGGAGGGGAGGAGAACTCAAGAGAGAGAAGAGAAGCATATACAGCTCGGTCATGGGAAAGACAAGACAAGCAGCCGAGCTTAAACAGCTATACATCTAAGGAAGACTAGAATTTAAACAGGAGTCAGAGTCAGCTGAGAGATAGCTAGCAGAGCCAGCTCTTATAGCTCAATACATGAATCGACAAGACACAGCAACCGAGCTAACCAGCGAATACATCTCAAGAAGTCCAGACTTTAAAGAAGATTGATTGTCAAGGTGGGCCTGAAGGTCCCTTCAACCAACCAGCAGGATCCAGAAGCAAGACCTTTTTACCTTTCTGTAAAGAAAGTGTTTGCAGCTTTTAAAAGAAAACATATAATAATAAAATAACTTAACCTGAAAAAGTGGTTATTCCTAAAGTCTACATTACTTACTTAGCAATGCAGGACCCAGGACATCGATGCTACTAAGTGGTAAGTAGATAAAACCTTCGGTGAATGTATGGGTTATACCGGGGATAACTTGAAAATATAGTTTGACCTGAATAGCACCCACTGAAGCCTGCATCGGAGTCAGGGAGTGAGAATCCCTGTTCACCATTTAGAATGTCGGCCCTTTTTTGGTATGGGGGAATTCTAAGAATAGTGGTGAGTTTTCAAAAATCACCTCGCACAGCAGGGAGAAATGAACCTGCTGGGGAACAAGAGAAACTTTGACTTGTTCTTGTAATGTTACACATCTGCCAGAAGTGTGGTGAACAGCAAAAGGTGTTATAAGGCACATCTAGATTGTGTTGATCAGTTAATGCAAAAGTACCTTTTCTTTAGTTTGATGTATTGATTGCCTGTTAAATGATATATGATCATGTTCATTTTAGTTTGTCATTGTAAAAGTCTTAAAGTGTGAAATCGTGTCCTTTGTTATGTCCATGTGAGATGGGGTAAAATAACTCCCTGATTCTACCCACTCCAGTTCTGACCGTAACAAGTTTTCTTTGTGAATTTAAAAAGGATTTGTTGACCAATAATGTAGGAGACCCACTTTCAATTTGTAAAGAATTAGTCAGACAGGTTTTCTTAGGTTAAACGAAGAACGAGATAAATTTATTGAAACTATTTCCCAAAGTTAAAAAAAAATCAAGGTAAACTGCAACCACCATTCATACATCACACACATTCCCTGAATGTGCACACTCGCACGCACACACACAGACAAACGCACGTATAGTGTTTACCCTTAGAATCTTGTGTGCCTCAGGGAGATCACCTTTCATTCATCTAAACTTCAGAGAGTATAGGCCCAAATTAATCAGCCTCTTATCATAGGACAACCCCCTCATCCCACAAACCAATCTCTCAAATTTACGTTATAAACCAATCTCTGAGGGCGGCATGTGGCGCAGTGGATAGCACTGGAACTGCGGCGCTGAGGACCCGGGTTCGAGTCCCGGCCCTGGGTCACTGACTGTGTGGAGTTTGCACATTCTCCCCGTGTCTGCGTGGGTTTCACCCCACAACCCAAAGATGTGCAGTTTAGGTGGATTGGCCACACTAAATTGCCCCTTAATTGGAAAAAAAATAATTGGGTACTCTAAATTTAAAAAAAAATAAACCAATCTCTTAAAACCAAGACGAAAATATAATTCCTGAACTATGGAAATCAAAACTGCTTCAGATGTGGCCTCACCAAAGCTCTGTACAATTGTAGCAAGACCTCTTTATTACTGCGCTCCAAACCGCTCGCAATAAAGGGGAACAGGCCATTTGCCTTCCTAATTGCTTGCTGCACCTGCACACTAACATTCCTTGCACGGGCAGCACGGTGGCCTAGTGGTTACCACAGTTGCCTCACGGCGCTGAGGTCCCAGGTTTAATCCCGGCTCTGGGTCACTGTCCGTGTGGAGTTTGCACATTCTCCACGTGTCTGCGTGGGTTTCGCCCCCACAACCCAAAAATGTGCAGAGTAGGTGGATTGGCCACGCTAAATTGCCCCTTAATTGGGGGGAAAAAATAATTGGGTAATCTAAATTTATATTAAAAGAAAAGAAAACATTCCTTGCAGAAGTACGGCCAAGTTCCTCTGAGTCTCAACATTTCCAAGTTTCATGAATTTAAAAAAAGGAGTATATATAATTAATTGTAATAATTTACTGACTCTCAGTTTATTCTTCCAAGGTGTGCTTAGGGACTACAGTTTTCCTGACTGTTTTGTTGCCAGGACTGCTGAATCAGTCCTTAGTTTGTATATTATTTGGAAAAGGATATGCTAGTTTTAGACCTCATTGATAATTTTGCCTCCTAGAATCAAAACTGAGTGCAACTTCCACGAGGCCCGTGATTGGTTGCGTGCACGTTCTACAAAAGGATTACAATCCATCGATCCCTACAGTACAGAAGGAGGCCATTCAGCCCATCCAGCCTGCACGGATCCTCGGAAAGAGCATCCTACCTAGATCCCTCCTCGGCCCTATTCCCATAACTCCATCTAACCTTTGGACACTAAGGAGAAATTTAGCATTTAGCAAATTCAGCAATCCACCAAATCTGCACATCTTTGCCAATGTTACATCTTGTTCTCTATTGTATGTTAATGTGGTTTTCAGTATAAATGTGTGCACTTATGGTGTAATTTTGTTTAGACGGCCTGCAAATTGTGGGAACGTCCGCACAGTCATGGACAGTTAACCCAACACGACCTGGAAAGAAAGGGACAGGATCAGATTGGGTTCCTGTTTCACTCTGTGTCCTCAAGAACAATCAAGCACACTTAACACTGGTGGCTGACCTGATTCTGGCAGCTCCGCAACAGACAGATTAAGTTAACGTAGGTCAATTGGGGAGGAATATTGTTGTGTAGTTCGCATTCTACCACAATATGTATTATACTCCTGATAGCCAGTTGGCGAAAGGAGTAACTAGAGCCAGTCATTACTTTTAATGCATTTAAACATTACAGATATATATCTCCTGACTCCACTCTACTCTTGTGTCAGTAAGCGTCTCTTTATGTGACATATTAACATATTAATTGGGGTGATAGCCCCTCAAAGGCCAATCCCCTATTTATAGTCACTTTTAATAAAAAACAAAAGTCAATAAATTAAACTAATAAGAGGGGTGACAGCCCCTGAAGGGGACAAATCAAAACATCATAGGAAATTTAATTTTATATGGTCACAAAGGAGTCCTCACCGAGTAATTCAAAGAAACTTAGTTTATTTACAATAACTATTATATACATCACACGGTAGATCCCAACTGGGTCTACCTAGCCAGTGCCTTTATATACCCGACAACTATGCATTGTTGGAGGTCCCCTACCCCGTTAACGGGGGAGCTGGTATTCTGCAGCATTGATGGGGAAGTTAATTGTTCCCACTCCGTAAGATAGTGTAGCCACCGAAGTTGGCCATTCCCTCAATACAAAATGGAGGAACGCAAAGCTTGCAGGGTAAAATTGACAAAGTTAGCAGCACAAGCAGGCTGCACCAAGCCAATGTGTATTCTGTCTGCTAAGAGAGCAGACAGTGCCGAAACGAACATTCCGCATACTAATGAGGCAATCTCCGAGGCAGTTAGCATAGTAATGGAACGATCCCAGAGACAATGGACACAAATAGGGAAGTGATTGCAACATTGTATAGGATACCAGACACCCCGGCACCAGCGGGGTTCGAAGACAAAGCACCTGAAGGCCCGCCCAGTAGCCGAGGGACAGCCTCAGTATTGGGGGGATTCAAACAAATCGATTGGGAAGAGACCCAATCGATCCCCAGCAGATAGAGGGTCCGCCCAAAAGGGCGCAAAGCCCTAGGACCTATAAAAGACAGGTCCCAAACTTAGTTCGCTCTTCTTGACCAGCCCTCCTCTCTTGACCAGCCCTCTCGACCAGCCTTTTACCGAAGAAGACCTTGACCGAGAGAGAGGAGAGGTTTGGGACAGCAGCCGCCAGCAAGTAAGTGTCTCACAACGATCGCTACCAGAGATAGACACTCCTGACCCCTTTTTAACCCATACCAACCTGAAGTCTGCGGACCCAGTGCAGAACAAGAGGCCTTGTCCCCTGATCCGGCAGTTCCTTTAAAATAAGTATTGGTTATTTAGTGGTAGGAATAGTTTAGTCATTTTAGCGTGTGCATGAGTAGATTATAATTGTACTAGAATAAACTCATTTGTTTGAACTTACTAATTGGTGTATGGTTTTATTGCTTTGAACTTGACCTTGAAACTTGTGGCGGTATCTTAACAATACCTGGCGACTCCAGAGCTAAGTAACAAAACAGAGCCAAATTGAGTGTTAAGCACACTCACCCAGAATGAGCAACAATACTTGTGGGTGGGCAGCACGGTGGCACAGTGGTTAGCATTGCTGCCTACGGTGCTGAGGACCCGGGTTCAACTCCCGGCCCTGGGTCACTGTCCGTGAGGAGTTTGCACATTCTCCCCATGTCTGCGTGGGTTTCACCCCCACAACCCAAAGATGTGTAGGATAGGTGGATTGGCCACGCTAAATTGCCCCTTAATTGGAAAAAATAATTGGGTACTCTAAATTTATTTTAAAAAAGATACTTGTGGGTTACAACACTTAACTGATGGAAGAGACTCTAACATTGCTGAATGTTTATTCAGTGAAACGGGATCGAGCATGTGTATTATGGCTGCACGACACCACCGTCAGTTAATATTCAGCACCAAACACGAATGGTGAAACCTTTCTGTTATAACCTGCACAAGACCCTACGGGGTTGCAGCAATCAGTCTCCCCATGAGTCTTGCCGAATATGAGCCCTCCGCCCCCACTCTAAGGGGGTGGTGAGCCAGAGGACATTTATGATTGAGATCTGTATAAAGTTGCCCTGGTAAAGAACCGACAGAGCAGACCCGGCTGGGATCTGATGCATATTCTAAATATAACTGCTTTGCAATAAACATAGTTTTCCATCGACCATGTCAGTTCAGACTCGTCTGTGGTCTACAATCCCTCTCACTCACAGAATGATGCTTCCTCCCGTTCAGTCTCTCTTTATATGTGCTTAAGTGCCCGTCCAAACATAACGTGCGGCCATGTTACATATGCTTGTTCCCGTTTCACAGAATAAACATTCAGCAATGTGAGAATCTTTTGTCAGTGAAGTGTTATGACCCGTCCTTGCCTTATACTCCATACAACATTTATTTAAGTAACTCACACCACTACCAACCCCCCCCCCTCCCCCCCTCCCGGCCCTTTAGTTTTCCCTTTATCTCCATAAACTGCAAGCTTTTAAAACCCAAGTTTGGCAGAGTTACTATTTCCTGACTTCATCTTCCCTCCGCTCTTCTCAACGTTGGTGGTCTGCAGACTGGGCCTTGCCCCTTCATCCAAGTTGATCAATTAAATAAGAAGGATGGCACCCATATTAACTACAGAAGTGCATTGGCAATGTTCCCACAGCTGCAGGCTGGTCTTCAATGGATGTGAGAGGAGAAAATGGGCTTCTCCTGTGACTGAGAGGAGAAGGGTTTGCTGGATTCTAATCTGTGTGTTGAAAATCTCAAACCTGAGCTTTTAAACAGAGTCTCCATGTGCCTGTTCTGGAACAGATTAAGGATTCTATTACATTCTGACCAACATTCCTTCCTTACCCTCAATCTCATCAAAAAAACAGCTGAACTGCTTACTCATCTCGTGTTTGTGGGATACTGCTGTTGTGTTTTTCCACAAGTCACTCCGGTTCAAAAGAGGCCAGTGCATTTGCAAATCGTGATGCAAATACATCCCATCAATTCACAGCTGCTACCACAGAACATCTCGATGCACGATCAATTGCACAAAGACGAGAGTTGAATACAACTGAGGCTTTATTACAATAAGATGTGTGGCCTGCTAAAGCAGCTGGCAAAATGGCTGCTGTATGGGGAGCACACATATTTATACACCGCCTACTGGCAGGGACTACTTCCGTACCTGTAGCACAGGGCCTTACCATACATACCCTAATATATACAGCAGTGGTTACTACCACATTCACCCCCTGTCAAGATTGAGTCCGGCGGGGGTGGTGGAGAACTAGATACAGCACAAGTTTAATATACAGAGAAAAATTATTTTGACTCCGGAACCAATTACAGGCTTAGCCGGTCTGGAGTCTTGATTTGACGTTGGGAGCGACGCAGTGGTGGCGGCGATTCTGGCGTCCATCGGGTCCTTGGTGACTCCGGGAGCATGCCGAAATTCTCTTCATCCTCGGGTGTGGGCAGGGGGAGGACGGATGGTCCTGAGGGGGGTTGCTGCTGGGTGCGCCGGCGAGGTGAGGGTGGCGCCGGGCTGGGGGGGGGGCTGGAACCTGCTGGGGCCAGGTCCCTGAGAGAGACAGTAACTTAGCGGCCGTCGGGGTACGCTACGTAAGCATACTCAGGGTTGGCATGGAGTGACTGCACCCTTTCTACCAGCGGGTCAGGCTTATGGAGTCGTACGTGCTTACGGAGCAGGACTGGTCCTGGAGCTGCGAGCCAAGTCGGGAGTGACACCCGGAGGTGGACGTCCTGGAGAAGGCAAAAAGACGTTCATGGGGTGTGTCATTAATCGCAGTGCATAGGAGCGACCGAATGGAGTGCAGTGCATCGGGGGGCTGGGAGATTTCTAGACCGTAGGGCCAGCTGGACAGCCCTCCAGATCGTCCCGTTATCCCTCACCACCTGTCCGTTTCCCCGGGGCTTAAAGCTTGTTGTCCTGCTGGAGGCGATACCCTTGTGGAGCAGGAACTGACGCAGCTCATCGCTCATGAATGAGAATCCCCTGTCACTGTGGATGTAGGCGGGGAAGCCGAACAGAGCGAAGATGGTGTTGAGGGCCTTGATGACGGTGGCAGACATCATGTCGGGGCATGGGATGGCGAAGGGGAATCTGGAGTACTCATCGACCACACTGAGGAAATACATATTCCGGTCGGTGGAGGGGAGGGGCCCTTTGAAGTCCACGCTGAGGCGTTCAAAGGGGTGGGAGGCCTTCACCAGGTGCACACGGTCCGGATGGTAGAAGTGTGGTTTGCATGCCGCACAGACCTGGCAGTCTCTGGTGATGGCCCTGATTTCCTCGACGGAGTAGGGCAGGTTTCGGGCCTTAATGAAGTGGTGCAACCATGTGATTCCTGGGTGACAAAGGTTGTCGTGCAGAGTCCGGAGTCGGTCCACCTGTGTGCTGGCACATGTACCTCGGGATAGGGCATCGGGTGGCTCGTTGAGCTTACCAGGACGATACAAAATCTCGTAGTTGTAGGTGGAGAGCTCGGTCCTCCACCTCAAGATTTTTTCATTTTTGATCTTGCCCCGCTGTGTGTTGTTAAACATGAAGGCTACCGACCGTTGGTCAGTGAGGAGAGTGAATCTCCGGCCGGCCAGGTAATGCCTCCATTGCCACACAGCTTCAACGATGGCCTGGGCCTCTTTTTCAACGGAGCAGTGCCGAATTTCTGAGGCATGAAGGGTTCGTGAAAAGAATGCCACGGGCCTGCCTGGTTGAGGGTGGTGGCTAGAGCGACGTCTGATGCGTCGCTCTCCACTTGAAAGGGTAACGTCTCATTGACTGCATGCATCGCGGCCTTGGCGACAGCGGCCCTAATATGGTTGAAGGCCATATGGTGGCGACGGGTTTGCAATCCGGGGTTAGGTTTGCGAATAGGAAAGTTGGGTCGACCTTTAGGGTCGCGAGGCCGCACACAGTAAGGGGTGGTAGGGGCCTGCCGAATTTCAATGTTAGGCTCTGGAGGTTACACTGGAAATCCACGGCGAGTAGCGGGGCAGCGCAGAGGTTGGGGAGCACGTAGAGGCAGAAGCCGCTGAACTCTATGCCCTGGATAGTGAGCGTGGCTGTGCAGTACCCCCGGATCTCCACGGAGTGGGACCCGGAGGCCAGGGAGATTCTCTGATTGGCGGGGTGCACCGCGAGGGAGCAGCGCCTCACCGTATCGGGATGTATGAAGCTCTCGGTGCTCCCAGAGTCCAGCAGACAGGAGATCTCGTGCCCATCGATCTTCACGCTTGTGGAGGCGGTTGCTAGATTGTGTGGGCGAGACTGGTCGATCGTGACCGAGGCAAGCCGCAGCTGGTCGTCGCTGGTGTCAGACAATGTGGTGCCCGGGGGGGCACGGGTCCTGGAACGATGGTGGCGCCCACATGCTGTGGGGGAGACAAGATGGCGGCACCTGACAATCCTGAGGAGGACAAGATGGCGGCGCCCACGGGCCGCACGTGACGGGGGTTGAACAAGATAGCAGTGCCCAAGAGCCCCATGTGGCCTGGGGAGGGGAGGATGGCGGCACCCACTGGCCGTGCATGGTCCGTGGGGGGGAAGAAGTCGGCTCCCACTGTCCGTACGCTGGGGGGGGGGGGGGGGGGGGGGGTCGGGGTGATAGCAGTGACTGAGCGGGTCTGGCACACCACAGCCAAGTGCCCCTTTTTGCCGTAGGCCTTGCAAAGAGTGCTCCGGGCCGGGCAGTGTTAGCAGGGGTGTTTTGGCTGCCCACAGAAGTAACATCTGGGGCCCCCGGGGTTGGTTGGTTGGCGCGTGGCACAGGCGTAGGGTTGGCGGAGTGGGGTCCCCGGTGGGGCGGCCGTCTGTGGGGTCTACGATGCGTAGGAGGGGTGGGCCGCGCGGCCAGGGGTGTAGGCCTGGATATTGCGCGAGGCGACTGTCATCGATAGCGCCAGCTTTTTGGTTGCCGCCAGGTCGAGCGTGGCCCCCTCTAAAAGTCGCTGGCGGATGTGATCTGACGCAATCCCCGTAACGAAAGCGTCCCACATAAGTAAATTTGAGTGTTGCGTGGCCGTGACGGCCTGACAGTCACAGTCTCTGACCAGGGAAATTAGGGCACACCAGAAATCTTCTACAGTATTGACTCACCAGGGAGTTGACTACGAGTGGAGAGGACGTGCCTGGTGTAAAGTGTGTTAGTCCGCTGAGCGTAATTCTCTTTCAGTAGCGCCATGGCTTCATCGTAGGTCGGCATGTCCTGGATAAGCGGAAAGACGTTGGAGCTCAGCCGCATGCAGAGGATCTGGATCTTCTGAGCTTCCGGAATTGGGTCTGGTGCAGACCTGATGTAAGCTTCGAAACAAGCTAGCCAGTGTTCAAAGTCCTTTTTGGCGTTGCTTGATTGCGGATCCAGCTGCAGGCGATCCGGCTTGATGCGGAGGTCCATCTTCTGAAAACTTTACTGTAATACATTGATGCACAATCAATTTCACATAGACAAGAGTTGAATACAACTGAGGCTTTATTACACTAAGATGTGTGGCCTCCTACAGTAGCTGGCAAAATGGCTGCTGTACGGGGAGCACACATATTTATATTCCACCTACTGGGCGGAGCCAGCAGGCAGGGACTACCCCAGCACCTGTAGTACAGCGCCTTACCATGCATACCCTAATATATACAGCAGTGGTTACTACCACATATCTCGAACAGCCTGATGAGTTAGGTCAATATGGGCGGGGGTCAAGTCCAGGGCACTTGTGCCCATCTCACCTGGCCCCTTGGCCTCAGGAAAAGGAAGACTTACATTTATATAGCATCTTTCGACCTCAGGGCAGCCCAAAGCGCTTCACAGCCAATTGAATACTTTTGACGCATCCACACTATTGTACGTTAAAATGCACACCAATCAATTTGCATACATCAACGTCCTAGAAACAGTAATGTGATAATGTCCAGATAATCTATATTATATAGATTACTGATGGTTATCAAGAGATAAATATTGTCCAGGATGCTGGGGATACCCGCTCCCCAACCCCCCTACCCCCACCGCCCCACACCTCCTAGGCACAATAGTGCTATGGGATCTTTGATCACCACCGTCTTCAGTTACTGTTGTTAAGAATCCTGCTGATGTTACAATTTCTTAGTGGTGTATATTTGTTTGGAATAACGAGGCGACAATGTGCAACCCAGTGAGGAATCAGTCTAGTCATTGTAAAAATAATTAATAAAAGATATTTAGAACATAGAACATAGAACACTACAGCGCAGTACGGGCCCTTCGGCCCTCGATGTTGCGCCGACCTGTGAAACCATCTGAAGCCTATCTGACCTACACTATTCCATTTATCCATATGTCTTTCCAGTGACCACTTAAATGCCCTTAAAGTTGGTGAGTCTACTACTGTTGCAGGCAGGGCGTTCCACACCCCTACTACTCTCTGAGTAAAGAAACTGCCTCTGACATCTGTCCTATATCTATCACCCCTCAATTTAAAGCTATGTCCCCTCGTGTTGGTCATCACCATCCGAGGAAAAAGACTCTCACTGTCCACCCTATCTAACCCTCTGACTATCTTATATGTCTCTATTAAGTCACCTCTCAGCCTTCTCCTCTCTAACGAAAACAACCTCAATTCCCTGAGCCTTTCCTCGTAAGACCTTCCCTCCATACCAGGCAACATCCTAGTAAATCTCCTCTGAACCCTTTCCAAAGCTTCCACATCCTTCCTATAATGTGGTGACCAGAACTGCACGCAGTACTCCAGGTGCGGCCGCACCAGAGTTATGTACAGCTGCAGCATGACCTTGTGGTTCCGAAACTCAATCCCCCTGCTTATAAAGGCTAGCACACCATATGCCTTCTTAACAGCCCTATTAACCTGGGTGGCAACTTTCAGGGATTTATGTACCTGGATGCCGAGATCTCTCTGTTCATCTACACTACCAAGAATCTTGCCATTAGCCCAGTACTCTGCATTCCTGTTACTCCTTCCAAAGTGAACCACCTCACACTTTTCCGCATTAAACTCCATCTGCCACCTCTCAGCCCAGCTCTGCAGCTTATCTATGTCCCTCTGTATCCTATAACATCCTTCAGCACTATCCACAACTCCACCGACCTTTGTGTCATCTGCAAATTTACTAACCCATCCTTCTACACCCTCTTCCAGGTCATTTATAAAAATGACAAACAGCAGTGGCCCCAAAACAGATCCTTGCGGTACACCACTAGTAACTGAACTCCAGGATGAATATTTGCCATCAACCACCACCCTCTGTCTTCTTTCAGCTAGCCAATTACTGATCCAAACCGCTAAATCACCTTCAATTCCATACTTCCTTATTTTCTGCAATAGCCTACTGTGGGGAACCTTATCAAACGCCTTACTGAAATCCATATACACCACATCAACAGCTTTACCCTGATCCACCTGTTTGGTCACCTTCTCAAAAAACTCAATAAGGTTTGTGAGGCATGACCTACCCTTCACAAAACCGTGTTGACTATCGCTAATCAACTTGTTCTTTTCAAGATGATTATAAACCCTATCTCTTATAACCTTTTCCAACATTTTACCCACAACCGAAGTAAGGCTCACAGGTCTATAATTACCAGGGTTGTCTCTACTCCCCTTCTTGAACAAGGGGACAACATTTGCTATCCTCCAGTCGTCCGGCACTATTCCTGGTGACAAAGACGACATAAAGATCAAGGACAAAGGCTCTGCAATCTCCTCCCTGGCTTCCCAGAGAATCCTAGGATAAATCCCATCTGGCCCAGGGGACTTATCTATTTTGACATTTTCCAAAATTGCTAACACCTCCTCCTTTTGAACCTCAATTCCATCTAGCCTGGTCAACTGAACCCGAGTGTTCTCCTCGACAACATTGTCTTTCTCCAGTGTAAACACGGACAAGAAATATCCATTTAACGCTTCCCCTATCTCCTCTGATTCCACACACACAACTTTCCACTACTATCCTTGATTGGCCCTAATCTTACTCTAGTCATTCTTTTGTTCCTGATATACCTATAGAAAGCCTTACGGTTTTCCTTGATCCTATCCGCCAACGACTTTTCATGTCCTCTCCTCGCTCTTCTTAACTCTCCCTTTAGGTCCTTCCTGGCTAACTTGTAACTCTCAAGTGCCCTAACTGAGCCTTCATGTCTCATCCTAACATAAGCCTTCTTCTTCCTCTTGACAAGTGCTTCAACTTCCTTAGTAAACCACGGTTCCCTTGCTCGACAACTTCCTCCCTGCCTGATAGGTACATACTTATCAAGGACACGCAGTAGCTGTTCCTTGAAAAAGCTCCACATTTCGATTGTACCCATCCCCTGCAGTTTCCTTCCCCATCCTATACATCCTAAATCTTGCCGAATAGCATCATAGTTGCCTTTTCCCCAGCTATAATTCTTGCCTTGCGGTAGATACCTATCCCTGCCCATTGCTAAAGTAAACATAACCGAGTTGTGATCACTATCACCAAAGTGCTCACCTACATCTAAATCTAACACCTGGCCAGGTTCATTACCCAGTACCAAATCCAATGTGGCCTCGCCCCTTGTTGGCCTGTCTACATACTGTGTCAGAAAACCCTCCTGCACACACTGCACAAAAACTGACCCATCTATAGTACTCGAACTATAGTATTTCCAGTCAATATTTGGAAAGTTAAAGTCCCCCATAACAACTACCCTGTTACTCTCGCTCCTGTCGAGAATCATCTTTGCAATCCTTTCCTCTACATCTCTGGAACTATTCGGAGGTCTATAGACAACTCCCAACAGGGTGACCTCTCCTCTACTGTTCCTAACCTCGGCCCATACTACCTCAGTAGACGAGTCCTCAAGCATCCTTTCTACCGCCGTAATACTTTCCTTGATTAACAATGCCACACCCCCCCCCTCTTTTACCATCTTCTTTGTTCTTACAGAAACATCTAAATCCTGGAACCTGCAACAACCATTCCTGTCCCTGCTCTACCCATGTCTCCGAAATCGCCACAACATCGAGATCCCAGGTACCAACCCATGCTGCAAGCTCAGCCACCTTATTCCGGATGCTCCTGGCGTTGAAGTAGACACACTTCAAACCAGCGTCCTGCTTGCCGGTGCCCTCTTTCGAACTTTTAACCCAATCCCTGACCTCACTACTCTCAACATCCTGTACACTGGGACTACAATTTAGGTTCCCATCCCCCTGCTGAATTAGTTTAAACCCCCCCGAAGAGCACTAGCAAATCTCCCCCTCAGGATATTGGTATCCCTCTGGTTCAGGTGAAGACCATCCTGTTTGTAGAGGTCCCACCTACCCCAAAATGAGCCCCAATTATCCAGGAAACCAAAACCCTCCCTCCTGCACCATCCCTGTAGCCACGTGTTCAACTCCTCTCTCTCCTTATTTCTCACTTCGCTAGCACGTGGCACGGGTAACAACACAGAGATAACAACTCTGTTTGTTCTAGCTCTCAGCTTCCACCCTAGCTCCCTGAATTGCTGTCTCAAATCCCCATCTCTCTTCCTACCTATGTCGTTGGTACCTATGTGGACCACGACTTGGGGCTGCTCCCCCTCCCCCTTAAGGATCCCAAAAACACGATCAGAGACATCACGAACCCTGGCACCTGGGAGGCAACACACCAACCGTGAGTCTCTTTCGTTCCCACAGAACCTCCTGTCTGTTCCTCTAACTATGGAGTCCCCAATGACAAGTGCTCTGTTCCTCTTCTCCCTTCCCTTCTGAACAACAGGGACAGACTCTGTGCCAGAGACCTGTGCCCTATTGCTTACCCCTGGTAAGTCGTCCCCCGCAACAGTATCCAAAACGGTATACTTGTTATAGAGGGGAACGACCACAGGGGATCCCTGCACTGCCTGCCGGTTCCCTCTCCCTCCCCTGACGGTAACCCATCTACCTTCTTCTTTTACCTGAGGATGGGTGGGAGACACTACGTAAGTAGTGTTTCGGGTAAAGCTGTCACTCGAGAACAGCCCCTTCACAAACTACTTTCAACTTACGCTGACCGCACTGCACGTATGCAAATCTCCCCGGAACAGCCAATCAGAAGCTCTGCTCTGCTGCCCTCTGCTGGATGCTTGCCTTCCGTCAAACTCCTCGGGTCAATGATGCAGGTGCACCTTTATTAAAGTAAAAGAAAAAGCACACTGTGGCACATAAGCATATGAATATCTAAATACATCTTTTTATGTGAGGTTATCTCTTGTTCCCAAAATATTCCGTGAACTCACTGAGACACCCCTATTTCCCAAGAAACATCTTTAGCAGCTCTATAGGTCAATCCAGATAGTAATTACCTCAGCAGACCGCTTAGGTGACCAAGTCTTGGAAAACATCTCCTCCTGGTTTAGTGAAGGCACAAAGCTGTGTCTGTTAGAAGAGAATGTCTGCAATCTGCTGTGGCTCCAAATGTGAGATAGAACAGGCCTCCCTGGCTCAGATCCCAGATAGAACTGGCCTGCCTGATTGCTGGATGGTGAACCAGCCTCCTTCTTCAATGGGTGCTTGCAGTTATATTGTTCAGTCTCTTTGATATTCCCCTCAGTGAATTCTGCTGTCTACCTCTTTAAAATTCCTTGCCTTTCGAAGTTATCATAGAATTTACAGTGCAGAAGGAGGCCATTTGGCCCATCGAGTCTGCACTGGCTCCTGGAAAGAGCACCCTACCCAAGGTCAACACCTCCAACCTATCCCATAACCCAGTAACCCCACCCAACACTAAGGGCAATTTTGTACACTAAGGGCAATTTCTCATGGCCAATCCACCTAACCTGCACATCTTTGGACTGTGGGAGGAAACCGGAGCACCCGGAGGAAAGCCACGCACACACGGGGAGGATGTGCAGACTCCGCACAGACAGTGACCCAAGCCGGAATCGAACCTGGGACCCTGGAGCTGTGAAGCAATTGTGCTATCCACAATGCTACCGTGCTGCCCATTATCATTTGCATAGCCCTGCTGATCTTTGGTAATCAATATTTCTGGTATGGTCATTCGGACATCAATCTCTCTTGACGCCTGCTAACCCTAAGTAAATGGTATTCAGAATTCCTCTAGATATCTGCTAGTTTTGTTATTTGTCTGTTATTAATTTTTTCATCTCAAATTCATTGTTTATCGCATTAACCTCTCACATTCCTCACAATGTTGGGTATCTTAACTCACGTCTGGCAGTTTCCAATCCGGTACAAGGTTAATATTGACTTTGCAGAGACTTGTACGGAGGTTTGATTTGGGGTCCCCCCCCCACTTTAGCAGACAAACTTATCACTCGATCCACGTTGAGCTGCTGACTGCATCCAGATGGATCTAATGCCATTTCCCCTCCCCCATCTCCACAAATCTCTTATTTAACACAGGTTTAACGCTTCTAGTCTGAGCTACTGATCTCAGTCATATACCAGCTACATCAGTGGGTAACTCAATGGATAGTGTCCTACCGTGTGAGTCTGAAGGATTCACGTCCCATTCCAGAGACTTAAGGCTGACACTAATAATAATAATCTTTATTGTCACAAGAAGGCTCACATTAACGCTGCAATGAAGTTACTGTGAAAAGCCCCGAGTCACCTTATTCTGGCGCCTGTTCGGGGGACACGGAGGGAGAATTCAGAATGCCCAAATTACCTAACAGCACGTCTTTCGGGGCTTGTGGGAGGAAACCGGAGCACCCGGAGGAAACTCACGCAGACATGGGGAGAATATGCAGACTCTGAGCAGTGACCCAAGTCGGGAATCGAACTGGAGTCCTGACGCTGTGAGGCAAAAGTGCTAACCACTGTGCTACCGTGCCGCCAATATAGCGCAGTACTGAGTGAGTACTAAATTGGCAGAGGTGTTGTCCTTCTTCTCAGATTTTAAACTAAGGCTCCATTTGCCCTCTTTTATGGATGCAACAGATCCTATGGCACTATTTTTAGGTTTGGCAAAAAAATTCTTGTTAACATTTAATCCTCAATCAATCTCATTAAGACAGATGATCTGGACTTCCGATGGCGGCGATGACGTAGGAAGCCACACATTTGGGAGCTCCAGTTTTAAACGGAATTTTCGGCTCTTTTTAGAGCCCAAAACGGAAATTTTTCGACGTCTCCCGGTGGGAGAAGGTGTGCTGATCGACTTTCCCCGCAGTCCATGACTCGAACTCGGAGTGGAAAGGGGGAAAAACGGCAGCAGCTCCCCAGAAAAAACGGGGAAAGGAATCCAAGATGGCGGCCGGCGGAGCTCCAGAGGAGTGGAAGCAGTGGGCCCTGGAGCAACAAGCTGCTCTCCTGCGCTGTTTTGCAGACTTCAAGGCTGAGGTACTGAGCTCTCTGCAGGAAACGAACAGAAGGCTCTCGGAGATTCAGACGACCGAGGGTGCTGCCATCAAGGAGTTGCAGACGCAGGCCACTGAACAAGAGGAGGAGGCCGGGATCCTCGTGAGTAAGGTGGAGGGACACGAGGCACTCCACAAGAAGTGGCAGGAATGCTTCGAGGAGCTTGATCACCGCATGAAGTGGAAAATTCTGCGGATCTTGGGCCTTGCGGAGGGGCTGGAGGGGTCGGACTTGACAACCTACGTGGCTACGATGCTGAACTCGCTAGGTGAGGGCTGGGTCTTTCCATCTGCCCTTGGAGCTGGAGGGAGCACACAGAGTACTGGCCAGGAGGCCTAAGGAGAATGAACCCCCGCGTGCGGTGCTGGTGAGGTTCTACCGGTTCAGTGATCGGGAGTGTGTGCTGCGCTGGGCCAAGAAGGTGAAGAGCAGCAATTGGGAGAATGGGGTAGTACGGACCTACCAGGATTGGAGTGCGGAGGTGGCTAAGCGGCGGTCCGGATTTAATCGGACGAAAGAGGTGCTTTACAGGAAAAAGATAAAGTTCGGAATGTTGCAGCCCGCGCGCCTGTGGGTAACTTATTCGGACCGGCATTATTATTTCGATTCCCCGGAGGAGGCGTGGGCCTTCGTGCGGACGGAGAAACTGGACTTGAACTAGGGGTTGGGGGGTCGGTTGTAATGCTTTATTGCTGGTTTCTGCTGTTGCTGTGTTCTCTTTTTTTTGCACTTTTGCAATTTTGTTATGGTTATTTATGGGGGTGTTGTTCTGTTTTTTTGCTGTGGGGCATTGTTTGAGTTCTGTATCTTGCGGGGAGGGTTGGGGGGGTTTGTTGTATTCTATATCAGGTTGGTGGTATGGAGTGGGGCTGGTATTTGGGAGCTGCGTCAGAAGGGTGTGGTGGGGCAGTGCGAAAGCGCGGGCTTTCCTCTGGTTTCCCGCGCTGCGGGGCTGGGGAGTGGAGATGATGACGGGGGGAGGCGGGGCCTTAACTGGTTCTTCCCCGCGCTGGAGCCTGGAGGACGGATAGATTGGGGGATGATCCCACTTTGGGAGGGGTCGGGTTATTGGCGGGAGTTTCTGGGGTCAGCAGAAGTTAACTGACCCACGGAAGTACAATGGAGGACGGTTCGCGGCTAGGAGGGTTCCTAGCCTGGGGGGGGAAGGGAGGGGGGGAAAGGGAACTACCGGGTTGCTGCTGGTAGGGTCAGGAAGGAGCTGGTGGGGGCTGGGGGGACAGAGGTGAGGTGTTGTCGCTGTGGGGACTGGGTCGGGCAGGGGGTGCTGGCCTGGGGCGGGCAGTCGACGGGCTATGGCTGGGGGGCGGGACGCCCTCTGATTCGGTTGGTCACCTGGAATGCGAGAGGATTGAATGGGCCGGTGAAGCGGTCGAGGGTACTTGCTCATCTGAAGGGGCTAAAGGCAGATGTGGCAATGCTTCAGGAGACCCACCTGAAAGTAGCGGACCAGGTCCGTCTGAGGAAGGGATGGGTGGGGCAGGTTTTCCACTCTGGATTGGAGGTGAAGAGCCGGGGAGTGGCGATTCTGGTGGGGAAAAATGTGTCGTTTGAGGCATCGGAGGTGGTGGCGGATAAGGGGGGTAGGTATGTTATGGTTAGGGGCAGGCTACAAGGAGAGAAGGTGGTACTTGCTAGTGTGTATGCCCCAAATTGGGACGATGCGGGCTTTATGAGGCGTATGTTGGGACGGGTCCCGGATCTGGAGGCGGGAGGTCTGATCATTGGGGGGGGGGGGGGATCTTCAATACGGTGTTGGATCCTTCACTGGATCGGTCCAGCTCTAGGACGGGTAGGAGGCCGACGGCGTCCAAGGTACTGAGAGGGTTTATGGACCAGATGGGTGGGGTGGATCCATGGAGGTTTGTGAGGCCAAGGGCACGCGAGTACTCTTTCTTCTCCCACGTACATAGGGTCTACTCTCGGATAGACTTCTTCGTGGTGAGTAGGGGACTGATTCCGAGAGTGGAGGAGGCTGAGTATTCGGCCATTGCAATCTCCGACCACGCTCCGCATTGGATAGAGTTGGAGATGGGGGAGGTGCGGGATCAGCGCCCATTGTGGCGGTTGGATGTGGGGTTGTTGGAGGAGGAGGAGGTGTGTAGGAGGGTCCGGGCAAGTATTGAGGGGTACCTCGAGGTGAATGATACGGGGGGAGGTTCAGGTGGGGGTGGTCTGGGAAGCCCTGAAGGCAGTGATTCGTGGGGAGCTGATATCCATCCGGGCACACAGGGAGAGGAGCGAGAGGAGTGAGAGGGATAGACTGGTGGGAAAGATGCTGGAGGTAGACAGGAGGTACGCAGAGGCACCAGCCTGCAGGCTAAATTTGATTTGCTGACCACTAGAAAGGCGGAGGCACAGTGGAGGAAGGCACAAGGGGCAGTGTACGAACATGGTGAAAAGGCGAGTAGGATGCTGGCTCATCAGCTCTGCTGGCGGGATGCGGCTAAGGAAATTGCTGGAGTGAGAGACAAGAGTGGGAATGTGGTGCGGAAGGGGGTAGAGGTGAATGAGGTCTTCAAGGACTTTTACGGGGAACTGTACCAGTCGGAGCCAACGGGGGAGAGGAGGGGAATGGAGAGGTTCCTCGACGGGCTTTCTTTCCCGAAGGTGCAGGAGGAGCAGGTGGAGGGGTTGGGTGCGCCGATTGAGCTGGAGGAGCTAGTTAAAGGGATCGGGCAGATGCAGTCAGGGAAGGCACCGGGGCCGGATGGGTTCCCGGTAGAATTTTATAAAAAGTTTGTGGACCTAGTGGGCCCCTTGCTGGTGCGGACACTCAACGAAGCGTGGGAAGGGGGGACTTTGCCCCCGACGATGTCGCGGGCGCTGATCTCGTTAATTTTAAAGAGGAACAAGGACCCCCAGCAGTGTGGTTCATACAGGCCCATATCTTTCCTCAACGTAGATGCCAAGGTGCTGGCAAAAATCCTGGCCACCAGGATAGAGGGCAAAGACCCAACTGACTACCTGGCCCAGATGCTGGGCAACTTGGTTGGAAGGGTCAGCTTCCCCAAACCGCCGGAGATTGACAGGGAACACAGGTCACTCCAACCAAAGCCCAAGTGCGGGGAACAGCCCAAGGCGATTATCGCCAAGTTGCACAGGTACCAGGATCGGGAGAAGACCCTGCGCTGGGCTCGGCAGATCAAAGCGAGCGGTTGGGAAGGACACAGAATGAGGGTGTATCAGGACATTGAGGCGTACCTGGCAAAACGCAGGGCTGAGTTCAACCATGCAAAGTCGGCCCTGTTCAAGAATAGCCAGGCTCTGGTCGACATAGCAGAATAAAGGACATTATTTTACCACCCCGACAGAAGTGGATGAGTTCATGCGTGTGAATGGCCTGGACAAAACACAAACAAAGCAGCGGTGAAGAAGACACAGCGGGAAAAATGTGATGGACATGGACAATTTCTGTGCGGGACTGCACTGCCTCGGTATGAGTAGGAGCACTAGCTCATAGGAAGGAAGGGCGACGGCAGCAGAGCACAGGAGAGGGTGAGGAGGAGACTGAGAGGACAGCAACAGATTGGGCATAGGAGGGGATTAGAGCAACCCTGGGAGGGGGACCACCACACTAGGGCGGGAAGCTCGCACTTGGAAGTATGAAAGAGGGGCCTGGCGGTGGGGGGTATGGGGGGGGGGGGGGGGGGAAACACAGGGATAGAGGGGAAGGTAGGAGGGCAAAGAGACAGGGCACTGTAGGGAGTGCAGAAAGGGGGTTAGAGGGGGGGAGTCGGGTGACTGGGGAAACAGAATGATAAGAAAGGGAAGGGCTCTAGCCTGGCTTCAGCAGGTCAGATTTGGGATGATGGAACAAGATGGCACAATAAGTAGCCACTTTGGAGGGTCCCGAAACAAAGGGAAACCCCAGAGTGCAGGGGCTCACCCACATGGCATGCACACAATTGGCAGCCATGTTGAGTGACCCCTGGACAAAGGGCAACCCCGGTGTGCAGGGAGCATCCACCAGATAAGTATGGTTCATCCCGCAGGAGGGTGGGGGGGAACAAAAACACCCATCAGATAGTCACCTGGAACGTTAAGGGACTTAATGGCCTACTGAAAAGATCCAGAGTCTTCTCCCACCTGAAAAGTATGAAAGGCGACATAGTCTTCTTCCAAATAACGCACCTGACGGAGAAGAACTGACTGCGGGTAAGGAAGGGCTGGGTGGGACAGACCTACCATTCTTGTTACGGGATTAGGACTAAGGGGGTACCTATTCTGATAAGCAAGAGGACATCATTAGCAACTGGTTTAGCACACTGGGCTAAATAGCTCGCTTGTAATGCAGAACAAGGCAGCAGCATGGGTTTAATTCCCGTACCGGCCTCCTTAAACAGGCGCTGGAATATGGCTACTTGGGGCTTTTCACAGTAACTTCATTGAAGCCTACTTTGTGACAATAAGCCATTATTATTATTATTATTATTATTCCCATTCCCGGTACGTCATGGTCAGTGGTGTCCTGGACAGGGCACCAGTAGTCCTCGTAAATGCTTACGGCCCAACTGGGATGACACGGAATTTGTAAAAAAGACCATGGCAGAAATCCCCGACATAGACACGCACCGACTGATTATAGGGGGTTGGGGGGGGGGGGGGGGGGGGGGGGGGGTGCTGTAACTGTTTTCAGGACCCACTGAGAGACAGCTCAAACTCCAGAATGGGGAAAACGACACGCATAGCTGGGGAACAGGGACCGTATATAGAGCAGATGTGGCCAGCGGATCCATGGCGGTTCCTGCACCCAGGTGAGAAGGAATTCTTGTTCTCCTCATGAATCCTTTTTTTTTTATAAATATTTTTATTCTCCTCCTTTTTCACATTTTCTCCCAAATTTACACCCAACAATAAACAATAGTCAGTAACGAATGAAATGTCAATCCCCATATCAGTAACAACAATTCCATCCTCCCACCGAACCAACAGACATTATCCTGCATGTTAACATAAACAAATGACAAAAAGGTATCAGGAATCACCCATAGTCACCATTAACACACAGTTCCTCTCCCCCCAACCCTCCCAGGAGCCCCCCCCTCTAATGTTCGAATTCTCAAAAGGGCACAATGAATAACGTCCATGAATTGTAGAACCCCTCCAGCCTTCCCCTCAGTTCAAATTTGGCCATTTCAAGCGTCAAGAATTCCAGCAGGTCTCCCCGCCATGCCAGGGCACAGGGTGGAGAGTTTCGTCTTCACCCTAACAGGATCCGCTTTCGGGCGACCAACTAGGCGAAGGCTACAGCATCTGCCTCCGTGCCCGTTTCCAATCCCGGCTGGTCTGACACCCCGAATATGGCCTCCCGAGGGCCTGGATCCAGTTTCACGTGCACCACTTTAGAGATAACCCTAAAAACCTCCTTCCAGTAATCCTCCAGTTTTGGACAGGACCAAGACATATGAACGTGGTTTGCGGGCACCCCCCCCCTGCAAGGTTCACACACATTTTCTACCTCCTGAAAGAGCCTCCTCATCCTCGCCCTTGTAAGGTGTGCTCTATACATCGCTTTCAGCTGTATCAGCCCCAACCATGCACACGAGGTGGAGGCATTCACCCTCCGGAGTACCTCACACACCCTTCCTCCATACCCTCTCCCAACTCTTCCTCCCACTTTGTCTTTATCCCTTCCAGCAGCGCCTTCTCCTCCTTCAAAACAGCCCCGTGAACGGCCGATTCTACCCCCTTCTCCAGTCTCCCTGTCGTCAGTACCTCCTCCAGCAATGTGCAAGCCGGCTCTACCGGGAAGCTCTGCATCTCCTTGCTGGCAAAATCTCGAACTTGCATCTATCTAAGTATTTCTCCCTGCTCCAGCCCATACTTCGCTCCCAGCTCCTTCAATCCTGCAAACCGACCCCAAGAAACAAATCTTTTAGTGTCCTAATTCCTTTCTCCTCCCATCTCTGAAAATTTCCATCCCACTTCCCTGGCTCAAATCTACGGTTCCCCTGAATCGAAATTTCTCTTGACCCTGCCCCCAACCCGAAGCGCTGGCGAAACTGCCTCCAAATTCTCAACAAAGCTATTAGTACCGGACTCCCTGAGTATCTCCCCGGGGCTGTCGGGAACGCTGTCGCTAGTGCCTTCAATCCCGACCCCTACCCAAACTCTCTTCCATTCTGACCCATTGGGATCTAATGAATTCTAATGTAGACCACGCTCTATATTACATGGATGTGAGGTTGGAGATGGGGCCATGCCCAATGGCCAAAATGTAGGTTGGACACAATCCTCTTTTTAAAAAAATAAATTTAGAGCACCCAATTATTTTTCCAATTAAGGGGCAATTTCGCATGGCCAATCCACCTATCCTACACATCTTTGGGTTGTGGGGGTGAAACCCACGCAGACACGGGGAGAATGTGCAAACTCCTCACGGGCAGTGACCCAGGGCCGGGAATCGAACCCGAGTCCTCAGCGCTGTATGCAGCAATGCTAACCACTGTGCCACCCTCTGAACACAATCCTCTTGACCAACAAGGTCTTCTGCCAGTAAACATCACAGGCTTTAGGCGAGTGCTTTACTAACAACTGGAACGGGGAGTCTCACCTTCCATGTTCAGGTAGGTATTGAAGGTGGTGATTAGGGGAGAGAGTATAGCCTTCAAGGCTGGTAGAGATGGGGAAGAGAGGGTGGCCTGGGAACAACTCCATTCTGGAGGCTGATAGAAGATACTCCGAGGCACCGACCATAGAGCTTCTGGCAGAGAGGAAAAAAGCTACAAATGGACTTTCACCTGCTATCCACCAGGAAAGCAATGCACCAGCTCTGCCTGGCATGGGGGACCTTCTATTGCCACCTGCTGGCTCACTAGCTGAGAAAGTAGGCAGCCATGAGGGGAATAGCTCAGGTGAAGAATAGCAGAGGCAGACTGGTAGCCGAACTAAAAAAGGTCAACTAAGCGTTGGAGGCCTTCTACCGGGAGCTGTACATCTCCAAGCCCCACGACGGGACTCGTCAATGAAACGGTTCCTCGATGGACTGGATATGCCAGTCGTGGGGGACGATAGACGGAGGGAACTGGAAGCACCAATAGGACTGCGAGAGGTTATAGAGAGCATCAGCTCCATGCAGGCAGGGAAGGATCCAGGACAAAGGGGTTCCCGGTGGACTTCTACAAAAAAATCCACGCCGGCTCTCGCCCCGCACCTGGGGAAATGTTCTCGGATTCGCTAGCGAGGGGCGCCCTGCCTCCTACACTAACACAGGTCACCAAACCGCTGATACACAAAAAAGACAAAGACCAGCAGAATGCAGATCATACAGACTAATTTCACTGATTGTTGTGGGCGCGAAAATACTCGCAAAAGCCCTGGTCAAGAGACTGGTGAACTGCATATCAGACGTGATTGCAGCGGACCTGACAGGCTTAAGGGTAGACATCAGATGGCTGCTGAATGTGAAACTGACCCCATCGGGGGAGAGAACACCAGATGTGATCGTCTAGGGGCTGGTTTAGCTCACTGGGCTAAACCGCTGGCTTTTAAAGCAGACCAAGTAGGCCAGCAGCACGGTTCGATTCCTGTACCAGCCTCCCCAAACAGGCGCCGGAATGTGGCGACTAGGGGCTTTTCACAGTTACTTCATTGAAGCCTACTCGTGACAATAAGCGATTTTCATTTCAATTTTCTTCCTGGACGCAGAAAAGGCCTTCGACAGAGTACTCATTGAGGTACTGGAGCGGTTTGAACTAGGGACAAAGTTCACCACCTGGGTGCGACTCCTATATAACGCCCCCAAGACAAGCGTTCAGACCAACATCACCAGGCCTGAATACTTCCAGCTGCACAGAGGCACCAGGCAAGGATGACCGCTGTTTGCCTGCTCCTCTGCGCACCGGCAATTGAGCCGCTGGTGATCAGCCAGCGAGACACGGCAGACTGGAGGGGAATCCGAAGAGGAGACAGAGAGCACAGAGTCTCACTCGATGTGGATAATCTGCTCCTCTACATCTCAGACCCGGAAAGTGGCATGAATGATACCACAAATCTTCTGGGAGAGTTTGGAGCCTTCTCGGGCTACAAACACAACCTGGGCAAGAGTGAAGTTTTCCCGGTGAACCCGAGAGCAGGAGGGGCAGAGCTGGAAGGTCTACCATTTAAAATGGCCCAAAACAAATTCCGCTACCTGGGGATCCATATAGCCCACGATTGGTCAAGGATTCACAAGTGGAACCTGACCAGGCTGGCGGAGGAAGTCAAAAAGGACCTACGGAGATGGGATGCACTACCACTTTCCCTGACCGGGAGGGTGCCGATGATAAAGATGAACGTACTGCCCAGGTTCCTCTTCCTGTTCAGACCCATACTAATCTTCCTCCCCAAGGTCTTTTTCCAAGGAATAGACAAAATGATTATGGCATTTGTGTGTGTGTGCGTGTGTGTGTGGGGAGGGGGACGACTGGCCCTCCAGTACTACCACTGGGCAGCCGCGACCGAGGATTGGGTGAAGGAACCAAGTACGGAATGGGTGAGGTTAGAGGAGAGGAGTCCTCCTGCACAGGAACGACCCTCCGACCCTCACCACGACAGCGCTCCCATCCCTGCCGGCAAAGCCAACCCAGTGGTAGTAGCAGCACTGAGAACCTGGAACCAGATGAGGCAGCACTTTGGTCCACCATGGCCCCCATCTGCGGCAACCACAGTTTTCCACCAGCCATGCTCGACACCACCTTTAAGAGGTGAAGACAGGTAGGGGAGACACTGACATTTAGGGACAGGCAGGAAACCGAGAAGAGCTGACAGAGAGACTGGAACTACCGAACGGACAGGAACTCCGACATCTGCAGATCAAAAACCTTCTCCGCAAGGAGACGACGAGGCACCCAAGGGCCCCGAGAGACACAATGTTGGAGGAGTTACTGGACACGGACAGTCTGGGAAAGTTAAACTTGGGGGACATATATGGATGGCTTTTCGAAAGAACACTACTGGACGAAACAAGGAAGAAATGGGAGAAAGGGCTAGGGACGGAAGTAGGGTGGGGATTCTAGAGTGAAGCACTGAACAGGGCTAACTCCACCTCCTCCTGCTCAAGGCTAAGCCTCGTGCAGCTACAATTGGTGCACAGAGAACACCTGACAAGATCCCGAATAAGCAGGTTCTTCCTGGAGGAAAAATGTGAACGGTGCAAGGGAGGGCCGGTCAATCACGGCCACATATTCTGGGCATGCCCAAGACTTGCTAGGTTCTGGACAGTCTTCTTCATGGCAATGTCCAAGAAGGGGGAGAAGGTGGAGCTGGACCCGAGAGTGGCAGTCTTCGGGCTACGGGACCAGCCAGAACCTCATATGGGGAAGAGGGCTGACGCCCTTGCCTTTGCTTCCCTAATCACCCGGCAGAGAATCCTGCTTGACTGGCGATCAGCAGCACCACCCACAGCTGCTGACTGGCTGGCAGACCTATCGGAATTTCTCCAGCTGGAGAAGATCAAGTACACCATCCAAGGGTCTGAAGGTGTAATAATCCACAGGAGACAGGAGTGCCGTCACCACACCAATATTTATTGCCAATAACTATGAGCAGCTCCAACAGTGCTGCTAGCAGTCCAGTCAACTTAAGACTGGATCACAAAGCCTACACAGGTGATTATATGGCCCCCCTCAATGAGCTATTATTGAGGAAGCTCATACTCCAATTGGCCAACCAATAATGCTAATTGGAGGTCATTACACCCCTTCCCCCCCCCAAGGTCCAAGGAATTCCTGCCAGCTGGCATTCCTCTGAGCTTCTTCCTGCTCCTCATGTCCGGGTCTGTCACCTCTGTGTCGTCCGCCGGGTTGTTCTCGACGTGGGCGGGGTGCACCTTATAGGTGTCAGTCTTTTTCTAGACGACCTCCTTGGAAGTTGTTCTTCCTCCTCCTCGGGGGAGAGGTGTCGCGGCGGCCTCGCCGAACGTGTCCATCTCCGACTCTGACAACTGGATGACGGGGTCTGGAGAAATTGCTCGGGGCTGGGGATCTTTTCCGTCTGGGCTATCCCAGCTTGAGGCGGTCCTGCTTCGCCTGCCTCCAGGTGTGGTTCCGCTGCCCTTATTTGGTCTAGGTGTTTCTTCAGCTCCTTACCTCCTATTGAAACTTCATAGGATATGGGCCCTGTTTGGGACTCTACCGTGCCTTTGACCCACGTTGGTCCATTCCCATAATTCTTGACCCAAACCGGTGGCCCCACCTGGAAATGTCTCTGCTGCCGACTATTATCATGCCCCCTGCGTTGGGCCTCCTGTTGTTTCTCCACTTTCCCAGTTAAATTTGGGAAAAGGAGACTCAAACTCGTTCGCAGCCGCCTTCCCATTAAGAGTTCAGATGGCGGTATGCCCATTGTGGAATGCGGTGTGGTCCTGTAATCAAACAGCCAGCGGGAGAGCTTTGTTTCCATTGATGCTGCCGGCTGCTTCTTGAGTCCCACTTTTAGTGTCTGGACCACTCTCTCTGCCAGGCCGTTGGTCGCTGGATGGTAAGGGGCCGTTTTGATGTGGCGGACTCCGTTTTCTTTCAGGAATTTTCCAAATTCCCCACTTGTGAATGCCGTTCCGTTGTCCAACACCAATACCTCCGGAAGTCCATGTGTTGCAAACGAGGCCCTGAGCTTTGATTGTCGATGCTGTGCTTGCCCTGTTTACCCGGTGGACGTCCAACCATTTGGAGTGGGCGTCCACTATCACCAAAATCATTGAGCCCATGAAAGGGCCGGCGTGGTCAATATGCAGGCGGGTCCACGGTCTGCCTGGCCATCCCCACGGGTGCAATGGCGCAGCTGGTGACACTCTTTGCCCCTGTTGGCACTCCTGGCACCGACTTACCAAGGCTACTATGTCTGTGTCCAATCCTGGCCACCAAACGTAGCTTCGAGCTAGCATCTTCATTTTAGACACCCCTGGGTGTCCGTGATGTAACTTGGTTAAGCTTGCCCTACGGCCCTGAGCTGGGACTATTACCAGGGCTCCCCATAATAGGATACCGTCTTCAATGGTTATTTGAAATGAAATGAAAATTAAAATCGCTTATTGTCGCGAGTAGGCTTCAAATGAAGTTACTGTGAAAAGTCCCTAGTCGCCACATTCCGGCGCCTGTTTGGGGAGGCTGTTACGGGAATCGAACCGTGCTGCCAGCTTGCCTTGGTCTGCCTTCAAAGCCAGCGATTAGCCCAGTGAGCTATTTGGTCCCTTCTGCTCCAGTATGGGTGCAACTGGGTCTCCACTGGTCTTTCCAGTTCCCATGTTAGCAGTAAATGCTTCATCTTGACTAGAACTGGGTCTTTTTGCGTCTACAACCAAATATGTTGTGCATCCACTGGTAGGATGTCCAAAAAATTTAGAGTCATTACTGTCTCCTCTACTTTCAGTATTAGCGGGGTGTCCGGGAGGGGAAGTCTGCTCAAAGCATCTGCATTTGCTACTCACGTTCCCGGTCTGTGCTCCAGAACGTATCTATACACCGCCAGTAGCAACGCCCAGCGTTGGATTCTAGCTGATGCGATCGGGGGTATTGACTTGTCTTCTTTTAATAACCCTAATAACGGCTTATGGTCCATCACTATGGTGAATTTCCGCCCGTACAGATACTGGTGAAATTTTTTTACTGCAAATATCACCGCCAGTCCTTCCTTCTCGATTTGGGCGTACTTCCTCTCAGCCAATCGCCAAGGTCCTCGAAGCATAGGCTTTTGGCCGTTCATCCCCATTCCTTCCTCTAAGGACTAAGACGGCTCCTACCCTGTAAGGGGATGCGTCACAAGTGACCACCAACTCCTTCCTTGGGTCATAATGCTCTAGGATATTTTCGGATGACAGCTGTTCCTTAATGTCCCTAAATGCTCGGTTTTGGCGGGCACACCATTTCCATTCTTGCCCCTTTTTTAGTAGCTGGTGGAGGGGTTCTAGGATGGACGCCCTATTTTCAATAAATTTGCCATAATAGGTTACCAACCCTAGAAATGATCGTAGCTCCTGGACCGTGGTGGGAGCTGGGGCTTCTTTTATTGCCCTTACTCTGTCTTCCAATGGGTGTAAGCCCGACTCGTCTACTTTATATCCCAGATACGTCACTTGTGGGGCCAGAAAAACACATTTTTCTCTTTTAAGCCGTACGCCTGCCTTTGCGAAACGCCTGAGCACTTCCCCCAGGTTCCTTAAGTGTTCCCTGTTTGTCCTACCCGTGGGTAAGACATCGTCCAAATAAATCGCCACCTGCGGTAGTCCCTGCAGAATATTTTCCATCGTACACTGGAATATAGCGCAGGCTGATGACACTCCGAAAGGTAGCCTAGCATAACGAACAAGGCCCTTCAGGGTGTTGATCGTAGCGAACTTCTGGGAGTCCTTGTCCAGTTTTAACTGCAGGTAGGCGTGGCTCATGTCCAGTTTCGTGAACAAAAGCCCACCTGCCAATTTGGCATATAGGTCGTCTATTTTCGGGATCAGGTATTTGTCCAGCAGTGCGTATTTGTTTACCGTCTGTTTGAAATCTCCACAGAGACGTATTGAGCCGTCTGGCTTCAAAATTGGTACCACCGGCGCTGCCCATTCCGAGAACTGTACTGGTCTGATAATGCCGTCGCGCCGTAACCTTTCTATTTCGACCTCTACTTTCTTCCTTCACGCGAAAGGTACCGCCCTGGCCTTACAAAATTTCGGAAGGGCTTCTGGATCCACGTGCAAAGTTGCTTTGGCGCCTATGATTTCCCCCAAACCTTCTTGGAAGACCTCCGGGTATTTTTTCAGTACTCCACTCAACTGCCCGCTTCCACTCTGGAAAATTTTCATCGAATCTAATTTTAGGTCTTTCAGCCAGTTCCGTCCAATTAAGCTCGGTCCGGAGCCCTCTACTATCGTCAATGGTAATCTGAGCAATTGTTTCTCATATTCCACGGGTACATGAGTCGTGCCTAGAACTTCCAGGGGTTCGCCCGTGTAGGTTTAAGTTTCGCCGATGTTTTTGTTAGGGCTAGTGGCTGGAGTCCATCTTTGATTTTTTTAAATGCTGCCACTCCCATTACTGATATGGCCGCCCCCGTGTCTATTTCCAGTATTGTCGGCCGACCGTTCACCCGTGGGGTAATCTTAATAGGTTCTGCTTTCTTCATCGCAATATTATATAATTGTTCCCCTTCGGAGGAGGATGGGGCGTCTAGGTTGTATACTTTTCTGCGTCCCCACCTGCTATTCCTCTTTTGCCACCTCCTTCTAGGGTTTCTGTCTCTGTTAACCCACTCTGTCTGGTGCCAGAAACGGTCCTTCTCTGTTGGGGGAGCCTCAGCCGGTACTTCCCTCTGTCTCCAGTTAGTCCTAGCAGACTTGGGGGCAGTTCTGGGGTTTTCCTTTGGCCCTCTATTCCTCAGGCTTTTCCTGAGAGCGGCTATCTGGTAGCTGGACCCGTTGTGGTAGTCCCTCTCACAGGTATCTACCTCCATTGGCGTGCCCTGTAGTTCCTGCACTCCACTTGCTGCCTTTTCTAGGGACAGTGCGAGCTGTAATGCCTGCCTGCAGTCTAGCTGCATTTCCGCCAACAGGCGCTTCTGTATTGTGAGGTTGTTTATGCCACACACTAACCGGTCCCGAAGCATTTAATTTAGCGTCGGGCTGAACTCACATTTTTCCGCCAGCCTTCTCAGGCGGGTCAAGAAATTCGTGACAGGGCAGCACGGCGGCGCAGTGGGTTAGCACTGCGGCGTCGAGGTCCCAGGTTCGATCCCGGCTCTGGGTCACTGTCCGTGTGGAGTTTGTACATTCTCCCCGTGTTTGCGTGGGTTTCGCCTCCACAACCCAAAAATGTGCAAGATAGGTGGATTGGCCACGCTAAATTGCCCTTAATTGGAAAAAATGAATTGGGTACTCTAAATTAAAAAAAAAAAGAAATTTGTGACTGACTCCCTGTCTTCCCGCTTCGCTGTATAGAATCTGTACCTACGCAAAATAAGGAGTGGTTTTGGGTTGTAGTACTCTTTCACCAATTCTGTTAATTCTTGGAAAGGTTTCGTGTCCGGCGCATCGGGATAAGTTAGACTACGTATAATGGCGAAAGCTGAGGGTCCGCACGCTGACAGCAGGATAACCCGTTTCCTTTCGTCTGTAATTATATAATTTGCCCGGAAGAAGTAACACATTCTCTCCACATACTTGGACCAGTGCTCAATAGTCGGGTCAAATGCATCTAACCTCCCAAAAAACGGCATTTTTGAAATAACAAGGCTTACCCTCCAAGTGCGGCAGCTGGTCTCCGCAAAGTTCTTTGTTTACCTCGTCGCCATTGTAATAATCCACAGGAGGCAGGAGTCCGGTCACCACACCAATATTTATTGCCAATAACTATATACAAGAGCAGCTCCAACAGTGCTGCTAGCATTCCAGTCAACTTAAGACTGGCTCACAAAGCCTACACAGGTGCTTATATGGGCCCCCTCAATGAGCTATCATTGAGGGAGCTCATACTCCAATTGGCCAACCAATAATGCTAATTGGAGGTCATTACAGAAGGGGTAACAAGGGGGAGAGACCGGAGGAAACACCAAGGGGGAGACCAGAGAGAGACCAACACAAAGCCACAAGAGAAAGATGAACACCACAAAAAACACCTGTGGTGAAAGCAAGTGGGCTGGATTCTCCGTTTCAGCGGCTAAGTCTTGACGCCAACGGAGCATGTATGGTCTTTTACGACCCAAATTTCTGCGTGAAACCCTCACCGATTCCGGGACCGGTGAGGGGATAGCAGCAGTACTGGGTGAAATTCCCGGTTCCCGCACCAAAAATGGCAGGGGAAAGGACGGGCCCCTCGCACGGCTGACGACCTGGAGTGGTCGTGCCGTACAACATGGTACCGGCCGTGCACGACCCGACCCACCATCCGCGACCCCACAGCCCACCCCCTGGCCACCTCCCACTAGTCCCCCCAGCCATCGTGGAAGCCCGCCCCCCGGCCAGAGACACGGATCCCAGTCGAGTGTGGCTGCCCAGGGCACAGTCCGCAGCCACCATGCCGGGTTCCCGCACGGCTGTCTGTGCCGTCGGGAACTCGGCCCATCTGGGGTGGAGCATTGTGGGAGGACCAGCCGATGACGCGCCATCGGCATTGCAGTAGCGCGCAACGCGATGACGCCATTTCCAAGGGGGCGGAGCATGGCTGACCGGCATCAAAGGCACCGGCCCCGATTTGGACGTTGGAGGCGATGCTCCGCCCGATCGCTGATTACGATATCGGCGTCGGGCAACTGACAATCCAGCCCAGGGCCTAGGTTTAGACCTGGAAACAGCAGAAGAGGGGAAGTATGGGTGGGGGGACAGGGGGGTACGAGGAGGCGCCGAATACCAACAACATGTAAACTGTTACCGTCTCATCTATTTTTATGTACAGTGTAAAAATGTAAACTTTAATAAAAATCTTAAAAAGAAAACATAGGCCAAAGTTACCTTCCATCCGGGACTGTTATTTCCCTCCAGTCGTGTTAACAAACCTATGGGAGAATATGACTTCATTAACTGGCTTCAAACTTTATAGGAACTGAGAGCTTGAAAGTAACTGCAGTGTTCCAGAGAATCAATAATTAATTTAGTTACTTCAACCACAGTAAACCCATTTCATATGTGTATATTATTCAGTTAAT
This sequence comes from Scyliorhinus canicula, assembly GCF_902713615.1. Classification (NCBI taxonomy): domain Eukaryota; kingdom Metazoa; phylum Chordata; class Chondrichthyes; order Carcharhiniformes; family Scyliorhinidae; genus Scyliorhinus; species Scyliorhinus canicula. The sequence continues at coordinate 46,815,339 of NC_052164.1, read as the reverse complement.
TTACAGTGCTGTTCACACTTGGAAACACACAGATAATTTGATATATTGGGGGATCAGGGCTCTGGCTGCAAATGACTGAATTCTATAATTTTACTCCATTATATATTGTTTCTGATAGATTTGCGAGCTAATACAGTATGTTGTAATATAAATAAGTTGTAAACAATAAAACACCAGTGAAAACTGAACAAAATGTGATTATTGCAATATTCCCAACATTGTTTTTGTTAGTTCCTGACATCGGTGGTGGTCGGGAGAAAGTAGGGGGTGGGTAATTTTCAATTTACAACTGGGTGTAAAATTTTGCAAGGCCAGTCTTTACATTCCTGCAATTGTTCCAGAGAGTCCAATCTTCCTGGGTGGAAGAGGCTATATGTTGTGGGATGTGGTGAGGGGAGGGGTGGGCGAAGGCTACAGCATCTGCCTCCGTGCCTGATTCAAATCCCGGCTGGTCTGACACCCGGAATATGGCCTCCCGAGGGCCCGGATCCAGTTTCACGTGCACCACTTTAGAGATTACCCTAAAAACCTCCTCCCAGTAATCCTCCAGTTTTGGACAGGACCAAGACATACCCGGGCTGCCATCAGGACTGGGGCAAGACGAAGGCTTCCTCTGTGAAGCCTGGGGCGGAACTCCTGCTCTTCCTGCCCGACGGGAACCGAAAGTCAGACTAAGCTGCAAATCTTACCTTGACTTCTTCAGTCAGCACCACCTGTTCCTGCTGCTGGGGGCCATGGACACCCCATGGGGACTTTGCATTCCCCAATAGCCCGTGTCTGCTTTTAGCTGGAGCTTTGTCATCGGCCTGAATTACATTTGTAAAAACTTAAGAAACAAGTAATGTGGTCCCGCTCTTGTAGCCACAGTATTTATATGGCTGGTTCCAGTTCAGTTTCTGGTCAATGGTTAGGCCCAGGATGCTGATGATGGGGGAATTCAGTGCTGGTAACGGCATTCAATGTCAAGGAGGGAAGGTTAGAATCTCTCTTGTTGGAGATAGTCATTGCCTGGCATTTGTCAGCCCAATCCTGAATGTTTTCCAGTTCGTGCTGGACATGAACATGGACTACATCAGTATCTGAGGAGTCACAACTGGTACTGAACATTGTACAGTCATCTAGAAAACATCCCCACTTCTGGCTTTATGATGGAGGGAAGGTCATCGATGAAGCAACTTGAAGGTGAAGGTGGTTTAGACTCGGACACCATCCTGAGGAATGACCTGGTCTGAGGTGATTGACCTCCATGAACCACAACCATCTTCCTTTCTGCTGGGTGGGTGAGACGCCAACAAGTGAAGAGTTTACCTCCTGATTCTCATTGACTTCAATAACGCTGGGGCGTCTTGATACCACGCTCGGTCAAATAAAAAGCAGTCATTCTCATCTCACCTCTGAGTTCAACCCTTTCACCCATGTTTGGAACGTGGGTATAATGAGTCTGTAGTCCTGATGGAAAACAAGACTGAACAATAATTAACAGGTCGTTGCTGTGTGAGTGCGTATATCAAAGTATATGATATAGGATATGGCACAGAGAAAGAGGTCAGTAATTATACGCCCTCATCTTTCCTCATCTGAATCCACTATTGCAGCCATCTCCCTCATATGCTTGTCCAGTTTCCCCTGAAATGTCAAAGTCATATCGCTTAACAGGACAGAAAGAGGCCCTTTGGCCCATCGCGCCTGTGCCAGCCATCAAGCACCAATCTATTCTGATCTCATATCCCAGCACTTGGTCTGTAACCTTGTATGCTGTGGCGTTCCAAATGGTCATCTAAATGTTTCTTAAATGTTAAATACTTCTATAATATCCATTTCATCCACTCCCTGTGGTGTTGAGTTCCACATTCTCTCCACTCTTTGGACAAGGAGGTTTGTTCTGAATTCCCTATAAAGTGCATCAATATTAATTTTATAAGATAGTGACCAGGACTGCACCCAGCAGAGTGTGGTCAAATCAAGTTTCAATACAGATTTATCCCAATTTCTCTACTTTTCAATTCTATCCCTCCAAAAATAAATTTTAGTGCTTTCATTTTTTGGCCAATGGAGCAACTTTCAGTGATTGATGTAGTTGAACTCCAAGATCCCTTTTTCAAATGATGTTCGCGAAAGTTTTTTTAATCTTTAAAGTCTTTTTTAATTTTAAATTTTATCAGCGTCTTGATACCACGCTCGGTCAAATAAAAGCAGAATTCTCATCTCACCTCTGAGTTCAACCCTTTCACCCATGTTTGGAACGTGGGTATAATGAGTCTGTAGTCCTGATGGAAAACAAGACTGAACAATAATTAACAGGTCGTTGCTGTGTGAGTTCGTATATCAAAGTATATGATATAGGATATGGCACAGAGAAAGAGGTCAGTAATTATACGCCCTCATCTTTCCTCATCTGAATCCACTATTGCAGCCATCTCCCTCATATGCTTGTCCAGTTTCCCCTGAAATGTCAAAGTCATATCGCTTAACAGGATATTTTGTTAGGAATTTTTATTACCTAACAAATGGGAGGGCAACTCCGATCTCTTGAGTGTATATCCTGTGCCTTATGGGAACTCCAGGATGCTTCCTGTGTCCTGCAAAATAAGGGACGCAGGAAGAAACAGCCCAAGCTCCAGGTTTCAGACAGCCGGTGTTACTGCGGTAAATCCATGAGGTTGAGAGCTTTGCGGAAGACACTTTTATAGATGTGGTCATCCTGCAGGTAAAAGGGAATTGAGTGACTGTCAGATAGTTAATAAGAAATAGATAGATAGGTAGCACAGGAGTCCCCTGATGGCATCACACAACCAGAATACTAACAAAATTGTTGGTTTGAGTCCATGGCACATCAGGTGGCTGAGCAGTACGGAGGGGGGGGGGGGGGGGGGGGGGGGGGGGGGTTGTCACCGAGCAACTGCAGTGCACCCTGAGGGGGGGGGAGGTGGTATAGAGTTAGGTGGTATAAGGGTTGTGGTCCTGTGGGCAGAATTTAGGAAGCTAGGTAGAAAATTATCAAACAGGACCTCAAAAGCAGTCATCTCTGGATTAGCCCCAGTGAGCAGGGGGGTAGGAAGATAAACCAGATGAATGTGTGACCGGAGAGATGGTGCTGGAGTGAAAGCTTTAGATTCCTGGGACATGGAGAGATGAGACCTGTACAAGTCAGCTCTGGAGAGATGAGACCTGTCTGTACAAATCAAAGGAATTGCATTTAAACAGAGCTAGGACCAATTTCCTTGGTACTGCAGTTAGCGACAGTTTAAACTATCCTGACAGGATGCCTTCAGGATGCGCAACAACGCAGAATCGCCGAGCAGAAACTTATAACCAAGTTCCGCACACATGAGTATGGCCTCAACTGGGATCTTGGATACATGTCGCATTACGTTCAACCCCCACCATCTGGCCTGGGCTTGCGAAATCCTACCAACTGTCCTGGCTTGAGACAATTCACACCTCTTTAACCTGTGATTATCCCTCTCTCCAGTCATTCCAACTGGACCTGTAGACTTAATTACCTACAAAGACTTGCATTTTTGACTTTGTCTATATATATGTTTCTGGAACTTACCTCTTTATTCACCTGAGGAAGGAGCAGTGCTCCGAAAGCTAGTGATTCGAAACAAACCTGTTGGACTTTAACCTGGTGTTGTAAGACTTCTTACTATCTTGGCAGGAGTATAGGAAGAAGGAGGCAAAACTAGAGCGGGTTAGCAAGGTGCACAGAAGAGTGCGAGAGATAGATAGCACCAGAGTAGCAAATACGTATTAAGGTATTTTGTGGGTTCTGTGTAAAGTGATCAAGTCTTAATTTGGGTTACTTTGCATGTACGTGAATGCGCAGAATGTGGTGAGTTGCAGGTGCAGATAGACACATGGAAATATAATGTGATGATAACAGAGGAAAGGTGGACTCTCTATCTTTGTGGAGGTCCCACGTCACATCCCGCCCTGTGGTGTGGCGGCCCACCCCCAAGGCAGTCGACTCTTGCCCCAATTATATCAAGCCCCTCCCCCAGAGCCGTTAAGCCCCAACACCAATATCCTCCTGACCCCGCCCACCCTCAACCTACAGAATGCAAGGTATAGAAACCCCAATTCACTGCTTGATAGACTGCTGTAGTTCTACTGCCATTAACAAATTGAAATCCAAGCCTACCTGTTGTCAGCATGATGATAGGGTGATAGAGATGTCGACATTGCCATCCGTGTGTCTTGAGGCAAGCAAACGTGAACTAAGCAAACGTGAACTGGCTGACGTGCAAAGGGTGGAGAAATAAGCTGATGATATGACTGTAGCACAGCACAGGCCAGTGCAGGACAGAATGAGCCAGAAAAAGTCCAGTGTGGGAGCAAATACTCCAATGAAGTGGAATGTCAACTCAAGTCTAATATCAGCGGCTTTGCTGATAACTGTCGACAGGATTCTGTTCTTTAATTGTCCAAAAGAGAGGATACTTTCTGGAGGCCAGTACAGAGCAATGGGGGATAGAACGTAGAAAAAACGTAGAAAAATACAGCACAGAACAGGCCCTTCGTTCCACGATGTTGTGCCGAACCTTTGTCCTAGATTAATCATAGATTATCATAGAATTTACAGTGCAGAAGGAGGCCACTCGGCCCATCGAGTCTGCACCGGCTCTTGGAAAGAGCACCCTACCCGAGGTCAACTCTTCCACCCTATCCCCATAACCCAGAGGATGATTTAGCTCACTGGGCTAAATCGCTGGCTTTTAAAGCAGGCCAGCAGCACGGTTCGATTCCCGTATCAGCCTCCCCAGACAGGCGCCGGAATGTGGCGACTAGGAGCATTTCACAGTAACTTCATTGAAGCCTACTCGTGACAATAAGCGGTTTTCATTTCATTTTCAGTAACCCCACCCAACTGGCGGTTAATCACTGATAACTGTCTGCCTGTGACCACCAGCCATTAAATGAGACCAGCAAATGTTCTGTTCTTTGCAGCAATTTGTTGGCAGCATTAATTTTTTGAAGTAAATGGTTCCACAAAACAGTAAAAGCTGCAATTTTGCACTTTTCAAACTTCTCTGCTGAGGATTTTGCTTCAGCTTTCACACGTGGTGTTGTACCTTTAAAACCTCTGATACATTCGACCAGTTTACTTATTCAACATTTAACCCAGGTGTCTTTATTTACGAGATAAACAAAGGACAAAACAGGCTCACAGTTTATCGCAATTTTATTCACAATTCTATTACTCAGGAAAATATGATTCAGACCCACAGCTGAGCTTTGGGTTTTACCCGCACTTGGTAAAGGAGGCTGGTAGACTTCGATCACTCGATGTTGATGTATTCTCTGGGTTCCAAACCCAGGGCCCTTTCTTCTTGTGATGGTTGAACCTTGGTAATTCCCAGCTTCTTTATCAAGAGCTGTTCGATGCTGCTTTCTTGTACTGGGAAGCTTGGATTGAATTATATGTACATGCCCATCACTGGTCATTGTCCGAGCCAGACCCCAACTGGTTAATAGGAAATACAGGATACTCCTGTTTATCGATGGTGGTTCAATCAAGACCCATTGTCCTCTGAAACTCCCTTTGTCTGACCAGCCATCAGCTCACAAAGGAGTCTGATGGCTTCTTTTGTCTGTTCCTCGTCCTGCTGCAAAGTTGATCACCTGTGTCTGGAAGTTTGTTACATATTCATAGACTTGGAGTGGGTAATCAAAGTCCACATCGCAATAACAAGTTTATGCTTTGACTTGAGTGCTTTTGCAGCCAGTATCGATTCCAGCCAAGGTTTCATGAGGCAGCCTCTGTTCCTGGCCTCTTTTCAGCCTGTTTTCAGTACCACAGTGGTTTATCCGAATTTGATACGGTCACGACAGATAATTTTTACTTTATATCGACAAAGTTCAGTCTCAAAGCCAGACCAGCATCTGCAGAACGGATTATCTCATGTCACAAATTATTTTGACTGTCAAATGTTTTCCACGCGCCTGCTCCAAACGTGATCCCAGCATATTCCACTGATGCATAGAAACCAAAACGAAGGCATACAAGCTTTGAGCAAAATCACAAACTGTCCGACTGCCTCCCACCATTCAGCTGCAATGTTGCAGATTAAATTCAAGGAGTGATTGAAACACGGGATGAATAATGCACAGGGGCTTGCATTGTTTAGTCTTGCTCCTCGACCTGAATATTTTCCTGCCATACTGCTCTGAAATGAAATGAAAATGAAAATCGCTTATCGTCACGAGTAGGCTTCAATGAAGTTACTGTGAAAAGCCCCTAGTCGCCACATTCCGGCGCCTGTCCAGGGAGGCTGGTACGGGAATCGAACCGTGCTGCTGGCCTGCTTGGTCTGCTTTAAAAGCCAGCGATTTAGCTGAGTGAGCTAAACCAGCCCCTAGTGAGCTAAACCAGCCCCTGGACTGCCCATGAGTGAACGTAGAACATACAGTACAGAAGGAGGTCAATCGGCCCTTTGAGTCTGCACCAACCCACTTAAGGCAGCGCTTCCACCCTATCCCCATAACACAATAACCCCTCCGAATCTTTTTGGTCACTAAGGGCAATTTATCATGGGCAATCCACATAACCTGTACGTCTTTGGACTGTGGGAGGAATCCGGAGCACCCGGAGGAAACCCACGCAGACACGGGGAGAACATGCAGACTCCGCACAGACAGTGACCCGGCGGGGAATCAAACCTGGGACCCTGGCGCTGTGAAGCCACAGTGCTAATCACTTGTGTTACCGTGCTACCCATTATCTGGTCCCGGTTTGTAGAGACCATTACTGAATGGCACTCGCCCGAGGTCTCTGAGGCAAAGGGGTCACATCCCAATCTTCGGGTGCCTCAAGAAACTTCATATTGAAGTGAGAATAATTTGCAAACATAAGTCTTTTCCGGAAAAAAACCAACCCACTTTTCCTTTCCGTCATGCCATTTCTCTCCTGTGACTGATGATTATTTTTAAACTGCTTATGGCCTCGAACCACAAATTATTCGGGCCTCACGGTAGCATGGTGGTTAGCATCAATGCTTCACAGCTCCAGGGTCCCAGGTTCGATTCCCGGCTGGGTCACTGTCTGTGTGGAGTCTGCACGTCCTCCCTGTGTGTGCGTGGGTTTCCTCCGGGTGCTCCGGTTTCCTCCCACAGTCCAAAGATGTGCGGGTTAGGTGGATTGGCCATGCTAAATTACCCGTAGTGTAAGGTTAATGGGGGGATTGTTGGGTTACGGGTATACGGGTTACGTGGGTTTAAGTAGGGTGATCATTACTCGGCACAACATCGAGGGCCGAAGGGCCTGTTCTGTGCTGTACTGTTCTATATTCTCAAATTTTCCATGTTCTCTGACCTGTTAATATTCAATCAGACCCAGTGGTACAGATTTTGGCCATAAGGCAATGTCTTCAGGGCAGGTTTCTTTCTTCCCTCACTTCAGCAGAATAATAATGAGCTTGAGCTGCATCTTGTATTTCGATTCCAAATTTCAGAGTCCACATCTTCTCGTTCACATTTTTTTGCAATATGTTGTTTCCAGAAATCGGCAGGTCAAAGTCATCAGATAAATCACCAAGGCTTTTTGTGGGTGTTGATGTTGAGGATGATTGTGCAGTTTGGGCACCACTCTATACTTCAGACCTTTTACAATAACGTGCCAAACTGTCTTTTTGCCGAGGTCCGTCCTCTTTCCTTGCCTTCAATTGGATTCTCCGATATCCCAGCCAAGTGTTGATGCCGGCATATAAACCGGAGCGACCCACGACGGCATCAACGGGTCCAAAAGTGCGCCTGTTCTGCGCAACGGAAGGGGCTAGCACGGACGTCACGGGAAGCGTGAAGGCACAGCCCAGAACAGCGTACCAGACCCGCGCGACGCAATCGACGCTGTGCCGGGTCGGAGTCAAATAGCCGCCACCCGCACACACACAGGCCAGCGCTGCAAGATGGCCGCCCGCTGCGCAGCTCCGAGGTTCCAGGACCGGGATATGGATGCCGTGGAGTAGGAGAGGGAGGCCCTGTACCGCGGATACTGCCGCAGGGTCGCAGCCAACACCGCCCGCCGTCTGGGCAGGGAGGTGGACCAAGCCGTCAGCAACATAGGGATTATACCCAGGACAGGCAGCCAGTGCCACAAAAACATCAACAACCTAGTCAGGGCAGCCTGGGTGAGTACCCAGCACTATGCCCATGACACCAATTCCCCCCCACCCCAGGAGAAGCCCCCCCATAACAACCAGGGAGCATGCAAGGACCGGAGGGGCCCACCTGAATTGCGCCCCCTCACCATGCATGAACAGAGGGCACTGGACATTGCAGACGGACCCGAGAACTGGGTGGTTGCCGAAGCCGAGATCAGGAGCGCGCCACCAAGTGAGACCCCATCACTGCCTGGCCCCCACTTCCACCTCCCACCCCTTCCCCACCTCCTTCCCCCACCCCTTCCTCCACCTCCTCCCCCACCCCTTCCGCCATCTCCTACCCCCACCCCCTTCCCCCCACTTCCTCCCCCCACCCCTTCCCCCACTTCCTCCCCCCCTCCCCCCAAACCCCTCACCCCTCCCCTTCCCCCACCCCCTCACCTCTCCCCCTTCCCCCCACCCCCTCATCCCTCCCCCTTCCCCCCTCACCCCTCCCCCTTCCCCCCACCTCCTCACCCCTCCCCCTTCCCCCCACCCCCTCACCCTTCCCCCTCCCCCCACCCCTTCCCCCACCCCCTCCCCCACCCCCTCACCCCTCCCCTTCCCCCACCCCCTCACCCCTCCCCCCCCCTTTCCCCAAACCCTCGGCCCACCCCTTCAGCCCCGTCTGCCTGTCTAACCATGCATGCTGCTTTGTGTCTTGCAGGACCACAGGGCAATCGACCCGGCCCAGCGGATGCAGCCGCCCCCAGCCAGTGTCAGGGTGGCAACAGCCCAGGGATTGACCCGGCCCATCAGGCATAGCCCACGCCCAGCCAGTGTCAGGGCAGCAACAGCCCCAGGGACTCATCCAGCCATGGGGAGGGCAGCCACAGCAACAGCCCTCCGGCCCAATCAAGTCACAACGCCACAACCCAGGGGATGGAGACACAGGGGAGCTACAGCAAGGACACAGACAGACAGGACACACCAACCCAGGACACCCACACACAGGGGACAGTGAGTCAGGACACCCACACACAGGGGACGGATGGACAGGACACCCACACACAGGGGACGGATGGACAGGACACCCACACACAGGGGACGGACAGGACACCCACACACAGGGGACGAACGGACAGGACACTCACTGTTAAACCTGCCTGCTTACTACTGGCTGGGGACTAATGACAATCCCACAATTCTATGGGAGTATGAGCTTCCCCAATGAGGGGGGCGGAGAAATCATTAGCAGACTCCCTGCATAAATAGAGCTGGCCAGTTTGGAACCAGAGAGAGAGGAGTTGGCAGCAAGGGAGTTACTGCTGCTGTTGTATATACATGTTATTGTAAATAAATGTTATTTCTTTGTATCCTGAAGACTCGTGCTGGATTCTTCGCGCCCCTCACAAAACTGGCGACGAGGGTTAAAGCGAATAGCTGTCTACACTGCTGAAGCCACCTCCCTGGATTTTTGTTGGATACAGGTTGGAAGTTGTTTTCTATTACACCATGCATCTGTATGGACGTTTGGATGTTTTTGATTCTGCGCTGGAAAGCTGGAACCAGTACGCACAACGGATGCGTTACTATTTCCGGGCAAACAACATCACCCAAAACGAGCGCCAGGTGGTCATATTGCTCACCGACTGCGGCCCGCATACGTTTGGGGTGATTAGGAGCCTTACGTGCCCATCTGCGCTGGTCACCAAAACGTTTGATGAACTTGTGAACTTAGTGGGGCAACATTTTAACCCAACCCCATCCACGATAGTCCAATGTTACCGGTTTAATACCGCTGAGAGGACCCCAGGAGAATCCTTTGCCAACTTTCTATCCAGGTTACGCAGGATTGTGGAGTACTGTGACTATGGTGAGAACTTGTCAGAAATGTTATGCAACCGTTTGGTTTGCGGTATTAACAATTCGACCACCCAGAGAAAGTTGTTAGCTGAGCCAACATTGACTTTTCAACAGGCCATTCAAATATTATTGTCCCGAGAGAGTGCAGAACGAGGAGTACAGGAGCTACAGGGAATAGAGGTGCATGCTCCTCTGCAGCAGCCTGGGCCGCCTCCTTGCCATGCCCCTGCTCCAGCTCCCATAGGGCTTCATTCAGGGCAGCAGCCCCCACCACGGCGACCAATATTGCTGGATGATGGGCAAACATAACAGTCTGCAGGGGGTGGGGATCGACAAAATTTCATCATTGCACATACGCCCCTCAAGAACCAGGTGCCATGGGCTACATGGTCGCAACTGTTGTCAGCTGGTGTCAAGCCACGCATAACCCCACCCCCGCTGACACCCCCACATGACCTATCCCACCCCCTGACACTCCCCCCATTGGCACCGACCCCCCCCCCCCCACCGGCCCCGATCCCCCCTGACACTCTCCCCCCCGACACTCTTCCCGCGACACCAACACCGACACCGCCCGTCCCCCCCTCCCCTGGCCTGGGTATGGCATTCCTCGCAGCCACGGCCGTGCTGTCTCGACATCTCTGGCATCCCCCACACGCCAACCCCTACCACCTCCTTTGTCAGCGTCAGCCAACATGACTGGTTGATGCCGTTTTAAAGGATGTTTGATCCACGCTGGCGTGACCTGTGGTCACGTCGGCGGGACTTCGGCCCGTCCGGGCCGCAGAATCACTGCAGGCCCAGGGAAGTGCAAGTCGCGCCACTTCTGGCGATTCTCCAGCCTGCGCGACGCACTCCGCATTTGCGCAGTTCTGGCCGCATTGGAGAATCGTATCCCGGCGCGGAGTGGCATGGCGGGAATTTTCCGCGCCCCCGGCAATTCTCCGACCCGGCGGGGGCTCGGAGAATCCCGGCCTATGAGTTTCATTGAAAGTCCGCCTCATGTTCAATCAAGGGCAGGACTGGGTATGAAACATTCCAAGAAGGTGTTCAGGAAAGGAAGAAAATGGGGAGACGTGGCAGTGTTGATTCAGGAAAGCATTGCTGTGTTGGGGAGCGAGGATGTCCCAGAGACTTCAAGGATATAATCTGTTTGGCCAGAGCTAAGGAGTAAAAAAAAATGAAATTACAATGCTCAGTGTAGTCTATAGGTTACCAGCTAGTGAGAAAGATGTAAAAGAATAAATTTGGTAAGAAATTAGAGCGCTACAAGAATTAGAGTAAAAAATTAGTGCAATGAAGGAATTTCATTATCTTAATATAAACTGGGATAGAGTGGAAAGGGCAGTGAAGGGCAAGAGTTTCTGGAGTGTGGTTAGGAGAATTCTCTATACCTGTATGTGTCCAGTCCAATGAGAAATGAGGCTACTGTTGTACCTGGCCACTGGGAACAAGGCCAAGTGGATCAAGTGTCAAAAGGAGAATGTTTAGGGAATAGTGATCATTGTATCGTGAGGGTCCAGATCTTCCAGAGGATTGTATGAGAAGAGACTGCAAGCTTGCATAAAAGGGAATCCCAAAGTCTTCTTCAGGTATCCAACTAGTGAAAATGGTGGGACTGATTCGGGACCAAAAAAGGGGATTTAAACATAGAGGGAGGGGCTTTATTTTCCATCTGTCTTTACTGGGGAAGAAGCTGCTGTCCAAGTCATGGTGAAGGAGAAGGTAGTTCAGACACTTGAAGGGTTTAAAATTGATGGGAGATATTGGATAGGCTGTCAGTATTTAATATTGATAAGGCACTCAGACTGGATGAGATTCATCCAAGGTTACTGAGGGAAGCGAGAATGTAATTTTTAGAGACACTGCCATAATTTTACAATCTTCGTTAGACTCATATCTCTGCAATATTTACTTCTTTGATTAATTATCCAATTTTCCTTTGAAAGTTACTATTGAATTTGCTTCCACCCACTATCAGGCAATGCATTCCACTCAGGAAAAGGTTTTTTGCTCATGTGACTGCTGGTTGCTTTGACCATCACCTTAACTCAGTGCCCTCTACTTCTGGACACCTGTACCACTGGAAACAGGTTCCTCTTAATCACTCTATCAAAACCATACGTGATTTTAAAGCCCTCAATTAAACCTCCTCCCATCTCTAGCCTAAATACAGCAGCCCCACCTTCCCCAGGCTATCCATGTAACTGTGATCCCTCACATCTGACACCATTCTCGTAAATCTCCTTTGCATCCCCTTTAAAGCCTTCACATCCTTCCTGAGGCCTGGTGCTCACATTTATTCTTACAATGGGCTGGATTCTCCATTCTGCCGGAGTTGAATCGTTTCTTGTTTGCACTGACGCTTGGAGCACTGCACAGAAGTGATTCCCTCTGCTTGCCTTACAAATTTATGCTTGGCAGGCAGCGCAAGGGATTCCGTTCTGAATCCCGCTATCGACCTGTCATTTTGAACGGGCAGCTAAATATCGAGGTCTGGTGGCTGGCCTCTCTCCCCCCGCAATACAATCCTGCCCCCCTCCTCACGCTGACAGGTAGGGGTATCTTCCCCCCCCCCACCCCACAACACGCACGCACGAGGGTGACCTGATATCCCCCAATGACTCCCACAAGACCCTATCATATTCCCCCCACCAGAGACCCCATCAGAGACCGTCATGAAACCCCCACCAGAGCGAAGGAGCAGTGCTCCAAAAGCTAGTAATTTGAAAAAAATCTGTTGGACTTTAACCTGGTGTAAGACTTCTTACTACATACAAATACACACACACATACAAATATACACACACTACATACAAATACACACACTACATAAATATACACACACTCGATTCCGGCTTGGGTCACTGTCTGTGCGGAGTCTGCACATCCTCCCCGTGTGTGCGTGGGTTTCCTCCGGGTGCTCCGGTTTCCTCCCACAGTCCAAAGATGTGCAAGTTAGGTGGATTGGACATGATAAATTGCCCTTCGTGTCCAAAATTGCCCTTAGTGTTGGGTGGGGTTACTGGGTTATGAGAATAGGGTGGAGGCATTAACCTTGGGTAGGGTGCTCTTTCCAGGAGCCGGTGCAAACTCGATGGGCCGAATGGCCTCCTTCTGCACTGTAAATTCTATGAAAACTATGAAATACACACACGCACACTACATACAAATACACACACATACAAATACACACACACTACATACAAATACACACACAACATACAAATACACACACATACAAACACACCCACACATGCTACATACAAATACACACACATACAAATACACACACAACACACACTACATACAAATACACACACACACTACATACAAATACACACACACACTAAATACACACACACACTACATACAAATACACACACACACTACATACAAATACACACTACATATACACACACACTACATATAAATATGCACACACTACATACAAATACACACACATACAAACACACCCACACACGCTACATACAAATACACACACATACAAATACACACACAACACACACTACATACAAATAGACACACACACTACATACAAATACACACACACACTACATACACATACACACTACATACAAATACACACACACTACATACAAATACACACTACATATACACACACTACATATAAATCCGCACACACGACATACAAATACACACACACGACATACAAATACACACACGACATACAAATACACACACATACAAACACACCCACACACGCTACATACAAATAGACACACACACTACATACAAATACACACACACACTACATACAAATACACATACACACTACATTCACTAATTCAGCAGGGGGATGGGAACCTAAATTGTAGTCCCAGTGTACAGGATGTTGAGAGTAGTGAGGTCAGGGATTGGGTTAAAAGTTCGAAAGAGGGCACCGGCAAGCAGGACGCTGGTTTGAAGTGTGTCTACTTCAACGCCAGGAGCATCCGGAATAAGGTGGGTGAGCTTGCAGCATGGGTTGGTACCTGGGATCTCGATGTTGTGGCGATTTCGGAGACATGGGTAGAGCAGGGACAGGAATGGTTGTTGCAGGTTCCAGGATTTAGATGTTTCTGTAAGAACAGAGAAGATGGTAAAAGAGGGGGGGGTGTGGCATTGTTAATCAAGGAAAGTATTACGGCGGTAGAAAGGACGCTTGAGGACTCGTCTACTGAGGCAGTATGGGCCGAGGTTAGGAACAGTAGAGGAGAGGTCACCCTGTTGGGAGTTGTCTATAGGCCTCCGAATAGTCCCAGAGATGTAGAGGAAAGGATTGCAAAGATGATTCTTGACAGGAGCGAGAGTAACAGGGTAGTTGTTATGGGGGACTTTAACTTTCCAAATATTGACTGGAAATACTATAGTTCGAGTACTATAGATGGGTCAGTTTTTGTGCAGTGTGTGCAGGAGGGTTTTCTGACACAGTATGTAGACAGCCAACAAGGGGCGAGGCCACATTGGATTTGGTACTGGGTAATGAACCCGGCCAGGTGTTAGATTTAGATGTAGGTGAGCACTTTGGTGATAGTGATCACAACTCGGTTATGTTTACTTTAGCAATGGGCAGGGATAGGTATATACCGCAAGGCAAGAATTATAGCTGGGGGAAAGGCAATTATGATGCTATTCGGCAAGATTTAGGAGGTATAGGATGGGGAAGGAAACTGCAGGGGATGGGTACAATCGAAATGTGGAGCTTTTTCAAGGAACAGCTACTGCGTGTCCTTGATAAGTATGTACCTGTCAGGCAGGGAGGAAGTTGTCGAGCAAGGGAGCCGTGGTTTACTAAGGAAGTTGAAGCACTTGTCAAGAGGAAGAAGAAGGCTTATGTTAGGATGAGACATGAAGGCTCAGTTAGGGCACTTGAGAGTTACAAGTTAGCCAGGAAGGACCTAAAGGGAGAGTTAAGAAGAGCGAGGAGAGGACACGAAAAGTCGTTGGCGGATAGGATCAAGGAAAACCCTAAGGCTTTCTATAGGTATATCAGGAACAAAAGAATGACTAGAGTAAGATTAGGGCCAATCAAGGATAGTAGTGGAAAGTTGTGTGTGGAATCAGAGGAGATAGGGGAAGCATTAAATGGATATTTTTCGTCAGTGTTTACACTGGAGAAAGACAATGTTGTCGAGGAGAACACTCAGGTTCAGTCGACCAGGCTAGATGGAATTGAGGTTCAAAAGGAGGAGGTGTTAGCAATTTTAGAAAATGTCAAAATAGATAAGTCCCCTGGGCCAGATGGGATTTATCCTAGGATTCTCTGGGAAGCCAGGGAGGAGATTGCTGAGCCTTTGTCCTTGATCTTTATGTCGTCTTTGTCGACAGGAATAGTGCCGGAAGACTGGAGGATAGCAAATGTTGCCCCCTTGTTCAAGAAGGGGAGTAGAGACAACCCTGGTAATTATAAACCTGTGAGCCTTACTTCGGTTGTGGGTAAAATGTTGGAAAAGGTTATAAGAGATAGGGTTTATAATCATCTTGAAAAGAACAAGTTGATTAGCGATACTCAACACGGTTTTGTGAAGGGTAGGTCATGTCTCACAAACCTTATTGAGTTTTTTGAGAAGGTGACCAAACAGGTGGATCAGGGTAAAGCTGTTGATGTGGTGTATATGGATTTCAGTAAGGCGTTTGATAAGGTTCCCCACGGTAGGCTATTGCAGAAAATAAGGAAGTATGGAATTGAAGGTGATTTAGCGGTTTGGATCAGTAATTGGCTAGCTGAAAGAAGACAGAGGGTGGTGGTTGATGGCAAATGTTCATCCTGGAGTTCAGTTACTAGTGGTGTACCGCAAGGATCTGTTTTGGGGCCACTGCTGTTTGTCATTTTTATAAATGACCTGGAAGAGGGTGTAGAAGGATGGGTTAGTAAATTTGCAGATGACACGAAGGTCGGTGGAGTTGTGGATAGTGCTGAAGGATGGTATAGGATACAGAGGGACATAGATAAGCTGCAGAGCTGGGCTGAGAGGTGGCAGATGGAGTTTAATGCGGAAAAGTGTGAGGTGGTTCACTTTGGAAGGAGTAACAGGAATGCAGAGTACTGGGCTAATGGCAAGATTCTTGGTAGTGTAGATGAACAGAGAGATCTCGGCATCCAGGTACATAAATCCCTGAAAGTTGCCACCCAGGTTAATAGGGCTGTTAAGAAGGCATATGGTGTGCTAGCCTTTATAAGCAGGGGGATTGAGTTTCGGAACCACAAGGTCATGCTGCAGCTCTACATAACTCTGGTGCGGCCACACCTGGAGTACTGCGTGCAGTTCTGGTCACCACATTATAGGAAGGATGTGGAAGCTTTGGAAAGGGTTCAGAGGAGATTTACTAGGATGTTGCCTGGTATGGAGGGAAGGTCTTACGAGGAAAGGCTCAGGGAATTGAGGTTGTTTTCGTTAGAGAGGAGAAGGCTGAGAGGTGACTTAATAGAGACATATAAGATAGTCAGAGGGTTAGATAGGGTGGACAGTGAGAGTCTTTTTCCTCGGATGGTGATGACCAACACGAGGGGACATAGCTTTAAATTGAGGGGTGAGAGATATAGGACAGATGTCAGAGGCAGTTTCTTTACTCAGAGAGTAGTAGGGGTGTGGAACGCCCTGCCTGCAATAGTAGTAGACTCGCCAACTTTAAGGGTATTTAAGTGGTCACTGGATAGACATATGGATGAAAATGGAATAGTGTAGGTCAGATAGGCTTCAGATGGTTTCACAGGTCGGCGCAACATCGAGGGCCGAAGGGCCCGTACTGCGCTGTAGTGTTCTATGTTCTATGTTCTACATACAAATACACACACTGCATACAAATACACACACACTACATACAAATACACACTACATATACACACACACTACATATAAATACGCACACACTACATACAAATACACACACACAACATACAAATACACACACACACTACATACAAATACACACACACTACATACAAATACACACACACACACTACATACAAATACACTCACACACACTACATACAAATACACACACATACAAATACACACACACATATAAAAATACAAATGCACACATACCCACATAAAAATACAAATGCGCACACACATACAAATACACACACACATAAAAATACACACACATACAAATACATAGACATACAAATGCACACACATAAAAATTTGCACACACATACAAATACACAGACACATACAAGTACATACACTTACAAATGCACACATAAAAATTTGCACACACATACAAATATACACACACAAAAATACAAATGTACGCACACAAATAAACACACACATACAAATATACACACACATACAAACACATGTATGCACAAATGCACTCACACAGTGAGAGAAAGGACTAGCCTTAGTGGAGTGAGTTTGAAAGGTGATGTCATTCGTAATGGCGAGAGTGATATGCACCATTTTTCAAAACTCGCCCACGCAGTTAGTCAATGTGGAGCGTCTTTTTGGGTGGTTGGAGTTCAAAGCCATCGCAAGTGACTAACAAAATGGACATCCTAATAATTACAAGACAACTGGATGTCAAAGGTGCTCAGTTGTGTTCTCCTCCCTATGATGAAGATGGCATTGCAACAGCTTTATTCCCCACTCATGGGCCTCATAAAACCGAGATCCCAACAAGGTGTGGGAGCTGCCAACCAGTCTGTGTCATTTTCCATCTTCTGCAGTCAAGAGTCAGGGATGCAGACAGGTAGGGAGGGAGTGGATGTCTGATGGAGGACAGCCAACTCATGACTCCGAACCTCCATCCTCATGGCTGACAAGGTATCATGTGGTTAATATTTCTATGCTGCCACAGCGGTCTCTCTAGTTTCAAGGGTAATGGGGACAAATGCAGAAGTGTCCGCGCGAAGCTTCTTGCACATGGCTGTCATCACCCTGGTCAAAGAACAAGGAGGTGAATTCTCCGCTGGCCGGATTCTTCGTTCCGCTGGCAGCGCATCCTTGCCCGTGGATTTCACGGATTTCACCGTGGCATGGGGTGGTTACAATGGGAAATACCATTGACCAGCGGCAGAATGGAGAATCCCATTGCCAGCGATGGCACACCACCGAGAAACACCCAGCTTGGGAGGTGGAGAATTCACCACAATGTCTCGAAACTCATTAGTGTATGAATGGGAGGAATATCCATTACTGGCCCTCCATGATGTCCTTTACCTGGAAATTGTGGGGTGGGGGCACTAGGTCTAGACAGAGGCCAGATAAATGGCTGAGCAGTGGCCTGCTGACCTTGAGATGGATGGAAACATGTAAAGGACATACTCACTTAATCTGTTGCTTCAATTTGTTCTCACATCCACTGAGGTGTCGATGATGCAGACTGCAGGCAACCCTGCTTTGGTAATGGCTCTCATCCAGATGAGAAGAAGGAGGGCCAGTCGCATGTTCATAGAATCATAAAATCCCTACACTGCAGTAGGAGGCCATTTGGTCCATCAAGTCTGCACCGACCGTCTGAAAGAGCACCCTACTGAGGCCCAATCCCCCACCCTATTCCCATAACCCCACCTATCGTTTGAACACTAAGGGGCAATTTAGCATGGCCAATCCATCTAATCTAACCTGTACATCTTTGGACTGTTGGAGGAAACTGGTACACCCGGAGGAAACCCACACGAACACGGGGAGAACGTGCAAACTTCACACAGGCAGTCACCAAAGGTCGGAATCGAACCCAGACCCCTGGCACTGTGAGGCAGCAATGTGCTACCATGAGGAGCAAGGGCATGAAAATCAAGAGGCCAAATTTAATCTGCCGCCAAGAAACGCCTTTAAATATCTGCAAGTACGAGCCTTCCTGAAAAAACAGCCTTTCCGACGCTGCCATCACCGAGGATACAGGACAGGGTGGTGTCCGGCACCTGGGTGGGGGAGGGGAGGGTGTCGGATATCTACCAGGAACTACAGGAGGCGGAGGAAACCCCGGTGGAGGAGCTCAAGGGCAAGTGGGAGGAGGAGCTAGGTGAGGAGTTGGAAGCGGGTCTGTGGGCAGAGGTCCTGGGCAGGGTTAATTCCTCCTCATCATGTGCCAGGCTCAGTCTAATTCAATTTAAGGTGGTACACTGGGCACACATGACGGCAGCGAGAATCAGCAAGTTTTCTTTGGGTAGAAGACAGCTGTTTGAGGTGCAAGGGCAGCCCTGCAAACCATGTCCACATGTTTTGGGCATGCCCGGAGCTTTGAGAGTTCTGGCAAGGGTTTGCGAGGGCAATGTCCAAGGTGCTTAACACACAGGTGGTGCCGAGTCCAGAGATAGCGATCTTTGGAGTGTCAGAAGACCCGGGAGTTCAGGGGGCGAAAGAGGCCGACGTCTTGGCCTTTGCCTCCCTTGTAGCCCGGAGACGGATTTTATTAATGTGGAGGGACTCCAAGCCCCCGAATGTAGAGACTTGTGGCTGGGCTTCTCAGCCTCGAGAAAATAAAGTTTGCCTTAAGAGGGTCGACGCTAGGGTTCTCTCGGAGGTGGCAGCTGTTCGTCGACTTTCTCAGGGAAAATTAAAATGGCAGCAGCAGCAGCAATCCGAAGGGGGCTGGGGGGGGGGGGAGGTGAGTGCTTCATTGGGATGGTGTGGGAAGACTGGGTTGTGTGGGGCAATTTCTATTTAAATGTTATTGTATATTCTCTTGTTGCACCATGTTAATGTTCACTCTAGTTTGTTTTGTTATTATGGTTACTACTGTTTTATTATGAAAATTTCTGCAAAACCTTAATAAAAATACTTTAAAAAAAAGAAAATCAAGAGGCAGCGAGTCCTCTGTCTGACCATGGGTATATTGCTGGCTATGCTCTCATCCCGAGGTGAATGAAAGACAATGTTGGAGGCACTCTTGTATCTCCCGGGATTTGGTTGCTCTCTCCTGCCAACTGCTCCGGTAGCAGCTGCAGCGTCAAGGACTCTGGAGGAGAGATGCAAAGCTCTTGGCCTCCCATCAGTGAATGGCGTATCCAGGCGCTGTTTAAATATGGCTCCAGAGCCTTCAACCCCATGCGGTAATGGCAGAGTGGGCAAATTCATTTCCACCCCACCACAAAACTCACCAAGCTCTTCATGGAGAATTAATAAACTCCAAAGTGTAAGATTGTGCATGTTTTCCCACCCCACTGCACAGGAAAATCATGCTGACTATCTCACCCACCATTGGACTTAGTCTTCACAATGGAAAATTCCACCCTTGATGAATGGTTAATTTAAAAATGAGATTGACAGATCTTTGTTAGCCAAAGGTATTAAGGCGTGTGGAGCAAAGGTGGGGTATATGGAGTTAGGTTGCAGAGTGGTCATGATCTCTCTGAATGTCCGAACAGTCTCGAGGGGATAGATAATCTCCTCCGGTTCCGATGGTCACGTGTTCTCAAAGTGCTTTCCAGCCAATTAAGTACTTTGAAGATTAGCCGCTGGAATAAAGTGGGAATCTTGGCAGCCAATTTGCACAGAAAAAAGTGAAACAAACAACAATTTGGTAAATGAACAAATAATCCAAGAGCAAAATACTGCGGATGCTGGAACTCTGAAATAAAAACAGAAAATGCTGGAAACACTAAGCAGGTCTGGCAGCATCTGTGGAGGGAGAAAATAGAGTTAGAATCATAGAGTTCCTGCAGGGCAGAAAGAGGCCATTCGTCCCATCGAGTCTGCACTGATCCTCTGAAAGAGCACCCTAATCTAGGCCCAATCCCCCATCCTATCACTGTAACCCCATCTTGGGACAATTTATATCCGATCGACCTAACCTGCACATCTTTGGGAGGAAACTGGAGCACCCAGAGGAAACCCACGCAGACACGGGAGAGAGTGCTAACTTCAAACAGACAGTCGCCAGAGGTTGGAATCGAATCCGGGTCCATGGTGCTGTGAGGCAGCAGTGTTAACTACTGTGCCAACGTGCCGCCCTACCAGTTAACTGGTAGAATTTTTAACTCTGTGCATCAAGCGCTACCTGAAGCAAGAAAACCGACGTGTAGCTCTCCAGCTGCACAGCCAAATTTTCTCTTCAGATTCTCTTGCATTG
This sequence comes from Scyliorhinus canicula, assembly GCF_902713615.1. Taxonomy (NCBI): domain Eukaryota; kingdom Metazoa; phylum Chordata; class Chondrichthyes; order Carcharhiniformes; family Scyliorhinidae; genus Scyliorhinus; species Scyliorhinus canicula. The sequence continues at coordinate 46,794,342 of NC_052164.1, read as the reverse complement.
CGTGCACAGAAAATCGACCTGGAGGTGTGGGTTTTACCGTCACGCTGGCGGGTTGGCACTGCCAAGTTGACACTGCCTGGGGTCAGTGTCAGGGTGCCAGGGGGCACGGCTAGAGCATTGCCCAGGCTCATTCCCCCTTGGGGGTGGGGAGGGTGGAACACGTGACCATGGTGGGTGGGTGGGGGGGGGGGGGGGGGGGGGGAACTAAACCTACCTGTGAGCCATGGCAGGCTCCTCTCAACTGCTTCACGTTTTGCAAAAGCAGTTGTAAACCTCGTCAAGGTGACATCGCGTTGGCGAGGCGGAATTCTTGGTGTGGTGGGGAACTCATGGCAGGGAAGCCCTTCAAGTATATGTAAGTTTATTAAAATGGATTTAAATAAGATTTCCAAAAGGGTGGGAATGTCGTTACACCACCAGCAAAGGGCGAGGGAAATCTGGGAACGGGATCTCACCGGCAAGATTCTTGTTTCACCGGTCTCGTGCAGTTCTCCTGCTGGCATCGCCATTTTTGCCCACAGCGAACGCCATTACAAAATCCCAATGAACATATCGAGTTTGTATGACTCATCTTCGGAACAAATAATCTGCGTGAATAATGTTTATTAAGGGATAAATATTGGCCAAGGAGGAACTCGCCAGCTGTTCCTGAAGGCAAGAGTTACCTTCAGATCCATTGTCGATGGTCACTGACACAAGCACCAGTGTCAATTACTGTTCTGAAGATATCAGGTGAGAAAACTGAGTAGCCCAATATGAGCCTATTTGTGCCATGGTGGAGCCCTGGTATTAACAGGAAAACCTTGCTGACTCTGGCAAGAGAGAGATGCGGTCTGAATATCAAGATGCTAATACACAGCCTGAATGAGGCACAAGTGTTTAGTTGGTGCATTTAATGTTCACCTATCTACTGATGGATTGCCGCACAAATGCAGCCTGGTCCCATGGGGCTAATGCAGTGTTAGATCTGAAACAGCATCACAGCCTTTCAAAGGCTCACATATGTTGCACTTTTGACTGTCCTCGGAGCCACATCTAAATTAAGAGATCCCAGGGCACCACTCTCATTACCCGCAGCAGACAGCGGAAATCTTTTTACAGGCCATGAATTATTAATTATTCACTGACACCCCACCCAGTGTTTTCTCTTTATTGATACCAGTCTCTGTAATTAATCAAACAGCCAGGGGCAGAAGGGCACGATCCAAAGGCTCCAACAGTTTCAGGCTAAAGGTCACATTGAGTCCCAGAGGTACCTGTCACTGAAACTGATTGCCTTTAGCTGGACAGGCGTCATTTGTTCTTGGGCAGGTTGTTGGACACAACATCGAGCATTGAGAAGATCATTAGCATTGAACAGGGAAGCAAAACTGCTTTAATTAGGAGACAGCACGGCTTTCGAGGAAACATCCCCATTCATGCAACCCACCATCAAAGGCCGGCTGCAAGAGGCCACCTCTTCATCCTGTCAACATTTAATTCCTTCCAGAAAACCAGCAAGAGAATTGGAACCTCTTAAAGGAAATACTTTAAAGATGTGCATTTATATAGCATCTTTCACAACCACAGAACATCCGAAAGCACTTCACGGGTTTTTGAAGTACAAACACCGTTGGGCCGTAGGAAACACGACAGCCACACAGCAAGATCCCACAAACAACTGTTAGATAAATGACCAAATTGTCTATTTCAGCCAAGTTGATCGAGGGATCAATATTGCTCAGAACACCAGGCCACCTTCCCTGCTCTGCTATGAAATAGTGCCACAGGATCTTTTAAGGCCACCAGAGAGGGAATCCGGACCCTTGGTTTAAAATGTAATCTGAAAGCTGGTGCCTCTGACAGTGTAGCACATCCTCAGTACTGCACTGGAGCTACGGCCTAGATTTTGTGCTTAAACCTGTTGAACCCAATGACCTCCGGCTCAGGGGAAAGAATGCAAGAAATAGATGGGCAGGATGGGTGGGGGAGATAAGGAGCCAAATTTCGAGAGGAGTAGCCAGGATCATATTGAATGGTGGAGAAGGCTGAAGGGGCTGAATGGCCTGCTTCTGCTCCTAGTTTCCGTTTCACGTTTGTCAATAGTGTTTTATGTAAGTCAAGTTGTCTGAAAAAATTCTGCAAATATTGAAAGTTTCCTATAGGTGTACGTATAGGTTTTACTTATAGGTATACATGAAATATTTAAGGTTTGTAATTAACGACTGTATGAATACTGAAGGTGAAGCCAAAGACAAGTTTCCATTTCTGCATGGACAATAAAGTTCCATTCTATTCTATTATCAATGGGAGATTGTAAAAGGCATATTGTTACTCTTCAGTGTTCTTTCAAATCAATGTCATAGTTTTCAAAACTTATTTCAGTATCCTTTGTGATCCAAGATTGAAAAGTCATAATGTGAGCTTTAAGATAATCAAAAATCAAAAGCGATATTTCTACAACTTATCACATCCAGTGCGACATTCTTTCCTCTCTCAAGGCTCAATGTGAACATAACAACTGCCTCTTTCCCAACAACATGCGAAAAAAATGTAAATACTTTCACTTCATTCTGCAGCTAGTTTTGTATATTATTTACAGCACAAAAGCAAATAGGTCCCTGCCTGTGATTATACGCCATTCGAGTCTCCATCTTTATCTCATATGACCATCTTTACTTTTCCCTCCAAAGTGTTTCTAGCTCTCTTTTAAAAACCCCAAGCTGTTCACCTTTCCGATGAGACATTAAACAGAGACTTCATCTGCCCTCTCAGCCGAGTCAACAGCTTAGTGGTATTGACACTGGAATACCAATCCAGTGACCTGGGTTCGCATCCCACCACAGCAGATGACGAAATTTGAATGCGATTTTAAAAATAATCTGGCCATGAAACCATTGTCGTAAAGGCCCAGCTGGTTTACTTCAGGGGAGAAAATCTACCATCCTTACCAGGTCTGGCCTTTATGATACTCAAGATCCACAATGTGGCTGACTCTTAAAATGCCCTCTGAAATACGCCCGGTTCCAATTAGGGATGGGCAATAAATGTTGGCCCAGAGAATGACACCAGTGTCCCATGAATGAATAGAAAAAGAGAGATGGGGTAGCTACCTCCAAAGTCCTGGCTAATATGTTTCCCTTCACCAACACCAATTGGTCAGTTATCTGGTCCTTATCACTTTGCTGTTTACGGAAACGTGTTAGGGGAAATGTGCCTGTCACTTTTTCTACATTACAACTCTGGCTACACTTCAAAAGTGTTTAATTGGCCATAAACTAATCTTGGACATCCCGTAATTGTGAGAGGCACTAGTCTTTCAACATATTTCTGTGGTTGCAAGCATTCTAACCACTCTCTGAGTGAAGATGTTTCTCTTGAATCCCATGCTGGATTTATCAGTGACTGTTTTATATTTACAGTCCCGAGGTTTGGGCTCTCCCCCAGGAGGCATTGGGCGGGATTTATGATCCTGAGGCTAAGTGTTGACGCCGTCAGAAACGCCGTCGCATTTCTAGATGGCGTCAACACGGCCTCAGGGTCAGCAATTCTGGCCCCTATAGGGGGCCAGCACGGCACTGGAGCAGCCCACACCGCTCCAGCTGATGATCCTGGCGTGAACTGGGCACCTTGGGGTCCCGCGCATGTGCAGTGGCACCGGCGCCAATGCGCACATGTGCGGTGTCTCCCTTCTCCATGCCGGCCCAGATGCAATATGGTGCAGGGCTACAGGGGCCGGCGCGGAAGAAAGGAGGCCCCCAGCCCGAGAGGCCAGCCCGCCGATTGGGGCCCCAATCGCGGGCCAGCCGATAATGTCGAACCCCCCTCCACCCCCACAGCCTGCCCCCCCCCCCCCCCCCCGACCCTTCCACGCCGAGTTCACGCCGGCTGAGAGCAGGTGTGAACGGCGGCGGTGGGACTCGGGTTTGTTGACACAGCCGTTCGGCCCATCTGAGCTGAGAATCGCAGGGGGAGCCCCATAGAGCGACCCCTGGCTGGCGCGGCACCGACTGCACCGGCGCCAATGACGCTGATTGTCCGCTCTGCGGCGGGGCGCAATTCGCGCAGGTCGCAGAGATTCTCTGGCCCGGCCCCGGGCTCAGAGAATCCCGCCCATTATCTTCTGTCTGTCCTATTAAACTTCCGCAGAATGTTGGAGACCCCCAGCAGGTTCAGCCTTCTTTTTAGATGAAAGAGCCCCAGACTTTTAGTCTTAATCTGTGATAGCTACGAACAATTCAACTGTTTAAAGCTTTTCTAACAATCTTCAACACTTCCAGTCCCTGATGTCGAAACGGAGCTTGTCTCCGCCATGTCACTGTCCTTTTCCTTTTACCACACAAGGCGGGCCTTTTTGATGCACTGCGATCATTTGTAATTCCAAATTGATGTGAAAATAGCTTGATGAATGTTTTAAACCCTAAACCTGAGGACACTCAACCTCTGTTAACAGAACTCCATCTTCCATTCTCATGGATTGGGGCCGCTTGCTTCACACCAGACCCTTAATTGAAACTCATCTGATCACATTTGCAAAGGAATATCTCTAAATCACATGTGCAAATTAATCTGAAACCTTGCTATTTATTGAAGTAAAGAACCTTTATAAATGGCGGCATAATATAATGTTATAATGACTGTAATTGTTTGAGTTTTTATGAGAATTTTGTTTGGTATCTATCCTCTTTTAGAACAAAACTGATGGTAAATATTGACAAAATTAATTTTTAAAGGATGATGGTTTATAAAATTGATCTTGCTGGGATTATTCATATGACACGATTATTTGCACCGTACCTTCTTTCAAAGGGAGTTCGCTGGTGTGAGGTTACTGATCAATAATCATCGACCTAATGGTACAAAGGGAGACGTTTGAAATATTTTAAATTTAACACACAGTATTTAACATGTCATTAAAATACTTAACCCAATTATTACCAAAATCTAGTCGCTAAGATCCATCTCAGGCCAAAGTCTAGACATCAAACAAGTCACCAGATACACTGCTGAACCTCTGCCTCATCAATCAAGATGACACACCCCTTCTAATTAATTAGCTGGTTGCTTTTGTCATTGCCTAACAAAGTCCTAACCTTTCATTTAAAGGATGCCACTTTAGCTGCTGTTCACTCCAAAGGCTAATTAACCATTTACTAAAGCAGATGCTACTGGTTAGTAAACATGTTTATCTCCAATCACGAAGTCTTTCTGTATGTTTTAGATTTTGCTGCTTTGCTGTTTTGCTCCCGGACATTTGACTTCAGATGTGTTTCATGAATCTTTAATTTGCTTAATCTGGTAAATTGCTGAGTGTTTAACATTATGAAGAATTTATGCAGCTTGGAGTGGAAGTGGGATCGAATTTACATTAAGCTAATAAAACTCTTTTGATGTTATTACACGGAAGGTAACCTAATTACTTATTAATTAATTCATTGGCTTTAATACAGGTTATGCAGCTGCGCAAGTTCAGTTTTTCACTGTTAGAGCAGATTAAAGGGAGCTCCATATTAAATAAATCAATACAACTTGTTAGCAACACAATAGCTATGTTAACATGTACACGTGGCCACAGAATGAACACACAGCAGTATAGTTCAGCCAAATGGTTGAAACATTTATTTAAAAACAATAGAAAATAATTATCAGGGTGGCTTTATGTCCAGTGAAAAAATAGGTCAAAATGGCAAAGGTGATAGTAGAAATAGACAGACAGAACTGATTATAGTCAGGAGGGTAGAGAATCGTGCTTGGCAGTAGGGTGCCCTTGAAAAGCTCCTAGTGCCCAACTGAAGAGAAGCATCACAAGATGCCCTGGTTAATGGGTAACCCTTGTCGCCCAGCACCAGCCCCTCAGCCAGGGGTGTTTCCCTAGAACATGGCGGGGATGAATGATTCTGCCAATATGAACGAGTCATGCACACTGCCCGGGCACAGACGTGCAGGATCTTCATCCGGTGGTCACAGACCACCTGAATGTTCATGGAGTAGTACCCCTTCCTATCCATGAACATGTCCCTGTTCTCCGCTGGTGGCTGCACGGCGACGTGCACCCCCATCGACCGCCCCCTGTACCATGGGCATCCTGGCCATGGCTGCGAATCCCGCTGCCCGGGCATCCTGGGGGGACCTTGGCTTTAATACAGGTTATCGCAAAGCTTTTGTGATATCTGTATCTGGAGGTAGGGGCTGGTGTGGGGCTGCCGCCGGAGAGGTGACTCGGGGGAGGGGGGGAGATTGCAGGTGCCAGTGGAGGTTGCTACCCAGGGTCTGGGATGGGGGTGCCGGGGATGGGGTACCAGGGGTACCCGGGATGGGAGTGCCGGGGATGGGAGTGCCGGGGATGGGAGTGCCGGGGATGGGAGTGCCGGGAATGGGAGTGCCGGGAATGGGAGTGCTGGGGATGGGAGTGCCAGGGATGGTAGTGCCGGGTATCGGGGATGCCTGGGATGGGAGTGTCGGGGATGGGAGTGCCAGGGATGGTAGTGCCGGGTATCGGGGATGCCTGGGATGGGAGTGTCGGGGATGGGAGTGCCAGGGATGGTAGTGCCGCATATCAGGGTTCTGGGAATGGGAGTGCCAGGATGGGAGTGCCGGGGATCGGCGGTGCCAGGGATGGGGCTGCTGGGGAGAGTATCGGGGGTGCCCGGGATGGGAGTGCCAGGGATGGGCGGGGGGCTTTGCCTGCCAGGTGCCAGCTGGCAACAGTGGCGACCATGCAGCCCATGGCACTTGGTTGTGGAGGGGGTATGTAAAATGATGATACATCGTCTACCCCCATCCCCTGCAGACTGTTATGTTTGGGCAACAACCAGCGATATTTGGTGCCATAGCAGAAGCCGCCCTTCTACATGTTGCCCTCTGGGTGTTGCAGCAAGGACCTGCCAGGGAGGCGGCGGAGGTGCCCGATGAGGCCACGTGTGTACCAGTGGCGCTCGTCATACCAGGACCTCATAGACTGGGCATGCAAGAGGAGACCCAGGGAAACCGTCACCAATATCTGCCACCTGATGGCACACCTGGCACCGCGTGGGACTGGGGGTTGACACCCTCTCCTGTGGTGGTCAAGATGACGGTCGCCCTGAACGTCTACGCCATGGGATCATTCCAGGTGTCGAGTGGGGACCTGTCCGGTATCACCCAGGCATCGGTGCACCGGTGCACCGTGCAGTGACTGACGCCCTGTACGACAACGCTGAGCGCTACATTCAGTTCGCTGTGGACCGCGTCCCCCCAGGATGCCCGGGCAGCGGGATTCGCAGCCATGGCCAGGATGCCCATGGTACAGGGGGCGGTCGATGGGGTGCGCGTCGCCGTGCAGCCACCAGCGGAGAACAGGGACATGTGCATGGATAGGAAGGGGTACTACTCCATGAACATTCAGGTGGTCTGTGACCACCGGATGAAGATCCTGCACGTCTGTGCCCGGGCAGTGTGCATGACTCGTTCATATTGGCAGAATCATTCATCCCCGCCATGTTCTAGGGAAACACCCCTGGCTGAGGGGCTGGTGCTGGGCGACAAGGGTTACCCGTTGCGGTCGTGGCTGATGATGCCTATACGGAGGCCACAGACCGACGCAGAGCACCGCTACAATGATGCCCATGCAGCAACCAGGGGTGTGGTCGAGACGTGCTTCGGGCTACTAAAGCAGCGCTTCAGGTGCCTGGTCCGCTCTGGAGGGGTCCTCTAGTACAATTCGGAGAGGGTCGGCGACATCGCTGTTGTCTGCTGCGTCCTCCACAATATAGCCCAGCTATATTGGGGCTGTTTAGCTCACAGGGCTAAATCGCTGGCTTTGAAAGCAGACCAAGGCAAGCTAGTAGCACGGTTCGATTTCCGTACCAGCCTCCCCGAACAGGCGCCGGAATGTGGCGACTAGGGGCTTTTCACAGTAACTTCATTGAAGCCTACTCGTGACAATAAGCGATTTTCATTTTTTTTTTCAGCAGAGGGGTGATGTGCTGGAGGCAGAGGAAGAGGAAGAGGAGCAACACAACGAAAGGCAGGCCTCCCCAGATGAAGAGGACGTGGGCAATCTACAGGACAGATGGGCTGGACAGGGACGGGAGGCTGTCAGCCATCACCGGCTGGGCCAGCAGGCACGTGACGGGTTGATAGCCGCACCGTGCACAGACTAGGGGGGCGGGAATTGCCGTGTATGGGCACGGACAGCACAGTACGCCACCCCACCCACCACCCACCACCCTCACCTCACCCACCACCCACCAGCTTCACCCCACCCACCACCCTCACCCCACCCTCTCACCACCCACCACCCTCTCACCACCCACCACCCTCACCTCACCCACCAGCTTCACCCCACCCACCACCCTCTCCCCACCCACACCCCACCCTCTCACCACCCACCACCCTCTCACCACCCACCACCCTCTCACCACCCACCACCCTCACCCCACTCACCACCCACCACCTTCACCCCACCCTCTCCCCACCCACCACCCTCTCACTCACCACCCACCACCCTCACCCCACCCACCATCCTCACCCCACCCTCTCCCCACCCACCACCCTCTCACCACCCACCACCCACCATCCTCACCCCACCCTCCTCCACCACCCTCACCCCACCCACCATCCTCACCCCACCCTCCTCCACCACCCTCACCCCACCCACCATCCTCACCCCACCCTCCTCCACCACCCTCACCCCACCCACCATCCTCACCCCACCCTCCTCCACCACCCTCACCCCACCCACCATCCTCACCCCACCCTCCTCCACCACCCACACCCCAGCCACCATCCTCACCCCACCCTCCTCCACCACCCTCACCCCACCCACCACCCTCACACCACCCACCACCCTCACCCCACCCTCCTCCACCACCCTCACCCCACCCACCACCCTCACCCCACCCACCACCCTCACCCTACCCACCAGCTTCACCTCACCCACCACCCTCACACCACCCTCTCCCCACACCCCACCCTCACCACCCACACACCACCCTCACCCCACCCTCCTCCACCACCCTCACCCCACCCACCACCCTCACCCCACCCACCACCCTCACCCCACCCACCAGCTTCACCTCACCCACCACCCACACACCACCCTCTCACCACCCACCACCCTCACCCCACCCACCATCCTCACCCCACCCTCTCCCCACCCACCACCCTCACCCCACCCTCCTCCACCACCCTCACCCCACCCACCATCCTCACCCCACCCTCCTCCACCACCCTCACCCCACCCACCATCCTCACCCCACCCTCCTCCACCACCCTCTCACCACCCACCACCCTCACCCCACCCACCATCCTCACCCCACCCTCTCCCCACCCACCACCCTCTCACCACCCACCACCCACCATCCTCACCCCACCCTCCTCCACCACCCTCACCCCACCCACCATCCTCACCCCACCCTCCTCCACCACCCTCACCCCACCCACCACCCTCTCCCCACCCACCACCCTCACCCCACCCACCACCCACCATCCTCACCCCACCCTCCTCCACCACCCTCACCCCACCCACCATCCTCACCCCACCCTCCTCCACCACCCTCACCCCACCCACCACCCTCACACCACCCACCACCCTCACCCCACCCTCCTCCACCACCCTCACCCCACCCTCACCCCACCCACCACCCTCACCCCACCCACCACCCTCACACCACCCTCTCCCCTCTCCCCTCTCACCACCCACCACCCTCTCACCACCCACCACCCTCTCACCACCCACCAGCTTCACCTCACCCACCACCCTCTCACCACCCACCACCCTCTCACCACCCACCAGCTTCACCTCACCCACCACCCTCACCCCACCCACCACCCTCTCACCACCCACCACCCACACCCCTCACCCCACCCTCACCCCACCCGCCACCCTCACCCCACCCACCACCGCATCACCCGCATGCAAAACCCCCCTCCATTGCACATCCACCTGCGGCACAATGGGCAGGGCTCACACGGTTGCTAGTGGAAGCGGGTCTATTGCAGGCCATGGAGGATGATGACAAACTGCTCTGCGATGAGCCCCGGGCTCTACATCATTGGACAATGTCTGACTCATGGCCACAGTAACACCCTCCACCTGGGCCGTCCATGCATGCAGCCTAGACACTGCAGCGCACGGTCCCTTCGACTGCCCGGGGGCGGGATGGTGAGGGAGGCCCGGGGGGGGGGAACCAAACTCACCTGAGCTCGACGTCCTATCGCCCCTCACACACAAACACCTCATACCCTACCCCCACACGCATCGGACAGAGCACAGACGCAGCTCCTGTAGGTGTTAAAGTGATTTTTAATGACAAATAGTTCATACATGTGCCCTAGCCCCTATGACAAATCTGTGCTCTGCACTCATGCCAACTTACTCAGTGTCTAATTGTTTGGCCTTACATGCCCTATGACTATGTTTAGGTGGTTCCCCAGACAGCAGAACTGGAGGTGGACTCCTATGATTCCTGCCCTGTGACTAGGGTCCCCTTTGGCGGCCGTTTCCTGGGACGCCTGGCCTGGATGGGCCAAGCTGTGCCTTGGACGGGCCAGATGGCGAGCTGCCAGCCTGTTCTGCCCGCTGCCCACCTGATGCACCTGGGATGGAAGGGGGAGAGTTCGAGGTGTGGCGGTGTTCTGGGACCTCCTCTGAAGGGGGACCCGGAATGGGCCCCAGCACCTCCTCCTTCCTCGGGGTGCCCGATGGCCTCCGGGCTTACATAGAACATAGAACATAGAACAGTACAGCACAGAACAGGCCCTTCGGCCCTCGATGTTGTGCCGAGCCATGATCACCCTACTCAAACCCACGTATCCACCCTATACCCGTAACCCAACAACCCCCCCCTTAACCTTACTTTTTTATTAGGACACTACGGGCAATTTAGCATGGCCAATCCACCTAACCCGCACATCTTTGGACTGTGGGAGGAAACCGGAGGACCCGGAGGAAACCCACGCACACAGGGGGAGGACGTGCAGACTCCACACAGACAGTGACCCAGCCGGGAATCGAACCTGGGACCCTGGAGCTGTGAAGCATTTATGCTAACCACCATGCTACCCTGCTGCCCCTCAATGGGTCCATGGGTCGGAGATGCATTGCAGAACCAAACGTCGACGCAACGGATCCAGCACCCGATGTACCCCTGGCACCTGGCGCTGCCAGTCCTGGAGGCCCACCCTGGTATTAACAAGGGTCTGCAGGTTGGCAGCTGTAGAGCTCTGGGACACATCCCTGTCTGTGTCCGGGCAACGCTGGCCAGCGCCTGGGCAATGGCGCCGATGCCCTCAGCAATGACCTGCTGGGACTGGGCCATGGCCTGCTGGGACTGCGCCATGGTGCTGAGCGCCGCTGCGATCTCCAGCTGGCTCTGGCTCATGGCTTCCTGTGAGAGGGCAGCTATGTCCCGGGCTACGGACGCTGCCTGCACGGAAAGCCCCAGGCCTTGCATACTGCGACCCATGTCTGATACCGTCACACCCATTGCCTCCACCGCGGACGCCACCCGTGCGGTTTCGGCCTGGGTGGCACGCATGACCGGCACCACTCCCAGCTCCTGCACGCGGATGGACTCCTCGGCCTGCGTCTGCAGCTACCGCAAGCCGGCCGTCACCCCCTTCGATCGTCCCTGGGTCCGTGACTGCATCGGGTCCATGGGTTGGTGTGGTAACTCCAGGAACCCGAGACCCGTCTGGGTGGCAGCTGGTTGCTGGGGCCTGGAGCCCTCCAGCCGTCCGGCCCCTCGGCTGCTCCTACCTCCACCTGCTGTACCGGAATAGCTGTGTGGTGCGCAGCAGTGAGTATACCAGAAGCCTCATTGCTAAATAGCCCAACCGAGGTTAGTGTCTCTGCGTGGTGGAGGGTGTAGGAGATAGCAGTGGTGTAATCCCGGAGTCCTCATCGGACCCTAAGTCAGGGGTCCCCTGGGGATGTGTTTCCTGTCAGTCCGTCCCCTGTTGTTGGGTGTTCTGGGTGGGTGTGTCCTGTGTGTGGGTGTCTTGTGTGTGGGCGTCCTGGGTCGACTGGGAGGGGGGCCTATTGGTGTGGCTGCCCTCCCCGCCGCTGGATGTGGCCCTACCACGTCACCGCACTGGCACCAGATGGGGGCGGTGGACGCCTGACGGTCCGGGTCTATCTCTGGCCCGTGGGACCCCCGGTACTGGGAGGGGGCGTTGTATGCCTGACGGCCCAGGTTGGTCCCTGTCCTGTGGGTGCCCTGGCACGTCCTGGGGGCAGTCGGCATCCACATGGACAGGTGGATCGCCGCTTGGTCCTCTCACGCTCCCGGTTGTTATGAACGCGCTTCTCTTGGGCGGCGGCGGGGAGGGGGGGAGGGGGAGGAGAGGGGGTGACAGTGATAAAGGGCAACAGTGTTGTCATGATAGGCAGACATGCACATAATGAGATACAGACAGGCAGCTAATGAGCACAGGGAACAGAACATAACCAATCAGCAGGCAGAACACTTCGGGGTGGTTTCCCCACTATAAAAAGCACGAGGCACTCACACTCCACCTCTTTCCACTGGGGACATCTACAGAATGAGGCCGGTGTACATGTCATGTAACGCTTACAGCACGTGGCTAAGAGCTAGCCTGATTCAGTCAGATAGAGAAATCAGACTTGGGTTAGCAGAGAGTCGAACTCACAGAGAACTGAGCTAACTGTGTGACAGGTTCAATAAATCAAATTGAACTAACCTCAAGGCCTGGAGTCTACTTGAGTTATAGCTGCATCCAGTTGCAGGCTGTGTTATCTCAGTGTGCTGAACACGACATGGTACCAGTAAACTGCTATCCTTTGGTGGTTTATGTCAATCTGTTCTGTGACGACCAGCAAATACACCCTGCACCATGGAGAAGATCCAGCCTCCTCAACTGCTGAACTGCTACGGACCTCTGACAATCTCAGTGCCAACTGGCGGACTTTCAAGGTAAGGTTTGTGCTGTACATCGAAGCCTCAGACCTAGAGGGTGCGTCTGATACCAGAAAGATCGCGGTTCTCCTCTCAACTGCGGGGGCTCAAGCCATCCGACTCTTCAACTCGTTTAACTTCAGCGAAGGCCTGGACAAGTTTCGGACAATCCTGTACCAGTTTGACAGTCATTGTGAAGTGGACACCAATGAAATCTTCAAGCCCTATATATTTAAGTAAAGCCTACAAGGTAAAGATGAATCTTTCAACTCTTTCCTAACTAATCTCCGTCTACTAGCGCTATCCTGCAACTTTGGTGTCATTGCTGAATCCATGATCAGGGACCAGAACATTTTTGGCGTTCACTCTGATCCTCTGAGAGAACAGCTTTTAAAAATCAAGCAAATGACCCTGTCAGTCGCGATTGAAGCATGCACAGTGCATGAGCACGCCAAAAATCGGTATTCCCAATACAAATCGGCTGAAACTGAGAACTTGCCTCCCACGAGGCGGAGAGTGTGCAGGCCATCACCCGGATGCAGCGCCTCAGCCTTGATGAAAGCGGCCATTTCGCCCGCTCTTCCCGGAGCCCCACGCCTGCGCGATGCGAATGGGATAACGATGTGGCCGATCACCACACTGCTCAGGTGCGAACATCTGCCGATCGCACTGCGCATGTGCGATGACGCATGGAGCGTAACAACGTCCGACGTGCCCGAACTGTGGCAATGCCCATTTAAAGAAACACTGTCCTGCAAACGGCAGGCGATGTTTAAATTGCGGAAAGCCTGGACACTATGCAGCCTTGTGCAGGTCTGCACCACCGGTCAAGGGTCAGCGCTCCCAATTCCAAGGCAGGCCCGTTCGGAGTGTACAATAAGGTTTACAGGATTCTGATCCTCGCAGTACAACGGATCCAAAGGATGATTGCCTGGAGGCCCCCTACCATGTGGGCATCATTACCACACGTGAACATGCCTTACCGACATTATCACAAAGCCTGCACATCCTCACTGTGGATTCTGCTGACGAATGGCGTGCGGTGATGCAAGTAAATCAATGCTTTATCCAGTTCAAGCTGGACACAGGTGCTTCTGCCAAACTCCTTTCACAGGCAGATTTCAACCGCATCAAGGAGCCACCCAAGCTCCTTCCAGCAGCCTGCCAGCTCCTGGACTATACCGGCAATGCCATCACAGCATTGGGATCCTGCCATCTGCTCGTCTCCAACAGAAGCATTCACGCATGGCTAAGGTTTGAAATCGTCAAGCCAGACAGGGCCTCCCTGCTCGGCGCACATGCATGCAAGCAGCTAAACCTTGTGCAGAGGGTCTACACAATGACCTCCCCCAACGTGGATCTTCAAGCCGGCATTGACGACATCCTCGCTCGGTATCCGGATGTGTTTGACGGGATGGGCACGCTGCGATATCGGTACAAGATCCTGCGACGGCCTGATGCCACGCCTGTGGTCCACGCACCACGCCGGCTCCCGGCTCCACTGAAGGAGCGCCTGAAGGCGCAGCTAAAGGATCTTCAGGACCAGGACATCATCTCTAAAGTCACAGAACTGACTGACGGGTCAGCTCGATGATCTGTCTAAAAAAAAACATTGGCGGAGCTGCGCATCTGTATTGACCCCAAGGATCTCAACCAGAATATAATGCGGGAAGACTCCCCCATCCCGAAGTGGGAGGAACTCACAAGTGAGATGGCACATGCCCGGTTTTTCACAAATTTAGATGCAGCACATGGATTCTGGCAAATCCAGCTGGATGAGTCCAGCAGAAGGCTCTGCACCTTCAGCACACCGTTTGGCAGGTACTGCTACAATCGTATGCCTTTTGGCATTGTCTCGGCTTCGGAGATCTTCCATAGAATCATGGAGCAGATGATGGAGGGCAATGAAGGGGTTCGAGTGTTTGTGGACCACGTTATCATTTGGTCCACAACCCCCGAAGAGCACATCTCTCGTCTCCAGCAGGTATTCCGCCGTGTCCATGATCTCAAGCTGAACAGGGCCAAGTGTTGCTTTGGCATGTCAACACTGAAGTTCTTGGGTGACCAGATATCTCAGCAGGGTGTGCGCCCAGACCCAGACAAGGTCAAGGCCATCGAAGCCATGAAGACCCCTGAAGACAAGAAGGTGGTGCTGCGCTTCCTTGGAATGGTGAACTTCTTGGGCAAGGTTATCCCAAACCTGGCCTCACACACCACGGCCCTCAGACACCTGATGAAAATGTCCACTGCCTTTGAGTGGCAGGCAGCTCATCAAGCAGAGTGGTTGGAGCTGAAAGCCAAGCTCACCGCTGCACCTGTATTGGCATTTTTTGATCCTGACAGGGAAACGAAAATCTCAACGGATGCGAGCCAGGACGGCATTGGCGCGGTGTTGCTCCAGCACGATGACTCCTCATCCTGGGCTCCGGTTGACTACACATCACGGGCGATAACACCCACCGAGCAGCGGAACGCCCAAATTAAAAAGGAATGCCTGGGCCTCTTACTGGAATTCTTAAGTTCCACAATTATGTATACGGCCTGCCGGCGTTCACCGTCGAGACGGACCACAGACCTCTAGTCCACATTATCCACAAGGACCTGAACGACATGATGCCCCGGCTGCAGCGCATCCTCCTCAGGCTCAGACGGTATGACTTTGAGCTTGTGTACACGCCGGGTAAGGAGCTCATTAGTGCGGATGCCTTGTCCCGCTCCATAACCTTTTCTGCCGACCCGCCGGCATTCGTCCAGCAGATTGAATCACAGGTGCAGCTGTGGGCCAGCAACCTCCCGGCATCGGATGAAAAGGTGACCCGCATTCGCAATGAGACAGCCAAGGACCCGCTTCTGCAGCGTGTCATGCACCACCTCACCAATGGCTGGCAAAAAGGGCAGTGCCCTCAATTCTTCAATGTGAAGGACGACCTGACGGTGGTTGATGGCATCCTCCTCAAGCTGGATCACATCGTCATTCCACTCAGTCTTCAGAGCTTGGTGCTCCGGCAAATACACGAGGGGCATCTGGGTGTTGAGAAATGCAGGCGCAGAGCCAGGAAAGCTGCCTACTGGCCTGGGATTAGTCAGGACATCTCAAATATGGTCCTCAACTGTCCGACCTGTCAATGCTTCCAGCCAGCACAGAGCAAGGAGACGCTTCAGCAGCACAAAATTGTGACCTCCCCATGGTCCAAGGTGGGCATCGACCTCTTTCACGCTAATGGTCGTGATTATGTGCTCATCATCGATTATTTTTCCAACTACCCAGAAGTTGTGAAGCTCTCGGACCTCACATCCAAGACCGTCATCAAGGCCTGTAAGGAGACGTTCTCCAGGCATGGTATTCCCCTCACTGCCATGAATGACAACGGTCCTTGCTTCAGCAGCCACTAGTGGTCAAGATTTGCCCAGTTATATCAGTTTCATCACGTCACTTCCAGCCCACATTACCCGCAGTCCAACGGGAAGGTTGAGAAAGGGGTGCACATAGTGAAGCAGCTCATCTGCAAGGCCGCGGATTCTGCTTCTGATGTCAACCTTGCGCTGCCTGCGTACAGGGCAACCCCTCTGTCTACCGGCATGTCACCGGCTCAACTCCTGATGAACAGGGACCTGCGGACGACTCTTCCAGCCATATACTTGCCTGACCTGGATCACCTCCCAGTGCTGCAGAAGGTGCAGAAACTCAGGAACCGGCAAAAGCAGGGCTATGATGCTCATGCCACCGATTTGCCTGTGCTATCCCCGGCAGATGCTGTTCAGATCAAGCTGCCTGTTGGAGGCTGGTCAGCTCCAGCGGTTGTTGTCCAACAGGCTGCTCCTCGATCGTATGTTGTGCGTATAGCTGATGGCTCTGTTGTGCGGCGCAACAGACGGGCCTTGTGCGCAGTTGCCCGCCCGCAACCACCTTCTTCGTTGTTTCCATCTGTTATTGTGCCACCTCCTGACACCTCGAACGATGAGGCCACCAGTCTGGCTGCAATCCCGCCTATCAAGGCGCCGTCGTCCCCACCACCACCTCTCCGGCGGTCAACCAGGATCAGACGCAAGCCCCAGAGACTGGACTTATGAACATTTGTTTTGTTTGCTATGTTCTGTTTTTGCACATTAGACACCTGTTTTCATATGTACATATGTTCCCATCTGCCATCTCATGTAAATACGTTAGTTTTTCGGCCTACACATGTAAATACTTTCACATAGTCTGCAAAACAACTTTTCAAAAGGGGAGATGTCATGATATGCAGACATGCACATAATGAGATACAGACAGGCAGCTAATGAGCACAGGGAACAGGACATAACCCATCAGGATGGTCACGATTGGGAGTTAAATATCTGAGGGTATCAAACTATTCGGAAGGACAGAGTGGATGGTAAGGGAGGTGGTGTTGCTCTGTTATTTAAGGATGACATCCGGGCAATAGTAAGGGATGACATCAGTGCTATGGAGGATAAGGTTGAATCCATTTGGGTGGAAATCAGGAATAATAAGGCAAAAAAGTCACTGATAGGAGTAGTCTATCGGCCACCAAATAGTAACGTTATGGTGGGGCAGGCAATAAACAAAGAAATAACTGATGCATGTAGAAATGGTACAGCAGTTATCATGCGGGTTTTTAATCTACAGTCGATTGGTTTAACCAGGTCGGTCAAGGCAACCTTGAGGAGGAGTTTATAGAATGTATCCGCGATAGTTTCCTAGAACAGTATGTAATGGAACCTACGAGGGAACAAGCAGTCCTAGATCTTGTCCTGTGTAATGAGACAGGATTGATTCATGATCTTATAGTTAGAGATCCTCTCGGAAGGAGCGATCACAATATGGTGGAATTTAAAATACAGATGGAGGGTGAGAAAGTAAAATCAAATACTAGTGTTTTGTGTTTAAACAAAGGAGATTACAATGGATGAGAGAAGAACTAGCTAAGGTAGACTGGGAGCAAAGACTTTAGGGTGGAACAGTTGAGGAACAGTGGAGAACCTTCCAAGCGATTTTTCACAGTGCTCAGAAAAGGTTTATACCAACAAAAAGAAAGGACGGTAGAAAGAGGGAATATCGACAGTGGATATCTAAGGAAATAAGGGAGAGTATCAAATTGAAGAAAAAAGCATATAAAATGGCAAAGATTGGTGGGAGACTAGAGAACTGGGAAATCTTTAGGAGGCAACAGAAAGCTACTAAAAATGCTATAAAGAAGAGTAAGATAGAGTATGAGAGTAAACTTGCTCAGGATATAAAAACAGACAGTAAAAGTTTTTACAAATATATAAAACAAAAAAGAGTGGCTAAGGTAAATATTGGTCCTTTAGAGGATGAGAAGGGAGTTTTAATAATGGGAGATGAGGCAATGGCTGAGGAACTGAACAGGTTTTTTGGGTCGGTCTTCACAGTGGAAGACACAAATAACATGCCAGCGACTGATAGAAATGAGACTATGACAGGTGAGGACTTTGAGAGGATTGTTATCACTAAGGATATGGAGATGCCGGCGTTGGACTGGGGTGAGCACAGTAAGAAGTCTTGCAACACCAGGTTAAAGTCCAACAGGTTTGATTCAAACACGAGCTTTCGGAGCGCAGCTCCTTCCTCAGGTGAATCTATCACTAAGGAGGTAGTGATGGGCAAGCTAATGGGGCTAAAGGTAGACAAGTCTCCTGGTCCCGATGGAATGCATCCCAGAGTGCTGAAAGAGATGGCTAGGGAAATTGCCGATGCATAATGATGATTTACCAAAATTCACTAGACTCTGGGGTGGTCCCAGTGGATTGGAAATTAGCAAACATGACACCACTGTTTAAAAAAGGAGGTAGGCAGAGAGCAGGAAATTATAGGCCAGTGAGCTTAAATTCGGTGGTAGGGAAGATGCTGGAATCTATCATCAAGGAAGAAATAGCGAGGCACCTGGATAGAAATTGTCCCATTGGGCAGACGCAGCATGGGTTCATAAAGGGCAGGTCGTGCCTAACTAATTTAGTGGAATTTTTTGAGGACGTTACCAGTGCAGTAGACAACGGGGAGCCAATGGATGTGGTATATCTGGATTGCCAGAAAGCCTTTGACAAGGTGCCACACAAAAGGTTGCTGCATAAGATAAAGATGCATGGCATTAAGGGTAAAGTAGTAGCATGAATAGAGGATTGGTTAATTAATAGAAAGCAAAGAGTGGGGATTAATGGGTGTTTCTCTGGTTGGCAATCAGTAGCTAGTGGTGTCCCTCAGGGATCCGTGTTGGGCCCACAATTGTTCACAATTTACATAGATGATTTGGAGTTGGGGACCAAGGGCAATGTGTCCAAGTTTGCAGATGACACTAAGATGAGTGGTAAAGCGAAAAGTGCAGAGGATACTGGAAATCTGCAGAGGGATTTGGATAGGTTAAGTGAATGGGCTAGGGTCTGGCAGATGGAATACAATGTTGACAAATGTGAGGTTATCCATTTTGGTAGGAATAACAGCAAACGGGATTATTATTTAAACGATAAAATATTAAAGCATGCCGCTGTGCAGAGAGACCTGGGTGTGCTAGTGCATGAGTCACAGAAAGTTGGTTTACAGGTGCAACAGGTGATTAAGAAGGCAAATGGAATTTTGTCCTTCATTGCTAGAGGGATGGAGTTTAAGACTAGGGAGGTTATGTTGCAATTGTATAAGGTGTTAGTGAGGCCACACCTGGAGTATTGTGTTCAGTTTTGGTCTCCTTACTTGAGAAAGGACATACTGGCACTGGAGGCTGTGCAGAGGAGATTTACTAGGTTAATCCCAGAGCCCCAGGGGTTGGATTATGAGGAGAGGTTGAGTAGACTGGGACTGTACTCGGAATTTAGAAGGATGAGGGGGGATTTTATAGAAATATTTAAAATTATGAAGGGAATAGATAGGATAGATGCGGGCAGGTTGTTTCCACTGGCGGGTGATAGCAGAACTAGGGGACATAGCCTCAAAATAAGGGGAAGTAGATTTAGGACTGAGTTTAGGAGGAACTTCTTCACCCAAAGGGTTGTGAATCTATGGAATTCCTTGCCCAGTGAAGCAGTTGAGGCTCCTTCATTAAATGTTTTTAAGGTAAAGATAGATAGTTTTTTGAAGAATAAAGGGATTAAGGGTTATGGTGTTCGGGCCGGAAAGTGGAGCTGAGTCCACAAAAGATCAGCCATGATCTCATTGAATGGCGGAGCAGGCTCGAGGGGCCAGATGGTCTACTCCTGCTCCTATTTCTTATGTTCTTATGTTCTTATGTAACACTTGGGGGTTGTTTCCCACTATAAAAGGCACAAGGCACTCACACTCCACCTCTTTCCACTGGGGACATCTACAGAGTGAGACTAGTGTACATATCATGTAACGCACACAGCACGTGGCTAAGAGCTAGTCTGGTTCAGTCAGAAAGAAAAATCACACTTTGGTTAGCAGAGAACTGTGCTAACTGTGTGACAGGTTCAAGAAATCAAATTGAACTAATGTCAAGGTCTGGAGTCTACTTGAGTTATAACTGCATCCAGTTCCAGCCCATGTTATCTCAGTGTGCTTAACACGACAAGTGTTAGGCGGTCATATGCTTGCAGACCAGCGGTTGTGTGTATGTTGGCATAGTTTCACAGCCCATACTTCCAACGCAGCCAGCATGGGTGGGTGCAGCCATGTCGGTTTGGTGGTGGGGGGGGGGGGGGAGGGGGATGTGGGGGGAGGAATCAGGGGGGTGGGTACTCACCCTGCCTGCCCTGACTAGGTCATTGACCTTTTTGTGGCACTGGCTGCCTGTCCTGGCTGTTATGGCCACGGTGCTGACGGCCTATGCCACCTCGGCACTGTGGGCGGCCATTTTGTGAGTCTCTGGCACTGGCGTCTTTTGTGCAGCAACACCGCACGGCGTCAATGATGGCGCGAGCGTCTGTGACGGGTGGCGCCGTCGCGATTGGCATCACGCCGCTGCTAGCCCCTTCCGGGGCGGAGGATTCTGGAACTTCCAGAAGACTCGACGCCGGAGTGGTTCGCGGCAATTTTTACGCCGGCGTCGGGCCATCCCGCCGATTCGGGAGAATCCCGCCGAATGTTTCCCACTCCGTGTTGGAGTAGTTGGATTGCGTTACTGAGAGAGAGATTGAAGCAAATGCAACTGGTTTGACGATTTGTATTATTCATGCTCCCAGACATTTCTGTGAGGCATCTACCTCCAGGCCAGCTGACTCTCTCGGATTGTAAAATTGCAATGTTGTGCTTCTGATGATGACTGTTTCAGTGCTTCAAAGCATTTTATATTGGTATCTTCGCACCACAGGAAAGGGATATCCTTTCTCAACAATTTCCTGAGCGATTAAGATTTTTAAGTGAGATCGGGAATGTCTGGAGATGAGGAATTCTAGACACCTAGACATCTTCAAAGATCGTCCTTATCTTGAGGAGTTGTCATGACTTTAATATTCTCTATTTTACTTAAATTGGCAGAAATGCTAACACTGGAATAAATAGAACCGAAGACATTAATCTTCTGCCGTTGATGTTGCATTTCAGACTGTTGAACATCAATTATTCATTACATGCTTCTTCCATCAATAAATGCAGATTATGGTCATGTTCTTGCTTCTAATACTGGTATTTTGTAAGGACAACATTTTAAACTTGCATTTTAACATCCTGGATCAAGGCACATATTCAGTGAAATGCCTCTCTCAATACTTTCTCTGCTGCTAAATGTCCAGACTGCACACCTGACATCCAATACTGGATCAGTATAAATTCCTTCCAGTTAAATATTGGGAAAACTGAAGCTATCACTGAAATTTCCTGACCCTTCCCACTGGCGGGGTCTTCCAGTCCCGACAAAGGCTGGCAGAGGAGGGTGAAGGGCATGCCAAACATTGGCACGATTGGGATAACCCGCTGCCACCCAATGGTGGGCCTCCTCCACAGCCAGAAATCATGACGGGGGCCCCTGGAAAATCCTGCCCAGATTTTGGTTCCATTCCCTAATTGCCTATTCCATCCCTCTCCCTGGCAACAGTCGGAGATTAAGTCAGTCTGTTCACAACCTTGGTGTCACATTTTATCCTGAGGTGAGTTTCTGACCTCATATTTGTGTCGTCTGTAAGGCCATGCTTTTCTACCTATTCAAGCCCTTTGAATAGCATCCCAGACCCAGATTGTGAGTTCCTGTTAGTCCCGGGATTAGGATTGTTTTCGTTGGAAAGACGGAGGTTGAGGGGGGACCTGATTGAGGTCTACAAAATTATGAGAAGTATGGACAGGGTGAATAGCAACAAGCTTTTTCCAAGAGTGGGGGTGTCAATTACAAGGGGTCATGATTTCAAGGTGAGAGGGGGAAAGTTTAAGGGAGATGTGCGTGGAAAGTTTTTTACGCAGAGGATGGTGGGTGCCTGGAACGCTTTGCCAGCGAAGGTGGTAGAGGTGGGCACGATAGCATCATTTAAGATGCATCTGGACAGATATATGAACGGGCGGGAACAGAGGGAAGTAGAACCTTGGAAAATAGGCAACAGGTTTAGATAAAGGATCTGGATCGGTGCAGGCTGGGAGGGCCGAAGGGCCTGTTCCTGTGCTGTAATTTTCTTTGTTCTTTGTTCAAGTTTACGGAGAGTAGTGTGTGGGTGTCCATCCAGGATTAGAAGTCAAATCTAGAGGTAAGAAGATCAGGGATGAGGTTCCAGCAGCAGAGAGGGGTGAAGTGTGTGTGTCCATCCAGGAGACACGAAGATGAAGGTTCAACTAATTTTAATTTGAACTCAAAAGTAAAGCTGCACCCATGGCATTCAGTACTAGTGTTCCAGCCCGGGACTAACAGGAACTCACAATCCGGGTCTGGGATGCTATTCAAAGCTTGATAGGCCTCCGCCCGTTACCATGGGAACTCATACTCCACGAGCCCCACGTGGAGATCGATGAGCAATCCCTCATGGTCCTCATAATGGTTTTCACACACTCCTTAAATCCTACTTCTTTGACCAAACATTTAGCCACCTGGCCTAATGTATTATGCTTTGTATTATACTACTCCTGTGAAACACCTTGAGATGTTCAATCATGCTAAAGGCAACAGATTGTTGTTGTAAAGTGCTTTGAGAAATCTAGTGGCAATGAAAAATGCTGTACAAAGGGAAGTGGTGACATAGTTGCAATGTCGCTGGACTAGTATTACTGAGTTCTGGGAATACGGGTTCAAATCCCACCATGACAACTTGTGGAAATCAAATTCAGCTAATAAAATCTGGAATTTAAAGCTTGTCTCGGTAATCGTGGTCACAAACCTATTGTTTATAAAAATCCATCTGGTTCACTAATCTCCTTTAGAGAATGAAATCTGCTGTCCTTACCCGGTCTGGTCTACATGTGACCCATACTCGCCTGAGGTGTGGTGATCCTCAGGTTAAATCATCACCAGTCAGCTCTCCTCCTCAAAGGGGAAAGCAGCCGATAGTCATAGGATCATAGGATCCCTACAGTGCAGAAGGAAGCCATTTGGCCCATCAAATCTGCACCAACCTCTGAAGGAGCATCCCATCCAGTTCCACATCCTCACCCTATCCCCATAATTCCACCTAACATTTTGGACACTAAGGGGCAATTTAGTGTGGCCAATCCACCTGGCCTGCACGTCTTTGGACTGTAGAAGGAAACCGGAACACCCAGAGGAAACCTATGTAGACACGGTTACAATTTGCAAACTCCACAGTCATCCACGGCTGGAATTGAACCCGTGTCCCTGGCCCTGTGAGGCAGCAGTGCTAACCACTGTGTCACCAGGCCACTCATCAGGGACTATGGCGAATTTACTTTACTTTACTTTACATGTGACTTCAAACCCACAACAACGCAGTTCACTCTTAACTGCCCTATGAAATGGCCCAACAAGTCACTCAGTTCAAGGGTAATTAGGGATGTGCAACAAATGCCAGCTTTGCCCAGCAACACCCACATTTTATGAATGAATACGTTAAAAATTGCACGTTTTCCCTGTGTCTGCGTGGGTTTCACCCCCACAACCCAAAAGATGTGCAGGATAGGTGGATTGGCCATGCTAAATTTCCCCTTAATTGGAAAAAATAATTGGGTATTCTAAATTATTTTTAAAAAATAAAAAATTGCAAGTTTTATATTTTTTCTAGATCACTGCTGAGATGTAACAGCGCTCCCCCCAGCACCTTACAGTCAGCAATACAATTGTGAGCAATGTCCTGAGCATTTCAAAGATCACCAAAAATCAATGTCATCCGCAGGATACCTTTTGAAGCCTCTGACAGCAGTGCTTCTCAAACATCTGAAGCCTCAGGCAGTGTGATCCCCCTCTCCGACTCTCCAAGTCTCCCGTGGCAATGGGCCGCAGAAATGGAGGAGCATCTGAAAAATTGATCAGACAACAGCATATGCACTTGTAATAAGGCGAAGCATCCTGAGTGTTTGCCTCTGCTGCCTGAACCCATAGAGAGTGAGAAAAAGGAAACCAGGTCCCAGTGGATCAGGCAATTGTACAGAAACCAGAGGCTAAAGAATGTGGGGAATAGCAGAGATTGTTCTTGAAAAGCTGACAAGTTAACAAATATTTGGTGGTTCGGTTGAAGTCAAACCACTGACCCCCCCCCCCCCCCCCTCCTCGCTCATTCCCAGCAATAGCTTCCAGGTTTATTTTCAATGCCAAAATAATTGTCCACATCAGCACAATTCTGTTACCAGTGGAAATAAGTTCCACGCTAGAGTTCTTCATGATGATAACTGCACATTGCAGGAGCAGGAATGATTTATCCATGTGTTGCTATGGTACTGACTGGTTCATCTGGAGAGGGGAACCATGAGTGTATTCACTGTGGAAACTGAAAAGTAAATGAGTCCCGGAATGAGCTCCTATTGCTTTTCCCCAGTGATGGGATGCGCCTGCCGCTGCTTGGTTGCCGTGGCAACGAGGTCAAAGCAATGGCATCAAAGACGATCTCCTGCACAAGTGGAGGAATCCACTCCAGGACGGTTTCCTCGGGGGTTCAACTGAAGACTTCCTGGCGGACTTGTAATACTGTAGCAACTTTACCAGTTGCAGAAGTCCATTCGGGAAAGGATCTTCGTCGGTAAACCTTAAACAGTGAAAGAAAAATCTAATAAACAATCAGAGATCGGTAGCAACAGAAATATCATTGAAGTTGCATTTTACACACGCAATCTGCATTGGAAATCCTACTCAATACAGCAATCACTGAGGCTGGAGACCTATCTGTGAAAAACACCATCCACCTTCTCTCTAGCTGAAAGAATTCTGGTTCTCCTGCAGATGGCATGCCCTTCTCATTTATTTTGTGACTTAATTCACTTTTCTTCCTGTAGCTCTTTGCTTTCCGCTCCCAGCGAAGTGAGGGGACATGAGGGAACAGTGCTTTTCCTTGTGAGATAAGCACTAATGGCCCCCAGTAACCTGACCTTGGATTTTTGTCTCCCTCTGATGTGACTAACCACACGTAGTTTGAGGTTTCTCACATGTATAACACAGATTCCAAGGTCAGGTTCTTGAGCTCTTCTTGATTTGATTTCTGGAGTATTCAAGAGCCTTTCCTTGGGAAGTTAATTGGTTTACATCGCAGCATAGGAAACTGGAGCAGAGTTCCTGGTGACGGTTTGGTGCCAGTTTTGGCATCGTAAAGCGGCCGCTGTTCCCATGCCGGCGTCGGCACTTAGCTGCAAAAATCAGAATCCAGCCCAAAATGACTTTTCACTGGCCATACAGAGTTGACAAAATTCCAGCATGTTTTGTCCTATTCTAAATAAGACAATGTGTATAAAGGAAGAATGTGCAGGATTACAGAGAGAAGGCGTGAGAGCGACACCGAATGAATTGCTGATGTGGAGAGCCAATGAGCTGAATGGCCTCCTTCTGTGCTGTATCATTTCTAATTTCGATTTTACCACCTTCCCTCCAAATGTAACTGTAGAATGGTGAAAGAGTGTTCTTCTTTGCGCCTGAATGAGTGAGTCAGGGCCAAATATGGTGATTGGGCCACCATACTTGACGGAATTACTGCCAAAGGCCAGGAAAAATACATTCTCTTGACCGTTTCTTCCTCGGTTAGTCACCTCCTTTTGTACTTGGTGTTGCAAAAGGAATGGGCTTTGATCAAAGCTGTAATCATGTTATCTCCCCCCACCCACAAAATCCCTTTGAGGTATTGAACATTTTTCACAACATTGTTTCACAATTAACACAAACATCAGTGTTGATGGGATGGAAAATATACAGTAGACTCTAGCTGGCTACGTCCAAGAAATTCAGGCTTTTTGCACGGCCCAAGGCCTGAGGCCTGCTTCAATACTCAGACTGTCCCATCACAGCAGGTTGCAAGCACAAAGGGAGCTGGGAGCACAAGGATGGTGATAGGCTTATCAGGCCCTTTTGAGTTCTGTGCAGAGTCCCTGGAGTCCTCAGCAATAATCCAGCCACGTATAGCTCCCATCTGAAGTGAAGCAGGCTGTCACTAAAAAGCAAGATCATCTTTGCTGCAACAATCACGTTCCTTCGAGAATTCTCCCTTCCCTGCTCTATTTGCTCTGTCTAAAAGAGAGAGACAAGGAAGGAGATTTGAAATTCCTGAGTGATTAAACAGCTAAAATCAATTTCAAATGTGGCACCATGCTCTGTGCAAACAAAATAAGATGCCTTCCAGAAATGCAATCTTACTTTTAAAAAGTCTGGTAGGTTTGGGAACCCCTTCGGTGCATCGGCTGCCCCAGTCTACAATCTCTAACCCCCCCACCCCCCGCCCCCAACTCCACCATCCCCCGGCTGTCTTGAAATGCTGTACAATGGAGCTCACCATCCCGTTTAAATATGAGACAAAATTCCCTCCACACTTTCTTTAAATAAAAAAAACCTCTCAATCCAATTGAAAGGTTATTTATAATGCTGTGTCGGGCGTGGGGCAGGGGAGGGGAGACGGGGAACAGGGAACAGCGATCTCCATCACTAAGGGCATTCCGAGAAAGAACCGCTCCCTTCCACACTGCTCTATACAGCTAAGGGCGCATGAATATTCAGGAGTCAGGTTTGGACAAAAGATGTGACACTAATGATGAAAAATGATATTGTGGACAGCCCCAGAGATAGCCTGAGAAAGTCAGTGTGCATAAATTTCTTCAGACCAAGAAAATAAAGCATTAAGTAGAAATATATCAAGTGAGTGTGTCACAATTTTTTTTGCAGTGGAAGATTAAAGCCAGGCCTGAGTGCCAAGCGAGGGGAGTAGGTACTCATTAATTATCCAAATACCAATCTTATTAGAATGACTAAATTACTTATAGTGAACAGAACTGTACTTGTGGCGGGCATGCAGAGAAAAAAGAAATAGATAATTCCGGATTGTCTGTCAGACTTCCGACTTTCCCTTGTTGTCCCCAACTGAAGAGCTCCATTTTTACAGGAAGGAGAGATCACAAAGGTGCTCCCTGGCTGTGGGTTCCCTGGCAATGGGGTGGTGAGCTTCAGGCTGCTCTTTGAAAAGTCAAGCGGGAAGGATATTGAGACCTGAGGCCTACAGATAGAGCTCATTAGGCTCGGGTTGCTAACCCTCAAGCATTATAATTGGAATCCCCAAGATTTGAATATTAATTTCCAGGACATTGCTGTGAGCCGTACTAAACAATTTGGCAACATGAAATCCATTCACTAGTGTCGCTGTTATGGTCCAGGACCAGAACACTGATTTCCGTTAAGGTCTCAGATTAGAACCTGATTATTTACATTTGGTAAAACTGTGAGGAAATGTGACTGCACCACAGGAGTGCTAACACTGACCAGTAGGCAGCTTTTATGTTAAGACAAATTTTAATTTGAAATTCAGAATTAAGAACATTAACAACAAAGAAATAACTTTACTCCTAACAGCTACAATATCTTAATTTACTTCCTGAAACCTGCTTCTACATTCCAATTAAGCAAACCCATATATTTCAAATACCTGTTTTGTATAAAGTTTACAACCAGGTTTTACTTGCTTACCTTGGTGGAGAGTCCTTGGAGAGAGAAACCGTTTTAGTACCAAGCTGAAATTCTTGTGCTCCGCATTGAAGCAACTGTTTTTTCCAGACAGACCTGGCCCCTCCCATTCACTACACCAAACTGCACTCAAAGCACACCGCATTTTTTTGTCTCTTGCTACAACATGTGCCTTGATTTGTATAGCCAGGTTCAAACTGTTACATTACATTAGCTCTCTATCTGCAAACAGGAAAAATGGCTTTTAATACTATCAGCAAAACACTCCCCTGCAAAATCATGGATTACTTCACTTTTAATCACGGCTCCAGCAGACATATTGCCAATAAGTCATGTCTGCGTAGGTTTCACCCCCACAACCCAAAAGATGTGCATGATAGGTGGTCAGTTACTGGGGGAGTTTGAAGGTTTCTGTGGTGAGTTACTGGGGGAGTTTGAAGGTTTCTGTGGTCAGTTACTGGGGGAGTTTGAAGGTTTCTGTGGTCAGTTACTAGGGCAGTTTGAAGGTTTCTGTGATGAGTTACTGGGGAAGTTTAAAGGTTTCTGTGGTGAGTTACATGGGGAGTTTGAAGGTTTCTATGGTGAATTAATGGAGGGGTTTGAAGGTTTCTGTGGTCAGTTACTGGGGCAGTTTGAAGGTTTCTGTGATGAGCTACTGGGGAAGTTTAAAGGTTTCTGTGGTGAGTTACTGGGGCAGTTTGAAGGTTCTGTGGTGAGTTACTGGGGGCCGGCTGACCCTGTGGCACTGATCTTTATACAGCAGCTCCAGCGGGAGGAGTCCTGGGTGGAGCCAAGGGAGAAGCCCCGTTCAACTCTCAAGCATTCCCAGAGCTACTCCCCCTGGAGGTCAGATAGTGCAACTGCACTTACAATATAGACACATGTATATACAGGTTATAATCCGGTGTAAATCACATTCACCACATCTCCATATTTGCAGTTGACACAAAGTTGGGTGGGAGGGTGTGCTGTGACCCAACAAAACGTCTGCCAGGAAAAGCAAGCCTTGTCAGCCATGTTTCAGCCACGACTCCCTGGAGACTCTCCTCCAGTCCATCCACAAATGCTGAGATGCCCTCTTCCCGAGAAATGACAGCCAGGGATGGGGTGGGGGGGGGGGGGGGGGGGGGCAACCAACCTGACCTCGCGGCCTGGGAGGAGGTCGTCCTGTGCCCATGGCACACACAAAATTAACAGTTCAGGAAGAAGATGGATGAAGATCATCTTCTTGGCCAAGGTAAGGCAACATTCTACTCACTCTTGACTCACACTCTCATTGGGCATCAGGCACTCGAGACATTATAATCCACAGAGACCTCACACAATAGGGTCTGGTTTAGCTCACTCGGCTAAATCGCTGGCTTTTAAAGCAGGCCAAGCAGGCCAGCAGCACGGTTCGATTCCCGTACCAGCCTCCCCAGAAAGGCGCCGGAATGTGGCGACTAGGGGCTTTTCACAGTAACTTCATTGAAGCCTACTTGTGACAATAAGCGATTTTCATTTCATTTCATTTTCAATAGGAGGAACACCTGCATTGAATGTCTCACACACACTCGAACATCACCACCATCTCATCTATCATCCTGCACACTCACCACCTTCTGCACTTTTACTGGGGAGGGCACAGCACATGTAGTGATCTCTATATGTGCATGTACACAAGGGGTTAATGTGTAATCAGTAGCACCACATGATCACTGGAGGGCCGGACCAACAGGAGTATAAAAGGCAACCACATTGGGTCTCTCTCTCTCTCTTGGGTGCACTGTGACCAAGGCAATAGCAGACTAGTTCAGATGGCTAGTGAAGTTACATATAGTTACCGTAGTTAGTTCTTGTTAACCTTATCACTAGTATCAAAGTTAAAGTAAAGAACTCATGCAATTATTGTTATAGTTACTCAATAAACCTTTTGTTACTACTGGACGAGTTTGAGTCTTCTTCATCGAGATTCAGAGGACCTCATCACTAACCAAGGTTTGAGTAGCACATGTTACCTACCACACAGGTAACACAACAGCACACACAACATCCAAACCTGTTTCCCAATTTCTCTTCCATTTGTTCTCATCACATTCTATTCCATCTGTCTTCATGTAGGATGACAAGGAGAGACATCCCAGACCAGTGGGAGAACCCAGACAAGTTGGTAGGTGTAGACAGGGGTCTCTCCTGTGGCATAGGTGAAATCGGCCTTCCCCAGACACCTAGTATGGATGAACCCTTCATTAGACTGACTCATCATAACCTTCACAGTGAGTTAAATGTTGGATTCTGCCTGCTCAGGAACTAATTCTATCATCCCCCTCTACCCGGTGGCAGTAGAAGGAGACCAAGACACACCTCCAGCCAATCCCTCAGCCCTCATGATGTGGAGGACCTACTAAATGTCAAACTATCACTGCATTCACCTGCACTTCCACCGCCAGAGAGGCGCACAGCAAGATGGGTGCTAGATCTAGATTAAGCTCGGGTTCACTATGTGGAGAACACCTCACGGACAACATCTCCCCAGCATACACGTTTCTGGCACTCGGAGAACTGCTGGAAAACAGGCATCTGTTGAGTCCGAATCAGATGATGGGCCTCTACAGTCGCCCATTGAACACATGCTGGAGATGAAAAGACAAGTGGGGGAACATCAGAGAGAGTTGTCCGAGGAAGTCACCAAACTAGAACGAAGGATGAAGGATTCCTCCGCATTCTCTCTGATGTCATGTCTCTGATCTGCCAGCGCCTTGAGGTCTCCATGGGAAAGGTGGTGGCTGCCTAGGATTCCACAATCCGGCAGTTTATGCTGGATTTGCGCTCGGACCTGCACTCCATCACTCTCGGTATAGGTGGCATCCACCAGTGGCTAGGTGAGAGGGGCAGCGCACCTCAACCTCCCCTCCAGATGCTCCTGCTCCTCAAGGGGTAAGCGAGGGGCCCTCGGTCACCCAAAGGGAGGAGGAGTGTGAGCCGGACACTCTGGGGCCATCTCAGGACGCTCCAAAGGTCTCCATTCCTAATCCCCCTCTGCTTGTGATCCAATCAGCTCCAGCTGCTCAGGCCTAGGAGGATGCACCTGCCCCACAGCAGGACACCCAAAGCAGACTAGGAATGTCCAGGCCATCAGCCTCCAGTACAGGCCTGCTAAAGTCATGTCGGGCAACAGGGCATCATAATCAGCAGTATGCCTCTGCCTCCGCTGTGGTCAGGGCTGCAGCGTGGCGTAGTGGTAGAGTGAGAAAAGTTAAGAAATTATGAATGAACACTGGTGGCATGAGAGCTCATTCACTGTATACATTAAAAAAAAATTTTTTTTTAGAGTGCCCAATTATTTTTCCAATTAAGGGGCAATTTAGCGTGGCCAATCTACCTACCCTGCACACCTTTTTTAGGTTGTGGGGGTGAAACCCACGCAGACACAGGGAGAACGTGCAAACTCCACACGGACAGTGATCCAGGGTCGGGATTTGAACCCCGGTCCTCAGCGCCATAGGCAGCAATGCTAAACACTGTGCCACCGTGCTGCCCTATTCACTGTATACATAATGATCCTTTGTAAACACAATTCTGACCCAATAACTCAGGATCTGAATGTGTCTATGTACCGTCTTACTTCAAAGGTAGCCTAAGCTCCCATTCCATTGTCTGTTTTGTGTCCCTCAGACTCATGTTATGTTTAGCAAAGCCACGTTAGCCAATCGGCAGTTGTGTGTTCTAAGGGAGACATGTTTAACCAGAGCCTGAAAGTGCATGTGGATACAGAAATTCTCTTCTGAACCTTGCAACACACGGTTGAATGAAGTGTGTTCCTGTGTTTGGGAGTGTGCTATCTAATGTTCTGGCATCAGCACTGAAATGTGTTCCTTGTGAGTGTGAAAGCACACATCTTGGATTCATTAGGTTCAGTGGAACTCAGTCCAAGTCTCAATGACTGCTGAAAGTGTCACCAGAATTGTACAGCACAGAAAGAGGCCTTTCGGCCCATTGTGGCTGTGCTGGCCACCAAGCACATATCTATTCTAATCCCATTTTCCATCACTTGGTCCGTGTCCTTGTATGCTATGGCGTTTGAAGAGCTCGTCTAAATGCTTCTTAAATATTGTGAGGGTTCCTGCTTGTATTACCCTTTCGGCAGTAAGATCCAGATTCCTACCTCCCTCTGGGTGAAGAGGCTTATCCTCAAATCCCCTCTAAATCTCCTACCGCTTACCTTAAATCTATGCCCCCAGGTTATTGACCCCTCCACTAAGGGGAAAGATTTCTTCCTATCTACCCTATCTATGTCCTACATAATTTGTACACCTCAATCAGATCCCTCCTCAGCCTTTTCTGCTCTAAGGAAAACAACCCCAGCCTCTCCTCATAGCAGAAACGCTCCAGTCAAGGCAGCATCCTGGTGAATCCCCTCTGCACCCTTAGTCCAATCACATCTTTCCGGTAGTGTAGCAACCAGAACTGCACAAAATACTCTAGCTGTGGCCTAACCAGCATTTTATACAGCTCCATCATTACCTCCCTGCTCTTATGTTCTGTGCCTCGGCTAATACAGGCAAGTATCCCATATGCCTTTTTAACCAACTGTTCTGCTTTCTCCAGGGACCTATGGATATGCACCCCAAGGTCCCTCTGGTCCTCTGTACTTCCTAGCCTCCTATCATTCGTCTGCTGATGGCAAAGACACAATGTGCAGTTGCCTCAGGTTGCTCGCTCACTTCGCACAGGTGCCCCTTTCCAGCATTGGGTGGTGACTATGGTGATCTACTTCTCCTCGAGGGTTACAGGTCCCAGGCTGGATAATGAGGTTGTCGAGATCTCATTGATTGGAAAAGACATCTTGATCACTTCCATGCCTTTAAGGAACAGGAAAAATGAGCACTTGTCACCTTGTCTGGACCTTATTCCAGCTGGAACTTAGTGGCAATCAGCGTGTCAAAGGCCTGTCTTCTGACCAGGGGTTGTCCTGTGGGCCGTATTTGGCACATTGGGTCCACGCACGACTGGCGCCATGTTGTACGGCCCGACTGCTACAGGTCGTCACTGTGCGCACGGCGACGGACCCAGCCATTCTCCGGCCATTTTTTGGCAGGGGAGCCGGGTGTTTTAACCAGCACTGCTGCTAGCCCCTCACAGGTCCTGGAATCGGTGACGGTTAGGAGCCGATTTTGGCACCATAAACGCCACAGTTCCCACGCCAGCGTCAGAACTTAGCCGCAGAATCGGAGTATCCAGCCCCATGGCAAAGAATGGAGAATTTCCATATGACTTAATACCACCTTCAGAAATAGGATTGGAAGGGGTTGAGCACAGCCTAATAATTTCAGCCTCAACCAAGGCACTCTCAGGTTGCCTCATTTGGATTGAATACATCCCTGCTATAAAAGCTCAGGAAGTCTGAGAAGGTAAATCGAAAAGAAGTTTAATTCGACAGCAAAGGTAAAGACCACAACAAGGCTTACGGCCCCAATCGGGACTACTGCTCTTGCCAATCCTAATTTGGGCCAGCTTTTATGAGGTGACTTTTACGAGCCCAACTGCTGGGCCTCTGGCCATTCGTCCTCCCACTCAGATTCCATGGGTCCCACTGGGAGATCTAGTGGTGCCCTCGTGGGACTCATGAGGATTATTACACCTGCCGTGCACATCTTGAATGTTTGGAAGCCTTGTGCCCTGGGAACCATGTCAATTCCACAGTGCAATGTGTGGAGTCTCATAGAACACCGTGTATTTGTATACATCCTGCCACTGTGCTCCTTACTGGTGTGAGCCCACTTCCCTTCTCACAATCCTCTGACAGTAAAAAGTTCAACCAGACCAATTCAAATGTTGCCCTAAGCCGGGTGTGTTATTGCATCAAAGCGTGGCATGATTGAGGGTTCCCAATTCACTTTTCAACTCAGTCCTCATTACTTTTCTCCGCTGGGCCTTGATCTCCATGTTCACATTTGGAACAAAATGAAGAGTCCTTTCAATGTGCCCAGAAGTCCAGGCACCTGCTCCACCCACAGGGCCGCTGACCTCTCCCCAGGCAATTTTTTTTTCTTATATTCTTTTTAATAATAATCTTTATTCTCACAAGCAGGCTTACATTTACACTGCAATGAAGTTACTGTGATGGTTCTGCACTTCCACTTCCAACCAGCTCCCAACTTCCCCTTGCCATTGTGGAAGTCTCTCCAATCTACCTGGGACCTCATAATATGTAGGTAGGACTCCCTGTGGTCACTCTCCTGCCTCACCCAGTAGCCTTGAAGCCTATTGTCATAGTGGACATTTCTGCCCTTCCCCCAACCCCATCACTGTAGATGTCCCTATGCCCCATGCGGACATCACCTCTCCCCACCTTGAGACTGTCTGCACTGTGACATTCAAAGGCTGCCCCCCGAGAGCTCTGAGGACCCCCATTTCCCAGTATTACATGTTCATTATTTACAGGCTGTAGATGCCTCCCCTCACAATGCCACTACCATCTGCAATCCAATACTGAGCCATGCATCCCCAGGACCCTCGTGTGCGAGGTACTGACGATGCTCTGCACACTGTTATTTACAGGCAGGCCATTCCCCTCTCAAGACCAGGACCATGATGTGCATGCTTTGCAAAGCCCAGTAGCAAGGGCCACACAGCCCCTGGGACAGCCTTTCATCTCTCACCCCGACCATTTGGTCTGAGGAGTGAATGGCTGATTGAAACTTACCTTCCTGGTTCTTCCTTGTCTCGACGGAGATAGTGCGCCCTGCACCAGTCTCTACTGAGGTAGTCCAACCCTGCCCCCCACCCTGCCCTGGTCTTGCCTGAGCGAGCAGCTTAATGCTCAGGAGTTAATGCTGCAGGGAGAGATAGCAGCAGGAGTTAATGCTGCAGGGAGAGATAGCAGCAGGAGTTAATGCTGCAGGGAGAGATAGCAGCAGGAGTTAATGCTGCAGGGAGAGATAGCAGCAGGAGTTAATGCTGCAGGGAGAGATAGCAGCAGGAGTTAATGCTGCAGGGAGAGATAGCAGCAGGAGTTAATGCTGCAGGGAGAGATAGCAGCAGGAGTTAATGCTGCAGGGAGAGATAGCAGCAGGAGTTAATGCTGCAGGGAGAGATAGCAGCAGGAGTTAATGCTGCAGGGAGAGATAGCAGCAGGAGTTAATGCTGCAGGGAGAGATAGCAGCAGGAGTTAATGCTGCAGGGAGAGATAGCAGCAGGAGTTAATGCTGCAGGGAGAGATAGCAGCAGGAGTTAATGCTGCAGGGAGAGATAGCAGCAGGAGTTAATGCTGCAGGGAGAGATAGCAGCAGGAGTTAATGCTGCAGGGAGAGATAGCAGCAGGAGTTAATGCTGCAGGGAGAGATAGCAGCAGGAGTTAATGCTGCAGGGAGAGATAGCAGCAGGAGTTAATGCTGCAGGGAGAGATAGCAGCAGGAGTTAATGCTGCAGGGAGAGATAGCAGCAGGAGTTAATGCTGCAGGGAGAGATAGCAGCAGGAGTTAATGCTGCAGGGAGAGATAGCAGCAGTGCTGTTGTAGGTTAGCTTACGATGTTATAGGCAGTTCAAAGCTGTGAGTGAAGTGAAAGTAACCTGGTGCACCAGTTATTTATATCCAGTTGTAAATCAGACCGGTCTAATTACTCACTGACGTGGCACTAATTTAGGAAGGTGAAAGAGATTCCAGCTAGTTGCGATGTTAATGAGTATTCATGACATGCTAATGCATGCAAATGTAGTTCCCGATATCGATCAGCAGGAACGTCAACCTGCCATTACACCTCCACAAAAGCCCCGAGGTGAAAATTCCAACTTATTTTCCTGCTGGGGAATATCCAATGTTTGGTCTCGTGCCCAATGTTGTGTTCCCGCTCGCTATGATTCCCACTGCTGGCGGGAATGAAAATTCCTCCAAGTAAAGAATGCACGGTGGGGTGGTCAGATTCCTGAGGTCCAGGTGCAGACTCATCACTCAGCTCACGTGTTCACGACATTCCTGCCACGGAACCACCGCCTGGAATGGAGCTGTGTTCCATTGAGATTTAAAATATAAATTGGAACACCCCCTATGGTTCATCTCCCTCTTTACCATGCTCCCTTTCCTCAGTGCCCTCAATACCCCTGTGCCATCCACCACCTGCCGGGAGAGTGCCCGGTGAACAACACGCATCCACCAAGCCTTGACCGACAGTTGCTACCTGTTAATGTGCCACTCCGGCAGCATCCCGGGAGATATGCCTGAGCAACAGATTGTTGTGTAAATGACCCAGCCTCAATTTATTGGGCAAGGAAATTACTGTTTGCTTCATCTTCAGCTGTCTTGTTTTGTAATGTTGGCGATCATGGATCTCCATCTTGCATGGGATTTGATGGTACCCAACATCATGGTCTTGTTCTCAAAGCTCCTACCTGCTCTACTTCCTTGTATTTGCTTCTTTGTCTCCCTCTTGCTCTGCTGCCCAGTTTTACCAGTCACTGCCAGATCTTCTACATTCTGTCTCTTTCTGCCCAAGGAATTTTGGTAGTTGCCTCTTGGTGATCATTTCTAGAAGTTCTTTTTGAGTATCTGCTTTCCTCAAAACTTCCTTGTGCATGGCGTGTGTTGTCCAACCAATCCCGTATGACTGGAACCCGAGTGGGATCCCCAAATTTGTTACCCTCTGTGGGAACTATCTTGGCATGAGCCCCAGTTTGTTAAATTCCGGATGGGATACCTGCAAGTTGTTATGCCCCTGGGTGAGGAGGGATGAACTAGCTCCCTTTCTTTGTTCAGACCCCTTTGTTGCTCGCAATGTGATTACTTCAAAACAATCCATTCCCTCAGGAAATCTTTTCGAAGCCTCAGGCGGCACGGTGGCACAGCAGTTAGCACTGCTGCCTCACAGCTCCAACTATCTGGGTTCAATTCCAGCCTCAGGTGACTGTCTGTGTGGAGTTTGCACTTTCTCCCCTTTTCTGCGTGGGTTCCCCCCGGGTGCTTTGATTTCCTTCCACAGCCCAAAGATGTGCAGATTAGATGGATTGGCCATGCTAAATTGTCCCTTAGTGCCCAAAAGGTTAGGTTGGGATACTGGGTTACGGGGAGAGGGTGGAGGTGTGGGCTTAAGTAGGGTACTCTTTCCAAGGACTGGTGCAGACTTGATGTTCTCAATGGCCTCCTTCTGCACTGTAAATTCTATGATTCTATAGATGTCTTTTAACGGGAGCTAATTTAACCAGGCTTTCTTCAGTTAAAGAAAGAGTGAGTTAATTACCTGCTAAACATGAGGAATATAATTTTAAAAACGCATGCACACAGATGATAAATGAGAAGTGTGTCCATAAATAAGTAAAGAAAAATATGTACAAATCAGTCTTTGACTATTCTGTGAGGAGTAGATGGTGGAATGTTGTGGCTGTTTGAGATCTGTGATTCCAGTGGAGATGCTTTCAGTAGTTGGATAATTGATTCTGAGAGTCTAAGGTTTTTCATAGAATTTACAGTGCAGAAGGAGGCCATTCGGCCCATCGAGTCTGCACCGGCTCTTGTAAAGAGCACCCTACCCAAGGTCAACACCTCCACCCTATTCCCATAACCCAGTAACCCCACCCAACACCAAGGACAATTTTGGACACTAAGGGCAATTTATCATGGGCAATCCACCTAACCTGCACATCTTTGGACTGTGGGAGGAAACCGGAACACCCGGAGGAAACCCACGCACACACGGGGAGGATATGCAGACTCCGCACAAACAGTGACCCAAGCCGGAATCGAACCTGGGACCCTGGAGCTGTGAAGCGATTGTGCTATCCACAATGCTACCGTGCTGCCCGCTCTGGAGTTTAACTGAGAGGTGTTGTCTTGCTTCCTTTTCAGCAGCTGGGGCTTTGCTAATTTGACTTGATTCAAGCAATCAGGGAGGGGAGGCTGTTATCTGCAATCTCATCCGGGGTGATTCTTGCTGTCTTTCTTTGTTTCCATGTCCGATGCTCTGACACACCCAGCACCAGCCCACATTGACCAGATTTGCAGTTGGCTTTTTATCTCAGTCTCCTGTGTATTCCTGGAAAGGAGAGAACCCACAACAATCTGGGAGATAACTTACAGGATGTGATTCCTGCTGTGATGATAATAAGCTTCCATTATCTCCATAGGAGATGACAGTCATTTTCTGTATTGCTTTGCCCCTTTGTTACGTCGCTGTCTGTAAAAATGTATTCCATCTGATATTCCATTGTGCCTGAGGACTTAATCTAATCCACACCGGAGCAATTCATACAGTCACAGAATTTTGCTCTCAGAATTTACATCCTTAGCCATCTTGTCCGTTTAAAAAAATACATGTTTTATTTAAAATTTCTGAATTTGTCCGCACATATTTTGAGGTTGGTTATCCATCAAATCCTCAATGTACACCCAGGTACAGAAAATCTACAAAGAAATTATGCTGAACTTTTATGAAACACTGGGGAGCTCTCAAATGGAATATGTATAGTCTTCAATGCTGGACACCACAAACTTTTAGAAGGATATCAAGGCTTCAAAAATTGTGCAAAAGAGATTTTCTAGAATGGGGTGATGAGGGTCTTCAGTTATGTAGCGAGAATGGAGAAGATGGGGTTGTTCTCCGAAGCAAAGAGACGGTTCGGTGGAAATTCAGAGGAATAAAAGCATTCAAAGTTGTGAGGGTTCTTTTCTTTCCAGTGGTGGTGGATTGGAAACCAGAGGGCGCAGTTATGAGGCAATTTACAAAAGAATAGTGGCCAATGAGAAACAATTATTTACATGGTCACTGATGATTGTAAGCTATTCGTTAAATAGGGACATAGGACTGAGGAGCAGGAACAGGAGCAGGCCATTCGGCTCTGCGAGCCTGCACCACCATTCGTTTGTCTGGTTATGGTCTCAACTCCACTTGCCTGTCTTCCCCCCTTGACTCCCTTGCCTATCAAAAATCTGTCCAACTCTAAATTCGATGACCCAGCCTCCACTGTTTTTTGAGTAAGAGAGTTCCACAGACAAACAACCCCCGAGGAGAATAAAATTCTTCACATTTCCATCTGAAAGGGAGACCGTTTATTTTTAAACTGTGTCTCCTAGTCTAATCTCCCCCACAAGAGGAAACATCTTCCCGTTATCGACACTGTAAAATTCCACAGGATCTTATAAGGTTACCTCTTATTCTTCTAAACTCCAAAGGGTATGGGCCCAACCAATTCAACCGTTCGTCATAAGATAGACCCCTTCACCCCAAGAATGAGTCGAGTCATAGAGGTTTACAGCATAGAAAAGGCCCTTCGGCCCATTGTGTCTGCATTGGCCAAAAACAACCACCTCAGTATTCTAATCCCATTTACCAGCACTAGGCCCAAAGCCTTCCATGCCTTGGCATCACAAATGCACAAAAGGTCGAGTGAACCTTTTCTGAACTGCTTCTGACACAATTATATCCCTGTTCAAATAATGAGACACAAACGGTACACAGCACTCCAGTTTCGGCCTCACCAAGGTCCTGGATAGCTGCAGTACAACTTCCAAACATTCTGGGCGGGATTTATCAACCACCCCATCACGTGTTTTTCGGCAGCAGAGGTGGCCTGGCAAGCAGGATCTACCGATCCGCATTTGTCTATGGGATTTCCCAGTGACAACACCCCTCATTGCCAGGAAACACGTGCTCCAGCATGGGACTGGAAATTCCCGCCGGTGTGAACAGCCGGTAAATCCCGTCCCCAATATTCCATTCCTCTTGCAATAAACGCTACCATTCCATTTACCTTTCTAATCACTTGGAGGTGCAAACTAACTTTCTCTGATTCATGTACCACGGCACCCAGATCCCTTTGTACTGCCGAGTTCCACAATCAATCTCCATTTAAATAGTGTACTGCCTTTCTATTCTCCCTGCCAAAATGGAAAAGTTTGCATTTTCCCACATTAAGGGCGAGGTTCTCTAGCCTCCCTGCGGCATGTTTTCGGCAGTGGGAGGTGGCCCGTCATAGGCCGGCGACGGGCCTTCTGGTGCCGCTGCTGCCACTTCCCATGGAATCCACCCACACTTCCGGGAAACCCACGACAGGGGCGCGCCATCAGAGGTACTGGAAGATCCCATTGGCTTGAACAGCAGGAAGGTCTTGCCCGTTAATTCATCTTCCAATGTTTTGCCCATGAAACTCGTCCATCTATGTCCCTTTGCAGACTCTCTACCTCCGTTGACAACTTATTCCCTCCACTCCACCAGCCCTACCATTCGTTCCTAGAGCATCTCGACAACAAGGACTCCTACATCAGACTCCTATTTATTGACTACAGCTCCTCCTTCAACACCATAATCCCAGCCAAGCTCACATCAAAGCTCCAAAACCTAGGACTTGGCTCCTCATACCACAATGGGATCCTCAACTTTCTAACCCACAGACCACAATCAGTAAGAATAAACAACAACACCTCCTCCACAATAGTCCAAAATACCGGGGCCCCGCAAGGCTGCGTACTTAGCCCTCTACTCTACTCCCTGTACACACACGACTGCGTGGCAAAATGTGGTTCAAAATCCATCTACACGTTTGCTGACGATACGACCATAGTGGGCCGGATCTCAAATAACGACGAGTCAAAATACAGGAGGGAGATTGAGAACCTAGTGGAGCGGTGCAGCAACAACAATCTCTCCCACAATGCCAGCAAAACTAAAGAGCTGGTCATTGACTTCAGGAAGCAAAGTACTGTACACACCCATGTCAGCATCAACGGGGCCGAGGTGGAGATGGTTAGCAGTTTCAAATAACTAGGGGTATACATCTCCAAAAATCTGTCCTGGTACACCAATGTCGACGCTACCACCAAGAAAGCACAACAGCGCCTATACTTCCTCAGGAAAGTAAGAAAATGCAGCATGTCCACATTAACTCTTACAAACTTTTACAGATGCACCATAGGAAGCATCCTATCAGGCTGCATCACAGCCTGGTAAGGCAACTGCTCGGCCCAAGACCGCAAGAAATTTCAGAGAGTCGTGAACACAGCCCAGTCAATCACACAAACCTGCTTCCCATCCATTGACTCCATCTACACCTCCCGCTGCCTGGGGAAAGTGGGCAGCATAATCAAAGACACCTCCCACCCGGCTTACTGACTCTTCCAACTTCCACCTGGCAGGAGATACAAAAGTCTGAGAACACACACGAACAGACTCAAAAACAGCTTCTATCCTGCTGTTACCAGATTCCTAAACGACCCTCTTGTGGGCTGGCTTCATTAACACTACACTCCTGTATGCTTCACCCGATGCCAGTGCTTATGTAGTTACATTGTGTACCTTGTGTTGCCCTATTATGTATTTTCCTTTATTTCCATTTCTTTTCATGTACTTAATGATCTGTTGAGCTGCTAGCAGAAAAATACTTTTCACTGTACACATGAGAATAAACAAAATCCAATCCAATCCAATCCCTGTCCTCATATAATCTGCGATTTTACCTCCGATTCATCGCTTCATTCAAATAATTAATATAGATTAGGAAGAGTTGTGGGCCACAGCACTGATCCCTGTGACTCTCCACTAGTTATAACCTGCCAACCCATAAAAGACCTGTTAATC
The DNA here is from genome assembly GCF_902713615.1 of Scyliorhinus canicula. Classification (NCBI taxonomy): domain Eukaryota; kingdom Metazoa; phylum Chordata; class Chondrichthyes; order Carcharhiniformes; family Scyliorhinidae; genus Scyliorhinus; species Scyliorhinus canicula. The sequence continues at coordinate 46,752,938 of NC_052164.1, read as the reverse complement.
CTTACTCTCTGTTTCCTGATAGCTAACCAGTCCTTTAGCAATGCCAATGTGTTACCCCCAATACATTGAGCTCAATTTTGTGCAGTAACCTTTGATGTGGCACCTTATAAAAAACCTTTTGTAAATCCTCCAACTTGCTCCACCAGTTCTTCAAATTCTCGCTACTGTCTCTAGGTTACCCTCTATTTCTGAGGATCAAGTTATGTATCCTGCAGCAGCTGGAGGCAGAACCTAGCATGTAAATTCCCAACTACACACTCTCTACATCTCACTCAGGCCTGGTCTCCTTTCCGTGTGTCCCGTTACACCGTGTCATTTTGCGACTCCTGAGACACTGAAGCAGTCCATGTCCATGTGCAGCAAGACCTGGACAACATTCAGGCTTGGGCTGATACTTGGCAAGTTACATTCACGCCACACAAGTAGCAGGCGATAGCCATCACTAACAAGAAAGAAAGTAACCATCTTCCCTTGACGTTCGATGACAGTAGCATCGCTGAATCCCTCACTATCAGCATCCTGAGGGGTAACCATGGACCTGAAGCTGATCTGGGTCAGTCATATAAACACTGTGGCTGTAAAAGCAGGTCAGAGACTGGAGATCCCAAGGCGTGTAACTCACCTCCTGAGCCTGGTCACCTCCTACATGGCAGAGGTCAGGAGTGTGATGGAATACTCTCCATTCGGCTGGATGAACCAACAACACTCAAGAACATCAATGTCATCCAAGACAAGGCACCCCCGCTTGACTGGCACCCCATCAACCACCCTCAACACTCACTCCCCTCACTGCAGACATATTGAGGCAGTAGGGTGCACACACAGGGGCTGGTTTAGCTCACAAGGCTAAATCGCTGGCTTATAAAGCAGACCAAGGCAGGCCAGCAGCACGGTTCGATTCCCGTACCAGCCTCCCCGGACAGGCGCCGGAATGTGGCGACTAGGGGCTTTTCACAGTAACTTCATTGAAGCCTACTCGTGACAATAAGCGATTTTCATTTTCATTTTTCACTATCTATAAGAAACACTGCGGCAACTCGGCAAGGTTTTTCAACAGCACCTGCGGCCCGCATCACTAAGAAGGCAGCAGCTGCATCGGAACAGCACCACCTTCACCTGCCAACCACATACCAGCATGAACTGAAAATATGTCACTGTTCCTTCACTGCCGTAACATCCTTGAACTCCCTTCCTAATAACACTGCGCGTTCAAGAAGGTGACTCTTTTCAAAGGCAACAAATGCTGGCCTTGCCAGTAACGCTGACGTCCCATGAATGAATAAAAAAGTTAGGATGTACCGAAAGGTTGTTTGAAACAAATTCAATAGTAACCTTCAAAAATAAATTGGATAGATAAGTAGAAAAAACATAAATTGCAGGGCTTTGGGGAAAGAATGAAGAGGGAAGGTGGTGTTGAGACTAATGGAGTAGCTCTTTGGGTTACAGAGTCAGCACAATTACAATGAGCGCGGCGATTCCTGTGTTATGAAGTTCTATGAATTGTGTGCGGGTGCCTGCAGTGTGGGCACCGACAGCGTGACAGAGAAACTAAATTATGAATCTCGTGAGCCACATTCTGCAACCTTCAATCTGCCGGAAAGTGGGCAAAATGAGAAGCCGGCAGCAGTAACCACCACTCAGAAGACTGAGTGAAACGTGAACCCGGAGGGAGTTAGCACCATCTAGACCCGGGTGAAAAGAGAATCCGAAGGTTGTCAACAACTTCCAGCATTTGGTTCAAACTTTAGTACAGGGGAAGAAGCTGATTGGTGAGTAACTAGTGAATAATTCTACTTATAATAAATAATGTAAAAAATTAATGAATGGCAGGCCATTGTGGCCGAGTGGGTTGTGCATCCTGTTGGAATGTGAGAAGTCATGAACACCTCCTGCGTCCTGGACAAAACATCTGCGGGAAGTGTCACCAGCTGCAGAAGCTTGAGCTCTGGGTTTTGGAACATACACGGTAGCTGGAGTCACTGTGGTGCCGCAGAGAATTATGTAGAGAGCACATTTAGGGAGGTGGTCAAACCGTAGGTTAGGAGAATGCACGCAGCAAGGGAATGGGTGACTGCCAGACAGTCTAAGAGAAGCAGGCAGCCAGTTACCTGACTCAATCTCACTCGCAAACTGTTTTTCCATTTTGGATATTGGTGAGGATGATGCTTTCCTTGGAGGAGTGCAGCAAGAACCAAGTCTGTGGCACCATGGGCCGCTCAGCTGAACAGGAGGGGTGGAATAGGGTGGAAGCGCAATCGTGCTAAGTGATTAATTAGGGGAACAGGCAGGCATTCTTACAGCCACAGACGTGACTTTTGGATAGTCGACACAAACTCGATGGGCCAAATGGCCCTCTTCTGCACTGTAGAGATTCTAAAATTCTTTTTTTTCTCATAAATTTAAGAGTACCCAATTCATTATTTCCAATTAATGGGCAATTTAGCGCGATCAATCCACCTACCTTGCACATCTTTGTGTTGTGGGGGCAAAACTCACGCAAACACTAATTCTTTAAAAAAAATAAATTTAGAGTTCCCGATTATTTTTTTCCAACTGAGGGTCAATCTAGCGTGGCCAATCCACCTAGCCTGCACATCTTTGGGTTGTGGAGGCGAGACCCACGCAAACGCGGGGAGAATGAGCAAACTCCACATAGACAGTGACCCAGAGCCGGGATCGAACCTGGGACCTCGGCGCCGTGGAGGAGCAGTGCTGACCACTGGGCCACCGTGCTGCCCTGAGATTCTATAACTCTATCACTCCAGGATGGCATGTTACCACCCTGGTGCAGGAGTAAATGCCACAGAGCGGCTGCAGGACATTCTACTGGGAGAAGGAGAACAGTCGGAAGTTACAATCAACATTGCCATAGTTAGGAAGAGGGATGTCGTGCCGAAAACAGATTTTAGGGAGTTAGGAAATATATAAAAAAGCGGAAGCTCAAAAGCAATAACCTCAGGATTACTCCCAGTTCTACGTGCTGGTGAACATAGGAATAGGAGGGTTGATCGATTGAACGCGTGGCTTCAAAATTGGTGTAGGAGAGAGGGAATCCTTAAAATTGGAGAATCCAGCCCAGGGGCATTCTATCTAAATGAAGCAGCATTTGCAAAAAGATAGATGATTTGAAGGCACAAATAAAGGTAAATGGATATGATTTAATTGCTTTGCGAAGATGTGGTTACAAGGTGACCAAGACTGGGAACTGAATATTCATGGCTATTCGTCATTTAGGACCGATAGACAAGAATAAAAACGAGGTGGGTAAGAGCTATTAATAATGGATGACATCAGTACATTAGTGAGAGAGAATCTCAGATCGCAGGATCAAAATGTAGAATCAGCTTGGGAGGAGCTGAGAAAGAGTAAGGGGCAGCAAACATTGGTGCGAGTTGTTTATAAGCCACCAAACTGTAGTGGCAATCCTGAGCAAGGTATCATTCAGGAAATTAAAACTCATGCAACATGAGCTTACAATTTTATGATAGGTTTGAAAGTGATAAAGTTAATTCTGAAACTTGGGCCTCAAATCTGAATAAACAGAACTATGAGGGTGTGAGCGTTGACAGACAATGGCTAAAATTTAAAGAAATATTATATGTTCTGCTGTAAATGTGCATTCCTCTAAGATACAAAACGCAACAGGAATGGTAAACCAACTGTGGCTAACGATAGAAAGTAAAGGTTGCATCAGATCAAAGGAAGGGGATTATAAAGTTGCCAAAAATCGGTGGTAAACCTGAGCATTGAGAGAAATTTAGAATCCAGCAAAGGATGACCAAGAAACTGATAATGAAAGGGGAAGTTATAATTATGAATGCAAACTGGCAAGGAACATAAAGGCGGACTATAAAAGCTTCTTTAGATATGTGGCAAGGAGGGGGCAGCACGGTGGCACAGTGGTTAGCATTGCTGCCTCACGGCGCCGGGGTCCCAGGTTTGATCCCAGCTCTGGGTCACTGTCTGTGTGGAGTTTGCACATTCTCCCCGTGTTTGCGTGGGTGTCGCCCCCACAACCCAAAACATGTGCCATGTAGGTGGATTGACCAGGCTAAATTGCCCCTTAATTGGAAAAAAAATAATTGGGTACTCTAAATTTAAAAAAAAGATATGTGGCAAGGATAAGATCAACAAGGTCAAATTTGGGTCCATTACAGGGGGAGACAGAAGCATTTTTAATGGAGAATAAAGAAATGACGGAGAAACCAGACAATCACTTTACGTCCATCTCCCAGAGGAACTCGGGAATGTGGGGACTTGTGAAAATGAGGAACTGAAAGAATTTAGCATTAATAAAGAGATAGTACACAAAAATTAATTGGATTGAATGTTCATAAATCCCTTGCATCAGGTGAGCTACATCATAAAGACCGGGGGTGGGGCATGGATCCTCCTTCGGCAGACGCTGGTATCAGGGTCCACAATGCAGTGGAGAATTGTGAAATCAGGATCGGTGCCAGGCATCGATGGGCGGTGGTCCGAACGCAATGCTCCGACCCCCGCTGGTCCTGGAATTGAGGTCAAAACCACGTTCCAGCAGTAACATGTAAAAATGCAAATGGGTCTGATCCATTTAGCGGGCCCAGTGCCCTATTTTCCGGCCCTCCATGATTCTCCGGTCCCCGTGGTCAGGAATCACGTGGGCGCGAATCACAGATGCTCCCAGCATTCATGAGCCTGAGTTGGTGGACCTCACGGTGAGGAAAGAGGACAACTCCATAAGGGAGTTACCCCAAAGTCCATCCAAGGGTCACCCTCCCCACCCACAATGCACTGCCTGCCCCCCCTCCTCTACCAGAACCCCTCCTCCATGCCTACCCAGGACCCCTTTAATAGGGAGAGCCCGTCCAGGGATACTTGTAATAGGGGGACCCACCACAGGGGCCCCTGTAACAGGGAGACCCCCCCCCCCCCACACAGGGACCCCCTGACTAAAGCACACCCCTCAGAAAAGAGACGCCTGTCTGGAAGTTAGAGAGCAGTTCAGACAGGGACAGTGAAAAAAAGTACAGCTGTAACACTTACCTGGAAGCTCCATATGTCCATCCCTGGAGGGTGAACAGCCGTGACCTATGTCTAGACCCCTCAAATCCATGAGCTGTAAGCCATTCATTACTTTCTACTCGTGGGGCTGGGATTGACAGCTTCCGCAGACCATCTGCCTTGACTCATTCATCTCCTTTTATTCATTCATCCCTGCTGGGGCCGGAATTGGCGTTAAAGATTCTGACACCCACTGGAGGTGATGGGCCTGTGGTAGTGACACCCGCAGGAGTGGTGCCGGAACACCACAGTACCTCGTTCGGACTCGGCCCCACCCCTCTCCTGTCCCTGGCACATCTGATGGGCAGCGAGAAGAACAGGGTGGCATCACGCCACATGGGAGCAACAGCCTGGCCCATCCAGGCCCGGTTGCCCAGAAGACAACCGCCAAAGGGGACCCAGGTCACAGGATGGGAATCACAGTAGGTCACCTCCACTTCTGATGGATCACCTGGGAATCCACCTAGGTGTAGCGTTAGGGCCCGTAAGGCCAGAAAGGTAGACACCTGTTAAGTTGGTCCAGGTTCAGCCCACAATATAATGTTAGGGGCTAGGGGATAAACCTGTATATATATATATATATATATATGTTCAGCGGTTTACAATAAACACCTGTTTACAAATGTTTCAACCTAGCTCAGTGCTCTGTCCGACGGGTGTGAGGGATGGCCTGGATTGAGCTGGGCTGATGCAGATGGGGCACTGGCGCCGGGGGGGGGGGGGGGGGGGGGGGTTTGTACCCCGGTTCAGCCAGCACTCACCACTCTGGTGCTCCACCCAATCCCTCTTCACTCCATACCACCTCTTCTCTCGCCTCGTCCCCCCACCGTCCTCAACTCCGCCACCTCAAGGGTTCGGTGGGACCATGTGATGGAATAGAATAGAATAGAACAGTACAGCACAGAACAGGCCCTTCGGCCCTCGATGTTGTGCCGAGCAATGATCACCCTACTCAAAACCACGTATCCACCCTATACCCGTAACCCAACAACCCCCCCCCCCCCCCCCCCCAACAATCTTACTTTTTAGGACACTACGGGCAATTTAGCATGGCCAATCCACCTAACCCGCACATCTTTGGACTGTGGGAGGAAACCGGAGCACCCGGAGGAAACCCACGCACACACGGGGAGGACGTGCAGACTCCGCACAGACAGTGCCCCAGCCGGGAATCGAACCTGGGACCCTGGAGCTGTGAAGCATTTATGCTAACTACCATGCTACCGTGCTGCCCCATATGGCGAGCTCATATGCAGGGATCACCCAGGTGGATGGAAGGTGCAGGAGTCAGATATTGACAAATGGTGAGGAGCACCAGAGCTCATCGCAGAGCGGTTCGTTATCCTCCTCCATCCCATTGTTACTGCCAACCCAGGGCCCGCACCCAGTAGTAAGGCAGGTAGGAATCGCGGAGAGTATGTCGCCCCTCTGCTGCGCGATGTTGTGGAGGATGCAGCAGGTCACCACGATGTGGAAGACCCTCCAAGCGCTATACTTGGAGGGTCTCCACAGCGGTTCAGGCACCTGAACTGCATCTTCAGGATGCCGAAGCACTGCCCGATCATGTCCCTGGTCGCAGCATGGGCGTCATTGTATCGTGTCAGTCTCCAGATAGGCCACATCATCCACGACCACAGCAGATAATGCCTGTCGCCCAAAAGCCAACCCCTTAGCCGGGGATACGTCTCGTATAGGTTTGGAATCGCTGAGTATACCAGAATGAAGGCGTTGTGCACATTGCCCAGGTATCGGGTGCAGACCTGCCATGATCTGCAACTCATGGTCACACACCAGCTGCACATTCATCGAGTGGAACCCCTTTGATTTGTGAAGACCGGTCTGTCATGGGCCGGTGTTTGTAACCCAAGATGCATCCGCAATCACTCCCTGGACCGGGAACATCTCAGTGACAATGGCAAACTCCGCTGCTCGGGCATCCTGGTGGACTTGGTCCACATTGAATTTGATGTATTGTGCTGATCATGATGGCGCGGATGCACCTGTGCACCGAGGTCTGTGAGATCCCACTCGGCGCCTGAAAGGGCCCCAAGACGTAATCGTTCAAAGTGACCGTCACCTTGACGGTCACCAGGAGTGGGTGCTCTACCCCATATCCCCGCGGTGCCAGGTGTGCCATCATCTGGCAGATATATCGCACTGACACCCAGCTCAGTCGGAGTCTTTGACCGCATGTCCGGTCTGGCAGGCCCTCGAATGACAGGCGCTGCCGGTACATACACGGCCTCATGTGGTGCCTCCTTCCCACCTCCTCCTCGGCCCGTTGGGTGGCCAGTTCCTCATGCTCACTGGGTACCTCCTGTTACTCTGGGGCAGGCTCCCTCCTGCAGGATCCTCCCCAAGCAGCTGCAGCTCCTACAGCCTCAGTGCAACCTACAGGACTGCGGCGACTAGGATGAAGGCCACCATTCCTGGTTGAATTCTGAAGTCCATTGTCGAAAGGGGGTGAATGTTATCATGATGCGAACCCCCATGGCCAACCAGGTAAATGGGCTACACGGTGGCCCCGGTCTTCACTACAGACCCTGCCCATGCAAGGCCCCCTCCCCCCGCAATCAGCACACTTACCCCTGGCCGTTCCCCAGGCACCCTGTCCACCACACCCTGGTGCGGTCGGTGCCCAGCACCATGGGGGCATCTGGCCATAGCACCCATCCCTGCTGCCAGAGGTACCATTGGCTAGCGCTAACCATGCTAGCGGTATGCTCCACGTTCCCTACCTGCACCCATACGGCCAGTGTCACTTTTCGCAACCATGGGCCATGGTAGACAGTCAGTAGGGTGGGCAGCAAGATGGCTGCCTTGCATCAATGGCGGTCTGTGCCTAGTCTTCTGGTCCCATTGGGAGGCACCCCAGCCATACGGCCCATCCCCTGCGCACCCCCCCCCACCGTACCCCCCCAGGGACGGAAGACTGGGCACAGCCACCTTGCTGCGGTCCCTACTGACTGCCTACCAGGGCCCCGGGGCCTGGCTGATGACCCCCCACCCCCGGACCGGAAGCACACGGTTGCACCTCTGCTTGTCCTGCCTCCTTTCTCTCACTCATTGGCCATGGCACTTATTTTCTGAATTTTGAAACCAGGGGCGGAATTCTCCGCAACGGCCGACGCTGTTGTGAAACCCGGAATGTTTCACGACGGCGTCGGAGGCCGCTCCTTGCCCCCTATTCTCCCCCCCCCGGGGGGCTAGGAGCGGCGTTGCGGGGAACTCACCCGCCGGGCCTTGACGTGGCGTCAAGGCCCGGGGCGCCGAGAATGACGTGGGCGGCGGCGCCTAATGATGTCAGCCGCGCATGCGCAGGTTGGCCGGCGCCAACCCGCGCATGCGCGGTTGCCGTCTTCCCCTCCGCTGCCCCGCAAGACGTGGTGGCTTGATCTTGCGGGGTGGCGGAGGGGAAAGAGTGCAAGAAGAGTGTCTTGGAGACGCCGGCCCGACAATCGGTGGGCACTGATCGCAGGCCAGTCCCCTCCCGAGCACGGCCGTGGTGCTCGCTCCCCTCTTCGCCCCCCACAGGCCCCAAACTCACCTTTTGCGATATGTTCACGCCGGCAGCGACCAGGTATGGTTGCCGCCTGCATGAACAAGTCGGGAACGGCAGGCCGCTCGGCCCATCCGGGCCAGAGAATCGCGGGTCGCCGTGAAAAACGGCGACGTGCGATTCTCCAAGCGGCATGTCGCAATATACGACACGCCATTTTGGGGGGGGGGGGGGGGTGGGAGAATCGTGGGGGGTGCCAGAGCGGCCCTCCCACGATTCTCCCACCAGGCCTTGGCAGCGGAGAATCGTGCCCCAGAAGTGAAACTCACCGTCGGTAATTCCTCCGGCGGAGGTCGAGCATCGCGGAGGCCCCGGACAATACGGGGTCAGGCCCACTAATGATGTGCAGATGACGTTTACTGCGTGCGGAGAATGCATTGCTGCTGTTGTCGAGGTACCGGAGCACGGCATTCTGGTGTGTACCCAGTGCCTGCCACGATTCTGGCCTCTCGGCCAATTCTCTGCCCAATCGCCTTTCACGATTTCGGAGTCCAGTGAATTGCTTCCTGATTTTTGCTCCCAGGGGAATGTAGATCAGTAGCAATTCACCTCCAGCGTGAGTAGAGGACTAGATTCTCCGCCGGAGGTATCCACCGCCAGCGAATTTCCCGACGCTGTGGGGGTTCCCACAATGGGAAACACCATTGGCCAGCTGGCAGGACAGAGGGTCACGTTACTGGCGGGGGTGCGCCGCACCATAAAACGGGTGCGGCGGGACGGAGAACCCGCCCAAGGTCTCCCAAACGGAGAATGTCATCCATTATTTCATTCACTTCAGGATAAAACCAAATGCTCTGACTTCCCTGAAGGCCCTGGAGGACCAAATATGAGAAACAAATCCAGTCACAAATCTCAGTTCTCAGTCATTGCCTCCCTCCAGACTGTCCCCATCGAACACTGGGTGTGTTTTACAAATCCCTGTAATGATAAGAATAGGGACAAGCCGAGATGTTTGCACCGACAAAGCGGATTATGTTTCCTCCACCGTGTTAGAGGGATAGCAGGAGGTACATTTCACATGCAGTATTTCCCTGGAGTATTATTGATGCTTCCATCCTGCTGCATCGACAGGAACCTTGCAAATGGAGACTTATCTGAGCTACAGCTCCCTCAGCTGGTCAGTCTGGGTGTCACTGCTAAAGACTCTCAAACAAAACTACCTCCAATTTAGGAAATGTTGATGAAGGCACAAGAGCCATAGGACGAGGTACTATTGTGGGTTGACGGCTAAATGGGTGATTCTCATTATGTGCAATGTGTAATTTGATTATTAAAAGCATATAAGAAAGAAACTTGTTCATTTTATGGTGACTGTCGGAACTTTTTTGCATAGATTGTATTATATATATATATCTGTTGCAGTAATATTAAAAATAAAATCCTGCTTAATATACAGGCAAACTAAGTGTCTGAAAAGGGAGCAATCAAGATGTGTAAAAGTGAGCTCATCATTCATTCCAACCACATAATAATCTTTGTTAGTGTCACAAGTAGGCTTACATTAACACTGCAATGAAGTTGCTGTGAAAGATCCTAGTCGCCAAACTCCTGCGCCTGTTCAGGTACACCGAAGGAGAATTCAGAATGTCCAATTCACCTAACAGCACAACTTTCGGGACTTGTGGGAGGAAACCCACACTGTCACGTGGGTAACATCCACACAGACAATGGCCCCAGCAGGAATCAAATCTGCGACCATAGTGCTGCGAAGCAACAGTGTTAACCACTGAGCTACCGTGCCGCCCAGTATGTGTTTGCATAGTGAGCCTAACGGAATTTTGTTTATAGAAAGAAGGTTCTGTAGAGAGTAGACAATTTGAGACGTTGGGATGGATTCTTCGGTTCGCCAGCTGTGTGTTTCTCAGTTGCGTGCTGTTCGCTGGCTGTGGGATTCTATCTTCCTGTTGCTTGTCAATGGGATTTCCCATTGTAACCACCTATGCCACTGTAAATCACAATGACCAGAGAAATCTGCCATTGTGTTATAGATTTAGATAATCTAAGGTCAGGGAATCAGGTCAGGGAATCTGTGTGGGATACAGATGATGTAATTAATAGGAAGAGCCAGGTCTGTAGCAAGCAGTTTAGCTTTTAGTTTTGCTAGGAGCTTAAAAGCTGAGCACTAGCTTTTGCCAAAGTCTGTCAGGTTAAGCAGCGGTCTCCCAAGGACAGCAAGACTTGCACCTGGTGCCTGAAAGGGTTTATCTCTCTCTAAGCAGTCTTTCCAAGAAATCTCTATTCAGAGGAGAGCAAGCATCCCTGTGTTTGCTAACTTTATTTATAGTTGGCTTTTGACCTGCAATGTTATTTATTTCATTGGAGACTGGGAAGGTATCAGTTAAAAGTTAAAGTGTTTCCTTTTATTCCTTTTATTGTTAAGAATTCTTTAACTGTTAACTGTAAAGCTAATTCAGTTTAATCCAGTGTTAGTATTAAAGTTTGTTTTAGTATAACATATTTAGTATAACACATGGACCTATTGGTCCATGGAATCACTCCTGGAGAGAAGTATCCTGTCCACATAGTTTAATTTTATTTTAAGTGTTTGGGGATCTTGTCCAGTATCCTAACAAATTGTGGGGTCTTGTCTGGTATCTTAATAAAATATATAGTGCTGTCACATACCTGTGGCACATCTCAAAGCACTTTAAAACTATTAAGTGCTTCTAAAATAAATTACCATTTTAATGCATGAAACACACTGCCAAGTTGCACGCCGCAAGATCCCACAGAGATTGCAAGAGAAAGGGGACAGTGAGTGGAGATTAGACATGGTCCCACAGGATTCCCTATCATGATGCCTTGACTGTGAAATTCCTTTTATCTCTTTTCTGATATTATCTTAATCGGGATTTGAATTGACCTTGGGAAAGGCTTAAAAAAGATAAAGGCAGATTGACACTTTGAGATAATGGCTTTGTGTGATATAGTAAAATTGGATGATGGGGCAATGATCGCCTGTTTATCTCTCCTCAACTTTATGTCCATTGAAGCCAGTAGTAATAAAAGCCAGGAGTGCTGCCAATATTTCAAATGCCACCCAAGGAGTCCATGGGAAATTCATATGGGACAGTCTATAGGGCTCATTTAACTGTGGCCCGGATGAACAGATTTTTTGAGGAGGTGGAGGACAGATGTGGGAGGTGTGGGGGAATCCTGCGAACCATGTAAATATGTTTTGGGCGTGTCCGAGGCTGAGGGGATTCTGGCAGGGGTTTTCAGATGTCATGTCAGAGGTTCTGGAAGGGAGGGTGACTCCGAGTCCAGAGATGGCAATATTTGGAGTGTCGGAAGATCAGGGAGTCCAGAAAGGGGAGAGAGACCAACATTTGTGGCCTCTGCCTCCCTGGTGGCCTGGAGATGGATTTTTCTGTGATGGAGGGACTCGGAGCCTCCAAAGTCCGAGGTGTGGGTCGGACATGGCAGAGTTTCTTAGGCTAGAGATTAAGTTCGCGTAAAGGGTTCATTACAGGGGTTTGCTCAGGGGTGGCAGCAGTTCATCGACTTCTTCAAGGAAAATTGACCGTCAGCAGGGGGAGTGGGATAGGGGGGGAGTGGATGCAAGGAAGTGAAAATAAGGGCAGGGAATCTAATATACAGGTAGCAAGGAGTTAGGGGGGGGTATATTATTGTGGGGCTTTTGCGTGTGTTAGATTGCTCTGTTGTTTACAACGTTACAATGTTAAAATTATAGTTGCCGCAATAAAATATTTTCTAAAAAAATTTTTTATAACAACATTAATGCGGTGCTTCCAATCAGCTCAACACAGTGAAATCCGGAATGACATCTAAGCTTAATTAACGGCTGTGACTTTAAAAACAATTTGTAGAAGCTTCTGTAATAAAATGAAGTAGCGCCAAAACAGGACGATCATTGATCAGAAATATCATTGGGTATGTCACGAGAGATTAATTAGCTACCTTTCATTGTTTGGTAGCACAGAGCTTCATTTTCACTGTAAACAGAGACAGTCTATCAGAGCTTTTTGTCTGAACCAATCAGAGTTGACCTGCCTGGTTTGGATTTGAAACAAAAGATTGTCAATTAATTGTTCCCTGGTGCATTCTCCATGGTAACCCCTCTACCAATCACAGTCCACTTGCCAACAAGTCAGACTCTCTTCTCATGCAGTAGCAATTGTTATTCTTCTTACTGTTGGTTTATCTTGCATAGCTGTTCTGATGAGTGCAAGTTGAAAAGATTCAATAGTATGTCTCTCTTTTCACGAGTACTGTTATTTTCCTGAAATGACTAGTGAGGCAGTGATATTAAATACTATAAGATGTTGGATCCCAGTTTTCCTGACATATTTGCTCAATTCCAGCATTGATAAGAATGTCCAAATGGAACACAGACCATTGAACAGATATTGACCAGACTGAGCTGGTAGTAAACCTCCATCACCGATGAACAGTGGCAGCCGCGTGTACCATCTACAAGATGGACTGCAGGAACTCACCAAGGCTCCTTGGGCAGCACCCTCCAAACCTATTACCGCTACCACCTAGAAGGACAAGAGAAACAGATGCATGGGATCACCACCAACTGGACGTTGCCCTCCTGGCCACTCACTATCTTGACATGAAAATATATCACTATTCCTTCACTGTTGTTGGGTCAAAATCCTGGAACTTCCTCCCTAACAGCACTGTGGGTCTGCAGCGGTTTGAGAAGGCAACTCAGCACCACCTTCTCAAGGGCAATTAGGGATAGACAATAAATGCTGGCCTAGCCAGTGATGTCCACATCCCATATAGTAAATTAAAAAAAAGCCACTCCTGGATCAGAAGGTTGAGGTTCCATGGCCAACCCAGCATATTAGCACGGAATCTGTTCTGCACAGTATTGAATACAGGAGTGAGAGGGTGCAGCATTGTCAAAGGTGCTACCGTTTTGGTATTAAAATAAGACCTCGTCTGCAGAAGGAGTTGTACTATTAAAGGGTCAGGACATCCTTCTGGGCGCTGATCAATATTCCTCCAACAACTGAAACACCAAAAGACATTAATTAGTCATTCATCTGATTGCTGACTTTGAAACGGGGCAAAGAAATGTCTGCCATATTGTCATAGAAACATAGAAAATAAGAGCAGGAGGAGACCATTTTGCCCTTCAAGCCTGCTCCACCAGTCAATGTGATCATGGCTGAGCATCCAAATCGGTAACTTGTTCCAGCTTCCCCCCCCTATATCCTTTGATCCCTTTAGCTCCAGGAGTGATATCCAACTCCTTCTTTAAAGCATACAGGCAGGAATTCTCTGGGCGTTCACTGGCAGCAGGATTCCCTGATCCTGCTGTAACTCACTCCGCCTGCGGGATTCCCTGCGACATGGGATGGCTTCAATGGGAATTTCCACTGAAAGCGACGGGAGCAGAGCATCCTGCTGCCAGCAAATGGCTGCCACCTTCCGCCGCTGAGAAATATGTGGCTGGTAGCTGGAGTCATGCCCAAAATATTTTGGTCTCAACTACTTTCTGTGACAGAGAGATCCACGTGTTCATCACTCTCTGGGTTTTCTCCACATCTCAGTCCTAAATGGTTTAATCTGTATGCTTAGACTGCGAACCCTGGCTCTGGACACCTCCACCCATCAAGAACATTCTTCCCTGTGTACTCCTGTTAGAATTTTCTAGGTTTCTGAGATCGCCCCTCATTCTTCTAAACTCCGGCGAATATAATCCTAACCGACTCAATCTCTCCTCATTTGTCAGTTCTGCCATCCCAGAAATCAGTCTGGTAAACCTTTGCTGCACTCCCTCGAGAGCCAGAACATCCTTCTTTGGATAAGGAAACCAAAACTGCTCACAATATCCCAGATGTGGTCTCATCAAGGCTCTGTTTAATTGCAGCAAGACATCCCTGCTCCTGTACTCAAAGCCTCTTGCTATGAAGGCCAAGCTACAATTTACCTTCTTTACCCCCTATTGTACCTGCATGCTTACTTTCAGCGACTGGTGTACGAGGACACCCAGGTCTCGTTACACATTCCCCTCTCTCCCTCTCTCAATCTATAGCCATTCAGATAATAATCTGCCTTCCTATATTTCCTACCAAAGTGGATAACCTCACACTTATCCACATTATACTGCATCTGTCATGCATTTGCCCACTCGCCCAACCTGCCCAAATTGCACTGAAGCATCTCTGCATCCTCCTCACAGCTCACCCTCCCACCCAGTTTTGTATCATCTGCAAATTTGGAGATATTACATTTAGTTCCCTCATTTAAATTATTAATAGACATTGTGAATAGATGGGGTCCTAGCACCCATCCCTGGAGTACCCCACTGGGTCACTGCCTGCATTGTGGTTCCATGGGTTCGAAACCAAGTGGCCATTCCTTCAATGTGACTACCTTCCTCAGCTGGGAATGGAAGTGGAATGGAAATAAGCATGGTCAAGGTGGCGCCAAAATGACACAGTTGGGTGATGGAAGTTCAGACCTCCATCAACCCTGTGCAGGAGCCAGATTACTGCATGGCCTACTGGGCAACCCTGCAAATGTGGATTGTAACTTATATTGGTTTGTTTTAATAGTGTTTAAATATCCTAAGGGCCTGTATCTTAATGTAATTTACTAAATATTTTAGTGGATTGCGATAGGGTGGGGGTTGGGTATTGTGCAGGGGTCAAGAATGTTAATTGATGGCCAGGGTCCTAAGAATTTGAAACAAACAAGCTCATTGTACGCCAGGACGAACCTAAGATGAACCAGGCACCCAGAGGGGTAAACCATATGCAGGTTCTGTGATTCTTGCTTGAGATTATTTAGGCCAAAGGCTTCATGGGTATAGTGGTCCCTGCTGAACAATAAGCAGAAGGTCTACAGGTCATGCTGAATGCTGGTTGCGTGGGTTTAACTGGTTGAACTCCTTAAGCGTCTGGAGGGCCATGCAGGATGCAGGAGCACTGTTACGAGAATGAATTTTGTGATCTGCCTCCTTCACTTGGTGGCTTTTCTGCACAAGATGTGTCAAACACAGATCTACAGGCAATGATCAACAACAAGACGTTAATCGATACAAACATCAGTTAGGCACCAGCTGTGAAATGAGCACACAATGTGTGCAAATAACCCATTTCAAACATTCGGCTTTGATCTCAAATTGGAAACGGCTAGATTATGAGCTTCAACTGGGGATGAACCAACGGATCGATATTTTTAAGTTACACAGCACACCTGCAGATAATAGAATTATTCACTCTATACATTCACAGAGACCGGCCACTGTGGCGATGTAACAGAATGGCTCTGTGCAATGGAATCATTCTCCTGCTAGTTTCACTGTCCTCAGGAACAAATCAAAAGCTCCTGGAGAATAGGGATTATTAAACCTTCAATCTGCAGAAGAAAGTATGAACAGCCTTTTGAGATAGCCAAAATCAAAAAGCTGATGCTCACCGATTGACAGTGAGAGGAACACAGAGGTGAGTTGGAGACAGGGCTGTCATGCTAATGCTTTAACTCATGTTGCCATTCATGGTAACTAGAGCCAGAACTTTATTTAATCCATTTAAAGACCTTGGGCAGGATTCTCTGAGCCTCCGCCCCAAATTCGCGATCAACGTGGGGGCGGAGAATGGGCGTCGACACCAAAATCCGGCGCGACTCTGCTCAGTCCCCGGAGAATCGCTGCGAATCGCGCGCGGGCGGTCTACATGGCGTGGGTAGGGGGCCATTGACAGAGGCCCCCGCGGTGCTTCTCCGACGACAACTGGCCGAGTTCCCGACGGCGTGGGTCTCTCATGGTCCCACCAGTCGGGAAATCGGCTTTGCGGCTGCGGACTCAGTCCGCGGTCGCCCTGGTCGGGGGGGGCAGGGGGATCCTTCACCGGGGGGGCTCACAGACAGCCAGGCTATCGATCGTGGACAACCGATCCGCGGGTGCACGCAATCTCGGCGGGCGGCCTATCTTTTTTGGTGCCGGACCGGGTTGTGGGTCCAGCATGTCACGTGGGGAGGCTGACGCAGGCATGGACCCCCGACCGGAAGTGCACAGCCTCGTATCGGGGGCAGGATTCTCCAATAATGGGGCTATGTGGGCGGATCACTCTGGACTTTCCGTGCTGAGGTTCGGAGAATCCCGTCCCGGCAGCCAGAGCTGCAAGGACTACGCCGGGGTCCTGCTAGCCTCCTTCAGGTAGGAGAATTACTCTGGACTTTCTTCAGGAAAGTCCAGAGTGATTCACCCGCGTTTTCAAGCCCCATTATTGGCGAATACCGCCCAAGATGTCTAGGAAAGATAAAAAAAGGTGGCAGTATTGATTATAATAATATGTATTGTCACAGGTAGGCTTACATTAACACTGCAATGAAGCCACTGTGAAAAACCCCTAGTCGCCACATTCCGGCGCCTGTTCGAGTACACAGAGGGTGAATTCAGAATCTCCAATTCACCTGACAGCATGGTCTTTCGGGACTTGTGGCAGGAGACCAGAGCACCCAAAAGAAACCCACGCAGACACATGGAGAAGCTGCAGATCCACACAGACAGTGACCCAAGCCAGGAATTGAACCGAGGACCCAGGAGCTGTGAAGCAACAGTGCTACCCACTGTGCTGCCGTGATTAAGGAGAACATTGCAGTAATGGAGAGAGAGGATGTGCCAGGGGGGGTTAGGACAGAATCTATTTGGTTAGAATTAAGGAACAAGAAAGGTGCAATTACATTGCTCAGTCTTTAGCCCACCAACCAGTGAGAAAGATAAACAGGAATAAATTTACATTGAAATTACAAAGGGGTGTAAAGAATATAGAGTAGTTATTAAGGGGTGCGTTGATTCTCTGAGTATAGACTAGGACAGTAGTGCTAAGGGCAGAGAGACAAGAGTGAGTGTTCGGAAGAATTTCCTATGACAATATATTTCCGCTCTAACGAGAGAACAGACATTGCTTTACCTGCTTCTTGGCAATGAGGTGGGCCAAATGGATCAATTGGAATGAAAGGTCGGCAGCTTATCTTTGGAAGAGATAGTCATGCACAGACAAGGTAAATTCTCACAATGTGGAAAACAAATCCAGCCTTCAGTGTAGAGATTAAAATGAAGAAGAAAAGGTTTGCTTATGACAAATGTCAAGATGGACAATACAACGGAGAGCTGAATATAGGAGGTTCGGAGTGGAAGTCAAAAAGAGAAGCAAAGAGAGAGCATGAAGAGAGACTGGGAGCTAATATAAAAGTGAATTCAAAAGTCTTCCATAGGCATGTAAATCATAAAATGGTGGTAAAAGGAGGAATGGGGTCACTTAGAGATCCAAAAAAGGACTTAACATGGAGGCAGGGGGCATGGCAGTGAAGAGGATCAAACAATATGCGGGGAGCGCGGGATCAGGCTACTGAGTTGGAGGTTCAGCCATGATCATAATGAATGGTAGAGGAAGCTCGGAAAGTTGAATAGCCTCCTCCTGCTCCTATTTTCTCCGTTTCTATACTTTGCACCTGTCTTTACCAAGCAACAAGATGCTGTGCAGGCCATGGCAAAAGAGGAGGTAATTCAGACACTTAAAATTTTTAAAATTAAGAAGGGAGGGTTATTTTATAGGTTGTCGGTGCCGGGATCAGATGGAATGCATCCAAGGACATTAAGGGAAGTGGGAGTGGAAATTGCAGAGGCACTGACTATCATTTTCCAATCTTCCTTTGTCTTGGGTGGTGCCGGAGGACTGGAGAATTACAAATCACTCTGGATAACAGGAGTATCCCCTTTTCCCATCAACGAGTTAGGATCTGGATGGGACAATGGCCAGCTGTGAGCATATACCTATGGCTCAATGTTAGCAGACCAGTATGAAGGAAGGAACATCATAACAAATCTTCAGTGATAACCTGTGAGGCCCCCAGGTACAACCATCGCAAGAAGGGACCGAGTTTCAAAGCCCAGAGAAGACAACCACATTGAGTGATCATAGCCCAGCCAGCCTCCTTCACTAAGTGGCGGTAATACCTGGAGCTCAGCTGTGAGTCTGAGTCACACTTTGTTGAGTGTGAGAATTGTGAATAAAATTGCGTTAAACCATCAACCTGTTTTGTTCTTTGTTCATGTCGCAAATAAGAGCACACGGATAAAACTTTGGGTTAACACACTGGTTGGAGTACCTGGGATTTTACAGATGCAACAGTAATGCTGTCGATGTTGATGTACATGGACATCCAAAAGGCATTTGATAAACCCCCGCACAACAGACTTGTGGGAAGTTATAGCTCATGGAGTAAAAAGGACAGTAGCAACATAATTATGAAATTGACTGAGTGACGAGACGCGTGAGGCTCATGGATATTTTCTGGAGAAGGTTTTGTAGTGGAGTTCCCCAGGGGTCAGTATTTGGACTCTTGATTTACCTGATATGTATCAATGACCATTGCCCATTGGTTTTCTCATTGGGGTAGTTCGGTCATTTTGTTTGTCGATCACAGGGTTCATCACACCATTGATACAGCCCGATTCAGAGCTTGCACTCTCACATAGAAAATATGAGCGGGAGGAGGCCATTCAGCCCTTCAAGCCATCTCTGGCATTCAGCATGATCATGACTGATCATCCAACTCAGTAACCTGCTTCCCCTTTCCCCCATATCCTTTGTTCCCTTTAGCCCCAAGAACTATATCCAACTCCTTTTTTTGAAAACAGACTGCTTTGGTCTCAACTGCTTTGTGTGATAGCAAATTCCACAGGCTCATATATATAATAATAATCTTTATTGTCACAAGTAGGCTTACATTAGCACTGCAATGAAGTTACTGTGAAAATCCCCTAGTCGCCACATTCCGGCGCCTGTTCGGGTACACAGAGGGAGAATTCAGAATGTCCAAATTACTTAACAGCACATCTTTCGGGACTTGTGGGAGGACACCGGAGCACCCGGAGGAAACCCACACAGACACGGGGGGAATGTGCAGACTCTGCACAGTTAACTAAGCCGGGATTCAAACCAGTATCCCTGGCGCTGTGATGTAACAGTGGTAACCACTGTGCTACCGGGCCTGTTGATTGAAATTAATAGAAGGAAAGTCAAGTGAGTGAAAGGGAGGGGTATGTGATGTTCTTCTCTGCGTTTTGCCAGCCGGGGTGGGTATTGAAGATCATCTCTCCCAACATCGTTGACTAACCCCCATTAGAACCATTTCACAGAACATCTTCCTTTATCTCTTTGAGAATATTGATGGGGGATTAATGGCAAAATAAACACTCTTCACAACATAAACATAAAAAAAACACTTTATTCTGAGAATCCTGTTTGGCAACTTTCACTGCCTGTTATACCCAGCGATAGAAATGGACAGAAAGGTCTGTCTTCGTAGCCCCTCAATCACAAATTAAACATGTATGTTTTGAAAGCTTGAAATAATTTTCAGTTTGAGAAGGGGTTTAACTCCCCTCACCCCCCTGAACCCTTGGAAAAAAGTAGTGGATGTTATTCTAAGAATATTTGGACCGTTGAATAGATGAAATTGGTCTTTGACCAATGGTGTGAATCAGACGATGTCAGTAAATCAGCCTGCTTCACACCCTTCCCGAAACATTGGTTTCGATGGAGTGTGCCGCGGTTACTGGTTTGCTGTGAACCTCTTTTGTATTACCAGCATTGACCAGTTTCACTCGCCCTGCCCCACCTCTGCGCTTCCCATTCCCCCCACCCCCACCCCATATTGTTTGATTGTCATCAAAACTCTTTATAGCTTTGTGCACAGATACAATAAAATTCCCTACAGAATCCCTGGTACTGCCAGAAGGTGCAAAGTGGAAGAAATGTTGGCCTCCAGTGTTGCAATCCCTTCATCTGAAAAAACATCAGAGGACAAAAAGATCCATCTTCAGTGATCGGAAGAGCTTAGGCTGATACTAACATTCAGGGATGTTTACTTCATTGTTTTGGATCTGCTCCCCTCCAGTTGAGGAAAGCGCTCGTGATGGTATAACTCCTTTCTCTGTCACTTATATACCTCATTATCTGGTTGACTGGTGTTTTTGCACCTCTGTGTTAGCCAGCTACAACTCCCTACCACCAGCACGTCTTACCTTGGTCCTCTCAAACCCCGCTACAAATTGCCCGCAACCTCCCCCCCTGGAGCGACGCCAACAGCGCGGATTCAATTCCTAGACCGGCTGAGGTTATTCGTGACGGCCCCGCCTTCTCAACCTTGTCCCTCGCCTGAGGTGTGGTGACCTACAGGTTAAATCACCACCAGTCAGCTCTCAAAGAGCAGAGCAGCCTATGGTCCTCTGGGTTTGTGGCAACTTTCATTCTTTCCTTTAACAGTAACAGTGTCACCATGGTTTCCAATGCACAGGCGTCTAAACCCTTTCCTGGTTCTCCACACAAGGCTACCCATGGAAACATCTCACCAGCATCTCAGCCCCTCCCCCAACTCCACCCTGTGCCCCCCACCACCCAGAAGAGGGTCTAAGGTAGCTCGGTGAAAGAAGTTACAAAGCCCTGGGTTGGTGCTGATCTAACCCAGGATTCCCTTCCCTTTCCTAGCAACTCAAACTGCCTAGAGCTGCCCTAACCCTCCAATCACCACCATGCAGCCTTGTCACAGCCAATATATCAGGGACAAAGTCCACAATGCAAAATAATGGAACCTGAAAGCTAAATGTACCCAACTTCAGTTTTAAAAACAGCTAATACCCCAGAGTAACTGAGTGCCCCAATATTACTACATGAAGTGCCATGCTATCATCGGCTAGTTTACCAGAAGTTTTAATTAGTTTAAATAAATGGAATATTGATAGCCAGCTTCGGTGTTTCTCTAACCACATAATAGATCTGGAATATAGGCCTCACATTACATTCGGTGCTCGTGGCATGGAGCTACCCGCCTGGGAGCACTTAACCTGAAGTTTGAACCGTCCTCCGGCTCATAATTCCTCATCATAGAACCATAGAATTCCTACAGTGCAGAAGGCCATTTGGCCCATTGAGTCTGCACCGACCCTCTGAAAGAGTATCCTACCTAGGCCCGCTCCCCATAACCCCACCTAACCTGCATTTCTTTGGACACTAAGGGGCAATTTATCATGACCAATCCACCTAAACTGCACATATTAGGTCTGTGGGTGGAAAGCGGAGCATCCAGAGGAAACCCACACGGACACGGGGAGAAAGTGCAAACTCCACACAGTCAGCCACCCAAGGCTGGAATTGAACCTGGGTCCTTGGCGTTGTGAGACAGCAGTGCTAACCACTACACCAGCCTGGTGACCCTTTAAATTTTTAAAAATTTGTGTACTGAAAGTTGGGGGATCTGAGTGGACATTCCTGGAACTTGTGACTGGGATCACTTGTTCATGAAATTACCTTAAAAAAAAACGGTTTCCTCACCCTGACCCTTATTTTCTCAGAAGGTGGAATTGTGGGATTTTTCCTTCGGTAACCTGTTGAGCAGGAAGTGACCCTGACAGGCAGAGTCACAACCTAATGAATGCAACAACATTTAGCAGAGAGGAAACCTGCTATTGATCCAATCTAACTAATCATGGCGACACACAATCACTTGGGGAGCATTCTCACATTTCTTCCCCCTTGCGATCTGGGATCGAAAACGTATCCATAATTGCCAACACTGATGCACTCTAAATCATTTGCTGGCTCATTTCCGCCCCCTACATTTTGTAATCGACACGTTTGTCCTGTTCATTCTCTCATCCATTTGATCATCTTTGAAAAACATGCTTTTTGAATCCTGATTGACTGATTGTGAATTGGAAGCAGAGGAACAGGATTAGGCCATTCAGTTCCTCGAGCCTGTTGCTGCATTCAGTTAGGTCACGGTTGATCTATCTTTTAACTCTGGCCATTCACCGTTGCTCTTTAACCCTTTACTGAACAAAGAACCTACCGAGCTCAGTTTTCACATTATCAATTAGCGACTTTTTGGGGTAGGAGCGTTCCAGATTTCCACCACCTTCTGTGTGAAGAGGTAACTCCTGCCGTCACCCGGAATGGTCTAACCCTAACTTTGAAGCCGTGCCCCTTTGTTCCAGATCCTCCCCCCCCCCCAGCCAAGGAAATAGTTTCTATTTATCTACCCTATTGAATCCCTTAATCATCTTAAACATGAGTTACGTGCTTAAAACGTGATGGGTCAGAGGAGGTACAGTTCACACAGTGCCACCCTCTCAGATTGATCCGCTGTCAGCCTCTGGCTAGTTTCCATGCTACTCCTCGGCATCTTTCCGAGGTCTGCTGCGAGATGGAATCACCTGGACTTTTAAAAACGGCTGCTGACAGGAACTCTCTAAAAGAGGGATGACGACAATCCAGAACCCGTTCACTCAGCGTAAACATACATGCATCCTCCTCCTGTCTGTGGAAGCGTGGGTCTGAGAAAACAGTGGCTAGACTGTGGATAACACTGTGCCAACATCTGAACCATGCTGAAACTGATGGGAGGCTCACCAGGCACAGTGAGTGCATGATGATTTTATTCATTGAATTGTGCACTTTTACATATAAACGCTCCTGCGTCAAGGTCATAACACAGTTGAAGGTATTATGGGGGGGGGGGGCGCCTAGTGGATACAAATTGCCCCATTTATCAGATAAAATCCACCAGCACTGATCTATGTATACATATATATATTGTATATACATATATATATATATATATTATATGTATATAAACTGGATGCCTGAGAAATGTACCCTTTTATGGCATAACCCCATTAAGCAGTGCCAACTGTGTCACTGTGAGACTAAGCTGGGACTCCATGTTGACCTGTATTATGTTCTGAACACCAGTCTGTGCTTGCACATTGCTCGAGGATGAAGAGAGACAGAGGAGCAGGCGCCAGGGTTATTCCTGTTGTTCGTTCATTTCCATGTCTGACACCAGGATGTTTTTCTCCACCGATTCGCTGGGCGTCGAGGATGTCCGGCTGTATCGCGCGCTCTCGAAAGCCCCGCGCCGTGAGCCCGAGGCCGCCCGCCGTCGATACAGGAGCAGGAGCACCACCACCACTGCCAGCAGCACCAACGCGCCCAGCACGTACAAGATGATGTCCAAGGTGTGCCCCTGCGAGCCGGCTGCAAATGCAAACACAGAGACAGAAAATGGGAAACAATACCTCACAACACTGAGTCACTGTGTTAAAATGGAATGAGCAACAGAAGAAACTGGAGGTCATTTACTTACAGGTAACACAAGTCTGTTTCTTGAACTGTGTGAGTAAATTTTTAAAAATTAATTTGCTTAATTATCATTGGAAGAATTAACAATCTGGCTTCCTAGCTACGGCAGTAAAAGTATAAATAGGTGACAGTGAATTAATAATAATAATCGCTTATTGTCACAAGTCGGCTTCAATGAAGTTACTGTGAAAAGCCCCAAGTCGCCACATTCCAGCGCCTGTCCCTTTACATCTCTCCTGACTGACATCAATTTTAAAAATTCATTCTTTTACAAGATGTGGGTGTTACTCTCTGCAGAATTCCCAGCCTCTGACTCGCTGTTCACAGTTCACTGTCACACAAGTCAAAAGGGTGTTGACTTAGCTGGGACCATGACAATGGCAGAATAAACAAGCTGTGAGCTCTAGGGTGGAAGAATTCTGCTTCTCAATCTGATCCATTAACCCCTGCTAGGACGTTCACTGATGTGAATATTGCATGAGGACAGGGAAAAACTCAATTGGGATAGCCCCTATAGTAGGGGTTGAATGTTCATCATCTGGGCCCTCCTGCACAAGAGGTCACTACCTTTGGACAGAAGCGGAAATTCCCTTCCCCACTCCATGATGTCCATATTGTAATATCAACCCCTTGCACTGCCCTGCGCCCCTGCCCACCCAGAGCTGGAGTAACGTCAGTTTCTGATGGTCTCAGATATTCCCTTCCCGTTTATTTCTTACCTCTTGGCATTTTGCAAACGATGCCTAGTGTGAAGCTGGTACAGGGACCAATTCCCCAGATTCCAGTGTTGCTGTTGATCCAATAGCAAGTGTTTGGGCTCATTAAACTCATGTTCTCAGTTTCACGAGCCCAGTTTGAATAGTTCAAGACTGTCTTGTCAGGCCAGACAAGCGAACCACCTGAAGCAAGAGGATAAAGAGCTGATTACACATCACAGTAACCGCACTAATTAGACCACATGATAATCTCACCGAATACACCATGCAGTAACCACACTAACTAGACCATATGGTAATCCAAATGATTACATCTCATGGAAACTGCTTTCATAATACTGCATAGTAACTGCACTAATCTCACCACAGGGTAACCGTATGAACTAGACCATGTGGTCATCCCACTGACGACAGCATTTGGTAACGACACAAACTAGGCCAGATGATAATCCCACTGGCTCCACCATGTGGTAACCACATTAACTGGACCATATAATAATCCCACTGGCTACATCACATAGAAACTGCATTAACTATACTGCATGGTAATCACACTAGCTATACTGCAGGGTAGCCACATGAACTACACCGCATAGAACATAGAACAGTACAGCACAGAACAGGCCCGCAGCCCTCGATGTTGTGCCGAACATTGTCCGAAACCAAGATCAATCTATCCCACTCCCTGTCATTCTGGTGTGCTCTATGTGCCTATCCAATAACCGCTTGAAAGTTCCTAGTGTCCGACTCCACTATCACAACAGGCAGTCCACATAATATACTTTTATTGTCACAAGTATGAAGTTACTGTGAAAAGTCCCTAGTCGCCCATTCCGGCACCTGTTCGGGTAAGCTGGTATGAGAATTGAACCCGCGCTGTTCCCCTGTTCTGCATCACAAACCAGCTGTCTAGCCCACTGAGCTAAACCAGCTAGGTTAAACTGGTAACGCACGGTGTCTGCATGCACTACACTGATAGTGACCGCACTAAATACACTGCATGGTAATCGCAACAAACTACACTGCAGGAAAACCGCAAACTACACACATGGTAACTGCATTAACCACACCGCACGGTAATCTCACTAACTATTCCCATGAATAACCTGCACTAGAGGGCAGCACGGTGCGCATGGGTTAGCCCTGTTGCCTCACGGTGCCGAGGTCCCAGGTTCGATCCTGGCTCTGGTTCACTGTCCGTGTGGAGTTTGCACATTCTCCCCGTGTCTGCGTGGTTTCGCCCCCACAAACCAAAGATGTGCAGGGTAGGTGGATGGGCCACGCTAAATTGCCCCTTAATTGAAAAAAATTAATTGGATACAACTAAATGTATCAAAAAAAATTTTAAAAAATGATTACTGCACTAAGTATACTGCACGGTAACTGCACTGACTACACTGCGAGGCAATCTAACCGACTGCATTGCATGGAAACTGCATTAACTATACTGCACGGTCAACGCACTAACTACTCTGCAGGATAACCGCACTAACTACAGCGCACGGAAACTGCATTAATTACACTGCACAGTAACTGCATTAACTGCACCACAAGGCAACCGCACTAACTACATTGCATAGTAACCACGTTAACTACATCATCCGGTAACCAACTGCATGGGCAACCGCATTAACTACACCGCAAGGTAATCGTACTAACTATATCACACAGTAACCGCATGACTACATCACCTGGTAACCACACTAACTACACGGCATGGCAACCGCACTAACTACACCACAAAACAACCGTACTAACTACTCACATGGTAACTGCATTACTACATCACACGGTAACAGCACTTACTACATCACACGGTAACTGCATAACTACATCACACGGTAACAGCACTACTAATCAAATGGTAACAGCACTAACTACATCACACGGTAACAGCACTAACTACATCACATGGTACAGCACTAACTACAATCACACGGTAACAGCACTAACTACACTGCATAGCAACCCACACTAATTATACCACTTAGCAACATGTTAACTGCACCTACTACATCGCCATAACTACACAATTAGTAACTGCATTAACTATGCCATGGCAATAGCTGACACAAACTACACCACGTGGTAACCACATTAACTAAATCACGGGGTATCACAGAAACTACAACGGCATGATAACTGCACGAGACACACCATGTAGTCCACCGCACTAACTACACTGCAGTATAACCACATTCACTATACTACAGAGTAAACCTCACTAACTAGACCATGGGTAACTACGTTAACCACACTGTGAGATAACCACAATTAACTACATTGTAGCGTAACCGCACTAACTACACCAGTATGGTAATCACACTAACTACACTGGATGGTAATCGTACTAATACACTGGTGGTAGCGCACTAACAACACTGTGTGGTAATCGCACTCACTACACTGCAAGGGTAATTGTAACTAACTCCACCGTGTTGTAATCCCACCAGCTACAGTGCAGGATAATCGCACTAACTCACCATGTGGCAATTGGACTAACTACACTGCAGGGTAATCTCACTAAATACAACTGCAGGGTAATCGTATCTAACTCTATCGTGTTGTAATCTCACTAACTACACTGCAGGGTAATTGCACTAACTATACCGTGTGGTAATTGCACTAACTACACTGCAGGGTAAACTACAACTGCAGGGTAAACTACACTACACTAACTACACCATGTGTTAATCCCACTAACTACACTGCTGGGTAATCGCACTAACTACACCGTGTGGTAATCCCACTAACTACACTGCAGTGTAATTGCACTAAATACACTGCAGGGTAAACTACACTACACTAACTACACATGTGTTAACAGGGCCGGCTCAGGCACGGCAACTCGGGCTGTTGCCCGGGCGCCATGTGCTTGGGGTGCCAGAGACTCGGGTCCCGCGCATGCGCAGTTGGGCCGGTGCCAACCAGCGCATGCGCGGTGGCCGCCCGCCCCCAGGGCGGCCCCCCGGCTCGGTCCGCCTCCCCGCTCCCCCCCGCCCCCCTCGGGTCCGCCCCCCCGCCCCGCCCTCGGGTCCGCCCCCCCCCCGCCCTCGGGTCCGCCCCCCCCCGCCCTCGGGTCCGCCCCCCCGCCCTCGGGTCCGCCCCCCCACCCCGCCCTCGGGTCCGCCCCCCGCCCCACCCTCGGGTCCGCCCGCCCTCGGGTCCGCCCGCCCCCCACGTCCGCCCCCCCGCGTGTCCGCCCCCCCGCCCCCCCCCTCGGGTCCGCCCCTCCGCCCCCCCCTCGGGTCCGCCCCTCCTCGGCCCCGCCCCCCCTCGGGTCCGCCCCTCCTCGCCCGCCACCCCCCCTGGTCCCCCCCGGCCCCAGCCCCCCCCGGCCCCGCCCCCCCCAAGGTGCCGAAGTTCACCTTGCCCGGGGCGCCACAACCTAGAGCTGGCGCTGTGTGTTAATCCCATTAACTACACTGCAGTGTAATTGCACTAACTACACCGTGTGGTAATCCCACTAACTACACTGCAGGGTAATTGCACTAACTACACTGCAGGGTAATCGCACTAACTACACCGTGTGGTAATCCCACTAACTACACTGCAGTGTAATTGCACTAACTACACCGTGTGGTAATCCCACTAACTACACTGCAGGGTAACCGCGCTAACAACACCGTGTGGCAATCGTACTAACTACACCGTGTGGTAATCGCACTAACTACACTGCAGGGTAATCGCACTAACTACACCGCTGGGTAATCGCACTAACTACACCGTGTGCAATCGCACTAACTAATCACCGTGTGGCAATCGCACTAACTACACCGTGTGGCAATCGCACTAACTACATCGTGTGGTATCGCACTAACTACACCGCAGGGCATCGCACTAACTGCACCGTGTGGTAATCGCACTAACTACAACCGCAGGGTATCGCACTAACTACACCGTGTGGTAATCGCACTAACTACAGCCGCAGGGTAATCGCACTAACTACACCGTGTGGTAATCGCACTACTACACCGCAGGGTAACCGCACTAACTACACCGTGTGGTAATCGCACTAACTACACTGCAGGGTAATCGCACTAACTACACTGCAGGGTAACCGCACTAACTACACCGTGTGGTAATCGCACTAACTACACTGCAGGGTAATCGCACTAACTACACCGTGTGGTAATCGCACTAACTACACTGCAGGGTACCGCACTAACTACACCATGTGTTAATCCCACTAACTACACTGCAGGGTAATCGCACTAACTACACCGTGTGGTAATAGCACTAACTACACCGTGTGGTAATCGCACTAACTACACTGCAGGGTAACCGCACTAAACTACACTGCAGGGTATCGCACTAACTACACTGCGGGTAACCGCACTAACTACACCGTGTGGTAATCGCACTAACTACACTGCAGGTAATCGCACTAACTACACCGTGGTGGTAATCGCACTAACTACACCGGTGGTAATCGCACTAACTACACTGCAGGGTAATTTCACTAACGACACTGCAGGGTAATCGCACTAACTACACCGTGTGGCAATCGCACTAACTACACTGCAGGGTAATCGCACTAACTACACCGTGTGGCAATCGCACGAACTACACTGCAGGGTAATTTCACTAACGACACTGCAGGGTAATCACACTAACTACACCGTGTGGGTAATCGCACTAACTACACTGCAGGGGTAATCGCACTAACTACACTGCAGGGTAATTTCACTAACTACACTGCAGGGTAATCACACAACTACACCGTGTGTAATCGCACTAACTACACTGCAGGGTATTTCACTAACGACACTGCGGGGGTAATCACACTAACTACACCGTGTGGTAATCGCACTAACTACACTGCAGGGTAATCGCACTAACTACACGCAGGGTAACCGCACTAACAACACCGTGTGGTAATAGCACTAACTACACTGCAGGGTAATCGCACTAACTACCTGCAGGTAATCACACTAACTACAACCGTGTGGCAATCGCACTAACTACACTGCAGGGTAACCGCACTAACTAACACCGTGTGGCAATCGCACTAAACTACACTGCAGGGTAATGCACTAACTACACTGCAGGTTAACCGCGCTAACAACACCGTGTGGCAATCGCACTAACTACACCGTGTGATAATCGCACTACTACACTGCAGGGTAATCGCACTAACTACACCGTGTGATAATCGCACTAACGACACTGCAGGGTAATGGCACTAACTACACCGTGTATAATCGCACTAACTACACTGCAGGGGTAATGGCACTAACTACACCGTGTGGTAATCGCACTAACTACACTGCAGGGTAATGGCACTAACTACACCGTGTGATAATCGCACTAACTACACTGCAGGGTAATGGCACTACTACACCGTGTGGTAATCGCACTAACTACACTGCAGGGTACACTGCAACTAACAACACCGTGTGGCAATCGCACTAACTACACTGCAGGGTAATCGCACTAACTACACTGCGTGTGGTAATCGCACTAACTACACTGCAGGGTAAACCGCACTAACTACACCGTGTGGTAATCGCACTAACTACACTGCAGTGTAATTGCACTAACTACACTGCAGGGTAATCGCACTAACTACACCGTGTGGCAATCGCACTAACTACACTGCAGGGTAATCGCACTAACTACACCATGTGGTAATCGCACTAACTACACTGCAGGGTAATCGCACTAACTACACTGCAGGGTAAACGCACTAGACACATCATGTGGTAACCGCGCAATTTCATTAACTACACTATGTGCTAATTGCTCTAACTACACCACATGGTAAATGCACTAGCTACATTGCAGGGAAACCACACTAAATACTATTCTTGGTAACTGAGCTAACTAGACCTCATAGTAACTACACTAACTACACTGCACGGTAACCACACAACTACAAAGCACGGGTAAATGCACTGACAATGCTGCATGGTAACCACACTAACTACACAGCATGGCAACAGAATAAGCCACACTGCATGGTTACTGAATTAACTGCACCATGTGGTAACCTCACTAACTAGACTGCACGGTGTCCGCACTAACTACACTGCCATGGTATCTGAAAAAAAACTACACCATGTGGTGCCCCATTAATTACATGGCATGGAATTCAGCATTAACTACACCACGTGTTAACTGCATGAACTATACCACATGGTAACCAGACTAACAACACCACATGATAACCACACTAACTACACTGCATGGTATCCGCACTGACTACACCATGTGCTAACTGCATTAAGTACATTGCGTGGTAACCGCCCAAACTACATCACAAGGTAACCACACTAACGCACCACATGGTAACCGTACTAATTACTGCATGTGGTAACTGTACTAAATACACCCAATGGTAACTGCGCAAACTACAATTCATGGAACCATATTAACTGCACTGCAGGCTAACTGCATTAATGGTTTACACTACAGAGTAGCCACGCTAACTTTGCCACTCAGTAACCACATGACGACACCACCTGTTAACTGCACTAACCATATCACAGTTGTAGTCTGTGAAGAATGTAGGAATTTCAGATCTATTCTATTATATATATTTGTGCAGTAAGGTTAGAAGCCAGGGTTAGCGTGTGACTGTTGCATTCATGTTTTCAAAAAAAACCTGATTTGAAGGCAGCAGCCTTTTGGAGGCAGAGGTGCAATTAAGGCATCGTAAAAAGTTTGGACTAATGAACTTTTATTTAGGTAAAGAGATTTCCATGGAGATGAGATAATTATAGACAATGGGCACAATTCTCTCCGAAAAGGGAACAAAGTCCCCTAGCGAGCGCGTTTAGCACGTGTTTACCGGTGCTCGCAGTGCACTTGCATTGTATAAGGGGCTGACCGGGGAACGCGTGGCTGAGGCCGCACATAGCCCCGTTTTGTACAGTGGGGAGCTCCGAGGCCCCTAAAATGATCCCCGACCTCCCACCAGACCAAACCCAAAACCGCTGTGGATCCCCCCTCACCCCCGCACCCATGCAGCGCATCCCAGGCCCCGTCGTATGCATTCAAAACATTCCAGCTTGGCACCGTGGCAGGGCCAACCTGCCAGTGCCCATGCCAGCTGGCACTGCCAGGCTGGCACCCAGGTGGCAATGCCAAGGTGACCAGGTTGTCTAGCAGGCCAGGGCACCACCCTGCTCAGAGGGTATGCAGCTGGGGATCTATAATTCCCTTGAGACCCCACAAGTGCCGTTCCGCCTGGTCCCCGTTTGTGTGGACCAATACCAGAACGGCGCTTGCCCGAGGTTCTCCAAGGTGAAGTGGTTAGGTGCCTACCCCTCAGTTACCTCATGGAACTGCATATTAGAGGTGGGACTAGCCCACAATAGGCAGGATTCACATCGTGATGACTCGTGAGGTCGCGCCAGATCTCGTAAGGTATAGTGAGCCGGGTAGATTCCGGGAGCGAGGTCTACCGGCATCTACCGGCTATGCTGCGCCGTGGTGTGCTGACGTTTAGGCATAATGTATCCTGTATATTGCGCTCAAAGATAGCAGTTTAAAGGTTATGGTATCATAGTATTGATTAACATTGTTTCGGGGAATTAACTTCCGGTTGCGGCTATGTGGAGCTAAGCCGCATGTTCGGCAGCTCCCGCTATTTAAGGACTTTGGGCCGATTTGAGGGCCCCAAACGGCGCTGTTCGACGAATCCCGGTGGGGGAAGGTGTCTAGAGGAGCATTCCCCATAATTTATGGTGCTCACCCGGAGTGGGGGCAAAGGAAAAAGCTGCAGCAGCTCCCCAAGAAAAGCGTGGGAAGAAAGACAAAAATGGCGGCCGGCGGAACACCCGAGGACTGGTGGAAGTGGGCGCAGGAGCAGCAGGCCTCTCTTCTGCGCTGTTTTGCGGAGCTGAAGGCTGAGCTGCTGGACTCCGTGAATGCGACTACCAACAAGGCTGCTTTGGAGACCCAGGCGGCCCAGGAGGGTGTCTATTCGGAGTTGCAGCAGCAGGCTGCTGAGCGGGAGGAAGAGGCCGTGGTCCTCGTTGGGAAAGTGGAGTTGCACGAGGCACTTCACAAAAGTGGCAAGACCGCTTGGAGGAGCTGGACGTTCGCACGAGGTGAAAGAATTTGAGGATCCTGGGCCTGGCGGAGGGGCTGGAGGGGTCAGATCTCCCGGCTTATGTGACTACGATGTTGAGCTCGTTGATGGGGGCGGGGTCCTTCCATTTGCCCCTGGAGCTTGAGGGAGCCACAGAGTGCTGGCCAGGAGGCCTAAGGCAAATGAACCCCCGCGGGCGTGTGCTGTGTGCGGTTCCATCGATTCAGCGACCGGGAGTGTGTGCTGCGCTGGGCCAAGAAAGAGAGGAGCAGCAAGTGGGAGAATTCGGTAGTGAGAATCTACCAGGACTGGAGTGGCGGAGGTGGCTAAGCGGCGGCCGGGTTCAACCAGACGAAGGCGGTGCTGCATGCCAAGCAGGTCAGGTTTGGAATGCTGCAGCCTGCGCGCCTGTTGGGTGACATACAAGGACCGGCACCACTACTTGAGTCCCCGGAGGAGGCGTGGGCCTTTGTACAGGTGGAGAAGCTGGCCTCGAACTAGGGCCTGGGGACACCACTATGGCCATTGCTGTTTTCGCTGTTGCTGTTTCTTTAACTTTGACATGTGTGTTTTTTATGCTGGTTTTTCTGTTTGCTCTGTTTCGGGTGGGTTTGTTTGTTGGGTATGGGGTATGTGGGGAATGTTGAGGGTTTGTATTTATATTTCTCTTCTGTACAGGGCGGGGGGTTGGGGGTGGGAATGTAGTTGCAGAAGGGGACAGAGTAAATGGGGTCTTTAGGGACTTCTACGAGGAACTGTACCGGTCGGAAACTCCGATGGGGAGAGGGTGGATGGAGAGCTTCATGAATAGCTAGTTTTCCCAAGGGTTCAAGAGGAGCTGGTAGAGGGCTGGGGCGGCCGATAAAATTGGAGGAGCTAGTCAGAGGGGGATTGGACAAATGCAGTCAGGTAGGCCCTGGGCCGGATGGGTTCCCGGTGGAATTTTATAAAAGTATGCGTATCTGGTGGGCCCCTGTTGGTGCGAGCCTTCAATGAGGCATGGGAGGGGGGGGCTTTGCCCCGACGATGTCACGGGCACTGATCTCCTGATCCTAAAGCGGGATAAGGACCCCCTTGCGTGTGGATCATACAGGGCCTATCTCGCCTCCTCATGTTTGCGCCAAGTTGCTGGCGAAGAGATCCTGGCCCCAGGATAGGAGGATTGTGTGCCGGGGGGGTGATACATGAGGATCAGACAGGATTTGTCAAGGGACGGCAGCTCAACACGAATTTGACGGAGACTGTTCAACGTTAGCATGATGCCGGGGCAGTGGATGGGGTGGCGGAGATAGTGGTGGAGCTGGACACAGAGAAAGCGTTTGATAGTGATTGTGGGTACCTGTGGGAGGTGCTGGAGCGGTTTTGGATTTGGGGAGGGATTCATCAAATGGGTGAGGCTGCTCTACGCGGCTCCGATGGCGAGTGTAGTTACAAATGGAAGGAGAGATCGGAGTACTTTAGGCTTACCGTGGGACCAGGCAGGGGTGCCCCCTGTCCCCCTTGCTCTTTGCACTGGCGATTGAACCTCTGGCTATGGCGTTGAGGGAGTCAGGGAGATGGAGGGGTCTGGTGCGGGGTGGGGAGGAACATCGGGTATCGCTGTATGCGGACGACCTGCTGTTGTATGTGCGGACCCAGAAGGGGGAATGCCGGGGGTGATGGAGCTGTTAGCGGAATTTGGGGGCTTCTCGGGCTATAAGTTAAATTAGGCACGAGCGAGGTATTTGTAGTACACCCGGGAGATCAGGAGGAGGGAATTGGAGGATCCTGTTTAAGAGGGCAGTGAAGAGTTTCAGATATCTGGGGGTGCAGGTGGCCAGGAGTTGGGGGACTCTCCATAAGCTTAATGTACCAGGCTGGTGGAGCAGATGGAGGAGGAATTTAAAAGGTGGGACATGGTGCGCTATCGCTGGCGGGTAGAGTGCAGTCCGTCAAAATGACGGTTTCTCCGAGGTTCTGTTCCTCTTCCAGTGTTTGTCCCATCTTTATCCCTAGGGCTTTTTTAGAAGGGTTACTAGCAGCATCATGAGCTTTGTTTGGGCCGTATGGGACCCCGAGGGTGAAGAGGGTCTTCTTGGACCGGTGGTAAAGTTGGGGGTGGGGCTGGCGTTACCCAATCTCCTCGGGGTACTACTGGACAGCCAATGTGTCGATGGTGCACAAGTGGGTGATGGAGGGGGAGGGGCAGCATGGAAACGGATGGAATGAGGGGCGTCCTGTGGAAATACAAGCCTGGGGGCTCCTGGTAACGGCGCCGTGGCCGCTCCCTCCTAACGAGGTATACCACGAGTCCAGTGGTGGCGCTACCCCTCAAGATTTGGGGGCAGTGGAGGCGACATAGGGGAGAAGTGGGGGGCTCGATTGAGGCTCGTTAAGGGGGAACCATAGGTCGTCCTGGGGAACATTGATGGGGGATTCAGGGTTGGCACAGAGCGGGCATCAGACAGCTGAGGGACCAGTTTATTGATGGGAGGTTTGCGAGCCTGGGGAGTTGGAGGAGAAGTTGGGCTCCCCCCGGGAAAACATGTTCAGGTATCTGCAGGTAAAGGCATTGCTAGACGGAAGGTGTGAGGGATTCCCTTCGCTTCACGCGAGGGGGGTGAGTGACAGGGTGCTTTCGGGGGTCTGGGTCGGAGAGGGGAAGATATCTGATATCTACAGTTATGCAGGAGGCGGAGGAGGCGTCAGGCGAGGGACTGAAAACTAAGTGGGAGGGGGAACTGGGGAACAGATCGAAGACAGGACATGGGCTGATGCCCTGGAGAGGGTTAATTCTTCCTCCTCGTGGTGCGCGGCTTAGCCTCATCCAATTCAGGTGCTGCACCGGGCCACATGAGGGACGAGGATGAGTAGGTTCTTTGGGGGTGAAGACAAGGTGTGTCAGTGTTTGGGGAGTCCAGCGAACTATGCCCATATGTTCTGGGCATTGCCCGGCAACTGGAGGAGTTCTGGAAGAGGGTCTGCGAGGACGGTGTCGAGGGTGGTAGGATCCAGGGTCAAGCCAAGGCTGGGGACTCGCGATTTGGAGTTGGGGTGGAGCCGGGAGTGCAGGAGGCGACAGAGGCCGGTGTGTTCTGGCCTTTGCGTCCCTAGTAGCCGGCGAAGGATTTGCTACAATGGAAGGATGCGAGGCCCCCAAGCGGGCGACCTGGATCAATGACATGGCGGGTTTTATTAAGCTAGAGAAGGTCAATTGCCCTGAGAGGATCGGTACAAGGGTTCTTTAGGCGGTGGCACCCTTCCTCGACTTTCTGGCTCAACGATGTTGAGGTGTTGAGGTGGTCTGGGGGGTGTTCCAGTGTTATGGGTTTATTTGTTGCATTTCATTGTTTGTTGTTATATTTTATAGTTTCTGTAAAAATTCCAATAATTGTTTCGGGGTAATTGTAAGCTATTTTCTTGTGTGGTGTTAAAGATATTTTCATACTTCATTAGTAATAAAGTTTGTTTTAATATATCATATCATTATTGTGCATGAAATCACTCCTGGAGCAAATATCCTTTCCTCAGTCTTACAAAATTAGTCACCCAAAATATTGGGTTTTATGTCCAGTATCTGAGCCACTGTTGGGGTCTAGTCCAGGATCGTAGTAAAATTGGGGGCTCGTCCAGGATTTTAAAGAATAATTCTTTGTTTGGTTTGGGATTATTGAATTTAGAGACAGTCATGTGTCTGGAACAGGTGCTTTCTTTCATGTGGTAGAGTTAAGTAGAGAGTGACTGGAATTGCCTCTTTCAGTTGCAAACATTTTCCTGGGTGTGGAAGAGGTCACTCGGGCTGGTTTACAAGGGGTGACTAAAATAAAACTTTTGGGTTCGGCAGACAAGCTGCAGTTAACTTAATCTGAAGGGATGAGGAAAATGGATGTAGTACAAAATAATTCAGCATTTAAATTGCCAGAGACACCAGCCTGAATTATTAGAAATAGCTAGAATTCAATTACAAATGGAACAAGCTGAGATGAAGGAAAATGAAGAGGAGAGTGGCTATGGCAGAAGAAAAGGAAAAAGAGAGGGTTTTAGAAAGAAATGGAAAGGAGGAAACTGAAGTAGAAGTAGAAAGATTGCAAAGGAAGAAAGGGATATGGAAAAAGAGAGATTGGCACTGGCAGAAACAGAAAAAAGAGAGAATTTGAACTTTGGAAACTAGAACTGCAAAGAGAACATCAACGGAAAATGTTAGAGTTAAAGGCAGAAGCTGAGGAAAGTCCTAAAGAAGAAACACTTCTAGTCAAACGCCGAGTAGTATGTATTTAAATATATTCAAGCACTTACCAAGGTTTGACGAGAAGGATGTGGGGTGCACTCTAACCGAATTGCAAACAAAGTCCCGTGACGAGCCCGTTAGCCGGGTGTTTCTCGGCGCTGCATCACACTATCTATTTATTGGGATTTTTTTGCAATCTGGGACCTCAGGGGGGAATGTCCCACCAAGGGCCGCACTTAGTCCTGTTTCTTGCACCGAGGACCTCCGCTAGTCAGAACTCCTCAGCTCATGAAGGCGCCATTTTTAAAACCCTGGTACGACTTCTAACACCCCCCCCCCCCACTCACAGAGCCCCAACCCACCTATAAGGAGATCCTCCCCCCCCCCCCCCCCCCACCCCACCTCGCATGGGCAGGGCAGGGCAGGGCACCCCCCCCCCCCCCCCCCCCCCCCCGGTTTGGTCCCTGCCATGGGCAAATTGCCAGCCTGACACCCAGGTACTGTCCCTCCGGCTGGAAGCGACACCCAGGCACCATGGTACTTCCAGCCTCCTGGCTCTGTCAGCCTGGCACCGCCCCACCAGCTGGCAGCACCATCGGGAGGGAAAATGTTCCAATCTTAGTAGCTACCGAGCGACATTTCCTGAAAATGTTTATGTTGGCCAGGGCTAGGAGAGACTAACAAAAACAAAAAATGCAGTACACACTCAGCAGGTCTGGCAGCATCTGTGGAGAGAGAAAATAGCGTCAACATTTTGTGTCTGTATGACCTCTCCACAGTTGTTCTGGAGTCACTAGTAAAGGCTAAGCTGTGATGACATCAGCTGGCTGATTCCCAGTGTCTGAATCTAGCCACCTAAAACACTAGAATAACGGCCTAGAAATCTGCTAAGGTACAAACCAGCAATACAGATTGAGGAATTTTACAAATTGTGCAAAATAACATTCAGCGCAGACGGAATTTCTGCAATCATTTGTGCTATTTTAAAAACTTTATTCTTTTCTGGGATGTGGGTATCATCAGCAAGGCCAGAATTTGTTGCCCATCCCTAACTGCCCTTGAACTGAGTGGCTTGCTGGTCTGGAGTCTAGTAGGCCAGACTAGGTCAGGACAGCAGATCTCCTGGTGAAGTGACAATCGATGATAGTTTCCTCATCATCATCACTGAGTCTATATTCAATTCCAGATTTTATTAATTGAATTTAAATTCCACCCACCAATGCCGTGGTGGGATTTGAACCCGTGTCTCCAGAGTTTTAGCCTCGGGCCTCTGGATTACTAGTCTAGTGATACAACTCCATTATCTCCCCACTAATGAACGTAAAAGGCATTGCATTAGAGGAAGGCACCACTCGCAAAACCACTCAAATTACCACTCTTAAACAAATCAAGGAATATTTTTTAAACAAATGTAAAACACTCTGAAGCACTGCCAATTGTACTGGTCTATGGAAGACTTTGCATTCAGAGACATGCAAAGGAGTTTGAGTGGAAATTGGAGAAAAAGAAACATTTCTCAGAACTAGCCCAATTTTGAGTGCAATTTACACCCAGACCACTGACTGCTTTTAATGCTGAAACTTTACCCCAACGTATTTTAGCATTGACCATATCCCAGCATGAGTCAGTGTCGCCAGGAGACGAGAGGTGAGAAATGGTAGTAATGAAATAGTGGAATGATTAGAAAGGATTAAATGACTTGGGGGCAGAAGTGTCCCTTCTGATACCGTTATTCTAAGTCACTGACAGCGCTACCATCTCTCTCCTTTATTGGCTGGTCACTGAAAGCATCTAATGTGACTTTCCATTGATTAAGTTAAAATTTACAGCCTTAGCTCATCAGTGAGAGGGTTCTGCAAGGGACAAGATAAGGCTGCTCTTAAATTGCTCAAACATTAAACAGCCATCAGGCTGAACAACTGCTATCCCAACAGAGACTGGCAATTATTCCAATTGGAATTCCAGGAATTTCAATGGCCTGACCCATTTGTTTTATTATTTTGCTAAAGTTGTAACAGATGGGTGTTTAAACCCCAATTCCTTACTGCCATGTTAATTGTCAGTGATTGGTGGCTCAACAGAAAAGTGCTTTCAATGCAAGTCTTTGGTTCCTTATGTCTTCACTGATGTATCCTATATCAAAAATAAATCAACTTTCCAAACATCATTGATAGATACGGCCATTTAGGAATGAACCGTAGTCAGACACAGCTTGTGGTTCAAACTCAGCGAGCACATTCTACATGTCTAAAATATGCAACTCCGGCCTCGACCCAGCCATGGCTCAATGGAGAGGGTCCAGAGAAGGTTCACCAGGATGTTGCCTGGAATTGAGCTTATGAGCTGTGATAAGAGACTGGATAGGCTCAGGTTGTTTTCTTTAGAGCAGAGAAGACTGAAGTGTTTGATATTATGAGGGATATGGACAGGGTGGGTAGGGAGCAACTGTTCCCCTTAGCTGAAGGGTCAATAGTAAGTGGGCCTAATTTGAAGGTGATGGGCAGGAGGTTTAAAGGGGATTTGAGGAGCTGCCAGGGTGTCTAGGTGGCACTCCCAGGCTGGCTGGTGCACTGCCAGGATGCCAGGCTGGCGGTGCCCAGGCAGCATTTTGCCCATGCGGGGATTGGGCCCGGGGATGCCCTTATTAGGTGGGGTGTGGGGTGGGGCTCGATGACCCCCTTATAGATGAGTTGGGGGGTCCGGAGGCTGTGTTGAGGTGTCTTGAGGCCAGAGCACCAGAGCTCCTCAGTGCAGGAAACGAGACTAAGTGTGGCTTCGGTAGCAAGTCCCCCACTGAGACCCCAAAATAAAAGAGTCCCGTTAGATAGCGGGGTCTTCACGGCGCTGCCACTGCCAGGAGACACCCGGCTAAACGCGCTCAACACGGGAGTCTGTTTCATTTCTGTTAAATCACGCCCTTAATCTCACGTGTCTTCCACCCTATCACAAGTCTTCTCATTTGTTCTTTCCTCTCTTTCCTTCTTTCCCTCTCTGTAGTTTTTTAAAAACATGTTACATCTCTAACCTTTTCCAGTTCTGAGAAAGATCATTGACCTGACACATGAGCTGTGTTTCTCTCTATTACCGATGCTGAGTGTTCTCAACATTTTCTGTTTTATTTCAGATTTCGTATCTGCGGTGTTTTGCGTTCACAGTGAAATGAATTTGACTCATTTCAGCCCAGTTGCTGGTGGATGGAAGCCAAACTACAGTTGGTTCTATAGATTATCAAACACTGCTGGTAGTAATCAAAGGATTGGCTTGTATGAACTATTGCGACATCTCCCGGGGCGGTCTAATAGGAAGTACGTTTCTGCGGTTAAGGTTAAGACATTCTTTTTATGGAGATGCATTAATTAACTGAACTTGGGAGTGCTCAATACTGACACGAGACCAAATCCAAAAACAACTTGCTGTGTTTCCCAGCAGTCAATCCCCTCATTTTAATGAACAGACCACTAGTCACACCTGCTGGTTTCCAAAGAATCCCATCCAAGGATTGTGGGAACAGGTATTCAGTGTATTCTGCTAAAATCTGTGCTATTTTCAGCACGGCACAGTCGCACAATGGTTAGCACTGCCGACTCACAGAGCCAGGGACCCAGTTCAATTCTGGCCTCAGGTGACTGTGTGGAGTTTGCACATTCTCCCCATGTCTGGGTGGGTGGCCTCCAGATGTTCTAGTTGCCCTCCACAGTCCAAAGAGATGCAGGTTAGATGGGGTTACGGGAAAAGGGCAGGGGAGTGGACATCTGTTGGGTGCTGTTTTGGAGGGTCGGTGCAGATTTGATGGGCCAAATGGCTTCCTTCTGCATTGTGGGAATTCTATAACCACACTACTTATAGCATCCGTCTTCTGTAGAAACTGGACCAAATAAAAACGTAGTTTGCTCTGCTGTGTGAAGCCAAACTTACTCTTTGTGTTGTACATGAGACTGAGCCAAGCTCCTTTGGTGTCATTTTCGTACGCCTCAAGGTGTTCCCAGACAAACACATTCTCGGTCTCGTCAAGAATGGACACCATCTCGGCCCCATGCGCTGTTCAAAAATATTGGAAAAGGAGCGTCAAATTGAGCAGCCTGTACAGGAACTGTAGCAAACAGTCTAGTTTATCCCACAACACCCAGTTTCTAGAAGGTGGTTACAGCAGGTATTAATTATCAGAGATTTCTTTAATCCACGTTATTGTATAGCTCACGCACCTTTCTGGCAGTACTTAGCTGCGTCTTTGGGAGTGGCCTTCCTCTCCAAGTGGAAGGTATAACAGTGATTGCGAAAGGGGATCCAGGAAGAATCTTGCAGGCCACTTGGGCAAGTCCCAGTGAAAGTCGACTTGCTGGACCATGAGTCTGAGAAGAAAAGAAAATCAGAGGTTAAATTCTGAATCGAACAGACAGGAAGGTCACGGTTGACAAGGGAGCGTTTCCTCTAGGTACACCTGTATATAGGAACAGGAGGAGGCCATTCAGCCCCTCGAGCTCATTCCACCATTCAAGTAGATTTTGTTTCTGATCTGTATCTTAACTCCATTGCCCTTGATATAGTGATGAAAATCTACATTGAATTAAATATCACTGGTGACTTTTCAAAGAACGTCCTGAGGTTTGTTAGAACACTGCTGATAACGGCAAAGTATTGCAGCTGCTGGAAACCGGAAATGTAAACAGAAAACGCTGGAAATACAAGCAGGCCTGTGGGGAGAGAAACAAGAGTCAATGGGCTTAATAACATGTGAAGGGGGTGTGTTGTCACCTGGAAGCAGAGTCAGTGTGGAGTGGGTCACCCTGCAGCCATGAGGCACTGCAAGGCGGGCTTATCGAAGATCAAGTGGGACCTCCATCACTGTGGACCATCACTGGGGAGTTTCAAACCTGCAAACTCATTCTCCTGTGGAATGTTTGGGCATGCTTCGATTGGCTTCACAAAGATGCTCACTGTTACTTAACAACAACTTGAACTTAAAGACTGCCCTTGAGGGAGTAAAACATCCCCAGGCTCAGTTGGTAACTCTCGCCTTTGAGAGACAGAAAGTCGTGGATTCAAATCCCTCTCCAGGTACTTAAGCCCATAATACAAAGTATCATTCCAATGCAGTGATGCGGGCGTGCCACAGTGTCAGGGGTGAGATATCAAACAGGATTCTCCCGTGCCCCAGCAGTGTGCTTCTCAGCTGTGCGCTGTTCACTCACAGCGGAATTCTATCCACCCGCCGCTGGTCAATGGGATTTCCCGTTGAAACCATCCCACGGAGGGGTTTGCGCTGCCAGCAACCACTGGAGAATTCCGGCCCCAACTTCCCTTTCATGTGGATGGAAAAGATGCAACGGCACGATTCTGTCACTCGATCTCCTGGACAAATATTCATGCCTCCACCACGAGCTCAAAACAAAAATGATTAACTGGTCAATATCGCATCGCCGTACGGTTGGGGTCTTGCTCTGCACAATTTGGTTACTGCATATTGTCCATTATAATGGCGACCTCACTTCAAAAGCACATCAATCTGTAAGGGGTTGCAAAAGGCGCTATATAAACCCAAGTCTTTTCTTTAAAAGTGTGGGTTTTGTAACAAGTCCAGAAGGTTGCATTTACTCAGAGCTCCGTCTGGTGCCTCTTGTAAGAAAAAGTAGCACTCGGTGCTAGAATATTTGTCTGAAACCCTTCTCAGACAGCTCATCTCTTCACAGATGCTGTCAGATGGTGCATTTCCAGCATTTTCCATTCCATTTCTTTATTTGCACTGGTCTAGTGATGTTTGTTGAGCAATAAATAACATGGGCCAAGGCGGGAGGGAGGTGGTGACTGCCTTGTTCTTCGTTACAATAGTGTTGTAGCATGTTTAAATGCCCATCTGAGGGGGCAGGCAGGCCCTCAGTTTAACATCTACCCTGAGAGCACAGCTGTAGGAATGGAGTTGCAGGTGAACTGATTTGAAGCGGACAAACTCGGCATATGGGAGAATGGGAAAGCTGAAGGAAGTGCGGGAAACCCTAGCCTGAATTGCATGGGAAATGTGGAATGCAGCATGAGTGTCGGGTGAGTGTTACTGTTAATATCGAGGCGTCTGCTATGTTGTTGTGACACAACAGATCCACAGCTGAGAGAACAGAACCAAATAGAAGAGACTCAAAATTTGGTTATTGAATATAAACTTTGCATTATGAATGATTACGCCCTGAGATTGAACACACCACAACCAGGAATCTTGCTATTTATTAAAGCTCCTAATACTTGGGCCTATTCCTGGGATGACATAAGTGAAGTGCACCTCTCTATAAAATAGAGGAATCGAAATATTAGGGACACCTTCCCATCAGTGCCTTGACCCCTAATCTCTTGATGACAACTCTGGCCCCAATCCTGCACCCATTTCCTGGACCGCGGCTGAGCAGCGCCTAATCTCACAATTATTTTCACCAGTGGGCTCTCAGGGCCTTGTTGGCTCTGGTATAAAGAAGTTTGAGATGCAATATCAGAGGAGACTCAGCCTCACTGTTCAGGCACCCGGTTCCCCCAGTGACAGACCTTGGCTTTTGTTCCT
The DNA here is from genome assembly GCF_902713615.1 of Scyliorhinus canicula. Taxonomy (NCBI): domain Eukaryota; kingdom Metazoa; phylum Chordata; class Chondrichthyes; order Carcharhiniformes; family Scyliorhinidae; genus Scyliorhinus; species Scyliorhinus canicula. The sequence continues at coordinate 46,709,700 of NC_052164.1, read as the reverse complement.
CTACACCGAGCACAATAATGGCGATCAAGTGTGGGAGGACAGGAGAACGCATTGTCAAGAAACATTTATGAGAATGACAGAAAGAAAGACAGCCAATGAGAGAGAAAGAGAGAGAGAGAGAGAGAGAGAAAGAGCGAGAAAGAGAGAGAGAGGATTCAAGCAAAAATGTATTCTGGAACAGAAATTGCGCCACAGCCGCAGAGTACAACACGAGCATGGGCAGCACGGTAGCATAGTGGTTAGCACTGTGGCTTCACGGCGCCAGGGTCCAGTTTCGATTCCCCGCTGGCTCACTGTCTGTGCAGAGTCTGCACGTTCTCCCTATGTCTGCATGGGTTTCCTTCGGGTGATCTGGTTTCCTCCCACAGTCCAAAGACGTGCAGGTTAGGAGGATTGGCCATGCTAAATTGCCCTTACCGTCCAAAAAACAGGTTAGGAAGGGTTATTGGGTTAGGGGGATAGGGTGGAAGTGAGGGCTTAAGTGGGTCGGGGCAGACTCGATGGGCCGAATGGCCTCCTGCTGCACTGTATGTTCTATGTTCTAGGTGCCAGCCCGGGTCACTCAATATGGGAACTCGTACTCCAGGAACCCCATGAGGGGATCATTGCTAATCCCCCTTGGTCTTCTCAGGGGCTATAACACCCTGCCTTCATTGTGAGATGAAATATGTCTCACTTAACTAAAAAACAATAAAAACTGGGAAATCCTGGGGCAAACTGTTCTTTTCCTTATTGGAGCACCCGGTCATGGAGAACAATCTGGCTTCCCACCAGCAGATGGGGATGTTGGTGCCACTGGCTGTCAATATTGTCGACAGCTTTCAACAGGCTGCATCAGTCGCACATACAGAGAGGGCCCTTCACCCGACACGATTGGACAAGGGGTGGATTCTATTTTATGGGGACAGAAATAATTACTAACTTTTTTAATTTATTTGCGGGATGTGGGCTTTGCTAGCCAAGCCAGCATTTATTGTGCCAGTCTGATTAACATTACTAGAAGGCAGCAAAGTGGTAAATCTGGAGTCTTCAAATAGAACACTTTATTACAAAACAAACCTTCAGACAAGTAGAATGGGAAGAACTAGTATTTATATAAAGGGCACGATTATCCGACCCCACGCCGGGTAGGAGAATCACGGGAGTGCCGGGCGAATCACGCCACGCTGCCCTGGCACCCCCACGCGATTCCCCCACCCCTTTTGCGACAGGCCGCTCGGAGAATCGCCGCTCGCAGTTTCTAATGGCGACCGGCAATTCTCCGGCCCGGATGGGCCGAGCGGCCTGCCAAATCCGACCGGTTCACGTGGCGCCAACCACACCTGGTCAATGCTGGCGTGAACATCGTGCGACCGTTGTGTATGGGGCCTGTGGGGGGCGGAGGGAGGATCGAGCACCGGGGCGTGCTCAGGAGGGGTCTGGCCCGCGATCGGTGCCCACCGATCGTCGTGCCGGCGTCTCTGAAAGATGCACTCTTTTCCCTCCGCCGCCCTGCAAGATCAATCCGCCATGTCTTGCGGGGCAGCGGAGGGGAAGACGGCAACCGCGCATGCGTGGGTGACATCATTTAGGCGCCGCCGGCCGCGTCATTCAGGCGGCGCTGGTTTGACGCAAGCATCAAGGCCCGGCGCCCGAGATTGACGCACCGCCGCTCCTAGTCCCCTGGGGGGGGGGGGGGGGGGGGGGGGGGGAATAGGGGGCGAGGAGTGGCCTCCGACGCCGGAGTGAAACACTCCGGGTTTCACTCCGGCGTCGGCACTTTGTCTCCCTTTGGGAGAATCGCGTCCAACATCTTTCACGATCCCAGGATGTTCCAAAGTGTTTAACAGCCAATGAAGTACTTTGAAGTGCAGTCACTACTGTAATGTTAAACAGTCTTGTTTTAATATTCTCCAACTTTTCAATTCCTGTAACTCCTTAATAAAGTGCTTAAATTCCTTTATAAAATGAGTGTGGAGGCCACCATTGTCATGCTAACCAATGCCTGTCTTTTATCCCTTGCTGGCGTGAGGTTCCAGCACCAGGTTGAAGGGATGAGAGGTTTATGGAATTCATTTTTTTTATATTATAAATTTAGAGTACCCAATTTCTTTTCCCAATTAAGGGGCAATTTACCCCCTGCACATCTTTGGTTTGTGCGGGTGAAACCCACGCAGACATGGGGAGAATGTGCAAACTTCACATGGACAGTGACCCAGAGCCGGGATTCGAACCCGGGTCCTTAGCACCGCAGCCCCAATGCAATCCACTGCGCCACATGCCGCCCTGGTTTATGGAATTCATGATGAGGGAACTGAATCATACAATTTACAGAGCAGAAGGAGGCCATTCAGCCCATGGGGTTGGCACCGGCGCTTGGAAAGAGCACCCTACTTAAGCCCATGCATTCACCCTATCCCCATATCCCAGTAACCCCACCTAACCTTTTTGGACACTAAGGGCAATTTAGCATGGCCAATCCACTTAACCTGCACATCTTTGGACTTGTGGGAGGAAACTAGAGCACCCGGAGGAAACCCACGCAGACACAGGGAGAACGTGCAGACTCCACACAGACAGTGACGCAAGCCGGAAATCAAAACTGGGACTTTGGAACTGTGAAGCAACAGTGTTAACACCTGTGCTACCATGCTGCCCATGAGGTAGGAAATTATAACCTGATAGACGACGAAGGAACTTACAGTACAGAGGGGGAGATCAGGTTAGGCTGTGGAATGAGGCTAAACAGGATAGAGGAAAAGAGAGGTCTTGAATCTGTCAGTAACAACAGGAGGAAGGGATGATCAAAAGCCTGAGAAGGCCGAAACAAATGTAAGACTTTGAAGAGCAGAGACTGGGAGGGCAAGGGCATTATTCTTTATCTTCACTGTGATAGTCAATGGGCGCGATTCCCCGCTCCCCATGCCGGGTGGAAGAATCGCGGGAGGGACCCCCTACCAATTTCACGACCCCCTGGCGCCACGACATTTTTCACGGCGACCGGAGATTCTCCGACCCAGATGGGCCGAGCGGCCTGCCGTTCGCGACCGTGGCAACCACACCTAGTCGCTGCCGTTGTGAAAGCGCCGTGAGATGCCCGTTTTGGGACTTATAGGGGGCCTGGTGGGGAATGAGCACCACGACTGTGCTCGGTAGGGGACAGGCCCGCAATCGGTGACCACTGATCGTCGGGCCGGCGTCTCAATTGGACGCACTATTTCCCCTCCGCCGCCCTGCAAGGTCAAGCCGCCACCTCTTGCGGGGCGGCAGATGGGGAAAGACGGCCACCGCGCATGCGCGAGTTCGAGCTGTCAGCCATCGTGACGTCAGCCGCGCATGCGTGGGATGGAGCCGGCCAACCTGCGCATGCGCGGCTGACGTCACATAGGTGCCGCCATCGTGTCACTCTCGGTGCGCCGCCCGGTGGCTGAGAGTTACGGAGCGCCGCTCCTAGCCCCGGGGGGAGGGGAGAATAGGGGGCGAGGAGCGGCCTCCGAGGCCATCGTGAAACTTGGCCGAGTTCACGACGGCCCTCCCGATTTTTCCCGGGAGCGGAGAATTCCGCCAATGGCTTTCAATCTTTAAGGAGGGTCCTTGAACTATTGAGGGTAATTCTGAGAGGCTTTGTCCGTGGTGCGGGGCCTCAGTATTGGTGAATGTGGGCGTGCAGATTACAGCACCGATTTCCAATTTGCTCCTACTGCAGATGAGGCTGTGCACAGGAGCAGTTGGGGACAGGCCTCACAACACCAGCCCCAGCATACTCTCACTAAAGGAGCAGTAATAAGAATTATTACAGCATGTGAATGATTGAAAAAAAATGTTAATCAGGGAAGCCTTCCTTGTTAGCTCAAGCCTAGAAAATAAGAAGTTGTCTGAGAAAGGACTGTGTTCTCTTTATTTAGTGAGTTCCTAGTTGCAGAGAGAAGCAATAGCCTGGCCAGTGGCCAGATGCCATTTTTAAGCCCACCTTCCAGTTTAGTACTGGCCTCGAAAATGAGTCAATGTTTGGACTGCATCACAGCTGTAGCCTGGACGGTTTTGTTAATCTCGCTGATATTGAGTGGCTGCAAAAAGGTGTTGGCCAGTCCTTTAATGGTTTAAAATGGTTCACTATCGCTGTGGAAGGTCAAAGCTGGCTGGACGAGCTGTGGGGTCTAAGAAGAGAATGGTTTCTGTGGGAGATGTTTTCACCAGTCAATCCTCCTGCCAGAGGTACTCAGCTGCTACTCCTTGGTGTGGTGGGTCTAACCATCTGGGTTGGCGTGATGGCAAGGAGTTGAGGAGGTCCTATATGGGCAGGCTTGGGATAGATAGACCTTCTCCATTGGCTTGCCGGTTGCCATTACCCTCCTGATGTCGGGACTGGGGGTGGGGCAATGTTGCTCAGAACCAGGAACCAGGGAAGGTGAGCTGGTCAAAGACCACCTGTGAAGATGGGCATTGAACTAAGTTGCATATTGCGAAGTTTGGTGTGGGCAGATTGGTACCATACAGGGACGCAGTATTCTGCAGCTTAATACGTGATGGCAAGAGCAGACAGCCTTGGAGTCTTGGCTTGTGACACCGATGAGACATTGGCCAGTTTACCGAGATGGTTGTGGCAAGTTTTAATTTTGTTCTGCATTTTTGCTGTGGTGCTGAAGCAACTGGACAGTGATGATTGCTGTGTTGGAAAAATACAGGTCTAATAGAGTGGGGGGGGGGGGTCAGGGCAGGTCGCTCTGAATTCAAAGGTCAGCCTAAATAATAACAGAACGGAAACCATAACATGTTTAGAATTCTCCAGCTAATAGTTTGGAAGTTCATGTTGCTTGTGTGTGTTTGATTACTCTCAATAACATCGTCATGATGTTATAATCTGGAATGTACCAAAAGTAAAGTTGCTTGCAACAAATCCAATGGGGACTTTCCCAAGATAAATACTTCAAGAGGGAACAATGCAGGAAAATGAGACTAACTTAACAGCTCTTTCAAAGAGCTGGCACAATACGATGGGCCGAATGGCCTCCTTCTAAATTGTTTGATTTTCGTTGATGAACAATTATTATTGGAGGGTTAATAAATCAGTGAAGCTCTGACAGTCACTGATATGAGCACAATCATTTTGAGGAATAATTTATAAGAAAATATTCCCATCCTGTAACATTATTGTTACAACAACCTACATTTCTGTTGCACCTTTAACATTACCCGAGGTGCTTCACAGGATCATTAGAAAACAAAATACGACACCGAGCCACAAAGGGGGTGATCAGGTCAGATGCTCAAATGTTTGGTGAAAGAGGGAGGGTTTGAAGGAGCGTTTTAAAGGAAAAAAGCGAGGTCGAGAGGTGGCAAGGCGTAGGGAGGAAATTCCAGAGCTTGGGGCCATGACAACTGAAGGAGGCAGCCACTAATGGTGGGGCAATTCCAATCTGGAATACGGTAGAGATTAGGATAGGTGAGCGCAGATATGTGGGAGAGTTGTGGAGCTGGTTTACAGATTAGTTTAATCTCAGCCGGTTTGGCAGAACAGGGATGGAGTCGGTAGCTAGGGAACAGAGTTTGGAGTGGGGCCTGAAAACAGTTCCCAATAGTTAACTGGAAGAAAGTTCTGCTCGTCGGTACTCGATATGGAATGAACAATGGTCGAGGAGTCAAGAGAGGTGGTGTGATAGGACTGGGTGTCATCAGTTTACATGTGAAAAAGCCACGCTGTACTGTTGCATGATGTTGCCAAGGGGCAGCATGTAGATGGGAAACAGGACGAAGCCAAGGACAGATCCTTGGGACCACCAGGGGTAACGGTTAGGGAGCAGAAGAGAAGCCACTGCAGGTGATTCTCGGGCTATGATGATTGGATAGATGAGAATGGAACCAGGTGAGATCAGTCCCACCCGTGGGGTGAGACATTAGAGGAGGATTGTGAGCTCAGCCATGCCAAGGACTGCAGAGACCCCAGTAGAATGAGGAGAGAAAGTTTACCTTTATCACAATCACAAATGATCTCACATATAACTTTGATAAGAGAGGTTTTGGTCACTATGAGGGGTGGAAATCTTGAGAATGACAGCAGAGAAACAGGCCACTCAGCCCGGCTGACTGTGTTACTAACCCACCCCAGTCTCTTCTCTCTCTCTCTCACTCTATAGGAACCCTTTAAACTCACTTGGTTCCTGCCACTTCAGAGAGTGGAACTGCCCACTCCGCCTACCTCCAGCCACTTTGCAGATCGCTCCCTTCCGCTTCATCTCGCAGTTCGATATTCGCCACGTCCCGTCCACATCCATGTAAGTACAGCCCAAGGTCTGGCGTGGCTCCCCCTCCTGCCAGTTGGTGTAGTCCGACTCCTCCCCATTCAGCCAGGAGAAGGTCCTGGCTCCCTGCATAAGATCACAGCCATTACTGAGTGTGGCAGTACTGGGCAATGAGAAAATGCAGCCAGAGAGAAAGGGGGAGAGAGAGAAAAACAAATAGAGAACAACAACTGCTTGCATTTATATAGCATCCTTCATGTACAAACCATCACAAGGCACTTCATGGAGGCCTTATTAAGCTGAATGCGACACTGAGCCACATAGGGTGATCTTAGTCCAGATGACCAAAAGCTTGGTCAAAGAGGCAGGTTCTAAGATGCGTCTAAAAGGTGGAAAGCGAGTTGGAGAGGCAGAGAGGTGTAGAGAGTAAATTCTAGAGTTGGGCCCCGCAAATGAAGACACGGCTGCCGAAGATCGAGTGATTACAATAGACGGGCGGGATCTAACCAAAAGAAATAGGGTCCATTCTGGGTGTGATTAGCCGTGTCATTCCTGACCCAACCTCGCCTTCTAACGGCACTGATTTTTGTTAGTGCCCTGGCAGGGAACTTTTGCCCCCCCCCCCCCCCCCCCCAACCCCCAACCCGAGGCTGTACTCAGCATCATTTGCTGCACTATGCTTTTAAATGCCAATGTACCCACATAGACCAGAAGCGGTTTGGCAAAGTTTCCTGCCATGTTCCAGGACAGTCTGGGCACCATACAGGGAGCTGTGGCCAGGATCAGTGTGGACCTGATGGTACAGCTGCTCTATTTTCGTGTCCGGTTGCTCCTGCACACCGTGAAGCCGAAGGTAGATGCTGAATTGGATTGGCTGGAGCGTTTGGGCATCATACGTGCCGTTCAGTTCTTGGATTGGGTTGCTCAGGTCGTCCCTGTGGTGAAGCCTGATGGTTCCGTGTGCCTGTGTAACGATTATAAAATGACAGTGCACCGGATCACTTGTTTGGACCGTTATCTGGTCCCCCACATTGAGAACTTATATGTGAAGCTCAGCGGTGTTCATGAAGCTGGACATGAGCCATGTGTACCTCCGGTTGGTCTTGGACTCCAACTCATGGCGTTTCGTGATGGTCAACATGCACCGGAGGCCTGTACAAGTACACCCGTTTCCTTTTCGGGGTCTCCACGGCATGTACCATTTTTTGGTGGGTTATGGAGAGCATCCTGCACGGTTTATCCCAGGTCACGGTTGACTTTGGCGATGTCTTGATCACGGGCTCCTCGGACCAGGGACAGTTACAGAACTTGGGCAATGTTTTGCTGCAATTCCAGAAAGCCGGCCACCGTCGAGCGGTTGCGGCAGACTTTCAGTATGCACGGCATTCTGGAGGTGCGCGTCTCTGATAATGGAACAGCTTTTACAAGCGCTGAGTTTGGCTCGTCCGTGGCCGCCAACAGGATCCGCCATGGGTGCACCATCCCATACCACCTAGCCTCCAACAGGTGGGCTAAGCGGGCAATCCAGATGTTCAAGCAGGGAATGAGGAAGCACACCTCTGGATCCTGGGAGACTCGGTTGGTGCGTTTTCTGTTTAGTTCCACCACACCTGGGGTCGTGCCAGCCGAATTGTTCATGGGGCATTGTCTCCCCACCCGGCTGAGCTTGGGCATCCCATACCTTGCTGTAAATGTCTGCCACAGACAGGATGGGACCGAGACGGACACAGGCCGCCACACGCCGTTGCGAAGTTTCACCCCGGGCGATTCGGTGTGCATTTGGAATTTTGTGAAGGTGTCAATGGACGTGGTATTGTCCCAGTCCGGGTGGTTGATTATACAGTGCGAGCTCAAGGCCTGGAATCCAACCGGCACATGAACCACCTCCGCAGCAGTACTCCCATGGTGCCGCATCCGTTCCAGGATGTGCCAGCCCGGGGGTCCGGCCGCCTCCGCCATCGCCATCCCTGGTTCCAGTGAACATCAAGATCCAGGATGCCAAAATGCTGGATGAAGAAAGGCCTGATTCCAACATGGAAGTTCAGCTGCCATGGAAGCCACAATGCCGATCCCGCCTCATCGTTCCATGTGGAAGCGCCCATCCAGTGCCAAACGAATGGGGGGCGGGGGGTAGGAAGTCCTTTGCATCGATTCGCCATTGTGGACTCCACTTTGGACTTGGGGGAGGGGTGTGGAAAAATAAAATAAAAGAGAATCATTTGCATCCTACTTGCTGTTTCATGTGGATTCTCTCAGCGTGGATACCACAGGTGTGGCGGAGGGATATGTGTGTGGAGTGGGGGAGGGGAGAGGAGCAGGGGAGGGGTGTGGAGCGGGGAAGGGGTGTGGAGCGGGGAAGGGGTGTGGAGCGGGGAAGGGGTGTGGAGCGGGGAAGGGGTGTGGAGCGGGGAAGGGGTGTGGAGCGGGGAAGGGTGTGGAGCGGGGGAGGGGTGTGGAGCGGGGAGGGGTGTGGAGCGGGGAAGGGGTGTGGAGCGGGGAAGGGGTGTGGAGCGGGGAAGGGGTGTGGAGCGGGGAAGGGGTGTGGAGCGGGGAAGGGGTGTGGAGCGGGGGACGGGTGTGAAGCGGGGGAGGGGTGTGAAGCGGGGGATGGGTGTGGAGCGGGGAGGGGTGTGGAGTGGGGGAGGGGTGTGGAGTGGGGGAGGGGTGTGGAGTGGGGGAGGGATGTGGAGTGGGGGGATATGGAGTGAGGGGGGTGGGATGGGGTCTGTGTGGAATAGGCGAGGAGTGTGGAGTGGGAGGGGGGAGGGGAGGGAGGGGGGTAGGTGGAGTGGGGAGGGGTGTGGAATGGGGAGGGGTGTGGAGTGGGGGGATATGGAGTGAGGGGGGTGGGATGGGGTCTGTGTGGAATAGGCGAGGAGTGTGGAGTGGGGGGGGGGGGGGGGGGGGGGGGGGGAGTGGGGGTGCGCAGTCAGGAATGGCCTGGGAGTGAAGTCTGTGAGGATAGGTCTGAGTGCCTCTGAGCACACAGGATGCCCGCAGTCTGCTACTTCCCCACAAGATGCAGCAATGAGATAAACTAACATTGCTCAAGAGTTAAATCAATTCATCGATTATAGTCTCCCGATGACCACCACAATCTGTCATCTCACCTCAATGAGAGGAAAAGAAAACCACTACAGGTCTGATAACAAAGTGTGTCAGTAAATTATAGAATATTCATCCTAGAATAAGGTATCACAGGAAACAGAGTGTTCAACAAGAAATGTGACAACTGATATATTTGTAGACAGCAAATACTTGCTGGAGTAAAATATTTAATACAGTAAAATCTCCTGAATAATAGAACACATGAAGCGGCCATTCTGCCCATTGTGACTGGGTCAGCTCACTGAAAGAACAAACCAATTAGTCCCCCTCTCTGTTAGTGTAAAGGTCCTGGTTTAAATGAACCAACTGTTTGGACAACAATTGCTAAACGGGGCATTTGTTCTTGTGAATTATGTGTTGTAAGACCTGCCACCCTCCCCTACCTATCACCCTTACCCCACCCCCCCGCCCGCGCCCATCAACCCCGTGCTTATCAGCCTCCCCCTGCCCAATACCCTCCTCCGCCTGTCACCCTACCCCTGTCACTTCTCCACTGCTCGTCAGCCTCTCCCTGCCCATTACCCTCCCTGCCACCCTTCCCCTGCCCGACATCCCCCCCTCCACCTACCCATCAGCCTCCCCCCGCCCTTCACTCCCTCCACCTACCCATCAGCCTCCCCCCCGCCCTTCACTCCCCCCACCACGCCCACCCGTCCCTCCCTCCCCTTCTTGCCTATCATTCCCTCCTGCCCACTCTCTTCCCCATCAGCCTCTGATTTGTGGCTTTGATGGATTTTCCCTATCACTGGCCATTGGTATCACAACTGATCAACTTGATCACAACTACGTCATTTTAAAGTCACAGATTATTTTTGAACTGGTGCCGCAATCTCATTACTCATTGCATTTATCATTCTTCATGTTTCTTGCACACAGTAAATGACTTCACACTGTCATTTTGCAGAGCACACACTGATAAAAGCCTCTTGGTTGCAAGTATTACCTCCTCATTCGACAGCCCGATCCAGAGGGGTTGTTGGACGCTGTTAATAGCCTGTGTGAGGAAGGCCTGATGGTAGGGGTCCACCACGGTTACCAGGGTCTCGTTGCGGCTCTCGCAGAGCCAGGCGGCCTCCAGCCAAGAGAGAGGTTTCTGGATAACTCGGTAGGTGCTGTTCATGTAGCTCAGCTTGGACATTGAGGGAGGAGGGAAGTTGGCAGGCGTCGATGGTAGCGATGGGTCTGAATAGGAATGAAGAGAGTTAGACTCAATGGGAATGTTTGGAATCTTTTGCCTCTGGGAAGACACACACGCAGTCCCCTCACCGTCCCCACTAACCAGTGAATAACCAGCATCAAATGTATACGCCACAAAACAGCCGATTTACACGCGGGAACGTAGTGCCTTGGTTATGTTAATAAACTAATAATGAAAAGAACAAGGGCTCAACCCTTCCCATAGCGTTTTTATGAATTCGAGTTCAATTTCAAAAAAGAAAAACTCAAACAAAAGGGAGCATGAAGCTGTTGGAATGTCATAAAAACCAAACTGAATCAATTAACATCTTGTAAGGATGGAATCCTGCTACCCTCAGCCACTCACTTCACTAGAATGAATAATGTTGGCATTGCCAGTTACACCCACACCCGGTGAATAAATAAATAAAGGTGCAAAAATTGATTAACACTTTCCCAGAACAACCTAAAACTCAAAATGAACCCTTTGGTTTGGAAAATTTAATAAGTTCATATCTTTATTGACACAAGTTTTTAGGGATTTGACCAGTGTTGTGGGAACGCGTTCTGTGATGCAGTTTGTTTTCCCAGAAAATTGAAACCCTGGGGCTTTGTGTATGATGTATGGAAATGAGAGGTGCTGGTTGTTTCTTAAGCTGCTGACAAATTCAACATTCCACCGACTCGTATTGTGGGACGAACAACATTGAATACAGCGGTTCAGCAGCCACTTCCTCAAGAGCAATGAGGGAGTGGCGAGCAAGACACACTGACTCCCAAGCCGTCAGCTTTGGCTTGATGGCAACGCTCTCGACTCCAAGGCAAAAGGTTGTGGGTTAAAATCCCACTCTCAAGACTGAAGCAGAAAATCAAGGCTGACTCCCCATGCAGAACTGAGGCAGCCTGCACTGTTGGTGGTGCCAACTTTGGGCCTGTCAGTCCTCTCAGTGGACGATCCACCAGCACGACACAGCAACGAGCAGGGAGCACTTGCTGGTCGATTTTATAAATATATATAAATTTAGAGTACCAAATTCATTTTTTCCAATTAAGGGCCAATTTAGCGTGGCCGATCTTCCTAGACTGCACATCTTTGGGTTGTGGGGGCGAGACGCATGCAAACACGGGGAGAATGTGCAAACTCCACACGGACAGTGACCCAGAGCTGGGATGGAACCTGGGACCTCGGCGCCTTGAGGCAGCAGGGCTAATCCACTGCGCCACCGTGCTAAGGCTGGTCAATTATTGATCCAATAACTAAACCAGATTGTGCGTGTTCGCTGTCACGGTCTTGCTTGTGGGATCTTTCTGTCCATGAATTGAGGCCACATTTCCGGCAACTCAAAAATGTACTTTGTTATTTTAGGTTGACGTAGGGAAGACATAAATGCAAGTTTGCTCTCTCAATAATACATAATTTGTCATTCTGGTCCCATCCAGTACATGAAGGTACTTAACAAGGTGGCTGACAGGACAACTTTGCCCCATTCCTACTCTGAGATCACTATGGTGATTTGCGTCTCTGCTTTAAGGTAGGAACAGGGCAGTGACAGACAAATAAAGAGGTTGTTCAACTTTCTCATTTCCATCAACATCTGGCCCTCACCTCCCCAGCTGTGAACAGCTGGGGTTTCTAATATCCTATCCGAGCCCTATGTTTCCATAGGAAGATAACGGACCCATGGAATACTATCAAACAGCGGATCAGTAACTCCTCCTGGCCCCACATAAAAAACGCTCAATCTAATTCCTGTCCCTCCATGGTTGTATTGAAGAATCGCTCCCCCACCACATGGTCTGGTTCACTCTGCACTCGAGCTGCTGAGATTTCCCACCCTCTCTCCTGGCAGATGGACTCTAAATGAGACCCATCTGTGAAAACGTTTAAGCTTCCCAACCATTTCCATTGGACAGGTGGTGGGCATCTTAGTCACCCCCCCCCCCCCCCCACATTCACTTCACTTCTTAGCCGCTTAACATCCTGATTTATCAAAATGACAATTTGCCGGTGACACCCACATCCCAAAAATAAATTAAATTATAAATCTGATTGTTGGAACCAACAATTCTACGGACACGTGCTTGTAGGGTTAGAATAGCGATTTTAATATACTTACAACAGAGCCAGCCTGTTAGCCGTTGAACTTTCGGTGAACTGGCTGGCTGACCCTGCACTGTCTGCCCGTTCGTTTTCTTTCCCCTGACTGTAATCCAGCTACTCTTATCCTGCACCTTGGGTGTGGTTACCTCCCTGTAACTCTTGTCTATTACCACCTCTGCCTACCGGATGATCCGAAGTTCATCCAGCTCCAGCTCTAGTTCCATGTCGAAAGACTGTATAAACTGGGATTATTCTCCTTAAGAGTAGAGAAGATACCCAAGAGGGATGTTCAAAATAATGAGGAGTTTTGATAGAGCAGGTCAAGAGAACATATTTCCTCTGGGAAGTAAATTGGTGACAGCGGGCATCGATTTTGAATAATTAGTATACAAACACGGAGAAGTCAATTAGGATGGAGGGTTATGACCTGGAACACACTACCTGGAAAAGATGGTGGAATCCTGATTTCAACCCAGATTCGCTGGGCCGGAGAATCGCCGGGGGGAGGGGGGGGGGGACGTGAATCCCGCCCCGCCGCTGGCTGCCGGATTCTCTAGCGCCGGTTTTCCGGCGGGGGCGGGAACCGCATCGTGCCGGTCGGGGGCCGTTGGCAGTGGCCCCCCCCGGCGATTCTCCGCCCTGCGATGGGCCGAGTGGCCGCCCGTTTTCAGCCAGTCCCGCCAGTGAAATCGAACCAGGTCTGTACGGGCGGGGAGGCCCGTCGGCGCTGGTTGCCGTGGCGCCAAGCTCTTCAGCGCCGGCTGGTGCTGCGCCAACCCCACCAGCCTCGCCCCTGAAGGTGCCTCCGGTCGGCCCGACGCCGGAGTGGTTCACACCGGTAAGGGGAGAATCCCGTCCCAGATTCCTTAGGGATTTCTGGACGGCAGTTTAAGAGGATTAACTTGCAGGGTTAAGGGGAGAAACCTTGGACACGGAAATAAATTGGACAACTGTTTCAAAGAGCAGGCACAGGCATCTTGCGTGGATAAAACATGGCGAGGCAGTATGGTGCTCAAGGATGGTATAAAAATATAGACACGCATGTGAATATTTAGTAATTTGAGGACACCAGTGGTAATTTATTTAACTACATACCGAGATCTGCTCAAAGCAGCAGATCGCTCCCAGTACAGTCCTTGCTGGGAGAACGAAACACACCAGGCCCTGCTTTGGGCCTGTTTTCATATTAGTTCATAACGAGCCCCAAGCAGGTGGCCTCCGCCCCCTACCTGGGGAACTGGTACTTTTTTCTTAAGAAGGGGTCTCCTGTCTAAGATGGTGATGAGGAGGAATTTCTTCTCTTAGAGAGCTGTTACTATTTGGAATTCTCTACCCACACAAGCAGTGGAGGCCGGGCCATTGAATATATTCAAGGCGGAGTTGGACAGATCATTGATAGACAAGGGAGTCAAGGATCATTGGGGGTAACCAGGAAAGTGAAGTTAAGGACACAATCAGTTCAGGCATGATCTTATTGAATGACGGAGCAGGCTCAAGGGGCAGAAATGGCCTACTTCTGCTCCTATGGCTTACGATCGAAGGCTCTCTCACCACAATATAAAAGGCAAAGGTAAAGTCCACAGTCCCAGATGACGCTTTCCCCTTTGAGGGGAAGAGGTAACTGGTGGTGATTTAACCTGAGGATCACCATACCTCAGGCAAGGGGCAAGGTTGTTAAGGCAGGGCCTTCATGAATAACCTCAGCCAGTGCAGGAATTGAACCCCCACTGCTGGCCTTGTTCTGTATCACAAACCAGCTGCCAAGCTCACTGAGCTAAACCAGCCACAGTATATCAAGGGACTGAAATCTGTGGAAAACCTCTCTGACTGAATGCACCAGAGAACATTTAACATGGAGTGTAAATGTACATTTTAAATATAACGAGTAATTGCAAGTGTCATGAGGCACTTCATGTATAATATTGAAAGAAACCGATCGGTCGTGTACTACATACAGTACATGTAAGGTTAACCCTGAACCGTAATGAAATGAGCTTTTCCAAATTTGAGAAAGTATATTTTTTGAAAAAATACCAAACCTCTTCAGAGAGACATGCAAAGCGTGGAATTCATTTCCAGGGTTAGTGTTGAGATGGGGGCTATGCCAACGTTTATGATTGGATGGACAGAGGAAGGAAAGGTTATTGAAGAGATGTTGGAAAAGGAATGTCGGAGTATTTGCACAGAGGGTAAATGCTGACAAGGACTGCCTGGGCTGAATAGCCCAATACCTGCTCGTTATTTCTATGTAGAAATCCTGACACAACAGCTATCAGCCCAAAGTGAGCTAACATCCCACCTCTCCAGGCTACAGGTAGGGAATCAATGGAAGTACTAAGATCAGAGAGGTAATTTCAACGGATGTGGACATCACAGACAAGGATAGAATTTGTTGTCCATCATTTGAATGACGTACTGGCCATTTCAGAGGCACAGGGCAGGATTTTCTGTCCATTTACACTGGTAGGATCTAACAGTCCCATCAATGGCGGACCCATGCCGTGGGTGGCGAGGGGTGCATTCATCAGGAAACCCCGTTGACAACAGTGGGACCAGAAGATCCTGTCACCGGCCATTGGGTGAGCTGCCCTCCGTCACTGCAGAACACACCGCAGAGGGGGAGGAAAATCCCACCCACTGTTGTGGGTCTGGAGTCACATGTAGGCCAGACTGAGTAAGGTCAGCAGATTTCCTTCCCTAAAGGACATCAGTGAACCAGTTGGGTTTTTTACAATAATTTTATTGTCACCATTACCGAGACCTTTTAGTTCCAACTATATTAATTGAATTTAAATTCCACCAGTTGTCATTGATGGGATTTGAACCCATGTCCCCAGAGGATTAGCCTTACCTCCAGAGTACCTGTCCAGTGACACTACCACCATGTCACCATCTCCCCACTTGAAGAATAAGGGTGTTAAGGGGAATGAAGAGAGGTCACAAATGGTCTTTTATTAAAAAGAACTGAAAAAGGAAAATGGTGGAACATATCCGACGGACTTTCTGTTCTTGGGATTTTCTGCTGGAGTTTGACAGGATCATACCTTTGTTTCTCTGACAGATGTAACCATTTCTATCACTCGTGCAGCTCCTGTCGTCCCAGCGCCCAGTGAACTGTGGGTGTAAGGCGTGCCAGATCACTGCACAGTTTACCTGAAACGACAATACAGCAGCTTGGTCCACATGTTAAACTCAATCAGATACATGTCACTAACTTTGGAACAGAACTATGATCTCTGAGCAGGAGGCCCAGTCACCAAACAGCAGTGCAGAGACTGACCAATTACTGACCATACTGCTATTACTGACATTGGCCAGACCTCACGGCACCGACGGCTCAATAATGGATCAACAATCGATACCCTGACAGTCTAGCTTATGAACAATGGCTTTGACCTCAACATCTGGGAAGAGAGTGCACTGGAGTGCCCACGATGGCGAGCGCTGCTTCACCAAGGTACAACTGGTTCTGAAGCAGGCCAAATGATGGAGGCCCAAAGGTTTGAGAAGGAAGCTCAAGGCAGGAATCCCTCATTAATCACGGACTGACTGATTGCTGACGTGGAATGTGGATTTTAACTGAGTGTTTTTTCCCTTGTTAATGCGATTTCTCCTTTAGCCTTTTACATTTCCTTTTCTACCTCTTTTACCTTGCACTGACTTCACCCTTTATACAGCCTCCCTCGCTTTCTCTCACCTTTTCTTTCTCACCCTCGCTCTGCTCCAGGATTCTGTGGCAATCATCCTCCTCCTTTTGAGTGACTGCCGGAAGAAGGAAGTGACTTCAGGTGAGACTTTAAGACGAGCTCTGTCTACCCTCTCAGGCGGATGTGAAATATTCTTATGAGGAACAGCAGAGGTGCTCCAGAAAGTATTGACCCTTCAGCCAATCTGATTCTGGGACCTGGCTGTGTGAAAATTGGTGGCTGCATTATTTTCATTATAATCGTGATTACCACTCAAAGAAGTGGCTGTGGATCACTTTGGGGTGGCTTGAGGCTATTAAAAGGTGCTATTTAAATGCTCGTTCTCCTCTTTAACAGCGATATAATCTTGCATTCCCCTTGGTAATTTTTCTATTGTATTTCAAGTTTGTTTCCCTTAAACAGAGTCCTTTGGCTTTCCTATTCCCCTCTACATTTGTCTAAATCTGGTTTTGCCTTCACAGTATTTTTAAACATCTCGTACATGCAGACACTGCATCACAGTGTTTATGGAATAGATAAAGAGCCAGTCTAAAGACCAGCGCGGGCAGCTTGGAGACCTCTTAGCAGTGCCCTCTAAGGTTGATCAAGAACAGAAATTCTTCCATTTAAATTGAGAAAGAAACAAGAAAATTAGGAACAGGGTTTGCAAACGTAGCTCAGGGAAGGAGGGTTGTGCAGGGTGATGGGGGGAATGCTTTTGAGGCCTCCAAGGAGGTGGGGATGCGGGTGAATGTGGACATTCCTGATATCCAGTCACCTGACGACAGCACCAAGAGGGGCAACGTACCAGTTCATTGGTTGCAGAGGAAGTGTGCTGCCCTGAAGGTTCCCCCGGAGCCCAGTTGACATATTTCAGTGGTTCCTTTTGCAGCCACTGGAAGTCCTTGCTTGTATCGTGCAACCCGATCCAGAGGTCGAAGGTGATGTTTGGAAGAATGGCTGTGATAAAAGCTGGCATGGAAAATACAAATAGATCAGGACGATAATGATAATGAGAAAGAGTGCTTAATCCCAGAGATGGCAGAATGCTATAGTCGGAACGGGGGTAATTTTGACTTTGTGTAATGGACAACAGTGAATCGGCAATCTCTTTGTCATCTGTCTTCAATTTTGTTGAAGACAAAATTATCCCAAGACAGTTGACAGAGGTAGCAAAATCTGGGGCTGGGTTCTCCAGTCCTCCAGCCGTGTGTTTCTCGGCCGCGGGCCGTTCGCTGGTGGCAGGATTCTTTCTTCCCGCTGCTGGCCAATGGGATTTCCCATGGAAGCCACCCCACGCCACTGGGAAACCCACAGGCAGGGATGCGTTGCCGGCGGGAACAGATTTACAGTTTACACAGTTTTACTCACTTTAACGAAGTATTCTTTGAGATTCCCTTGGCTGACACTGTCCTCCGATCCACAATGCTTTGATCGCATAGGGCAGTGAACAGTTCCCCAAGTGGTTCCAGTGGTCCGAGGTGAACCTGTTGGTCACTCTGTGCGACCCCACCTCACGCTCTCTCTCCCTTTTCTAATTGGACAGGTTAGTCACGGGGGGGGGGAGGCCTGCCTGTGATTAACTCTGAGATTCAAACTCTGGCCACACTCAGGGCTGCCAACCCTTTAGGATTGGCCTTGAATTAAAGATCAATCTCCAGGGCACTGCTATTCGTACATCTGGAGAAAAATCATTGGGATGTTAATTTTTTTTTTTGTCATTTTCTTTGAACATTTCTCTTTTCCAGATATAAAAATGCTGAAAATGGAGGGGGGCGGGGGGAAAGGAGGAATGCTTATTATCAAGCATCATCCAATTGGATAATAAGACTTTTTGCTTTCTGATGAGCCATCAATTGCACAAGAGACGAGTTGCTATACAAAAGTTAGGCTTTAATAAGCTAGAACTTAGCCCTGCGGTTGACTACAATAAAATGGACGACCGCCGGGCGTTCCGACTATTTATACCTCGGTATGGAGGCGTGGTTAACTCAGCCTCTCAACCAATCGGAGAGCTGTCACATGACTGGTCTCAACCAATCGGTCGAGAGGCACATGACCGACCAGGGCCAATGGTAAGCCGGTGTTCTGCACCAATGGCAGACAGCTATGCAAATCATATCACCACACTTTCCAAGTGGAGTAGGAAGGCCTTACTTCACATAAATGGATGTGTTGGTGACGTGTTGGGAGCGTGGAGGCAGGTCATGTGATGAAACCTCCTGGAATACACTTAATCGCAGTTGGCATCCCTAACCATCTGGCTGTAATCCTTCTGGAGTGTGAGCAATATTGCATGCACTTAGTCTTTACAGTCTTCACTCACAGCTTTCAAGAAGGTTTCAGGAGTCGCAATGGACCATTAACTGGTCTGGCAAATCCCTGACTCACAAAACAGAATGCACATCCCAGGTTTGCTCTTCTGACTAAAACAAAACTAATAAACTCAAAATATGATATGTGTGGGTGTACACATCTGAGTGTCACTGCATGTGTATTTCTATTTATCCATGTAAAATAAGAAAGTAAAGTCACCATAATCCCAGATGACCATAGGCTGCTTTCCCCTTTTGAGGGGGAGAGCTGACTGGTGGTGATTTAACCTGAGGATCACCACATCTCATGCAAGGTTGAGAAGCCGAGACCTTCATGAATAACATCAGCTGGTACGGGAATTGAACCCCTGCTGTTGGCCTTGCTCTGCATCACGAACCAGCTGTCCAGCCAACTGAGCTCGATGCGTATCCACATGCACCTGCGTGTGTGTTCATGTATTTGCGCGGTCTGTATTGTGTATTTGTATGTCCGTATGGCCTCATGCATGTGTTCATGTGAAGTGTATCATACATCAGTGTGCATGTTTGTATGTTTACATTTGCTTGTGTCCGTATTCATATGTTCATGAGCTGGTATTTTGTTCGTGCTGGGAATCAGGACCGGGGTAGCCTGTCGGTATGTGGTGGGGTGCAGAAGGGCTCGAAGACCACCCCAACAGGTGAGTTGGGGTGTTGGGGCGTCACGATCACTTCCTGTACTGAGGAGCTGCACTGAGTGCGGCATTCGGGCGGGGGGTGGGGGTGGGGGTGGCCCTTTAGAGTGGCGTTAGATAGCGGGGTCGCTCCTGCTGCTACAAGTGCCGGGAATGACCCTGCTAATCCCGCCCAGATTGTTTTTGGTTCGGCAAAGACCAATGTTTGTGTCCATGTGGACCTGTCTTTGTGAGTGTGTTTACTCCTCCCTCTTATTCCAAGGACAGCTTTGAATGCGGGTGCTCGAGAGGGACAGAATAGGGTCAATTGACCAACATCAGAGGCAATTAAATTGAACAAACCCATCAAGGTGGGCAAAATTAAACTAAAGGCAGAAGAAAGGAGATGAAATGTGAATGGACATTGATTGTCAGCTATCGATACCTTGCTCATAATGATTAGAGATTGTTGCTAGCTGCCCTCCTCCTCTCTCACAGGCAGCCTTTCCTTCAATCCAATTAGCACGATCGACTTTAGAATATCCACGTACCTGGAAACACTGCAGTGCAAAGAAAGGGAGGAGTTAGGAGAGGCTGAAGGGTGCAGGGAATGAGAGGGGAGAGTTGGAAGTAAGAATAAAGGAAGTGTTGCTATTTCGTACCTTTGTGCTCTTTCCTTTGAGACCAGTGTGAAGCAGTAGAGGGATTCACAAGCTGGTTAACAGTCTGACACAATGTTAACACTCCTTCCAGAGCTGTAACTATCCGTAATGATACCAGTCGACAGGGCGGTTAGTCCTATATGCCAGATTTTAAGGACAGGTGAGGAAGAATGAGGGAAGGTGCATAGAACGAGGAAGGAGAGAGAGGGAGCTGGAAAGAGAAATGAGAATTGGGAAGCTGGTGTAAGTGAGAAGAGCAATGTGGAGCACAAGAGAGGAGCACAAGGGGGAGATATAGCAAAGGTAAGAGCGAGGAGAATGACGATAGACGGCAAACACATCTTATATTTGCATCTTATTTGGCCTCTTTATTGCTCGCACTTTTCCCTTCTCAAAAGGCATCATTTATTATTAGGGGTCAGGTGCACTAGCGCTGGATACCTACCCAAGTGATAATAGTCTCGGAGTGAGCCTTGGAAGTGACCCTCCATTTGAGGGGGGACATTAACAACTGAGCCTCAAGCTCCAACAGGAGCAGTCCAATACCATGAGCAGTCAATCCTCTCTCTAACCTGGGATACTGAGCAAAGAATGAAGGGTCAAACCTAGCTCGGCCAGGCCAGATACAGAACACCTCTGCAGAGCTTAGGGCTTACAGGTATCACAAATCAATTTGTCTGCCTCTTGTTAATGTGACAAAACTGAAATATTTACTTTAATCTGCAGCTGGAGGCCGGGAACTCCAGTTCCTGATATCCTCCGGTTTTTTGCACGGGTGCTGGCTGGGAAATGGCCACGTGTGTGCACAGTTCATTTATTTTACCTTCTTTAAGCCGGCAACTCCTTCTGCATAGGCAAACGGTGCAAAAAAGCAGATCTGGTGACCTGAACCAGAACGCCAAGTAGGTGCCCCAGGGAGCAAGACATGGGATGGGAGCAGAAAAAAAGGTTCCAACTCCGGGGGCCTGGACCGGCGGCGACCTGCCGGAATGTGGTGGAGTGAAGGGGGCCTCGAGGACCCCCCAATAGGTGAGTTGAGGCATTGGGGGTCGAGAGATCGGGGCATCATGATCATTTCCTGCACTGAGGAGTTACGCTGAGTGCAGCGTCTTCGTGTCTGCGTGGGTTTCTACCAGGTGCTCCGGTTTCCTCCATCAAGTCCCGAAGGACATGCTTGTTAGGTGAATTGGACATTCTGAATTCTCCCTCTGTGTACCCGAACAGGCACCGGAGTGTGACAACTAGGGGCTTTTCATCGTAACTTCATTGCAGTGTTAATATAAGCCCACTTGTGACAATAATAAAAATTAAATGCTCTGAGCATATGGGTTCAGATCCCACCACAACAGCTGGTTCAAAATTTAAATGAATGAAATCTGAATTATAAAATCTAATAATGAATATGAAACCATTATCAATTGTTGTAAGACTCAGGGTGCCACTGTGAAAAGAACGCGCGGCCGAGGCCGCATATAGCCCTGTTTTTTACAACGGAAAGTTCTGCTCGCAGGAACTCCTCACTGTAGCGAGACATCAGGATGCCAAATATCCAAGGTGACGAAAGGAATCGCCGACCTCTGCCCCACCAGTCCAAATGTAACATGGGTAGTCCCCCCCCCCCCACCCCGTACCCCTCAACACCCATGGCAGGCAATCCCGGCCCAAACACATGTACAAAATACCAGTTTGGCACCTTGGCCCTGGAAGTGACCCTGCCAGCTGGCAGTGCCATGGTGGCAGGCTGGCACTTCCAGGGTACCCAGGTGGCACCAGCAGTGCCAGGGCACCACCCTCCCCAAAGGGCATGCAAATGGGTGCCTCCAATCCCATTGGTGACCCCCACGAGAGCTGTTCCATCTGGTCCCTGTTTGTGGGGACCAGTCCCAAATGGCGCTCACCCAAAGCCCCCGAGGCGACGGGATTGAATCCTAAAGCCTCAGGTACCTCGGGAATCTGCACATTAGAGTGAGGCAGTAATATGCAGATTTGCTAAAACGTGATCCCGCCCAAAGTGGGCAGGATTCCCCTTGCAACGTCTCGCGAGATTGCGTTGAATCTCACGAGGCATTGTGAGCCGGGTAGATCGGGCGAGCAGGGTCTCCCAGCCGTGGCGCAGCGTGGCCGGTGGATCGCACCCTCAGCTTCACCAAAGGCTGTTACATTGGACAGGAGTTAACAGTTCAACTCACTACATAGACGTGATTAGGGAAAGCTGATGCCAATCCAGCTGGACAACCCTTTGCTCCCTGACAGTGTTCCTGAAAAGGCGCAGATTGTGTCCGAGAATCAGCTGGAAAGCTCAGAAGCTCTATGCGCGATGCTGGTTTGGCCATGGTTCGACTGTTCTTCGCAAATGAACCACTTCATCTGTGCAAACCGATGATGCTGGTGTTCAGTTGAAGGCATCTGTTCCAGATTGGTGGCCAAGTGTTAAGAATAAATAAATTAATATATGTCTCATTACAAGGACTACATTTTGTGAGAAAATATTTTCCTAAACAGAGAAAAAAATCCCCTTTATCCCATCCTTACTTGATCTGGCCTACATGTGACTCCAGCCCCACACTAATGTGGTTGACTCTTAACTGGCCTCTGAAGTGGCCCAGCAGGCTAATCAGTCACAAGGGTAATTAGGGGTGGGCAACAAATGCTGGCCTTGCCAGTCAGGTACACAGCCTATAAAAGAAGAAAAAAGTAGCCACTTACTGACCGATCTAACACAAGTATTGATCGTATGTGAGGATTTATCACAGAGTTTATGGTGCTCCAGGGGTCAGTACATTCAATATGCCGTAAAACAATAGAGCTGCTCTTCTACTTCACGATAATACCTTGTTTACAAAAGGGGTCCATCCCCTTGGACAACCCCCGGAATGTGCAGATGGCGGAAGAGGTAAAGGGGGCTTCACCACAGAGCTGTTTGTCCGTTTACATATGTACTGCAGGTTATTCAGGCATCTCTGGTCACCCCACACTTCTGTAATGAGAAAGGAAACGTGAGAGAGGCGGAACGAAAGTGAGAGAAACAATAAATGGATCGGGAAAGAATAAGATTGAGAGGCAAGTGAGGAAGAGAATGAGTGAGAGCAAATGAGAGTGCTAGAGCAGGAATAGGAAAGAATCATAGAATCTTACAGCACAGGCGGAGGGCAATTGGCTCCATGCTCCTCTACTAGTTCCTTGAAAGAGCTAGTCAAGTAATCCCATTAGTCAATTAATCCCACTAGCTAATTGATCCCACTAACCAATTAATCCCATTAACCAATTAATCCTGCTAGCCAATTGATCCCACTAGCCAATTAATCCCGCGAGCCAATTAATCCCACTAGCCAATAAATCCCGCTCGCCAATAAATCCCGTCAGCCAGCTGATCCCACCAGTCAATTAATCCCATTAGTCAATCCAGCTAGTCAATTAATCCCACTAGCCAATTAATCCACTAGCCATTTAACCCTGCTAGCCAATTAATCCCACGAGCCATTTAACCCTGCTAGCCAATTAATCCCACAAGCGATTAATCCTGCTAATCAATTAATCCCATCAGCCAATTAACCCCAATAGCCAATTAATCCCGTTAGCCAATTAATCCCGCTAGCTAATTGATCCCGCTAGCCAATAAATCCCGTTAGCCAATTAATCACACTAGCCAATTGATCCCGTTAGCCCATTGATCCCGTTAGCCAATTGATCCCGCTAGCCAATTGGTCCCGCTAGCCAATTGGTCCCGCTAGCCAATTGGTCCCGCTAGACAATTGGTCCTGCTAGCCAATTAATCCCGTAAACCAATTAGTCCTGCTAGCCAATTAATCCCGTTAGCCAATTAATCTCGATAGCCAATTGATCCCACTAGCCAATTGATCCCGCTAGCCAATAGATTCCGTTAGCCAATTGATCCCGCTAGCCAATTGATCCCGCTAGCCAATTAACCCCACTAGCCAATTAGTCCTGCAAGACAATTAATCCCGCTAGCCAATAAATCCCATTAGCCATTTGATCCCGCTAGCCAATTAATCCCACTAGCCAATTAATTCCACTAGCCAATTAATCCCGTTAGCCAATTAATCCCGTTAGCCAATTAATTCCACTAGCCAACTGATCCCGCTAGCCCATTGATCCCGTTAGCCAATTAATCCCACTAGCCAATTGATCCCGTTAGCCAATTGATCCCGTTAGCCAATTAATCCCGTTAGCCAATTAATCCCACTACCAATTAATCCCGTTCGCCAATTAATTCCACTAGCCAACTGATCCCGCTAGCCAACTGATCCCGCTAGCCAATTAATCCCACTAGCCAGTTAATCCCGTTAGCCAATTAATCCCACTAGCCAATTGATCCCACTAGCCAATTGATCCCGTTAGCCAATTGATCCCACTAGCCAATTGATCCCGCTAGCCAATTAATCCCACTAGCCAATTGATCCCACTAGCCAATTGATCCCGCTAGCCAATTAGTCCCGTAAACCAATTAACCCTAGCCAATTAATCCCGTTAGCCAATTAGTCCCGCTACCCAATTAGTCCTGCTAGCCAATTGATCCCGCTAGCCAATTGATCCCACTAGCCAATTGGTCCGCTAGCCAATTGACCCCACTAGCCAATTAGTCCCGCTAGCCAATTGATCCCGCTAGCCAATTGAACCCGCTAGCCAATTGATCCCGCTAGTCAATTGATCCCGCTAGTCAATTGATCCCGCTAGCCGTTTAATCCCACTAGCCAATTAATCCCGCTAGCCAATTGATCCCGCTAGCCAATTAGTCCCGCTAGCCAATTAGTCCTGTAAACCAATTAACCCTAGCCAATTAATCCCGTTAGCCAGTTAATCCCACTAGCCAATTAATCCCGCTAGCCAATTAATCCCGTTAGCCAATTAGTCCCGCTACCCAATTAGACCTGCTAGCCAATTAATCCCTCTAGCCAATTAATCCCGTTAGCCAATTAATCCCTCTAGCCAATTAATCCCGCTAGCCAATTAATCCCGTTAGCCAATTAATCCCACTAGCCAATTAATCCAGCAAACCAATTAACCCTACTAGCCAATTAATCACGTTAGCCAATTAGACCTGCTAGCCAATTGGTCCCGCTAGCGAAAATTAAAGTAAAACTGACCAAGAGTTTTGAAAGTTAATGAATGAGAGAATGAATAAGATTGAATGGGAAAACATGAGAAACTGAGACACATCACATTATTTACTCACTTTAAAACCATAAATCATAATCAAAATAATGTTTTTAAAGGTCTGGTAATGTTAATAGCTTGTTCAGAGGGCCACTAGAAATTAGTTGACATTCTTGTTAAATTGACAGTGTCTGAACACAAATGAGTACAAAGAACAAAGAAAAGTACAGCACAGGAACAGGTCCTTCGGCCCTCCAAGCCCGTGCCGACCATGCTGCCCGACTAAACTACAATCTTCTACACTTCCTGGGTCCATATCCCTCTATTCCCATCCTATTCATGTATTTGTCAAGGTCCCCTTAAATGTCACTATCGTCGCTGCTTCCACCACCTCCTCCGGCAGCGGGTTCCAGGCACCCACTACCCTCTGTGTAAAGAACCTGCCTCGTACATCTACTCTAAACCTTGCCTCTCGCACCTTAAACCTATGCCCCCTAGTAATTGACCCCTCTATTCTGTGTCTTTGTTATGAAAATTACATCTCACCTTGAAAGCACTTCCTCATCTTAAGAAAAGAATGCCAAATATTCCTTCATGAAGAGGGTGTCCCTTTAAGATGAATAGGGAATTTCCTGTAAGACTACAAGGTCAGGCCGCTGTTTCTCTGTAGGGCTCACGTCAATTGCTGCCTTGGAGTTTGATATTAAAAGGGCGGGAAATTATGAAACCTGTGACTGTGACTCGATTGACAATTTAAATGTCATCTCCAGTTTACGACTTTGAGAAAAAAAAGCACCGACTCCTCATTAACGTCAACCAATGCCTCTGTAATCGTTCCATTTGCACTGGGTGAAGTGACTTGATTTATTGCCGTCCAGTTAGATTGGCAGCTCTTCCCTCCCTGGTGGGGTTGATGGACTTCAGCTACGCGGAGAGACTGGACTAGCTGGGCTCGTCATCCTTCCAGCACAGAAGGTTAAGAAGAGATTTGACAGGGGCAGTCCAAATCACTGGTTTTGATAGACGAAATATGGAGAAACTGTAGTGGCAAAAGAGTCAGTAGCCAGAGGTGCAGATTTAAGGTGATGGCCAAAGGAACCAGGGATGACCTGAGGAAACATTTTTTACACAGCGGGTTGTTGTGATATGTGACACGCTGCCTGAAAGGGTGGAAGGCGCAGAGACAATAGTGACATGAAGAAAACAATTGGATAAACATTTGAAGGGGAAAATATGCAGGGCTAAGGGGAACGAGCAGGGGAGTATGATTAATTGGATAGCCAATCTACTGAAGTGCCGACACAGACACAATGGGCCGAATAGCCTCTTTCGGTGTTGTATCATTAAACGATGGTGAAGTTGGGTGGGGCACGCTGTCAGGTTCCCCTTTGCTTTGTGTATTTATCCAGTTTCTATTAGAATGTTACTGTTGAATCTGATACCAGCATCCTTTCAGATAGTAAAATCATCATAACTCCTGCATTAAAAAAAACCCACCTCCCATCTGGCTATTCCCTGGAAACTTTGTAATCTGCTCACCTATCAACAATATTATTACACTCCAGGGCAGGTTTCACCCTCCAGGATAGGATGTGGAAGCAGCTGAAAGGAATTGGGCAATGTCCAGCCCCTGAGGTTCATTTCCTTGTGCCTCTTACCTTTACTGGGTGACATGTAGACACATTTTCTATCCCTCGAAATGGGTCGCGGCCTCCCCGAGGCCCACGAGACAAAATTCAGGATCGAACCATCGGACCATCTGGAACACAGAACATGATGAGGGAACAGACCGTTGTGCTGAGTGTCAAACTGAGTTTAAATCCTCTCGACCACAGTAAGCAACACTTGGGAAAGTCGTGGATGTATCACCAGGACAAGATTCAGATTCTGGGTGTCGTGCCTCGTGCACTCATAGTCAAAATGCATCATGAATGTTGCCCACACCCGTCAGTCACTTGTCGAAATGGAGCCCAGCAGGGGTCTGTATTTTTGAGATAAGCCAGGGATTGGGGAGTGGGGCAGGAGAGAGGAAGTTGAAGAATAAGGCAGTAAGAATGTGGAACTTGCTACCACATGGAGTAGTTGGGGTGAGTAGCATAGATACAGCCATTCGGAAGCTAGATAGGGACACAAGGGAGAAAGGAGCCAAATGATATGTTGACAGGGCTCATGCTGAAAGTGGGTGGTAGGAGGCCCATTGCGGGCCTGTTTCTGTTTTGTAGATTCTATGTAATAAAAAAGTGAATCATGAGGGAACGGCTGGAAATGGGAGAAAATAGGACAGAAGGACCCAGTGGAGGGGAGAGGAGAGAAATGAGTGCGAAAAATTGAGATTTGTTATCACAGAATCAGTAATGAGATACAATGAAAGTAGTCAAAAGATGCTAAGATGCAGAGTTCAGGAGTGAAAGGGCTCCAAACTGCTGAAGGATAAATATCACAAACCTGAATCGTCCATCATTCTCGTTGGTGTGAAGGCCAATCCACCAAAACTGGTCTTGAAAACGGGAAAGCTGGGAAAAGAAGAAAATGAGCTGGTCATTCCTTTCGCTGTAGGCATCACATTTTTTCAATTCATTCTTGGGTTGCAGGCATTGCTGGCAAGGCGGCTATGATAAAGTCTGGAAAGGAGTCCACACACAGCCGAACTGGTTGAATCAAAAGGAAAAAATGTTAAATGCAACAGAACAACAGTACAGAGCAATTACTCTACTACTGGAGACAGCTCCCAATTCATGGCCCTCCGGGATTTATACAGGATGTCAAAGGGGCGCCATGCCCCTCAGTGGGGGAGTGCATATTCCCTACAGTCGCCCAGTCTGATAAGTGTCCCATTACCTGCTTAAGGTTTCATTAGTGTCCCATAACCTGCTTAAGTCCAGGTTGTGACAGCGGCCATTTATTGCCCATTGGTAATTACCCTGTGAAGCTGGTGGTTAGCCGCCTTCTTGAACCATTCAGTCCACAGCGTTCTCACAGTTGCTGGTGGGCGGACGTTCAAAGGTTTTGACCCAATGGCAGCAAAGAAATGGTGATATATTTCCAAGTTAGGACCAGGTGGGGAGGCTGGTACGGGATACTTGCCTGGATGAGTGCAGCTCCAACAACAACTAATAGGGGCTGGTTTAGCACACTGGG
The DNA here is from genome assembly GCF_902713615.1 of Scyliorhinus canicula. Lineage (NCBI taxonomy): Eukaryota > Metazoa > Chordata > Chondrichthyes > Carcharhiniformes > Scyliorhinidae > Scyliorhinus > Scyliorhinus canicula. The sequence goes on along the minus strand of NC_052164.1, from coordinate 46,681,528 downwards.
CTAAATCTCTGGCTTTTAAAGCAGACCAAGGCAGGCCAGCAGCACGGTTCAATTCCCGTACCAGCCTCCCCGGACAGGCGCCGGAATGTGGCGATTAGGGGCTTTTCACAGTAACTTCATTGAAGCCTACTCGTGACAATAAGCGATTTTCATTTTTCATTTCAAGTATTCCATCACAATCCTGACTTGTGCCTTGTAGAAGATAGAAAGGCACTAGAGAGTCAGGAGGTGAGTTACCCATCACTGGATACCTAACCTCTGAACTGCTTTTGTAGCCACAGTATTTATATGGCTAATCCAGTTCAGTTTCTGGTCAGGGGCAGCACAGTGGCACAGTGGTTAGTACTGCTGCCTCACAGAGCGAGCGACCCGGGTTCAATTCCTGCCTTGAGTGACTATGTGGAGTTTGCACATTCTCCCTATGTCTGCATGGGTTTCCTCCAGGTGCTCCACTTTCCTCCCACAGTTCAAAGATCTGCAATTTAGGTGGATTGGCCATGCTAAATTGCCCTTAACGTCCAAATGTTAGGTGGAGTTATGGGGATGGGACAGGGGAGTGGGCCTCGGTAGGGTGCTCTTTCATGGAGTCGGTGCAGACTTGGTGGGCTGAATGGCCTTCCCCTGCACTGTAGGGACTCTATGAATGGTGACTCCCAGGATGTTGATAGAGGGGGATTCAGTGATGGTAATGCCATTGAATGTCTTGAAGATGGCCTTTGCCTGGCACTTGTGGGGTGTGAATGTTACTTGCCACTTATCAGCCAAGCCTGGATATTACAAATGAAAGATTGAGTGGACTTGGCCTATGTTCCCTGTAGCTCTGAAGAATGAGGTAGTCGAGTTGAAACAAATAAAATTGCTAAAGGATTTGACAGGGTAAATGGTGAAAAAATATCTCCCTTGCTTGGAGAGTCTAGAATTCTGTGTGACAATCATGTAATAGGTGAGTTAGCTGAAGCTGCCAGTGCATCACATCCTGTGATGGCTTCAACAATGGGGCAGTTATGCACAAGTGAAGGAAGTGTTGACTCAAACCTGTGCGATCAACCTGTGTACAAATAAACTGTCTTATTACAAGTTATTAAAGCTTGAGAAGTTAACAGTTAGTGGAGTTTGAAACCTGTCCAATTTTCCCAACAATTTAAAGTTTCTCTGGTGGAATAAGAAAAATGCTCCAGGAAATTATGGGTGCAGTTCTCCCAAACGATTTCTTAGTGTGGTCTCTGGCGGGCAAAGAGGTACAATTCTCACCGGGCTGTTGGGTGCGATCCACAGCACAATCCCGCCACACTTAGAAACATTTTTGGAGGTTGAGCTGATCTGCGCCCTGAATGAGGTTGCAGGACCTGAAGACACGGGGAGGTCTGGCTCCTCAGAGATTGGGGATTCCTTTGAAACAAGCGCCTTGATATCGGTGCTATGTCTTTTCGTCCGACGACATTTCGTCCAACGACACTTCGTCCACGTCTTTTCGTCCAACGTCTTTTTGTCCGCCCGTCTTTTGGTCCAACGTCATTTTGTCCGGTGATTTTTTTCGTCAAAGATTTTTTGTGACTTTTTTCGTGTTTTTGCTGGATGATTTTTTTTGTCAAAGACTTTTTGTAACTTGACTTTTAGTAACTTGCTTAGTAGCACCACTCCACTTTAACTTTTGTACATGGAAATCTTCTCTAATGCACATAATATACAATAAAGGATCTTTATTACCGGCCTCTTTCCTTTAACGAGCCTCGTTAAAGGATAGTTATTATCGTTCTCTCCCCTTTAACGAGCCTCGTTAAAGGATAGATATTATCTGTCTCTTTCCTAATCCCGAATTCGCCCATCCCGAAATGGCAAAGTTCATTGTGTCAACGAAGAGTAAGCGGAAGGTGGCTGATGGAAATAACTATATCTATGATTTTCATTCGAGCAGTGCAAACCTAGGAAAAGAATACTGGAGATGTGAGAAAAGAAGGCTATGTTCAGTGCGGATTCACACGGTCACGGAAAACAATGAGCCTAAAATTATTTATTTCTCTAATGAGCACCTTCATCCAGCTGATGTCGATTCGTTAAATGCTAGAAAAGCAGTTGCAGAAATAAAGCATGAAGCAGTGGAAAACATAGCAGCAAGTTCGCGTAGCATTCTAGCGGCCAAGTTTACGCAGCTATCAGAAAATACCTGCTCTCAACTCCCAAGGCTGCCCGTCGTCTCAAGGACTATTCAAAGGTGCCGACAAAAAAATTCTGGATTTCCCGCTAATCCAGCGGCTAGACACGGTTTTGAAATACCTGACAAATATTGCAAGCTTGACAATGGCGAGCAGTTTCTGAGGTTCGATTCGGGCGTCGAGGATCAACAGCGCTTACTAGTATTCGCATCAGAAAGTGCTCTTCATGATTTAGCATCATATCGTCATTGGGCATGTGATGGAACATTCAAGATTGTGCCACAACAGTGGTTTCAACTGTTCTGCATTCATGTACAAGTTAAAGGTAGCAGTCTACCACGGGTCTTTGCATTACTGCCGAATAAAAGGAAGCAGACATACGAATTATTCGCTTTCTATCAATTAAATGCTTTTATACGGAGTTGATTTGCAATTGGTTAATTGGACGAAGTGACGTTGGACCAAAAGACGGGCGGACAAAAAGACGTTGGACGAAAAGACGTGGACGAAGTGTCGTTGGACGAAATGACGTCGGACGAAAAGACGCGACACGCTTGATATCAGACTCATGCTCTGGCAGCCCATCCCTCTCGCTGGCATCAGGCACCCCCCCCACCCCCCCCCCCCCCCCCCCCCCCACCCCCACCCCTCTAATCGCTGACATCAGGTCCCCCTCTCAAAATGCTGGTACCAGCAGCACCTTCCCCACCACCCAGGTTAGCAACACCCTGCTATGGGGTCGCCAAATGACCCTGTTCAGGCCCCACCTTCTTCAGGCCCCTCCCCCTCCTACCCCCACTCCTTGACACTGCCCCCTGTCAGTGCTGACCTGGCAATACCAACCTGCCGTGTCGTCAACTGCCCGGGGGCTACAAAGGCCTCCAAGCCCGTCCGACATCGTCATCACATCTGGTCTCAGCTTGTGGATTTTTTGATGAAGTAATAAACAGAGATGATTGATGAAGGGAATGCGGTGGATGTTGTCTGCATGGATTTTAAGAAAGCGTTTGACAAAGTACCACGTAAAAGATTGATTAAGAAAATTGAGGGCTATGGATAGGGTCAGTGTCCAATTGGAAAGAATATTGGCTTAAGGGACAGAAAGCAGCAAGTCAGACTAGGTGATTGTCTTTTCATCATAGAATTCACAGTGCAGAAGGAAGCCATTCGGCCCATCGAGTCTGCACTGGCTCTTGGAAAGAGCACCCTATCCAAGGTCCACACCGCCACCCTATCCCCAGAACCCAGCAACCCCACCCAACACTAAGGGCAATTTTGGACACTAAGGGGAATTTAACATGGCCAATCCACCTAACCTGCACATCTTTGGACTGTGGGAGGAGACCGGAGCACCCAGAGGAAACCCACGCACACACAGGGAGGATGTGCAGACTCCGCACAGACAGTGACCCAAGCTGGGAATCGAACCTGGGACCCTGGAGCTGTGAAGCAATTGTGTTATCCACAATGCTACCGTGCTGCCCACTTTTGGACATGAGATGGTCGACAATGTTGACACAGAGAAATGTGAGATGCTGCATTTTGTCAGCAGGGATAAGGAGAGGCAAAATAGACTAAATAGCACAGTGCTAAAAATTGTGCACAATTAGAGGGACTGGGGGTGCCTGTACCTCGACCTTTGAAGGTGGGAGCTTTGGTTAGGCTCCAACCAGAGCACGGCATCCATGTCTGAAACTACCTTTCAGGAAAGATATGAAGAAATTTGCAAAGGTGCAGAGGAGATTTACCAGGGTGGTTGGTTAGGGTTGGAGAAGCTGGGGCTGTTCTCCCTGGTGCAAAGGAGATTGAGGCATGATTTGATGGAGATGGACAGGATTATTACATGTTTGGGTATGGTGGACAAGGAAATATTCTTCCTGTTAGCTGATGGTAGAAGGATTAGGAGGCACAGAGTTAAGATTTTGGTCAAGGGATGCAGGGGAGATGTGAGGAAGAACTTATTTTACACAGCGAGAGGTAATGACCTGAAACTCACTGCCCATGAAGGTGGTGGAAACAATCAACGATTTGAAAAAGAAATTGGATGGGAAATTGATGTCGAGCCTTCAGCCCAGTAAAATATCCCAAGGTGTTTTATGGAACACTATTTGACAATGAGCACAATAAGAAGGTATTATGGAAGGAAATAGATTAGTGGGGTTATGGGGATCAAGCAGCGAAGTGGGACTGACTGATTGCTTTGTAGAGAGCCAGCATGGACTTGATGGACTGAGTGGTCCCTACTGTGCTGTACATGACTCCATGACTGAAAAAGAAGAGTCACACAGGGGTGTGAGCAAGAGGCAGTGGCCCAGCAGTCGATGTCAGAGCTTCCCGAGCTGCAGACACCGAGTGACATCGCTTCATAGAATTTACAGTGAAGAAGGAAACCATTCGGCCCATTGAGTCTGCACTGACCCTTAGAAAGAGCACCCTACTTTTTCAAAAATAAATTTAGAGTACCCAATTAATTTTTCCCCAATTAAGGGGCAATTTAGTGTGACCAATCCACCTACCCTGCAAATCTTTGGGCTGTGGGGGTGAAATCCAGGCAGACACAGGGTGAATGTGCAAACTCCACATGGACAGTGACCCAGGGCTGGGATTCGAACCCGGGTCCTCAGCGCAGGCAGCATTTGGCAGCAGTGCTAACCACTGTACCAAGTGCCGCCCGGAAAGAGCACCCTACTTAAGCCCATGCCTCCACCCTATCCTAGTAACCGCACCTAACCATTTTGGACACTAAGGACAATTTAGCATGGCCAATCCACCTAACCTGCACATCTTTGGACTGTGGGAGGAAACCGGAGCACCTGGAGGAAACCCATGCAGACATGGGGAGAATGTGAAGACTCCGCACAGACAGAGACCCAAGCTAGGAATCGAACCTGGGACCCTGAAGCTGTGAAGCAACTGTGCTAACCACTATGCTACCGTGCCACCAAATTGAATTCAAATTTTACCATCTGCATCGGTGGGATTTGAACTTAGAGCATCAGCCTGGGTCTCTGGATTACCAGTCCAGTGACAATACTACTATGCCACCACCTCCCGAGGGGTCTTGATTGGTAGGTACTGTCATGTTAACGGATCATAGCCTGAACTACTTAGACATTCATGTAGGTGTAAACCTGTACTGGCATCTCCGGCTCATCGATGTCAGCATCCGCGCATATGCCAGTGCACGCTGAGTGTGCGGAGAGAGCATGCGCAACTGTTCACGGCGCTGGGCTGATCACCGTCAAGAATTACAGCGCTCAGAATAGGAAGTCGGCCATTTCGACTGAGATGAGGAGAAATCTCTTTGCTCAGAGAGTTGTGAATCTTCAGAATTCCCCACCCCCAGAGACTTCTGAATTCTCAGATGCTCAGTAAGTTTAAGACAGAGGTCAATAGATCTTTGGGTACAAAGAGATATGAGATAATGCAGGAAGGTTGAGTTGAGATAGGAGATCGGACGTGACTTTAGTGAATGGTGGAGCAGATTATGGACAACTAAATTACCTCCTCCAGCTCATATTTTTCACTTTCTTATGTACAGTCCATCAAGGGCAGAAATCTCATCCTCGTATTCATATCCCTCCATGGCTTCACTCATCCCCAACATGTAACGCCTTCCAGGAACTCATCAATCCTCCAAACCTGGTCGCTTGCATACTCCTCGCATTCTTTTCCACTCGATGGTCTTCAGTTGTCTCTGTCCAAAGCTGATATTCCCTCTTCAAACCTCTCTATCTCTCTCTGCTCATGATAGGTGCTTCTTAAAACCTATTTCTTTGACCAAACCTTTGTCCACATCTCTGGTTTGTAAGTTTGCAGACGACACAAAGGTAGGTGGAATTGCAGATAGCGATGAGGACTGTCAGAAGATACAGCAGGATTTTGATCGTTTGGAGACTTGGCCGGAGAGGTGGCAGATGGAGTTTAATCCGGACAAATGTGAGGTAATGCATTTTGGAAGGTCTAATGCAGGTAGGGAATATACAGTGAATGGTAGAACCCTCAAGAGTATTGACAGTCAGAGAGATCTAGGTGTACAGGTCCACAGGTCACTGAAAGGGGCAACACAGGTGGACAAGGTAGTCAAGAAGCCTTACAAAGAACAAAGAAAATTACAGCACAGTAACAGGCCCTTCGGCCCTCCCAGCCTGCGACGATCCAGATCCTTTATCTAGACCTGTCTCCTATTTTCCAAGGTCTACTTCCCTCTGTTCCAGCCCGTTCATATACCTGTCTAGATGCCTCTTAAATGATGCTATCGTGCCCGCCTCTACCACCTCCGCTGGTAAAGCGTTCCAGGCACCCACCACCCTCTGCGTAAAAAACTTTCCACGCACATCTCCCTTAAACTTTCCCCCTCTCACCTTGAAATTGTGACCCCTTGTAACTGACACCTGCACTCTTGGCTTCTTGCCTTCATTGACCGGGGCATTGAGTATAAGAATTGGCAAGTTATGTTGCAGCTGCATAGAACCTTAGTTAGGCCACACTTGGAGTATAGTGTTCAATTCTGGTTGCCACACTACCAGAAGGATGTGGAGGCTTTAGAGAGGGTGCAGAAGAGATTTACCAGGATGTTGCCTGGTATGGAGAGCATTAGCTATGAGGAGCGGTTGAATAAATTCGGTTTGTTCTCACTGGAACAACAGAGGTTGAGGGGCGACCTGATAGAGGTCTACAAAATTATGAGGGGCATAGACAGAATGGATAGTCAAAGGCTTTTCCCCAGGGTAGAGGGGTCAATTACTAGGGGGCATAGGTTTAAGATGCGAGGGGCAAGGTTTAGAGGAGATGTACGAGGCAAGTTTTTTACACAGAGGATAGTGGGTGCCTGGAACTCTCTGTCGGAGAAGGTGGTGGAAGCAGGACGATAGTGACATTTAAGGGGCATCTTGACAAATATATGAATAGGATGGGACTAGAGGGGTACGAACCCAGGAAGTGTAGAAGATTTCAGTTTAGACGGGCAGCATGGTCGGCACGGGCTTGGAGGGCCGATGGGCCTGTTCCTGTGCTGTACTTTGCTTTGTTCTTTGTTTTATCTCAAAATCTCCTTTTGCTCGATAAAGCACTTTGAGATATTCAATTAGGCCCAAGGCTCAATATTAATGTAAGTTGCTCCCATTGTTACACATGATTATTTAATCTTCGGAGAACAAGCACAAGAACATAGGCACAGGAATAGGCCATTCGATCCATCGGGCCTGCTCTGCCATTCGATTGGATCATGGTTGACCTGTACTTCAAACCCATTTGCCTGCTTGTGATCCATCGTCTTTGATACCTCCAGCTAATAAAAACTATAAATCTTTTGGCTAAGATCAAGCCCAAGATGAGGTACAATGATGTTTCTTGTCAGCTTGGATCTTGTATGTCTGGCTTGTGGCGACCATGAATTGGGTTCAGTTTGGATTTGAATTGTTTTTTAGAGCAAGCAATGAGATGGATTAAGGGTTTGCCCTGTCCACTCTGCACATTGGCTTTGTAACTTTAAGTATGGGGTCAAAAAAAAATTAAAAACAAGAAACGAAAAACAAACACTAAATGATCCAGCCCCACTACTTAACGCCAGCTGCCCCCCCAACCCCCTCCCCAGAACAGTATAAATCTCATCCTTTTTCCAGTTCCAATTCCAGCTTTGACAAAGAGTCATGCAGACTCGAGACATTCGCTCCCTTCTCTCTCCACAGATGCTGTCAGGCCTGCTGAGATTGTCCAACATTTTCTGTTTTTGTTTCAGATTCCAGCATCCGCAGTCATTTGCTTTTACTAAATTATTCTCCCTCTACTCTTGAATTAGTGTGGGAGGAATCAGGGCGTGCAGGTTGAAAACATATTATGGAGCAATTTGGATGCTCCGACCAGCCATTAAGGATGGAAAATCGTGCCTCTTAAATTCCCGATTCATCCTCGTGCGGGTCTGTGTCGGGGGTATTCATCCAAAACAAAATCTGCTCCCTCCCTCACTGTGAACCAATGCTGGGGAATTGGAAATAAAAAATAAGCAACCTTTACATTGGTTTTATGAGTGAGCTGCTCGCATTAATTTGAACCATTTCAATTGGTTGAATGATCCTCACCATCTCAGGATTGCTACCAGTGCCACGAGCTAGTCAGAGTAGGAATGTCAGGATAGATAGGATGAATGCGTGGCTCGAGAGATGGTGCAAGAGGGAGGGATTCAAATTCCTGGGGCATTGGGACCGGTTCTGGGGGAGGTGGGACCAGTACAAACCGAACGGTCTGCACCTGGGCAGGACCGGTAGCATGGTGGTTAGCATAAATGCTTCACAGCTCCAGGGTCCCAGGTTCGATTCCCGGCTGGGTCACTGTCTGTGCGGAGTCTGCACGTCCTCCCCGTGTGTGCGTGGGTTTCCTCCGGGTGCTCCGGTTTCCTCCCACAGTCCAAAGATGTGCGGGTTAGGTGGATTGGCCATGCCAAATTGCCCGTAGTGTCCTAAAAAGTAAGGTTTAGGGGGGGGTTGTTGGGTTACGGGTATAGGGTGGATACGTGGGTTTGAGTAGGGTGATCATTGCTCGGCACAACATCGAGGGCCGAAGGGCCTGTTCTGTGCTGTACTGTTCTATGTTCTATGACTGGAACCGATGTCCTAGGGGGGGTGTTTTCTAGAGCTGTTGGGGAGGGTTTAAACTAATGTGGCAGGGGGATGGGAACCGATGCAGGAAGTTGGAAGGTAGCAAAACAGGGACAGAAGCCAAAGGAAGTAAGGGGAAAAGTGCAAGGCAAAGAAGACATAGTCAAAAATCTAAAAGGGCGACAGTACAAGGTACAGTGACTGAGGGGAGCTCAGTGAATAGGTCCAGTAATAACAAAAGGAATAAAACTGGAGATGTTAAGATTCAAAACAGAGGTAAAAAAACCAACATAAGTGTACTGAATGCTCGTAGTATTCGGAATAAAGTAAATGAGTTGATGGCACAAATCATCGTAAATGACTATGATTTAGTGGCCATTACTGAAACATGGTTAAAGGATGGTCACGACTGGGAGTTAAATATCCGAGGGTATCAAACTATTCGGAAGGACAGAGTGGATGGTAAGGGAGGTGGTGTTGCTCTGTTATTTAAGGATGACATCCGGGCAATAGTAAGGGATGACATCGGTGCTATGGAGGATAAGGTTGAATCCATTTGGGTGGAGATCAGGAATAGTAAGGCGAAAAAGTCACTGATAGGAGTAGTCTATCGGCCACCAAATAGTAACGTTATGGTGGGGCAGGCAATAAACAAAGAAATAACTGATGCATGTAGAAATGGTACAGCAGTTATCATGGGGGATTTTAATCTACATGTCGATTGGTTTAACCAGGTCGGTCAAGGCAACCTTGAGGAGGAGTTTATAGAATGTATCCGCGATAGTTTCCTAGAACAGTATGTAATGGAACCTACGAGGGAATAAGCGGTCCTAGATCTTGTCCTGTGTAATGAGACAGGATTGATTCATGATCTCATAGTTAGAAATCCTCTCGGAAGGAGCGATCACAATATGGTGGAATTGAAAATACAGATGGAGGGTGAGAAAGTAAAATCAAATACTAGTGTTTTGTGTTTAAACAAAGGAGATTACAAGGGGATGAGAGAAGAACTAGCTAAGGTAGACTTAGCTGGGAGCTAAGACTTTATGGTGGAACAGTTGAGGAACAGTGGAGAACCTTCCAAGTGATTTTTCACAGTGCTCAGCAAAGGTTTATACCAACAAAAAGGAAGGACAGAAGAAAGAGGGAAAATTGACCGTGGATATGTAAGGAAATAAGGGAGAGTATCAAATTGAAGGAAAAAGCATATAAAGTGGCAAAGATTGCTGGGAGATTAGAGGACTGGGAAATCTTTAGGGGGCAACAGAAAGCTACTAAAAAAGCTATAAAGAAGAGTAAGATAGAGTATGAGAGTAAACTTGCTCAGAATATAAAAACAGACAGTAAAAGTTTAAAAAAATATATAAGACAAAAAAGAGTGGCTAAGGTAAATATTGGTCCTTTAGAGGATGAGAAGGGAGTTTTAATAATGGGAAATGAGGAAATGGCTGAGGAACTGAACAGGTTTTTTGTGTCGGTCTTCACAGTGGAAGACACAAATAACATGCCAGCGACTGATAGAAATGAGGCTATGACAGGTGAGGACCTTGAGAGGATTGTTATCACTAAGGAGTGAGTGATGGGCAAGCTAATGGGGCTAAAGGTAGACAAATCTCCTGGCCCTGATGGAATGCATCCCAGAGTGCTAAAAGAGATGGCTAGGGAAATTGCAGATGCACTAGTGATAATTTACCGAAATTCACTAGACTCTGGGGTGATCCCGGTGGATTGGAAATTAGCAAACGTGACGCCACTGTTTAAAAAAGGAGGTAGGCAGAAAGCAGGAAATTATAGGCCAGTGAGCTTAACTTTGGTAGTGAGGAAGATGCTGGAATCTATCATCAAGGAAGAAATTGCGAGGCACCTGGATAGAAATTGTCCCATTGGGCAGATGCAGCATGGGTTCGTAAAGGGCAGGTCATGCCTAACTAATTTAGTGGAATTTTTTGAGGACATTACCAGTGCAGTAGATAACGGGGAGCCAATGGATGTGGTATATCTGGATTTCCAGAAAGCCTTTGACAAGGTGCCACATAAAAGGTTGCTGCATAAGATAAAGATGCATGGCATTAAGGGTAAAGTAGTAGCATGGATAGAGGATTGGTTAATTAATAGAAAGCAAAGAGTTGGGATAAATGGGTGTTTCTCTGGTTGGCAATCAGTAGCTAGTGGTGTCCCTCAGGGATCCGTGTTGGGCCCACAATTGTTCACAATTTACATACATGATTTGGAGTTGGGGACCAAGGGCAATGTGTCCAAGTTTGCAGATGACACAGATGAGTGGTAAAGCGAAAAGTGCAGAGGATACTGGAAGTCTGCAGAGGGATTTGGATAGGTTAAGTGAATGGGCTAGGGTCTGGCAGATGGAATACAATGTTGACAAATGTGAGGTTATCCATTTTGGTAGGAATAACAGCAAACGGGATTATTATTTAAACGATAAAATATTAAAGCATGCCGCTGTTCAGAGAGACTTGGGTGTGCTAGTGCATGAGTCACAGAAGGTTGGTTTACAAGTGCAACAGGTGATTAAGAAGGCAAATGGAATTCTGTCCTTCATTGCTAGAGGGATGGAGTTTAAGACGAGGGAGGTTATCTTGCAATTGTATAAGGTGTTAGTGCGGCTGGAGTATTGTGTTCAGTTTTGGTCTCCTTACTTGAGAAAGGACGTACTGCCGCTGGAGGGTGTGCAGAGGAGATTCACTAGGTTAATCCCAGAGCTGAAGGGGTTGGATTATGAGGAGAGGTTGAGTAGACTGGGACTGTACTCGTTGGAATTTAGAAGGATGAGGGGGGATCTTATAGAAACATTTAAAATTATGAAGGGAATAGATAGGATAGATGCAGGCAGGTTGTTTCCACTGGCGGGTGACAGCAGAACTAGGGGACATAGCCTCAAAATAAGGGGAAGTAGATTTAGGACTGAGTTTAGGAGGAACTTCTTCACCCAAAGGGTTGTGAATCTATGGAATTCCTTGCCCAGTGAAGCAGTTGAGGCTCCTTCATTACATGTTTTTAAGGTAAAGATAGATAGTTTTTTGAAGAATAAAGGGATTAAGGGTTATGGTGTTCGGGCCGGAAAGTGGAGCTGAGTCCACAAAAGATCAGCCATGATCTAATTGAATGGCGGAGCAGGCTCGAGGGGCCAGATGGCCTACTCCTGCTCCTAGTTCTTATGTTCTTATTTCCCAGATTCTTGCCTCCCCAAACCCTCAGTGTGACAAGATGTTGTTTACACATCTGTGCAAAGCCACTGGGGATCATTCCAAGGAGGAGTTTGGTGTCAGTCCCTAATCTAAAATCTCCTGGTCGTGTGTCGGAAGTCCTACCTCCTGCAGCATCTTCCCCAGGAAGGTCAGCTCCTCCTGGCTGTGGATGGAGGCCAGCTCCGCTCCGAACCAGGTGCAGATCCGCTGGGCTTGGGGCCAGGTGGAGAGATGCTCAAAGAATTTGTACTCGGCATCCTGGAACTGGACCCACTTGTTGCTAGTAGCATCTGGGAAGAGACAGCATTGGTTCAGTTTACATCAGCAGAGTTATCCATTAAGCAAAAACATGTTCTGAAGGAATACAAAGACTAAATCGAAAACAGAATTCTGGAACCATTCGGCAAGTCAAACAGCATTTGTAGAGAGAGCGAGAAAAAAACCAGAGTGTAGAATCTGGCAAAGTAGCATGCATGAACCAGCAGGTAGAAAACAATACAAGGTTTATTCGATATACAATAAGTCTCCCCGGAGGTCTCCCTCCTCGACCTGCAGCTAGGTCAGGGTTTATATACAATTCCCCTAGTTAAGGGGAAGCCCCGCCTCCATTACTGGAGGTCACGGAGAACCGGATTTTCCTTATTCTGTGACCCCCATGGAGGTTATAACACTCCCCCCCCTCCCCCAAATCCGGAGAGACGTTCACGGACTTCTCTTTTTTGCCCGACCCCCTGGCATCTGTTGCCGTATACCAGACGGGGAGCGTCATTTTCGTGCGGCGTGCCTGGGTGGTGCCAGCTTAACCAATGAGGCTCTGAGATGTGGCACGACGGGTTCCAGCGATGGCAACACACCCACGCCGATTTGGATTTGGAACTGGTGAGACTTCGTCCGGCATTTTCGATATTGGTGTCCGGTCTCTCTACGGCTGGCACAACCGGGGTTAATGGTGGTAACGGTGGCTGAGGCGGCAATATAGGCAGCGGATGGACTTGGATTGGGGCCTCTAGAAACGTGTTCAGTGTCTCGGGAACGCAACTGCGGAGATGGCCCACCTGTCGATTAGACTCGCATCCCTGTGCCCGAACCCGATACGGGACTGCCGCTGTCTGTGTCAACACAACACCTGGAATCCACGTGGACCCTTCACCAAAGTTCTGGACATGCACCAGATCAGCAAGGGCGAACAGTGCAAAGGTGCATGCTGGCCTGCGTCAGCCTCAGTCCTGTCCTGGAGACGACGGCTATACCCGCCAATGTCAGGGATGACGAAACCCAACTGGGTGTGGAAGCGGTGACCCATCAGCAATTCAGCTGCAGTGACACCCATCTTGGTGTGCAGCGTCGTTCAGTAGCAAAATAAGAAATGTGCCAGTCGAGTCTCATCAGGAACTGGTGGTCTGCTTCTTCATGCCGAGCCGAAAGGTCTGGACGGCCCGCTCCACTAATCCATTGACGCCGAGTGGTATGGGGCGGTATGCACGTGGCGAACGCCGTTCACGGCCTTGAATGCCCCAACTCCGCGCTTGCGAAAGCAGTTCCGTTATCTGAAACCAGTACCTCTGGTATTCTGTACGAGTTGAATGACTGTCGCAGTCACTCGATGGTGGCCCGAGTGGAAGTCACCTGCGTCTTCTGGACCTTCATCCACTTCGAGTGGACATCCACGACGATGAGGAACATTGCTCCCTGGAATGGTCCCGTAAAGTCAATGCGGGGGCCAGACCAAGGGCAGCCCAGCAATCCCATCCTCGTTATCAGTCTAAAATCCACCAAAGTAGCATGCATGAACCAAGAGGTAGAAAACAATAACAAGGTTTATTCAATATACAATACATCTGTACTCTCCACAGGGTCTCCCTTCACAACCTACAATTGAGGGTTCCCCTAAGTGAAGGGGGAGCCTCATCCCTGTTACTGGGGATGTTCATATTCCGTGGAAGTCACGGGGAACCGGATTATCCTTATATTGTGACCTCAGTGGGGGTTATAGCACAGAGCTGCCATTTCAAAAGGCCTGTCAGCAGATACTTGGGAACATCATCACCTGGAATATGACCTCCAAGTCACCCACAATCTTGACTTGGAAATATATCCGCTGTTCTTTTGCTATAGCTGGGTAAAAATCTAGGAATTACCTCCCCAACAGCACTGTGGGCGTATCTGCACCACAGTGACTACAGCGGTTCAAGACGGCAGCTCACCTACAGCCTCTCAAGGGCAATTAGGCATGGGCAATAAATGCTGGCCTCGCCAGTGATGCCTGTGCCTAAAAGTGGAGAAGCAGAAAAACTATGTCTGGGCAAGACAAAGTTAAACTGAACAAAGCACAGTTCCTGCTTTGTAATCCACACTAATCTGGGTTTGCCTATTTTGGCTGCTGTGAAGGCCGGATGCATATTTGTAAAATGCAAACCAGGCATTAAAAAAAAAATCTGGGTCAGAATTTTCAGGATGGCAAAGGGCTCGGCCCCCAGGGAACTTATCCCCACCGTCCCCAACAGGTCCAATCCAATTTCACGCCCGACTGTGCATTGACTGGCAGAAGCGGGAGAGAGCCCTGCCATGGAGAGCAGCTGGCCAAAGCTCTTCAGTCACTCCAGGAATAGCGCTGTAGTGGCCAGAAGAGGCACTGCAGCTGGCCAGGAATGGCTGGGTACTGGAGAAATCAGGGCAAACTTTAAGCAGTGCTCGGCTTCGGATAAACGGACCTTTGAGAAGGTGTGGCAATCTCTATGGCTTTCTGATTCCTGATCCTGTACTATTGAAAAGGTAGCCCAGGGTGTGACAGGCACCAGAGAAATGCAAGTGATTTCTTCAGTTGAACATAAGGGAAAAGGGCAGAAATTAGAACATAGAACATAGAACAGTACAGCACAGAACAGGCCCTTCGGCCCTCGATGTTGTGCCGAGCAATGATCACCCTACTCAAACCCAGCCGGGAATCGAACCTGGGACCCTGGAGCTGTGAAGCATTTATGCTAACCACCATGCTACCGTGCTGCCCTGGAAATTCTCCAACCATTGGGATTCTCTTTTCCCTCCGGCAGCCGGCCCTGCCCACAGGTTTCCCAGTGGTGTGGGGGGGCGTGCTGTAGCAATAAAAATAGATGGCTATACATCTGTTTTTCCAGATGATCTCATTATGAACACTTGGCTGAATTCCAAGACTCGTTAATCAATTAACTTAGCAGGGATCTGTTTACGTAGGCTGATGTGTAGTGTTTTCCCATGCGGGACCAAAGATACTGAGAGAAAGGCCCAAATTCATGGATCCCTGGGGCCCGACCAGACCGCGAACATGAGCCCCCCCCCGCCCCCCGGTGAAACCGCAACCAGATCCCAAGACCTCTCCAGACACAACCACTTACCTTCCACAAGGTCAGACTTCTCTCATCGGATCCCAGGACCACCTAGAAGCAGCCACCGAGCTACAAAATGAGGGAAATGTGCCAGTCTGCAGATGAATCTGAAACAACGCAGTTTCAAGTCTCCTTTCCCCAGCATACTCCTGGCAAACGTCCAAGTGATCGTAAACAAGCTGGATGTGCTTAACGCAAGACTTACCTCTCAGAGAGAGGTGAGAGACTGCTATGTGCTCTGTCTCACAGAGGACATGGCTCACTCCTGCTTCACTGGACTATGCCTTACAATCCGAGGCGTTCTCAATTCACCAGATGGACTGCATGGCATCCTTGGGCAAGGCGAAGGGTGGAGGTGTTTGCCTCCCCATAAATTACTCCTGGTGCTCAGACGTGGCAGCCCTGGCAAACTACTGCTCCTGAACCTAGAATACCTGACTGTGAAGTGCTGCCCATAATACCTTCCGCTGGATTTCACTTCTGCCATCATCACAGCGGTCTACATCCCACCCCAGGCGGAAGTGAAAAAGTGAAGAAGACGCTTGATGAATTGTACACCGTTATAAACAACCTTGAAATGGAATACCCGGAGGCCTTGTTCATCGTAGCTGGTGACTTCAACCAGGCCAGCCTCAGGACTGCCAAAATTCCACCGACACATCTCCTGTCCCACCAGGGGCCCTAACATCCTTGACCACTGCTGCACAAACAGCAAGAGCACCGACCACACCATCCCCCAACCACATTTCGGAAAATCGGACCACAACACAGTGCTCCTTCTCCCGGCATACAAGCAGAAACTTAAGTGGGAGGATCCAATTAAGAAGGTCATGGGATGCTGGTCCAAGGCAACCTTGATGAGTACGCCACTACTGTCACAGACGTCATCAGTAAATATGTCAAGGACTGCGTGCCAAAGAAGGTAGTAAGAGCATTCCCCAACCGGAAACTATGGTTTAACCGGGAGATCCACTCCCTACTGAAGTCCAGGACTGAGGCGTCCAAGATGGGTGACCTTGACCTATACGAGAAATCTAGGTACGTCCTCTGCAAAGCCATCCATGACAAGAGACAATACTAAGCTAGAGTCCCAGACTAACGACACAAACTCTTGTTGATTGTGGCAAGGCTTACACCATATAATGGGCTACAAAGCAAAGCCGAGTATATCTCTGGGAACAGAGCAGCCCTCCCCAATGAACTCAATGAACTCGTCTTGAGCAGGAAGCTAACGAACCAATGTCACCTGCCCCAGCAGCCTCGGACACACCCATTCCTACCGTCACAGCCTCAGAATTTAGATCAGCCTTCTCGAAAGTGAATCTTACGGAAAGGAATGGGCCATGACGGAGTCCCCGGTCACGCACTCATATCCTGTGTGGACCAACTGGTGGGTGTGTTTGCAGACATCTCTACCGGTTTCAAAAAGACCATGCAATGTGCCGCAACGGCTACCAACCGGTGGCACTGACATCTATTATTATGAAGTGTTTTGGGAGGTTAGTCATAAGACACATCAACTTCATACTCCCAGAATGCCTTGGTCCACTGCTATTCAGCCACCACCACAACCGGTCCACAGCAGACGCCATCTTCCTGGCCCTATACTCATCCCTGGAGCATCGACAACAAGGACACCTACGTCAGACTCCTGTTCATTGACTACAGCTCCGTCTTAATCCCACCATAATCCTTCCCCGCTATAACCAGACTCCTGAATGACCCCCTTATGGACTGAACTGACCTTTCTATGCATCTTCTCTACAGTTGTAGCACTATATTCCATATGCTGCATCCAATGTCTATGTTATGTATTTAGATTGTGTATTTATCATATGTTATTTGTATTCATCTATGGAGCAATCTGTCTAGACTATACGCAGAACAATACTTTTCACTGTATCTTGGTACACATGACAATAAATCTAAATCTAATCAACATCTACCTTTGATTGACTGACATCTTTATGAGGTCATTATAAGTTATTCGTTTTTTGAACTGTTTTTTTCAATGCCTTAATGTTTATTTGGACAAAATTAAGAAGTGTGAAGTGGGGTAAAACTTCTGTATTGAAGCTATGAAAGGAAGTGGCTGATTGACACTTTTATAGGGTTGTAAATGCAGTATTTGTTTTCAAAGGAATTTTCAGAATGCGTGTTATTTCATGATCATTTCAAGACATGCCATGTTATTAGATGACTCAGTGGTTCAGTCTATACTGGGTGAGAGGCCTTGGAGGTGGCATGGGTAAAAGCTTTTAACTGTGCCTTTGAGAAGGTTCTTGAATCTAGAGGATGTTCATAACTCCTCTAAATCACAGATCCTCAAGGAGCTGGCCCAAACGTTGCAGGGTGGGAGCATGAGGGTGTACGACTTGTCCAACACCACAACGGAAATGGCCAGTTTGGGAATGCAGGATGCGGTCTTGCTATCTGCAATCTTATCCTGTGCGGGTGAAAATTGCCGACACCAGGAATGGGGACAGGAATCCTGGAATAACATCTCACCCACCATTTTTAAAGGCCTCTGGAGTCGGCCCAACTTTGCAAAAATCCAAGCCACTGTCTTCAGTTCCCACCATTAACTTTGTTCGATAAACATCAACGCCACCCTCTCCCTGGTCAAAGATAACACTTCAAGCTGCGTAAACAGACTCCTGCTGAGATTAACAATCTGTGTCCTATTTTAACCTGCCAATCACATATTGTCTCGATCAATAAGGCTACCTACTCCCATCTCTACAAATTTAAAGTTGTCTGCCGCGCCTCTGGCTAACTCACTGGCCAAGATTTCCATAGTCACCATAATGTTTCCAACAGTGGCCTGCGGTTTCTTGAGAAGTCTGAGCCTTGAGTTCATGGGGCTTGCGATAGGGAGAAACAGTTCCTGCTCAGAAAAGGATTGAGAATGAGAGGGAAAGGATGGCAGGGTGGTTAGCCATGCTGCCTCACGGCGCCGAGGGACCGGCCCCTGTTTGTCAAGAGTTTGCACTCTCCCCATCTAATCAGTCCAGCCCCCTCATGATCTTGAACATCTCTATCAAATCTCCTCTTTGCCTTCTTCTCTCAAAGGAGAGCAGTCCCAACCTCTCCAATCTATCCTCATCACTGAAGTTTCTCATCCCCGGAATCATTCTTGTAAACCTTTACTGTACTTTCCCCAATGCGTTCACATCCTTCCTACAGTTTGGTGCCCAGAACTGTACACGATACTCCAGCTGAGGTCTAACTTGTGTCTTGTATGAGTTCAGCATAACCACCTTTCTCTCGTACTCCATGCCCCTATTAATAGAACACAGGATATTATACCTCCACCTATACTACTATCTTCAATGATCTATGCACATATACACCCAGGTCCCTCTGCTCCATGTTCTTCCGACCAAAATGCGTCACCTCACACTTATCCACATTGAACTTCATCTTCCACCCAGCTACCCTCTCCATCAAATTATCTATATCCTTTTGATGTTCTACAGCTCCTACAGTTACGGGGATAGGGTGGAACTGAGGGCTTAAGTGAGTCAGTGCAGACTCAATGGGCTGAATGGCCTCGTTCTGCATTGTATGTTCTATGTTCTATCAAGCATCAGATCAAAGGACTTCCAGTGGCAGTTATGCAGCAATAAGCCACACATGTGGGAGCTCCAGTTTTAAAGAGATTTTTCGGCTCTTTTGAGAGCCCAAAACGGAAATTTTTCGACGTCTCCCGGTGGGGGAAGGTGTGCTGAACGACTTTCCCTGCAGTCCATGACTCGAACTCGGAGTGGAAAGGTGGAAAAAACAGCAGCAGCTCCTCAGAAAAAACGGGGGAAGGGATCCAAGATGGCCACCGACAAAGCTCCAGAGGAATGGAGACTCTGGGCCCAGAAACAACAAACTGATCTCCTGCGCTGCTTTAAAGAATTCAAGGATGAAGTACTGAGCTCTCTGCAGGAAACAAACAGAAGGCTGTCAGAGATTCAGTCCACCCAGGGTGCTGCCATCAAGAAGTTGCAGACGCAGGCCATTGAACGAGAGGAGGAGGCCGTGGTCCTCGTGAGTAAGGTGGAGGGGCACGAAGCACTCCACAAGAAGTGGCAGGAACGCTTTGAGGAGCTGGATCACCGCATGAGGCGGAAAAACCTGCGGATCTTGGGCCTTGCAGAGGGGCTGGAGGGATCGGACCTGACAGCCTATGTGGCTGTAATGCTGAATTCGCTAGTGGGGGCCGGATCTCTCCATCTGCCCATGGAGCTGGAGGGAGCGCACAGGGTGCTGGCCAGGAGGCCCAAGGAAGATGAACCCCCGCGTGCGGTGCTGGTGAGGTTCCACCGGTTCAGTGATCGGGAGTGCGTGCTGCGCTGGGCCAAGAAGGTGAAGAGCAGCAATTGGGAGAATGGGGTAGTGCGGATCTACCAGGACTGGAGTGCGGAGGTGGTTAAGCGGCGGTCCGGATTTAATCGGACGAAAGACGTGCTTTAAAGAAAAAAGATAAAGTTCGGAATGTTGCCGCCCGCGCGCCTGTGGGTAACTTATTCGGACCGGCATTATTATTTCGATTCCCCGGAGGAGGCGTGGGCCTTCGTGCGGACGGAGAAACTGGACTTGAACTAGGGGTTGGGGGTTGCGAGGTCGGCTGTAAGATATTAGTGCTGGATTCTGCTGTTGCTGTGTTCTCTTTTTCTTCTGTTGTTTTCTTCTTGTTTTAGTACTTTTGCAATTTTGATATGGTTATTTACGGAGGGGTTGTTCTGCTATGTTTTTGTTTTTGTGCTGTGGGACATTGTCTGGGCTGTGTATCTTGAGGGGAGGGTCGGGGGGGTATGTTGTATTCTATGCCGGAGTGGGGGTATGGAGTAGGGCTGATATTTGGGAGCTGCGTCAGAAGGGTGTGGTGGGGCAGTGCAAAAGCGCGGGCTTTCCTCTGGTTTCCCGTGCTGCGGGGCTGAGGGGTGGAGATGGTGACGGGGGAGGCTGGTTCTTCCCCGTGCTGGAGCGGTGCCAGGAGGGGGGATAGATTGGGGGATGATCCCACTTCGGGAGGGGTCGGGCTATTGGCGGGAGTTTCCGGGGTCAGCAGAAGTTAGCTGACCCACGGAAGTACAATGGAGGACGGTTCGCGGCTGGGAGGGTTCCTAGCCTGGGGGGGAAGGGAGGGGGGGAAAGGGGAATACCGGGTTGCTGCTGGTAGGGTCAAGAAGGAGCTGGTGGGGGCTGGGGGGACAGAGGTGAGGGGTTGTCGCTATGGGGACGGGGTCGAGCAGGGGGTGCTGGCCTGGGGCGGGCAGTCAACGGGCTATGGCTAGCCGACGGGGGAGGGGAACAGGACGCCCTCTGATCCGGTTGGTCACCTGGAATGTGAGAGGGTTGAATGGGCCGGTGAAGCGGTCGAGGGTACTGGCTCACCTGAAGGGGCTAAAGGCGGATGTGGCAATGCTTCAGGAGACCCACCTGAGGGTGGCGGACCAGGTCCGCCTGAGGAAGGGATGGGTGGGGCAGGTTTTCCACTCGGGGTTGGATGTGAGGAACCGGGGAGTGGCGATTCTGGTGGGGAAAAATGTGTTGTTTGAGGCATCGGAGGTGGTGGCGGATAAGGGGGGTAGGTATGTGATGGTTAGGGGCAGGCTACAAGGAGAGAAGGTGGTACTGGCTAGTGTGTATGCCCCAAATTGGGACGATGCGGGCTTTATGAGGCGTATGTTGGGACGGATCCCGGATCTGGAGGCGGGAGGTCTGATCATAGGGGGGGACTTTAATACGGTGTTGGATCCTTCACTGGATCGGTCCAGCTCTAGGACGGGTAGGAGGCCGGCGGCGGCCAAGGTACTGAGAGGGTTTATGGACCAGATGGGTGGGGTGGATCCATGGAGGTTTGTAAGGCCGAGGGCACGCGAGTACTCTTTCTTCTCCCACGTACATAGGGTCTACTCTCGGATAGATTTCTTCGTGGTGAGTAGGGGACTGATTCCGAGAGTGGAGGAGGCCGAGTATTCGGCCATTGCAATCTCCGACCACGCTCCGCATTGGATAGAGTTGGAGATGGGAGAGGTGCGAGACCAACGTCCGTTGTGGCGGTTGGATATGGGGTTGTTGGCGGAGGAGGAGGTGTGTAGGAGGGTCCGGGCAAGTATTGAGGGGTACCTTGAGGTGAATGATACGGGGGAGGTTCAGGTGGGGATGGTCTGGGAAGCTCTGAAGGCAGTAATTCGTGGGGAGCTGATATCCATCCGGGCACACAGGGAGAGGAGCGAGAGGAGTGAGAGGGATAGACTGGTGGGAAAGATGCTGGAGGTGGACAGGAGGTATGCAGAGGCACCAGAGGAGGGACTGTTGGGGGAGAGGCGCAGCCTGCAGGCTAAATTTGATTTGCTGACCACTAGAAAGGCGGAGGCACAGTGGAGGAAGAGACAAGGGGCAGTGTACGAACATGGTGAAAAGGCGAGTAGGATGCTGGCTCATCAGCTCCGTAAGCGGGATGCGGCTAAGGAGATTGCTGGAGTGAGAGACAAGAGTGGGAATGTGGTGCGGAAGGGGGTAGAGGTGAATGGGGTCTTCAAGGACTTTTACGGGGAACTGTACCGGTCGGAGCCAACGGGGGAGAGGGGGGGAATGAAGAGGTTCCTCGACGGGCTTTCTTTCCCGAAGGTGCAGGAGGAGAAGGTGGAGGGGCTGGGTGCGCCGATTGAGCTGGAGGAGCTAGTTAAGGGGATCGGGCAGATGCAGTCAGGGAAGGCACCGGGGCCGGATGGGTTCCCGGTGGAATTTTATAAAAAGTTTGTGGACCTAGTGGGCCCCTTGCTGGTGCGGACACTCAACGAAGCGTGGGAAGGGGGGACTTTGCCCCCGACGATGTCACGGGCACTGATCTCGTTAATTTTAAAGAAGGACAAGGACCCCCAGCAGTGTGGTTCATACAGGCCCATATCTCTCCTCAACGTGGATGCTAAGGTGCTGGCAAAAATCCTGGCCACCAGGATAGAGGACTGTGTGCCAGGGGTTGTGCATGAGGACCAGACAGGTTTTGTGAAGGGAAGGCAGCTGAACACGAATGTGCGGAGATTGCTGAATGTCATTATGATGCCGGCGGTTGAGGGGGAGGCAGAGATAGTGGTGGCGCTGGATGCGGAGAAGGCCTTCGATAGAGTGGAGTGGGGGTACCTATGGGAGGTGTTGGGGAGGTTTGGATTTGGTGAAGGGTTCATTAGATGGGTAAGGCTGCTATATGAGGCCCCGATGGCGTGCGTGGCCACGAATAGGAGGAGGTCGGAGTACTTCCGGCTTTACCGAGGGACCAGGCAGGGTTGTCCCTTGTCCCCCTTGTTGTTTGCACTGGCAATCGAGCCGCTGGCGATGGCATTGAGAGATTCAGAGAGGTGGAGAGGCTTGGTGCGAGGTGGAGAGGAACATAGGGTGTCGTTGTATGCCGACGACCTGTTACTGTATATGGCGGACCCGGTGGGAGGGATGCCGGGAGTGATGGAGTTACTAGCCGAGTTTGGGATCTTCTCAGGTTATAAATTAAACTTAGGCAAGAGCGAGGTGTTTGTGGTGCACCCTGGAGACCAGGAGGAAGGAATTGGTAGGCTCCCGCTTAGGAGGGCAGGGGAGAGCTTTAGGTACCTGGGGGTGCAAGTGGCCAGGGACTGGGGGACTCTCCACAAGCATAACTTTACCAGACTGGTAGATCAGATGGAGGAGGAGTTCAGGAGGTGGGACATGCTGCCATTGTCGTTGGCGGGGAGGGTGCAGTCCGTCAAAATGACAGTGCTTCCGAGGTTCTTGTTCCTTTTTCAGTGCCTGCCCATATTTATCCCCAGGGCCTTCTTTAGGAGAGTGAACGGCAGTATTCTGAGCTTTGTGTGGGCACATGGGACTCCGAGAGTGAGGAGGGTGTTCCTGGAGCGAGGAAGGGATAGAGGCGGGCTGGCGTTGCCCAACCTTCTGGGGTACTATTGGGCAGCCAATGTGTCAATGGTGCGTAAATGGGTGATGGAGGGGGGAGGGGCGGCGTGGAAAAGAATGGAGATGGCGTCATGTAGAGGTACGAGCCTGGGTGCCATGGTAACGGCACCGTTGCCGCTCTCCCCCAAGAGGGTTACCACGAGCCCGGTGGTGGCGGCGACCCTAAGAATCTGGGGACAGTGGAGACGGCATCGGGGGGAAACAGGGGGCTCGATGGAGGCTCCACTGGGTGGCAACCATCGGTTCATCCCGGGGAACACGGATGGGGGATTCAGGGGATGGCAAAGGGCGGGCATCAGCAAATTGAGGGACCTGTTTATTGGCGGGAGGTTTGCGGGCCTGGGGGAACTGGAAGATAAATTTGGCCTTCCCCAGGGGAACATGTTCAGATACCTGCAGGTAAAGGCGTTTGCTAGGCGACAGGTAGAGGGATTCCCTTTGCTGCCCTCGCAGGGGACGATGGACAGAGTGCTTTCGGGGGTGTGGGTAGGAGAGGGGAAGGTGTCTGACATCTATAAGGTAATGCAGGAGGTGGAGGAGTCGTCAGTGGAGGAGCTGAAGGCTAAATGGGAGGAGGAATTCGGGGAGCAGATAGAGGACGGGACTTGGGCGGAGGCCTTGGAGAGAGTCAACTCTTCCTCCTCATGTGCGAGGCTTAGTCTCATCCAATTTAAGGTGCTGCACCGGGCCCACATGTCCGGGACTAGGATGAGTAGGTTCTTCGGGGGTGAGGACAGGTGCACCAGATGTTCGGGGAGTCCTGCGAACCACGCCCTTATGTTCTGGGCATGCCCAGCACTGGAAGAATTCTGGAAGGGGGTGGCGGGGACGGTGTCGAGGGTGGTTGGATCCAGGGTCAAGCCAGGGTGGGGACTCGCGATTTTTGGGGTTGGGGTGGAGCCGGGAGTGCAGGAGGCGAAAGAGGCCGGTGTCCTGGCCTTTGCGTCCCTAGTAGCCCGTCGAAGGATTCTGCTACAGTGGAAGGATGCGAGGCCCCCAAGCGTGGAGACCTGGATCAGTGACATGGCGGGATTTATAAAATTGGAAAAGGTCAAATTTGCCCTGAGAGGATCAACACAAGGGTTCTATAAACGGTGGCAGCCTTTTCCGGACTTCCTGGCTCAGAGATAGGTAACTTGGTCAATAGCAGCGGTGCATTATTGTAGTGTTTATTCTGTAACTTTATAGTGTGTTAATTTGCGTTGTTGTTAAAATGCTGGGTTGTTCATGGGGATGGGGCGAATGTATATGATTGTTAATATTATTGTTATTTTCGGTATTTTACTAAGGTGCGTTATTGTTGCATAAAATCAAAATTTCTCAATAAAAATTATTTAAAAAAAAAGCATCAGATCAAAGCCCAAGATGAGGTGCAATGTATTTTCTTGTCAGATTGGATCTTGTGTGACTCTTGTGGAGACCATGAATTGGCTTCAATCTGAATTGTTTTTTGGAGCAAGCATCGAGATGGATCAAGGGTCTGCCCTGTTCACTCTATGCATTGGCTTTGTAACTTTAAGGGTGGGATAAAAAAATATAAAAACATCAGCCAGTTAGTTAAACAAGATTTCCCCTTCAGAAATCCATGCTGGCTCTTCTTAATAAACCCACATTTTTCCAAGTGACTTCGAATTCTATCCCAAATAATTGTATCCAGAAGCTTTCCACCACTGAGGTTAAACGGACTCATCTATATTTGCTGGGGCTATCCTTACAACCTTTACTGAACAAGAGTGTAATATTTGCAATTCTCCAGGCCTCCCCTACCACCTCCCCTAGTGCAGGGAATATTGAAACGTATGACCAGTGCCGCTGCAGTTTTGTATAGGCGATATGAAAGTTATACAACAATAGCAAGCTTTCAATAAGGTGATTGACCAACTCATTTAGTTTTTTTGGGGGTGTTATTGTTTGAGGGAAGAACGTTGGCCAGGACACTAGAAGAACATCCCACACTTCTTCAAATAGCACCCTGGGATCTTTCCATCTACAAAAACAGATGAATGGAGGCTCGATCGAATGCCTCATCCAATGGATGGCACAGTCCCCACTGTTGCAATGGCGTGTCAAACTAGGTCATGAACTGAGATTCAAAAGTCAGGGATTTGAACCCACAGCCTCCTCAATCAGAGGTGAGAGCTCTCACTAGTGCTTACCAAGCTAAATCCTCTAAGATCATTGGACAATGATGCTGAGAAATCTGCCCATTGACACAACACAAAGAAACCAGGGGATGTCCTGCTAAACTCAAATTATAGCCAGCAACATCACACAGAACAGGGAAAAATATCACTCAGGGTTTATTACAGATGGTGTATTCCAAGCCCCGCCCTTTCAACATAATCTCTCAGTTGCCATCCCAAGCTGAGATAAAATTCAACGTACCTTCAGTGCCCTCTGGATCTTTCGCAACAGCTCCTGCGGGAAAAAGGGAGAGTTGGTTAGAACAGCGTGCAATCTCAAGACATGTCATTGCTTAGCCTAGGTTATAGACCTATAAAAAGTGTTTACAGTGTGTGCTGTCAGCCAGAGCAACTGCTATTATAGAGCTGTGCACTATAATGAATAAATGCCAGTACTGTGTGTGCTAGGAGTTGCGTGGCAGATTTGGCACATTGCTGGAGCAGCAATAGAAAAAAGAAACAGAATATGGTTGGAATTTGTAGTTGAGCTGTTAAAGTTCTAGTACTCTGGTTGGCTGGACCTCCAGGGTTCTGCTGACTGAGACGCCTGGTGCTACCTTTGCAGTAGGTGATCAACATCAAGGGATTTACAAATATACAAAATAGGAGCCGTCAGAGGCCATTCGCCCCCTCAGACCTGCTCTGTCATTCCATAGGATCATGGCTGATCTGTTTGTGTTTCGATAACCTTTGATTTCCTTGTCTCACAAGAATCTGTCTTCCTCCGCCTTGAAAATATTCAGTGACCCTGCTTCCACCACCTTCTGAGGAAGACAGTCCCAAAGTCGCACAACCCTCTGAGAAAAAATTCTCCTCATCTCTGTCCTAATAGACGACCCCGAATTTTAAAACAGTGCCCTTTTTCTGGATTCACCCACAAGGGGAAACATTCCGTCCACCTTTCCGAGACTGATGTGTTATGTACTCTGGGATAACGCAGGCTGCAACTGGCTGCAGCTTTAACCAAAAGATACTCCAGACTTTGAAGTTAGTTCAATCCGATTTATTGAACCAGTAGCACAGTTTGCACAGTTCTCTATGAGTTTGACTCTCTGCTAACCTAAGTGTAGTTACTCTGTCTGACTGGACCAGACTAGCTCTTAGCCACATGCTGCAGGTGTGATAATGTAAATACACCCTGACTCACTCTGTAGATGTTCAGCAGTGGAAAGAAGCAGAGTGTGAGTGCCTCTTGCCTTTTATAGTGAGATCCCACCCCCCGAGTGTCCTGCCTGCGCATTGGTCATGTCCTGTTCTCTGTGTTCATTAGCTGCCTGTCGGTGCCTGTCTGTATATCATTATCTGCATGTCTGCATATCATGACAGAGACCATTAAGGATCTTATAGACTTCAATCAAGTCACCCCCTCGGTCTTCTAATCTCCAGGGGTAATAGCCTATCCAACCTTTCCTCTTAAGGCAACTCGCTCATTCCAGCAATCGATCTAGTAAAACCTCCTCTGAACCGGTTCCAATATATTGCACCCTTACTGAAAGAAAGAGAACAAAATTGCACACAGTATTCAGGGGATGGAGCTATGAGGAAAGATGGGAGAAAGTTGGGCTCTTTCACTGTGAAGGGATGTGAGCTAGTGGAGATCTGATAAGAAAAGACAAAGTAACAGGAATAAACTTGCATTTATTTGGCCCCCAAAAAACTTCACTGCCAAGGGATTACTTTTGGAGTGTAGAAACTATTATTATTTCGATGGGATATAAAAGGAGCGGAGGTGTCCCTACAGTGCAGGAGGAGGTCATTTGGCTCATCGAGTCTGTCGGCCCTCTGAAAGAGTACCCTGCCTACCTAGGCCCAGTTTCCCACCCTATCCGCGTAACCCCACCTAACCTGCACATCTCTGGACACTAAGGGACAATTTAGCATGGCGAATCCACCTAACTTGCACATCTTTGGACCGTGGGAGGAAACCAGAACACCCGGAGAAAACCCACGCAGACACGGGGAGAACGTGCAAACTCCACACTGTCACCCAAGGTCGAAATTGAACCTGGGTCCCTGGTGCTGTGAGGCAGCAGAGCTAACCACTGTGCCACCATGCCGCCCTAGGGATGGTGTAACATGTTCTTTGGAGTTAAGATGAGTTAAGGGGCATTCCCCATCTCTCTTTATCTTGTGACGGTGAGTTACATGAGATGTGCTGAAAAAACGCTGTCCCAGTGTCCACCACAAGAGGTTGTCGGATTCTGTTTGGTGCTTTAATTAACTCCAAGTTTACTGCCGTTAACCAGCCTCTGCAACGGCCTAAATCAGACAAGGGAAATTCACTGAACTGCTCAAAAACCGGAATATCTTCACCAGGATGGTACCCAGGATAAGGGTCCTTGTTTATGTGGAGAGATTAAAAAAGGTTGGGATTGTTTTCCTCAGAGCAGGGACGTTTAAGAGAACATTGCTTGGAAGTGTTTAAAGGGGTGTGAACCAAGTCAATAAGAAAACATTGGACGGAGTATCCACTTGCCGACGCCAAAGTCGCATTCCTGGAGAATCCCTTTTGACGCCGAAATCGGGGTCGGCGCTGTTTTCGGATGCTGCATCAAAACGGCATCATCGGTGAGTACGCCGCACGCCGTTGGGACGACCTTAGGACATCGCCTGAAGGCCCTCCCCAGATGCTTCTGTCAACCTCGCATGGTGACAGCAGACTGTGTCCAGTCGGGAGGGGTGGGGGAGCCATGCCACTGGCCAGGGGGCTTCGGCAGGGGCTGGGGGCACTGGTGGGTGGTGATCTGGGGGGTTACAGAGGGGTACTATCTGGCAGGCCGGGTCCGTGCGCGGCCGGCACCATGTTGTATGGCGCGACCATTGCAGGTCGTCACAAATGTGCATGCGTGGTCAGGGACCCGGCAATTCTCTGCCCGTTACTGTCGAGAATGCCGGGGGTTTACGTGGCACAGCTGCTAGCCCCCCACCAGGCGGAGCATCGGTGCGGGGGCGGTGACGACTTTTTCATCGTAAGACTTCCTCCGGTCATAGCCTCAAAATCGGAAAATCCAGCCCATTGTGTTTCACATGTAGCACGGTCAATAATCAGTGGAAAGACACTGAAGAGAACTGGTAAAGTAGGCAGGGCGAGAGATGAGGAGAAATTGTCATGGAATGTGCTGCCTGAAAGTGCGTTGGGAATAAATCCAATTACAATATTCAAAATAGAATTAGATAGATTACTCCTCCAACATCCCCGGAGGAAGTTCACAGGAAATGCACGTGTGGGCGATGGCAGAAGCAAGATGGCTGGATGCACAGTTCAGTGGCGGCTTGCTGCATGTTCTCCTGCAGGCTACTCGAGCAAGGTGGGGGGTCCTCTATCCCAGGGACAGATGGGACCTCCCCACCTAATCAAGCAAGACGAGCGGAGATTGCGGTGGTCGTCCACAGGCATGGGGGTCATCCAGAGAACCTGGCTGCAATGCGTCAAGGAGTGGTAACAACCTCCTCTACTCCGCAAGGGTGAGTACCACATGACGGGTCCCTTAGGAGGATAAGTGTGATGGTGTAGATGCTGTGCAGGGAGAGCCATAACAGTGGAAATGGCTGAAGGCAGCCAGTTTCCTGGCGATAGCTATAGCTTTTGCAAGCGGTGTGTGCCTGGCACTGCCAACTCATACAAGGTGGCACCAACAGACACAGCAACAAGCGTGAAGACAATTAGGCATTATGTTTGCTCTCGTGCGACCATTAACATTGTTCCTCTAGGTTCCTACAGGAGAATAGGGCCCAGACCAGTGACAGAGTCCTGATTATCAGCATCCTCATTTCCTGGATGGAGGAGGCTCTGGTACTGGCAAAGTATTATGTTGAATTGGCACGAAGCCCTGCAGCTGATCCTGGGAAGAAGCCAGAAGTAAAGATGTTCAAGGCCCAAGTGACTTTGATGGCCACTGGCAGGGCCTGGCAGTCAGTGCTGTGAGGTCTTTGGCTCCAGGTCACCGATGTCAGCGACCAAGTGCCTGGAGAGTTGCAGCTTCCTGTAGCACTGGTTGTTGATCAGCTCCAGGGGGCTCTGTCTTGAACAGTAGATCCCGATTTGAGTGTTTGGGCTCTGTTGCCTCATCCCAAAGAAATCTCGCACAGCCAGATTGGCAATGATTCCTTTCTCATTACACAGTACCCAGTGTAAGATGGCCTGCTCTCTAGTTGTTTCCTCCTCGTATTGGTCAAGAAAACCATCCCGTATACACTCCAGGAATTCCTCCTTTGCCCAATCTATATGAAGAGTAAAATCATCCATGATCATCGATATTCCCTTATTACATGCATCTCTAATTTCATGTTTAATGCCATTCCCAACATCACCACTGCAGTTTGGGGGTCTATACATGACACCCTTTAGTATTTCTCAATTATACCCATACAGACTCCACATTGTCAGACCTAATATCCTTTCTCACTTCTGTGTTAATTTCCTCTTTAACCAGCAGTGCCACACCACCACCTTTTGTTTTATGCCTGTCCTTCCTAAATACTGAATACCCTGGGACATTCAGTTCCCATCCCTGGTCACCCTGCAGCCATGTCACTGTGCTGCCCCAAGTTAACCCTCATTGCCACTTGGCTCAAAATCTGAGAGTCATTTCCCCAGTGACAGCTACTGCCTTCCTTCTGGGCAGGTGGCTGTGCCATTGGAAGCTCTGCCCCTTCTTTTCAGCCCTAGCAATGCCAAAAGGGCATTGACCCCATCTAAAGCACAAGCACCGAGAGCTCACTCTCCCTGTCACCTGTGGAACATTAAGGGTACCTCCATTCCAAGCACCCAGTCCCCATTTCTCCCACTGATCCTCCTGGGGGCGATGCTGTGAAGCAGTCATGGTTGGTTTCCAATTCTGTACCCCTCTCACTTCAGTTGGTCAGTTTCTGATAGCGCAGGTAACCCCTTTAAAAGTGTTCAGGTTCCATCCTTGACAAGCTATTAACAAGTTTCGAAACAGTTTAATGGACCCCTATTGGGTGAAGAGCAGGATTCTTGTCTCCCCCCCCCCCCAACCACCACCACCTCCCCCCCCCCCCACCTCCTCACCTTCATTCCTATATTGGAAGACACTGAACCTCAGCCCCAAACCTCTATCCTAAAGTTTGTATTTCCTACTTTCTGATCATTCGAGTGCTGGTTAATGACCTTCCACCCCCAGGCCTCTGTCCGCAGCACTAAGCAGACTATTCAAGAAGCAGTCCTTATATTTACATTTCACGGACCGAAGAATGGCATTGGCTGAATTTATGTTGTTACATTGTTGCGCAGGGAGTGGGGGGGAATAAACACCAAAAGTATTGGCCGGAATTTTTCCCATGGAGAAGGCAACCGTGCGCCGTTTTGCATGGCTCACACATCCCACAGCCGGGGAGCCAGAGGCAGCGGTCAACTTCAGCGAGACTGGAAGACCCATCTCCCCAGGCCGGAATGGTCAGAAAATCCCACCTTTTGGGGGAAACAACTGTCCAGGAGCAACATGAGTTTATAGTTTCTTTTTCAAGTCCAGCTATCTGAGAATGCGCAGGTGCCTCCCGGTACGATATGATCTTGAAACCAATCTGAAATCATGGCCGGGATTCTCCCCTACCCAGCGGGGCGGTGGGGTCCCGGCGTACCGGAGTGGCGAGAACCACTCTGGTGTCGGGCCTCCCCAAAGGTACGGAATTCTCCGCACCTTTATGGGCTAGGCCCGCGCCGGAGTGGCTCCCACTCCGCCGACCAGCGCCACCCCTGTCTTTGGCGCCCCGCCGACCGCCGCCACAGCTGGCCGAAAGGCCTTCGCCGGCCAGCGTGAGTCCGTGCATGCGCCGGAATATCAGCGGCCGCTGACGTCACCCTGGCACATGCGCGGTGGAGGGGGTCTCTTCCGCCTCCGCCATGCTGGAGGCCATGGCGGCGGCGGAAGAAAAAGAGTGCCCCCACGGCACAGGCCCGCCGGCCGATTGGTGGGTCCCGATCACGGGCCAGGCCACCATGGGGGCACCCCCCGGGGTCAGATCGCCCCGCGCCCCCCCCAGGATCCCAGGGCCCGCTCGCGCCGCCTGCTCCCGCCGGCACCATCCTCGAGACGTATTGCCAGAACAGACGTGTTTAGTCAACACTGTAAATTTATTAGGCAAAATGGTTTTCAATAACATTTTCAGCAGGGTAATGGGTTGCTTTATCTCAACGAACTTTCAAAAACCTTGCAGCACTTCTTGAATTTTGGAAACCAGCCTGTCGAGTTTTCACTTGCACCTTCAAGTCTCAGCTCTTTGTGGTGTATCTTGGCGTGCTGTATGATCCATGGGCGAGTCAAAGGAAACCTTTCACTCTTGCGCTGATGAATCCACTCCATTAAAACACCATCGTGTCCATCAACATTTTCCTATTATTCATGAATCTTTGTGAATCACTTTCTTTTTTTTTTCTTGTAAATTTTAAAGTAGACATTTTCATTTTTCCAAATTAAGGGGCAATTTAGCGTGGCCAATTCACCTATTCTGCACATCTTTGGGTTGCGGGGGTTAGATGTACACAGACACGGGGAGAATGTGCAAACTCCACATGGACAATGATCCGGGGTCAGGATCGAACCCAGGTCCTCAGTGCTGTGAGGCAGCAGTGCCAACCACTGCGGCAACGTGCCGCCCTGTGAATCACTTTCTAGCCGAACCAAATTGCAGGATGGGAAGTTTCATCAGGTAAAGAAATACTCGGAGACAATAAAATCTGCACAATGAAGGGGAGTACAGGTATCCAGACACAAGACCTACTGTGGTGAACCACAAGAAAGGGCATAAGCAAAAGATTGGAACTTCATAACGAAAAGGAGAAAGGGACACTGAAACCAGACAACCAGAGACATTTGCCGACCCTGAGCAAGAGGGTCATCGGACCCTTATAGTTGCAAAGGGCTGTTAAAGTGGGAAAGTGCTGAGGGTACATGAAGCAGATCTGTCCTGTTTCCCAGACTCTGGGAAGAATGACCTCAGCCACATGAGGGTCTTACACGTACATCATTCAACATTCGAGAAGGGGAAGGAATGGTGGGAAGGTATGGGAGATTGCAGCCTTGGGAGCAACAATCCTGGAGCGGAAACCGTGGGAACAACCATCACAGAAGAAGACCCCAAGTCAGGTACTTGGAGACCTGCGAAGTAGCCCCAGAGAAGAGCCTGGCTAGTTGTTCTGCTATGGTGATACTTGAGTTTGATTTGTGAGTTGAGTAACGTTTATTAGTGTATTGAATTAAAGAGTCTATGTGACATTCATTGAGTTAAAGAGTTAAGTGACATTCATTGGGTAAACAGTCTGTGTGACGGAAAAGTCTGTGTGACATTAAGGAATTTAAAGGCTGTGTGACATATTAGTATAAAGAGTCTTTAAGTGAATGCTATCAGTCTTGTGTAGTTTATGTGACGAGTCAGTTGTGAATCCACTAGGAGAAAAGGGGGCAACAATTTACAATATTAAACTTCGCCAATATGTTATTCTGCTTCTATGATTAGTATATGGTGGTGATGCCCACCCATACTCCTCACTCAATTGTCTCAAAGACCCACCCTGGTCTGGTTCCTGCGACAACTCTACTTTCTCAGCAATTGATAACAAACTATGCTTCCTTTTCCTTTTCTCATTGTTACCCACATGTCTTTTCGACATGTTGACCACAGAGATTGCAAGGTAAATAGTGCAAGCCACCAACTAAACCTCCCGTGCTAAAGGTGAAATGCAGTTGGCAAAGTTCAGATCGGCTTGCATCAGGGACTACCGCACCAAAGGTCGATGAGGTTCAAAGAAAACCTGGCATTTGTGTGTGTTCGGTTTTCGGATTTATAGATAAAGGATACTTGACCTGTATGGTTAGTACAGTAAGAAGTCTTACAGGTTAAAGTCCAACAGGTTTGCTTCAAATCACTAGCTTTCAGAGCACTGCTCTTTCCTCAAGTGAATGAAGAGGTAGGTTCCAGAAACATACATATATACAAAGTCAATTCCACACAAAGTCTCCTGGGCTCTTCTTCCCAAGCAGGTTGTGGATGCTGTGGCAATTACAGTTTTTAAGAAGTAGGACGCTAGATCTTTTGTTAGATAAGGGTAAGAGATATAGAGTGAAAGAATGTGAACGAAGTTGAAGTACAAATCAGCCATGATCTAAGTGAATGACGGAACAGTCTTCAGGGGCCAGGTGACCCCTTGGGTTTCCATAGTGCTACTTTTCCATTGATGGAAATATGTTCTGTGTTGAATTGATGCGTTGTTCTTGAAGCCATTAAACAACCCAGATTTAGTTGTTTTATGACTAATTTCTACACATTAGTTGTTTGGAGATTGCATTGCTATGATATGACTGGTGAACAAAGAACAAAGAGATTCACCAGGGAGCCATTTATCATTTAAGATGTCCTTCAACCATCTTCCAGTTGCCTGTACCATTCGACATTCAATTTAATTGAGAGAATTTTACCTCAATTAATATTTATTCACAGTAAACATGTTGAATGCTTAAGGAGGTCCTTTACCAGACATGACTTCATTAGGTCTAGTAAACCATAATGTGTAATGATTCATTTCACATTTCCCACTTGTCACTTAGTAGACTTCTAATTTTGTTGGGTTATAAGGTACGTTGCGAGAAGAACCTGAAGTGAAAAGCATTATACGATTGTCATGCTGAGTAGACATGAAAAAATTACAATTTAGTTTTAAAAGAACATTATGCCCTCATTAAGGACATTGTTGATATTTAAGATGGCTGCCACAGGTCACTGACCTTACAACTGCAGAGCTGCCACACCTCTGAGTGAATTACAAGCAGACATACCAAGACATGAAAAGACTTTTCAAAGTTAATGAGTTCTCAAATGGACTGATAACAAGACCTCTTCCATCGGGCAGGAGATACAGAAGTCTGAGAAAATGCACAATCAGACTCAAAAACAGCTTCTTCCCCGCTGCTACCAGACTCCTAAACGACCCTCTGATGGACTGACCTCATTAACACTTCACCCCTGTATGCTTCACCCGATGCCAGTGCTATGTAGTTACATTGTGTACCTTGTGTTCCCCTATTACGGGGGCGATTCTCCGAGCACCGCGCCGGGCCGGAGAATCGCCGCAACCGCGCCATGACGCCGGTGCGTGATTCTCTGGGGTGTGGAGAATCGGTGCCATTTGCGCCGGCGCGTTTGGCGCGGCACCAGTGCCGCCGATTCTCCGGCCCGGACTAAGGTGGTACTGGCAGGGATTCGCGGACATCATGTCCCGGGTATTGAAAACTAGGGTAGCAATGAGTCCGGAGGTGGCAATCTTTGGGGTTTCGGAGGACCCGGAAGTCCAGGAGGAGAAAGAGGTCAATGTCTTGGCCTTTACTTCCTTGGTAGCCCTGCAACGAATACTGTTGGCATGGAGGGACTCAAAGCCCCCAAAGTCTTAAGTATGGCTTTCGGACATGGCGAGCTTTCTCGGGCTGGAGAAAATTAAGTTCGCCTTGAGAGGATCGCTGTCAGGGTTCGCCCGGAGGTGGCAGCCATTCGTTGACTTCTTCATGGAGAATTAACCATCAGCGGGGGAGGGGGGTGGGGGGAAGGGGTTAGGGTAGCGTAGAGTAGGGGGTTGCTTAGGCAGGTTCTTGCAAGAGGGGAGCCGATGCTTGCATCATGCCTTATTTGCTTCTTGTACACTACGGTATAATGTTGCTGTTTTATATGCCAAAAATACCTCAAGAAAATTGTTTATAAAAAAACGTTTAATAGATTGTGGTTATGGGGAGCACATGGGCCTACTCTGCAGGCGTGGTGCAACAGAGATCTACAGTAAATGTTTATTTATGAAACCAGTTAACATTTAATAAACCCACAGTAAACAGCTTAACCACTATCAACACCAATAAGTCCCCCAAAGAATACAGTACTCTCTAAGTAACTCTTAATCTTTCCTTGCAGTATCCATAAGACAAACAATTACCCTTTTTACAGAAAGACATTAGGTTTAACTTCTCTACTGCGAGCAGTTACCACTTTGAAATCACCAAATGAGCATTCTTTAGCTTGCAGAGATTCATACACATCTTGCTGTGACTGCAGCTTCTCCAAATCTAAAACAAAACTAAACACACCCTGTAGCAGACAGCCTAAAGTGAAAGTAAAAGCAGACAGACAGCCCAGCTCCACCCATACTCTGACATCACTGATAAACACCCATTTCTTAAAGGTACATCCACTACATCTATTTTATAAACCACCGTTTCTTAAAGGTACTCTCACATGACAGTAGTAGCCACATTAGAGACATGGAACCAGTTCAGGCGCCACTTCAAACTCAGTGGTATGTCTATAGTGGCCCCCATCTGCAATAGCCACACGTTCACACTGACTAGGATAGGCACCACATTTAGGACATGGAAGGAGGACAGAGGGGCCTTGAGGGTGAAGGACATGCACGTGGACGCTAGATTAGCGACTCTGGGGGAACTGTTGGAGAAGTTCCAACTCCCGAAAGGGAACGTGCTTTGGTACTTGCAGCTGCGGGATTTTCTCTGCAAAGAGACAAATACGTTCCCCCAACTACCCGGGCACACTTTTGGACTTGATGGTAGTGCTGGACTGGCTAGGAGGAGACAAATGTGGTGACATATACGGGCAACTCATACAAAAAGTCAGAACTCCACTAGAAAAAACGTGAGGGAAGTGGGGGGAGGAGCTGGTCATGGAGATAGGGAGAGGACTCTGGATCGAGGCGCTGCACAAGACCAACTCCACCTCCTCATGTGCATGGCTAAGCCTGCTGCAGCTCAATGTGGTGCACAGATTGCATTTAACGAAGAAAAGGATGAGTGAATTCTTCCCAGATGTGGAGGACAAATGGTGTCGGGGGGCCCAGCCACATGTTCTGATCCTACCTCAGACTCAGTGGATCTGGACAGCCTTCTTCGAGACCATGCCTAGGGTTTTGGGGACTACGATGGAGCCATGCCCACTTGTGGCAGTCTTCAGAGTGTCAGAGCATCCAGAGTTCTGCACAGAGGAATGTTCAGACGCCCTGGCCTTCGCCTCTCTGATCGCCTTGTGAAGACCTCAGCTTGGCTGGAAGTTGGCAGCATCACCCAGAGCCTCAGAGTGGCTCTCAACCCTGGCCAAATTCCTGAAGCGAGAAGTAAAATTCTCAATCGGCGGTCTGAGGAGAGATCCCATGGCAACTAGTTTCCATGGAAACTACCCTGTCCTGGATTCCCCTTGGTGGGAGGCGTGGGAAGGATGGTACCAATCTGCGTACAGCGGGAGCGCATCCCATCTCCGGAACCCGTCCCTCACTTGCTCCACCAACCGGGACAAGTTTAGCTTATGCAACTTACCCCAGTGTCGCGCTACTTGTATCCCTACATATCTGAAGCTTTCCCCTACCAGCCTGAACGGCAGCCCCCTCAGCCTACTCTCCTGACCTCTCGCTTGCACTACCCACATCTCGCTCTTTGCCATGTTCAATTTACATCCTTTGAACTGACCAAATTCCCTCAGGGTTTCCATGATTCCGTCCATCCCCGCCATTGGGTCTGACACGTATTTTTTATTTATTTATTTATTATAAATTTAGAGTACCCAATTATTTTTTCCAATTAAGGGGCAATTTAGCAAGGCCAATCCACCTATCCTACACATCTTTTGGGTTGTGGGGGTGAAACCCACGCAGACACGGGGAGAATGTGCAAACTCCTCATGGACAGTGACCCAGGGCTGGGATTCGAACCCGGATCCTCAACGCCGTAGGCAGCAATGCTAACCACTGTGCCACCGTGCTGCCCTGGGTCTGACACGTATAACAGCAGGTCATCCGCGTATAATGAGACTTTATGTTCCACTCCCCTCCGGACCAGCCCTTTCCAGTCCCTTGAAGCTCTCAGAGCAATTGCCAGCGGCACTATAGCCAGCGCAAACAGCAGTGGGGAGAGGGGATATCTCCGATCTCCGTCTAGTTCCGTGGTGCAGTCTGAAGTAATCAGATGTCGACCTTTTCATCCTCACACTAGCCTCTAGGGCCTGATATAGCAGCCTAATTCAGTCAATGAACCCAAAACGTCCCAGCACCTCCCATAAATAGTCCCACTCAATCCGTTCAAAAGCCTTTTCGGCATCCATTGCTACCACTACCTCTGCCTCCCTGCACTCTGGGGCATCATGATCACATTGAGCAGTTACCTGTCCTTTACGAACCCGGTTTGGTCCTCCGCAATCACATCCGGTACACAGTTCTCAAATCTAGACGCCAAGGTCTTGGCCAGTAACTTAGCGTCTGCATTAATCAAAGAGATCGGCCTATAGGACCCACATGCCACCGGGTCTTTATCCCGTTTCAGTATAATTGAGATAGTGGCCTGTGACATCGTCGGGGGCAAGACCCCTCTGTCTCTTGCCTCGTTGAACACCCTGACCAGCACCGGCCCCGCTATCTCGGAGAACTTTTTATAAAACACCACCTGGTATCCGTCCGGCCCCGGGGCTTTACCCAACTGCATGACCTTCAGGCCCCCCAGTACTACTTTGGTCCTGATCGGGGCCTCCAGCCCGTCTACCAACCCCCTACCTACTCTTGGGAAAGTCAGTCCGTCCAAAAAGCGCCTCATCCCCTCCGGTCCCGTGGGGGTTCTGAGGTGCACAGCTTGCTATAGAAGTCCCGAAACACCTTGTTCAGTCCTACCGGGTCCCCCATCAGGTTTCCCTCCCCATCGATTACCTTTCCTATTCCCTAGCCGCTTATCTCTTTTTTGGTTGTTGTGCAAGCATTCTGTTGGCCTTCTCCCCATGCTTGTATATTGCTCTCCTTGCCCTTCTAAGCTGCTCTAAGGCATTCCCTGTAGACAACACCACAAACTCGGTCTGCAGCCTCTGTCATTTCCCAAGTAACTCTGGCCTCGAGGGCTCCGTATAGCTCCTGTCCGTCCGTAAAATTTCCTTAACCAGTTGGTTCGTTTCTGCCCTGTCTGCCCTGTCCCTATGGGCTCGGATTGAAATCAGCTCCCCTCTCACCACTGCCTTCAGCGCCTCCTACAGCACCGCTGCCGAGACTTCTCCAGTATCATTTACCTGCAGGTAATTCTGCATGTATTTCCCAGCCTCTCACACACCACCTCGTCCACCAGCAACCCAACTTCCAGCCTCCATTGTGGGCGCTGAAAGCTATCTTTGCAAATCTGCAGATCAACCCAGTGCGGAGCATGGTCCGAGATGGTAATTGCCGAATATTCTGCACCCGTCACCCCTGTCAGCAAGTCCCTGCTCATGATAAAGAAATCGATTTGGGGATACACCTTGTGGACGTGAGAATAGAACGAAAACTCCTTCGCCGACGGCCGGCTAATTCTCCATGGGTCAGCTCCTCCCGTTTGCTCCATGAACCCACTCAGTTCCTTTGCCATCACTGGCAACCTACCCGTTTTTGAACACGACCGGTCCAGGCCAGGATCAAGAACTGTGTTAAAGTCCCCCCCCCCACCCATGATCAGTTTGCATGAGTCCAAGTCAGGGATCTTCCCCAGCAACCTCTTAATAAAATCTACGTCATCCCAATTAGAGGCATATACGTTGACACTCTCACCCCCTCGAGCTTACCCCTAACCATAACAAATCTGCCACCCCTGTCTGCAACTGTACCCTCGACCTCAAATTGGACCCGCTTGTTGATCAAGATCGCAACCCCCCCTGGTCTTAGTGTCGATCCCCGAATGGAAGACCTGACTAATCAATCCCTTCCTTAATCTGACCTGGTCAGCCACTTTCAGATGAGTCTCCTGTAACATGACTACGCCAGCCTTCAAAACCCATAGATGCGCAAACACACGCGCCCTCTTGACTGGCCCGTTTAGCCCTGTAACATTCCAGGTGATCAGCCTGGTCGGGGGGCACCTCCCCCCTCCCTGCCAATCAGCCATCTCCTTTCTTTGGCCAACCCTCAAGTCATTACTCTGGCCCGCCTCCTGGCCACCTCCACCTCTGACCTCCTCACTGTTACCATGTCCAATTTCCAACATCGTCAGCATACCTAGTCCCTCCCTCCCCCTGCAGCAACACCACCCCATAACCTAACCCCTGACATAAACTAGCTTAATGAACACCCCCCCCCACCTGGCTTCCGTTGACTAGCCCACCTAGCTAGCTTGGTGACTCCCAACTCTGGCGCCAGCGAGTCTCTCACCTATTGTTCCCTGGCTCCCCTCCCACCAGCCCATCCACACTACTTCCCCAAATCAGCTTTCCTTGAACAAATACTCTAAACAGGACAGAGACTGCCCCAACAATAGTGCAATTTAAGTCACACAAAACAAAACAGCAGGCACTGTCAACCATTCCTCTCTGAACGCAGAAAGAGATCGCAAAAATTACCCGAAAAAACACCCCCCATATCTGAACCATTCCAACTATTCTCTTTTTCGAACAAAACTCAAACACAAAAGCAAAAAAGAGACATGAAGAGAAAAAAGACAAAAAACACATAAAAACCAAGATA
Source organism: Scyliorhinus canicula (assembly GCF_902713615.1). NCBI lineage: Eukaryota > Metazoa > Chordata > Chondrichthyes > Carcharhiniformes > Scyliorhinidae > Scyliorhinus > Scyliorhinus canicula. The sequence continues at coordinate 46,641,617 of NC_052164.1, read as the reverse complement.
CAAAGTATGAGAAAACATGCAGGCATCTCTCAGAAACAAAAGAGAAAGAATTAAAAGTTCCAACACGAGTCCAAGAGTCCTCAGCTCGGGACCAGCCCTTCCCTCTTTGCAAAGTCCATCGCCTCCTCGGGTTCCTCGAAATAATGGTGCTGGCCCTCTTGCATAACCCACAGTCATAGAGCAGCCCAAATTTCACCTGCTTCTTATATAAAATCTGTTTAACTTGCCTGTAGCCTGCTCTCCTTCTGGCCACCTCTGCGCTCAGGTCTTGGTAAAAGTGCAAGGTGCTATTGTTCCAGTTGCAGCTCCGCGTGCTCTTGGCCCATTGAAGAACCCGCTCCTTTATCCAGGAACCTGTGGAACCGGACCACCATCACTCGTGAGGGACCCCCTTGCCGTGGCTACCTCACCTGCACTCTATGTGACCTGTCCACCTCCGGCGAGCGAGGGAACACCTCGTTCCCCAGCAGCTTCTGGAACATATCTGCCACATACATGGCAGCATCCAGCCCCTCAGCCCCCTCCGGGAGGCCAACGATTCTTCAATTCTGCCGGCGAGACCTGTTCTCCAGGTCCTCCAGCTTTTCCAGGAGCATCTTTTGTTGGTTTCTCAACCTTCGAATCTCCATGCCCGCCACCGTTTGAAAGTCCGCCTGCTCCTCCACCGTCTTCTCCAGCTCCTGGATCTTCTCAGCCTGGGCATCCAGCCTTTCCTTCATTCGGTCAAACGATTTCTGGAGCGGTTCCAAATGATCACTTTTCAGTGCCAGGAAGTTCTCCTGCATAATCTGCAACAGGTGCTCCATTGTCGGCTCAGCTGGCGGTGCCCGGGTCTGGACATCGGCCACATTGGTTTCACTCACAGCCTGCCCACTTCTTCAGCTGTTTGCGTTCCTTCTTACTTCTTAGTTCCATGCACCTCTGTATGGATTCAGTGCCTGAGTGCTATTACTTTCCAATCCAGCGCTTAAAAGCACAAAAAAGTCAGGGGAAAAGGTCCAAAAGTCCAACCAGAGCGGAAGCCATCAAGTGTGTGACTTACTCCCTCATAGCCGCCACCGGAAGTCATAATCTATTAAAAGTTGTGGGTCAGGTGCACTCCATGATACAGTTTAGGGTTCTCTAAACCCTGGCCCATAACACTACCACCAGTATGCGTGCGGGGGAGCCGGGAGTGAGGTGGTGGCCAGTGCCCAGAGACACATCCCCGTGCAGGAGGCCCCCTCCATTTGGACCCAGTCCGCCTCCGGCTTCTTCAGACACCCCTTCACCCTCTCTGTCTTTGCCACCGAATGGTCGAATAGGAGGATTGGAAGGGCCAGGCCGCCCACATGTCGTCTTCTCTACAGGATGGCTTTTTGTACCTTAGGAACTCCCCCCCACCTCACCCACCCCCACCCCCCAGACAAAGCCCATGATTAGCTTGTCAACCCTGGTGAAAGAGGATTGGGGAATACAGATCACGAGTGAACTGAATATGAAGAGGAACCTGGGCAAGTCCCATCTTTGTAGGTTCCTCTTCACCTCCTCCAGCAGGCCAGAGAAGTTCCACTTGTGGAGCCTCGTCCAGTTGTGAGCTACCTGTAGCCCCAGGTACCCAAATTTGGTTTGGGTCATCTTAAGCGGTAGTTCCTCCAACTTCACTCCTCCCCCTGAGGGGTTCACCGGGAAGATTCCGCTCTTCCCCAGGTTGAGTTTGTAACTGGAGAAGGCACCAAAGGAGTTCCGTTATCTTTCACATGCTGGCCAGGATGTTCTACAGATAGAGGAGCAGGTCATCTGCATAAGTGAAACCCTGTGATCTCTGCCCCCTCTCTGGATGCTAGTCCATCACTCTGCTATTCGAAGGGCAATTGCCAGTGGCACAATTGCCAGAGCGAACAGGAGCGGAGAAAACGGGCACCCCTGCCTCGTTTTCCTGCACGCTTTAAAGTACTTGGAGTTGCTGGCATTTGTCCGCACGCTCGCCATGGAAGCATTGTACAGAGGTTTCACCCATGTAGTTAACTGTATTCGAAGAATGCATGAAACATTTGTCCCACCCAACCCTTCCTTACCTCTCCCGAACAGGCCTCTCTCTCTTGTCAGGCTTTTGAGATGGGCAAGAACTCTGGATCTTTTCACTGGCCTGTTAAGTCTTCTCATGTTCCATATAGCTATCCTAATGGGTGGGTTGTGCCCTGGGTTGTGCCCCCCCCCCCCCCCCCCCCCCCCCCCCCCCCCCCCCCCCCCTTTGTGGTCAGCCATACTCACCCTGCGGGCCTGGTCCTGTTCGTCCCGGCCTACCCTTGCTCTCAGTCGCTGTCTACTTCCTCTTTTCACCGTCTTCACATGCAACCAAATAGACTGTCCTTCCCACTTGCACGCTTTCCCGCTTTTTGCCCACCTCAGGATCTGCTCCTTATCGTGGTATCTGTGGAGCTTCATAATCATTGCCCGCGGTAGATACAAAGCCTTGTGCCGCTGCCAGAGCGACCTATGGGTGCGGTCTACCTCCGAAGGCTTGGCAAAGCTCTCCTCGCCAACCAGCTTCCCAAGCATCGCTGCTTCATACTCCATGGGTTCCTCCCCTCCGTGCCCTCTGGTAGCTCCTCCATCTGCAGGTTTTGCCAACGTGATCTGTTTTCCTGGTTGTTGACTTTCTCCCTCAGCCATTTCTGCGTCCTGACCAGCCTCGTCACCTCGGCTTTGAGTGCCGCAATCCAATCACCCTGATCGGTGGCAACTTTCTCAAGGTCTCACGTTGTTACCTCTTGGGCCTTGAGCCTCCGCTCCATTTTACCCATAGCCTCCTCCATGGGGGTCGTCACGGCTTCCACTGCCATGAGGTCCTCTTCCGTTGCCTCCCTGTGTTTCTGGTACTCGGAGGTAATGAAACTCAGCATTTTTTCCATCAGTGCCTGAGACTGCGCTGGGAATTCCGTAGGGTCGGCCGTCACTGGCTCCATGTCGCCATGCGGGCTTCCCTGCTTCAAGGCTGAAGTTTTCAGCTTTTCCGGCTGGGTTGCTGGTTCCTCTGCATATTGGTTGGCACTGTGGTTGCTGGGGAGGGTGGTTGGTTTGGGGGATTTTATGTCCTTTGGTGCCCGTTTGTTGGAATTAAAGGGTCTTAACTAAAGTTCTTAGACGAGGGCCACCTTTTGTGCGACCCCTCAGCTCATGGCCGCAACCAGAAGTCTCATAGCAGGAAAATTCAAGCCCTAGTTTCAGCTCCACCTTGAACAACCTTGAAGAAGTTTCACCCCAGGAAGAGATATCCAGAAACAGGCAGTTTAGGCAGTTTGAATGTGCCATGCCTGCAGAGCCAGAAGAAAGGAACTTTCCCAGCTCTCTGTAAACGCTGATTCAACCTGTTAATGCAATCTTTGGCAATTTGACAGTAGAAGCCTTCGCAACTGCTGACACAATAACAACCTCCACACCTTCACTTCGGACAAAGCAACATCTCGGCATTGAAACTTATCAGGCCTGCACCCAATATAGACTAAACTTGACGTATGTTTATAAGGATAATTTTATTTTCATTTCTAACTAATCGTTTTGTGTGTTTTCATTTTATCGTTTCTGAAGTAACTTTCAGAGCTCTAGGGCACGACTTAACCGGGGAAAAAAATATGTGTCCGGTTTTGGGCAAGTTTAGTGTGATGTTTCACGACGGCTGCAGTGTCCATAGCAATACGTTACAACAGTGGTTAGTCCTCAAAAGTATTTCATTGGCTATACAAATGAAAGTATTTCTTCTCTTCATAATTCTGGATGATTTACAGCAAATGCATTTGGCTTGGGAGTGCAGTTCACCTTGTTTAGCTCTGCTCCGGCTCTGTTGCAGCAAGGTGCAAAATCAACAAAGTAACAAGCAGATAATTGATTTCTGGGGTGTGTTAATTGAAAGTGAAATGTTGGCCAGGACACCGAGCAAGCCTCCAGTTCTTCTCCCACTAGCTACCACGGAATTGTTTACGAGACGTGAAGCAGTGGATGGGCCAAAGTTCAATGACTGTGCCATATTGTCGCACTCCGTTGGCACAGCAGTGTCCGCCTCGTCTGCGAGCTGAACCAAGAATGGGGTTCGAACCATCTCCTGGCTCAAAGGGGAGAGCTGGGATTTGATGAACTGTATTTTTTAAAAAATGGGTGTTGCTGGTTAGGCCAGCATTTATTGCCCATCCCTAGTTGCCCTTCAGAAGGGGGTGGTGAGTTGCCTTCTTGAACCGCTGCAGTCCTTCAGGTGTACAGTGAATGAACGGTGATATATTTCCAAGTCAGGGTGGTGAGTGACTCGGAGGCAAACCTCCAGGTGGTGGGGTTTTCAGGTATCTGCTGCTCTTGTCCTTCTAGATGGTAGTGGTCGTGGGTTTGGAAGGTGCTGTCTAAGGAACCTTGGTGAGTTACTGCAGTGCATCTTATTTTAAGCCACACTTTTATGGCAGCCATCTTTAATCCACACTAATATAACCCCCGTGCATAACCCTCACTGATATGTAATTAACACGCTCCTTTCAATTAATCTTTCACGTTATTCCTGAGAGTTGGTATAATACTGAGTACGATGTAACATACTGATCTATGTCACTGTACTGAATCTGTACCACTCTCCACTATCATGAGTATCTGCAATGATCAATTTTTCCCTCTCACAGCATCAGCTGCCTCCATTTACAGTGAGCTCAGTGCTGTGAAGCTATTGGCAGTGTCCTGAGTAAAGCCGCATCCACTTTCAATCAGATCATTGAAAAAGATCACTTACTTCAATACCAACTGCTTCCAGCAGGGGCCTCCCTACTGATTATAAAACATTACAAGACAATTGGAGTGACCCAGCATCTCAATTCTCATTTCCCTGCAGGGGTCGGGTGTCAATAAGCCACAACATCTTGCAACAAATCCTCAGAATATCTACACATGCTAACAATTGATTGGGGGGGGGGGGGGGGGGGGGGGGTGGAGGGGTTGTTCGGAGCAAGGAGGCATGACTCTAAGATTCAAACATATCCAACATATCCAAGTGAATTACTTCACACCCAGGAGGTTTGTGAGAATGTGGAACCCGCCCTCTCACAAGGTCACAGAAGCAGAATTAAGAGTGCTGTTTAAGAGATGAAACAAACTTATTTGGGAAGTCAAGGCATTCGGGAATCCTGGAAGAAGGAGATAGAAATCTTCACAATTATGAAGGGTTAAGGTAAGGTAAATAGTGCCAGGTTATTTCTATTGGTCAGTGAAACGGCGACGAGAGGGATCAAACTGAGGTTAATTAGAAAATGAATTAAAGGAGAGGTGACAAATGGAAGTGACGAAAATGATCTTCCGGCAGCAGAGGCTGGCGCCATTAGCCGCCGGTGGGATCTTCCAGTCCTGCCAATATCTACGGGCTTCTGCGTGCCCCACACCATCCACCACCAGGGAAAACACAGCGGGGGGTGGGGGGAGGGTCCTCTAAGGGGATAACTGGAAGATCCAGTTGGTTGGAACTGCTGAAAAATATTGGCCAGTGCGTTAGCAAGACAGATTAGACCTGTTTAAGTTTGCTCGTCTGAATAACATGTTTCTGTGTGGCAACATTCAATGATTCTACATTGAATATGTGTCTAATGCAATGGTTCCCACAGTTGCAAATTCAAGTCCGCTAGTTCCAGTCTTCCCCCTCAAAACAGCAGCAACAGCTAAACTAATGGCCTCTGTAAATGTTCTGAAGTCTGTTGGGCTGGTAGTCAAAAGGAGGAAAGTGAGATTCTTCCATTGTTATTTTCTTGGATAGGTGGGAACTCAATAACCCATCACCTGCTATGGTGGCGTGGTGGTCAGCACTGCTGCTTCATAGCGCTAGCAACCCAGGTTCGATTCCAGCTTTCAGTGACTGTCATTGTGGAATTTGCACCTTCTCCCCGTGTCTGCTTGGGCTTCCTCCAGGTGCTCCGGTTTCTTCCCACTGTCCAAAGATGTGCAGGTTGAGTGGATTGGCCATGATCAATGCATGGGGTTACAGGGATAGGGTGGACGAGTAGGCCTAGGCAGAGTGCTCTTTCAGAGGGTCGGTAGACTCAATGGGCCGAATGGCCTCCTTCCGCACGTTAGGGATTCTATAGAGATATGGGTTCTGAATCTTGGCACCGGTTCTTGGGCTTCATTTCTCTAAACGGATTACTCTGCATTGTTCCCTCCGCCCCTCCCTCACCATCATTCCTACCTTTGCGGATCTTACAGATCCAGTCCAGTTGATTCTCACAGCGTACTGCTCGCCACAGTGAGGAGGCAATGTCTGTGACCGCACAGCGCCGGATGTCATCATCTTCATAAACATCCCGACCAAAGTTGTTGTAGGTATACTGCGTGAGAATACAACATGTGACTTAAAACACCACCAGGTACATCACAGGATGTTATCAGACAAAATTTGACACTGATCCACATACAGATTTCTTAGGACAGCTTAGTCAACAAGGTATTTTTTTACAAGTGTGTTGAAGGAGGGGATAGAGTGAAGCAGAGGAGGTTAGAGAGGGAATTCCTGAGCTTGGAGTTTAGACAGCTGAAGGCACAGCCACCAGCAATTGGAAGTGGGGGATGTGTAAGAAAGATGCAATGGGATTTTGTCCTTTTGGAACTATATACCCTTTACTACAATGGCAGGGAACTCCATCTTTAACCCACAGGAGAAGCAGCCGTATCATTCTTAATTGGGTCATTTCTGGTTGGTATCAATAAGTATTTTTAGTATTCATTTACGGGACATGGGCGTTATTGGCTCGGTCAGCATTTATCGCCCATCCCCAATTACCCTTGAGAAGGTGGTAGCAAGCTGCCTTCTTATACCGCTGCAGTTCATGAGGCATGGGTACACCCACAGTGTTGTTAGGGAGGGATGCAAAAGGGGACACACACACGTATGCATGTGCATACACGGACATGCATTCACATTCTGTTTAAGTGTTTATGATAGACTCATAAATACATGGAATCGGAGAATTTACAGTGCAGAAGGAGGCCATTCGGCCCATCTAGTCTGCACTGGCTCTTGGAAAGAGCACCATACTTAACCTCACACCTCCACCCTATCCCCGTTAACCCTGCAACCCCATCTAACCCAAGGGCAATTTGGCATGGCCAATCCACCTAACCTCCACATCTTTGGACTGTGGGAGGAAACAGGAGCACCCGGGGTAAACACACGCAGACACGGGGAGAATTTGCAGACTCCACACAGACAGCGACCCAAGCGAGAATCAAACCTGGGACCCTGCCGCTGTGAAGCCATAGTGCTAACCACTATGATACCGTGCTGCTCCAATTGACGAGGATGGGATTTGAATACGCGCGTGCAGTGCACAATGGATTAGTAGTCCATCGCCTTAACCACTCGGCCATCTTGTCCCACAAAAATACAGCTCAGAACGTGGTAAATTGGTTCATTGTGTATGTGCTGACTCTTCAATAGAACTATTCATTTAGTCCCACAGCACTTCCTTTTAATAGAACTCTCCAATCAGTCCCACAGCCCATCCCTTTAATAGAACTATCCAATCAGTCCCACTGCCCTTCCCTTTAATAGAACTACCCAATCAGTCCCACTGCCCTTCCCTTTAATAGAACTCTCCAATCAGTCCCACAGCCCATCCCTTTAATAGAACTACCCAATCAGTCCCACAGCCCATCCCTTTAATAGAACTACCCAATCAGTCCCACAGCCCATCCCTTTAATAGAACTATCCAATCAGTCCCACAGCCCTTCCCTTTAATGGAACTATCCAATTTGTCCCATCGCCCTTTCCTTTAATAAAATTATCCAATTTGTCCCACTCCCCTTCCCTTTAACAAAACTATCCAATTAGTCACACCGACCTTCCCTTTAATAGAACGACCCAATTCATCCCACTCACCTTCCCTTCAACAAAACTACCCAATTTGTCCCATTGCCCTTCCCTTTAACAGAACTATTCAATTAGTCCCAGTCCCCATCCCTTTAACAGAACTATCCAATTAGTCCCAATGCCCTTCCCTTTAATAGAACTATTCAATTCGCACCACTGCCCTTCCCTTTAATAGAACTATTCAATTAGTCCCACTCCCCATCCCTTTAACAGAACTATCAATTTAGTCCCACTGCCCTTCCCTTTAATAGAACTCTCCAATCAGTCCCACAGCCCATCCCTTTAATAGAACTAGCCAATTCGCACCAATGCCCTTCCCTTTAATAGAACTATTCAATTAGTCCCAGTCCCCTTCCCTTTAATAGAGCTTCCCAATTAGTCCCACTGCCCTTTCCTTTAATAGAACTATCCAATTTGTCCCACTGTCCACCCCTTTAATAAAACTATCCAATTAGTCCCTTATCCATTCCCTTTCCTCTTTGCTCTAAATGTTTTCCATTCAATTATTTATGCAATTCTCTATGAATATTATTATTGAATTTGCTCCCATTTGGCTTCAGACAGCACATTCCACATCACAGACACTCGGTGTGTAAAAATATTGTCTCTCTGGTTCTTTTGCCAATCACTTTCAGTCTGTGTCCTCTGACGACTGAGCCTTATACCAAAAGAAACACGGCAAGATTTTCTGTGCCCACCATGGTGTGTTTCGTGGCGCATGAGACAGGCTTGCCATTGGGCGGGATCTTCTATTCCCGTCATTGTCAATGGGTTTCCCAATGCACAGACCCCGACCACCTGCGGCGGAGGGAGCTTCTCCTTATTTACTGGGTCAAAACTATGGGTCAGGATCCTAAGGCCTCTCCCGCCTGGCAGGATATGGGGGAGGGGGGAACCAGTATGGCAAGGCCCTAAAATTCTGTCCATGGTTTTGAACATCTCAATCAAATCTCCTCTCAACCTTCTGTCCCAAGTGGAGCCACCTTAGCATCTTTTATCTTTTCACTAAACTCACCCTCAATCCCTGGCACTAACTCTAGTGAGCCTATCCAGCATCTTCTCCAAGGCCTCAACATCCTTCCTCCCTGAAGTGTAGTGTTGGGAATTGAACATAATTCTCAGTTGAGGCATAACCAGTGATTTACAAAGATTTTACATAACCTCCTTGCTTTTGTACTCCATGCACCTATTTACAAAGCTTTCTCAACTTATCTTGCTACCATCAAAGATCTGTCGGCATGGAAAAATTCATATTGTGAAATTATGCCCCTCTCACCCACAGATCCTGACCTTTACTGCACCCTCTCACCCACATTTCCTGACCTCCTCTGCACCCTCGCACCCACAGTTCCTGACCTTCTCTGCACCGTCTCACCACAGTTCATGACCTTCTCTGCACCCTCTCACCCACAGTTCCTGACCTCCTCTTCACCCTCTCACCCACAGTTCCTGGTCTCCTTTCCACCCTCTCACCCACAGTTCCTGACCTCCCCTGCACCCTCTCACCCACAGTTCCTGACCTCCTCTGCACCCTCTCACTCACAGTTCCTGGTCTCCTTTCCACCCTCTCACCTACAGTTCCTGCTCCTCTCTCCATCCTCTCACCCGCAGTACCTGGTCTCCTTTCCACCCTCTCACCCGCAGTTCCTGGTCTCCTTTCCACCCTCTCACCCGCAGTACCTGGTCTCCTTTCCACTCTCTCACCTACAGTTCCTGCTCCTCTCTCCACCCTCTCACATACAGATCCAGGTCTCCTTTCCATCCTCTCATTCACCCACCATTGTAGCAGTTTTTCAGCTGTTGGTGTGTAAGTAGAGGTAAATCCACAGTAGAACAAGCTGTCACACCGTTGATGTTTTGGGGGAAGGTAAACGTTTGAAACACGTGGAATGCTATTGGAAGGAACGCCCCGTGACTCGCTGCAGTGCGTCCGAACTTGTCGCGTTCCTCCCACTCAAGCAAAGATGGCCTGTGACTCGGTCATTCAGATACTCACTCCTATTCCATCACTCCATGTCCAGCTCTGCTCAGTCCCTGGGTTCCGTCTATTCAACCCAAGCCAGAACCAATGATACTCGTGATCCTCCGATTCCCTAGGAAGCAGAAACAAGGGAATTACAAATCTAGGCCAATGACTCCAACGCCTCCCTCAACTTTCAACTTCATTCATAAATTTTCAGCGACCATCAAATTTTTAAAAATTTGATCAGTTTTTTAATTGTTGGAAAAGACAGATTATTCCGTTTACACCAGCGGGGCTGATTCTCCTGCAGCATAAAGGTCAGATCCTTACCGCTTGTGCGTGACTGGCTACAAATAACATTGAGCGGAAATCAGTGTCCGCTTTGGTACAGGGCTAGCTCTCGCGCCTCTGAGAGTCGTGTGGCCAAATCCCTCTCCAGAAACTTGATCAAGTCACCTCAGGCGACCCTCTCCAGTGCAGTACTGAGGAAGTGCCACACTATTGGAGCTAACAGCTTTCGATGAGTTCTTGAACCGAGATCCCAGGCATGATTCAACACTGCATTCCGCCTGGCGCAGATCCGGGCGAATATCGGAAAAGGCCAAAATCGAAGGTTGATGGGCTTTGCATCTGTGAGGCCTTCAGGTCATCTTTAAATATTGTGGAGACCTCTAACAGGGGCAATCACAGCTGGAGCTGTCTGTCCTACCAAACACCTCCAGGACAGAGCCCTACTGCAGCCTCTATCCTGAAAGTCAATTTCACTCCCTTTGACTGTGAGCAGCCTCTAGCTTCACAGATGAAGGCGAATTCAAGTGAGGAATCAGGGCATCGGGCAGTGCTCTTTATTAACAGGAATGTTCAGCTTGTGTGTGACCACCGCCTCTGAATCATGCATGTGTGTGCCTGCTACCCAGGGAGCGTGCATGACAGCTTTATCCTGGGGAATTCAGAGATCCCCAGTATCTTTGACGACCACCCCAGTATGACGGGTTGGCTTGTGGGGGGTGGGACAAGGGATACCCGCTTGTCATGATATGCAAACATGCAGCTAATGAACACATAGTATAGGACACATTGTTGAGAGAATTGGCCTCTGATTGGGATCCAACAGACCTCCGACCGCTGTCTCCTTTGCATGTTTCTGCCTCCACCAGATGTGCATCAGCAACTGTATGGTGCTCACCAGACTGTGACCCAGAAGCCTGTCCATTAATGTCGCCCACCGAGGTGTGCGTCTCTGCACTGTTGCAAGGTGTGGGTGTGATAGCTGTGATGCCTCGTTGGATCTCTCCTCCGAGGTGGTCTCGGGTCGTGGGGTGGGGTTGGCAGTTGGGGAACCAATGGCCCGACCTCATCAGATCCTGAGAGATAATGGACATATGGTCAGTGAGAGAAGGGATCATTTTGTCCGACATGAACTCACTTGGGATAAGTCATCTGGGTGAAAAGGGCAGTGGATCCTCGCCTCTGTTGCACAGGCCAACCTCAAAGTGGATGATTGCTCTTTCCTCGGACAACCCCTCGATTTCCAGAGTTTGTTGCCCATAGATGGTGAGGACTAGAATCTCTAGGACGCCACCCCTCGTCTTGGCCCTTTCCTGTCTATTACGGGCTATCTTCTCCTGCGGGGTCAAAGATCGCAGGGACAATGGTGAGCCGCAAACTTAATGGGTCAAGGGGATCCATGGCAGGTGGCATGTATGGGCACCACACCTGGAGGGGCTGGTTTAGCTCACAAGGCTAAATCGCTGGCTTATAAAGCAGACCAAGCAGGCCAGCAGCACGGTTCGATTCCCGTACCAGCCTCCCCGGACAGGCGCCGGAATGTGGCGACTAGGGGCTTTTCACAGTAACTTCATTGAAGGATACTCGTGACAATAAGCGATTTTCATTTCATTTCACATGAAGGGGTTGTGCTGGTGGGTGCCAGGGTGTTATGAAGATCAGATGCAGGAATGAGCAAGGTGTCTGCCAACGATTTGTGCGGAGGGAGGGTTGGGATTTGAGGGGTGACAGGCAGAACTGATGCCAGGAGAGAGGTGGCAACTTACCCTTGAAGCTCGGTGCAGGTTATTTGCATTCTTCCTTTATTGGTTGGTGGTCCTCCTTGTCATGCTGCCCACACTGACAGCCGCTGCCATTGCCCCCCAAACGGCATTAGTGACCCTGCTGTTGGTACTCTGACACCCTTGCAGGAAAAGGGTGCACCGTCTCTCATCCACTATGTCAAAATGCCTGGCCAGGTTGGCATCGCCAAAGCAAGGTGCAGATTTTCACGCTGCCATGCTTGTGTGTTGACTGTGAGTGGGCGGTGAGTGAATGTTTAAAAGGAGATCCCCCTTGTTAGTGGCGTGACGCTGAGGTGCGGGTCTGGCGAATCAGACAGCAAGGGAGCCAAGTAATGGCGAGAATTTCGTGGGAGCTCCATTTTGGCGCTAAGTGCCATTGAACACGGGCCGTGATCTCGCTAATGCGGCCATTGCGAAACACTCCGCCAAACGCGCCCAAAACCGGACTTTGAAATGTTTCCATTGAATCGCGCCCCCGCCATCTGCCCTCTCAGATGACAAGGAAGATTCTGCACTGCTGTTTGAAGAAAGACAAGTGTGTTCTCCAGTATCCTGGCCAATATTGACCCTTCAACCAATATCATTAAAACAGATTATCTGGTCACTTACTTTATTCCTGTGTGTAGGAGCTTATGGACAAAAATCGGCTGCCACACTATTATAGCGACTACACTTCAAAAAAATAAATCAGCTTCTACATTCCAGCCAAGTGTAAAAAACATTTATTAAAAAAAAGAGTTTACCAAAAAAATGATTGAATTATTTCTAGGCTGTAAAATCCCCGATTTCTGAGAATGAGTCGTCGTAAAATCGACAGCTTTCCTCAATTTTCAATGATATCAACATATCTCTGCTAAACACATTCATTTCTGAATTGCCAGTCACATCGTGGCATATTAAGTCAGATTGGACTGTTTCATTTGTTCAACTCTAACTGCAACAAACATATACAGAATGTCCCTATTGGAGAACTGGATCAGACTTTCTCCATTCTTTTACTTCCTTGTTTTCGTTCAATCAATACCAATGAAAGAAATTATCTGATCATGAAGTTTAGGAGACCTTGCTATATGCAGATAAGCTGCTGTATTTCCAATTTTACTTTCCTTATTTTACTTTCTCATGCGCTATGGATGTCGTTGGCATGGCCAGCATTTGTTGCCCATCCCTAATTGTCCTTGACCAGGAAGGATGGCAGAATTCCTTCCACATTAGTGAGCCAGATGAGTTTTACAACAATCAACAATGGCTTCAAGGTCATTGTTCGCCATTTAATTTCAGATGTTTTGTTGAATTCAAATTTCACCATCTGCCATAATGGGATTCGAACCTGGGTCCCCAGAGTATTACCCTGGGTCTGTGGCTCACTAGTCCCAATGACAATGCGACTACACTGATGCCTCCCCTTTTAGGGCGGCACGGTGGCACAATGGTTAGCATCGCTGCCTTACAGCGGTGAGGACCTGGGTTTGATCCTGACCCCAGGTCATTGTCCGTGAGGATTTTGCACATTCTCCCCGTGTCGGCACGGGTCTCACCCCACCACCCAAAAAGATGTGCAAGCTAGGTGGATTGGCCACGTTAAATTGCCCCTTAATTGGAAAAAAATAATTGGGTACACTAAATTTTTTTTATTTTTATTGTTAGAAGGGAGTTACAGAAGGAAATGTACTGGACACTCCAAAGGTCTCAAAAATGCTTTGCATCAGCAGCCCATTAACATCTGCCCCCAATTTTGTTTCTATTAAAATAAATTGCACACCCTCAGACTGAAGGGACAATCCTTTAAAACTGAGATGAGGAGGAATTTCTTCAGCCAGAGGGTGGTGAATCTGTGGAACTCTTTGCCGCAGAAGGCTGTGGAGGCCAAGTCACTGAGTGTCTTTAAGACAGAGAGAGATAGAAAGGTTCTTGATTAATAAAGGGATCAGGGCTTACAGGGAGAAGGCAGGAGAATGGGGATGAGAAATATATCATTTATGATCGAATGGTGGAGCAGACTCGATGGGCCGAATGGCCTTATTCTGCTCCTATATCTTCTGGTCCTACTACTTGTTCAATCTGGCTACATCATGAGGCTGCGAAGGAACGGTGGTTTACACTTGCCAATCTGTTCGAGGGCATTCCAGAATTCAGTGATATTGATGTTTGATTTAATGAGTCCAGCTACCAATTAAACGGTTTTGTCCTTTGACAAGAAGAACCGCATCTCTGGCTGTGGTTCAGTGATTGGAGCCAAGTGAGAAATGTTTAAACGGCTTGGACGTCTTATTTGAGCGGCACTCGGCACTGCACACACCTTCTGAAAATTTTGCATCTTTCTTGAGCCTCCATCCATACCAACTACCAGACAAACGAAACACAGTTAAATCATAAAGTATTCCAGTCCTTTAGTACACGTTATGTGGCTGGATGCAGGGACCAAAGTTTTTTTTGTGGAAAAAGTCTGAGATATCTATCGCTTATTGGACATTATTTTGAAATACACTGGCCAAAGAGATACAAAAATGTAATCCATTTGCACTGTGGCTCTGTGATTGGAGAATGCTAACAATTGTGCACGGCACGGTGGCACAGTGGTTAGCACTGCTGCCTCACAGCACCAAAAACCAGGGTTTAATTCTGGCCTTGGGTGACTGTGTGGAGCTTGCACATTCTCCCTGTTTCTGCGTGGGTTTCCTTCGGGTGCTCTGGTTTCCTCCCACAGTCCAAAAAGTGTAGGTTAGGTGGACTGTCCATTTTAAATTACCCGTTGTATCGAAAGCTTAAGTGGGGATTGCGGGGAAGTGGATCTAGGTAGGGTGCTCTTTCAGAGCGTCGGTGCAGACTCAATGGGCCGAAAAGCCTCTTTCTGCATATAGGAGAGACTAGAATCTGATGGCACACCTTAGGGATTTTATGATTCGATGAATTCTGAGCGTTTATTTCAGTCTCCTGTCATCCTGATTTCAGATCTAACACAGAGACACATCATGTTCTATTCTCGAGTGGTTAGGGAAGACCTGGTATCAGAAACATAGAAGCATGGCTTTGTGAAGGGCAGGTCATGCCTCACAAAATTCTTTGAGGATGTGATGAGACACATTGATGAAGGTCAGGCAGTGGATGTGGTGTATATGGATTTCGGTAAGAAGTCTTACAACACCAGGTTAAAGTCCAACAGGTTTGTTTCAAACACGAGCTTTCGGAGCGCAGCTCTCCGAAAGCTCGTGTTTGAAACATATATGGATTTCAGTAAGGCATTTGATAAGGTTCCCCATTATAGGCTCATTCAGAAAGTTAGGGGGCATGGGATACAGGAAATATGGCTGCCTGGATACAGAATTGGCTGGCCGAAAGAAGTGGTAGTGAATGGAAAGTATTCCGCCTGGAGGTCGGTGACCAGTGGTGTCCCGCAGGGATCTTTTCTGGGACTTCTGCTCTTTGTGGTTTTTATAAATGACTTGGATGAGGAAGTGGAAGGGTGTGTTAGTAAGTTTGCCGATGACACAAAGGTTGGGGCTGTTGCAGATAGTGTTGAGGGTTGTTGCAGGTTACAGCAGAACATTGACAGGATGCAGAGCTGGGCTGAGAAGAGAGAGATTGAGTTCAACCTTGATAAACTTGTTAGACCATACTTGGAATATTGTGTCCAGTTCTGGTCGTCTCATTGTAGGAAGGATGTGGATGCTTTGGAGAGGGTACAGATGAGATTTACCAGGATGCTGCCTGGACTGGAGGGCATGACTTATGAAGAAAGGTTGAGGGAGCTAGGGCTTTTCCCACTGGAGCGAAGAAAGCAGGAAGGTGACTTGACAGAGGTGTACAAGGTGATGAGAGGCATGGATAGAGTGGATAGCCAGAGACTTTCCCCCAGGGTGGAATAGAGAGTACTGGGCTAATGGTAAGATTCTTGGTAGTTTGGATGAGCAGAGAGATCTCGGTGTCCATGTACATAGATCCCTGAAAGTTGCCACCCAGGTTGATAGGGTTGTTAAGAAGGCGTATGGTGTGTTAGCTTTTATTGGTAGAGAGACTGAGTTTCGGAGCCATGAGGTCATGTTGCAGCTGTACAAAATTCTGGTGAGGCCGCATTCGGAGTATTGCGTGGAGTTCTGGTCGCCGCGTTATAGGAAGGATGTGGATGCATTGGAAAGGGTGCAGAGGAAATTTACCAGGATGTTGCCTGATATTGAGGGAAGATCTTATGAGGAAAGGCTGAGGGACTTGAGGCTGTTTTCATTAGAGAGAAGAAGGTTAAGAGGTGACTTAATTGAGGCATACAAGATGATCAGAGGATTAGATTGGGTGGACAGTGAGAGCCTGTTTCCTCGGATGGTGATGGCTAGCACGAGGGGGCATAGCTTTAAATTGAGGGGAGATAGATATAGGACAGATGTCAGAGGTAGGTTCTTTACTCAGAGAGTAGTAAGGGCGTGGAATGCCCTGCCTGCAACAGTAGTGGACTCGCCAACATTAAGGGCATTTAAATGGTCATTGGATAAACATATGGATGATAAGGGTGTAGATGGGCTTCAGATTGGTTTCACAGGTCGGCGCAACATCGAGGGCCGAAGGGCCTGTACGGTGCTGTAATGTTCTATGTTCTATGAAATGGCTGTCACGAGGGGACATAATTTTAAGGTGATTGGAGGAAGGTATAGGGGAGATATCAGAGGTATGTTCTTTACGCAGAGAGTGGTGGGTGTGTGGAATGCACTGCCAGCAGAGGTGGTGGAGTCAGTAATTAGGGACATTTAAGCAACTCTGAGACAGACACATGGACAGCAGTAAATTGAAGGGGTGTAGGTTAGGTTGATCTTAGATTAGGATAAATGGTCGGCACAACATCATGGCTGTAGGGCCTGTACTGTGCTGTACTGTTCCATGTTCTATAAATAAGGAACTTTCATTTATACAGTGCCATTCACAATGTCATCATATCCAGAATGCTCAACAGCCAAAGAAACACTTGTCAAGTGTAGTCACTCTTGTAATGTACAAATTATAGCTTACATGATACATGGAAAGGTGGTTCTGTGTGTTTGTAAAATATCTGCTGTTCCTAACTCATGTGCCTGGGTAATTATGCTTGAGATGATCATTAAGTCTACAGTGAAGATAATGAACTGAAATGTTAATTCATGCCTGGCAACAGAGTGAACCTTCAGTGAAAGCTTGAAGACTGCAGCCATCCTCCCCACTAACTGATGGGTTTATAGTGAAGTGAGAGAAAAACATAAACGTGCAACACACATCGTAGCTTTAGGACAACCTATAGAATTTCACAACCTCTATAGGTACATTTTTGAGCATTATGAAGGTTCCCGAAGCTGCTGGAGCCGATAAAGGACGTACAACTGAATGTAGACAGGGACCATGGGAAGGTCACATTGGGTTTGTGGAGGTGAGATAGAGGCTTTAAGGGTCAGATAGGGACTATAGGGAGGTCAAATTGGGGTTGTGAGGGCAAGAGAGGAGGGGAGGGGGTGGCGCTGTGGTTTGTCACTGGACTAGTAATCCAGAGACCCAGGGTAATCCTCTGGGGGGCAGGGTTCAAATCCCACCACGGCAGATGGTGAAAGTTAAAAACTCAATAAAACATCTGGAATTAAGTCTATTGATTATCATAAAAATCCAACTGGTTCATTTATGTCCATCAGGGAAGGAAATCTGCCATCCTTATCCAGTCTGGCCGACATGTGACTCCAGATTCACAGCAATATAGTTGCCTCAAAGGCAATTAGGGATGGGCAATAAATGCTGGCCCAGAAGAACTTATAAAATGTTTTTTTTTAAAAGGATAGTTATTGGATGTGAGTTTAAATACAGCTTGTAAAATGCATTGAGAGGGTACGGAATTTTGTTGAAATATTATTTAGAGTGGTGGAGTCCATTGGTGTGCTGGGATTGTGTCTGTAAAGAGTAGGCTGGGGATATTGCGTATGAGGGTTGATTAGCTCAGTTGGCTGGACGGCTGCAGGTTTGTGATGTGAAGCGATGCCAACAGCGTGAGTTCAATTCCCAAACCAGCTGAGGTTATTCATGAAGGCCCACCTCCTCAACCTTGCCCCTCGCCTGAGGTGAGGTGTCCCTTAGGTTAAATCACAACCAGTCAGCTCTCTCTCTAAAAGGGGAGAGCAGTTTATGGTCGACGTTCATGATGAATTTCATTGTGTATACAGATTATTTGCATACTGTGTATACAGGTTGTGTATACAGGATATACAGGTTCATTTCATTGTGTATACAGTACATACAGATTGCTTATATACAGTCTGTTTGCATTGCATATAGTGTTTTCAGGCTGTGTATACAGTATATACAGGTTGTTTGCTGTGCATACAGTATATACAGGTTGCTTGCATTGTGTATGCAATGTATACAGGCTCTTCACACTGTGTATAAATTCTCTACAGGCTGTGCACACAGTATATGCAGATTTTTTGCATTGTGTATAGAGTATATACAGGCTGTTTGCATTGTATATGTAGTACATGCATTGTGTAAACAGTGTATACAGGCTGTGTATAGTGTATGCAGGTTATTTGCAGTGCGTATCGTGTACAGGCTGTGTATACAGTGTACGCAAGTTGTTTGCATTGTGTATACAGTACATACAGGCTGTTTGAATTGTATATACAATGTATACAGGCTGTGTATATAGTACATGCACATTGTTTATGTATACAGTGAGTTTGGTGGGCAATTTCTGCACTTTCTACAGACCAGAACCCATCTCCTCACCACAGCTTCAAGGGAAGCATTTTTGAAAGAGAGGAAATCTTCAAACGCCAAGGTTCTGCCGCCCTCTGACCCCCATCTCTCTCCGGAAAAGTAATATTTAATTTGGATTTGTTGACTCACCCAAATATCTCATTGACCAGTTTCTCTGTAAACTTCTCCTCTTCGAAGCTGCTGATGCTGAGCAAATGAGCTCCTTGCTCGTGGCAGAACATGTGCGCCTGCACCCAGTTCTTCTTTGCGTAGATGGTGTTGAAGTGAAACACCTGGTCAGGAAAGGGAGATAAAAGTGAGACAAAGTGTGAACGCAGCGGCAGCAGAACCTGAACAACCCAAATATGAAACGGTCACAACTTCTGGACATCAGAAACGACACAGCAAATGGTCGGCTCAGATTACATCAGGTTTACAGCTCAGAAACAAAGCAATTGGATCGACTGGTTATGTTCCACACAAACCTCCTCCCAATCTTCTTCATCTAACCCTTTCATCATTACTTTCTGTTCCTTTCCTCCTCCATCTAGCTTCACTGTCAAGGTTAGAAATGTTAGGACAGGTCTTCTTGAACTGAAAAGGCCAAGCTGTGAGCTAATAATTTGCAAGATGTGAGAGGTTTTATACAGAGAAAAACTACACCCTCTCTGGCAACAGAGGTAATCAATTCAAAATCATTGTAAAATAGTGTGGAGGGAAAACAAGGAGAACCTTCTCCACTCAGAGTTGTCCAGATCTGGAACTCATGACCTGAAAATATGTTGGAATCTGATTCCATAAATGAAGATAAAAGGGAGTTGAGCATCACCTTGAGGAACTTTCAGGTTAAAGACAAAAAACTGGGATTATAATAATAACCTTTATTATTGTCACACGTAGGTTTATATTAACACTGCAATGATGTTACTGTGAAAATGCCCTCATTGCCTGGTTCGAGTACACAGAGGGAGAATTCAGAATGGCCAATTCACCTAACCATCACGTCTTTTGGAATTTGTGGGAGGAAGCCGGAGCACCCGGAGGAAACCAACGCAGACGGGGAGAATGTGCAGACTCCGCACCGGCAGTGACCCAACGGGAATCGAACCTGGGACCCTGGCGCTGTGAAGCAATAGTGGTAACCACTGTGTTACTAACTACTCTTTCATAGAGCCAGCAGAGGCAAGATGGGCTGAATAGCCTTCCTCCGTGCTGTATGTTTCTGTGATTCTGTAACGGTATTGATGCTACTCGCCTCAACTAGCCTTTGCGGGAATGAGTTCCACATTCCAACCACTCTCTGGGTAAAGCGATTTCTGTGAAATTCCTCATTGGATTTGTTGGTGACTGTCATGTATTTATGATGACTAGTAAACTTTTTCATAAGGCCTGAATTTCCAGAATGGCGAGCATGGAGCGTCAGACAGCCTGAGAGTCGATGCATAACTCATCTCCAACAACTCTTACAAGCCCGCTGCCATTTCACACTCAATTGGGCCAGGGTTTAGAAAACTCCAAAGTATATCGTGGAGTTCACCCTGACCCAACAATTGTTTATTGATTTTGGTTACAATGAGCACAAGGGCCTGTCTTTCGGGTGTTATTCAACAGAGGCCTTAAGCACTTTTAAACAAAACAAGCTTTATTCTACAAATTTAGTTAATATTTTTATAAACACACACAGTAAGCATTTTTTATCAACTACCAACACAAATACCCCAGACAGCTACAGTGCTCTATGTATCATCCTTAATAAATTCTCCCCCTTAAGCTGTTCCAATTTAGTTACAAGATCTCATAAACCAGAAATCCCTTTTTAAAGGAGTGGCCCAGAACACAGCACTCAAGACTTGGTATGGAAGCTCTTGTTTCCTTTCCAAAAACAGCAGGGTTGAACTCCTTCCAGAAAGCAATTATTTATTTTCAAGTTATCAAGCAGCCTGGAAACAGCTTTTAAAATGCAGATAGAGAGAACCCTTCTTTTCAACCTGTGCAAACTCAAAGCAAAAGTAAAACTCAGAGCCACAGCCCTGCTCTCAACTCAAAAACAAAAGTAAAAACCCAGAGCCACAGCCCAGCCCCACCCACACAATGACATCACCGAAGCCATGTGATAAGACACAAATATTTCTTAAAGGGACACTTCCATGACAGCAGAACTAAGATTGGCCAATAACTCTCCAGCATCTCCAGGCAAGGCAATGCAGTGGCCAGAAGCACTACTGCAGTGCTGTGCCTGAGCCCAAGACGGCACTAGGTGAGCAACGGGGGTTCCGGAGGAGGGGATGCCCTGGGAGGTTGAGGTGGGGGATTGGGGGGGAGAAAGCGGGGACAATCTTGATGTTAGGTGGGTGGGAAGCTCGGGGAGGGGGTAACTGAAGGGGCCTTTAGATTGAAGCACCCCCCTGACGGCCTCCCTTGCTGCCTGAGATGGAGATTTGTAGTTTTTACAGCTTCCTAACCTGCACCGACTGGCACCCGCCAGCTTAAAAATTGAAGCTGGGCAGGAAATGGCCCTTAAATGGCCATGAGGACATTACTTAAGGGCCTCAATAGGGGCAAAGGTGGGCTTCCCCACCCCCCTATGTCCTGTCCGTCTAACTGTGAAATTGCTTCTGAGTCAGGGTGGACGGGACCCTGGAGGGAACACGTCCATGCAGTTTAATGCTCCCACACCCCGCCAACCTCGGAACCCGCTTGGGGGGCAGGTTGGGGGTAAAATTCTGCCAATAATCTTTAAAAGCTCCATGTGGAGTATCTTTTTTTAATAATCTTTATTGTCACAAGTAAGCTCACATTAACACTGCAATGAAGTTATTGTGAAAAGTCCCTAGTCGCCACATTCTGGTGCCTTTCAGGTACACAGAGGGAGAATTCAGAATGTCCGAATTACCTAACAGAACGTCTTTCGGGACTCGCGGGAGGAAACTGGAGCCCCCGGAGGAAACCCACGCAGACACAGAGAGACTGTGCAGACACCGCACAGACAGTGACCCAAGCCGGGAATCGAACCCGGGACCGTGGTGCTGTGAAGCAAAAGTGCTAACCACTGTACTTTATGGTAGCGTTGTGGTTATATCACTGGGCTGGAAATCTCGAGGGCTGGACTAAGGTCCTGGTACATGCGTTCAAATTGCATCCTGGCAACTGGTGGGGCAAGGTATTGGTGCAGGTTAGAGGTTTTCACTTGTGGCAGTGGTGGGACAGGCCAGGTTGGGGGAGGTGGAATCTGATAGTTGTTGAACGAGGAGGTTCTGTGAGGAGTTGAGCTAGTTCAGTAACACCTCCTCCCTAGTGACGGTTAATGCCTCTTGAGGTTTCCGATTTCTCCGACTATATCCTTCAAAAGGAGCAGCATGAAACATCCCTTTCAAACATGACTGGCTTGCTTTTCATGTTAACGATTTTGATCTCTTTGAAGTGCAGTTCTATCCAGATCAGTCTGGACCACAGTCTCGGCTCTACTGAGTGCTGGGACCTGCTGTTGCTCTTGACCTCTTTTATTCTTTAACACATTTCTTCCTGGCCGACATTTTTGCAGCGTGAGGTAAAGAATCAAGATATTTTCAAACAACCATTTTAATTTCTTTCCATCAAGCCTTTTCCTTCCAGAAAAATGCCTTTTCCACATCTCTGGCAAAGAGAAAGCTGCTGGTTTTTCCGATGCAAACTGATTATTCCTGCTGAATGGGGTTCGCCTGGGCTCAGGAAAGGACAACAAGCACATCGCTTGAGCTGTTTCTTCAGATGGACATTAAATAAATTGTGCATTTTTAAAAAAAAAATGTTGTTTGACACTTTTGCCGATTACAGTGAGTCCTTGTTTAATGTTGCCCTGTTTAACTTTGTTATGTTTTAGTGACGGTAAGTGAATGGGGCCTGTAATCACACTGAGCATCACTGAATTGATCCCCACCAGGACGACCCGATTAATCTCCCTGTGGGGCTCATTGCTCCCATGCTGAGGGGTGGAGGTCTAACAGCGGGACTTGTTAAAACCCACCAATAAAAGCCGGCCTGGAAGGGGACCGGCATCGCTGGATGGTCTCGGTTGGGCCTAGATGTAACCCCCCCTGCCGCTTTGCTTTGGCTTGATGAATAAACTTCTCTGTTTGAATCATTTTTGGGACTCCTGTGATTGTAATAATCACCAAATTTGTTTTTTTAAAATAAATTTAGAGTACCCAATTCTTTTTTTTCCAATTAAGGGCCAATTTAGCGTGGTCAATCCACCTACCCACCTTTTTGGATTGTGGGGGTGAGACCCACGCAGACACGAGGAGAATGTGCAAACTCCACACGGAGAGTGACCCGGGCTGGGATCGAACCTGGGACCGTCGCGCCGTGAGGCAGCAGTGCTAACCACTGTGCCTCACTACACAATGTGTTTTGACGTTGTTTCCTACGTGACCTGATTGACTCTATTTTGTAGCGGCCTCGCCCCTCCCCAATCTCAGAGCCCGATTGAACGGCCTCATCCTGCCCGACTCAGCACATGACAAGGCCATTCAATCTCGCATGATCTGTGATGCTTGGGACGCCTCATGAGAACTAACAAGGTCTCGTGAGATGCCGTGATCTGGATCTCGCCCTCATTGAGGGGACTCAGATCTGCATAATTAAGTGAGCAGTTAGCCTCGTTAAATATGTGTGCGCCGGAGTCTCCCAAGGCCCGGTGTCAAACGCCCACGCCTCAGAGACCTCACCACCGGTTAGTGGTCCACATAAATGTGGACCAGGCATAACAGCACCTGGCACCTGGGTGGCACTGCCAGGGAGTCAGGCTGGCAATGCCAAGGTTGTTGCCTGTGCCAGGAATTGACCCTGCATGTGTCTTACCCTTATGAGGTGGTGTAAGGGGCGGGGGCTCGAGGACGCTAATAAGTAAGTTTGGGAAGTTGATGGTGCGGGGTTGAGAGATCAGGACAGCATTCAAAAATAGCATTTACAAAGAACAAAGAAAAGTACAGCACAGAAACAGGACCTTCGGCCCCCTAAGCCTGTGCCGACCATGCTGTCCGCCTAAACTAAAATCTTCTACACTTCCAGGGTCCGTATCCCTCTATTCCCATCCTATTCATGTATTTGTCAAGATGCCCCTTAAATGTCACTATCGTCCCTGCTTCCACCACCTCCTCCGGCAGCGAGTTCTAGGCACCCACTACCCTCTGTGTAAAAAACACTTGCCTCGTACATCTAAACCTTGCCCTTCGCACATTAAACCTATGCCCCCTAGTAATTGGCCCCTCTACCCTGGGAAAAACCTCTGTCTATCCACCCTGTTTATGCCCCACATAATTAAGAATGACCATTTTTAAAATCAAGGTACTGCATAACTGGGAGCCACTGATAGCCAGCAAACAAATGGGTGATGAAAGAATGAGACTTGGCATTAGCAAAGCAATGGGCAGCAGTTGTTTGGATCGCATCAAGTTTCCAGAGGGTAGAATGTGGAGGGCATTTAGAAATTAAGATAAATGCAGCCTCAACGGGGTGTTCCCAACCAAGGCCAAAAAAAGAGTCCCGTTTATTCGTAGGGTCATTCTCGGCGCTGCATGTGCCAAGAAACACCCCGCTAAGCATACCCAATCAGGACTCTTCTTTTTCTCCTGTTAAATCGTGCCCTCAGAGTTGTAGCCTGCTCCATTCCCTGGCCGACCCCTCTCAGCAAACCTCCTGCTTCCTTTCTCACTCTCTCGCTATCTCCCTCTCCTGGACCTGTGTTCCCATTTAAGGTCCAGATCTGGTCCCAAGGCGGAGCTTTGAAGTTGTGGAAGCGTGGGTCCTGATGGTGCCGAGGTGCCAATGGAAAAACATCGATTGCAGCGGCACGCCCAGCTCGTCCCTGTTGCACCATCAGAGTTCCAGCTTTGGATCAGATCTGCATCTTCAACGGGAACTCAAGACCAAGAGAGGGAAGTAGCAAAAGAGTGAATCAGGGAGCGGGAGGGTCGCCGAGATGGTTAATCAGTGAGAGTGGGGAGGCCACGTTCTGGAGCTGCAACCTGGGAGGATTGGGGAGGGGAAGAACCTGCAGCGACCAGGGGGATCAGGAGGGAGGTTCAGGAAACAGCATCCAGCATTGAATGATACATTTTTCCTTTATATTTTCAAACTTATTTTACTTTGAAAGTTATTTCTCTTACCAGTATATGAGTTTAGCACTGTTACATATTTCAACTTCGAGGATATAATGGGCTGGATTCTCCGGTTCCCCAACTATGCATTTCTTGGCAGCGCGCAGTTCACTGGCAGCGGGATTGGCAGTGCATTGGCAGCGGGACTGGTAGTGCACGGTGCGCTGGCAGCGGGATTGGCAGTGCACTGGAGCGGGACTGGTAGTGCACGGTGCGCTGGCAGCGGGATTGGCAGTGCACTGGCAGCGGGATTGGCAGTGCACGGTGCGCTGGCAGTGGGATTGGCAGTGCACGGTGCGCTGGCAGCGGGATTGGCAGTGCACTGGCAGCGGGATTGGCAGTGCACGGTGCGCTGGCAGCGGGACTGGTAGTGCACGGTGCGCTGGCAGCGGGATTGGCAGTGCACGGTGCGCTGGCAGCGGGATTGGCAGTGCACTGGCAGCGGGATTGGCAGTGCAAGGTGCGCTGGCAGCGGGATTGGTAGTGCACGGTGCGCTGGCAGCGGGATTGGCAGTGCACGGTGCGCTGGCAGCGGGATTGGCAGTGCACTGGCAGCGGGATTGGCAGTGCAAGGTGCGCTGGCAGCGGGATTGGTAGTGCACGGTGCGCTGGCAGCGGGATTGGGGGTGCGCGGTGCGCTGTCAGCAGGATTGGCGGTGTGTGGTGCGCTGGCAGCGGGATTGGCTGTGTGTGGTTCGCTGGCAGTGGGATTGTCGGTGCGTGGTTCGCTGGCAGGATTGGTGGCACGAGGTTCGCTGGCAGCGGGATTGGCAGTGCGTGGTTCGCTGGCAGTGGGATTGTCGGTGCGTGGTTCGCTGGCAGTGGGATTGTCGGTGCGTGGTTCGCCGGCAGCGGGATTGGCAGTGCGTGGTTCGCTGGCAGTGGGATTGTCGGTGCGTGGTTCGCTGGCAGCGGGATTGGCAGTGCGTGGTTCGCTGGCAGCGGGATTGCTAGTGCGTGGTTCGCTGGCAGCGGGATTGGCAGTGCGTGGTTCGCTGGCAGCGGGATTGGCAGTGCGTGGTTCGCTGGCAGCGGGATTGGCAGTGCGTGGTTCGCTGGCAGCGGGATTGGCAGTGCGTGGTTCGCTGGCAGCGGGATTGGCAGTGCGTGGTTCGCTGGCAGTGGGATTGGCAGTGCATGGTTCGCTGGCAGCAGGATCGGTGGCACGTGGTTCGCTGGCAGCGGGATTGGCGGTGCGTGGTTCGCTGGCAGCAGGATCGGTGGCACGTGGTTCGCTGGCAGCGGGATTGGCGGTGCGCGGTTCGCTGGTGGCAGGATTGGTGGCACGTGGTTCGCTGGCAGCGGGATTGGCAGTGCGTGGTTCGCTGGCAGCAGGATCGGTGGCACGTGGTTCGCTGGCAGTGGGATTGGCGGTGCGCGGTTCGCTGGTGGTAGGATTGGCGGTGCGTGGTTCGCTGGCAGTGGGATTGGCGGTGCGCGGTTCGCTGGTGGTGGGATTCCCTCTTCCCGCTGAATACAGGGTTACATGGAATACAGGATTCATGGGATTTCCCATTGAATCCATCCCACGCTGCAAGGAACCCCGTGGGCGGGGTGCACTGCCGGCAGGAACAGATAATCCCAATGGCTGGAGAAGTCCGGTCAATGTTTCAATATTTTTTCCAGATAAGGAGGCTCCTACAGAATTTAATTACAGTTTGAACATTGATTCCTGCGCGAACCAATATTCTCTTAAATTCATGATTTTCAGGAATGCAACCACAACATTAACTGAGGCCTTACTGTAATTATAAAAATATTGGTGATGTTTGACTGGGTGGGGCAGTCAAAAGGAGCACCTGGTAGAGTTGGCGACTCTAACTTGCCCTGAACTCAAACTCATAGATTTAATCACCTGAGGGAAGGTTTCCACTGACACAACTCCCCAAATGTGCCTTCCCTCTGCTCAATTGTACCTGCCAGAAAGCACAAAAGATAAATCCATGCCCAAATCTGCACCCACCCTGTCCCCACCTCGGCTTCAGAAGTGTGAGTTTGACATGGATAAAGACAGGTTTAGCAGATGAAAAACATGAGCAACAGTAAAAGACAATGACCTGTGACTCTCACAACAAGCCAGCAATCTGCTTGTCATGGGGCACCAAGAGAGAAATCAGGGGTGGACCACTCTGAGACCTCAATACCGTTATATCAGAATCTATATAGAGATAATTTTAACCTGACTCGCTGAGCAAGACGTCCACAGGTCACTGTGGAACATTGATTTTACATCCCGTCTCATGCTATTTGCTGTTGACTTTTAATAGAGTCAAATTGGATGAGATGTGAAACTAGCCTCTCAGCTTGCTGGGGGCTGATTTGGGCAACATTTCCCCACAAGCGTAACGCAGAATTAAATGATAAGCACTAAAGCACCATGAAAGAGGTAGAAAGATCTTGGTAAGATCCCCCCCCCCCCCCCCCCCACCACCTCCGACCCCACGCTCCCCACCACCTCCGACCCCACCCTGGCAATGGTGGAGGCAACCCGCCATTGGCCAGTGGCGGAATCTTCTGGTACCACCACTGTCAACAGGGTTTCCCAATGTTCATACTCTCCGCCGCAGGGTACCCCGCGATGGGTGGAGGTCAACGTCGGCAGGACCGGAACATCCACCGGCGGGAACGGCCGGAAAGTCCCGCCCCTTGCATTTGCATTTAGATAGCACCTTTCACGGCTTGAGCCCATTCCCAGCGTGCTTCACAATGAATTACTGTTTCCTGGTGCTGCCGAAAGTGGAGGTAATATGCCCAGAGTTGACAGTAAGATTGAGAGAAGCGTTAAACAGGCTGCCAACTCGACAGACATGCCCGAGACAAATCTCCCCGGGCATTAAGCACAAACTCTCTGCACAGCTAAAATTCAGGTCAGTTATTATGGTCAACGACGTCAACATCCCTGGGCCCCTTTGCACTCGGAAGCCAAGACTGCGGTGAGCTTCACTGTACAGAGATATGCTATCTGTCCTTAGGATATTTTTGGCCCAGAGTGACTGCAGCGTGGCAACACTGTTCAGTTGTGGTTTTGAACATGTGTTTTTGGTTAAGACAGAAAATAGAATTGTGCAGTAACACTTGAAATATCCCAAAGAATGGGAGTGTTGAGCTTCAGCGAGGCTGATTTCTTAGTTCCAGTTCCACAGGGAAAGAACTCTGTCCAAAAAGGAATTAAGGGCAGGAATTCTTCATTTATGTATTGCTCCATCAATGCCACATTGACCTGCCGCAGTCTGAATTTATTGAGAGAAGGTTATCATTTGGAGAAGAGTAAGTTTGGATTGTGAAGTCACTTGGTTCATTGTGCTGGCGTCCATCATGAATCTGTACAACTTACCCCAACATGGTCCTTACCCCATCATGTCCAGGTTTCCCCATCATGGCCTCTAGTGGCCTCAGATTCCCCGTCTTAAAATTCAGAGGTGTTAGGAAAACAATGGTAATTTAAGGGATTTATATTTGTATTAGTAACATTAGAAATAAGACATAGTTCTATTTAGAACATAGAACAGGGTAGGACAGTGCAGGCCCTTCGGCCCACTATGTTATGCCAACCATTTATCCTAATCTAAGATCAACCTAACCCTACACCCCTTCAATTTACTGCTGTCCATGGGCCTGTCCAAGAGTCGCTTAAATGTCCCTAATGACTCTGACTCCACCACCTCCGCTGGCACTGCATTCCGCACACCCACCCCTCTCTGTGTAAAGCACCTGGGCTGGATTCTCTGCACTCCGACGCCGAAATCGTGGTCGTCACCGGGGTGGAGAATCCAATTTGACGCAGAAATCGGGACCGCCACTGGTTCGCCGATTCTCCAGCCACCAAAAAGCGGCGTCATCGGCGAGTACATTGTGCCGTCGAGGGCCATTGCCAGAGGCCCACTCCGGCATCCTCTGCCTTGACCGGCCGAAGTCCCGACGGCGTGGATCTAACCTGGTCCTGCTGGTTGGGAGACTCGCGTGGTAGCCCCTGGTCGGGGGCGGGCAGATCAGATCGGAGGCCAGGGGAGGCGGGCATTATAGGCGGTCGGGGAATGTTCGGGCGGGGGTTGAGGGTCGGGCATGTGGCTGATCGGGGGTCTCCTTTGTGGATCTAACTCCGCGGTCAGAGTCCGCCATGGAGCATGACACGGCCGTTGGAGGCCGCTACTGTGCGCATGCGCGGTCTCTGACCCGTAAGTGCCAGATTTATTCTGGGTCCTTGCTAGCCCCCTGCAGAGATGGGAATTCGTGTCCCTTTAATCCAGGATTTTCAGGAGTAAAACTCCACCGTTTTCACGCCAGCGAGGGGACATAGTTCCAATAATGGAGGATCCAGCCCCCTACCTCTGACATCTCCCCTATATCTTCCTCCAATCACCTTAAAATTATGTCCCCTCGTGACAGCAATTTCCACCCTAGGGAAAAGTCTCTGGCTATCCACTCTATCCATGCCTCTCATCAAGTCACCGCTCTTCCTTCTTCGCTCTAGTGAGAAAAGCCCCAGCTTCTTCAACCTTTCTTCATAAGACATGCCCTCCAGTCCAGGCAGCATCCTGGTAAATCTCCTCTGCACCCTCTCCAAAGCTTCCACATCCTTCCTATAATGATATTCCAAGCGTGGTCTAACCAGGGTTTTATAAAGCTGAGCAAAACTTTGCGGTTCTTAAACTCAATCCCCTGTTAATGAAAGCCAACACACCATACGCTTTCTTAACAACCCTATCAACCTGGGTGGCAGCTTTGAGGGATCTATGTACGTGGACCCCAAGAGCCCTCTGTTCCTCCACACTTCCAAGAATCCTGCCTTTAACCCTGTATTCAGCATTCAAATTTGACCTTCCAAAATGAATCACTTCACATTTATCGTGGTTGAATTCCATCTGTCACTTCTCAGCCCAGCTCTGCATCCTGTCAATATCCTGTTGTAACCTGCAACAACCCTCAACACTATCTACAACTCTGCCAACCTTCATGTCATCGGCAAACTTACTAACCCACCCTTCCACTTCCTAGTCCAAATCATTTATAAAAACCACAAAGAGCAGAGGTCCCCGAACGGATTCCTGCGGGACACCACTGGTCACCGACCTCCAGGCGGAATACTTTCCATCCACTACCACTCGCTGACTTCTTTCGGCCAGCTAATTCTGCATACAGTCGGCCATACTTCCTGTATACCATGTACCCGTAACTTTTTGAATGAGCCTACCATGGGGAACCTTATCAGATGCAAAGATCATCGCGCAGCAATCTCCTCCCTCACTTCCCATAGTAACCTTGGGTATATCCCGTCAGGCCCAGGGGACCTATCTATCCTGATGCTTTTCAAAATTTCCAGCACATCCTCCTTCTTAATATCAACCTGTTCAAGCTTATTAACCTGGTTCACGCTGTTCTCATGAGCAACAAGGTCCCTCTCTCTAGTGAATAAAAGCAAAATATTCATTTAGGGTCTCCCTACCTCCTCAGACTCCAGGCACAAGTTCCCTCCACTATCCATGATCGGCCCAACTCTCACTCTGATCATCCTCTTATTTCTCACATAAGTGCAGGACACCTTGGGGTTTTCCCGAATCCTTTCTGCCAGGGCTTTTTCATGTCCCCTTCTAGCTCTCCAAAGTCCATTTTTGAGTTCCTTGTGTGAGTTTCATGCTTCTGTGCCGGTTAGATTCATACTGGAGAAAGGTGTTTGCATGTGTGGGGGTTAGTTAAGTTCCAACTGTGTTTCTACTGTGCTTAGAGAGGGCTACAGCATGAAGACTGAATAAAAGGAATAAGCGTGTGGGTGCTGCTTAGGAGCTTAGCTCTTGAAAGGTAGTGAAGCTTTTAAGTTTTAGTTTAGCTAATTTGATTGCAATTGAAGATAGGTAGTGAGAGAGAAGGCAGATCACACAGCTCTGCTATAAGAAGTGGGTTTAGAAGGCTATAGAGGGAATGCTCGATGGTCCATGCAACACTGGGACAATCCCTGATCCATCAGTGCCATTGAAGGTAATGCTAAATATTTTCTTCAGAGAGGCCATGTCATCTCAAAGTACCAGCAGCAGCATTTGCCATGCATGCATCCTGGATCCTCCATTAATGAAGATTAGATGAACCGGAAGACAATTGGTTCTCACCCAGATATTGTCCTTATAACAGATTCATATTAGGGCAGCACGGTGGTTACCAGGTTCATTCCCGGCTCTGGGTCACTGTCTGTGTGGAGTTTGCATATTCTCTCCGTGTTTGCGTGGGTTTCGCCCCCACAACACAAAAGATGTGCATTAGTAGGTGGATTGAACACGCTAAATTTCCACTTAATTGGGAAAAATGAATTGGATACTTGAGATGTAATTTTTAAAAACAGATTCACATTGAAAACAATAGACAGAACAATATATGATGGAATAAATAACTCTTTGGAAAGTTGAAAAGGAGCTCCGGATTCTGAAGATGAAGGGACGCATTGCTGCCTCACAACGCCAGGGTACCAAGTTCAATATCGGCCTTGGGTGATTGTCTGTATGGAGTTTGAACTTTCTCTCCGTGTCTGTATGGGTTAGGTGGATTGGCCATGCTAAATGGCCCCTTAGTGTCCAAAAAAGGTTAGGTGAGGTCACAGCGATAGGGTGGGGTGCTCCTTCGGAGGGTGTGTGCAGTCTCGATGGGCCAAGGGATTCTAATCTGTGAGTCATACGGAACTTGAAACTCAGTTTCTACCTCCACAGATGCTGTTGGATCCATTGAGCTTTTGCAGCAATTTCTGTTTTTATTCCTGAAACGTAAACTAGTTTCTCTTCCCCCAGAAACTGCCAGGCCTGCTGCTTCCAGAATTTTCTGTCTCTGTTCCAGGTTTCCAACAGCCATGGCATGTTGCTTTTTTTTCGTTAATTAAAGGCCATTTGCCTTGGACACAAATGCAACATCCTAAAGCTACGCTGGTTCTAAATAGAATCCAAAACATATTTGCATTTTTGTTTTCGGAATCACAACAGTGGACATCCCAGCCAAGAATAGCAAACACATGTTATCTACAATCTATTATTATCCTGCACTGACCCAGCCACAAGGAGAAGCTTTGTCATTGTGAAAATTATTAAGTATGTTTTCCTCCATTGTAAAGGTCATGTGCATCCAGAGTTTGGGGAATTTGGGGTTACTGTGGCAATGGGGACGGGTCATAGAATGTGTATGAGCTCAGGGCAGCATAGCAGCTGCATGCTGACACAGGGGGAGATGTCACTCAATGGATTCCATCTGGTGAATGTGGCTTCAGTTTATTTTGATTTCTCTTTCCGGACGATGGAATTATCTGATTTCTCAAGATGTCCCATCCTGACAAAACACACAGTGGCTGGTGGTGAAGGCAGGTTGAGTTAGTATTATTCTGCGGTCTTGGCTGTGCCCGTACAGTCCGACACGTGAACCCTCCACCACAGGTTGCCCCGTTTTCAGCTGCCTTTACCCTAAGAACATAGAACATACAGCCCATTCGGCCCATCGAGTCTGCACCGACCCAACTAAGCCCTCACTTCCACCCTATCCCCGTAACCCCCTCCTCACCTTTTTGATCACTGAGGGCAATTTATCATGGCCAACCCACCTAACCTGCACATCTTTGGACTGTGGGAGGAAACCGGGGCACCCTGAGGAAACCCACGCACACACGGGGAGAACGTGCAGAATTCCCTCATAAACGCCTCCACCTCCTCCCACCACCTAGGCTGATGCTCTGGGGACCCTGTCTCGAACCCCACCATGGCTGATGGTGAAGATTGTGTTCCATAAAAAAACCTGGTAATTCAAAGTCTAAATGATGGCCATGAAACCAATTAGATTGTGGTAAAAACTCATCTGGGTCATCCTTTAGGGAAGGAAGCCCAATCCTAACCAAGACTGGCCGACATGTGACTCCAGTCAGACAGAAATGGGGTTCACTATTAAAAATGGCCTAGCCACTCAGATCAAGGGCAATTAGTGATGGGCAATAAATGCTGGCCCACATCCCGCGAATGAGTAGAGATAAAAGAAACACTGTTTCCTTAAATTAAGTCTTTCCTTAAATCCTGCCTCTTTGACTAAGCTATTGGTCACCTGTCCTCATAGCTCCTTATGAGGCTCAGTGTCACATTTTGTTTGAAAACTCTCCCATGAAGCGCCTGCGATGTTTCTCTGCATTAAAGGCCCTATTTAACTGTAAACTCCTGTTGATTTGGACAGTAGCATGTTTCGGAGTTGCAAGCTCAGCAGCCTGATGTAGACTCCTGTTCTGACCAGTCGTCCAAGCACAGCTTTGGGTAGTAATCCAACAGATCTGTCAAACTGCTCCTCTGTCCAACCTGTGAACCCTCAGTATAATGGAGCTCACTTTGCTTCAATATTCAATAAGTGCCGCTCAACAGAACTTGGTTTCTAACAGAATAAAAACAAAC
Source organism: Scyliorhinus canicula (assembly GCF_902713615.1). NCBI lineage: Eukaryota > Metazoa > Chordata > Chondrichthyes > Carcharhiniformes > Scyliorhinidae > Scyliorhinus > Scyliorhinus canicula. The sequence goes on along the minus strand of NC_052164.1, from coordinate 46,608,485 downwards.
TACTGCGGCTGCTGGAAATCTGAAGGGTCGAAACTCTGTTAACTCTGTTTCTCGCACCACAGACGCTGCCAGACCTGCTGAGTTTTTCTAATAGCTTTGACTTGATGTTGTTTCACCACATTTGGAGATAGCGACATGTTCCTGTCATCTAATATAAACAATGGGGGTTGAGATGGCAGGCGGCACATGGCACAGTGGTTAACACTGCTGCCTCACAGCGCCAGGGACCCGGATTTGATTCCGAACCTGGGTCTCTGTGGAGTTTGCACACCCATCGAGTGCCTGCGTAGGTTTCCTCTGGGTGCCCTGGTTTCCTCTCACAGTCCAAAGATGTGCAGGTTAGGTGGATTGGCCATGATCAATGCATGGGGCTAAGAGGATGGGGTAAGATATGGGCCTCTTTCGGAGGGTTAAAGCAGACTCGCAGGACTGAATGACCTTTTGCACTGTAGGAATTCAATGGTGCAGATTAAACTTGCTGAGTGTATCGCCTGAGGTCTGGTTTCATGGTGAAGGATTTATGACCGGTGGAAGGTAATCAAGGTGAAAACTCTGATATACGATACTCTGCGTTTTGAAGCATAGGAACATTGAACATAGTTTTGTGTAAATATAAATACTGGGCCTTGCCGGAAGTCAATTCTTGGCATCAATGCTCCCATCCTTCTCTCAATCTTTTAAAGATGCACCAAACCAGGGGACGCAAATCCAAAATTTTAAAAAAAGGTTCTACACAAGGGTGAGACGGACTCGAAACATTAACTCTGTTTCACTCTCTGCAGATACGGTCAGACCAGCTGAGCTTATCCAGTATTTTCTATTTCTATTTCAGATTTCCAGCATCTGCAGAATGTTGCTTTAATGCATGGTAGTACAGTGATTAGCACTGTTGCTTTGCAGCGCCAGGGTTCCAGGTTCGATCCCCAACTTGGGTCATTGTCTGTGTGGAGTCTGCACATTCTCTTGTTAAACTGATAGGGTTAGATGAAGAGGGGTAAAACCGGGATCAAGTGTGGCATAAATATTGACATCGACCAGCTGGGTTGATTGGCCTGTTTCCTTGTTGCACATTTTCTGTCGCTTCTTGACCGAGTACATTGTGACAGCCCAGTTAGCCACAGTCTTCAATTTGTCATCACCGAGAGTGACAATGGTTTGATCTGCAGTTTGCCAGCTCCTGGTGTACACCCTGCAGATGTTGCTGGGATGTGGGAAATCCAGGCAAGAAGCAAAACGATTGAACAAAGAGTAAATTCTAATCCTGAGAAACTATACATCAGAAATGTGGACCTGTTTGGTTGTTAAATGACTGATAGTTCAGGATTGTCTGCCAAGGGCATAGTCCTGCAGGGTGACATCTTCTTGTTAAATTCCAAACTGATTTATTCAAATTATTTTTGGCATTTTAGTCAATGTGTTGTCTATAAACTATTGTCTGTTACTTTAACAGGGGGCAAAGTTGCTTCAGTCAGATGGGTACATTCATCCTTGTGTTCAAATCACTCAGTGGCCTCAATCGTCCCTCTCTGTAACATCCTCGGGACCTGGAGGCTTCCAGGAACTCTCTGCGTTACTCCAAATCTGATCCTTTGTACACCTCCCAACTTCCTTCGCCCCACTATTGGTGACTGTGCTTCAGTCAGTGAGGCTCTAAGTTCACTGCCTCGGTCTCCTCCTTCAAGCATCTCTTTTCTGACTTTTTGAGCAAATTGTTTGTGACTCCTTCTCTGGAGGTGCTACATCAGTGTAAGTTGTTGTGATATACATTACAGGTAAATCAAGTGGGCTAACCAGGCAGGTGGCACAGTGGTTAGCACTGCTGCCTCCCAGCAACAGGGATCCGGGTTTGATTCTGACCTTGGGTAACTGTCTGTGTGGAGTTTGCATGAGTTTCCTCCGGGTGTTACAGTTTCCTCCCACAGTCCAAAGATCTGCAGGTTAGGTGGACTGGCCACTGTAAATTGCCCGTACGTGTTGAAAGGTTACAGGGATAGGGTGGGGATTGGGCCTGTGTAGGGAGATCTTTAAAATGGTCGGTGCAGACTCGATGGGCTGAATGGCCTCCTTCTGCACTGTAGGGATTCTATGAATGTCATATCATTCCCGTATGGGCAGCACGGTAGCATTGTGGATAGCACAATGGCTTCACAGCTCCAGGGTCCCAGGTTCAATTCCGGCTTGGGTCACTGTGCGGAGTCTGCACATCCTCCCCGTGTGTGCGTGGGTTTCCTCCGGGTGCTCCGGTTTCCTCCCACAGTCCAAAGATGTGCAGGTTAGGTGGATTGGCCATGATAAATTGCCCTTAGTGTCCAAAATTTCCCTTAGTGTTGGGTCGGGTTACTGGGTTATTGGGATAGGGTGGAGGTGTTGAACTTGGGTAGGGTGCTTTTTCCAAGAGCCGGTGCAGACTCGATGGGCCGAATGGCCTCCTTCTGCACTGTAAATTCTATGATCTATGAACATACAGTGCAGAAAGAGGCCATTCGGCCCATCGAGTCTGCACCGACCCACTTACGCCCTCACTTCCACCCTATCCCCATAACCCAATAACCCCTCCTAACCTTTTTGGTCACGAAGGGCAATTTATCATGGCCGAAATAGCCAATGTATTATCCACTGCCATCGACAGTAAAATCTTTAACAAAGAGTACACTGAGTGGGAGCTGGGTTAAAAAAAGAGGACAGACTGCTAATGAGTGATGTCTGTGTTCGTGGTCAGAGCTGCTAATCTCCTTGATTAGTAAAATCTGAACGGGATTGATTGTGTGTCATAGGCAGAGAGATATCATTCACTTGGTTTCCTCTAAACTGCAATCGAGGCAGTGTAGGGAAATGGGCAGGAACTACCCTTCGTGTTTCTAGTTCGCACCCGAGGAAGCTTTTTTGCTCTGAGTGACTGCCAGGGGATCGCACTCCCAATTAGATTTTGCTTTACCATTGCAGGGGCACATAGGATCACTGAGAACGGTGAGGTGAAAGGTCAGTGAGATTGTTCCTTTATGTGAGGGGTTGCCAATCTGGCTTCATCTATCTCTGAAGCTGCTCGCAGGCCCGCACTTTGACACCAGTTCCTCGGCTCCCATCTCCTGCTAAAGTGCGAATATACATACTCTGTGAAATCCAGGTTCGTAGGAATCATAGAATCCCTACAGTTACAGTGTAGAAGGCGGCCATTCGGCCCATCGAGTCTGCACTGATCCTCTGAAGGAGCACCCTACTGAGGCCCACAACCCTGCACTATCCCCGTAACGCCATCTAATCTTTGAATACTGAGGGGCAATTTAGCATGGCCAATGCCAATGGTGGGCAGCACGGTAGCACGGTGGTTAGCATAAATGCTTCACAGCTCCAGGGTCCCAGGTTCGATTCCCGGCTGGGTCACTGTCTGTGCGGAGTCTGCACGTCCTCCCCGTGTGTGCGTGGGTTTCCTCCGGGTGCTCCGGTTTCCTCCCACAGTCCAAAGATGTGCGGGTTAGGTGGATTGGCCAGGCTAAATTGCCCTTAGTGTCCTAAAAATAAGGTTAATGAGGGTTGTTGGGTTACTGGTATGGGGTGGATACGTGGGCTTGAGTAGGGTGATCATTGCTCGGCACAACATCGAGGGCCGAAGGGCCTGTTCTGTGCTGTACTGTTCTATGTTCAATGCACCTATCCTACACATCTTTGGACTGTGGGCAGAAACCGGGCACCTAAAGGAAACCCACGCATGCACGGGGAAATGTGCAAACTCCACACAGATAGTCACCCAAGGCCATAATCGAACCTGGGTCCCTGGTGCTGTGAGGCAGCAATGCTAACCACTGTTAAAAACCCTGAGGGAGGGCAGAGGGCAATTCTCCATATTGTTAACCCCCTCCCCCACCTTCTTGGCCCAAGATTTATTTTTCTGTTTATCTTTGCCTCTCCCAGGAGGGACGTTGGGGGCGGACCAGGAGTTCCTGGTCATGGGTGATCCAGGCATTGTGAGTGTGGATGTACCTCAAGAGGCCAGCTGGTCTCCCATCTTGCCATAAGTGTGCAGGAAATATGGTCATGAATGTTAGCCTTGTAAACTGGAGTCTCCCAGGACTGATGTACCAGTCTCTGCTTAGTAATTCTCTGTCATCTCCTCCAATATTATTGTATCTTTTTGTTATTTTGCAATTCAGGTTCCATCTCTGTCCTCTGCTTAGTGGCCCTGCTGCCAGTGAAAAGGTTTCTTCCTAACCACTTTGTCAAAAACTTCACAATTTTAAAAACTTTGATTAAATCTTCCTCAAGTATCTCTGCTCTTTCAGTTTATTCGCACGCGGGGCCTCACTGACCAGGCCCAGCATTTATTGCCCGTCTCTAAATGCCCTCGACAAGATGGTGATGAGCTGCCTTCCTGAAAGGTTGCAGTGTCCCTGTGCTGTAGGTACACCAGCAGTGCTGTTAGGGAGGGAATGCCAGGATTTTGACCCAGCGACAGTGGAGGAACGGCGATATAGTTCCACGAATCAGGATGGCGCGTCAATTGACATTTGGCTGCTCTCCAGTCCCGCCTATGTCGATCTCAGCCACTGGCAAGATCAGAAAATCCCGCCACTAATATCTCATTTGGTGACTCGATGTCAGATTTGGTTTGAGAATACTCCTGCGAAACGACTTGGGACGTTTTGCCACGTTGAATCTAAAAGCCCCATCCTGTCATGATGGCCAGAATGACTGACTCTCAGCATGTTCAGTGTTCACCAGGACGGGCAGGAGAGATTTGCAACGGTTCGATGCAGATCAGTTCCTTACTTGTTCCTAATCTACTCATTGTCTGGCGCCTATGAAGGAAGGTGCAATGTGGTCTGCCTCAGATCCAGACAGTGCTCTGGAGATTGGCCCAGTCAGAAGGAATTGTCTGTATCCACTGGCGAAACAACACGTTTGTCTGTGCTAGCGACTGAACAGCTGCTTGTCAGCTCATGCCAACTCAAACCATTCACAAAAGTAACCAAAATTAATCACATTTGTGTAAATAGACCCGATGCCACGCTCCCGGAGTAAATTACTCGCTGTTACTCCAGCTTTTTAACGAGGAGCGGACTGTAAAACCTGGTTTATTAATGTGTGATCTGGTTCTAATGATCTAGATTATCAAACTGGTCATCAGAGAGGTATTCAGTGTAATTCTTTCCAGTTACAGAGTTGCTGTGTCTGTTCCCTGTAATCGCTGTTTATCAAGATCAGTATTTTAGCAGAAATCCCTCTGACCCAGAGCGTTGCTGAAGATTGCATCAGAATCTGGCTTCACTTGCAGTCCAGATGGTACTTTTGCATGCGGAGGTGGGCTAAGAATCGACAGAACCCTTTACCTTCCAGTATTTTCTAACTAAACTTACTCTCAGTGACCTGGACTCACACACGGGGTCCATAAAAATAATGTCAGCGTCTGCTTTTAATTTGGAGCCAAGTGCCACAGGATGCAGCTTGAGGATGAACGTGTTGGGGTTCAGTGTGACCAGTGGTTTGGTATCGAGTGCAGTTGCTAGTCATAGTGAATCGCAGCATTCTTTCTTTCAGATGAAGGTGGGTTTGTGAGATCCTCGCAAATGTCTCCCTCCCTCCGGATTCTCAATGCGCCCTAACCATACCACGCTCTATTTCAACGGCACCTGCTCTCACGCATTGAATAATCATAGAATCCCTCCATGCACGAAGGAGACCATTCGGCCCATCGAGTCTGCACCGACCCTCCGTAAAAGCACCCTCGGCTCACTCCCCCGCCCTATCCCCGTAACCCCACCTAACCTTTGGACACACCAAGCGGCAATTTAACATGGCCAATCCGCCTAACTTGCCCACCTTGGGACTTTATTCACCTCCGCAGGCCAACCTGACTTCTCTGGGGGGGGTGGGAGGAGACAGGCAGGCATGTGGTGCAACAGGTCATCACTTGCGCGCCCTCTGCGATCCCCAGTAGACGCCCCAATATGTCGAATTGGCAGCAGTCTAGACCAGCTGATGTGATGCCATGATCCCAAAGAGGGGAGCCAGACCCTGACAACGCCCACGTAGGCCAAGCCCCTTGAAAAAGAAGCAAGAAAGAGGAAGCTGAGTCCGTTATGTAAAGGGCCAGCACCCTGATTGCTGGAAATTTAAATTTATGGAACTTTTTCTCTTGGAACGTGAACAAGAGGATTCTGGAGGGTTTTTGGAGCACTGCCTCACCCTCGCTGGGAGAGTGGAGGAGTAGGTGCCCTGAATGTGCAGGACAGAGACAGGCCATTCTGCCCAACTGGTCGTCGCTGGTGTTTATGCCGCAGAAGGGCCTCGTCTCAACTCTCTTCATCTAACCCCATCAGTTTAACCTTCTATTCCTTCCTCACTCTTGCGTTTACCTATAGCTTCCCCCTAAAATTCCAGACACAATTCCAGGAAACCGGCCTTCTTATTTCAGTCTTTCATCGCTGGCTAGGCCAGTATCTATTGCCCATCCTAATTGCCCTTGTTGGGGCATTTAAGAGTCAACCACATTACTGTGGACCTGGAGTCACATATCGGCCAGAACGAGTAAGGATGGCAGGTTTCCTTCCCTAACAGGAGGAATTAATGAACCGGTTGGTTTTTACAACAATCGACAATGGTTTCATGGTCATCATTAGACTTTAAAGTCCTGATTTTTATTTAATTCAAATTTCACCATCTGCCATGATGGGATTCGAACCTGGGTCCCCAGAGAATTATCCTGCACCTCTGGATTACCAGCCCAGTGACAATATCTCCACGCACTGCCACCCCTATCATCCTAAAAATAATGTCAGCTAAGCTAAATTTGAGGGAAAGGGCGCAGTAGTTGCTACTTATTAATATATTTTGGAGCGTAGCAACTGAAAGTTAGTAAGTATATGGATACAGAAATAATATAAATCTGGTTGTCTCGCAGTCCTCCTGAAAGAAACCACATACCCCTCATCCTGCAGCGATCTCTCAAGGACCGAGGACCAGTCAACCACAGGCAGGACCTGAACAGGAACCTCAAAGGCACAGATCAGGTTAAATGTGGCTACCTCCAATCATCCCTCTATGTTTGTTGTATGCAACCTGTTTTTTTAATAAGGTGCAATATCTTTACTTTCATTTTGAGCATGGCGAATCCTAAAGCAGAAAATTTGTGAGCAGCCCCCACAAGACCTTCACTATTGCTGCGTGGCACAGATGGAACATTGACTGCAGCATACGGCAGCACAGTGGGTAGCAATGTTGCTTCACAGCTCCAGGGTTCCAGGTTCGATTCGTGGCTTGGGTCACTGGCTCTGTGGAGTCTTCACCTTCTCCCCGTGTCTGCGTGGTTTTCCTCCGGGTGCTCCGGTTTCTTCACACAAGTCCCAAAAGGTGTGCTGTTAAGTAACTTGGACATTCTGAATTCTCCCTCTGTGTACCTGAACAGGCGCCGGAGTGTGGTGACTGGGGGCTTTTCACAGTAACTTCATTGCAGTGTTAATGCAAGCCTACTTGTGGCAATAAAGATTATTTAAAAAATAGTGTGGAACAAACATCACACTGTGCTCTGAATTCACCAAACAATGCCATGTCAGGTTGGCTCGCTATTATAAGTCTTGAGCGTGCCAGAAAAAAAATCCTACAACAACCAATCCGGGAAGCCACAGTAGCCTTCCAAGGTGTCCTTTGACATATTGCTTACCTCTGTTCTGCCATTGGCACGCTCTGATCTCTTAATGTGCCACTATCAGTGCCCTTCTTAGTCATTAGCCATTTACATTCCGTTCATCTTTTTGTCCACGACATCTTTGTCAATCTCCACCTATCGCTGGCCCCCTATCCAACCCCACTGCTCCCTGTCGCCTCTACAACAGTACAAACCTGATCCCATACCCAGCTCTCCTTAGCTTTGACAAAGAGTCATCCAGACTCGAAACGTTAGCTCCCTTCCCTCTCCACAGATGCTGTCAGTCCTGCTGAGATTGTGCAGTATTTTTTGTTTTAGATTCCAGCATTCGCAGTAATTTGCTTTTATCCTCAGCGTGTGGTACCGTCCCCCTTGGGACACAATTTGGGAGAGCGGGTTGAGGCAAGGACAAGGATATTGGAACGCCAGCTGTATAAACCCTTCAGCAAGGGAAGGGAACAAAAGTGGCTTTATCTGTGATTGCCACATCCTTCATGTTCTGTGTCTAAGCAAACTTGCAGCCCAGTAATCACAGCCACTTGTAATTAGTACTCATGCCTGAAGGGATTGGGGGATGGGCAGCGCAACAAAATATCAAACTCAAGAGTGACTCATACACAGTAGCACACAGTGAGCGAGGGGCTGGGACTGTAATTTTTCTAAATCTTTATAAGCACCGTGCAGACAATGTAAAATCTGCAATGTGAAATAAACATTAAAATAAGAAATTTGGCTGATATCTGACCAAAGAACAACCCAACCTGAGGCAAGGCCTGATCCTGCAGGATTATTTATTGCCCATCCCTAGTTGCCCTTCAGAAGGTGGTGGTGAGCTGCCTTCGTGAACCACTGCAGTCCCTGCGGTGTAGATACACCCACAGTTCTGTTAGGGAGGGAGTTCCAGGATTTTTACCCAGCGACAGTGAAGGAATGATCATTCCTCTCCAAGTCGGGATGGTGAGTGACTTGGAGCAGAACCTCCAGGTGGTGAGGTTCCCAGGTCGATACTGGGTGATCCTTCGGGTTTAATTTCTTTTTTGTGTGTTTGTAGCTATTGACTTCAACTGAGTGGATTGCGAGGTCATTTATGAGTCAACCACATTGCTGAGGGTCTGGAATCACATGTCGGCCAGACCAGGTAAGGAAGGCTGATTTCCTTCCCTGAAAGACATTAGTGGACTTCCGAAGGCTGTCATGGAGTGAGTGGTCGCACACAGGGCAGCTCCAGCTCAAAGGTTTTGGTTTGAGCTCTTTTTATACAAAAGTGGGATGGTTTTGACAGGACAGTGCAGCTGAAGGTGTGGAGGAGAAGTTCTGCCCTAGAGTGGCATGTCTGCTGGTTACCAGACCCGGCAAAATAAGGTTAAGTATCTGGCTAAGGAATTGGAGGAGACCTGTGGCGCAGTAGCAATTGTGAAGATGGCGGAGGGGGAAGTGTCGCCATAAGTGGAAAAGCCCCAGATGGAGCAGTTGATGCCGTTTATTTAAAAAGTGTTCCGCCAGCAAAGAAAGGAGATGCGCGAGGACCGGTCGAAGGACATGATCCCTTGAAAGGATCGATGGAACAATGGAGCAAGAGGAGAAATGTCTCGAGTCACAGTGGTCGCAGCTACGGGAGATGGAGCAGGTGATGCCTGGTCTGTTGATATCGTTGGAAGTGGAGGTGGGGCTCCTGGGGGGCCTTTGCAAGTCACTGAGGGCAAAGGTAGAGGAACAGGAGAACAGGTCCACAAGGCACGTGGCAGAGTTGGAGACTGAGCATGGTCATGGGCAGAGAAAGGGGGTCATCTTCGATGCGCCAGTTCAAGACGAATTTTTAAAAATAAATTTAGAGTACTCAATTCTTTGTTTTCCAATTAAGGGGCAATTTAGCATGGCCAATTGACCTACCTTTCACATCATTTTAGGTTCTGGAGGTGAGACCCATGCAGACATGGGAAAACGTGCAAACTCCACAAGGACAATTACCCGGGACCGTGATCGAACCTGGATCCTCGGCACCGTGAGGCAGCAGTGCTAACCATTGCTCCAACCTGCCTACCCTAGGATGAAATTAAAAGAGGTAGAATTGGAGGGAGGTGGTGGCGGATGGTAGAGGGGAGTGGAGGCATAAGCCTCTGGTCAGATTTGTAACTTGGAATGTACAGGGACTGAATGGGTCGGTGAAGAGGTCTCGGTTCTTCGTGCACCTGAGGAGTTTGAAGGTTTGAAGGCGTGGATGGTCTTTCTGCAGGAGATGCATCACCAGGTGAAGGATCAGATCAGGTTGAGGAAGGGGTGGGTGGGTCAGGTATTGCACTCGGGGTTTTATTCAAGGACATGCAGGACCCGGGTGGGAGATACATGATAGTGAGCTGGGTGTTGGTGGGGACGCCGGTGGTGCTAGTGAATGTATATGCCCCGAATTGGAACGGCATCAGGTTTCTGAAGGGGCTGCTTGGAATGGAGGTCAGACTTAGTTCGAGGCAGGAGCAGAGGCCGGGATGGAGTCTGGAATCGGGATTTTTGGTGAATAAGGGGTTCTGTGAGAAGGTGCGGTCAGTGATCAGAGACTATTTGGAGTTGAATCGGAATGGGGAGGTGTCGGAGTAAGGATGGTTGTTGGACGGGATAGTCGAGGTGGATAGTAAGGATTTGAGAGCTCCCACCAAGGAGGGATTGACGGAGAGCAAATGGTCACAGGGATTTTGACAAGCTGACAAAGGGAAGGGAAGTGCGGCAGCAACAGAGGGTGAGGGGGGTGAATATGAATATGGAGAGAAGGCGAGCTGCTTGCTGGCCCAGCAGCTCGGAGGCAGGCCACGTCCAGGGACATTCTGAGAGTATGGACAGGGGAGGGGGAGGTAGTGTCGGAGCCGGGGAAGATAATGAAGCATTTAGGGAGTATTATGAGAAGTTGAACAGGGCTGAGCCAGGTGGTGAGGAAGGAGGTATGGGGCGATTCTTGGATAAGCTGGTGTTCAAGAGGCTGGATGAAGAGAGGAGGCAGGCGCTGGAGAAGCTATTAGGGCTGAGGGAGGTGATGGATTGCATAAGGGGGATGAAGTTGGGGAAGGCCCCCAGGACTGGACAGCTAACCGGCGGAGTTCTATAAGGAGTTTGTTATGGAATTGGCACTGCATTTGCTGGGGATGTTTAGTAAAGCGCTGGAGACGGGGGAGCTACCAGAGACATTAACACCGGGGTCGATTATGCTAATCCTGAGGGGGAAGGACCTGTTGGAATGTGGGTCATATAGACTCATTTCACTGCTAAATACAGATGTGAAAGTGTTGGCCAGGTTAGTGGCAGGGAGGATGGAGGGTTGTGCTCCAGGGATGTCTGCTGAGGACCAAACAGGTTTCTAAAGGGCCATCAGCTCTCCAGTAACATCAGGAGGCTGTTAACCGTGATTATGACCCCGACGGAGGGCCGGGTGGTCTCTATGGATGCAGAGAAGGCCTTTGATCGGGTGGAGTGGAGGTGCTTGTTTGAGATCCTGGGAAGGCCCGAAGTTTGCGGCGTGGTTGTGTCTCTTGTATGGGGCCCAAGTGTGTACGGAGAAATGAGATGAGTTCACGGAGTCACAGGGGAACAAGGCAGGGGTGTCCCTTTTGCCGCTGTTGTTCGTACTGGCAATAGAGCCCTTGGCGATGGCCCTTAGGGGATCAGTGGAGTGGCAGGGAATTGTGAGGGGAGTAGGGAACACCAGGTGTCACTGGACGCGGATGTCCTGTTGCTGTTCGTGTTGGACCCACTGGAGAGTATGGGAAGAATTATGGAAGTATTGGAAACGTTTGGGTCTTCTTGGGATATAAGTTGAATGTAAGGTAAGGTGTTTCCGGTGAGTGCGGTGGGGCAGGGAGATAATCTGGGGGCGTTGCCATGTAGGGTAGCCAGGGACAGGTTCAGGAGTCTGGGGATTCAGGTGAGGGGGGAGTGGGTGACGATGCACAAGTGGAGCCTGACACCGTTGGTGGAGGAGGTTAGGGGGGATTTTAAGAGGTGGGATACGCTGCACCCGACACCGGCGGAGTGTCCAAGTGGTTATGATGAACATGCTGCTGAGGTTCCTGTTTGTATTCCAGATTCCTCCGATCTTCATCCCAAAGGTCTTTCCGAAAATTGGACGCAGCGTCTCAGAGGTTAAATGGGCGGGAAGGTACCAAGAATACAGAGGGTCCTGTTACAGAGGCAGAGGCAGAAAGGGAGGTTGGCACTACCAAACCTGCTGCATTACGAAATGCAAACGTGGAGAAGGAGAGGTGATGGTGGGAGGGGGAGGGGTTAGAGTGGGTTAAGATGCAGGAGGAGTCCTGTAGGGGGTCCGGCCTGAGGACCATGGTGATGACATCATTTCCGCTGGCGCCGGGGAGATACACTGTTTGCCCGGTGGTTCATGCACCATCAAGGTGTGGAACCAGTTGAGGAGACTCTTTAGGATGGAGAGGTCAGTGATGACACCATTGTGTGGGAACCACGGGTTTAAGCCGGGGGGTGGACCGGGGGGGGGGGGGGGGGGGGGGGGGGGGGGGGTGGACAGCATGTATGGGAAGTGGAGGGAGGTGGGATTGGTGGGGGGGGCAAGGGATTTGTACCTGGAGGAGAGGTTTGCAGGTCTGCAAGAGCTGTGGAAGAGGGTGGAGCTGCTGAAAGGAAATGAATTCAGATATATGCAAGTGAGGGACTTTGCGCGGAAGGAATAGAGGGTTTCCCAAGCTGCCAGAGTACACCCTGCTGGAGCGGTTGCTGCTCCCGGATGTGGAGGGAGAGGGCAAAATTGGTGGTATATATGGGTGGTGGGGAAGCACAGGTGGTGAGGATCAAGAATAAATGAGAGGAAATCGGAAATGCCGCAGCAGATGGAGGGGAGGAGGGCCAATATCGTGGCCTTCGCCTCTCTAATTGCCCGGCGAAATATATTGTTCGATTGACGGTCGGCAACATCGCCGGGGGTGGCAGTCTGGCTGGGATACCTGGATGACTTCCTCAGCTAGAAAAGATCAAGTTCGAGCGGAGGGCTTTGAGACACGGTGGGGACAGTTCATGACCATATTTGAGGAACTGTTTGTCGCCGGAGTGGGGGGGGGAAGAGAGGAAAACTGTACAAACTGAGAACGGTGGGGATGTTGACAATGTTACTGATTTGTGTTTTTGTATTTTTTTAAATATGTTTGGAACAAAATACATTCAATTTTTAAAAAATAAAAACATTAGTGAACCAGATGGGTCATGGTCATCATTTCATTTCAGATATTTAATTGAGTTTAAATTCCACCACCCACCGTGGTGGGATTCAAATCCGGGTTCCCAGAACATTATCCTGTGTCTCTGGATTACCAGTCCAGCGGCAATGCCACTATGTCCCTTCTAAATGGTCCAGAACATTAGCCATCTCTTGGTCCATGCAGATAAACTAAATGTCTGCATTCAGAACGATACCAAGCTGTTACATCGCAAATCATTGAACAGGAGCAAATATTTCAGTCTAACAACCCTCCCCCTCAATACTGTTTTGGATGCCAATACATGCACCAGTGTGGAGCCTCACACTGCCACACCCAGTCACCTCTCACAGTAGCATATATCAGGAATTCTCCCAGTAATCATGGGCAGGATTCTCCGTGAACCGGCGGGGCGGGCCACTCTGGCGCCGAGGAATGGCGTGAACCACTCCGGCGTGGGCTTCCCCGAAGGTGCGGAATCCTTAGCACCTTCAGGGGCTAGGCCAGCGCCGGAGTGTTTGGCGCCGCACCAGCTGGCGCGGAAGGGCCTCCGCCGCCCGGCGTGAATTGGCGCATGTCGGGAGCGCCAGCATGTGCTGGCGTCATTCCAGCGCTTGCGCAGAGGGGTTCTTCTCCGCACCGGCCATGGCAGAGGTTGACAGCGGCCGGTGCTTAGGTAAAGAGTGTCCCCTACGGCACAGGCCCGCCTGCGGATCGGTGGGCCCCCGATCGCGGGCCAAGCCACCATGGGGGCAAACCCTGGGGTCAGCCTGAGGACTCTGCAGGCCGCCTGTGGAGCCAAGTCCCGCCGGTAAGGACCTGTTGTGATTTACGCCGGCAGGACCCGCCAAAGTCGGGCGGCCACTCGGCCGATTGCGGGCCGGAGAATCGCCCGGGGGGGGGGGGGGGGGGGGGGGGGCACTGCCAGCAGCCTCCGACCGGCGCACCGCGATTCCCTCCCTGCCAAAACCCTGGCGCTGGATAATTCAGCAGCCGGCGGAGGCGAGATTCTCCGACCCGGTAGGGGGTTGGAGAATCCCGCCCCATATATCTACACCAGGGGTGCACTTCACAACACTAAGCTTTTTTCCCATTCTTTCATAGATTCATAGAGCATACAGTGCAGAAGGAGGCCACTCGGCCCATCGAGTCTGCACCGACCCACTTAAGCCCTCACTTCCACCATATCCACATAACCCAATAACCCCATCTAAACTTTTTGGTTTGGTCACTAAGGGCAATTTATCATGGCCAATCCACTAACCTGAACGTCTTTGGACTGTGGGAGGAAACCGGAGCACCCGGAGGAAACCCACGCAGACACGGGTAGAACGTGCAGACTCCGCACAGACAGTGACCCAGCCGGGAATCGAAACTGGGACCGTGGCGCTGTGAAGCCACAGTGCTATCCACTTGTGCTACCGTGCTGCCCATTTCATGGGCTGTGGGTTTCGCTGCCTCAACCAGCATTTATTGCCCATCCCTAATTGCCCTTGAGCATATGGTAATGAGCAGCCTTCTTGAACCACGGTAGTGTCTGAGGTGTAGGTACACCCACAGTGCTGTTTGAGAGTTCCAAACAGCACTTGAGAAGTGCTTTGCATAAATGCGCCCCGATCCCCATAAGTCAACAAGCCAGACACCCAAATATTTTTCCATGCATCCTCAGATATGGACCTTTCTGATCAGATCAATCTGTACCCATCCCTACAGTGTCTGTCAGATCTCTCAGCCTTGCCTGGCTGATAGCATTGTTGGTCCAGGGTCAGTGGGTGGTTTGGCCCCCTACTTCAGGGTTTGAGCATTTCATTTCAGCTGACCACTTCGCTGGAGTGGGGAAGGAGTGTTGCACTACTGGAGGTGCAGGCCTGCGATTTTAAAATTGGTAGCCTTGTTTCCCTACCTGTAATGAACTCCAATTGGCTTTATTGGTTGGCCAATTGGAGTATGAGCTCCCTCAATGATAGCTCATTGAGGGGGCCCATATAATCACCTGTGTAGGCTTTGTGAGCCAGTCTTAAGTTGACTGGACTGCTAGCAGCACTGTTTGTAGCTGCTCCTGTAATATCGTTATTGTAAATAAATATTGGTGTGGTGACGGAACTCCTGCCTCCCGTGGATTACTACAATACCACACTTCAAAAGCTTTTATTAGCTGTGAGGCACATTGGGATATTCCGAGATTGTGAAATTTGCGAGAAAAATGAAAGACTTTGGGCAGAATTTTATGGTCGCACCCACCATTTGGGATTCCTGCCCAAAGTTAATGGATGCCTTTTGTTGGTCCGTCAAATTATCCATCCCACCAGCGACGACTCCCCTTGCTGTCGTGACCAGAACATTTAGGCCTATCCAGCTCCTGTTGGTGGGAGCCAACCTCAATCATTGTTGACAGGTTGTTCAACATCCCATTCTGTGAGAAGTTTATTTTTGTTTCAAAAGGCCCAAAATGGAACGTAATTTAAATAGGTGAAAATTGGCAGTAGAAAAGTCGATAGAAATTACAGATAAACGCTGTAAATGTTTGCCTGCAATTACAAACATTAAGTTACCTTTGAATCCTGTCCTCCTCCGACAACTACTAAGAATTAACTTTTCAACTCTGGTGCAATTGGATCCATTCCACTCGCCCAGTATTGCCTCTGCTTTGTATATATATATATTCGTTCAAATGTAAATATTATACTTTCTAAATCTACTGAAGAGTCCCTGTTAATTAATCTCTATTTCCTGCCTCCCAAACTGTTTTAAAAAAAACTGTGGAAAGATTTACCAGTTTATTTAGTCTAAAGTTGCAAAATACTATGGGCGCGATCAACTGGTCACGCTACGCCCAAAAAGCAGCGCGCAGCAGCAGTGCCTGGTAAGTGCCGGGAGACCACGTGCCCGGGATCTACCCGGCTCGCTACGTCTCGTGCAATCTAAAGCGATCTCGCGAGACGTCGCGATGTGAAGCCCACCCATTGTGGGTGGGGTCATGTTTTGGCAAATCTGCATGTTAGAGCGTAACAGCTAGTCTTACTTTAATATGCAGTTCCCCAAGGTAACCAAGGTGTTGGGATTTTTCGCCTTCACGTTGGAGGCCTCGGGGGAGCGGCGTTCAGTGCAGGTCTCCACAAACAGGGACCAGGCGGATTGGCACTCGTGGGGGTCTCCCCTGGTACTGGAGACCCCTAGGAGCATGCCTTCTGGGAAAGGTGGTGGTACCCTGACACAGCTGTGCAACCGGGGCACCCTGGCACTGCCAGTCTGGTATCCTGGCCCTTCCAGACTGGCACCCTTGCAGTGCCACCTGGCTACCAGCCTGGCTCTGCCAAGGTGGCACTGCCAGTGTGCCAGGCTGGTATTTTTCACATGGCGGCGATCAGGCCAGCAGGGTGCTCTGCGAGGGGCCTGGGGACACCCTTATATTGAGTTGGACTTGGGGACTCTCTAATCTCACTTCAAGGGATCTGTGGAACCCCATAGTCCCAATCCAGTGTAGTCTCAGGGTCTGAATACCCTGTCACCGATGTCAGAGTGATGAAAATTGGAATAGTGCAACAGGTGAACTTGTAACTTCAAAGAGAAGTTTTAAAAAACAATTTAGAGTGCCCAATTCTTTCTTTTTTTCAATTAACTTCCCTTGGCCAATCCACGTAGCCTGCACATCTTTTGGGTTGTGGGGGTGAGACCCATGCAGACATGGGGAGATTTTGCAAGCTCCAGATGGACAGTGACCCGGGGCCGGGATCAAACCCGGGTCCTCAGCTAACCACTGCCCCACCATGCCGTCCTAACTTCAAAGGGAAGTTGAGATAAATTTTGATGCCTTCCAATGCGTACGTTTAAATAGATTTCAGACTCCCCTTACCTTATAGCAGTATCGGAGAGTTGTGGATGAGTCCCATCCGCTTGGACAGTGCCCTGTCACACTCGGTGTCGGGGTCACTGCTCCTGGTCCAGTTCCTGGGTCCAGGGAGGTTGCCAGGTTTTGCCTGCAGATGTATTTGGCCCTGAAGCTGTTGCAATCCTTTACATCCCACAATCCAACAGAGTTTCCCGTGGCCAGCACCACACAACCACCTTTGTAACCTGGAACAGAAAGTTCAGTTCATGCATTCCTGTGTAACACTGCAGACCACAATTCAGGAGACATTGGAACCACACACACACACACACCAGGCTAACTGTCTACGGCACTATTTAGAATAAGGACAGATGAAGAAGAGAGGTTTGATTAAAACCTGCCTCTTTAACTAAGCATTTGGTCACCTGTTAAGTCAGGTTATTTTGGAGAAAAAAAAGAGTTAATGAAATATTATTGGATTTTCTATCATTGCAGTGTCCCCAGATCAAGGTGCAAACATCGTACTTGCTTAAATTCAAAGTTATTCACTGAAACCCACAGACTATGGAATTGTTCCTCTGTGTTAGGACTTCAGGGTCTATTTGAGGTTTGTGTTCGTGGCTTTTGGAGTGGGCTGTCCGGAAACATTTGAAGGAAAAAAAAAGAGACAAATGGCGAGGCCCTGGCTTTGAAAAGAGAGCCACAATTCCCCACAAACTCTCGGGGTCTCGAGCTGTGGAGGCGGATCTTTTTCCTGTTGAGGACTTTTCCATGAATTTTCAGCAGCAACAGGAAGGTCAGGGCCCTGGGAATCAATCCCTTTCCTGTGTGGTTTTTGGCAAAGGGCACTAACCCTGAATATTTGAGACAGACCAAGATGGCAGTCAAGACCCACGATTGTACATGTTGGAGGCTGGCTTGGACAATGCCTGGTCCCAGACAAGATTGTGCTATCCCATTACAAATACATACGTAACCATAGAAAATTGGTGGAAGAAGTTACAAGAATTACATTTTTAATTGCCTTCAGCTGGCAATCTACATTGAGTGTAACGTTTTAACATTTATCAATGAGAACCTGGCCTCAGCACTCTGGAATTCACTGCAACTGAAATCACACTGCCAAAAATAACCTTTTCTTTGCTCAAGGCAATTTCCATAACTGCAGATCTAATTAACACTTAAGCCACACTAGGCCCACCTAATCGTACATCCAGCTGCTAACCTAGAAAAGACCACATCAAAGCTCCCCCCGCACCAATTCCTCCTCTCGTTGGCTGAGTGGGTAAATCATACTGTGATTTACAAGAACGCGCACAGTTCAGCTCATTAATTATGCAGCCATGAGGTGCAGGTTGAATCACATGGAAGGACAGGCAGGAAATGGCCCATCCTGCCCCACCATCACCTTGTATACTCCCAACGCTTGGGCGCCATATTGAAACAGTCCGGTCAGACATTCACTCAGGTCCTTAAATCAAATGAAGTTACTGTGAAAAGCCCCTAGTCGCCACATTCCGGCGCCTGTTCAGGGAGGCTGTTACGGGAATCGAACCGTGCCGCTGGCCTGCCTTGGTCTGCTTTCAAAGCCAGCGATTTAGTCCAGTGTGCTAACAGCCCCTTGTGTACAATTGTGAAAGTGGACGTTCTGAATTCCTCATGGTATCGCGCCTAATTTGGAAGGGGGACAAGATTCTGGTGCGTTGCCTTTTAATGAGCACTAAAATGAGATAGAGCTCCACAGGACATTCAACTAGTCTTCCAGCCACCATGGAAGTCCGGAGTACAGGATTCCAAATTAAATTCCTGTCGTTGAGAAACTGATTTTTGGCCTCCCGCCAAATCTTGCTCCTCGCTAGCCACGATTCCCACCCCCGACCTGACCTCTATGTCTGGGGATATTAGTGAAGGGCAGGATTAAGCTCAACTATAATCTCCCATCATCAAAAATGCTGCTTTTCTGGGCAGTGCTGTTTACAGGCAGGACTTCCTGATTAAATCTCTGGCACGTCAATGTTGTGGTTATGTTACCGGCCTATACGTAGAGAGCACTGTGCTCAGGGGGCATGAGCTCAAACCCCACCATGGACAGTTTGGGGCCGAGTTGAGTTTGAAAAATCTGGAATCAAAAGGCTTGCAGTGATGAATTGTCCTACAAACCTAACAGGTGCACCACCTCCCTTTAGAAAAGGGAATCTGCCTCCCGTACCTGGACAGGATTCTTTGTCAATCCAGGTCCATACCACTGTGCTGTCTGTGCCCTGTTGTATCAAATACAAAAAAGAGATCCCATCGCCACTGTCTCAAGAGTAATGGGAAATAAATAGCAGCCTTGTCTAAAATGCCCACAACGCAATGGTGAATCAACGAAACATTCCGGAGCTTTGACAGAGTCACCCAGACTCGAAACGTTAGCTCCCTTCTCTCTCCACAGACCTGTCAGACCTGCGGAGATTGTCCAGCATTTTGTTTGTGAAACATTCCGGGTTTTGATTTGGACACAGCGACAACCAAATTTTACCAACGTAGACTTTCCCTTTAGATTGTCCAAAAAAACCAAAAGTCTGGATGCACATCTTGGATCTTTCTAATGATCATTTATATTCAGCCGTGAAAATCAACATCCTTAAAATGGACGAAGAAAGCCTCAGAGTTTGAAAACAAAACCACACTGAAATCGCAGCGAGGGACTTTGCCGCACTTACAGTGCAGTTGTAGCATTGTTTGCGTGGTGGGGGTGGAGGATGATGTCTGTGCATGTGTCTGTGTTCAGGGTATGTGTGTCTGCCTGTGCACGGTGGGTGGATGTGCATGTGTGTGTGTGTACATGCAGGGTGTGTCTGTGCACCTGCAGGGTGTATGTGTGAATGTGTAGGTGTGCTTTTACAGAACAATGCTTCATTATTAACAAGATGCATAGCTCAGATGTCCTTCTACAGCAGTTATAAAAACCTAAGTATTCGCCAGTGTAATTATGCTCAGGCATCCATCCACTCACACAGTGCATTCAGTTCCTTGCCACCGAGTGATATCAGTTCCAGATGTCTCAGTGATTAGCCAAAGCAAACAGCAGTCAGCCGTGCCGGACTGTGGCCTGCCCAGCAGCACCACATATCCGATAAAAGCACCGAAAACCTTTCTGTACAAACGTTATTTTCCTCAGTTTCCTATGTGGAAGGATCAAAGATTGCACTGAGTGTAGCTACATGATAGAGTTGCGGTTCCTGCAGTCAGTATCATGCTCGCCTCTGAGGCAGAGGACTGCGGGATCAAGTCTCACTCCAGTGTGGTGCAGGGGGTGTGTTGCACTGTCGGACGTGCCATCCTGCAGACCAAGGTCCTGTCTGCGCTGTCAAATAAACACAGGGAGCGAGATTCTCTGATCCTGAGGCTGTGTTGCCGCCGTCGTCAACACCGTCGCGTTTCTCGACGGCGTCAACATGGGCCTCAGGATCAGTGATTTTGACCCCTACAGGAGGCCATCACTACACTGGCGTGCAGTGGGGCCGGCACCAATGTGCGCATGCACAGTGGGACCGGCACGATTGCTGCGCATGCGCGGTGTCTCCCTTCTCCGTGCCGGCCCCAACGCAACAGTATTAATACGGCTGGCCCAGTTCAGTTACTTGCTACTTATCAAGCCAAGCCTGAAAGTTGTCCAGGTCTGCTTCAGTATCTGAGGAGTCGTGGGTGGTGCTGAATTTTGTGCAATCATCAATGAGCATTCCCACTTCTGAACTAATGATGGAGGGAAGATTGTAGCTAAAGCAGCTGAAGGTGGCTGGGCCTAGGACCCTACCCTTGTAACCCAAGTGTATCAAATATCTGCACCGGGAGCTTATTTTCCATTTTTCCCAATGCGCATAAGGGGGATGGAGGGGGTTTGAGTGGACACAGCTGAATGGTCACATACTCCAACCATTCCTCTAAACCTGAAGCAGTTGTTGAACCCACTCAAAGGGCCAGAAGTTTCCCAAGCGACACCTATCTGCGCCCGAGCAGCAAGGGTTAAAGGGGCCACGCCGTTACCTGGCTTGTTTAAAGGGGCCATGCCACTGGCTGGCTGGTTTAATGGGGCTATACCATTACCTGTGGGGCTATACCATTACCTGGCTGGTTTAACGGGGCCACACTATTACCTAGCTGGTTTAAAGGAGTCATGCTGTAACCTGCTGGTTTAAAGAAACCACGCTGTTGCCTGACTTGTTTAAAGGGGCCATGCCATTACCTGACTTGTTTAAATGGGCCACGTTGTTACCTGACTGGTTTAAAGTGGCCACACTGTTACCTGGCTGGTTTAAAGGAGCCACGCTCATACCTGGCTGGTTTAAGGGGGCCACACTGTTACCTGGCTGGTGTAAAGGAGCCACACTGTTACCTGGCTGGTTTAAAGTGGCCACACTGTTACCTGGCTGGTTTAAAGGAGCCACGCTCATACCTGGCTGGTTTAAGGGGGCCATGCCATTACCTGACTTGTTTAAAGGGGCCACGCTGTTACCTGGCTGGTTTAAGGGGGCCACACGGTTATCTGGCTGCTTTAAAGGAGCCACACTGTTACCTGGCTGGTTTAAAGGTGCCATGCCTTTACCTGGCTGGTTTCGATTCCAGTTGGTGAAGGAGACGGCGTCGCCACCCATCCATTGGAAGACCCCTGGGTGGTTAGCGTCCTGTAGGGCTGTCCAGAAGTTGCCAGAACGACCAAGGATGAGGCTGATGATGAACGACTGCTCAAATCTAACAGGAAAAAGAAAGAGCATCAGCAGCTTAAATCCGGGTAAGACACAGCTTCTGAAGAGCAGATGAAATTGATGGGAAATGCCTTAGTAACTGTAGCCATGATGTGGAGATGCCGGCGTTGGACTGGGGTGAGCACAGTAAGAAGTCTTACAACACCAGGTTAAAGTCCAACAGGTTTGTTTCAAACACGAGCTGAAGAAGGAGCCGTGCTCCGAAAGCTCGTGTTTGAAACAAACCTGTTGGACTTTAACCTGGTGTTGTAAGACTTCTTACTTAGTAACTGTAGGCATCCCAAAACTGCAAAGCCCTGTTCCTGGTCAATTGTCCCTTCCCTTCACATCCCCTGAATGATACTCCTCAGTGAAAGATTGGCTCAAGTTGAACAGCTCTAAATGACTGTCCCAGTCTCATTCCCAGAACAGACAGCAAACTCACCTGGACTGAGGAACTCCCTAACCAGGTGTAATATCTCAGTCGTCAGTGGGAGGGCCACTTCAGAAAGCACAGTGAGATCTTTCTGAAATCACCACTCCCGCTTCCCAACCCCACCCAGAGGAACCATGTGACTGGTAAGCTGGTGGTGATGAGTGTCCCACAGTTCTGATATGCCACTACCCTATCTTCACCACCTTCCTGAGAACAAATACGAGAGGGCACCCATTTCCAGCAGGAGGGGTGATGCTGGTGTAGTGGTAATGTCACTGGGCTAGAAATCCAGAGGCCCAGGCTAATGCTCTGGGGAAATGGGTTCAAATCCCAACAAGGCAACTGGTGGGAATTTAAAATTCAATTGATTCGAAAAAATCTGGAATGTAAAAAGCTGGTCTCAGTGATGGTGACTGTGACAACTATAAAAATCCATCTAAAGCCTATAAAATTCTAACAGGGTTAATCATAGAATCCCTACAGTGCAGAAGGAGGCCATTTTGCCCATCAAGTCTGCACCGACACTCTGGAAGAGCACCCCACCCAAGCCCACTTCCCCCACCCCATCCATGTAACCCCACCTAACATGCACATCCTTGGACACCAAGAGGCAATTTCGCCTGGCCAATCCACCTAACCTGCACATCTTTGGACTGTGGGAAGAACCGTAGCATCCGGAGGAAACCCACGCAGACACGGGGAGAGCGTGCAAACTCCACATGGTCACCTGAGGCCGGAATCAAACCCGGGTCCCTGGCGTATGAGGCAGCAGTGCCACCCTTTGCAGAAAGGATGCTCCCAATAGGTGGGGGTGTCCAGAAGCAAGGTCATAGTCTAAGGATATGGGGTAAACCATTTAGGATTGAGATGAGGAGAAATCTCTTCATTCAGAGAATGATGGGCCTGTGGAATTCGCTACCACAGGAAGCAGTTGAGGCCAAACCATTGTGGGAGGGATTCTCTGGCCTCCCCCCTACAAACTTACGCCTTGACTATTCCAATTCCCAATGCTGAGAAACATTTTGGTTTATAAAATTAAGTTAAATTGAGTTTGGGGAGCCTCAAGCCAGTTCATAGTGGCGGTGGGCGCACAGCTCTGTTTTGAGACTAACCTGGAAGCTTCACACTCAAACAGAAAGAACAAAGAACAAAGGATGGGTCAATATAGGAAATGGAAGAAAGTCATTCTGCTAAAGTACAGACTAGATACAGTAGAGAAACAAGCCATTTCAAGAGGTCCATTCCAGTGTTCATGCCTCACACGAGCTACCTCTCAACCTTCTTTAGTTAACTCCATGAAGACGGGCGGGAATTCAGGTGGCACAGTGGCGTAGTGGTTAGCACTGCTGCCCAGCGCTGAGGGCCCTGGTTCGATCCCGGCCCCAGGTCACTATCTGTGTGGAGTTTGCACATTCTCCCAGTGTCTGCGTGGGTTTCACCCCACAACCCAAAGATGTGCAGGATTGGCCAGGCTACATTTCCCTTTCATAAAAATAAAATTAAAATTAAAAAAAACATGGGCCGGAATTCCATGGCCGTTGGGATTCTCTGTTGCCGCTGGCAGCCCGTGGATTTCCCGGCAGTGTGGGTGGCTTCAATACGAAATTCCATTGACAAACGGGGGGAAGTAGAGAATCCCGCTGCTAGCAAACCGCGGGTGGCCGGGAAACACACGGCTTGTCTTCTATTCCTGTCTGCCTCACCTGTTTATGTAGTTTCCCCTTAAATGTCTTTCTGCTAATCAACTGCTCTTTGCAGTGGTTACTACCACTTTCTACCGGATATATTGATGCCCATCTTGAATTTATGTCTCGCGTTCTGATCTTGCCTGGAAGTGGAAACCGCTCCCTTATGTCGACCTATCAAATCCTTTCATTATCTTTTTTTTTCATAAATTTAGATTAGCCAATTATTTTTTCCAATTAAGGGGCAATTTAGCATGGCCAATCCACCTACTCTGCACATTTTTGGGTTGTGGGGGCGAAACCCACGCAAACACGGGGAGAATGTGCAAACTCCACACAGACAGTGACCCAGAGCCGGGATCGAACCTGGGACTTCGGCGCCGTGAGGCGGTTGTGCAAACCACTAGGCCACCGTGCTGCCCCATCCTTTCATTATCTTAAAGCCCACTGTCAAGTCACCCTCCCAGTCTTCTCTTTTCCATAAGTTCATTCTAAGGGGTTGAGACTGAGGTGTATTTTTGGGGCAAAGTAGAGAGCTTTGACTCTACCTTTTCTTGATAAATATTGGCCCCAAATCCAGCAGTGCCTCCATTATTAAATCTCACACCTGTTTTCAAATCTCACTGGAGCCTCACCCCTCCCAATCTCTGAAACCTACTTCATCCCTCCAACCCTCTTGAGATCTCTGCAATGCTCCAAATATGGCCTCCTGCACATTGTCTGGGCCCCAAACGTCTCCGTCTCTACCTCCCTCTCCTCCTTACAACCTCCCTTCTTCATCAAACTTTTGGGCGCCCAGCCAATCTCCACACTTTGTGTGTCACTTTTTTGTTGTTGACTAGTCTCCTAGGCTCCTCTGAAACAATTTGGGATGTTTGACTACAATAAAGAGGCTATATAAATCTAAATTGCTGTTGGACTGAACTGTACCTGACCTGGGAATTTTGGATCCGGAAATAAGGAAGTGATTCATTTCCCTGGATTAATATCTGGATGAGAACAAAAGTATTCACTCTTCTAATCCCTAAAATAAGATCAGTTGGAATTTATCTCAGTGTTGAAATGGCTGGCGGTAAACATTCAGAACAAAATACATCACAATTTTTGTTTCAGTTAGCTCTGTGAGATTGATCCCACTGTAATGCACATAAGAGAGGAAGGGGTGAATTGGCACTTTGCATTCAACTTATTTTTATCTCATGCAATTTAACATAATAACACGTCCCAGGCATATTATAAAACATAATTTGACATCAAGCTCTATGAGGATGACCAACAGCTTAGTCAAAGAGACAGATTTTAAGAAGTGTCTTAAAGGTGGAAGGTGAGGGAGGGAGGCAGAGAGGTGAAGGGAGGGTGCCCCAAAGCCTGAGACCTAGGCAACTGAAGGTGCAGCCACCAATACTGGGGTGACTAAAATTGGGGATGCTCAAGAGACCCTAGTACCGCTGATCCCTTTAGTGTTGTGGCCTCTCAGAGCAATAAGGTCCAAGCTGCTCCTCCTCCCTCTGATGCCTGTCTTTGTGCAAAAATAGGAATCTCACTTACCTGTTCAGGATGGTCACGAGGGTCGACCGTTGACCTGTGCATTTCTTCAAGGCCTCGTCAAAGGTCACCGATTCCTCACCCACAAAATAGCAGGAAGAGCCGTGCAATCTCCAGCCCTAAGCCCAGAGGAAATACATCCGTTAGTGAAGAACCGAATGGATTTATTACAATGCTGTCCCATTCAGAGCAGGGACAGGCAACATCGTCACAAACAGACTTCCAGCTCTTACTGGGTAACCTTCATAAAGGGATTTACGTGTTCTATGGACTAAAACCAACAAGACATGAGGACAGGGTGGGATTTTCTGCTCCCCGGTGTGTTTTGTGGTGGAGGCGGTCCATCATTGGCCAATGGTGGCATCTTCTGGTCCCACCATGGTGTGAGGGTTATAAGAAATTCTTATATTTTATATTTGTTACAGTTATGTTAAAAAACGGGTTTCAGATGCATACAGCCAGTAAGTCTGCTAAAGCTGTGATTAAAGGCACAATTCAACAGACATAAAACAAAGTCTGCTCTTGGGGGCATTTGGCTGGGTGTTTCTTGGCAGCTGCAGTGCCAGCATTGACCCCACTATTCAACTTAATTTTGCCATTCTTTGGGCCCCGGGGCGTTTCTTCCTGCCGAGGACACACTATAGATGATTTCCTGCACTGGCGAAGGCACCTCGCCATTTCGGCAGGCTGCGCCAATCTCTGCACCCCCTCCTTTCAGGTGCCCTCCTCACCCCCCCCATTTCTGGACCCCGCCCCCTCCCGACCTTGCGTTGGACCCTGGAAACCTCCGTCACCCCCCCTCTAATGGGCAAGGCCTCCGGGGCCCGACACCTGGCAGTGTAAACCTGGCACCATTGGCACTGCCAGCCTTGCATTGTCATGGGGCCAGCCAGGGGGAAGGGGATCAGGGTACCAGCCTTCCCTGTCCCGACCACCCTGGCGTCTCTAATGGCCTGCAAGATTCTCCAAGGTGCCGTCACGCCTGGTCCAATTTATGGAAACCAGTGCTCAATGGTGCCTGGTTGAGGTTTCAAAGGAGTAGCTGCCCCTCTCCCTAGCAGCTCCTCCCGTGCGTGCACTGACATTGCCAGGATGCCAGGCTGGCATGGCCAAGGTGCCTAGGTGTCAGGTTTTCACATCAGCTTTGCGGAAGAAAGTGACAGAGGCATCATACTGGTTGTGCACAAAGGTGTTTATTGTATAACAATTCCCTACTCTCCTAATGGTGCCAACCCCCCCCACCTCCCCTTCCACATGATCCTTCCACAGGCTCAGCATCAGGCTGGCACCCAGCTGGGTGCTGGGATCCAGCAGACCTTTGACTGCCGTCTCACCCGGGGGTTCCTGACTCCACCATCAGCAGCAGTTTGGTGCTCACCAGATTGTGCCCCAGAACCCCACCACTAACATTTCCCACCGAGGTGTGTATATCTGTGCTAGTGGAGGGTGGGGATGACAACTGTGCCGCAACTATTATGGTGTCTTCCTCAGAGCTCTCCTCTGACGTAGTCTCCTGGGAGGCTGGAGAGGGGGTCCTCAGGATGGGCAGTCGGCTGGAGGACGTGCGGGAGAATTGACATGTGATCAGTGGAGGGATGGTTCAGTCAGTAAGTCAATAACAATTCACGTTTGACAGGTCCTCCGGGTGGGGCCCGGTGGTTCCTCACATCTGCAGCGTCTGCCAGCCTCTGCGTTGGTGCCGCCCTGTCCTCGACCACCCCAGTCACCTCCAGGGTCCTCTCCTTGAAGGGGGTGAGGATTCTTATGTCCAGCACACCACCACCAGTCTGGATCTCTCCCGGCGATCGTGGGAGAGCTTTTCCTCAGCAGACTGAGGAAGCATGGTTCACAATGGTGGGTGAGGGGAGAGGGAAACGGAAGGTTTGGGGGGGATTGAAGGGGGGTGGAGGGAGGGTCGGGGGTTGAAAGGGGAAAGGATGGAGGAAGGTTTGAGGCTCGCAGGGAGAGTTGGAGTGGATGTTCTTAGGGGAGCGGGAAGTTCTCACGGTGGGGGGTGGGCGTTGGTGCCTACTCACTCGTACTGCCTGATGTAGATTGTCGAGTTTTTTTCCAGTATTGGAGGCCAGCCCTCCTGGTCACACACCTGCCGCTCACAGTCGCTGCCACCTCGTCCCAGGCAGCACTGGCTGTCCTGTCGCTGACCCCCCCGGGACCCCCGGGGGAACAGGTCATCCCTCCTGGCCTCCACTGGCAGCCTGGCTAGATCTGCATCCTCGAATCTTGGGGCCAGTCTCCTGGGCGCCATTGCTGCGAGCTGCTGGGGTTGGCTGAGCAAATGCAGCTTAATTGCTGCTTCACCTTGTTAGCTGGTGGGCGCAGTGACGGAAAATCAGCTGGCGAGCCTTCATTTGTGGCAAGAAGCCCGTGAGGCCTCATTAAGTGGACCAATTAATTTTGAGTAGCACTGTCGGCCTGGCCAGACCGAGTGCCGGGAAGCTCGCGGCAGTTCCTGCTCGCTACCGCACTTAGAAGTCTTTCCGGAGAATCGCGCCCTCTATATTTTGTTGTTTTCTTGCTGCAGATTTGGTGAGATTCGCTGCCCAGGCCTCCTGAACCTGGGCCGAGATTGAGTTGTTCGACTGGAATTGCAGGGCCCAACTTCAGAAAGTAATCATTGCATAAGTGAAGCATATTATTACTCCTGCTCACTAGAGAAGTGAATCTAACAATTTTAACCAGCCTCTGCTAAAGGGTGGATTTTGGGAGAACTCTCAAACAAAGGACAACCTGAATCCTTCTAAGGTATCATCCTCCAAATGGACAAATTCTTTAGTGCCTAGGTTTCAGGTCTCCATTCTCCCCTGGAGCTATTCTGGAAGCAAAGGAATATATTTTAATCTGAGTAAAAGAACAAATTTTGAGATAGAAGAATGAATTCCATATTATTAACAACGGGGAACGGCTGTTTGTTCTACAGCTTGTCCTTCTCAATCCCATCCTTCTCCAAGAATATGTTTGGGATTGATGATACTGATCTCATAATTACGTTTTTACAATTCTATTATTTTTTGAGTGAAAAATTTGTACCAACTCCCTAATTTTTATTGCGAGCTTCCGAATTTTTATGAAGTGACGTCTTCTAGAATTAATCGGATCAACTTTTATCAATCTTTGTATTGTCTCCTGAAGCCTGATGGAAGAGTGACCCAGTGAGGAGGGGCTGAGGAGTGAGTGTCCCCGTGAGGAGGGGCTGAGGAGTGAGTGTCTCAGTGAGGAGGGGCTGAGGAGTGAGTGTCTCAGTGAGGAGGGGCTGAGGAGTGAGTGTCCCAGTGAGGAGGGGCTGAGGAGTGAGTGTCTCAGTGAGGAGGGGCTGAGGAGTGAGTGTCCCAGTGAGGAGGGGCTGAGGAGTGACTGTCCCAGTGAGGAGGGGCTGAGGAGTGAGTGTCCCAATGAGGAGGGGCTGAGGAGTGAGTGTCCCAGTGAGGAGGGGCTGAGGAGTGAGTGTCCCAGTGAGGAGGGGCTGAGGAGTGAGTGTCTCAGTGAGGAGGGGCTGAGGAGTGAGTGTCCCAATGAGGAGGGGCTGAGGAGTGAGTGTCCCAGTGAGGAGGGGCTGAGGAGTGAGTGTCCCAGTGAGGAGGGGCTGAGGAGTGAGTGTCCCAGTGAGGAGGGGCTGAGGAGTGTCTCACTGAGGAGGGGCTGAGGAGTGAGTGTCCCAGTGAGGAGGGGCTGAGGAGTGAGTGTCTCAGTGAGGAGGGGCTGAGGAGTGAGTGACCCAGTGAGGAGGGGCTGAGGAGTGAGTGTCCCAGTGAGGAGGGGCTGAGGAGTGAGTGTCCCAGTGAGGAGGGGCTGAGGAGTGAGTGACCCTGTGAGGAGGGGCTGAGGAGTGAGTGTCCCAGTGAGGAGGGGCTGAGGAGTGAGTGTCCCAGTGAGGAGGGGCTGAGGAGTGAGTGTCCCAGTGAGGAGGGGCTGAGGAGTGAGTGACTCAGTGAGGAGGGGCTGAGGAGTGAGTGTCCCAGTGAGGAGGGGCTGAGGAGTGAGTGTCCCAGTGAGGAGGGGCTGAGGAGTGTCTCACTGAGGAGGGGCTGAGGAGTGAGTGTCCCAGTGAGGAGGGGCTGAGGAGTGAGTGTCTCAGTGAGGAGGGGCTGAGGAGTGAGTGACCCAGTGAGGAGGGGCTGAGGAATGAGTGTCTCAGTGAGGAGGGGCTGAGGAGTGAGTGTCCCAGTGCGGAGAGGCTGAGGAGTGAGTGTCCCAGTGAGGAGGGGCTGAGGAGTGAGTGACCCAGTGAGGAGGGGCTGAGGAGTGAGTGTCCCAGTGCGGAGGGGTGGAGGGGTGAATTTGGCAGTGAAGGTCTGATATGCATTAATGTGATAATGATCAGCAATCCTGTTTCAGTTGTTGGGGAATTCCTTTGAAGTGTATCCTGGCATCATTTATGTCGTTTCAGATGGAAAACCGGGATCTGGATTTTCAACATGATGAAGAGACACTGCATTTGCAAAAATCTTGGAAATATCTTAAAATTCTAAGTCCCGCCCCCAAACCCAGCATGGGGGTGGGATTGGCATGGCTGGGGGTTCAGCACGTGCGATTCGTGGAGGCCATAGGCCATTTCAATGAAGTGAGATTTTTGAAGAAAAGGAGTGTGGAAGCCGCGGTTAGAGGGGGTCTGAACTTTGAGAATGTGTGTGGATAGGCAGGATATCCCTTTGGGAAGGTAAAGTACCCGTGGTACAGGCAAGCCACCCTTTGGTATTGTTAAAAGTGAACAAGATTATGCATTTTCTACGCACAAAATCATTTGAACAGTCAAGCTGTTAAAGAACTGATAAAGAGGTGCCTATCTGTCAAGGGAATGTCCGGGTCTCAAGGAACTGTTAAGGAGCTATCCAGCTGTCAAACCTGTCCCAGAGGTGTCAACGCTGTCAAGTAACTGCCCAAGGATGCTTGGTGACTTGGCATGGATGAGGTATGGACAAAGAGTAGTGGGTGGGGGTGATGGATTAGCAAGGTTTGGCATTAAATTGGTGTCGGTGTATGGGGACTCTGGGGTGTGTAGTGGGACGCTAAGTTGAAATACGGGTATGGCAGGCCATAGGGAGTGGGTGGGGGGCATGAGTTGGCACAGGGAATGTGGGGGGGGGGGGGGGGGGGGGGGGGTGAGGTTGAGGGCTGGAGAGGGGTTTTTAATTTTTAAAATTTATTTAAACCCAGTTCTGGGTCACCAAGGCAGGCCTTGTACCCGATAACCTGCGCATTTATTCTGGCGTTGCACCACCTTCGACCAAAAATCCAACCTGTGCAATGGACATGTTGGAAGGTTGTCTTCACCAACCGGGGAAATCTCCAACCGCGAACCTGACCTGAGGTCGAAAGTCCGGGCTCGGGCTTTGGTTTAACAAAACAAAAACAAAAAGTGCCGGCAATACTCAGCAGGTCCGGCAGAGTCTGTGGAGAAAGAAACAGATTTAGCGGCCAGAATTCTCCGGCCGTTCGCTGGCAGTGGAATTTCCCAGTCCAACCCCGCCCATGGGTCACCTGGCGGAGTGGGGTGGCTTCAGCGTGAATTCCCATTGACAGCGACGGGAACAGAGAATCCCGCTGCCAGCGAATGGCGTGTCGCCCCCGCCACCAAAAGACAGGCGGCCAGGAGGCTGGCCATATCGACCTGAGCCGTAAATTCTGTCTCACTGTCCACAGATTCTGCCTGATCTGCTGAGTATCTCTGGAATTTTCTGATTTTATTTCAGTTTTCCACAGTATTTTGCTTTGATTTAACATCTGACTGGAGACCAGTTACCAGCGGTGTACCCCAGGGATCAGGGCTGGGTCCTCTGCTATTTGTGATTTTTGTCAATGACTTGGAGGAGGGGGGTTGAAAGGTGGGTCAGTAAATTTGCTGATGACGCCAAGATTGGTGGAGTAGTGGATGATGTGGAGGGCTGTTGTAGGCTGCAAAGAGACATTGATAGGATGCAGAGCTGGGCCGAAAAATGGCAGTTGGACTTTAACCCCGATAAGTGCGAGGTGATTCATTTTGGTAGAAAAAATTTGAATGTGGATTACAGGATCAGCGGCAGGGTTCTGAGGAATGTGGAGCAACAGAGAGATCTTGGAGTTCATGTCCACAGATCTTTGAAGGTTGCCACTCAAGTGGATAGAGCCGTGAAGAAGGCCTATAGTGTGTTTGCATTTATTAACAGGGGGCTTGAGTTTAAGAGCCGTGGGGTTATGCTGCAAATGTACAGGACCCTGGTGAGACCACATTTGGAGTATTGTGGGCAGTTCTGGTCACCTCACTATAGGAAGGATGTGGCAGCATTGGAAAGGGTGCAAAGGAGATTTACCAGGATGCTGCCTGGTTTGGAGGATAGGTCTTATGAAGAAAGGTTGAGGGAGCTAGGGCTTTTCTCTTTGGAGTGGAGGAGGATGAGAGGCGACTTAATAGAGGTTTATAAGATAATGAGGGGGATAGATAGAGTGGACGTTCAGAGACTATTTCCTCGGGTGGATGTAGATGTTACAAGGGGGCATAACTATAAGGTTCAGGGTGGGAGATATAGGAGGGATGTCCCCCCGAGGTAGGTTCTTTACTCAGAGAGTGGCTAGGGTGTGGAATGGACTGCCTGCTGTGATAGGAGAGTTGGGCACTTTCGGAACTTTCAAGCGGTTATTGGATAGGCAGATGGAGCACACCAGAATGACAGGGAGTGGGATAGCTTGACCTTGGTTTCGGACAAGGTCGGCACGTCAAGGGCCTGTTCTGTGCTGTACTGTTCTATGTTCTCTCTCATCTAAAAGATTGCATTTCTAACACCGCGGTACTCCCTCGTTACAGCACTGGCACTGCCACTGAAATTAAGTGTTCACATCTCTGAAGTGGAACTTGAATCTACAACCTTCTGGAGATAAGGGTGCTACCAACTGAATAGCGGCTGACAAAGTCCCTCATTCCGATAGCGCCACTTATAGCTCGGCTTGATTATGGTGGAATTGGATCAACATTAATGGCGATACAGCCTTAAAGCTAGGAATGATTTATCATCGACTGTACATGCTAATTTCCGCAACAAATAATCCTTCAGTGATCTAAATGAATGGGCCCAAGGTATTTTTGCGAAAGCCAAGCAAGTGTTGACAAATTGATGAGAGAATCATAAAGCCAACAATCTGCAGGTGTTCGACAAATTCATCATTTGCCTCCTAACCGTGCCGTCAGAACGGCCTTTGCCAATTCAATGCCACGTTTTAAAGACCGTCAGCAGTTGGATGGCCAGCTAGAATGGGACTGGTAATAATCACAGACTTTGCTGATGGAATCCTTTACACTCATCAGAGAGGACAAACTTGATTATCAAAAGCGAGCCATGTGCTGCTCAGGTCTCCTACCAAGTGGCAGCAGAGGAAGAATGACTGTTCTACTGTGGATATGTGGGTAACAGCAGAGGAAATGCAGCCGGGACTGTGTAGGCATTATTGACTGAGAAAAAAAAGCAGCTGGGGTGCTGCTTATTCTTTAGAGGTTGAAGCTCTCACAGAGTTTGTCGTCCTAATTTGGAGGCTGTTTTAACTAATCTGTCAAATGGGAAACTGATGGGATTGGGGCAATGCTGTCTTCACACCCTGAATTCAAAGGGTGATACAGGGCGAGGTGTGAAGTGAGGAATCCACCTGAACCTGTGGAGTTCCCACCCAGCGTTAGGTGACAACTGCCCCCAAAGGCTTTTTCGTATAAAGACCATTCTTGAGGTACAACTGAGAAACATTGTGAAAGGTACAGCGTCACAGAACTGTTACGGGACAGTAGGAGGCCATTTAATGTACTTCCAGGCAGAGCATTCCAGACCCCAACCACTCGCTGTGTGAAAAAGCTTTTTATCACATCTCATTTGCTTCTTTTGAAAATCACTTTAAATCGGTGCCCTTTCTTTTTTGATCCTTTTACAAGCGGGAACAGTTTCTCCATATCCTCGTGCACAGCCCCCTCATGATTTTGAACATTTATGTCAAATCTCCTCTTCGCCTTCTTCTCTCCAAGGAGAACAGTCCCAACCTCTCCAATCTATCCTCATAACTGAGGTCTCTCATCCCTGGAACCATTTTTGTAAACTTTTCTGCACTCTCTTCAATGCGTTCACATCCTTCCTATAGTGTGGCGCCCAGAACCGTACACAATACTCCAGCTGAGGTCTAACTCGTGTCTTGTATAAATTCAGCATAACCTCATTGCTCTTGTACATTTCTTCCTGGGTGAAACAACAATCAGATGAAGGACTCATCTTTGCTTCTTCTCTTCAATTCATCAGGGTGACCAGGATTTGGAACAACAGCTGGTTAAAATAG
Source organism: Scyliorhinus canicula (assembly GCF_902713615.1). NCBI lineage: Eukaryota > Metazoa > Chordata > Chondrichthyes > Carcharhiniformes > Scyliorhinidae > Scyliorhinus > Scyliorhinus canicula. The sequence goes on along the minus strand of NC_052164.1, from coordinate 46,575,119 downwards.
TTTGAGATTTTTTTTTTAAGTGAGCAGCCTAATCCTGAACACTCACAGCTCTTGAACTGAGAATTTGCTGACTACAGCAAGTCATTCCTGGCACAGACTAAGCCTGTCAAACTAACAAAGGAAATGCAGGTTGCCAGATGGGCAGGCACCCAGAAAGAGCTCAGCTGCTAAGATTTGTGGATTTTGAGCCAAAGTATGGTGAGTGATGGCTTCTTAAAGGTTGCTGCCATGTGCAGGAGTTTCTCTTGTAGATCAGCTCCTTTGTACCTGGGGGACTGAACTCATTCTCTCAATTGGAAGGAGGGGGAATCAGAATGGACCACTAAATCACTTGAGGGGTTTTACTCCAGTGAGAATGAGCAGAAAGCTCAATGAGAAAGAATTGAATGCATGGCGCTGCACTGATACCATTCACAAGCTTGTTAAAGAAATCACAAGAGTAAATGTGGAACAAACTCCCAACATCATTCGCAACCTCTGGACATTGCCAAGTCCATTCTAGTCAATGTAAAGATGTAGTCACTCTTGTGTTGTTCATGGGACAAAGTGGAAGCCCTTGCAAGCCAATAGGAAGTGTTCTGGAAGCCCTTGTTGGCCAATACGGAGAACTTAGGAAGTCCTTGCTAGACAATAGGAGAGCCATAGATGTCCTTGTCAGCCAATAAAGAGAACTCAGGAAGTCCTTGTTAGCCAATGGGAGAGCCCAGTAAATCGGCTTCTCTCCTACAGTATGATTCACTTCTTACAAATGTGAAACAACAACCTGAATTTTCATCGCATTTTTTACGCAATAGAATGTCCCAAGGTTCTTCACAGGTGGATTTTCAGACAGAATTTGATACCGAGCCACATGAGTAGCGATTAGGAATAGTCGGAGACTTAGGTTTTAAGGAGGATCTTAAAACAGGAAGGAGGGGTGAGAGGTTTAGTGAGGGAATTCCAGAGCTTAGGGTCCAGGCAGGCGACAGCTCAGCCACCAATAATGGAGTGGTTAAAATCAGGAATGTTGAAAAGGCTAGAACTGGGCAGAGCTCAGATATCTCGGAAGCGTGTGGTAAGGCTGGAGGAGGTTCTAGAGTTAGTGAGAGACCAGGCCATGGAGGGGAGTGGGGGGAGGGGGATTTGAAAACAAAGATGAAAATTTGAAACTCTAGAGAAGGGCAGATTTGAAGAAGGTCGATAAAGGAGGCCTGGGAGCAGCAACACATCCTGAACTGCAACCACGTGGGCTCAGTTGTGAAACAGGGCGGAGATCAGGAGGATGAAGGGTGATCAACTCAGTTGCCTCTTTGTAGAGGATGAAACAATCACTCGGCATCTTACAGGAAACAGCGCATGGCAAGGGGAAACGCTACATCAGAGTTAAATCCATAACATAGACAATGGTGTTACAGCATCTCTCACCAATACTCCCTCTGAAGCTCGGGGTCTACACGCCATCAAGCTGCTTTTCCCTTTTGGCTGGAGAACTGTTAGCCCTGGACACCCATTAACAGACTTTATAGCCAGGATTAGCGCTCAACATGACAGAATTTCAGATATAACAGCAGTAGGGAGGCATATGTGATGTTTGCCACCAAAATCCCTTGCTATTTCTGTCAGCAGGCACCTCTTCATGCACTCTCCCCCAAGGCCCTCACGTGTGCACCCCGCCCTGAGGCCCCCTTGTGCACTCTGCCCCGAGATCCCCTCATGCACTCTGCCCCGAGACCCCCTCGTGCACTCTGCCCCGAGACCCCCTCATGCACTCTGCCCTGAGGCTCCCTTGTGTACTCTGCCCTGAGGCCCCTCGTGCACTCTGCCCTGAGGCCCCCTCGTGCACTCTGCCGAGGCCCCTCGTGCACTCTGCCCTGAGGCCCCTCGTGCACTCTGCCCCGAGGCCCTCTTGTGCACTCTGCCCTGAATCCCCCTCATGCACTCTGCCCCGAGACCCCCTCGTGCACTCTGCCCTGAATCCCCCTTGTGCACCCCGCCCCGAGACCCCCTCGTGCACTCTGCCCTGAGGCCCCCTCGTGCACTCCGCCCTGAGGTCCCTTGTGCACCCTGCCCTGAGGCCCCTCGTGCACTCCGCCCTGAGGCCCCCTCGTGCACTCTGCCCTGAGGCCCTTCGTGCACTCTGCCCTGAGGCCCCCTCCTGCATTGTGCCCTGAGACCCCCTCGTGCACTCTGCCCTTAATCCCCCTCGTGCACTCTGCCCCGAGACCCCCTCGTTCACTCTGCCCCGAGACCCCCTCGTGCACTCTGCCCCGAGACCCCCTCGTGCACTCTGCCCTGAGGCCCCCTCGTGCACTCTGCCCTGAGGCCCCCTCGTGCACCCTGCCCTGAGGCCCCTCGTGCACTCTGCCCAAGACCCTCACAGGCACACTGCCCGAACCATGTTGATTTACTCACCTTTGCACAGCCTAGATTGTCTTCCAGAACCTCCTCCTCCACTTCAGAGAAGCAACTGGGTTTCTTGCAGATGGAAGACAATGTGAGGTTACAGGGCCCATCATTCCATCGCCCCTCCTAATTCCATAAAGAGAAAGGAGGGATTGCATTTTAGTATGAAATGAATGAAATGAAAGTAGGAGTGTTTATTGGAAACACAGACGCGCTGCGCTGTCCTGGAGTGGATATCTGATACCCGACCATTGAACAATGCATCTGATTAATGAAAATCTGTAAATAAGTGAACCAAAGTTAAACCCATATTCGAACAAGATAATTAAATCCCTTTACAAAATTATTTTGATGGTGACAGTTTCATATTATTGGGTATATCAATGTGTGACTACCCTCCATTTTACATTTTTGTGAATGGCCAGTGACACACCCAATCCCTTTCTTTATGACATCCAATCAGTCAAGGGTAGAAATCAAATACAACACAGAGCCTGCCATTAATCCTTCCCCATTGGTCTCTCCCCAGATCCAATCACACCCAACCCTTTGCCCCTTCCTCAGGGCCAGTCACCCCCACCTAATCCCCCCTCTTCAGACCCGGTCATTATGCTGGGTCATAACCCACCACTACACCTTAACAGCGTCATGAAATTCTCTAAAGTCCGCAAGGAGAAGACAATGTACCCCAGGGCCCCAAGAGACACACTACTAGAGGAACTCATAAACACGGACAGTAAGCAGAGGAACTGTGAAAACATCTATGGACAGTTACGGGAAAAGTGTGGGGGGAGCGGGGGGGCTACATGGCCCCATCTCTCCTTCCTTTACCCCCTTGTTTCGTTCTGTGATTCCCTTGGGTCCCTCCTCTCCCCTTCCCCCTCTACTCCTTTCCATTACGTGTGCCCTTATTTGTTCTCCTCCATCCCTCTTTGTTGTCCTTGCGGGGTTGTGGAGGGAGGGGGGGGGGGTGGAAAGAGGGATGGAGGAGAACAAATAAGGGAACACAAAATGGAAAGGAGCAGAGGGGGAAGGGAAGAGGAGGGAACCCAAGGGAAAAAGGAAGGAGAGGAGGGGCCATGTAGCCCCCACTCCCTCCGCAACCCCGCAAGGACAACAACTAAAAACCGCAACAGAAAGCAGCGGAAGACAGTATGTGACGGCCAGGGCAGAAGTCAGCACTAAGAGGGAAAATTAGAAAACCAACAAGGGGGGGGGGGGGGGGGGGGGGGGGGGTCCACATGTAAAAATTTCTGCCAACAGGAACAAAGAACTAAGAAAAGTACAGCACAGGAACAGGCCCTTCAGCCCTCCAAGCCTGCGTCGACCATGCTACCCGCTTACCCTAAAACCTTCTATACTTCTGGGGTCCGTATCCCTCTATTCCCATCCTACTCATGTATTTAATAAGAAACAACTTTACATGTAAATACGAGGTGCACCATAGGTTGAGCTGTTACTCTGTAAAAACTGGAAAATACCAATAAGAAAATGTTAAAAAAAAGAAATTCCCTCAGGTTCATCACTGGGTATCCCAGAGACTATGGGGCAGCAGGGTAGCATGGTGGTTAGCATAAATGCTTCACAGCTCCAGGGTCCCCGGTTCGATTCCCGGCTGGGTCACTGTCTGTGTGGAGTCTGCACGTCCTCCCCCTGTGTGCGTGGGTTTCCTCCGGGTGCTCCGGTTTCCTCCCACAGTCCAAAGATGCGCGGGTTAGGTGGATTGGCCATGCTAAATTGCCCGTAGTGTCCTAATAAAAGTAAGGGGGAGGGGTTGTTGGGTATAGGGTGGATACGTGGGTTTGAGTAGGGTGATCATGGCTCGGCACAACATTGAGGGCCGAAGGGCCTGTTCTGTGCTGTACTGTTCTATGTTCTATGTTCTATCCTACCCAAAGAGTAGGTTTGATCACATCAAGAGCAGGAATCCCCCACTTTGTCACACCCAGAGAGGGAATCCACTAGATTATATCATTCCCAGAGAGGGAATCTCTCTGATTATGTCATACCCAGAGAGGGAATCCACTAGATTATATCATGCGCAGAGAGGGTATCCCCTGATTGCATCATACCCAGAGAGGGTGTGCGTTCTGGAGAGTAAGCCCATATCTAGACAGAGAAGCTCCTTTATTTTCTTGGACCCAGGCACAGGAAATCCATGATGACACATTATCCCAGAGACAGGTAGCATTCACACGCCATAAACAGCCGAAGATAGGATATCCTCTACATGGGCAAACAATCAAATAAAAGCCTCCACTTCAATGAATGTGAGTTCAAAAGAGAGTAATTTGATTGGTTAACTTCACCAGAGTTCAGTCCTCCAGTAGCCTGCTAGTGAGGGACCTACTCTCATGGCTGCTGGATAACACTCAACGGGTTCATAATATGCAGTAACAGATCGCAATGCACATCCTTTCAACTGATACCACAACCCCTTATGTTCCTCTCTTCCTCTAACCATTAGGAGTATTGAAGTCTTGCTTCTGTTATGTTCCAGGTCCCAGTCCTCTTTTGAGCTGTAATCAGTATCGTATTCAACATTATATCCATGAGGTTGCAACAAGGAATGGGTTGGAACATCAGTGAAGGATCAGCATTGGTGTTCCAGTGAGCAGTTATAGAATCATAGAAACCTTACAGTACAGGAGACCATTCGGCCCAAGGAGTCTGCACCAACCCACCAAGAGAGCACCCCAACCGAGGCCCACTCCCCCGACCTATCCCCATCTAACCGTTGGAGACACTAAGGGGCAATTTAGCATGGCCAATCCACCACCTAATCCACCTCTCATTTTTGGATTGTGGGAGGAAACTACAATGGGAGAAAACTGGAGCCCGGAGACACGGTAGACATGTAGACACGAGAGAAAGTGCAAACTCCACAGTCACCCAAGGCCAGAACTGAACCCGGGTCCCTGGCACTGTGAGGCAGCAATGCTAACCACTGTGCCACCATGCCAACCCTGTGAACCGGAATGGCAGACTCTGTGTTCTGATACTCAGCATGAAGTGTATATATGTGTTATTTGCCTGGGGAAGCAGTTATTGTTTGATGTCTAGGTTGACAATCCATCCATTCGGCCGGTACAGTGTGGATGGTTGCGATGCCATCAGGAATGGATCTATTGGGGCGGGAGTTCAGCGTGTGGCCGACGGTTTGACTCAGTTTGCCAAACCAGTCACTATTTGAGCTGTGTTACAATTTGGGGGTTTATAAGATGTTTTGGAACTATCCTTAGGGTAAAAATCAAGGGTAACATGAGACCTGTTCTCAAGTCTGCCTGACAACAGGCCTGGGTGAAGGGGCTGTTAAAGATTAAAGAAAGGCCCTGATTGTTTGTTGGGAAGAAGGTGTAAGGTATCGGAGACAATAGAAGTAGCATCTGGTGTTAACAGTGGTTTGAACAGTAGTCTTCAAAGTTCCAGCAATGTGTTGAGAATGTCAGGCTGAAAACTGTTGTACTTTAAATCAGTACTTTCCAAACATTTCCCTATATGACCACATTATAACGTCTCAGACCTCATGTGATCCCAGAGCTAATTTTAATGGGGGCAGTTGGCTCAGTGGGTGGGCGGGGCAGGATTTGGGAGGAGCAAAAGTAAATCCGCAGGGGCTCGGAATCAATTTGGATTGGTTCTGAGAAATTCTATTGACTATTTAAGGGAAGTGTGAAGTATTCCCGTGAACTAGAGTTTTCCTTACAAAAGGAAAGTTCTACTCCATGGTTTAAAACACAAGTGTATACACAAATAGTGTTCAGTCAATAGCTCTTCTGGACTGTTTGTTACAGTAAAAGTTTTAAAAAGGTGAAATCTTGTCATGTCATCCCTTCAGTTATCAACTGCAAGTTTAAATTTATTTTTTTAAAGGTAACAGTCTTTACAGGGATTGCAACAGCTGTACCTCATGTTCTACTTTAACAAGTGGCGCATCTTCCCTGGCCCCTCCTCCAATGCTTGAGGGTCATCCAGATCTTCTTTTGAAGTTGAAACCTGGGGGTTTGAGTGGTACCATTTCTACATTCACTCCCTCCACCACCGCCGAACAGTGGCAGCAGTGTCCACCATCTAGAAGATCACTGCAGGAAATCACCAAGGTTCCTTCGGCAGCACCTTCCAAACCCATGGCCATGACCATCCAGTGGGACAAGAACAGCAGATACCTGGGAACACCACCATCTGGAAGTTCCCCTCCAATTCACTCACCACCCTGACTTGGAACTGTATTGGCGTTCCTTCACTGTCACCGAGTCAAAATCCTGGATCTTCCTTCCCAACTGCGCTGTGGGTGTACCTACACCACAGGGACTGCAGTGGCTCAAGAAGGCAGCTCGCCACCACCATCTCAAGGGCAACTAGGGATGGGCAATAAATGCTGGCCTAGCCAGCAAAGCCCACATCCCATCAAATGAAAAATAATAAAAGAATCACCACTCAGATCAATTACCATTTTGGGATAGGCGATGCTTGCAGTCAACCATGGGATGCACCAGCAAGAGGTGGGACTGTCATCAGTTTGTGGGGTGCGGAGTGCATTCCAGTGGGAGCTATGAGATTTCAGATGAGTGTGTGAGTTTTTCTTTGAGGTCCCTGTGTCAATGAGGGTGCTTCATTAGATGTCAGCCGGTGCTGTTCTTTGAGGAGAATGTTTTCACTACGGACATCAGGAGGTTCAATATGTGCTGGCACAGGAAGCCACTCAAGGTGTTAGTCTCAAAATCTCAGAAATAATCCTCATGGCTTCCTGGGGGTGGTACCCACCAATTTGCCATGAGATTCACTTTTATGTTGACCTTGGCTCTGGTGTTTGGAGGTGTTGGCGGCAGACCAATCCACGGTCAAGAGAGTTGCCAAGATATTTTGGCACTGGGATGCGGATGGGTGGTTGACCACAGAACTGGACAGCACGTTATTCCTTGACCTTCGAGCTGTTCAAGTGGAAAGCTGAAATGGCAGCCGTGGCAACGTTTTGGTCAAAGTCTCCATTTTGTGAAGTAGGTTGCCAGAGAACATGGATCTTCAGTTAGTGTTTTCTCACCGTCCTGGAGTTCTTCAGCCTCAAAAGCCAGGGCCAAGTCATCAGCAAATGTGAAAAGCTGTGACTTAGTGGGAGGGAGGTTACTGGCATATCTGTTGAAGAGAGTCAGTGCGAGGACTGATTCCTGTTGGTTATATGTGGGTGACTGATTTTATCTCCAACGTGCACATGGAACTGTCAGTTGCTGATCATGGGGTTGATTAGTTGTCAGGTTTTCATTTTGGGGACTACCTGTGTGTTACACTGTGTCACCGGCACAGGAGAGTCAACAAAGCTGATTCCTGTCTTCAGGCCTATCTGGAAACCGGCCTCAGTATGAGGGGACAGTGTCAAGACCGGTTCAGAGCAGTTGTAGCCTGTGAAAACCTGCCTCTTGAGGGGGTGTTACCATTTTGGGACCCAGTCAGGTTAGCAGGAGGCATTCCAGGACATTATATGCTATTGAGTGCAGGGCCATGAGACTGGAGGCATGAAGGTTGATAAATGGTTTCCTTGGTTTGGCAATGGCCACTGTCCTGAATTTGTGCCAGATGTTTGGACTGGCACCTGTGCTGTGGGTATTGGTAAACAGCTTTGCTCTCCACTTCCTTCCCTGTGAGTCAATAGTCTTCAGGAATTGTGGGTAAGTCCCATCACCTCCTGCCTGATCAGTCTTACTTGTTAGCCATCAGGGCCACATCCACTTCCTCTTGAGAGACTGCAGCAGGGCTGTTTTCGCTGTACATTTTTCTGTTCGACTGGCCAGTATTTTTGATTAGGAGTTGTGAAATAATGGCATAATCAAAAGCATCTTTGGTGAGGTTTTCCTTGATGTACTTTGCTAAGCCATATGTCTTGTTATCCCCGCTTGCAATGGGTTGGTGCCCGGGAACGTGGGTTCATTGTGGCCTGTGAGTTGAGTTTCTTGCAGGGTGACTATGTCCACATTCTTGTTGGCGAGTTCTTTTGCAAGAAGCTCAGATTCTTGCCCAGGTGAGGGCTTCAGCATCACATGGAGTGAAGCTGATCGAGTACAATTAATTGACCGTCAGTGGTTTAACCTTCTTGGATTTTGCCTTTATTTCATCAGTGCATCTGCTAAAGTTCTGGCATTAGCACCTCCCTGGTGCCCTTTTCCAAATGACAGTACCTTAGAAGAGAGCAGGTTTCCTCAGATGCTGTTCCAGTAGTCACTGGAAGGAAGCCAGAAGCAAGAAACAGCACAGGAAAAGGCCATTCAACCTATTGTGTCTAGTCTTTGCATGAACTATCCAATTTGTCTCACATCTCTTCTCTTTTCTCATGGCCCATCCGACCTTGCTTTTTCAATTCTCTTTTGGAAGTTACTCTTGAATCTGCTTCTGCCACCCTTCCATGCGGTGCATTGCACATCATCATAACTTGCTATGCAAAATAATTTCTCACTTCCTGGCTTTTTGCTTGTGCAAATTAACTGAAATCTATGTCCTCTCCTTGCCGACTCTCTGGTCAACGGAAAACACTTGAACCCATTCAATTCCATCAAAACGCCTCAAGTCTGGTGAATATTGTTTTACCATTCCCTCGGGGAATGCTGAACTCAGCTGTTTAACCGCATTGCCATTCCCTGCTGAGATCAGTTAGTTTAATGCCAATCATGGATTATACATAATAATAATCTTTATAGTCACAAATAGGCTTACATTAACGCTACAATGAAGTTACTGTGAAAAGCCTCTAGTCGCCACATTCCACCGCCTGTTAGAGTACACGAAGGGAGAATTCAGAATGTCCGAACTACCCAACAGCACGTCTTTCGGGTCTTGCGGGAGGATATCGGAGCCCCCGGAGGAAACCCAAGCAGACACGAGGAGAACGTGCAGGCTCCGCACAGACAGTGACCCAAGCCGGGAATTGAACCTGGGACATTGGCGCTGTGAAGCGAGTGTTAACCACTGTGCTACCGTGCTGCTCATAAAGCATGGCCCAAAGCTACAGCATGTGCCCTAACTTCCAGAGGAATTGGGGCTGGTTTAGCACACGGCTAAATTGCTGGTTTTGAGAGCAGCAGGGCAGGCCAGCAGCACCGTTCAATTCCCGTACTAGCCTCCCCGAACAGGCGGCGGAATGGGGCGACTAGGGGCTTTTCACAGTAACTTTATTTGAAGCCTACTCGTGACAATAAGCGATTTTCTTTCATTTCATTCATTACTGAACACCAATATGGCCTTTGTAAATGGAAGAAGATTAAATGAAATTTGCATTCTTTTTCAACCCTTACTGCTCTATTGAATGATGGAATCTCGTACCACTCCCCAAAGTGTGACACAGTCCTCTTGGCCGTTGGCAAAATTGTTAGGCTCGAAAGGGTGCCAGTGGGTGAGGTGAACTGGAGATCCATCCGACCACTCAAAGTTCATCTGGAGTTTGATGTCATTGAGGCCAATCCACAATTCCTCGATATCTGCAGCGAAAGGAGAGACAGCAGGCATCAGGGAGCTGGCCAAAGCAGCTAACACTCGCTGCACTGCAGCTCGTACCCAGACATAACCCTACAGATACAGACCCTGGGACACAGACAACACCCAGACACACACCTCCCCAGATGTAGGCCCAAAGATACAGACCCTTGGACATACACACCCAGACACATAGATGTCCAGACCCAGGGTCACGTTCAGGGGAACACGCCAGATGGTGAAATTTGAATTCCATAAAAAATTGGAATTAAAATCTAATGGTGACCATCAAAGCATTGTCAATTGTTGTAAAAATGTATCTGGTTCACTAATGCCTTCTTGGGAAATAACTCTGCCATCCTTACCTGGTCTGGCTTACATGTGACTCCAGATCCACAGCAACGTGGTTGACTCATAAATGCCCTTTGAAATGGCCTAGTAAACCACTCAGTTCAAGGGCAATTAATGCTGGCCCAGCTAGCATCGCCCACATCCCATGAATGAATTTAAAGAATTCCAGCCACAGATTCAAAGCTATGATAATCTAAGCCTCAGACATGCAACCTCTCAGATGCTCACATACACCCAGACACAGGTCCGAAGGTACAGACCCTCACCCATACCACCAGACATGAACTCCCTCCAGGCCCCCATCCACATACAGCAGTCAGACTTCCATAGACACAACCCCTACGAGTGTCCCAGATACGCGCACACACACACACACACACACACACGTGGATTCCCCGTAATACTTTACAGATAAAATTAGAGCCAATCCATGAGATCTGCAATGTCCGCAATGCCTTGTATTACACACCTTGTGAAGTTTGCAGATCCAGTAGTGGTTTTGCACCTCTGGATCAGACTCTAACCACCCGTGACCCTACGGACACCCACTGATCCACCATGGACCCCTTATGTTCCAGGGAAGTGTGACCGTTTGCCCAGGCCATCCATCCGTACCAGCTTTATAAAATGCAAGTAGAAACTGCACAATTCAGAGACCCAACTCGCATTCTAGTGTATCAGGTCCCACCCATCTCCAGCAGAGTTATGACTAGAGTTTGGTGAATTAGTCCAGCTTTCTGTCAGAGCAATTTAGCTAGATGTACTCCCTGTACTCAGCCTCTGATCATCGGGTAAGCGTTCTCCAAGGTGGCCTTCAGGGGAGGCCTCGAGGATTTGATAAATTCTGCGGGATTCTCTGCTTTACACTGAAATGACCCGACGCCGGGGTGAAAACCGGCACAAACCATTCCAGCGTCAATGGCCCCCGAATGTGTGGAATTCTCCACTTACCTCCACTTTCTCAGGGGCTAGGTGGATGCCGGAGGGGTTGGCGCCGCTCCAGCCGGCGCTGAAGGGACTGCGCGAGTTCACGCATGCAGCAATGGGTCGGCGTTGTCTCGCGCATGTGCGGAACCGCCAGCGTGTTTTGGCACATGCGTGGGGGTTTCTCTTCTCCCCGCCGGCCATGGCAGAGCCCTACAGGGGCCGGCGCGGAAGGAAGGAGTGCCCCACGGCACAGGCCCTTCCACAGATCAGTGGGCCCAATCGCGGGCCAGGCGACTGTGGGGGCTCTCCCCCAGGGTCGGGTCCCCCCGCAACACCCCCCGAGGAGCGCCCCAGCCGACTTACCTACCAGGTCCCGCCGTGTGGGACCATGCGTAACCTACGCCAGCAGGACTGGCCAAAAACGGACGGCCACGTGGCCCATCGGGACCCAGAGAATTACCGGAGGGAGGGGTGTCGCTGGCAACGGCCCCCGACCGGCGTGGTGTGAAGTCCGCCCAAAAAATGGCGCCGGAGAATACAGCAGCCGGCGTCGGGGCGGAGTTCGCGCCGCCCCCCCAGGGGAATCTCCGGCCCAGCAGGGGGTTGGAGAATCTCGCCCACTGTGTCTATCAAAGAAGGCACAACCTTTAAATTAGAGGTGGATCGATCATGGCTGGAAACATTTCTTAGTGGAAATCTGGAACTCTCGCCGCCTCACCCACTGAAAGCTGTTGAGGTTGGAGGTCGAGATTAATAGATTTTATTCGACAAGGGTATTAAGGGTCACAGGACCACAGCAGATATATAGAGTTAAGATACAGATCAGTCATAATCTAACTGAATGGGGAATTAGGTTAAAGTACTGAATGGCCCCATCCTGTTCTCGTGCCTTGTCCCAGGGACAGGGAATCAGTGAATCTGGGAAAGATGGAGTGTGTGTTCGTGCAATGAGATAATAATAATAATGATTGAATATTGGAGCATTGACCTCAAAAGCAATTAAAGGCTTGTGACATAAGGTCATGAGTGAATGAAATACATCAATTTAGCCATTACATTGCTAGTTGACAGGTATCGTAGGGCTCGATTCAACCAAATGGGATCAAAGCCCCAAAGCGAGTGCGTTTAGCCGTATGTTTCCCGGCGCTTACAATGTCGAGAAACATAGGCTATTCGATAAGCATGCCGGATCTCTCCAGTGCAGTGAGAGATCGGGAAGCTCCCCTCAGTTGCCTGCATACCCATGGAGGGCATCCCAGCCTGATGGCACATGTGCGCAAAAAATACCAGCTTGGCATCACCAACCTGGTATCCCGGCAGTAGCTATGCCAGCTGGCAATGCCACCTGGACACCTTGGCAGTGCCAGGGTGACACCCAGGTGGCACTGCCACAATGCCCAGGTGTCACCTGTAGTGCCAGGGCACCACCCTGCCCAAAAGACATGCAGCTGGGGTCCTCTGATCCCCTGGGTACCCCCACAAGTGCCACTCCATCTGGTTTGTGAGGAGCAGTGCTGAATGGAGCTTCCCCAACATCTCCGAGGCAAAGGAGGTTGATTCTAAAGCCTCAGGTACCTCGGGAATCTGCACATAGTGAGGCTTACTGTCTCGCATTGGATCTCGCAAGGTGTTGTGAGCCGGATAGATTCTGGGAGTGGGGTCTCGCGGCTTTTATCGGCCACGGTGTTCTGCAGCGAGCTGCTTTTCCGGCGCAGCGTGGCTGGAGGATTGCGCCCATAGACCCCTACTGTACAGAGAGGCCATTTGGCCCATTCAGTCTGCACTGACCCTTCGAAAGACCACCTTACCTAGGCCCAAAGCCCCATCCTGTAACCCCACCCTCAGAGGCAATTTAGTATGACTTAACCTGCACATCTTTGGACTGTGGGAGGAAACCGAAGCACCAGGATGAAACCCACGCAGACACAGGAAGAACGTGCAAACTCCACACAGACAGTCATCTGAGGTCGGAATTGAAACCAGGTCCCTGGTGCTGTGACGCAGCAGTGCTAACCACTGTGCCACCGTGCTGCCTATACATAAATCAGGATAGAACAGTCAAGTGTGATGAATGCAGAAAAGTATCAGATATATTGTATTATTTGTCTGTTGCAGTTAGGTTATTAAAATAATTTAGGTTAATGTATCCATATTTGCTAAAGCTGTGTTTCAGGGGTTAAGACCTAGGCAGGCTGTGATTAGTCATGGGAGGGACTGGGTCTGTTTCTGAGTTTGGTTTTTAAGCCCTGTCTGCGTCTGTTCTTTATTTAATTTTCGAGGTCTGCTCTGGATTCTGAGGGTATTAGGTGTGTTTCTCAGGCTGACTTCTGAAGGTTTCTCTCCCAAAGACTTTACGAATAAATTTAAAAGCCATTGAGTGTTAACTTTATTAATAAGTGGCATTTGACCTGTGTGTGTGAATTTTGCTTCATTAAAATTTTAGAAGTAGATGGGAAAGTAAGCTCAAAGACCTATATTTATTTTTTTAAAGAACTGTTTAACTGTTAATTGAAAGGTGTTCTTTCCTTGGATGTTACTGGAGTTAACCCTGCGTTAATAATGTTTGTTCTGAAACAAAAAATCCCTGTTTGTCAATGGAAGCACTGTGGGGCAGGGATGGGAGAGGAGAGAGAGAGAGAGAGAGAGACAGAACACCTGGACATACTATTGGCAGGGGTAGGGTGGGCGCTGGGGACATGTGGAAGGTGAAGATCAAGCAGAAAGAAGTGAGGAGACCGCCACTCCCACCCATCACAGCAGGTCAGGACAACCTTGTATATCAGCTGGACAACGTTTATTACAGTACCCTGCACAGACCATGTGCTGGATCTTGAACTAAAACTCCTCCACACTGGACCCCTACTGTTACTTGGTGCGTTGCCACCAACGTGCTTGGCTGTAGCTCGGCACAGCTTGTTTGGCAGGAGGCAAGACTCTAACAGCACTGACATGAGTGGTTAACCACTTGGACGCAAAATCAATTTTGGATGAAAGGCAGTCAGCTCACCAATTACCCAAGCGGTGCAGAAGTTAAGCAGGAGCCCACCCATGGCCACAGTGCCATACTGAGACTGGACAGCAGCACAGCCAGGAGCAGATCTTCCTTCGATGCTCCAGGCACCAGCTGATCTCTGTCCATGGGAAAGATGGCAGTGAAGTTTCTTTCAAACGCCGGCTCCAGCAGGTTTTTCATTCTCAACCCATCCGCTTTTAATCTCTGCACAAGTCCTCGCTATTCACATGAAAGCAAATAATTGACGCTGACTGATTCTGAGATTGTTGGATTGATTTGGTTGGCTCGAAGTTTCTTTTTAAAATTAGAATCATAGAACCGCTCCAGTACCGAAGGAGGCCATTCAGCCCATCGAGTCTGCACCAGCCGTCCGAAAGAGCACCCTACGAAGGCTCAACCCCCCACCTGATCCCGTAACCCAGGGCCCTGGGATTGTGAGGCAACAGTGCTAATCATTGTGCCACTGTAATCTCAGGGAGCACATCTCTGCACAGTGACAAAACTCAAATCAAGCCCCTGGGAGAGCGAGCGAGCTTTATATCCTTTCTCCTTCATGTACTTACCTAACTGCTTCTTGAATGCTATTCACATCAATTATTCCTTCTGGTAACACAAGTTTCTCCTGAATTCCTGATTGGATATATTAGTGACTATCTTATATTTCTGCAACCTAGCTTTGGATTTCTCGCAAGTGGAAATATCTTTTCTACGTCTGCTCAATCGGATTCCTTCATATGTTTAGAGACCGCCACTGGGATGCCTACCATAGACTCCGTACTGTGCAGAATTTGGCCCATCGAGTCTGCACTAACCTTCTGAAAGAGCACCCTACATAGTTCCACTCACCCCCCGCCCCATCCCCGTAACCCCACCTAACCAGCACCTCTCAGTCTTCTCCTTTCTGGAGGGAAGTGTTCTGTTTGATCTGCTCCCAGCGTCACGAGCTGTCTACGGTTGCATGTTCTTACCCTGTTTGACCTGGGTCAGGACAAATTCCAGCTCTGCCATGTGGTGGATGCTGACCAGGTTTCCCTCAGACCTGACACAGCTTTTCTGCGATTCCTGCCAGCTCCTCCTCTCCGTGTTCAGCCGATAGCAGCTGCACTGAAATGGCAGCCAGCCCACCTCACACTTGGTCTTCCGGTTAACCCAGATATCTAACAGGGAAATAAAAAAAACAAAGGTTATCTCCTCAACCAAAATGTCCCCTCAGTGTTTCTTACAGCTAAACTCTTGTACATAAACACACTTGGTACACGATAGTCATTTGGAAAGATGCATTCCTGTGTTCTGAAATGTTTTTTTTAAAAAAGTTTTCGATTTATCTAACGCCTTCCGTCACCTCAGGATGATCCAAAAATGCTTTGTAGGCTGGTTTAGCACACTGCGCTAAATCGCTGGTTTTGAAAGCAGACCAAGGCAGGCCTGCAGCACGGTTCAATTCCCGTACCAGCCTCCCCGAACAGGCGCCGGAATGTGGCGACTAGGAGCTTTCCCCAGTAACTTCATTGAAGCCTACTCGTGACAATAAGCGATTTTCATTTTCATATACTTTTCAAACTGTAGTCCCTGTTAGAATGTTGCAGCAGAACCAATTTTCACACAGAAAATTTCCACAAACAGCAATGAGATAACGCAGCGATAATCTGCTTTCGTAATTTTGTTTGAGGGATAAATACTGACCAGGGCACATCGGAGAACTTCCCTGCTCTTCTTCAAGGAGTGCCAGGGAATCTTTTATGCCAACCGGGAGAAAGGTCGAAGCCTGGGATTCATGCTTCATCTGAAAGATGGCACCTTTGACAATGTAGCACTCCCTCAGTACTGAACTAGAAATGGCAGCTTAGATTTGGTGCTCAAGTATTTGGCGCGAGGCTTGAACCCACAGCTATGTAACTCAGAGGTGGATGTGTGATGCCTGAGCCACAGCTGATACCATTCATTAGTTTACAGGCCTGTCCTCCCTGCACTGAAGAAATTGATAATGTTGAGGACGTGGCATCAGAAACCAACATGATAGCTGTACTCAATGACTGCAGGAGAGTTCCATCCAATGCCAATGGACGAGTAATCCAGCAGCCCACACTAATGCTCTTGGGACAGGGGCTCAAATCCCTTCACGGCCGCTGGTGGAATTTGAAGTCAGGTAATAAATCTGGAATATAAAGCTAATCTCAGTAATGGTGACCACGACACCCATCATCGTTTGTCTCAATGTGGCAATTGGGGATGGACAACAAATGCTGGCCTTGCCCAGGGAAGCCCACATCCCATCAAAGACTCAATAAAAATACCTCATTTGTACTTCTGTGTTCAGTCTTTGGCACCGAACCTCACACAGGATGTATTGGGCTCGGAGGAGAGGCAGATGCTCTGCCAGAAGATTGGAATAGTTTTGAGGGTTATGATGACAGGTTATATGAACTTGGTTTTTATTCCCTTGAATATAAAAGATGAAAGAGTAATTTGATTGAGGTGAATAAAATGTTAAAAGGATTTGTCAGAGTCGGGAGAGGGTACGTATTTCTCCTAATGGCTGACATGGATGGGGTGGTGAAGTGGAATCAAGAGCCATGAACACAATCTAAATATTAGAAAGCTCGAGCAGCAGAAATCTGTGGACATTGTTATGGACCATGGTTTAAAGAACCACGAAGTGCATCATGAAGTTCACCTGATCCACAACTTTTAATAGATTGTGGTATGGGGAGCACATGGCCCACTCTACAGGCGTGGTACAGCAGACAGCTAACAGTAATTTGTAAAGCAAAACAGTGTTTATTCCATGAACTCAAGTTAACCTTTTTAAAACATACAGTGAACATCTTAGTGACCATCAATTCAAAGACAACCCCCAAAGAATACAACACGAAGTAATCCTTAAACGTTCCTTTTAACATCCATAAGACATTAAAAAAAAAACTTTTAACAGAAGCACATCAGGTTTAAATTCACTACTGAGAACAGTTGTCACTCTGAATTCACCAAATTATCAAGAGATAGTCTTTACATGGCAGAGAGAACAACATTACACCTTCTCTGGCTGGATGTAGCTCCAACACTAAAACAAAATCAAAAAACACAGACACACCCAAGCTTTTCTCAAACTGAAACTAAAAAGCAGAGGTAGAGCTCAGCTCCATCCACACTCTGACATGACTGCAGTAACTTGAGCAGACAAACATTTCTTAAAGTGACATTCTCATGACACCTCCCCCCAAGAAAAAAAATAAACCATCAACTTCAAGATGGTTTCATTTTTCACCTTTTCACTATCCTTAAAGAAGTGCACACAGTAAATATACTTTTTCGTTTCAAAAAACAATACATGCAAACAGGTATAATAATATAGTCCATTTTTTTGTTCTTCTTCCTCTAACGAGAATCCCTCTCTATTGACAATATTTGGCCGCTGACGTCACCACCGGCGCATGCGCGATGTGGGTTTCTCTTACGCTTCCGCTATGGCGAAAGGCCGTGGCGGCCGCGGAAGGAGAAAGAGTGCACCCAGGGCACTGGCCCGGAGTCTGAGCGGGGGGCCCCGATCGCGGGCCAGGCCACCGTGGGGGAACCCCATGGGTTTCGATCGCCCCTCGCCCCCCCCCCCCAGGACGCCGGGGCCCACTCGCGCCGCTGATCCCGCCGTTACAGAGGTGGTTCAAACCTCGGCGGCGGGAGAGGCCTCCCAGTGGCGGGACTTCGGCCCATCCGGGCCGGAGAATCACCGCAGGGGCCTCGCCGATCGGAG
The DNA here is from genome assembly GCF_902713615.1 of Scyliorhinus canicula. NCBI lineage: Eukaryota > Metazoa > Chordata > Chondrichthyes > Carcharhiniformes > Scyliorhinidae > Scyliorhinus > Scyliorhinus canicula. The sequence goes on along the minus strand of NC_052164.1, from coordinate 46,557,240 downwards.
TGGCGAGATCCCCACCACCGCCACTTCCTGGGTGGCGGAGAATCTCTGCCACGGCGGGAGCGGGATTTTCGGCGGCCCGAGGTGATTCTCCGACCCTGCTGGGGGTCGGAGAATTTCGCCCAGTGAACATCTTAGGAACCATCAATTCAAATTCAACCACCAGAGAATATAACACTAAGTAATCCTTAAACTTTCCTCTTAGCATTTATGGCAGCACGGTAGCATTGTGGATAGCACAATCGCTTCACAGCTCCAGGGTCCCAGGTTCGATTCCGGCTTGGGTCACTGTCTGTGTGGAGTCTGCACATCCTCCCCGTGTGTGCGTGGGTTTCCTCCGGGTGCTCCGGTTTCCTCCCACAGTCCAAAGATGTGCAGGTTAGGTGGATTGGCCATGATAAATTACCCTTAGTGACCAAAATTGCCCTTAGTGTTGGGTGGGGTTACTGGGTTATGGGGATAGGGTGGAGGTGTTGACCTTAGGTAGGGTGCTCTTTCCAGGAGCCAGTGCAGACTCGATGGGCCGAATGGCCTCCTTCTGCACTGTAAAGTCTATGAATAAGACATAAAAAAACCTTATAACAGAAGCATATCAGGTTTAAATTCACTACTGAGAACAGTTATCACTCTGAATTCACCAAATGATCAAGAGATAGTCTTTACATGGCAGAGAGAATAACATTACACCTTTTTTGGCTAGCTGCAGCTCCAACAAGGGGTGGTTTAGCACACAGCTAAATCGCTGGCTTTGAAAGCAGACCAAGGCAGGTCAGCAGCACTGTTCAATTCCCGTACCAGCCTCCCCGAACTAGGCGACTAGGGGCTTTTCACAGTAATTTCATTGAAGCCTACTTGTGACAATAAGCGATTTTCATTTTCAACACTAAAACGAAACCAAAGAACACAGACACACGGAAGCTTTTCTCAAAATGAAACTAAAAAGCAGAGCCAGAGCTCAGCTCCACCCACACTCTGACATGACTGCAGTAACTTGAGCAGACAAACATTTCTTAAAAGTGACATTCTCATGACAACATGGAGATTAACCGATATTTGTTAGGTAAGGATAGCCAGAGATACTTGGAGTTGAGGTACATATTAGCCTTAAGCTAACTGAATGATAGGGTAGGTCTGATGGGCTGAATGGCTTCCTCCAGTTCCTACAGAAAGAATGGCCATCAAGGCAAAATAATAGCAGCTGGTATGTAGCTCATGGGGCAGTATCTCCCCGGTAGGTTTCCCTGAGATATTGCACTCGGTGCCACCTTACCATTTTAGTTCACTTGGCTAAGCAGCTGGTTCATGATGCAAAGCAAAGCCAGCAGTGCATGTTCAATTCCTGGACAGGCTGAGGTTATTCATGATGGCCCCGCTTCTCACGTTTGCCCCTTGCCTGAGGTGTGGTGATCCTCAGGTTAAATCACCACCAGTCACCTCTCTCACTCAAAGAGGAAAGCAGCCAATGGACATCTGGGACTGTGGTGACTTTATCCTACCGTCGTTTAGTGATTCCCCTTAGCGATAAAGAGATGGGCATGTGATTCTGAGAGTCTTTAATCCTTTTTGCTGAGATATCTTTTGGCTTCAATCTTTCATGTCTGACTCCAAGTTCCTTATGTCTGCAGTGGCATAGTTGCCCGAGTCAGAACATACATACAAACATATGAATTAGGATCAGGAGAAGGCCACTTGGCCCTTGCTCAGCAATTCAGTACAATAATGGCCGATCTGATTGTAACCTCGACTTGCCATTCCCACCTAACCCTGATAACCTTTCACCCCTTTACCTATCAAGATTCTGCTTCTGTAACCTTTTGAGTTTCAGAGACCCACAACCCTCAGAGAAAATAATTCTCCTCATCTCTGTCTTAAATGGGCGATTCCTTATTTTTATGATGTGGAGATGCCGGCGTTGGACTGGGGTGAGCACAGTAAGAAGTCTTACAACACCAGGTTAAAGTCCAACAGGTTTGTTTCAAACACGAGCTTTCGGAGCACGGCTCCTTCACCTGAAGAAGGAGCCGTGCTCCGAAAGCTCGTGTTTGAAACAAACCTGTTGGACTTTAACCTGGTGTTGTAAGACTTCTTACTGTCCTTATTTTTAAACATTGACTCCTAGTTCTAGTTTTTTTCCACAGGCAGAAACATCCTCTCCACATCCACACTGTGAAGACGCCACTGGATCTCATATGTTTTCAATCAAGTCGCCTCTTACTCTTCTAAACTCCAACAGATACAAGCCTAGCCTGACCAACCTTTTCTCATAAGACAACCCGCACATTCCAGGTGTTTGGTCTACGTTGCGGGTTCATGTTCTACTCCAGAAACTTAAGCATGGATTTTGGGAGGGAGAGAGAGGTTCACTGGCAGACCTGCCATCTTTTGGATGAGACATTAAAACATCGAAACCTTATCTATCTTCTCCAGTAGATGTGAAGGATGCCATGGCACTATTTTGAAGATGAGATGGTGAGTTCTCCTGTGTCTTGGCCAATATAGCACGGTACCACAGTGGTTAGCACAGTTGCTTCAGGGCTCCAGGGTCCCAGATTCGATTCCCAGCTTGGGTCACTGTCTGTGCGGAGTTTGCACGTTCTCCCCCAGTCTACGTGGGTTTCCTAACCCGGGTGCTCCGGTTTCCTCCCACAGTCCAAAAATGTGCAAGTTAGGTGGATTGGCTATGTTAAATTGCCCTTAAGTGTCCACAAAAGGTTAAGTGGGGTTATGGGGATAGGGTGAAGGTGTACGGATAGGGTGGAGATCTGGGCTTAGGTAGGATGTTCTTTCAAAGGGCAGGTGCAGACTCGATGGGCTGAATGGCACACTTCTGCACTGTAAAAAAAAATGCAGCTGGTTAGCAAAGTTGCTTCCCAGCTCCATGGTCCCAGGTTCGATTCCCGACTTGAGTCACTGTCTGTGTGGAGTCTGCACGTTCTCCCCGTGTCTGTGTGGGTTTCCTGCGGGTGCTCTGGTTTCCTCTCACAATCCAAAGATGTGCAGGTTAGGTGGATTCGCCATGCTAAATTGCCCTTAGTGTCCAAAAAGGTTAAGTGGGGTTATGGGGATAAGGTGGCGGTGTGGCCTTAAGGAGGGTGCTCTTTCCAAGAGCCGGTGTAGACTCGATGGGCCGAATGGCCTCCTTCTGCACTGTAAATTCTATGATTCTATAATATTCATCCCTCAATCAACTGCACCAAGATTGCCTGTTGCCGCGTTACTGTGTCATTGCCGTTACTGTGTGGGAGCTTGCTGTGCACAACTTTTGCTGAGTTTCCTACGACAGTGAATGCAGGTCAAAAAGTGCCTTGATGGCTGTAAAGGATGTTGGGACATCAAGGTTATGGAAAGCCCAACATATATTATAGCTCTTTTGGTGGTCGTCACACGTCTCAAAGTACTTTACTGCCAATGAAGTACAATTTGAAGTGTAATCGCTGTTGTAATGTAGAAAACACAGCAGCCAATTTGTACACAGCAAGCTCCCACCATCAGTAATGTGATAATGCCCAGAAATCCATTCAAGCGACTCTGACTGAAGGACTGGCCAGGACCCTAAGAATGACCCCATTCCTCCTTTTTCGGTTTAGCACAGACACTCAGCACGATCGGTCTCTTTTAAAAACAAACTGCAGCTCGCCGCCTCCCTTCCTGACCCTCGCCACTCGCTTCCCTTCTCCCTGATAACCCAAGCTCGCCTCCACCCTCGCTGAACTCCAGTGGGAACACTTCCTTCTTACCTACTCTGCCCTGGCCCCTCACAATGTTGAAAGATATGTGTGCCCTGTTTTGCATGCGTATTTACCACCTCGTGTGCATTTTATTTCATAAAGGGTGTCAGAGTTCCAGGCAAAAAGTTAACAGCAACTTTAAAAATTCTGTTGCACAGCAAATATGAAATAAACACATGTTTACCACATCCCTTGACAGACTTATCCGACAAATATCTTCTCAATCTCTCTCCTGAAAGTCTAAATTGATCCCCAGTATCGACAGTCGCTTGGGTTCTAGATTTCCACTATCACTCTTGTGTGAAAGGTGCTTCCGGATTTCATACCTGAGCCCAAATGTTAAAATTGTACCCCCTTGTTCTGGAAGAGGGAGTATTCTTCTCCAGGGGTTGGGGGGGGGGGGGGCTCTGAATCATGTCACATTATTATGAATTGATCCGCTTTCAAACCCTTTTGTTTCTTTCCTTTTCCAAGGGTTTGTGCTATTTATAGAATTCTGCCCCCGTTAATGCCTCTAATATTTTCAAAATGTAAACCGTAAATCTGGAGAAGGGATTATTTAATAACTCACTGTTCAGGCAGGCTGGTGCTTTTTATTTAAGTGCTTATGATGACAAACCTGAACTTTCAATAACCGCCGCTATTTACAACAAATTGCTAAATTTAGCTCCCATCTATCACGATGGTTGGTGACTGGAACAGAGCAGCCAAGGACACATGGTACAAAGAGGTCGGAAAAACCAGGATGTCTCTGGAAGATGTTATTCGGGTAAAAAGGAAGTGGGAAAAGAGACTGTCTGAAGAGGTGTTCCAGGCCATTGGGGAGTGAATGACTCCAACCAATGGGTCAAATGGCCAAGCGAAAGGCGTTTAAAGGAGAGGGGATTTTTGACAGATAGCACAGAATTAGAAGACAATGGACAGAGCACATTAGCTTGAAAGGGTGAACACGAAGCCAGGCTGGAGGCCAACATCTAATGAACTAATGAGATAAAGGGTGCGATCTAACCAAATTGCAACAGAGTCCTGTATCGAGGACTTTTAGCCAGGTGTTCCCTGGTGCTCAGAGAGCCGAGAAAGACCACGATGTTGCAATCAGAGGCCTCAGCGGGGAACACCCCGTCAAGGCCGCACTTAGTCCTGTTTTCTGCACTGAGCAGCTCCACTCATCAGAACTCCTCAGCCAGGAGGAAATTGGGACGCCATTTTTAAATGACACCCCAATCTCTCACCCCCCCCCTTACCAACGACGTGACCCATGGGGGGTCACGGTAACACAGTGGTGAGCACGGTTGCTTCACAGCTCCAGGGTCCCAGGTTCAATTCTCAGCTTGGGTCACTGTCTGTGCGGATTCTGCACGTTCTCTCCGTATCTGCGTGGGTTTCCTCCGGGTGCTCCGGTTTCCTCCCACAGTCCAAAGATGTGTAGGTTAGGTGGATTAGCTATGCTAAATTGCTCTTGGTGTCCAAGGAGGTTGGGTGGGGTTGCTGGGTTACAGGGATAGGGTAGAGGTGTGGGCTTGAGTGGGGTTCTCTTTCCAAGTTGCAGACTTGATGAGCTGAATGGCCTCCTTCTGCACTGTAAATTCTATGATTCTGTTCTATCAACCCCCAAAGACCCAACTCACCTATGAATGGGTCCTCAGGCACCCCGTCCCCTCTCCTCACCTCATACAGGCAGGGCACCCCCAGGCCCCAACGTGGGCACAGTAGCACCCTAGCACTGCCATCCTAGCACCTGGCAGTGCCCCTGCCAGCCTGACAGTATTACATGGGCACCTTGGCAGTGCCAGGCTGGTACCTGGATGGCACTGCCAGAGTACCAGTCCCAGAGGGCCCCTGATCCCCTGGGAGAACCCCCGCCCCCAAAGTGCCGATCCACCTGGTCACATTCGTGGGGTCCAGTACTGAACAGCACTTGCCTATGATCTCCAAGGCGAAGGGGTTTGATCCCAAAGGCACGGGACAGCAAGGTACCATAGTGGTTAGCACAGTTGCTGCACAGCTCCAGGGTCCCAGGTTCGATTCCCGGCTTGGGTCACTGTCTGTGCGGAGTCTGCACGTTCTCTCCGTGTTTGCATGGGTTTCCTCCGGGTGTGCCAGTTTCCTCCCACAGCCCAAAGATGTGCAGGTTAGGTGGATTGGCCATGCTAAATTGCCCTTAGTGTCCAAAAAAAGATTAGGTGGGGTTACAGAGATAGGGTGGAGGTGTAGGGATAAGGTTTAGGTATGGGCTTGGGTAGGGTGCTCTTTCCAAGGGCCGGTGTAGACTCGATGGGCCGAATGGCCTCCTTCTGCACTGTAAATTCTATGATTCTATGAGATCAGGCGAGCTGCATATTAGAGTGAGACTAACTATTTATTCTAATATGCAGATTTGCCAAATACTGGGCGGGATCCAGATGGTGACGTCTCGTGCGATCCCATTAGATTTCGCGAGGCGTGCAGCTGGGTAAATCCCGGAAGAGGCATCTCCCGGCATCCATCGGCTGTGTTGTGCCCCCCTTTTCGGTGGGTAGATTGCGCCCAAAGAAGGAATAGGGGAAAGAGAGAGAAACTCAGTAACATAACGGATTATGCATCATGTATTTGGAAATGTAACTTACCGTCTAACCATTAATGTTTTGACCTCTGCTGCATGACAATAAAGGAATTATCAGAACTGACTGGTGTCAGATCCAAATCTCTTGCAAAATCTTACACTCAGCACAAAGCAGAGTATTTCCGAGGAGGCCCAGGATGACCTGGTCTGATGGGTACAGTATTATAGTGAGCAAAGCATAATTTCCTCCATATGACATTCTGCCAAGAGTCCTGTAAACTCACTCTGAGGTCAGTGATCCTCGAGGGAGCTGGGTCACTTCAGGACATCCTATTTATTGCACTTAGGGTGCTGCCAAAATACCATCTGCTTTCAGTCAAATTAGCAGGAGTCTCACAATCTACCGCAAACCTCCAGCACTATTACACAGCCAAATCAGAGACACATACAATTCCTTAAGTTCCCCACAAGCTTAGCTGCCATTCATTAAACCATGAAATCAGGAGTTTCTTCAACAGCTAGTTGATTTGTTCTATAGATCAACCTACCATCTGTGAATCTTACAAATACTCTTAATTACTTTAAGGGCAGCACGGTAGCACAGTGGTTAGCACAATTGCTTCACAGCTCCAGGATCCCAGGTTCGATTCCCGGCTTGGGTCACTGTCTGTGCGGAGTCTGCACATCCTCCCCATGTGTGCGTGGGTTTCCTCTGGGTGCTCCGGTTTCCTCCCACAGTCCAAAGATGTGCAGGTTAGATGGATTGGCCATGATAAATTGCCCTCCGTGTCCAAAATTGCCCTTAGTGTTGGGTGGGGTTACTGGGTTATGGGGATAGGGTGGAAGTGTTGACCTCGGGTAGGGTGCTCTTTCCAAGAGCCGGTGCAGACTCGATGGGTCGAGTGGCCTCCTTCTGCACTGTAAATTCTATGATAATCTATGATTATTCTAGGACAAAGGTTCGGCACAACATCGTGGGCCGAAGGGCCTGTTCTGTGCAGTATTTTTCTATGTTCTATGTTCTTACAAATACTCAGTACTGGTCCTCAGTGGGCCCTGGACCACATCTAAATGATTTAATACTGCTGGTTATTAAGATCTTTCTTTTCCTCATGTTCCACAACATCCTCCGGGTCATTGAAATTTCACTGACTTCTTTCATAAGATCTTACTCTAGTTATCCAAGATGCTGTTTGGTGCTGCGATCGACGAACCAGTTAGCTTAGGCTGGATACTCTTTTACGGCATTCACGGACACATGGGCCGAATGGCCTCCTTCTGTGCTATGGTGGGTGGGTCCCTCTCTCATTTCTCAACCTATTTTCCATTTCGGCATTTTCTCTATTTTGTTTTAATCTCCCATGACCTCCGGTGCCACCATGATTCCCGACCCCATCTTCAAACCTCCAGCCTCTCCCGGACCTTCTACTACCCCCTCGCAACCTTCAAATCCACAGCCTCTCTCTAACCCCCACTCCCCAGCCTACACCCAGTCTCCCATTAATCTTAGATTGCAGAGGTTTTGTCCCTTATTGACACCAATGCGCTGGATTCCTCACCTGGGAGACTAAGTGTTCCCGCCGGTGCTGAATAGCATGCGATTCCGTTGGGGACGCTGTTTGTTCAGCGACTCAAGACATACAAATGGGCCATCACTTTGCCAGCGTGAATTGGAAGCAATTCTCGGCCCAGTGGGCCATGTAACCACTGGGGCTAGAATTAGTGCTAAAGAGCCTGACAAGCTGGAGCTTGCCACACACTCATTACAATCAGGAAGATGGCCCAGAAAAGACCTGTCTTCCCCACCTCTGATTTTGGGAGTCTGAAGTGGTCCCACTGCTCGATACCAATGGGGAGATGGGGAACGCCCTCTTCCCCAGGGTTTGCTGCAGGCTCAAGCTTGCCCTCCTGAACTGCGCCTTGGAGGAGGTGGCAGATGTAGTCAGCGCTGCCAGTCTGACTAGGAGGAGACTGCTTGTGATCCTGAGGGGTCGGGGTCACTGGTGAGGCCTCTGCTCTGACAGGGACAGTGTACCAGGAAGGGTTCCAAAGGCTACGGTGCAAGTGTCCCCTGGTTGAGGTGAATTCTGCTAATCCCCCGCTTCCTCTGTAGTGGGGCAGCGCTTGTGGAGTGCGAGCATCTGGTGCGCCACTGATTGAGCTTGAACATGCCCATCCTCTTGATGATACCACAGCGGTTTGAGCATTTCCAGAGGGGCGGCTGGGTGGGCTCCCATATCATCAGATGCTCTCCGAACATTAACAGGACACAATGTTCAGTCTTCAGCGTGGGCAGCCAGGGGCTTGTAAGTAGTACCAAAGGGGTGCATTTAAATCACATACTGCAGCAATGGCGGTCTGAACCAGGCCACTCCACTCCCGAGGGCCCCCCCCCAGTCCATGAACTTGCCACCATGTCGTTCCCTGCTGTTCCCCCCCCGGCAGCCTCCCCCCAGAAATCCCGACAATTCTGAGAGTCTTTGGCGAGTTGTTTTTAGCCGCTCGCTCCCCCTCAGCTGCCATCGCACCCAGGCCACTTGTAAATAATTCGCCAATTCATGCCCATGTGACTTCTGCCTAAGAGGGGCAGAGCTCCATGGAGGGGTGGAGGATAAAGTGTCCAACCTGCTAATAACAGTTCTGCATGGACTTCCCGGCGCGGGGCGCAGACTTCGAGAATGGCACCATTGCGCGCTATTCTCCGCCTGACTGCATTTCTCCTTGCCAGCGGCAGTAAGTGTAGAATTTAGCCCAAGTTCTCAATGCGACAGCTGTGACTCTGGCACGGTCAGAGCAAAGCACTAGTTTAATCTCTTCATTGGATCATTCAATGGTGAAAGCCCAGCAAGAGACCATTCTTACCCCTGCTAATGTTCTCCCTTCAGAATCTTATCTAATTCCCTTTTGAAAGCCATGATTGAATCTGTCTGCACCAGTCTCAGGCACCACATTCTAGATCCTAACCACTCGCTGCTTAAAAAGCATTCTCCTCATGTCCTTTAGGGCAGCGCGGTGGCACAGTGGTTAGCATTGCTGCCTCACAGCGCCAGGGACCCGGGTTCAATTCCAGCTTGGGTGACTGTGTAGAGTTTGCACGTTCTCCCTATGGTTGCGTGGGTTTGCTCCCACAGTCCAAAGATGGACAGGCTAGGTGGATTGGCCATGTTTAATTGTCCCTTTGTGTCCAAACGTTTAGGTGGGGTTATTGGGTTCATGGGATAGGGTGGGCATGGGTCTAGATAGGGTGCTCTTTCAGAGGGTCAGTGCAGACGTGTGCACTGTAGCCATTCTATTTTATGTTGCTTTTGCTTCTGTCGCCTTTCCCCATGTATTTGTGTAATTCATTTCCTCATCCTTCCACCAACGGGAACAGTTTTCAGCCACTCCCCCCCCCCCCCCATCTACTCTGATCAAACCCCTCACAATTTCGAACACCTCTAATAAATCCCTTCCAAACTTCTCTCCTCCAAGGATAACAGCTTCAGATTCTCCAATCTATCCAACGTAGCTGAAGTCCCTCATCCCTGGAACAATTCTCACAAGCACCCCCCTTCTGTACATTCTCTAAAGCCTTCACTTCTTTCTGAATGTTTGGTGCCCAGAAATGGACTCAACATTCCAGTTGAGGCCAAGTCAATGGTTTCTAAAGGTTCATCCTGACCTTGCTTTTGTACTCCTATGTCTTCATTTATACAGTCCAGTACCTCCATCCCCTTTTAACCACTTTCTCTACCTGTTCTGCCACCTTCAATGATTTGTGCCTATATATCACCAGATCTCTCTGTTCCTGGACTCCCTTTAGAATTGTACCCTTTAGTTTACACTGCCTGTACTCGTTTTTCCTAACAAAATATATCCTTTCACATTTCCGTGCATTAAATGCCATCTGTCAATGTGTCCACCATTCCATCAACCTGTCTAAGTCCTCTTGACACCCATCGCTATCCTCTTCACACTTAACAATGGGTCCACGTTTTGACTTATCTGCAAATGATGAAATTGTGCCTTGGACATCCAAGTCTAGGTATATCAAGAAACTGCCAACCCTCGGAGAGCCCCATTGCACACCTGCTAACAGTCTGGAAAATAACTCTTCACCCCTAGTCTCTTTGCCCATCACTCGGCCAACTTCATATTCATGCTGCCACTGGCTTCAACTACGTGGGCAAATTTGCTATGTGGCTCAATCAAACACCTCTTGGAAGTCCAAATACACCACAGCGACTGCATTCCACTCATCGGTGCGCTCTGTTAATTCAACCCCTCAAGCAAGTTGGTCAAACGATTTGCTTTCTGCTGATTCTCCTTGGTTAACCTACATTTTTCTAGTAACTGTTATCTTTGTCCTGGATTACCATTTCTGGAAGCTTTCCCACCATCAAAACTGAACTGTAGTTGCTGCGCTTATGCTTATACCATTTCTTGAATCTTGGATTAGATTGGAAAATTATGGCCAGCACTTCTATAGTTTTACTCTCATCAGTATCCAGAGAGGCATCTCATCCCATCCTGATGACTTGTCAACATGAAGTACAACCAGCCTTGACATCACCTCTTCTTGAAGATATCCCATCTGAAGCCTCAACTATATCCTCTTTTACTCTAACTTTGGCAGCATCTTCTTCCTTGGTAAAGGAAGATTAAAAGTATGAATGTAATAAATACCTCAGGCTCCCCCTGCCTCCATGTGTAGATCAGATCCACTTTTTTGCCCCTAATTAAGCTTACATCACCTCTTACCACCTTATTGTGATCCATATGCCTACAAGCACTTTTTGGATTCCCTTTTATATTGGCTGTCTCTCTCTTCTCACACCCAGATCTGCTGAAATCTCCATCAGGTTTGATTTATGGAGCGTGTGTTCCTGTTTGTTTTCCTACCTGTGGTCACAGTATCGTTGGACTTTGGCTTCTTCTTGCAGACATACGGCCGGGCAATGCCGCAATCTTTGTTTTGCCATCTTCCGGAAGATTCCGTCCGGATAACTCCACAATTTTCCTCCAGTGAATTTGCTGGCTGGTCTGTAGGAGAGAAGAAAGGAAGTACTGTTAAGCCTGGGCCTAGACCAGGCCAAGAACAGGCCTCCTGTTGGTTTGTGTTATGGCCACAATGGGGACACCTCGCTCTCCAAAACACTGTTCACACAAACCAGTAAACCACAGAAACGACCCTAAACCCAGCACCAGTCTGTGGCTTAGTGGCAATCCTCAGCTATGGGAACAGTACAGACACAACAGCCTCAGCAGCATCCAATTAGAGAACAGAATAAAATCAGGTGAAGTTTGCACTGCTATCCAATGATCACTGTTGTAAAATGAGCCTCGCATCAAGTGATCAGCTTCAGATCAGGATTTCAACCAAATTAATTGATAGATAGCATCAGGTATCAGACCCTATGATCAACTTGTGCAGCCAGAATTGAGAGAGAGAGAGAGCACAAAAGACAGAAAGCAAGACGCGGAAGAACGAGAAAGAGACAACAAGCTAACAGAGTGAAAGAGAGAAAGGTTTTGAGAAGAGTTTTTAGACACATATTTGATCTGTTTGGTACGGCATATCTATGACTAAGCAAGGAGTGTTATATTACTCTTTGGTAATATATCGTTACTCTTTGCTTCGTAATCCAGAATCGTCTGATGGTGTGATTCTGAAGAAACCACCAATCTTTAACTCAAAGCAAAACTGATTTCTTGAATAACGATTGATTAATATTGAGTTTGCACACTCCACAGAACTATAACTAGTAATCAAGTAATCTATATTAAAGTAATAACTCATTTAAACTACACATGCTGCTTCTATCTAATATTAACTATGCTGTGATCTATCTCTCTTACACTCTACTGGTGAGAAACTCCTGGTCAGAAGAACTCAAGATCCTCGGAGTTCTCATATTTATAGTGGGAACTAGTGGTGCCCTCTAGTGGTTGTGTTACACTGAAATGTAATAATTAACCCTTTATTTCTCTACATATATACATATTACAAGGAGTGTCTGAAAACAGATGCTGCGATAATGTGGTAAAAAAAAAACATGCATAGTCCCATGTTTCTCTCTAGCAATCTGGAATGTTCTATTTGCCGCCTGGGGCTCACCTGTCACATGGTCACTTAAGCAGAGTATAGGTGGACATAGACATCTGTACCCTTTATAAAGTACACGAGAATTCAATGAAGTTACTGTGAAAAGCCCCTAGTCGTCACAATCCAGCGCCTGTTCGGGGAGACAAGGATGAATAAAAATGGCACGAACAGGAATGTAGTTGTGTGGATACAGAATGTGTGCTTCTTGGATTCGCATGATGTGGGTGGTGGTGTTCCATGGGAATCTTTATCTGGTCCTTTGTGTTTTCCCATTTATGTAAAAGATTTGGACACAGGCACAAAAGAATGAGATTAAAGTTTGCTGATATTAGAACACATGGTAAACTGAAGAAGCAAGTTGGTGATGACAGGAGGACAAAAGCCAGGTTAATGGATTGGGCAGATAGGTTGGCAGATGCAGTTCAATGGCAAAATGATATGAAATAGTACATTTTCAAAAAAGAACATTATGAAAAATTAGGACATTTGCAACAGAGTGCAAGAACAGAGAGTGTGCATCATTGGCAATATTTCTTTTGATTATGGGCGTAGAGAAGAGAGATCAAAAGTTACTTAATATTTATTCAACTGATTACCACTCTCCCAGTTGAGGTACTTCAATGGTGATCCATCAGACCATTGCCATCCGCCATCAATGTCCAGATCATTCAGACCAATCCACAGAGTAGAACTATAACCGGTCAGCAGACCTAGAAAAGGAGACAACCCACATCTCAATGAAAAACCGAGTAAAATGCTGGTTTGTGACATTCTGCCTAGATTAACTCCAAACATTTGTGGGCATCATCACTTCAGGTGGAAGTGCTTCTCCTTGCACCAGGCACCTTCCAGTACCTCAAACCTATAACTACGCCAGGCACAGGAGTACAAGCACGCAGCTTCCCTTTCCTGGTGACACGTGAATGGCCTCCAGTGACTGAAGGGATGGGAAGGGGCAAGGTCAGTTGGGAGGAGGTGACTCAGGGTGATGGGTGATATTTGAGTTCTGCTATGCTGCTGATGCAAACTCATTGAAAACCTTGGGCACAATCAAACGGCCACTCTGCGCCTGAAAAGTCAGGGGAGACCCCGGTTCCAGGACCTACCTGGCTTGCAAGACCTCGCGAGATCTAACGCGATGTAAATCCTGCCCATTATGGGCGGAAACACCTTCAGGCAAATCTGTATATTAAAGTAAGACAGCTAGTTTCACCTTAATGTACAGATTGCTGAGGTACCCGAGGAGTTGGGATCTATCCCCTTCAACTAGGGAGACCTCAGGTGAGCGCCATTCAGGACTGGTTTCCACAAATGGGGACCAGATGGAACAGCACTCGGGGGGGACTCCCAGGGGATCGGTTGGCAGGAGCACCGCCAGGGTGCTATGTTGGCACTGCCAAGATGCCAAGCTGGCATGAGAGAGCAGGGCCCTCTCATAGTGCATTGGGGCTTGGGTGGAGAGTTAAGGATCACTTTGGGGGCTCCAGCAATTGGGATGCCATTTAAAAATGATGCCCCGATATCGCTTTACACTAAGGAGTTACGGTGAGTGGAGCTCCTCAGTGCATAAACGGGGCTATGTGAGGCCTTAGCCGCGCGATCCCCGCTGAGGCCCCTTTTCTAACCGTGGTGCTGTTTTATAGCGTTGTGGTTTCTCGAAGCTGCAAGTGCCGGGAAACACGTGGCTAAACGTGCTCGCCGTGGGACTCTGTTCCCATTTAGTTAAATCCCACCCCTTGGTAATGAATGCGTGTCCCCACATCGTGGCTGGTAATTTTCCAGCCCTGTCGTGTTGGGACCCACCATGGAAATTCAGTGGCCCAGACTAAATTTCTTGACATTTAGCGGGACCAGGTGACCTTGGCAATGGGAGGGGCCAGAAATACCTGCTCCGCGAGTGGGAATTTGGAATCCAATTTAAAATGAAGACATATTGGAAATTTCCACTACGCCCACTCAATAATCAGGAAGATAGTAACTCAGCACTTAGAAAGAGTCAGGAGCTAGTGTGTTCGGATTAGTGACATTCCTATGCAGTATGAAAGCAGTCCAATAATGCCTGCTTCACCCCACCCTGCTCCTCCAGCCATCGTTGTTTAAAACTAAAACGCACAAAACTGAAGCCGGCACTAGTAGCCGCTCAGAGCCTGAACTCTGATGCATCTCGACAACTCCTGTTAGACTTGGCCCTTGACCAATTGCCAGAGGAAGTGACTCACAACATGGGACACCTTCCAACTTGTGTTGAGGCAGAATATTGGCAAGAGCTATCCCTAGGCTTCGGCCTAGCCCCTCCTCGAGAGTCCAGGCTGGGGCAGGTCACGTGACCAGCAGAGGCCTGCTGTGGAAAAGAAAATACTGGAAAGATACACAAACATATTGGAGCAAGAACAGTCAACGAGACCGTAATACACAGAGTAGAAGCCTCTGGGCCTAAACTTCAGCAGCAGCCTACTTTCCACAAATTTGTATCACTGATGGGAAGCAGATGCTGGCATTGCCAGAGCCAAGAAGATTGGTTGTGCTCTGAACGGTGCTGGATCATCACCCCTTTGACTATGGAGCTGCCAATATTCCAGTCTGTGTACTCGACTCGGAAAGTTCTGGAATGTGCATTGACTGCTGGAAGTTTTGTTTGGAAAGTGGTAATCCTTCCCTTTAGAATGTGCCTCCTGATGCAGAAGTGTTGGCTTCTTCTAAAAAATTTCCAACGGATTGCTGTTGGCAACAATCAGATGAGCCTATTCTGGCTCTGCTCCTCCCTCTGTACCCCAATCCACCCACTCAACACTTTGGGTGGCTCAGGCTTTCTCATCGTAATAAGTGGAGTTTGTACCACTTCCTAATAGCCAAGAAACAGGTCGAGCCAGTTGCGATGGCTGAATGGTTAAGGCGTTGGACTCAAAATCAAATCGGGTTTTTTTCTATGCAGGTTCGAGCCCTGTTCACAGCCATTGCGATTTCAGATGTTTAGAATCATATAATTCATACAGTCATAGAATCTCTACAGTGCAGAAGGAGGCCATTCAGCCCATCAAGTCTGCACCAACCCTCTGAAAGAGCACCCTACCTCGGCCCAGTCCCCACACTCTCCCCATAACCCCTAACCCCACCTAACCTTTACATCCCTTGACACCAAGGGGCAATTTTTTAGCATGGCCAATCCACCTAACCTACACATTTTTGGACTGTAGGAGGAAACCGGAGCATCCAGAGGAAACCCACGCAGACACAGGGAGAAAGTGCAGACTCCACACAGACAGTGACCCACGGCCAGAATTGAACCCAGGTCCCTCGAGCTGTGGGGCAGCAGTGCTAATCACTGTGCCGGCCTTATTCGGCTCCCCAGGGAAACTGCTGACTCAAGAAATGATGAGGCGAAGTCAAGGCTGGCAAGACGCTAATTAAGAGGGAGGAGCCTCAGCGTTTATTGACCGCACCCGACATCGAGTTTGTCATTGGGGGAGAGGGCCCACAGCGCAACATCTCAGCGAGGGATTTTTGAAAGAAGGAGAGGGGGAAAAAAGGGGAAAATAACAAAGAACAAAGAAAATAACAGCACAGGAACAGGCCCTTCGGCCCTCCCAGCCTGCACCGACTGCCAGTTTAATCTTTTCAAGGGCAAAGTCTGAAGATTTGACTCCTGGCGAAAGACAACTGATAGTCCATCAGTGATTGTGACACTGGCGTGACAGTGAAGAACTGGAATGGTAAAGAGAATGCACAGCTACAAAGAGGTTGAGATACAGGATGAATAAACCCAGGATTGTTTTGCTGTGTTAGTTTGGCTCTGCGGGTACACTCTTGACTCTGAGTCTGAAGGTCAGGGTTCTGCCCTCAGTCCACAGACATGAGCACGTAATCTAGGCTGATGTCTCAGTGCAGGACTGAGGGAGAGCTGTATTCTTTGAAGAGGTTAATTTTCAGATGAGACTTAAAACAGTGACCACGCCTGCCTGATCAGGTGGATGTGAAAGATTCAATGCAGCTATTCAAGTTTCCCCCATGACCTGACCGCACTCAATGAAAACAGATTCAAAGACTGTGGAACTTTGCTGTGTGAAAATTGGTTGCCTTGTCTCCCTACAGCGGCTACACAAGTCAAATAGTGCTCGTGAAGGACTATTGTACCAGAAGGCTGCTGTTTAAATTCAAGTTATTTGTTTCATCTAACGCCACACGTTCCATTTGTGATTTGAACCACCTGCTACTTGCCGTTTTTCAATGTCCCCCGCATTGGAGAAAGCTGATGGAACACAGAATAAATAACCTGCATTTACATAGCCTCTTTCACAAGCTCAAGACTTCCTGAAGCACGTTACAAGTATTTTTGAAGTGTTGACACCGTGGAAATGAAGCAGCCAATTAGCGCACAGCAAGATCCCTGAAAGAGCAGTGTGATTTGACCAGATCAGCTGTTTTTTGTGATTCTGGCCAATGGCCAGGGGATAATTCTTGGTCCCACCATTAGGAGAAGCTCCCCTGTTCTTCTATCGAGTAGTTCCGTGGGGTCTTTTACATCCACCTGAAGGGGCAGACGGCGCCTTGGCTTAATGGCACATCCGAAAGACAGCAACTTTGAAAGTGCAGCACTCCCTGAGTACCCAACTGCAGCGGCAGTGTAGGTTACAGGCCAACATGTCTGGAGTGGGCCTTGAACCCAGGACTTTGTGACTTGGTTGGACACGCTACCGACTGAGGCATGGCTGGCCTGTCTTCCTGCCGTACCGTTAATGTAGGTTTGCTCGTGAAGTTCAGTAATGCTGAGGAGGTCAGAGCTCTGCTGCTGACAGCTAATCCAGGCCTCGCTCCAGGAGAGAGTGGACTGAAAGTTGAACTGATAGCAGCTCTTGGTCAATGGGTCCTTGTCCCAGAATGTTTCACAGTCATCACCTAAGGACAGAAAAGGTTTATCATTAAAAGTCCACAGAACCAGGAGACTCATCCAATTCAGCTAACAGGCACACCAATTAAGGCCACAGATTTTCACAAGAGATCACAAACAAACCGGCCAGACAATACATATTTTGCAAGTGAGAATATCGATATGAGAGGAAACCCTGCTGTAAACAGAGTAATCAAAATCTTCTTTGACAAAGAGTCATCGGACTCTCAACTGTAGGAACAATGTCAAAGTTCCAAGTCAGGATCGTGTCTGACTTTGAAGGAGAACACAGAGGTGGTGGTGTTCCCAAAAGCATCCTGTCCTTGTCCCTCTGGGTTGCAGAGGTCACGGCTTTGGCAAGTGCTGTTGAAGAAGATTTGGATGGTTGTTACAGTGCATCGTATAGATCATACACACCCTAGCCACACATAGCAGATTATGAACCTTCAGCACTGTGCACAATTACGACCGTTAGCTCTCAACCGCTGTCGACACACCCTCCTTCAGCTCATTACTTCCTTGTTCACTCCCCAACCCTCCATCATTGCTGACACATCCCCTCTTTCATTCCATTCCCTCCAACCTCTCGCCTTCCATGGCCCATTATCTCCTGCATTCCCCTCATCTCCTGCTGTTCTTTTCCCCAACTCTTCCATCCCCCACTCATCAGCTTCCTCCTCTCACCTCCCACCCTCCATGCCCACCCCTCTCCAATGTGCCAGCTGTAGCTCAATGGGTAGCATTCTCTACAAGCATGCAAATATATGATTTAGGAACAGGACTAGGCCACTCGCCCCTCGAGCCTACTCTGCCATTCAATAAGATAGTAGCCAATTTATTAGTAACCTCCTCCCTACCCCCCGTTAACTATTTGCCTCTCTTGCTCTCCAAGGATCTATATAGCTCTGCCTTAAAAATATTCAAAAACTCTGCTTCCACCTTTTCAGGAAGAGAGTTCCAAAGACTCATGACCCTTGGAGAGAAGAACATTTCTCCTCATCTCGGGCTTCAATGGGCAAGCCTTTATTTATTTTTATTTTTCCAATTATGGTACAGTTTAGCGTTGCCAATCCACCTACCTTGCACATCTTTGGGTTGTGAGGGTGAGACCCATGCAGACACGGGGAGAATGTGTAAACTCCATACGGACAGTGACCTGGAGCCGGGATTCGAACCCGGGTCCTCGGTGCTGTAAAGGCGAACCCTTACTTTCAACAGTGTCCCTTATTCTAGGTTCGTCCACAACTGGAAACATCCTCTCCACATCCATCCTGTCAAGAAATCCCTCAGGATCTTATATGTTTCAAGAAAGTCACCTGTTATTCTTCTAAACTCCAGTAGTTAACAAGCCTAGTCTGTCCAACCTTTCCTCATAAGACAGCTTAACCACCCCCTGGTATTTGCCCGGTAAACCTCCGCTGAACTTTATAAACACATCATAATAATCTTTATTGTCACAAGTAGCCTTACATTAACACTGCAATGAAGTTACTGTGAAAAGCCCCGAGTCGCCACACTCCAGCGCCTGTTCAGGTACACAGAGGGAGAATTCAGAATGTCCAAATGACCTAACAGCACGTCTTTTGGGACCTGTGGGAGGAAACCGGAGCACCTGTTGGAAACCCATGCAGACACAGGGAGAACGTGCAGACTCCGCACAGACAGTGATCCAAGCCGGGAATTGAACCTGGGACCTGGCAATGTGAAGCAACAGTGCTAACCACTGTGCTACCGTGCCGCATTTCCATCATTCTATAAATAAGGTAACCAATTTTGTGCACAGTACCCCATATGAGGTCTCACCCTGTGCCCCGTATAATGAAGCATAACCTCTCTACTTTTGTTTTCAATTCCACTCACAACAAATGACATTCAGTAGCTTCCCTAAATATTGCTGAATCCATATTCTAGCCTTTTGTGATTCATGCGCTAGGACACCCAGATCCCACAGCATCTCAGAAATCTGCAATCCCTTCCCAATTAGATAACATGCTTCTTTCTTATTCGTCTTGTCAAAATGGACATTTTCACACTTTCCCACTCAATTAACCTAGGTCTATCCCTTTGTCGACTCCTTATTTCCTCTTCACAACTTATCTTTGTGTCATCGGAAAATTTATAAACCATCTCTTTGGACCCTTCATCCAAGTCATTTATATAAATTGTAAACAGTGAAGTCCCAGCGCTGAGCCCTCTGCCACACCACGCATTATATCCTGCCAACCAGAAAATGACCCATTTATGCCTACTTTCTGCTTCCTGTTAGCCAGCCAATCTTCCACCCATGCCAACATGTTATCCCCACACCTATACTCGAAAGGTATTTCATTGGGTGTAAAGTGCTTTGGAATGTCTGATGGTCATGAAAAGTGCTGTATGTTTTCTTTTCTTCTTTCTTGTTCCATTTCTCCCTGCTTCCTGCCCTACAACATCTCTCTCTCCCCCCAACCCCTCTCATTTCTTCTCCCCATTACTCCCTATCCATTCCCCCAAATCCTCCCCCTTCATCCTCCTCACAGCTTGCTTTCATCTTCTCCATCCTCCTCTGCTTCCTGTCAATATGGTTATTATTTTTAAGGCCTTCCAGAAAGCATTTGAAAAAGGTTCCACACAAGAGACTGTTGACAAAACTGAGAGTGCCTGGAACCGGACGGTCCCTGGTTGGCTTGAATAGGAAATTGATTAGTAGATAGTCTCATGGATCTGTGGTCCAACTGGCAGGATGTGACTCGGATCATTGCCCAGGGAGCTATACTGGGACCTCAGCTTCTCATGATATTTATAAATGATTTGGATGAAAGAATACAGAGCTATGCATCTATATTTGCTGGCGAGCCAGTGAGTGTAGTTGGACAGACAAAGTTGCCGAGGGACTCTAATAGATTAATGAGTGGGAACAAAACGAACAGATGAGAGTTCAAAATGGCGAAGTGTAAGGTCATTGGCTTTTGATCCGGGAATAGATCCAACAATATTCCAAATAGAGAGAAGCTCAGAACGATGAGCAAGATTTGATGGTCCAAGCATAGGAAGCGGCAAAAATCTAGTGGACTGACACACAAAAAGCAATAATGAAAATGTTAATGGAACATTGGTCTTTATCGAAAAAGGCCTGTTGAACAAAGGTGTGGAAGTTATGTTACAGTTACATAATCTCACCTTCTGGATACCTGGATTAGTTCTGGGCACCGCACCTCCGGAACGATGTACTGGACTTGGAGGAGGTGCAGAACAGATTGAACAGAATGATACCAGGCACTGAAAGAGTTAAATGTTGCAGACAGGTTTCAAGGAGGAGATTTGCGTTCTCTTAAATATAGATTAATGGGCAGCACAGTGACACAGTGGTTAGCACTAGTGCCTCACAGCAGGATAGGGTCCCAGGTTTGATTCCGGCCTCGGGTGACTGTGTGGATTTGCACATTCTCCCTGTGTCTGTGTGGGTTTCCTCCGGGTGCTCCGGTTTCCTCCCACAGTCCAAAGATGTACAGGTTTGGTGGCATTCTAAATTGCCTCTTATGATGTGGTTACAGGGCAGGGGGTTGGTGCAGACTCGATGGGCTAAATGGCCTCTTCTTTCTGCATTGTAGGGATTGCATGATTCGATGATTAAGGGGGAACCCAATTATCCTTTTTAAGATGAGCGAAGGATTTGATAGAGCAAATAAATTATTTCTTCTGCTAACGAAATCCAGAACAAGAGGGCAGAACCTTAAAATTTAAGCCAGGCGGTGTGGGGCCGATGTCAGGAAATACTTGCTCACACAGTGGGAATAGAAATCTGGAACTCCCACCCCCTGTGGAGCCTGGGAGGGTCAAATGAAAATTTTGAATCTGAAACTGATGGGATCTCTGACAGATGATACAATGTTAGGGATATGGAACTAAGTTGATTAAATGAAATTAAGGCACAGATCAGCCATGATTCGGCTGAACAGCAGAACAGGCTTGAAGGGTTGACTGAATTACTCCTGTTCCATTGTAACCTGTCATGCTGGGAGGTCTGAATCCCAAACCCATGCCTTTTCGCACCGAACACTTGAATATGAGGGCTTTCATATAATTTGCTAACCACACTCCCACCGAGTGCCAAAAATAATATTTTTATCCTTAAACGCTGCACAGGGGGCTTTGCAAACTGTGTAATGGGTGAAGGAGCGCACAAAGCCCTTGTTTCTCCTTTTCCAATCCTGCCTCGATCTCTCCCGCAGACAGTGACTCACCCCCCGGGTGCTCACCCAGCGGTGCCAGCTGCCACCTCTCACAATTGACCATTCTTCATGGGCGAGGCTGAACTGCCAATGTTGGCAAGCTGGTCAAGGCAAGAGCGTCTCAGAGCCAAGTCCAGCGCTGTCCTTGTGTGACATTCAGCAGCAGTCCTGGCTGAATGCCCCAGTCACCAACCAGAGACACTGCAGGCTCTCAACTCCGTGAGGGGCAGGAGCTCATAAATCGTCCTCTCCCAGTTGGGCGAATCACGATTCTCCCAAACTTGGGCGTCGCACCATCAAGCCATTACCTGGCACGTGTCCCAGGCACTACAGACCACTAATATATTAATCACATCCTGATGTTCCCTTGCCTGAAATCTCAAAAACAAATGGGCTGTATTATAAGATGCGTGCTTGTACCTCTTTTAAATTACATCAGAAACAAATAATAAATCATAATGCATTTCAGCAGAATGATAAACCTTTCATGTTGCAAGAGATACGCTGAAGATGCTTCAACAAGAAACCCTGAAGAAAACATTCTGCTCTTCTGCAATAGAATAAGAAAGAAAGTTGAACAGTGCACAAAGCGAGGGGAGGATATAGAGACACGGATGATATGGGAAGGCACAGAGAAAGTGAACTTCGAGAAAGAGAGACAGCGTGCCTTATGGGTATGTGCAAGGCTGGAGAGAGTGAGAATGGCGGATGGTCAGAGAGTAAGAAAGGAGTGGGGTCAGAGAGTGAGGGAGGGACAGAATGAGACAGAGGCAGGGACAGAGCGAGAATGGGGGTGGGGCCAAAGAGGGCGTGGGCTGCAAAGTAAGAAAGGGGTGGGGCAAGTGTGAAAGCAGGGTGGGGCCAGAGTGAGAGCAGGGCAGGATCAGAGTGAGGGGGACGGGTAGAGAGAGCGAGTGGCAAACAGAGAGAGCGAGTGGGCAAGCAGAGAGAGAGCGGTGAGGCAGGCAGAGAGAGAGAGAAAGAGATGGAGGGACTGGCAGAGAGCGAGAGGGGGTGGACAGAGAGTGAGAGGGGGTGGGCTAAGAGCGAGGGGGTGGGCTAAGAGCGAGAGGAGACGTGCAAACAACAAGTGGGGTGGGCAGAGACAGAGAGGTGGCAGGCAGAGAGAGAGATGGACAGGCAGCGATAGAGAGAGGGAGTAACAATTGCAATCAGAGAGCTAAAGTGGGTGGGCAGAAAGCTCGAGAGCATGGGCCAGCGGACGAGAGGTGGCAGGTGCCAGAGTGTGAAAGGATAGGGAAGGGTCAGAGTGTAGGAAGGGCAGAGTGCGGGACACTTTGCCAGGCCAGGCAGTGAAAGAGGATGAGAGATGGGTCGGGGTCAGAAAGTAAGCTGGGGGTCAGAGTGACAGAGGGGACAAAGTCAGTGAGAGCACCCGAGGGGTCAAATTGAGGGAATGGGTGTGGCTAGAGTGAGGGCAGGGTTGAGGATGAATGCTGAGGGCAGGGGGAGGGGAATGCACACAAAGCCAGAGAGCGTGAGAGAGCACATGCACATGCAATGGTGGGCCAGAGTGTGAGAGTATGTGAAAGAACCTGAGCACACTAGAGCGCAAGTGATCAGCTATGAGGGCAGGCTAGAATGCAAGGGGAGTTGGGGGAGAGAGCAGGCCAAAGCACGGGGGAGGATGCCTGCACGTGAGGATGGGCCAGAGCACGAGGTAGGCAGTGGATGGGTGTGAGATCTGGAGAGAGGATGAATGAGGGCGATTGAGTATGTATGAGAAAGATCACTGTATTCACGCGATCACAGAATTGTTACAATGCAGATGGAAGCCATTCAGCCTGACATTTCTGCACAGGCTCTCTGATTGAGCAACTGACTTAGTGCCATTTTCCATTCTCCCATCTCCTCTCCAACACGCAGCTAACTCTCCCTCGATAACAGTTAAATTTCCTTTTGAATACTTCAATTGAACCTGCCTCCACCATACCCTCAGGGAGTGTTTTCCAGGTCCTATCCACTCGCTGTGTGAAATACTGTTGTCTCATTTCACTTTTGCTTCTACACAGAACATAGAACAGTGCAGAACAGAACAGGCCCTTCGCCCCTCGTTGTTGTGCCGAGCATTGTCCGAAACCAAGATCAAGCTATCCCACTCCCTGTCATTCTGGTGTGCTCCATGTGTCTATCCAATAACCGCTTGAAAGTTCCTAAATTGTCCGATTCCACGATCACAGCAGGCAGTCCATTCCACACCCTAACCACTCTTGAGTAAAGTACCTACCTTGGACATCCCTCCTATATCTCCCACCCTGAACCTTATAGTTATGCCCCTTTGTAACAGCTACATCCATCCGAGGAAATAGTCTCTGAACGTCCACTCTATCTATCCGCCTCATCATCTTATAAACCTCTATTAAGTCGCCTCTCATCGTCCTCCGCTCCAAAGAGAAAAGCCCTAGCTCCCTCAACCTTTCCTCATAAGACCTACCCTGTAAACCAGGCAGCATCCTGGTAAATCTCCTTTGCAGCTTTTCCAACGCTTCCATATCCTTCCTATAGTGCGGTGACCAGAACTGCACACAATACTCCAAATGTAGTCTCACCAGGGTCATGTACAGTTGCAGCATAACCCCACAGCTCTTAAAATCAAGCCTCCTGTTAATAAACGCTAACACACTATAGGCCTTCTTCACGGCTCTATCCACTTGAAATGAAATGAAAAATGAAAATCGCTTATTGTCACAAGTAGGCTTCAATTAAGTTACTGTGAAAAGCCCCTTGTCGCCACATTCCGGCGCCTGTTCAGGGAGGCTGGTACGGGAATTGAACCGTGCTGCTGGCCTGCCTTGGTCTGCTTTCAAAGCCATGAGCCCCAATATCTCTCTATTTCTCCACATTCCTCAGAACCCCAACATTGACCCTGTAATCCGCATTCAAATTTTTTGTACCAAAATTAATCACATCACACTTATCAGGGTTAAACTCCATCTGTCATTTTTCGGCTCAGCTCTGCATCCTATCAATGTCTCTTTGCAGCCTACAACAGCCCTCCACTTCATCCACTACTCCACCAAACTTGGTGTCATCAGCAAATTTACTGACCCACCCTTCAGTCCCGTCCTCCAAGTCATTGATAAAAATCACAAATAGCAGAGGATCCAGCACTGATCCCTGTGGTATGCCGCTGGTAACTGGTCTCCAGTCTGAAAATTTTCCATCCACCAACACCCTCTGTCTTCTATGTGATAGCCAGTTACTTATCCCATTGGCCAAATGTCCCTCTATCCCACACCTCCTTACTTTCTTCATAAGCCGACCATGGGGAACCTTATCAAACGCCTTACTAAAATCCATGTATACGACATCAACTGCTCTACCTTCATCTACGCACTTAGTCACCTCCTCAAAGAATTCTATTGGTTCAATGTGAAGTTCAATGTGGAGAAAAGTGAAATAATTTATTTTAAGAAAGTAATTGGCTTCTATTGCCAATTACTTTAAATCTGCGCCCTCTGGTTCTCGAACCTTTCACAAGCGGGAACAGTTTCTCTCTATCCACTTTGTCGAGACTCCTCATGATACAAATCCCTCAGTCTCTCTTCTCCAGGGAGAACAGTCCCAATGTCTCCAGTCTGCTCTTCAGGGCAGCACAGTAGCACAAGTGGCTAGCACTGTGGCTTCACAGCGCCAGGGTCCCAGGTTCGATTCCCCGCTGGGTCACTGTCTGCGTGGAGTCTGCACGTTCTCCCCGTGTCTGCGTGGGTTTCCTCCGGGTGCTCCGGTTTTCTCTCACAGTCCAAAGATGTGCATGTTAGGTGGATTGGCCATGATAAATTGCCTTTAGTGACCACAAAGATTAGGAGGGGATATTGGGTTACGGGGATAGGGTGGAAGTGATGGTTTAAGTGGGTCGGTGCAGACACGATGGGCCAAATGGCCTCCTTCTGCACTGTATGTTCTATCTCTCTTCATAACTAAAGTTCCTCATCCCCGGAACCACTCTCATCAATCATTCCTGCACTCTTGCCAATGTGTTTGCATCCTTCCTAAAGTGTGGCATACATAACTGGAGACAATACTCCAGGCGAGGCTGAAATAACATCTTGTACAAGTTCAACATAACCTTCTTGTCCTTGTACTGCCTGCCCCATTTCGCAGCCTGTCTTGGCACCTTTGATGATTTATGTACACATACACCCAGGTTCCTCTGCTCCTGCACTGCCTTTAGAATTATACTCTTTATTTTATCTTGCCTCTCCATTTGCTTCCTACCAAAATACATCATTTCACTTTTCTCCACTTTGAACTTCACCTGCCACCTGTCTGTCCATTCCACCAACTTGTCTATATCCCTTTTGGACACTACACTATCCTCGTCACGGTTTACAATACTTCCACATTTTGTAGCATCTGCAAACATTGAAACTGTGGCCTGTGGAAAAAGTTCAGGATCATTAATAGCAGAACAAGGGTCCCAATACTGATTCCTGGGGAACGCCACTACAAATCTTCCTCCAGCATAGTCAACATCCATGAAATCGCACTATGTGTTTTGTCACTCAGCCGCTTTTACGTCCATGTTGCTACTTACCCTTTTATCCCATGTGCTGTAACTTTGCTCACAGATCTGTTGTGTGGCGTTGTATCAAATGCCTTTTGGAAGTCCATGTACACCACATCAACAGCATTACACTGATCAACCCCCCCTCTGTTCCCTCTTCAAAAAACTCCAGCAAGTTAGTGCAACATGATTTCCCTGATGAAATCTATGCTAGCATTTCTAATCAACCCACATTTGTCTGAGCATTTATGTTGCCTGAATTTTTGTTTCCCCACTGCCAAGGTTAACCTGACTGACCTGTAGTTGCTGTGCTTGACTTGACACTCTTTTTGAACAAGGGTTTAATCTTTGCAATTCTCTCTCTGGTACCACCCGAGTCTAAAGAAGATTGAAACATCATGACCAATGCCTCAGCAATTTTGACTCTCATTTCCCTCTGTATTATCAGACACATCTCACCCGGTCCTGGTGCCTTATCAACTTGCTGAAGGTAAGCATGCAGGTGTAGCCGGCGGTAAAGAACACAAATGATATGTTGGCCTTCATAGCGAGAGGATTTGAGTGCATGAGCAGGGATGTCTTGCTGCAATTTTACAGGACCATGTGAGGCCACACCTTGAATATTATGTGCAGTTTTGGTCTCCTTATCTGAAGAAGGATGGTCTTGCTCTAGAAGGTTTGCCAAACTGATTCATGAGATGGCAGGATGGATGTTACGAGGAGAGATTGAGTCAGTTAGGATTTGCTGGAATTCAGAAGAATGAGGGGGTGATCTCAAGAAACCTATAAAGTTCTAACAGGACCAGACAGGGTAGATACAGGAAGGATGTTTCCGATGGTGGAGGTGTACAGAACCAGGGGTCACAATCTGAGGTTACAAGGTAGACCATTTGGGGCAGAGATGTGGTGAGCCTATGGAATTCATTACCACAGGAAGTAATTGAAGACAAAATATTGTGGGGTTCTCTGTTGCGCCCCCGCCAGCAGCTGGATCCTCCATCCCGGCAACCGG
This sequence comes from Scyliorhinus canicula, assembly GCF_902713615.1. Taxonomy (NCBI): domain Eukaryota; kingdom Metazoa; phylum Chordata; class Chondrichthyes; order Carcharhiniformes; family Scyliorhinidae; genus Scyliorhinus; species Scyliorhinus canicula. The sequence continues at coordinate 46,530,252 of NC_052164.1, read as the reverse complement.
CCAATGGGGTTTCCCATTGTGGGCACCCCATACCGTCGGGAAATCCGCGGGCGTGAGTGCGCTGCCGGTGAAATGGAAGATCCTGCCGACAGAGCATCTAGCCCGTATGTTTTCAAGAAGCAGTTGGATATAGCACCGGGTGAAGGGGATCAAAGGATATGGGGGAAAGCGGGATCACGTTATTGAGTTGGATGATCAGCCGTGATCATAATGAATGGCAGAACAGGCTCAAACGGCATCCTCCTACTCCTATTTTCTATGTTTCTATGTTTAAGTACAGACAGTTATCCAATTCCTCATTATCAATTTTAAATCCTTCAAGCAGCTCAATTACCTCCTCTTTCATCATAGTCTGGGTAGCGTCTTCTTCCTTGGTGAAGACTGATGCAAAGTATTCATTTATCGTGCCCCCAGCCTTCATGTGTAAAACCCTGATCAGCGCCACTCCTCCTTTTACCACCCTTTTACAATTTATATGCCCAGAGAAGGCATTGGGATTCCTGGTTAAATTTGCTGCCAGTCTCTGTTCATACTCTCCCTTTGCTTCTCTTATTTTCTTTTTTACTTCCCCCCTTGAAACTGAACCTTCTATATTCAGCCAGGTCCCCAATTGCATACGTTTTCTTCTTTATCTTAATTTCTACCTCTTTGATCATCCATGGAGCTCTGGGTGTGTTGCCCTGCTTTCCCCTTTCGAGGGAATATACCTTGACTGTGCCTGAATGATCTCTTCTTTGAAGCTCATTGCTCAGTTACTGTTTTTGCTGCCAACCTTTGACTCCGATTAATTCAGCCCCGATCAGTTCTTACCCCCATTGAAGTAGGCTTTCCCCAGTTAATTATTCTCCACCAGGATTGTTCTTTTTCCTTTTCAACAGCTAACCTAAACCTTATGATACAATGATCACTATTCCCTAAAGGTTCAATTGATATTTATATCCATGTGGCCCAGTGGTTCCAAGAACCAGTTCCAAGACCCTTCCCATTGGACTGGAAACATACAGCTGTTTTCATGAACACACTCTGGAAACTCTTGCCCCTCTTCACCCTTTACACTACTACTATCCCAGTCTATATTCATATAAGTAAAGTCCTCAATTATAGCTATGTAATCCTTGCAACCTCTCTATAATTTCCTTGCAGACATGTTCTTCTGCATCTTTCCCACTAGTTGGTGGCCTATAGACAACACCAAACAGTGTAATTGCACCTTTTTCATTCTTCAACTCTAACCCAAATAGATTCTGTCCTTGACCCCTCTGGGACATCCTCCCTCTCCAGGACTGCAGTGTTTTCCTTAATCTTTAGTGCCACTACCACCCCTCCCTTTCCCGAATACCTTGTATCCAGAAATATTTTACACCAAGTCCTCCCCGAACAAATGCCGGAATGTGGCAATTAGGGGCTTTTCACAGTAACTTAATTGAAGCCTACTTGTGATAATAAGCGATTATTATTATTCTTTGAGCCAGGTCCCCGTTATAGCCATGTCATAGTTACACATGGCAATCTGCACCTGTAACCACTGATCTTATTTATCAATCTGTGCATTCACATAAATGCATACTGATCCTAATTTACACTTTCTCACTTTTTCACTTATTCTGACTCCACCTAACAATTTACTATTCCCTATTCTAGCGTTATCTATCTCACCCAGTAATCTGTGCAATTTAGTATTCCCTTTGATAATTCCTTCTGGCTCCCACATCCCTGCCAAGTTAGTTCAAACCCTTCCCAATCACACCAGCAAATCGCCCCGCTAGGAATTCACTCCTGGCTCTTATTTACATTTATAGAAAAGTGAAAACGTAGGGCCCGATTTTCCAGCCCTTCCCTCTGGTGGGATCTTCCAGACCGAACTTGCACCCGATCTCTGTCCTGGGATTGGAAGAGTCTGATGGATACCCGGCCCTTTGTTATTCTAACTAAACTTACAAATAAAGATTGATTTTGTGAAAGAAAAGAGAACTGATAGTGGACTAAAACCCCAGTAATTCTGACCTGAATTGTAGGTCATATTCACATCAACCGAGAGACAGCCCTCCCACTGCCCTCTTCAAAGGGTGAAGCTCACTTACTTTTGACGGGACAGAACCCCCACCTTTCGTCCAACCCATAATCCACTGTTGTTGCACACCAGAGATGTCCATCCTCTCGACCGATGCTGGTGCAGTCATGGTACCACTGATTGTCGTACATAAACGGAATGGTGCATGGCTTCCCGTGAGAGTTCCCCTGGATGGTGTATATTTCTGAAGGAAAGAGAATATATTGTTAAGGACCAAAAGGGGGACTGTATATATTGACACCGGCAAGTCTCAGCTGGAACGGAGCTGATTGGACAATATCCCTGCCAATCACTCCGGTTCGTGACTGGGATTGATTTTGAACAGATGAATTAACAATCCACACCACCAGAGAAATAATCTGACTGTAGTTTTAGTCATGGGTTTGGAGACTCTAAATCACTGATGGCTAACCTGTGGCCCGGGGGTCACATGGGTTCCCACCTCAGGGTTCTGAGTGTGGCCCACGAGACATTGGCTAGAGTTCTCCGGTTGTCTGGATTCACTTTTCCCACCGGCAGCGCATCTCCCCCGTGGTCCTCGCGGCGGCATGGGGTGGTTTCAATGGGAAATTCCATTGACACGCAGCGGGAAGATAGAATGCCGCCGCCAGTGAACAGCACGCCTCAGAGAAACACACAGCTGGAGGATCAGAGAATCCCTCACATTGTGTTGACTGTTTCCCACGTGTAGGTTGTCACATTCCCCTGATTTCCATCCATACAGCTTTTTTCCTACTGGTATGACTGAATGTTACACAAGCAAGGCAAGGACAGGTGCAGTGAGGTCCGTGCCAATTTCATACAAGTTGAGGGCCGTGTGCTCCATCTGCATCCAATCAAGAGTAAGTATTTATTTTGTTTTTACCACTTGAAGTTGACAACAGTTAAGAGTCATATTGTCATGCAACACAGAAAAGTCCCTTCAGCCCATCGCTTCTGTGCCGGTCAAACAGAACCACCTAACTATTGTCCAACATTTGGCCCATAGCCTCAAATACCGTGGGAGCGCAAGTGCACATCTATACAGTCATTGCGTCGTACAGCACAGTTCTATTAATATATGAATGATTAAGCATTTTCTATAACTCGTTATGAAATATTCGGCATCTATTAAATGCATTTAACCTTATCCAAGGGTCTTGGTTAGTGAACAAGCCCGATTTTAGTCTTGCAGCCCACTGAGATGAAGGAGAGTTACTCATGCGTCCCACTCACTAGCGTAGGTTGCCTATCCCTGCTATAAATCAAAACTACAAAGTGCTACCCCCGACCTCCAACTGTCTGGCTTACAGTGATGTCAATACCCTGTTAAAAAGAGCAACCTCAAATCTGAAACAGAAGTATAAAGTGATGGACACAAATGAACAGTGTATGTCAGATAGCCTGGCTTTTAAAAAAATATTAATATTCTAATTCAATCCAACAATATTAGTTTGATATTGCGGGTCAATTGAGGTAATGTGGCAGGGATTTGTGAATGGAAAATTATGTCTGAAAACTTGAGACGCGAGAGGAAATGCTAAACATTTATAAATCACTGGTTAGGCCTCATCCCGCAGTGGGTAGCATCCCTATCTCTGAGCCAGAAGCTTCTGTTTCAAGTCCCGTTCCAGGGCTTGATGGCCAAGCAAGGTAATGCGGCCAAACAGGTTTAGTGTCAACTTGTAAATCTTGCCAACGCACGCCACTAGCAGCCGGGAAGAGTGGGAGAGATTCCTGGGTCAGCCTTGTGATGGAAAGAAATTGGAGCCTCTACCATCAATATCCACAGTCCCAGACTACAACATATATGTCAAAGTGTTTGTTGTCATGGACATCCGGATTCCTTGGGGGTGTCTGTTGGCTGGAAGGCCAATGTGGATCAGATTGGTTTCAACAACATGGGGTTCAATCCCCCATTCTGGCTGAATTCGGGGCCTGCCTCCTTTGCAGGGGTCATGGATATTGTGGCGCAATGGGTCGGACCTGCCTTCAGGCAGAGAAGTCAAGAAGAAGAAGAAGGCCTCAACGAGAGCATTGTGACCAATCCAGATGCTACACAATAGGGAGGATGTCAGGGAGGATGTTAAAACCTTAGAGAGGGGTTAGGGGAGATTTACCCCTGTGGTAACAGGGATGAGGAAGGGCTGTCAAAAGGAGAGATCAGAGAAGCTAGGGCTGTTGTCTTTACAGCAGAGGCGGTTATGAGATTTGATAGAGGTGTACATAATTATGAAGGGCTTTGATGAAGAAAATAGGGCAATGCATTACCTGAAAGAGTGCTGGAGGCAGATTCAATAGCAACCTTTGAAACAGAATTGGATAAATAATGGAAAACAAAACAGAACTATGCGGAAAATGCAAGCAAGTGGGTCTAATTGGACAGCTCTTTCAGGAGCCAACATTGGCACCATGGGCTCAATGGCCACCTTCTACACCATATTAGACATACTGCATTGATACAAAATGCTGCACATTTATATTTTCAAAGAGTGTTTGATAAGGAAGCTTATTGATAAAAATTAACGCACGTGGAATTAAATCAGGTTTGGCAGCACGAATAGGAAATTGGTTAAAGGTCAGAAAACTGGAATTAAGATACAAAAACAAAAATTCCACATGAGGGATGTAAATAATGACAATTCCTTCATGGGATGTGTGTAATGAATAGCGAAGCCAACATCCCATGAAAGAATGTAAAATATGGTGGAACCAATGCCTCTGAACCTGCATATAAGAAGCACTATCTTAATTTCAGGAGCTTTTATGAATCCTAATTTCGACCGGGATAATAATGGTGCAAAGGGCAGATCTCCTGAAGTGTGTGCAGGTGAACTTTCTCAATTATTGTGCTTATAGCCCAACATAAGGTGGCATTGCTGGATCCGTTTCTAGGGAATGAGGTGGGTAAAATGAATCAAGCATCAGTAGGGAAACATTTAGGCAACAGCGATCATTGTATCATAAGGTTCAGATTTGCTGTGGTAAAGGGCAATGAGCAGTTTAAAGTAAAAATGCTTAATTAGAGGAGGGCACGTTGAGGTAAAAATGAGTCAATTGAATTTATCTATCGAAAGGGTTTCCAGAGAAAACTGTAATGAAACAATGTGACACCTCACATCCAGTCTGTCCACACCAATGCCACCATACCACTCCATGCCCACACACCTAGCAGGCACTACATACAAAAGCAATCAGCCAGAAATAACAGTGACAATTCTTGAAATGCTGATGAAAAGGAAAACCCATTTAGTAATCTGCTTTTGAAAAGAAAACCCTACTCTGCTCATCCATTAATCTTGTATCCCAGCCAGGTGTTCATAATGAGACCACTTGAGGACTGTATCAAAGAAACAGCTGGTCAGACATCTGCTTCTCCCAAAGGTCTCCTTTAATGTTTGGCTGATCTCCAAGAGTGGTAATGGATTAGCTCAATAGGCTCTGTTTAGTCAGTTTTAAGTGGAGTACTGGCTTTGCTTGACTCATGTCTTTCATAGAATATCTACGCAGAAGGAGATCATCAAGTCTGCATTGACCATCTGAAAGAACGTTCTACCCAGGCCGACTCCATCGCTCTATCCCTGTAACCTTGCGTATTGAACATGGCCAATCTACCTAACGTGCACATCTTTGGACTGTGGGAGGAAACCGGAGCACCCGGAGGAAACACACGCAGACACATAGAGAATGTGCAAACTCCACACAGACGGCCACCCATGGCCAGAATTGGCAATACTAACCAATGTACCAATGTCCTTTACGAAGTTCTAATAAGTTATACTTTCTTTGATCTGTTTGTTCAGTGTCTGTATGTTCATAGTGGGCTGGATCTCGAATAATGACGAGTCAGAATACAGGAGGGAGATAGAGAACCTAGTGGAGTGGTTCAACGACAACAATCTATCCCTCAATGCCAACAAAACTAAAGAGCTGGTCAATGACTTCAGGAAGCAAAGAACTGTACAAACCCTTGTCAGCATCAACGGGGCCGAGGTTGAGATGGTTAGCAGTTTCAAATTCCTAGGGGTATACATCTCCAAAAATCTGTCCTGGTCCACCCACATCGACGCTACCACCAAGAAAGCACAACAACGCCTATACTTCCTCAGGAAACTAAGGATATTCAGCATGTCCACATTAACTCTTACTAAGTTTTATAGATGCACCATAGAAAGCATCCTATTTGGCTGCATCACAGACTGGGATGGCAGCTGCTCGGCCCAAGACCGCAAGAATCTTCAGAGAGTCGTGAACACAGCCCAGTCCATCACACGAACCTGCTTCCCATCCATTGTCTCCATCTACACCTCCCGCTGCCTGGGGAAAGCGTGCAGCATAATCAAAGACCCCTCCCAACTCTTCCAACTTCTTCCATCGGGCAGGGGATACAAGAGTCTGAGAAAATGCACGAACGGCCTCAAAAACAGCTTCTTCCCCGCTGCTACTAGATCCTAAACAACCCTCTTATGTACTGGTCTCATTAACACTACACCCCTGTATGCTTCACCCGATGCCAGTGTTATGTAGTTACATTATGTACCTTGTGTTGCCCTATTATGTATTTTCTTTTATTTCCTCTTCTTTTCATGTACTTAATGATCTGTTGAGCTGCTCACAGAAAAATACTTTTCACTGTACCTCGGTATATGTGACAATAAACAAATCCAATCCAATTTGCTCGAATCCAACAAGATTAAGAAGTGAGAAGTGAGGTAAATCTTTTGCTATTGATTCTAATTCTAACAATATGACAAAAAGCTTTCCAAAATTTTTTTTTAACCCCGCATTGAAAATGAAGTTAGAAAGGCGTATTGGATTCTGGACCTTATAAATACAGGTATAGAGTACAAAACTAAGAAGGTCACACTGAACCATTATAAAACACTGGTTTGGCCTCAATTGAAATACTTGGCAGGATATTCTGGCCCTTCCCACCATGGGATCTTCCAGTCCCGTCGAAGTCGATGTCGCCGCAGCTTCCCGGGCAGTGGGATACGTCAGCCATCTCTGCCGTGGGAAAACCCACCATGGGACGGCTAGAAACCTCCGCCACTGAGTCCAATTCTGGGCACCACACATTAGGTAAGAATCGGTTTTAGAGAGCATTCAAGAAAAGTTTACATGCATTGTTTACATGTCTTGTTATGAATGTAGGAATTTCAGATGTATTGTATTATAGGTAAGGGTTAAAAGCCTGGGTTAGAGTGTGTGCGACTGCTGCAGGCATGTTTTAAAATAAATCCTAGTTTGAAGGACAATGTTTTGGGAGGCAGGGGTACAAATAAGTCATCGTAAAAAGTTTGGGCTAATACAGTTTTATTTGGATAAATGGGGTCCCTGTGGAGTTAATTAGATTTCAACTTGGGATGATGATGTGGTTACAGGGTGGAACTAAGGTATCCAGCATAGGGGCTGGTTTAGCACAGAGCTAACTAGCTGGCTTTTAAAGCAGACCGTGGCAGGCCAGCAGCACGGTTCAATTCCCGTACCAGCCTCCCTGAACAGGCGCCAGAATGTGGCGACTAGGGGCTTTTCACAGCAACTTCATTTGAAGCCTACTTGTGACAATAAGTGATTTTTATTTCATTTCATTTTCATTTCATTTTGCAGAGAGCAGGTAAGTGAAGTACTAGCTGTGAACAGATGTCAAGCAATTTGCTCTCACTGCAGTTCAATTTAAAGAGATTAGCAGTCTTTCCCAACAATGCAGACTTGTCTGAGGACAAGGGGAGAGATGAAACTAGCTTAGAAGCATTTTAAAAAAAAATAAAGCCAGAGTTTCTGACAGTAGTCAATCTTTTCTTTAAAGCAGTGGCACAAAATCTCTCCTTCTCAAAGAACATCTCTGTACAGTAGGTATTCCTATGTGCTAATGGTAGTAACAGTGGATTGAGAGCTGAGATGGTATTTCTTGTTGTTTGAGTGGGAATAAAGATAGCAGTTAAGGGTAGTATATTCACTGTATTCAGTAGCATTGTTTATGGAGCAATTGTCAGCTATTTTCTCGTGTAATGTTAAGGATATTCTAATAGTGTGTTAGTAATAAAGTTTGCTTTCATATACCATATCCCTATTTCTTTGTGCAATCACTCCTGGAGCCAGGGATTCTTTCCTCACAGTCTTACAAGATTAAAATAAAATATTGGGGGTTCAGTCCAGTTTTCTAGCCACTGTTGCAGTCTTGTCTGGGATCATAATATGTTCTATAGATGAAGGACTTCAGTTACATGGGTATACTGGAGACGCTGGGATCGTTCCTTTAGCGAAGAGGACATTGTGAGGTGAACTGATGGAGGTGTTTAAAGATCATGAGGGATCTGGACAGAGTAGATTGTGAGAAACTGTCCTCATTGGTGGAAGGATCAAGACCCAGAGGAGACAGATTTAAAGTGATTGACAAAACTCTTCTACACAGCAAGTGGTTAGGGTCTAGAATGAACAACCTGAGGGTGTGATGGAGGAAAATTCAATGGGGTCTTTCAAAATGCAGAATTCATACTAAAAACAGAAAATTCTGGAAATACTCAGCAGGTCAGGTGGCAGAGTCAACAGAGTCAACGGTTCAGGTTGACGATCTTTCGTTAGGACTGGTGAAAGGTCATCAAACTAAACGGTTAACATCAGTAATTTGGGCAGATGAATGCCAGATATGGCTCGGAATTCTCCGGCCATTGGGATTCTCTATTCCCGCTGGCAGCAGAACCCCCACCCATAGCTTTCCCGGGAACATGGGGCAAAATTCTCCGCCCCCCACGACGGGTGGGAGAATAGCGGGAGGGCCTTCCCGACATTTATCCCGCCCTCCCGCTATTCTCCCACCCCCCCGCCGAAGTCCCGACCCGAATCGCTGCCGCCGTTTTTTTACGGCCGGCAGCGATTCACAGCTGTTAGATGGGCCGAAGTCCCAACCCTTTCCGCCGTTTTCACGAACGGCAAACACACCTGGTCTTGCCGTTCGTAAAAACGGCGTCACCAACTCGCTTTTTATAACCATGGCACCGATTGGCACGGCAGTACCACGGCCGTGCCAAGGGTGCCATGGGCCCACGACCGGTGGGCACCGATCGCGGGCAGCGGGCCCGATGCCCGCGTACTACTTGTCCTTCCGCCGCCCCGCAGTATCCATTTGCGGGGCGGCTGAGGGGCAACCCGGCCCGCGCATGCGCGGGTTTCGCGCAAAAACGCGATGACGTCACCCGCGCATGCGCGGGTTGGAGTCTTCCAAACTGCGCATGCGCGGCTGACGTCATATGACGCGTCAGCCGGCGCTAACTCCGGTAAGCGGGCTTAACGATTTTCGTTAAGCCCGTCTTGCCGGAGCCTACGGCGTCGGGCTGCTAGCCCCGACCGGGGACCAGAATCGGTCCCCCGTCGGGAAGGGGCGCGCTGCCGTAAAACCCGGGCGGGGTTTACGATTTCTCCCGTTTTGGGAGAATCTCGCCCATGGGGTGGCTTCAATGGGAAATCCCGTCACCAGCAAACAGCGTGCCGTCAAAAAACACACGGCTGGGGGAACAGATAATCCCACTCAGGATGTAACGGAGAAATGGGAGGTGAGGCATTTTGTAAGGAAGAATAAGGAACAAAAATATAAATATATGAAATTATGAAACTTTGCAGATAGAGGTGCAGAAGGACTTAGGGACTCAGACGCGTAAATCTTTAGAATCTTGAATCTTTTGAAACTGTAACACAAATGGATCTGGGATATTAGATTTTAGAATTACAGGCAGAGAGTAAAACATGAATGAAGTAATGCTATAAATCATTGGGCAGGCTGCAGTCAGAGTATAGTTTTGGATGTCTTAGTCTTGGAAGGCATGAAGGCCAGGTACAGGTACAGACAAGATTCACTCAAGTTAATTTTATTATAACAAAGAAGATTTTGTTTTAAGTTCTCTTATGGAATGTGGGTGACGCTGGCTAGGCCCAGTGTTTATGGCTCATCCTTTATTGCCCTTGAGAAGGTGGCGGTGAACTGCCTTCTTAAACATCTGCAGTCCCTGTGGTGTAGGTACATCCACTGTGCTGTTAGGGAGGTAGTTCCAGGATTTTGACCCAGTGACAATGAAATGACAGATATATGTCCAAATCAAGATGGTGACTGGCTTGGAGCGGTACATCCAGGTGGTGGTGTCCCCAGTTATCTGCTGTCTTTGCCCTTCTAGGTGGTTGAGGCCGTGGGTTTAGAAGGCGCTGTGCAACTTGTAGATGATACACACGGCTGCCATTGTTTGTCAGTGGTGGAGGGATTGCGCATTGAAGGTGGAGGGTAAGGCTGCTTTGGCCTGGCCTGTGTTGAGTTTCTGGAGTGTTGTTGCAGCATCACCCGCCCAGGAACGTGGAGAGTATTCCATCATGCTCCCAACTCGTGCCTTGCAGTTGAATTACTAGCTTCTGACCTGCGGTTGCAGCCACAGTATTTATATGGCTAGTCCAGTTCAGTTTCTGTATTTTGGCAGCCCCAGGATGTTGGTAGCAGGGGATTCAGTGATAGTAATGCTGTTGAACTTCAAGTGGAGATAATTGGATTCTCTTTTGTCGCAGACGGTCATTGTCTGACTTGTCTATTGTGAATGTTACGGCTAGTGTTGGCACAGTGGCAATGCTCCTGGACTGGTAACCCAGACAATGCTCCAGCACACAAATTTACATCCTACTACTGCAGGCGATGGAACGCAATTTCAACTGATAAATCTGGAATTAAAGTAAAGGTGACTGTGAAACTACTGAATTGTTTTGAAAAGAGGTCGTCAAAATGATGGTACGTTTTGATGAATTTCTTTGTCAAAACCCACTTGCACTTGTAGGTGTGTCAGTAACTATCAATTTAAAACATCAAGGGAAAAGATTAAGGATTTTCTTTTACAAACGGATCGTTAGGAAACGTAAACAGAATCTATAAAACATTTAGAAGTGGAATCGATAAATATTTTTTACGTTTTCAGGATAAGTTTTCAGGTAAGTGGTCCGAATCTGATTGCGTAAATGGCCCACTTACTATGCTGTAAAATGCTATGGTTCTTTGAAGCAATAGCCAGTCATGAGAGAAGGAGCAGGGTGGTCTATTGGAATGAAGAGCGCACACTGATCGGATCACTGAAAAGTAAAGGAATATTCTCCGCAAAGCAATAATTCATGTTTACAAACAGAACAGGCGCCTGACACACATCTATGCTCCCACCATTCTGCTACTGCGTCCAAGAATCCTTCGAACAGATTGCCAAGTTGAATATGGGTGAGCAATATTTTCTGGATCGCTCCTCATTTGAGATAAATGTCACAGGAGAAAAACAAAACTGCAAACAGGGGCATAATTAAAAATGCCATTTATCGATGGGGGTCCAATTCCAACATGATAAACAGCTTTCCAAAGAAAATGCTCAGACCCCACATTAAAAATGAAGTTAAAGCTCAGGAAATTATACGGTTATAATTAAATGAAAGGGTTTGGGTTCTACAGGTGACGGCATTGAATCTCAAGAACGGTTGCAGACATTAATTTTCTCAGAAGATAGTACATCAAAGTGTATAACAGGCAGATCCCAGCAGAATAGAAAGGATGCTGGAAATCAGGAATAAAAACAGAAAACATCTTTCATCGACCTGAAAGGCTGGCCTGGGTTTTTGCAAACTGGGTTGACTCAGGAGCTCTTTAAAAATGGTGGGATGGCGAGTCTTGATTCCAGGATGCCTGACCCCATCCCTGAGCTGTGCAATTTTCAGGAGTATGGTTCCTGTCAGAAACCCGGGTGCATCTGACACTCAAGACCTGGCTGACTCTATTGCGGGACGGCCATGTCCGACTCCTTCGCAATTTTCATTGAGTCAGGCCAGACTTTTAAAAAGTCATAATTTGCAGCCTCTTGGAGGTGTCATGAACTCTAGTGAGGATGAAGGGAACTTTTCGGAGTTAACTTTACGAAGTCTCCATGCCCCATCGTGGTCTCTACATGGACAGTTGCAAGAGAAACATTGGATGAAAGAGAATTTCTATCTTCCTCCTTAATTTGCGGCACAGTGGTTAGCACTGTTGCTTCACAGCGCCACGGTCCCGGGTTCGATTCCCGGCTTGGATCACTGCCTGTGAGGAGCCTGTACATTCTCCCCGTGTCTGCCTGGGTTTCCTTCGGGTGCTCTGGTTTTCTCCCACAAGTCCCGAAAGACATACTTGTTAGGTGAATTGGACTTTCTGAATTCTCCCTCAGTGTACCCGAACAGGCGCCGGATTGTGGCGACTAGGGGATTTTCACAGTAACTTCATTGCAGTGTTAATGTAAGCCTACTTGTGACAATAATAAACATTATTATTATTATTGATTAATTTCTGAAAGTAAATCATGTAGAAAATGAAATATAATGCGTTGACCCTTGTATGACACGCTTACTGAAGCCATGAGTGTTAACCGTTAGGACCAGCTTTGACATTAAAACCATCTTAAAGGCTTGCGGTTTCAGTCGGATATCATTCCGGGGGGAATAGTGATCATAATTCTGTAAGTTTTAAGCTGCTTATGGAAAAGGACAGGAGTGGTCCTCAGGTGAAGGTGTTAGACTGGGGAAGGCTAATTACAACAGCATTAGGCAGGATCTGGAGAGTGTTGACTGGGCGAGATTGTTTGAGGGAAAATCAACCTTCGGCATGTGGGAGGCTTTCAAATGTCAGTTGATTAGAATTAAGGACCGGCATGTACCTGTGAGGATGAAAGATAAGGGTGGCAAGTATAGGAATCCCTGGATAACAAGGGATGTCATAAATCTTGCCAAAAAGAAAAAGGAAGCATTCGTTAGATCTGAAAGGCTTAGGATAGTTGAAGCCCTTGAAGAATATAAAGCAAGTAGGAAGGAACTTAAGGTAGGAGTTAGGAAGGCTAAAAGGGGCCATGAAATGTCATTGGCAAACAGGATTAAGGAAAATCCTACGGCATTTTATACATATGTAATGAGCAAGAGGGTAACCAGAGAAAGGGTTGGTCCATTCAAGGATATTGGAGGGAATCTATGCATGAAACCAGAGGAAATGGGAGAGATACTAAATGAATACTTGGCCTCAGTATTCACCAAAGAGAAGGACTTGGTGGATGAGGAGTATAGGGTAAAATGTGTAGATATTCTGAGTTATGTTGATATTAATAAAGAGGAGTTGCTGGGCATCTTAAAAGCATTAGAGTAAATAAGTTGCCAGGGCCTGATGGGATCTACCCCAGAATACTGTGGGAGGCAAGGGAGGAAATTGCTGGGGCCTTGAAAGTAATATTTTTATTATCATTGGCGACAGGTGAAGTTCCAGAGGACTGGAGAGTAGCCAATGTTGTTCCATTGTTTAAAAAGTGCAGCAGGGATAAAGATTCTTAGTGATAGGATTTACTTACATTTAGAAACAAATGGACTTATTTGTGATGGACAGCATGGTTTTGTGAAGGGGAGGTCGTGCCTCACTAATTTGATTGAGTTTTTCAAGGAAGTGACAAAGATGATAGATGAGGGAAAGGCAGTAGATGTTGTATACATGGACTTCAGTAAAGCCTTTGACAAGGTACCTCATGGCAGACTGATTCAAAAGGTGAAGTCACATGATATTAGAGGATAGCTGGCAAGTTGGATACAGAACTGGCTTGGGCACAGAAGACAGCGGGTAGCAGTAGAAGGATGCTTTTCTGAATGGAAGGCTGTGACTAGTGGCGTTCCACAGGAATCAGTTCTGGGGCCTTTGTTGTTCATGGTGTATATAAATGATTTTGAAGAAAATGTAGCTGGTCTTATTAGAAAATTCGCAGGTGACACAAAAATTGGTGGAGTTGCGGATAGTGAAGAGGATTGTCAGAGGATACAGCAGGACATAAACTGATTGGAGTCTTGGGTGGCAAAATAGCAGACGGAGTTTAATCCAGACAAGTGTGAGGTAATGCACTTTGGAAGGTCCAATGCATGTAGGAATAACTGGTAGAACTCTTGTGAGTACTGACAGGCAGAGAGATCTGAGCGTGCATGACCACTGATCACTGAAAGTGGCAATGCATGTGGATAAGGTGGTCAAGAAGGCATACGGCATGCTGGCCGTATGTCAGGGCATCAAATATAAAAATTGGCAAGTCATTTTGCAGCTGTACAGGACCTTAGTTAGGCCTCCTTTGGAATATTGTGTACAATTCTGGTCGCCACACTACCAGAAGGATGTGGATGCTTTGGAGAGGATACATAAGTAGTTTACTAGGATGTTGTCTGCTATGGAGGGCAATAGCTATGAGGAGACATTAGATAAACTCGGTCTGTTCTCACTGGAATGACAGAGGTTGAGAGGCGACCTGATCGAGGTCTACAAGATTATGAGTGGCATGGACAGAGTGGATAGTCAGATGCTCTTTCCTAGGATAAGAGAGTCAAGTACTAGGGGACATAAGTTTAAAGTGCGTAGAGAAAAGTTTAGAACAGATGTGCGAGGCATGTTTTTTACACAGAATGTGATAAATATATGGAATACGCTGCCTGGGGAGGTGATGGGAGCAGGTACGATAGTGGCATTTAAGGGACATCAAGACAAATGTATGAATAGGGTAGAAATGGAAGAATACGGACTCATAAATGCAGAAGGTTTTAGGTTAGGCAGGTACCATTGTCGGCGCAGGCTTGGAGGGCCATAGGGCCTGTTCCTGTGCTGTATTGTTCTTTGTTAACCAAATTCGCTGGTGCATTCACACTCCGTAAAATACATTTTTCTCAACAGGCGCTCAAATGTCTTTGTTGGGGGAGAGGTGGGCTAAAGGTCCAGTGGCCCCTGCAGCATAAAGAAGCTGGAATAACCCATTCCCACTGGCTTGTTAGTCTTCAGCTCCCCCTTCCTTTGTGTTGGTTCAGTATACTCTCATTGCCAGTGACTCCACTCAGTTCTTCCACACACCCGACCCCTGTCTCCCCCCCAAACCCACACAATACTCCAGGTCCCAGGCTCACTCCTATCCAAGAGCAGCAGAAATTTAGCGAGAGCGTGCGAATACTGGGCCTGAACGCTTAGATGAAACATCCATATTTCAGATGAGAGGCCTTGTCAGTTCCCTCCGGTGGAGGCAAAAGATCGAACAGCACTTTCTTCAGAAGAGCAGGGAAGTACCCTATTGTGTCCCAATCAATAATTATCCCTCAGGCAATATTAAAAAATCAGAACATGTTAAGATCCTGGATCAGACCCCAACACTTGTTAGGATACTGGTCAAGAACTCCAAACACTTTTTTTTTAAATTGTAAAATTGTGAGCAAAAGATACTTCGCTCCAGGGGGGATTCTAGTGACATACACATATATAGAATATTAAAACAAACTTTATTATTAACACAGGATTGAACTATATTAACAGCACAGAAAATAACTTACAATTACCAGTTAAACAATTCTGAACAATAAAAGAAAATACTTTAACTTCTACCTGATACCTTATCTATCTCCAATCAAGCAAAACCCATCACAGGTCAAAAGCCACTTGTAAATACTATTAGAAAACACAGGATTACCTACTATACATTTGAATAGAGATCTCTCGGAAATACTGCTTGAAGAGAAAGAGAGAGCCTGTCAGGAAACGGCCTGCAGATTCTAGTCTGTGTCAGACCACTGCTTAACCTGACAGCCTTTTGCAGAAACTGCTACTAGAGCTCAAAGTTTCCAGCAGAACTGACAATTGAAATTTTCTGCTGCACATCTGAATCCTCCCATTAATTACATCATCACTCTCCCACTAACTGGGTTATGACCATCGACTAAGGCTAACCACAATCCCTAAATTATCAAGACTTCAGGGGACTTTCTTTCTATAAACAAAATTACATTAGCCATATATAGGTAAACAATATTCATGGTTGGAATGAATGATGATCTCACGTTTATGGCATCTTAATTGTACCTTCTACATGGCAACAACAAAGGTATTTCATTGGCTGCAAGGCAATTTAGGACGTCCTTGGTTGTGAAAGATGCTGTATAGAATCATAGAACTTACAGTGCAGAAGGAGGTCATTCGGCCCATTAAGTCTGCACCGGCTCTTGGAAAGAGCACCCTACTTAAGGCCACCTCAAGTCTTAAGCCCATGCCTCTACCCTATCCCCGTAACTCAGTAACCCTACCTAACCTTTTTGGACAGTAAGGGTAATTTAACATGGCCAATCCACCTACCCTGCACATCTTTGGACTGTTGGAGGAAACCAGAGCACCCGGAGGAAACCCACGCAGACACTGGGAGAGCGTGCAGACTCCGCACAGACAGTGACCCAAGTTGGGAATCGAACCTGGGACCCTGGAGCTGTGAAGCAACTGTGCTAACCTCTGTTCGACCAAGCTACCCAATATGTTACGAATGAAAGCCTTCCTTCTCTTTATTTTACTGCGTTGCAAAGCAAATGAAGGTGTGTGTAACACGGTGTAATGTCAATCTCGGCCTGACTCAGGAAGTTGCCTGATTGAACTCGGCTTCACGAAACTTGAAGTCTTTTTTAAAAAATGTTGTCTCTAAGGCACCTCTTTTCTTCCCATGCAGCTGTCATTAATTTATTATTTAAGATAGCTCTCCTAGCATGAGTCACTGGCCAGTAAATTAAGGCTGCTGAGCAGCAGACCATCCTTTCAGCTGGGGTCACGCTATGGCTCATTCCCTTTCAGCTGAGAGAGTCCAGTTTAGAGATTCATTTTCGGGTTCACTTCCCGTTAAATTAGGGAAACTGCAACGACTACGCCAATTTGTCGTGGAAATCATAATAAAGACAAATTCCTCGAGGTTCGATTGAAGGAAATTTATTTACACAAATATATTTGCGGAGAAAGAGTGTTCTAGCTGCAAAGCCATTGCACTGCACTTTGAGATTCGATTGAAGGAAGCATATTTTTTATATAGTCTGAAATGACAGTTTGAAGTAAAAGGCCATGTTTATATTAAATAGACCTTGGAAAGTACGCAAGGTGAAATACGTAGTACGTATGCTCTTGCCCTTGGCTAAAAACAATTCAAGTACACATTTTGTTATCTTTCAGAGGACAATGCGTTTTCATAATAAGGCCAAGACCACAAAATTTAAGCATTTTCGCTAAAAAGCAGTGTTAACTATAGTCAAGCATTTCCCACCATGCTTCTCAATTGGCAACTCATTAATTTCCCTTCCACAGATTGACTAAAGCACATTGGGACATACTGAGGCTGTTGAAGGTGTTATAGAAATGCAGGACTTCTTTCATTGACACTACCTGAATGGGCCAATGCAGTGATTACTCAGGTGAGGTTTTAGTGAGTGGGGACTCCCATGGGTTTCAATAATATCCACTCTTACCATGATAAGGTCGAGCGCACAGGTCCTCGTCGGTGTTGTAAATTCGCCACACGTCAGTTTGGTCCATGCTGGGCCCTGGGGTACTGGTTTTAGGTTGCCGGTTCAGGAAGCTGCTGAGCTGCCTGCCCAGGTTGTTGCAGTGCCATCGCATCTGGGCAGACTCCTGGTCACACTCCGTCATACCCAGCGTGGGCTCAGTGTCGTTCCGCCTCTGGATGCTCAGACACTGCTTGGACCCCAGGTTAAAGAGACGTAGTCTGGACACCCACTTCCATTGCTGTTGGTCGAAGCTTTCGTTGCAGGACAGAGCCAGTCTTACACTCGTCCCCTTGCTCTCCAGGCAGCTCCCTGCTTTCTCACTGTGTATTACAAATATACTGGTATCTGCAAGTCAGAAAAATATAATTAAAACCAAGGATAAGGGCTCATGCATGGAACCAATGTTCAACAATATTAAACCAGATTACATCAATATTAAATTGTGGGCAATATAGATCTAATAAAATAGATCTATCACTCAGAGCTAAGCACCATATATAAACTGCACTGTGAACTGCACACATATTGTACCATCACATGCATTGCTATGTGCACATACTACATTGTTGTACTGAACATCTACAGCACAGCTCAGACAAGATTATATACCACACAGTCCACTCCCACATAACACAGGGCAATTTGAATCTCACACTGAAGAGAGAGTGAGATAGTGATAATTAGCAGGGAGATGGATGCAGTGGTCAGATATAGGTTGATAGTGTACAGCTAAGCTGAGCTACCCTGGGTGTAATAACCTTCCCAAGGCTCATGGGAAAACCGTAATTGATCTCCCCATGTGGCTCGTGGAATATGAGCTTTCCCACTAGTGAGCGGAGGCCCACCCAGCTGGGGCTTGTAAGACAGAGCATAAAAGCCGGCCTGAACAGGGACCGGCATGTTGTGTTGTTCCAACGGGACTGTGTAATGTGAATAGTTCACTGCTGAGGGAAGACAATATGTTACCTTAACTAAATCTATGTTCTTCCAACCGCTGACTTCTGGTCATTATACTGGGTTTCTCCTCAGCAGGGGATGGCTAGGAGATATGTAAATTAAGCACGTTACTCATGTGGCTAGGGGCTAATCCTCAACTGCAACTCCACTAACAACCTGATGAAAAACTGCCCCAGCAGAAAGCTGTGCAGGTCTTTGAGGGCAATTTGGACTTAACGCCATCTCCTGAGCGGCTAAAAGGATTGCACTGGCCATCCTTTTCACACATCCCCATCCCACCCTGACATCGGCACACAAATTATTGCTCCTAGCTCTGTGAAAGAGAGCAGGAGGTTAGACAAGATAGAATATTATAGCTTGAGATTATAGTTGGGTTGAATGGAGTCCAATATAGGCTGGTTCAGTCCCCCAAGCCCACTCTTCGCAGCGCACATAATTCTACCGTGAATTCCTTCTCCCACTCACTAGAATTAGTGTTCCTAAGGTAGGGAATCTACAAAGTGTCAATCCCTGCCATTAATACAAAGAACTATGAAATTTGCATTCATTCAGCACCCTTCCTAACCCCACAAACTTCCAAAGTGCTTTCCAGCCAGTGACACTCTTTTGTAGGGCAGTATTTGCTGTGATGTAGAAAATGCAGCAGTGCCAATTTGTGCACAGCAAGATTCTACAAACAGCAATGAGCTAATGAGCAGCTAATCTGTTTGAATTATGTTGGTGAAGGGATGAATGTTGGCTAGTTCACCGGGAAGATCTCCCCTCCTCTACTTTGAAGCAGTGCCATCTGATCTTTTGATTGCCACAGAGGCCAAATGGGGCTTTAGCGAAATAGCCAATCCAGAAGATACAGCCTGGATTCTCCGAAAATGGGGCTATGTTCCCACGCCCACTGGAAAACGGGCACGAATCACTCCAGACATTTTATAAAAAGTCCGGAGTGATTCTCCGGTTTTAAGAGGGTTGGAAGGGCCCTGCTGCACGTTGCACAGCTCCTGCTGCTGATAAGGGGCCCTGTACTTCTGGCTGCAGGTCCGTGCATACGCGCGGCGGCCATTTTTGTACCCGCCCCCGCGCAACATGGTATAGCGACACAGCAGGCCAGCGCGGAAGAAGATAGGGCCCCCCTGGATTGCATGCGCCCGCTAATCGATAGTCTGTCCGTCGTGGAGGCCCCCCCCCCCCCCTGGACAGGGGCTTGAACTCATAACCTTGGGATTCAGAGGAGGGATATCCACTCAGCAAACAAGGCAGGGTTGAGATGTAGCACCAACTCAATCTAATTAATATCTAGTTGGATGGGATAAGTTAAAATAACCCCTCTTGCCCCATCAGTCACACTCGATATTCTGAAACATCAGCACAGCATTCCTGAGTTAACATCCGTCTCAGCAGCTTCTATTCTGCCTATTTATTTGAACAGGAGACAGTCCCGCGCTCTCTGTTTACACAGCTTATGCTCAAACAGCTTACTCTTCCCAAAGGCTCTGTCTATATTCTCAGGATATTCCTAACGGTGCCATTGCCTCAGACTGGAGCCTATTACTTCTCTCTAAAAGAAACCCTTATTTGCTGCTGGCGCATTGTGCGCTATCCAAGTTGAAGGACATTTAAATTTTGGCCACCTTCTCTCAGCCTCAAGCACGGACAGCGCGGAGTTGGGTCGGCTGCCTATCCTGTCCCAACAACATTGCTCAGCATCAAACCTCGGGGCGGGGGATGTGTTGCCAAATCTCCAGGACACTACTGCGTGCAATCCAGGAGATCAAAGATCACAGGGTTATTAAACAAAATAACTTTTAGAAAGAAAGTACTGGAGATGGGGCAAAAATGCCAGGTGGGGAAGCTAGTGAGCGAAGTAATTTGATTCAAATCTATTGGGTGTACACCCAGACAGATTGTGAAATCTTTTCCCAGTCCAATTCCAGTCAGAGACAGCGGAGTAGCTGCACAGGAGAATCTGAGAAAAGGTGAGGGACTCGGGACAATTTTTAGGGCTGGGCACCAGAGCCCAGTTCCCACCAACTGGATTAAGACCAACCTAAACCGTATTCCGTGTGGGAGACCCTTCCAGACACAACCTTCTGTCCGGGAATTCTCTATTTTGTTAACTGCTCTGGCAAGAGCATAACATTCTCGGTTGACACTCCAGGGCAGTACTGAGGGGGTGCGACAGTTTGGGAGGCATTAATGCGGTATGAGGCGAGAAGCCGAGGCCCTGTCTGCCCGCTCAGGTGGATATAAAAGATCCCGTGATGCTAATTTCGAAAGGAAAAAAGCAGCAGTTGATTCCGGCATCCTGCAAAATATTTATCCTTCAACCAGCGCCTCGAACAAAGATAATAGTCTTAATTTTGCGGCCCTGTCGTAGCAGGACCCTCCGCACAGGATGGGGCAAACCAGTAGTGGACAGGGCTGGAAAATCCCACCCAAACCTATCTTCTGTTACTGATGAGGACAGTCTCAATATTACATCCCCATGGGTAGGAAATGTGCAATTTCATTGGTTAAACATTCACAAACGCAGCAAACAGGAAACAAGCAAAACAAACCATAAGGTTTCTGAAGTTGTGCTTGACTTTGATCCAGTTGGCTATATTTTACTTTGTATTAATTTTGTTTCTATGTTTCAGTCTGTAGCCTTTCTAGACCTTTCGCCTAGAAGGTAGGTTCTTCCCTCTAGCTTTATGTTGCTCAAATACGTCGGCTCCGGAAAATACAGCTCTTTTTTTTTAGAAAAGACACCCCTATCTCAGGGGGTCCCAACTCCAGTTGGAAACATTCCTGCAGCTTACTTAGGGGTAGATGAGAAATGCTTGTGAGGGGTTGTACCCCTGAAAACATGCCAGGCATCAAAAGGGGTATGGGTAGGGGCAACCGGTGTCCCACACCTCTCAAACTCTCACTTATAACCCCAAGTACTTGGGTTGCACACTGCAGCAGCCATACCCCGGGAATCCCGACACGACAGTCATACAAAGCTAAGCAAGTAGCCCATCAGCTTTGACTGGTGTGCTGCACGGACATTATCTCTTCTATTGTGTATTGTGAGGATCATCCCTGTTTATTCCCTTCTTTCCCCATTCTTTTATTTTCCTGCTACATTTTTGATCCATGGATAATTTATGATAATATGTCTTTAAGGCAGCCTGTATCTTTAATTCAGGCAGAAGGATGCAGTGGCCTGTGCCTTTAATTCAAGCATAAGCCTATGCTGGTTTGAACAGGAGACTATAGACTGACCGGCACCAATGACAGAGATGGGGTGGGACTCGGCTTGATTGATTTGGCTGGTGGTCAATTAATTGGCCCAAAAGGCTATGCTCGGCCTGGTAACAGGTGGTGATTGGATCAGATCCCACAGGAATGTTTTTCGGGGTCCCGGGGTTCCAGTTTAGTATCAGGTTGACTACTGACAGCACAAAAGGAGGTCCTTCTCCAGAATGGCTGTGTTTCTGAACTGGTAGTAAGCCCGGATGGATCGGTTTACAAGAGGTTTGCCTTGCAGGCAAAGTTCAGTATCTGCTAACTCTGTCCCGGAAAGCTGGCGTGAATCGACTATCTTTCCCCAGAAGGCCTGCTGCCTGTGTCTACTACCCATTCTACATTACAGAGGTTGGAAGGCAAACCACAAACTGAAAGCAGCTTTTGAGAAAGCAAAGTCTCTGCCTCTTCAGGAAAGGTGCAAGTACGGTGCTTTTAAAAACTGCAGGAAAACCAGTGTGGGCTGCAAAACAAAGATGGTAATCTACAAGATTACTCTGAAGAAAGCATGCCAGGAACCATCATCTGAAACAAAGACTTTTTCTCATTCACTAATGTTTTTTTCTCCTTTTCCACCATCTGTGTTTGTCTGTCTGGTGTGTGCGTGTGGAGGGTGGAGAGGTCAGTTAAAATAAGAGTTAGGTACTTATTAATATTTAACCAACCACATGCGATGCATATTTCATCATTATTCTTGTTATAAATAAACAGTAATTATGTTTCAACTTAAAATCTGGTGACTGTAATTATTGGGTACTCAGGGGCCAAAGGCTATGTGTATTTTTATAAGAATTATTGGTTAATTCACTTATGTTGTGATTACGGGATGATTGATCATATCATAGAATTTACAGTGCTGAAGGAGGCCATTCGGCCCATCGAGTCTGCACCGGCTTTTGGAAAGAGCACCCTACCCAAGCCCACACTTCCACCCTCACCACGCAACCCAGCAACATCATTTAAGCTTTTTTTTGGAACTAAGGGTAATTTAGCGTGGCCAATCCACCTAACCTGCACATCTTTGGACCCGGAAGAAAACCACACACACACACGTGCAGACTCCGCACAGACAGTGACCCAAGCCGGGAATCACACCTGGGACCTGGCGCTGTGAAGCAGCTGTGCTAACCACTATGCTACCGCGCTGTACATTACAGAGGCTGGATTGGGGCTGTATTGTCTGTGCACTTGCCCAGGGTGTCATTACAGTATAAGACTGGGAATGGCGGATGAGGAGGAAGGTCCTGACAAGTTAGCAGGACAATGGGTCAGAAGACAGAGATCAGCAAAGGTGCAATGCCCACCCAGGGCATGGTGATGATTCTTCGGAAGGTAACTGATGACATCACCTGTGAAGAGTCTTAGACCTCACACAGGATAAGCCCCATAGTTAGTCATGGAAAGTCATCAACATATCATAACAACTGAGCTCCTCGTAGGAGTGTCTACAGGCAGGAGAGCACAGGAGGATTTCCCATATCCTCCGATTGTATAGGATTTTGGTGAAACCACATCTGGAATATTGTGTGCAGTTTTGGTCTTTGCATTTAAGAAGGATATACTTGCATTGGAGGCGGTACAGCGACGGTTCAGTAAAACAGTCCTTGGCATGAGGGGGTTGTCCTGTGATGAGAAGCTGAGTAAATTGGGCTTATATTCTCTGGAGTTGAGAAGAATGGGGGGGGGGGGGGGGGGACCAGTGGGCCCTGATCACGGGCCAGACCCCATTGGCGGGCCCCCCTCCCGGGGATGGAGCCCTCCTCCCCCCCACACAGGGCCTCCCGACCGTTCCCCCAAAGTTCCCACTGGGAGCGACCAGGGGTCAACGGCACCAGCGGGACTCTGTCGTATACGCGTGGTCACTCGGCCCATCCGGGCTGGAGAATCAGCGGCCCCGCCGATTCCAGCGGCCCACGGCCAGCGCCAATGGCGCCGATTCTCCGCACCGCGGAAAATCGCGCACCGGCGTCAGGGTGCGGTTGCGGCGATTCTCCGGCCCGGTGCGGGGCTCGGAGAATCGCCCCCATTGTTCCTCTGATCGGGGAATCCAAAACACGGGAATGCAGTGTCCAGATAAAGGGCAGATCATTTAGGACTGAGCTGAGGAGAAAGTATTTGACTAAAAGGGTTGTGAATCTTTGGAATTCTCTATCCCAGATGATTGTAGATGCTCCATCGTTGATACATTTAACATTGGGATAGATAGATTTTTGGTCCATCAGGGAATTAAGGAAAATGGGGAAAAGGCGGGAACATGGAGTTGAGCCTCAGATCAGCCATGATCACACTGCATAATGGAACAGGTTTGACCGGCTACATGGTCTAATGAAAGATTAATTTGCTGATGATACTAAAATTCATGTCATGCATAGAGCAACACGAAAGGGGATATAAAAGAGGAATAAGAAAAAGAACACGTGAGCTGTGGAAATGGCTTAGAAACAGAAAATTCTGGAAATACTTAGCAGGTCAGGCAGCATCTTTGAGGAACAGAGTTAACGCTTCAGGTCAAGATGATTTTTCATTGGAATAGTTTTGATGAAGAGTCGGCATTTTTCATTTTTATTTCAGTATTTTGTTCTTGATGGGGAAATGGCTCTTTGACCAAAGAAAAACATCCAATGAAGAGTTTGCTTGCTTCCCAATTGGGTGCTGGAAGGGGAAGTGTTGCAAGGATGGACATGTCAGACAACCAATGGGAATGCAGCACATTACAGGTCATGTGATGAGCCCAGCAAGAATATATCTGAGCAATGTTGGCAGCTCCAGACATCAACGCTATGATCCATCTTTAAAAAAATCGAGAAAACTTTAAACTCCACCCAGAAGCAGAAGGGCAGCATGGTAGCACAAGTGGATAGCACTGTTGCTTCACAGCGCCAGAGTCCCAGGTTCGATTCCCCGCTGGGTCACTGTCTGTGCGGAGTCCTTGAGTCTGCACGTTCTCCCCATGTCTGTGTAGGTTTCCCCCGGGTGCTCCAGTTTCCTCCCACAGTCCAAAGACGAGCAGGTTGGGTGGATTGGCCATGATAAATTGCCCTTAGTGACCAAAAAGGTTAGGAGGGGTTATTGGTTTACGGGGATAGGGTGGAGGTGAGGGATTAAGTGGATCGGTGCGGACCCGATGGGCTGAATGGCCTCCTTCTGCACTGTACGTTATATGTTATAAGACAAAAGAGAACAGTGGAAACTACAAGTTGCATGTGGTCCCCACGATGAGCAAGTTCTGACTTCCTCCTTAGCTAAGCTGAAGCTGTTAAAGAAATGCAGCCAATCAAGGAGGCAGCTGACTGGAGCTGGGGAAGCTTACAGAAACAATTTTTCATGATAGAATTAGTAGTCACATGGGAAAATGTGGGTTGATTAGGAAGAGCGAGCATGGATTCCTAAAAGGGAAATCGTGTCTAACTTGCGAGAGTTTTTTGAGGAGATACCAAAAAGAGTCGATGAGAGTAATGCTGTTGATGTGGTCTACCTGGACTTTCAGAAGGCATTTGATACAGTGCCACACAACAGACTTGTGAGAAAAGTTATAGCTCATGGAATAAAATGGAAAGTAGCAACATGAATACAAAATTGGCTGACTAATAGGAGGCAGAGAGCTACGGTAAATGGATATTTTCCAAGCTGGAGGGAGGTTTGTAGTGGACATCCCTCGGGGTCAGTATTGGAACCCTTGCTTTTCCTGACATATTAATAATCTAGATTTCGGTGGACACGGGATCATTTCAAAGTTTGCAGATGGCACAAAACCTGGAAATATTGTAAACTGTGAAGAGGACAGTGTAGAACTTCAAAAGGTCAGAGACAAATTGGTGGAGTGGGCAGAAAGGTGGAAGATGATGTTAAATGAGGAGAAATATGAGGTGCTGCATTTTGGTAGGAAGAGCACGGAGAGACAACATAGAATAAGGGGTAAAATTCTTAAAGATGTGCAAGATCTGGATATATATATATGCATAGATCATTGAAGGTGGCAGGACAGGTGGAGAGAGCAGTTAATAAAGCATAAAGTACTCTGGGCTTTATGAATAGGGGCATAGAGTACAAGAGCAAGGAAGTTAACTTATACAAAACACTAGTTAGCCCTCAGCTGGAGTATTGTGTACAGTTCTAGGCGCCACACTAGGAAGGATGTGAACACTTTGGAGAGAGTGCAGAAAAGATTCACAAGAATGGTTCCAGGGATGCGAAACTTTAGTTGTGAGGATAGATTGGAGGGGTTGGAACTGTTCTCCGTGAAGAAAAGGGTAAGAGGAGATTTGATAGAAATGTTCAAAATTATGAGAGGGCTAGACAGAGTCGATAGGGAGAAACTGTTCCCGCTCGGAAAAGGATCAAGAACAAGAGGGCGCAGATTTAAAGTAATTTGCAAAAGAAGCAAATGTGAAGTGAGGAAAAAAATTCTCGCACACCAAGTGGTCCGGGTCTGGAATTCACTGTCTGGAAGTGTGGTGGAGGCAGGTTTAATCGAGACATTTGAGAGGGCATTAGATGATTACGTGAATAGAGGTGATGTGCAGGGGTACGGGGAAAAGGGCAGGAGAATGGCACTACGTCATGATGCTCATTTGGAGAGTCGGTGCAGACACGATAGGCCGAATGCCCTTGTTCTGCACCACAATAATTCTGTGATGGTAAGCAAACCTAACCAGATTGTCTGCATCTGTCCCAAGGGGCAAATGATCAGACATCTATCTTCATGCCATTCGGTGGCCAGGTAGAGAGGGCAGGTGTACCAGGGTGGGCCAATACTTGCAATCTTACACTTTTGAGCTAATTAATTATGCAGTGAGTAATTCAGCGGATTAATTACGCACCAGTGAGTAATTCAGCATTGGAGGAAGGGGCGAGCAGGAAGTTGCCAACCGTGCCGTTACCTCATGGCAGACTGGTACAAAAGGTGAAGTCACACGAGATCAGGGGTGAGCTGGCAAAATGGATACAGAACTGGCTAGGTCATAGAAGGCAGAGAGTAGCAACGGAAGGGTCCTTTTCTAATTGGAGGGCTGTGACTAGTGATGTTCCGCAGAGATCAGTGCTGGGACCTTTGCTGCTCATAGTATATATAAATGATTTGGAGGAAAATATAGCTGATCTGATTAGTACATTTGCAGACGACACAAAGGTTGGTGGAATTGCGGATAGCGATGAGGACTGTCAGAGGATACAGCAGGATTTAGATTGTTTGGAGACGTGGGCGGAGAGATGGCAGATGGAGCTTAATCTGGACAAATGTGAGGAATGCATTTTGGAAGGTCTAATGCAGGTAGGGAATTTACAGTGAATGGTAGAACCCTCAAGAGTATTGAAAGTCAGAGAGAGCTAGGTGTACAGGTCCACAGGTCACTGAAAGGGGCAACACAGGTGGAGAAGGTAGTCAAGAAGGCATACGGCATGCTTGCCTTCATTGGCCGGGGCATTGAGTACAAGAATTGGCAAGTCATGTTGTGGCTGTATAGAACCTTAGTTAGGCCACACTTGGAGTATAATGTTCAATTCTGGTCTCCACACTACCAGAAGGATGTGGAGGCTTTAGAGAGGGTGCAGAAGAGATTTACCAGGGTGTTGCCTGGTATGGAGGGCATTAGCAATGAGGAGCGGCTTTGGGATTTTCCTTAACCCTGTTAGCCAAAGATATTTCATGACCCCTTTTAGCCCTCTTTATTGCGCGTTTGAGATTCGTCCTACTTTCCCGATATTCCTCCAAAGCTTCATCAGTTTTGAGTTGCCTCGATCCTATGTATGCTTCCTTTTTCATCTTAGCTCGTCTCATAATTCCACCCGTCATCCATGGTTCCCTAATCTTGCCATTTCTATCTTTCATTTTCACAGGAACATGTCTGTCCTGCACTCTAATCAACCTTTCCTTAAAAGACTCCCACATTAGGGGCAGCAGGGTAGCATGGTGGTTAGCATAAATGCTTCACAGCTCCAGGGTCCCAGGTTCGATTCCCGGCTGGGTCACTGTCTGTGTGGAGTCTGCACGTCCTCCCCCTGTGTGCGTGGGTTTCCTCCGGGTGCTCCGGTTTCCTCCCACAGTCCAAAGATGTGCGGGTTAGGTGGATTGGCCATGCTAAATTGCCCGTAGTGTCCTAATAAAAAAGTAAGGTTAAGGGGGGGGGATTGTTGGGTTATAGGTATAGGGTGGATACGTGGGTTTGAGTAGGGTGATCATGGCTCGGCACAACATTGAGGGCCGAAGGGCCTGTTCTGTGCTGTACTCTTCTATGTTCTATGTTCTATTTCAAATGTGGATTTACCCTTAAACAGCTGCTCCCAATCCACAATCAACCAAAATCATTCAAAATAGGATTACTCGTTGAATATCGCATTGCTGTTTGAGCGGGTGGGTTGTTACAAATTGACTGGCCTCTCTCCTACATTAAAGACTTGTGGTTATTGATGTAATTAGCTGTGAAGCACTTGGCGAAGCACGGGCCACCGTTCACGCTGGCGGGATATTTTGGTCCGGCCAGTGGTACCCCCACAATGGGTTCCGTGGCGGCGAGGAGTGCGCTCAACAGGAAATCCCATTGACAATGGCGGGGTCAGAAGACCCCGCCGCTGGCCACCCTCTGCCACCGCAGAACACTCTGCAGAGGGGGAGGAGAATGCCATCCGCAATCAGAATATTATGGAAATAACTGGTACCAAGGCAAAGTTTATCCTCGCATGTTTTTTTCCCTGAAGGAGTGAAGTAACATAATGACACGGCCAGGGTGTAATACAGCATTGGCCGAGAAAAAGTCATTTAACTCAATGCCATGAGGGGTCAACCCTATCCTGAATCGATTTCTTGAGAGACAACTTCGAATTGATCTTCCCTGTCCCTCAAAGGAGCGACATCTCCATGATCCCAGTAGTATTCAATCATTTCTGTCCACACCTCCGACTCGGTGTAGCTTTTCCCCACAGAGAGTCTGTTCCCCAGTCCAAAAGGCATCTGATAAAGTACTGCGCAGCAGACCTGAAGGCAAAGTTATATCTTATGGAATAAAAGGGGCAGTAACAACATGGATATGAAATTGGCTGAGTGACAGGAAACATTGAGTACTGGTTATTGGATGATCTTTTGAATGGCAGGATGGTCTCCAGGGACCCTTGCTCATCCTGATATATATTAATGACTTAGACCTTGGTGTACAGGGCACAATTTCAAAATTTGCAAATGATAAGCAACGTGAACTATAAGGAGGAGGATACTGCAAGACTTCAAAAGGACACAAGTTGGTGGACTGGGCGGACAGGTGGTGGAAAGAGGTCACTGCGGAGAAACATGAAGCAATTCATTTTGATATGAATGCAAAGAGCAACAGTATCATTCTAAAAAGGGTGTAGGAGCAGAGGGATCTGGGTGTAAACCATTGAAGGTGACAGGATAGGTTTAATATCCAAGACTTTATTACTAGGGGCACTAAGTAAAAAAATGAGGAGATTTGCTGAACTTGTATGCGACATGGGTCCCACCTCAGCTGGAGTATTGTGTCCAGTTCTGGGTTCTGCCCTTTAGAAAGGAAGTGAAGGCTTTGGAGAGGGTACAGAAAAGATTCACAAGAATAGTTCCAGGGATGAGGAACTTAAGCTATGAAGATACATTGGAGAAGTTGGGACTGTTTTCCTTGGAGCAGAGAATATTGAGAGGAGATTTGACAGAGGTATTTAAAGTCATGAAGGGTCTGGACAGAGTTAAGGTCGAGGATGCACTACCCGAGAGTGGAGAAAGGTTCAATCAAGGAATTCAAAAGGAAATCAGACTCCAAAGGGAAATTAGACTCCAATCTGAGGGGTTATGCAAGGTTACGGTAAGAATGCGGGGCAGCAGCACTGGGTGAATTGCTCATTTGGAGAATCAGAGCTGACATGATGGGCCGAATGGACTCCTTGCATGTTGTAACAGTTCTGTGAATGAGGGGAAAGGAAGGCAGAAGGAAATTCTGTCCAACCACCAGACTCTTGGAATTCGTTCATTTTATGTTCATGTCTTCCACTTCTATTTTCAGCCAATTAAAAAAACTAGCTCACGCCCATATTATTAATTCTTCTGAGTAAATCGGCCAGACAGGCAGCACGGTTGCACAGTGGTTAGCATTGCTGCCTCACGGCGCCGAGGTCCCAGGTTCGATCCCGGCTCTGGGTCACTGTTCGTGTGGAGTTTGCACATTCTCCCCGTGTTTGCGTGGGTTTCGCCCCCACAACCCAAAGATGTGCAGGGTAGGTGGATTGGCCACGCTAAATTGCCCCTTAATTGGAAAAAATGAATTAGGTACTCTAAATTTAAAACAAAATTTCAACCGCCTGGAATATATGGCTCTTCAATCTTTTAGCCAATGAAAACAGTTCAGTTCTGAATCGCTCTTCAGAACATCGAACCCCACACCGCACAATCAGCCTCGGTCCTCCTTCTGAATCCACTCCAATGACACATGCTTTACAGCTTTCCTTTTCATCAGGAGGCTGATTGGTCCAGAAATGCATGTTTATGGTTCTCCAAACCAAGGTTTTGAGTAACCAAAAGTGATAGGTTTACTATTTTCACAACAGAGTGCATGGACCATCCCCATTATTCCCAGATCTGGAGGAGTCATGTGCAAATTGTCAAAAGACGACGAGAATCGAGGATGACCAGTGATCCTCAAGGTGTCTGTTGCGGCCCAGTCGATTCTACTCCAGTCTCTGCATCACTTGGTAGTGAGGCTGATACCTATAGAATTCGCACAGAGTGAACACACATGGAACACACATGGATGCAAAAATACTTTCCACTTACACTCATTCTCTCCGCTCCTCGAAGGGTCTCCTGGCCCGACCTACACTCAGGGCAGGGTTTTTTTGCTATTATGTGGGCTCCCTTTGTGAAAAGGGAAGCCCCGTTACCAGGGAAGTTCAGACACTGTGGAGATCATGGGGAACCGGATGCTCCACACCCTGTGACCTCCGCCGGGGTTGTAACAATACCCCAGGGTAGTACTGAGGGAGTACTGCACTGTCTGAAGCACCACCTTGGGTGGGGCCTTCAGCCAAGGCCCCAAGTGCTATACTAAATGGATGGAAAATAATCCATTGCATTATTTCATAGGACAGCAACAACTTATATCAATACTGCACCTTTAATGCAATGAAATGCCCCAAGAAGCTTCATAGAAACATTATAAAACAAAATATGTAACTGAGCCACACAAGGAGATGAAAAGCTTGCTCATCGACCTCGCGCAACCAGGAACCAATGTAGGTCAGTGGGCAGAGTGGTCATAGGTCGACGGGATCGTCTATGAATTAAGGCATGGATAGGAGAGCTTTGTATGATCTCAGGTTTTACAGAGGTTAGAAATGGTGGAGGCCACCCGGCAGTGTATTGGAATAGTCAAGTCTGGAGGTACTGAAGGTATGATTGAGGGTTTCAGCAGCAGGAATCAGGTAATGTTACCACGGTGGAGATAGGCGGCCTTAGAGATGACACCAGTATGAGGTCTGAAGCTCATCTTTAGGTCAAATGTGACCCCAGGTTGTGAACACACTGACTTAACCTCAAACTGTTGCGAGGGGGAGGGATGGAGTTGGCAGTGAGGGAACAGAATTTGGAGCAGGGACATCAGTCTTCCCAAAATGTAATTGGACAATGATTCCTGCCGCGGGTGTGAATGGAAAATCCCAGCCAGAGGAATGAATTCCTTTGCAGAGGGAGCTCCAGAAAGCCAGCCAGCTCAGGACAAAAAGCTACCATTTCACAGAAAGTATCATAGAAATCCGAAATCTCTCTTCCAAAAGATGGTGGGTACTGACCCTAATTGAAATTTTGAAATCTGAGGTTGGTTGGTTTTTATTAGGGTTAGATTATCAAGCATTATGGATTAAACACTGGAGTTCAGGTGCAAATCAGTCAAGATCTAATTACGTGTCAGAAAAGGCTGGAGGCTGATTGGATCATGATCAAGCATTG
Organism: Scyliorhinus canicula; assembly: GCF_902713615.1. NCBI lineage: Eukaryota > Metazoa > Chordata > Chondrichthyes > Carcharhiniformes > Scyliorhinidae > Scyliorhinus > Scyliorhinus canicula. Next base: position 46,498,693 of record NC_052164.1, on the reverse strand, counting down.
ACTTGAATCTGTCTTAGGGGACTTGACCTGGTTCCAGTTGTCCATTAGCAGCATTTCACTTCAAAGAGGCCCTGTGGATAGTCCCTCTCTTTCCCCAAATGTTTGCATGGTGAAGGAGAGAGACTCGTACCTGGATCCCGCTTGTTGTGTTCTTGTGTTGCTTATTCAGGATGGATTGCATAGTGTTCCACAAAGACCACAGCATAGCTTTTACTTAAACAAAGCTATGATTTTATTTACACTACTAAACTGGGTTTCGACACTTCGTCCTTTTAGAATACAGAATTGATCAATAACATCTAACTACACTCATCTACTGCTAATCTCACTAACTGGTGTAACTATAATCTTCTCACACGAACTGTTCTTACAACCTTCACTAGCTGTCTCCTGCATACACTCCTCCCCTATGGTCAGCATCACTGCTTTATATAGTTGCATCTGCAGCTCCCTCTAATGGTTACTACATTAACTACAATACTGATAGTTATGATAATACCACACCGCTCCCAACACCAGCAGAGACCAGTCCAGATTTTCTGAAGGCGGGAGCACTTAATAATAATACCAGTCACCAAAAAGGGGGATCCAGGCCAATACCAGTAAAAAAGAGTCTTCAATTCATTCCAAAGCCAACACTCCCGAGACTGTAACTCACAGTCAGGCTCAGATATGGAGTGGCAGGGTATGCAACAACCAACCATACCTGGGGCTCAGGAATGGCTCTCCGTGCCCCTATGGCATTGGTCAGGGTGCTGACTTCTGAATGGCTCCTTGAGCAGGACACTTACCAAAGTCCACAATGGTGAGGAGGCACCAAATGTCTAAAGTTTGCAAGATGTCCACCTAACCCCCTGACAATTTGGACATTTTCACTTAATATTTTAATTCTCCACTTTATCATTTGTACTTTGAATACCACCCCATCCCCAAACATTTCCTGCACCAATTGTGAATTCGCTAACATTCATTCATTCGGTATGAGTGATATTGGCAAAGCTAGCTTTCTTCATAGTGACTCATTTAATTCCTCACACGTGTTAAACAGGATATGTGGTTACCCCTCCAATCATCTTAAACACCTCAGAGTCGATAGAGAGAAACAACATCCTCTGATGGGGCAATCCAAAACAAAGGAGAAGAACGTTAAACTTCAACCTCAGTCATTCACAAGTGAAATGAGGAAACGGATCCTCACATAAAAGGCAGTGGAAATCTGGAACTCTCTGCCAGAGAGGGGGAGGTGGGGCAGGGTCAATTCAAAACTGAGGTTGAGAGGCTTTAGTTAGGTTAACAAATACAGAACAAAGGTGGAGAAAGGGACTTTAAGGGTCAAATATTCCCGTGAGTGGCAATCACAGTCGGATTTCCAATCCGCTCTAGTTTGCTTACTTTAGTTTGGAGCTGCAGATTTCGTACCTGGGATTCCAATCCAGGCCTTGTGACAAATGTGCAGCGTAGCTGCCCCTGGTGCAGTGTAGGATCGTCAGGGGGATGGGGGGTGGTGAGTGAAGCCACTCCCTCTTTTTACAGCACTAGCTGCCACAAAACGGTAGGTTTAAAGGTCCCAGGACAGACGGTTAATGTGTAGGGTAAGTGGATTAGATGGGTTGAAGAGGCGTTGGGGTGGTAAGCGGTGTTGTGAGGGGGGCATGGCTCGGCTGGTTAGGTGAGAGCCGGGGGGGGGGGGGGGGGGGGGGGGGTAATGGGAGGGGATTGGAGTGTAGTCGGGGGTCAGGGCGGAACAATCTGGGGGTCCAGTGAGAGTCAGGTCAGCAGTGTAGTTACCCAGGAGTTACAACTGGTTTTAATTCTTCCAACAGTTCCTGGATAGCTATACTGCTAAGTGAGTTGGAACCATCCAAAGGCTCCAACTGTAACTCAAGCGTATCGGATGGTTCCTTGGGGAGGGTAATTACCCATCAGAAGTTAAAACCTCCTGGGCAATTCCTGTGAAGTCCATGAATAGGGACTTTGTTGGTGGTGGTGGGGCATTTCCGTGGGTACCTCTGGGGTTTCGCCCTCCAGAGAATGAAAGATCCGGGCCGAAGGCGCAGATATGCCAGGACCTCACTGAATGGAGGGCAGGTCTGTGAGGCTGATTCCTATGCATCCAGTACTGGTAGCTCCTACTGTTTCAAGTGTGAAATTATCCAGTCAGTGGAAATTGTGTCTTTAACAAGAGGAATCAATGAATACCAATAATAATGGAACATAGAACAGTACAGCACAGAACAGGCCCTTCGGCCCTCAATGTTGTGCCGAGCCATGATCACCCTGCTCAAACCCACGTATCCACCCCATACCAGTAACCCAACAACCCCCCCCCCCCCCTTAACCTTACTTTTATTAGGACACTACGGGCAATTTAGCATGGCCAATCCACCTAACCCGCACATCTTTGGACTGTGGGAGGAAACCGGAGCACCCGGAGGAAACCCACGCACACAGGGGGAGGACGTGCAGACTCCACACAGACAGTGACCCAGCCGGGAATCGAACCTGGGACCCTGGAGCTGTGAAGCATTTATGCTAACCACCATGCTACCCTGCTGCCCCTATGCATTAATGTCATAATGTCATAATATGATGCATTAACATATGCGCTACAAATAGTTTTAGCAAGTTTCAGTGTCAGCGGCTGCTGGGTAGGTCAGGCTCCGTATCACTTCGAACATATGTGCTGCACAGTCAGTAAGCAATATGACTACCTGTCGGTCATTCTCAGCAATATAATTGGCCCTGAAAAGTACCGCACCTTCTGTGCGTACTGATTCCAATCTTCCAGTCCGGCACCAAACACGCCCAAATGTCCGAAAAGAGGCAAGATGAAAAATAAAAATACCTACCTATATCCAAGAGAGATGGGGAGGTGGCTCAGCAGCATGGATAGCGAATAAGTCGCTATCCTCATCGCCAGTTTTGTAAGGGGCAACAAAAGGAATTCACGCTTAGTTGTAGAGAAAACAAAACTTATTTTACTTCGCACATTACCTATTATGTACATCATCCAGTTCCCTACTGGATCTTCCCCAGTTGGTGCCTAACTCTATTTATACAAAGGCATATGAAAGGTTCCCCGCCCCTTTATTATCGGAGCTCATATTCTGCAAGCTCCACAGGGTAGTGGATTATCCCTATCCCGTGAGACCCATGCGATTTATAACGGTAATCTTGTACAGTAATTGTCATAACCCGTCTTACAGGGTAGGAATGATCCACTACCTCGTGGAGCTTGCAGAGTACGAGCTCCCCTGATAAGGGGGCGGGGGACCCTTAACTCAGGCAATGTGCCTTTGCAAAAACAGAGTCGGCCAATCAGGCACCAACAAGAGAAGACCCTGTAGGGAACCACTGGAGCTGTTATATAGTTAACGTGTTAAATAAAAATAAGTTTGCTTTTCTCTACAACTCGTTGTGGACTCCATTTGTTGTCCCTTACAAAAATAACCCAACTTTAAATGTATATAATTTCAACTTAAAAATTCAATGAGTGTCCAGCCAGGAGAAGTCGGATGAGGCAATTTTCCACAATATGGCTTTTGCAACTCAGAAGTTAGTAAAAGTCTCAGGTGCCCGTGACTCACTCTCTAATGATGGTGGGCAAATAGGACAGAATTGCCTGCAATTGGCAGTCTAACAAGGCAGTGAAATAAATAGATTATTTTTCAAAAGCAGTCGAAGGGACATAGCAGATGAAAATCTCCCCTGTTTAAATCTGTATCTAAATAAAACACTTTGCCATTCAAGCCAAGTCAAACACTGAAAAATGGTCTAATTGATGCACAAGGCTGTGAGAAGATTGAAAAACCCGAGTTAAAAACATTTCAGCTTTTCACCTGAAGGAAAATGCTCCTGATCCCACTGATTCCAGTGAACTAAGTGAAAATATTCAAAGAAATTGAAAAACAAATTTTACAAAGCCCCAAGGATTTCCTCTAGGTCGCTCGCTGCAATGTCCAGGAGATTAATCTCCAGTTCTCAGAGACTCCGGGCGAATCCAAGAGGAAGGAGTTGGTTCTGTGACAATCACTCTTTCCTTCCACGTTATCACAGGCCACGAAGGTCATGTGAGACGATGGTGTCGCCCTTATCGCTGGACCAGAAGCTCTGGGTTCATGTCCAACACCAGGACTTGTTGGCCACGGAAGGAGCGTTCAAAACCTGGTTCAGCAAGCTTATAATCAGTTCGTGAATCATTCCCCACATTCCCCCAAAGCGGAAAACCGTGCGTGGGTGTGGAGATATGCTTAAAAAAACACCAAACCTTTCCCTGTGGCCTCCTTCTCTCTATACGTGCTATAAATTATCACATCTCCAACTTTTTCCAGTTCTGATGAAAGGTCAACGTTAACACTCTTTCTTCCTCCACAAATGCTGCCAGGTTGGCTGAGTATTTCCAACAATTTATCTTTATAGGAAGGAAACAACTGCCTCGGCTTTTCCCAGTATGGCCCCAAACAACATAAACAATAATAATCTATAGAATTCCGACAGTGCAGTAGGAGGCCATTCGGCCCACTGATTCTGCACCGACCCTCTGAAAGAGCACCCTACAAGGGCCAATCCACGCCTTATCCCCATAACCCCACTTAACCTGCACATCTTTGGACATAAGGGGAAATTTAGAATGGCCAATCCACCTAACCCGCACATCTTTGAACTGAGAGCGGAGACCGGAGCACCCAGAGGAAACCCACACAGGCAGGCGGAGAACATACAAACTCCACACAGCCATCCAAGGCCAGAATTGAACCTGGGTCCCTGGCATTGAGGCAGCAGTGCTAACCACTGTGCCACCGTGCCGTGATGTGAGGATTGCTGTTGATTCGCAGAGTAATTCATACTACATATGACAGCTAATCCCTCTTTCTCAACTTCAGCATAGTTTCGCTCCACTTCCGAAAGTGTCCTCAAGGCAAGGGTGATGGAACAATTTCCCATCTTGTGAGATAATACTGCTCCTAGCCCATAAGGAGATGCATCACCTGTGAGCACAATCAATTTGAGTTCACTTTTAGTTCGAAGTGAACTAAAAGTTGCGACGTTGCAAGTCTTGCTTCATCAAGGAAGCAAGCTTCTTCTTGTGGCTCCCTCCATTCTACCATTGATGTTTCTTTAGTAGTTGGTGGAATGGTGCCAATGTTGTGGCTGAATTCGGAATGAACCTTCCATAATAATTTTCCATGCTGAAGAAAGATTTGAGCTCACTTACGTTCTTACCCTCACGGGTAACTTTGACTTTCTCCTCGAGGGGATGTAACCCTGTTGCATCTATCCAACATCCTAGATACATCACTTCTGAGGCCGGGAATTTAGATTTTTTGTGTTTGAGGCAGACACCCGCGTCCCAAAACCTTTTGAACATCTTCTCCAGGGTAGACATGTGCTCTTCAGGAGTAGTCACAGTGATTAAAACGTCATACGGTCATCATCTTGGGAATCACCTTGGGAATTCCTCAAAGGAGGTTTTCCATCGAATGCTGGAAAATAGCGCAGGGTCACTCTATTCTGAATGGTAACCTCATGTGCTGAAATAATGTGTATTTATAAAATCGGACCTCTGGGACTCTTCGTCCAATACCAACTATAGGTATGTGTGGCTAAGATATAATTTAGATTGGGTAAAGCCTCCCACCAGCTTGGCGTAGAGGTCTTCAATCCTGGAGATCAGGTACCTATCCACCTGGGCAGCCTGATCGATGGTCAATTTGTAGTCCACACAGATGCTTGAGAACAGGGACGATGGGGGCTGCCCACTTGGAAAACTGAACCGGGGTCTGGTTATGCCCAGTTCCTCCATTCTATTAAACTCAGCTTTAATCTTCTGATGCAGGGCATAAGGAATTGGTCTGGCTCTAAAAAACTTGGGTATTGAATCCGGATTGACATAAATCTGGTCTGTGATGCCTTTAATTCAGCCGAATTTTCTCTGAAAAACAAACTAGTATCTTCGTAGAACATCTTGAAGAACATTTGCTGTAATCAATCTCCTCCCATTAGGCTGAGTCTGTGTCCTTCGAAAACAACCAGGGGTAGATGGGCCTTTTCCTCTTTATAAGCCACTGGTGTGTCGGTGGTTCCCAGGTTTTTCAAGGTTTCCCAAGAGTAAGTGGAAAGCTTGGTTGTGTTGCTGGTCAAATTTAAAGTTTGAGCTCCATCACAAATTTACTTGAAGGTTGCTCCCCGACAACTGTCACTGTGGCCCCGGTGTCAACTTTCATTTTTAAAGGTTCACACTTAGGATGATTTAAATTGCGGCCGCCTTGTTTACCTGGACCACGTTCAACCGGCACATTGCATGTTCCTCCTCAGAGCACCTCTCCACGATGTTCAGTGGCATTGTGGACTACTGCTGCTTTGGCCACTCTGTCTTGCGTGGCAATGTGCTTGAATATGACCCTTTCGTTAACAACGTAAACACACAAAATCTTGACGATGGCAGGTCTCTTGAAGATGGTCCCCCTCAAAATGACGGCAGTCCACCTTTGTCTTAGGTAGACAACCATTTCTTTTCCTGATCCACTGACTCGGTGCAGTCTCAAGAACCGTGTCTGGTTCTCTGCTGTTGATCCTGCCTCACACCTCACGGCCATACCACCCTATACTTGATTGACTTCTCTTTCAGGCACACTTTGGAGCTAAGTGGCATCTTTTCGAAGCATTATCTTGATTGCTTTTTCCAATGTTATGGCAGCTTCAGCCAGGAGTTTCTTTTGGATGTGGAGATTATGGATTCCACAAGCCAACCGGTCATGCAACATATCACTACGCGCGGTCCTGAACTCGCAGTGCTCAGCAAGGTGATGAAATCTGGCTAAGAAGGCTGAGATGAACACGCACAAACAGACTCAAAAACAGCTTCTTCCCCACTGTCACCAGACTCCTAAATGACCCTCTTATTGACTGACCTCATTAACACTACACCCTGTATGCTTCAACCGATGCCAATGCTTATGTAGTTACATTGTATATCTTGTGTTGCCCTATTATGTATTACATAGAACATAGAACAGTACAGCACAGAACAGGCCCTTCATGTTGTGCCGAGCCATGATCACCCCACTCAAACCCACGTATCCACCCTACACCCGTAACCCAACACCCCCCCCCCCCCCCCCCCCCTTAACCTTACTTTTATTAGGACACTACGGGCAATTTAGCATGGCCAATCCACCTAACCCGCACATCTTTGGACTGTGGGAGGAAACTGGAGCACCCGGAGGAAACCCACGCACACAGGGGGAAGGACGTGCAGACTCCACACAGACAGTGACCCAGCCGGGAATCGAACCTGGGACCCTGGAGCTGTGAAGCATTTATGCTAACCACCATGCTACCCTGCTGCCCTCATGCATTTTCTTGTATTTTCTTGAATTTTGTTTAATTCCCTTTTCTAATGATCTATTGAGCTGCTTGCAGAAAAATACTTTTCACTGTACCTCGGTACACGTGACAATAAACAAATCCAATCCAATCCAATCCAAGCTCCCCGAGAGTGGAGTTGAATTTATACTCCTGGAGGATGATCGGGGACCTTGGGTTAAAAGGGTCCTTGACCAACTTGACTATCTGGACAAAGGTCTTAGAGTCGGGTGCCTCCGGGGTGTTCTAGATCAAATTATGGGTTTGGGGCCCACAAACTGTCAGAAATATCAACCTCCACTAGTCTTCCTCTCTGATCTTGTTCACGGTGAAGAAATAGAGGAGCCATTCAATGTACTGGCTCCAATTTCAGCCTCTTAGTCAAACGGATCTAGTTAACCAATAATAGTCATTTTCATTCATGTTTTGATAGTTCTTGACTCTCGTTGGTCCTTCTTCCTTTCGAATTGCTCCTTCCTCCTCCCCTCAAATCGCAAAGTATTGCGGCTGTGATCAAACCTTTTACCTTGCTCGAGAAACACTCTGGAGGCCGTCAGTAGTAACAAAAGGGTTTATTATCGAGGCAACGGCTGGAATATTTACAGGCACACAACACAATAAGATGGATCTTGTCTCTTCAGCCCTGGGGTCCACACTACCTGGGTCGCTGCTCCCAGGGCACTGCGCTAACTCACTATTAGCTGGGATTCTCACACTCCCACGCAATTGGCAGCAAGTTAGCCACGTGGTCTGCCGGGCCCGCACTACCTCAAGGGGCAATTATGGATGGGCCCATGAAAGAATAAAGAAAGAAAAGGAAATCTTGGGTTTTCCAAAAGGTAATAGAAGCTGTGGGAGGAGGCTGCAACGTGCAAGACATAATGGATGTGTTCAAGAATGTTCTTGAATGAGATATAGGGAGAAAGTGGTGATGAACCCCAAAATGGGAAAGGCTTGTTGGGTTTAATGAGCCTTCGCAGTCGATTCTGCTTAAGCATCTGGTCAGACTATTCATGATGTACAAGGAACATTTTTCAGAAAGAGCCACTGTTTGGAGAGGAAACCCACAGGCTCTCACTGTGATTACACATTCCCAAATAACTCCAGCATAAACCACTAAATTATAGGAGAGTTTAGCTGGTTTTAACTCTGTTTATGATGATGCTGCATCTTTACATAAATACTCAACATCCTTCTGAAATAACATCAAGTCTTCCAGGCTTTTGTCCCTGCTTTCCGTCTCCACAGAATCAAAGTTTTTCGGACCTTTGTTAAAACAACATACATTTATTTAAGGCCTTCCGCGAAATCAGGGCATCCCAAAGTCCTCCAATGCTACGGAGTGCTTTGGAAATAAATATTAAAGTGCTGGAAATATTCAGCAGATCAGGCAGCATCTGTGGGCAGGAGAGCAGAGTTAGCCTTTCAGGATAATGACTTTGCATCAGAACTGGCGACGCGTTGGGTGGAATCTCTGTTTTCTGCCAGGTAGTTCCCATAGCAGCATCCAGGTCATCCAGGTTTGGCTAAAATTTGCCACAAGGCCTCTCTGTTTATTGTGTCAAAGGCCTTTGTCAGGTCAATGAATCAACAGTAGAATCCCATCTGTTCTTCAAGGCATTTCTTTTGTATTTGCTGAAATGTGAAGATCATGTGATAAGTGCCTCTCCCTTTCCTGAACCCTCTCTGACTTTCTGGCAATACACATTTTGCTATGTGGTTTACCAGTCTGTGGGTAGAAGTTTTGTTAGAATCTTACCAGCCCTCACAAGCAGCAAGATTCTCTCTGGTTGTCACACTCAGGTTTTTGACCTTTTCCTTGGGACAAGTGAACAATCATGGCATCTTTGAACTCCTGAGGGTTGCTTTGTTGAACCCACATCCTGTGACATTGAGTGAGTTTGATTGCTAGCCGGGGTTCCCTAGATTTGTAAATTTTTCCTGGGATCCCCTGGAGCTTTCCTTGGGGGTAGAGATCTGGCGGCTTTGTCAAACTTCATAACAGAGGGTTTGCTGTCCAGGTTTTCACTTTGGGTTAGTCTGGACGTTTGTCTATAGCTGCCCCATTTCCAATGGCAGGTAGTTAAGTGCTCAGCCCACCCCTCTTTGCTAACTATCCTGTTGATCAGGAGAGATTCCCTGTCAGTTCTGAGGACAGGTGAGTTGCCAAGTAAGGGAGGACCATGCACACACAGTCTTCAGGGCTTTCGAGAGATTCCTCATGTTGTGCTGTTTAGCACTGGTATGAGACTCTCTGGCTTGTTTCGCTCAGCATGTGTCTTGCCCACAGTTTCTGCAGCAGTTTCCATGTCCTCTCCTGGATTTCTTAGCAGCCGATGGACATTTGTTTCCAGCCTTGTTACATTTTCCTCCTGTAGCCGTCCCTTGTTGTTTTCACTTTTTAAAAAAATACTTTTATTCTCCATATTTTCATCAAATATACACCAATGAAACATAACCAACAATAACAAACACAATAGCAATCCCCTAACCAACAACCCCTTCATCATACAAATACAAAACAAGAAAGGAAAAGAGAATCGACGGTCATCCCATACATGATAAACAATAAATCATACACTCAACGCCCCCCCCCCCCCAACCCTTCCCCACAAATTGGCATCCAATTCTTGAAAGTGCATGATAAACAATGAGCATGAATTGTAGAACCCCTCCATCCTTCCCCTTCAGCTTGAACTTCACCTTCATGCACATTAAAAATTCCAGCAGGTACCCCCGCCCCACCACGCCGAGAAGCTGACCTCCTTCCCAACATCCCTTTGGGTGATCAGCGAGGCGAAGGCTAAGACATCTGCCCCCGCACCCGCCGCCAACCCAGGCTGGTCCGACACCCTGAATATGGCTTCTCGGGGCCCTGGTTCGAACCATACATGCATCACCCCGAGATGATCTCAAAGAGCTCCCTAATACCCCTTTAGTTTCGGACAGGACCAAAATATGTGAACATGGTTTGCAGGGCTCCTCCCACAGCGCTCACATACATCCTCCACCCCCTCAAAGAGTCGGCTCATCCTCGCCCTTGTGAGGTCTGCCTTATATATCACCTTCAACTGAATCAGTCCCAACCCCGTGCATGAGGTTGAGGCATTCATCCTCCGGAGCACCTCACACCCCACCCAGTCCCTTGCCACCGGAACCGCCAAATATCTAAAGTGGGTCGCCGCCCTATGGAATGACAGCACCCCCCACCCCTTTATTGTTTTCACTTTCATTGAAGCAATCTCGATGGTTTATTTTCTGTGTCTCCAGAACAAGGTTGGCAGCTTCTTATTATGTGAAGATTGACCAAGTCTGAGCCTAAGTTGTCTGCCGCCACTGCAGAAACCAGAGGTTCTTCACATTTCACTTTCTCTGGGGTTTGTCCCATGTTTGTTTTCATTCTGATGAGAGTAAATTTCATTTGGAGCGCAGCGTCCTGTGGTGTGCAGAGAATTCCACGCCGCTCATAACTCTGGTGATCATAACCTTGCTCTGCTGGGTAATGAAAAATTCAAACTGACGCTAATGTTTAGATTTTGGGTGCATCCCAATGTTTTTATACTTTGCCTTTCAGTCTGAAGATTGAATATGGGACATGACTAAAGCCTATGGGCGTCTTGAGGCACAGTGGGTATTGTCTCTGCCTGACTCCGGGTTCAGGTCCTACCCCAGGACTTGATGGCCAAGGAAGATGCCTTCCTTAACGCGGCCAAACAGGTTGAATGTGTCAACCTGAAAAAATCCTTCCAAACATGACAATGGCTGGTGGTAAAGGCGGGAGAAAATTCTGGTCAGCCACACTTGATGGGGAGTGTCACCCCTCAAGCTATAAGCCTCTGGCGTCAGACTAGTGACCTTTCCGGGAATTACTAGCTATGCAAAACGGATGAATGTTTGCCTTAGTGCACCTCTAGGTGTGGGAAGAGAATTAGAATTGGAGCTGAAACCAATCTCATCAACAGAAACAATCAGTATTTCCCAAACAGGTTTTGAGCTCATCAGTGCCATCAGACAAAGTAATTAAAAGATTGCAAAAACCAGCAAAGGACATTGGACAAAATGGCAATTAAAAATGGCAGGAAATAGTGGATTTTGCCAACAAACCAGGTGATAAAGAATGAGTGATCAAAGGAATTGGGAAACAGACAGGGCACGTCAGTCTGATGAGGCACATGAGCACTTAATCTAAACTGACAGCTGTCAATCGGTTGCAGTAAGCTCATGATTGAAGCCAATACTGCCAGTTATAGAGGCAAAATGAATGGTACTCGCATTCCAAATGAGAACTCTGTGTAAGAATAACAACATATCGATAAACAGCACTGCAGTCAGAGATTACATCAACAGGAGTTCACCGCGACGGGATGGACAGTAACCAGTAAATAGTCTTGATGCACTATTCGCCGGCTGGTCCTCAGAAGGATTGTAGGAAGTTGCGCTAGTCATTTAAACCTGTTTTGCCGTAAACCAATCTGTTTGTGTCGTACTTTTCCAAAGTTATTGTCCAGAGTTCATTTCTTTGGATATCATAAAGGGACAGACTTTAATCAGTTCTGCTTTTAGCCAGTTTGGCCACAATCCAGTGGTATTTTGACCCCCTCATCCACTTATCTCAGTGAAGCACCAGCAGGGGCCAGTGCTCATTCCAATCCCCTTCTGCAGCATTCTTGATATGACAGGGTTGCAAACACTAGTTCTGTTGTCATATTGCCCATCCCCTACGCCAGCTGTGTCTCAAACAGTACTGAATCTCTAATTGTGTAAGAATCCTTCCTGTTTATTTCCCTTCTTTCATTTTGCCGTTATAATTTTTTATGCATGGATAATTAATGGACATGGTCTTTAAGTCAAGCAGCAGAGAGGAGTGTGGAATTCAGAAGTTACAGGAGAGGACACTCTGCCAAATCTCTGCTAGTTTGAACAGGAGACCTCAGATCTTTCGGCACCAGAGGGAGAGATGGGGTGGGACTCGGTTTGATTGATTGGCTGGTGGTCAATGAATTGGCCAAAAGGCTGTACTCTGCCTGGTTACAGGTGGTGATTGGATCCGATCCCAGTGGGATGGTTCTCGCAGACCTCAGGGAGCAGTTGAGTCTTAGACACACACAGGACCCGTTTTCTCTCCCTCTCCAGAAGGGCTGTGAGTGCTGTATTCCTGAAGCTGCAAAGAACCTGAATGAATGAATCTACAGGAAAACCGTCACAGGCTGCAGACAAAGACAAGGACCTGTTCTCTCTCTCCCTAGAGAGAGGCTGTGGGCGCTCTATTTCTGAAATTTCAGAGACCTGAAGGAATCTACAGTTAAAAACTTTGGACTGAAAGCAAAGTTAGAAAATGAGAAAGGTGCTGGAAATAACCATCTGAAAACAAAGACTCTTTGTCCTTTTACTTATGATTTTCACCCCTCTCCTCCCCTCTGTGTTTGTGTGTGTGTGTATATAGAGAGACGGTTGGGGCAAATTAAAGTGGGAAATTAAGAATTAGATTTACTGCATATTTAATTATAGTTCTTGTTATAAATAAACAGTAATTGTGTTTACATTTACAAACCTGGTGGCTGTAATTATTGGGCAGCCAAGGGCCACAGACTTTGGATATTTTTTCGAAGAATTATTGGTTAATTTACGTGTGTTATGACCCCGGGTCAAGTGGGGTTGGAATGGACTGCACACTAGCCCAGGGTGTCGTAACATCTATGACACTGCGCATCGTTACGGTGTCTGGTTGTGATGGTCTCTGCTGCTGGTCACCCGATGGTGACCACACCCCTGCAAGAGGGGGTTTCAATAAAACAGGTTTCTGCCTCAGAATCAAGTGTTAATTACACTCTATCCCACAGATGGTGAGAGGGAGCAGGAACAAAACACAGATTCCAGACTTTCTGTTAAATGAGATAAACTGGTATATTCCTCTTCCAAATCATACAAGAAAAATCAGCAACTTCCCATCAAAATAATTATGGATGTAAAGCCAATGCAGTGCAGGATACTTCAATATTGGCACCTTAATCCACAGCATGGCCAGGGTACTATGACCATTCATTCATAAATCTTCCCATGACTATCTTTTCAACGTGCACAGACTTTCTTCTAGATTTCACTGGTGGATCACTCAGGGAGGGGGAATTCTAAACACACCCAGGTGGCTGAGGTGGGGAGGGGGGCTTAGTGAGGAGAGACAAAATGGGACGAAGATCACATCACACCCCCAGCCGAATACACAGAAGGCACGATCGACGAACAACAAAGTTACAATTACCCAGTTACTGAGAAGCTAGGAGAGGCAGTTACCGCCCAGTAGTGTCAGAAAGTGGACAGGCCAGTTTCCAGCCATCAAGCCTGAAGGCCAGGTTTACAGCAAACAAGCTTCTAAGCTTTAGAGCCAAGGCAGTGCAGAAAACCTTTGTAACAGCAGTTTTAACATAATTTCACTGGACCAGGAAAAAAACGGTTCTGAGATTTGACTAGCATCTCTGTATTGTGTGGTAACTATAGCTGGTTATTAAATATGGATATTGTTTGAGGAAGAGGGGAAGTCTTACAGAGTTCGACTATTGTAGATATATTTTGTAACAAGGTGTACATTCTATATAAAGTGTGTATGTTTAGTCATTCAGTCATCCATACATCTTAATTGCTGAGAGTAGAGTAGTCCTGTTCGTGTGTATTTGTCTTTACTTTAATAGTCTTTAACAAGTATTAGACGATTACTCGACCATTTATTCTCACTGGGTCTTCACTTTTCTCCTTACACCAAAACAAAACAAAACTATACACCCCCATGAACTGGTGTTCCAAATTGGGATACACTCGCAAATAACATCAGCATGATTTGTGACACTGATTAATACAGAAACACTCTTGTGTCTGCCTCAGTACTTTTGACTCTATGTATTACTTAAACTGTTCTCTGGTTACACTGCTAAGGATTATGTCGTAGTTGGCAGGACACTTGTCTCCTCACTATTAGTTGCTGCTGCTGAACTCCCCATTTCCAGTACCCAACACTACCAATTCTAAAAGCAATAGAGAAGATTCTTCTTTCGGAAGGTCCAGTCATCTCTGTATACCACAGGCATATGGACCATCACACTGTCCTTACACTTGGAGGCAGTGTACAGAAGCAACGGGCAATAGACCTTTATGAGAAAGTTGAGCGGGAAATCACATGAACCAACGACAAAAGTGAGAAGTGTGGAGACGTGATCATTCCATCATATCGTCAAACGGGCAAAAATGTTTGGTCAGTTAATGAGCACACTCTAAACGAGGTGAAGGGACAGCAGTGTCTGGAGGGAAGCAGAAAGCTTGAGGGAATGGACGACAGTTCAAAATGGCTGCTTACTGGACAAAGCTCGCAATGTTAGCACGGTGGTAATGTTAGGACGGGGCTGAGATTGTACAGCATGAGGAGAGAAAACGGGAATAATCCCTTCAATACCAATTGGAAATAGTGCACCTTTCAGAGACAGATTGCCCACTCTTTCTTCGCATACTCAATTTAAGATAAATTTAATTTCATTACCATTCCTCAACTTGCAGCGTTGAAGAACATTTGTGCAAAGTGCAGTATTGCAAGCATTGTTCCTCATTCCTCTCAGTTACAAACACTCTTCCCTCTTAATCACACAGTTCTGGGTTCAAGGCTCACTCCAGAGATTTGAGTACAAAAATCAAAGCTGGCCCTTCCATGCAGAAAAGCTGCAGTGTTGGTCTTTCAGATAAGACATTAAACGAAGGCCCCATCACGCCTCTCAACTTAATGTAAAAGAGCCCATAACAGTACATGACGAGGGACAGAGGAGTTCTCACCGGTGTCCTGGCTAATATTTATCCCTCAATCAGCATCACAAAAACAGATTACCTGGTTATTACCACACTGTTGTTTGGGAGAGTTTGTAGTACGCATATAGGCTGCGTTTCCTACATTACAACAGTGACTACATTCCAAAGTGCTTCACTAGCTGCAAAGCACTCTGGGATATCTAGTGGGTGTGAAAAGCACCCTATAAATGCATATTTCTTTTCTTTTTTGTTCAGTAGACTCTCAGTCACTTTCTAACTGCGCAAGAGTAACTTCATTGAAGCCTACTTGTGACAATAAGCGATTATTATTAAGAGTAGTGCACAGCTGCCAACTCCTGTTGGCACACAGTTGTTAGCACTACTGCCTCACAGCACCAGGGACCGGGTTCAATTCCGACCTCGGTTGACTCTGTGGAGTTTACACATTCTCTCAAGTTGGTTTCCATCAAGTGCTCCGGTTTCCTCCCACAGTCCAAAAATGTGCAGGTGAAGTGGATTGGTCACACTAAATTGCCTCGGAGTGTCTGAACATTAAGTGGGGTTACAGGGATAGGGTGGGATGGTGGGCCTAGGTAGAGTGCTCTTTCGGAGGGTCTGTGCAGGCTCAATGGCCCAAATGGCCTCCTTCTGCACTGTAGGGATTCTATGCTCTCAATGGCACAACAGTAGAACCAACAAAAAAATGGGTCACTGATGCCACCACTGGATTAGTAGGTTTGAGCAGGGAGGGACTGACCGACAGATGCTCCTGCCATGCAATCTGCAGCAAACCAGCAGTAATGTAAAGGCAGAGACAGGACAAAGTCTGTGTGGTCACAACGAGGCAAGCCAGTGGTAGGAAAGCCATTCCTGGCCAGGCAGGAAAATGGGTACATATTCACATGGTTGAGAAAACATTTTTTTAAAAACAGGCAACTCCACATCTAAAGCCACAAAAGCTTCATCACACACCTCCAATTTCCAACAGGAACGTACAACACAGAGCTCTATGCAGAGTCCCACCTATACAGTTAGCATAGCTTGTTTGAACTTGCAATTTAACAAGTCAAGGCCACCGGCAAATGAAAAAGAGGGAGAGCCAATTAACATTTTGACTGAAGACACATTAGACAAACCCAATATACTAACCTCTTAGAGGTGTCTGGAATTGTTTTTATTTAAACTCTGGTTCTCAGGTAACCTGGCTGACAACAGACAGCCTGTCCCATCAGTACAGATACAAAACTAACCATCACCACAGCTCAAAAATATCTTGTTGGTTGTGAAGCACTTTGGGATGGCCAGATCCCACGGGTACGTTAAAATATTATTTGATGGGGCAGCACGGTGGCACAGTGGTTAGCACCTCACAGCGCCGAGGTCCCAGGTTCGATCCTGGCTCTGGGTCACTGTCCGTGTGGAGTTTGCACATTCTCCCTGTGTTTGCGTGGGTTTCACTCCCACAACCCAAACATGTGCAGGGTAGGTGGATTGGTCTTGCTAAATTCCCCCATAATTGAAAAAATGAATTGGGTATTCTAAACTTATTTTTAAAAATATATTATTTGAAGAGTTGATCGGGAAGGCACTGAGAAGCTGTTTCTCCTGATTGGAGAGTATGCAGCGAGAGATGGTGTCAGGATAAGTAGTCTGCATTTAGAACTGCGGGGAGGAGAAATCTCTGTACTGGAAAAGAGCTGTGATTCTTCAATATCTTTACCCAAGTGTGCCATTCTGGTCTCCTTGTTTCAGGAAGGATATACTTGCCTTGCACTGTGAAGGCTGTGCAAACTGATCCCTGGGTGAGAGGGTTGTCCTATGTTATTTTTCCTTTTTTTTTATAGATTTAGAGTACCCAATTATTTTTTCCAATTAAGGGGCAATTTAGAATGGCCAATCTACCTATCCTGCACATCTCTGGGTTGTGGGGGTGAAACCCACGCAGACACGGGGAGAATGTGCAAACTCCACACGGACAGTGACCCAGAGCCGGGATTCGAACCCGGGTCCTCAGCGCCGTAGGCAGGAATGCTAACCACTGTTCCACCGTGCTGCCGGGTTGTCCTATGTTAAGAGAACTGGTCTCGTGTTTAGAAGGATGAAAGGTGGTCTCATTGAAACAAAGGATTCTGAAGGGATTTGACAGAATAGATGCAGAGAAATGTTTTCCACTGGTTGGGAATCTTGGGGGATTGGCGGGGGGGGGGGGGGGGGGGGGGGGGTGGTGCAGAGTCTCAGGATAAGGGGCCGATCGTTGAGGATTGGAGGATTGGGATGAGGTGAAATTTCTTCACTCAGCAGTTTGTGAATCGTTGGAATTCTCTACACCAGAAGGCTGTAGATGCTCTAAAGTTAAACATGTTTATGACTGAGATAGACAGATTTATGGTCTCTCGAGGCATGAAAGGATATGGGGAGTGGGCGGAAAAGTGAAGTTGAGGCAGAGGATCAGCCATAATTTCCTTCAAATGAACAGCAGGCACAACAGACTGTGTAGTCTACCCTTTCTCCTATTGCTTAATGTCAGCCAGATAGAGTGTCAAGCGGGAGAAAATGGCAAACTAATAATTCAGATTAAGCATTCATATTTTTAACTGTAATTATTTGCCAGGACTGTAGGAGGACTTGTAACTTTAGCCAACTTTCAGGTCAATGAAAAGGCAAGTCACACGAGCACAAAATATGCTTTCCAGAGGATTTCACTACACATTGCAAAGGAATTTTTTTTTTTAAATTAAAACTCTGAAAATAATGAGTTGAAAGTAGAAAAGTAATTCATGGACAGTAAGTCTGGTCTTAATGAAGTCCGAAGCCCCGGAGTCTATGCTCTGATTAACTGGTGCTACATCCGGACGCACTGTAAATATTTGGATCATTAACCTTTGGGAGAGGAGAGGAGCCAATTTCTGAGAAGACAAGTGATACCCCCGTTGGCCGCCATCCTTTTGGGACTTGAATTTTATTCAAACTGTTATGTCAAAGGGGCAGAAAACTAGCAATTCTTTGCCTGGTACAATATTATTTTTTCTGGCTTTATAACTCGGAGAGGTTAACCAGAGGTGAGTAAATGAGCAAAAATGAGGTCGTATTCCATTGAGCAAAGCGTTTCAGTGCTGTACCAGATGTTAAATAATTTAAAAGCACAGGAGGTCACTCAGTCCGCTATGCCTGTGCTATCTACGGTAATCCCATTCTCTTTCTGCAGCGTTGTCGGGTCCCTCACTTAATATCAACAGCCCTTGATGAGAATGGATTCCATGGACAGACTTTTTAAGGATGCCAGGGGCCATCCAAGAGTTGGCGTCCCGCAGACTCCCAACAGCCTTGTTGCCATTTTACACTGTAACAAGTGTTGATAGGCAGTAGGTGGATCTTCCACCCCTCATTCAGACCAATCTGATGGGCTGGCAGTTTGCCACTCCCTCCAGGAACAGTGCTGCAGTGGCCGGAAGAGGCACTGCAAGAAGCTTCGTCAACCTAAGTCCAGGGAACCGGAGAGCAAGGTTATTGGCACTGGTTCAGGCACGGAGGGTAAGGAAAGTCATGGTGGCGGGGTTGTGAGGGGAGTGAACGGAGTCTCAGGCGATAGGTGGCGGGTGAAGGGAATCCGGAGGTAAACAGGCCTTATAGGGAGCCCCCCCTTGCCCCATCCTCGCCTCAGAACCTGCCAGGGCAGAGATGGGGCTAAAGTTCTGGCCCATCTCAAAATACTTTTTTGTATGAAAAGTCTCTCAGCCTTACTCTTTATGAGTCGTGTCCTAATTCCAAATGTGTGGCTCTTGTTACAATGGAAATAATCTTTCACCATCAACTCTTCCAAACTCTTATGTATCAAAACAGGTGACAGCGAATAAACACCCCGGGAAACATACTTCCCAACAATCAACTATACAGTCTGTACAGATTTTTCCCCTTTTTCGCCCCACCCTTTCCCCGCGATGAACAGCACGTCAAACAAGGTCACAAACATACCCACCTTTCCTCAAACCCTCCTGAAGAGCCCCTTAACTCATACTTTATCTATTCTAATCGCAGGAAGACGTACTGTTCACTCAACCAAGCCGCTACACCCGGTGGCGATGCCGACCGCCACTCAGCAAAATTCGCCGCCGTGTATTCAGAGAGGCGAAGGCCATGACATCGGCCTTCCTCCTCTCCATGAGCTCCGGCTTCTCTGAAACCCCAAATATCGCCACCAAAGGGTCCGGGTCCACTCCATCCTCCACTATCCTGGCTATGACCGTCAACACTCCCGCCCAGAATCTTCCCAATTTTTCGCAAAACATGTGCACGTAATTCGCTGGCCCCCGCCTCTCACATTCATCTGCCACCCCCTGAAAGAACCCACTCATTCATGCCCGGGTCATATGCACCCTGTGCACCACCTTGAACTGTATCAGGCTCATCCTTACACAAGAAGAGGTCCCATTTATCTGACGCAGTTCCTCTCTCCATACTCCCCAATTGATCTCCCCTCCCAACTCCGCTTCCCATTTCTCCTTGATCTTCACCACCCGCTCGCCTCCCTGCTCCCCCAGCCACTTGTATATATCTCCAAATCTTCCCTCTCTTTCCACATCTGGAAGCAGCAGTCGCAGGGTGTATCCCGGCAACCTAGGGAACCCCCTCCAGACCTTTTGCGCAAAGTCCCTAACAGCAGATACCTGAACTCAATCCCACTCGGCAGCTCTTAGCTCCTCTAGACTGGCGAACTGTTCCTCCAAATACAGATCCCTCACCTTGAACCCCCCGCCCTCCCCCCCTGGGTTCACACTCATGATTCTTGCACAGCGGCGTTAACACCGACATCCCTCCCACTCTAAAATGCCTCGTCAACTGATACCATATTTTCACTGTGGACTGCACCACAGACTCCTTGAATACCTACTCGAAGACATTGGCAACGCTGCCATCACCATAGCCCTCCCCCCGGCTCAAACTCATGGTTCTCGCACAGCGGCGTTAGCACCGACATCCCTTCCACCCTAAAATGCCTCCTCAACTGATTCTATATTTTCACTGTGGATTGCACCACCAAACTCCTTGAATACCTACTCGTAGTCATTGGCAACGTTGCCGTCACCATAGCCCTCAAACTCGGCCCCTTACAAGATTCCTCCTCCATCCTAACCCACTCTATCCCTTCTCCTTCCCACCACCACCGCACCTGGTCCACATTTGCCACCCAATAATAATTTAGCAAGTTCAGCTACGCCAATCCCCCCATTGCCTCTGCTTCTGTAGCAGGGTCCTCCCCACCCTCGGCACCTTCCCCGCCCATACAAAGTCAGTAATGATCGTGTCCACTTTCCGAAAAAAGGCCTTTGGTATAACGATCGGGAGAGCTTGAAAGATAAACAAGAACCTCAGCAGAATATTCATTTTCACCACTTGGACCCTCCCCGCCAACGTTAAGTGCAGTGTATCCCACCTCTTAAGATCCTCCCTAGCCTCCTCCACCAGCTTTGTTAAGTTCCACTTGTGGAGCCCTGTCTATTCCCTCACTACCTGAATCCTCAATTACCTAAACCGACCCCTCGTTAACGTAAATGGCATTCCCCCTAAATTAGCCCACTGTGCCAGCTCATTCACCGGGAATACCTCGCTTTTCCCTACATTCAGGTTGTTCCCTGAGAACCCTCCAAACCTCCCCAGCAGGCCCATAATCCTTCCCATACCCTCCAACGGATCCAAAACATACAGCAAGAGGTCATCGGCATAGAGCAATACCCGATGCTCCCTCTGTTCCCTCATTATCCCCTGCCACTCTGCCGACCCCTGAGAGCCATCGCCAATGGCTCTATGGCCAGTGCAAACAGCAGTGGTGACAGCGGGAACCCCTGCCTCATATCCCTGTGTAAGTCAAAGCTTCGTGAGCTCATATCATTTGTCCTCGCCCTCGCCCTTGGTGCCACATACAGCAACCGTACGCATGCCGCAAATCTCAGCCCAAACCCAAACCCTCGAACAAGTACCGCCATTCCACTCGATCAAATGCATTCTCAGCGTCCATGGACACCACCACCTCTGGTACCAGAGCCCCCGACGGATTCATCACCGCATTCAACAGCCGTCTTATATTACTCCCGAGCTGCCTGCCCTTCAAGAAACCTGTTTGATCTTCTGCCACCATCCCGAGAACACATTCTTCCTTCCTCCCCACCAATAACTTAGCCAATACTTCAATAGTTCAATAGTGATATGGGCCTATACGACCCACATTCCACCGGGTCCTTCCCCTTTCTCGGAATTAGTGTGATTACTGCCTGCGACATCGTCTCCGGCAACTCCCCAATCTCCAGTGCTTCATTAAACACCCCCAACAGATGTGGTGCCAGGTCCATCGCAAATTCCTTATAAAATTCCGCCGGGTACCCAGCCGGCCCAGGGGCCTTTCCCGACTTCATACACCTAATACTATCCAGCACCTCCCTCAGCCCCAGGGGCTCCTCCAACGCCTGCCTCTTTGCTTCCTCCACCTGGGGAAATTCCAGCTTGTCCAGAAACAGCCCCACTTCCCCTTCTCTCCTCCCGGGTCTGCCTCATAAAGTCGCTGATAGTACTCCCCAAATGCCTCGTTTATCTTCCCTGGCTCTGACACCACATCCCCAGCACCGGTATCGATCTTGTATAGATCCATTATAGACCCATATCGATCTTGTAAAAACCCAGTATAGACCCATATCGATCTTGTAATGATCTAATATAGACTCATACTGATCTTGTAAAGATCCGTAATAGTCCCATTTTGATTTGGAAAGATCCAGTATAGACCCATACTGATATTGTATATATCCATTATAGATCCATATTGATCTTGTACGATCCATTATCGGCCAATATTGATCTTGTAAAGATCCATTATAGACCCACATCAATCTTGTATAGATCCATGATAAACCCATATCGATCCTGTAAAGATCCATTATAGACCCAAATTGATCTTGTATAGATCCACTATAGACCCATATTGACCTTGTACAGATCCATTATAGACCCATATTGATCTTGTACAGATCCATTATAGACCCACATTGATCTGTAAAGATCCATTAGAGACCCATATCAATCTTGTACAGATCGATTAGCAAAATTATCCAAATCCCAATTGCCCTTTCTAAAGAAAACCTACACAGCTGCGAGTCAAGATGTATTCCCAGTCTTTCCAATCTCCATTCCATTGAGAATTTTGCTTTTTAAGCTGGACAATATTACTGTTCTCACAAACGTACAATTTCATAATTGCCAGCAAAACATAGCTTTAGCAGAAGACACCGGGGCACAAAGGGTTAAATTACAAGAAGCAATTACACAAACTAGGACTCAGCAGATGAGAGCTCAGCAATGTTGTAGCACCGACATTTCAAGCACATTGAGGCCACCATGCGAAGGTTGGCGATAACCACGGAGACCTTGGACCAGCAAGTCCTGCCGGATTTAGACTTTGCCCTTCACTCCATGCCCATAAATCCTGGTGGGCACCATCAAAATGTAGGTGACATGGGGACGGTGCAACATCTCCTGAGGGAGGAAGACCAGAGCCTCCAGGCACCCACAGAGAGGATGAGCATTAGCCGGACACCCCAGAGGCCTCGTCTCAGCATGTGCAGCTATTCCTAGTTCCCTATACCTGTGCCCACGTCAACTACAGCTGCTTAGGCCACCGAGGGGGCTTCTGCCCCTCAGCAGGAGACCCTTTTCAGGCCGAGGTCCTCCAGCACTCAGGCCACCAGAGGGCGTCTGCCAAGGTCATCACAGTAGCAGTCAGCCGGCCGACTCTGCCCTTATTGTGGATGCGGGGCTGCAACAAGATGTGACGGGGTATATGTGGACAAGGTGTTTCCCCTGGCTGGTGAGTCTAAAACCAGGAGACCTGGTCTCAGAATAAGAGACAGGCCATTCAAGATTGAGATGAGGAGGAATATCTTCCCACAGAGTGTGGTGAATCTTTGGAATTCTCTACCCCAGAGGGTTGTGGAAGCTCAATTATTGAGCACGTCCAAGAAAGAAATCAATAGATTTCTGGAGACTAATGGCATCAAGAGATATGGGGACAGTGGGAAAATATGGAATTGAGGTAGATGATCAGCCATGATGTGTTTGAATGATGAAGTAGGCTCGACGGGCTGAATGGCCGACTGCTCCTATTTACTTTGTTTCCATGATTCTATAGTCCCTTCATGATCGATGCAGGTAGAGTAGCAGGAATGTTTTTTGATGAATTGATCTGACCTCACAGTGAGCAAATAAGGTAGGTACACACAATAACCATGGATCACTCCAGTCAGATGTAATTATTAGCCATCCCATCAATGTATCCTCCTTTTATTCACTCGTTGAATGTAGATGTAATAGAAAAGGCCAGCATTTATTACCCATCCCAAAGTGCTGTTTAGTCATTTTCTTGTACTGCTGGAGTCCATGTGTAGGTTCAGACAGTGTTATTAAGGAGGGACTTTCAAGATTTTGACCCAATGACCAGGAAGAAACGGTGAAATGTTTTCAACTCAGCATGATGCGTGACTTGAGAGGATTTACAGGTAGCGATGTTCCCGTGTTCCTGCTGCCCTTGTCCGTATGACAGGCAGAGGCCACAGGTTCGAGAAGTCAGTTCATCACTGCCCGTTCAGGGAAAAGTGGGGAAGGGCAACAAGAGTGGTTAACACTGCAGTCTCACAGCACCAGGGACCCCGGTTCGATTCCAACCTTGGGTGACTGCCTGTGTGCAGTTTGTGTGTTCACTCCGTGTCTGCATGGGTTTCCTCTGGGTGCTCTGGTTTCATCCCACAGTTCAAAGATGTGCAGGTTAGGTGGATTGGCCATGCTAAATTGTCCCTTGGTGTGAAACAGTTAGATGGGGTTACAGGGAGAGGACAGAGGTGGGCCTAGGTGGAATGCTCTTTCAGAGGATTGGTGCAGACTCAGATGGGCTGAATGGCCTCCTGCATTGTAATGATTCTATGAAATTCTATGAAATGATGGCCTAGCTAGCAACACTCACCTTCCGTGAATGAAATACAAAGGGGGCAGAATGGAAACAAGAGGATCATTTTCACCACAATGGAGATGAGTGGCAGAGTAGGAGGCACGAGACAGGGAGGGAGGAAAATTAAAGACATGCCTCAGCCATATTCATACAGCTCCGAGTAACTGTTCACAATGGAGAGGCTGGGAGATGCCATGGGATTGTCGAAACAGCCACATGGAGCATCAGCTCCAAACAAACGCTATTCCAGATGTTACTAATAAAAAAAATATTTATACAGCATTGTTCATGACCTCAGGATCTCCCCAAATGCTTCACAGCCACAGTAATGCCTTATTTGCAATGACAGCCAATTTCTGCACAGGAAGCTCGTACAAACAACAGTGTGACCATGAGCAGATAATAGTGACTGACAGATGAATATTGGCCAGGACATCAAGGCGTTTTACAATGTGATTTTAAACTTGCCATTAATACAATTTCACAAATTATGGCCGGAATACTCCAATCGTCGGGATTCACTTTTCTCCGCTGGCAGCACACCCACGCCAGTGGGTTTCCCAGCGGCGTGGGGTGGTTTCAATGGGAGATTCCATTGACAAGTGGAGGGAAGAGAGAATCCTGCCGCCAGCGAACAGCGCGCCGTCAAAAAATACGCAGCTGGGGGACCGGAGAATCCAGCCCAATATTTCAATATCCCTTTGATAATCACTTAATTCAATTCCCCCTGTTCAAAGCAGTCACAGGAATTGATTCAATCCCTGATCACGTCTGCTGTGTTTGTGACACTGGGAAACAGCTGGAGTTCATGTAGCAAGTCGCCCTCGCTCTTGGAGGAATAGCTGGTTAAATAGCCGAATGCAGCGGTGGGCAGCCTGCAGCCTGTGGCCCAGGGGCTATAGGCGGCCCATTACCGGGGCCTCAGGCAAGAAGCATTTGCAAAACGTGGCCAAACTGTTCCGGCGGTTTGAACAGGCAGACGTCCGCCAATCCTTTTACTGGCTGTACAACTCGCGTTCGATGGTCCGCTTGAAAACGATAGTCTCTGGTGTGTTACACGCCTCCGGGCCCGTCCCGTCGCACCAGATTGTCATCTGTTCCCCAGATGAACAAGAGGGCCTCGGCCAGAGGACGTGGATATTTCTCTGGACTTTTCGGGGGGGGGGGGGGGGGGGGGTATTATGATCCACATGGGGGCCAAGGATTGTGCTCGACACAATTCACCCCTTTCACCTCAGAGTATGAACTCGCCCGGTAATTGGGGCGGGGTTTCCTCTTGGGGTTTCATCCTGACCAGGGTGCAGGTTGAGGAGGGTGGCGCTTCACGGAGAGGAGTTGTAGCTTTGTGATTTTGTGTATAATGGAATAACCTTTGTTAATTACTATCCCACTGTGCATTCCTGCATCTCTTCCGCTGGATTCTACATAATCTATAGGTCCCCAAACAATAGTTCTGCAGTGGGACACAATATAAAGCAGGAAATACTGGGGGCTTGTAAAAAATAATAATCATTGGTGATTTTAATATGCATATTAGACTGGATTAATCAAATTGGCATGAATAGCCTAGGGGAAAGTTCAATTAACGTATTGGAGATTTTTTTTCCTGGAACAATATGCTGTGGAACCAAACCAGGAGCAGGCTATATTGGATTTGGTATTGTGCAATGAGATTAATTAATGACCTCATAGTTCAGGATCCTCTTGGGAAGAGTGATCATAACATAGAATTTCAAATTCAATTTGAGGGTGAGAAATTGGAGTCCCACACTCGGGTTCTGGAGTTAAACACAGGCAATTATTTCAGCATGAGGACAGATTTTGCCCTGGTGGACTGGGGAGGAAGACTAAAAGATAGGACTATTGATGACCAGAGACAGATGTTTAAGGAGATATACAATTCCTCCCAACTAAAATTTTTTTCACAGAAGAAAGATTGTAAGAGGGGTAAAACAAACTTCCATGGCTATACGAGGAAGGTAAAGATAACTTGAAGACAAAACCTGGGGCAGACCATATTGCAAAGGCCAGGGGCAGGCTGGAAGATTGGGAAACTTTTAAAGATCAACAAAGGAGTACTAAGTAAGTAACAAAAATAGCAAAGGTAAATTATAGAAAGAAAACTTGCGCAAAATATAAAAAAGGATAACAACAGCTTCTATAAGTATTTAAAAGGGAAGAGAGTAGCTAAAATGAATGTTGGTCCTTTGGAGGATGAGACTGGGGAGTTAATAGTGGGGAATACAGAAATGGCAGAGATATCAGTATTTTGCCTCAGTTTTGATAGTGGAGGACACTAGTATCATTCCGATAGTAACAGGCAATGCAGAGGTAATAGAAGAGGAACTTAGAACAATCATCATTGATACGGGAAAAGAACTGAGCAAACTATTGGGATTAAAGGCAGACAAGTCCCCAAGGCCTGTTGGCCGACATCCCAGGGTCTGAAAGGAAGTGACAGCAGAGATAGTGGCTCCATTGGTTATAATATTACAAAATTCCTTGGATCCAGGAAAGGTTCCAGTGGATTGGGAAAATGCTAATGTTATTCAAAAAGGGAGGGATGCAGAAAGTAGGAAACTATAGATCAGTTAGGTTAACACCTGTCATTGGGAAATCTTTAGAAGCCATTATTAAGGAAGTAATAATAGGACATTTGGAAAGTCAAAACGCTTCCATCAGAGTCAGCATGGTTTTATGAAGGATCAATCATGTTTGACTAATTTGCTGCAATCCTTCGAAGGTGTAACAAGCAAAGTGGTAAGGGTATCCTGTAGATGTATATCTGGGCTTATATCAATGGCTGGTTTTATGATATGTATCTCAGGTCAGTTCTAATAGCACAGGGTTCGATCCCTGTTCCAGTTGGGGTGGGTTCTCGGGTTCAGCTCTACCTTCTTTGCCGGGCTTTTGATGGGAGGCTGTGGTACTATGGATTAGACCTGTACTTGGGGTAGTGGCCCTTTGACCATATTTCAGTGTTCCATGTAATCTGCAATTATTACCGAAGTCAAAAAAGATCAGTTGAACCACTCAGCTGGTTCAGGTCAAATTCTCTGCAGGTGACCTTTGAGGATTCATCCACATTCTGAGTGCAAAAACATTCAAGTCCTGAATGAATATGGCTTCCCCCAAGCCTGCAATGTTGTGCCTCGGCTAGGTACACAAGAACATATGAAATATGAACAGATGTAAGCCATTCGGCCCCTCAAGCCTGCTCTGCCATGTGATAAGATCGTGGCTGATCTGTTTGTTTCGAGCCCACATTCCCATTTACCCCGGATAACCTTTGATTGCCCTTGCCTAACAAGAATCTACCAACTGCATCTTAAAATATTCAATGAACCTGCTTCTGCCACCTTCATAGGAAGAGGGTTCCAAAGTCACATAACCCTCTTGAGAAAAGGATTCCCCTTATCTCTGTCCTATAAGGGCAACACCTAATTTTAAAACAGTGCCTCCTAGTTCTGGACTCACTCTCAAGAGGGAACATCATTTCAAAATCCTCTTTGTCAAGACTGCTTAGGATCTTATGGATCTCAGTCAAGTCACCCTCACTCTTCCAAACTCCAGTAGAAGCAAGCCCAGTTGTCCAACCGATCTTTGTAAGACGACCTGCTCATTCCAGGCATCAATCCAGTAACACAGAGTCAACTACTCAATGCCTTCAACCACTTTGGCTATTCAATGAATAAATAGATCTCCATTTCAATTTCATTTGCAAGCCTTTGACCTGTAAATCTTGATATTCTTATTCCAAGGAAAATCTTGAAAATCAGAGAGTTCCAGATTTCCACTACCTATCATGTGAAGAAATTCCCTCCTGACTGTGATGATATGCATAATCTAAGTTTGTACATCATGTTGTGCATGACCTCCGACCACTTAGTGGCATTCTAAACCCATCACGTCACCATGTGATCTGGGAGTTGGTCGTGCTGGGAGATAGACATATCTGCAGTAGTTCCACAAGAGTTGCTTAATGTTAGATGTTTGTTTGTTAATTTACCCTAGTTATCTTACCACACAGTTTGTTTGATAATAAATTATTTTAATCTACATGTTCTGTAGTTTATTATTCACTTCGGCCAATCTACAGAACATGACACTGACATCATCTCAAAATAAAAACAGAAAATGCTGGAGAATCTCAGGTCTGACAGCATCTGTGGAGAGAGAAGAGAACTAACGTTTCGAGTCTGGATGACTCTTTCTCGAAGCTTTGACAATGATTTGTGTTTTGACAAAAAATCATCCAGACTCTAAACGCTAGTTCCCTTCTCTCTCCACTGATGTTGTCAGACCTTCTGAGATTGTCCAGCATTTTCTGTTTTTGTTTCAGATTTCAGTATCCGCAGTAATTTGCTTTTATCATCTTGAAATGATTGCGCTCAAATTTTAGAATTGCCGTCCCACATTCCAATTTGCCCCAGGGGAATATTTTTCTGCATCTATCAATTTTTTTAATCAATCAAAACATCACCATTATAAATACATGAAATACAAAAATGAAACAGGTTACTCGAGTACCTGTCAAATAATAAACATGCAAGGTTTGGGGAGCAGCAGGAAGGGTCAGCGCGCATAGAATCATAGAATTCACAGTGCAGAAGGAGGCCACTCGGCCCATCGAGTCTGCTGTGAAACAACAGTGCTAAGCACTGTGCCACTGTGCCGCATTAGACTAGTCCACTCGTGGCATTGCTTTGAGAAATGGATTGGCAGTGGACACACCCGGGCATGTCTCCCTGGTAACACCCTCTGCCTCCTGTTCCATATCAGGATGCTGTGTTGTGAGGGACCACAGCCCAGTGTGTTACCACAGCTATGCACAGCCAGCTGGCCAGCACGCCCCTCCCTCTCAATGTTGACTCTTCTACTTACACACTCATTATTGAGGCTTCACAGTCCCATGCCGGGCTGCTTAGAGACTGGAGGAGACACACTTCAAATACATTCTTCTACTTGTTCATGTGCCTGAAAACTATTCACACGCACTTTCTCTCCAAGGTGACACTGTCTCTTAGCCATCATGTATCACAAACACTGATCTCACTCCATCAGACAGCTCACAGCACTTGTCCATTCTTCAAGTGCCAGGGTAGAGATTGTGCCAATCACCCGGCTATTTGACTGTGTGGGGCATTACACCCAAGGTTTATCCTGTGAAGAGTCAGCTGTGACACGGTGGGTCACTCCTTTGCCAAGTCATACGGTCACCGGTTCCAGTCCCACCAGGGACCTGCGCCCATAATCCAGGCTGACATCTCAGTGCAATACTGAAGGAGATCTTTGGATGAGATGTCAAACCGAGGCACTGCCTGTTCACTTGTGTGGATGTAGATGATCTCACGGCACTATTTAGAAGAACATGGGAGTTCCCATTGATATCCTCGCCAATATGTATCCCTCACTCTGCATCACTAAACTAGATTACCTGGTCATTATCACATTGTTGTTTATGGCAACTTGCTGTGTACACATTCACTACTGTGTTCTATTCATTACAACACTGACTGCACTTCAATTGGATGCATTGGGATGTCCTGAAGTTCTGAAAGGTACCATATAAACGAAAATGCAACACACACAAACAAACACGGACACAGACACACATACAGGCATCTACACAAATGAACACACAGACACATTTGTAAAGCAAAAAGTGCAGAGGATACTGGAAGTCTGCAGAGGGATTTGGGTAGGTTAAGTGAATGGGCTAGGGTCTGGCAGATGGAATACAATGTTGACAAATGTGAGGTTATCTATTTTGGTAGAAATAACAGCAAACAGGATTATTATTTAAATGATAAAATATTAAAGCATGCTGCTGTGCAGAGAGACCTGGGTGTGCTAGTGCATGAGTCACAAAAGGTTGGATTACAAGTGGAACAGGTGATTAAGAAGGCAAATGGAGTTTTGTCCTTCATTGCTAGAGGGATGGAGTTTAAGACTAGGGAGGTTATGCTGCAACTGTATAAGGTGTTAGTGAGGTCACACCTGGAGCATTGTGTTCAGTTTTGGCCTCCTTACCTGAGAAAGGACGTACTGGCGCTAAAGGGTGTGCAGAGGAGATTGACTAGGTTAATCCCAGAGTTGAGGGGTTTGGATTACGAGGACAGGTTGGGTAGATGGGGACTGTACTCATTGGAATTTAGAAGGATGTGGGGGGGGGGGGGGGGATCTTATAGAAACATATAAAATTATGAAGGGAATAGATAGGATAGATGCGGGCAGGTTGTTTCCACTGGCAGGTGAAAGCAGAACTAGGCGGCATAGCCTCAAAATGTACCAGCCGTACCAGCCTCCCCGGACAGGCGCCGGAATGTGGCAACTAGGGGCTTTTCACAGTAACTTCATTGAAGCCTACTTGTGACAATAAGCGATTTTCATTTTCATTTCATTTCATTTTCAAATAAGGAGAAGTAGATTTAGGACTTACCAGTGAAGCAGTTGAGGCTCCTTCATTAAATGGTTTTAAGATAAAGATAAATAGTTTTTTGAAGAATAAAGGGATTAAGGGTTATGGTGTTCGGGCCGGAAAGTGGAGCCGAGTCCACAAAAGATCAGCCATGATCTCATTGAATGGCGGAGCAGGCTCGAGGGGCCAGATGGCCTACTCCTGCTCCTAGTTCTTATGTTATGTACTTATGTTATTACACACATAGACATACAGACATACACAAACATGCACATACACAGACACACTGTCATGAGTGTCCCTTTAAGAAATGTTTTTGTTTTATCACATGGCTTCAGTGATGTCATTGTGTGGATGGAGCTGGGCGGTGGTTCAGTGAGTTTTTACTTTTGTTCTGGGTTGGGAGCTGGCAGTGGCTCTGCGTACTGGTTTGTACTGCACAAGTTGAAAAGGAGGATTTCTCATCCTTCATTTTAAAAACTGCTTCCAGACTACTTGATAACTTAAAAGAGATAATTGCTTTCAGGAAGGAATTCAAACCTGCTGTTTAAAAAGGGAAACAGAGTATCAATAACAAGTCTTAAAGACAGTAAGAGTGCCGTGTGCTGGGCCACACCTCTGAAAGGTTTTTTTTGGGTTATAGGATCTTGTTATTGAATTGGAACAGTAAAAGGGGGAATTATTAAAGGTTATACATAGATTCCTGGAGCTGTGTAGGGTTTTTATATTTGTAGTTGATAAAAATGTTAACTAAATTCGTAGAATAAAGTTTGTTTTTTGATTTAAAATGCCTCAGACGTCTGTTGAATAACAGCTGAAAGGCAGGCTCTAGTGCTCATTGTAACCTTGTAACAATGTAGGTCAGGTGAACTCCATGATATATTTTGGAGTTTTCTAAACCCTGGCCCATAACACACAGAGGCACGCACACACACACAGGCACACACACACACACACAGGCACGCACGCACACACACACACACACACGCACACACAGGCACGCGCACACACACAGGCACGCACACACACACAGGCACACACACACAGGCACGCACACACACACAGGCACGCACACACACACACACAGGCACGCACGCACACACATGCACGCACAGGCATGCACGCACGCACACACAGGCACGCACGCACGCACACACAGGCACACAGGCACGCACACACTCAGGCACACACACAAACACACACGCAGACACAAATGAACAAGCATTGCTGCACCATTAAATAAAGTTAGAAAACTTATCTCAGGCTAAGGGATGAAACTAAGAGTTTCCCGATTTGTAGAGCTCAGTTTCAGATTCAGCTCAGGTCGGCCCACTGTTTTTTACAACATAAAGCGTGGAAAAGAACTGAACAGCTGTAGTCCAGCTGTGACTGCTGAATCTAACAGAATTGAAACCATCAGCTTGATTCAATCCTGCAATTAATTAGCCCGACAAGTCCAGTCAAGCAGCGTGTCAAACAGTGTAACACACACCCGACTCCCCCAGCCTCACCCCCGGAAATTGATTAACAGCAGATTCAAGGTGGTCGCCCATTCTGTTTGTGGCGTTACCAGAGCCTCAGTTGCTGGAGTGGCCGGGGGGTGGGGGGGGGGGGGGGGGCTATCACTGTAGGGACTTCACTATAGAATAACTGGACTGACTGAACCAACCACGGTTATTAAACTTTACCAAAAACATCTTGTTTCGCTTTCGCTCCTTCTCTCAGCAGCCAGACTGGTTTGTATCTCGCAGTGTCCCCACTCAGAGCAGTGTGGCAGCTTCTTGCAAATTTAAACTTCTTAAGAGTCACAGACTTGGTCTCTCGTAGCTTTGGGTTACTGTGTAACATGGACCATAGTCATAAAGGTCTCAGTCCACTGAAGTCAATGAGAGAGGCACATAACGAGCCACTCAATTGATATCATTCGAGCTACACCATTGACAAAATGAATCGCCCCCTCCCCATTCCTGTGACATCCTGATATTTGACTTTTCCCCAATTGCCCAGTTCATGGCCAACTCAGGCCCTTTTCAGCCTCAATTGTCGCGCTAATGGGCATATGACAGACCAGGAGAGGAATAGTAAAATTTTAAAACATACATCGTGGGCGGGAAAGAGAGTTACGCCTCCATCAGAAGTCCCCATCTGATGGTGGTGACCCTCCCATAAAGGCCTGCAGACCTCTGCACCTCCCTTGTCCTCCAGCCTGTTAACCAGGATCCCAATCGCCTACCACTTCACAACCCTCCACTACCCTGGACCCCTGCTACTTACCTGGCCTCTATGTCCCGACACTGAGTCCCAGGCACGTCACTTCAGTGCCTCTTTCAACCACTGCAGTGCTGTGCCTGGAGGGCCTGGAAATAGATTTCATAGAATTTACAGTGCAGAAGGAGGCAATTCGGCCCATCGAGTCTGCACCGGCTCTTGGAATGAGCAGCCTACCCAAGCCCATACCTCCAACCTATCCCCATAACCCAGTAACCCCACCTAACACTAAGGGCAATTTAGCCTGGCCAATTCACCTAACCTGCACATCTTTGGACTGTGGGAGGAAACCGGAGCACCCGGAGGAAACCCACGCACACACGGGGAAAACGTGCAGACTCCACACAGGCAGTGACCCAAGCCGGGATTCGAACCTGGGATCCTGGAGCTGTGAAGCATTTGCGCTAACCACTATGCTACCGTGCTGCTCTCTTAGGCGGAACTTGCTCCGTGTGATGGGAGGAAATCCCGCCTCCTGCCAATCGATGCCTATTAGAGCTTAAAATGGCAGCAGCCTGTTGACACCAGCAAGGGGGGGGGAGGGGGGGGGGGTGTTCCCCTACTGACTCTCTGGCCATTAACTTAGGGAACAAATTTGGGAGCAAGCAATAGTGGTATGCCGAATCTAGCTCACTCCATCCAGAGACTACACACCTTCACTCTAACACAGGCTCCATATGAGGAATATAATTGGAGCCAATCTTTACTCAGCCTTAACATTCATTTAGAGTGAAACATTACAAGCATATACCTCCTACCTCAACCACCCCATAGTTTCAATAAGTATCTCTTTTAGAGCCAAACAGTTACTAGTTAGACTAAATAAACAAATTGGGGATAAATTAGAAGAGTATCTCTTCATACTTGCTCAAGTGAAACCCACATGAATGCCACCACCTATAATTAAACACAGTTAGTGCACTCAACTGCACCCACTCTTCTCTCCCCCCCACAAACACGTTCCATCTTGCACATGTTCATTCTACCATGGAGCCCCTCGTATTTATTCTTCCATCCATACCCTGGCCTGCCATCCGAGCAGTGGCGTGCAGAGGTCTGGTGATGCCCGGGGCAAATCTTGATTGTATGCCCCAAAGACTCAAGTATAAGGCCTAATATACTGAGAAATATTATGAGAAAGGAAAACATTTTGAATATATAAACACAGATGAAACATGAAATAAACGCTTTATTCGATTTTAATATAAATCAATCAAATTTATTAAGTTATTTTCCCTAAATGATACCTCCTGTCACAAAACACCTTAACTACTTCACTTTTTACATCAGCTGTGAGAAATTCTTTTTCAATGCTTATTAAAGCCAGGTTGGTCAGTCGCTCCTGTGACATAGAAGACCTCAGATATGTTTTTATTAATTTCAGTTTTGAAAATGACCTTTCACAGCTTGCGACTGAAAATGCGATTGTAAGCAGTAATCTGTATGAAACACACAGCGTCGGAAAGACATCCCTCCCATACTGCAGTAAAGACTCCAGAGCATCTTTAGGATCAGGGGGAGCTCTATTCCCTCCAGCTCGAAGGAGCATCACAAAATCAATAATTTTGTCATATAACTGAATTGCAACCACATCATTGTCATAATAATTTGCAAAGTCTGAACATTCCTTTTTTAATTTCTCTCTTTCTTGTTCATCTTCAATCTTCAATGACTACTGAATTTAAGTTCAGAAGAAAAGAAAATCGGTCACTGAGTCTTTGAAGACGGACACTGCGGTCTTCAATTTCAGTTTTTAATCTGTTCACAATCTCTACCATTACTCTATTCATTTCTTCTTGTGCCCTCAGTCCACTATCACTTGCTGACTCTCCAGGCATTATTCTTCTTCTCCTCGTTCGTGCAATTGGCATTCCCCAATTTTCACAATATTCATTGGCTAAATCTATTGCATTGTGGATAATTTCGTCATTCTTCAAATTCAAGATATGAATAAGTCCTCTCAGATCACAAGAAGCTTCATAGAACCCCATTTTCGGATCCTGCAAACGTTTTGAGACTTTCTCCACTGATGATAAAACTGAGTACCAAAAATTGAATAAAGCTATAAACAGGAACTGTTGAATAGAGTTCAGTAGCGATCCTGCATCAGATTTAGTTTCCCTTGAAAATTCTCCTTCCAGCAGGTGTTGAAGGCTTGCAATAACGTTGTCACACTCTTCATGGATTACTTGCACAGCATCATGGCTGGAACTCCATCTTGTGTCACACTGTCTTTTCACAGTCCGAGTGACAAATGATTTTAACACTTCCCAACGAGAAGTAGATGAAGAAAAAAAAGTAAAGAGTTTTTCTAGAATGCCAAAAAATGTAACAACAACAGGTTGCACCTCACTTGCATGGACACAGGCCAAATTGAGGCTGTGGTTCTCGCAGTTCACAAACACAGCTTTTGGGTTAACTTCAAGAATTTTTTGTTGAACACCTCCTCTCACTCCAGCCATAACTGCTGCGTTATCATATGCTTAACCACGACAGTCATTCATGGAAATTTTGTCTTCTTCCAATTTTTCCTGAATTTTATTTACCAGGCTGACTGCATCTTTCTTGTTGACTTGAAAAAATCCCAGAAATGTCTCCTTTATTTCTACTTTTCTGTTTTCATCAATATGAACGTAATGCAGAATTTCAGAAACCTGATCTTCATGGGCAATATCTGGAGTTGAATCCAACATTATGCTAAAATATTTTGCGTCCTTAA
This sequence comes from Scyliorhinus canicula, assembly GCF_902713615.1. NCBI lineage: Eukaryota > Metazoa > Chordata > Chondrichthyes > Carcharhiniformes > Scyliorhinidae > Scyliorhinus > Scyliorhinus canicula. Next base: position 46,463,149 of record NC_052164.1, on the reverse strand, counting down.
TTTCGGAAATTATATTTTTCTTGACAGTTTCACCAAGAAGATTGATTATTTCGTTTTGAATTCTGTTGGACAAGTAGGTGACACTTTTTGGTTTCTCTTTCCCTCTCTGCAAGTGTTTTGCTAAGATGTCATCATATTTGGCCAAAAGTCTGATTGTTGCTAGAAAGTTTCCTGTATTTTCACTGACTGTCTCCCCTGGCTCTGATAACCCAGATATTCCTTCTCCTCGATGTCCACGATAGGCCAGATTCTGTTTTGCCAGAAAGGATATAACCTCGACAATCCGTTCAGTTATAGCTTTCCATCTTTTCTTTTCAGCAGACATTTGCTGCTGAAGTTCAGCATCTATCGTAGTTGAATGATGGAGTCGAACTACGAGGTTCAGGTATTCCCTCATGTGAGCTCTATGAGAAGGGCTTTTCTCATGGTCAAGTATTGTTGGATTTAATTTTCTCCAAGTGGAGAAACCGTCTTCCTTTCCAATGTTTGACACAGACGACAAATGCTTCTTTGAAAACAAAAAGCAAACAAAACAGTAGCATGCTTTCTTATATGGAGAGTATAACAACCATTTTCTCTCCACAATTTCTCCGTTTGTGGAAACTTCATCAAACCACTGTTTGGAAAATGATCTCCCATCCTTCTCAGCAAATGGACCACTTTTATTCTGATATCTTTCAGGGCCATGTTGTAATATTGTCATCTTCAAATGATCTGGAATTGGTTTCTTCAAACAGCCAAAATCGCTTCTTTGCAAAAATATGCTAAAATCTTCTTTATTTTCTTCACATGGATCATCATCCTGACAACGAGACTGAGGAGAGAGAGTATTATGTTCTGACCGAGCTGAATACGTATCAGAAAAATCCTTCTCTGCACCCACATCATCTTTTACTTCTCCAGGTTCTCCTACTTCTTCTTTACTTCTTTTTATCCATGCATCTAATGCCCCTCTTTGATGGGACTCTTCTTCGACTCTGGCCCTCTTTTTTTTCCTGTTCTGTGCTCCACTCGGTTGTACACGAAATACTCGTAACATTTCATTTTCTATCTCAAAAACCGTAAGACGCATGAGAAAATGGGAAGAAAATGGTAAACTATCGGTCAGTTGTAGACGGATAAACCATATTTCATTTCTTTGTTCCTTCATATCAAATTATTTCACACTGATTCTCCACTGTTAATTTTGTGCAATTTACATCATAGACTTGCAAATTAGTGGTATCTGTATTCGAATATTAGCATGTTAAGGAATAAATGTCTCCTATTCCGAGATTAAATGCCATAGCAGTCCTCTGATCATCCAGGCTTCACTCTTACTACATCCCACGTAAATATTTCATTAAATATCACCAAAAAACCTATAAAAAACGTAGTTGCACCTGTTCTAGAGCTATTCACTGACCTGAGTAGGTAAAAGAACTAATCTAGATGCACAAAAAGCTGAAGAAAAGACGAGTTATGACTCGAGGAAACACAGGAACGAACAGCCACGGAAGGGCCTGTTCTGTGCTGTACTATTCTATGTTCTATGTCTGCTTGTTGCTTTTGATGGTTGCATCACGTACATCATGCGCATGCGTATGGGGAGATGGGGAGAAGCACCATTTTCTCTAGACAGAAAGGGTACACCATGTTAAAGGAATAAAGGGCTAACAACTGCCTCTGCAGTGTGGTGAGCCTCCAAAAATTGATTTATCACCGCTGAAATTTAAAAATTACTATCTTATTTCCTTCTCTGGGGCAGCACGGTGGCCTAGTGGTTAGCACAACCGCCTCACGGAACTGAGGTCCCAGGTTCGATCCCGGCTCTGGATCACTGTCCGTGTGGAGTTTGCACATTCTCCCCGTGTCTGCGTGGGTTTCGCCCCCACAACCCAAAAAATGTGCAGAGTAGGTGGATTGGCCACGCTAAATTGCCCCTTAATTGAAAAAAATAATTGGGTAATCTAAATTTTTTTAAAAATTAAAAAAAAAATAAAAAATGTTTCCTTCTCTGATTGGATGCCCCCATCCAATGGATGCCCGGGACCAATGCACTGTCGCCCCCCCCCCCCCCCCCCCCCCCCCCTGCACGCCACTGCATCCGTGTGAGGGACAGAGAGAGAGAGAGCGACAGAGACAGACAAAGTCGGGGACAGAAAGAAACAGAAGAGAGCGAGAGGAACAAAGAGGAGTGGGATGGACAGAGCGAGAGGGAACGGAGGGAAAGAGAGATAGGGAGTGGGAGGGACAGAGATAGGGAGTGGGAGGGACAGAGAGAGGGAGCGGGAGGGACAGAGAGAAGGAGCGGGAGGGACAGAGAGAAGGAGCGGGAGGGACAGAGAGTGGGGGAGCGGGAGGGGTGGAGAGAGGGGGAGCAGGAAAGAGGGGGAGTGTGAGGGATGGAGAGAGGGGGGAGCGGGAGGGACGTAGGCAGAGAGGGAGTGGTAGACAGAGAGAGCAGGATGGACAGAAAGAGAGAGCAGGACGGACAGGGAGAGAGGGAGCGGGAGAGACAGTGAGAGAGAGCGGGAGAGACAGAGTGAGAGAGAGCGGGAGGGATAGAGTGAGAGAGAGCGGGAGGGATAGAGTGAGAGAGAGCGGGAGGGACAGAGTGAGAGAGAACGTGAGGGACAGTGAGAGAGAGCGGGAGAGACAGTGAGAGAGAGTGGGAGAGACAGTGAGAGAGAGCGGGAGAGACAGTGAGGGAGAGCGGGAGAGACAGTGAGGGAGAGCGGGAGAGACAGAGTGAGAGAGAGCGGGAGGGACAGAGTGAGAGAGAACGTGAGGGACAGAGTGAGAGAGAACGTGAGGGACAGAGTGAGAGAGAACGTGAGGGACAGAGTGAGAGAGACCGGTGTGGTGTTCTTTGTGGTTCAGATCCTAGGATGGTTGGCGTAATGTTCACAAAGACCACAACCAGCTTTTGTATTAAACAAAGCTAAAGATTTATTTACACTACTTAATTGAATTTGATCTCTTACATCTATATAATAAACAATTGACAATCAACATACAATCTCCACTCATCTACCACTAATCTCTACGCTAATACAATAACTATGATCTGTTCTCACTAACACTAGCTTTCTTACAGTCTTTCTCCTCACCTTCTCAACTCTCACCCAGAAGGCTGAGCACCGATGCTTTATCTAGCTCCCTGTAGTAGTTGATTCAGACATAGCATTAACCCTTACAGTTCTGTACATTTCTCATAATGTCACATCCCCTTTCTTTAAAAAAAGTTATAAATTCTGCTTCTAACATTTTTTGAATATAACACTAACGAGAATGCATCATTATGTTTTTACATTCAATAACAAAAATTAAATGCCATATCACAGCAGTGATTACAGAGTAATAGTTATTAACATGTCATTATAATTTCAGTGTATTTGGCTGTTTTCTTGTTCTAGTCAATCTTCTTAGTGTACATGTTGAAGTATTCAAATCATCTTCCATGTTTTCTGGATTTCTTGTTGACAAAGAAGGATTTGGCAAGTCAATGTTGTGGAATATGGCATCCGGAGCAACAATACGAGGAGTTTGAAGGGGAACATAATTCGCATCTTCAATAATGCTCTTCAATTCATTCGAAACATTGTGCCATGTTCAGTTTGTACTATATATGATCTTGTGTTATCTCTCATACTACCTTAGCAACATGTGGCCATCCACAATTAGGATTCTGTATCCTAACAATATCTTTCTTGTAATAGCGGTAAAGGTTTTGTATGTCTATTGTTGTAGGCTTTTTGTTTTCTTTTTTGTAACCTGTCATGTCGTACTTGTTCATCCATATTCGGAATTTTGATTTCTGGTATAGTCGTACAAATCTTTCTTCCCATCAACATCTGGGCGGGCGACAAACCTGATGACAATGGAGTTGCTCTGTATGTTAACAGTGCCATCAAGAAATCTTTGTTGTCGTCTAGTGGTTTGCTGAATAGCTCAACTATTCCAATGCCTTTCTCAGCTTTTCCGTTGGATTGTGGGTACAATGGACTTGATGTTATATGGTGTAAATTATAACTTTCCGCAAGTTTGACCACTCCCAGCTGGTAAAGCAAGGACCAGTGTCGGAAAAACATTCAATAGAATTCCATGTCAAGCAAATACAGATTTGCTGCTCTGGTTACTGATCAAGTTGTTGCATCTGTGAGCATAATAACCTCAGGATAGTTAGAATAGTAGTCAATAATGACTAAATAATCATGTCTTTTGAAATAGAAGAGGTCCATTCCAACTTTTAACCATGGGTAAGTGACTACTTCATTTTCTTCAAAGCTTTCTTTAGACTGTGTGGATTGATGCGTCTGACAAATGCTGCATTCCTGCACATGATTGCCCACATCCTTGTTAATCCCAGGCCAGTACACAGATTGTCTTGCTCGTCTGCGACATTTTTCAATTCCTTGGTGCCCTTCATATATCTGTTCGAAGGCTTCCGGTGGCTGTGATGAATCAGTAAGCCACACATTTGGGAGCTCCCGTTTTAAAGAGATTTTTCGGCTCTTTTGAGAGCCCAAAACGGAAATTTTTCGACGTCTCCCGGTGGGGGAAGGTGTGCTGAACGACTTTCCCTGCAGTCCATGACTCGAACTCGGAGTGGAAAGGAGGAAAAAACAGCAGCAGCTCCTCAGAAAAAACGGGGGAAGGGATCCAAGATGGCCGCCGACAGAGCTCCAGAGGAATGGAGACTCTGGGTCCAGGAACAACAAACTGATCTCCTGTGCTGCTTTAAAGAATTCAAGGACGAAGTACTGAGCTCTCTGCAGGAAACGAACAGAAGGCTGTCAGAGATTCAGTCCACCCAGGGTGCTGCCATCAAGAAGTTGCAGACGCAGGCCATTGAACGAGAGGAGGAGGCCGTGGTCCTCGTGAGTAAGGTGGAGGGGCACGAAGCACTCCACAAGAAGTGGCAGGAACGCTTTGAGGAGCTGGATCACCGCATGAGGCGGAAAAACCTGCGGATCTTGGGCCTTGCAGAGGGGCTGGAGGGATCGGACCTGACAGCCTATGTGGCTGTAATGCTGAATTCGCTAATGGGGGCCGGATCTCTCCATCTGCCCTTGGAGCTGGAGGGAGCGCACAGGGTGCTGGCCAGGAGGCCCAAGGAAGATGAACCCCCGCGTGCGGTGCTGGTGAGGTTCCACCGGTTCAGTGATCGGGAGTGCGTGCTGCGCTGGGCCAAGAAGGTGAAGAGCAGCAATTGGGAGAATGGGGTAGTGCGGATCTACCAGGACTGGAGTGCGGAGGAGGCTAAGCGGCGGTCCGGATTTAATCGGACGAAAGAGGTGCTTTATAGAAAAAAGATAAAGTTCGGAATGTTGCCACCCGCGCGCCTGTGGGTAACTTATTTGGACCGGCACCATTATTTCGATTCCCCGGAGGAGGCGTGGGCCTTCGTGCGGACGGAGAAACTGGACTTGAACTAGGGGTTGGGGGTTGCGAGGTCGGCTGTAAGATATTAGTGCTGGATTCTGCTGTTGCTGTGTTCTCTTTTTCTTCTGTTGTTTTCTTCTTGTTTTAGTACTTTTGCAATTTTGATATGGTTATTTACGGAGGGGTTGTTCTGCTATGTTTTTGTTTTTGTGCTGTGGGACATTGTCTGGGCTGTGTATCTTGAGGGGAGGGTCGGGGGGGTATGTTGTATTCTATGCCGGAGTGGGGGTATGGAGTGGGGCTGATATTTGGGAGCTGCGTCAGAAGGGTGTGGTGGGGCAGTGCAAAAGCGCGGGCTTTCCTCTGGTTTCCCGTGCTGCAGGGCTGGGGGGTGGAGATGGTGACGGGGGAGGCGGGGCCTTAACTGGTTCTTCCCCGCGCTGGAGCGGTGCCAGGAGGAGGGATAGATTGGGGGATGATCCCACTTCGGGAGGGGTCGGGCTATTGGCGGGACTTTCCGGGGTCAGCAGAAGTTAGCTGACCCACGGAAGTACAATGGAGGACGGTTCGCGGCTGGGAGGGTTCCTAGCCTGGGGGGGAAGGGAGGGGGGGAAAGGGGAATACCGGGTTGCTGCTGGTAGGGTCAGGAAGGAGCTGGTGGGGGCTGGGGGGGACAGAGGTGAGGGGTTGTCGCTATGGGGACGGGGTCGAGCAGGGGGTGCTGGCCTGGGGCGGGCAGTCAACGGGCTATGGCTAGCCGACGGGGGAGGGGGGCGGGACGCCCTCTGATCCGGTTGGTCACCTGGAATGTGAGAGGGTTGAATGGGCCAGTGAAGCGGTCGAGGGTACTGGCTCACCTGAAGGGGCTAAAGGCGGATGTGGCAATGCTTCAGGAGACCCACCTGAGGGTGGCGGACCAGGTCCGCCTGAGGAAGGGATGGGTGGGGCAGGTTTTCCACTCGGGGTTGGATGTGAGGAACCGGGGAGTGGCGATTTTGGTGGGGAGAAATGTGTTGTTTGAGGCATCGGAGGTGGTGGCGGATAAGGGGGGTAGGTATGTGATGGTTAGGGGCAGGCTACAAGGAGAGAAGGTGGTACTGGCTAGTGTGTATGCCCCAAATTGGGACGATGCGGGCTTTATGAGGCGTATGTTGGGACGGATCCTGGATCTGGAGGCGGGAGGTCTGATCATAGGGGGGGACTTTAATACGGTGTTGGATCCTTCACTGGATCGGTCCAGCTCTAGGACGGGTAGGAGGCCGGCGGCGGCCAAGGTACTGAGAGGGTTTATGGACCAGATGAGTGGGGTGGATGCATGGAGGTTTGTAAGGCCGAGGGCACGCGTGTACTCTTTCTTCTCCCAAGTACATAGGGTCTACTCTCGGATAGATTTCTTCGTGGTGAGTAGGGGACTGATTCCGAGAGTGGAGGAGGCCGAGTATTCGGCCATTGCAATCTCCGACCACGCTCCGCATTGGATAGAGTTGGAGATGGGAGAGGTGCGAGACCAACGTCCGTTGTGGCGGTTGGATGTGGGGTTGTTCGCGGAGGAGGAGGTGTGTAGGAGGGTCCGGGCAAGTATTGAGGGGTACCTTGAGGTGAATGATACGGGGGAGGTTCAGGTGGGGATGGTCTGGGAAGCCCTGAAGGCAGTAATTCGTGGGGAGCTGATATCCATCCGGGCACACAGGGAGAGGAGCGAAAGGAGTGAGAGGGATAGACTGGTGGGAAAGATGCTGGAGGTGGACAGGAGGTATGCAGAGGCACCAGAGGAGGGACTGTTAGGGGAGAGGCGCAGCCTGTAGGCTAAATTTGATTTGCTGACCACTAGAAAGGCGGAGGCACAGTGGAGGAAGGCACAAGGGGCACTGTACGAACATGGTGAAAAGGCGAGTAGGATGCTGGCTCATCAGCTGCGTAAGCGGGATGCGGCTATGGAGATTGCTGGAGTGAGAGATAAGAGTGGGAATGTGGTGCGGAAGGGGGTAGAGGTGAATGAGGTCTTCAAGGATTTTTACGGGGAACTGTACCGGTCGGAGCCAACGGGGGAGAGGAGGGGAATGGAGAGGTTCCTTGACGGGCTTTCTTTCCCGAAGGTGCAGGAGGAGAAGGTGGAGGGGTTGGGTGCGCCGATTGAGCTGGAGGAGCTAGTTAAGGGGATCGGGCAGATGCAGTCAGGGAAGGCACCGGGGCCGGATGGGTTCCCGGTGGAATTTTATAAAAAGTTTGTGGATCTAGTGGGCCCCTTGCTGGTGCGAACACTCAATGAAGCGTGGGAGGGGGGGACTTTGCCCCCGACGATGTCACGGGCGCTGATCTCGTTAATTTTAAAGAAGGACAAGGACCCCCAGCAGTGTGGTTCATACAGGCCCATATCTCTCCTCAACGTGGACGCTAAGGTGCTGGCAAAAATCCTGGCCACCAGGATAGAGGACTGTGTGCCAGGGGTTGTGCACGAGGACCAGACAGGTTTTGTGAAGGGAAGGCAGCTGAACACGAATGTGCGGAGATTGCTGAATGTCATTATGATGCCGGCGATTGAGGGGGAGGCAGAGATAGTGGTGGCACTGGATGCGGAGGAGGCCTTCGATAGAGTGGAGTGGGGGTACCTATGGGAGGTGTTGGGGAGGTTTGGATTTGGTGAAGGGTTCATTAGATGGGTAAGGCTGTTATATGAGGCCCCGATGGCGTGCGTGGCTACGAATAGGAGGAGGTCGGAGTACTTCCGGCTTTACCGAGGGACCAGGCAGGGTTGCCCCTTGTCCCCCTTGTTGTTTGCACTGGCAATCGAGCCGCTGGCGATGGCATTGAGAGATTCAGAGAGGTGGAGAGGCTTGGTGCGAGGTGGAGAGGAACATAGGATGTCGTTGTATGCCGACGACCTGTTACTGTATGTGGCAGACCCGGTGGGAGGGATGCCGGGAGTGATGGAGTTACTAGCCGAGTTTGGGACCTTCTCAGGTTATAAATTAAACTTAGGCAAGAGCGAGGTGTTTGTGGTGCACCCTGGAGACCAGGAGGAAGGAATTGGTAGGCTCCCGCTTAGGCGGGCAGGGGAGAGCTTTAGGTACCTGGGGGTGCAAGTGGCCAGAGACTGGGGGACTCTCCACAAGCATAACTTTACCAGGCTGGTAGATCAGATGGAGGAGGAGTTCAGGAGGTGGGACATGCTGCCATTGTCGTTGGCGGGGAGGGTGCAGTCCGTCAAAATGACAGTGCTTCCGAGGTTCTTGTTCCTTTTTCAGTGTCTGCCCATATTTATCCCCAGGGCCTTCTTTAGGAGAGTGACTAGCAGTATTCTGAGTTTTGTGTGGGCACATGGGACTCCGAGAGTGAGGAGGGTGTTCCTGGAGCGAGGAAGGGATGGAGGTGGGCTGGCACTGCCCAACCTTCTGGGGTACTATTGGGCAGCCAATGTGTCAATGGTGCGTAAATGGGTGATGGAGGGGGAGGGGCGGCGTGGAAAAGAATGGAGTTGGCGTCATGTAGGGGTACGAGCCTGGGTGCCATGGTAACGGCACCGTTGCCGCTCTCCCCTAAGAGGTTTACCACGAGCCCGGTGGTGGCGGCGACCCTAAGAATCTGGGAACAATGGAGACGGCATCGGGGGGAAACAGGGGGCTCGATGGAGGCTCCACTGGGTGGCAACCATCGGTTCATCCCGGGGAACACAGATGGGGGATTCAGGGGGTGGCAAAGGGCGGGCATCAGCAAATTGAGGGACCTGTTTATTGGCGGGAGGTTTGCGGGCCTGGGGGAACTGGAAGATAAATTTGGCCTTCCCCAGGGGAACATGTTCAGATACCTGCAGGTAAAGGCATTTGCTAGGCAACAGGTAGAGGGATTCCCTTTGCTGCCCTCGCAGGGGGCGATGGACAGAGTGCTTTCGGGGGTGTGGGTAGGAGAGGGGAAGGTGTCTGACATCTATAAGGTAATGCAGGAGGTGGAGGAGTCGTCAGTGGAGGAGCTGAAGGCTAAATGGGAGGAGGAACTCGGGGAGCAGATAGAGGACGGGACTTGGGCGGATGCCTTGGAGAGAGTCAACTCTTCCTCCTCATGTGCGAGGCTTAGTCTCATCCAATTTAAGGTGCTGCACCGGGCCCACATGTCCGGGACTAGGATGAGTAGGTTCTTCGGGGGTGAGGACAGGTGCACCAGATGTTCGGGGAGTCCTGCGAACCACGCCCATATGTTCTGGGCATGCCCAGCACTGGAAGAATTCTGGAAGGGGGTGGCGGGGACGGTGTCGAGGGTGGTTGGATCCAGGGTCAAACCAGGGTGGGGACTCGCGATTTTTGGAGTTGCGGTAGAGCCGGGAGTGCAGGAGGCGAAAGAGGCCGGTGTCCTGGCCTTTGCGTCCCTAGTAGCCCGTCGAAGGATTCTGTTACAATGGAAGGATGCAAGGCCCCCAAGTGTGGAGACCTGGATCAGTGACATGGCGGGATTTATAAAATTGGAAAAGGTCAAATTTGCCCTGAGAGGATCAATACAAGGGTTCTATAAACGATGGCAGCCTTTTTTGGACTTCCTGGCTCAGAGATAGGTAACTGGGTCAATAGCAGCAGCAACCCGGGGGGGGGGGGGGGGGGGGGGGGGGGGGTGCATGCATTATTGTAGTGTTTATTCTGTAACTTTATAGTGTGTTAATATGCGTTGTTAAAATGCTGAGTTGTTCATGGGGATGGGGCGAATGTACATGATTGTTAATATTATTGTTATTTTCGGTATTTTACTAAGGTGCGTCAATGTTGTATAAAATCAAAATTTCTCAATAAAAATTATTTTTTTTAAAAATGTATCTGTTCGAAGATATCTTTCCGTAGGCAGGGGGGAATAACTATTCTGTCTCCTTTAAGTAGGAATCCGTCGATCACAGTGAGGTCATCTTTAACACCACAAAAACTGGTACAACAGCCATCGGACCATCTTTCTCTCAGGTATTGGATTACCCTTTGGAGTGTCAAGTCTTCTCTGTTTCTTCTCATATTAGATATAGCTTGTTGTCAGACACTAGTAGCATGTCTGCAATACATGATGTCACAAACGGGAGGGTCAGAGAGAGATGGAGCGGGAGGGACAGAGAGAGAGAGAGAGACATGCAGGGACAGAGAGAGAGAGTGGAAGGGACACAGAGAGAGAGAGAGGGGGGGGGGGGGAGGGAGCAGGAGGGACAGGGAGAAGGTTTACCAGAAATGGTAAAACATGATTTTGGTTTACAGAAACTTTTCAAAATACAATTGTAATGTTTTCCTCTATTTTGTAGATGTCCCAAATTCTAATCATTAATTACTGACTTGGAAATCCTCAGGGAGAAGCAGGAGAAACGGCTAGCAGGTCCAGGAGATGGTGACGATGGAAGAGAAGGTGAAGGGGCTAGTTTAGGGCAGCCATCAGGAAGTATTCATTTACAGGGAGGATGATGGGCAGCAACAGGAAGGGGGGTCGGAGCCGGGACATTAAAACCATTTAAGAAACAGCTGGGCTGCAGTAATGGAATCACTGGGGATGGTTATGTGGGAGGTTCGGATTCTTCATGCTGACCCACCTGGTGACTGATGATTATGGAATATTTCCACAAGATAAAGGTGTCTTTTGAAAGCTCTCTGTTTGCTGCAATTATCGTAGTTAGGTTGAGTGTGTCACTGCTTTTAAGCCTGTTTCATCAGCGCATGTTCAAATTTGGTATCTGTAATCCATTGCTGAAAGGGGATACAATAGGGAGGCAAATGTTTCAAATAAATTCGCAAAATACTTAATTACTGTGTGATCAGCACCACCTAAACCTCTGCAGGATGCGCCCTGTCCTGTGCCTAGTTTCTGCAACTCGAGCATTGCAGTCACTCACACCCCCGCACCCCTCGCTTGGCTAAGGTCTGGTATGCCTCACTTGTGGGGACCATAAATTGGATTCAATTTTAATTGGTTTTTGGAGCAGGCGGGGAGCTGGATTAGGGGTTTGCCCCTGTCCACACTGTGAGCTCTGGCTTTGTAACTCTGATAAAGTAATTAAAAGAAATAACAAGAGGTGCAAATGGCCATGTGCAAACATAACACCACCCACGCAACAAGACACCAGTCACAATTCACAAATTCAGCAGCTTCACTTTGGTTCCAGTCGGGCACTTTCCAGAAGTTAATATCGGCTGTTGTGAGTTTGACCAGGTTTGTGAATTTTGTGAATTCCAGGTTTTGGAATTTTTTGACCTGGTTGCTGCTTGACCCAAACTTGACCCATAACTTGCCTCTTTATGGCACTTATAACATAATAAAATGTCCCACGGTGTTTTCACGGGCTTATTATCAGCTCAGATTTGCCACTGAAACACATTAGGAGATGGTAGTTCTGGTGACCCAAAGCTGGGTCAATACAGAAACTTTCACGATGAGTCTTATCGGAGGAAAGAGAGACAGAGAGTTTAGGGCCTTACTAACATCTGGAACCTTGTGCCAGGGACACCACCATCACCAACCCTGCGTATGGCCAGCAGAGGTGGTGGCACAATGTATACAATCGGGAGAGAGTTGCCCTCGGAGTCCTCACCATCGACTCCAGACCCAAGTCTCATCGCAAAGAAGCAAACATAGGGATGGAAACCTCCTGCTGGTTACCACCTACCAACCCCCTCAATTGATGAATCAGTACCTCTCCATATTGACAACACCAATTGGAAGAAGCACTGAGGATGGCAAGGTCACAAAATCTACTCTGGGTAGAGGACATCAATGCCAATCACCAAGAACATCGGAGCCCAAAAGGACGTGGCTGCTCGACTGGGTCTGCGACAGGTGGTGAGGGAACCAACAAGAGGAGAAAATAGCTTCAAATTCCTAGATGTGCACATCACCAATAATCTGTCCTGGTCCACCCATGTCAACGCTACGTCCAAGAAAGCTCAACAGAGCCTATACTTCCTCAGGAAACTAAGGAAATTCGGCATGTCCACATTGACTCTTAGCAACTTTTACAGATGCACCATAGAAAGCATCCTATCTGACGCAATCACTCTCTTGAATGGCAACTGTTCAGCCCAAGAGTATAAGAAACTACAGAGAGTCGTGAACACCATCCAGTCCATCACACGAACCCGCCTCCCATCCATTGACTTTGTCTACACCTCCCGCTGCCTTGGGAAAGCGGACAGCATAATCAAAGACTCCTCCCAGCTGGGTTATTCTCTCTTCCAACCTCTTCCATTGGGCAGGAGATACTAAAGTCTAAGAACAGCCACTACCAGGTTGAAAAAATCTTCTTCCCCGTTGTTACCATCGACTCCAGACCCAAGTCTCATCGCAAAGAAGCAAACATAGGGAGGGAAACCTCCTGCTGGTTACCACCTACCAACCCCCTCAATTGATGAATCAGTACCTCTCCGAGGGCAACTCTCTCCTGATTGTATACATTGTGCCACCACCTCTGCTGGCCATACGCAGGGTTGGTGATGGTGGTGTCCCTGGCACAAGGTTCCAGATGTTAGTAAGGCCCTAAACTCTCTGTCTCTCTTTCCTCCGATAAGACTCATCGTGAAAATTGAATGACTTTCTTGTGGACTGAACTGATCTCTCCACACATCTTCTCTATTGAGTAGCACTACACCACGTATGCTTCACCCGATGTCTAGGTCTCTGTATTTACATTGTGTATTTATTGAATGTCCTATGTTTTTCATGTATGGAACGATCTGTCTGGACTGTACGCAAAACAATACTTTTCTCTGTACCTGGGTACAGGTGATAATAAACCCAAACCCAGATCCAAATACGACCTAATTCTCACCAATCTACCTGAACAGATGGATCTGTATGTGATAGTGTTGGTAGGAGTGGATCTGTATGGGATAGTGTTGGTAGGAGTGGATCTGTATGTGATAGTGTTGGTAGGAGTGGATCTGTATGTGATAGTGTTGGTAGGAGTGGATCTGTATGTGATAGTGTTGGTAGGAGTGGATCTGTATGTGATAGTGTTGGTAGGAGTGGATCTGTATGTGATAGTGTTGGTAGGAGTGGATCTGTACGTGATAGTGTTGGTAGGAGTGGATCTGTATGTGATAGTGTTGGTAGGAGTGGATCTGTACGTGATAGTGATGGCAGGAGTGACCACCGCACAGTCCTTGAGATGAAGTCCTGTGTTCCTGCTTCCAGATCTAGCAACTCAAAACTGGCATCCATGAGATGCCATCAGCAGCAGCAGCATTGTATTCAACCACAATCTAAACTCATAGCCCGACATATCCCCCACTCTTCCATTACCACCAAGTTAGGGGGTCAGCTCTGGCTCAATGAAGAGTGCAGGAGTGAACACCTGAGGTTTCAATCTGGTGAAGCTACAACACAGGACCACTTGCATACCAGACACCATACACAGCATGCAATAGACAGAGCTCAGCGATCCCACAACCAACGTACAAGATCTAAGCTCTGCAGTCCTGCCACATCCAGCCGTGAATGGTGGTGGACAATTAAAAACTCACTGGAGGAGGAGTCTCCACAAATATCCCCATCCTCAATAATGGGGGGGTCCCAGCATATTTGTGCAAAAGATAAGTCACTTTTATAATCTTCAGCCAGAAGTGCCAAGTGGATGATCGATCACGACCTTCTCTGGAGGCCCCCTACATCAGAGGTCAGTCTTCAACCAATTCAATTAACTTTACGGGATATCAAGAAATATCTGAAGGCACTGGATACTTCAAAAGCTATGGGCCTTGACAGGGTGCCGGCAATAGTACGGAACTTGCCGCACCCCTAGCCAAGCTGTTCCAGTACAGCTACAACATTGGTATCTACCCGGCAATGTGGAAAACTGCTCAGATATGTCCTGTACTCAAAACGCAGGATAAATCCAACCCAGCCAATTACCGCCCCATCAGTCTATTCTCAATCATCAGCAACATTAACCTGCTGACTGGTGCTCAGTTGAGGTGCAAAGACAATTGTGGGTGCAGCTACACAGATCGTTAAAGTACCAATGGTCAGGTACAAAAAACAATCAAAAAGGGGAATGGAATACTGGCCTTTATACAAGGCCTAGAATACAAGGGGCTAGTAGTCAGACCACTCCTGAAGTATTATGTCCAATTATGATCATGAGGATACATTGACCTTGAACGGAGGCAGTGTAGATTTACAAGAATGATACCTGGACTCCAAACATTGACGTACAAGGTAAGGTTCCACAATCCAGGATTGTATTCCCTGGAATTTAGACACTAAAAGAGTGGTTTAACCAAAATTTCCAAGAGATTAAGAGCAACAGATAGGGTTGATAGAGAGCAACTATTTCCGCTGGTTGGGGAAGTCTAAGACTAAGACTGGAATGTATAGGTCAATTGTTAATGCTAACTGTGCAATGCAGCATAACTAGGTGTTATTGACATGCCCCAGCTATGGGTGACTAATTCTCAGACTTTGGGAAATTTAGGCTTTAGTCGGCTTCAGGCTCAGAGGTTTATCCACTTTAAACCAAGAAATTTTGATCATATTTTAGCCTTAGTCCTTCTAAAGATATCTCAATGGTCGGCCTTGCCTGCCTGATTCTCCAGAGGTTGGGGTGGGAGGATTGACAGGTGATCTACCTTCTTGAGGGGAAAGTGACAGAAATTGATAGGCCTGAAGGCCAACAGTAGTCAAGTGAGGTGGGATTGGCTGTGGAACTGTTCAGTAGACATCCCACAATTAGGACGCTGTGGGGAGTGGGGGCAAATTCAGGGCAGGGCAGGTCGAAGCCTTCTTCCCGTGGAGCTCTCATGCCTCTCAGCCCTGACAAGTAAAGTGAAAGAAAACAATATTTTTGTCTTTTCTCTGGCCATGATGTATTCCTACATTGGGTTAGGCCTGGTGGAAAATTCAGCCTCAATTCCCGCTCAGGCCTCCTGTTAAAATTGCAATCAGGTCCAGATAACATCATCGCGAACCAAAGTACTTACCTGATGGACCCTGGCAGGTACCCCTGAAGTATGTTAAAGTGCCCACTCTTGGTTTCTGTCATTATACATCACAGTTTCATTGCAATCACAATTCATGAAGCCAAAGATAATGCTGAGAAATATTAAACTGAGTTTTGAAAGAATTAATTTGGTCCAGTAACTAAGGAGACTGATTAGTCCTGGTTTAGTCTAATGGACCATTTTGATCTTATTTCTTTGTCTTGAACTTTATTTAGTTATTGTTAGAAATGTTCCATCTTTGAGAGCCATTAATTCATTCTAACATTAAAGGATATAGTGAGTTTTTAAAAATGCTGACAGAGAATTCAATGTTGGAAATTGGACATCTCCCATCGTGGAGCTGGTACAATTGATCTGAGCATTTATTAAATAATGCAATGCTGTGAATTGTGGAGCAGTTAAGAGATTTAGGGATTTAAATATAGAAATCACCAAAAGGTGCAAAAATTATTTATAAAAGGAAAATTGAATGTAAGCCTTCACTGAAGTGGACAGTGAATTATTGGGACAGAAATAGTTATATATTCAAACAAAGACATTTAGAATTAAAACTGCAATATCTGGTAAACATGGATACTGCTTTATTTCTTATTCTCTTCTTAGCCGACTCCCTCTGCTGGTACATGTGTGTGTGGCCTCAAGTTAACAAAATGCACAATGCAATTTTCAATACACTACATGGGCTGGAATTACAAAGGGGTGGTCTGCCAACATAGAGATTTGAATATACTATATCTGGAGCACCGTCCGCAGGGCAGGATTCTGCAGCTCAGGACGGAGTGGAGGGAACGCAGATTCACCAGAATGAAACTTGAGCTAAAATTGTTAAATTGTGCAGTAAGGTTGCATAAGCATTTACACCCTCGAGTACAGAAGATTGATTGAGGTGCTAAGTAATCCCAGCCTAACCAACCTCTCCCCATAGCTGAAATGAGGCTGGTTTAGCACACTTGGGGCTGGTTTAGCACACTGGGCTAAATCGCTGGCTTTTAAAGCAGACCAAGGCAGGCCAGCAGCACGGTTCAATTCCCGTACCAGGCTCCCTGAACAGGCGCCGGAATGTGGTGACTAGGGGCTTTTCACAGTAACTTCATTGAAGCCTACTCGTGACAATAAACGATTTTCATTTCAAATGCTCCAGTCCAGGCAGCATCCTGGTGAATCCCCTCTGCACCTTTGTCCAATCACATCCTTCCTATAATGTGGCACACAGTATTCTAGCTGTAACCTAATTAGCATTTTATACAGCTCCATCATTACCTCCTTGCTCTTATAGTTTATATCTCAGCTAATCAAAGTATGCCATATGACTTCTTAATCACCTTATGCACCTGTCCTGCTGCCTTCAAGAATCTTTGGACATGAACTCCAAGGTCCTTCTGGTCCTCTGTACTTACTAATGTCTTACCATTCATTAAGTAAGCCCTCACCTTGTTGGTCCTCCCAAAATGCATTACCTCATACATTTAAGAGTTAAATTCCCTTTGCCACTGTTCTATCCATCTAACCAGCCAGTCTATATCATCCTTTAATCGAAGGTTTTCCTCTCGCTATTTACCACACCACCAATTTTTGCGACTTCTGCGCACTTACTGATCCTACTTCCAACTTTCATGTCTAGATCATTAATGTACACTACAATAATAACAATAATCTTTATTAGCATCACAAGTAGGCTTACATTAACACTGCAATGAAGTTACTGTGAAAATCCCCTCGTTGCCACACTCCGGTGCCTGTTCGGGTACACTGAGGCGCAATTCAGAATGTCCAATTCATCTGACAAGCATGTCTTTGGGACCTGTGGGAAGAAACCGGAGCATCCCAGAGAAAGCCCACGCAGACACTGGGAGAACGTGCAGACTCCACACAGATAGTGATCCAAGATGGTAATCAAAATCAGTCCCTGGTGCTGTGAGGCAACAGTGCTAACCACTGTGCTACCATGCCAAAACTCAGCACCAATCCCCGAGGTAGACAACTTGGCACAGGCTTCCAGTCACAAGAACAACCTTCAACCAACATCCTCTGTCTCCTGCCACTAAGCCAAATTTGAATCCAATTTGCTAGATTGCCCTGGATCCCATGGGCTCTTCCCTCCTTGATCAGTCTCCCATGCGAGAATTTGTCAAAACCCTTTCTTTGTTTTTAAAGTATTTGATTGAAGTTTCTCACTTTAACAAATAGCACAATAAAACCACAGGAATGGTACAGCTCAGCACAAAAAGAAGTCTCAATGTATATGGATACAGAGGGAAACAGGAGAACAGCACTATAATTGGCTCAGTACAATCATTGGACATAACTTCATGCCTCCATACACACGACCAGAGAACAGGGGAGAGAAGGATAAAGTCATAAAGACATGGGAAAATGGTGCACACCTTCCCACACGGCAATTTCTCGCAATGACCGCGAGAGTTCAGGATAAATTGTCCGTGCCATATTCGGGGGCGCACCACATATCTCCCTCAACACCACAAGCAACACCACATGACACACTGCAACATTGACTCCTCAGGTAACAGATTCTTAAACCCCACCACAACAAAAATAGAAAAATATTAAGAAAATATGCAAGAATCCCAATTCTAAAGGGATGTTTCACACATACCACACAACGCCACATAACCTCAACCTCAGGCACAGTATAGTATGATCATCAATTCACATATTTATATAGAGACCAGCAGCGAAAGATTAGGTTTATGGTCACTGCCTTTAGCATGTCCCATCACACTAAACGAGACAGGCTAAAAAAGGGGGAGAGCGACCAGGAGCAAAAGATCTCCGGATAAAAGTGGACCGAGATACAAGCCGAAGTCCGTATTCCTGTGGCGCATGCCCCTCACCAAGGATGAAGAAAAAAAGCTGCTCTTTCAGATAAGGGAACTTTCCAACCAGAGGCAACAGTATATGAGCCACAGTACGGAACCTAGCCCAGCACCACTACTCGTGTACTTAGAAGTCAATAAACCAAGGATATTCAAGCAAATTTAAAAACTCAGCCTCTCAGGATGTCCCTAATAGGGTGCCTTTGAGAAGGGACGTCTCAAGCATAAGGGGGCAACAGGATACCGACCATAAGACATAGGAGTGGAAGTAAGGCCATTCGGCCCATCGAGTCCACTCCGCCATTCAATCATGGCTGATGGGCATTTCAACTCAACCTACCAGCATTCTCCCCGTAGCCCTTAATTCCTCGCGACATCAAGAATTTATCTATCTCTGCCTTGAAGCCATTTAGCGTCCCGGCCTCCACTGCACTCCGCGGCAATGAATTCCACAGGCCCACCACTCTCTGGCTGAAGAAATGTCTCCGCATTTCTGTTCTGAATTTACCCCCTCTAATTCTAAGGCTGTGCCCACGGGTCCTCGTCTCCTCGCCTAACGGAAACAGTTTCTTTGCGTCCACCCTTTCTAAGCCATGTATATATCTTGTAAGTTTCTATTAGATCTCCCCTTAACCTTCTAAACTCCAATGAATACAATCCCAGGATCCTCAGCCGTTCATCATATGTTAGACCCGCCATTCCAGGGATCATCCGTGTGAAGGTGCAATCACTGCACCTGGCCTAGTCCCGTACACTCGGAGATACAGGAGTCAGTATCCAAAGGACACACAGCACCCACCAGCCAGCTGGCCCTAGTCCTCACCGACCGCACCCAGGGCAGCGCACCAACCCCACCAACATCAGAAAAATTACATCAATCTTGACCGAGGAGACCCCACCACTGAAGAGACGGAGAATCGTGAAGACACCCAAAACTTTGGTGCATTGGTGGTGACTATTAGCTGCAGACTAGCATTGCCATTGGAAGAAGGCAGCACAGTGGCAGAGTGGTTAGCACTGTTGCCTCACCACTCCAGGGACCAGGTGACTGTGTGGAGTTTGCACATTCTCCCCGTGTCTGTGTGGGCTTCCTGCGGGAGCTCCAGTTTCCTCCCACAATCCAAATATATGCAGATTAGGTGGATTGGTCATGCTAAATTGCATGTAGTGTCCAAAAGGTTAGGTGGAGTTATGGGGTGACAGACAGGGTGGGGGAATGGGTCCTGCCACCCATCCGCACACCAACCATCCACCCATCACCCCAATGTGGCTCCACTCTTCTCTATAGACAAGATAAGGGGTGTCCAAAGTGCACTCCCTTCTCATGAATGCAAGGATTAAAGCACTAATAAAAACATTAATAAAAAGGGGAAAGACTATGTACAAATCACATATCACTTGACCGATTCAAATCAAGAATATGATAGCAGCCAATTTTCAAACTCAGTTGGGAACTCACCTCCCACTCCTGGCAAGAGACTGGGCTCACAAACACTCCTTGTCCAGCCGCTGCTCCCAGAGTCGGCCAGGATGGGGGACACACCATGGGAGATTGCTCTATCAAACAACAGGGTTCTCTCCCGTGCTTCCACTATTCTCTCAAAGATACTTCACAGTTCACCAAAGTGAGCACCAAAGGCCTGCACCATGGAGCCGAGTTCATCATCCAAATCATCATTCACAATGGCAACCAGCATCCTGATGCAGACCGCACCCCCGAGGCATGGCCAGCTCGCCAGCAAAAACCGCCACTGCAAGCTGGACCCCAGCCATCTCCAGCCGCCTCAATCAAACGAGGATTCTATCTAATGTAACGCGTTTCCTCGTCACCAAACTCCAACCAGGATCATCCAAGGACATAGTGCAAAACATATATCCCAAAAAAAGATAATTATGGAATGCGCATTGAGAAAACAAAGGATTAATAGAGTAGAGCCAGTGCTCATGTAAATGCAGTCACTACCGCGCTAAGATCACATGACCCCCTCAAGATCCTTTCTGAATGCATGTAGACTACATCAACTGCACTGCCTTCACCTCCTCAAAAAGTTTAATCAAATTTGTTAGACATTATCTCCCCCTGACAAAGCTATGCTGACTATCCTGGATTAATCCTTACCTCCCCAGGCGGAAATTAATTCTGTCCCTCCAATAATTTCCCTACTCACTGGCCTGTAAAGTCCTGGTTTATCCCTACTTCCCTTCTTGAATAATGGTACCACAATAGCTCTCCTCCAGTCATCTGCTACCTCTCCTGTGGCAAGAGAGGATGTGAAAATTAGCATCAGAGGCCCTAAAATCTCCCCCCTTGCCTCACACAGCAGCCTCGGATACATCTCATCTGGTTCTGGGGATTTATCCACTTTTAGCCCCTCTAAAATCGCTAATACTTCCTCCCTCCTAATGCTAATTTGTTCAATTATATCACAGCCCACCTCCCTGATTTGTATACCTACATCGTCCTTCATAGTAAACACAGATACAAAAAACTCAGTTAAAACCTCACCTACGTTATCCTATTCCACACGTGGAGTGCCACTTTGCTTCCTAATGAGCCCTTCGCTTTCCCTGGTTATCCTCTTGCTCTTAACATACTCATAAAACACCTTAGGATTTTCCTTTATTTTGTTCGCCAGTGTTTTCACATGTCCTTCATCACTCTCCTAATTTATTTTGAAGTACCCCCTGCATTTTCTATACTCCTCTAGGACTTCCACTGTTTTGAGCCCCCTGCATCTGCATAAGCCTCCTTTTTTATCCTTATCCAATCCTGTGGATCCTTTGACATGCAGGGTTCTCCAGTCTTGTTGTTTCCACCCTTTACATTTACGGGAACACGTTGGCCCTGTACATTCTCTATTTTCTTTTTGAATTACCCATCCCTGGCTCCTCAGAGATAATGAGGTGTGTGTTTTCCCGACACTACCAAGTGGCTCCTTTGGTTTGGGGTGTGTCAGGGTGGAGTGGTCGCAGGCAGATAGAGGTTCTGCCATTTTCAAGGTCTTTGTTCAGTTTGAATAACTTTTGAACCATCAAAGAGCAGATCCACATATATTTCACAAAAATATATAGGGTGAGGTCTTAGTCCATCACACTTTCTTTGTGATCATTGATTAAAGGTGACTATCTGCAAGTTTACACATCACTGATTCAATACTCAGTTAGTGACGCCAGTGTGCCCTCTCTCCTGTTGCCCCACATTTATGCCAGTGACTGAACACTGCAAACACATGGCCCTGGTAGCAAGGTTCTCTGCACCTATAACCAAGGCAACTATCTGTCCTCTTAGCTGCACTTAAAAGACCCCACTGCACAATCTTGAAGAGGAGCTTGGGCATTAACTGCGGTGCGCTAGTCAAAATCTACCTTGCAACAAATGTCAATTGAAAAATAATAAATGACCCAATCATTATTACAGTGCTGTTTGTGGGCGCTTGCTGTGAGCAAATTGGTTGCCACATTTCCCACATTACAGCTAGTGAATCGCAACGTCCGGCCTACATTTCATGGGTCTAGGGCCATCTCCGCAGATGCTGCCAGACCTGCCGAGTTAATCCAGCAGTTTCTGTAAGAATACGTCCTCGGCTGTGAAATCCAGAGGTCACAAAAGGAGGAGAAGAATGCAAAGACTTTTCCACCTCGACGACTATCCACCCACCTTATAAAAAAGAGCAGGAAGTTACTCCTGGGAAAGATGTGTCACCTGACTCACATCCGTAGAATAACTTCATGGAACAACTTGCGAAAACATTCTGCACCCAGTCTCATGATTTTCAAAAAATAAAGAATACAAGACATCAAGAGGATTTTGTGGTCACTGACATTATAGTGTTTCAATCCCAATAAATAAGCACCACATGGATCAAGACAGCAAGAGGTTTTTGCAAGGTTGCATTTAAAATGCTGTTTCAATACTGAGACGGATTTTTGATCCACAAGGGAGTCAAGGGTTATCGGAGGCAGGCGGAATGTGAGTTGAGGCCACAATCAGATCAGCCATGATCTTAACAAATAGCGGAGTAAGCTAGAAGGGCCAAATGGCCTACCCCTGCTCCTAATTCGTCAAATTTAGAAGTGCAAAGCAAAACGACTCCCAGAGAAAATAATGCTCCTATTCCCAACTCTTCCTCAGTCTGCTACAAGCAGTGGGCCCCACAAGCACACTGCAGATGCAGAGGGGTCAGTGAATCCAATCGAACAAGAAACTTGCAGCTGTACACAGGTTGGCCTTCACTGCCCAAACATTACCCACCACTTTGCCTTGGGTACTTCACTGGGACATTGGCATTCCGCCACCCCCAAACCTCCTCACCCCTTTTAAAGAGCAGAGTTTGATGGGTGATGTGCAGGGGGCTGGGAGGCATCTCTCTCAATAAGTCAGACTTTTAAAATAAAAGGCTGGCTTCATCATGAAAACGCCTTCTCTGCACAAACCCCCTTCCAACAGTTTGATATCTTGCATTAAAGGAAAAGCAGAGAGAGAGAGAGGAGGGGAAGAGAGTCTTTCCCCTCCCCCCATCACAAAAATAGTCACATCTGTTTTCACTCAGTTCGGGACATTCCTTCTGCTACATCCAGCCATTAAACTCATTTTATTTCACAGAATTAAGTGTGCAGCTTCAGTAAATGTGAATTAAAGGCATCACATGGTTCACTCCGCTTTCTGAAATGAGGGTTGCAATGAATGTTTTGCATAAAATAGAAAGTTTGCTGTCCATCCACTTTGTGTGTGTGTGTGTGTGGCAGGCGGGCAGTTAAAAGTCTTCAATGAAAGAAGAAGGAGGTTCCTTCTCTCCCCCCCCCCCCCCCAAACAACACACTCGTTTCTTACCTGAAGTGGCACAGGGCAAGCCGGCGAGGAGGAGGAGGCAGAGAGCGTTTAGCCCGGCCAGGGGAGCTTGGCAGCGGGTCCCGGTGCCCATGGCTGGCGGGGAGGGACAACAAGAGGCCGGGGTTTGGGAGACTCACAGGCGGCGGTCCGATCCGACCTAAAGCCCCGTCTGTCTCCGAATGACTGAGAGTGGGGAAGAGGCGAGACTGTGCGCGCGTCAGCACCAACCCCGCAGAGCCAGAGCGCCGCTCCACAACCCCCCTGACAGACACCCTGCCCCAGCTCAGCACCAACTACATCCCCTGCAACCCCCTCAACAGAATAAACTCACACCTCACATCATTTGCACTCTTTCAACATTTGATTTTTTTTTTAAAGTTACATTTACATGAAGAAAATCAGTTTTCAACCAGGATGAATAAGTTTGCAACTCTTTGAGCTGAAGTTTCGGACAAACAGTAACTGGGTAAGACCAATTTGTACATTCTCAGTCCCCTAAAGTTTGTAATGGAGCTACGGGCATGCTCCTCTTTTTCCTGGCAATTAAAAAAAATATATACTTTTATTCAGCCGATTTTAATTTTATGTACTAAACACATTAATAACAATCTTTATTGTCACAAGTAGGCTTGCATTAACACTGCAATGAAGTTACGGTGAAAAGCCCCTAGTCGCCACATTCAGGCGCCTGTTCAGGTACACGGAGGGAGAATTTCCGGACATGTGGATGTGGGAGGAAACCGGAGCACCCGGAAGAAGCCCACGCAGACACAGGGAGAATGCGCAGACTCCACATAGGCAGTGACCCAAGTCGGGAATCGAATCTGGGACCCTGTAGCTGTGAAGCAACAGTGATACCCACTGTGCTACTACATCCATCCTTATAAATTTCTCACCCCCTCCACCATACCACCCCACATTCCACACTTTATAACTATAATATAAAACAAAACAACCCCCCCCCTCCCTGCTGACGTTTATCAACACTTAAAGGAGGCAACAGCCTCCACCTCAAGTAGAACTCCTCCTCCGACCGCCTAATGGCAAACGTTATCTTCTCCAGATGTAAGAATTTCGCCAGGTTATTCATCCACCCCACTACCCTTGGCAGTTCCACAGCCCACCACCCTAACAAGATCCTCCTCCGAGCTGTCAATGAGGCAAAGGCCATCATGTCAGCCACTCACCCCTACTGCACTCCCAGATTTCCTGGCAGTTTTCAAAAAAATATATAGGTCGGACTCACTTTTCTTGTCCCGCCAGCAGCTTCCCGCGTCTTTCCCAGCAGCGTGGGGTGGCTTCAATGAGAAACTTAGAATCCTGCCGCCAGCAAATGGCACACCGCCGAGAAACACGCAGCTGGAGGACCGGAGAATCCAGCTAATGCCAAGGCTGGGCTTCAGCCGGGGAGGGAGTTCAAGAACACTTAGCTCATCACAGCTCAAATACAATTCCAGGGAGGAAAAAAAAGGTTTCACACGTGAGACTTTGGATTTCATGGCCTGGTGACAGTGCAGACACTCGAACTATACTGAAATGTTTGGGGAGGGTTTGTAATCCAGAATATGCTGAACAAAAGAGACATGCTATCAAAGCTTCTCATTCAGCACCCAACAGGACAGTCACAATAGTACCAAATCTCAAAGGGAAGAACAATTTCTACTGCAAGGAAGGAGAGAGCTGATTGGTTGGCAGGTGGACTATGGCTGGTGTAGGTGTTGCCATTGAGAATGCACCAGGGAACAGTTAACTGCCAAGCTTTTGTTTAAATTCAAACCAGACAGGATTGACCCTGTTTTGTCAAGGATTGTCATATGGAATGAACCAAGGAATGGCTGTCCCTCAAGCTTTTGTTCAATTGAAAAGCCTCAAGATATGGGCAGCGCTTTGTGTGTGAGCATATGTAGCTGCTAGCAAGTGTAAGTGAGCCCCACTGCAATCTTGACTGATAATCCAGAACTGCCTTCATCCTTATCCTGCCTCATCTCTGTCCCTGCTTCTGCTATACCTCCTGCTGTTTTGTACCCGTTATATCACATTGTGGCAGTAACAGCATCTGTGTATGACTTGAGTATGTCCCCTTGCCAGATAAAATTCAAATAATAACTAGAAGGTACTCCTAATTCTTATCCTACAATCAGTATAATACATCAGTACCAAGCTTGCTTCCTCTATCAACCAACGTGAGGTGACCTGCATATGTTTCCCAACATAGAAATACGTTAGATGTGGGAATGTTTTCTGAAAAGATCTTTACACTTTGGAACAAGTTACCAGCAGATGTAATCACTGTACTAATTCCACATGATTGTTTCTTATTGAGAACTTTTTGTGGAATATCTTGTCAAACGTTTTTCTGGGAATATAAGTTGACATTGAAGGTACCTTTGTTCACAAACCTGGTAACCTCCTCAAAATATCAGATCACATTTGTAAGACACAATCTTCTTTTCCTGAAGCCAGTTATCCTGGAGATAGTTGTCTTTGTCTAAGTCATCACATGGTTCAGGGGTTCTCAATCCAAGCTCTGCAAGAAGGTATGAAGGTGCTCACCAATGTGTTATACTAACAACATATGACCGGGCCCATTTCTCAAATCGACACATCCCCAGAGTGCACATGTGGCACAATGAAGTCACTGGATTGGGGATGGTGATTGGAAACAGACAGTTACAGTGCAGTTTGAAAAAGGCAAATCTTTATAAAACAGCACACAGAAATGAAGAACACAACTGGAAACAGACAGCAACATGTGGTGATAGTCCGAGCAATTCACCTGGAGCTAAAAATGCCGAGACTTCGAGACAAGTCTCAGTGCTCCTCTTATGAGGGTGATGATGTTGATGGATGAGATGTACCTTGCCCGTTGCCCTGCATTCCACAGATGCAACCTCTGCCTTCTCCCGTTGAGGCTACAGGTGGTTCAATGGCTTAACTGATCTATGTTTAATTATGTTAACCTATTCACTGATCTATGTTCACTGTATGTGATTGCTTAAACCTGCAGGTAGAGCGATAAAGCTGGTGTCCCTGACACTATTCAGGAGGTTCCCGAATCTGTGCTGAGATCATTTGTGTAAAAATCCTGTAATTGCTGTGATATTTTAAAGTACTGTAAATTTACCTGTTGGTGACTTAGAAGTAGTGTTATCTCTGCATTCTTCTAAGATAAATCAGATATATAAGATATACAGAAAACCAGCAAATACATAACAATAGGCAGTACTGGAACTGCTTTTAGTCATTGTCAGGTGGCTGTTCCAATAATCTGCATGGTGAAATGTTGGGTCTGACAATTCATTGAGCAGCACCCCACTAGCACAGCGAAGGAATATGGTACAGGTTCACAGTTGAACTTATAAAAGCACCCTCTTCACAGGGAGGCAAAAGAAAATTAATGCAACAATACACATTTTGAAAAAGAGCAGGTCATAGAATCATAGAACCCCTACCCAGTGCAGAAGAAGCCCATTCAGCCCATCGAGTTTGCACTGACTCTCTCTGAAAGAGCACCCTACGTAGACCAACTCCTCCGTCCTATCTCCATAATCCCAACTCACGTGGACATCTCTGGAAATTAAGAGGCAATTTAGCATGGCCAATCCACCAAACCTTCACATCTTTGGACTGGCAAGAGTTACAGAAACAATAGATAATATTCCTTCACAAGGGTCTGGGGTATTTAACCTTTACTCATCCATGCAGAGTATCTGATAACATGTTGGGCCATTTGATATTGGGGCTTCACACTTTGCTAACTTGGGTTATTTTAAATCAGTTTTGATTTTTGGATGTGGGCAAAGCTGGCATTGATGCTCATCCTTAATTGGTGCACAGAAATGAACACATTCTCAGGTTATTTTTACCCAAGGTGGTAAAGTTATAAAGAACAAGAAATATTGTAAACACACACAAAGAATTCCAGATGTAGGGGCTGGATTTTATGGGTGGGGTGGACTGCTCCCCTCCCCAAGAAGGTATGTTGGCCAGAGGCCGACACACCAGTAAAAAGCCCACTAATCCCACAGCCATAACGTACTGCCATGGGCAAAACTAGTCAAGTGTGGTACCTCTGCCCTTCAGTGGCCAAGTTGATTAGGCAACAGCTCTCATAATCTCAGGACTAAATATTGGGCATTGCTGGGTTGCAAGAAGTAGTAAAGATTATTATTAAAGGGTCAAGAAGAAGGTTGATGGCTGCCAGAGATGGGCAAGTCCAGTCTTTGAGGGTGGAGAGGAATCCTAGCGCCCAGGAGGGGGATTGTATTTTTCATTATTCATGCATGGGATGCGGACATCACTGCTGGCCAGGTCAGTATTTATTTTCCTTCCCGAACGGCCCTTGAACTGGTATGTAGCTTGGAGGGAAACTTCTGTGTGGTGTTCCCGCATGTCGTTTTAGATGATAGTAGCCATGGTGCTGTCTAAGGAGTATTGGTGAGTTGCTGCAGTGCATCTTGCAGATGGGGTGCCAATCGAATGAGCTGCTATGTCCTGGATGGTGTTGAGCTTCTTGAGTGTTGTTGGAGCCGCACTCAACCAAGCAAGTGGAGAGTATTCCATCACACTCCGAACTTGTGCCTTGTAGATTGTGGTCAGGTTTTAAGGAGTCAGTAGGTGAGCTACCCGCTGCAGGATTCCGAGCTTCTGATCTACTCTTGTAGCCACAGTATTTATAAGGCCAGTCCAGTTATTTCTCTAGTCAATGGTAAACCCCCAAGATGTGGGGGATTCAGCGATGGTAACGCCATTGAATATCATGGGGAGATGGTTAACTTCTCTCTGGTTGGAGATGGTCATTGCCTGGCACTTGTGTGGTGCAAATGTTGCTTGCCACCTGTCAACCCAAGCCTGGATATTGTTCAGGTCTTGCCGCATTTGAACATGGATTGCAAACATGGCGCTAAACATTGTACAATCATCAACGAACATCCCCACTTCTGACCTCACAATGGAAGGAAAGTCATTGATGAAGCATCTGAAGACACTATCCTGAGGAACTCCTGCAGTGAACAAACCCAGCCCATGTAAAGACTCTTAGTTCAACCATCAGTTTCCAAACCCACAGGGTGGAGTTAGCAGGTCCTTCATCAAATCAACTGAAGGGCTGAAAAACAACTGATGATGTAAGTGAAAAGAAAACAAGATGACAGATACTTGAATTTCAGTTTTATTCGTACTGGAAGTGAACATATTCCTCTACTGCAGCATGTAATTTGTGCAAAAGTACTGTCTGAGGAATCGTTGAAACCCTGCAAATTACAGACATTTAATTACTGAGCATGAAATATATAAAGCACAAGCAACATTCATTTCTTGTAATTGCGTAGTATTTATACAGAGGGAAGTACTCGTATTCTGTTAGATGGGTCTGTGAATTTTTTGTAGGATGGGAGGTGGGGTTTCAGAAGCAATCGGTCAAGAACCCCACCAGTGACACACTTTCAAATATCTTACTTTTTTTGAAACTGATGTCAACTTAATGGGCCTATAGTTACTCTCTGCCACCTATTAAAAGAATGGAACCAATTTTTGCAGCTTTGCTATCTCGGGAAACAATCTCTAACCGAACAAAACTGAGGTACAATTGAGTGGTTCTTTTAGCAAGTCTCATCTCCTTCAGGACCCTTGCACAGATGGCATCTAGGCCGGCAAACCAGACTTTTTAATACCCATTTAACATCTGTTCCCTTTCCTCCTAACTTTTAAAGTTGATTTCTCGCTTTCTTTCATCAACATCGGTAGCGCTTCTGCGTTCTGACTGGTTAAAAATCAGCAAAGTTTGTCAATGTCTTATGGTGGTAAGAGCATCAAAATGCAAATGTTTAAATAGGGGACATTCTATCCTCCCGCATGGGCACTGTTAATTACCCCTTCCCCTCAATTGATAACAAGGTTGTGTTATGGGCCAGGGTTTAGAGAACCCCAAAGTGTATCATGGAGTTCACCTGACCCACAACTTTTAATAGATTGTAGTATGGGGAGCACACGGCCCACTCTACAGGTGTGGTACAGCAGAAATCGAAAAGTATTTTTTAAAGCAAAACAATGTTTATTCTATGAACTCAAGTTAACCTTTTTAAAACATACAGTGAACATCTTAGCAACCATTAATTCAAATACAACTCCAAAGAATACAACAATAAGTAATCTTTACTTTCCTTTTAACGTCCATAAGACTTTTAAAAAAAACTTTTACCAGAAGAACATCAGATTTAAATTCACTACTGAGAACAGTTATAACTCTGAATTCACCATATGATCAAGAGATAGTCTTTACATGGCAGAGAGAACAACATTACACATTCTGTGGCTGACTGCAGCTCCAACACTGAAACAAAACCAAAAAAAAAATACAGACACACCCAAGCTTTTCTCAAAGTGAAACTAAAAGCTGACAGGCAGCCCAGCTTCACCCACACTCTGACATCACTGCAGTAATAAACATCCATTTCTTAAAAGGTACACCCACTACAGTTATTCTATAAAAAAACACTCATTTCTTAAAGGTACTCTCACATGACAGTTGGGAGACTGAGGGGCCAGACTTGAGAAACCGACAAGAAAACTGAAGCGATATGGTGAGCACTTCAGGAGGAACTGTTTTCACTGATGCGTGGGTCGGTAACCATGGGATACATACTGAAAGACAAAAGGACCAAAGGGTGACCATTTTTATTTAATCCAGCAAATGATGATGATCTGGAATATGTTTCCTAAATGGGTGTTGGATTCAAATTTAACATTAACTTTCAAAGGGGAATGGGATGAATTACTTGGTGATCAGGAAGGATTCTTTTCACGGACCTGATTCACGGCCTCCTTCTGGACTTTGAGAATCTGTAACTCTGGTGTATTAACAGATTTTTAAAATTATGAAGGGTTTTGAGAGGGCGAAAAAAGCATGTCCTCTGACTGGGAGGCCATTGATTTTAAATGGTTCCGAAAAGGGCGAGGAGAGGGGTAAGGAAAGAAATTACACAGAATAATTTTTGGAACCATTTTAAGTCAATAATGTGTCAATGACTGCGAGGAGAGAGATAAGAAAAACATTCTTAATGTAGATGGCTGTTGGAAGCTACAATACTTTTCAGCAGTGAGCAGCCGAGGGAAAGAGCA
This sequence comes from Scyliorhinus canicula, assembly GCF_902713615.1. Lineage (NCBI taxonomy): Eukaryota > Metazoa > Chordata > Chondrichthyes > Carcharhiniformes > Scyliorhinidae > Scyliorhinus > Scyliorhinus canicula. The sequence goes on along the minus strand of NC_052164.1, from coordinate 46,433,054 downwards.
AGGCACCTTGGAAGGAAACTGTGAGGGTCAACAAAAGGAGTCCACACCGAGCTGTAGAGAAAAATAAAACCTATTTTATTTACCACATTACCTATCATGTACAGCTCCAGTAGTTCCCTACTGGGTTTTCTCTAGTCAGTGCCTGACTGCCCAACTATTTATACAAAGGATAAAAGCAAATTACTGCGGATGCTGGAATCTGAAACGAAAGAGAAAATGCGGGAAAATCTCAGCAGGTCTGGCAGCATCTGTAGGGAGAGAAAAGAGCTAACGTTTCGAGTCCAATGACTCTTTGTCAAAGCTAACAGACAGAATGTGGGGAATATTTATACTGTGGAATGAGAATGAAAGACGAGTCATAGCCACAGAAACCCAGGGAAACTGGGTGCTAATGGCCACAGAAACCACAGGGAAAGAGTGCTAATGGCAGTCCCTAGAGAGAACAAAAGGTGTGAAAGGCAAAACAGCAGAGAAACTAACATCAGAGGGTAAACTGGGAACAGATGTAGATGTGGGGGGGAGGGGAAGGGGGACGCAAAGGGGAGAAGGGGTAAGGAAAGGTGCATAAGATTGGGAGTTTTAAATATTGTGGGGGATGTAATTCACACTATTGTATTGTGTCCTTGTGGGCTCTGTATTCACACTGTATTGTGTTGTGTCCTTGTGGGCTCTGTCTGTGAGCCGTTGCGCGGCTCTGCCCACAGGGGGAGATGAGGAGCTTGTATAGGGCTCCACCCTCAGCTCCGCCCATGGCTCCGCCCATGGCCCCTCCCACTACCGGAAGTATAAAGTGCTGCAGCCGTGTGAGCCTGCCCTCAGTTCTTCTGGTCGCAGGCAGGCTCAGTTGTAAGTCTATTAAAACCACAGTTTACTTCCAATCGTGTTCCGAGTGAATTGATGGTCACATCAAATATATATTAAGAAAGACAAGAAAGAAAGAGATGGTAAGAGACAGTTGAAATGAAATGGGATGAAAACAAATGGGTCTAGGTGGGGTAGAGCTAATCATCTGAAGTTGTTGAATTCGATGTTGAGACCGGAAGGCTGTAGCGTGCTTAACCGGAAGATGAGATGTTGTTCCTCCAGTTTGCGTTGAGCTTCACTGGAACATTGCAGGAGGCCAAGGACAGACATGTGGGCATGGGAGCAGGTCTTTTGTTAAAATGGCAAGCAACAGTAAGGTCCGGGTCCTGAATGCGCACAGACCGAAGGTGCTCAGCAAAATGATCTATTTATACAAAGGCACAGGAACCTGTTATGGGTCCCCCGCCCCTAATTGGGGACGTTTGTATTCTGCAAGCTCCACGGGGTAGTTAATTATCGCTACCCCGTAAGACCCTTGATGGTTATAACATTCCTCCCTCCCAAAGTCCGAAGAATCCTTCGAAGACTGAGGTAGGAGGGCACCGGACCCTCTTGATGTTTAGGTGGGCATCAGGCAGCGTATATCTCAAGAGTGAACATTGGCTCCAGCTCGAACCTTGCAGTGGCTGCGTTCCAGAGGCTGTGAATCCGAGGGTCCCCGTCGGAGGTCACCTGTGTTTCCAGCTCAGAGTCCGAATCGACAACCTCAATCATCTCGGCATCCTGACCCCCATGGGGTCCCACAGAGGCGGTTCTGGAAGGGGTCCCCGAAGGTGAGGTTCCGCCGTGGCTTGATCAGGCAGCAGATGCAGTTTTAGAAGTTTCCGAGGACGAGGAACTTTCCGAAGAAGCTGTCTCCAGGACCGAAGATGGTCAAGGTGCTTTTTCATAGTACGGCCTTGGGTTTGCACCTGGCTGGGTACAGGCGTGCTTGGCGAAGGATATCACCAATTACCCATTGGAGGCCATTCGCGAAGTTTCAAACAAACACTGAGTCACCTGGTACAAAATGCCTGGAAGGTTGACGTCGAGAAGGACAACGTCCTTGCTGCTCCTGGTTGTGTCCTACTTTCTCACCTCTGCCTGGAAAGACCATGCTGAGGCGGGTACGAAATATCCGGCCCATTAGCAATTCCGCGGGGATACCCCAATTACTATGTGCGGGGTAGCCCTGTAGCTAAATAGGAAACGAGCCAGCCTGGTGTCAGTTACTTAAATGTTTTCACGCTCACGCCGCTCGTGCAAAACAATAAACATAAATTCTCGATCGTCGTCCAGGCGTGGTTCCCGCCATCTTGTGAACCTCAAGCCAATTCGGCAATCAACCGCATACACGGCAGGTCCAGCATTCCCAATGGTGCGGTTGTGCGGCCGGCGGAAGCTTCCGATGTTCTTGACAAACGAAGGGATGCTGGGTCATCGTCGCGATGTCCATGTCAAGGCTTGGCCACAATATGCTATTGCATGCCAACTTTTGCATCTTGAGGCAGCACGGTGGCACAGTGGTTAGCATTGCTGCCTACAGCACTGAGGACCCAGGTTCAAATCTCGACACTGGGTCACTGTCCATGTGGAGTTTGCACATTCACCCAGTGTCTGCATGGGTTTCACCCCATAACCCAAAAGATGGGTAGGTGGATTGGCCATGCTAAATTGCCCCTGAATTGGAAAAAAATAATTGGGTGCTCTATATTTATTTTTTAAAAACCTTTGCATCTTGGTTACACCCAGATGACCATTGTGGAGGTTTTTCAGAATTAACTCCTGCCACTTGTCTGGAACAGCTATGCGCGTGTCCCACAGCAGGAAATCATCCTCCACACTAAATTCAGACAGCTTAGAGGAAAATGCCTTCAACTCGCCTGGGAGCTGTCAATGTGGTCTCCTGTACAGGACCACGTGCCGGAAAGAATAGGGTCTGTCTGGGTCCATTCACGGATCCGTGATGCCTTGACAGGCAAAGTGTCCATGAAATTCAGGGTGTGTTACCACCTCGACCATCGAGGGGTTCGACAAGGGCCTGACAACCAACTCAGAGCATCTGCATTTGCAGTTTTTGTCCCTCGGTCTATGCTCGAAAGAATACTCATAAGCAGCAAGTAAAAGGTCCCAGCGCTGGATGTGTGGAAACAATGGGTGGAATCGCTTTATCTTCTGAAAAGTCCAATAAAGATTGATGATCCAAAACAATTGTAAAGTGGCAGCCAGAAACATACTGGTGAAAGCGTTTCACAGTGAACACCGCTGGGTCGATCGCCACGTACTTTCTTCCACTGCAGCCAATGTATGGGAGGCAGGAAGCGATTGGCCGTTCCCTTCCATCCTCAATCTGAAGAGACAGAACAGCCCCAATACCATGGGGGAAGGACCGCATGTGATGAACAAGAGATTTGTGGGATCTAAATGGGTGAGTAACCCGGAAGACGACAACTGTCCTTTTACCCACCAAAAAGTTGCTTTCTGCGGCTGGCCACAAGTCAACCTGTGATCCTTTTTCAGAAGGAGATGTAAGGGAGCCAATGTGGTCGCCAAGTTAGAAAATAACTTCCCGTAATGATTAACGAGACAGAGGAAAGATCACGTTCTGAGGCATTCGTCAGGGTGGGGGCCTGCGGGATGGCATTCATCTTCTCAGTGATAGTAGTTGATAAGATGTTTGTCGTGTGTTTCTAAAATGTTAACTGGATTCATAGAATAAACATGGTTTTGTTTAAAAATACTTTAGATCTCTGTTGCACCACACCTGTAAAGTGGGCCCTTGTGCTCCCCATAACCAAAATCTATGAAAAGTTGTGGGTCAGGTGAACTCCATGACACACTTTGGTGTTCTCTAAACCCTGGCCAATAAATTGGGGGCTTGTGAGGTAAAAGTCTATCTTTCGTGAGTGTGTTCGCTTAGACAGTGAAGGGTGAGCATATTTGTGTTTGCTTTTCAGGTGTGGTATTCCAGTTTAAGTAGGGAGTGTGTTCTGGACAATGGCTCTTTCAGAGGCTCGGAAGTTTTTGGGGGTAGAGAAGGTCACGTGCAGTACCTTACGAACAGAGACTGAAAAAAGGCTTTTAGATTTGGCAAAAACATTGCAGTTAACGTTATCTGACAGCATACAAAAAGAAGAGGTACCTACGGCGGTAGCTGAGCGTTTAACATTGGCTGAGATACAGTCTGACTCATTAGAACTGGCAAAAATTCAGTTACAGATTAAACAAATTGAACATGAAAAAGAATTAAAGCAGCTTGAATACGAAATGAGGGGAAAAGAAAGAATAACCCTTGCAGAACAACAAGAGAGAGAAAGAGATAGAGAGGAAAAAGAAAAAGAGAGAGAACGAGATAGAGAGGAAAAAGAGAGCAAGGAAAGGGAAAAAGAGAGAGAGCTTGAACTTCAGAAAATGGCCATGAAACATGAAAGTCAGTTAAAACTGGTGGATGTAAAGGGAAAAGTACAGTTGGAGGTAGTGATGAGGAAAAAGAGAAAGAGCATCATAGTCGAAGGCTTGGTGGGGTTCAATTTAAATATGTCCAAGCATTGCCAAGGTTTGTTGAAAAGGAGGTAGATGCCTTTTTCATTTCATTTGAGAAGGTAGCTAAACAAATGAAATGGCCACAAGACATGTGGGTATTACAGATTCAAACCAAGCTAGTAGGTAGGGCTAGTGAAGTGTTTGCATCACTATCAGAAGAGGTATCTGGGACATAAGAGAAGGTGAAAAAATCCACCTTAGGTGCATATGAACTAGTGCCTGAAGCCTACAGGTAAAGGATTAGACATTTCAGGAGAGAACCTGGTCAAACATACAGGGAGTTTGAAAGGATCAAACAGAGTAATTTTGATGGGTGGATAAGGACTTTGAAAATAGACCAAACGTATGAAGCGCTCCGAGAAATTATACTTTTGGAGGAGTTTAAAAATTCAATTCCTGATGTAGTGAGAACTCATGTGGAAGAGCAGAGGGTTAAAACTGCGAGATTAGCAGCAGAAATGGCAGATGATTATGAATTAGTTCATAAATCAAAGTTTGGTTTCCGATATCAGTTTCAGCCTGTGAAGGATAGAAACTGGGGAAAAGAAAAATACTCACGTGGTAAAGGTTTAGGGGACCTGATGGGAGATAATAAGGAGAGTGTACCTCAGATTAAAAAATCAATCCAGGAGGGTGGAAGAGAAATGAAAAGTTTCAAATGTTTTCACTGTAATAAACTAGGCCATGTAAAGTCACAGCGTTGGTGGTTGAAGAAAAGCACTGGGAAGGCTGATGTGGTGAAACAGGATAAGGCAGTGGGATTTTTTAAGAGTGGTAAAGGAAAGCCCAAGTGAAGCGAAGCAGGTGCAAAAGATTGTACAGCCTGATCAAGAGGTGATTGATAAGAAGGTGCCCGATCTCTTTAAAGAATTTACTTGTGTGGGTAAAGTTTACTCATGTGTACCAGGGGGAGCAAGTAAAGAAGTCACAATTTTAAGAGTTACGGGAGCTAGTCAATCTTTAATGGTAAGAGATGAGGAGTTATGTAGTTTGGGAGGAATATTGCCAGAAAAGGTGATAATATGTGGAATTCAGGGTGAGAAGAGTAGTGTTCCATTATGCAAGGTAAGGTTGGAAAGTCCAGTGAAGATTGGTGAAGTGGTAGTAGGAGTAATAGAGAAACAATCTTGTCCAGGAATACAGTTTATCTTGGGTAATGATATAGCTGGATCGCAGGTGGGAGTGATGTCTACTCTGGGTGATAAGCCAGTGGAAAATCAGACAACTGAAATGTTGAAGGACGGGTATCCTGGGATTTTTCCAGATTGTGTAGTAACAAGGCCGCAAAGTCACAGGTTAAGACAAGAGGAGAAGGCAAAGAGTGAAGATAAAGTTGAAGTTCAATTATCAGAAACGACTTTTGATCAGATGGTTGGAAAAGAACAAGAACAGGTGGAGGATGCGGTGGATATTTTTAGTTCAGGAAAATTGGCGGAGTTACAACAGAAAGATGTAGAAATAAAACGGATGTATCAGAACGCATACACGGAACAGGGATCTGAGTATATACCAGAATGTTATTACCGTGAAAGTGATGTCTTTATTGAGAAAATGGAGAGAGACCTTTACATATGCAGGCGGATGAAAAGTGGGGAGAAGTTCATCAAGTGGTATTGCCGGTAGGGTGTAGAAAGGAGGTGTTGCGAGTAGCACATGAGGTACCAGTGGGAGACCATTTGGGAGTAAGGAAAATTCAACCTAAAATACAAAAACATTTTTATTGGCCTGGACTACATAAAGATGTAGTTAAATTTTGTCGATCATGTCACACCTGTCAAGTGATAGGGAAACCTCAAGCAGTGATAAAACCAGCGACCTTAATACCCATTCCAGCATTTGAGGAACCTTTTACAAGGGTCTTAATTGATTGCGTAGGACCACTTCCTGAAACAAAAAGTGGGAATCGATATCTTTTGACTATAATGGATATGTCTACTAGGTTTCCAGAGGCCATTCCAGGACGCAATATTACAGCTAAAAATATTGTGGACGAGTTACTTAAATTCTTTACTCGATATGGACTACCCACAGAAATACAATCGGATTAAAGATCAAATTTTACTTCAAGGTTATTCAAAGAAGTTATGGATAGCTTGGGAATAAAACAATTCAAAACAACTGCATACCATCCAGAATCACAGGGAGTGTTAGTAAGGCGGCACCAGACATTAAAGACAATGTTGAGGACTTATTGTCTAGATTATCCAGAGGATTGGGATTAAGGAATTCCATTTTTTACTGTTTGCAGTTAGGGATGCCCCTAATGAGTCAACCAAATTCAGTCCTTTTGAACTAATTTTTGATCATGAGGTAAGAGAACCACTTAAATTGATTAAGGAAAAATTAGTGAGTGAGTAGTCGGAACTTACATTATTGGTTTACTTGTCGAATTTTAGGGAATGATTAAATAGAGCAGGGGAATTGGCTAGACAACATTTAAAAATCGCACAAAATGTGATGAAATGGGTAGTAGACAAGAGAGCAAAAGTTTGTAGTTTTGCCAGTGGAGATAAAGTTGTTGTATTGTTACCAGTGGTAGGTGAACCATTAAAAGCAAGGTTTTGTGGATCTTATCAGATTGAAAGGAAATTAAGTGAGGTGAATTATGTGGTAAGAACACCAGATAGAAGGAAGACTCACCGAGTGTGCCATGTGAATATTCTTATAAGGTACTTTGAAAGGGAAGGAGAGCAAAAGGAGGATGTTTTAATGATTCTAACTCAAAGTGAAGAACCAAATCCAGATGTCTTTGAATTTGACATCCCTCAAATTAAATTGGAAAACGAGGATGTTCTTAAAAGTTGGGATAAATTGTTGAGTTACCTTCCAGACAAAAAAACGAACTGACCTGAAAGAGTTATTGATATCACATGGGCAAGTTTGTGGAGATCAGTTGGGAAGTACTAAAATGGCTATACATGATGTAGATGTGGGAAATGCTGTTCCAATTAAACAACATCCATATAGACTTAACCCTTTAAAATTGGCACAGGTTAATAAAGAAATTGAAAGTATACTTAAAAACGGCATAATTGAAGTGGGTTGCAGCCAATGGAGCTCACCAATAGCGATAGTACCGAATCCGGACAGTACCCAATGGTTGTGTGTGGACTATAGAAAGGTTAATGCAGTTACAAGAATGGACTCTTATCCTATCCCACTTTTGGAGGATTGCATTGAGAAGGTGGGACAATCAGCTTTTATTTCCAAACTGGATTTACTTAAAGGTTACTGGCAGGTACCTTTATCCAAAAGGGCGAAGGAGATTTCAGCTTTTCTGACTCTAGATGGTATAAACCAATTCAAAGTTATGCCATTTGGCATGAAAAACGCCCTAACCGCATATCAACGGTTAACTAACAAAGGCGTTTCAGGATTACCCAATTGTGCAGTATACATCGACGATCTGGTAATTTTTTGTCAGACATGGAAAGAACATTTGAAGCATCTGATGGAGTTACTCAATCGACTTCAGGAGGCAGATTTGGTGGTAAACATAGCCAAATACTGAATTTGGAAAAGCCCAAGTCACTTTCCTTGGCCATACAATTGGGCACGGTCGAATAGTCCCACGGGATGTGAAAACAAAAGTTATTGGGGAGTTTCCAATACCCTCGACACAAAGGGAAATAATGAGTTTTCTTGGCATGAGTGGATTTTCCTGGAAAATTGTGCTGAATTTTCGCAGTGTGGTCGCTCCACTGACGGTCTTGCTAAAGAAGTGTAGCAAATTTCAGTAGACAACGGAGTGTCAACAGGCATTTGACGGCCTGAAGGCTGTGTTAACCACTGCTCCTGTGTTGGCCATCCCAAATTATACCAAACCATTCAAAGTGGCTGTTGATGCGAGTGATGTGGGCATAGATGCGGTGCTCTTACAAGACGATGACGATGAAGGACTAGAGCGGCCTATTGGTCATTTTTCAAAGAAGTATTCAACGATTGAGAAGGAGACTTTGAGCTTGGTGCTGATTTTGCAACATTTTCAAATTTATTTTACCAGCAATTCATCTGAAACAATTATATATGCTGATCATAATCCATTGACATTTTTGGAGCAATTCGGAATAACAATACCAGACTGTTTCAATGGAGTTTATTGTTACAGCCATTTCATTTAAAAATAATACATGTGGCAGGACGAAGAAACGTGATAGCCGATGCTTTGTCACGAATGTGATGAAGAGAAGCAGGTTCAGTGGAGGAAGAAGAACTAAAATGGACTATTTTATTATAAATGTTTGCGTGTTTTGTTTTGTTAAATGAAAAAGTATATTTACTGTCCATACTTCTTAAAGGAAAGTGAAAAGGTTAAAAATGAAACCATCTTGAGGACTTCCGGTGGCGCCCTCGAGGAGACAGGTCGCAGGTCGGATCGCTCCCGCCCGAGATGGGCAAACGGACCTTTGTCAACGGACTTTTTTGGGACCTGGCAGCCTGAATCGGTGGAGGAGATGATAGGGAAGAGGCTTCCTTTCCGGGGTATGGGCAGCTGGACCAAAAGTGGTCGAGTGGAGCGGCAAGGATCGAAGCGGGAGCAGCGGGGACCCCAGGCCGGGCGGCCAAGCATGGCGGACGGCGGGGACCGGGGAGCGGAGGCTCACTGGCCAAGGGAGGAGCAGATGGAGTTCTTCAAGAACTGCTTCGCCGAGCTGAGGAGGGACACGCTGGACCCGATGAGAGCGGTGATGGACCGAATGGTCGAGACACAGGCGGCCCAAGGGAAGGCGCTCAGGGAGGTCGAGGTGAAGCTTTCCAGTCAGGCGGGCACGGTAACGGAGCTGGAGCACGAGGTGGAGGAGCTGAACGCCCGTCAGAGGAGGATGCAGGAGCAGCTTGAAGAGCTGGGGAACAGAGCCAGGAGGCAGAATTTACGAATCGTTGGCCTCCCCGAGGGCTGCGAGGGGTCAGATGTGGGCGCATACGTGACAGGTATGCTTGAGGCGCTGATGGGACCGGAGGCCTTCCCTCAACCCCTGGAGTTGGATGGGGCACATAGAGCCCCCGCAAGGAAGCCCAGGACGGGCGACCGACCGAGGGCCTTGGTGGTCCACTTTCACCGGCTTGCTGACAGGGAACGTGTGCTGCGATGGGCCAAGGCGGAGAGGAGCAGCAGATGGGAGAACTGCGAGGTGCGCATTTACAAGGACTTGGGAATGGAGCTGGCCAAGAGGCGTGCAGGATTCATCAAGGTAAAGGCAGCCCTCTACAAAAAGGAGGTGAGGTTTGGAATGCTATATCCTGCAAAGCTTTGGGTTACGTTTGAGGAACTCCACTACTATTTTGAGACACCAGAACAGGTTTGGACCTTTATTAAAGACAAGAAGCTGGACTTGAACTAATGGGCACTTAGTTCTTTCAGTGCTGTACAGTGGCGGCGGCCTGTTAACTCAAAATGGCTCTGATTAGGACTTTTACTAAAAGAAGAAGCTGGACTGGAACTAAAGGACTTGGGGCTCTCAGACCTTTTGTGTGGCGGCGGTTTGTTAAACTATCCTGTACTGTAATGTTTTATCCAAGATTGTTTTTAGCCTGGACAGAGAGTGGGGGCTGGAGGGCGCACTGTTTAGGGTCCTTTGGGGGGATTGCAATGGTGGGGGGGCCTGTGCTTGGTACCTTTTGGCGCGAGATCGGGGCCTCTGATAGGGGGATGGGCTAGGGGCTAGTCACGGGACTTGAAAGGGCACGGTGAGACACAATTAGGTTAATGGGTCCCTGGCATGTGGGGGGAGGGCCTGAGCGCTGGGACGGGAGACAGGTAGGCGCCAAGGGCAGGGGTCAGTGTGGCTAGCGTAGGTCAGGGGGCACCAGGGAGATCGGAGGGGGGGGCGGGGCGGGCTAGGGCCAAGCGCAGGGCTGACCTGGCAGGTCAGGCCTTGGGGAGTAGGGGAGACCAGGTGGAGGGGGGCGGGGAGGGGGAAGAGGGTTAGGGCCACGTTAGTTAGTTTAGTTGAATACGGGTGGCATGGGCAAACAGAGCTGGCAGGGAAAGTGCCTTATGGAAGGATCTTTGGCTTCAACACTTATTAACATGTTTATTCTTTCCCAATGTTCGTTTTCACTATGTTAAGGCTCTTTGCACAGGGCCATGTTTCTCTCTGTAACTGTTACAAATTTGTGTTAAATAAAAAACTTTAAAAATTAAAAAAAAAATGAAACCATCTTGAAGTTGAGTGTTTATTTTTTTTTCTTGGGGGGGGGGGGAGGTGAAATGTGAGGGTCCCTTTAAGAAAAGTGTGTTTTATCAAATGGCTGCAGTGATGTCACTGTGTGGGTGGAGCTGGGCAGTGATTCTGTCTTTTACTTTAGTTTTGAGCTGGGAGCTGCTTTGTGGCTCACTTTTTTTGGTTTCGTTTTCAGTTGGGAGCTGTAGTCAAACAAAGAAGGTGTATTTTTGGTCTCTCTCTCTACATGCTTAAGAATGTCTCCAGACCACTTGGTAACTTCAAAGTAATACCTGTTTTCTGCAAGAAATTCAAGCCTCCTGTTTTGTAGAAAAAAGGATGTTTGACATATGGATTTTGTCAGGAAGGTTATTAAGGGTTACCTATAGAGTACTGTATCTTTGGGAGGGGGGGATACTTGTATTGGTAGTTGATAAGATGTTTACGTGTGTTTATAAAATGTTAACTGGATTCATAGAATAAACATTGTTTTGTTTAAAAATACTTGAGATCTCTGTTGCATCACACCTGTAAAGTGGGCCCAAATCCCAAAGCCTTTTTTTCGTATATAAGGAGCAAGAGGGTAACTAGAGAAAGACAAAAGAGGGAATTTATGCGTGGAGTCAGAGGAAATAGGTGAGATTCTTAATGAGTGCTTTGCATTGGTATTCACCAAGGAGAGGGACATGACGGATGTTGAGGTTAGGGATGGATGTTTAAATACTCTAGGTCAAGTCGGCATAAGGAAGGGGGACGTTTTGGGTATTCTAAAAGGCATTAAGGTGGACAAGTCCCCAGGTCCGGATGGGATCTATCCCAGGTTACTGAAGGAAGCGAGGGACGAAATAGCTGGGGCCTTAACAGATATCTTTGCAGCATCCTTGAGCACGGGTGAGGTCCTGGAGGACTGGAGAATTGCTAATGTTATCCCTTTGTTTAAGAAGGGTAGCAGGGATAATCCAGGGAATTATGGACCTGTGAGCTTGACGTCAGTGGTAGGCAAACTGTTGGAGAAGATACTGAGCGATAGAATCTATTCACATTTGGATGAAAATATACTTTTAAAAAAAAATTTTGAGTACCCAATTATTGTTTCCAATTAAGGGGCAATTTAGCATGGTCAATCCACCTACCCTGCACATCTTTTGGGTTGTGGGGGTGAAACCCACGCAGACACGGGGAGAATGTGCAAACTCCACACGGACAGTGACCCAGAGCCGGGATCAAACCTGTGACCTTGGCACTGTGAGGCAACAGAGATAACCACTGTGCCACAATGCTGCCCTCCCCAAAAGTCATTTTATTAACCAATTTTTGTAAGGCGCAAGGAAATGAGTGCACACGGAGTTGTAGAAAAAAAATGAACACGTTAACTGCTAATTACAGCTCCAGTAGTTCCCCATTGGGTCTTCTCTAATCGGTTCTGATTGGCCGACTCAATTTATACAAAGATACATGAACCTGTTAAGGGTCCTCTGCCCCCTTATCGGAGGAGCTTGTATTCTGCAAGCTCCATGGGGTAGTGAATCATCCCTACCCAGTGAAACCCATGCAGGCTATAACACCAATATAGTAATTTAGCAATGTAAAGCATTTCAACTTGTTAATGTTTTAATGTCTTTTTTCCTGATGAGAAATGTCTTGCGGAACCTAATTACAGCTTCTGCATTGATTGTTATGGAAAACATGATTCGCTTAAAGTTATTTCATTTAATGTTGCACTTTTCAGGTGTGCGACTATAACTTTTAAGTGAGGACTTACTGTGCTGACAGCATTGTGTCAGTGAAGTGATTGAATCAGTGTATCCACATGCCTCACCAAACCATTTGGATACACCAGAAAACACTGGTCACGGGTCAGGCAGTATCTGTGGAGAGAGAAACAAAGTTAAGGCTTCAGGTGAGAACTCACATGCACACAGTTAACGTGCTCCTTGTTCTGTTGAAGTATCCAAAACCGTGTTCGCTTTTCCTTATTCCCAAGTCTCAATACATTCAAGAGGAGAATTACTTGAATTTGCAACACAGTGAAAATGGTCATGTGCTTTGTCTGCATTTAATCACTTCACTATTTCATTTCATTTAAGGGGAGGCAGTGGTATTGTCAATGGACCAGTAATCCAGGGTGATGCTCTGGGGTCCTGGATTCCAATTCCACCACAGTGGATGGTGACATTTGAAATCAATGAAAATCTGGAATTAAAAGCAATGAGCATTGTCAATTGTCATAAAAATCCATCTGGTTCACTAATGTCCTGTAGGGAAGGAAATCTGTCATCCTTACCTCGTCTGGCCTACATGTGACTCCAGATCTACATCAACGTGATTGACTCTTAAATGCCCCCTCAAGGGTAAGTAGGGCTTGGGCCAGCCCATATCCCATGAAAGAATAAAGCACAATTCCAGAAACAGAGGCTGGAACTTTTAAAAAGAGTTGAAGAAACCGGCACTGTTTACACTCCTCAGCTCTCCTGCCAAATGAACACAAGAATCCTGAAGGAAAGGAAATGAATTATCATTTGGTTCAAAAAGGCGTTTCTTACTTTGACAAATCCCAAACACACCAACGCCGGCATCTCCACATCAACAATATTTACATTATTAAAGATGAGTGTGTAAAGTCTAAAAAAATAGCGAGACAGGTAAATGGATATAGGTTTGGTAATCCTCCAGAATGGAAGATGAGTCTCACAGGTATTGTTGTTATCAACCCAGGAGAAAAATAGAGCCTGCGTTTCTCTGCATTTGTAGTTTGCATCTCTATGCCCATCGGCAAGAGGTATCTTGGAACTTCTTGTACGACAGCCGGTTAAGGTACTCAGTCACAAGAGGCACCAAGCGTTGTAAGAAAGAGGCAAGAACAGAATTAAACTGCTGGAATTAGAGGTGAGCTGAATTTGTAACATAAAAGGTTTGGGGTGGAATTTTCCCTGTATTTGGCAGTGTCGCAGCTGCCAGCGACTTTCAACCATCAAGGGTGGCATGCTCCCCTGTATCGTTGGGGACACAGAAAAAAAACCATTCAAGGAGAGGGTCCAACAACTTCATGAGCCCATCCCGCCAGCAACTTGCTTTTTCAAAGATCATTTGAAGGCCATTTTTAAAAGCTGGCCCAATGCACAGAGACTTCACACTGACACAAATTAGTTTACTTTTTACCGGGGTGGGGATGATTCGGGCCTGATAATTTTTTAAAAAATGTTTATTGAAATTTAACAAAATTGACAGACAAGAACGCAAGAGTGCAGAAAATTACAGGCAAATATAAAACACAAATGCAGAATTATCCTAAACACTATAACTAACACCCGTCAGTGTATATAGATCCTGGTTGTCATCTCAGGTTTAGCACAGGGCTAAAGAGCTGGCTTTGAAAGCAGACCAAGGCAGGCCAGCAGCACGGTTCAATTCCCGTACCAGCCTCCCCGAACAGGCGCCGGAATGTGGAGACGAGGGGCTTGTCACAGTAACTTCATTGAAGCCTACTCGTGACAATAAGCGATTTTCATTTTTCATTTCAAAAGCCCCTAGTCGCCACATTCCGGCACCTATTCAGGGAGGTTGGTACGGGAATTGAGCCGTGCTGCTGGCCTGCCTTGGTCTGCTTTCAAAGCCAGCGATTTAGCGCGGTGTGCTAAACCAGCCATCATTTGAAGCCTACTTGTGTTAATAAGCGATTTTCATTTCATTTCATGCAAAACCTCTCCATTGACCCCCTGATGGTGAATTTGATTTTCTCTTGAGTGTAGGAATGACATTAAGTCGCCAGGCAGAAGCATGGGTGGAATGGGAAACCGCCAACGGAGCAATGTTCGCCCCCAGGCTATCAGTGAGGTAAAGGCAAGGGCGGCACTGTGGCGCAGTGGTTAGCACTGCTGCCTCACGACGCTGAGGACCCGGGTTCGATCCCGGCCCCGTGTTCCTGTCCGTGTGGAGTTTGCACATTCTCCCTGAGTCTGCGTGGGTCTCACTCCCATAACCCAAAGATGTACAGGGTAGGTGGATTGGCCATGCTAAATTGCCCCTCAATTGGAAAAAAAAAATTGGACACTCTAAATTTTTTTTAAAAGTGAGGCAAAGGCGACAACGTCCGCCTCTACCAAAATGCCAGTGCATCGAAAACCCCAAATATGGCTGGCAGTGGACATGGGATTAAATCCACCTGGATTATCTCCGATATAGTGCTAAAAAAGGAAGCCCAGAAGTTGGCAGGTTTGGGGCAGGATAAAAAAAAACATATGGGGACGGTTGGCTGGGGCAAGTGAACAACGATCATATCTGTCTTCCACGTTTGGAAAAACCCACTCATCCTAGCCTTGGTCAAGTAACACAAACAGTATTAGGCTCAACTGGCTACATGAGGACGTGGAATTGACCCTGTAAAGGGCTCAACCGAGCCTCACTAGTGAGTATAGGACCCAGCTCACTCTCCCATCGCACCTTCACTCATTTAGTGGGGATGGGTCCGAAGAGCAAATGTGGCCATATAGGTCAGAAATAGACCTCTTGCCATGCTAAGCCAAGGAGATAATCCTCTTCAGCAAGGAAGAAGGTGGAGCTAAAGGAAAGGAAGGGACAACTATGCAGAGGTCAATGGGGTCTTTAGGGACTTCTACAGGGAACTGTACCGGTCGGGGCCGCCGGTGGTGGGGGGGGGGGGGGGGGGGGGGGGATGGAGAGCTTTTTGAACAGGCTGCGATTTCCAAGGGTGCAGGAGGAGCAGGTGGAGGGACTGGGGGCACCGATCGAGTTGGAGGAGCTGGTTGGAGGGATTGGCCACATGCAGTCGGGGAAGGCGCCGGGACCGGATGGGTTCCCAGTTGAATTTTATAAAAAATACGCGGACCTGTTGGGCCCCCCTGTTGGTTCGGACCTTTAACGAGGCATGGGAGGGGGGAGTTTTGCCCCCGACAATGTCACGGGCGCTGATTTCCCTGATCCTGAAGCGAGATAAGGACCCCTTGCAATGTGGATCATATAGGCTAATTTCACTGCTGAATGTGGACGCCAAGTTGCTGGCGAAGATCTTGGCCACTAGAATAGAGGACTGTGTGCTGGGGGTGATACATGAAGATCAGACGGGTTTTGTGAAGGGGAGACAGCTGACCACTAACGTGCAAAGGCTGCTAAATGTGATAATTTTTTTTTTTTTTTTTAATAAATTTAGATTACCCAATTATTTTTTCCAATTAAGGGGCAATTTAGTGTGGCCAATCCACCTACCCTGCACATTTTTTTGGGTTGTGGGGGCTAAACCCACGCAGACACGGGGAGAATGTGCAAACTTCACACGGACAGTGACCCAGAGCCGGGATCGAACCTGGGACCTCAGCGCCGTGAGGCGGTTGTGCTAACCACTAGGCCACCGTGCTGCCCCTAAATGTGATAATGATGCCGGCGGAGATTGTGGTGGCATTGGATGCGGAGAAGGCCTTTGATAGGGTTGAGTGGGGGTACTTGTGGGAGGTGTTGGAGAGGTTCGGGTTTGGGGAGGGGTTTATTAAATGGGTGAGGTTGCTGTACGAGGCCCCGATGGCAATTGTAGCGTCAAATGGGAGGAGGTCCGAGTACTTCAGGCTCTACCGTGGGACGAGGCAGGGGTGCCCCCTGTCCCCCTTGCTTTTTGCGTTGGCAATTGAGCCTCTGGCCATGGCGCTCAGGGAGTCGGGGAGGTGGAGGGGTTTGGTGCGAGGTGGGGAGGAGCACCGAGTGTCGCTTTATGCAGATGACTTGCTGTTGTATGTAGCAGACCCGGTGGGGGGAATGCCGGAGGTGATGGAGATTCTTGCTGAGTTTGGGAGTTTCTTGGGCTATAAGTTGAACCTGGGCAAGAGCGAGCTGTTTGTTATACACCCGGGAGATAAGGAGGAGGGGATTGGTAGGCTCCCGCTAAAGAGGGCAGTGAGGAGTTTTAGGTACCTGGGGGTTCAGGTGGCTAGGAGTTGGGGGACTTTGCATAAGCTTAATTTTACTAGGTTGGTGGAGCAGATGGAGGAGGAGTTTAAAAGGTGGGACATGCTGCCGCTGTCGTTGGCGGGTAGAGTACAGTCCGTTAAAATGACGGTGCTCCCGAGGTTTTTGTGTTTGTTTCAGTGCCTCCCCATTTTCATTCAGAGGGCCTTTTTTAGGAGGGTGAACAGCAGCATTCTGGGATTTGTTTGGGCGCACGGGGCTCCGAGGGTGAGGAGGGTCTTTTTGGAGCGGTGCAGGGATAGAGGGGGGCTAGCGCTGCCCAACCTCTCTGGGTACTATTGGGCGGCTAATGTCTCGATAGTACGTAAGTGGGTAATGGATGGGGAGGGGGCAGCATGGAAACGGATGGAGATGGCATCCTGTGGAGGCACGAGCCTGAAGGCACTGGTAACGGCGCAGTTGCCGCTCCCTCCAACGAGGTACACTATGAGCCCGGTGGTGGCGGCTACCCTCAAGATTTGGGGGCAGTGAAGGCGACACAGGGGGGAAGTGGGGGGCTCGGTGGAGGCCCCGCTGCGGGGGAACCACCGGTTTGTCCCAGGGAACATTGATGGCGGGTTCCTGGGGTGGCACAGGGCGAGCATAAGGAAGTTGGGAGACCTGTTCATTGACGGGAGGTTTGCAAGCCTGGGTGAGATGGAGGAGAAGTTTGAGCTGCCCCCGGGTAATATGTTCAGGTACCTTCAGGTCAAGGTGTTTGCCAGGCGGCAGGTGGAGGGGTTCCCTTTGCTGCCCCCGTGGGGTGTAAGGGATAGGGTGCTTTCGGGGGTGTGGATCGGGGATGGGAAGGTGTCTGACATCTACAAGGTGATGCAGGAGGTGGAGGAGGCGTCGGTAGAGGAGCTGAAGGTTGTGGGAAGTGGAGCTGGGGAGCAGATTGAGGAGGGGACATGGGCGGACGCCCTGGAGAGGGTGAACGCCACCTCTTCATGTGCGAGGCTTAGCCTCATCCAGTTCAAGGTACTGCACAGGGCTCATATGTCCGGGACGAGGATGAGCAGGTTTTTTGGGGGTGAGGACAGGTGCATTAGGTGTTCGGGGAGCCCAGCGAACCATGTCCATATGTTTTGGGCATGCCCGGCACTGGGGGAATTCTGTAAGGGGGTAGCAAGGACAGTGTCGAGGGTGGTAGGATCCAGGGTCAAATCAGGCTGGGGACTTGCGATATTTGGGGTTGTGGTGGAGCCGGGAGTGCAGGAGACGAAAGAGGCCGGTGTGCTGGCCTTTGCGTCCCGAGTAGCCCGGTGGAGGATCTTGTTGCAATGGAAAGATGCGAGACACCCAAGCGTGGAGACCAGGATCAATGACATGGCGGGATTCATTAAGCTGGAGAAGGTCAAATTCGCCCTGAGGGGGTCGGTACAAGGGTTCTTTAGGCGGTGGCAGCCTTTTCTCGACTTTCTGGCTCAACGATAGGGAACTAGGTCAGCAGCAGCAGCAACCCGGGGGGGGGGGGGGGGGGGGGGGTGTTTCAGGGGGGCATTGTTTATGTTAATTTAATTCATTGTTAATTTATTTTGTTGTTTATTGGGTTTGGAGGGGGGGGGGGTGGGGGGGGGGATAGCACAATCGCTTCACAGCTCCAGGGTCCCTGGGTCCCAGGTTCGATTCCTGGCTTCGGTCACTGTCTGTGCGGAGTCTGCACATCCTCCCCGTGTGTGCGTGGGTTTCCTCCGGGTGCTCCGGTTTCCTCCCACAGTCCAAAGATGTGCAGGGTAGGTGGATTGGCCATGATAAACTGCCCTTAGTGTCCATGATTGCCCTTAGTGTTGGGTGGGGTTACTGGGTTATGGGATAGGGTGGAGGTGTGGGCTTGGGTAGGGTGCTCTTTCCAAGAGCCGGTGCAGACTCGATGGGCCGAATGGCCTCCTTCTGCACTGTAAATTCTATGATAATTATATGTGGTGTTATGGGTGCCGGGGGGTGTTTATTAATGTTATTATTATTATTGTTCTGTTGTTATACATTTTTCAAAAATGTCAATAAAAATTATTTTTTAAAAAGTAAGCCATCCAGACTAGGTGCCTTGCTAGACTGCGTTAGCTCAATACATTTTAAAATCTCATCAGGGCATAATGGGGAGTCCAACTCGCAGCTCTTGTCCACCTCAACAGTTGGGATGGGCAGACTGTCCAGCAAGTCAGACGTAATTGATTTATATGCAGGGAGTTCCAATTATGAAGGTCGCAGTGATAGGATTTAAAAACCACATTGATCTGGTGAGGGGCGGAAACAGGGTTGCCGCCCAGATTAATTATCTGAGAGACCTCACAAGAGGCCACTTGACGTTTTGAGTTGGTGAGCCAGGAAATGACTGTCCTTCTCCCCGTACTCATAAAAAGTACCCTGCTGTAACTGACATTTAACATTGTTGGTGGACAGTAGCTGGAACTGGGTCTGTAATGTTTTCCTGCTTGCCAATAGCTCTGGAGAAGGATCGAGCGAATATTGCTCATCCACCTCTAGAATGGAATCCACCAGCCTCTGGCAGTGCCAACCTGGCACCCTAGAAATGCCCTGCCAGCTGGCAGTGCCGCCGGTGCATCCTGCCCTGTCAGACCCCATTCCACCTGGTCCCCATTTGTGGTGCACTCGTGAGGTCTTTGAGGCAAAGGGGATGAATCCAAAAGCCTCAGATACCTCTGGAGTCTGCACATTACAGTAAGACTAGCTGTCTCACTCCAAAATGCAGATTTGCCAAAACGTGATCCCACCCACAATGGGCGGGACTTACAGCGCAATGTCTCGCGAGATCGCGATGGATCTCTTGAGGCATTGCGAGTCGCGGGAGTGGGGTCTCCCGGCTTTTACTGGCTACGCTGCACCACGGCAATCTGTTTTTCAGGCGCAGCGTGGCTAGTGAATCGTGCCCAGTAGAACAACCATTGGGGTCAGCTATAATCTGAGAAGAGGAGAATTAAACTCTCTTAATAATTAAAATCGGCGTACCCCTGGCCCTCCCTTGTGGAAAACCTGCCGACCCAACCCGTGCACAACCTGGTCTGGTCCTTGAAACGCAAGTGGGTTTCCTGCAAAAAAAACAATATCAAAAGTTAGGCTCTTAAGGTGCGTGAAGGCCCTCGACTGTTTTACGGGGCATTCAAACCGCTAACATTCCAGGTAACCAGGCGGATTAGCGGATACGACAAAGGGAAACCAACAGACACCATCAGCAGACTGACACTAAAACCCACCCTACCCACTCCAAAAAGGCCACATTGAAACAGTAACAAGCAATACCTTATCTTAAAGCCAACAAGTAACAAAATTAAATTAACTCCAGATTAAGCTCATTTTTAAAAAAAACGATTCTAATGAGCTGCAGAAAACCCTCTAAACCTCTCTCATTAACTAACTCCCTCGTTAGCAGGGAGACTCCCAACTAGGCAAAAAAAAATACATCTTACAACGCCACATTAGTGCCTAAATATCATGTCCAACAACGACAATAAAAAAAGAGAAAGGGATTGATGTAAACAATAAACAGGGAACTCTCAAGTCTAACCAAAAGGTATCAAGAACCCAGTCAAATATGAAAAGACAAAGTACAAAGTCGCTATAAAACATATCAATCAGCTCAATTCTGCATTCGAATAAAGGACGAATCTGCATCTCCCAAAAATATCAAAAAGGTGGTCTTTTTACCCAAACTCAGGGACAAACTGGATAGACTATCCTGAACTTGACTCCATTTTTGTAGAAGGTGGATTTCACACCATTAAAACAAGCTCTTCCCACTTGAGATCACAATGTTCCCTTGCCCATCGAAGAACCAGGGGTGGGATTCTCCCCTACCCGGCGGGGCGGACGGTCCCGGCGCCGAGGAGTGGCATGAACTACTCCGGCGTCGGGCCGTGTGGAATTATCCGCACCTTCAGGGCTAGGCCGTCACCGGCGGGGTTGGCGCCACACCAACCGGTGCCGAAGGGCCTCCGCTGGCCGGCGCGAGTTGGCGCATGCGCGGGAGCGCCAGTATGTGCTGCCGTCATCCCAGCGCATGCACAGAGGGGTTCGTCTCCACACCGGCCATGGGGTCCACAGCAGCCGATGTGGAGGGAAAGAGTTCCCCCCCCCCCAGCACAGGCCCGCCCGCAGATTGGTGGGCCCTGATCGTGGGCCAGGCCACCGTGGGGGCACCCCCCCCCCCCCCCCGGGGCCAGATTCCCACGCCCCCCCCCCCCACCCCGAGGACCCCGGAGGCCGCCCGCAGAGCCAGGTCCTGCCGGTAAGTACCAGGTCTAATTTACACCGGCAGGACTGGCCTAAAACAGGCGGCCGCTCGGCCCATCGCGGGCTGGAGAATGCCGGGGGAACCGGCATGGCGCGATTCCCACCCCCGCCAAAACTCCGGCGGCAGAGAATTCGGCAGCCGGCTGGGACGGGATTCACGCCGCCCCCCGGCAATTCTCCGGCCAGGCGGGGGGTCGGAGAATCCCTCCCCAGTTCTTTTAGAATCATAGAAATTATGGAATCTTACAATCACCGCAGGAGGCGGATCTCCAGAACAAAGCTTAGGTTGTAGTGAGCGATGGGCCCAGTCTAATTCCGGGGTGGGGGGGGGGGGGGGGGGGGGGGAGGGATGAAAATACCTCCTCATCCACCATTTTACAGAATATGCTTGAGAAATATTCAGTCAAGGTACTGTTATGGGAGCAGTGTTTTCAGAACCCCAAAATGTATCATGGAGTTCAACCAACCACTCCCTTTAATGTATTGTTACTTTTGAAGCACACGGCTTGGTCTCCAGGTGTGGTATCACAATTATGGACACGTGGGTTTTTAAACACAAAACAATGTTTATTCCATGACTTCAACTTAACCTTTTAAATAAACATTGGATCGCTTAACACCCCTTACTTCGGAGATAACCCCGAAAATAATACACTAAATAATCCCTCAAAATGTTCCTTCAAACCTCCAAAAGACTTCACCTTTAACAACAGACATGAGGTTACATTCAATATACTTATAGTCTTTGGATTTTCAGACATTAGCAGACCAGTTCTGTGTTTTCTTCTTGCAGCTTTTTGCAAAACACACAAACAAAACCCAGCTTTCTCCTCAAACCGGCTTTCCCCCTTTCAAACATCTCACAGCAAACCAGCCAGGCACTTTTCAGCTGCTCTCTCAAACTGAAAACAAAAGCAGAAGTGAGCTCAGCTCAGCTCCCCCCGCCCTCTGACATCACTTCAGTAATATGAGCTGCTCCATTTCCTAAAGGTACATTGCTTAAACATCCATTTCTTAAAGGTACTCTCACATGACAGTACGGCCCACAGTCTTCTCCAGTAACCCCACGATCTGTCTCCTGGATCTGTTCTTCAGCTCATTCTCTTTGGCTTTTAAAGATTTGTTGCATTCAAACACTGAAGCAATATCGGACTCCAGAGAAGTGATTTGGTCACTGTGATCTGATCAAACCTCTTTAAAGCTCTTAAAAGTGGCTCCTTGAGCTTTGATGGTCTTACTTGTGGTTTCAAGAACCAAATGAATGGAGGCCAAGGTCTTTTCAATTGATCTTTTAAGATTCACCGACAAAATGCTGGTGAGCGCCTCTGATGTTAATGGAGTGGTCGGAGAGGATGAAGCTCCCTTCGACATCTTACCTCCATTGGAACCCCGAGAGACTTCAAAATGAGTTGATGGGTTTCGGCTCAAATTTGTCTTGACCCTGCCTCCCTTGGGCATCTCAAAGGAGGGAGAACTCTTCCCTGCTAAATTTCAGAAATTTCTGCTAGGTAAAAGGCTCGTGGCGCCAGAAAAATGGAGCAAAAAGATGAGCTTTCCAATGGGAACGACCTCATGCGCTACCTCTCCTCACACGGCGCCACTGGGAGTAATCCAGGCCTGATAACGATACGTAAATGTATGAAAATGATGTTTCCGACTTTTAGTCCTGTTATATCAGTGGCGGGGGTGGGGGACAGTGGCGTCACACTTTCACGTGTGTGTGAAACGCAGTTTGGGCCTCTCGTGAGAATTTATGCTCTCGTCACCAAACCCGCCGGAAAAGAGCAGCAGAAAGTCCCACCCGCCCCCCCTATTGGAAAATAAAGAGTTGCATTGAAGAGAAAGAACAAACGTGCATTGATATTGGACCTCTCATAGCTTCAGGATGTCTCAAAGCACTTTTTAACAGGCTGGCTCTGTTCTAATAAAGAAAATACACAAACAGCAATGAACAAGAGATGACCACCCCAATCATGTATTTTTAATGTTAGTGGAGGCCAGAAAACATGGAAAACACACCTTACTCTATTGTGAATAGCTCTGTGCAATGTTTACACCTAGCTGTGAGAGAAAGGAAATCTCCACACCGCGTCTGAATCACAGCAGTAAGACAGCACACTCTCATTTTGGTGCCAGAATGTTAGCTTGGGTTATGTGCTGAAGTCTCCGCAGTTAGATTGGACTCTGACCGGAAGGTGTTACCATGAGCCTCTCTCAATGCTTTGTTGCTCCAGTTGAATGAAATGAAAAAGTCCATCTCAAACCTTCAACTTGTTCCCTCTAGAAATGGATTTGGGTTTAGTAAGGGAAAATCAGCAAGATTACAGGAGTCTCACTCCTCGTTCTGCTGAGGTTGGAGGTACGTTTGATTATGAGCATGTGTCATTCCCTGTTTAAAGCCAGTCCTCCAGCATCAAGTACTTTGATGATGGGAAATTTGGACGTGCCTTTGGTCGAAATTTGCATCTCGGGGAAAGGTCTGGCCATTCAAATTCAGAAAAACCTCGGGAGGGGAAAGGATCATCCAAACCATTGGTCTGGAACAAGCAGAATGGACAATCTACAACCAAGCACAAGGGTGGCATGGTAGCACTGCTGCCTCACAGTGCCAGGGACCCGGGTTCAATTCCAACCTTGGGTGACTGTATGTGGAGTTTGCACATTCTCCCAGTGTATGCGTGGGTTTCCTCCGGGTGCTTCAGTTTCCTCCCACAGTCCAAAAATGTGCAAGTTAGGTGGATTGGCTATGCTAAATTGCCTCTTCGTGTCCAAAGGTCAATAATAATAATAATCTTTACGGTCATAAGTAGGCTTACATTGACACTGCAATGAAGTTACGGTGAAAAGCCCCTGTTCGGGCACACAGAGGGAGAATTCAGAATGTCCAATGTATCTAACAGCATGTCTTTCGGGACTTTGTGGGAGGAAACCGGAGCACTCAGAAGAAACCCTCTCAGACACAGGGAAAACCTGCAGACTCCAGCCAGACAATGACCCAAGCCGGGTATCAAACCTGGGACCCTGGCGCTGTGAAGCAACAGTGCTAACTGCTGTGCTACTGTGACCCATAGGTTAGGTGGGGGTTCCAGGAATAGGGCCTGGAAGGGGTGCCCTTTCAAAGGGTCGGTGGTGACTCGGTGGGCCAAATGGCTCCCTTCTGTAGGGATTCTATGATTTGTCGACATCGTCCGGTGCTGAAAAATGATTGGCCCGAAATATGAACTTGGTTTCGTTCTCCACAGATGCTGCCTGACCTGCCAAGTATTTCCAGCAATTTCTGTTTTTATTTTAGATTTCCAGCATCCACTGTATTCTGCTTTTAAATCAATACTTTTCTTTCACTAAGTTCCAATCAATTACTTTTTCTTCCAAAACCATCATTGGATCTTACAGCACACACTTCTGAGAGCTCTTTGAAAGAGATTTCCAATCTGTTATTTGCCCTTGCCCCATAGTGCTATTTTTTTTTCCTTTCAAGTATAGAGCCAGCTCCTTTCTGAATTTTTAAAAATGCATTGTATGCTGTGTCTGTTGCAATAATGTTATTAAAAGAATTTTAGGTTCAGGTCTCCAGATTATAAGTCTGCTACAGCAGTGATTTAGGCAGTCTGTGATGTCAAACATGGGAGGGATTGGATCTGGTTTCAGTTTTGTTTTCAGCCCTGCCCTTTGTCTACTTTTTGTTTATTTTTTGAATCCAGCTCTTGAGTTCTGAGGAAAGGAGAAATGTTTTCCAGACTGACTTCTGAAAGCTTCCCACCTCAGGGCTTTGTGCATAAATTAAGCCATCGAGTGTTAACTATGTTACTGAGTATCATTTGACCGATGGGTGTGGAGTTTGTATAATAGAAATTTTTAGAAGTAGGTGGAAAAGTAAACTGAAAGACCTTTTTTTTAAAAAGAACTGTGTAACTGTTAATTGAAAAGCTGACATTTTTTCTTGGATGTTAATGGGGTCGATTCTGTGTTAATAACTTGATATAAAGGATCCGTAGTTGTCAGTGGAATCACGTCTGGAGCAAAGTATCCTTTCCTCAGAGTTTCCAAATTGAAAAATTGTTGGGGTCTTGTCTGGTTTCCTAATACAAATTGGAGTCTGGTCCATAACATCATATCTGCTCCCAGCGTCTGTGCAGGCAGTATACTCCCGTTCATAACTTGCTGAGCAGAACAAATTCTCATCTCCGCCCTGCTTCTTTTACCATTCATCTTAAATCTCTGTCCTCTGGTCATTGACCCTCCCCATCTTTGGAGAAGGTTGTTTCTTACTTAACCCATTAAAATCCAGTGTAATGTTCAGCACCTCAATCAAATCTTCTTTGCTCGGGGTGGGGGGTGGGGGTGGGGAAGGTGCAAAGTTTCTCTGGTCTCTCTGGACAATTGAAATCCTTCATCCCAGTTATCATTCTGGTAAACCGCCTCCAAATCCTGTCCAAGACCTCTGATATCCTCCCTGCCTTATATCCAATACCACAAGCAGAGGCTGAACCAATCATTTCTGATGGTGGAGCACAAATTCCTTGTTTTTCGTGCTGCTATTTATCGACCGGGAGATTTGCTGCCATGATACCCTTGCAGATATCTGTCTTGCACCATCTCACACATCCACTGTAGTTGTCTGCAACCCACTCGGTGATGTCCACCATTCACCTTTCCCTACGCCGATTCCTCTTTCTGGTGCCCTCCACTTTTTCCTCCAACAGAGATCTCTGCAGCTTTTCAGCTTTGATTAAATGATTGAAATAATAACTTAATTTAGTGTAACTTAAATTTAAGAGTTAATTTTGCTCCTGCATTTAAAACATCTCTTCCTTTGTCTAATGATCTGTATATAGAAGTTTTAGCAAACATCATGGCATCCGTATTTCAAGAGGCTCGATTTTCATCCCCAGATATTTATTTATTGTCCAGGTCTCTGAGGCAGACAGAAGTGGGTAAAACGTTGCATTTTATGAGGTTTTTCCTTGTTGAGTTTTCTTGCTGTTAACACATCTTTCACCTTCACAAATTGTGACTGTCTTCCTTCTCACATTGTCATCACATTGACCATCACCTGTTATCATTTGGTTGAATCAGACAAACTTATCTAGTTTCCAGTGTGACAGCACCCACTTCAACATTCACTCTAGTTTCTTCGGAACAATTCCTTCTAACCAGCAGTGTATTTGGCTTTTTGGAGTTCACACTCAACCCATATTCTAAACTTGTACAGTTTACTTGAGCTATGATATTTGCAGGGCGTTTTGGACTTGTTTTATAAATCGTCACGGATCCCACAATCTTTGTTTTTAAAAAAAATCTTCAAGGTTCATGTGGGAATCCCCGAGTCGCTGTTACATATTGACTTTCCTTATTCTTCCTTCCAAAAATGATCATTGTTCACTTCTGTGCATTCATGTATTTTTCTCTCCACTTCTCTAATCTTCTCTGACCTCTCGGAGATCGACATGCTCAAGAGCAGGGGCTGTTTAGCACACTGGGCTAAATCGCTGGCTTTGAAAGCAGACCGAGGCAGGCCAGCAGCGCGGTTCGATTCCCGTAACAGCCTCCCCGAACAGGCGCCGAAATGTGGTGACTAGGGGCTTTTCACAGTAACTTCATTGAAGCCTACTCGTGACAATAAGCGATTTTCATTTTTCATTTTCATTTCAATCTGTATTGTAGAATGCAATTCTTAACGCCACAAATAATCTAGTTAGTTTCTGCAAAACATGCAGTGGGTCAATTAACAAAAAATGAAATGAAGGTCGAGTCAGGAGGCCAATTATGACTAATATTAGTGATGGATTGTCTGGCTGGAGCCTAGAGTTCACATCCCAGCTGTGACCAACACATGAACCCAGCGACCTTCCCTGGAGGTCTTACTAGGCCTCAACAACACACAGGGTCAGAGAATCAGTCTTGCTCCATAGGAAACAAGACAGAAAATGAAAAGTGAAAAGAGTGGAAGAGAAGTCGGAAGAGGGAGAAGGGAACTGTGCAGGTTACTGCCTTCAGTGCAGTGGGAGAATTGAAAATATCCCGGATGCCTTCAAAGAGAGAGTACAGAAAACACAGCCGTTATGTTAATGGAAAAATACGTGTTGTAAAACACCTAGGATATTATTGCCCACACAAAAATCTCATTCAACATCAGATGAGAACTTGGATTTCAAAAATCACTGCATTTAAAGCATAAAATACAACATTTGAGATGGAAAGCTCCAGTAAAATTGAAGAAATTAATTTAAATAATCTCAAATAATAAGGATTAGCCCCCCCCAAAAAAAGGACCTGGTGCTTTCTTTTAAAAAATATTTTTATTCTCCTCCTTTCCCACATTTTCATCCAAATTTACACCTACCATAAACAATCAACGGTAACAAATACAATATCAATCCACTGGCTAACAATCCCTTCCTCCCACCAATCCCCAACATTTTAAATACAACATCAAAGAAAAGGATTCAGGAATCCACCATCCACCCTTACATAGTCACCAACAACATGCACAGCCCAACACCCCCCCCCCCCCCCCCATGTTCGATGTCATCCTATTCTTGAAAGTGCATAATAAACAAAACCCATGAAGTGTACAACCCTTCCATCCTTCCCCTCAACTCACACTTTACCTTCTTGAATGTTTAAAAACTCAACAGATCCCCCCCGCCACTCCAGGGCACAGGGTAGAGAAACTGACCTCCACCCCAACAAGATCCACCTGTGGACGATCAGCGAGGCAAAGGCTAAAACATCTGCCTCTGCACCCGCTTCCAATCCCGGCCGATCCGATACCCCGAATATGGCCTCCAGAGGACCTGGCTCAAGCCTCACACGTACCACCTTTGCAATTACCCTGAGCATCTCCCTCCAATACCCCTCCAGCTTTGGACAGGACCAAAACATATGAACGTGGTTTGCGGGTCTCCCGCAACGCTCGCAAACGTCCTCTACCCCCTCAAACACTCAGCTCATTCTCGCCTTTGTGAGGTACATAGACCACCTTCAGCTGTATCAGCCCCAACCTTACGCACAAAGTTGAAACATTCACCCTCTGGAGCACCTTACATCACAACCCCTCCTCCATGCCCTCTCCCAACTCTTCCTCCCGCTTTGTCCTAATCCCCTCCAGCGGTGCTTTCACCTCTCCCAGAATCACCGTCACCACCCCGTTCTCCATTCCCTCTGTCGTCAGCACCTCCTCCAATGGTGTAGAGGCTGGCGCCACTGGAAAGCTTTGTATCTCCTTCTTAGCGGAATCTCTGACCTGCATATACCCTAACATTTCCCCCTGCCCCATTTCGCCCCAACTCCTTCAGTCCCGCAAACCGGCCCCCAGAAACAAATCCTTTAGTGCCCCGACTCCCTTCTCCTCCCATCTCTGAAAACTCCCATCCCACTTCCCAGGTTTAAATCTCTGATTACCCCGAATCAGCATTTCTCTTGGATCCTCACCAGCCCAAAGTGCTGGTGCAGCTGCCTCCAGATTTTCAACGTTCCTACTACTACCGGACTCAGAGCATTTCCCCAGGGCCATTGGGAGCGGCGCGGTTGTCAACGCCCTCAGCCCCGTCCCTCTACCAAGACTCTCCTCCATCCTGACCCACTGGGAGTCCCCAGCTCTAACCCACTCCTCACCTCCTCTGCGTTCGCCGCCCAGTTATAATATAGTAAATTCGGAAGACCCAACCCCCCCGACTGCAACAACACTTTCCTAACCTTAGCCACCTTCCTCCCCATATAAACAAGGTAATCATCTTTTCAACCTCCTTGAAAAATGCCTTTGGCCCACATTGTCAGATCCGTTTTCACCCTCCCCACCAGACGAGTAATATTATACCTACGGAACCCTCCCCCCCCAATCCCGTGCCACCTGCACCCCCAGATATTTAAAGTGAGTCCCCGCCCTGCGGAATGGTAGCCCCCCCACCCCTGCCCGAGGCACCACAAAATATTCACTTTTATCTAAATTTAGTTTATATGTTGAAAAAGACCCAAACACTCGAAGCAGCTCCAATGTGCCACCCATTGACACACTTGGTTCCGATATATAAAGAGCACGTTGTCCGCATACAAAGACGCCCTATGCTCTACTCACCCCCGCACTATACCTTTCCACATCTCCAAACTCCTCAATGTGATGGCCAACGCTCAATTGCAAGCGGGAACAACAGGTGGGGGGAGGCAGAGGACATCCCTGCCTGGTCCCAGGGTGAAGAGCAAAATATTCCAAATTCATGTTATTCATTCAGACATTCGCCCTCGGCTCCCGATACAGCATCCTTACCCAATCTTCAAATTGTGGTCCAATCCCAAAATACTCCAGAACCGCTATCAAATACCCCTTCTCTACCCTGTCAAATGCCTTCTCGGCGTCCAATGCCACAACCACCTCAGTTTTCCTCCCCTCCGCCAGTGCCGTAATCATGTTCAATACTGTACCCTCCTAATGTTCTAAAAGAGCTGCCTCCCTTTCACAAATGCCGTCTGATCGTCCCCTATCACCTTCGGGAGGCACTCCTCCAACCTACTCGCCAATACCTTTGCGTCTACATTCAAAAGTGATATGGGCCTATACGACCCACGTTCTGTCAGATCCTTATTCTGCTTGAACAAGGAGATTGATTCCTACCCCGAAGTCGGTGGCAACACCCCCTTCCCTATCGTCTCCTCAACATCCCCACCATCAGCTGCGCCAATGTACCTTTAGATTTTTTGTAAACCCATCCGGCCCTGCTACCTTCCCCGACTGCACCCTCCCAATCGCATCTTTTATCTCCTGCTCCACTATTGCCCCTTCCAATTTGGCTCTGCCTCGTTCCCCCAACCTCCAAACCATCCAGGAATTCCTGCATCTCCCGATCCTCCGCAAATGCTCCGACGTATACAATCTCTCATAAAATTCCTCAAACACCTTATTAATCTGATCTGGAGCCAGCGCCAACTTCCCTCGCCGCTGCTTCCCTGAAGCTGGCCTGCCAACATGTGCCCTGCCTTCCCTCCATATTTGTAAACCGCTCCCCTTGCCCACCTCAATTGGTGCACTTCCTTCCTTGTAGACAGCTTGTCAAAACTCACCTGTAACTCTTTCCTTTCCCGTCTTCTGCATAACTCCCGTCTCCCTCCAACATCTAATCTATTACCCTTTGACGCTCTCCTCTCCTCCTTATCCACCTTTGCTTAAAATAGATCACCTTCACCCCCCCCCCCCCCCCCCCCCCCCCCCCCCACCCCCCCACCACCACCTGCGAAACCTCCCCCGTACAGTTGAACCCACCTATTCCTCAATTGCTTTCCCAATCTTATCACAAAACCCTCGGTCCCTCAACAGCCCCACATTAATCTCCACCCCGACTTTGCACTGCCCCCCTCTCCAACACCATATCCACCCAATGCGGCGCATCATCCGATATCGGAATTGCCGAATATTCCGACCCCTTAACCTCAGTCAACAGCACCTTCCCCACCACAAAAATCAGAGAATAAACCTTTTGGACCAAAAATCTGCGAATAAACCTTATGGACTACCCCTGGGTGTAGAAACCTCTAAGGGTCCACCTCTCACATTTCTGCCATTAGTCCAGCCAACACCTTCGCGACCCCCCTGACGGGGCAAACGAGCGCGGCTGTGACCTGTCCAATCTCGGCTTCTGCACCAAGTTCCAGTCTCCACCCACTATCTGTGAATCCAAGTCGGGAGTGGCCCCTTCACCAATCCAACATCATCCCAGTTGGGATCATACATGCTTACCAGCACCACCAGCCTTCCCTCCGATCCCACTGTCACTATCACATACCTGCCTCCCTGGTCTGCAACCACTTTCTCCATGTGGATTCATACTGTTTTGCTAACAAGAATTGCTACCCCTTGAGCCCTACCATCAAATCTCGAATGAAACACCTGGCTGGCCCAGCCCTTCCTGAGCCTCACCTGGTCATTCACCCTCAAGTGAGTTTCCAGCAGCAGCGCCACATCGGCCTTCAAACCTTTCGCCAGCAGCCTTGATCTCTTGACTGGGCCACCCAACCCCCTCACATTCCACGTTAACTATCCTAACCGGGGGTCTCGCACCGCCCCCCCCCCCCCTCCCGCACCGCCCCCCCTCCCTTCTTATCCACCATCATCATAACACGGGGCCCTGCCCCATGAGCCTGACCCGCCCCTACCCATTGTTAATATCGAACCCCCTCCCCCCTCCCAAAATTCCCCCTACACTTCCTCTCAGAAAAACCCTCACCCAGTATCGATTACCCCCCCCCCCCCCCCTTCACACCTCTTAGGCCCATCAAAACCTGCTGGCCAGGCTACAATGTCCGCAGCCCCTCCCATCTCACCTCCGTTCACTAGCCGACAAGTTAGCTAGTGTGGGCGCCCCCCTCTCCTCCCTCCCTCCCGTTCTGCACAGTCTCAGGAAAATAATCAAACCCAAACATCTCAATAAAATAACATAAAACCGTTGCAACAAAGAATGACAATCAAAAAAACGTACCCTCTGCAACAGCGTGAAGTAAATAAATAACAATGTAGGTCAAAAAACATAACTTTATACACTCTCCCAACTCCTCATTCACAGTCCACAACCCCTCTTCAGTTGCTGTCTTCACCTCTGTCCCAAGCCTTGTTCCTTCCCGAACGCCTCCGTCATCTCCAAAGTCTCGAAATAGAAATCTCTGGCATTGTAGGTCACCCTCAGCTTCGCTGGATATACCACACGAAATCGCACCATGCTGTTGTATAATGCCACCTTTACTCGGCTGAAAGCCGCTCCTGTCTTTGCCAGTTCCAACGTCAAGTCATGGTATATGCGAACACCAGCCCACTACACCTCCCGCTTCTGCTTCGCCCAGTTCAATACCTTCTTCTTCATGTGATACTTGTGGAAGCAGGTGATCACTGCCCTTGGCGGCTCATTTAACTTTGGTTTCGGCCTCAGCAACCGATGGGTCCAGTTCATTCTGGGAGGGCTCCTCACCCTCCCCCATCAATTCCGCCAACATCTTGAAGTATTCCGTTGGCCTTGAGCCCTCCACCCCTTCGGGCAAGCCCACAATCCTCAAATTTTGCTGCCCCGAGCGGTTCTCCAGCTTTGATCGAAGCCCCTTATTGGCCTCGACCACCCTCCGCAGATTATCCCCCATCGAGGTGAGCTGATCTCTGTGTTGCAACATGGCCTCCTCCACTCCCTTAATCTTCTCGCTCTGTTCCCTCACCTCGGCTGATATCTTCGCCACAGATACTCCCACCGGGGCAATTGCATCCTCCACCATCGTCTTCAAAGCCACCACCATCTCCTTCCTCAATGCCCCCATGTGCTTCGCAAACTGCTTCTCCAGCTCCAAAGACATCACCTCAGTCATCCTCTCTGCTGTGAGCAGTGCAGCCCCATCCAGCAGCCCAGCCTCTGCCATCTTGCTAGTCCCGGGCTGGCCCTCTCACTCGACGTTGAACACTTACTCCCTCCCTTTTTCACGGCTGTTTTTCTTAATCCTTTTGACATCCTTTGCCTTCATTCAATCATTTGCAAATTGCCCCCAGGACTGGACTTAAAACTAAAAACACGCCTCAAGCAGGAGCCACCTATTGCCTTTTAAGTACATAACTCTACCTTTAACATATTTTGCCTTGTCATCCTGGGGGCCTCCAGTTTCTTAGCAATTACTGGAATTAAGCCAATAAATACCCTAAGTCTAAAACTCAACTGAACTTCCAGATACAAATTGACCAAAATCTAACAGGATACACCAAAATTCAAGGCAAAAGAAAGGTGCTAACATTTGATGTGACTTTTATGGACTGGGATGTCTAACCCTTTAGTTTTTGAAAAACATTGTTATAAATATCAGAGCCTTGAGAGCCACATGCGAAACCCAAATCCATCCTATCAACTTGCTGTGACCTCAAAATATTGATACCAACAGATTTTAACTTTGGAATTATTGACGATTTGGACAATGCAGGAACCATCCAAAACCCGGGACTCAAAATTTTTAACAATGAGTGATTGAGAAATACAAACGCTAAGCTGGATTCTTGGTCCCCGTCCGTGTGTTTCCCCATGGCGTGCCACTTGCTGTTAATGAGATTTCCCATTGAAGCCAACCTGCATCACTCAGCTAAATTGCTGGCTTTTAAAGCAGACCAAGCAGGCCAGCAGCACGGTTCGATTCCCGTACCAGCCTCCCCGGACATGCCCCGGAATGTGGCGACTAGGGGCTTTTCACAGTAACTTCATTGAAGCCTATTCGTGACAATAAACGATTTTCATTTCATTTTTCATTTCATCACCAGGAAACCTGCGGTGGGGATGCACTGCCAGGTGTAACAGTGAATCACAATGAATAGAGAATTCCGGCCATTATATTTTACTTCATTTGAACCTTGTCCCTTTCTTCCTCATCAAACATAATCATCTATTCCCTTTCTCTTACACACTTATTTAGCTTCCTCGTTTATGTATCTATACCATTCACTTCAACCACATTGTCACAAGTTTTTCTGAGTTCTCTATTGGATTCCTTGGTGACTATCTTATTTGATGTGTTACAATCTTCACAGAAACCGATAACTTGTGAAGAGATTTGAACGTGCAGTTATGAACTGAAAGAGGAAAGATTCACATTTTAAAACTTTTACTTAACAAATGACTAAAAAAAGCTATTGATTAAAAATCATTAATTTTCTTTTTGTAGGCGACCTATACTTTAAACTACAGAAATAAATGTTCCTATTTGATGCTCAACACACATGGCATTTTCCAGACAACTACAAGCCTTATAGCAAAAATTGACAGTTGCTCCCAGTTTCCAATGGTTCCCATATCTCCTCTTGGCAGAGTAGCAAGTTCAAGTGACCTCTCCCAGTGCTTTTTCAGAGATGTTCTTAAACCCACCACCCGTTCTGAAGATTCTTCCTTTCCCTGGCCATACTCGGAAAGATCTGTTGGAATGCTTAAATAGCTGCAGGATGCATCCTTTTAACTAGAACTAGAGAACGTCATCCTCTCAAACCCGGCTGCAGAAGTTTGCAAAGCCAAGTAGTTTACTCTCAGCTGAGCAGAGGTCTGCTGTCTGAAATTAATAAATTCATTGAGCAGCATAACCTGATCTCAAAAAATAGCTTCTTCGTTCTTTTCCCCACAAGGCACGTGAAACACATTAGACCGTATCTAGGTAGAAATGCTAATTAGCTATCCTTGAAAGTACATCTCTATCACTTTAAAAAGGTAAATGGACAGTTTACAGCACAACTGTTTACAAACAGATACCTCAACACCTTTCTGGGACTTTGGGATACTCAGTCTGTACTGTAAGCCAGAGACTGCTGCCATTGTTCAAGCTGGATTCTACGATTTTGGGGCTATGTCCGGACGATCCATGGCATTTTACGTGGGAAAATTTGACGTGATCCCAGCACCGACCCTCTGACCAGTGAGGGGCCAGCAGCTGTGCCACATAAAACGTACAGCATTCCTGATATAAAAGCCTGGCGAATTGCCGGGTCCGCGGCCGCGCAAGCGCACGGCAACAACCTGCAGTGGTTGTGCCATACAACATGCTGCCGGCCGTACGTGGACCCGGCCTGCCAGATGGTGCCCCCCCCCCCGGACCCCCTCCTACCAACCCACACCAGTCCCCCCCCCCCCCCCCAAAGCTGGCCAACAACGTATCTCCCGCCCAACTGTCGGTGGCGCTGGACAGTCCTCAGCCACCAAGCCGGGTCCCCGACTACGGCGACCACACTTCCGTCCCAACAGTGTGCTCCTTAATGCTGCCATTTTGGAGGGGGCGGAGCATCCAAAAACAGGCACCGCCCAGATTTGGATGCAAAAATGGATTCTCCGCCCAATTGCCAGTTATGAAATTGGCATCGGGAACGGAGAATCCTGCCCGTGGTCTCACCAACACCTGAAACAATTGCAATCTTGTAACCCCCAGCCATGCTAGATACCACCTTCAAAAGATGGAGGGGGGACGGGAGCACACTGACGGTCGGGCACTTCTACGTAGGGGACAGACTGACGACACTGGACGAACTGATGTGGGTGGAAACTAGCAAAAGAACAGGTATTAAGGCACCACCAAATAAAACACTTCCTCCGCAAAGAGACAGTAGGGTACCTCAGGGCCCCAGAAACCACACTACTAAAGGACCTGATAGGCACAAACAGCGAGAAATGGGGGGGGCTATGTGGGAACATACACGGACAGAGCCTGAACACCACTGGACGAGACCAGACAAAAATTGGAGAACGATATGGGGACAGAGGTAGGATTGGGACTCTGGAGCTAAGCACTGAGCAGGGCGAACTCCACCTCCTCCTGCGCAAGGCTAAGCCTAATGCAGCTCAAAGTGGTGCACAGAGCGCACCTGACTGAACCCGAATGAGCAGGTTCTTCCTGGAGGTGGAGGACAAACATGAGCAGTGCCAGAGGGATCCGTCCATCTACACCCACGTGTTTTGGGCTTGTCCCAAACTTGCTGAGTTCTGGACAGCCTTCTCTGGGGCAATGTCCAAGGTTGTCGGAGTGAGGGTGAAGCCATGCCCAATAGTGGCAATCTTCGGGGTATCGGACCAGCCAGAGTTACACATGGGGAAGGTGGGCAATGTCCTTGCTTTCGCTTCCCTAATCGCACACCGGAGAATCCTGCTCGACTGGCGATCGCAGCACCAACCAAAACTGCAGACTGGCTCGCTGACCTCTCGGAATTTCTCCACCTGGAGAAGATTAAGTACGCCACCCGAGGGTCGGAGGAAGGCTTCCTGGATACTTGGGGGCAGTTTGCCGGCCTGCTCCAAAACCTGTTCCGAGGCAAGCAGTAAGCTCAGAATGAAAAAGACAAGATAGATGAGGAACCAAAGGATTGCGCAACGGGGGGGGGGGGGGGGGGGGGGTGGGTGGGTGGGTGGGTGGGGGAGAAGGTGGGGAAACCACAAACAAGAGAAGTGGAAGGGTGCTGAAGCCGGGGGGGGGGGGGGGGGGGGGGGGGGAAAGAGGATTATAGACTGATCCAGAGGGCAATGAAATGTACATCGAGTTAGTTAAATGAAGGACAAAATAAACCTCTCTATACAATAAAGTAAATTAGCGTGGGCAAGAAAAATGTAATGTATACAGACAGCTATTTATAAATAAGAGAAAAGCCAACAAAAATATTTTCGAAAGAAACAATTGCAATCTTATAGATGTACACACAACTACTACTGTTCATTAGTGGTGGAAGAATTAAATGTCTGTGGATGCCAATCAAACGGGCTGCTTTGGCTTGGATTGTATAGAGCTTCTGGAATGTTGTTGGAGCTGCACTCATCCAGGCAAGTGGGAGTATTCAATCACACTCCAGACATGTGCCTTGTAGATGGTGGACAGACTTTGGGTAGT
Source organism: Scyliorhinus canicula (assembly GCF_902713615.1). NCBI lineage: Eukaryota > Metazoa > Chordata > Chondrichthyes > Carcharhiniformes > Scyliorhinidae > Scyliorhinus > Scyliorhinus canicula. Next base: position 46,396,941 of record NC_052164.1, on the reverse strand, counting down.
GAGGATGAGAGCTCCTCACTGTTGGATTCCAGCCTCTGACATGGTCTAGTAGCCACAACTATGACTGGTCAAGTTCAGTTTCCAATTCCATTTGGCTTGGACCACAAAACAAGGTCATGCAGAACTGTTTGAAGTAATGTATATCTAATGAGATGAAGTTAACACAATGCATTGGCTCAGTCACTTACCCAGTTGCCATCAGAATCAGTCAAGAGGATTTGATGTGTTTGATGTGTCCTGACCAATATTTATCCCTAAAACAAGTTATCCGGTCAAATTGCTGCTTCTGGAAGCTTGCTGTGCACATACTGGCTGTCAGATTTCACAGAATACAACAATGACTACACTTAAAACAAATCCTTTGGTGGCTGTTGGGATGTCCTGAGGTCACAAATGGTGTTCTTAAATACAAGTCACTCTTTCCGTGTATCCCCTAAATTACTCTCCAAGATTGCCTCTCCCAACAGCATTCTTTGAATCACTTTAAACTTGATTTGTTTTAAAACGGCAAGTCAGATGCAGTTTCTCTTCTTACACAGAAACACACTGAATATATTAAGGACCAGCATGGTATAACCATTCACCAATACCTTGGTCAAGGCAGTTGTTTCAGTTTTTCTTTTTAATAACCAGATGAATATTTTGGCCTGGCTGGGATTTAAATTGAACAGGTAAAGCAGCCATATTTCAATCAGTTATGACACCTAGTTCCCCAGGCATGAGTGAAAAGGCTCAAAGCCCTCCAGAGTACCAAAGGCTATGTTGAACATCAGGCAAGAGAAAACATTTTCAGGAGTATTAAAAGTTTGTTATGAGGTTCAATTTATTAGCAGGTGAATAAAAGAAACAATTTCTACACTGCAGCAGCTATCAATGGACATCTAATGGTTTGGAATCCGCACAGTCAAAGCAATACAATTTTCTGAAATTTACACAGCAACCCTCATGAACAGACTGGGTTATTAACCAAGCATGTATTTCACAGTGACACATACTCACAGGGGCTCCACGGTACTTTCCTTTTGATTCAAAAGAAATTATCCGTACCGGTTTAACTTCACCCCTTCATTTTGTTTCTCTTTTGTACATTGAAAGTAAAGCTGTCGAGTCCAGAAGAGGCTCACATTGTTGAAATCAGAATCGTCATCATACCACAACAGTATACAGTTAAATACAGGAATTTGTACAATTTTTTTTTCGTTAAAAAAAAAACTTGGAAAGAGTAACCACAGGGAGAAATAAGCTGGTCTGAATGTTTAACCCGGAGTTATTCACAGTGTATAAACGAGCTGCAATGAAAGAAACTGAAAGGAACACTCTAAAAACCAAGGATCCTGCATGTATGTAACTGGCTGAATGATCCTCAGCCAGGAGACACTGCTGAAGCTATGGGGTGTATTGCTGGGGGTGTGAAGGGGGGGGGGGGGGGGGGGGGGAAGTTGCTCAAAGATTGCTCATATGCAGTGTTAGAACTGGGACACACAAAATGGCAGAAAACACACATTATAGGCGGAATAAACCAAAAGGTTGATTTGTATTGAAAAACTATGATTCAAAAACCGGTTGTACAGTTTATCAAAATAAAGTCTGGGTTACTTTATTCCTTAGCTGAAAAATAATTTCCAGAAAAAAACCCAAATTATATATGATCCAACCCACTGTGTTAGAGTGGTTTAAACACCTACCAAGAAAATCAGGTGCTTTTTAAAATCTGGTCATGGAGCTGTAAACGGTCCAGTGATTCCAGGTATTACAATCAGTGTTACATGGATCCACTCTACTTCCCAATTTGTCATGTAATTCAGCATAATAAACTATAAACTGAAAGAACATCTCCAAGTTTGCTGGATGGTTCAGGGTGAACATAATAATTCGTATGGGAGCACGAACGCAGTTCTCCCAAGAAATCCAGTTCCAGTCAATGTCTGAAAAGGTACAAGAGTTACTTTCTCTTTAAGATTTGTGTAGAAACTTGAATCTAGCAACTTTTGCATCAAATCTTGTAACATCTCAACTGCTAAACAGTAACGTTCTTAATGTTTTGCTAAGTATTAGAAACTGAAATGGACATTAACAATCCATTCTTGCTGGGTGGATTGGAGGGGGGAGGGGGAATAGTGTACACATTAAGCATTGAGGGTTTGGCAAGGTGAGTGTATTTTCTCTTCCAGGGAAAAAAAATCTGATCCGATTTCACAATTACCCACTGCATAAAAGAACCTCGTCAACGACTTGCAGAGACATGTAACCGGCTTGTCTTATTTTTCAGACCATTTCAGATCTATTTCTGCTGTTCACAATCATCAGATATTGGGGATTAAGACTCATTTTTCTTGCTGAAAATATCAACTTAATTTTGCATAACAGTGCAGATATTTATGCTAAAACAAAGAATTCTTGAATGAACACAAGTGTCTGCAACATCATTGCTTCTGGGGAGGGAAAAGGAAACATCTTTTGTCACAGATTAGCAAATGGGCGATGATTACATGGGCAAGTTATCCAAGGATCTGGGCAATGCCAAGAGTTCCAGTTAAATGTCTTCTTTATTTTTTTAGATACAAATTTAGATATCCAATTCATTTATTTTCCAATGAAGGGTCAATTTAGCGTGGCCAATCCACCCACCCTGCACATCTTTTGGGTTGTGGGGGCGAAACCCACGCAAACATGGGGAGAATGTGCAAACTCTATACGGACAGTGACCCGGGGCTGGGATTGAACCTGGGACTTTGGTGCCGTGAGGCAGCTGTGCTAACAACTGCGCCACCGTGCTGCCCCAAAAGTCTTCTTAAAAAGGCTGTGTTACCAAGAACACGAGCGCCAACTCTAAACGAGGCAGGAATGCTCTTTGCAAAGTGCACCCTCTAGTTGGAAGTTAGACTTCGTACCCCTTTTCCATGCCTCTCTTCCAGGATGTCTGTACAGGTCTTACACTGCGCATGACTACAATTTCAGACAAGTGTTTAAAAAAATGGAAACATCACCAATTTCACAAGATACCTAATGTGATTTAAACAGACTCTCAAACTTGCACTGAAGTTGAAGTACACAATAAGCTGCGGTCCTTCAGTAAAATCAGGAAAAAATGCCAAATATAATTTTTAAAAACAGAAATAATACTTAACCACGCGAGTGCTGTTGTCCTTAAAGGTGTTTTTAAAAGACTTTTTTTGCAAAAACTAGAATTTGGATTGGTTGTTGTACATCAGTAGCAGAATGCAGATTATTCTATTCCAATCAATCATCTCAAAAGGTGGTAGAACGTTCTCCTCAGATACATTTCCACTAAATCTGGGTCCATTGTAAAAGTTACCAATAATGGCCATAACTGTTTACAAGTTTAGTTTACCTGGACAAGATTGAAGGGCCGTTCTGCTCCCACTGTATCCTGCCCCAAGTTTGACCCAGCACCAAGTCCAGCGTTCAACCTTGAAACTTTGCCCAGCTTTTGCTTTCTAAAGACAGTTCAACTGAAGGATTTGCAGTGAAATCCCATCATACAAATTACTGGGTTATGTTGCAACAAGATTCCTGAAATTGCAGTCGGCTTGTACCTATTTCATGGAGTAGATTCCATGTTCTGCTTTAAGCTATCTCGCCAGCTAATGTTTTCAGACCACCATCAGAATTCCTTGCACACTTCACTACAAAGCCACATCCAATTTTGATACTGTACCAAAGCAATAACATGGTTTGCTCAACAGGTTTTGACTTGAATTCTAAGCTGTACCAGAGGGAAAATGCATTTTTCTCACTTTATCTCACCATTCCAAAGCCAAGCAGTTAAAAAAAAACTAGGGGACTCTTAAGGCATAATGTGAAAATAAATATTTAATTGTGTTCGGATTTTGATGTATAGCTCCCACTTAATAAAAGGAGGATCTTTAGACATTTCCTGGTTGAGAACGAGGGGAGAAAAGATTGATTCCAGGTAACGTAGGTGGACAGTGTGCTAGGACACAGGTTGAAATTCACAGATTGGCACCTCAAGGAATTTATCGATTGGAATTCTGGAGGTGGAAAAGCACCAACAACATAGTACTAATGAGAGCCACGGTGAGCGTACATACTCGTACAGGTGAGAGGGAGGGTTAAGATAAAGTAAGAGCAGAAATGAAGGATAAAGGGAGTACACAAGAGTGCAGAGGGAGTAAGAGCATGTACATGATTAAGAGTGCACCTCGCCACTCTAGGACAACACCCTTCACATGCAAGTGCACAATCTGTCGCAGTTGTCAGAGATATTTCGGGCACATACAACTAGTGAGTTCAGGAGCAAGACCACTCTCCCCAGAAAAGGATATCCACATTCAGATTGAGATAACCTTGACTGAAAACCAGTACCTGCACTCAATAGAAACAGTAATGATACAGTATATTTTGCAAACATGGAGCCCTCCTTTTGACTTCAGTAAAAGCAAACATGATAATCATTTCATTCAAAACTACTCAAAGAATTTATTCACCCAACAAAACAAAAAACTGGGGCAGCACAGGCATGATAGGGCAAACTACCTTTGGTGCTGTAAGACTCTGATGTTAGTTTGAGTTGAAATTGCCTCATTTGATCTAAATTTTACTCCAGTGCGATATGAAATTCGCTCATTTAAAAAAAATCAATAAAAACTCCATACTTTTTGATACAAGCTTTCCCTTACAAACTCAAAAGTAAAAAGGGACAATCAGCATTATATTTGGGAAAATATTCAGTCATGTATTCGGCTCATCTGGAAGATCAACCATCCCCTACGGGTGGGTGCCTTTAACACATTTGACCAACTGTAGGGTTTGATTGAATTCAGCAGGGTTTCACCCAACCCTGGCCCACAAGTTAGGGATCTGTGGTTGACAGGTCATTTGCTTCCACAATGATGAGCAGTCCCCCACCCTGCAAAGGGACAGGATGTGGCCAAATCAGCATGTTGATATTTGCTGACATGAGCTAGACCTCTCAACTTCATCTATATTTATTAATTTAAAAAAATTTTTTTTTACACACACTGAACTTTAACAATTGATGTACAAAGACAATATTCCACCCTGTAAAGGTGCAATCACTTAGAAGTCAGACACTGCATTTTGCCAGATGAGTATTTTCAGTTACCTTCCTCAAAACAAACTTTTTAAAAATCAGATGGAAACCAACAGAGGATCACAAATATTGTCCTGCACTCGGTCATGAAATGCCACATGGCAATAAACTGTGCAGAGACGCTTGGAAAGTAAGATCCAGTTAAAAGCTGAAGCGATAGGCCTGGTTTGGGGAGGGTGAGCAAGAAGGATAAAAAGTAATAAATAACCCATCGCTAGGATGGAGCAAATAAAAAGGGTTGGAAATAAAACAAAAGACGGCCAAATGTCAAATCAAAGGTTTTTCTTTTCCTGTTGCAGGTTCTTCAAAGCCTTAGTGTTGTTTGTGTCTCAATCTACACCCAGCCAAGCAGAAAGTGAGCAAAATATTAAGGTACCGCAGGAACGGTGCGAGAACAAGCAGTGTGGAAACAGAATCAGAGCAAAAAGTCAATGGACAGGAATCTGGGTTGTGGGAAGAAGGCAGAGGACAGGAATTTTTTTTATTTTTTTAAAAGACCAACAGGACTGTGTTTATAACAAATTCAAAAAGAACACCACTACCACCAACAGGCAGCCTCAAAAAGTTTGGAACAGTCAAGTCCCCAGTCTGATATTTGTGCTCAACTTGAAACTGATGTTACCAATTCAGATTTTATTTGCAGTTTTTGGGGGGGGGGGGGGGGGGGGGGGGGGGGTTTAAAAGCATTTAAAAAAACAAACACCCATCCTGTTCACTCTTCCAGCACTCAGCCACTTTCAGTCCAAGATCGTGTCTGGGCTACAACCAAGGGACATGGGAGAAGGATGCGGATTCTGATCATTGTCCTTTTCATTAGCAGCCATCAGTCATGGTCCGTGATTCGCAGCCTCGGTTATCGCCTCCTTGCTTCCAGCCTGGAGCATCGCAGTCTCTGTCCATCTCGCTTCGGAGAATCAGTGGGGACATTCTTCCCCACGTGTGGACAGACACGGAGAAAACACCTGGTACAAATCAGGATATCACCAGTACGGATTCTGTACTCCTTTTCTTTAATGTACCCTCTCTGTGGATAGTCTGCATGCTCAGTTTGAACTGTTGTTATTAGTTGATCCAGAGGTTGATGCGACCACACCTGGGCTGGTGCTGGACACTGATTTTCTAATATGAGGCATCAAGTATGGGTCACTGGCAAGTTGCTGAACATCTATCCGGTCCTCTTTACGATACGCCAGACATCGTCGGATAAAAGCCTGCAGCAGAATCAAGAGAAAAAGTGCCATGAAAATACCGAATTCTTAAATAATTGAAAGTATCGGATTGTATTGGTACTGACAAGGAAGCAAGTCAAAATAACTAAGACTGAAACTCCCCCCCAGAAGTGAATTATTATATTCCACACCTTGGGGAACTGAAAGGTATGGTTTTGTTTATTCTCTAATGGAGGAACTTAGGGATATACATGAATAGCCATCACCATTTGATTTGAGCAAGCCATTTGGAATTGTCCCAAAAGGAAGAAGAAAGTAACAAAATGGACTTGGGGTGCTACAGCGCAGAGAAAGACGTTCACTGGATCTCATCATCTCGGTAAACTATCCACTTCTCTGCGTTTCATCCTTTTTCAAATATTTCTGCACTGGGACATGCACATTGAGAATGTCACCATTTCTCCTCCATGTTCCTTGTCCTGACAACACTCTGCATGAAAAAGACAATTCACTCCCAACCTCTCCCTTTGATCTTAATCCTTTGCTCTTCCCTTACTATGACTCTGGTGAAAATAATTTACCCCAATTTATCGTCTTGAAACCCTTCACTATTTTGACCACTATCAGATCCCCTTTCCAACTTCTTGCTCCAATGAAGTGCCTCAGTTTCTCTTGGCAAGTCTATGACCTAGACAATCTTCCTAAAAATGCAGTCAATGTGCGGCTTCGGTAAGTTTGTACACATTCCGCTTAATCTGCTTTAACACGCACTCTATAATAAAATGCAACATCCCATTTATTAAAAAAAGCTTTAATCAACTTCCCTTCTTTTAAAAGGTTTTATGTCCGATTCCTTAAGCCTAATAGCTCCTCCATCTTCCTCCTCAAAATTCATTACCACACTTTCCAATCCGCTGCGGCTACAGACTTGATGATGGAGGATTGCTGAAGTTGAGACTAAAATAAAAGCAAATTACTGCGGATGCTGGAAATCTGATATAAAAACAGAAAATGCTGGTAAAGCGCAGCAGATCAAACGAGTATTTGTGGAGAGAGAAACAGAGTGAACACTTTTGAGTTGAATATGTCTCTTCTGTGGAACCGAAGATCCACAGAAGAGTCATACCGGACTCGAAATGTTGACTCGCGTTTTCCTCTCCGCAGATGCTGTCAGACCTGCTGTGTCTTTCCAGCATTTTCTGTTTTTATTGCTAAAGTTGTACCTTTGGTTATAAAGTAATCATGCACCACACAGACTAATGTCATCAGTCGGCAAATTATTGGAAATTAACCTGAGCGGCAGTATGAGCAGCATTTCAAAGGCAGAGATAAATCAAGGACTATCAGCATGGATTTAAGAGAAGGTCACATCTGGCTAACTTGACTGGCCCTCAGTATCTTGGCAAAAAATCAATGAGGGTAGCTAATTCGATGTGGTCTGCATTACTTTAGCAAGGCTTTTGGGTTATAGCAGACTGGTCAGAAAAGTAAAAGCTCATGGAGTCCAAGGGACAGTGACAAGCTGGATCCAAAATTGGCTCAATGACACAGCAAGCAACGAGTCAACAAGAGATGCAACCTACAGTACCAAAGACTAAGAGCAAGAAAGTAGGCACTGCCAAGGTGGCTAGGTGGCACTGCCAATGTACCAAGCTGGCATTTTTTGCACAGCGCTGATCAGGCACCCGGAGACATGTGGTTAAACGTACTCGCTATGGGACATAGTTTTCATTTGGTTAAATCGCGCCAAACAACTTTATATTGTTTGAGAAGAGTGGCGATTGGTTGGCAAGTAGATTCTGATTGGTAGAGGTGGTGCCATGGAGAATGCACGTTATGCCGCCACACAGACACCCAAGGCCAGATTCGAACACAGGTTCCTGGCTCTGTGAAGCAGGGTTCTCTTCAGGAACTGATCATACAAGTGAGGAAAAGAACGAGCTCTAATGTGATGCGCCCAAAGTTCAGCAGCCGAGTCATCACACGATTTTAACTGAAATATTTAAGAAAAATGCCATTCAAATATTTCTTTCATGCATTCTGGGGATATAGGCCATCTTGGGTTGCCATTAAGAAGTTTGCGGTGGGCCTTCTTGAACTGCTTCAGTCAATGTGATGAAGGTACACTCCGTGTTTTTAGGTAGGGAGCTCCAGGGTTTTGAACAGCGCCAATGAAGAAACTATGCTGAAAATACTGATGGAAGATCATCAACCTAAATGTTAATTAGGTTTCTCTCCGCAGATGCTGCCTGACCTGCTTTGTATTTCCAGAATTTCCTGTTTCAGTTTTCATACCTCCAGTATCTACAGTACACTATGCTGAAAATGCGGTACTGATGGAAGATCATCAACCAGAATGATAATTCGGTTTCTCTCCACAGATGCTGCCTGACCTGCTGAGTATTTCCGTTTTCAGTTTTCATACCTCCAGCATCTGCAGTATTGTGCTTTTTTAAAAAAATTTGTTTTTATTCAAAATTTTACAAACCACTACAGAAAGAAAACAACAAAAAACATAATAGTAATAATAAAGTATTGTGTTCTTGAAATGAAGAAATTGCATTGTTTAAGAGTACTGAACAGTTTCACTTTTTCTCCCCAAACTGAAGTAACCTGGTAGCCAACAGCTATAAGATTTGGGATTACTCTTCTCGGAAGCATACCAATATTACCAGCAGTCAGGTCAAAAGTCTGCATGTTGAAATTAAATCCATAGAATCCCTACAGTGCAGAAGGAGGTTATTCGGTTCATTGAGCCTGCACCAACCCTCTGAAAGAGCACCCTACCTAGGCCCAGTCCCCCACCCTATCCGTCTTAACCGAATCTAACCTTTGGAGTCGAAGCGGCAATTTAGCATGGTCAATCCACCTAACCTGCACATCTTTGGACTGTGAGAAGAAACCAGAGCACCCGGAAGAAACCCACGCAGACACGGGGATAACGTGCAAACTCCAAACAGACAGTCACCCCAGGTCGGAATTGAACGCAGGACTCGGGCGCTGTGAGGCAGCAGTGCTAATCACTGTGCCACCTGTTTAGTTATGTGAAGAATACTTTCTTCCCCCATCAGGTACTTTCGCCCAGCCTCATTCATCTCTTAACTATTGAGGGAACAGCACGCCATCTAGTCTCCATCAATACCTGACCAATAATGGGTGTGCAAGAGGAGTACACAACTGATATTTCCTCCAGAGAAGCAAAAAAGAATTCATGAAGGGTCTTGTGTTCCCCCACAAGTCCTACCATTGGAATTCATTATAGCAAGGTTTAGGTGCTTTGAGCCGTTGCAGCAAAACTGACTATTAAAATGTAAATGGATTATTACACTGTGTTCCTGCTATAACATGGTCCATGAAAACCATATCGAGACTGTGTTATAAGGGAGATTGGAAAATAACAAGGTCCTTTCAGAAGTCCTGTGTAAAGAAATGTGTTGTTCAGTTACGGAGAAATTAATTAATACAAACAAATAGATCTGTTTTAATTATTTCCTGCACTTTTATGCTCCATTTATAGAAATTGGATCATTTTAACTTTGGTGTTGATAGCAATAATAGTGGTGAAAAATAGCTTATTGCAAATTATTTGAATTAAAGCTGTGATTAACTTGTCTGGTTAAATAAGCCAAAGCATATGGTAATGAGGTGTTTTCCACTTCATTACAACTAGAAGAAGAAAAGTGTAAGGACGATGGATTCTAATCAACAGTTTTATCTGCTAATCTTTTTCCTTTGTGAGAAAATTAGAAAACAATCTGAACAGTGATCCAAATGGCGGCACATAGCACAGTGGTTAGCACGGTTGCTTCACAGTGCCAGGGTCCCCGGTTCGATTCCTGGCTTGGGTCACTGTCTGTGCGGAGTCTGCATGTTCTCCCTGTCTGTGTGGAGTCTGCACGTCCTCCCCCTGTGTGCGTGGGTTTCCTCCGGGTGCTCCGGTTTCCTCCCACAGTCCAAAGATGTGCGGGTTAGGTGGATTGGCCATGCTAAATTGCCCGTAGTGTCCTAATAAAAGTAAGGTTAAGGGGGGGGGGGTTGTTGGGTTACGGGTATAGGGTGGATACTGTACTGTTCTATGTTCTATGTTCTGTGTCTGCGTGGATTTCCTCTGGGTGCTCCAGTTTCCTCCCACAAGTCGCGAAAGGCGTGCTGTTAGATGAATTGGACATTCTGAATTCTCCCTCAGTGTACCCGAACAGGCGCTGGAGTGTGGCGCGTGTTACCAATTGAGTTCTGTGCTATAGCAGACTGCATTATATCAGGGTCCAATGTATTTGGTGAGTATAATAAAGTAGCAGTGTCAGGCAGCTTCATATTAACAAGGCTTTGTTTTTTTCACATCTATAATTCACTTTGGCTGGATTGCCTCACCTTTGCTTCTGCGCTGTTCACTGGCTTCTGGGGGAACTGCACCTCCGTAGCTTTCAGAATTGTGTTTTCCTGAAGGATGTCTTGCTGGGACTGGTTGTGACCAAATGGCTGAAGAATGGAGGGGAAAAGGTGAAGCACATCAGAACTAAAGACAGCAGCAGGCAGCCATTGGTGTATGAACCCGAGGTTTGAAAGTAAAAACATTTTCCAAGTACTCCCCACCTGATCTTTAAAAAATATTTGAACAATGTACAACTTCACAGCAGTTCAGAAACACGTCACAAGCTCTCAAACGTGATACAATCCTCAGCTTCCCACACTTCAGATAACACACATGGCTGGACCAGATTCAAGCAGTTCTGGATGGTCCAGGAGAGATTGATAGATCTCTATCATTTTGCCTTGATAGATTATCATTCATTGGCTCCAGTAAGGTGCTAACATAAAGCTAGAAGCATTCACTGTTCATAAAACCCATTTAACTTGGCGCTGGTACCTTCCCTGAAGATCCTCCTAGGCTCATCTGCCTTCTCAGTCAACCTTGTACAATGGAGAGTCTCCAGGACTATTAATTTCAAATAGAGAACGAGCCTTGCACAAGGAAGGGACCAACAGACTAGCATTCCTCGAGGGCCAGATAATACCCTTCCAAAATAGCAAACTTCACTTCTCCTAGTACGTTCAAATTTGCTCCCTCCACAACCAGGCACACTTTGCAAACTCTGACATGAGTCCACTGCAAATTTTAAATTTTAAGGAAACCTACATTTTCTGTGAACACCTGTTTAAGAGTGAATTCCGTCACTAGATGTTACTGAATCCGTTAGTAAAGCTGAATATACAAAGTAACCAAAAAATTGGCGATGCTGCAAGGGACAGTATCTCAACTGCTTTCATCTGTGAATGGTCAACTGAGCAAGTGACTGGGCTTACACATTTAACTAGTGGCAACCCGCAAGACATTTGCGGTCAAATTAGTATCTTTGTTGCAACTGTACTTCTTTAAATGCAGGATTTCTAGCTATTCTTTCGCCATGGACTTTTAACAGACTCAAACTTTCTCACTTTGGAAAATAAGTTACATAAAGCTGTCCAAGTGCAAAAATAGATATTGGCACATAAATATGTCTGACCTGTGACTTGTTTATAGTCATAGAATATGAAAATCAAATTGGATTTCTGCCAAGTTTGAAAAGGCACATTTACATCTGATGGATTCGAGGAATAATCACCATTTCTTGAAATCTGCCTGTTATAATTATAGCACCAAGCAAAGAAAACAGCTTCCTAGATCCCAATCTTGCTTCATGGCAGTAAAGAGCATAACTGCTCCTTACTTTGTGTGGTGAAAGGCCATTGGTGTTAGAATGTGTAGAAGTTGCATCAAATAATTACCCTGCCATTTTGTCACACTTAACCAGTTTCATCATTTTATCTAGCTTTCTGGTGCGACCCCTGCCTCTCATGGCATCCTCAACACATTTCATCCTTCCCACACCTCTCACAATCTCTGAGCTGGATGCAGCAAAGGGTGCTGGTCATGTCAACTTGGCAAAACATAGTGGGAATGAAAACGACACTGTGGAAAAGGCTCTGTATTAAAGAAAAACAGAAACCAGAAAGTTACCTTGCGTCCATATAGACACTGATAGAAGATAACTCCCATAGACCATACATCGACCTTATTGGAAATCTTCGGAGGCTCTTTCCCAACCACAAAACATTCAGGAGGCAAATACCTAATAAGCAAGGGAAAGATGTTTGAATATTGAGCTCCAAAGTTCTACATCAGAGATATAAATACCAGACATGCAAGTTTTTCCATGCGGGTTGTTTAGCCCACAGTAAATTAAGTCCTTAATACGTCTTGTCAGTATAAAATAGTCTTCACATCTATTGGACACGAGGATAAAGAAGGTTTCTGTGTGGCAACTTGGGGCTTTTCATAGTAACTTCATTGAAGCCTACGTGTGACAATAAACAATTATTATTATTAATAAACAGGGCAAATTGCATTTCAATGTCTAGTTAAGTTGAAATGAAGACCTCCTCAAAAAATTGCGCAAACAAATGCAGTTATCGGCATGGCGGAGGGGTGTCTGCATCTCTCCTTACATTGAATGCCTATGCTACTTGCATCTCATTGCCCCCTGTATTGCTACATATACAAGCTACATGTACCCTGCCCACTGCAATCTTACAGACAAACCACCCCCACTTGTACCTTATTTACTGTGCCCCAACACACACACACACACACACACACACACACATAAATAAGGCACCCACACACAAAACTTTCATGCTGTCCACAACTACAGAACCTGTAGCCGCACACATGACGTGCACCCCGTCTAATGCACTCACAAACATACATTCACATATCTGCAAGCAGTTCTCTCAATTGGAAATATCTACATTATCTCAGATCCCTGACTTTGAGGGACTGAGAACTTGCAGAAATGTAATTTCCCAGGAGGGGGAAAATGGTCGAAAACTGGGTGGTCACAATTCAGTTAGATACAGATGGTTCTCGCAGCAATGTCCAGAGACATCATCAATTTGTTTTTACTTACAGCATTCTTGATCTAAAACACACCTGCTGGCTTTGCGTCAGGAATAATGACGAGGCCAGCCAGAAAGCCCAACAATTCAGTATTTGTGCCATTTGGACACGGGCAACTAACACCTGCAACTTTCTGGAGGCTAGATTGCTTCAGAACCATAATGTTTATCAAAAAGTTCTTTCAGCCAGAATCTTCACCAACAGAGACAAAAGTCAACAGCAAGCATGGCAATGCATCCTAGTGATCAGTTGCAATAGGACCCTGACAAAGGCACAAGTGCACATCATGATCCTGACTTTTCTCTCTGGCCCATGGTGCGGCAAAGATTATTGATGGAAATGGGTAACTTTGAGCCAAAACCACAGTGAGTGTATTGGTCACAGGCAAACGGACTGAAATGGACTAAATTCTAAGAACAACAAGGCAATTTCACACACAGGGTGTACTCTTGTGCTTGTTAGCACCTGCAAATTGTACAAAACTTGCATAAGTTCTGCTCTTGGGTTTCTGGATTTCACAAAATTTATTTTAATGAAATTGCCAAAATAAATCTTTACACCAAATTAATCACCATGTTTTGCTCCACTTTCAAAATACTCCAAATAAACGGAACGGAAAATAGTTTTTGTAGATGCAATCCTCTTGGAGCCGTCAATTGGTACTCAAGTGACCTACACTGTCAATCAACCGAGAGGAGCAAACCTGGTTGAGAACACGAGGTCATATTTGCCAGTCCTGTTATAGCAGCCAAGTAGTAGATTCCTGCTGATCAGGAAATCAAAACCTGCACATTAAAAAAAAAGCAATTGTATGGGGGACGGGGGGGAGAATGAGGGTGGTCAGGAGCTAGGTGGACCCCTTAAAAATCGATAATAATGACACTGTTAATAAAAATAAGGAAATAACAAACCAAAGTTGAGGAAGAGGTCAGCATTCCCGACATGTCAAGGAAACTAATATTGAATCAAGGCTGGTAACTCACCAAAATTAATGTAAGCAAAACAGCAGAAAGGAAAATAAATAATGGTTCTAAAGGGTGACAAACTCATAGAACCAGAAAGATGGTTTCCATCCCAGGGTTTAAAAGGAAGTAAGTGAGAACACAGCAGACATCCTAACTATAAATGTTCCAAAGTTCTCTTCATACATCAGTTGTTTTTTTTTTTAGTGGAAAACTGCTCGTCATTCCTTTATTTAAGCGAGTTAGAGAGGTGATTACAGACCCTTAGCCAAAATCTGTTGTTGGGAAATTACTAGAGAAATTATTTGGGGGCCAGTTTAGCTCAGTTGGCTAGACAGCTGATTTGTGATGCAAAGCAAATCCAGCAGTGGGTTCAATTCCTGTACCAGATGAGGTTATTCATGAGGGCTCCGCCTTCCCAACCTTGATCTCGCCTGAGGTGTGGTGATCTTCAGTTTAACCACCACCAGTCAGCTCTCCCCCTCAAGGAGAAAGCAACTTATCGTCATCTGGGACTAAGGTGACTTTACCGTACCTTATTAGAGTCTATAAGTTAAGGCTAGGGTGACTGAATACCTTGAAAATTTTCAGCAGATCGGAGAGAGACAGCATGGATTTGTAAGTCATGCCCGATGAACTTGATTAAATTTTTTTGAAAAAGAGACTAAAACGGGTAGGTGAACATTAATTATGTTATTTATGTGGGATTTCAGAAAGCATTCGATAAAGTCCCTCATACAAGACTGTTAGCCAAGGTTGAGGAATTTGGAATGAAGGCAAATTATTGACTTGGTTAAGGCTCTGGCTAAGCAGAAGGAGACAAGAGTAGGGATGATTTTAGCAGGCACCCTTGCTGGCAGGATGTGACAAGTGGTGTCCCACAAGGATAATTATTAACTACTTATTGATGATTTAGATCAGGCATTTTCGAAGTGGGGGTCGTGGTCTGCGGCCGGGGGGGTCACGGGCGGGTGTCAGGAGGGTTGTGGAGCCATCCACTGCGGCATTCCCGATCGCAGGAATTCAGGCACAAAGGCCATAGCCGTCTGCATTTAAAAATGCCTTTGCGAGCGGCTTTATGAATTTGGGCGCGCGGCGCATGCGTGCACGCTCATCCGTGCGCATGCGCGGAGCCCAGAGAGAAACACCGCCTCCTCCGGATGTCACCACCCTGATCCAGGAGAAGATTGTTTTTAAAAATTCAATTCAGTCTTCCTGCATCTGTCTTGAATATGCTCAATAGCTGAGCCTGCAGAACTCTCTTTGATAGTGAATTTTAGAGATTAAAAAGATTGACAATACTTTAAGTAATTCCTCCTCCACCTCCAAGTCTAAAATCATCACATTGTAATTTGCAGACTATTTCCACGGGCTTTAGTCCACCCATCTGAGGAAAACATATTCTGCATCTGCTCTGTACAGTCAAGAGAATAATGCCTGTTTCAATTAGGTCATTTCTCATTCTTCGCTATTCTAGATTATAGAATATAAACCCAGGCTCACCTCTCGCATTAAAGGTAAGAGAAAATGGTGGGTTGCGCAGATCGGCCGGCATGGGTCGCAAAGGTCGGCCAGTTGGTAAAAATGGGTCCCGGGCAAAAACGTTTGAAAAACACTGATTTAGATGATGGGATAGAAAGCCAAAAATCCAAATTTGCCAAAGACACAGAGATAGGTGGCAATGTAAGACCAAGATTTTAAAAATTCTTTAGCATTTCTATTGCTCCATCCCTCATTTCCCTTGAGAAGGTGGTGGTGAATCGTGTTCTTGAACCGCTGCAGTCCATGTGGTGTAGGTATACCTGCAGCACTGTTTAAAGGAAGTTCCAGGATTCTGCCCATTGAAATTGAAGGGATGGAGACACCGTTCCAAGGCAGGATTGTAAGTGGTTTGGAGGGGAACTTGCAGGTTGGTGGTGTTTCCATGCATTTGCTGCCCTTGTCCTTTGGTGGTAGAGGGCACAGGTTTGATAAGTTAGTGAGGAAAAACTGTGGCAATTAAATTTCAATGTAAGCAAATAGGAGGCCACCCTCTATGTGTATAATAATATATTCATAGGGCACTTGCTAAATGATGAAAAGTTAGAAACAATGGAAATCCAAAGGGATTTGGAAGTCTCGGTATATAGATCATTAACATTTCATGAGCAGATACAGGAAACATAGATCATAGAATTTAGTGCAGAAGGAGGCCATTCGGATCATCAAGTCTGCCCGGCTCTTGGAAAGAGCACCCTACCCAAGGTCAACACCTCCACCCTATCCCCATAACCCAGTAACCCCACCCAACACGAAGGGCCATTTTGGACACTAAGGGCAATTTATCATGGCCAATCCACCTAACCTGCACATCTTTGGACTGTGGGAGGAAACCGGAGCTCCCGGAGAAAACCCACGCACACACGGGGAGGATGTGCAGACTCCGCACAGACAGTGACCCTAGCCGGAATCGAACCTGGAGCTGTGAAGCAATTGCGCTATCCACAATGCTACCGTGCTGCCCGAAAGGCGATGGAATACTGGCATTAAATCTAGAGAACTACAATACAAGATGCAACAGTTATGCTTCAAAGCTCCGTAGATCACACCTGAAGTACCTTGATTAGTTTTGGGTACCACAGCCTAGAAAGGATATATTGGCTTTGGAGGGAATGTAATGATACCCGACAGAAAGGTCTAAATTACCAGCAGATATTATACAACAAAAATTGTACTCAAGGGAATTTTGAGGGTTATGGGGATTTTGGTCAAAGTGCTTTGGTCAAAGATGTCAAGGTGAAGAGAAACGATTTCTGCTAGTTGGAAAGTCCTGGGACGAGGGGCCATGAACCTAAACATTAGAGCTAGGCCTTTCGAAAGTGAAATCAGGGAACATTTTTGTACACAAAGGGTGGTAGAGATCTGGAGCTCTTTTGCAGAATGCACAAACGACAGTCTGAAGGCAAAACATAGTTGTAAAAATGACAAACTCAGACTAAACAAGGCTCATCCTGGGATGATTTTGAATTTTAGCTTAAGTAATTTTCTATCAGGGCAGCACGGTGGCCTAGTGGTTAGCACAACCGCCTCACGGCGCTGAGGTCCCAGGTTCGATTCCGGCTCTGGGTCACTGTCCGTGTGGAGTTTGCACATTCTCCCCGTGTCTGCGTGGGTTTCACCCCCACAACCCAAAAAATGTGCAGGTTAGGTGGATTGGCCACGCTAAAAATTGCCCCTTAATTGGAAAAAATAATTGGGTAATCTAAATTTATAAAAAAAAAAAAAAAAAGTAATTTTCTATCAGATGCAAAAGGATTTGTCTCATGGATACATCATCAATACATCAGCTCAAATCTCAGGATGATCGTCCTCAAAGTCAGAAAGACCGTCCACTTCAACTTGCTGCACAGTTACTCTTCTGCTGGCAATATTGCACAGCATGTAGCAGAATATCGTTATTTTGGGCATTTTATCAGGGCTGTGCAATAGAAGATTCCCAATTCTGTGCAAGGAGCAGAAACTTCGCTTCCAGCTATAAACAGCATGCTTTCTTTCCTGGTAGATAAGTGCCTCATTATATTTGAATTCTTCCATGATTAGGATCATAAGCCGAATTTGAGAAGGCTTCCCTAATTTCTCAGTAAGATTCTTACAACACCAGATTAAAGTCCAACAGGTTTGTTTCGAATCACTAGCTTTCGGAGCGCAGCTCCTTCATCAGGTGAGTGAAGACTTAGGGTCCACAAACACATATATAGGCAAAGTCAATGATGCAAGATGATACTTTGAATGCGAGTCTTTGCAGGTAATTAAGTCTTTACAGGTCCAGGCGGTGCGACTGGAGAGAGGGATAATCACAGTTTAAAGAGATTTAAATTGTCTCAATTCAGGACAGTTGGTAAGATTTCGCTAGCCCAGGCCTGATGGTGTTTAGGGGGGGGGGGGGGGGGGGAAATGTAATTTCTCAGGACCTATGTATCGGACCTATATATTCAGTTTCCAAAAAATGGTAACCAATGTTGACCAATGTAGAGAAGATTCATTCCATTGGCTTTCAGGCAACCTGTGAATTACCTGCAAGATTAGGTACTAATATATACAATATTTTATGCTGACTGAAGGGAATCTCTTCACTTTTGTTACAATGTTGATTTTGCATTGATTACAAGTGTACACCATGGCTAAAATCTTAGAATCCACATTAGCAAAATGTGGCTCACAGCAGCCCACAGCCAAATGAAGTATTGATACTGATTAGCAAGTGCTCCAGAACAGTCCAGCTTGACAGCTTTGTTATCTTGTCTACAAGACCGACGTCCTGCTCGCGAGACCCTCCTGATCCCTAGACCCTATTCCAATGAAGTACTGACAATTAAACTTCCCCATTCTGGCCCCCATGTTGGTTTATGTTGGGCAGCAGGGTGGCCTAGTGGTTAGCACAGCTGCTTCACGACGCTGAGGTCCCAGGTTCGATCCCGGCTCTGGGTCACTGTCCGTGTGGCGTTTGCACATTCTCCCCGTGTCTGCGTGGGTTTCGTCCCCACAACGCAAAAATGTGCAGAGTATGTGGATTGGCCACACTAAATTGCCCCTTAATTGGAAAAAATAATTGGGTAATCTAAATTTACAAAAAAAGTTGGCTTATATTATTAATGTTTTTATCTCTCAGCCTTCACACTCTCCTGTCCAAGGCTGTCATAAACCCTCAAGAGAAATCCCTGACCTCACCGGTTCTTGTAAACTATCTCCTCATTCCCCCTTCAAAGTCCTTGAATATTTTGTTGCTGCCTGAATTTGTGCCAGTCTTTCCCTGAACTCCATGCCTGAATCGCTCCAATCAGGATCTGCCCTTGCCACAGTGCTGAAATAGCTATTGTCAAAGTCACAGATGCCATCCAATGTGGCTCCAACAAAGAAAAATTATCCCTCCTTGTCCTTCTTGAACCTGTCTGCAGCCTTTAATGTGATTGACCACACTATAAATTCTTGATGTCGCGAGGAATTAAGGGCTACGGGGAGAATGCTGGTAGGTGGAGTTGAAATGCCCATCAGCCATGATTGAATGGCGGAGTGGACTCGATGGGTCGAATGGCCTTACTTCCACTCCTATGTCTTATGGTCTTATCCTCCTCCAATATCTGTCGACCAGCTGATTGGAACTGCTTGTATCAGGATCCATTCTTTTCTATGTAATTGCAGCAAGCATCACTTCTCACAGAGTTACCTCTCATGTCCTACAACGATCTATCTTTGGCTTCAAATGTCTCCTCAAATTTTTTGACCCTTGGCGACATCATCCAAAATCAGAGTTAATATTTGCATGCGTGCTGATGACATTCAGACCTACCTCAGACCTACCCCCACTTGACTCCTCCATCATTGCTCAATTTTCAGATAACTTGTCTGGCAGACCACTCGACTGACACCTAATACTGGACGAGCTAAAACATCCTCCAATTAAATATCAGGAAGGCTGAAGCCATGGTTTTCAGTCACCCACTCCAAACTCCATTCCCAAACCACTGACTCCACCCTGCTCCCTAACATCAGTCTCGAGTCCGTTCGCAACCTTGGTGTCACATTTGATCTCAAGTTGAACTTCCAACCACATATGTGCACCTATTTCAGCCTTTGTAACGTTGCCCGTCTGACTTGCTCATCTCAGCTCACCTACTGTTAAAACCCTGATTAATGCATTTTGTTACCTCTGGACTGGACTATTCCAACACACTCCTGGCTGGACTCCACAATGTACTCCTCATAAACTTAATCCAAAACTCTGCTCCCAATGTCTTAACTCACCAAGTCCTGTTTGCTTATCTCGCCCCTGTCGCTGAAATACAATACTCTCCCATTCAAGCAATGTCGTGAATTTAAAATCCTCAATTCTTGTTTGCAAATCCCTCCATGGACTTACTCCTCCCAATCTCTGCAATCGCCTCACGCCCCACAACCTTCTAACACATCTGTGCACATCTAATTCTGGCCTCTTAAGTAGGCCCGATTTTAATTGTTCCACCATCAGCCGTTACGCCTTCAGTTGGTTAAGCCCCAAGTTCCAGAATTCTCTCTCTAAACCTCTCTACCTATCTTTCCTCCTTTAAGAGGCTCTTTATATCCTACCTCTTTGACCAAGTTCTCAGGCGTAATATTACCTTGTGTGGCTCAATGTCATATTTTGTTTTATAATGTTCTTTTGAAGTGCCTCTGGACATTTTATTATGGTAAAGGCATTTAAATATATACAAATTACTTCTGCTGCTTCATCTGGTTGTGGTCCCGATGGAATAATTTCCTGAACAAATGCCACAGTTCTGGCTGTACAGGAAGATTCCAGGTAGTGCCATGTGAATATAGCTGCAACATGCAAGTACTAAATTAGCGCATCTAAAATTGACATTCAATTTAGCCTGGATTTCAGTATAGGTCTCATCAGCTGGAAACACGTGAGCAAGAGTCAGTGAGCAGCTTGCAGGATGACCTCACCAATATGTGCCTGCTCCCTGCGATGTGAGTTCCATCCCATCTACCGAATTGTAGCTGTCATCATCCATGATTTTAGACAACCCAAAGTCTGTGATTTTTATTTCTCCACATGCTGTTCCATTCACCAGGAGAATGTTACCTGTGAAAGCATAAAACATTTTGTCACGCAATGCTTTGCAGCTGGCAAGAAAACTAATGACGTTGGCACCTACAGTCACTTCCATCTCTCACAACTGCAAAGCAGTTTCTAAATCCACAAAAGTCCTTATTTACCGCATATTCAGTGCAACTGGCTGAGAAGGTAGAAAGAATACTTAGTTGCACTGCATAATACAGCTGCTCTTACGTCTGCACATCACACAAACTAATTCCTCTGAGACTTCAAAAAAACTTTAGAAAAAAATTCAAAGGACCCAAAATAACTTCAAACCTACCTGAAAAAAAAAGGGCAAATTAATTAAACTAGGGGCAATCTTTTCAAAAAGTTTTCGGTTTAACTTAGAAAACCTTAAATTAGAAATAGTCTCAAAGCTGCTCAATATCAAAGAACTTGAAACGGAATTGGAGCAGGCTGTGGCCATTCAGTTCATTGCACCTGCTCTGCCATTCAATAGGATCACGGCTGATAAGATTGTGGCCTTAACTCCACTCTCTTCCCTGTTTGCCATAACCCTCAATCATAAATATGTCTAACTCAGCCTTGAATAAATTCAGTGGCCCAGCCTCCCCTGCTCTCTGTGGAAAATGATTCTAAAGATGAACGACCTTCTGAGAGAAGAAATTCCTCCTCATCTCTGTCTCAAATGGTGGGGGGCTTATTTTTAAACTGTGCCTCCCTAGTTCTAGGTTCACCCACGAGAGAAAAAAACCCTCTCAGCATCTAACCTGTCAATCCCATTCAGAACCTTAGAAGCTTCAGTACAATCGCCGCTCCTCCCGCTTCTTAAAAACTCCATAGAGTTTAGGCCCAATCTTTCCTCTTAAGGCAACCACTTTCTCCCAGGAATCAACCTACTGAACCTTCTCTGAACTGCTCTCAATGTAAGAATACGCCTCCTTAAGTAAGGAAAGCGAAACTGTACACAGTACTCTAGGTGGGGTATCACTATGGCTCTGCACACTTAGAGCAAGACTTCCCTACTTCCATACTTCACTCCCTTGCATTAATGACCAACATGTCTTTTGGTTTTCTACTTACTTGCTGTACCTGCATGCTAACTCGATTCACGTAACAAGGATGCCCAGAAGGGAATGTGGAAACTATTGGATGGTATATTCAAAGCTCAGACACAATGGGCTGAATGGCCTTCTTCCATGCTAAATGCTTCTATCTTATTTTTGACAGATATCAGATTATTCAAAACCATTTTCTTATCCATTCATGGGACGTGGGTGTCGCTAGCAAGGACAGCATTTATTGCCCATTCCCAATTTCCTTTGAACAAGGTAGCTTACTGGGCCATTTCAGAGGGCATTTAAAAGTCAATCACATTGTTGTGGAAATCGGGTCACATATAGGCCAGATCAGGGAAGGGCGACAGATTTCCTTCCCTAAAGGGCATTATACAACAGATGGGTTTTTACACCAATTGATAATGGTTTCACGGTCATCCTTAGCCTTTTAACTCCAGATTTCTTTTTTATTGAATTCAAATTTCACCATCTGCTGTGGCGGGATTCGAATCCAGGTTTCCAAAGCAAGACCCTTGGTCTCTGGATTACTAGTCCAGTCGACAGTTGTGAGCGGCTTTCTGCTGGTGGTTTCTGTTCAGTGAGGGTGATT
Source organism: Scyliorhinus canicula (assembly GCF_902713615.1). Lineage (NCBI taxonomy): Eukaryota > Metazoa > Chordata > Chondrichthyes > Carcharhiniformes > Scyliorhinidae > Scyliorhinus > Scyliorhinus canicula. Next base: position 46,374,530 of record NC_052164.1, on the reverse strand, counting down.
TTGGAAAGATGTGCAGGAAATGTGTTTGAGCCTTTCCTTTAGCTAGAAAAGCTTGGTTCAAATGTAACACATCATGGAGATAAAAGCACTCTGAATTAATTTGATACAAACTTACCTAATTTAGATTGTTTTTATTGGGTTACTAAGATCTGATAAGTTATATGGTAATGGCACCCATTCTGCTGAATCTCTCTACTCAAAAAACATTCTGCTTTCCTATTCTTCCTACCAAAGTGGACAACCACACATTTTCTCATATTACACTCTAAGTTTTTGCTCACTGACTTAATATCTCCTTAAACGTCTGCCACTGCTTCTCTGCCATCTTACCTTTTCACCTATTTTTCCATTCAACCTTAGTCAACTGTATCTTCATAAACTACAATGGCAGTTACAAGGGTAGCATAGTAGCTTCAGACTCAAATTGAATGTGAAATTCTACCACGTTATGGTCACTCTTGCTTACATCAGTTGACCAATGCTGGAGGTTTTCACAAATTTATATATTTAAACATATACATTTGTCACATCATTCCTATTTTAATCTTGCCTACTTGAATGTAGATAGGGAAAAGCTATTTCCATTGGTGGAATGTTGCGAAAGAGAGGACACTGAATTGAGGAAAATGGCAAAACAACCAAATGCAATACGAGAGAAAGTTGTTTCCGAATGAGTGGTGAGAATCTGTAATGTGCTGCCAGAGGGTGGGGTGGGGTTGAGGATACAATTGGGGCTTTCAAAAGGGAATCAGATAATTACCTGAAGAGAAAGTATTTGCAGGGATACCGGAACAGGGCAAGAGATTGGAACGTACTGAGTTGCGACTGCTGAGAGCTGGCACAGTTGCAAAGAGCCAAATGACTTCCTTCTGTGCTGTAACCATTTTATGATTCTATAATGCTTGTCACTAAGCTTATTTTGATTCATGCCATAGAATTGCAACCCCTGAATTTTAAAACAGCAGCAAAATTCATTATATTCCAGAATTATCTTACAGGCAGATAATGCTGTTTGCTTGACTGCAAATACATGGTCAGTTTCTCTGGCACATGTTGCAGAAGGTAGGTGAGGGGAATTGGGTGGCATTACTGCTTAACCTATCAGATCTATGTAGCCCAAAGTAATGAAATAAAAACAATCTAAATTAGGTTACTGCATCTGTACCAAATTATTTCAGCATCCCTTTATCCCCTCGATGAGTTGAGCTTTTCTAGCTAAAGGAAAGGCTTAAAACACATTTCCTTTGCATCATTCCAAAATTACCCACACTGTACAGAAACCACGAGTAGAAAACTACTCACAACTATCGATTATAAATGGCTTCCGGGCAGCACGGTGGCGTAGTGGGTAGCACTGCAGCCTCACGGCGCCGAGGTTCCAGGTTCAATCCTGGCTTTGGGTCACTGTCCGTGTGGAGCGTGCACATTCTCCTTGTGTTGGTGTGGGTTTCGCCCCCACAACCCAAAGATGTGCAGGGTAGGTGGATTGGCCACCCTAAATTGCCCCTTAATTGGAAAAATGAATTGAGCACTCTAAATTTATAAAACAACAAAAATGAATGGCTTCCAATAATCTGGTATCCATCAAAAAATTGAATAGAAGCATTTAGCATAGGAGGAAGGCCATTCAGCCCATCATGCCCGAGCTTTAAAAGAGCTATCCAACAGCTCTCACTTACCCATTCTTTCTCCATAGCTCACTCTCCGCTACAACCAAAGATTAGAACCGTTCCAGCTAAAAGGAACTTGGAGCATAATGGTTTGATGGAGGTCAATGTGAAATGGCATGTTAACAGGTACAAATTATTTATAAAATACAATATGATCAAGTACAATTTTTCCTTTGAATCTAACATTTGAGTAGGGAGGGAGGGAGGGGAATGGAAATGCAAAATGAACAATAGAAAACAGCATGCTTTGCAGAAATTAGATTGTATAATTTTTAACACCGATTTCAATGAAGAAATTTAGATGAATGATTCTTGCATTGAGTACAGGGAATCTTTTACAAACATCATAATTGGTTTGAAACTGGTAAAATAATTCCAGTAGGTCAATTTGTTCCCTTTTTTAACCTACTTAGACCAAACATGGCCCACGTTGGATCAGACTATTTCCAGTTAGGATGCACCTTGGTGACTATTGACAGGAGACCTTCAACAGAAATACACACCTGGCTTAAGGTCATAGTGGATGATGGGGGGCTTGATCTCGTTCAGATATTTCAAAGCATTGACAACCTGCATGATGATGGACCGCCCTTCCTTTTCTGACATTAACTTGTGCTGTTTCAGGTAGAAATCCAGGTCGTTGCCTTCACAGTATTCTAACACAGTACAAAACCTGAGGAACAAGACCAGGACATTACTTAATCACACATCTTTGTTTCTTTCTGGGCTCCACGCACTGCCAAGAATGTCTTTTATAAGCATTGGTATTTCCACTTGCAATCAAATGGGCCTCACTTTACAAAGATGACAGAATGCACTGTTTGGCATGGGGAACCACAATGGAAATTTTTATGCTCCTATCACATACGATCTTGCCAAAGTGAAAAGTACATTTAATTCCTTGTTTAGAGGATTTATTACACGACAAAGCTATAATCCGTGCTCCAGTGTGGACCTATTAAGATTCTCAACTCAAAAACTGGAGCAAAATGTCATCTCCAAAATTGCTAAGCAGCTTTCCTTTTCCTCCTATATACTTTGTTACTCAGCTGAAAGAGGGCAATGCACCAATTGCTGAACTTTGGCATCTCTTCCAAGGTTTTGTAACCAAATCAGGATTAAGAAGCCATGACTCAAGGCTGGAAGTTCCGTTGATAGAGCTATTGCCAAATTGTTTCAAACAAATTCTGATACACAGATAATGGGTGCTATCAAGCAGAAAGAAGTTCAATTTTTAAAAAAGTTTTGCACTCCCGCTTGCAAATAATCTGAAGGTTTCATACTCCCTCATGCTCGGGGTGCACAAGCAGATAAAATCTTTGTGCTTCTAAAATACAATTATGCACATACTTTTTGCCAATCTCTTGAACCAAGGGACTTGTTAACCACAGAAAACACGGCAATCTGTGGTTTAACAACTGACAAAGTAATCTGGACGATATACAATGGTGTCAGCACAACATTGTTCATGTGCTGTACAAAAAAATTAAAAATGTTTTGTAACTCCTGAAAAATAACATGCAGTATTCAACAGCAGTGTGCAGCTAAAGCAAATTGCAAAAGACAGTGCAACTTATACTTCTGCTGAATGAATTCGCTTACACTTCTGAACAAGTAACATAAACTAATTTTCCTCAGATTACCTATAAGCTTCCTTTAATGACCAGTTAAGAAGCCAGCAGGTTGGCTCGCCCACTGTTGATGTCAAGCTAAGACTTGGTTAAGAAGATTTCAGTCAAGTGTACAAATTACCAGTAAAACTTGTTCTATCCACAGGATGTCTAAAACCCGTTACTGTCACATCATTAAGACAGCAACCAATTAAATATAAACATCAAGGCCCATTTAAAGGGGTAGAATTGACTTGGTAGGTACAATTTTGTTCAAAACCTTTTTAACGGGGATAATGATACTTCCACTAATTTCTTTGATGACGCTTATATTTCTGACAGACACTCGAGTGCCTCCTCCCCTCATGTAGCCTGTGAGGTTCAGTGAGGTTCAGGTGACCGAGGTCCAGGTGACCGAGTAGCTCCTAAGCTTGAGTGAAGCCATTCCCTCTCAATATTTAATATGAAGTCACTCCTGGGAAAGTAGATCATCATAGCAGCCTCACAGAGACTAGTTAATGATCACCAAAAAACTAAATTGCAGAAATTTGAAGTAAGATTTTTTGCCTCAATAAATGGTGAAATTCTGGGTGGATGACTGAACATAAAGCACTGCTGTAACCATTTCAATACATAGCTGGCGGCAAACACTGCTAAGGCAGGTGGCTGAACCCACAGGTATGTAAAGACAACAGAAACCGATTGCAACCACAGAGACTCAACAAGGAACCTAGGGAGACATCTGATGTATAATAAGAACACACTGTAGCTCAAGGGAAAACACTTACGAGTCTGTATCTAATGAGAAATAGTCATAGAGTCTGACTATCCTGGGGTGATCCAGCTCCTTGTGAATTCTATACTCTCTGCAGGCATGTCTGTAAACAAACCATAAACATCATGAGACAACATGCACGGTCCCAAAACATTGTTTAAAAAAAGTTACACCAACCAGGGATATGGCAAATTAACCTTTTCATGATGCGACAAAGCAATTTTTGTATTGAGAACCAGGAAAAAAGATTCTTTGGTTTCTGAAAGGTATGTTCTATGTAACATATCTCATGTTCTGAAATAAATAATGTTGGATATACTTAACGCACAAATGGTATAAACATATTTCCAAAAGAAATTGAAAATGGACCATTTAAATTTCTTATTAAGCAAACTGCACAAGAACCCAATAACTTTGGCAAACATTGAGAAGATGATACAAGCAAAAGTAAAGAATGAGCAAACATACAGTTGCACAGTATTTTTCTCATCCTCCTGCCCTATTGCATCACCATAATTTTGCAGGAGCAAACCCTTCTAATTACATCCTATTTGATCTTCCACCTCAGCTCTAACTGCTTAGCCCTCTCGTTCTTTGGCATGCACACATCTGTCAATTTCTGACTTGAATATACCCAAAACAGAACATCCAAAGTTCTTTGCTGTAGGGAATTCCAAAGATGTACAACCTTTGAGTGAAAAAATATCTCATCTCAGTTCTACACAGCTGATCCCTTATTCTGATTCTGTGACTCCCTTGTTTTAAATTCTTCAGCCAGGGGAATCATCTATCCTGTCAATTCTCTTCAGGATATTATGGGCTGGATTCTCTGTTTTGGAGACAGACCATTGAACAATCCCCCGAGAACTGGATTGTTTATGGTTTGCACCGGCACTAGGAGCGGTGTCCAGAAACGATTCCCTCTCCCTTGTTATGCAAGCATGGCGGAGGGCAAGGGATTTCCCATTCTGAATCCTGCTACTGGGCAACCATTCTGAGTGGGTGGCCTAATAAAGAGGTCTGGCAGCTGGCCTCTGCCTCCTCCCCCACAATGCAAACCCTTACGCCCTGCTGACAGGTGGGGGCATCCTCCTCCTCCCATGACGGGAATTGCTGGATCACCCCACCCCCCACCATCTGTCATCCGTGCCTGGAAGCTAAAGTGCAATTCAGGCAGAAACAGTGAAAACAATCACTACTTTTTCACTCACCTGTCCCTTCGAGCTGCTGTCTCAGACAGAGCATCATAGTTACTTCATAGAAAGCCAATACCACACCACAAAGCTTTAAACCCTCTCAGATCCTTTGATCAGTAAAGCTGCCATTCATTTTCTTTTTAAAAATATATTTTGTTCCAAACATCTTCAAAATAATCATATAATCTTAACATCCAACAAAGTAAACAGTCTGAACATTTTTTTCTAAAGCAAAAAAAAACTTCCAGACAGCCAGATGTTTGGATTGTTTATTTTAATTTCTCTGCATGCTTGAATGCATCTCAAGTACTCTGCTTTGCACGCAAGAGCTCCTGACCACATCAAAAGCAATTAAGTGCTTTCTGCTGAGAAAAAGAGGCAGTGAAAGCACTTAAACCCCTAAATGTAGTTTGGCACTGAATTTATTAACTTCACAGTCTTTATCCTTTCATTCCTGTAATCTGTCTGGCTGAATGGATCTGGAATCTTCTAAAAGGAAGATTAGAGGGTGCAACATTTCAAAATTGTCTCTTTTTTGTCACCACCACTCTATTTAGAAGAGCACTATACAGCTTGTGAATCAAGTATCTGAGCAGCAAAAAGCTAACTGCAAAAGAATCTGTGGTCTAATGGGATAAACAGCAGGGGGAAAAAATTAAATAGTTTTCTGCATAGATATGCCCTCGAATTCGCCCAATTTTGATGTCTGCTGCGTCTAAGTGATCCAGTCTAACTGGATGCAGACTTGGGAAAATCGGCCCCATGGTATCTGCCAGAAAAGCAGCGTCAGTGTACAAGTCAAAACTGACAAGCTTTGGAAGGTGCATCATGTCCACCAACAGAGACACTCATTGAATGATATGGACAAAAGTTGGCTTCTTTATGCACCCTGGATTGTAAACTGCTGTGGGATTGAAGTCTCGCTCCAAATACAGAGCCAATGAATGCACACAAAGTGCCTTCCTGGCCCAATGTTGAAGAGTACTGTGCAAGAATTCCTACATCACAAGAAAAATAATTAAAGTCTTTCATACAAATATGTGAGCATACCTATACATTACTGCTCAAGCAGCCTGCAGTCAGGCCCGGAGGATATGGGAGAGATGTATGAGGAGGAAACTGCGACAAATATGTCCAGGAAATTGAAAACAAATCCCTGATACTTTTCTTTCCCACGGGCGGTGGGGGGGGGGGCGATGTTAGGAATCTTTAATGAACACGATAACATACTACTTTTCATGCAATAAAGACACTATTCTACTTTTCATGCAATAAAGACGCTATTTGAGACTTCCGGTGGTGGCAATGAGCGGGTGAGCCGCACATTCGGCAGGCTCTCACTCCGGCGGGGTTTTAGGGACTGATTCCCCGCGATAGCAGGACTGCGGAGTGGCGAAAAGGCGGCCGCAGAAGCGCGGAGGAGCGGGCTGCAGTGCATGGAATCGCGGGAGACCAGGAAACAAAGGAAGAGGCAGAGAAAGGGACAAAGGCAAGGAGCAGGGTAAGCTGACCTGGAACCCAAGATGGCGGACACACAGACTCAGCAATCAGCAGGCGCTGGGGGTGATGAAAAGCAGTTTTGAGTCGCTGAAGCGGGACAACTTGGACCCACTTCAGAAGGCGGTGGATCAGCTGAATCAGAGACTGGATGCTCAGGATGTAAAAGTTAAGGAGCTGGGAGAGGCGGTGGAGGAGCAGGCGGATGCGCAGACGATTGCGGCGTTAGAAGTCGATGGGCTGAAGGAGCGGCAAAGACGACTATTGGACAAAGTGGAGGAGTTGGAAAATAGAGCTCGCAGGAATAATCTGAGGATCATAGGCCTCCCGGAGGGGGCTGAGGGAGCTGATGCCATAGCGTTTGTGGCAGACCTGTTGGTGCAGCTGATGGGGGCTGAAGCCTTTCCGCGACCACCGGAGCTGGAGGGGGCATACAGAGTGCAGGCGAGGCAGGGGCGGCCGGGGGGACCCCTCGTCCGATGGTGATCAGGTTCCACAGGTTCGTGAACAAGGAGCAGGTCCTGCGGTGGGCGAAGAGCGCCAGGAGCAGCACGTGGAACAACAGTGTTCTTCGCATATACCAGGACCTAAGCCAGGAGGTGGCTCGGCGGCGAGCAGCCTTTAAACAAGTTAAGGAGGTACTGTTCAAGAAGCACGTGAAGTTTGGTCTGCTGTTCCCGGCCCGTCTTTGGGTCACGCATCAGGGTCAACACCACTACTTCTCCGAGCCCAAAGAAGCGATGGACTTTGCGAGTGATCAGGGGCCGGTCCCGAAAAGAGGTCCCACGGTCGCGAATTTTGACCCGAGAACTATCGTTTGAAGGGACGCCAAATGTGCCTGGACTGCTGTTCAATGGATTGCTGTGTTAAAGGTGCCATGCGGGACATTTGGGACTCTTCCCTTTGCTTTTGGTTGCTGTTTTCTTTCTTTTTTTTTGCTGCTTTTTTTTTTTCCTTTTCGTGTGGATTTTTCATTTCTGGGTCTGTCGGTTCTGTTGGGTACTTTTTGTGGGGCTCGCTGAGTGCACTGGAGCCGGTATTGTAACTAAGAGCGGCTGGTCAGCGAGAGGGGTTAATGATGTGGGTTGGGGGTTTTTGTTTTATTGGTGTTCATGCCTTCCTGTGCCAGTGAGTTTGCTCCAACGGGTTGGAGGGGGGGATGGGGCGCCAGGGAGTGGGGATGAGGACGGGGAAACAATGGGAATGAGACAGGGGGGGTGCCAGAGTGATGAGTCACCGGGCTAGCAGATTGGCTAGCCAAGGGAGTTAGGTGGGGGGGGGAGAAATACAGTCAATGGATGGCAGGGGTGGGGTTACCTGGAGAGTTGTTCTGCTGACGTGGGAGGGATCTGAAGTAGGCAGTGGAAAGGAGGTTGAGGGTGGAGGCAGCCAAGAGGCGGGCCAAGAATGGCGTGACACACGGGCCGGGGGCTGGCCCGAGCTGACCGGCGTTGGGGGGGGGGGGGGGGGGGGGGGGTTGTGCCCCCCAACCAGGCTGATCACCTGGAATGTCAGGGGACTGAATGGGCCGGTTAAGAGGGCACGGGTGTTTGCGCACTTGCGGGCTCTGAAGGAGACACATCTGAAAGTGTCTGACCAGACTAGGCTAAGGAAGGGCTGGATTAGCCAGGTCTTCCACTCGGACTTGGACTCGAAGTCCAGGGGGCTGGCAATCATGATCAACAAGCGGGTGCAATTTGAGGCGGAGGGCATAGCCGCAGACAGGGCGGGCAGATACCTGATTGTAAGGGGCAGACTGGAGGGGAGAAGAGTGGTGCTGGTGAATATATATGCCCCGAACTGGGACGACGTGGACTTTATTAAAAGAGTGCTGGGGAAGATCCCGGACCTGGACTCTCGTAGGTTAATAATTGGGGGGGGGGGGGGGGACTTTAACATGGTCCTTGACCTAGCTTTGGATCGGTCGTGTCTCAGAACGGGTAGACTCCCAGCAATGGCAAGGGAGCTAAAAGAGTTTATGGAGCAAATGGGGGCAGTGGACCCCTGGAGAGCCAGACAGCCGACGGGAAGGGGCTACTCGTTTTACTTGCACGTCCATAAAGTATATTCTAGGATAAACTTCTTTGTCCTAAGCAGGGACTGTATAGGGGAGGTAAAGAACACAGAATATTCGGCAATTGCTATCTCAAACCATGCCCCGCACTGGGTAGACCTGCAGGTCGGAGGGGCGAATCACCAACGCCCACAATGGAGGCTAGACTTGGGACTGTTGTCGGAGGAGGGGATTTGTGAGAGGCTTCGGAGGTGTATGCAAAACTATTTGAAGGTGAACGATACGGGGGAGGTCTCAGCGGCGACCCTGTGGGAGGCGCTGAAGGCAGTAGTGCGGGGAGAGCTGATCTCAATTGGGGCCCACAGGGCCAAGGCGGACAGGGCAGAGATGGACAGATTGGTTAGGGAAATGTGTTGGATAGACGAGGAGCACGTGGAGTCCCCGGGGGAGGATCTACTCAGGGAGAGGCAGAGACTACAGGCGGAACTGGGGGCGCTATCCACGAATAGGGCCGTGGAACAGCTTAGGAAGGCGAGTGGTGTGGTGTATGAGCATGGGGAAAAGGCTAGCAGATTGTTAGCGCAGCAACTCAGGAAGAGGGAGGCGGCGAGGGAAATAAGTAGAGTGATCGATGGGGAGGGAGCAGAGTGGAGGACCCGGCAGGATTGAATAAGGTATTCCGGGACTTCTATAGCAAGCTGTACACTTCGGAGCCCCGGAAGAGCCGGAGGAGATGAAAAGGTTTCTGGACGGGTTAACATTCCCAACAGTAGGTGGGGGGGGGGGGGGGGGGGGGGGCGAGTGGAGGGGCGGGGGGCCAAGATTAGAGTGGAGGAGGTATTGGGGGGCCTGAAGGCCATGCAGTCGGGGAAAGTCCCGGGGCTGGATGGATACCCAGTAGAATTTTACAAGAAGTTCTCTGAGTTAGTGGGACCAGTCTTGGCGAGGTTTTTAATGAGGCAAGGGACAGAGGGACCCTGCCACCGACGACGTCGCAAGCTACCATCTCGCTGATATTGAAGCGGGGTAAGGACCCGGAAGCGTGCGGGTCATACAGGCCAATCTCCCTGATCAATGTAGATGCCAAGCTCCTGGCAAAGGTCCTGGCGATTAGAATTGAGGACTGCGTACCGGAGGTGATTGGGGATGACCAATCTGGGTTCGTGAAAGGCAGGCAGCTGTCGGCCAACTTGAGAAAATTACTCAATGCGATCATGATGCCCCCGACGGGCAAGGAGGTGGCGGTAGTGGTGCGATGGATGCCGAGAAGGCCTTCGACCGGGTGGATGGGGCTATCTATGGGAGGTGCTCGGACGGTTTGGGTTCGGGGAGGGACTGGTGAATTGGATCAAGTTATTATATCAGGCCCCCAAGGCCAGCGTCAGGACAAACAGAGAAGTGTCAGAGTATTTTAGACTATACCGCAGGACCAGACTGGGCTGCCCACTCTCCCCGCTGCTGTTTGCGCTGGCCATAGAGCTGCTGGCGATTGTGCTGAGAGCCGCAAAGGGATCGAAGGGGATGGTTAGGGGCGGGGTGGTACATAGGGTCTCTCTCTATGCGGACGACCTGCTCCTGTACATGTCGGACCCATTGGCCGGGATGGGATGTATACTGGAAACACTGAGGAAGTTCGGCCAGTTCTCAAGGTACAAATGAAATATGGCCAAGAGTGAGATGTTTGTGGTACAGGCAAGGGGCCAGGACAACAGACTGAGAGGGCTACCATTTAGGCTGGTTGAGGAAAGTTTCCCGTACTTGGGGATTCAGGTGGCGCGAGACTGGGGCAGGCTGCACAAGTTAAATTTGGCCAGGGTGGTGGAACAAATGAAGGGAGAGTTTCGGAGATGGGATGCACTCCCACTGTCGCTGGCAGGGAGGGTGTAGGGTTCATTTGTTCATTTTTCAGTGCCTCCCGATCTTTATCCCACAGTCCTTATTCAAAAGGGTTAACAAGGTGATCATCAGCTTTGTCTGGGCGGGAAAATCCCCGCGGGTGAAGGCGGCGATGCTTGAGGGGAGCCGCAGCGAGGGAGGGCTGGCATTGCTGAGTCGGATTAACTATTACTGGGCGGCTAACATCGCCATGATAAGGAAGTGGAAGCGGGTGGAGGCGGCTTCGTGCAGGGGCTCCAGCTTGGCAGCCCTGGTCACGACTCCTCTACCACTGCTGCCGGCCAGGTACTCCACCAGCCCGGTAGTGGTGGCGACCCTGCGGATATGGGGCCAGTGGAGGAGGCATGTAGGGGAGGTGGGGGCGTCTGTCTGGGCGCCAATCTGCGACAACCATCGGTTTGCCCCCCGGAATATGGATGGGGTGTTTCGAGCATGGCGGCGGGTGGGGGTGGGTGATATGTTCCTGGAGGGGAGCTTTGCGAGTCTGAGGAGCTTGGAGGAGAAATTTGGTCTGGTAAGGGGAAACTATTTCAGGTACCTACAGTTGCGGGACTTTGACCGTAGACAGGTCCCATCCTTCCACGCCTCCCGCCAATGGGGATCCAAGCCAGAATAGTCTCTAGAGGAGAAGGAGGAGGGGGTAGAGTCTCTGATATTTATACGGTTCTCATAAAGGGGGAAGGGTCCCAGACGGAGGAACTGAAACTCAAATGGGAGGAGGAGCTAGGCGGGGAAATGGAGGACGGCCTGTGGGCAGAAGCCCTGAGTAGGGTAAATTCGACCGCAACATGTGCCAGGCTCGGCCTGATTCAATTTAAGGTCATTCACCGGGCCCACATGACGGTGGCTCGGATGAGCAAATTCTTTGGGGTAGAGGACAATTGCGCTAGGTGCGCAGGAGGACCAGCGAACCACGTACACATGTTTTGGACATGTCCGATGCTTAGGGGGTACTGGGAGGGATTTGCGGGGATCATGTCCCGGGTGCTAAAAACAAGGGTGGCGATGGGTCCAGGGGTGGCAATTTTTGGGGTTTCGGAGGACCCGGGAGTCCAGGGTGAGAAAGAGGCCGATGTTTTGGCCTTTGCTTCCCTGATAGCCCGGCGACGAATATTATTGGCGTGGAGGGACTCAAAGGGCGACAACATCATAGTTCCAAGTACTAACCCAAGCTCTAAGCTCATCTGCTTTACCTGTTCTACTTCTTGCATTAAAACATATGCGCTTCAGCCCACCGGTCCCGCTGTTTTCAGCAACATCTTCCTGTCTGCTCTTCCTCAAAGCCATACTGGCCCTATTCCCTCGTTCTCCCTCAATTTTCTCACCTTCTGACCTATTGCTCCGGTGCCCATCCCCCGCCATACTTGTTTAAACGCTCCCGCGTGACACTAGCAAACCTTGCGGCCAGGTTATTTGTGCCTCTCCAGTTTAGATGCAACCCGTCCTTCTTATACAGGTCACACCTGCCCCGGAAGAGCTCCCAGTGGTCCAGATAACGGAAACCCTCCCTCCTGCACCAGCTGTTTAGCCACGTGTTTAGCTGCTCTATCTTCCTATTTCTCACCTCACTGGCATGTGGCACAGGGAGTAATCCCGAGATTACAACCCTAGATGTCCTGCCTTTAAACTTTCTGCCTAGCTCCCTAAACGCCTGCTGCAGGACCTCATCCCCCTTCCTGCCTATGTCGTTAGCACCAATATATACAACAACTTCTGCCTGTTTGCACTCCCCCTTCAAGATGCCCGCTACCTGTTCGGAGACATCCTGGACCCTGGCACCAGGGAGGCAGCACGGTAGTTAGCATAAATGCTTCACAGCTCCAGGGTCCCAGGTTCAGTTCCCGGCTGGGTCACTGTGCGGAGTCTGCACGTCCTCCCCGTGTGTGCGTGGGTTTCCTCCGGGTGCTCCGGTTTCCTCCCACAGTCCAAAGATGTGCGGGTTAGGTGGATTGGCCATGCTAAATTGCCCGTAGTGTCCTAAAAAGTAAGGTTAAGGGGGGGGGGGGGGGTTGTTGGGTTACGGGTATAGGGTGGATACGTGGGTTTGAGTAGGGTGATCATGGCTCGGCACAACATCGAGGGCCGAAGGGCCTGTTCTGTGCTGTTCTATGTATACCATCGTGGAATCTCTTTCACGTCCACAGAAGCCGATCTGTGCCCCTGACTATAGAGTCCCCTATGACTATTGCTCTTCTGCGCTTTGATCCTCCCTGCTGAACATTTGCATCAGGAGCTTTCACTGGAAGCTTGCTTGGTCCTGAAGCCATTACAACATCCACCAGTAACAATAATTCATCATCCATAAGGCTGAGACTGCAAAGGCATATAGTATCTTCACACAGTCAAGGCTGTAACCAAGACTGCATATCCCGACATGACCGTTTCCTATTAGAGTCGTATATTGTATTCTATATAGTTTTAATAAATATTGTAGTTTTCATTAAAAATGACAAATTATATTAATCCAGCAGGCCAATACCAACCCCACCCCCCCTCCCACAACAACACATACAAAAACACATGCAGCAATTTGGTATAAGCAAACGATCGCTAACTGGATGGTTATTGGAATGGTTGTTGGAAGTTCCGGGGTATAGATGTTTCAGTAAGAGTAGGAAAGGTGGTAAAAGAGGTGGAGGGGATAGTTTAACGGCTGCAGAAAGGCAGTTCGAGGGGGATCTGCCGCCTGAGGTAATATGGGCTGAAGTTAGAAGTAGGAAAGGAGCGGTCACATTGTTAGGAGTTTTCTATGGACCCCCAAATAGTAATAGAGATGTGGAGGAAGAAATTGCAAAACAGATTATGGATAGGTGTGGAGGTCTCACGGTAGTTGTCATGGGTGACTTTAACTTTCCAAATATTGATTGGAACCTCTCTAGGTCAAACAGTTCAGAAGGGGCAGTTTTTGTACAGTGAGGGTTTCCTGACAATACGTGGATAGGCCGACAAGAGGTGAGGACACATGGATTTGGTACTGGGTAATGAACTGGGCCAAGTGTTAGATTTGTTTGTGGGAGAGGACTTTGGAAATAGTGACCACAATTCGGTGCCTTTTACTATTGCAATGGAGAGGGATAGGGCCATACGGCAGGGCAAGGTTTATAATTGGGGGAAGGGTAATTATGATGTGATTAGGCAAGAATTAGGGAGCATAAGATGGGAACAGAAACTGTCATGGAAAGGCAAAAATGAAAAGTGGAGCTTGTTCAAGGAACAAATACTGCGTGTCCTTTATAGGTATGTCCCTGCCAGGCAGGGAAGAAATGGCCGTGTGAGGGAACCATGGTTCATAAAAGAGGTTGAATGTCTTGTCAAGAGGAAAAAGGAAGCGTATGTAAGGATGAGAAAACAAGGTTCAGTTGGGTCGCTTGAGGGTTACAAGGTAGCAAGGAATGAGCTAAAACAAAGGGCTTAGGAGAGCTAGGAGGGGGCATGAAAAGTCCTTGGCGGGTCGGATCAAAGGAAACCCCAAGGCTTTTTACTCTTATGTGAGAAATAAAAGAATGACCAGGGTGAAGTTAGGGCCGGTCAAGGACAGTAGTGGAAAATTGTGCATGGAGTCAGAAGAGATAGGAGAGGCGTTGAATCAATACTTTTCTTCAGTGTTCACCAAGGAGAGACGCCATGTTTTTGAGGATGTGTGTGATACAGGTGGGTAGGCTGGAGGAGGTAGATGTTCTGAGGGAGGATGTATTAGCAATTTTGAAAAACCTTAGGGTCAACAAGTTCCCTGGGCTGGATGTGATAGATCCTAAGATTTTTTGGGAGGCAAGGGATGAGACTGCAGAGCCTTTGATCTTTGGGTCCTCACTGTCCACGGAGATAGTGCCAAAGAACTGGAGGGTGGCGAATGTTGTTCCTCTGTTCAAGAAAGGGAATAGGAATGACCCTGGTAATTATAGGCCGGTCTTACTTCGGTGGTCGGTAAGTTAATGGAAAAGCTCCTGAAGGATAGGATCTATGATCATTTGGAAAGCAGCAGCTTAATCCGGGATAGTCAACACGGATTTGTGAAAGGTAAATCTTGCCTCACAAATTTGATTGAATTCTTTGAGGAGGAGTTACCCCAACTAATTGTGTAGATGAAGGTAGAGCAGCTGATGTCGTATACATGGATTTTAGTAAGGCGTTTGATAAGGTTCCCCATGGTCGGCTCATGAAGAAAGTAAGGAAGTGTGGGATAGAGGGAAATTTGGCCAATTAGATAAGTAACTGGCTATCATATAGAAGACAGAGGGTGGTGGTGGATGGAAAATTTTCAGGCTGGAGACCAGTTACCAGCGGTGTACCACAGGGATCAGTGCTGGGTCCTCCGCTATTTGTGATTTTTATCAATGACTTGGAGGAAGGGGCTGAAGGGTGGGTCAGTAAATTTGCTGATGACACCAAGATTGGTGGAGTAGTGGATGAGGTGGAGGGCTGTTGTAGGCTGCAAAGAGACATTGATAGGATGCAGAGCTGGGCCGGAAAGCGGCAGATGGAGTTTAACCCTGATAAGGCAAAAAAACCATAATGGGAGTTATGTACAGACCGCCTAACAGTGGTCAGGACCAGGGGCGCAACATGTACCGGGAAATAGAAAAGGCATGTCAGAAAGGCAAGGTCACAGTGATCATGGGGGACTTCAATATGCAGGTGGATTGGGTAAATAATGTAGCCAGTGGATCCAAAGAAAAGGAATTCATGGAATGCTTACAAGATGGCTTTTTGGAACAGCTTGTCATGGAGCCCACAAGGGAGCAGGCTATTCTGGACCTAGTGCTATGTAATGAACCAGACTTTATTAAAGATCTTAAAGTAAGGGAACACTTAGGAAGCAGCGATCATAATATGGTTGAGTTCAGTCTGCAGTTTGAAAGAGAGAAGGCAAAATCGGATGTAATGGTGTTACAGTTAAATAAAGGTAATTACGAGGGCATGAGAGAGGAACTGGTGAAAATCAACTGGAAGCAGACCCTAGCAGGGAAGACAGTAGAGCAAAAATGGCAGGAGTTTGTATGCATAATTGAGGACACTGTACAGAGGTTCATCCCCAAGAAAAGAAAGATTATCCAGGGAGGGATTAGACAGCCATGGCTGACAAAGGAGGTCAGGAAATGTATCAAAGAAAAAGAGAGATCCTATAAAGTGGCCAAAAGCACCGGGAAATCAGAAGATTGGGAAGGCTACAAAAACAAACAGAGGTTAACAAAGAGACAAATAAGGAAGGAGAGGATCAAATATGAAGGCAGGCTAGCCAGTAATATAAGAAATGATAGTAAAAGTTTCTTTCAATACATAAGAAACAAACGTCAGGCCAAAGTAGACATTGGGCCAATTCAAACTGATTCTGGAAGGCTAGTGATGGGAGATGAGGAAATGGCTGGAGAACTTAATAAGTACTTTGCGTCTGTCTTCACAGTGGAAGACGTTAGTAATATCCCAAAAATTATAAAGGGTCAGGGGGCTGAGTTGAGTATGGTTGCCATTACAAAAGAGATGGTGCTAAAAAAGCTAAAAGGTCTTAAAATTGACAAATCTCCTGGCCCCGATGGGCTACATCCTAGAGTTCTGAGGGAGGTGGCTGAAGAAATAGCGGCAGCGTTGGTTGAGATCTTTCAAAAATCACTGGAGTCAGGGAAAGTCCCGGACGATTGGAAGATCGCTGTTGTAACCCCCTTGTTCAAGAAAGGATCAAGACAAAAGATGGAAAATTATAGGCCAATTAGCCTAACCTCGGTTGTTGGTAAAATTCTAGAATCGATCGTTAAGGATGAGATTTCTAATTTCTTGGAAGAGCAGGGTCGGATTAGAACAAGTCAACATGGATTTAGTAAGGGGAGGTCGTGCCTGACGAACCTGTTAGAATTCTTTGAGGAGGTGACAAGTAGGTTAGACCAGGGAAACCCAGTGGATGTGGTCTATCTGGATTTCCAAAAGGCCTTTGATAAGGTGCCACACAGGAGGCTGCTGAGTAAGGTGAGGGCCCATGGTGTTCGAGGTGAGCTACTGGCATGGGTTGAGGATTGGCTGTCTGACAGAAGGCAGAGAGTTGGGATAAAAGGTTCTTTTTCGGAATGGCAGCCGGTGACCAGCGGTGTCCCACAGGGTTCAGTGTTGGGGCCGCAGCTGTTCACCATATATATTAATGATCTGGATGAAGGGACTGGGGGCATTCTAGCGAAGTTTGCTGATGATACGAAGTTAGGTGGTCAGGCAGGTAGTGCTGAGGAAGTGGGGAGGCTGCAGAAGGATCTAGACAGTTTGGGAGAGTGGTGCAGGAAATGGCTGATGCATTTCAACGTGAGAAAATGTGAGGTCTTGCACTTTGGAAAAAAGAATCCAAGCATAGACTACTTTCTAAACGGTGAGAAAATTCATAATGCCAAAGTACAAAGGGATCTGGGAGTGCTAGTCGAGGATTCCCTAAAGGTAAACATGCAGGTTGAATCCGTGATTAAGAAAGCGAATGCTATGTTGTCATTTATCTCAAGAGGGTTGGAATATAAAAGCAGCGATGTGCTACTGAGCCTTTATAAGGCTCTGGTTAGGCCCCATTTGGAGTACTGTGTCCAGTTTTGGGCCCCACATCTCAGGAAGGACATACTGGCACTGGAGCGTGTCCAGCGGAGATTCACACGGATGATCCCTGGAATGGCGGGTCTAGCATATGAGGAACGGCTGGCGTTCCTGGGATTGTATTCATTGGAGTTCAGAAGGTTAAGGGGAGATCTAATAGAAACTTACAAGATAATACATGGCTTAGAAAGGATGGACGCAAAGAAACTGTTTCCGTTAGGCGAGGAGTCGAGGACCCGTGGGCACAGCCTTAGAATTAGAGGGGGTAAATTCAAAACAGAAATGCGGAGACATTTCTTCAGCCAGAGAGTGGTGGGCCTGTGGAATTCATTGCCGCAGAGTGCAGTGGAGGCCGGGACGCTAAATGGCTTCAAGGCAGAGATAGATAAATTCTTGATGTCGCGAGGAATTAAGGGCTATGGGGAGAATGCTGGGAGGTGGAGTTGAAATGCCCATCAGCCATGATTGAATGGCGGAGTGGACTCGATGGGCCGAATGGCCTTACTTCCACTCCTATGTCTTATGGTCTTAAGTGCGAGGTGATTCATTTTGGTAGAAAACATTTTAATGCGGATTACAGCGTCAACGGCAGGATTCTGAGGAATGTGGAGGAACAGAGAGATCTTGGGGCTCATGTCCACAGATCACTGAAGGCTGCCACTCAAGTGGATAGAGCCGTGAAGAAGGCCTATAGTGTGTTAGCGTTTATTAACAGGGGGCTTGAGTTTAAGAGCTGTGGGGTTATGCTGCAACTGTACATGACCCCAGTGAGACCATATTTGGAATAGTGTGTGCAGTTCTGGTCACCTCACTATAGAAAGGATGTGGAAGCATCGGAAAGGTTGCAAAGGAGACTTACCAGGATGCTGCCTAGTTTGGAGGGTAGGTCTTATGAGGAAAGATTGAGGGAGCTAGGGCTTTTCTCTTTGGAGCAGAGGAGGATGAGAGGCGACTTAATAGAGGTTTATAAGATGATGAGGGGGATAGACAGCGTGGACATTCAGAGACTATCTCCTCAGGTAGATGTAGCTGTTACAAGGGGGCATAACTACAAGGTTCAGGGTGGGAGATATAGGAGGGATGTCCAAGGTAGGTTCTTTACTCAAGAGTGGTTAGGCTGTGGAATGGACTGCCTGCTGTGATAGTGGAATCGGACACTTTAGGAACTTTCAAGCTATTGGATAGGCACATGGAGCACACCAAAATGACAGGGAGTGGGATAGCTTGATCTTGGTTTCGGACAAAGCTCGGCACAACATTGAGGGCCAAAGGGCCTGTTCTGTGCTGTACTGTTCTATGCTCTATATACATAGAATTTACAGTGCAGAAGGAGGCCATTCGGCCCATCGAGTCTGCACCGGCTCTTGGAAAGAGCACCCTACCCCCTATCCAAGGTCAACACCTCCACCTTATCCCCATTACCCAGTAACCCCACCCAACACTAAGGGCAATTTTGGACACCAAGGGCAATTTATCATGGCCAATCCACCTAACCCGCACATCTTTGGACTGTGGGAGGAAACCGGAGCACCCGGAGGAAACCCACGCTCACACGGGGAGGATGTGCAGACTCCGCACAGACAGTGACCCAAGCCGGAATCGAACCTGGGACCCTGGAGCTGTGAAGCGATTGTGCTATCCACAAGGCTACCGTGCTGCCCTATGTATAGATAAACCTGAAAAATAAAAGATATCGGTAACTGCACGACATGTCAGCCGAGATTTGAAAATAATAACAGAATCATAGAAACCCTACAGTGCAGAAGGAGGTAATTTGGCCCATTAAGTCTGCACCGACCCTCTGAAAGAGCATTCTCTCCCTAGACCCATTCTCCCGCCCCATCCCCATTACCCCAAGTAATCTGCACATCCACCCAATTAGCATGGCCAATCCACCTAACCTGCACATGTCTCCCTTGCTGAAATAGGGTCCCAAACAAAATATCATTTCTCTTTCAGAAGTCAATTGATGTGACTGTATTTGTTTTCATGGCTGCTAGGTGCCAATTCTACATTGCTCCAGTAAATAGTATAATCACTCAGTACAGGTTAGTTTGATTAACACAGATCCCGACTGCCAAACGCAAGACTCAGTGTCACATTTCTTAAATACATTAATGATAAAAATTTGTGCAAATTTAAGTTGCAAATGAAATATGTTCATGAAGCAGTTTCTTTTTCCAGGCAATGCTCCAGCATTTCTTTGCTGTCCTCAATGCCTCCTACTTCAGCTCTCAGCCAGACTTTTACTAGTCACAAATCATTGTAAAACCAAGAGAGACAACAAACCTACATAAACAAAAATAAAAACACCGTAGAAAACCCATGGTGCAGAACATATTTCTTAAGCAACCAAGAAAGCACACTTGCAGAATGATTCTATCCTTTAGGACTTGCCAGCTCATAAAATGAAACAGTTTTGAATTTACTGGTCTGAACCCAGGGGAATACAGCTACAGTGCAGAAAAATGAAAGGTTGCAATACATAAATCATGACTGAACAGACGCAACCAAGACTATGATTGAATTTCTTACATTGTATTTCATTTGGCCCAGCACACTTACACGCCACCAGCTGGTTACCAATTCAGCTTCTGTCTGATCATTTCTTTCCAATCAACACTGAATCAATATGTATAGGAAACACCTTTTGGGCAAATACAAAACAAACCCAAAACAAATGCTTAAGTGGGAGCACAGGAAACGGAGTTATATCAAAGAGCAATTTTAGTTGTAGACGATTCAGTATTGTAACTTAGGGACATTCTGCAGCAGCAATCAGGCACTGCAAATTCCAAGTAACTATGTTTTTCTTTTCCGAAGGGCAGTCATGTAATGAATTCCAAAGATAGCTTTTATTGTTATTTGGAGTCAAAATCTGCAGTCAGTGAAAGGGCTCCCATCAAAACTGCAGGATCTCGCAATTTTTATGGGGCAATGTGACCTGTCTTTCTTCTGCTCATTCCTCCATGGTTCAGAGATAGCACGCTTGTAAATGGTGTGGACTCAAGTCTCACCCTAGAGACTTTTTATAAGCCAGATTCCATTGGAGTACTGAGGGAGTGCTGGAAGTGCCATCCTTCGATGAGCCACAAAATTGACCATGCCCTCTCAAGTGGATGGCAAGGATCCATGGTAAGAGTGGTGGAGTTCTCCTTGGTATCCTGATCAATATTTATCCCTCAAACAGCATGGTGGCACAGTAGTTAGCATGGCTGCCTCACTGCGCCAGGGACCACAGAGTTCACTTCCAGCCTTCATTGTCTGTATGGAGTTTGCACATTCTCCCCGTGCCTGCATGGGGTTTCCTCCGGGTGCTCCGATTTCCTCCCACAGTCCAGAGATGTGCAGGTTAGGTGGATTGGTCATGCTAAATTGCCCCTTCGGTGTCAAAGATGTGCAGGTTAGGTGGGGTTATGGGGGCATGGTAGGGGAGGGGGCATATGCAGGTGCGCTTTCAGAGGGTCGGTGCAGACTCCATGGGCCGAATGGCCTCCTTCTGCACTGTAGGAATTCTATTTGGTCAGTACCATGCTGCTGTTCGTGGGATCTTGCTGTGTGCAGAATTGCTGCTGTGTTTCCTACATTAGAACAGTGACTCACTTTGAAAAAGTACTTCAATGGCTGTGAAAGACACTACATATATGCAAGTTCTTTCTCTTTGTGGGAAAGGTGCCCAGCATGACATATTTGAAATCAAAGGCTCATGTAGGAAACGGGGGACAAACAAATATCCCTAGAACATCACCAAGCAAAGCTGCCAAGCAACCTCCAATATTATGGCCCTTACAAAGTGTTCGTGAAAAACACTGCTGTAAGTTTTGTTCCAGTAAGTACAAGAGAGCAGAAGAGTTCGGACGTGCAATTAGGCAGAACCCCATAGAACTTACTTGTGATAATTTTCTTTCTTTTCCTCCCGCCAGGTTTTATTTAACTGGTGAATTTTTACCGCTACGTATCTCTGTTCTTGTAGATCAAATGCCTATTAAAAAAACCCAAAACAATTTCATTTTAAAACTGGACCAACCTTCTGAACGAATGTCATCACCAATAATCAGCAACCACTTGTAGCGACAGAAGATCCTATTTAAATTTTCACTCCAGCCAGTGCACATTCCTCGGCAGTGAGTGTTTGGGACTAACTTCTTTGTGAACATAAAACAGAAGTTTAGTTCAGCTGAACTGTTTCATCCTCCAAGAATACAAACCCCACCAAATGCCTTTTGAAATATTTTATAAGTCAGTGCCCATGCTTCAAACTGACCTTCCCGGGAATCCGTTCCAACTGCTGATCAGCCTGTGGTAAAGGCATACATCCTGGAATCTATCTTAAACTTGCTGCACACAATTGTGACCTTGTGTTCCCTCCTTTCCATTGCCCCAGTACGTCTGGCAAAGTCTTCAACTTCTTTATATCTTACAAATTTCTACCAGGGGACTTCCGGTGTGGACCATAGAGTAAGTGGTCACACACAAGGCAGCTCCTGCCCAAGATTACAGAAAAGAGCTCTTTTTTAATCAATATGGGGCGGAATTTTGATGAAAAAATGTAGGTGAATGTTGGAGGAGTACTTTCCCCAAGGAATGGTATGTCTCTTGGTTACCAGACCCGGCAGAAACAGTGAAAGATTTGGAAGCCTCTTCCAGCATGCAGGCAGGGGAAGGGCAAGCTTAAAGGATTCAAGCTGACTTGAGGGCCTTTATTAAAGCTGAATTCCAGCAGCGGAGGGAACAACTGTGAAAAGATCTCGCCCAGGCCATTGAAGAAGCGGCGACGAGACTTCCGGTGGCAGCCATGGAAGAGTAGATCGCACATTCGGCAGCTCCCGTCTGAAACGGACTCTCGGACCTTTTTCAGGCGTTTTCACAGACTTTTTGGGGCAGATTGGTGAAGCGAACACTGCCAAAAGGATTCCCTCTCTGTTGTATGGATAGCTGGACCAGGAGTGGCCGGGTGAAGCGTTGGAGTCCCAACAGACAGAAGCGTGCGGAGCAGGCGCCGAGGCACGGCATGGCAGCCGGTATAGACCAGGGTGCATGGGTGCAGTGGGCACAGGAACAACAGGAGTTCCTTAGGGGCTGCTTTGCTGATCTTAATAAGGACATTCTGGCCCCAATGAAGGCATCAATAGACCAAATGATCGCAACTCAGGTGACACAAGGGAAAGCGATTAAGGAGATAGAGAAAAAGCTATCCGACCATGAGGGCAAGTTGGTCATATTGGCCCTTAAGGTGGAGGCGCAGGATCACCTCCACAAGAAGTGGCAGGAGAGGCTGGAGGACCTAGAAAATAGGTCCAGGAGACAAAACTTGAGAATTATGGGCTTCCCCGAAGGTGTGGAGCGGTCGGATGTGGGAGCATTTGTGTCCAAGATGCTGGAGATGTTGATAGGGACGGGGGTATTCCCTCGACCCCTGGAGAGCACAGAGCCCTCCCAAGGAAGCCCAAGGCAAATGAACCGCTGAGGGCCATGGTTCATGATTTAATTGCTTCTCGGACAAGGAACTTGTCTT
The DNA here is from genome assembly GCF_902713615.1 of Scyliorhinus canicula. NCBI lineage: Eukaryota > Metazoa > Chordata > Chondrichthyes > Carcharhiniformes > Scyliorhinidae > Scyliorhinus > Scyliorhinus canicula. Next base: position 46,351,799 of record NC_052164.1, on the reverse strand, counting down.
GCGGTGGGCAAAAAAAGAACGGAGCAGCAGGTGGGAGAACAGCGTGATACGAATCTACCAGGACCTGGGTGCGGAGCTGGCCAAGAGGCGTGCAGGATTTAACCGGGTGAAGGCGACCCTCTTCAGCAAGGGCGTGAAATTTGGGATGCTACACCTAGCGAGGCTATGGGTCACGTACAAGGAACAGCATCACTATTTTGAGACGGCGGACGAGGCGTGGTCATTCGTCAAATAAGAAAAGCTGGACTCGAATTAAAGGACAGTTAAGCTTTGGTGGAATGCGGCGGTGGGCTTGGGTAACACGGTACCGTTTCTAATATAAGATTGCATACAATGTTGGGTGCGTGTAAGGGCTGTGGTGGTGGCTGGAGGGTGCAATGTTTTCGGCAAAGTTGAGATACGGAGGAGGGAGGGGGTACTTAGTGCGATTTTTCGGGAAGTTGGAGCCTTGGTTCAACAAGCGTCTCCTCGCGGGGCAATGTTAGTGTCTTCTGTTTATTTTTCGTTTCATATTACTATTTACTCACTGGGGCTGGAGAGGTAGTTTAATTGGCTTATTCATGTGGGGAGAGGGGTCCGGACAATGAGGCGACAGTCCGATTGGCGCCAGCTGCCAGGGTCAGCTGACTCTCGGGAGCGTAGTGGGGGGTGAGCAAGTGCCTAGCTGGTGCTTGGCGGGAGGTTTTCGGTCGTGGGGCTGTTGGGGGAGGGGATTCTGCTTTGTTGACAGAGGAGGTATCAATTTTGGGAAACCAATTGAGCTTTGGGGGCAGCGGCTCCCTGTGGGGGCGCTAGAGGAAGCGAAGGGTGTGGGCTCGAGTTTGGCCATGAAAGGGCGATGGCTAGGCGGCAGCGTGGGGGGGGGGGGGGTTGTTTCCCCTTTCCAGGCTGATCGCGTGGAATGTGAGGGGTTTGAATGGGCCGGTTAAAAGAGCGCGAGTGTTTGCGCATCTAAAGGGGTTAAAGGCAGACTTAGCAACGCTTCAGGAGACACATTTAAAGCTCGCAGATCACACGAGATTGAGAAAAGGATGGGTAGGCCAGGTGTTCCATTCAGAGCTGGATTCGAAGACCGGGGGGTAGCAATTCTGATCCGTAAGGGTGTGGCATTCGAAGCTTGGAGAATTATGGCAGATAAGGGGGGGGCAGGTGTATAATGGTGAGTAGAAAGTGGGAGGGGGTTCGGGTGGTGTTTGTGAACGTCTATGCTCCAAATTGGGATGATGTGGAATTTATGAGACGCATGCTGGGCAAAATCCCGGACACACCACCTGATCATGGGGGGAGACTTTAACACAGTCATTGACCCTGAGTTGGACCGGTCGAAGTCCAGGACAGGGAAGCGACTGGCAGTGGCTAAGGAACTGCAGGGTTTGATGGGGCAGATGGGGGGTGGATCCCTGGAGGATCGCGCGGTCGAGAGCGAAGGAGTTCTCTTTTTTCTCCCACGTTCATAAGGTTTATTCCCGCATAGACTTCTTTGTCTTGAGCAGGGCGTCAATCCCAAAGGTGGCGGGACAGAATACTCAGTAATCACAGTCTCGGACCATGCCCCGCACTGGGTGGACCTGCGGCTCAGTGAGGAGAGAGGGCAGCACCCACTCTGGAGACTGGATGTGGGGCTGCTGGCGGACGAAGAGGTTTGCGGGCGGATTAGCAGGAACATCTAGGATTACCTGGAAACAAACGATACGGGTGAGGTAGCAGCGGCAACTGTCTGGGAGGCTCTGAAGGCAGTTGTCAGATGGGAACTCATCTCAATTCGATCCCATAGGGAAAAGAGAGAAAGAGCAGAGAGGGAGAGACTGGTGAAGGAGATCCTCCGAGTGGACAGATATGCGGAGGCCCCCGAGGCTGGGCTACCGAGGGAGCGGCGGAGTCTGCAGACTGAGTTTGAACTGCTGACCACAGGGAAAGCAGCAGCACAGCTGAATAAGGCAAGGGGGGCAGTCTATGAGTACGGGGAGAAAGCGAGTAGAATGCTGGCACACCAACTGCAAAAGAGGGAGGTGGCCAGGAAAATCAGGGGAGTAAAGAATAAGGAGGGTAACATGGTCTTGGATCCAGGGGGATGAAGGGAGTCTTTAAGGAATTCTATAGTAAACAATGTGAGTCGAAGCCCCCAGCGGGAGCGGAAGGGATGAGGCAGTTTTTGGACCTATTGAGGTTTCCGGAGGTGGAAGAGGACCTGGTGGAGGGGCTGGTGGCCCCGATTGAATTGGAGGAGATTGTCAAGGGTATAGAGGGCATGCAATCGGGTAAAGCCCCGGGGCCGGATGGTTACCAGGTAGAATTCTATAAGAAATTTTTGGAAATATTGAGCCCACTCCAGATGAGGACCTTCTGTGAGGCTAGAGAGAAAGGAACCCTCCCCCCAACAATGTCACAGGCCTTGATCTCACTCATTCTTAAACGAGGGAAGGACCTGGAACATTGCGGGTCATACAGGCTGATTTCACTTTTAAACGTGGATGCCAAATTGCTTGCCAAGATTCTGGCCACAAGAATTGAGGATTGCGTCCCAGGGGTGATAGAGGAAGACCAGACTGGGTTTGTTAAAGGCAGACAACTCAATACCAATGTCCGGAGACATTGCGGCGTGGGAGCAGCTGGAGGTGGCGTCATGTAAAGGTTCTCGCCGACCTGTTACTCCACAAGTCCGGTAGTGGTGGCGACACTGCGGATCTGGGGACAGTGGAGGAGGCACAAGAAGGTGGACCCCGATATACAACAACCGCAGGATTGTCCCGGGTAGGATGGATGGTGGATTCCAGAGCAGGCAGAGGGCAGGCATCAGAAGGATGGGAGATCTGTTCATAGATGGAAGCTTTCCCAGTTTGAAAGTGCTAGAGGACAAATTTAATCTGCCGCCAGGAAACACCTTTAAATATCTGCAAGTACGAGCCTTCCTGAAAAAACAGGTAGTGGCCTTTCCGACGCTGCCATCACCGAGGATACAGGACAGGGTGATGTCCGGCACTTGGGTGGGGGAGGGGAAGGTGTCGGATATTTACCAGCAACTACAGGAGGCGGAGGAAACCCCGGTGGAGGAGCTAAAGGGCAAGTGGGAGGAAGAGCTAGGTGAGGAGTTGAAAGCGGGTCTGTGGGCAGAGGTCCTGGGCAGGGTTAATTCCTCCTCATCATGTGCCAGGCTCAGTCTAATTCAATTTAAGGTGGTCCAGCAGGCACACATGACGGCAGCGAGAATGAGCAGGTTTTTTGGGGTAGAAGACCGGGTGCTCCGGTTTCCTCCCACAGTCCAAAGATGTGCAAGTTAGGTGGATTGGACATGATAAATTGCCCTTATTGTCAAAAATTGCCCTTAGTGTTGGACTGGATTATGGGGATAGGGTGAAGGTGTTAACCTTGGGTAGGATGCTCTTTCCAGGAGCTGGTGCAGACTCGATGGGCCGAATGGCCTCCTTCTGCACTGTAAATTCTATGATAAGACAGTTATATGAGGTGCAAGGGCAGCCCTGGAACCACGTCCACATGTTTTGAGCATGCCCAGAGCTTAGAGTGTTCTGGCAAGGGTTTGCGAGGGCAATGTCCAAGGTGCTTAACACATGGGTGGTGCCGAGTTCAAAGATAGCGATCTTTGGAGTGTCAGAAGATCCGGAGTTCAGGGGGCAAAAGAGGCCGACGCCTTGGCCTTTGCCTCCCTAGTTGCCCGGAGACGGATTTTATTAATGTGGAGGGACTCGAAGCCCTCGAGTGTAGAGACTTGGGTTACCGACATGGCTGGGTTTCTCAGCCTCGAGAAAATAAAGTTTGCCTTAAGAGGGTCTACGCTAGGGTTCTCTCGGAGGTGGCAGCCGTTCGTCGACTTTGTCGGGAAAAATTATAATGTCAGCAGCAGCAGCAATCCTTGGGGGGGGACTTCATTGGGATGGTGTGGGAAGACTGGGTCACGTGGGGTAATGTCTATGTAATTGTTATTGCATATTCTCTTTTTGCACTATGTTAATGTTCACTCTAGTTTGTTTTGTTATTATGGTTACTACTCTTTTATTATAAGAAATACTGCAAAACCTTAATAAAAATACTTTTAAAGAAAACAAATTTCTTTAAAGGGCCCCTTGGAAACAGCCCAGTCCGAAGAACTGCATCGAACACACAAAACACCACAGTTCAGGAAGTTGAGAGTGTGTGGATGTGCTCATGGGGGCGGGAAGCATCTTGTTGCACTCTAGAGGGAGCTCTGATATGCGCCAACTTGTGCCACATGCAGCTGGATGCGTTTCATATGGACAAAGTGCGCAATTGATTTCTAATCTGCATTGTTCGCTGCTTGCTACTTCTTTAAAGAAAATCATGAGAACAAAATTAATGAAATTGTGGCAAAAAATTAACTGCTTTCAGCATGCGACGGTAATTAAAATGAACATCTCAAATAATTAACAATTCGAAGCAGGGCAACGTCCCTTTTCAAAGCATTGCTTGTATTCAGCCTTTTGGCGATAACGCAGCAATTTACTTTTCAGAACCCGGACACAGACCGATTCACGGTTCAGTACTTTCACTCTCAGCTGACCCCTGGGAGAACACTTGTTCAACAACCCTCCATAGCATCAAGTCACGTTAGTATTTCTTGTCACAGAACATGATCACGTCAACCATGCGATGCTCTCAGACCTGATACATAATTTGGAAAAATATTCAGCTCAAATTGATTTATATCATCCCGGCTCTACAGATTTGATTCAAAATCACTACTGATCACAAAAATTAACAGCACATCACCATCCAGGATACACTTTGCCCACATTTAATTGTGGCAAATTGGTTTAAATCGGGAAACACAAGGATACGCAAAAGATGGAAGTCAGCTCTCTACTGGAGATGGACCTACACCAGATAACTCCTGTCTCCATTATGGCACATTCACTCATAATAGGATACAACACGTATTGCGTAATGTCTGAAATGGAAAATGTTCCATTCTCTACCAACAATTGATAAGAGCAAACTTCAGATTTAAAGAAATTTAACATGGGAGTATATATTTTTTCATATTCTTCTGCTGTTTATTGGAAGAACATACCTTGTACACTTCACTGAAACCTCCTCTTCCCAACAGGTGTAGTAGCAAATACCTGTCATTTAACGTAGGATGGTCTTTAAATCTGCAACAAGACATTCATACAAGCAAATGTGTTAGCAGAATAACAACCACCAGTACCGAAAAGTTTGCATAACCGCTTCAAAAGAAGTCTAAATTACATCAATGTTCCAACACACATTACCCGGCCAATCAGGTTAGGTTATTGCCTGGCATACACATCTTATGTTTAAGCAATGCAAGTACGCCACCTACAGGAGTCAACTGCATTGATTATATACCTAAAAAAAATTAGAATACAAGGGTGTGGAAGTCACACTTCAGCTATTCAAAGCCCTGGAGTACTGACAGCAGTTCTGGGCACTACACTTCAAGAAGGATATACTGGTCTTGCAACTGATCACACACCATAACCCTGCTCTTGTATTATTACCACCAAGAAGCACAACTGTAGATGTGTGGGAATACCATTACAGGGTACCTCCAAATTCGGCTCCAAATTGTACACAATCCCAATGTGCTCATATAGAATCCTAGAATGGTTGGAGCAGAGAAGGTGGCCATTCAGCCCATTGTGCCCATGCTGGCTCTCGGCAACAGCAACTCAGCTAATCCCAGTTCCATGCCTTTTCCACATAGACCTGTAAACTTTCTTACTGAATGAAATGAAATTGGCTTGTCACAAGTAGGCTTCAATGAAGTTAGTGTGAAAAGCCCCTAGTCGCCACAATCCGGCGCCTGTTCTGGGAGGCTGGTACGGGAATTGAACCGTGCTGCTGGCCTACCTTGGTCTGCTTTAAAAGCCAGCTATTTAGCCCAGTGTGCTAAACCAGCCCCAGATAATTCTCCAATTCCTTTTTGAAACTATGATTGAATCCACGCCCACCACACTTTCAGGCAGTGCATTCCAGATTCTAATCACACACTGCATAAGAAGTCTTTCTTAATGTCCCTATTGATTCTTTTGCCAATCACCTGAAAGAGGTTTCCTCTGGTTCTCAACCTTCTGCCAATAGGAACATTTACTCTCTACCTGCAGTGTCCAGCCATCTCAAGAGTGACTTGAGCTTCCACCACAGTCTGGGCACAGAATTCCAAAGATTCACACTGTGAAGAAATTCTTCCTCGTTGCAGTCGGCCTACCTCTAATTCTGAGACAGGACTTTTAAAACAGAGATGAGGAGGAATTTTGAGGGTGGTGAATCTTTGGAATTCTCCATCCCAGAGGGATGTGGAAGTTCAGCCATATGAGAATGTTCAGGATAGAAAATCAATCAATTTCCGGATACTAATGATATCAAGGGATTTGTTACCAGAAGAATGCTACAAACGAGGTTCCATAGGACTCACTACTTACTCCCTTGGTTTTTGTAGTTTGTTTTAATGATTTCGACCCATGATGAAGTTTTCAGATGATCATTAATGTGGTTAGCAGTGGGGAGAATAGCTTTAGGCTGTGGGAAGATACAGATGGGCTGGTCAATTGGGCAGAAAACTGCAAAATGGAATTCAATCTGGAGAAGTATGAGGTAATGCGTTTTTGGAGGTGCAAAGGAATATATGATGAATGGGAGGATACAGAGCAGCGTGCATGTCCACATTTACAAAATTGTTGCCAGGACTAGGATATTTTAGCTTTGAGGAAAGATTGGATATATTGGGAATGTTTACCTTGGAACAGAGGAGGTTGAGGGATGACTTAATGAGGTGCATAAAATTATGAGGGCGAGAGAAAATAAATAGGAACAACCTAATTACTTTCACAAAGGGGTTGAAAACATAAAATTCAAGTAATTGGTAGAAGCATGAAGAGATAACTTTTTTTTCCCCACCCAAAGGGTGTTAGGAACCTGGAACTAACTCACTGCCTGAAATGGTGGTAGAGGCAGAAACTCTCAAAATTTAAAAAGCACTTGGATGTCTAGTGAATTACATAACCTGCAGAGCTACAGACCTCGTAACATCCAAAGATGTTAGGTAGATTGGCCATCAATGAGGATAGGGTGGAGGAGTGGGTCTAGGCAGGGTGCTCTTTCGGAGGGTCGATGCAGAATCAATGGGCTGAATGGCCTCCTCCTGCACTTACGGATTCTATGGATGACATTAAATGCCAATCTTGCTCGTGACATCCATAGCCGAATATTAGTTAGTTTAAATAAACTGCACATTTAGATCAGGGCACGTGCAGAACTTTCATTTTTTCAAGAAAAGGAGGAATGTGTGATGAGAACATTTCCATTGAGCTTAGATGGGAATCAAAGAGGAATAAAAGAGCAGATTAACTTCTGAGTTGAACCATATTTCATACCGTCTCAATACACAGGTCCAAATTTTTGTCAAACAAATAACTTGAGGCAGGAGGAAAGTCATCAATCAAAAGGGAAACAAGAGGAATTTACCTCCCTCTCATCAAAGCACTAGTTCCCAAAGGTTTTCTTGGTGTCACCCCATTTTAATTTAGCGTAGCCCCACGAGTGAAAACTTGGGAGCACGAGTGTTGTTGATCAGGTGGGGCGACGGGGAAGGACTCAGTCGAGTCCGGCAGCAAGTTCTTAAGCGTGGTCTTCCTTATCTATCAAACATGAAGCTATAAATTGGGTTTCTTTTGCAACAGCAATCTGGACTCATAGATCCCATTTGGTGAAATTAGGAGAAAAAAAAAGTGAGAATTTAAAGCACGCAGTCCGAGTTCTAAGCTCCACAGTAGCCATTGCTGCTGCTTTGGAGCAAACTCTCGTCTCGTGACCCTACTGGGAGTCTTGGCCCACAATTTGGGAAGTCCTGCATAAAGTACACGTTTAATTTAAAAAAAAAAAAAATTTAGAGTACCCAATTATTTTTTCCAATTAAGGGGCAATTTAGCATGGCCAATCCACCTATCCTGCACATCTTTTGGGTTGTGGGGGTGAAACCCACGTAGACACGGGGAGAATGTGCAAACTCCACACAGACAGTGACCCAGGGCCGGGATTCGAACCCGGGTCCTCAGCGCCGTAGGCAGCAATGCTAACCACTGTGCCACCGTGCTGCCCAAGTACACGTTTAATGAGACTGATAACTTACTGTGAATTGTCTTCATTGTGTATCCTCTTCAGTTCCCTTATGTGTAAATTGCGTACTCTTTCCAACCGCTCTAGCTCTGCCTGTATCTCTGCCTCCTCCTGCACAAGGGAAAGGAAGAATGAAAAGACACAATCCAAACAAGCCGTGCCCCAAATCAGACCCCCCCCCCCCCCCCCCCCCCCCAAATTCTACACTTAACAGTGACAGTAGCCATAGGCATAACAAATAGATGTAAAAATAACTGCGCATTTAGAAATTTCCTGGTAATCTGAAAGTGGTTATGGATTTCTTTTTCAGATACTAGATAGAATTAATGTACATTTCGCCAGCTATTGTTTGCATATTACTCACCCAAATTCAATAAAGCTGGGTCAGCCTGATTGAAGATACATACACAAGCCACTAACACACAACGGCATTCCAGTAGTAAAATAACTATTCCTGCAGCATCTGAACAAGTGGCAGATTTTCACACAAACAGAGAACCATGGGCAGGAAAAGGCCAGCTAATCCATCAAGCTGGCCTCACAGACAATAGCCGACTATCACTAGTTAAGTTCAAAGCACAGCAGAACACAGAGCTAGATGGACCAGAAAAATTGCATGTTTGACATGCAGAGTTAACTTGAACAGACAGCAGCAGTGGTGCTGCGATTTCCAGCTGTGCTGGAAAGGTTTGTATACGTGGCAGTGAGAACAGGAGCAAGGTCAACCGTGGTGCTTGTTACCTTCACCATTCAGATAATCACCCATGCAGACTGGCCACTTGGTACCAGAGGTGCTGTTGGTACAAGGAGAACAGTTCTCCAGTTTTGATTCAGCACAATCAAGTCACAGAAGGAGAGATTCCCTGTATGGAACATCTTGCTCAAAAATGCTATGTGAAGTGCAGTCCATGATTTCCATATCGTGAAGTTACTTCACTCACTGGCACTAAGTTCTATGGCACATTATCCAACAAGGCACTGAAAGATTTTGGTGGGTGGGACAAGGACAGAGGGCGGGATTCTCCGTTAGCTGAGGGCGAAATCGGGAAATGCGATTTGGTGGAGAATAGGTTCCGACAGGTGCCGATTTGATGACAAATTGCGATTCTCTGTCACCTTGAAAATGGCGTCAATGCGTTTCACTCTGCACGTACAGTAGGCACCGTTTACATATTATTAGCGAGCCTGACCCGGTACTTTCTGGGGCCTCCACGATTCTCTGCCTCCGATGGGCCGAGTTCCCGACGGCGTGGTTCACTTGTGCTTTTAAAAATCGTGAAACCGGCGTGGAGGCTGCTGAGGGTGAGAGGAGTATGGAAAGTATCCAACATTGCCATAGTGTGCTGGCAGTAGTGCCACTGGCTGGAGAGCTTCTGCTAGGGCTGGGGGGAGAAGTGGGGGGTGGCCAGGAGGTGGGCTGTGGGATCAGGGTGGATGGACATGAAGTACCATTGCCGCAGCTGGCAAGGCAGCCATGCAGCTGCACACAACTCTAACAACCCACTTTGAACCTGGTGCCACAGGTCATATTGGTGTCCCCCTGGGTGCCCTCTGGCCCCAGACGACCCAGCGGCTGTATGGGCGGCTCCAGCACAACCAGTGCCACCTTTTTGGCTGGAATAAGTGTGTGTGGGAAGTGTAATGTGTATGTGCGGCTGTGGCCTGATCACGGACTTGGCAACTCCTACACGATTTTTCAGTGGAATAGAGCGTGTTCCACGCAGCACCAGTGCTAGCCCCTCAGTCCACGGATTCTCAGAAACGGAGAATCACACTCAAGAGTGTTTGAACTACACCATGATTTCAAACTTTTCTATGCTAAAGATCCTTTGCCAGCACTGGCACAGAGGCACACTGAAAATATTAATACACCTACAGAAACCCTGTTCCAACTTGGAAAAACACACATCAGATTTCCCTTTCTCCAAATCAACACAAAGCTGTTCATTCCAGAAAAATTAAATCAGGATAAAGCGACAAAGGAGTAAGACGGAGTGAGGAAAAAGCTGAATCTGCACTGGAAGCAGAGATCCCCTTATGAACCCCAGTTTGGGATAGAACACGATCCTCTGGCACAGGAAAAAGGCTCAACAAACCTTTTTTAAATGTCCTAATCTTAGTTTGAAGATTTCTTCCTGTTCATGGTATTCTGCTAAAGTCAAGCTGCAACAAAGACAAAAGAGAAAACAAACAGGTTATCGTGTTTCGGCAGAGATTAGCTGTTGTATCACTAGTTACTGCGCAGCCTTGAATGCTGGTTGCACTGAATGCTGAATTAATCTCATTCAAGATTTTGAAAAAAACAGAAGGGTTAATTTCGTAAACTTCAGAGATTTAGTGAAGTGCATAGACTTGGATTTATTCAAAATGAACTGGCTGATGGTGCTTTTACATGAACAAAGTTTCAAGTTTGCATCTCAATTTAAGATGGTGCCACACTCCCTCGGCATTGCTCCACTAGATGCTAGAGTAAAACCCTAGGTAGTTGCTTGAGAAATTACTTCAAACCTCTTTTTGGTAAGTATCCAGATTTCCCTTAAAACAATTGGCGACATATGCCTTTTTTCATGTCAAATCTCAGAACTAAAAACACTTATTTACTAATTTCAAGTGCTTGCATATAGATTCATAGCACACACGACCAGAAACTGGAAGTTTTACAGTTACTACAGCCACAATGTGCTGCTGGAATGGGAAGAAAGAAAAAGGGCATCTTTCCAACCTACTCCTGCAGTACTGCTGATAGCTACTTGAACAGCAGCAAAACAAGGCAGCCTCCTCTTCCCTGGCAGAGATAGGGGCTGAGAAGGCACACAAGAGAATTTATAACAGGACACACCAACTCACGAATTAGGAGGAGTAGGCACTTGGTCCCTCGAGCCTCCTCCACCATTCAAAAAGATTATGGCAAATCCGATTGTAACTTGAACTTCACATTCCCACCTACACCCAGTAACCTTTTGCCCCCTTGCTTATCAAGGATCTATCTACCTCTACCTTAGAAAATATTCTGCTACTCTGCTTCCACCGCCTTTTGAGGAAGAGAGTTCCAAAGACACACAATCCTGAGAGAAAACAATTCTCCTCATCTCCGACTGAAATGGGGAGCCCTTATGTTTAAACAGTGACCCCTAGTTCTAGATTCTCCATCCACACTGTGAAGACCCCTCAGGATCTTATGTGTTTCAATCAGATCACTTCTCTTCTAAACTCTAGCGGATACAAACCTAGCTTCTCCAAACTTTTCACATAAGACAATCCACTCATTCCAGGTATTAATTTAGAACTGCTTCTAACACATTTACATCTTCCTTAAATAAGGAGACCAACACTGTACACAATATTCCAGATGTATTCTCACCAATGCTCTGTATAACTGAAGCCTCCATGCACATGTATTTATTCCCCTCACAATAAACATTTTATTAGCGTTCCTAATTACTTAATGTACCTGCATTCTAGCCTTTTGCAATTCATGCACTAGGACATTCAGATTCCTCTGCATCTCAAAACTCTGCAAACCCTCACCATATAAAATATGTTTTTTTACTTTTATTGTCAAAATGGACAATTTCATACTTTCCAACATCATACTCCATTTAACATATCTTTGCCCACTCACTTAATCACTCACTCATTTCTATATACCTTTGTAGCCTCCTTCTGTCCGCTTCCCAACTTACTTTCCTACCTATCTTCAAGTCATCAGTAAATTTAGCAACCATACCTTCAATCCCTCATCCAAGTAATTTATATAAATTGTACCTTCAATCCCTTCATCCAAGTAATTTATATAAATTGTCAACAGTTGATGCCTCAGCACTGATCTCTGCTACATCCTATTAATCAGGAAGTGATCCATTTATGCCTACTCTAATTCCTGATAGCTAGCCAATCTTCTATCCATGTCAATGTTACCCCCTACATCATGAGCTTCTACTTTTCACAATAGCCTTTGATGTGGCACCTTATCAAATGCCTTCTGGAAATCCAACCGCTTCCCCTTTATCGATGTGCAGCCTCGGCCGCCCGTTGTCCACTGAACCCCTTTCTAACCCGGGTGCCGTTTTATAGCAATGTGTTTCTCAGCGCCGCAAATGCCAGGAAACACGTGGTTAAATGCGCTCGCTATGGAACTTTGTTCCCATTTAGTTAAATCCTGCCCGTTATTTCTTCAAAGAACCCCAAAAAACTGGTTAAACATTATTTCCCTTTCACAAGACCACGTGGACTCTTGCCTTATTACCTCTGATCTGTTCTTCCTGCTGCAATATTGTGTCTGCGTCCAGTAAAGTTACTGGTCAATAGTGAGACCACCATCTCACCTCCTCAGAAATGTTGAGGGTGCGGAATTCAGCAATAGTATGAGGACTATTGTTGATTTTTTTTCTCTACACCTTGCTATAACTGTAACATTATATTCTGCAGTCTCTCCTTCCTTCCCTATGTACGGTATGCATTGTTTGTACAGCATGCAAGAAACAATGCTTTTCACTGTTGACCAATACATGTGACAATAATAAATCAAATCAAAAAAAGGACGTGCATGAATTATCTAAGTGCCCTGCCACTTTTCAACTGCACTGTATATTCTTTCAGTCATTCATACGTGCCAATATTTCTTGATGCAGTTATGAGTTCATTCCATCTATGCAATCCAGGGCTTAAAACAAAATTCAGCAATATATAAAAGATCTAAATCAGCAACGTCCCACAGTCATCTTGTCCTAACAGGCGCCATGAAATACAATAAATATTCACCAGAAGATGGTGTTTGTATATTGGTGAGCAACACAATACAGTGCACGCTGTTGTGAATACAACACAAATATCCAGAGAAGTTTCCTTCAAGTCACAAACCAAGAAACCCTATGAAAGGACATTGAAAAGGTCCAAAAAAAGTGTCTCAACTTAAGCCAAAAACGTCCTGTGCCGATTTTCTGAGATTACAGGTCAAAGATAGCTACAAACAAGTCAATTATTAAATATTGTCAAACTGTTGCATTGTTGCTTGGCTGTGAAGCTTTTTGGACAGTAAGAAGTCTTACAACACCAGGTTAAAGTCCAACAGGTTTGTTTCAAACACGAGCTTTCGGAGCACGGCTCCTTCTTCAGGTGAATACCTGAAGAAGGAGCCGTGCTCCGAAAGCTCGTGTTTGAAACAAACCTGTTGGACTTTAACCTGGTGTTGTAAGACTTCTTACTGTGCTCACCCCAGTCCAACGCCGGCATCTCCACATCAAAGCTTTTTGGAGACATCTGGAGGTCCTGAAAGACACTCCATTAAAAGTCAGTTGTTTCTTCCTTGCATCATCTTTCAACAAATACAGTGCAGTAAGTGACCAGGCCTCGTTCAGATGGTAAATTTAAGCAAACTAAATTAGGACTACAAAAGAACAGGGGTCCCTGATATCCATTCCTCGTTATCCTTTATAATATCAGATATATTCACAGAAGGAGGATTTCAGGATGAAATGTAGACTCTGAATGCTGTCAGGCAAACAGAGCCTATTGGCGCCTCTGAAAGATCAGCAGAAGAGACCAAAAGGCGCAATAAATTCACTGCACAGCTAAATTGTCACTTTAAGGTCTATTTGCTTGCAACCTGACTCACGTCTCGTTTTCCGCTCCATTTGCTTTGTTTTTCCTCTGTTTTTGCTCATTATTTGTCGGTGGCATCTGACACATGGCTGCTGGTTTCCGTTTTGCTAACAGCTTCCTCTGGCGCTCAATCTCTTCTCGCTGGGTGTTTATCCGCTCCTGTTGTCTATATGACAATCACAAAGAATTAAAAAGGTGCATTAGAGACTGTGGGAGAACTCCAAGGGCAACAGAAAGTGGAAGCTGGGGTTTACTGAAATAATCCAAATGTGTTAACGAATCATCGTGAGGAATAGTAGCACAAAACAGCACACATGCTCGAAGATTAAAACTGCAACACAAAGCAATTTTTTGACAATGTTTTTGTTCCTGGCACGTGGGAGTTATTGGCCTGAGCAGTATTTTTCCCCATCTCTAATTGCCCTCAGGAAGGTGCTGTTGGTGGTGAACCACCTTTTTGAGTCATGGTAGTTAAAGTGGTGCAGGTATACCCACAGTGCTGTTAGGCAGGAACTTCCAGGAATTTGACCCTGTGACAGTGAAGGAATGGTGATATAGTTCCAAGTCAAGGTTTGTGACTTGGAGGGGGACACGCCAGTGGGGGTGGCATGACTGTTACATGTGAGGTGGCAGCCCAAGCCTGAATGTTGTACAGGCCTTGCTGCATGCAAGTATGGACTGCTTCATCATCTGAGGAGTTGTGAATGGAACTGAACACTGCAATCATCAGCGAGTATTCCCACGTTTAAAAAAAATGTGTTTATTAAAAATGTTTTCACTGTAGTCAATACAAACCAATCAAAAAGAGCGAGAGAAAAAGGCTAAATATCACAATCAAGTATAAAAGCACAAAAAAAAGAAAAAAAACATAATATCTAATTAACTTAAATACTCAAACTAGGGCAGCACGGTGGTGCAGTGGTTAGCACTGCTGCCTCACGGCGCCGAGGTCCCAGGTTCGATCCTGGCTCTGGGTCACTGTCCGTGTGGAGTTTGCACATTCTCTCCATGCTTGCGTGGGTTTCGCCCCCACAACCCAAAGATGTGCAGGCTAGGTGGATTGGCCACAATAAATTGCCCCTTAATTGGAAAACTTAATTGGGTACACTAACATTTTTTTAAAAACACTATGAAAACTAAACCTAAATTTCCCAGCAACTGACGATGACTAACTCCTTAAAAGATTAAATAAATGGTTGCCATTTTAGATAGAACCTCTCCACCGACCCCCAGATGGTGAACTTGACTTTCTCCAAATGCAGGAATGACATTAAGTCACCCAGCCAAGCATCAGCACTAGCTCGCGTGGCAGACCTCCACCCCAGCAATATTTATTCACCTCCGGGTTTTCAACGAGTCAAAGGCAAGGACATCTGAATTTACCTTCGACTGGATCAGTGGCGAATCCGACACCCTAAATATGGTAACCAATGGACATGGATCCAAATCTACATGAAGTGACTCTGACATGCTGTTAAAAAATGAAGCCCAGAAACCCAAGTTTGGGGCAGGACCAGAACATATATTTATGGTAACAGCGCTCATATTGATCCTCAACACCAGGGAAGAATCTGCTCATCCGTGCCCCAGTCAGGTGCATCCTATGCAATACTTTAAACTGAATCAGGTTCAGCCAAGCACATGAAGACGCATCCCCCGTCCCCGCCCCCACCCCACCAGTCCGAAGCAGAGACAGAATCTGCTTCATCAGTGAACACGGCGGTGCTAAAGGAAAGGAAGGAAAATCTTGACGTGAACTTGGGAAATTCCTAAAAAGGACTGAAATTGGGCAGCTAGAATTTCTCACCTAACTCCCTAAAACTGGAAAACCACCCCATCCACAAACAGGTTCCCAAACCGCTCCAGGCCCTTCACCTCCCAAGATTTAAATGTAGAATCCAAACCAGCAGGCAAGAAGAGGTGATCATTGCAAATAGGGGCAAGCGAAGACAGGTAAAGGAGCTTGCAATGTGGTCTAAACAGGTTTCAAATTCTAAGGGAGGAGACCACCACTGGGTTTGAGAAAAATCTAAAAGAGGAAAAGGACAATGAATGATTCAGTAATTATTGCAAGAAGAGTAGATGTAGTGTAGTAACGAACTTCCATTTGTCCTCAAATGGACCCGGGATCACTGAACCCAACAATATTTTTTGAATATTAGCTGCACAGTAATAAAACAATAAATTGGAGGGGACCAACTCTCCCGACTGTCTATCCCTTTTGGAGCAAAATGCTATGGATTCTAGTAGTCTTATGTGCCCAAAATTAAAGGATGTTAGTTTGTTGACCTTAATAAAAAAGGATTGGGGAGAAAAATGGGAAGACACTGAAAGAAAAATAACAATCTCGGGAGCACATTCATTTTAACCAGACTGGTGCAATGAAGTGAAGCCCAGTTTTGGGTCATCCGGATAGTGGAAGCTAGTCTTAGGCAGGCAAAAAGATAACACCTTGCAGGATTAATGGGGAAACATTCGCCTTTGCCCAAGTTCAATTTGTACCCAGAGCAGGAGCAATGGTGTTAAGCAACTTCAACATGTCGTCTATGGAGGGGGCTGGATCCATAATATGAAGTAGTAGATCATCCATGTAAAGGGACACCTGATCCTCTACCCCTCCCAATACCCCTCCACTTACTAGGGGACCTCAGCGGTATAGCGAGCGGCTCTATCGCCAGAGTAAACAGGATTGGGGACAGTAAGCAGCCCTGCCTCGTGCCCCTATTGAAAGGAGAATAATCAGAGTTCAATGCATTCGTAAGAACAATGACAATGGGAGCCTCATACAACAGATGAATCCATGAAATAAAGTTTTATCCAAAACCAAACCTCCCAAGAATCCCAAATAAATACTTGAACATTTCAACTGACTGACCGCCCCACTGGTCGACAATAGTTTGAATTGGGTTTGCAGTTTTTTTTCCTACTTGCCACCACCTCCGGAGTAGGGTTAAATGAGTACTGGTGATCCACCTTAAGAATGGACTGAGGAAGTATAGGGCTTTCCAGTGGCGCTGGCCCCCACACTGTTGGAAGAGGTATTGATGACAGGGGGAATGGAGAAGGGGGTGGTGTCTGCGATTTATGGACTGATTCTGGGCGAAGATAAGGTGTCACTAGAGGGGATTAAGGCAAAGTGGGAGGAAGATTTGGGGAAAGGTATGAAGGTGGGGTGTGGTGTGAGGTGCTTCGGAGGATGAATGCGTCAACTTCATGTAAGAGGTTGGGGCTGTTACAGTTGAAGGTGGTGTATAGGGAACAAGGATGAGCGAACTTTTTGAGGGAGTGGAGGATGTTTGTGAACACTGTGGGGAAGAGGGCGCAAATGACTTTCATATGTTTTGGTCCTGTCCAAAACTGGAGGGGTATTGAAGGGAGGTCTTTAGGGTAATCTCAAAGGTGGTGCATCTGAGACTCGAACCAGTTCCCCTGGAAGCCATATTCGGGGTGTCGGATCAGCCGGTGTTGGAAGCGGGTGTGGAAGCAGATGTCTTAGCCTTCGACTCGCTGATCAACCGAAGGCGGGTCCTGTTGGGGTTGGGGTCAGCTTCACCGCCCTGTGCCTCGGTGTGGCTGGAGACCTGCTAGAGTTCTTAATACGCGAGAAAGTGAAGTTCAAATTGAGGGGAAGGATGGAAGGGTTCGACAACTCATGGGCTTTGTTCATCGTGCATTTTCAAAAATTGGATGACATATCGAACATGGGGGGGGGTTTGGAATGTCTCAGTTATTGATCCCTGATGTAGCAACAGATTTAGGCTTAGAATGATCCAATCTAGGATCCATGACATAATTCAGGTCCCTACCTAAAATAAGCCGATGAGAGTCTAAATTAGAGAGGCCAGCAGGGAATTAATAAAATTTGTATCATAGATTTTAGTGCAGGAGGCCATTCGACCCATATAGTCCGCACCGGCCCACGGAAAGAGCACCCTACCTTGCAATGTTCCGATTAGCTTTCCCCAGAGCCGCTCGAATGAGGGTCAAGGCTTCCTCAATTGATCTTTTGAAGTCCTCTGACACAATATGTCAGTGCTTTTCACTTGACCGTTGTGGAGTGAACGGACAACCAGAAACCGACTCCACCATTTTACCATATGTTGAGCCCCGAGAGGCCTCAGACTCAGTCATAGAATCACAGAATTTAAAGTGTAATAGGAGGCAATTCGGCCAATTGAGTCTGCACCAGCCCTTGGAAAGAGAACCCCACCCAAGCCCATACCTCCACCCTATTCCCCGAAACCCAACCTAACCTTTTTGGACACCAAGGGTAATTTATCATGGCCAATCCAACTAACCTGCACATCTTTGGATTGTGGGAGGAAACCGGAGCACCCAGAGGAAACCCAGACACAGGGAGAACGAGCAGATTCTGCACAGACAGTGACCCAAGCCGGGAATCGAACCTGGGACCCTGGAGCTGTGGAACAACTGTGCTAATCACTGTGCTAGCATGCTGCCCTGGAATCGACGTTGATTCTGCTTACAGCTTTCTTTTCCATGATTCTTTTGGGCATTTCCATATGGATTCCCGAAGAATAAGCAATCGTGGTATCAAGAAACGGGGCCAAAAGTACATTACTCCACCTCATGCGAGTCTTCCCTCTACATTACAACACCAGAAGTGACCATATGGTGAAGGGAAGGTTATTGATGAAGCATGAGATTGGGTCTCGGAGACACAACCCCGAGGACCTCTTGCAGGGACTGCAATGATTGGTCTCCAACAACCACAGCCATCTTCATTTGTACTAGATAGTGCACCGACTAGTGGAGACATTTCCCTTATTCCCAGTGACTTCAATTTTACTAGGGCTCCTTGATGCAACATTCTACCTGTCTTCGTGTCAAGAACAGTCACTCTCATCATGTGCTATGCCTAGGTTAAAGTCAGGTGGTCTATCCAGTTATAGTTTTAGGTTTTTTGTTGCAGTTAAATACAACTTGAGTGGCTTGCTAGGTCATTCCAGAGGGCTGTGCAGCAGTTTAAAATTATGAATGCAGCTGATCACCCATACAATCACCCTCCCATCTGGAGCTGTGAAGCAATTGTGCTATCCACAATGCTACCGTACTGCTCACTTGCAGGGTTGGTAGAGCTGGGTTTTGCAGTTGTCCGGTGGTTCATTTCTTTTTTGTGCTTTCGTAGCGGTTGAATACAACTGAGTGTTAAGAGTCAGCTGTGGGTCTGGAGTCACATGTAGACTTAAAGGATGGCAGATTTCCTCCCTAAAGGATATTAGTAAACCAGATGGGTTTTTACAACAATCAACAATGGTTTCATGGTCATCGTTAGACTTTTAATTCCAGGTATTTTATTGAGTTTAAATTCCATCACCTGCCGTGGTGGGATTTGAACCGGATCCCCAGATCATTACCGTGGGTCTCTGGATTATTAGCCCAGTGACAATACCACCGTGCCACCACTGCCCCGAGATAGAGATAGGGAGAGGTAGAGAGATGAAAAGAGAGAGAGAGATAGGTAGAGAGAGAGATAGGTAGAGGTAGAGAGATGAAAAGAGAGAGAGAGATAGGTAGAGAGAGAGATAGGTAGAGAGAGAGATAGGTAGAGAGAGAGATAGGTAGAGAGAGAGATAGGTAGAGAGAGAGATAGGTAGAGAGAGAGATAGGTAGAGAGAGAGATAGGTAGAGAGAGAGATAGGTAGAGAGAGAGATAGGTAGAGAGAGAGATAGGTAGAGAGAGAGATAGGTAGAGAGAGATAGGTAGAGAGAGATAGGTAGAGAGAGAGATAGGTAGAGAGAGAGATAGGTAGAGAGAGAGATAGGTAGAGAGAGAGATAGGTAGAGAGAGAGATAGGTAGAGAGAGAGATAGGTAGAGAGAGAGATAGGTAGAGAGAGAGATAGGTAGAGAGAGAGATAGGTAGAGAGAGAGATAGGTAGAGAGAGAGATAGGTAGAGAGAGAGAGATAGGTAGAGAGAGAGAGATAGGTAGAGAGAGAGATAGGTAGAGAGAGAGAGGTACCTTTGGATGACTTGTTTGAAAATTGTTTGATCTTAAATAAGCTGATACATCAAAATTCAAACAAACATGTGGTTCAATTTCTCTCCTCACCGCACTCTCCATTCACAAATGCTCATCTGCTCAGTGGAGCTGCCTTGGCGACAGAATTTTAATTCACAAGCTGGTAGCCAACGACATGGCCACAGGATGACAAAGACTGGGATTTGAATAATCAATGGCATGAGACATTCAGTAAGGATAAAAGGTAGGAAAAGATGGAGGGGTAGCTCTGTTAATTATGGGCGCCATTGGCACAAAAGAGAGAGAGAGAGAGAGAGAGAGATGATCTTAGTTCTGGAGATCAAGATGTAGAATCAGTTTGGGTAAAGATGAAAAAAAGTAAAAGTTAGAAGTCACTTGTGGGGATGGCTCATAGGCCCCGTAACTGTAACCACACTGAAGGACTCTCTATACAGGAAGAAATAATGGGAACTTGTGAGACAGGTGATTTTAATCTACATACATATTGGACGAATCAGAATGGCAAAGCTAGCCTGGATGATGAGTTCATTGTGTTATTGGGACTGTTTCTTAGAGCAGCACATTTAAGAGTTAACCAGAGAGCAGGCTATGCTAGGCACTATGCTAGTGATCTCAGAGTGAAGGCACCCCGAGATAGCAGTGATCATAATATCATAAAATTTCACATTCAGCTTTAGGAAGATAACTGTGGATCTAAGAAAAGTTTTCTAAAAACTTAAATAAGGATAATTCCAAGGGCTGCCCTAGCTGTCCTTCAGAAGCTGGTGGTGAGTTGCTTTTTGAGTGCTGCAGCCCTTTCGGTGCAGGTACACCCACTGTGCTGTTAGGGAGGGAGTTCCAGGGTGTTGCCACAGCGACAGTAAAGGAAAACTGATATATGTCCAAGCCAGAAAGGTGAGTGACTTGGAGGGGAACCTCCAGGTGGTGGGGTTCCCAGGTATCTGTTGCTCTTGTCCTTCTAGATGATAGTGGTCGTGGGTTTGGTAGGTGCTGTCTAAGGAACCTTGGTGAGTTACTGCAGTGCATCTTTTAGATGGTGCACATGGCTGCTACTGTTAGTTGGTGGTGGATGGTTTGAATATTTGTGGAAGGGGGAGAAATCAACGGGCTGCTTTGTCGTGGATGATGTCAAGTTTCTCGAGTGTTGTTGGAGCTGCACTCATCCAGGCAAGTGGAAACTTGTGCCTTGTAAATGGGGGACAGGCTTTGGGGGGGCATGAGGTGAGTTGCTTGCTGTAGGATTCCTGGCCTTTGACCTGCCCTCGTAGCCACAGTATTAATATGGCGAGTCCAGTTTAGCATCTGATCAATGGTAACCCGAAGGATGTTGATTGTGGGGTATGCAGCGATGGTAATGCCACTGAATGTCAAGGGGCAGTGGTTACATCTTCTCTTGTAGGAGATGGTCATTGCCTGACACTTGTGTGGGGAGAAAGTAATTTGCCACTTGTCAGCTAAGTCTGGATATTGTCCAGATCTTGCTCCATTTGGACATGAACTTTTTCATTATCCAATGAGTCGTGAATGGTGCTGAACATTGTGCAGTCATCTACAAACATTCCCATTTCTGACCTTATTATGGAAGGGCAGTCATTGATGAAGCAGTTGAAGATGGTTGGGCTGAGGACACTACCCTGAGCAACTCCTGCAGTGATGTCCTGGACCTGAGATGATGGACTCAATCACCACAATCATCTTCCTTTGTGCCTGGTCTGATTCCAACCAGTGGAGAATTTCCCCCCTGATTCCCATTGACTCCAGTTTAGCTAGGGCTCCTTGATGCCATACTCGATCAAATGCTGCCTTGATCTCAGGAGTAGTCACTCTCACCTCACTCTGGCATCAAGGTTTTCTGTTCTTTGATCCTGGCAGAACAGAAACTGAGTATCCGTGAGTAGGTTATTGCTCAGTAAGTGCCGCTTGATAGCACTGTTCTCCATCCATGCTGATGATGGAGAGTAGACTGATAGGGCATTAAATGGCCTGTTTCTTGTGTGCAGAACACACCTGGGCAATTTTCCACATTGTCAGGCAGATGCCAGAGTTGCAGTTGTATTGGACCAGCTTCGCTGGGGGTGAGGCAAGTTCTGGAACAAAAATCTTCAGTACTATTGCCGGAACATTGTCAGGGCCCATAGCCTTTGCGAGCGCCTTCATTCGTTTCTCGATAACACATGGAGTAAATCGTATTACATAAGAACATGGAGCAGTAGTAGGCCATCTGGCCTCTCGAGCCTGCTCCGCCATTCAATGAGATCATGGCTGATCTTTTGTAGACTCAGCTCTACTTTCCGGCCCGAACACCATAACCCTTAATCCCTTTATTCTTCAAAAATACTATCTATCTTTATCTCAAAAACACTTAATGAAGGAGCCTCAACTGCTTCACTGGGCAAGGAATTCCATAGATTCGCAACCCTGTGGGTGAAGAAGTTCATCCTAAACTCAGTCCTAAATCTACTTCCTCTTACTTTGAGGCTATGCCACCCCCCCCCCCCCCCAGTTCTGCTTTAACCTGCCAGTGGAAACAACCTGCCCGCGTCTATCCTATCTATTCCCTTCATAATTTTATGTTTCTACAAGATCCCCCTCATCCTTCTAAATTCCAATGAGTACAGTCCCAGTCTACTCAACCTCTCCTCGTAATCCAACCCCTTTAGTTCTGGGATTAACCTAGTGAATCTCCTCTGCACACCCTCCAGCGCCAGTACGTCCTTTCTCAGGTAAGGAGCCCAAAACTGAACACAATACTCCAGGTGTGGCCTCACTAACACCTTATACAATTGCAGCATAACCTCCCTAGTCTTAAACTACAACCCTCTAGTAATGAAGGACAAAATTCCATTTGCCTTCTTAATCACCTGTTAAACAACTTTTTGCGACTCATGCACTAGCACACCCAGGTCTCTCTGCACAGCAGCATGTTTTAATATTTTATCATTTAAATAATAATCCCGTTTGCTGTTATTCCTACCAAAATGGATACCCTCACATTTGTCAACATTGTATTCCATCTGTCAGACTCTAGCCCCTTCACTTAACCTATCCAAATCCTCTGCAGACTTCCAGTATCCTCTGCACCTTTTGCTTTACCACTCATCTTAGTGTCGACTGCATACTTGGACACATTGCCCTTGGTCCCCAACTCCAAATCATCTATGTAAATTGTGAACAATTGTGGGCCCAACACTGATCCCTGAGGGACACCACTAGCTACTGATTGCCAACCAGAGAAACACCCATTAATCCCCACTCTTTGCTTTCTATTAATTAACAAATCCTCTATCCATGCTACTACTTTACCCTTAATGCCATGCATCTTTATCTAATGCAGCAACCTTTTGTGTGGCACCTTGTCAAAGGCTTTCTGGAAATCCAGATATACCACATCCATTGGCTCCCCGTTATTTACCACACTGGTAATGTCCTCAAAAAATTCCACTAAATTAGTTAGGCACGACCTGCCCTTTATGAACCCATGCTGCGTCTGCCCAATGGGACAATTTCCATCCAGATGCCTCGCTATTTCTTCCCTGATGATAGATTCCAGCATCTTCCCTACTACCGAAGTTAAGCTCACTGGCCCCGCTTTCTGCCTACCTCCTTTTTTAAACATTGGTGTCACGTTTGCTAATTTCCAATCCGCTGGGACTACCCCAGAGTCTAGTGAATTTTGGTAAATTATCACTAGTGCATTTGCAATTTCCCTAGCCATCTCTTTTAGCACTCTGGGATGTATTCCATCAGGGCCAGGAAACTTGTCTACCTTTAGCCCCAATAGCTTGCCCATCACTACCTCCTTAGTGATAACAATCTCAAGGTCCTCACCTGTCATACCCTCATTTCTATCAGTCACTGGCATGTTATTTGTGTCTTCCACTGTGAAGACCGACCCAAAAAACCTGTTCATTTCCTCATCTTCCATTATTAAATCTCCCTTCTCATCAGCTAAAGGACCAATATTTACCTTAGCCACTCTTTTTTGTTTTATATATTTGTAGAAACTTTTACTCTCTGTTTTTATATTCTGAGCAAGTTTACTCTCATAATCTATCTTACTCTTCTTTATAACTTTTTTAGTAGCTTTCTGTTGCCCCCTAAATATTTCCCAGTCCTCTAGTCTCCCACTAATCTTTGCCACTTTGTATGCTTTTTCCTTCAATTTGATACTCTCCCTTATTTCCTTAGACATCCACGGTCGATTTTCCCTCTTTCTACCGTCCTTCCTTTTTGTTGTATAAACCTTTGCTGAGCACTGTGAAAAACCGCTTGGAAGGTTCTCCACTGTTCCTCAACTGTTTCACCATAAAGTCTTTGCCCCCAGTCTACCTTAGCTAGTTCTTCTCTCATCCCATTGTAATTTCCTTTGTTTAAGCACAAAACACTAATGTTTGATTTTACGTTCTCACCCTCCATCTGTATTTTAAATTCCACCATATTGTGATCGCTCCTTCCGAGAGGATCCCTAACTATGAGATCATTAATCAATCCTGTTTCATTACACAGGATCAGATCTAGGACTGCTTGTTCCTTCGTAGGTTCCATTACATACTGTTCTCGGAAACTATTGCGGATAAATTCAGTAAACCACTCCTCAAGGCTGCCTTGACCGACGTGGTTAAACCAATCGACATGTAGATTAAAATCCCCCATGATAACTGCTGTACCATTTCTACATGCATCAGTTATTTCTTTGTTTATTGCCTGCCCCCCCCCCCCCATAATGTTAATATTTGGTGGCCTATAGACTACTCCTATCAGTGACTTTTTCACCTTACTATTCCTGATTTCCACCCAAATGGATTCAACAGTATCCTCCATAGCACCGATGTCATCCCTTACTATTGCCCGGATGTCATCCTTAAATAACAGAGCTACACCACCTCCCTTACCATCCACTCTGTCCTTCCGAATAGTTTGATACCCTCGGATATTTAACTCCCAGTCATGACCATCTTTTAACCATGTTTCAGTAATGGCCCCTAAATCATAGTCATTCACGATGATTTGCGCCATCAACTCATTTACCTTATTCCGAATACTACGAGCATTCAGGTAAAGTACACTTACGTTGGCTTTTATACCTCTGTTTTGAATCTTAACAACTTTACGAGCCTGGTGCATAAGGTGAAGGCAGATTTACAGAGATGGGTCAGCCTCCCTCTGTCCTTGGTGAGCAGAATTCAGTCAATGAAAATGAATGTCCTGCCGCATTTTCAGTTTTATCCCAAGATCCACCCAAGTCCAAAGATGTGCAGGTTGGGTGGATTGGCCATGATAAATTGCCCTTAGTGTCCAAAATTCTATGATCTATGATTAACCTGGGACAAAAGTTCGGCACTACATCGTGGGCTGTATTTCTCTATGATCTTGATCAGTAACCTCTCCTACGTTATTTTTCCTCTTAACTTTTCTCCTAAATTTCCTTGCCGTTGAGCCCATATCTTCATGTAACAACCTGCCGCTTCGCTTTCCATTGATGTTTTTATTGCCTGTTTCATTCCTTTTAGTATTACTGGGCCAATTCACTGAGCTCCCCTCAGTCACTGTACCTTGTACTGTCACCCTTTTTGATTTTTGACTGTGGCTTCTCTGCCTTACACTTTCTCCCTTACTGCCTTTGTTTCTGTCCCTGTTTTACTACCTTCCGACTTCCTGGATCGGTTCCCAGCCCCCTGCCACATTAGTTTAAACGCTCCCCAACCGCTCTAGCAAATAGCCCCGCTCGGACATCAGTTCCAGGCCTGCCCAGGTGCAGACCATCTGGTTTGACATGAGGGAGTTAACATTATATTGCATTGCCTAATATTATCCTCCATTTCCTAACATTATCCTCCATTTCCTTGGCAGTAAGGATTCCAACTCCTGCAGGAGAACTCACTCAATTTTTATTCTATTTTGATCAACGTGATGGAAATTCGGCAGGTTCAAGGATGGGCACCACTCTGCCAAGGCAGTGAAGATGAAAATTGCCACCATTTTGTGGTGAGCTGGGAGACGGGCGAGAGCAGGAATGTTAAAATGACCACAGCCCCATCCCACACTTCTTTGGCCATTGCTCCAAACAATCAGCACTTACTTAATAAGATTCTGAAATGCATAGCCATCTGTCCATTGCTCAGTGAAGGAGGCTCCGTGCCGGACTGTAGTGAAGTGTCCTAGTCGCAAACGATCCTGCATACTCTTATCTCGACAGGCAAGCTTCTCTTGTTTTGACTGAACAGGGAATAAAAAATTGTCACAGATTTACAAAAAACAAAACACAATTAACCAGTTCCCCATTCACTCCTTATATTGTCATGTTCAAAATAAATAACACCGTGGGGCCCCAAAGCTTCAAAGAGTGAAGAGCGCAGGACGATTTTGAACATCCAGTTATTTAAATGTTGTCTAATTCCATCTCCTATTTGTCGCCCAAAGTCTTCCCAGGCTAGTGATGTCCAGTGACTGACAATACAGACTGGTCAATTGCTTCAAATCACCCAGTACCAGGAGGTGCATAGAACACCCAGGCAGGAGCTCAGCATCTAACACCCACCCTCCATTTCTGGTCAGGTCACACCTAACACTCCCAACAACATAATCCTAATAACCATCTGAGTGAGAGAGAGCGTGAGAGAGAGAAGACACCTAAAATATTCATAGTCCAACTTTGAATGCAAGAACGAGAATAGCATTTGCAAAGACATGTGTGAAACAAAAATAGCCACCATGTACAAAAGCAAGGGAACAAAAGGAATTGCAGTGCTTGCAACAATTACGGAGGCATTTCCTTGTTGAGTATTGTGGGGAAGATCTTTTCTCACCTTGCCATGACCATATTGCAGGCCCTACCTGGCATCACGCATCTACAGAGTCTCAGTACAGTTTCAGAGCTGGCAGATCGACAGTCGATGCGATTTTCTCACTTCAGCAGTTACAAAAGTGCCACAAACAACGCAGACCACTTTCGCTTTCAAAGACCTCATCAAGGCCTTTGACCTCGTCAGCAGAGGGAGGTTCTTTAAACTGATACAGAAAATAGGCCTCTACTCTGGGGGTCATTTCTCCATTCAACAATAATATGCTGTTTCATCAGTTACAATGGAGCCTCACAGAAGCTTTCAAGATCAACAACTTTCTAAAGCAAGGCTGCATCCTGGAATCAACTCTCCAGCATATTTTCTCCGTTTTGATCTCAGGACACTTTTAGCGACTCAAAATGAGGATGTATACCTGCATGCCAGAGCTGACAGCAAGCTGGCTTGTCAAGACTGCTTTCCAAGACCAAAATTAATGATGTGTCAGCATTCCACACTGAAGTTCACTTGCAACAGCAGCTGTCTATTCTCCCAAGCCTGCAAGGAGTTCGGACTGACAAATCAGATTCAGAAAGGCCAAGGTTATGTGCCAGGACCTCATCTCCCACCAATAATGACAGTCTGTCTCTGGAAGTCATCGACAGGTTCATATACCTTGGATCAACAATTGCTAGCAATCTGCTCCTTGATGCTGAAATCAGCAAGAGGAATGCAAAGGCCGCAGCTTTCATATCAAAGTTGAGAAGTTCAGTGCAGATCAACCTCAAACTAACCAAAAACATAAAGCTCCGTGTGGACCAGGCTTGTATTCTCAGCACCCTTCTCAGCGAGGCATGGCAAAGTCAAGAAAAGCAGCCAAACAAGCTTCCACCTCGGTGCCTCAGAAAAATACTGGGCATCTCCTGGCAAGACAGAGTGGTGAATATGGAAGAACAGTGTGCAGGGATTCCCATCAGGTTTCCCTTCGGGTAAGCCATGACTCCATTGGCTGGGTCATGGTGAGCCAAATGGATGATTGTCACATCCCCAAAGATATGCCCAAAGGCTAACTTGCTATTGGCACGAGACCAGCAGGTCGCCTGTGCTTGACACACAAGGATGTCTGTCAACTAGCTTCAGATTTGATGCATGGGAAGGTCTCATTGCTGACTGGAGTGTCTGGAAACAGTCAGGTAGGTTGGCGTGGAAATGAGGACGACAAAATAAAATGACCAGATGGCAGAAGACTGGGGGGAAAAAAACATCCAGTTAACCTCAGGACAAGTGGAAATGCCTCAAGTTGCAAGCCAGCTACATGAAGAAGGTAAACAGAACACCAATATCCTATGCCACTTCCTCTTGTGCTGGTTTCCTCTCAACTTGCCAAATAAAACTGAACAATCCTATACCAAAATACTTATGTCTTCATTATTAGTACCACATAATAAAATAGCAACTGGTAAGTTTCATACCAACTCCCTAATCAATCACTAGAAATAGCAATACTTATGCCTGTAATTTTATTCTTGCGATTGACCCTTTGAAGATGGCAACCAATTCAATTTGAGGGAGCGATTGAGAAACAGCTTCTGCCAGAGAAAAGCCCTGATCAACAACCCTCAGTATCTGCAATAATCTTCATTCACACTGAAGTAAAAATTGGACCAAAATAATTCCCTCAACTCAGTACACAAGCCACATACATGCATGAGGATGGTATTGGAAGCACTTTTTATTTTATGCTATGAGGTTAGCCTCCAGCCTTTCTTGCCCCACTACTTTCAGTGAAGCTGTTACAGAAAGAAGGTAAGAATGAAGGACTTGTACTTAAATGCAGCGTTTTAAACAGCCTCAGGACACCCCAAGGCACATTAGCCAATTAAATACTTTTTTAAAAAAAATGCGGCAGTCTATTTATGCAGAGCAAGGTCCCACAAACAGAAGTGTCCAAATGACCCAAAATTCCATTTCTTAGTGATTTTGATTGAGAGATAAATATTTGCCAAGATAACGTGGAGAACGCCCAGCTTTTAGAACGTAGAACATACAGTGCAGAAGGAGGCCATTCGGCCCATCAAGTCTGCATCGACCCACTTCCACCCTATCCCCGTATCCCAATAACCCCTCCTAAACGTTTTGGTGACTAAGGGCAATTTACCATGGCCAATCCACCTAACCTGCATGTCATTGGACTGTGGGAGGAAACCGGAGCACCCGGAGGAAACCCACGCAGACACGGGGAGAACGTGCAGACTCAAGGACAGGCAGTGACCCAGTGGGGAATCGAACTTGGGACCCTGGCTCTGTGAAGCCACAGTGCTATCCACTTGTGCTACCGTGCTGCCCAGGCCCTCTTCTTTGAAACAGTGTCATGGATCTTTTCCATCCATCCAACCTGGTTTAATACCAGGTGACGATGGCGTTAAAGCAGCTGAGCAGCAGGTGAGATCCTGCTCAATGCCTTATTCATGAGAAAACAGGAGCTTCTAAACAAAGGCAATCAAAAATCTCCCGAGGCCATGTGTTCTTTAAAATAGGGAAGTACGCTCCCTCAACTTTCCTGTACTGCTTTAAATGTTCTCCTCAAATTAGTGGCCATCGTACCTTTTCTATTAATAGCTTTTTGCTCATCGTCACACATTTATTTAACCGTTCTTTATATCTTTCAAGCATCTTCTGTTGCTCATCTATTTGTCTTCTTAAATCACAATTTGTCTGAAACAGAAAGAAAGAAAATCAATTAGCCACTGTTACACTTACAACACAGCACAAGATCATCTAAGGTTATTGACAATGCCCATGCTGCCTTTAAGATTAACGATAAATAAACAGAATGTCGAACATATTTTTACGACAATAAAAGGTGCTTTCTAAATCCAAGTTCTTGTTGATGAAATAGCCACGGGGGAGAAAATTGCTGTCTTTCAGTTTAAAGCTCCTAGCTTGCAGAGGCCTGGTCGGGAAAGTTCTGATGCTGTAAAGTTAAAATAGCATACTGCGGCTATAATGTTCCACTTGCTTTGTTTGTGCTATGAAATGATTCAATGTTTTCTTTGGGCTGCAAAAGGATATATTGAAGAACTTTATTGAAACTGAAAAAGCTACATTGAATTAACTTTTTTTTAGAATTGCAACCCCTGCACCAATAGATCATTGCTATGCAGCACAGTAGCACAGTTGCTTCACAGCTCCAGGGTCCCAGGTCCAATTCCGTGCTTGGGTTACTGTCTGTGCAGAGTCTGCACGTTCCCCCATGTCTGTGTGGGTTTCTTCCGGATGCTCTGGTTTCCTCCCACAGTCCAAAGATGAGCGGGTTAGGTGGATTGGCCATGCTAAATTGCCCATAGTGTCCAAAAAGGTTAAATGGGGGTTACTGGGATAGGGTAGAAATGTGGGTTTGAGTAGGTTTGTAAGGCTGGTGCCAACTCGATGGGCCGAATGGCCTCCTTTTGCACTGTAAATTCTGTGATTCTATGATTTATGAACTAGTTAATTCTGAAGCTCTAGTTTCAGATGTCCACCTGCTGTACGCCGTTGGGTCCTGTACCACTGCGGCCACAGAAATAACTTTCACCATAAACATACAAAGAAGTATTTCAGCCGTTCACACCATTAAATCAGTGAGCAGTTGGGATACAATTCCACACCAGGATGCCATGGAAGTCACAGAATTATCTTTAATAGCAAAGGGAGGTTTTAGATGGTATAGTGAATTAGACATTGGCCTTTCAGCTTTGGAACCTGGCTTTGCATCTAGCCTGCAATGGGATGGCGGCCTCTTCTCTCTCTGTTGGCTCGAAGCATCTGATAATTTTTTCAATATTGGGTTGCCTCAATCCAGTTTGACAGCAAAACAGCCAATAACTGGCATGGGGAGAGTTGGGAATCTCAGTGGTTACTTGTGGATGACATGCGAAGTGGTTGGAGGCTGGACCAGGATCTCAGGGAAAACACCAGTTCAATTCAAGCGAGATTACAGTGTGCTGGGCCACACCTGTGAAAGGGGTTTTGGTTTATTGAATTTAGTATTGAATTGTAACAGCTACGAAGGAAGATTCATTAAGAGTTATATACAAAGATCACGGTAGCTCGTGTGTTTTTTCATGTTTATAATTGATTAAAAAATTCTTGATAACTGTTTTATAGATGTTAACTACATTCTTATAATAAACTTTTTGATAAAAGCGCCTAAGAAGTCTGATGAATCACAGCTGAACTGAAGCTCTTGTGCTCATCCTAGCCAAATTCAACATAAAATTTATAGGTCAGGTGAGCTTCACAATACACTTTGGAGTTTCTAAACCCTGGCCCGTAACACAAGAGGGCTCAGAAAGCCTCACATAGCATCCAATGACTGACCGTTGTCAGGCGGATCACTGTCCCTGGCCAAACCACTGGTTGCCAGTTAACCAATTGAATCGACTCCCAAGATCCACTCAGTGCCGAAGAGTCTGGCTTCTCCTTTTTGAAAATACAAAACCTGGGAACAATGCACTGGCAAGCAGGCTGTTTCAACCTTGGCTCTTTTGCTTAAAGTCACATCCCAATTATGGGTCTACGGACCAAAACCACAAAATAAAAGAAATGCGAGCAAAGGAAATAAACAAGAAGAGCGCTTCCACATTACTCTTGGGGTCACTTGCCATTACATTTTTCCATCAGGTCTGAGGCCGTTCTCTTCTTCCCAGCAGTCCCAACTCGCCACACTTTTCTCTCTCCATTTCAATCTCTTCTTGGCTACTTTCTTCAACACTCCCACAATCTTTATTGGCCTGATGTGTTGGTTCCTATTCTGTACATTTTTTTTTTTTTTAAGAACAGTACAGCACAGAACAGGCCCTTCGGCCCTCGATGTTGTGCCGAGCAATGACCACCCTACTCAAGCCCACGTATCCACCCTATACCCGTAACCCAACAACCCCCATTAACCTTATTTTTTAGGACACTACGGGCAATTTAGCCTGGCCAATCCACCTAGCCCGCACATCTTTGGACTGTGGGAGGAAACCGGAGCACCCGGAGGAAACCCACGCACACACGGGGAGGACGTGCAGACTCCGCACAGACAGTGACCCAGCCGGGAATCGAACCTGGGACCCTGGAGCTGTGAAGCATTTATGCTAACCACCATACTACCCTTCGTTCT
Organism: Scyliorhinus canicula; assembly: GCF_902713615.1. NCBI lineage: Eukaryota > Metazoa > Chordata > Chondrichthyes > Carcharhiniformes > Scyliorhinidae > Scyliorhinus > Scyliorhinus canicula. Next base: position 46,320,156 of record NC_052164.1, on the reverse strand, counting down.
GCACATCCATCTTTGCATCCACATCTGTTTGGCGTAAAGTTAATGCCCCCTCTTCTTGAGGCTGCCCATTTCTGCACTGTATTACAAGGCCGGTCATACAACTGTCCTGTATATTCTTCCTATCACAAAACACTCAACTGCACTTCTTCCAATTCTTCTTCAAAATATTTTTATTAAAGGCATTCTGCATATGTACATAGAAATATCAGAAAAACAAAAATCCACAGGAACAAAGAACACAGGCCCACAACAACCCCTGATACCAAGTCCACAACTGTCCCTGGCCCCTTCGTTCTCCCCCCCCCCCCCCCCAACAACAAAAATAAACCCCTAAACCAAACACATACCCCCTCCTGCCACCGCTTACACCTTAATTCTCCTTTGGGTGGGGGGGACAAAAGTCGATAAACTGTTTCCACCACCAGGTGAACCCCTCCTCCCTTACAGTGAACTTGATCTTCTCCAAGTGCGGGAATTCAGTCAGGCCGCTCACCCACACACCTGACTTTGGCAGCTCAGAGTCCCGCCAGCTATTCTCTCCCCACCAGGGCCCGGATCTTCCAACATTCCAAATATCGCCACCTCTGGTCTCGGGGCCATCCCTACACCCAGAATCTCAGACATGAAATACGAGAACCCCTCAGCTTTGGAGACACGCAGAATATGTGGATGTGATTTGCAGGCTCCCCTGCACACAGCCCACACCGATCCTCTACCCCTGCAATGAACCGGCTCATCCTCGCAACCGTAAAGTGGGCCCTATGGACCAACTTAAATTGGACGCGGCTTAACCTCGCACACGACGACGACGCGTTCAGGGCTTCCTTCAATGTCCTGATCCTCACCTCCCCACCCAACTCCTCCTCCCATTTCCACTTCATCGCCTCCACTGGAGCGTCCTTCCTCTGCATCAACTCTCCATACATGTCTGACACTCTCCCCTCCACAATGTCATCCTTGGACAACGACGTATCTTGCAATACCAGAGGCAGCAGCCCCAGGAAGGACGGCATCTCACATGCAGGTATCTTAAGCTATTCGCCTTAAGCAACTCATATTTCCTTCCAGGCCTGAAAACTTGTCCCCAAGAAACAAGTCCCTGAAGTACTCTATCCCCACCTGTCACCAACCCCGGAACCTTGCATCCAGTCCTGCTGGCACAAATTTGTAAATATTGCACATCGGCGCCAACAGCGACATGTCTTCCAATCCAAAGTGTTGTGCGCTGGTTCCAAATGCTGGGACCACCATCGGCTTCACAGAAAACAGAAGGGGGGCCAACAAAGTGCCCCCATACATGATGCAATTCCACCCACTCCCACACTGCCCCTACTCCACTGCCCATTTCCCAACCATTCTATATTGCCACCCAGTAATAGTTCAGCGAACTCGGCAATGCCCACATCACCCCCCTACCGTCCCTTTCTCCAAAAACACCCTCCTCATCCGCAGTGTCTTCCCCGCCCACAAACTTGTCCTGTTCATCCGGATCCTAGCCATTGGCGCCTATACAGCAGCCAAACCTAATCCACGAAACCTTGGCCTAACCCAAACCGACTCAGACATCCAACATTATGTCCACTACACCCGATCAAAAGTATTCTCCACATCCATCACCACCACTTCTTCTACCTTCTGTCTTCCAAATAGAACATACAGGGCAGGAGGCCGCCATTTGGCTCATCGAGTCTGCACCGACCCACCTAAGTCCTCAGTTCCACCCTATCCCTGTAACCCAATAACCCTAAATAGCATTTTATATACAAAGGGAAATTTAGCGTTGCCAATCCACCCAACCTGCACATCTTTGGACTGTGGGAGGAAACCGAAGCACCCAGAGGAAATCCACGCAGACACGGGGAGAACGTGCAGACTCCGTACAGTGACCCAGCAGGGAATCGAACCTGGGACCCTGGAGCTGTGAAGTCACAGTGCTATCCACTTGTGCTACCGTGCTCTAGTTCTCTGGACTTGTTGGTTCTACCCTTTACATTTACAGGAACATGACAGTGGGCAACCTGTGTAAATTTGCCTACAGCTGCCACCCCTTCACAAATCCCGACGGATCCTCCCCTATCACCCCCGTACACGGTCCTCCATCCGCAACACTAGCACCTTCGCTAACAACATCACATTCAAATTTAGCAACTAAATCGGGTATTATGACCCACACTGCTCCAGTTCAGCGAAATGGACACTGCGAGGATTTTGAGGTAGCTTCTTCTTGCCTCATTATACATCCCCACATGCAGGTGCCCCAGCTCCTCACTAAACTAGTAAAACCCGGCAGGGAATCCATCCGGCTCTGGGGCCTTCCCACCTGCATCGGGCCGACGCAGTCCATCACCTTCCTCAGCCCAATCGAGGACCCCAACCTCTACACCTTCTCCTCCTCCACCCTTGGGAACTCCACCCATCTCAAAAACCGCCTCCTGTTCCTCGCCGATCCACCCACCTTGCGTGTCCTCATTTTATACAAAACACCACTTCGAAGTTCAATGTCTTCATATTCCTCTCAGTCCATAGTCTCACCATCGCCTCCTCTGGCGAGTCAAAGTAAAACTCTTGTTTCTGATGCATAACCCACAAACGAGCGGGATACAGAACCACAAACATCATCCCCTTTTTGTAGTGGAAAGCCTTGATACGGTTGTACCCGTCCGCCTAGCCAACTCAGCTCCCAGGTCCTGATAGATCTGCAGCTTGTTCTCCTCCCAAGTGCACGTCTTGGTCTGCCTTGCCCACCTCAAGATCTTCACCGCATTATAGAAAGGATGTGGAAGCATTGGAAAGGGTACAGAGGAGATTTACAACGATGTTGCCTGGTTATGGAGGGAAGATCTTACGAGGAAAGGCTGAGGGACTTGAGGCTGTTTTCGTTAGAGAGAAGAAGGTTTTAAGAGGTGACTTAATTCAGGCATACAAGATGATCAGAGGATTAGATAGGTGGACATTGAGTGCCTTTTTCCTCAGACGGTGATGTCCAGCACAAGGGGACATAGCTATAAATTGAGGGGGGATAGATGCAGGACAGATGTCAGAGGTAGGTTCTTTACCTCTAGGTCAGAGAGTAGTAAGGGCGTGGAATGCCCTGCCTGCAACAGTAGTGGACTCGCCAACACTAAACGCATTCAAATGGTCATTGGATAGGCATATGGATGATAAGGGAATAGTGTAGATGGGCTTTAGAGGGGTTTTGCAGGTCGGCGCAACATTGAGGGCCGAAGGGCCTGTACTGCGCTGTAATGTTCTATGTTCTCCTCGTCAAAGAAACGATGCAGCTTCACCGACATCGCCCTTGGCAGCTCCCCGCACCTGCGGCATCCTACTCAATACCTGGTGCATTCGATCCACCTCGAGAGGACGGTCAAAGACTCACTCCTCCAGCAGCTTCTCTAGCATGCTCGCCACGGACTTGGTAGCCTCTGCACCTTCAGGCATCCGCACAATCTGAAGGTTCTGCCTCCAGGAGCGTTTCTCGAGATTCTCCAGCTTCTCCCTCAGCCTTTTCTGGATACTCGCCACCATCCCTATCTCTGCCTCCAGCTAGGTCAACTGATACTCATGCTCCCCAACCGACTCTTCCACCTTTTGGATCACCAGGCCCAGTGTCTCCTGCCTCTGCTCCATGCGCTCGATCGCCACCCTAAGTGGCTCCACCACCTCAGCCAGTTCCTCCAAGGCCTCCTTCCTCTGCAGCTGGAATTTGCTGTTGACGAATTGCACCAGCTGAGCCATAGACCACTGAGTGGCAGCGCTGCCCCCTACTCGCTGCCATCTTCTTCTGTGTGTCATATGAGTGTCCCTTTAAGAAATGTTTTTGTCTTACCACATGGCTTCAGTGATATCATTGTGTGGGTGGAGCTCGTCTGTGGCTCTGGGAGTTGGTTTTTACTTTCGCTTTTGAGTTGTGAGCTGGGCTGTGGCTCTGAGTTTTACTTTCGCTTGGAGTTTGAACTGGTTTTGTTCTGCACAGGTTGAAAAGAAGGTTTTTTCCTATCTGCATTTTAAAAGCTGTTTCCAGACTGCTTGATAAATTAGAAGAACTCATTGCTTTCTGGAAGGAATTCAAACCTACTGTTTTGAAAAGGAAACAGGGGTATCCATACCAGGTCTTGAGTGCTGTGTACTGGGCCACACCTTTGAAAAGAGGGTTTATGGGATCTTGTCATTAAATTGGAACAGTTGAATTTATTCAGGGTTATACATAGAGTACTATAGCTGTGTGGGGTATTTATGTTGGTAGTTGATAAAAATGCTGTGTGTTTATAAAAATGTTAACTAAATTTGTAGAATAAACTTTGTTTTTGATTAAAAGTGCTTAAGGCCTGTGCTGAATAACACCTGAAAGGCAGGCCCCTGTGCTCATTGTAACCAAAATCAATAAACAGTTGTAGATCAGGTGAATATACCTCGGGGTTTTCTGAACACTGGCCCATAACATGTATGACACCACAAATACAGTCTTGTTCAAGCTGCTGTCTCTCTGTCATTGAACTTCTCGTCCAATGAGCCGTAAACTAGTCCCACAGAGGAGTTTTATATACCCGCCGTGTTCATGCATCCGCTGCCATCCAACACCACACAATTTGGGTGGTGAAGGACCAGAAAAATCCACCTCAATTTAATGTGTGAACACTCACTCCATGGCTGTCACCAAAGTCCCCTTCTTATAATTCTTAATATGAAACTAAATCTCTTCACCTCCCAAATAATAAATTTTCCAGAAGTTCACAATTACACTTATCAAAGTGGAAAATGTTCTGACAAACATTCCTTGGATAGATTTCCAATTTTGTCTCGGCAAAAGTTGCGTTTTTGACAATTAGGACCTTTGCCTGAAATAGGGAGGAGAGGCATAATCTTTCCCAGTGGAATCATTCACAGAAATGACAAATACATGATTATTTCCTGAGCTTAGTTTATGTCATACCATTCTGGGGAGCTTAGTAAATAGAGCTTAGTAAATAAAGCAAGCACGAAAGACCCTCAGCATATCAAAGGATCTCAGTTTACATCTTTATTAAAAGTATACTTCAACTTCCAGTGGTTATACATATAGTGTTTACATCCACAGATAGACGGTATGGGTATCCAGATTGAAACAGGATGAACATCCTTTGTATAAATGTTGGCCACATAATATATTTAGCCCAATCGCAAGTTGATGGGTCTCGCTTTGACTGCCGACATGCTCAATATCTTTTGGCATGCAGCCAGAAGGCGCTGCATCACATTAGCTCAAATGCAGAGGGTTCACGGGCAGAGTGCAAGTTGCTCAGAACAGTTGGACCATTCACAATTCATGTGCAAATTTATTTCTCCAACTGTTACGGGCCTTGCAATTGCCCAAAGTTCAGGTTGCTATTTCCATAAGTTACTATATACACTGATGTGTTGGCAAGGGTTTGCACTGGTGAAACAAAATGCTGGAAATCTCTAGACTCCTCATTCTTTGATCTTCGTCACTGGGGAAGTTGACATGCATTCCAGTATACTTTCCATCAGAGGATAAAAGAACCCACAAGTAATCAGCCTTTGGATTAAAGTCAGCTTCATTTCCATGTTTAAAAGGGCAGCTCATTTCACAAACAGAACACGTCAGAGTTGGGCTGCACAACAGGCTTCTTTTTGTCTCCCTGCTCATGTAGCTGTTCATCAAGTTGGGAAATGGCCCATTTTCCCTTTACTGCCTGGTGAGCACACTCTCCCAGTTTTAAGGCCATCTTTAAAAAAAATATATCAATACTATCAGAGCGCTGTTAATTCCAGAGGCGTGGATATTGTTGCTCTGTGCAATACCAGATGCATGCACAGCTTTCCCCACCCACACATATCCCACCCAGCACCACCTCCCAAAAAAAACACACATCCTAACACCGCAAAGAAAATGCTGCGTTGTCAGTATATCATGGATTTCTTATTCACCTTGCCACTAATTTTCTATTTCAGTAGATTTATTTTAGGGACACAATGGTCAGTATAAAATACGATGGAAGCACGTGTTTAGCGTGTTTACCAGTTTTCCATCAGGCTAATTTAGAACCAGCAACACTGCTGGCTTACATTCCAATTGACTTTTTAAAAACTAGCATTCCTCAGAGAATTAAAAAAGTAATCGTTTACATGTATTAGAATTTTTTAATAATTTGAATTCAGCAACATAAATAACACAAAGCAAGAACTTAAGCAAATAACAGCTTAAAATGATCACAATTCGAACAGAGACCTGGGATAAGACTAGGCTGTGCTTTACTCCATCAGTTAGAGTTTGCCTATCATTAAGTCCGCCAAATGTTTTTTAAAAATGCATTAATCAGCTGCAATAGAAGAAGAAGAAGAAATTGCTTATTGTCACAAGTAGGCTTCAAATGAAGTTACTGTGAAAAGCGACTAGTCGCCACATTCCGGCGCCTGTTCGGGGAGGCTGGTACGGGAATTGAACCGTGCTGCTGGCCTGCCTTGGTCTGCTAAACCAGCCATTCCACTCTTCCATCTCCTCCTCACTCAACACAAGGTCACTCAAGTACAAAATGTAAGACAATATCAGGATTAGTGCTAAATGGGAACCTAGGAATGTAATTGGACAGAAAGACCACTGCTGTCCACCTGACCAGCTCAAGTATTAAACACTATTTCTGCAGCTATTTGCTTCAGCAAGGTCTAGAAATAGGAAGCAACTTTTCAGAATGGAATTTGCTCTGTGCAGTTATTCGCCGAATGGTAAGGACTCCTTTTAAACTTGCCAACCAAAGCAGCAAGATTTTACAGGAAATAAAGACACTCCCTAACAGCACAGCCAATATCAACAGAGGCGAATGTAACCTGTGCAAAGCTGACCATCATAGGGGTAAAGTGTCAGTGACTATGCCTGTGGAGGGGCTGAGAGAAACTCGATTAAGAAAAGTTAAGTTACTTTTAGCACAATGTAGATACATGTTATGGCAGGGGAGGGGGGGGGGGAAAGAGTGCCCTCTATCCCAACTAGAGTTTGATGCAAGCACTCGTAGGCCTTGGATATAATTAGACAACATTTCAAAATACCATTTAACAAAAACTATTCTTGAATGTCCGAAAGGAAAAAGAGATTGTAGAGCGTGGAAGAACATTAACTTTCTCTCTTCCTGAAATTTGCTGCTCATTGGGAAAGGAGCCTGGGATTTCCAGTACCTCGACTATTTGGCCACTGCTGAGGTCAGTCAGTCTAATTAGATGAGCTGACAAACATTTGACCAAGACAGGCACCCGGCTGCCCTTGCCGCCAACATACATCTTTCAGCAGTGATCCCTGGGTATTAGTCAGCATTCAAACTCTTTGGGTGATTTTCCTCCCAACTTTGTGGTAAAAGCCAATGAACTACTCCTGGTGAAATGGAAAACTAAACTTCCATCTACTAACAACTCACTTATAAAGTTAAAGATAGTCAACATTGTGATGAAATCTACTTTGGGGGGATTTTCTTTTGAGAGTTTATTTTCAATGTTAGCACCTGCGGGAGTGACCCTTGGTCAACTGGAGATTGTGTTATTTAAGCCACAGAATGTACCAAGATGTTCTATCTGACTCTGCGTCAGAGCAGGGGGCTGAGCCCTGGTGGGAGATATCACAGGTCAATTGAAGGATCAATGGACAACAATTAGTTAATAGTGAGTGGGGAGTAGTTGGAGAGGATACTTGGCTCCATGTAGCTGAATGCCGTTAGATCCATGCAGCTGAGAGGGTGAGGCCCAGAGAAACACCAGGAGCCTTTGTTAGCTCTGTGCTGCTAAGATGTGTTATAGAGTTTTACAGTACGGAAAGAGGCCCTTCGGTCCATCGCTACTGCACCATGTTAGCTCTGTGCTGATAACAGCTGGGGCTCAGGGAGCCCAGAATCAGTATTGAGAGGCTGGGACTATGAGAGAGAGAGCGGAGAATACAGTCATGGTAGGAGGTCAGCTTAGCTGGGAAACAAGACCAGGAAGGTTGGACCTGTGAGCAGCTGAGAGGTGTGGGAACACTGGATTCCACCTGTGAAACTTTACTTGAGGAGAGCTGATATGGCTGGAGATTAGATTAGTACTTTGAAAGAAAGAAGTTGAAATTCCTCAGGAGGAAGACAAGAGTTTTTAAGATTTTGTGACTCATTGATGTCAAGGTGGGTTGCTGAGAAAGTCTGCTGGAACGGGTCTTGGCTGTTTCTGCCATTTCATAGAATTTAGAGCAGAAGAAGGCCATTCGGCCCATGGAGTTTGTACCAGCCCTTGGAAAAAGCACCCTACCCAAGCCCACGCCTCCACCCCATCCCTATAACCCAGTAACACCACCTAACCTTTTGGATACCAAGGGGCAATTTAGCATGGCCAATCCACCTAACCTGCATTTCTTTGGACTGTGGGAGGAACCCAGAGCACCCGGAGGTAACCCATGCAGACACAGGGAGAAAGTGCAAACTCCACACAGACAGCTACCGAGGCCAGAATTGAACCTGGAGCTGTGAGACAGCAGTACTAACCACTGTGCCACCCCATACTTGACCAGTTTGTTAATTCATGTTACCTCATGTTAATTCTGTCCGAGTATAAGATAGATAGTATTGACTGCTTGCTCTGTTAACTCATGTGTAGTAAAATTTCTCATACTTGTTTAAAACTGTGGAATCTTGTGTCTTTACGCTCTTCGATAAGTACTTGGGATTTCAAATTTAGCCTAATGTTCAGAAAAAACATAGTTGCTGGTCCCCAACTAAATCGCAACAAAACGTACAGTTCTAGTCTAATATCGTACCAAAAACTGGTATGGAGTCGTAACAAAATGTTCTTGTAACCTTGCTTCAAAAATAATGATTGGAACATGAAAGAACCATTATGGTATAAAACCATAGAGGTTTTCTGTTGATCTTTAATTATGGCAAAAGTATAAAGACCATGAGATTGTTGGGCTGACTAGAACTTGACAGTGTGAAATGTTGCATCTTTCTGGCCCACCACAAAATGAACCAGATTAATTTATCCAAAGGTTGCGTGGTTGCTAAAAACCCATTCCAAACCCTTGCGATCGAATTCAATTTTTTTTTTAAACAAAGGGTTTTGACTGTTTCTGCCCAGCTGTATCTATTGGTTATTGTGTACTGTTCAACCAATAACGAAATCTGACCAGGTAGATTAACCTGTACATATACTTGTTTGCTATTCCACGTTTAAAAAAAAATTCTTTCATGGGATGTGGGCAACCTCATTGCCATGGATCTGGAGTCACATATACGCCAGATTAGATAAGGAAGACAGATTTACTTCCCTAAAGGACATTAGTGAACCAGATGCGTTTTTCCCACAATTGACAAGTCACCTTTAGATTTTTAATTCCAGATTTTTATTGAATTCAAATTTCACCATCTGCCATAGCGGGATTCAAACCCAGGTCCAAGAGCGTGACTCTGGGTTTCTGGATTATTAGTCCAGTGATGATACCATTACGCCACTGCCTTCCAATAGGGATGGGAGAATAAGGGATTACCCCATGCATTCTTCACTGTAAATTATACGCATTTAATGGTTTATTGTTAACTCTGGGTTTACTAGCGGGTACAAGGATTCAGATTTTACCTATTAGGGACTCTGCCAGCTTATGGAAAATGTCACCCAAATATGAACATGGAAAAGTATTGAAAATAAACACAAAAAAATGGCAATTTATGTAATTTCGACAAACAGCGTCCTTCATTTTCAGCTCTATTAGATAGAAGTCTACCAGGTACTCAAACTAGTGGATATGCCTGACTCGGGTGCCATCTGGTGGAAGTGATGACCATAACAATTTGTTTGCAAAATACAGGCTACATTAATACATCCCCGTACCGGCTGAGGTTATTCATGAAGGCCTTGCCTTCTCAACCCTCGGGTTAATTCACTATCAGACAGCTCTCGCTCTGAAAGGGGGAAGCAGCCTATGGTCCTTTGGGACCGTGATGACATGTAAAATCCAAAACGGTTCTTCAGGGATGACAAGATGATTATCAAGTCCCACCACTTTCAGTTTTAAATTTACTAATTTGTGTACTCCTCCTCTTCCTCCCTCCTACCCCCATTATGACTATAAAAAATAATGGGAAGTTAAGCTTTCAGTATTATTTTCCCTCTAAATTAGGTGCTTTTTAAATACTTCACTGGACATAGCCTATAAAAAGTATCCACATTATTCAAAGCAATCACATTCCGATAATGTGGTTCCTACCCTGGTGCTTCTTTTAAAACTGAAATTACCTGTACCGGCCTCTCTTTCTACTGCACTGACAGAACAGATCCAAAGTCACATTTTCCATCTAGTCCGCATCAAGCAACATGCCCCACAGTTGAAGCTTTTTACTGGATAGTATGAACTGAGACACAGTGTCAATGCTCAGGCAGGCACGAACTGGGGCACTGCAGCTGAACCTCACCATTACTCCTGGCTCAGGGAGCCTATGGGAGCAAACATCCGAGGAGGATACTCGGGGTCGCTTTACAATAATCTCAAATCTCATCAGTTCATTTCCAGCCCATGAGGGAAATGGATGGAATTCAAAGCCAAACAACCTATTTATTCCTGAAGGGTAATAAATCACAGTCACATACCAACAAGTTAAAAACAAAAAATTAAGTTGTGCTGTGAATCGAATCAGAACACTGCTCAGCAATGTGTTGGTTGGGTACCAGGGCTCCTCAGCAAAACATGCTGGACAGAACTCCAACTGGGAACTGCCTTTGGAGGTCACTTTCAGAGCAATACTGCCAGATCCCTCTGGGATTGGCTGATCACCCAAATAAAGTTGAAAGGACAGAGGGATCGGAATGCAGAGAAAATAAAAGGGTCACATTCTCACCAGGAAAGCATAAAAAAGGACTTCACCAGTGTGCAGTTTCAATTATTTGACTATCAGTTTTTATAAAAACTAATTTAGTTCAAACTGTGGCAAGACAAAAAAAATTGTCATTTTAAATTTCAAGTTGGACCCAACCTCATACAATGACATTGAGAACAACAATGATTCATATTAAGACATGATGTGGAGATGCCGGCATTGGACTGCGGTGAGCACAGTAAGACGTCTTACAACACCAGGTTGAAGACCAACAGGTTTGTTTCAAACACGAGCTTTTGCAGCACTGCTCCTTCCTCAGGTGAATGAAGGAAGGATCAGTGCTCCGAAAGCTAGTGTTTGAAACAAACCTGTTGGACTTTAACCTGGCGTTGTAAGACTTCTTACTGTGCTCATATTAAGACGGCAGCTGCTCTTCAAAGAGAGGCCTCACTCCGAGCTGGTAATCACCCTGGTGCATTTTAACTTGAGCTATAACCAAATTAATTTATGACAAAATACAGGGCAAGCTTCGCTGGCCTCCACGTGGCATGTTTCCCGGCTTCGGTCAGGTGGCCCGCTGTTGGCCAGCGGCAGGGTCTTCTGGTCCCGCCACTGTCAATGGGATTTCCCATTAAATCCACCCCACGCCGCTGGGAGTGAAGTGAAGCCTTATCCAAAGTCCAAGCTCATGTTAATGTTTCCACCCCCTCTTCAGTTATGTAGAGGGTCATATGGACTAGAAGTGTTAACTCTGTTTCTCTCTCCACAGATGCTGCCAGACTTGCTGGATTTATCCAGCGTTTTCTGTTTTTAATTCCAAGTTAACACCTGTAGTTGCACAACAGAGCCACATGGAGGCCTCTCCTCACTTGCATTGCTCAGCAGCAATGTTTGTACAGAATTTAAACAGAAAGATTCAGTGAAACCTCCCTCCCCTAAAAACTATCAGCGTTTTGCTTATAAACACTTACTCTGCCTCCATATGACATCAATAACGCAGATGGACCACACCACTGATAGCATATGTACTGAATGGATGGGGGTTATAAATATAATGGCCAATCAACCAGATCTATATTCACAATTTTTAATTAAGTACACTTGTGAAGCACTCCAGTCCTTTGAATAGTAAGACAATCCACGATGTCAGAAGATAAGTTATACACTTTTGCAATCTGATTCTCCATTTGAGGCAGTGAATGAGAACCCTCCCGTTTCATGTGAATTTGTAACATCTGCAAATGGATTTTGAAAGTTAGAGGCTTAAATTTGTCTTCCAGACTTCTCACATTTACACTAGAACAAAGAAACTTGAAACAACACTGATCCAACTGCCCAAATCTTAAGAAAAGGTCGGGCCTACACACATTGGAGTTTTGACAAATGAGAGGTGACCTTATTGAAGCACAAGATTCTGAGAGGACTTGACAGGGTAGATGTTGAGAGAATGTTTCTCCATGTCAGGGAATCTAGAACTAGAGGGTAGGTTTGAAAGTTAAGATGGAGATGAAGATGAATTTCTTCTCTCAGATGACCGGTACCCCGGAAAGCAGAGGAGGCGAGGTCATTAAACATATGACCTGCTGATATAAAAGATTTTGTGTGCCCAATAGCATTCAAGTGAGAACACATTTAACTGCAATTTCTCAGGCTACAATTTATCAGGCTACTCTCCCTCTGGACAGTAAAATGCTCAACAATTCAAACTCACCCAAACATTACTTTAGAAATCAAAGTGATGCACCGAGTCTATGCTAAACTTGGTGGTGGGACAGAATTCAACCCAATTGAGACATAGTTGAGACATAGTTGATAGTGCATGGGAAACAAAAAGGGTTTCCTGTTTTCCCCAATTTTCTTCCCACATCTAGTGGTGCACCAAGGCAGACTTTTGGCGGTTTCCATAGTTAGTTATTAGTGCAACAGGTCTCTAAGGGCTTATAGCTTGAGGTGCGACACTCTCCATTAAGTGTGCCTGACCAGGATACTCTCCCGCTTTTACCGTCAGCTACTGGCATCTGTGGAAGGATTTTGCAGGTTGACACACACAACCTGTTTGACCGTGTTCCGAACGCACCTTTCTTAGTCATCACATGGGACTCGAGCCCGGGCTGTCTGGCTCAGAGACAGGGACACTAACCACTGCGCCACAAGAACCCAAAAAAAGGTTATGGTCTCCTTTTGAGGGTCTATTACTTTTTCCACAGTTAGGATGGCTTCTGCAGCACAGTCTCTGGAGATTTGTAATATCACTGTGAATGGTATGGGTCAAAGGTGAATTTAACTGTACAATGATTACAAGCTCAATTTGAAATTTCAGACTCAGAGTATCTGGGATGTTGAAAGCTGCTGTACGGTCTGATTGGCAGAAGAGCTGTCAGGGCAAACAGGCCAAATTGGGATAACCTGTTAATCTTTTAGGAACATACGAAAAAGGAGGAGGGCATTCAGCCCCTCCAGCCCACCCTGCCATTCAGTAAGATCATGGCTGATCGGATCATGGCCCTAGCTCCACTTTCTTGGCTGCCTTCCTGCCATAACCGCTCTTGTTGATCAAAACTCAGGCTTGAACCGATGGCTCAGCCTCCAGTGCTCTCTGAAGTGAAATTTGAAAGATTAACGACCATGTGAAAGAAGAAATTCCTCCTCATCTCGGAATGAAATGGAAGACCCTTATTTTTTAAACGGTGCTCCATAGTCCGAAAAACCCCCACAAGGGGAGACATTCTCTGTATTTATCCTGTCAAGCACCCTCAGAATATTATGTGTTTCAATAGGGTTGCCTCTCATTTTTTTAAACTCCAATGGGTATGAACTCAACCTTCTCAATCTTTTATCATAAGACAACTCCTTCATGCCAGGAATCAGCCTAATGAACCTTCTCTGAACTGCTTTCAATGCAGTATATATCCCTCCTCAAGACAGACCAAAACTGCACACAGTACTCTAGATGCAATCACAGCAAGACCTTTTTACTTTTCATAGATTTCATAGAATTTACAATGCAGAAGGAGGCCATCCGGCCCATCGGGTCTGCACCAGCCCCTGGGAAGAGTACCCTACTTAAGCCCACACCTCCAACCTATCCCTGTAATCCAGTAACCCCACCTCACCTTTTTGGACATTAAGGGTAATTTAGCATGGCCAATCCACCTAACCTTGCACATCTTTGAACTGTGGAAAGAAACCGGAGCACCCGGAGGAAACCCATGCAGACAAGGGGAGAACGTGCAGACTCCGCACAGACAGCAACCCAAGCCAGGAATCGAATCTGGGATCCTGGAGCTGTGACGCAACAGTGCTAACCACTGTGCAAGCTCCTCCAGCTCCCAGCAAGATTTTCCTACTTTTCTCCTCCAGCTCTCATACAATAAAATGTCAACATTCCATTTGCTTTCCTAATTATTTGCTATACCTGCATACTATATATTTTGTGATTCATGTACCAGGACACATTTTGGGCAGCATGGTAGCATGGTGGTTAGCATCAATGCTTCACAGCTCCAGGGCCCCAGGTTCGATTCTCGGCTGGGTCACTGTCTGTGCGGAGTCTGCACGTCCTCCCCGTGTGTGCGTGAGTTTCCTCCGGGTGCTCCGGTTTCCTCCCACAGTCCAAAGATGTGCGGGTTAGGTGGATTGGCCAGGCTAAATTACCCTTAGTGTCCTCAAAAATAAGGTTAATGGGGGTTGTTGGGTTGCTGGTATAGGGTGGATACGTGGGCTTGAGTGGGGTGATCATTGCTCGGCACAACATCGAGGGCCGAAGGGCCTGTTCTGTGCTGTACTGTTCTAATTCTAATTTCGACACATTATGCTGCCAGAGTTTTGCCCACTCACTTAACCAGTTTATATCCCTTTGCAGACTCTCTGTATCCTCACAATTTCTTTCCTACCTATCTTGGTTTCATCAGCAAAGTTAGCCACAATTCATCCAAGTCATCAATATAGATTGTAAATAGTTTGAGGCCTCAGCACGATCATCCCTGTGCCATTTCATGAGTTAGTTTGTCAACATGGAAATTACCCATTCATCTCGACTCTCATTTTTTGTTAGCCAGCTAATGCTCTATCCATGCTAATAGATCAATCCAGCACCATGAGCTTGGGTGGGGCGTTCATGTCTTTTATATTCTTTTGTATGAAATTTTAGAATAAAAATCATTTCCAAAAAAAATTGTATTATGATTTACTAAATGTCCTTCAGCTACTTCAATTAATAATGCATTCCATCATTTTTCCAATGACAGATGTTAGGCTAAATAGCCTATAGTTTCCTGCTTCTGGACTCTCTCCGCTCTTGAATTGACGTGTTATATGTGCAGTTTTCCAGTCTGCTAGGACGTTTACAGAATCTGATGAATTTTGGAAGGTTTCAGCCAATGCCATCAAGATTACAGCTATCTGTGCTGCCACATTTTTCAAGGCCCAAGATTTCAGGCCATCAGACACAGCGAACCTGATCAACCTGCTGTCTTATTAGTTTTACTAGTGGTAGTAATTGCTTGAAGTTTCTCCCTCCCTTCCCCCCTTGATTTTCTACTATTATTGGGCTGCCTGTTCATGTGGGTGGGTAGGTGAAATGATCTTAAGATGTAGCTTTGCACTTTGCTAAATTCGAAAAACAGGCTTAGTTTAAAAAGAGAGCTTTACCCGCAGTAAATCGTCGATTCTTCCCTCCTTTTTTTCCAGGTCTGAATTTTTGCTGTTTTCAAGGGCAGTCAGCTTTTCCAGCGTGAAGTCTGTCTGTATACATATGAAACAATTTCCGTTAGTATGTTTTTATGCACTTTCAGGGAAATACGTAGTAATGAACAGGTAGTAAATTAATTACTTTCACTCCATTTTACTATTTATTTCATTTGTTAGGCGTAATCAATGGCTGTGAATAGGTTGCCAACATCTGGATCAGCTGGCCAGTCTGTCCCCATCTCTATCTATATTACACACACACACCAAAAGCAATTCAGGTATTTTATGTTCTTCAGGCCAAGGACACCCTGTGTGCTATCGCAGAAGGAAGAATGCCACAAAAGGGATGGTCAAATGACCTGTTACAAAGCGCAATTGCTGAGCACATGTCCCAGGGAACGGGACCCAAGAGGGGTCACAAACTGAAGTCTCAGACAAGGGACAATAACAGGGGACAGAAAAAGGTCCTCTTAAATTAGAAGAAAGGAAAGAGAATAGGTTCTAAATTAAATAGAATTGCTTTAGGTGAAGGGGGCATGGGAGATAATAATAATAACAACCTTTATTAGTGTCACAAGTAGGCTTATATTAACACTGTAATGATGTTACTTTCATCACACTCCGGAGGAAACCCATACAGACGCGGAGAGAACATGCAGACTCCGCAGACAGTGACCAAAGCGGGAATCAAATCTGGGACCCTGGCGCTGTGAAGCCCTGAAGATCTGAGAAGGTGCTGAAGGTTGGTGGCTCCGTTCAATTGGGGCAGTGGTGCTCTGCTCCACCAGCCAAGGATCTAAAATTGTGGTTGTGAAGTGGCACTTGTGTACGTGGAAATCCAGGGCAAAGAAATCTCAGAAGGCAAAGATTGAAAACCTGCAATGTGGGCCATCGTTGTAGTCGTCGGGGCGACCTTTGTAGAGAATTCAAAGGGAGATCTTTAAAAGGTGGAGATTAGAAACCCTTGTGAGAAAGATGTAGTTTGTGACATTGGTTGGCTCACATTGTATCAAAGGTCTGGCTGGGTTGTGGTGATATCCACTGAATTGGGTGTGGCCACATCTGGTTAGCATAGTTGCTTCACAGCTCCAGGGTCCCAGGTTCGATTCCTGGCTTGGGTCACCGTCTGTGTGGAGTCTGCACGTTCTCCCAGTGTCTGTGTGGGTTTCCTCCAGGTGCTCCAGTTTCCTCCCACAGTCCAAAGATGTGGTGGATTGGCCATGCTGAATTGCCCTTAATGTCCAAAAAAAGGTTAGTTGGGGTTACTGGGTTACGGAGATAGGGTGGAGGCGTAAGCTTAAGTAGAGTGCTCTTTCCAAGGGCCAGTGCAGACTTGATGGGCCAAATTTCCTCCTCTGCACTGCAAATTCTATGATCTATGATCTGTCATTTATTCTGTGGGACGGTGTGTCTGACCTCAGTTGCCCTGTTAATGCACCTATTCCTTTAGACATACCTTTAGGGCTAACTCAATGACTTTGCATAGTGATAAGATACTCTGCATTACACCCCACAAATACAAAGCGAGCAATGTTCCAATGAGGTTAACAAGTTAGGAGGGACAGCTTTTCAGAAAAGCATACATGTGAAACGAGCTGCTCATTGACAATGTAGAGTTATGTTAATTCCTTACAAAATGGAACTGCATTAGTATCTCATAGTAAAATAAAGTGAGGCATGCAAAGCATAGAAGTGATAACAACACTGCAGGTATCAGGGTGTGTTCTACATTGTTGAGGATCAGGAAAGTGTTACCTATGGAGCTCAACTTGTTAGGATTGAAACATTCGACTGATACATACTGCAATAGGATTGCTATTTAGCAAAATCTAATAGGCCGAAAAGGACTTTATCGTCCAAATTTACAGCGTGACAATATCCTGGAGATTTAGTCAATGCACAATGTATTTGCACATAACCCATGATGGGTAGTGGCCTTTTCTTCCACAGAATAGCCCTGTTGGTGAATTTCCAAAACAAAGAAAGCAGCGGCATGGTGGCACAGTGGCTGGCACTGCTGCCTCACAGCACCAGGGATCCGGGTTCAATTCTGGCCTCGGGTAACTGTATGTGTGGAGTTTGCACGTTCTCCCTGTGTCTGCGTGGGTTTCTTTTGGGTGCTCCGGTTTCCTCCCACAGTCCAAAGATGTGCAGGTTAGGTGGATTGGCTATGCTAAATTGCCCCTCAATGGCGAGGGATGTGTAGGTTAGCTTAAGGGGTTATTGGGCTAGGGCAGGGAAGTGGGCTTGGGTGGTGTTCTTTCAGAGGCTTGGTGCAGGCTTGATGGGCCGAACAGCCTCCTTCTGCACTGTAGGGATTCTATGATTCATATATAAACAAAGAAATCAGCAGCGACCAAAGGCCATTTATTTAATCATGTTCGTACCTAATAATATGCCAGAAAATGTCTCAACATAAATGTGGTTATTGTTGAAAACTACTGTGAGCCTGTTTAAACCAGTATGAAATCAAAGACTGACCAAGAGGGAGCTATTAAGGGGCAATACAATCTGTGTGTCTGTTTTCATATTTATATCGTTAGTTTCAGATGGGTGCCCATATGCTAAGAAAATCAGAATTGCGGCCAATCTGTTAGTTTTCCATACTTATATTTGAAACTGGCTTGTTTCTAAATCTAGGCTGGATCTAGGCTGTGGGCAGCACAGTAACACAGTGGTTGGCACTGCTGCCATACAGCCCACAGGACCCAGGTTCAATTCTGGTCTTGAGTGTGGAATTTGTATGTTCTTCCAGTTCTGCATGGGTTTCTTCCGGGTGCTCCGGTTTCCTTCCACAATCCAAAGATGTGTGGGTTAGGTGGACTAGCTATGCTAAAAGTTTGCCCCTTCGTGTCCAAGAATGTGCAGGTTAAGTGGGAATATGGGGATAGGGGGGGGGGGGGGGGGGGGGGGGGGGTGGAAAGAGGGGGAAGTGGGCATAGGTAGGGTGCTCTTTCAGATGGTCGGTGTAGACCAGGGGTGGGCAAACTACGGCCCGCGGGCCGCATGCGGCCCGCCAAAGGTCTTTATGCGGCACACCAAGATCAAGTCATCAAAAAAAATAAAATGTTTTTTTTTATATAAGGTTAATGGGGGGGCTGTTGGGTTACTGGTATAGGGTGGATACGTTGGCTTGAGTAGGGTGATCATTGCTCGGCACAACATTGAGGGCCGAAGGGCCTGTTCTGTGCTGTACTGTTCTATGTTCTATATGAGGCGCCCAGAATCATAACCGGGTGAAGCGCCATTTTTGAAAAGTAGAGAAAAAGAGGGCTAAAGGCAGGATGCCGCCGGGGGAAGCGCTGAGGTATATGCCGCACGCTAATTGGTTACAACCGGGACTATCAATTAATATACTATGCGGCCCTGTAAAATTGTGAATTTCTGAATGTGGCCCTTGCACGGAAAAGTTTGCCCACCCCTGGTGTAGACACAATGGGTCAAATGGCCATCTTCTGCACTGTTGGGGTTCGACATTGAATGGCCTATAGTTTTTTGCTTTCTGACTCTCTCCTTACTTGAATAGAGGTGATAGATTTGCAGTTTTCCAATCCAGAGGGATTTTCGAAGATCACAACCCAACACATCCACTGGGCTGGATTCTCCAATGCAGAAATTACGTTCGGCGATGGGGCAGAGAATCCCCAATTACGCCAAAACTAGTGGCGGCAGCGACTTCGCAATGCGTCGCCTCCTGAAAAGTGGCATACTCAGACAGTACGCTGCACACTGTTTCCACGGCCTCCAAACTTTGGCTGAGGCCCCCCCAAACGATGCTCCGCACCCGGCCAGCCGCGTTCCCATTGGCGTGGATTTCTCATGGTCTCACACGTTGGGAACTCAGTCCAGAGCTGCCACACCCAGGGGAGGTCCGATCCAGGACAGGGGGGAAGGGGGGGGGGGGGGGGGTGAAGAGAACCATATTCAGGGCTGGGGGTACTTTGGTGGGGCTGTCCGTGGCGCACAAGCCGGCCGAAGGGGGGACTATTTTGCGGGCCAGGTCCGCAAGAGGCATCCGCCATGAAGCTACTGCAGGCCGCCGCCATGGGCATGTGCAGCCACGGACTCGCCAACTCTCCAGGCTAGGAGCTCTACGCTGCCTGGCTGATAGCTCCCCCCCCACCCGGAACAGGGAATCGGTGGCCGTTTTGCGCCAGTTTTCCTGGCGTAAAACGCTACCATTTTCACGCCGGCGTGGGGACATAGTCTCCAGAACGGAGAATCCAGCCCACTATCTCAGCAGACATTATTTTCCCAAGATTGCTTTCTATTTCACATTTCACCATACTTCGTGCAGGTTTCTTTGGTCCTCAACGATTTACATTGTCCCCTGTTTTACTGCAAATGTGGAAGTCACTTCCTCTAATGTTGTACAGAAATTATCTAAACACAGAGTGAGTGGAAACAGAAATCTATAGGACACAACTTCAAATTGCTCTGGGAAACCACCCTTTATCCTTTTTTAAAAGCAACAAGAGCTTTTAATCCAACTTGCCGCCATCATCGAACCTGGCATTTTTGCTACAAACCCTGTGGGGAAACCGTAAAACAAAATAAACTACATTTGAAAATCACAGATTAATTACCAGTAAGATTTGACTTTTTTTAACAACAGGAATCAGAACCAACGTAAATTACACATGAATTAACAGGCGATTGATACTTCAAATAAAAAAGGTGAATTTCACTTTAAATAACCGCTACAACAAATATACATCTCTCCCAACAAGGACCTGCATCACTCCCCACACTACGTAGCTACATAATTCCACAATACGCTGTTCTTTATTCACGCAGGGTAGGTCAGGAGCTCCATCGGACAACAGTTTTCACCTTCGTGTTTCACAGATCCAATTATCATCTGCAAGGCACACTCCTATGAACCCTCTCTACCTCAGGTCACAAATGGCCTGATGCTCCTTTTCAATTGACCAACCAATAACATCTTAGTTCATGCTTTGGCAACTTCTGGGAAAACATAAACTCTTTAGCATCTCAAGAGCTATTCGCAAAGTGCTCCAGGTCGAAAACTTCTTAGCCAGTTCGCACATTGCCACCGTTTCTCTATTTTTTCATTAATTCACGGGATACGGTTGTCACTGTCTGGGCAGCAATTATTGCACAACCCTAATTGCCCTCAACCAAGGTGGTGGTGAGCCACCTTCTAGAACTGTAGTCCATGCGGTATAGGTTCACCCACTGTGCTGTTGGAAGGGAGTTCCAGGACTTTGATCTTGTGACAATAAAAATACAGCAATATAGTTTCAAGTCAGGATCGTATGCGGCTTCGAGGGGAACTTGCTGGTGGTTCTGCTCCCGTGCATCTGCTGTCCCTTGTCTTCCTGGATATTGGAGGTTGTGGGTTTGGAGGGTGTTGTCAAAGGAGCCTGGCTGAGTTGCTGCTGTGCCATTTGTAGATTTGTACATAATACGCCAACTATGCATCAGTGGTGGAAGGAGGGAATGGTGAAAGTGGTGGATAGGGTGCCGGTCAAACGGACTTCTTCGTCCTGGATGGGGTTGAACTTCTGTATTGCTGCAGCTGCACTCATCCAGGTAAATGGAGAGTATTCCATCACACTTCTGCCGTGTCGAAGATGGACAGACTTTGGGAAATCACGAGACGAGTTACTCTCTACAAAATTCACAGTCTCTGACCTGCCTTTGTAGCTACAGTATTTATATTGCTGGTCCAGTTCAGTTTCTGGTCAATAGTGACCCCATGGAAGTTGATAGTGGAGGATCCAGCAACGGTAATGCCAAATGCAGAGTTTTTCAAAATGCAGGTCACAACCCACAGGTTGGTCACGGGCGTGTGTAGAGAGGGTCACAGAGCAATCAGCTGTGCCGTTTCCACAATGGTCCCGATCATGGGAGAAGCGCCCAATGACCACTACATTGAGAATACCATCCGCTGCTGCCTTTTAAACGATAATAAATAAGGCTATTTTTCGACTAGAAGCGGCAGCAGCGAGCAGGTCACACATACACCCGATGTCAAGAGCCTTCCACGTATGTGCTCTTGGCACCAAATCACGGAGTAGAGTTGCTTCCATTTTGCAGCTGCTGGAAAGAAGACTATGAAGATGGCTCATATTCTTAAAAGTAAGAGAGGCCCAGAAATGCAAGTAGGCAGTGTACCTATTGGACAGGACCTCACAACAGAATCTGCCAGAGAGCTTCTCAGGAGTATCTAGGGCAGGACAGAGAGGTGCTAGTGTTAGATCTGTACGGAGCTCCAGGGCCTCTGGAATAGTCTACAAGGAATGAACTTAACGCAGGAACAAAGCAGTATAATGATGATGTCTTGGGGTATGGTTTTGTTAATTGTGTCAATGCAAACAAGGATGCAAAGCCCTGGTGTGTTATACTCAGGGAAGTAATGGCAAAATCGAGCAGAGGTTTCAGATTTTGAAAGAGAAGTGGTGGGTAAAAAATTCCTTGTGAAGTTGAGACATCAGAGTCAGTGATTAACTTACAGCTGACTCCAAATCAAAAGACGATGCTGCAGTACCTGACCTGTGATAGCACATTAAAAACACACCAAAAGCCGATGAGGTTATCAGCATTCTGGAGTATCCAGTGCTGAGTAAAAATGCATTTTTTTGTTATTACCCTTCACAACGATCTAGTTGAATTTGGACTGAGTTGGGTTTTCCAAGTCGGCACAAAAGAACTGGGTGAAGTCTATACCGGATACGCACATTGGCCTCTCCTCCTATGAACCCGATTCAAGTGAGATTGTTAGGACCAAGCAGGCTCCCCATTCGCATTAAAGGTAAGCGGACATGGCATATGGGTCCTGCAGGTCAGCTGGCGGTGGATCCCGAAATTCGGCCTGCGGTGGATCCAAAAGGTCGGCCCGTAGTGGGTCCAAAGATCGGCTGGTTGGCAAAAGTGGGTCCCAGGAAAAAAAAAGTTTGAAAAACAGACTTAACGTCAACTCGGGGTGGTTAGATTCTCTTTTGTCCTAGATGGTCAATGCCTGGGACTTGTGTAGCATGAATGTTACTTGCCAAATATCAGCTGAAGCCTGGATATTGTCCAGGCCTTGCTGCATATGGACACTTGACTGCTTCAGTATCTGAGGAGTCACAAATGGCGTTGAAATGAACATCCCCACATCTGACCTTAAGATGGAAGGAAGGTCAATAATGAAGCAGCTGAAATGATTGGCTCTGAGGAACTCCTGCAATGTTGGCCTGAGATGATTGACCTCCATCAACCATAACCATCTTCCTTTGTGCCAGATATGCCCCTAACCAGTTTTCCCAGATTCCCATCGACTCCAATTTTGCTAGGGCTTCTTGATGCAACACTCAAGTGCTACCTTCATGTCTCGGGCAGACACTCTCACCTCAACTCACCTCTCTTCAGCTCTTCTGTCCACGTTTGCACCAAAGCTTTAATGAGGTCATGAATTGAGTTGCCCTGGCAGAACCCAAAGAGAGCTTCATGAGGTTATTTTAAAGTGCTGCTTAAATCACTGTTGACAACCCCTTTCTTCACTTTGCTAATGATCTAGAGCAGACTGATGGGGCAGTAATCTGCCAGGTTATATTTCCTTTCTACGTGCATACAGGACAGACCAGGGCAATTTTCCACATGGTCAGGTAGATGCATATTGTATCTGCACTGGAACCGTTTGGTTAGTGGGTGCAGTGAATTCTGAAGCACAAATCTTCAGTATTATTGCCAGAATGTTGTCCGGGGCCACAGCAATGTCCAATGCCTTCAATCGTTTTTATGCCTGATGCCCAATTTTGAGTTGCTAGATCTGTTCAAAATCTATCCCATTTAGCACAGAGCCATGCAACATGATGGGAGGGTATACTCATCATGGAACTTAAGTCTCCAAAAGGACTGTGCGGTGTTCACTCCAACCAATGCTATCACAGGATAGATATACATGCAGCAGGTAGACTTGTGAGGGCAAGGTCAAGTAGGTTTTTCCCTCTTGTTGACTCCCTCACCACATGCCACAGACCCAGTCTAGCAGATATGTCCTTTAGGGTTTAGCCTGCTCCATAGTGCTGCTACCCAGTCACCCTTGGTGATGATCTTTGAAGTCTCTCACCTATAGTACATTCTGTATCCTTGCCATCTTCAATGCTTCTTTCAAGTGATGTTCAACATGGAGCAATACTTATTTAATCAGTTTAGGGGAAACAATTTGTGGTAATCAGCAGGAGATTTCCTTGACCATGATGCCACAAGACTTCATGGACTCCAGAGTCAATGTTGAGGACATCCAGGGCCACTCCCTCCTGACTGGATACCACTGTGCCACCACCACTTCTGGGTCTGTAGGACAGGGCATACCTGGAGATGATGGTGGTGTTGTTGGGGACAATGCAAGGTATGATTCCATGAATGTCCGTTCAGATACAAATCCATGAATACGAGTATTAATACGACAGGCTGTTGCTTGCTTAGTCTATGGGTCAGCTTTCCCAGTTTTGGCAGAAGCCTTCCGATGTTAATAGGGAGAAGGAATTTGCAGGGTCAATAGGGCAGGCTCTGCCATTGACTGTGTCGATGCAGAGTGATCCGTCTGGTTCCAGTCCTTTTTTTTAAGACTGTCGTGGCTTGATACAACCGAGTGTCTTGCTTGACCATTTCAGAGGTTACTTAAGTGTCAATCACATTGCTGGGGATCTGGAGTCACATGTAGGCCAGACCAGGTAGGAAAGCAAATTTCCTTCCTGAAGGACATTAGCGAACCAAGTAAGTTTTCTTTTTTAATTACTTTGATTCAGCTTTTTCAAATTTTATACATTAAAAAAAAAGATAATAAACAAACCACTCCCAATCACCTCCTAAAAAAATCCACCCCTGAACCCCCCTCCTTAACAACTAATGGTGACCAGTTCTTTATAGTACAAAATTAACAGCTGCCATTTTCAGTAGAACCTTTCAATTGCGCCCCTCACTGTGTACTTAACTTTCTTGAGGTACAAAAACTCCATAAGACCCCAAGACATACCAGTCGCTGGGTGGAAAAGCTGGACTCCAGCTCATCAGCACCCGCCTTCGAGCAATCAGCGAGATGAAGGCCAGAGCATCAACCCCCACCCCAGTCTGCAGCTCCAGCAGGTTCGATGTTCCCTCAGACTTCAGTTCAGTTTGTAGGATCGCTGACATGGTGCCAAAGGAGACCCAGAAACCCACGAGCTTGGGACATGACCAGAACATATGTACATGGTTAGCTGGGACTCTTTCACAACACTCATCGCAAAGAGCCTGCTCATCCTGGACTTGGTCAAATGGGCCCTATGCACTACCTTCAATTGTATCAGCCCTAACCTCGCACATGACAACCTTGCATTCACCCTATGCAGAATCTCACACCAAATCCCCTCCAACTCAGACCCCAACTCCTCCTCCCACTTAGCCAAGGATACTTCCTCCTCCACTATAACCCTCCCATAAACCCCAGAGGTACTCCTCTCCTCCATACCCGCCAGTGATAAAACCCTCTCCAACAAGGAATGGGGCACCAGCTGGAACGTCGGAAAGATCTTCTTCGTCAAGTCAAGTGCAGCAGTAAATTTCTAAATACATCCGCCTGCGAGAGCCGACGTTTCACCACCAACTTCTCACAGCTCACAAGTCAGCCCTCCAAAAACAAATCCCCTTCTCCTCCCCATCCCCCAAACCTAGCACCTAGTTGCGCCTGCTTGAACATTGTCTCAACACAAACCGTGATACCACCCCGCATGTGCCGTGCGGCCGGAACACGCACGCGCGCGCAAGCACGCACGCCCCTGTACAACTGTAAATATCTCGAGTTCACATTGTTTGCCTGAATACTAGCCTTCGGCGCCTTACACATTAACCAAATCCAAACTACATACTTAAGCCCTATCCTGAACTGTTCCAGTACTGCAAACAAATATCCCCATTCTACCCGATCAAAGACCTTCTCAGCACCCAGTGCCATAATGATCTCCTGCTCCCTCACCTCCATCGGGGTCAACACCACATTCAAAATTGCCTCACAGTGGACGACAAGCACTTCTCTTCACAAACCCCATCTGGTCTTCCCCAAGAACCTGTGGGAGACATCACTCCAGCCTCGGTGCTAATATCTTAGCCAGAATCTTAGCATCTATATTCATTAGCGAAATAGAGCGGTATGACCCACACTCCACTGGGTCTTTATCCTTCTTTAACAGAAGCGCGATGGACACTTGCATCATTGCCTCCAGAAGAGACCCCCGAGCTACCGAGTCCTCAAACATCTCCACCAGTAGCGGTACCAATAGATCTGTAACTCTTTTATAAAAAAGCTCAAACCGGGTACCCACCCAACCCCAGCTTTTTACCTGTCTGCATTTGCCCGGTTCCCGTTCTAAACTCTTACACCCACAGCAGCCCCCTCCATCTCTTCTCTATCCTCCTCCTCCACCGTGGGACACTCCAAACTCGCCAATAAACTCAGCATCTCGGGCTCCTGCTCCTGCAGCACTGACCTATACAGAATCTTATAGAACGTCTCAAACATCCCATTACCTTTATCCGGTGCTGATACTGGCCTACCATCCGAGTCCCGAATCTGCACAATCTCCCGCCTGCCGCCTCAGCTGACCAGCCAAAAGCCTACTAGCCTTCTCCCCAAATTCATACACTACCCCCCTCGAGTGATACAACTGCTGCACCGCCTTCTCCGTGGACAGCTTCTGCAACTTCTTTCTATTCACCAGAAGGTCTGGCATCGGGTCACTTGCATACCTGACATCCACCTCTACCCAGCATCCACCATTAATATCTCATCCACCAACCACTGGCGCTCCTCTCTCGTCTCCCTAACCTGCTGTGCCTTGTGCAAAATTACCTCCCCTCATACCACCGCCTTAAGGGCCTCCCCACAGTACTGAGGGTAACACTTTCCTATTCCTGTTGAACCCAACATATTCATCAATTACCCAATCCATCTTCACCCCAAGTCCGCCAACAGCCCCACATCCAAACTCCATGCCAGCCACTGATCTGGCCCCATTTCCAAAACCACATCCACCAGATGCGGAGTGCGATCTGATAACACTCTCGCGGAATATTCCGCATCCCTCACCCCTGGCGGCAAGGCTCTCCCCATTACCAAAGTGTATGCGGGAATGTACATTATGCAGCGGAGAAAAAAAGGAATATCCCCTGCCAAGAGGGTGCAAAAGCCACCAAGGTTCTGCTCCATCGATCTCCTTCATGAATGCTGCTTGTATCTTCGCCCCCCCCAAGGGGGCCAGCAACTTTTGGCTGGGAGCAATCCAAGTTGGAGCTCAACACGCAGTTCCAACCCATACCCCTCACATTCCACATAGCCAATTGAATCAAGGTTCTCTCAACCCCCTCCCCTTCAAGTCAGCCATTTCCACCGGGAGAGCGAAACCAAAGATGACCGTCTGCCCCACTCCACAATAATATCCTACCCCTAGTCACTGTCAACACTCTAACCCACCTCCTCTCCCCCCATTCCAGAACTCCACCGATCTTCCACCCCCCATCCCAGAACTCCCTCAAACTTCCTCTCGAACTGCTGCCTCTCTCCTCCATACCCCCCATTAAGTTTTAAAACATTAAGTTTTAATGTTTCTGATTGGAGGGAGAGAGCAGCCGGCAGTGTCAATTTCAGCGGACGGCTCACTTTGATCCAGAGAGGGAAGCTGCTCTCTCACTGAAGCAATCAGCCGGCCGCTGAAATTGACACTGCCCGCTGCTCTCTCCCTCCAATCAGAAACATTAAAACTTAAAAGTTGGATTGGAGGGAGAGAGCAGTGGGCAGTGTCAATTTCAGCGGCCGGCTGATTGCTTCAGTGAGAGAGCAGCTTCCCTCTCCGGATCAAAGTGAGCCGGCCGCTGAAATTGACACAACTGACAGTTGGGGTCCATAAGCCCCCCCGCGGTATATCGCGAACCGCGGTATTGCGGAGCGCGGTATAACGGGGGACTACTGTATTCAGTTCGGCCTTGGACCCTTAGCATCTCAGCATCTAACGAGGCCAACTGATCGCTGTGCTGCAATAGCGCCTCCTTCACCCCTTTAAACATCTCACCATATGCTGCAGCATAGTCTCAGGTGTCTTTTCCACTGTATCCTTAATTGGTACCAGGGCATCATCCACTGACTTTGAGGGTCTCCATCATTTCCCTCCCAAGCGTCCTGAAATATTTGCCGAATTGCTTCTCAAATTCAACGGCCATCACCTCCACCAGCTTGTCTATCATAATAGGGGAAGCCCCACCCGATGCACTTGCCTCTGCCATCTTAGGATCTCCTGGGCTCTGCACCTTGTTCGGCTCCTCCGACTGACTACTGCTTCCACCTTTCTTAATTATATTTTCTCTTGCACCTTCTGACATTAGAACATAGAACATAGAACAGTACAGCACAGAACAGGCCCTTCGGCCCTCGATGTTGTGCCGAGCAATGATCACCCTACTCAAACCCACGTATCCACCCTATATCCGTAACCCAACAACCCCCCCCCCCCCCGCCACCTTACTTTTTTAGGACACTATGGACAATTTGGCATGGCCAATCCACCTAACCCGCACATCTTTGGACTGTGGGAGGAAACCGGAGCACCCGGAGGAAACCCACGCACACACGGGGAGGACGTGCAGACTCTGCACAGACAGTGACCCAGCCGGGAATCGAACCTGGGACCCTGGAGCTGTGAAGCATTTATGCTAACCACCATGCTACCGTGCTGCCCCTGCTACCGTGCTGCCCCTTCGCAACAAATAGTCTCGAAAGGAACGCATCTGTCCACCAATTACCCCAGGAACTGGATAAAAAGAACCAAAAGCCAACGACTCTGGGGGGGGGGGGGGGGGGGGGGGGGGGGGGGGGGGGAACTACCTTTAGAGCTCCTCCTTCTACATGTCCCCACTGGGGACATTTTCAATATTTCAAATACATTTTCCAGGGCCTCCCCAATAACCCCTGGGGGGTCATGTGATGACTTCAGTCAAATGTTGACAATTGGCCCTCATTTAGCTTAGCGGACATCTCCAATAGTTACCTTTGATTTAATATGGCTCTCATCTTGTTATTACCCATATCAGAATTAACATCTTTCCCAATTACCAGTGCCTTTAGTAGACTGGAAAAGTATCCTAAACAATTTCTGACAAGAACAGAAAATACTGGACAATCTCAGCAGGTCTGTCAGCATCTGGAGAGAAAACGGAGCTAACGCTTAAAGTCTGGATGAGCCTAAAGAGTCGAAACGTTGGTTTCCTTTTCTCTCCACTGATGCCGTCAGACCTGCTGAGATTGTCCAGTACTTTCTGTTTTTGTTTCAGAATCCAGCGACCACTGTAATTTGCTTTTATCTGAACAATATCCTCGAGTCTAACTACGCATTTAATAATTTATTTTTCATACAACTGATGTTAAATCCAGGGAATAAAAAAATGCTATGACGCTGAAGTCAAACCAGAAAAGAGTGCAGTATGTGTATGTTCCATGCATTACATACCTGTGATTGTTTGTGTTGTACGTTAATGATCTTTTGTGAACTACAGGAATGCTCCGTGTTGGCTGATCCTACTGACGAAGGACTGCCTTGCTGAACCTCAGATTTAAAACAGAAGGAACGTGTAAAACTTCAAATCTTAAAAGGTTCCAACTGGGTTTTACCACCACTCTGGACCCTCCTCCCCAGATGACCTGTGGCACTGCTCACACATTAAGAAGTTGAGAGAGGTGCAACTTCCACCACCCAGGTTGTGAATCCCCAGTTCCAGTCACACCATGTCCAGGTTGTGTTGTATTTCACAATCCTGATCCTTACCAATTCCTCACACCCAGTTAAACACCAGGGGCTCAGGTTTCTGAAAAGAGATCTTACAATGTAAAACGTAATATCCATGTCTCTGAGCCAGAAGTTGTGGTTCATATCCCACTACAAAGCTTGATGGCCAAGGAAGGGGTGTTCATAACGCAGTCAAACAGCTTGAGTGCTAAATTTTAAATCCTTCCAACATATGCCAATGGCAGGCGGTAGGAGTGGGACAGATTGCTGGTCAACCAAGTGATCAAAATCACTATCCATTGCTCCAGGCTCCATCGTGCATGTAAAAGTGCATGCTGCCACAGCAACCGGGACTCTTTGGGGAGACGGCAGACTTAGTTGGTTGGATGGGCAATATGGATCAGACTGGTGCCAAAAGCACAGGTTTCAATCCCCCGTCCAGCTGGGATGAATTCAGGACTTGCTTCCTTGTCCTACCCATGGAGGTTGGACCTACTTTTGGCCACAGAGCTCAAAGTAGGTGGTTTCTGACCTGCCAATAACCTTAACTATCTACCCTTTCGTTTGTCATGTGCTATCCTTGGCATGGGGACCACAAATTATATTTTTGGGAGTTTCTCCTCTATTTTCCCTGAACAGAAGCTCCTTGCCTCCTTTCAAATCATCTCCCCTCTTCCGAGCAGTGTAGTTCTCCTCCCACATGTATCAGCCTCCCGTCCACTGAGTCTCCATTCGCCATATAACCCATGCAATTGTTTGTGTTTTAACCCAGACATTTACTTTGTTTTTTGCTCCCTCTCCCATGCCAAATCATAGATAGATAACAATAGATCCAACAAAAAAGGCTAGACTCTTTCTAGAAGGTAAACACTCCCAAACGTAAGTCACTTATCTGTCCTTGGTTCATCTACATTAAGGGGCCTCCCAGAGATGGGTCATTTAATTCTTTCTGTTCCCTTCACAGGACTTTATTTCCTGATCACTTCTTCACTGGCTGGGTTGCTACCCTGCTCTAGTGCTGACTTCTCTTCCTCAGCTCGCATAAGTTTCAGACACGAAAACAGGCAGAGGGATTTGTAGATGTAGTATCAATATGTTATATCACTAACTCGAGATCTTAATCTGGGATCTTACTGATCTGTGTGGTTCAGTATCAACGATCACACCAAGCTCTAACCAGGGTGGTGTTGCCCGAGGGATTCAGTGTTGAAATATTGCTTTAAATTATGATACTACTTAACATATGTACTAATTTATAGACATGTCTCAGTTAGTACATAATACTCACAGAAGGTGATGAATATGATAAGGAATGTTGTGGGGATGAACGAGCTACGGGTGGTACACTCCGCCCTGGACTTGTACCTGTGACACTGCCGCCAGCAAACTGAAACACAAATATGTTTTAGTGAGGATACAGTACAGGGCACATAACAGATGTACCTGCCATTGTTTTTCATCTGGATTGAATGAAAAACAATACATATAGCTACGGACTTCCTCCTGCTTGGGAATGCAGAAATAGAATCAAACTGAGAAACGAAGCGCAAACATCATTGCCATCTCAGCTTCAACATAAACGATTCATTAAACCAGATCTAACTCTGAGCTCAACTTATTTTGCCCTATTTAAAAAAGGGATCTAAAGCAAACTATGCAAAAGAGTTAGATTTAAAAAGCTCCACGTGTTAAAGGACAGATACAGGGCAGCATTGTGGTTAGCACAATTGCTTCACAGCTCCAGGGTCCCAGGTTCGATTCCCGGCTTGGGTCACTGTCTGTGCGGAGTTTGCACGTTCTCCCCGTGTGTGCGTGGGTTTCCTCCGAGTGCTCCAGTTTCCTCCCACAGTCCAAAGATGTGGTTAGGTGGATTGGTCATGCTAAATTACCCTTAGTGTCCAAAATTGCCCTTAGTGTTGGGTGTGGTTACTGGCTAATGAGGATAAGGTGGAGGTGTGGGCTTGGGTAGGATGCTCTTTCCAAGAGCCAGTGCAGACTCGATGGGCCGAATGGCCTCCTTCTGCACTGTAAATTCTATGAAATACTGCATCTATGCTGGGGAACTCAGGAACAACTGCTGAAACTGGTTGTTTACTAGTGGACGTACAAAATACGATCCATAGCTCCCCACTGCTAAGAAAAATTCGAAGTGTGGGCTAAACTGGTGAGAAACTCTCCAGGGCCCAAAAAGTGCCCTGCAGAGCTGGCGGGAAACTCCCTGAAAACCCCACCACAAATGAACTTGGAAATATTTGAGGATATTTTGCCCTCTGTAATTTATGTACACCCAGCAATAGTGTAAGGGTTAAAGAAATCACTGCAGAACCTTGAGGAGAAAAACCGGCTCCATGTACACTTTTTATATCAATATAAATTTTCATATGGTTCATTCTCGACATTCGACTTTAAAAAAATAGGCTATTCCCCAAATGCAGCCAGACTTGTGTCTCCATGAACACAGTCAGCAGCTTAAATAAGTGACAGACACAATAAATGTGCCTTTTGCTCACCAAAGTTCCTAGCTGTTATTGGCAAGGGCATTTACACAATCAACAACTTTATTCAATTTCTTGATATATGGCTGTTAAAAAGACCCTGCAACTTACCTCAAAGTAATCACTAATTTTATGTCCCCTTGGGGTGCCCTTTCCTACAAGGAAACAATGAAGAATTAGCAACCAGACAAAAAGCATTTCCTCAAGTTCGAAAGGTAAAGGTCACCTCCCTCTTTTCCCACTCCTCCCAGTAAAACAGCAAAATCCAACCTGCACGACATGGATGACAATTGGATGGCTCATTACATCTGCTGCTATATTTCAGGGGAAGGCAGAAAACAGCTGAAGATTTCAGCAAGACAGACACATAACTGCTGCCAAATCTAGTTGGCAATCGAGGCTAGGGGGGCTGAAGGCTTATGGGAGCACTCCTGCACCTCTTGACGTACAAGGAGGGCTGGAAAGTGTATTTCCGGTGCCAGAAGCTCTCCATTCCTTTTCACTGCCAGGTCTCCAAATCTTTGGGAATCACAAATAACAATCAATTTCAAATAGGCCTCCCAATATCACCCTCCCAATCATGTGGGAGTCTGATTTAAATTTGTTCTGCCATCCCACATCCTGATATTTGGCACTGTAAAAAAACAGTAGTGGGTATGTGCATGACGTGTAGAAGGGTGGTGGTGGTTGAGGGGCAGTTAAAATAGTGCGGCTATT
Source organism: Scyliorhinus canicula (assembly GCF_902713615.1). NCBI lineage: Eukaryota > Metazoa > Chordata > Chondrichthyes > Carcharhiniformes > Scyliorhinidae > Scyliorhinus > Scyliorhinus canicula. The sequence goes on along the minus strand of NC_052164.1, from coordinate 46,287,675 downwards.
ATACAGGGTAACACTGAACAAAAGAATTAGATAGAACCTCAGTTGTAACGACTGAAATTGACCTGATCTTATAGTTATTGACGTAAGTATACATCATTTATTTTGTGCACAGATTCGAATAGACAATTTTCTGCAAAGGCAGTATCTTTGGGCAGCATGGAAATACAAAACCAAGCAGAGCTCCTAGTTCAATTTTGAATCAGTGTCAATGTGGCTGGGTTTTTGGTTGGGGCAAGAGACCATAGGAATGCAAAGAATCTCCACAGCTAAGGTTTCTGCTCTTCGCTCTATCCATGTTGGAAGTACATTTATGTGGACCATCCGTGAGGCCATAATTGGGACGCTCTATGATGTCCCCCAATCCATCAATCAACAACTCTCACTGACCAGGCTGACATGTGAAGAATAGGCAATGAGCAGTACACCAAAGGGTCATTCACTGCCCAGTATATAATCATAAGTCACGACCTTCAAGGAAGGAAGTTTTATTTCCTCTCTTTAAATCAGGTCTGTCTGAAAGGATGGCAGAAGCATATTCAATAGAGAATTGAGAATCAAAAGAGAATTGTATAAATACTTGAAATGAGGAACTTTACTGGACTGTGGAGGAAGAGCAGGGAACTGGGATTAATTGGATGGTGCTATCAAAACAGCCTGCACAGCCACATTAGGCTGAATAACCATCTTCTGTGTTGTACGATAATTCCACAATTCTGAGATCTGGATTGAAATGGATAACAGTCGATCTCTAGGGACCCAATTTGTTTCCGACTCGTCTTATAACATTCACAGTTCATTTGTCGATAGCCCTCAAATCCTCAGGCGATGTAGTGAAGGGCTGAATGATCACTTATCTTTCAGCAATTTCAGAACCTTGCAAATATTTCAATAATCTGGTGAAATGCATTCGGATATTTTTATTACAGTAGGCACTATATAAGTTGTTGCAAATGGGTCAATAAGTGCATTTGTCTTTCCATGCCTGTTTGGAAAAACATTTTACACCAAATGGGGAGCCAGAAATTAAATGGCTTAAATGCCCAGAAGAAGGTAGAACTGCAACGTGTTCCATATACAATCATTCTGAAAAATAAAATTCATGAAAAGCATACAATTTTCAAAATCAAGTACTAGCAATAGGTCCCCTGTTCCCAGTGCACGACAAACTGCAGATTGATATATAAAAAAGGGATGGCCTCGGGCCTACCTTGATTGGCATCATTATAGGGATCCGCCTTTCGTTTCCTCCCTCGCTGCTCACTTTGTTTCTTCTCCGGTGTCTAAGAGGAAGAATAAAGTGTTTGCCCGGAAACTAAAACCTTTTTGCTCTGTAAAGCTTCAATGTGCTTTAACCAGTTCTCAAAAATGGCCAGATTTATCTTCCTCCGCTTCCCAAACTCCAACATTGGGAAAAGAGGGAAAAGAAAGGAAGGAAAAATCATAGAATTTACAGTGCAGTAGGAGGCCATAAGGGCACCTTACCCAAACAAACACCTCCACTCTATCCCCTTAACCCAGTAACCCCACTTAACTTTTTTTGGACACAAAGGGCAATTTAGCACGGCCAATCCACCTAACCTGAACATCTTTGGATTGTGGGAGGAAACCGGAGTACCTGGAGGAAACCCATGTAGACATAGGAGAACATGCAGACTCCGCACAGACCCAAGCCAGCAATCAAACCTGGGACCCTGGAGTTGTGCAGCACAGTGCTAACCACTGTGCTACCATGCCACATGAAGGATACTACATGGATATCAACCAAGACAAGAGGGCTTTTGTGTTCCTCCACCAAATAAGCCGAGCAGGGACTCCGAATAAAAAAAGGACAAAACCAACGTGATTCAACTGATCAACAGCAGAACCATTTCTGGTACCAAACCTGCTCTCAGAGTAGTACCAGCGAGTGCTATCTCAATACCACTTCACTCTGTTAAAAGGTGTCCAGCTACAGATGATGGTCTGAATACCTAACCCTAGAAAAAAAAACAAGTCACTCAGGTTTGGGTATAATTTTGGCATTGAGATTTGGTGCTGGTGACACCAACTTCTCTTCCAAAGGATGGTCCTGGAGGCAGACACTCCATTCTACTGATGCAAGTGGCTGAGCAGATTTCAAAACATAATACTTAAAATTGACAACGGTACTAGTTGTAGTTAGCAGCCACCATGTAGCCATCCTTACACTCAATTGGATTTGACTGTGCTTATGAAGTAGGGGAAAGACAGTGGCATAGCGGTAATGTCACTAGACTAGCATTCCAGAGGCCCAAGTTAACGCTCTGGGGACAAGTGTTCAAATTTCACCATGTCAGCTGGTGGACTTTAAATACAGTTAATAAATGTGGAATTGAGAAGCTAGTCTCAGTAATGGTGACCATCAAACCACTGTTAAAAACCCATCGATGCCCTTTGGGGAACGAAATCCTGGTCTGGCCTACATGTGACTCCAGATCCACAGCCACGAGGTTGGCCTTTTGCAAGTCACTAACTCAGTTCAAGGGAAATTGGGGATGGGTAAGAAATGCTGGCCTCGTCAGAGGCACCCACATCCCATGAAAGAATGAAGTAAAAAATAATTTGGATTTAAATTCAAGTACAAGGTAGTTTGTTCTGTTTTTCAAGAACGGAGTCAATTCACAGTGTAGGATTTTGCAGTCTTCAGAGAAAGCACAGTCATCAGGACTAAGCACCATTCGCTTGCTCAATACATGTGAATTGGAGTAACTATTAAACACCACGACCCGACAATTACTAACCTCGGACTCCTTGTCACTCAGAGATCCCAAGCTACACAAGCTCTGGTTGGATGACTCATTCACTGGTATCTACAACAAAGAACAAAAAAGTTTCATTCTGTTCAATCAATCACCGCTGTTCCAATGTGTACCCAGTTCAGCCATCAGACTTCAGAACAGAATTATTCTCATTTCCATGATGGATGTTGACTGTAATGCCCTCGAGTAGAATAATTCACAACAGGGAAATTAAATATTGATCCACTGCAATGAAATTTTCACTTAATGTCTGTTTAAGCTCCATTGCTTTTCGAAAGGTGAAAGAGTGTGCCCACTTTTGATTTCTGTCATTTCTTGTGCTTTACCAAATCAGTTAGAGCTAACCACAAGTGCATGTTGGAACTCAGTCTGAGCATAAGATGGACACTGATACAGGCAGCAGTCAAGTAGTACACTTTCAGTCCAATTGCCACAGTGCTCAGTAAGCAACTTTTTTCAAGGAATATTGATTGACAGCAAGCACTTTGGGGAAAAAAGGCCAGAAATCCTGGGCAGAATGTTCCCTGAAATATGGACATGTGTCAGGTTCTGACTGAAAACCAGCATGTTTCACCCCAAAGAAACAGCTAGGTTTTCCCTCCGGATCTTCTGACACTCTGTCAAAACAAAAAGCTGGGGGAGTGTTTTGCACCATCCCTCTGGCAAGGTTTTGCCTCGTACTGGCCCCCCTTGCTGCTCCCACAAAATGGAGTACTCTGGAAGCCCCTAGCAGCGGCAACCTGGCAGCATGAAGGCACTGCCCTGCCAGTCCCTGACCATCTCGACTGCTGGAGAGCAGTAGTGATTCCTGGGTGTTATGGCATTTAGGCATGTTCAAATTATTGCAAATTGATCGGAATCAGGTTCACACCCTCGCTTGACGTGAACCTGATTACATCACCAGTGGGGGCTGGGGAAGATCGAATTAAGAGATTCCCTGACGTAAACCGAGTTATGGTCCTCTTGTGCGAATTAACGGTCATAAAGGGAGTTGCGCCCACTGCGAACGGGCCTGGAAAATCCTCCCCTCCTGTTGCTGACCACCACTGCAACTCCTACAGGAAGTACATGTTTTCAAACTTTGGGTGTGGAGAGAGGATCAGTCATGATACCCTCCAGGTTAAATAACCTGCTGACATTCATGCTTGGGAGGCAAGAGAAGGATGAAAACTTGGTCCAGGGGCCAGGGTGCTCTTTGCATCTATGTAAATGTACACCCCATACAGAGAAACTATCTTCCAGTTTGGGGAGGAAAAGAAGAAAGAGGAAAATAGGTAGATTTAAAAAAAAATACACATTAGCATTCGAACTACCCAACCAGAGAATTAAAACTACAAAAACCAGAGTGAATAGATTAAAACAGAAACTCAAAGTTCACATTCTCTGTCCTCAGGAGATCTTTACAACATGATCGCTTACACAAAATCCATTGAATAATCAGATAGCTGAGAGAGAGGTTATTGTGACATTAAGTCATACATATTAATTCACAGAACCATGGCTTAGCTTATATTATTGCTGGGGTTTATTGGTGGCATATGTCCCACTGGTACTTTTTACATCTACCCCACTCACCCCCTCACCCAAACCTTGACTCTAATCTGATTAATAGATCTACAGCTGATCTAGGTAAAGAAATGATCAAGCCCAAAGAGCATTCAGGGATGGGAGAGATCAGGAGATCAACCTTCTTTACCTGAAGAGCCGTTTATATCTAAAAAAAGATGTCAAAATAAATGCCATTGTAAGCACACAAATTGCCAACTGTAATTGATAGAACACATAATTATATGTATTAAATGCATCAAGAAAAAAATAAACCTAGCTCTGATCTATCACATTCTTTACCTTTTTTAAAACTTTAAACTTTGTCAGTAAAGTCAGAAACCCTAACTTAAGATGCATTGAATTAAGACAATCTTTTGGCTATTGATCTCATGATTCTCATGAAAAAAAAATAGCTGCTGATAGCACATTCAGAAGAATGTATTGCCTCAGCGGTGTTAGAAATAATAATGGTCGTAGCCACAAAACCTACTCCTTGGACTAAATGCATCACCTATAATTATGGTGTAGATACACCATTCAAAACAGGTTTATTTAGAGCAAAACTATGTTTTCCGTAGTGTAGCATAGTATTTTAGTCTTTTATCCCCACAACAAATAAATGGCTTTAACTTTTCTTTTAAGGCTCACTTCACATCAATATGGCCCAACCAGAAAAGATTGGGAACTACAATGAGACGTAAAGGAGCCGCATGTGAGCCCTGGGATAGAGTTTGAGGGAGGGAGTTGAGATGTCCACAACAGATGTACCACCAATAAAAACTGACCATTTCTATAAACCTGGATGTACAAGGAGGACAAGGAGTAAACAATGCAACAGCTGAATGCAATGAAGAGCCTTCAAGCGTGAATTTATTGCCAAGCGCCACCATTTTGCTGCAGGATTATAGTTCTGCCCTGTATCTGGGAGATGTGCCACAGTGGTCCAGATGTTACAATTTGTCAAAACACAAAATTCTGATTCACAGCCTCGACAAGGGTTCAGTGCATTTGTAGCCTTTTATTCTGGTGGTAAAAGCACATACGTACTGTTAGGCAAATTGGACATTCCCAATTCTCCCTCAGTGTACCCCAAAAGGCGCGGAATGTGGCGACTAGGGGATTTTCACAGTAACTTCATCACAGTGTTTATGTAAGCCTACTTGTAGCAATAATAAAGATTATTATTATTACAGGGCGCTTGACGTCAAGTGTACATGCAGGGTGCATGACCTGCTCACTGTTGCCACTGCACACTGCCTTATTTCGTTTTCATTTAAAAGCTGGTATTGGCTGTAATTCTCAATTTAAATGGTCATTGGGCCATTCTCCTGCAATCGGGACTGCCATGAAAGCGGCGCACACGATCATTCTGCGATCCACCCACACTCTGAAAAACCTTGCTCTATTTTCTCTTCTGTTAGAGAAAAGAAAACTTTCTTAAAGCCCTCTCCGTGGAGTCTTCTGCCTTCGTTTTCAATAAGTGTGAGGAGCACATGGACTTCTTTGTCACCAAGATTGAGATCACCCATTCAGCAGCTTTTACTACTTCCCTGATCTCTCCACCAGTCCCAAAATTAAGGTTTACCCATGCCCCCATCCACCCTCAACTACTCCCCTGCCCACCCCATCCCAGTCCTGACCAGCTTCACTCCCATCTCGTCTCATGGTTCCTCTTCACAGAATTTACAGTGCTGAAGGAGGCCATTCGGCCCATGGAGTCTGCACCGGCCCTTGGAAAGAGCACCCTATCCAAGCCCACACCTCCACCCTCCCCATAACCCAGTAACCCCACCCAACCGTTTTGAACACAAAGGGCAATTTAGCATGGCCCATCCACCTAACCTGCACATCTTTGGACTGTGGGAGGAAACCTATGCAGACACGGGGAGAATGTGCAGACTCCGCACAGACAGTGACCCAAGCCGGGAATTGAACCTGGGACCCTGGAGCTGTGAAGCGACTGTGCTAACCACTATGCTCCCTTGTTGCCCACAAGACCCACCTCCTCCCTAGACCCTGCTTCCACTAAACTGATCACCCAATTATTCTTCCTGGCTCCCATGTCAGCTGATTATTAATACTTTTCCAAATCTGCCATTGCCATCCCTCCCCTCAAAAAAAAAAGTCCTCGAACTCTGTCCTTACAAAACATTGCACTATCTTCCCCCACCCTTTCCTCCCAATGTTCTTGAACGGCTTACTGCCTCACAAAGCTGCACCTCATCTTTCCTTGAATTCATCCGATCAGGCTTCTGTCCTGGCACAGTAACAAAATGATTCTTTCCAAAGGTCACAAATGACAATCTATGCGACTGTGACAAAGGTAAACTTTCCCTCCTTTTCCTTCAAGACTTGGTTTGATCACACTTTTAAACCCCCCCCCCCCCCTATTGTCTCTATACAGTTGCCCTCCTGGTTGGGACTGCACACCTAATTCCATTCTCATCTATCTAATTGTAGCCAGAGAATAATCTGCAACGGCTTCTCTTCCTTTTCCTATTCAGTTGCCTGTTTGGTGTTCCCTGTAAGTGCATATATCTTGCCCTTTCCCATGTCTCATCTATATACTGCCCCTCTCCAACATCATCCAAAAGTAGGTCAGTTTCCACATGCACACTGGCAACAAACAGCTCTTCTTCACCACTACCTCTTCCGCGTTCTCCACCCTCTCTAAATTGTCAGCCTGCTTGGCGAGCAGAAATGTCCTCCCACTAAATACTGGGGAGACACAGTCAAAGTCTTTAGTTGCTATACCAACTCCATTCTGCTCCCTGTGCAGCTGAACCAAGTATCCTCAACCTTGGTGTCGGAATTCGCTTGAAATTAGCCTCCAACCACAACAATACTACGTGTTGGGGTTAATGTGGAGATGCCAAATAATTAAAAGAATTATCCCAATTTCCTGTACTGCATTTTTCATTGATGAATGTATTTCAGTGTCTGATTACTGTCAAAAATATTTACATAGCAGTGGAAAAAATTCCAGAAATATAAACACAATACCACCAATTGGAACATTGTTACTACAGATACTTCCTTTCATGGAATATCCCGTCCTCTCTATTTTTAAGAATAGGTCACCTGTTTTCATTGTACAAACTCCATTTTAGATCTAGGTTACTAACTACCACCTTCAGATCTCAAATTACAGGGTCCCTCCTTGCGCTGGGGTTCCAGTATTTAACTTTGCAGCAAGACATCATTATAAAAGAATTGTTTTTTTTCTTTAATTGCGCTAACAGTCAGACATTTTTTAATAATAACACATACTTGATAGTACAAGAACTGAAATTGCTGATGAACCTTTGGGATGTTATGTAACAAGACCCAGCTACAGCTTACAGCACTAAATATTGACAGGCCGAATTAGCACTTTTTCATCCAACATTTGGTAACTTCTGGACAAAATATGGTTCTTCCCCCTCCTCCCTTTCTATAAAAACAAGTCCAAGAACCTCAGCTAACTGAAAAAAGGTGTCAGACAAGGTTCCAGGGATTTCTAGTCTTTTAAACAAGGTTAATTACAAGTGGAGGCAGTTGGTTTTAGATCTATAATCTTTCTTTCCTCCTCTCGCTATTTCGTCAGATGAACAAGAAAGCAGGCAACTGGCGCGGGTCAGCTGATCACTGCTGAAGTGCCCAGAAGCATTCCAGAACAAAGTTATTTGCAAGAGATGCAGAAAAGGAAACTGTTAGGAATAACACGGCGGATTAATCAGCATCTGAAAAGTCACTCCTCCCCTTCAAATTATGGCCTGACTCAGCAGGCTCCACCTCACTCCGAATGACTGCCCCAACCATTCAACCAGAGTGCAATTCTCCAACCGTAGTGGGGGACGCCTGGTTCAAAGCCTTCGTGGATTCGATAGGGTGGATCTCAGGAGGATGTTTCCTCTTGTGGGGGAGACTAGAATCAGGGGATACAGTTTAAAAATAACAGGTCTCCCTTTTAAGATGGAGATGAGGAGAAACATTTTGTATCAGAGGATCATTAGTTTGTTGAATTTGCTTCCACAGACTGCAGTGGAGTCGGGGTCATTGAATTTATCCAAGGCAGAGTTAGATTTTGTATAGGGAAAGAAGCCATGGGTTACAGGGGACAGCCAGGAAGGTGGAGTGGAGACCATAAACAGATCAGCCATTATTTTATGGCTCAGCAGGCTTGAAGGGCTGAATGGCCTACCCTGCTCCCAAGTCTCAGTACTAGATTTGGGTGCTTCACAAGGGATAACTTCCATTCACTTTTAGAGCCGGTGGTCAGGAAGAACGAAAGACAGTGCCATGTACTGTTACTGGTATTGCATAAAGACCATCCTTCTGGAAGCATAGCATCTCCAGTCGAATATTTAAATAGATGCTGCGTGAAATGCTGGATGACTCATCATACCATTTTGGTTTTGGCAGAGTTCTCAGCAATACAAAATTGGCATTATTTATTCAGTAGGTTTGACCTTGCCATTAGGAAAGCCAAGTTCAGGATTTCCAAATTCCTCTATTCAAAAATTGCAATACCAGGAATACAATATTACACTGGCAATTTTCATTGCCTAACCCCACCGATTGTCAATTTAGTCTTCTCCCTTGGGGACCTTAAAACCACAAGCACGAAACTATAGGTGTCTGCAGCTCTCCAACATCTTTCCCAGATGGCTCTTCTTTACATGCGAGCCTCAAATGAATGACAGGCAGTTTGACTCTAAATGGAATAATAGCCCAGTTCTAATTCTGTCCTTACTCTACATCCACTGGACAATGATCGGGAACGGGACCTTCTAATAAGATTTACCCTCCATGAACCATCTGTAGCAGCCCCGTTACCTCCCCAGCTATGAGCAGCTTACTCCAGGCGAACAGTGAGGATGAACTTAATTCAGATCAAGGTGATGCATAAGGTACATATGACCCGGGCCAGAATGAGTGGGTTCTTTCAAGGGGTGGCCAATGAGTGCGAGAATTGGACGAGGGCCGGCTCATGTACACATGGGTTGTGAGAAGCTGGAGAATTACTAGGGAGCGATGTTTGGGACGTTAACTAAAATTTTGGGGGTAGAGGTCACGCTGGGCCCCAATGGTGCCGATCTTTGGGGTATCTGAAATGACGGAGCTGTTGGAGGGAAAGGGGGCCAATATTGTGGCCTTCGCCTCTAGATGAAGGATCTTGTTGAATTGGAGGTCGGATACACTGCTGGAGGTGGCAGCCTGTCTGGGGGACCTGCACGACTTTCTTTGGTTGGAAAAGATTTGAGTTGAGGGGTATGGCAGAGGGCTTCGAGACATGGTGGGGGCTGTTCATGACAATGTTTGAGGAACTGTTCATCGCGGGGTTGGGTAGAAATTGTACAAACCATGGACTGAGAGGTTGCAGAGTATGTTATTGACTGTTTTGTTTTGCACATGCTTGGAATAAAATATAGTAAAAAAAGAAACGGCTGAGGGCACTGTATACAGCAACGGCTATGGGCCCTGAAAATATTCCGGCAATGGTACTGAAGACTTGTGCTCCAGAACGTGCCACACCCCGAGGCAAGCTGAACCAGTACAGCTACAACACTGGCATCTATCTGGCAATGTGGAAAATTGCCCAGGTGTGTCCTGTACACAAGATTTGTCCAGGTGGCACTGGGATGGGAGCAGTTACATAAATTAAATTTGACCCGGTTAGTTGAACAAATGAAGGAGGACTTTCGGAGGTGGGGCATGCTCCCGTTGTCACTAGCGGGGAGGGTACAGACCATAAAAATGACGGTCCTCCCGAGATTTCTGTTTGTTTTCCAGTGCCTCTTATACCAAAAGCCTTTTTTAAGCAGGTGAAGAGGGTGATCTCTTGTTTCGTGTGGGTGGGCTGGCGCTGCCGAACTTTAGTAACTACTACTGGGCAGCAAATATAGCCATGATTGGGAAGTGAGTAGTGGGGGAGGGATCATAGAATTTACAGTGCAGGAGGCCATTCGGCCCATTGAGTCTGCACCAGCCCCTGGAAAGTGCACCCTACCTAAGCCCATACCTTCATCCTATTCCAGTAACCCCACCTAATCTTTGTTTTGGACACCAAGGGTAATTTAGCATGTTCTATCCACCTAACCTGCACATCTTTGGACTGGGAGGAAACCGGAGCACCAGGAGGAAACCCACGCAGACACGGGGAGAACGTGCAGGCTCCACACAGACAGTGACCCAAGCCGGGAATCGAACCTAGGACCCTGGAGCTGTGAAGCAACTGTGCCAACCACTGTGCTACCGTGCCGGGTCGGTGTGGGAGCAGGTAGAGGCGGCCTCATGTAAGGGCATATGTTCGGGGGCATTGGTAATGGCTCCTCTGCAGTTCTCGCCGGCCCGGTACTCCACAAGCCCAGTGGTAGTGGCACAAGGCACAATTAAGTGGAAAGGAATACTCTCCACTTGCCTGGATGAGTGGAGCTCCAACAACACTCAAGAAGCTCGACACTATCCAGGACAAAACAGCCCGCTTGATTGCTCCCCCTTCCACAAACATTCAATCCCTCCACCACTGAACAACAGTGGCAGCCGTGTGTACCATCGACAAGACGCACTGCAGTAACTCGCCAAGGTTCCTTAGACAACACTTTCCAAACTCATGGCCACTACAATCTAGAAGGACTAGAGCAGAAGGTACCCGAGAACCCCACCACCTGGAGGTTCCCTTCTAAGTATCTCACTATCCCGACTTTGAAATATATCGCCGTTTCTTCACCATCGCTGGGTCAAAATCCTGGAACTCACTCCACAGCACTATGGATTTACCTACATCTCAGGGACTGCAGCAGTTCAGGAAGACAACTCACCACCACCTTCTGAAGGGCAACGAGCGATGGGCAATAAATGCTGGCCTAACCAATGACGCCCATATCCTGTAAATGGTTCTTAAAACACAAATTAAAAAGCGCAAGAGTAAGCCAGTTTCCCAGTTCCTTGCTAAGTTGAGAAAATTAGTGGAAGATGTGACATTAAAGGTTACCAGGAAGACGTTTTGCATGATGACTTGGTTTGTGGACTAAGAATTCAACATAGATTGATTTTAGAGCAAGAAAAGTTCAAAGTTGCACAAAGCATAGAAATGGCAGAGAAACAAGCTGGAGATTTGAAAGTGTATTTTACCAATGCCGCGGTTAAATTAGTAAAGTCAGACAAAAATACTGGCCAAGAAACTGAAGGACTGTGTACCAGAGGTGGTAGCAGAAGACTAAACATGCTTTGTCAAGTGTAGACAGCTAACGTTGAATATCAGGCGCCTGCTGAACATGATCATGGCTCCATCTGGGGGAGAGAATACTCAAGGTGATCATCTTCCTGGACGCAGAAAATGCCTTTGACAGAGTCGAATGGAAGTACCCCATAGAGGTACTGGAGCAGTTCGGGCTTGGAGCAGGGTTCACTGCCTGGGTGAAACTCCTGTACAACTCTCCCACAGTGAGCGTACGGACAAATACTACCAGCTCTAGGTACTTCCAACTGCACAGGGGTACAAGGCTGGGATGCCTGTTGTCCCCGCTGCCATTCGCCCTTGCGATCAAATCACTGGCGATCGTGCTCAAGGCAGGAAAGAATTGGAAGGGAATAAGGAGAGGAGACAGAGAACACAGAGTCTCACTCTATGCGGATGACCCGCTCCTCGGATCCACAAAGCAGCATGGAAGGAATCATAGGGCTCAAGAAAGTTTGGAGCCTTCTCGGGCTACCAGCTAACCCTGGGCAAAAGTGAGATCTTCCTGGTGAATCCACAAAGGGAGGGTTGGAGGGGGTAGCTATTTAAACAGGCCCGGCACAAATTCTGCTACCTGGGAATCCATATCGCTCATGACTGGACAGGGATTCACAAATGGAAATTGACCAGTCTGATGGAGGAAGTTAAAAAGGACCTGCAGAGATGGGACACACTCTCACTGTCCCTGGCAGGGAGAGTGCAGATGATCAAGATGAACGTACTACCCAGGTTCCTCTTCTTGTTCAGATCCATCCCGATCTACACCCCAAGGCCTTCTTCAGCTCATTAGAAAAACTGTGTGAGAGTGTTTATGTGTGTGAGTGGGAGAAAGAGCCAGAAGCCGAGTGGGTGCGTATGGCAGAGGGCTCCTGCAGGGGACCTCCCTCCAGGCCCTGGCCACTCTGCCATCTCCAGCGAACAAATACCCAACCAGCACAGTGGTGTTAGGAAAACTTTGGTCGTGGAACCAACTGCGACTGCACTTCTGGATTACCGAAATGTCTGTTAACACCCCCCGTCTGCAATAACCACAGGTTCTGAGTCCACGACAAAGGGTGCCACCTTCAAAAAGGTGGGCACAGGATGGAGCGATGCTGACGGTTAGGGACTTCTACACTGACAACAGATTGACTACACTCGAGCAAACTAAGACATATGCAGGTGAAATACATCCTACCTAGGGAAAAGAGGACATAACCACGACAGTCGTTTTAGAGGGCCTGCTGGACGCGGACATCTTAGGGAAGGGGAACTGCGGTGACCTGTATGGACAACTACTGGGGAGGGCAAACAAAAACTGGACGAGCAAGGGAAAAGTGGGAGGAGGACTTGGGAGTTTGAAATAGGGTGGGGACTCTGGAGTGAAGCACTGCACAGGCTCAACTCCACCTCCACTTGGTGAGAGAGTAAGGGACCCGCCGAGAATAACACCTACTGGAGAACACAAAACAAGAAGCCGCAACCGATATAAATAGCAAAAGACAACCAATGTATCTAGAAATTTTCTTTTCTGTTGTTTTCAACGTATGTTCACAATTGCTTTTGTCTTGTATAGCTTAAAAATCCTTAATAAAAAGATTAAATTAAAAAAATTAGTAATGTCAGGGAACACTCATTTCTAAACATGTTACTACTGTAATGGAAAAGGGCATAATGCAGAAGCCTGTAAGTGGAAAAATCGCTGATTGTCGCTGCTATGGAAAAAGGAGACACACACACAGCGTGCATGTATTTCAAAGGCTCATCACAGTAAAGCAGTGCTGCCAGGGAAAGGGCATTATGAAGAACATACAAACAAGTCGCAGAGGAAAATAAAAAGGCAGTTGAGAAAGAAGCATTATTTGGAAACAAAACACAGAAGGCGAGGCTAGATGAGACAGAAAGTGAAATTAACAGTAGCAATACAGAAGAACAAACGCATTGCATTCAGTCTGATCTGAAACTGGGTGAAAGACTAAAAGTTGAAACTGCCTTAAAACTGTTAAGTATGAGGAAATGAATAAATGAATGTGATAAAATTAGGCACTAGGACCCTGAGGGCACTGTGGTCACAGACAGAACAAAGGAAAGCAGAAGTTTCATGGCTCGCGGGGGATGGTAACCTCGTGGTCAGAAGGAATCAAAGATGCTGGGGTTACAATGCAAAGTGACCAATTAGGATATAGGGCCAGGTCAGGAGGTGTATAGAATGACCAATGGGAAGCTTATATGTGAATCTTACTGTGATTTTGAATATATCAGCAGAAGCTTCTTTGTATTCTGTCTCTCTTTATTCTGGGCTCTCAGAAGACAGTGTGTGTGTCCTGAGGTCCTATGGATTAAGTCAGCCTTGCAAGTTGGTTATTATTAAATGATATGATACCTGCAAATCCATCTCAGATTTTATTGAATCTAGACTGACAGCAAATTAACCAGGAATCCACATTTGGTGCCGAAACCCGGGATTTCTCGACAATTTTGTCTTTCATCTGCGAAATCAGAATTGGAATGCTCGCAGACGGTGAGAAAGGAAATGGGCCCCACGGTATTTTTATATCGATTTTCCTCTGTCTCGTATTCTGCTAACAGTCTAATCACTCGCATTTGCTCAGGTTCGATTGCCTCGACGAAATCAAAGGTCAGTCTGATGGATTCAAAGATTTTATTTCAGTCACTGCAGGTATGGTTAAGTTTTGGAATGAGGCGAACAGTTCAGTTGGTGTCTGATGGGATGTTGCCTGGTTCCTCAGTTGCATGAGGCGAACAGTTCAGTTGGTGTCTGATGGGATGTTGCCTGGTTCCTCAGTTGTATGAGGCGAACAGTTCAGTTGGAGTCTGATGAGATGTTGCCTGGTTACTCGGTTGCATGTGAGTAGCAAATTAAAAATTGGCTCTATTAAATTATACTTTAATTCGGTTAAGGTCTTTAACGGATTGATGTGATATCGCGCAACAGTTCAGTAAAAGACCGCTGATGGGATGTTGGCGCACACTTCAATTCCGTTCAATTTTAAATTTGATGAAAAAATTGGTTAAGGTCCGTACCGGGTTGATGTGATGTCGCGAAACAGTTCAGTGAAGGAAGGATCGCTGATGGAATGTTTGCGGACAGTTCAATGCCGTTCAACTATAGCTTCGCGAAGATATGGGTTGTTTGAATGAAACAGAATTGGGTTATAAATGACTTGTGTGTTGATGAATGCATGTGTACGGATGTGAATTCCTTTGTCTGAATGGAGATCTCCAATGAATGAATGAGTCTGTTTGATAAGAATGTGATAACCTCTGTTCCTAGTTTTGTGAAATGTTGTGTTTTAGGAGGTATTAAAGTGAGAATTAAAACGGAGTAAGTATTTGAAAGTTCTTCAGAACCTTAGTAATAATGATGTTAATTAAACATAATTCTCAGGAAGAAAACAAAAATTGAAATCAAACTGTATAAATTGGGATTCGTAAATGATTAGTTGCAACTCGGCATAGTCTTGGCTGGAAAAAAATAAATAAATAAAATGAGGGAGATAAATACAAAAGTTTCAAATCAATTAGAAGTAAAATAAATGGCCGGCACAGCAATGTGCTTGGGACAAAGATTTCAAGCAGTCAGCTTTGTGTAAGCTGTACTGCATGGCTCCGCAGGGTCCTAGTGCCCGACGAGCACGAAAAGTCACTTGCAGAAATAATGATGTTTAGCATGTTATAGACATTGAAGAAGGAGATTTGGAGAATAAAGATATTGGACCAGAAGTTAGATTAAGAGAATTAATTGCAGTATCAGGAAATGAGAATCTGATTGCAGGGAAATATTTAATGAAAAAATTGATGCAGAAAAATTAAGATATTAAAACCAATTGCTAATTTAGAGGAAGTTTGGGTGAAGCTACCAACTAAGACTTCAGGGAACATCATCCATGAAGCTGTAAGATGTGAAGACAAGATTAGTTCAGATTCTGAGTACACATACAGTTGAATTAGGGCAGCATGGTGTCTGGAGCAAATGAAATTGTATCACATTTAAAACAAATGATCCGATGGGGGAGAAGACAGTGAATTAAAACCTGTTCGCAGCATTGATTGGACAGCTGATAAAGTTCAAATGTCATGTTTGGATCTTACTTTCATACAAATCCGGTCGTCATCAACATAAAGTAATTAAAGTAAATGCAGTAGCACTATCAGGAATGTATCAAAGGAAGGTTTTTACCAGATTGGATCACTGGGTGAGCAAAAGGGGAGGAGTTTGAGATTCTTCGCATCTCACTCAGGGGTGCAATATCAGAAGGAGGAGGCTTAACAGGCCACAAGGGCGGTGATTAATGGCCCTCAGTTTAAAATGGTTCACAGTGAGTATCAGGAAACCACAAGTCTGGATTGTGGGGCATTCTGTAGCCCGATTGTTTGGACTGGTAGTAGTCATATGAAACCCAGGAGACGGTCAGATACTGAGTATTCAGGAGAATGGATAATGCATTTGCAAAGACAGCGATGGGATGCTGCAGCCCCCAGGGAGATTTGGGGCATTCAGGTTTGTCCTGATTGTTTTGTGGAATATCAGGCAACTTTAATGATTGAGGTTTGTGACCACAGAGGGGATTTTGAATCCAAGAGCATGGAGCAGTGCAGCACAGGGCAGGCCCTTCGGCCCTCGATGTTGTGCCGAGCAATGATCGCCCCGCTCGGACCCACGTATCCACCCTATACCCGTGGCCCAACAGCTTCCCCTCCCCCTTGCCTTGCTATTGGGACACTGCGGGCAATTTGGCGTGGCCGGTCCACGTAACCCCGCACATCTTTGGACTGTGGGAGGAAACCCACGCACACCGGGGGGGACGTACGGACTCCGCACAGACAGTGACCCAGCCGGGTGTCGAGCCTGGGATCCTGGAGCTGTGAAGCATTTGTGCTAACCACCATGCTACATAAGTGTCAGTGTAAGTGGGATAGATTAATGACAACGTGCAATTACTGCAAGGATAATTTGGCCGACAACAATGTGACTTTAAAAGGCTGTGCAATCTTGTAGACAAGTGACAGACTTATGGTATCGATTTGTGAGGCAGTACATGGGCTATGCTAGATGGTACTTCTGGGATATCCAAGCACGGATAGGAAGATACAAATTAAGAAATAGGACCCTCTCCGCCTTTGACCTGTTCGTTTTAGTTTCAGATGAAGCAACGATCATACCGATGAAGAACCTGAACAACACTCTGCAGAAGAATGTTTCAGACAGTATGGGAAAAAACTAATGATACAATTGGCTACATGTTTGAGGGAATTGAATGATAGAGCCCGGAAGAAAAACCTTACGGGTTAGCAACAAATCAAAATATCAAATTATTACTGAATACTGAAACCTCCGGTCAGACATCTCTAACGGGACGTTAGCTGATGGGTGATCTGTGGTCTCCAGGAGGGACGTATTACGCGGAGGAGTTATTAAGGGTCTCGGCAGACAGCAGTGACTGACGAGGAACCCCCATATTTTAAATGACAGTAGTCTGGAACAGTGCATCTCAAACTATCTGATGTGGCGTACCGGCAGTTTTTTCCCAATGTGCCAGGGACCGGTGAGCGAAACAAGCCAATCCAGGATTACTGTCTCTTTCTTTTCTGGAAACACTCCACGTACCGGTACGTACACGTACCACACTTTGAGAGGCACTGGTCTAGAATATTAGCAGCTTGCTGCCGCGAGGGGAAATTTGTAACCAATATAGCATTGGAGAGTATAACAGTTGTTACAGACTAAATGTCCTGTAAGTTGTTTGGGAATGTTATGTATAAATTCAATTGGGTTGTAACCACAAGAAGTTACCTGTACTAAGTGCGTGAGTGGTGTTTAAGAAAAAACAAATAATGGCAAGTATACACTCCATGCGGTAAGGAAAATGATAACAGACAACAGGGGGTTGAAGAAAATGGAGCTATTGTCTCAAGTAAGCCAGGGCGGGCAGGCTACATGATTCAGTACAATGTTCGACGTCAGAGTCAGGACGTCAGAAATAGAAACAGGATTGGTTGACGCTCCTGCAATTAATAAAGCAAGATAATCAGTGCATGATACAAAATATCAGCAATTACCATTCCTATGGGAAACGGAAAGCACTTCCTACAAAAAATCCCAGTGAGGGATAAGGACTTTGTGGTCACTGATGGACTGAGTTGTGGGCTGCTTCTAAGGGACATGAGGACGCTTTTATGGTGCTACTGCCCCGAGGTAGTCAGATGCCTTGGAGGTAGTGGAACAACCGGAATGGCTATTGTGTTACCTTCCTGAGTGGCGCCAGCTATGGTTCACGGTGATTGGACTTGAGGAAAGCACCTCACAAAGGGTCTATTGACACTGGTCTGCGAGATGGATGCATTTACCATTGATTTTCCTGCACAGTTTACAAATCCTGACATGTAAACACGAATGACAAGGCTGAGGGATAGTTGCTAGTCAGTATAACTATAAGAAGGATAAATCCTAAGGGAAACACAGTAGTATTGAGGATGGCTATCTATCTAGTCAGATTCAGTTCGGGGTTATCTCTCATAGCTTGGTCATGGGGATTTACCTGCTGCATGGATTGATAATACTTGTTATTATAATTGTAGACTGCACAATCATTGGATGCTTTAATATGTGTTGTACGCTGGCTAGGGCTCGGATGCTGCCGATAGGCTTGGCCCATCATTATTCACCAAAGATGACATCTCGTCACTGGTGACCATGACACCAGACGGAAGAGGACGGAGAGCCAAAGGCTGTAAAAATGTGATGAGGTGTTTATGTACGGAATACCGGCTCAGTTAAGTTCTGTTAACGGGCCTCATTTGATTGGACAGATTAACAAGGAGTTCTGCTCCCAGTTGGGGATATGTTAGCAGTTAGACTGTGTGGACAGACCGCAGTCAGCCGGGTTGGTTGAGAGACATAATCAGACCCTCAAAACTAAATTGGCTAAATTAAGAGCGGACACGGGGCCGACATGGCTTAAGTTGCTCTCCGGTGTCCTCATTCAGCTGTAGGTCACACCTGCAGGATCGGCCTGGCTCTCTCCTGCCAAGTCTTTTCCGGCAGGCCCATTAGAACTCCCGGGAACCTGCCTGTTCCCAGATTGGTCCAGTTTCACCATCTGACTAGAGAAAGGACTAACTATGTTCTAGCCCTCACTAACGCCCTCAAGGAGCTCCATGGCCAGTACCGTGCAGCTCACTCGTCACCGTCCCTATTACATAGCTCGCTCTCAGTGCAGCCTGGTCGTTATGTCATGGTCAAGAATTGGACTCGGAAAGGGTCAGAGCCACGATGGGAGGGGCCTTTCCAAGTTCTCCTTACCACCCCCACTGCAGTTAAAGTGGAGGGGTGGAGTGTTTGGGCCCACCTCCACCACTGTAAAAGGTCGGTCACTAACCTGCCTCCCTTCCCCAGCGCTATTTTACAGGTGTGAAGCATGATGGGGTGGCTACACGCCGCCTGTGTGATCTTCGGCAACGCCTCGCTTAGAGTGACATCGGCGGCGGTAATGGAACAGGGGAATATCATCTACATCTGTAACCCCAACCGAAGTACCCGGACATTCCACCTCTGCAAAGATGACGTTCTTCGCTGCCCCCATATACGAGGACGTGGTATCGACTCATGGAAGGTCATCCGGTTAACGGACCATTCAGGACTTATGACGCAATTGCACCGGTCCCAACGATGGGAAGGGAAGACTGCATGGACATTGCCTTGTTTTTGGAGCATATGTAAATTTGATTTTGGATGTGTTAACCTTGATGCCTTACAGGTAAAATCAGACTATGAGGAGGGGGTAGGAAGAGGTTGTGAGAGAGAAAGAGGGACTAGACAGAGGAAGGGCTGTGTAAGAGGGGAGGTACAACCAGACGTAGATTATCAGGAGATGTACTTAATTTATTTAGGATCCGGAATGAGGGAAACCTGGACGGTATGAATCTCTTCTAGATTTACCACCGCTTGTATGGCCAGGGGAGGGTTGTCTGCTACCCAAACCCCACATCGGTGTCTAGGTTATGTTCTGTTTCACCGCTTTGGGGCACTCCCCCAACTGTGGTTCATTGTCAGAGTTCCGAGCCACCGCCCGCGCAAGTTACTCTTCCTTACGATCCAGTTTCGGCCCACCGGCTATTCGCCTTCCCCTTCCTGGGGATAATTCCCACTCTCACTAGGATAAGCTTCAACGGTGGAGGGCATATATATCTAGCCCCTTCACTCCCAATAGAGATTCCCGGTCATATGAGAATTGTTTCAGCAGTGAGAGGTACGGCTGTTTGCTGGTAGAGATGAAAATGAATATAACATGTCTGTCCTCCACTTGTACTGATCCAAAGTGTTGCATAACCCTGACATCAGGTCAATGTGCCTGTTACAATGCCACTTGTGTCCCGTTGACGCTAGGCATCCAGCTCCTTTGTAGCTGGGCGAATGTCTCTCATATCACTGTTGAGTCTAGGGCGTTCCGCATTGCTATGAGGCCCGAATGGGCGTTCCAAAGCTGGATGAAATGGGCTACTGGGGGTTCCCTGCTCAATCAATATACTGATTGTGATGCCAGCCGGTACACGGAGCAAGGATACTACTTTTTCTTTAATGGTACAGCGGCCAATGTTTAGTCACTCCCATTTCCCCGCCAAATTGCTATCGGGACTCTAGTCCCCACCACAGTCCCCTGCCCCACTGAGTGGATACTGCACCATAAATTGGCGCGTCGGTCAGTCTCAGACGAATTTTTCGAAGGTTGGAAGAAACCTCAGGTTCCAGCACCCAACCGGGGCCACTCAGCCGGATGGGGAATTCTGAGCGCCTAGACACTGGGGGGGTATGGGGGGTTCCTTGGCGGTCAACGATAGGAAGTATTTTATTTGCGGCCTTACCATCCTGGGAAACGAGACCTTAGGGGCCCTTGGGGCACTAACCAGGGAATTATCTCAAATCAGGTTGTTTGCCATGCAGAACCGTTATGCTCTTGACTATCTTGCCTGCATCTTTGTGGGCACGATCATCCTTAAATGCGTGATGGGTAAAATGCAGGATGCCGTGGAACAAATAGCCGCCGCCAGAGTCTTGACTGTTAGGATCCACGAGCATGCAGCGGCCGATGAGGTGCTGCAGTAGGATTTAGAAATGCAGCAACAAGTTTTCCTAGATGAGGGGCCGTGACTGCGGCTTGGACCGATAGTTTATCATGAAATGATAAAAGGAGGGAATGAGGAAATGAATAAATGAATGTGATAAAATTAGGCACTAGGACCCTGAGGGCACTGTGGTCACAGACAGAACAAAGGAAAGCAGAAGTTTCATGGCTCGCGGGGGATGGTAACCTCGTGGTCAGAAGGAATCAAAGATGCTGGGGTTACAATGCAAAGTGACCAATTAGGATATAGGGCCAGGTCAGGAGGTGTATAGAATGACCAATGGGAAGCTTATATGTGAATCTTACTGTGATTTTGAATATATCAGCAGAAGCTTCTTTGTATTCTGTCTCTCTTTATTCTGGGCTCTCAGAAGACAGTGTGTGTGTCCTGAGGTCCTATGGATTAAGTCAGCCTTGCAAGTTGGTTATTATTAAATGATATGATACCTGCAAATCCATCTCAGATTTTATTGAATCTAGACTGACAGCAAATTAACCAGGAATCCACAAGTATTTGAAATGGAGGTGGACACTGGAGCATCTTTTTCCATCGCTTCAGAGAAGACATAGAACTCCATGTTGTAGTCCTTGTTAGACAAGCATGCCAATATCTCCATAGAAGGTTTTGAAGTTATTAAACACCCATAACTTCCTGGTTTCCCAGAGTCGCATTTCAGGGTAATCCAATGATGCTCCGGGGAATCCCTCTGGGAAGTTCCCTTCTAAGGGCCCACACGTTAATTGCCCAGAAACGCAAACTTCCCCTGGTAAAGTAAAGTCACCATAGTCCAAAATGACTATAGGCTGCTTTCTCCTTTGAGGGGGGAGAGCTGGCTGGTGGTGATTTAACTCGAGGATCACCACACCTCAGGCGAGGGGAAAGGTTGAGAAGATGGTGCCTTTATGAATAATCTCAGTTGGTCCGGAAATCACAAACCGGCTGTTCAACCAACTGAGCTTAATCGCAGGGCTGGGTACCATACGATTGAAGTGATTTAAATAGCGAACTTTGGATGGTTTCGCCAGTTTTACCCTGATAGTTACCCTGAGTTAGAAGGGGGAAAAAAAAAATCACTTCTAACTCCAGAGTAATTATTTAAACACCCAGATTGAGCCTCACACGGCCAAATTTATTCTGCTTCCGTAGGAAGTAGAGATGTTGTTGGGCTTTCTTGACTGTTGCATCAACGTGAGTGGACCAGGACAGACTGTTGGTGATGGTGGTCCCCAGGAACGTCAAACTATAGACTATCTCCACTTCGGAGCCATTGATGCAGATGGGCGTGTGTGTCGTGCTGCGCTTCCTGAAGTCGATGATCAGTTCCTTGGTCTTTCCAACATGGGTTGTTTTCGGTACAGCATGCACCAAGTAATTTATTTCCTTTCTGCAGTCTGATTCGTCGTTTGAAATACGGCCTACCGCAGTCGTATCATCCGCAAACTTACAGATTGAGGTGGAGTTAAATCTTGCCACACAGTCATGTGTGTATAGGGAGTACAGTAGAGGACTGAGTACACATCCTTGCGGGGCCCTGGTGTTGAGGACTATTGTGGAGGAGGTGCTGTTGCCTATCCTGACAGATTGCAGTCTGTTGGTGAGGAAGTCGAGGATCCAGCTGCACAGGGAGGGGTCAAGTCCAAGATTGCGGAGTTTGGTTATTAGTCTTGTCGGGATAATGGTTTTGAACCGGAGCTGTAGTCAATGAACAGCAGTCTTACATAGGTGTCCTTGATGTCGAGATGTTGAGTGTTGATTGTAGAGCCTGGGAAATAGCACCTGCTGTGAACCGGTTGCGGTGATAGGAAAATTGCAGTGGATCGAGACTGTCTGGGAGGCTGGATGTGATCCGTCTCATGACTAGCCGCTCGAAGCATTTCATGATAACAGACGTCAGGGCCACCGGTCGGTAGTCGTTGAGGCAGGCTACCTTGTTCTTCTTTGGTACTGGTATTATGGTGGTCTTTTTGAAGGAGGTGGGGACCTCAAAGAGGAGGAGTGAGATGTTGAAGATATCTGCGAATATACGCGCCAGCTGGTCTGCACAACTCTGACTGCTCACCCAGGGACTCCGTTGGGGCCCATCGGTTTCTGCGGATTCACTTTCAAGAAGGCAGCTCTTACCTCTATGGCTGTAAGTGGGTATGGGTGTGTCCAGGGCTGTTGGGGCAGGTAGCACTGATATATTGGCCAACTGCTCAAAGCAGGCATAGAAATTGTTCAGATCATCCCCAGATATTCCGCCTGGCCTTGCTTTATAGCCTGTGATCTTGTGTAGGCCCTGCCATAGTCATCGTGGGTTGGTGTCGTCGGCCTGGGACTCTAGTTTGATGCGGTATTGTATTCTTGCATCCCTAATGGCTTTCCATACGTTGTACCTGGATTTCTTTATAGGGCGGGGTGGTCAGACTTGAACGCCTCCGTCCGCGACTTCAGCAGGGAGTGAACCTTTTGGCTGAGCCAGGGTTTCCGATTGGGGACTACCCGTATTGTCTTCTTTGGTACACAGTCCTCGACACACTTCCTGATGAAGTCTGTGATGGTGGTTGCGTACTCGTCCAGGTTAGCTGCCGCAACCTTGAATATGGACCAGTCCACAGCCTCCAACCAGTCGCGGAGGATGTCCTCAGCTTCCTCGGACCAGCACTGCACTGTATGGATTAGATTAACCAGGAAGGAAAATGAAAACTCTCCAGTTTCTTCCTTTATGGTTAGCAGGCTGAACTCTAAAGCTACAACACACCCCAGATTGTCCTATAATGCCACGGTCATATTGCCATATTGGCCGGAATTCTCCAGTTGTCAGTT
Source organism: Scyliorhinus canicula (assembly GCF_902713615.1). Classification (NCBI taxonomy): domain Eukaryota; kingdom Metazoa; phylum Chordata; class Chondrichthyes; order Carcharhiniformes; family Scyliorhinidae; genus Scyliorhinus; species Scyliorhinus canicula. The sequence goes on along the minus strand of NC_052164.1, from coordinate 46,264,200 downwards.
GTCCCACCAATTTACAGGCGGCAGGAAGATAGAATCCCGACGCCAGCGAATGGTGCACAGACAGGAAACACACAGCTGGGGGACCAGCGGATCCCACCCATGCAGTAACTACAACATTCTCTTCATTATCGAATGTCTTGCTGGTCATGTGTTGGTGAAGCTTTGAAGCCTTGCACCAATGTAATTAAGGTTAGGTAATTGATAAGTATTTATCTTATGCAGCGCCTGTGATGGCATTCTATAGCCCAGAGGCAGTATGCTAAGGTAAATCAGCTGGGGCAACTGCTTTTCCAAATCCAAAACCCATATGGTTTCAGTGGCACTTGCAAACTCCAAACATTAACACAAGCATAGCAATAATAAGAATATAATAACTAATACCATCATGGTTTTTGACTAGTATCATAGAATTTACAGTGCACAAGGAGGCCATTTAGCCCACCGAGTCAGCACCGGCCCTTGGAAAGTGCACCCTACTTAAACCCACACCTCCACCCTATCCCTCCGTAAACCCACCTAACCTTTTTGGACACCAAGGGCAATTTAGAATGGCCAATCCACCTAACCTGCACATCTTTGGACTGTGGGAGGAAACCGGAGCAGCCGGAGGAAACCCATGCAGAATCCACAAAGACAGTGACCCAAGCCGGGAATCGAACCTGGGACCCTGGAAGCAACTGTGCTAACCACTGTGCTACCGTGCTGCCCTCATTGCCTGCAAGACTCGCTGTAAATCAGCACTCGGCAATGTCACACATGGGGCTCCTTTCCTGACTATCTGAAATGAATGAAAATTGCTTATTGTCACGAGTAGGCTCCAATGAAGTTACTGTGAAAAGCCCCTAGTCGCCACATTCCGGCGCCTGTCCGGGGAGGCTGGTACGGGAATCGAACCGTGCTGCTGGCCTGCTTGGTCTGCTTTAAAAGCCAGCGATTTAGCCTTGTGAGCTAAACCAGCCCCTGCTGAGCTAAACCAGTCCCTGCTGGTTTAATTCAAGCATAATGAGCATCAAGGCAATACAGCAGAACTGTAGCTTGGAGGGGAGCGGCAAAAAGGATCTTGGTCAGTGAGTGAAGGGGAAATTCAACACCACATATATATTCGGTACTTGCTCCCAGCATGCACGCAACTTGAAGCTGGCTTTTTCATATGATCACTAATTGGTGATTAACATTTGAAACTTCTTAAATTATCAAGAGCACATTTGATGGGAAAACTTGCCTTTTGTAAAATGAACTATTTTCTTCCCTCAAAAGTATTGTTATGGGCTGGTTCAGCACAGTGGGCTAAACAGCAGGCTTGTAATGCAGAATAAGGCCAGCAGTCAGTTTCCATTCCCTTATCGGAATGTGGCGACTAGGGACTTTTCACAGTAACTTCATTGAAGCCTACATCTGACAATAAGCGATTATTATAATTATTTACTAATTAATTACCCAGTTGAATCGACCAACTGTGCGCACAGTTTGATCCATACATATGATCTATGGCCAGGTGATACAAGGAACATGGACTGCCATGCTTATGGTTCAAATGGACAGGACTTTATGCCTCAACCTGACACAATGCAATTGCACAAAACCCTGGAAATTAGAGTTTCTAGTTTTTATACAAATTGAAAAGTCAAAGAAATGCCCAAATACTGTAAGCCGAACAAGGTATGCAAGAAAAAAAAGAGGAAAACATGCCCCAACCCCATCCCCACTGCAAATCTGTACAGCCATTCAATAAATCACAGCTGATGTACTTTCCAACTCTATAGGCCCTTTGATCTCCGTGACAAACAAATATCTATCAATCTATCTGAGCCCTAAATATATTCAACGAGTGAGCACCCACTACCCTCTGGAGTGGAGAATTCCAAAGATTGAGTGATAAATCTCTCCCAATCTCACTCCTAAGTGGTTGACCCCATATTCTATTTTCCAGATTGGAAATCCCCAGCCAGGGAAAGCAACCGCCCAGCACCTACCCTGTTGCGCTCTGGAAGAATTTTGTGTTTCGATGAGATCACCTCTCATTCTTCCAAACTCCAGAGAATATAAAATAATTCTACTCAAAAGGTACTTTCTGGGGGAAAGAAAGTGTATTGCTCAATTCAGCGCCTTCTTTCAGGATGTGATAAGCATGAAGCTGGCAGCATTTACTTCAGCTACAGCATTTACTGCAGCTACAAAAGGTTCCACTACATGGCACATTATTTATACTATTTACAAACAAGATGCTCCCCTTGATCTGAAGATCTGTCCTTGACCTTTGAAAGTAAATAGCAGGGGAAGAACTGGGACTATAGTCTGCCTTATTTTTAGAAATGTGCTGTGTCATGGAAATCTTGAATCAGCTAGAAATGAGCGACCAATGTTCAGGTGGTCAGAGTAAACAGCAAACCTGATGACTGTGTGCCTCACGATCCTAAATTCACTTTGCTTACAGGCAGTTTCAAAGATGAAAGACATTTGTAATCCCTATCCATGGATTTTGAAAGGAGTACACCCAGCTAAGGACTCAATAATCAACGGAATGAATTTTTATGAGCAATTTTCCATTTTTACAATCCTGTAGCACTGGATTCTGCCATTGGAGGCTCCAAAGTATTGTACAAAGACTAACACTGACATTATTGTCCAAACATGTGGTGCAATCTGACGGTTAGTGATGGGCTCAGCCATTGGGATCCTCCTCTCTAATTTTCTTCCTGCTCATCTCCCCAAAGCTCAAACTCTGATGTTACCTCTGGCAACCACATCTAATTGGTCTGTAAATCTCTACTTGGTGTGGAAATCCATTTGCTGCCACACCCACTGACAAATCTGGAAAGGTTCCTTGGGACAACTTGCAATACCTTGGCTCAGTGGCTGCCTAATTGCCTCTGAATCAGAAGATTACATATTCAAGCCCCGTTCCAGAGACACGAGTACACAATGCAAACTGATGTGGGAAAAGTCTTGGAAAGGTTTATAAGAAATAGGATGTATAATCATCTGCAAAGGAATAATTTGATTAGAGATAGTCAACATGGTTTTGTGAAGGGTAGGTCATGCCTAACTGACTCCCTTTGATTTCAGCACATCTGCTGCTAAAACCCTCATTTGTGCCTTTGTTACCCTGAGATTCAACTATTCCAAAACATCCTACGCTAAAGAGTGGATACGCTTTAGATCAAATAGTTTGGATGGGGTTGTGTCTGTGCAGGAAGCTTCTCTAACACAGTATGTAGATTGTCCGACCAGAGGGGAAGCCATATTGGATTTGGTACTTGGTAATGAACCAGGGCAGGTGATAGATTTGTTAGTGGGGGAGCATTTTGGAGATAGTGACCACAATTCTGTGACTTTCACTTTAGTAATGGAGAGGGATAGGTGCATGCAACAGGGCAAGGTTTACATTTGGGGGAAGGGTAAATACGATGCTGTCAGACAAGAACTGAAGTGCATAAATTGGGAACTTAAGCTGTCGGGGAAGAACACAATTTAAATGTAGAACGCATATGTGAGAAATATGAGAATGACTAGAGCGAGGGTAGGTGCAATTAAGGACAGTAGCGGGAGATTGTGTATTGAGTCTGAAGAGACAGGGGAGGTATTGAACGAGTACTTTTCTTCAGTATTTACGAATGAGGGGGAACATATTGTTGGAGAGGACAGTGTGAAACAGACTGGTAAGTTCGAGGAGATACTTGTTAGGAAGGAAGATGTGTTGGGCATTTTGAAAAACTTGAGGATAGACAAGTACCCCGAGCCTGATGGGATATATCCAAGGATTCTATGGGAAGCCAGAGATGAAATTGCAAGAGATGAAATTGCAGAGCAGTTGGCAATGATCTTTTCATCCTGACTGTCAATAGGGGCAGTACCAGGGGATTGGAGAGTGGCGAATGTCGTGCCCCTGTTCAAAAAAGGGAATAGGGATAACCCTGGGAATTACAGGCCAGTTAGTCTTATTTTGGTGGAAGGCAAAGTAATGGAAAGGGTACTGAGGGATAGGATTTCTGAGCATCTGGAAAGACACTGCTCTTAGGGATAGTCAGCGTGGATTTGTGATGGGTAGGTCGTGCCTCAAGTCTTATTGAATTCTTTGAGGAGGTGACCAAGCACGTGGATGAAGGTAAAGCAGTGGATGTAGTGTACATGGATTTTAGTACGGCATTTGATAAGGTTCCCCATGGTAGGCTTGTACAGAAAGTAAGGAGGCATGTGATAGTGGAGAATTTGGTCAGTTGGATAACGAACTGGCTAGCCGATAGAAGTCAGAGAGTGGTGGTGGATGGCAAATATTCAGCCTGGAGCCCAGTTACCAGTGACGTACTGCAGGGATCAGTTCTGGGTCCTCTGTTGTTTGTGATTTTCATTAATGACTTGGATGAGGGAGTTCAAGGGTGGGTCAGTAAATTTGCAGACGATACGAAGATTGGTGGAGTTGTGGATAGTGAGAAGGGCTGTTGTCAGCTGCAAAGAGAAATATATAGGATGCAGAGCTGGGCTGAGAAGTGGCAGATGGAGTTTAACCGTGAAAAGTGTGAGGTTGTCCATTTTGGAAAGACAAATATGAATGTGGAATACAAGGTTAACGGTAGGGTTCTTGGCAATATGGAGGAGCCGAGAGATCTTGGGGTTTATGTTCATAGATCTTTGAAAGTTGCTACTCAAGTGGATAGAGCTGTGAAGAAGGCCTATGGTGTGCTTGCACTCATTAGCAGAGGGATTGAATTTAAGAGCAGTGAGGTGATGCAGCTGTATGAAACCCTGGTGAGGCCACATTTGGAGTAGTGTATGCAGTTCTGGTCGCCTCATTTTAGGAAGGATGTGGACCCTTTGGAAAAGGCGCAAAGGAGATTTACCAGGATGTTGCCTGGAATGGAGAGTAGGTCTTACAAGGAAAGGTTGAGCGTGCTGGGCCTTTTCTCATTAAAACGGAGAAGAATGAGGGGCGACTTGATAGAGGTTTATAAGATGATCAGGGGAATAGATAGAGTAGATAGTCAGAGACTTTGTCCTCGGTGGAACAAACCATTACAAGGGGACATAAATTTAAGATGAAAAGTGGAAGATATAGGGGGGATGTCAACCTTCAAGCGGCTACTGGATAAGTGCATAGATTATGGTAGAATGCTGGGGTGTAGATTAATTTGTTCTTAATCTGGGACAAAAGTTCAGCACAACATCGTGGGCAGAAGGGCCTGTTCTGTGCTGTATTTTCTATGTTCTGCCCTCTGAAGGAGACCATTCGACACTTTGAATTTGCACTGACTGAGCACTCTACCGCAGCCAACTCCTCCTATCCTTTCCCCATAACCTCACCTAACCTCTGGACACTAAAGAGCAATTTAACGTGGCCAATTCACCTAAGCTGTACATCATTGGACTGCGGGAGGACACCGGAGCACCCGGATGAAACCCACGCAGACACGGGGAGAAAGTGAAAACTCCACACGGACAGTCATCCAAGGCCAGAATTGAACCTGGTCCTGGGCGCTGAGAGACAACGGTGCTAATCGCTGTGCTCCCAAATTACAACAGTGACCACCCGCCAGAAGCAATTAATGCGTTGTGGGATGTCATAGATTATCATAGAATTTACAGTGCAGGAGGCCATTCGGCCCATCAAGTCTGCACCGGCTCTTGGAAAGAGCACCCTACCCAAGGTCAACATCTCCACCCAATCCCCATAACCTAGTAACCCCACCCAACACTAAGGGCCATTTTGGACACTAAGGGCAATTTATCATGGCCAATCCACCTAACCTGCACATCTTTGGTCTGTGGGAGGAAACGGGAGCACCCGGAGGAAACCCACGCACACACGGGGAGGATGTGCAGTTTCCGCACTGTGACCCAAGCCGGAATCGAACCTGGGACCCTGGAGCTGTGAAGCAATTGTGCTATCCATAATGTTACCGTGCTGTCTTGAAGTTGTGAGAGGCACAATATATATATATTTTAAATATATATATATGGTTTAGCACAGTGGACTAAACAGCTGGCTTGTAATGCAGAACAAGGCAACAGCGCGGGTTCAATTCCCATACCGGCCTTCCCGAAAAGGCGCTGGAATGTGGTGACTAGGAGCTTTTCACAGTAACTTCGTTGAAGCCTACTTGTGACAATAAGCGATTATAATTATTGTTTTTTTTTCAATTAAGCGTGACCAATCCAACTACCCTGAGCATTTTTTGGATTGCGGGGGTGAAATGCACGCAGACACAGGGAGAATGTGCAAACTCCACACGGACAGTGACCCATGGCCGGGTTTCGAACCCGGGTCCTCAGCTCCGTAGGCTGCAGTGCTACCCGCTGAGCCACCGTGCTGCCCCGAGAGGCACATTATAAATGCAAGTTTTACTCTCTTCTTCATGTTTAAAGGATGTTACTGTCTGCTGTTGTTGACAACTGATCCCGATTGTCTCTTCTCCCAACATCCACGTGCAGCAGGAATTGCTAGATAGCAAGTAGGAACTTGAACCTAACCAATCTTCTCTTACTGATCCAGGGGCACTAAGGGCCTCATGACTGGCATGTCAACTGAGATCAGTTAATTCAGAACAGTTGAATGATCTAATCTTGAAGTTCCCAGTAAGATACTCAACACTGACACAGAAGGCAAGCCAGAGCACTGGAATCTGTCACTCTGCTATTGTCTACTGCAGCACTAAACCAGACAGTACCCGCCATACATCTTAATTAGCCAAACAGGAAATATTTGTATGTTACAAAACAAGTTTAGTCATTGCTGTGTACCGAACAATACGAGGTGGCTGTTCAGAAATTTGTCACAACAGGTTGTGTTTTCCTCTTGGAAGACAAATACAGTATTATTACTGTCTCATCCCAACGATTAAATCTCTCACCTTGGTGACACCCATCCCAGTGAACCTTGCTTCCAGCAGCTCCTGTCGCCGTGGATCCAGGCTATGCAATTCCTCCATCATTTCTATTGAAAAAGAAAGCGTACAAAATTTAGATAACTCTCATATTCACTCTGGTGTGAAACTCAACTATGTCAGAAGGAGACTGGCGTGAAGCAATCCATAACCCTTAAACACCAAGACAAGGGGCGCTGAAGCAGCTGCACCCATGGACAACTGGCTCAACATCACACTGACAAGTACCAGGCCATTTCCAGTAATGGACTCTCACATCATCCAACCAGAAAATGCTGCACTTTCCTATCACTGGAATCAGAGATTCACCAATAAATATTTGCCACTGTTTCTGCTTTAGCTCCTGATTCCAGGAAATCCAATTGTTTATGCATAGACGGATGTTCAAGCAATAATTAGCTGACAGCAAACCAGCACAGAAGCTTAAATTACCATAAATCTGCACCAATCACCAAGCTGGAAGCTGATAGATCTGATGGCTGGATGGCAAGAGCACAGGCTACCTGGAATCGTGAGAACAGTATAGCAGAGAAGGAGGCAACCAATTACTTAGTCTATGTCAGCTCTTTTAAAGAGTTACTTCCACTGCCCAGCTGTTTCCCCCATTCTTGCAAATGTTTTCTCCTCCACAGCACAGTGGCTAGCACTGCTTCCTCACAGCTCCAGGGACACAGGTTCAATTCCGGCCTCTGATAACTGTCTGTGGGGAATTTGCCCTTTCTCCCAGTGTCTGCATGTGTTTCCCCCGGGTGTTTTGGTTTCCTCCCACAATCCAAAGATATGCAGGTTAGGTGGATTGGCCATACTAAACCGCCCCTTAATGCCCAAAAGGTTAGGTGGCGTTACTGCATTATGGGGTTAGGATGGAGGTGTTGTAGGGTGCTCAGTCCAAGGGCCAGTGCAGCCCCGATGGGCTGAATGGCCTCCTTCTGCACTGTAGGGATTCTATGAATATTTAATCAATTCCCTTCTGAAGGCTATTGAATCTGTACCCCATCAGGCAGTGCATTCCATTTCCCAACCACTGTGTAAAACATGTTTGTTTCACAGGTCATTCTTTCGCCAGTCACCTCAATTATTATCCCCAATACAATTTTTAAAAATGAAAATACACTGGCAGGTCCTAGGTTTACCTCACAACAGCACTGTGGATGCACCTTCACCACATGGACGGTAGTGTTCATGATGGCTGCTCAGGAGTACTTTCTCAAGAGCAATTAAGGATGGGCAATAAATACTGGCCTTACTGGAGAGGCCCACATCCCATGAATAAAAAAAACACCCAACCTAGATCGGTATAAACAAAAACCCCCAATCGACATCACAACCTCCATGAAATAAATTATTTACAACTTCGGCGCAGTACAGTACTAAAACAGTGCTTACTGTATCGCTGAAGGTGCTGTCTTTTGGATTTGAACTAACCTCCAATTTGAGAACCCATCTGCCCTTTCAGATGGGCATATAAAGCTCCAACAGCACTATATGAACCCTAGTTCTCCTCAGTCCTTGGGCAACATTTATCCCTCACTAAAAATAGATATCATTCATTGCATGGCTGAATACAAATAGTCTCCAGACTTCTTGATTTTCCTTGAAGCATTTGGGGATACACTGAAGTCTAAAAGACACGGTACAAGTTTCATTTCTTTCCATCTAACATGTACAATGCTACCTCCGAATATCTCTGTTCATTTGGAGGCAGATTCAGAGGGAAAGATAACCTCCAAGTGAAAGTGCACCATCCATCATCTGAAAGTGTAGGAGAACCCCCAAAACACATTTGCACTAAATGCCTGCTAATATTGCAAATTAAATGCAGAGACATAAGTTCTCAAGCAGTAAATGATCGACGGTCTTCCTCCTAAATTAGAAAATTTTCTAATTTTACCAGATGAGTTTATCACATCATTTGCGACCTTCACCGTTACAGTTTCTCATCCGTATGACTGACTGGCTGACACTTATTTCGGTCTCCTGTATTGCTGTATCTCTTCTCTTCCAACCACCACAGAAAATATCAAGTGGATTCAGGTTTAAATCCGGCTTTGCCCTGCCTCCCTGTTTTAACTATCCAAACACATTTAGAGATTTGAGCAAAGAGGCAGCAACGAAAACCTGCGAGAGTGTTATCAGGCATATGTTTGTTCATTGTTCAATATCCATATTGCTCAAAAGGGACCATACAGCAATCTGGGAGACACAAACAAGTGATTAGTGCTAATGAGAAATAGCAAGTGGAACACAAGGGAACCAAAAAAGACAAGAGTGCAGAATTAAGTGAAAGGGATTGTGTAACTTGAGGAATTCTGGTAGCACCTGCTGACCCGGCAGAGCTATCCTCTTAACCCAAAGGGTTGTTCGGAATTATGGGTGTGTGAACAATTCGGAAGGTAGCACCGCAGCAAGCGCACACAGTTTACTGGGCAACAGTAGTAAGCTATTTTTGTGAAGAAGATATAGAGCAGCAAGGTTGCAAATAGTTTGGTTCAGGCCAAGACAATGCGGCTTATACAAGATTTGATTTTGGACAAGATGTCTGACAACAGAGTGGACAGGGGCGACATAGGCATCATCAGTTGGATGTTGATCCCATGCTTTTGTAATTCATTTGCTGGCAAGGCCAATGTTTACTGTCCATGCCAAGGTACCCCAAGGTGACGCTGGTGGGCCTTTTTCTTGAACCCCTGCAGCATTTTGATGCAAGTGAATGGCTTACTCAACTACTTCAGAAGTCAATCATATTAATGGAGGGCTGGAATAACTTATGGACCAGACTAGGTAAGAATGACACCAGCTTTGACAAAGAGTCATCGGACTCAAAACGTGAGCTCTTTTCTCTCCCTACAGATGCTGCCAGACTTGCTGAGATTTTCCAGCATTTTCCCTTTGGTTTCAGATTCCAGCATCTGCAGTAATTTGCTTTTATTTATTATTTTCTAAGAATGATCAGCTCCTCCTCTTAAAAAAAGGACATTAATGAATCAGTTAGGTTTGGACAACACTGCCAGCTTCATGGTCTCACTTGGCAATACAAACATGCTTTTAAATTCCAGATTTTAATTCAAATACCGAAGTTTTCAGGACGAAATTTGAACCCATTTTCTTGAGTGGCATAACCACATTACCATTCACTGCTAGACAAATTACTGGATCCAACAGCTAGGGGAGGACAGAATCAACCAGAGGAAGTCCCATTGAGATAAACAGCAGGGGATTCAATTTGGAGGAGCATCTTTCAACCACATTTAAAGGTACAACGATGCTGACAAGTGTTAATGTCCTATGGTCACACCTTTTGGGAATTTGATTAGGAACATTTTACATCCAAATATACAAAATAGGAGAAGTAGGCTATTCGGCCCCTCGAGCCTGCCCTGCCATTCAATAAGATCATGGCTCATCTGCTGTGTTTCGAGTCCCACATTACTATCTATCAAAGTCAACAGCGCAGGTTCAATTCCCATATTGCTGAGGTTATTCGTGAAGGTCCCACCTTCTCAACCATGCCCCCCACGAGGTGACGTGGCCCTCAGGTTAAATCATTATCAGTCAGCTCTCAAATTTTAGACTCAAGATGAGACAGACTTTCAAAAGAATCAAGCGACTTTGTTTGTAACTACAGTAAGTGATGCGCAAAAAAAGTGTTAAGATACCACATTTTCTATACAATTTGTCTCTCAGGGGCTTACAAGTGCAAAACAATCTTGAAAGAAAAAGCTCGTTGTTAATCTGGAATCTAAAAAAAACCTGTACAAATCATTACAATTCCCCTTTAACTTCAGGATAATACAAGCAGCTACATTTACTTTGGTTTGTCTAATTAGACCACTTTCCCACAGGAATCACCCGAGCAATGGTCTTTAAAAGAATACTTTAGGTTAAGTAGTTAATCATCACATCTGTGCTCCAGGCAACATGTGAGCAATGCCACTGGAGATCCAATAGCACAATCAAAATCATCTTCAGTGACAGCATAATAGCAAAAGGAAGGAATTATAATCGTCTGTAACAACTCTGCATGTCCTTAGCTCACTTACTTCTGAATTGCTTTTTAAAAATTAACAGATGTGGGCGTCGTCACTGACAAGACCAGCATTTATTGCCCATCCATAGTTGCCCTTGAGAAAGTGGTGGTGAGCTGCCTTCTTGAACCACTACAGTCAGAGGTGTAGGTACACCCACTGTGCTGTTAGGGAGGGAGTTCCACAATTTTGATCCGGTGACAGTAAAGAAACGGCGATCTATTTCCAAGTGAAGTGGTGAATGACTTGGAGGGGAACCTCCAGGTGGTGGGGCTCCCAGGTATCTGCTGCTCTTGTCCTTCTAGATGGTAGTGCTCGTGTGTTTGGAAGTTGTTGCCAAGAAACCTTTCTGAGTTGCTGCAGTGCATTTTGCAGATGGGTCAAATGGCTGCCACTGTTGTTCGGTGATAGAAAGATTGAATGTTTGTGAAAGGGTTAGCAATCTAGCGGGCTTTTTTCTCGTTGATGTTGTGCTTATTGAGTGTTGTTGGAGTTGCACTTATCCAGGCAAGTAGAGAGTATTCCATTACACTCCTGACTTCTGCCTTGTAAGTGGTGGACAGGCTTTGGGAAGTCAGAAGTTGAGTTGTGTTCTGCAGAATTCCTAGCCTTTGATCTGTTCTGGTAGCCACGGTATATATATATATATATATATATATATATGGCTAATTCAGTTTCTGGTCAATGTTAACTTCCCCCCCCCCACCACCGGATGTTGATGGTGGGGTATTCAATGATGGTCATGCCATTGAATGTCATGGGGCGGTGGTTAGATCCTCTCTTCATAGATTTCATAGAGTTTACAGTGCAGAAGGAGGCCATTCGGCCCATAGGGTCTGCACCGCCTCTTGGAAAGAGCACCGTACCCAAGCCCACACCTCCACCCTATCCCCATAATCCAGTAACCCCACCCAACACTAAAGGCAATTTTGGACACTAAAGGGCAATTTAGATTTAGAGATTTAGATTTAGAACAGTACAGCACAGAACAGGCCCTTCGGCCCTCGATGTTGTGCCGAGCAATGATCACCCTACTCAAACTCACGTATCCACCCTATACCCGTAACCCAACAACTCCCCCTTAACCTTACTTTTTAGAACATTACGGGCAATTTTAGCATGGCCAATCCACCTAACCCGCACATCTTTGGACTGTGGGAGGAAACCGGAGCACCCGGAGGAAACCCACGCACATACGGGGAGGACGTGCAGACTCCACACAGACAGTGACCCAGCCGGGAACCGAACCTGGGACCCTGGAGCTGTGAAGCATTGATGCTAACCACTATGCTGCATGGCCAATCCATCTAGCCTGCACATCTTAGGATTGTGGGAGGAAACCTGAGCATGCTCCGGGTGCTCTCGATCTCTTGTTGGGGGATGGTCATTACCTGGAACTTGTGTGGTGCGAATGTTACTCGCCACTTGTCAGCCCAAGCCTGGATATTGTCCAGGTTATGTTGCATTTTGACATGGACTGTTTCAGTATCTGATGAGTTACGAATGGTACTGAACATTGTGCAAATCAGCAAACTTCCCCACATATAACGGAATGAAGGTCACTGATGAAGCAGCTGAAGATGGTTGGGCTTAGGACACTGCCCTGAGGAACTCTTGCAGTGATATCCCTGGAATGAAATGATTGATCTCAAACAGCCACAATCATCTACCTTTGTTCCAGGTATGACTCCCATCAACAGAGGGTTTTCCCAGATTCCCATTGAATACAGTTTTATTCGGCTCCTTGATGCCAGACTCGGTCAAATGCTGCCTTGAGCTTCTCTCAAAGGGTCACGAACCTGTGAAATTCATTATCACAGAGTGCAGTAAATGCCGGTACATTGAGTAAATCGGAACAGATAAGCAGATTTTTAATTAGTAATGGGTCGAGGGGTTATGGAGAACAGGTAGGAAAGTGGAGTTGAGGCTGAGAGGAGATCAGCCATGATCATATTGAATGACGGAGCGGGCTCGAGGGGCTGGATAGCCTAAACCTGCTCCGAAGTCTTACGTTCTTATGATGGGGCGGTAATTGGCCGGGTTGGATTTGTCCTGATTCTTGTATACAGGACATATCCAAGCAATTTTCCACATTGCCAGGTTGATACGAGTGTTGTAGCTGTACTAGAACAGCTTGGTTAGGAGCTTTGCAAGTTCTGGAGCACAAGACTTCAGCACTGTTGCTGGAATATTGTCAGGGTCCATAGCCTTCAGCCGTTTTTGATTTCTTGTGGAGTGAATCGAATTGGCTGAAGACTGACCTCTCAGATAATGAAGACCTCATGAAGGGACTGAGATGGATCAAACACTTGGCATTTCTGGCTGAAGGTTGTTGCGAATGCTTCAGCCTTACATTTTATACTGATGTGCTGAGGTCCTCCACCACTGAGGAACATGATATTTTTGGAGCCCCTCCTCCTCCAGTGAGATTTTTAATTGTCCTTCTCCATTCAAGGCTAGATGCGGCAGGACTAGAGAATTTAGATCTGATTCGTTGGTTGTGGGATCAATTAGCTTGGTCAAGTATTTGCTAATTGGCACACAAGGAGTCCTGTGTTGTAGCTTCACCTCATTTTTTTGATCTGCCAGATGTTGCTCCTGCACTCCACCAGGGTTAATCCTCTGGCTTGGTGGTAATGGTCGAGTAGGGGATATGGCAGGCCATGAGGATATACATTGTGGTCGAGTACAATATTGCTGCTGCTGATGGCCCACAACGCCTCACGGATGCCAGTCTGGAGTTTCTAGATCTGTTCGAAGTATATCCATTTAGCACAGTGGTAGTGCCACACAACACTATGGATGGTATCCTCGATGTGAAGATTGGATTTCATCTTCTCAAGGACTGTGCGGTGGTCACTCCGACCCATATTGTCATGGACAGATGCATCTGCAGCAGGTAGGTTGGTGAAGACAAGATCAAAGGGCTTTTCACAGTAACTTCATTTGAAGCCTACTTGTGACAATAAGCGATTTTCATTTAATTTCAAATGTGTTTTTTCCCCTCTTATTGCTTCCCTCTCCACCTGTCACAATCATAGTCTAGCAGCTATGTCCTTTAGGACCCAGCCAGCTCAGTCTGTGGCGCAAGTACCGAGCCAATCTTGATGATGGATATTGAAGTCCCCAACCTGAGGAAGCGAACAAAGAGGGTGAACCGTAGGACCCTGAGGATACTGTGTTCACAGACAGAGAACAAAGGATCTCTCCTTTGCAAAGCATGGCTGCTGAAAAGGATGCTGGGTTACCATGCAAAGTGACCAATTAGGATATAGGGCCAGGTCAGGAGGTGTGTAAAAGGACCAATGGGAAGTTTGTATGTGAATCTTGATGTAATTTGAAGTACATCTCCAGTGTTCCTTTGTTTGGAGTTTCTCTTACTCCTGGCTGCTACAGAAGACAGTATGTGTGTCCTGTAGCTCTATGGATTGATGCAGCCTTGCAAGATAGTTATTATTAAATGATATGATACCTGCAAATCCATCTCAGATTTTATTGAATCTAGACTGACAGCAAATTAACCAGGAATTAACACACCCAGAGTACATTCTGCGTCCTTGCCACCCTCAATGCTTACTCCAAGTGGTGTTCAATAAGGAGGAATACTGATTCATCATATAATGCAGTTACCGATTAGCACCCATTTACTTTCTGAAGTTATTAAGTCAATAACCTCTCCATGGCAAATTTGACCATTTAACAGCCAGAATGATAGACAGCACTTGTAAAAAAAAAATACCGAAATGATGAAAGTTATATAACTTGTCAAAAATTACAGAAAAATATTGGTAGGGTTTTATGAATTGCTTTTTCTCAATATGTTCTTGGGTTGCGGGTGCTGCTGGCAAGGCCAACATTTATTGCCCTTGAAGATGTAGTGGTGAGCCACCACCACCAATAAAGATAAAATAGAATCCTTGCAAATAGTCTCCTCCATTAAACAGCTAATCCCTCCTAAACTAATAGACTCCTCCATTAACCGGCTAAACCCGAAAGTGATTCGCTCCCGAGTTCCCACCCTATTTCAAACTCCAAATCCTCCTCCCACGTTTTTCATGACTCGCCCAGCTGTGTGATAGCCCTCTCCAGTAGTCGCCCATGCATGTCGGTGCAGTTCTCCTTCCCTAAGATGTCCGTGTCCAGTAGGTCCTCTAACAACGACTGTTGCGCTGGTCATGGTCCGCTTTTTCCTACCCAAGGAGTTTTTGACCTGCATGTGCTTGTTAGGTGAATTAAGACTTTCTGAATTATCCCTCAGTGTAACCAAACAGGCACCGGAATGTGGCAACTGGGGGATTTTCACAGTTACTTCATTGCAGCCTACTTGTGACACTAACAAAGATTATTATTATTGTTAGAATATAGGAAAATAGCCTTTTGATTTATTCTGATAACTAAACTGCAACTCATTTAGCAGTTAATTTAAAACACTTCACACATCGTAACCCACTTAGATGCCCCACTCCTTTTACAATGGCCTAGATTTTGCTGGAGCAGGGAATCACTTGGCAAAACAGAGTTATTTGTGCATGTTTAGGCTTCAAAGGTTTTTGTCCACAAGGTTGCTACAAGTGCGAGCCGAAAAGTGGGAGAACAACAGGGGCAAACATGTATCTCCTTAATCCAAGGAGATTCAAAAATTTAACAAACAACGAGGGAGGGACTGAGAATGGGTGAATTCAATGTCAATTCAAGTACAGAAAGAGGTATGAAAATGGAAAGAAAGATTGGGTTGAAAGTGAGGCGGAAAAGGAAGCAAAAGAGACAAATACAAAAATGTTAAATCTTCATCAATTCACAGCCTGCAAGAATATACTTTCAGGGCTAGAGAGGTTGACTGGCGATCACAAACACTGATCAAGTTTTTAAAAAAAGACACGAGCACTGCTCATTACTAGATTTAATTTTCTGTGCCGAGGTTAATTCATGTGCAAATGTAACAATGTTATGAAAACCATGGGGAGATTATCAGTGAGATGCAATTATTACAAACAATGGCAGAGCAGTGCAAATTATCCATCAACTTGTCGCAATTCACAGGAGATTGCTTCCTCACTTCAAATGGCTGGATGATTTACACTTTACTTACAGCACTCTTAGTTAATTTTTCAGAAAAATCTTGACCATTATACTCTACTCCATTTGCTCGAATAAGATTTGCAGGCCATGCTCTGAAGCACAACATATTCCACAAGAGAAAGTCAGGATGAAATTTTCACTGGACATCTGTGTCCCCTTCCCCTAAAATTCAGAGGGGCATAAATAGGCATCCCCAGACGTTTCCCACAGAAAGAATTTTGAATTGTTTATATCTGATTTTTATCTCTTGTTCAGCACATTCCTTTAATTCCTGTTGTGGAGTTGCTTTGGGTATATTCGAACAGCATTTTGCTTAATAATCAGTGGATTTAAACAGCACTTTATCAAGCCATCATAACATCCAAAAGCCCTTCGGAATGCGAACCACATTCACAGTACAAGAACATTTGATATTTTTATTATTGTGTAGCTGCTGTGGTGATCGTAGATTGACTAGATACAATACAATTGAGCAAACACTAGAGGGAGAGCTAAAAATACACTGGGACAGGATGTACAATTTTCTTTAACGATGTACAGAAAATATGTAAAGAGAAAAAGGGGGATGTGGTGATCACAAGTTAACTAGATGCAATACAACTGAGCAAACACTAGAGGGAGCACGGGAGAGCCATATAAATAGACCGGGACAGGAAGTGAGGACACACTTCACGGAAGGCAGAACTGGTAGCAGCACAGACACACCAGCTAGTAGCACTTGAGGTAGCCGTGGGTAACGCTCTGAAGAGAGAGAACAAATTCACAATAAAGCATCTTCTCCACATTTGAGACTACGAGATTTATTAAGTCACGAGGAACAACACAGCTGCTACCTTTATCTGGAGATTATGATGGTCATTTTGAATCAGTACAAAAGATAAATTGGGAAAAAGTGTAAAATGGAGAGGAGGCTCAAAGTCTACTTATTAATTTGCTTATCTCCCTCAATTATATACATCACGACACATGCGCTGTCCAGAAATAAAGTTGGAATCTCAGTGCTCTCTGTAGCTTAGTTTGTCAATGTTTAGCCCGGGGGCATTCCCAGGATTAATAAAAAAATCTCAAATGGAAAAGCATTTGTGATACAAGCAAAATGTTATGAATTTCTCCTTTTGATACTAACTGACCCAAATTAGGAAACCTGTACAGAGTGGACACCCATATCTGATATTTGCTGTAATGATGAATTTTAATAGATTTTTACAATAGAACCTGACAAAAGAGACTTTACCAATTGCAATGAAAAATAAAGTTTTTGAGGTCAGGCTGTGTGGACTAAGTTTGTATTCCCTCAAGCATAGAAGTTGAAGGGTGATACAATTGAGTTATTTAAGATTCAAGGATTTGATAGGGATAGAGAGGAGCTATTTCTTGGAGTCAAGATCATGGTTTAACGGGCAACACAGTGATCTCTATGCTTCAGAGCCTTGGACAACCTGCAGCAGCCACTTCAAAGCACTGAAGAAATACAACCTATGGCGCCTTCGCAAGATCTTCCAAATCCACTAGCAAGGAAGGTAGTCCAACAGCAGCATCGGCTCCCAAACTAACTTGCCCAGCAGAGGCACTAACAACTCAAAGCCAGCTTTGCAGAGAAGGTCATATCACTGGTATGCCTGACATCAGGCACCAGAAGCAACTGCTCAACTCATAATGCAATAGTGACAGCAAACACTCAGGAGAGCGAAAATGCTCAAACCAACTCATGGGAGATCCTGGCATGTGACTAACCTAAACGGACAAGGTTCATCTGAGAAGGCACTAAACATCGAGAGACTTCGGGAAAGTGCCGAGCAAAGATGAGACAAGGGGAGTGCACGAACCTCCCATCCCAAATACCCATCAACCCGACCGTTCAAGCACCCTCTGTCCTGCATGCGGCAGAGAACTCATCAGGCATCTCAGAACCCAGTGAATCAGGGCAGAAACAAATCATCCTCGATGCCGAGGACTGCCCAAGAAGAGATTTCTTAGAGTGCAAGAGTCCAAATCAAGGCAACGTATTAGAGCTGGGCCATTTGGATGTCCTAATCAGGAAGCCCTTGTTCCACACAGCAGAGGAAATCTGAAACTACTCTCCTCCCCCACCCCAACTGAAAAAAAAAAGCTGAAGTGGGGGTAATTAAAAATTTAAGATCGGAGATGGAGGGGTTTTTGTTAAGCAAGGATATTAAGGGGTTTTTTTTAGAACCAAGGGGGGTGGGTTGGAGACAAGATAGGGATCAGCCATGATCTAGTTGAATGGCAAAACAGATTCCAGGGGTTGAATGACTACTGTACATGTGGATTTAAAACACCTGGGCTTTTGCAGACAACTTGACATTGGACAGCACAAACAATTCAGCTAATACATGAAGGAATGTCTGTGTCTAGCAATGATAACTACACACAGACAAAATCTATTGTATTCTTAGCTGGTAAACAAGAGCAAACCATGTCAAAATTGAGTGGAACATAATGCTCAGTTTGGTCAAAGACACATGTGACAGCATTGTTAATTCAATCAAATAATCAAAATGAACAATGGGCATGGCAACCTTTCAGAAGGATTCATTGGATTTATTTAACTGAGCAACATTGACCAGTGCCAGGTCAGAAAATTGTTCATCACACGGCAAGGAATGCAGCAACAGAAAACTTCAGTCCTCAATTTGAAGTAACAAACTCTCAAGCAGATACAGCAAGGGAAGCAATTTCTTCTTCTACTGTCCAAAAAGCTCTTATCCTGGGGGATGCTGACCCATCTTAAACGCAAGTCAAATTGCTTCCCAACAAGAATACTGCTGCAAGGCAAACCTTTCTTGGTCACTACTGTTCAGGAGTATTCTAAACCAGAGTAACTGTACTCAGAACGGGAAGTTGTTCATAAAGCTTTGCAATCACCATTTCTGCTAACTTTTCAACAATATGGTGATTGCAGGATGGGAGTCCATTCACAATGTATTCTGCAGCAGAAGCTATTACAGGCTCAGTTGGTCTGAAGGTTTAACAGCAATATAAAGCCAAGCTATTTCAGGGTTTTCACTGCTTCCAATACAAGTACTCGGTTTCTATTTTAGGCACACAAGTCTGAAGAATTTCTCGAAGCAGTCTTTGTGCCAATGGATGAAAGCTTAGTCCCACATTACACTGCCCTTACATTTATCTTTGGATTATTTCCAGTGGACTAGAAGGCCAATCCATCACTTTCGCATGGTTACAAAGAGTAACCAAAACACAACGTGGAGCAGAGCAAGGTCACTGAACTCACCCAAACACCATTTTGGTAGTGGTAGGGAGCAAGTAGAAACAGTACGCTTTGTGCTTGTACAAGAATGAACGTTGTGAGCAATTCCCAAGGAAAAACAGAACACACGGATTTTATTACTACATTTCACCTAGAAGCTAAAATGGTGCAGTCTCCTGCTGTCAGCTCAGCAGCTACTGCACAAACCTAGCCAACTCCATTGAATGATGAAAATAAGTGGATCCGAACTTCACTAAAAAAAGTGCACCCAAATAACTTTTGAGCCCTTACAGAAAACAGGATTCTGATACGTTGAGTGAAAGGGTTGGAGGCCTGAGGAGGCGGGGGGGGGGGGCAAAATCTGATCTTGAATCTTACGTCAGTCGTTGACCAATAGTCCCAGGATTAAACTGTTGTTGTGCTATTTTCATGCCTCTTGTAATCTTTTACACTACTTTTAAACTATTTGCCAATTTGAAACTTAAACCTGAACATGCATAGGCCCTTTAAAACATGCCACAGCTTCTGTTGGTGCTGAAATTAACAGCTCACATTTCAGACCAGCCCAACTTTTCATCTCCCACTATCAGGGCTGTTTTTAGACACTTTGTCATGAGGCGCCATCATTAGTTGCCAGTTTAAATGGTGCAAAATGTCAGTTACTCAAAACACCAAATTAATAGACGAGTAGATTTTGGTGCAGCAGGAGTGACATAACATCAACGTGCTGCAGATGCAGGAAATCTGAAGTAAAAAGAAAAAATTCTGGATTTAGTCTGCAAATCCAGCAACATCTGTGGAAAGAAAAACAGAGCTAGTGTTCCATGTTGATGGCCTGGATTTTGCAGTAGTAATAGCAGCAAAATTATCTGTGCTCATTGTTAATTCACTCCCAAAACAGCAACTCTTGAGAGTCAGCAGATACAGAAATCCAGAAGCTGCTGTCAGTGATTTTATGACTCTCCCTCGGGCATGCTGTTGAAGCCCTCACAGACTACAATCAATTAAAAATCAGACCTGACATAAACTGGCCCTTTAACACTCAACCTCACCGTCAGCCCCCTTGAAAAAGTTACATCTTGTTGAGTGAAGTGTAGCTGGGTTTTTAAGCAGCATACTAAATTCATAATTACTGCTGGAAATTACTTCCAGGGCTAGAAGACTATAAATGATTAAAAAATAATCCACATAACTATTTTTAATATATTTCAGCTTCCATCGTAATGCCTTGTGTAATGCCCCAATCTTTATTCCGCCTTCTCTAAAATATGTAAAAGTGAAGGGTAAGCAGTGCAGTTCATTTCCTGGTTTGCTGTCTGAGAGATAATTTCAACATGATTGGCTGTTTAATTTGCTTGGCGAGATCATGTTGCCAGGAGAAGAGGAATGAGAAAGGTGAGATTCAGACTCCTGATTACTACCTAATGACTCCAGTTTGAAAGTGTAGAAATGACCAATCTTACATGTGGTGCCCTCTACCATTGAACAATGGTTTCATAAGTTTACACATGAAGAATGACCAGATGATTATGGCATCTGTTGGGCACAAACAACTACCTTAAAGAGGAAAAAATTGGATAATCAGGTAGATAGCTTGGCTTCATTGATATTGCTACCACAGAATAGGAAGGTTGTAAATTAATAGTAATCTTTATTACTGTCACAAGTAGGCTTACATTAACACTGCAATGAAGTTACTATGAAAATCCCCTAGACGCCACATTCGGTAAATTCCACACTCCAGATGATTTGAGCACATAATCATGGCTAACAGGCTTGTGCAATACCGGAGTGCATAATCATGGCTAACAGGCTTGTGCAATACCGGAGTGCATCTCCCAAAATGCCCCCATGGCGGCATAATGGTATTGTCGTTGGACAATCCAGAGTCCCACGGTAATGGTCTGGGATCCTGGGTTTGAATCCAGTGAAACTTGAATCCAATAAAAATCTGGAATTAAAAGTCTAACCCTAATTGTCAATTGTCGTAAAAGCCGTTCTGGTTCACTAATGTCCTTCAGGGGAGGAAATCTGCCGACCTTACCCTGTTTGGCCTACATGTCACTCCAACCCCACACAGTGATGCGGTTGACTCTTAACTGCCACCACTGAAATGGCCTAGCAAGCCACTCTGATCAAGGGCAATTAGGAATGGGCAACAAATGCTGGTCCAGCCAGCAACGGCCACATCCCAAAGAACGAAAAAAGATGAAGTACAAACTGAATCTTCACTGTCCGCTGTACTGATCCAAGTGGCTACTATTCTGTCCCTAACGAGGCCAATTTTCACTTTTGTGTCTTTCATTAGAAAGATAGTCAAAACACATGTCAGAGGAACTTGTCAGGAAAGAGCAGAGCTGAGGAAACAGTGCTTACGAGTCACCAAATGCTGAAAAAAGAATTGCCGAGAGGGTTTTAAAAATGCAGAGGAGTTTAAGAAGGAAATTCCAGAGAAAGAGCCCCAAGCAGCTTAAGGCATGGCCACTAAGGTTAGGTTGAAGAATGAAGGCTAGGCAGGAAATATGATCAAAATAGTCCAAAGGTGGAGCAGCATGGTGGCACAGTGGTTAGCACTGCTGCATCACGGCACCAAGGACCCGGGTTCGATACTGGCCCCCTCCCCCCCGTCCGTGTGGAGTTTGCACATTCTCCCATTGTCTGCGTGGGTCTCAGCTCCACAACCCAAAGATGTGCAGGGTAGGTGAACTGACCATGCTAAATTGCCCATTAATTGGAATTGGATACTCCAAATTAAAAAAAATAGTGCTTAAAAGGTTTTAACGGTAGGCGGAGGTGAGCAATGTTAGAGCTGGACGTAAGCTAATTTTGTAATGGAGAGAATACAGAAGCTCAGTGTCAAACAGACATTCATGAAGAACAGTATGTTGTCTTAACGATTTGGTCAACAGTCCTTTTTCGGGGCGGCATGTGGCAGTGGTTAGCACTGGGACTGCGGCACAGAGGACCTGGGTTCGAATCCCGGCCCTGGGTCACTGTCTGTGTGGAGTTTGCACATTCTCCCCATGTCTGCGTGGGTTTCACCCCCACAACCCAAAGATGTGCAGGTTAGGTGGATTGGCCTTGCTAAATTGCCCGTTAACTGGGAAAAAAAAATTGGGTACTACAAAAAAATTTTTTAAAGCCCTTTTTCAACCAATAACACAGAAATCAGAGGACTTTGGGTATTAGTATAATTGCTGTTTGTGGGATCATTCTGTGCGCACTTGATAAGCAGGCGCACAGATTGTGAAGACATTTGATAAACATTAGACACTATATTAATGCAAGATATATCAAACCAAAGGATAAATACTGGGCTTGGATGGATTTAGGTTTACTGACTGACATTTCTCCACAATTAAGTTTCAAAAAATGTTTAGAATTATCCTAGAAGTCTGGCCAAATTAAGCTTCAATTCAGAAAAGGTTTGGAAATAACAAATTAAACATTTCAATGATTGACAGTAACAGTCAGCTAGCTAGATGCAACGGGAGATTGATCCGCATCATCAATGGGGTGGGGGAAGAAGGTGAGTAGTGGAGCGGAAGTGTCTGGACAGAGAGTAGTACAACTGAAATCTGGAGCTTGCTTTGGAATAACTTCAGGGCAAACCAGTGGTGCTGTGTCCCACCAGATGGGAGCTCAAGCGGAATGTTAGATGGGACCCCACAAGCAGTTAGAATCAGAACACAGGAGGCCACCATTTGGCCAATCGTGTGTGTTGGCTTTCTATAAGAACTACTAGTTAGTCCCAATCGTTAGTCCCACTCGCCTGTTCTTTCCCCATAAACTTACACAATTTTTCTCCAAGTAGAGATCCAATTCCCTAACAAAGGTTACAAGTGAATCTGTTGTCACCACCCTTTCAGGCAATGCTTTCCAGGTTAAAACAACTCACTGAATTACATCAATTGCATAGAGAATATGACAGGACAGGGACGACACAGTGGTTAGCAATATTGCCTTATGGTGCTGAGGACCCGGGTTCAATCCCGGCCCCGGGTCACTGTCCATTTTGAGTTTGCACATTGTTTTTGTGCAGGCAGTCTCAAGCAAAATGTCACAATGCAAAGACCCGTTAAAATTAGTTTTGCAAGAATTCTTGGCCACCAGCCCTGCAGTTTTACAATCAGATCGCAGCTTGCTGCGTCTCCAAGAACAAGCAACAAGAGTGCATCTACTGAGCACTCTGATGCTGAGACAGAGGGTCGACGGTATCAGACATCCAAAGGAATGTGGAGTTAAGAACGTACAGAATTTTAACAGAATCAGTTTTAGTGAAGCTAATGCAAAGAGCTGGTTCTGAGCGAGGAACAGAGGGAGCACATGGCGATCAGCCTGATGAATGAGGATCCCATGAGGTATCTTTAAGCAATGCCTGGAGAAACTATTTTGAGCTGTACAAATACAATTGATGGCAGTAATTTGAAATTATAGGTGCGAATTGTTTCCGAAGCTTTCGGAGCACTGCTCCTTCATCAGAACAGCGCTCCGAAAGCTTGTGGTTTCAAATAAACCGGTTGGACTTTAACCTGGTGTTGTGAGACTTCTTACTGTGCCCACCCCAGTCTAGCGCCGGCATCTCCACATCATTACTCAAAGAAGGGAAAAGAAGAGTTTAAAGTGTGGAGATGAGATTACAAACTGGGGAATTTCATGCCCAAAGGAATACCAGTTAAAACCACCCCTTGGCACACTTGTAAAGAAACAGGAGGTTCAAAACCTGAAATTCAGTATTCTCCCCCTACTCACACAACTGCCGTGCATGTGCACAATGCTGCAGGCAAGAACCACAAAGGGGAAGAGAAAGTTATATAGAACTTTACATGAACTGAACAGTCAACTGCTTACTAGGTCACAGCCCTTTGGAAATATTACAGCCCAGTGGGGCAATTAAATGGAGTCAGCCTCTGAATTAAGAGATTAAGCAACTACCCCTTAAACAGTGGTTAAACTACCCCAGGCAGGTTCAAAATTAGCAGGATGGCTGGGTTGAAGAATTAAATGTCATGTTTGATGCTAGATATGAATGCTGTCTACCTGCTGTAAACGTAACTATGTTTATTTTTAATTATAGATTTTTAAAAAAGAAATGAGAAATCTTTTCATGTGAATTTTGATGACTCCACTGAGTCATGCAGATAAAAAGACAGATCAGTAAAGATTTCACTGGTGATAGTTTGTAATGCACAAAAAAAAGAGCAAATGCTTTGTCCAAAGACAACTTGTAACCATGAACTTCGATATCTTAAACTAGCAAGCACCTCTCAAAACAACTGATGCTTATTCTTTACTTCATAATAAACACTTGGATTTAGAAGTTGTTGAATTAAGATTATTGTCTGATGGTCAAAGTATTCCTATAGAATTCCACTGTTTGCTATTTCAATGAAAGAGTTAACATTCTCCTCAAAACAGTAGATCAGGAGTTGTATAGTCTCCACCATATATGCTGCTCAAGTGCATTGGGAAAATTAAATTGACCATTTAGCATTTGCAGTGGATCAGACCTATACTACACAACAATATAATAATAATCTTTTATTGTCACAAATAAAATATTTTAATTAATAGTCGTCTGCTTATAACACCGTTTGAGCCCTTATTAATGCCTTGGTGTCCACAGATACTGGGCAGGAGTCTCTGATCCCGAGGCTAAGTGTTGACGCCGTCGTAAACGTCATCGCATTTCCCGACAGCGGCAACATGGCCTCAGGATCAGCAATTCCAACCCCAACAGGGGGCCAGCACGGCACTGGAGTGAAGCACGCTGCTCCAGCTGCCGATCCCGGCGTCAGGTGGGCACCGCGGGTCTGCACATGCGCATTGGGACCGGCGCGATTTCCGCGCATGCACGTGTCTCCCTTCTCCGCACCGGCCCCGACGCAACATGGCGTAGGGCTACAGGGGGCAGCGCAGAACAAAGGAGGCCCCCAGCCAGAGAGGCCGGCCCCTCGATCGGTGGACCCCAATTGCGTGCCAGGCCACAGCGGGGGCCCACCCAGAGGTCAGACCCCCCCCCCAAACAGGCCGCCCTCGGATCCTTCCACGCCGAGGTCCCACCGGATAAGACCAGGTTAGAAAGGCACCAGTGGGACCGCCCGGCCTATCCTGGGTGGGGAATCGGTAGGGGGGGCCCCGTAGAGCAGCCGCCAACCGGCGCCGATTCTCCGCTCTCCAGAGAATCACGTCCCAGCATCAGGACGGCGAGGCGCGACTCGCGCCGGTCGGGGCGATTCCCCGGCCTGGCCCCAGGCTCAGAGAATCCTGCCCACTGTCTTTGAGGAGAGTCATCATGAGACCATTAAAAAGCCTTTCGTGGCCTCAAAACATGCTAAAGTACTTCATAGCCAATCAACTACTTTTGTTTGAAGTTGATTCATTGCTCTAATGTCAAGAATTGTATAGCGGAAGCTCCCACAAACAAGATAATAAAATCACCGTATTGAAGGATAAATATTGAGTCCAGACACTGGGCGAATTTCCTGCTCTTTGAATAAAGCATCATGGAATCTTTTATGTCCACCCACGGGCACATCCTGTAGCATGGTTTTCAAGAATGAGAATGACATTCGTTGTGGCATAATGGTAGCATTCTCTATCTTAAGAGTCAAAATGTCATGGTTCAGGTTCCACTCCAGGAACTTGAGACAAGCGGAGACGGATGCTCCAATGCATTAGTGAGGGAACCCTTCACTGTCATAGTTGTGATCATTTGGATCCAATGATAAACCAAAGCTTTTGTCTGTCTGCTCATGAGACTGGGACACTATTTCAAAAGAGCAAAGGCGTTCTCCTGGTGACAATTTTTATTCTTCAAGCAACATTACTAAAGAAAATCTGCTCATCATCACATTGCTGTTGAATGGCTGCCATATTTCCTACATTACAACAGTGGCTATACTTCAAAAAGTACTTCATTGGCCATAAAGTGTTTTGGGCAGTC
This sequence comes from Scyliorhinus canicula, assembly GCF_902713615.1. Taxonomy (NCBI): domain Eukaryota; kingdom Metazoa; phylum Chordata; class Chondrichthyes; order Carcharhiniformes; family Scyliorhinidae; genus Scyliorhinus; species Scyliorhinus canicula. The sequence continues at coordinate 46,238,043 of NC_052164.1, read as the reverse complement.
CAAGGCCATGAAAAATACTATTCAAATGAAATTTCTTCTTTTGTTTGGCAAACTCTATCAAGTGGTGAGTAATGCTCAGTTATGTGTGGAAAAGATAGCACTGGTCAGAGAACTGGGAAGACGAGACCACCTTACTCCGGATGGTATCTTTAACAGCCACCACATAAGCAAACAGATTCTCAGTTTCACAAGTCATAAGGAGAAGAGAGCTTCAGTGCTGCCAGCCTACTTTATGCACTGACATCCAAGAGCCTGGTTTTAACTGGATCAGTAGTAAATGGCCTGGATAATGAATCATTTTAATTTAATGTAAAACAAGATTGTAGAGTGGTTCATCTGATGTCACTTTCCCCTCATTGGGCCCACCCCCAGGTATTTTATCAGCCACATTACATGTACTAAAATCATAACAGAGCAAAATGGTGTTACACTTAAGGAAATGGATTACAGTAGTAACTCAAATTGGCAGAAAACTGAACTTTCTGAAAATGCGTTTCAACGTTTGGCATGGGGAAAATGTATTGCATTACAGATTTAACATAACACACGGACACTACATGCTGAGTGGAACAGAATCCTAACATCTGGACTGAATTATATTTTAAACACTTGATACACATTATATTTGTTCCACAATTAGGCTTTTTCTTATGGGCTTCTCACTATACTCTCCAGAACACAGCCCATTCCAAAGTCGCTGAAGCTGGGCTCTTTATTTTGACTCTTTCTTTCACTGTTCTCAAGGTAAATATCATGTATAGGTTGAACACCTGCAGCTACCTTCTTCCAACAGGCTGTGACTCAAGGCACTGAAATTCAACAACATATTCGTGCACCTGGCCACCTCTGCTGAGTAAAGCTAGAACATGTCCCCAATCATTATTAAGTACAACATAAACAGGGAAAAGCTAAAATATTGCATTTACGGAGCAGTTTAGGCGTAGCAACATTTGTTTAAAGCTTGGAATCATCAACAGAGGGGCGAAAAAAATTTGTAAATCAACAACTTGCATTTACATAGCACCGCTTGGTGGAGTGTAATGTCAAAGTACTTCATAGAGCAATAGGAGACAAAAAAAAATTGGGTGAATCAGATCATACAGAAAAAAAAACATTTCCTGTAGATTGAAGGGCAAATACACAGACAGTGAATCAGCTTGTTCTGCATCTCTCACCCTTTCATTCCACATTCTGCCAACATAGCCAATCACTGAGTTTTGTACACCTATTAAATGGCCAAGTGCTCCTTCCTAAAAGGAAACAGGGACCTCTGCCCACACACACTTCCATAGAACCATATAACTGTGACAGTGCAGGAGGAAGCCATTTGGCCCATCGGGTCTGCACCAACCCTCTGAAAGGGCCCCCTACTTAGGCCCACTCCTCTGCCCTATACCCGTAACCACACCTAACCTGCACATCTTTGGACTGTGGGAGGAACCCCACGCAGGCATGGTGGGAAAGTGCAAACTCCACACAGTCACCGATGGCCGGAATTGAACCCGGGTCGCTGCCACTGTGAGGCAGCAGGGCTAACCATTCTTGGCACACAGCGATTTACAGTATGTTCATTCCTATCACGTACAAATAAAATGTGCACACAAAGCTTTTTTTTAAAAGCAAAGTTCAGCATTTTAAAAAGAATGCAATAATATTCATTAAGAATGGAAAAGTCTTTCTTTGGACAGAACTCTACTTAAAAATTAAGATGGGTGGGCTCACGCAGCTCTAATTCTAAAGCCCATTCTAAACTTCAGTTTGAAAAGGTATAATTAAGAAATTCAGCGAGTATATAAACAGCGACAACACAAATTTCAGTGTAATGATAGCACCAGGATTTTTTAGATCACGGGAAATAGAATAAGGACACAACCGTACATAATCTGCAGATCTTTGGGTTGTGGGAAAAAATCCATGCAGACACGGGGAGAACGTGAAAACTCCATACAGCCACCCAAGAGCAGAATCAAACCCAGGTCGATGGTGCTGTGAGGCAGCGATGCTAACCACTGTGCCGCCCTTGTGTTGCTCCCTTAGGGGTACAAATCCCAAATTCACTTGCATGATTTGCAAGTTGTACTCCCAGGTCCTTAATTATCCATATTAATGGAATTACAGTCACCTACATTGGGCACAGCTGGAACAAGGAGTGATGGCATCTTCAAAGTTTCAGACAAAATACGTCAGCAAGAAGGAAGTACTGCCAAACTTCGGATATGCTAGCTGAATCTAGTTACCTTACAGACCCTTTGTCTCGTATCCATGACATCTGTCAATTTCTCTTTTGCTCCAACCTACCACTGACTCTCCATTCTGACTCACCCCCCTCTCCAAGTATAGAATTCACCATATTTCTATCCCTTTTCAGTTCTTTAGAAGTGTCATATGGACTCAAATCGTTACCTCCGTTTCTCTCTCCACAGATGCTGCCAAGCCTCCTGAGTTTAGCCAGCAGTTTCTGCTTTTATTTCAGGTTTCTCGCATCTGCAGAATTTTGCTTTCGAATGTATTTAGTATTTGCGACCAATACCTGTTCACTAGCATCTTCAAACAGAAGCAGTAAGTCAATCAATTAAAAACTCTGCTTTGGAAAATTGGGTTAACAAGTATACACACTGTAAGCAACTTTTACAGATTTGTTAAACCAAAGTAATACAGGTAATAAATATTGCATATTCATAAAAAATGATCCCGCCCCACAATTGGAGGGATTTACATTGCAGTGCCTCGCAAGATTGAGTTAGATCACGCAGCTTGGAAACAAAGGCCTGGAACAGTGGAATAACTTGCAGGTATCGAACACCGCTGGAGTGCAAATACGACTACTAAAACAGAATGTCGGCATACAAATTTTAAATTAAATGAAGGGTTTGACTGGGATATGCAAAGTTTTCAGAACCAAAACAGAAGAGACCAGAATTATGAATTATAATCAAGCTCATCTTTTGAGCAGGCCTTTCAGCCTCACTCCCTTGATGCATTTTATATAAAGAAAAAGAGGCTGCCGATCTGTTTTTGTGAATGTGTTGCCAATCACATTGAAAAATAGAATACAGGATTAGGAGGAGATCATTTAGCCCTTCATATCTGCTCCAGCTTTCAATAGGTGATAGCCGATCATCCAACTCCTGTTCCCACTTTCCCCCCATATCCTTTGATCCCTTCAGCCACAGGTGCTTTATCTAACTCCTTCTTGAAAACATACAGGGCACGATTTTATGGCCACGGTGCGCCTGAAAAGGAACGCGCCGTGCGGCACAGCAGAGCTGAAAGAAGCCGGGAGACTTCGGCCCGAGGATCTACCTGGCTCGCAACGCCTTGCGTGATCTAACTCAAATCTTGCAAGGCACTGCAATGTAAATCCCTCCAATTGTGGGGTGGGATAATTTTTTAGCAAATCTGCATATTATAGTGAGACAGCTGGTCTCACTGTAATAAACAGTTTCCAGAGGTACCCGAGGCGTGGGATCTATCTCCTTTGTCTCAGGGACCTCGGGCGAGCACCAATCAGTACTGGTCTCCACAAATAGAGACCAGAAGGAATGGAATTCGTAGGGATCTCCCAAGGGATCGAAGGTCCCCAGGTGCATGCCTTTTGGCAGGGCGGCCCCCTTGCACTGTTGGTGCCGTCTGGACATCCTGGCACTGCCAAATGGCAGGGGCACTGCCAGGGTGCCAAGCTGGCATTTTCACATGGTGGCGATCAGGCCGGCGTGTTTTGCGGTGGTAGGATTGGGCGGGGCAACCTCCCATGGATGTGGGGGGGGTGTCAGGAGTCGTATCGGGGCTCCAGAGATCGGGATGCCCCAATCTCTCACTACACTGAAGAATTTTTGGCGAGCGAAGATCCTCAGTGCACAAAACAATGCTAGAACATAGAAGATACAGTGGAGAAGGAGGCCATTCGGCCCATCTGAGTCTACACCGATCCATTTAAGCTCTCACTTCCACCTTATCCCTATAACCCAATAACCCCTCCTAACCTTTTTGGTCACCAAGGGCAATTTATCATGGCCAGTCCACCTAACCTGCACGTCTTTGGACTGTGGGAGGAAACCGGAGCACCTGGAGGAAACCCGCGCAGACATGGGGAGGACGTGCAGACTCCACACAGACAGTGACCCAGTGGGAAATCGAACCTGGGATCCTGGCGCTGTGAAGCCACAGTGCTGTCCACTTGTGCTACCGTGATGCTATGTGCGGCCTTGGCTGTGCGTTCCCCGCAGAGGCCCCCTATCTAAATCGGGGTCCGTTAAATAGCAGGGTGTTTCTCAACTAGGTGAGTGCCGGGAAACACATGGCTAGCCGCGCTTGCTATGGGACTTGGTTCATTTAGTTAAATCGCGCCCACAATGTTTTAGCCTCAACTACTTTCTGTGATGGAGAATTCCAGAGGCTCACCACTCTCTGGGTGAATAAATTCCTCTCAGCTCGGTCCTAAATGGTCTATGCCATAATCTGAGATTGTGGTTGGCCCCTGGTTCTGGACTCCCCCACCATCGGAAACATCCTTCCAGCATCGACCCTAGTACTGTTCAAATGTTATAGGTTTCTATGAGATGCACCCTCATTCTTCTGAACTTCAGCAAACATAATTGCTCACCAACTTCAATCTTTCCTCATACGATAGTCCCACTATCCAGGAATCAGTCTGGTAAATCTTTGCTGCACTCCCTGCATAGCAAGAACATTCTTCCTCAGATAAGGAGACCAAAACTGCACACAATATTCCAAGAGTGGTCGCACCAAGGCCCTGTGTAAATGTAGCAAGATCATTACTCCTGTACTCGAATCCTCTCGCTATGAAGGCAAACATACCATTTGATTTTTTTCATTGCCTTCTGTACCTGCATGCTTACTTTCAACGACTGATGTGAAAGGTCACCCAGGTCTCCTTGCACATTCCCATGTCCCAATCTATAGCCATTCGCTAGGTGGGTAGCTTATCATGCTCACATTTTGGAGATTTTGTGTTTTGAAATGCTTTATATTTTCCTCTAGGTTTGCTGGAGCTCAAATGAAGACATTGTCATCAAATTGTTAATGCTAATAGGTCAATGCAAGTCTTCCAGCAGAAATCCAAAATCCAAACCAAATGCTCATGTGGGGGCAGAGGCAGAAAAGGGAAAGAAAAAACTGAAATACAGATCTGATTCAGTTCTGGTTGCCCAGACCAAATGCAACTTGAACCAATGGAGAGGAAAGTCAAAAGTTCAAAAAATAAAGGATCATTTTAAAATGGGGACCACGTTATGCTTGAACATTCTGCACTGTTTCACAGCACAAAGCCACTTGGTCCTCTGCAAGAGCTGTCCAACGAAACCAGGTTCTCTGATCTTTTCACCACAAAATGTTCCTTTACTAAATATGTATTTACTTTTCTATAATAAGCCATTTATTGATCCTACTTCGACCAGTTTCTGGGAAAGCATTCATAACCCTCAAACAAAAAGAAAAACACCTGTCCCCTCTTCCAATTAAGTTAAATTCATTGATTTCCAATTGGCCAAAGAGTAGAAAGTGTCTTTTTACTTAGCTCCATAACACCTTTCTATTTGGAACACTTTCACCAGATCTCTTTTCTGTGATAAACGCACAAGGGGCAGCAGGGTAGCATGGTGGTTAGCATAAATGCTTCACAGCTCCAGGGTCCCAGGTTCGATTCCCGGCTGGGTCACTGTCTGTGAGGAGTCTGCACGTCCTCCCCCTGTGTGCGTGGGTTTCCTCCGGGTGCTCCGGTTTCCTCCCACAGTCCAAAGATGTGCGGGTTAGGTGGATTGGCCATGCTAAATTGCCCGTAGTGTCCTAATAAAAGTAAGGTTAAGGGGGGGGTTGTTGGGTTACGGGTATAGGGTGGATACGTGGGTTTGAGTAGGGTGATCATGGCTCGGCACAACATTGAGGGCCGAAGGGCCTGTTCTGTGCTGTACTGTTCTATGTTCTATGTTCTACTGCAGCTGTACAGGGCCTGGTTCTGACCACATGTGAAATACAACTGCATCCGAAGCAGTTCAGAGAAGGCTCACTCATCTTATTCCTGGGATAAGGGGCTTATCTAATGAAGGAAGGTTGAACAGGTTGAGCCTACACCCATTGGAATTTAGAAGAATAAGAGGTGATCTTATCAAAACATACAAGATCCTGAGATGAAGGGACGGAGGCAGGGTGGATGGTTCCTCTTGTGTTAGAGACTAGAACTAGGGGACACAGTTTAAGAATAAGAGACCTTTAATTTGAAGAAAGAGATAAGGAGAGTTTTTTTTCTCCCAGAGGGTCGTTAGTCTGCAGAATTCTCTTCCCCAGAGATCTGTGAAGGCTGTGTCATGAATGAATTCAAAACAAAGTTAGACAGATTTTTGATCAACAAGGGAATCGAGGGTTAAGGAGAGCAGTCACGAAAGTGGAGTTGAGACCACAACCTGATCAGCCTTGATCTTACTGAATGGTGAGCAGGCTCGAAGAGCCAAATGGTGTACTCCTGCTCCTAAATCCAACGGGCGGGATTCTCCCAGCCCCGCACCGGAGAATCCCCACGAACTGGTCATGCCACCCCGACGCAGAGAATCATCGCCATTGGTGCCGGCATGATTGGCGTGGAACCGGTCACGGGCCGCTCTACGCAGCCAGCCCGCCGATTCTCCGGCCGGATGGGCCGAGCAGCTGTAGGAAAAGAGCCGAGTCCCACTGCCGCCGTTCTAACCTGCACTGGGCCGGCGGGACCTCGGCATGTAAGGGTCGGGTGGCGACCGGGTGGGGGGGCCTCCGATGTGGCCTGGCTCGCGATCGTGACCCACCGTTCAGTGGGCCGGCCTCTGTGCCTGGGGGCCTCCTTTCCTACGCGCCGGCCCCTGTAGCCCTGTGCCATGTTGCAACGGCGCGTTGAAGGAGGCCACTGCACATGCGTGCGTTGGCGCCACTGTACATATCCTCATTGGCGCCGACACCACTGCGCATGTCCTTGCTGGCACCAGCGCAACTGCGCATGTGCGGATCCCGCGGCGCCCAGTTCGCGCCGGGATCGGCAGCTGGAGCGGTGCAAACCGCTCCTGCACCATGCTGGCCCCCTGTCGGGGCCAAAATTAGATGTGGGAGCGGCCCGTTCACGCCGATGTAAAACGCGATGCCATTTACGATGGCGTGGACACTCTGCTGCGGGATTGGAGAATCCCGCCCTACATTCTTATAACAAAGGCCTCTCTCATTCCTGGTATAATTTTAGTGAATCTCTTCTGAATTCTTTCCACAGGCGTGGCATCATCCCCAATACAAGGTGCTCAATACGAAACATCATATTGCAACTAAGATAAACGCAAATTGCTGCGGATGCTGGAATCTCTCCAGCTTTGACAAAGAGTCATCCAGACTCGAAACGTTAGCATACAAACGCTGTCAGACATGCTGAGATTGTCCAACATTTTCTGTTTTTGTATCATATTGTAACTGCTGTCTCACTAATGACTCGGATACGATTAACTATTTCTCGGTTCTTGTATTTAATGTCACCATTTATCTAACATTCGTAATACCCATTCTCGTACTTTCTCAGCCTCTCTGCTCCTTTTAAAGGTTTGCCATTTAATGTCAATGTCATTCTTCATGAGCTCACATTGCTCCAAATGTCATCAGATATCTGCCTGCCCAATCTGCTCATCTATTTGCCCTCAGATAAAGTGCCTTCAACTCCTCTTCAGTTACCCAAGCTATTTTTCTGCCATCAGCAAATTGATATTGTCCCATTTTACCCAAATCCAGATCATTCATATATTTGAGATGGGCAATCCTCCCAACAGTGACCTCTGCTGCCAATCCTTCTGGTCTGAAATACATCTATCAGCCACTAGTCTCTGCATTGTCCTTTACCTAGCTATGCTGCCTCCAATATTCCTTATTGTTTGAAGTCCAATCCTTCTATGCAGCACCAGATCAAATACCTTTTGGAAATCCATATGAAAACATCCACTGAATTTCTTATATTCCATTCACTTCTCAAATAACTCAATTTAAACTGCAAGACACAACGGCCGAAAACTCTCATATTGAGAAAATATAAATTTTACCCTCCATTATGACTGACAGAAGTTTAAGCAGATAATTCTAGAACTACCTGGCCTTTTCTTTCCTCTTGAACAGACTGGCAATTCTCTCGTAGAATTGGTAAAATCCAATGTAGTTTGAAAAATTGTGGTCAGAGTTTCAGCCTTTATATACTCCAAAGGTTAGCAAGAGCCTGGTAGTCCAATCAGACTCTTATGTTCCGGAATAAAACTACGAAATGGAATCAATTTCAATCACTTTGTCGTATCTTTTGCCTGGATCTCAAAATTGTAGCCGCCTTTGCACCTTACCCAAATGTGGCGCCACTTTTCAATATGCCTCGACTGTTCTCTTATTCAAGGTGAGACAATGCAGGTTGTGAAAAAGATCCTTCATCAAATTTACGGCATCTATAATTTATCCATAATTATTCGGTCACAGGTGTCCTTCCCACAGTACTAGCTGATCTCTGACTTGAGGGAACACCATGTTCCTTCCCCTATCTCTTCAGCCTTGATGATGTTCAACAGTGGGCCCTGGCCCTTTACTTCGTCTTCAGTGTCAGCAAATTCCAATCTTCAGAGGATTTTTGTAAAAAAAAACAAGTAACATTTGCAATTTGATGAGAGTAGCAGTACCATCCCAATTTGAGAAAAAAAACCCTAAATGTACAACAGGAACGACAGAGCTTACCTCTCAATGACACAGCTGGGTATTTTTAAAAATGCATTTTAGAACTTTGCAGGAAATGTGAGAAACAATTAACATACATTCTGCGCAACTTCAATTGGTGCCCTAGATTACTGTGTTGCTGGAACTTCCTGCCAGATCACATGATTATTTTGGTGCAACCATGTAAAGGTTTGACAATGACTATTCCAATATCTGTCACGTCACCCAAAGTCTTCTGAACAGTAGGATCACACAAAGCTATGAATACTGTTGGCTTTACTACAAAAATGCACCTTTGTGCCATCCCAGCAGAGATGCAATATTTGCACATGCATGTGCCTGGAAATATAAACTAAAGGGATTCGAAATTTATCTTATGGCTCATTAGCCAAATACAGTTTTGGATTAATTCAGAATTGATATTTTACACCCTGGATACAACGGCATATCTCCCCAGATCAAGATTCGAGATTGTAAGGACCATGACCAAATCAACAGCTCCTTATTCAAGATCCCTGAAAGCAAGCACAAGGAAGTAGAAAAAGAAAAATCAGAATTCGCTGCCCCTCATAAGACACACAAAACTGAGCTAAATCTAACTCTACAACACCACTGTGATATCTTCACCAATGGAATTAAAAGGTTGCACCATAGTTAAGTCAACCCATTTATAACCTGAGGGGCAAATATGGATAAAGTAATAGTTTCAGAATGAATGTGGTATAGTGACAATGTATGAATAACAACTGTGGAATTAACTATAAAACAGAGCTTCCAAAGTTAACATTCATTTATCTAGTGAAATAACAACCCTCCATCCCCAATCAAACTGACCTTGTCTCATGTCAAGTTCATCTCTCGTTATGGGCTGGTTATAACCAAACTATTTTTTCTCCTTCAACAAGTTATATTCCAAGGAACACCTTCATTCTTCACATATGTATCAGTATACCAACAGCCAAAATAAAGAACAGGATCGCAAAACCATTTAATTGACTTTGTACGTTTTTGATAACCTGACTTGTCAACTGACACCCATGAAGGCCAATTTGATTCCTGTTACAAATTAGGCAAGAATGAACCGTATTTAGGAACTGCCAAAATTGTACCAACACGCAAAGTTTCTTCAATTCGCTACCTACAAATGGAAAAAGGCCAGTACATCACGCACAATCTGATCAATGATTCTAGCCTGACTCGGTCGACAATGTAAAAAGATAGATTGCACAAGATACAAGATTGATCCCACAAGTCAATGGGCAAAGGAAAGAATTCAAGAAATATACTACAACCTGGTCCCACGAGGGCTGGAATCAGCCATTCTCTTTCCTGTTTTACATGAAAGCCATCTTGCATTTTCCATTCACCGCTCACAAAAATAAGTTTAACCTGAAACAACAGCTATCAGTTATCTGGAGCTGTGCTGCCAAGGAGAAAGAGTGAAGAGCTTCGGTCAAAAAGTGCCAAGACCATCAGACCCAGTGCTTGAAAATTCACTGACTTATTTTCACTCTAAACAAAAAATGTTAATGTGTAACCTCAACATTAGCAAATCTGCAAACTGGTCTTGTACATCCTCAACTTCAATGCCCTTGGGTCTCACACATCATCTTTTCTGCTCAACGGATTAAATGTACAGCTTGGCTTCGAGTCGCAACTTACATAAAAAGTTTATCAAAACCAGAGGTAAGGGTGCTCCCATGTTATATTCAGCCTCATTGATAAGCAAAAGTCACATTTTCCAGTAAATGATGGTAAAAACGCAATTCTATCATAGGAAGGTTTTCTTCCCCAACTAGACAGCCATGGAAGCCCAATAACCCAGCAATTAAGTATCTTCAATAAATACAGGTCCACAATCACGATCCGCAAAGAATGTTGTAGATCAGCGAACAAGTTTTTTGCTGGAAATTTTATGAGCCTCACAAATATGTAATAGTCACAACAAAAAGCTCACCAATTTTCAGAGACATAGACACACAGAAAACAGGACAGGAGTAGGCCATAATATCCCCGAATCCAGTGTGTCCAGCCCTGTCAAAATTTTACACGTTTCAATTAGATCCCTTCTCATGCTACTCAATTTCAGTGAATACAGGCTCAGTCAACCCAATTAAATAGAAATAAAAAGAAGATCTGTCCAAAGTTTGCATAATTTCCCAAGAATAAATGTACCATACATTCAAGATCACGGAATGCTGCCTTTCAGATTCAATCTTCACCCTTTAGACATTTAAAGTGTACACACAGGTAATTTCAAATGAAAAGGGACCAGTTAAATTCCAAACTAAATGAGATATTTGTAAAAAGAAAATTGACACAAGATGTTCAGTTTGCATCATTTAAATCTCTGTACACTAGTCCATCGTATAGTGTACTTTAAAAAAGAATGGGCAAAAGTATATAACGAAAAATGATTTTTTGACTTATATAAGCCAGGTGTCCTGCACTTACAGACTTTTACAAGCTGTGAAAGGAAATTAATTTGTGCACCCAGGTAGGGTGGGCAACAAAGAGGGAGCAAGAGCAGGTGGGGTGAGAAGAGGGAGGGTGTCCACTCACCCAGAGGAGATATGTGCTGGTAAGTCTTAAAAGGGTTTGGAGGAAGATGGCCTTTGCCCCGTGCTACCATTAAGCGTTTAACCCAAGGCGTTTACCTGGGATGGGGGGGGGACGACAATCATCAAACTCACTATTTTGCAAGGTGCCACTTGAACCTCGTGCGCAGCCGCCGTGTCCCCCGGTTGTCGGTCGCGCATGCGTCCGGACGCCTCGCCGGCTCTGCGCACGCTCATTGCGGGGGCACCTTCTGCCGTTCCACGGCAGCGCATGCGCAGCGGCCTGGGCCGCGGACACTATTTGGCAGAATACAGCCAGCCCGGGTTGAGGAGGAGGGCAATTAGCCAACACCAAGCCCCCCCCCCCCCCCCCTCCCCGTGGGGAGGGGGTTAGAGCCCGAAATAAAACACCCGCCATTCACACCCCTCCACCCCATGCCAAACCCCCAACGGCTGTTCACCCGCAGACCCCCCAGGCCTCAGGCCTGGGAGTTTACCTCAGGAGCCGGGCGGTCAGTCTCAGTCTGTAAGCGGGGAGGGAGGAGGGCACCTGTCCCTCCTCCTCCTCCTCCTACCGCCGCGCGGGAGGCCAGAGGCCCTGTCTCCATCTTCAGCCCATCCCCTCACACCCTTACCTGCTGCTGCCCAGCCGGCGGATCCCTCACACAGTGACGGCGGCGGGTTGGCCTGTGACCGGGGCTAGATGGACTGCGGTCCGTCAACGACAGCCGGTGGGGTGGTATGGGAGGGGGCAGAGAGTATCACGGGGCCTGGCGGCGGCCTGGGCAGCGCGACATGGACACTGGAAGCGGCCCCGGAGGTGAGTGTGTCTTAAAGCGGGAATGTCCCTGTCGGGGGAGCGGGCCCGCCGCGCGATTAAAAGTTAATCAACAATAAAGCAGAGTGTCCTCTCGCGAGATTACACCCAGGAGCCCCCTCCCTCTCCTCCTCCCCCACTGAGTCTCCTCAACCCAAACCCTAATCCTCTAGGTGCCTTGTCTGCACAAATTAAAACTTATTGCAGTTTATTCCCACCGCCGCCAGGGAAGTGAGCATCTCCCAATTGTATTCCTGGCGTTGGGGGTGGAGTACGCGCGACCCACACACATCCCGAGGATGCCATCCTGCACAAAGAGGAGGGAATCCCAAGCTTCTGGTCAAAGAACAATAAAGTGGATGCCGGAGATGTGAAATAAAGGCAGAAAGTGATGGAAATGATCAGCAGATCTGGCAGCACCTGCGGGGAGAGAGAAAACCTTTTCACACAGTATCACTTCTTTGGAGCTCGAAGATGAGCCATTCAAACATAGAAACATACATAGAAAATAGAACTGTTTGGAATCAATTGCTTTCCAAGCGTAGCTCCTTCATCAGTCACTCTTGAAAGCTAATGATTCCAAATAAACCTGCTGGAGTTTAACCTGGTGTTATAAGACTTCTCACTGTGCCTACCCCAGTACAATGCCGGCATCTCCACGTCATAAAAATAGAAGTAGAAGTAAGCCATTCGGCCCTTCGAACTTGCTCCGCCTTTCATTATGTTCATGGCTGATCATCAAATTCAATTCCTTGATGCCTTTAGCGTCTACTCTTTTTCGATCTTCATATTTCAAGTCCACCAAGACTTGCCTTCAGATTCGGAAGAAGTCATATTGTCGCAAAATCATAGAAAACCCTAGAGTGCTGAAGGAGGTCATTCAGCCCATTGAGTCTGCACCGGTGCTTCGAAAGAGCCATTCAACCAATGTACAATCACCCATCGACCCTGTCTTATACCCCATAACCGAACTTTCACATCCCTGAACACGAAGGGACAATTTATCATAGCCAATCCCACCCAACCTACATATCTTTGGAATGTGGGAGGAAACCTACGCAGACACAGAGAGAACGTGCAAACTCCACACAGTCACACAAGGTTGGAATTGAATCCAGGTCTCTGGCACTGTGAGGCAGCAGAGCTAACCACTGTGCCACCGTGCTGCCAAAGGTCAACTCTCTTTCTCCAGAACTCAAGCCCATTCGCACTCGCCTTCGGACTCCAAAGAAGTCGTATTATCTCAAAATGCCAACTCCATTTCTGTCTCCACGAACGCTGCCAGACTTGCCGAGTTTTTCCAGCACTTCCTGTTTTATTCCAAGCTTCTGGTGATAGGGTTTGCCAATTCATCCCCAACTTTTTTTAAACATCCTCTTGTCTAAATGCTCATCGAACAGTCAAAACTTATTTCTCAGTGGAAGGTACCCCACCTCCATTTGGTGCTAGAAAAGAAAGACTTGAATTTAAGTAGCATCTTTCAGAACGGTAGGAGAAACAATTCAAGTACATTTTAGAATGCCAACCCTTCAGGATTACCCTGGAATCTCCAGGAGTAAAATAGAAGGTGCTGGACAAACTCAGCAGGTCTGGCAACAGCAGTGAGAGAAACAGAGTTAATGTTTCAAATCAAATATAATTCTTCGGAAGCGACAGTCATATTGGGCTCAACGATAAGTCTGCTTCTCTCTACACAATGCTGATGGACCAACGCTTTTATTTTAGATCTCCAGCATCCACAATATTTTGCGTTTATAGCAACCTCCAGGACAATGTGCTGAGCAATTCTGGAGAAAAATTATAGGGATATTAAAAGATATATATTTTTTAATCCTTTGAATATTTCTCTTTACCAGTTACAACAGTATTGAAAAAGGGAAGAAAGAATGTTTGGCCGACAGTCAAACATCATGTAGTTGGGTCATGAGTTGTTTTGCTTTCCAATTGGCGTAGGAAGGCAGTCCGTCACAAGGATGAATGTGTTGGCCAATGAATGACTAGAGTGTGGAGGCCAGTCATGTGATGAAACCTCCAGGAATACATTTAATCACAGTTGGCAACCTCATTTTGGGGGAAATATAATCACTGTTCAAATGAGCGTTGGTGGCTGCCTATTTGCTTGTAAGGGTCTCACAAAGACCAGATAATCTATTTTAGTGATGTTCGTTAGTGAATAAATACTAGCCAGAACTCCCTTGATCTTCAAAATAATGTGGAATTATTATGTCCACCTGAGAGGACAGACAGATCCTCAATTTAACGTTTCATATGGAGGGGGGTTTGCTGTGGTGGTTTTCAATGGATTTTTATCACAAACAAACATCCGTTCTCAAACTTGAATAAACGTGGTCCTTCTTCACTTTTGTGACTGTAGCTGTGCTGTGCTCTCAGTGACATACAGCACCGTGGGCTTAATGAATGTTTCACCCAGAACAAAACCAGTCCCAATCCACCAAATGGTCTTCTTTTTATTTCACAGGATGCGGGCATCGCTGGCTAGGCCAGCATTTGTTGCTCATCCCTAATTGCCCTTGGGAAGATGGCGGTGAGACCCCTTTCTGAACCTCTGCAGTTCAGGCAGTACAAAGTCCATTTGACACCAGCCCAGTTTTGAATTGGATGGATATGCGTTCCAGTGGAACATTCTGAAATGCACACCAAATGCAGATTCTTGTTTCTTCATTTAGTTTTGTGTTAAATGATGTGAAAGCACTGTATATTCTCATCTTCAATGCATTTTCATCATCAACTTGGAAAACGCAACTCGAGCTGTGATTGCACCCATATCTTCATCCCACCTCCTGCCCCATCTTCCCCATTAACCTTTTGATTTTTGAATTGGTGAAAGGTTAGGAAAGCTACATGTTAATTCTGCATTCAGGGACACATGGCATTGTTGTGGGGTCTATTCATGTTTCAGAGACTGACAGCAATATAAATGAATATAGAACATATCGCACAATAATGACAAGTGCACATCTATAGATTACTCATTTGTTCGAGGCACCAACTTGAGAATTTGCTGATGACAATGACTTCATAATTCAGAAAGAAAAAAATTGCATGTGTGCAGTACCTTTTGTTACCTTGGGCGTGGGGTGCCACCCACGCTAACTAACTAAAATCGGCTAGTGAACAGAGATGATGTGAGAGGAGGGCTGGGATATTGGAGCCTGGTTAGCAGGTTTTGATGGGCCTACGAGGTGAGCAATTGGGGGGGGGGGAAGGGATCAATACTGGGAGATGTTTTTTCAAGAGGAAATGTAGGGGGGATTCTGGGAGGGGGCGAAGGGGTTCAATGTTAATAATGGATAGGGGTGGATCAGGCTCATGGGGCAGGACCCGGTGGTATGATGATGGTGGATAAGAAGGGTTGGGGGGGGGGGGGGGGGGGGGGGGCGGTGAGAGACCACCAGTTAGGATCATCACATGGAACGTGGTAAGAAGTCTTACAACACCAGGTTAAAGTCCAACAGGTTTGTTTAAAACACGAGCTTTTGGAGCGCACTCCTTCCTCAGGTGAATGGTGAGGTATGTTCCAGAAACATTTATATAGACAAAGTCAGAGATGCTGGACAATGCTTGGAATGCGAGCATTTGCAGGTAATCAAATCATTACAGATCCAGGGAGAGGGATAATCACAGGTTAAGAGGTTTGAATTGTCTCAAGCCAGAACAGTTGGTGGGATTTTGCAAGTCCAGGCCAGATGGTGGGGGGTGGATGTAATGCAACATGAATCCAAGATCCCTGTTGAGGCCGCACTCATGCGTGCGGAACTTAGCTATAAGTTTTTGCTCGGCAATTCTGCGTTGTCGCGTGTCCAGAAGACCGCCTTGGAGAACGCTTACGCAAAGATCAGAGGCTGAATGCCCTTGACTGCTGAAGTGTTCCCCGACTGGAAGGGAACATTCCTGCCTGGTGATTGTCGCACGATGCCCGTTCATTCGTTGTCGCAGTGTCTGCATGGTCTCGCCAATGTACCACGCTTCAGGACATCCTTTCCTGCTGCATAAGAGGTAGACTACATTGGTCGAGTCACACGAATATGTGCCGCGTACCTGGTGGGTGGTGTTACCACGTGTAATGGTGGTATCCAAGTCGATGATCTGGCATGTCTTGCAGAGATTACCCTGGCAGGGTTGTGTGGTGTTGTGGTCCCACCAACTGTTCTGGATTTGACAGAAGGGCTCGAGGGGTAGCGGTAATGGTCAGCAAAAGAGTACGGTTCCAGATGGAGAATGTGGTTGCAGATCAGGTGGGTAGATATGTGATTGTGACAGAGGCGCTGGAGGGGAGGTTAGTGGCGCTGTTAAGTGTATACGTTCCCAGTTGGGACGATGTGGGATTTGCGAAGAAGGTGTTTGGGGCTATCCCCGACTTGGACACAAACAAACTGATAGTGGGGGGGGACTTGGTGCAGGAGCCACGGTTGGACATTTAGCCCAGTGAGCTAAACCAGCCCCAAACCGAGGTGCGATGCATTCCCGGCTAATGCATCGCACCTCGTTTTGGGGCTGGTTTAGCTCACTGGGCTAAATCGCTGGCTTTTAAAGCAGGCCAGCAGCACGGTTCGATTCCCGTACCAGCCTCCCCGGATAGGCGGCGGAATGTGGCGACTAGGGGCTTTTCACAGTAACTTCATTGCAGCCTACTCGTGACAATAAGCGATTTTCATTTTTTTTTTCACATGTCACGGCCATGCTTGCTGGGGTGGAAGGCGTTTGGCTGGGCTAATGGTGGAAATGGGAGGGGTGGACCGTTGAAGGTTTCTACACCTGAGGGAGTGGGAGTACTCGTTTTTCTCGGCAGTCCATAAGGTATACTCGCGGATCGACTTTCTCGTGGTGGGGAAGGCTTTGCTGGCTGGGGTTAAGGGGTCGGAGTACTCGGCAATTGCAGTATCAGATCATGCTCTGCATTGGGTGGATATGGTACTGGAGAAGGGGTAGCACAGAGGCCGCGGTGGAAATTACATGGGGGACTGAGGGTTCCGTGACAAAATTGAAAAAGTAATTGAGGAATATGTAGGTTTCAATTGTACGGGTGAGGTGTCAAAGGCAGTTGTCGGGAAGCTCTAAAGGCGCTGATGAGGTGATCTCGTTTAAGGCCAGGATGGACGAAGAGGAGAGGTTGGAGCGGCAGAGGGTCATAGAGAAGATGTTGGAGGTAGATAGGAGTTATGCAGGAGATGGGGACCCAGCGAAGTTGGAAAAGAGGAAGGAACTACAGGCGAGCTTCGACCGACTATCTACCAGGAAGGCAGTGCGCCAACAGAGGCGAGCAAGAGATGCGGTTTACGAGCATAGAGATGTTAGCGGGTCAGTTTCGGAGGGAGGCGGCAGTAAGGGAAATTGTTCAGGTGAGGGACAAGGCAGGGAAGTTGGCGGTGGCTCCGGATCTGATATCTGGTATTTGAGGAATTCTATGAGAGGTTGTACAGGTCAGAGCCACCTGGGGGAGACCGGGAGATGCAGGAATTTCGAGATGGGTTGGAGTACCCGAGGTTAGGGGAGGGGTCAGGCCTACATTAGAAGGAGAGATAGTGGAGCAGGAGATAAAGGATGCGATTGGGAGGATGTAGTCGGGGAAGGTGGCAGGGCCGGATGGGTTTCTGGTGGAATATTATAAAAAATTCAAGGATAAGCTGGCACCCCTGATTATGTGGATGTTTGAGGAGCTGATGGGGAAGGGGGTGTTACCACAAACGTTGGGGCAGGCATCGATTTCCCTGTTGCTTAAAAAATAAAAGGATCTGATGGAGCATGGGTTGTATAGGCCCATTTCACTTTGAAACGTGGACGCAAAAGTATTGTCGAAGGTACTGGCAGGTAGGCTGGAGGAGTGCCTCCTAAAGGTGATATGTGAAGATCAGGCAGGGTTTGTGAGAGGGGGGCAGCTCTTTTCAAACGTTATATGTTATTGAACGTGGTTATGGCACCGGCTGGGGAAGGAAACAGGTGGTTGTGACATTGGACGCTGAGAAGGCGTTTGACCAGGTAGAATGGGGGTACTTGATGGCAGTTCTGGAGCGGTTTGGGAATGGACCAAGATTTTTGGACTGGGTAAAGCTACTATATAAGGAGCCGAGGGCGAGAGGGAGGGGGGGAGACAAAGCATGGGGTGCCCTTATATGCTGATGACTTGTTATACATGTTGGAACCAAGGGTGTCAATAGGGGGAATATTGGAGCTACTGCGGGTGTACAAGGGCGATGATGAGCCGATTCTTTGAAGGAGTAGAAGATGTGTGTGAACGTTGCGAGTGGGGCCTCAAATCACGTTCATATGTTTTGGTCCTGTCCGAAGTTGGAGGATTACTGGGAGGAGGTTTTTAGGGTAATCTCTAAAGTGGTGCACGTGGAACTGGACCCAGGCCCTCGGGAGGCCATATTCGGGGTGTCGGACCAGCCGGGGTTGGAAATGGGTGCGGAGGCAGATGTTGTAGCCTTTGCCTCGTTGATCGCCCGAAGGCGCATCTTGATGGGATGGAGAGCAACCTCTCCACCCTGTGCCCTGGCGTGGCAGGGAGACCAGTTGGATTTCTTGACTCTTGAGACGGTTAAGTTTGAACTGAGGGGAAGGATGGAGGCATTTTACAATTCATGGGCATTATTCATTATGCACTTTCAAGAACTGGATAACATCGAACATTAGTTGGGGGGAGGTGGTTGGGAGGGTTGGGGGAGGGGGACTGTGTGTTTTGATGATGACTATGGATGATTCCTTTTTGTCATTTGTTTATGTTGACATGCAGGCTAATGTTTGGGGTTTGGTGGGAGGATGGGATTATTGTTATTGATATGGGGATTGACATTATATTCATTACTGATTATTGTTTATTAATGGTGGATGCAAATTTGGGAGAAAATGTGAAAATGGAGGAGAATAAAAATATTTAAAAAAAATATATGCAGTACCTTTTGTAACCTCAGCCCAAAACACTTCACAGCTATTGAAGCAGGATCCCACAAACTGCAATGAGATAAATGGCCATGGTGATAGTCTGCTTTAGTGATGTTGGTTTGGGCTAATTGTTGGCCAGGCCACTGCTTTTCTATGAGGCAGCGTCACTAAGAAAGACATCATCTCCTTTACTATCCCATCCAAAAGATGGATTCACAAGTAGCTTATTCTCTCGTAACTAAAGTGAAATTGAATTGCTTCATTCACCCTCAATAGTAAAATATTAATTCTTATCTTAGTTTACCATCACATCTTTTCTACGTGCCGGCTTGGCTGAACAAAAGCACTCTCATCACCACATTGTGGTTTCAAGCTCCAATTCAGGTTTGAGCTTTGGATTCAGATTGCCACCCCAGTGAAATGCTGAGGAACTGTTGCTTTCTTTGTCAGATGGGATGTTGAACCAAAGTCCATCTGCTAAGAGGTAATGAAGGATATGGGTCAAGCCAACCATCTTGAAGCGTGTGGAGAAGGTGGTGAGAGGAAGAGATCGTAAACCACCATAGTCATGAAGGATGTCATTAGTGACTTACAAATTTAAGGTGTGTTGTAGATATTCATTGCAGCAGTTTCACCTCCCCATTCGATAAGCATTGTTCCCCTAAGAAGAATAAAATGTTTGAGCACGATATGTTCCGTATGCGTACCCAAAGACCAGCCGAATCATTTGACAGTTTTGTCACAGATTTGAGGCTGAAGGCCCAGTCATGCAACTTCATTGACCTGAAATCTTTGTTAATCCGTGACTAAATTGTCTTTGGTTTACTTGACGATAAGCTTCGGGCGATAGTATTGTGGGAGGAAGATTTGGTGGTGGAAAAGGCAGTGAAGATTTGCCAGGCGAGCGAGATGACTGCACAAAGATTGGGCGCACTCTGCACAAAGAATTTTGGCACCAACATGGAAGAAGAAGCCAGCACCATTAGTGCTGTGAAGTACGTCATGAAGAAAGGTACTCTCAGTGCAGACGGCCATTTTAAGCGGCTGACTGAAGCCGCCACCATCTTGTGCCAAAAATGTGGCATTTGACATGTCCCACGGTGATGTCCGGCCTATAGAAAAGTTTGTTCCAGGTGCAGCCATGTTGGGCACTTTGCAAAACAATGTTTTGGTCGTTCCACCATGGACCATGCACAAGCGGTGCATGCAGCAGATGAGATAAACACAGAAGAACAGTTTTTCATTAATCTCATCATGGTGAGAAACCAGAAAACTCTCAGAAACAAAACTGAAAACAAAATCGTAACAAAGAATTGTTACAGGCCAGGGTTTAGAGAACCCCAAAGTGTATCATGGAGTTCTCCTGACTCACAACTTTTAATAGATTGTGGTATGGGGAGCACACGGTCCACTCTACAGGTGTGGTACAGCAGAAATGGAAAAGTATTTTTTAAAAGCAAAACAGTGTTTATTCTATGAACTCAAGTTAACCTTTTTAAAATATACAGTGAACATCTTAGCAACCATTAATTCAAATACAACCCCCAAAGACTACAACACTAAGTAATCCTTTAAGCTTTCCTTTTAACATCCAGAAGACTTAAGAAACCCCTTTTAACAGAAGCACTTTAGGTTTACATTCACTACTGAGAACATTTATAATTCTGAATTCACCAAATGATCAAGCTCCAACACTGAAAACGAAACTAAAACACACCCTGCAGCCTGCTCAAAAACAAAAGTAAAAAGCTGACAGGCCAGCTCCACCCACTCTCTGACATCACTGCAGTAGTAAACACCCATTTCTTAAAGGTACTCTCACTACAGATATTTATATACATACCCATTTATAAACACACATTTCTTAAAGGTACTCTCACATGACAGAATGAAGTTAATGAGAACACTCTGAAAACCTTTACATCCGCACTCAAATCAAAGGTAATGCTAAATGATGCTTTAATTCATTGTGACTTTGACCCTAAAGTGACAACCAACCTCGTGAGTCGACATGCATTGCAAAAGCTACACGTGCAGTGGGACTTTGCTAATCGGCCAGGGCTGCTAATAAACGCCGGAACAACTCTGGAGACCTTTGATGTTTGTGCTCTTAGTGGCAGATATGAAGCACACAATACTCTTTCACATTGTAGACATGGATGTGGACTCAATACTTGGGATAAAATCATGTGAATCCCTGAATCAAGTCGAGCGGCTAAATATCCTAGAGGATAGCTGGTCACCTGAGCACAGTGAATCACTACAAGGCATACGGTTTACGAGGAATTTGAATAAATCCTAGTGGAGGACGACAAACCAGACAACCAGAACTGTTGGTGAGCATGCAGCAATTCTGATTAACAGTCTTGAAGAATGTGCACAGGCTTAATGGCATGATACAAGAGGATGATGAACCCATATTAAAGCATCTGCTAGATGTGAGTGTTAAATGGAAAGAGCATGGAAAGCTGTGGAGCTTTACTCTAGAGTTTACATTTGGGCCTAATGAGTATTCCACGAATGGGGTGATCACGAAAGTGTATAAGTTGGACTCGCTGAAATCGTTCTTTGCTAAATCACAAATCATCGCTGCACAACCGACTGGAGGGAGGGAAAAAATGTAACAGCAAGCACAGTTCGAACAAAATCAAAGTATTTTGGAGCACTCCGAGAACAACGACAAGAACCATATCAAATGAATCGTTCTTGAATTTCTTAAGTCCACTGAAGTTCCACAGGGTGGAATTTTAAGCCAAGCTTCGGCGGCTAAACAACAGGCTGATTTTGAACTTGGCGCTCCATTTCTAAAACGAATAATTCCATATGCAAAGTTATATTTTTCAGATGAAAAGCCTGAGGATGATGCTGAATCCGAGGCCAATTACTATGAACATCTGCTTGAAGTTATCGACGATGATGCAGAAAGTGATGACATGGAATTTCAGACGGATGACGAACACTATGAGCTGCTTGTACATCTCTTCTCCAGCAGCACAAATGAGGCTCCAATGGCACAGCACCAGTGGTCTGCAAACAATGGTGAGGTGGTCACGGGGGACGCCCAGACTATGCTAGACTCTGTGGAGAGCGGGAGTTTGGAGGTGGAGCATGTTGAAATTGAAGATTAGCTATTGATTGAACCAGAGACGCAAGGAGTCGTCCAAATCTTGGAAAAACTGGCCTCAGCGGTATGTAGTGACCCGTTACAAGTTCTTGAAATTTTTCCGGTAATTTACTCCCAAGCAGTCGATGACACCAATGATGAATGGGAGGATATGGATGAAGATGCTGATTACAGCGACGTGGAGATTGCAATAGTAGGCAACTCATACCGACTCTGAGGATGACCTAACGACTATCTCATTATGCAGCTCCACAGACCACTCGCACATTTGCGAGTTTGATCAAGAAGATCCAGTACCTGCATCAGCTCAGCCAGAAAGCAGTGATGAAGAGCAAGTCACCGATACTCCAGCATGCTAAGAGGTGAAACCGACAACCCTAGTTCCATCCTTCATGCTGGCACTAGAAACCGAGGTGATCCAGCATGGATCATGATCATGGAGGAGGCAATTTGTCCCTTCGAGCCTGCTTTGCCATTCACGATCATAGCTGATCATTAAGTTCAATACCCTGATCTGCCTTCACCCATATCCCTTGACCCCTTTAACTCCAAGAGCTAGATCTAATTCCTTCTTGAAAATAACACAACATTTTAGTCTCAACTACTTTCTGTGGTAGCAAATTCCACAGATTCATCACTCTCTGGGTGAAGAAATTTCTCCTCACCTCAGTCGTAAAAGGTTTACCCTAATCCTCAAACTATGACCCCTAGTTCTGGACTCGCCCACCAATGGGAACATTCTTTTTGAACCTATCCTGTCTAATCCTTTTTTCTTTCTTTTAAAAAAAATTTAGAGTGCCCAATTATTTTTTTCCAATTAAGGGACAATTTAGTATGGCCAATCCACCTACCCTGCACATTTTTGGGATGGGGGGGGGGGGCCCTCGCAGACATGGGAGAATGTGCTACACTGTCTAATCCTGTTAAAAATTTTAAAGTTTCTATGAGATCTCCTCTCACTCTTCTAAACTCCAATGAATATGATCCTAACCAACTTTGTCTCTCCTCATATGACAGTCTCGTCTACCCAGGAATCAGCGTGATAAACCTTTGCTGCACTCCCTCCATAGCAGGAACATCCTTCCTCAGATAAGGACACCGAAACTGCACACAACACTCCAGGTGTGGCCTCACCACTGCCCTATACAATTGCAGTAAAACATTCCTATTCCTATACTCAAATCCTCCCGCTATGAAGGCCAACATATTATTTGCCTTCTTTACTGCCTGCTGTACTTTTTTTTTTTTTTTTTAAATTTAGATTACCCAATTATTTTTTCTATTAAGGGGCAATTTAGCATGGCCAATCCACCTACTCTGCACATTTTTGGGTTGTGGGGGCGAAACCCACGCAGACACGGGGAGAATGTGCAAACTCCACACGGACAGTGACCCAGAGCTGGGATCGAACCTGGGACCTCAGCGCCGTGAGGCGGTTGTGCTAACCACTAGGCCACTGTGCTGCCCTCTGCCTGCTGTACTTGCGTGTTTACTTTCAGCGACTGATGCACGAGGACACCAAGATCTCACTAAATATCCACCTCTCAATTAACACCCATTCAAATAATAATCTGCCTTCCTATTTTTGCTACCGACGTGGATAGCCTCACATTTATCCACATTGTACAGCATCTGCCATGCATGCGCCCACTCACTCAGCCGTCTAAATCCCGTTGAAGCATCCAAACCAACTTTGTATCATCTGCAAATTTGGTGATAATGCATTTAGTTCCCTCGGGCAAATCATTAATATATAACATGAACAGTTGGGATCTTAGGCAACACATGGTGGTTAGCACTGTTGCTTCACAGCACCAGGGTCCCAGGTTCGACTCCCAGCTGGGTCACTGTCTGTGTGGAGTCTGCACGTTCTCCCTGTGCCTGCGGGGGTTTCCTACGGGTGCTCCGGTTTCCTCCCACAAGTCCCGAAAGACATGCTGTTAGGTAATTTGGACATTCTGAATTCTCCCTCTGTGTACCCGAACAGGCACCGGAATATGGCGTACAGGAGCTTTTCATGGTAACTTCATTGCAGTGTTAATGTAAGCCTACTTGTGACAATAAAGATTATTATTATTAGCCCAGATCCCTGCAGTATCCCACTAGTCACTGCCTGCCAATCAGAAAAAGACCCGTTTATTCCAACATTTTGCTTCCTCTCTGCTAACCATAAGACATAGGAGCAAAATTAAGCCATTCAGCCCATTGTGACTGCTCCGCCATTCAATCATGGCTGATATGTTTCTCATCCCCATTCTCCTGTCTACTTCCCATAACCCCTGATACCCTTATTAATCAAGAACCTATCCATCTCTGTGTTAAAGTCACTCAGTGATTTGGCCTCCATAGCCTTATGCGGCAATGAGTTCCACAGGTTCACCACCCCCTGGCTGAAGAGATTCCTCCTCATTTCAGGTTTAAAGGATTGTCCCTCAATCTGAAGCTGTCGCCTAGCCATATTGACATTGCGGCTACCAGGGCAGGTCAAAGGGTCGGAATCCTGCGGCGAGTGACTCACCTCCTGAACCCTCAAAGCCTGTCCACCATCTCTACAAGGCACAAGTCAAGAGTGTAACGGAATACTATCCACTTGCCTGAATGGGTGCAGCTCCAACAATACTCAAGATGCTCAACACCAACCAAGACAAAGCAGCCCGCTTGATTGCTCCTTCCACAAACATTCAAACCCTCCACCACTGATGAACAGTGGCAGGCCTGTGTACCATTTACAAGATGAATTGCAAGGTTCCTTGGACTGCACCTTCCAAACTCACGACCACTACCATCTAGAAGGACAAGAGCAGCAGATACCTGAAAACCTCACCACCTGGAGGTTCCCCTCCAAGTCACTCACCACCCTGACTTGGAAATATATCCCCGCTCCTTCGCTGTCGCTGGGGCAAAATCCTGGAACTCCCTCCTTAACAGCACAGTGGGTGTACCTACACCACAAGGACTGCAGCAGTTCAAGAAGGCAACTCACCACCACCTTCTAAAGGGCAACTAGGGATGGGCAATAAATGCTGGTCTAACCAGCGATGCCCACATCCCATAAATGAGTAAATAAAAAAAACCTAATCAACTTGATAAAGAATTCTATCATATTATGGTCACTCATCCCCAAGGGTTTTCATACAACAAGATTGTGGAATTACCTACATTACCATTGCCAGTGAGGCTAGAAATAGGAAGATAGAGCAGCTAAATGTGTGGCTAAACAGCTGGTGTAGGAGGGAGGGTTTCAGTTATCTGGACCACTGGGTGCTCTTCCGTGGTAGGTGTGACGTGTATAAGAAGGAAGGGTTGCACCTAAACTGGAGAGGCATAAATATCCTGGCCGCAAGGTTTGCTCGTGTCACACGGGAAGGTTTAAACTAGTATGGCAGGGGGGTGGGTACTGGAGCAATAGGTCAGAAGGTGAAAAAATTGAGGGAGAACTAGGGAACAGGGTCAGTATGGATCTGAGGAAGAGCAGACAGGGAGATGTTGCTGAAAACAGCGGGACTGGTGGCCTGAAGTGTATGTGTTTTAATGCAAGAAGTATAATAGGGAAGGCAGATGAACTTAAAACTTGGATTAGTACTTGGAACTATGATGTTGTTGCCATTACAGAGACCTGGTTGAGGGAAGGACAGGATTGGCAGCTAAACATTCCAGGATTTAGATGTTTCAGGTGGGATAGAGGGGGATGCAAAAGGGGTGGAGGAGTTGCGCTAATGGTAGGGAGAATATCACAGCTGTACTGCGGGTGGACACCTCAGAGGGCAGTGAGGCTATATGGGTAGAGATCAGGAATAAGAAGGGTGCCGTCACAATGCTGGGGGTTTACTGCAGGCCTCCCAACAGCCAGTGGGAGATAGAGTAGCAGATAGGTAGACAGATTTTGGAAAGGAGCAAAAGCAACAGGGTTGTTGTGATGGGAGACTTTAACTTCCCCAATATTGACTAGGACTCACTTAGTGCTAGGGACTTGGATGGGGCAGAGTTTGTAAGGACCATCCAGAAGGGCTTCTTATAACAATATGTAGATAGTCCAACTAGGGAAGGGGCTGTACTGGATCTGGTATTGAGGAATGAGCCTGGCCAGATGGTAGAAGTTTCAGTAGGGGAGCATTTTGGGAACAGTGACCACAATTCAGTAAGTTTTAAAGTGCTGGTGGACAAAGATAAGTGTGGTCCTAGGGTGAATGTGCTAAATTGGGGGAAGGCTAATTATAACAATATTAGGCAGGAACTGAAGAACCTAGATTGGGGGCAAATGTTTGAGGGTAAATCACCATCTAACATGTGGGAGGCTTTCAAATGTCAGTTGAAAGGAATTCAGGACCGGCATGTTCCTCTGAGGAAGAAGGATAAATATGGCAAATTTCGGGAACCTTGGATAATGAGAGATATTGTAGGCCCCGTCAAAAAGAAAAAAGGAGGCATTTGTCAGGGCTAGAAGGCTGGGAACAGATGAAGCCTGTGTGGAATATTAGGAAAGTAGGAAGGAACTTAAGCAAGGGGTCAGGAGGGCTAAAAAGGGTCACGGAAAGTAATTGGCAAATGGGGTTAAAGAAAATCTCAAGGCTTTTACACGTACATAAAAAGCAAGAGGGTAGCCAGGGAAAGGGTTGGCCCACTGAAGGACAGGGGAGGGAATCTATGTGTGGAGCTGGAAGAAATGGGTGAGGTACTAAATGAATACTTTGCAGCAGTATTCACCAAAGAGAAGGAATTGGTGAATGTTGAGTCTGGAGAAGAGTGTGTAGATTGCCTGGGTCACATTGAGATCCAAAAAGACGAGGTGTTGAACAACTTGAAAAATATTAAGGTGGATAAGTCCCCAGGGCCTGTTGGGATCTACCCCAGAATACTGAAGGAGGCAAGATAGGAAATTGCTCAGGCCTTGACAGAAATCTTTGGATCCTCACTGTCTTCAGGTGATGCCCTGGAAGACTGGAGGATAGCCAATGTTCCTTTGTTTAAGAAGGGTAGCAAGGATAATCCAGGGAACTACAGCCTTACGTCAGTGGTCGGGAAATTACTGGAGAGAATTCTTCTGGACAGGATCTACTCCCATTTGGAAGCAAGTGGACGTATTAGCGAGAGACAGCACGGTTTTGTGAAGGGGAGGTCGTGTCTCACTAACTTGATAGAGTTTTTCGAGGAAATCACAAAGATGATTGATGCAGGTAGGGCAATGGATGTTGTCTATATGGACTTCAGTAAGGCTTTTGACAAAGTCCCTCATGGCAGACAAAAGGTGAAGTCACACTGGATCAGAGGTGAGCTGGCAAGATGGATACAGAACTGGCTAGGTCATAGAAGGCAGAGAGTAGCAATGGAAGGCTGCTTTTCTGATTGGAGGGCTGTGAGTAGTGGTGGGATCTTTGCTGTTCGTAGTATATATAAATGATTTGAAGGAAAATGTAACTGGTCTGATTAGTAAGTTTGAGCACGACACCAAGGTTGGTGGAATTGCAGATTGCGATGAGGACTGATACAGCAGGATTTAGATTGTTTGGAGACTTGGGCAGAGAGATGGCAGATGGAGTTTAATCCAGACAAATGTGAGGTAATGCATTTTGGAAGGTCTAATACAGGTAGGGCATAAACAGTGAATGGTAGAACCCTCAAGAGCATTGACAGTCAGAGAGATCTAGGTGTACAGGTCCACAGGTCACTGAAAGTGGCAACACAGGTGGAGAAGGTAGTCAAGAAGGCATACGGCATGCTTGCCTTCATTGGCCTTCAATGCTTCATTGGAGCATTGAGTATAAAAATTGGCAAGTCATGTTGCAGCTGGATAGAACCTTAGTTAGGCCACACTTGGAGTATAGTGTTCAATTCTGGTTGCCATACTACCAGAAGAATGTGGAGGCTTTGGAAAGAGTGCAGAAGAGATTTACCAGGATGTTGCCTGGTATGGAGGGCATTAGCTATGAGGAGCGGTTGAATAAACTCGGTTTGCTCTCACTGGAACGACGGAGGTTGAGGGACGACCTGATTGAGGTCTACAAAATTATGAGGGGCATAGACAGAGTAGATAGTCAGAGGCTTTTTCCCAGGGTAGAGGGGTCAATGACTAGGGAGCATAGGTTTAAGGTGCGAGGGGCAAGGTTTGGAGGAGATATACGAGGCAAGTTTTTTACACAGAGGATAGTGGGTTCCTGGAACTCGCTGTCGAAGGAGGTGGTGGAAGCAGGGATGATAGTGATGTTTAAGGGGCATCTTGACAAATACATGAATAGGATGGGAATAGAAGGATACGGACCCCGGAAGTGCAGAAGATGTTAGTTTAGACGGGCAGCATGGTCGGCGCAGGCTTGGAGGGCCGAAGGGCCCATTCCTGTGCTGTACTTTTCTTTGTTATTTCTTTGTTCTTTGGTGGTCTGTATATCATCCCTTCGAATGTTTTTTGCCCCTTGGTGTTTCTTAACTCGACCCAGACAGATTCCGCAACATCTGTACTAATATCTTTCCTCAATATTGTATCAATATCTTCTTTAATCAACAATTCAACTCCACCACCTTTTCCTTTCTGTCTGTCCTTCCTGACAACTGAATAGTCCTCAATGTTTAGTTCCCATCCTTGGTCATGATGGAGCCATGTCTCCGTAATACGAACTATATCATATCTCTTTACATCTATCTACGCAATTAAATCATCCATTTTAATTTGAATGCTCCACGTGTTCAGGTATAAAACCTTAAGGATAGTCCTTATAACTTTCCTCGTTCCATCCCTATTATTATTTATCGTGTTATTATCTGATACATGCCTTTGATTTCTCTGCCTATCACTTTTCTTATTCTCCTCTCTGTCTTTTTCTTGAGTTCTTCATTCACCCTGCTCTGAATCCTCACATAGGTTCCCATCCCCCCTGCCATTTTTATTTAACCCCCCCCCCAACCCGCTCTAGCAACTTCCCCCCACCCCAAGAACATCAATCCCAGTCCTGCCCAGGTGTAACCCGTCCGGTTTGTATAGGTTCCACCTTCCCCAGAACCAGTGTTATGGGCCAGGGTTTAGAAGACACCAAAGTATATCATGGAGTTTACCTGACCTACAACTTTTAATAGATTTTGGTAATGAGGAGCACAAGGCCCACTTTCCAGGTGTTATGCAACAGAGACCTTAAGTATTTTTAATACTTTTAATGTTTGTTCTATGAATTCAGTTAACATTTTATAAACACACAGTAAACATTTTTATCAACCACCAACACAACTACCCCCCACAGATCCAGTACTCTATATGTAACCTTTAATAACTTTCCTAACAACATCCATAAGCCAAACATCCTTTTTAACAAAGCAGTATGTATAAGTTCTTCACACAAGACAGTTATCACTTTTAAATTATCAAGTGAGCTGGACACCTTTTAACATACAGAGAGAGAGACAAAATGAACCTTCCTTGTCTGAATTCAGCTTTCAATCGTCTGAACTGAAAGTAAAACACAGAGCCACAAACAAGTTCCAGCTCAAAATGAAAGTAAAAGCCAGAGACATAACCCAGCTACACCCACACAATGACATCGCTGCAGCTATTTGATAAACACCCATCTCTTAAAGGTACACTCCCATGACACCAGCCCCAAAGCCCCAGGAATCTGAAATCTTCCCCTTCACCATCACCTCTTCAGCCACATATTCATCCGATACATTCTACTATTTGTACTCTGACTAGCACATTGTTGGTACCGATGTGCACCACAACCACTGGCTGTTCACCCTCTCCTTCCAGAATGTCCTGTAACCGCTGTGAGACATTCTTGACCCTAGCACCAGGGATGGAACATACCATGTTGGCGTCTCGTTTGTGGCCACAGAAATACCTATCTATTCCCCTTACAATTGAATCCCCTATAACTATTGCATTCCCACACATTTTACTCCTCCCCTCTGCAGCAGAATCAACCGTAGTGCAACAAATTTGGCTGCTGCTGCTTTCCCCAGGGAGGTCATTTCCCCGAACAGTATCCAAAACTGTATATCTATTTTGCAGAGGAATGGCCACAGGGGATTCCTGCACTGTCTGCCTAGCTCTCTTGCGCTGCTTGGTGGTCACTTTCTGCCTGTGGATTCTGAGCCTCTGATGTGACCACCTATCTATACATGTTATTCACGACACTCTCTGCCTCGTGGATGCTCCACAGTTTCCCCCGCCACTGCTCCAGCTCCGAAACTTGGGCTTCCAGGACCTGGAGCTGGAGCCACGTCCTGCACACATGCCCGGGCACTGGAAATGTTCCCGAGCTCCCACGTGGAGTCAGAGGAGCAAACCAAGGCTTTGAGTTCTCCTGCCACGACTTACCCTTTTAAATTAAAGATTTGAAAGCTGCTTGATACTAGATTCAATCCAAAATCTCTATGGCCCTTCCTTGCTTGTCCTTGTTACTACCAATTATAGCCCTTACAGATTATAAATCACAAAACCTATTTTCAAACTATAATTGATGAAAGTGGTCATGACTTACCAACCTTGCCCACTACTTACCAATCAGCTCTCTCCCTTGTAGCCAACGCTGCAGCAGGTCAAGACCACTCTTTGAATGTTTAAAAGTTACACAGCAATGAGAAAAAGCAAAGAGCACCTCTTCCCGCTCTGCGTCGAATCTCCACTCTGCTTCAAATTCACAAGTTCAAACCTCACTCTGTCTGTGGCCTCGCTCTGGATGTGGCTTCTCTCCCACTGCTCATGCGCAAAGCTCACTGTGAGTGCGCTTTGAAGCTGTTAACTTAAATAGAGCTTCAATAGAGACAATCAACTCAAATCGCTTTCAACAATTTTTATGCAGTGTTAAGCTGAGTCAGACGATGTGGGTTCAAGTCCTCTTCCAGAGGGTTGAACCCACAATGAAACTTGAGTGCCTCTCAAGAGGCACTCAAGGTGCCATGGCACAAACTGAGAGAAAAGGGAAAAGATTTCTCCCAGTCTGCACGCTAAAGTTTATTCCTCAATCAAATCACTCAAAATCGCCATCTCGTCGATTTTTGGGAGGTTGATGTGCAAAAAATAAGGTGTTGTACTCACCTACTTTCCAATTTCAACAGTGTTCCATTAACTGTAAACTGTGTCGGGGTGGCCTGAGAGTCATGGAAGTCACTGTATAATTGAAAATTATTTCTTTTTCTAAAAGCGTGGGGGTCATGAATGAAAACGATGTGGTTTTGTAAGTTGGTTCGGTTATTATAAATATGCACCGCTACAATAGAATCAGCACAGTAACTGGTTTTTGGCACCAATTTTTATAAAGTGTTAGTCTTGGCACAGTCATCAAACTCTTGTCTCTGGGTTATGTAATTGCCTGTTAAAATATTATCACTCCTGATACCAAGGATACAAAGGGAGCTGCATGGATATGAAGTTATAAGGATGAGCTACAATATGAATTTTGTGCAGTTTATTAAAGCCATCTAAATTATGAAATTTCCAAATTTGTAACTATTAATAATAAATTCACTTCTGCCAGTGAGGAGAGAAACTTGAAGGGAGCACAACTCACATGCAGGTTGTAATACTGAAGTATCGATTGGGAAAGCTGCACTCTTTGTCAAGGTGGTCCTCTTCCTCCACCAGTGATGCGATTCTAAAATTTGGATCCTCATATTCAAATCACTCCATGGCCTTATCCTCTCCATCTCTGAAACCTCCCCCAGCTCGCCATTCTCTGAGAGCTCTGCATTCCTTCAATTCTTACCTTTTCTGCATTCCCTGCTCCCTTTGCTCATTAATGACAGCTGTGCCTTCAGCCATCTGGCCCTAAGCTCTTGAATCTCCTCTCTCAACCTTTCCTTCTCTAGCCACTCATCTCTCCCCTAAGAGTCGCCTTAAAACTTGTCTCTTTGAGCAAGCATTTGGCGCACTGTCCTAGTATCTCCTTCCTAGGCTTGGTGTCAGATTTTATCTGAGTACACTTCAGTGGCAGGCAATGGAATGTTTTGCTATATTAATAGTGCTATTGTTATGATCCCTGTAGAGACTAATAACGTTTTAAAAAATATGAATTTCCTGGCAATCGATGGGAAGAATTGAAAGACAAGGGGCTGGATTTTCCGTTTCTGAGGCTAAGTGCTGGCGCCAACGTAATATCGGTGGTGTTTTACGACAGGAAAACAGGCGCAAAACTCTCGTGAAAACCTGCGGAGCGTGCAGAAAACGAGCGGAGAATCGCCGGATCCCAGGCCGCATATGCACAGGGCTGACAAGCTGCAGCCGCGCACTCCTGCACCCCCCCACACATGCACCGGTATTGCCATACAACATGGCGCCGGCCATGCTGGACCGCGTACCCGCCCACCCGGACCCCAAAGCCCACCTCTTGGCCTCTCCCCACCACTCCCCCCGGCCAGTGGCACAGATCTCGGCCAAGTGTGGCAGCACTGGACAATGTCCGCAGCTGGCACGCCAGACTCCAGACCGCTGGGACAACATGTGGCCCATGCCGCCGGGAACTCGGCCTATTGGAGGTGGAGCATCGCGGGTGGGCTTGTTGATGGCACTCCGACAGGGTTACGACTGTGCGCGGCGCAGATCCCTATGACGCCGATTTGGGAGGGCGGAGCATCGCAAACTGGCATCAAACCGGCGCCTGCCCCGATTTCGGCATCGAGAGTCATTCTCCAGCTGATCACCATCCCGATTTTGGCGTCAGGCTACAGTTTCACATTTAAAGACTTTTACTGTAAGAAACTAACAAATTAACATAGACCAAACATTATTTAACAGCCAACTAATACACTGAACTAAAGAAAAGGTACTTTTGCATTTACTAACTAATACAATTGAGATATGTCTTATGACCTCCTTTGCTGTGCACAGCATTTCTGACAGATATATAGCATTAAAGGAACTATCCCTCTATTACTCCTAACTCTTCAGCAGGTTCACTTCTTCTTGACACGCTAGGTCAAAATTTTCAGTATCCTTCAAAAATGTTTTCACTTAATCCGAGTTATCCCGATCCAATTTTCACCAGCAAGACCCACCTCAGCAACCCCTTGTTCCTCAAATCTCCAAGAAGTCCATATCTTCTGCCCCTTCCTTTCAATCAAAAAAACCTTTTTAAAAAATAAATTTAAAGTACCCAATTCTTTTTTTTTCCAATTAAGGGACAATTTAGCATGGCCAATCCACCTACCCTGCACATTTTTGGGTTATGGGGTTGGGACCTATATAGACACGGGCTCAATGTGAAAACTCCACACGGACAGTGACTCAGGGCCAGGATCAAATCCGGGACCTCAGCGTTGTGAGGTAGCAGTGCTAACCCCTTCGCCATTGTGCCGCTCCTCCTCTCACTAGCACTCTGATTGGTTGTTAACACAGAGCAGCCCTTCTGCTTCTTCACAGCAGTAGCTGCTTTGTCTCTCTCCATTGCTCAAAAAGCAGCCATCTCCTTTCTTGTAAAACACAGTAGATAGGACTGTCACTTGATATTTTGATTGGTTTCTGTTTGAGTTTCTTCCCAATAGCAACCAGAACACATGGGCCAGTCTCCGAGTGGAGGCATTTATTATAACCTCACGATCCCTTTTTTGGAACATCCCATTTCTCATTAATTTAAGAGAGCCGTGTATGCTTTGTGGATACAGTCAAAAAAAAAGGCACCAGTTGTGCTTATCCATAACGAATTGCTTATTTGCACCTCATTGTTGAAGCCGAATTAGTGAAACAGGAAATAATTTAAGAAACAAATACATATAGATATATACTTTGCTTTGTTTGGCCCTTGTTGCGCACTGTAACCAATTACTTGTCGACGTACTTTGTCGATTATATTATTGTCTTCTGTGTACGTACAATGTACGTTCCCTTGGCCACAGAAAAATACTTTTCACTGTACTTCGGTACAAGTGACAATAAACAATCATTCAATCAATCAAACCGATACTGGTATATTTAGTTGATGTCATTGTGAAATCTATATAACACCTTCATTTGTGGAAAATGTTACAATGAGACTGGTTGAAATAAGAACTTAAAACTATTAAATTATTAAAACATTCATTGATGTTTTCAGTATATTTATTGGGAGTAAAGATTACAATGTTACATGGGTAAGATGCAAATTTTCAAATAAGGACTGTTTTCACACAACTCATAGCCTTTTGAATTTGTAACAAAGAAAAGTACACACAAAGAGGTACGGTTTGTTGTTATTCAAAAATTTAGGGAGATGGTGGCATAATGCTAATGTCACCGGACTCGTATTCCAGATGCACAGGCCAATACTCGAGAGACATGGGTTTGAAACCCACCATAGGTGTGGCAGAATGTCACAGTGGTTAGTGTAGTGATATCATTGTTGTGTTGTAATTCACTGACTGACCACTAGGAGTCTCAGTAGTATATAAGTGAATGTTAAAGTCTGCTGACCTCAGACTGGCTGGAGGAAGCTGAAGAGAGAGGTTGCTTGGAATAATTTTACTGTTTTTCATCTGTTGTTTTGTATATAGTTTACCCACAATCAATGCTAATAAATCCTTTGTAGCTTTAGCTATAAATCAGGCCATCCAACAAGAACATTACAGTTAGCACTGCTGCCTCGCAGCGCCAGGGACCCAGGTTCAATTCCATCCTTTGGTGACTGCCCCTGTGGAGTTTGTAGATTCTCCCCATGTTTGCGTGGGTTTCCTCCGGGTGCTCCAGTTTCATCCCACAGTCCAAAGATGTGCAAGTTCGGTGGATTGGCCGTGCTAAATTGCCCCTCAGTGTCCAAAAGGTTAGATGGGATTACATGGTTTCGCGGATGGGTAGGGTGGTCTTTCAGAGGCTCGGTGAAGACTCGATGGGCTGGATGGCCACCTTCTGCACTGTAGTGATTCCATGGGCACATTTAGCCCCGAAAATTTCTAAGTTAATTTGTGCCAGGTTTTTCAGGGAAATTCCTGTCAGCGAGTTCCCCACCGCTATTCAATGACACTTAGTCACTTTTTTGGGTCCTGGGGAGTTTCTCAGCAGTTTAGCCCGCATTTAGAATTTTCTTAGCATTGGGGAGCTGAACTCCGGGATCGGCTGCTATTTTGAAAGGGTGACCCAATCTCTAAGTGAGCTTGTGGGTCCCCCACATCCCCTACCAGTGGGCAATGACACCCTCCACCTACATGGGTACTACCTACACCTCCCAAGTGAGGACACCTTGCTATGGGGCCCCTGGGCGCCACCCTCTTGTGGTTCCACCAAGCCCCCTTAAAGCACCCCTCCCCCCTTCCAGGACCCCACCTGTCACCCCCCCCCCCCAACCACCCGGATGTCCCTACTTACCTGTGCATCCTTCAAAACCCCCCCTCCACCCTCCTTTCATAGGCAAGGCCTCCTTCGTGCCCTGACCCTTGGCAGTGCCACCCAGGCACCCTTGCACTGGTACTTTGGCACCCAGGCAGTGCTCCAGCCAGCTTGGTAGTGCCACCCAGGCACCAGGGTGGCACTGCCAAGGTGCGAGCTGGGCAGTGCCCAGGTGCCCATATTCCAGGGAGAGGGCCAGGGGAACACCCTGCACTATTCCTGACCGCCCAGGGACCTCCAATGGCCTGGGAGAGTCCCTGTGTGATGTTCCGCCTGGTCCACATTCTTGAGAGCATCCAAATACAATTTCACGTTTCGGAGGGCAGGGCCTAGGACGGGAAACCCACCCATTCACTTATTAAGGCCCTTAAATGGCCACTTAAGGGCCTATCCCACCCGGCCTTAGTTTTTAGTTGGTGGGAGTGGGCAGAGGCAGGTCGAGAAAAATACATTTACACCTTTCCCCATCACAAAGGGCAACAGTCTCTCCCTCAATGCCAGCAAAACGAAAGAGCTGGTCATCGACTTCAGGAAGCAAAGTACTGTACACACCCGTGTCAGCATCAATGGGGCTGAGGTGGAAATGGTTAGCAGCTTCAAATTTCTAGGGGTGCACATCACCAAAAATCTGTCCTGGTCCACTCACGTCGACGCTATCACCAAGAAAGCACAACAGCGCCTATACTTCCTCAGGAAACTAAGGAAATTCAGCATGTCCACATTAACCCTTACCAACCTTTACAGATGCACTATAGAAAGCATCCTATCGGGCTGCATCACAGCCTGGTATGGCAACTGCTCAGCCCAGGACCGCAAGGAACTTCAGAGAGTCGTGAATACCGCCCAGTCCATCACACGAACCTGCCTCCCATCCATGGACTCCATCTCCACCTCCCACTGCCTGGGGAAAGTGGGCAGAATAATCAAGATCCTTCCCACCCGGCTTACTCACTTTTCCAACTTCTTCCATCAGGCAGGAGATATAGAAGTATGAGAACACGCACCAACAGACTCAAAAACAGCTTCTTCCCCACTGTCACCAGACTCCTAAATGACCCTCTTATTGACTGACCTCATTAACACTACACCCTGTATGCTTCATCCGATGCCAATGCTTATATAGTTACATTGTATATCTTGTGTTGCCCTATTATGTATTCTCATGTATTTTCTTGAATTTTGTTTAATTACCTTTCTTCCATGTACTGAATTATCTGTTGAGCTGCTTGCAGAAAAATACTTTTCACTGTACCTCGGTACACGTGACAATAAACAAATCCAATCCAATCCAAATCCAGTTAAGTTGCACTCTTATATTTCTTGAGTATCTTGAGTAAAGGGAGTGGCGCCAAAATGTCTGGGATTGTATCGGTTACTCGAGTATCAGTCCTTTGTCTTACGAAGGTGGTCCATCAAAATGCTAATCAGTTGGGGGTTTTGATGCGGTCTGGATTCTTCGCTCACAAATATACATTCAGGCTCTGAGCCTGCCTGAATCTTACATTGCTCATATTTCCCTTCAGGCCTTGCGAACGTCCATGTTTCTTGTCGTAAGTGGCTATCCCAGGTGGCTACAGAATCCTGGACCTCAAACATCTCACTCTTCCCCATATTAAGCTTATACCCTGAAAACCAGCTGAATTCCCCTAAAATTCCCATGATTTCTTCCAACCCGTCAATTGGATCTGAAACATACAGAAGCAGGTCGTCCACATTCAGCGGACAGGGGGTGGAGCCTCTGCGCTCCACCCCCCACCCCCCCGGACCAGCCCCTTGAGGCCCTCGGAGCAATTGCCAGCGACTCTATAGAACATACAGTGCAGAAGGAGGCCATTCAGCCCATCGTGTCTGCACCGACTCACTAAGCCCTCACTTTCACCCTATCCCCGTAACCCAATAACCCCTCCTAAAATGTTTGGTCACTCAGGGCAATTTAACATGGCCAATCCACCTAACCTGCACGTCTTTGGACTGTGGGAGGAAACCGGAGCACCCGGAGGAAACCCACGCAGACACGGGGAGAACGTCCAGACTCTGCACAGACAGGGACTCAGTGGGGAATCAAACCTAGGACCCTGGCGCTGTGAAGCCACAGTGCTATCCACTTGTGCTACCGTGCTGCCGCAGCGCAAACAGCAGTGGGGCGAGGGGTTATCCCTGTCTCGTCCCCCAGTATAGTCTAAAATAGTCCAAAGCCGTCCTGTTGATCCGTACCCTTGCCACAGGAGCCTGGTACAGTAACGTGACCCAGTCAACAAAGCCCCTCCCAAATCCGAACCGTCCCAGAACCTCCCATAAATAATCCCACTCAACCCGGTCAAAAGCTTTTTCCACATCCATCGTGACCACTACCTCCACCTCCCTACTTTCTGGGGGCATCATGATCACGTTTAACAGCCTTCTTACATTGCCCACCAGCTGCCTGCCCTTAACGAACCCCATCTGATCATCCACAACGACGTTTGGTACACAATCCTCAATCCTGGAGAACAAAACTTTGGCCAAATGTTTGGCGTCTCCGTTCAACAGGAAAATCGGCCTGTAAGACCCACATAGCTCCCGTTTCAGGATAAATGAAATTGTGGCCTGTGACATCGTCTGGGGCAGAACCACTCCTTCCCTTGCCTCATGAAACACCATCATCTTCACCGGTCCCAATATCCTGGAGAACGCTTTGGAGAACTCCACTGGGTACACGTTCGGTCCCGGGGCCTTACCCGGCTGTATGGCCTTCTAGCCCTCCACTATCTATTCCAACCTGATCAGGGCCCCCAGTCCTACCAGCTCCCCGTCCACTTTCGGGAAAGTCAGCCCCTCCAGGAAGTGCCTCATCCCCTCCAGCCCCGCAGGGCGTTCCGACCTGTACAACATGCCGTAGAAATCCCTGAATGCCTTGCTCACCCCTGCCGATGTCGTGTTAATCACCCTGGGGTAACACAGACTGCAACTACATGAAAGTAGACTCCAAACTTTGATGTTAGTTCAATACGCTTTATTGAACTTGTTAAGCAATGCAAACAGTTCGCGGTGGGTTTGACACTCTACTAATCTAAGCGTGCTTACTATAACTAACTAGACCAGACTAGCTCTGAGCCACGTGTAGAAGGTGCCAACTGATATATACACCCTGACTGTCACTACAGTTGTCACCAGTGGAAAGGGTCAGAGTGTTGATACCTCGTGTGTTTTATAGTGGGAGACCACCTTCTAGTGTTCTGCCTCGTGATTGGTTGTGTTCTGTCCTGTGTGTTGATTGGCTGTACTGGGTGTTTGTCACTGCCTGTCTGTATCTCCTTATGTGCATGAGTGCATATCATGACAGCCGAGTGCCCAACTAAGTTTCCATCCCCGTCAATAACTTTCCCTATTTCTCTAACTGCCTCCCTCTTTCTGAGCTGCAGCGCAAGCATCCTGCTGGCCGTCTAACTGTGCTCGCAGATTCCCCCCCCCCCCCCCCCCCTCGCCTTTCTGAGCTCCCTGTCCTCCCTGTGGTTAACAAGCCAAACTCCACCTGTAGCCTCTGCCATTCTCTGAAAAGCCCTATCTCTGGAGTCTCCGCGTACCTCCTGTCGATTTGTAGAATCTCCTTTACCAGTCAGTCCGTCTCTGCCCTGTCCGTCCTGGCCCTGTGAGCCCGGATCGAGATCAGCTCTCCTCTCACCACTGCCTTCAGCGCTTCGCAGACCACCGCTGCTGAGACCGCCCCCGTGTCATTTACCTGCAGGTAGTTTTGTATGCATTACCTCAGTCTCTCGCATACCACTTCGTCTGCCAATAGCCCTACATCTAACCTCCATTGTGGGCGCTGATTGCTATCTTTGCTAACCTGTAGGTCAACCCAGTGTGGAGCATGGTCCGAAATTGTGATCGCCGAGTACCCCATGTCCACCACCCCTGCCAGCAAGACCCTACCCAAAACAAAGAAATTGATCCGTGAGTATACCTTATGCACGTGGGAGTAGAAGGAGAACTTCTTCATCCTCGGCTGCCTAAATCTCCATGGATCCCATCCATCTGCTCCATGAACCCTTTCAGTTCCTTTGCCACTGCCCGTTTTGAGCATGACCGATCCAGGCCGGGATCAATAACTGTATTAAAATCCCCTCCCATGATCAGCTTGTGCGAGTCCACGTCCGGTATCTTCACCACCATCCTCTTTATAAATTCCACGTCATCTCAATTTGGTGCATGTACATTAACCAGCACTACCCTCATCCCCTCCAGCTTCCCACTAACTATAATATATCGACTCCCCACATCCAAAACTTTTCTACCCACCTTAAACATCACCCGCTTATTAATCAAGATCGCCACCCCTCTAGCCTTTGTATCCAACCCCGAGTGGAAGACCTGACTGATCCAGCCTTTCCTCAATCTAACCTGGTCCACTACTCTAAGGTGCGTCCCCTGCAGCATTACCACGTCCGCCTTCAGTCCCCTCAGGGGCGCGAACATATGCACCCTCTTAATCAGCGCATTCAACCCTCGAACATTTTGGGTAATCAGCCTAGTTGAGGGGCAAAGTGCCCCACCCCCCTGCCGATCAACCATACCCTTTCTTGGGCTCGCCTCAGGCCCATGCACCGCGCCTCCTCCGGCCCGCCCCCTGGCAGCCCCCGCCACCGACCTCCCCTCAGTCCCTCAACCGAAGTCCCTCCCTCGTCAGCAGAACAACTATGCCCCCTCCCCCTCCTAGCAACACCATTCTGAAACCTAACCATGCAATAAACTAAACATATACACACCCCCACTGCGTTTCCGTGAGCTAGCTCACCCAGCTAGCTTTGTGGCCCCCACCCGGTGCCAAAAAGTCTCCCGCCTATTGTTCCCTCACTCCCCCCCCCCCACCCACTCATGCAAGCAAATTCCCTCATCTAACAATCCCCACACAATCACCCAGCTGAAAAATAAAAACCACAAACACCAAAACCCAAACAAGTACGTCTCCGTCCCACAGAAGTGCACATCAAAGAAAAAGACATTGCCAACATCCACCAAAATGAAAACCTGAAAACGAAAAAACATTCCCCCCCCACCCCCCTTCTTAAACAGAACTCAAAAACAGAAGAGTAAACATTTTAAAAAAGAGACCCAATATAAGCCAACAAGTTGCCTCAAAGTTCGAGAATTCTCAGCCCCCCACCAGTCCTTTTATTTTCGTGAAGTCCAGCGCGTCTTCAGGCGACTCAAAATAATGATGCTGGTCCTCATATGTGACCCAGAGATGAGCCGGATACAGCAATCCAAACTTCACCTGTTTCTTGAAGAAGATTAACTTAACTTGGTTGAAGCCTGCCCTTTTCCTAGCCACCTCCATGCTCAGGTCCTGGTACACCCGCAGGATACTGTTGTCCGATTTACAGCTCCGCGTTCGCTTGGCCCACCGAAGAATACATTCCTTGTCCAGGAACCTGTGGAATCTCACTACCATTGCCCTCGGAGGGTCCCCCGTTCGCAGCTTCCTCGCAAGCGCTCTGTACGCCCTGTCCACCTCCAAGGGTCGGGAGAATGTCCCATCCCCCAGCAGCTTTTCAAACATGCCGGCTACGTATGGCCCAGCATCAGTTCCCTCAGACTCCGCCGGGAGCCCGACAATTCTTAAGTTCTGCCGACGGGACCTATTCTGTAGGTCCTCCACTTTCTCCAGAAGCCTTTTCTGCTGGTCCTGCAGCATCCCCACCTCCAGCTCCACCGGTGTTTGATGCTCCTCCTGCTCAGCCAGCGCCTTCTCAACCTTCTGGATCGCCTGATCCTGGGCGTCCAATCTGTGCTCCAGCCGATCAATCGACTCTTTAATCGGGTCCAGGCAATCCCGTTTCTGCTTGGCAAAGCCGTCCTGGATAACCTGCAACAACTGCTCCATTGATCGCTGGGCCGACACCCCAGGAGTCCGGTCCTTGGACATGCTGTCTCCTGCTGCAGCTTCAGTACAGCTCTTGCCTATCTTTCTATTTCTGCCTTTTTATGCACTTCTGGTCCTTTTCCCCATACACCGGTGCGTGGCAACGGTGCCCAATTACCTCAGCCTTCGAATTTACCATTTAAAACTGGAAAAAAGTCCGGGTGAAAGGTCCAAACGTCCGACCAGAGCGGGAGCCACCAAATGTGCGACTTACTCCTTCATAGCCGCTATCGGAAGTCTTGATGTCATCTTTAACCAATAAAGCAACTTTACCTCCTGTTCCATCCTGTCTATCCTTTTGGAATACTGAGTACCCTTGGACATTCAACTGCCAGTTATGGTCC
Organism: Scyliorhinus canicula; assembly: GCF_902713615.1. NCBI lineage: Eukaryota > Metazoa > Chordata > Chondrichthyes > Carcharhiniformes > Scyliorhinidae > Scyliorhinus > Scyliorhinus canicula. The sequence goes on along the minus strand of NC_052164.1, from coordinate 46,196,413 downwards.
TCCTGCATTTATATTTCGGCAACTCCACCAAATCAAACTCATTTGCCTCGATTTCTGCTGTCAGCTCATTGACCTTATTCTGAATACTGAGTGCATTTAGGTACAAGGTTTTTAAATATGTTCTGCTGATTTGTCTTTCCCTTGGAGGATTTTCTTGTGCATTATGCTTTACACACCTTCTGACCTGCTTCATTAATCTCTGATAACACCCAGCCTCATCCCCAACTTTCACTCCCACAATCACCTAGGAGCAGCATGGTAGCACAGTGGTTAGCACTGTTGCTTCACAGCACCAGGGTCCCAGGTTCGATTCCTGGCTTGGTTCACTGTCTGTACGGAGTCTGCACGTTCTCCCTGTATCTGTGTGGGTTTACTCCGGGTGCTCCGGTTTCCTCCCACAAGTCCCAAAAGATGTGCTTGATAGATGAATTGGACATTCTGAATTCTCCCTCGGTGTACCCGAACAGGCGCAGGAATGTGGCAACTAGGGGCTTTTCACAGTAACTTCATTGCGGTGTTAATGTAAGCCTATTTGTGACACTGATAAAGATTATTATTACATTTTGATTTTTTACATTTCTGGCCCTGCCTGTTCACTCCATTAATCTCTATCTTCTCCTCGCATGCTGACCTGCTGCATTAGTTCCCATTAACCATGATACTTCCTGTAGTTTTAGCAATAGCTGCACTTCCTAAAGTTAGGTTCCTGATTATTCATTTAATCTCTGCCCTGTTACTTGTTTTTGGAACTGTATTGAATTCTCCTGCGGCCTTCCCTTCCTCCCCATTTGTTAGTTTAAAGTCCTTATAACTACCCTCTTTATCCTTCCCGCCAGAACACTGGTCCCACATTGGTTCAGGTGAAGACCTTCCCAATGGTAACAGATCCCTCTTGTCGCAATACTGGTGCCAGTGCCCCATGAAATGGAACCTGTGTTTCCCACACCACTCCTTCAGCCACGTGTTTACTTCCCTAATTTTCTCATTCCTGTGCCGATTTGCACATGGCTCAGGTAGGAGAGATCATTACCCTTGAGGACCTGTTTTGTTCCTAGTTCTTGATAATCCCCAAACAGATCCTCTTTCCTAGTCTTGCTTGATTGAGAACAGAGAGAACAAAGAACAATAGAGCACAGGAACAGGCCCTTTGTCCCTCCAACCCTCTACCGGTCATGATACCAACCTTGGTCAAAATCCTCTGCACGTCCTTGTGCCGTATCTCTCTATACCCAACGTTTCATGTATTTGTCAAGATGCCTTTTCAACGCCATTAATGTATCTGCTTCCACAACCTCCCCTGGCAACGCGTTCCAGACACTTAACACCCTCTGTGTCAAAAACCTGCCTCGCATATCTCCTCTAAGCTTTGCCTCACAGATCTTAAACCTATGCCCCCGGTGACTGACCCTTCCACGCTGGGAAAGCATGCCTGCCCATCCACTCTATCCATGTTCCTCATAATCTTATAGACTTCTATCAGATCACCCCTCAAACTCCGTCATTCTAATGAAAACAGTCTTCGTCTGTTCACCCTCTCTGCATAGCTAATACCCTCCAGACCAGGCAACATCCATGTAAACCTCCTCTGCAGCCTCTCCGAAGCCTCCACATCCTTCAGGTAGTGTGGTGACCAGAATTGTGCGCCTTGCCAGTTTTTTATGCTCGATGCCCCGTCCAATGAAGGCAAGCATTCCGTATGCTTTCTTTTTTTTAATAAATGTTTTTATTGGGTTTTTTTGAACAAGGTATAATTACCGTTATGTACACAGAATAAGAAACACATATATGTATATACACATTTAGAGGAGAAGGGCACACCCCAACATAAAAAAAAACACGGATGCCAAAACGTGCATGACATCTCCAGGAGCGGGGAACGAGGAAACTGGAGATGGAGGACGGGAGGAGCGGCAGAAGCGGGGGCGAGCGTGGGACGGCAGCGAGACCCCGTCCGGGAAGGGCGGGCGACAGCAACACAGCACAGCCAAGTATCGCACGCTGTGATTTTCACCCCGGCACCCAAAGGTGTGCTTGCCCCCCCCCCCCTCCCCCCCCGCAGGCAGTCGCCTACTTATGTGGGGTGGGTAATTTTGCCAGATGTACAGAGATGCCGCTGTCGAGCTGGTGCATAATACATAATACAGTTATTCCATTTCATATATTATTGTATTTTTTTTCTTGACTACCTTGTCCACTTGTGTTGCCACTTTCAAAGATATTGTTTTGCAGAAAACCCCGCAAAGAAATGTTTACAATTTATTTTTAAACTTTATCTTTTTTGGGAACAAAACAAAAGCAAATCCAAAAACAAAGGATACCCAGCAGTATGGAAGAGCACAAACAATGTATTTTTCACAAGAGTTTCACCATGAGCTGTCCTTTGGGTGCCAGAATGATAGCTCATGCAAGAAAGGGAAAGAAATGAGCAGAAGCAGGAGATATGAAACCACTAGCGAGAGGAAGACAAAGTAACAATAGAAAAAAAACAAACAGCTTTATCCCTGGGACTTATTTCTCAAGGGTTTACAAATCTACCGCTCTCGATACCCACCCTAGGAGCCAGAAATTAGGTTTCCAAATGATACAATCCAATTAGCTCCAACATTCAGCTATTCGAAGCATGCTTCACTGGACGGCTTCCCACACAGAGGAGTCTGGTGTTGCATTGCCTAAATGTAAAAGGCAAGACACAAGGGGCAAGGAAAATGAGGAGCATTCAATACATTTGGTCACTGAGGAATTAGGAAAATGTAAATGCAAAACAGAGCTTAAAGTGGTGAGCATGCCCCTCCAATGGTTGAGACTTGGAGAGATCCCAAAGCATTTGTGTGGATCACAAGGCGTAGGAGCAGAAGTAGGCCCGCGGCCCACTGAGTCTGCTCTGCCATTCAAATGGATCATGGCTGATCGGATATAATCCTCAACTCCACTTTCCCACTTTATCCCCATAACTCTTGATTCCCTTACTGACTAAAAATCTGTCTTTCTCAGCTTGGAACGTAGTTAACAACCCAGCCCCTGCAGCCCTTTGCGGTAAAGAATTTCACAGATTCACTACCCTCTGAGAGAAAAAATTCCCCTCATCTCTGTCTTAAATGGGCGACTTTCATCCCTCTCCACTTCCACGAGGAATGAAATTAGTAGAATCATAGATAGTACCGGACCATTCAGCCCATCAGCTCTGTAGAAATCCAGATATTTGATTAGTGAAAAGAGAAGCTAATACGACTCAAACTATAAAAAAGCATTTATGTAGCTCCTTTCATGATATCAAGGTGTCCCAAAACACTTTATAGCTAATTAACTTCTTTTGAAGTGTAGCCACTGTTGTAATGTAGGAAATGTGGCACCCAAAGTCTGCACCACAAGACCCCTCATACAGATTGGGTAGATCTGAGCTTGGTTTACCATCTCCCCCAAAAGACGACACCTCCAACAATGCTGCACTGGAATGGCAGCCTAGAGTTTGCACTGATCATAGAATCATACAGTGCAGAAGGAGGCCATTCGGCCCATCGTGTGTGCTCCAACCCCCTGAAAGAAGACTCCACTCAGGCTCACCTCCCACCCATCCCAATAACTTCTAGCCTACACTAAGGGGCAATTTAGAATAGCCAATCAACCTAAACTGCACATCTTTGGACTGTGGGAGGAGGGCGGCATGGTAGCACAGTGGTTAGCACTGTGTCTTCACAGCTCCAGGGTGCCAGGTTCTATTCCTGGCTTGTGTCACTGTCTGTGGAGTCTGCACTCTCCCTGTGTCTGCATGGGTTTCCTCCGGGTACTCGCTTTCCTCCCACAATCCAAAGATATGCAGGCTAGGTGAATTGATCAGGCTAAATTGCCCCTTAGTGTCCAAAAGGTTAGGTGTGGTTACTGGGCTATGGGGAGAGGGTGGAGGTGTGGGCTTAAGTAGGGTGCTCTTCGGCCAACATAGCTATGATAAGAATGGGGGATGCGAGGTCGGTTTGGGAGCGAATGGAGGCCGCTTCTTGCAGGGGCACCAGCTTGGCAGCCCTGGTTACGGCGCCCCTGCCACTCCTGCCTGCACAGTACTGCACCAGCCCTATAGTGGTGGCGACTTTGCGGATCTGGGGCCAATGGAGAAGGCACATGGGGGATGTGAGAGCATCAGTTTGGTCCCCAATCTGTGACAATCGCCAGTTTGCCCCGGGGAATATGGACGGTGGGTTCCGAGCATGGCGGAGGGCTGGGATTGAGAGGATGGGGGATTTGTTCTTGGAAGGGAGCTTCCCGAGCATGAGGGCGTTAGAGGAGAAATTTGGGCTGACGAGAGGGAATGAGTTCAGGTACTTGCAGGTGCGGGACTTTCTACGCAGACAGATTCCATCCTTCCCACGCCTACCACTTAGGGGGATCCAGGACAGGGTAGTGTCAAGTGGATGGGCGGGAGAGGGGAGGGCCTCGGATATATATATAAAGAACTTATGAGAGCAGAGGAGACGCGGACCGAGGAGCTGAATCTTAAGTGGGAAGAGGAGCTCAGGGGTGAGATGGAAGAGGGCTTATGGGTGGAGGCGTTGAGCAGGGTAAACTCAACCGCAACATGCGCCAGGCTCAGCCTGATTCAATTCAAAGTCGTCCACCAGGCCCACAGGACAGTGGTCCGGATGAGTAATTTTTTTGGATTGGAGGACAGGTGCGCCAGATATTCGGGAGGACCGGTGAACCATGTCCACATGTTCTGGGCATGTCCAAAACTCGGGGGTACTAGCAGGGATTCGCAGACGTTATGTCCCAGGTACTGAAAACAAGGGTGGTGATGAGTCCAGCGGTGGCTATTTTTGTGGTTTCGGAGGACTGGGAATCCAGGAGGAGAGAGAGACTGACATTTTGGCCTTTGCTTCCCCTGCAGCCCGGCGACGAATTCTGTTGGCATGGAGGGACTCAAAACCCCCGAAGTCGGAGGCCTGGCTATCGGATATGGCGAGCTTTCTCGGTCTGGAGAAAATTAAGTTTGCTTTGAGAGGGTCACTGTCAGGGTTCGCCCGGAGGTGGCAACCGTTGATCAACTTCTATATTGCACTATATTGATTGTTATTTGCACACTGTTTTATATTGTTGTTGTTTACTATGCCAAAATGTCTTAATAAAATTGTTTAGCAAAAAAAAGTAGGGTGCTCTTTTCAAGTGCGGGTGCAGATTTGATGGGCCGAGCTGCCTCCTTCTATGATTCTATGATTCTATGAAATTGGACCACCTGGAGGAAACCCACTCAGACACAGGGAGAAAGTACAAACTCCACACAGACAGCCACCGGAAATGAACTCGGGTCCCTGGCACTGTGAGGCAGCAGTGCTAACCACTATGCCACCGTGCCACCCTATCTCATGTGCCCTACCTGATGCAGAAATTAACCCCACAACTTACTAACTCTGAGTGAGAGTGCTGCCACTGTACCATGTCTGATACTGATGCAATGCCTTCTCACATAGATCCAGAGATATTTCTTCACATTAGGGCTGAAAACTCAACCTTTAGGTCCTAATTGTGCCGGTAAGGAGTCAGGAGAAACGGAATTCAATTAATTTTGAAAAAAAAAAAATTCAACTAAAATATAAGCTTTGGTTCATGTGCTGCAGACTTTACAAACTTAACCAAGATGGACATGTTAGATTATTTCACTCTGAAAGTTAGCACGGAGCCATCATATGAATCGCTTTTCAATAATGCTGCACATATTCAGAAGAGTCCAGTTCTCCACCTGGTCTTAATTGTTCTCAGATCCGAGCCTCAGAGCCTTCTTTCAACAATAATAACCAGACCAAAAGCAAGTTGGCTGCAGAACTTTATTTAAGTGAGAATGGTTTTGAAGTGGAATGTATCATTCCAGTATTTAGGAAGCAGTAAAAATGAAAGACTGTTCTTTTTTTTTAAATTTAGAGTAGCCAATTATTTTTTCCAATTAAGGGGCAATTTAGCGTGGCCAATCCACCTAACCTGCACGTCTTTGGGTTGTGGGGGTGAAACCCATGGAGACACGGGGAGAATGTGCAAACTCCACACGGACAGTGACCCAGGGCCGGGATTCGAACCCGGGTCCTCAGCGCCGTAGGCAGCAATGCTAACCACTGTGCCACCGTGCTGCCCTTGAAAGCCTGTTCTTGACATCAAGGCAGCATTTGACCAAGTGTGGCATCAAGGAACCAGAGTAAAATTGAATGGGAATCAGAGGAAAGACTCACCACTGATTGGTATTATTATTGGTACAAAAGAAAATGCTAGTGGTGCGGCTGTTGGAGGTCAGTCATCACAGGATAGTGTTCTATGCCTTGTTATGGGCCAGGGTTTAGAGAACACCAAAGTATATCATGGAGTTCACCTGACCTACAACTTTTAATTGACTTTGGTTATGAGGAGCACAAGGACCCACTTTACAGGTGTGATGCAACAGAGATCTTAAGTATTTTTAAACAAAACAATGTTTATTCTATGAATCCAGTTAACATTTTATAAACACACAGTAAACATTTTATCAACTACCAACACTGATACCCTCCCAAAGATACAGTACTCTGTAGGTAACCCTTAGTAACATTCCTAACAACATCCATTAGCCAAACACCCTTTTTTCCTGCAAAAACAGTGGCTGGGATTCTCCGACCTGGTGCTGGGTCGGAGAATCCCCGGGGAGGGGCGAGAATCACGCCCCGCCGCCCCGTCACCGGCTACCCCATTCTATGATGCCATTTTTCGGGGGGGATCGCCACCACGCGGGTCGGGGGCCATTGACAGCGCCACCCCCCCCCGGCCGATTTTCCAGGCCCCGATGGTCTGAGTGGCCGAGTTTGACCAAGTCCTGCCGCCGTGGATTACTCAGCTCCAACACGGCGGGACCTGGAAGGTGAGTGTGCGGGGGCCGTCCTGGAGGGGGGGGCAGGGGGTCCGGCCCTGGGGGGGACCCCACGATGACCTGGCCCGCGATCGGGACGTACCAATCAAGGGGCGCGCTGGTTGCATGGGGCCTACTTTAATCCGCGCCGGACCCCTGAGGGGCTCCGTCATATTGCCTGGGGGCCAGTGCGGAGAAGGGAACCCCGCGCATGCGTGGAAATACGCCAGCCGTTTCACGTATGCACTGAAATACGCTGGCCGTTCTGCGCATGCGCGGGCCATTCTGCGCTGGTTAGAGCTGCGGGGACCACTCCAGCGCCAACCTAGCCCCCTAGAAAGGGGAGAATTCCTCACTTTTGGGGGCCATTGACGCCTGAGTCGTTGGCGCCGGTTTTCATGCCGGCATGAGGACATAGCCCCATTATTAGGGAATCCCACCCAGTAGGTTTGCATTCCTTACAGAAACAGGTATTACTTTCAAATTATCAAGTGATCTGGACACATTCTTTAGCATGCAGAGAGAGGGAGAGACCAAACTACACCTTCTCGGTTTGAATGCAGCTCCCCAACTGAAAACCGAAAGTAAAACTCAGAGCTAAACACAGCTTTCAGCTCAAAACGAAAGTAAAAAGCAGAGTCAGAGCCCAGCTCCACCCACACAATGCCATCACCGCAGCCACTTGAGAAGACAAACATTTCTTAAAGTGACATTCTCATGACAGCCTCACCATCTTCAGCTGCTTCATCAATGATCCTCCTTCCATCATCAGGTCAGAAGTGGGGATGTTCACTGATGATTGCACAATGTTCAGCACCATTCATGACTCCTCAGATACTGAAGCAGCCCACGTTCAAATGCAACAAGACTTCGGCAATATCCAGGCTTGGGTTGACAAGTGGCAACTTACATTTGTGCCACACAAGTGCCAAGCAATGACCATCTCCTACAAGAGAGAATCTAATCATTGCCCTTTGAAATTCCGTTGCATTACCTTCGCTGAATCCCCCATAATCAACATCCTGTGAGTTACGATTGACCAGAAACTGAACTGGACTTGCGATATAAATACTGTGGTTACAAGAGCAGGATAGAGGCTAGGAATCCTACAGCAAGTAACTCACTTCCTGACTCCCCAAAACCTGTCCACCATTCACAAGGCACAAGTCAGGAATGTGATGGAATCCTCTTCATTTGCCTGGATGAGTGCAGCTCCAACAACTCTCAAGAAGCTCAACACCATCCAGAACAATGCAACCGTCTTGTTTGGCACTCCTTCCACAAATAACATTCACTCTCTCCACCACCGTACACAGTAGCAGCAGTGTGTGCCACCTTCAAGATGCACAGCAGGAACTCACAAACGCTCTTTAGACAGCACCTTCCAAACCCACTGCCATTTAGAGGGACCAGGGCAGGAGGCACATGGGAACACCACCTCCTGAAAATTTCCTCCACGCCACACAACATCCTGACTTAGAAATATACCACTGTTCCTTCATTGTTACTGGGTCAAAATCCTGGAAATCCCTCCTGAACAGCACAGTGGTTATACCTACACCACATAGACTGCAGCGGGTCAAGAAGGCAGCCCACAACCACCTTCTGAAGGGCAATTAGGGGTGGGCAATAAATGCTGGCCGAGCCAGTGATGCTCACATCCCGTAAATGTGTGTGCGTGGGTTTCCTCCGGGTGCTCCGGTTTCCTCCCACAGTCACAAAGATGTGCAGGTTAGGTGGATTGGCCATGATAAATTGCCCTTAGTGTCCAAAATTGCCCTTAGCGTTGGGTGGGGTTACTGGGTTGTGGGGATACGGTGGAGGTGTTGACCTTGGGTAGGGTGCTCTTTACAAGAGCCGGTGCAGACTTGATGGGCCGAATGGCCTCCTTCTGCACTGTAAATTCTATGATCTAAATAAATAACAAAAAAAAAACGGGGGCCTAGTCTCAAAATAAGAGGTTGGCCTTTTAGGCCTGAGATGAGGAGGAATTTCTTCAGTTAGAGGGTGGTGAATCTTTTTTTTAATAAACAATTTTAATGAGGTATAGTTGGCATTACAAACAACAACAGTATAAAACAATATACAAAGAACAATAAACCTAGAGCAATCACCGACTCCCATCCCGCCAAGACCTGCCTAATTGACACCCTACTCTACGCTACCCTAACCTCCCCCCCCCCCCCCCCCCCCCCCCCCCGCTGACAATTAATTATCCGCAAAGAAGTCGATGAATGGTTGCCACCTCCGGGCGAATGCTAACAGTGACCCTCTCAAGGCGAACTTAATCTTCTCTAGGCCGAGAAAGCTCGCCATGTCAGTTAGCCAAGTCTCCGATTTCATAGAATTTACAATCATAGATTATCATAGAATTTACAGTGCAGAAGGAGATAATTCGACCCATCGAGTCTGCACTGGCTCTTGGAAAGAGCACCCTACCCAAGGTCAACACCTCCACCCTATCCCCACAACCCAGTAACCCCACTCAACACTAAGGGCAATTTTGGACACTAAGGGCAATTTATCATGGCCAATCCACCTAACCTGCAATCTTTGGACTGTGGGAGGAAACCGGAGCACCCAGAGGAAACCCACGCACACACGGGGAGGATGTGCATAATCCGCACAGACAGTGACCCAAGCCGGAATCGAACCTGGGGCCCTGGAGCTGTGAAGCAATTGTGCTATCCACAATGCGAGCGTGCTTTGAGTCCCTCTAAGCTAGCAGTATCCGTCTCCGGGCTACCAGGGAAGCAAAGGCCAAAACGTCAGCCTCTTTTTCCTCCTGGACTCCCGATTTTATTGACCCCAAAAATCGCCACCTCTGGACTCATTGCCGGGGTGGCAATGAGTCCAGAGGTGGCGATTTTTGGGGTCAATAAAATCGGGAGTCCAGGAGGAGAAAGAGGCTGACGTTTTGGCCTTTGCTTCCCTGGTAGCCCGGAGACGGATACTGCTAGCTTAGAGGGACTCAAAGCACGCTCGCATTGTGGATAGCACAATTGCTTCACAGCTCCAGGGCCCCAGGTTCGATTCCGGCTTGGGTCACTGTCTGTGCGGATTATGCACATCCTCCCCGTGTGTGCGTGGGTTTCCTCTGGGTGCTCCGGTTTCCTCCCACAGTCCAAAGATGTGCAGGTTAGGTGGATTGGCCATGATAAATTGCCCTTAGTGTCCAAAATTGCCCTTAGTGTTGAGTGGGGTTACTGGGTTGTGGGGATAGGGTGGAGGTGTTGACCTTGGGTAGGGTGCTCTTTCCAAGAGCCAGTGCAGACTCGATGGGTCGAATTATCTCCTTCTGCACTGTAAATTCTATGATAATCTATGATTGTAAATTCTATGAAATCGGAGACTTGGCTAAACTGCCGCCAATATCCCCTACGTTTTGGACACGCCCAGAACATGTGAACATGGTTCGCTGGTCCTCCCGCACATTTTGCACACCTGTCCTCTACCCCAAAGAATCTACTCATCTGGGCCACTGTCATGTGGGGCCGGTGGACCACCTTGAATTGGATCAGGCTGAGCCCGGCGCATGTTGCAGTCGCGTTGCCTCTGCTCAACGCGTCCACCCATAAGCCATCCTCCATCTCACCACCAAGCTCCTCCTCCCACTTATGCTTCAGCTCCTCGGTCTGCATCTCCTCCGCCCCCATGGGTTCTTTGCAGATGGCCGAGACACTCCCCTCCCCCACCCATCCTCTGGACACTACCCTATCCTGGATCCCCCTTAGTGGCAGGAGCGGGAAGGATGATATCTGCCTACGCAGAAAGTCCCCCTTGCCAACCCAAACTTCTCCTCCAGCGCCTTCAATCTAGAGAAGCTCCCCTCTAAAAACAAGTCCCCCATCTTCACAATTTCCGTACTTCGCCATACTCGGAACCCCCCCATTCAAGCACCCCGGGGCAAACCGGTGATTGTCACATATTGGGGACCAGACTGATGCTCCCAGTGCTCCAACGTACCTCCTCCACTGACACCAAATTCTCAGGGGCGCCACCACTACGGGGCTGGTGGGGTACCGCGCCGCCCACACAAAGCCCAGGATGATTTTATTGACCCTCTTAAAAAAGGACCTCGGAATGAAAATTGGGAGACACTGAAATATGAACAAAAATCTCGGTAAGACCGTCACTTTGACCGTCTGCACTCTCCTAGCTAATGACAGCAGGAGTGTATCCCATCTCCGAAACTCACCCCTCATCTGTTCAACCAACCGGGACAAGTTCAACTTGTGTAACCGGCCCCACTTGTATCCCTAAGTAACTGAAACTGTTCCCTACTAACCTAAATGGCAGCTCCCTCAGCCGACCCTCCTGACCCCTCGCCTGAACTATAAACATCTCACTCTTTGCCATATTCGCTTTATACCCCGAAAACCGGCCAAATTCCCCCAAAATCGCCTTAATTTTGCCCATCCCTGCCCCTGGATCCGATACGTATAAAAGCAGGTAGTCCGCGTACAGCAAAACTCTATGTTCCACCCCCCCCACCCCCCACCAAACCAGCCCCTTGAAGCTCTCAGAGCAATTGCCAGCGGCTCTATAGCTAACGCGAACAACAGTGGGGAGAGGGGGCACCCCTGTCTTGTCCCCCGGTAGAGTCTAAAATAGTCCACGGTCGTCCTATTCGCCCTTACACTAGCCTCTGGGGCCTGGTACAACAGGCTGACCCAGTCAATTAAGCCCTTACCGAACCCAAATCGTTCCAGCACCTCACATAAATAGTCCCACTCCACCCGGTCGAAAGCCTTTTACGCATCCATTGCCACAACTACCTCAACCTCCCTACTCTCCGGGGGCATCATGATCACATTGAGCAGCCTTCTTATATTGGCCACCAACTGCCTGCCCTTGACAAACCTGGTTTGGCCCTCTATAATAACACCTGGCACACAATCTTCAATCCTGGAGGCCAAAAGTTTGGCCAGCAACATGGCATCTACATTAAGCAGGGAGATCGGCCTATATGACCCGCATAGCTCCGGGTTATTGTCCTGCTTCAATATCAACAAAATAGTAGCCTCTGGCATCGTCGGGGGCAGCACCCCTCTGTCCCTTGACCAGCACCGGCCCTAATATCCTCGAGAACCTTTTATAGAGCTCCACCAGGTACCCATCCAGCCCCGGGGCTTTACCCGACTGCATTGTCTTCAAGCCCTCAAATACTTTTTCGGCCCTAATCCATGCCCCCAGCCCATCTACCAGCTCCCTACCCACTCTTGAGAAGGCCAGTCCATCCAAAAATCGTCTCACCCCCTCCAGCCCCATGGGGGGTTCCGAGCTATAGAGCCTACTGTAAAAGTCCCTGAACACCTTGTTTAGCCCTGCCGACTCCCCCACCAAGTTCCCATCCCCATCAACCACCTTCCCTATTTCCCTGGCCGCCTCCCTTTTCCTAAGCTGCTGTGCAAGCATTCTGCTGGCCTTCTCCCCATGTTAGAGGGTGGTGAATCTTTGGAATTCTCTACCCCATCAGACTGTGCAGACTCAATCATTGAGCATATTCAAGGCAGAGATTGATCTATCTCTGTATATCAAAGATGTCAAGGGAAATGGGGATAGTGTTGGAAAATAGGAATAAAGTAGAAGATCAGCCGTGATATAATTTCAATGGCAGAGCAGATCGGAAGGGCCAAATGGCCTATTTCCATCCCTATGTTCCTATGCTACTGGAAGGTGTCCATCCTGATAAATCTTTGTGTATACTTGATTCTGGAATAATGCCTCGTATTTGCAGTGAGGAGCTTCATCGTGGTGATTATTGTTGATTTTTTTTTCTTTTCCATTACTGGAAAGTTGCAAAAGTAAAAAATTATTGCTGACTTCTCAGCGGCCAATACAATTGAACAGAAGGAAACCTGCCTTGCATTTATATAGCACCATTCCTGACCACAGGATGTCCCAAAGCGATTTACAGCAAATTAGGTACTTTTGAAGTCACTATCCTGAGTGTATGCCACGCGGCAGCCAATTTGTGCACAGCAAGCTCCTACACACAGCTATGAAATAAATGGCCAGTTCAACTGCTATGGGGTGAATGTTGGCCAGGGAAGCTGGAGAACTCTCCTGCATTTCTTTGAGTTGTGTTATGCAACAGAAGCATTACACAGCTCAATAACGCAGAAGAATGGACACTGAGGAGCAGCAACTCTGATTGAAGTTTGGCTTCAATCGCAGTTGCCTACTCTGAGTGTTGCCAAGTTGGCACAACATCTGGGATTGAACCCTCATCTGAGTGACTCAGTAACACACATTGTGGTGAATGTACCATTGGCTGAATGGGGATGGCCAGAGTCCTGATATCGGAATCATGCATTTTGTTGTAACCGCAGAGCACTGTCCACAAACTTTTGCGGATCTCAACACAGTAGATTCAGAGGGGAGGTGAAAAAACAAATAAGAAAAGCAAAGAGGGAGTATGAAAAGAGATTGCAGCTGGCATAAAATGGAATCCCAAGTCTTCTATAGGCATGTAAATAGTTAAATAGGCAGATTAGTATCTGAACCACTATAAATTGAGATAGGGGAATGTGCAACCAGACCTGGCTGTCCTTATACACCAGCCACAGAAAGTAAGGGTGCAGGTGCAGCAGGTGGTAAAGAAGGCAAATGGTACGTTGGTCTTTATTGAGAGAAAGTTTGGGTACAGAAGCAGGAATGTCTTGCTGCAATATACAGTGTCTTGGTGAGACCACACCTGAAATATTGTACACAGTTTTGGCCTCCTTATCTGAGGAAGGATGTTCTTGCTTTAGAGGAAGTGTAGAGAAGATTTACCAGACTGATTCTTGGGATCGCAGGATTGACATATGAGGAGAGATTGAGTCAGTTAGGATTATATTCGCTAGAATTTAGAAGAACGAGAGGGAATCTCATAGAACATAGAACATAGAACAGTACAGCACAGAACAGGCCCTTCGGCCCTCAATGTTGTGCCGAGCCATGATCACCCTACTCAAACCCACGTATCCACCCTATACCCGTAACCCAACAACCCCCCCCTTAACCTTACTTTTATTAGGACACTATGGGCAATTTAGCATGGCCAATCCACCTAACCCGCACATCTTTGGACTGTGGGAGGAAACCGGAGCACCCGGAGGAAACCCACGCACACAGGGGGAGGACGTGCAGACTCCACACAGACAGTGACCCAGCCGGGAATCGAACCTGGGACCCTGGAGCTGTGAAGCATTTATGCTAACCACCATGCTACCCTGCTACCCTTATAGAAACCCTCATAGAAACCTGTAAAATTCTAACAGGACTAGATAGGGTAGATGCAGGATGTTCCCAATGGTGGGGGTGTCCAGAAAGAGGGGCCACAGTCTAAGAATATGGAGTAAACAATTTTGGACTGAGAAGACTTTTTTTGGACTTTCTTCAGCCAGCGTGTTGAGCTTGTGGAATTCGCTACCACAGAAAGCAATTGAGGCAAAACATTGTATATTTTCAAGGAGTTAGATACAACTTTTGGGGCTAAAGGGATCAAAGGATATGAGGGGAGGAGGGAAAGCACGAACAGCTTCTTGAGTTAGATGATCAGCCATGATCATAATAAATGCTGGAGCAGCTTAAAGAGCTGAATGGCCTCCTCCGGCTCCTATTTTCTATGTTCCTAAAAAGGGTGGGGAAATGAGTAGGGATGATGAGGAGCCAGAAAGAGAATTTCAACAGGGACAAAAGAGGAGATGAGGAATTAAATGAATATATTGCATCTGTCTTAGAATCATAGAATCACCAGTGTGGGAGGCCTGAACAGACCCTCTGTACAGACACTCTACCTACGCTCACGCCCACACCCTATCCCCGTAACCCAGTAACCACACCTAACTTTGTGGACACCAAGGGAAAATTTAGAATGGCCAGTCCGCCTAATCTGTATATCTTTGGACTGTGGGTGGAAACCGTGGCACCTGGAGGAAACCTGGGGAGATCGCACAATCTCCACACAGACAGTGACCCAAGGTTGGAGTTGAACCCGGGTCCCTGGCGCTGTGAGGCAGCAGTGCTAACCACTGTGCCGCCATGTATTTACCAAGGAAGAAATTATGGCCCAGAAAATGGTGAAAGAGAGCGTAATTAGGATACTAGAAAGGTTTCAAATTGAAAAGGAGGTGTTGGCTAGGTTACTTGTACTTAAAGTTGATAAGGTGTTTGGACTGGTTTAGATACACCCAAGGTTACTGCGAGAAATAAGAGTGGGAATTATAGCAGCATTGCCATAACCTTTCAGTCTTTATTAGACTCAGGGATGGTGCCAGCAGACTGGAGAATTTCAAACATTGCACCCTTGTTCAAAAATGGATTTAAGATTAAGCCCAGAAACGACAGGCCAGTCAGTTTAACTCTGGTGGTGGTGCAGTTTCGAGAAACATTAATTCAGGACAAATAGACAATCGCGGGTTAGAACATAGAACATAGAACGATACAGCGCAGTACAGGCCCTTCGGCCCTCAATGTTGCACCGACATGGAAAAAAACTAAAGGCCATCTAACCTACACTATGCCCTTATCATCCATATGCTTATCCAATAAACGTTTAAATGCCCTCAATGTTGGCGAGTTCACTACTGTTGCAGGTAGGGCATTCCACGGCCTCACCACTCTTTGCGTAAAAAACCCACCTCTGACCTCTGTCCTATATCTATTACCCCTCAATTTAAGGCTATGTCCCCTCGTGATAGCCACCTCCATCCGCGGGAGAAGGCTCTCGCTGTCCACCCTATCTAACCCTCTGATCATTTTGTATGCCTCTATTAGGTCACCTCTTAACCTTCTTCTCTCTAACGAAAACAACCTCAAGTCCATCAGCCTTTCCTCATAAGATTTTCCCTCCATACCAGGCAACATCGTGGTAAATCTCCTCTGCACCCGTTCCAAAGCTTCCACGTCCTTCCTATAATGAGGCGACCAGAACTGTACGCAATACTCCAAATGCGGCCGTACTAGAGTTTTGTACAACTGCAACATGACCTCATGGCTCCGGAACTCAATCCCTCTACCAATAAAGGCCATCACACCATAGGCCTTCTTCACAACCCTATCAACCTGGGTGGCAACTTTCAGGGATCTATGTACATGGACACCGAGATCCCTCTGCTCATCCACACTACCAAGAATTTTACCATTAGCCAAATATTCCGCATTCCTGTTATTCTTTCCAAAGTGAATCACCTCACACTTCTCCACATTAAACTCCATTTGCCACCTCTCAGCCCAGCTCTGCAGCTTATCTATGTCCCTCTGTAACCTGCAACATCCTTCCGCACTGTCTACAACTCCACCGACTTTAGTGTCGTCTGCAAATTTACTTACCCATCCTTCTGCTCCCTCCTCTAGGTCATTTATAAAAATGACAAACAGCAACGGCCCCAGAACAGATCCTTGTGGTACGCCACTCGTAACTGAACTCCATTCTGAACATTTCCCATCAACCACCACTCTCTGTCTTCTTTCAACTAGCCAATTTCTGATCCACATCTCTAAATCACTCTCAATCCCCAGCCTCCGTATTTTCTGCAATAGCCGACCGTGGGGAACCTTATCAAACGCTTTACTGAAATCCATATACACCACATCAACTGCTTTACCCTCGTCCACCTGTTCAGTCACCTTCTCAAAGAACTCGATAAGGTTTGTGAGGCATGACCTACCCTTCACAAAACCATGCTGACTATCCCTAATCATATTATTCCTATCTAGATGATTATAAATCGTATCTTTTATAATCCTCTCCAAGACTTTACCCACCACAGATGTTAGGCTCACCGGCCTATAGTTACCGGGGTTATCTCTACTCCCCTTCTTGAACAAAGGGACCACATTTGCTATCCTCCAGTCCTCTGGCGCTATTCCTGTAGCCAATGATGACCTAAAAATCAAAGCCAAAGGCTCAGCAATCTCTTCCCTGGCTTCCCAGAGAATCCTAGGATAAATCCCATCAGGCCCCGGGGACTTATCTATTTTCACCTTGTCCAGAATTGCCAACACTTCTTCCCTACTCACCTCAATACCATCTATTCTAATAGCCTGGGTCTCAGCATTCTCCTCCACAATATTATCTTTTTCCTGAGTGAATACTGACAAAAAGTATTCATTTAGTATCTTGCTTATCTCCTCAGCCTCCACACACAACTTCCCACCACTGTCCTTGACTGGCCCTACTCTTACCCTAGTCATTCTTTTATTCCTGACATACCTATAGAAAGCTTTTGGGTTTTCCTTGATCCTACCTGCCAAAGACTTCTCATGTCCCCTCCTTGCTCGTCTTAGCTCTCTCTTTAGATCCTTCCTCGCTTCCCTGTAACTATCAACCGCCCCAACTGAAACTTCAAGCCTCATCTTCACATAGGCCTCCTTTTTCCTCTTAACAAGAGATTCCACTTCTTTGGTAAACCACGGTTCCCTCGCTCTACCCTTTCCTCCCTGTCTGACTGGTACGTACTGATCAAGAACACGCAATAGCTGTTCCTTGAACAAGCTCCACATATCCAGTGTGCCCAACCCTTACAGCCTACTTCTCCAACCTACACATCCTAAGTCATGTCTAATGGCATCATAATTGCCCTTCCCCCAGCTATAACTCTTGCCCTGCGGGGTATACTTATCCCTTTCCATCACTAATGTAAAGGTCACCGAATTGTGGTCACTGTCTCCAAAGTGTTCACTTACCTCCAGATCTAACACCTGGCCTGGTTCATTACCCAAAACCAAATCCAAAGTGGCCTCACCTCTTGTTGGCCTGTCAACATATTGTGTCAGAAAACCCTCCTGCACACATTGTACAAAGAACGACCCATCCAATGTACTCGAACTATATCTTTTCCAGTCAATATTAGGAAAGTTAAATTAAGGAAAGCCAGCATGTTGCAGAAAAGGCTTTTGATCGGGTAGAATGGGATTATCTTTGGGAGGTACTGGTACGGTTCGGATTTGGGCGGGGCTTTATTGACTGGGTCAGGTTGCTGTATCAGGCTCCTGTGGTAAGAGTACGGACGAATAAGACAACATCAGACTATTTTAGACTTCACCGGGGAACGAGACAGGGATGCCCCCTCTCCCCACTATTGTTCGCATTAGCTATAGAGCTGATGGCAATTGCTCTGAGAGACTCTAGGGGCTGATCTGGGGGGGTGAACACAGAGTCTCGCTTTATGCAGATGACCTCCTTCTGTATGTATCGGACCCAATAGAGAGGATGGAAGAAATCATGAGGATTCTAGGGGAATTTGGCCAGTTTTCGGGGTATAATCTAAATATAGGGAAAAGTGAGATGTTTGCGGTTCAGGTGAGGGGACAGGACAGGCGATTGGGGGATCTGCCGTTTAGATTAGTAGGGGGAAGCTTTAGATATCTAGGCAATCAAGTGGCGCGAGAATGGTTCCGGCTGCATAAGTTAGCCCGACTAGTAGACCAATTGAAGGACGATTTTCGGAGATGGGACGCGCTCCCGTTGTCATTATCTGGGAGGGTGCAGACAGTGAAGATGATGGTCCTCCCGAGATTCCTGTTCATGTTACAATGTCTCCCCATCTTTATTCTGTGGTCCTTTTTTAAATGGGTCAACAAAGTGATCTCTGGCTTTGTTTGAGCGGGCAAGACCCCGCGAGTAAGGAAGGTAATGCTTGAGCGGAGTCGGGGAGAGGGCGGGCTGGTGCTGCCAAATTTTAGTAACTATTACTGGGCGGCGAATATAGCCATGATCAGGAAGTGGGTGGTGGGGGAGGGGTCAGCATGGAAGCGTATGGAGGCAGCTTCATGTAAGGGCACCAGTCTGGGGGCGTTCGTAACTGCGCCTTTGCCGTTCCCGCCGGCACGGTACTCCACCAGCCCTGTGGCAGTGGCGGCCCTGAGAGTCTGGGGGCAATGGAGGAGACATGTAGGAGCAGAGGGAACATCGGTCTGGTCCCCAATCTGTAATAATCACCGGTTTGCCCCGGGAAGTATGGATGGGTGGTTCCGGATGTGGCGGAGAGCAGGGATTGAGAGGATGGGGAATATGTTTATAGAGGGGAGCTTTCCGAGTATGAGGGCGCTGGAGGAGACGTTTGGGTTGGCGAGGGGAAACAAATTCAGGTATCTGCAGGTGCGGGACTTCCTACGTAAACAGGTGTCAAACAGGTGCTCCTGGCACTAAGGGGGTTTCAGGACAGTATAGTTTCCAGAGGGTGGGTAGGAGAAGGGAGTGTCTCTGACATTTACAAGGAATTTATGGGGTCAGAGGAGACGCAGACCGAGGAGCTGAAAGTGCAAGTGGGAGGAGGAGCTGGGAGGAGAGATAGAGGATGGTCTATGGGCAGACGCGTTGAGTAGAGTCTGGTGCAATTCAAGGTCGTTCACCGGGCTCATATGACAGTGGCCCGGATGAGCAGATTCTTTGGGGTGGAAGACAAGTGTGCAAAGTGTGCGGGAGGACCAGCGAACCATGTCCACATGTTCTGGGCATGTCCGAAGCTTAGGGGATTTTGGCAGGGATTTGCAGATGTCATGTCCACAGTGTTAAAGACAAGGATGGCACTGAGTCCAGAGGTGGAGATTTTCGGGGTGTCGGAAGACCTGGGAATCCAGGAGGAGAAAGAGGCAGACGTTCTGGCCTTTGCTTCCCTGGTTGCCTGGAGACGGATATTATTAGCTTGGAGGGACTCAAAACCCCAAAGTCGGAGACCTGGCTATCTGACATGGCTAGCTTTCTATGTTTGGAGAAAATTAAATTCTCCCTGAGAGGGTCACTGTTAGGGTTCGCCTGGAGGTGGTCGACTTCTTCGCGGAAAATTAATTGTCAGCAGAAGGGGTGGGGGTTAGTTTAGCTTAGAGCAGGGGTTTAATAAAGGTAGGATCTGTAAGGGAGGGAGACAGCTTTTGCACTATGTATATAGTTTCATGTACATTGTTCATTGTGTTATTATAATACCAAAAATACCTCAATAAAATGTTTATTAAAAAAAAGGAAAGCCAGCATGAATTTCTTGAGGGAAAATCATGTTTAATTAACTTGCTGGAGTTTTTAAAAATGAGGTGACAGAGAGATATGATGAGGGTAATGTTGATGTGGTGCATGTGGACTTGCAAAATGCTTCTGATACGGTGTCACACAATGAAATGAAATGAAAACACAACATATTTGTGAGCAAAATTCTACCTCATGGAGTAAAAGGGACAGTAGCAAAATAGATGCAGGATTGGCTGAGTGGCAGGAAACAGAGAGTTATGTTTAATGGATGTTTCTTGGGCTGGAAAAAGTTCTCCATGGTCAGTGTTGTTTTTCCTGATCTATATTAATGACACAGATTTTGGTGTACAGGGCACAATTTCAAAGTTTGCGGGTGATACAAACTTTGGAAGTATTATGAACTGTGAGGAGGGTAGTATAGAACTTCAAAGTACATAAACAAGTTGGTGGAATGGGCAGATAGGTGAAGTTCAATGCAGAGAATTGTGAAGTGATTAATTTTTGGTAGAAAGAACACGGAGGGAGAGTATAAAATAGGGGGTACAATGTTAAAGGGGTGCGGGACCACATAGGTACCTGGGTATATATCTGCATAAGTCATTGAAGGTGGCAGGACAGGACGAGAGAGCAGTTAAAAAGCATAAAGTATCCTGGTCTTTATTAACAGGGAGGTAGAGTACAAGAGCGAGGAAGTTGTATTGAACTAGTATAAGACATTAGTGTGGCCGCAGGTGGAGCATTGTGTCCAGTTCTGGGCACCACACTTCAGGAAGGAAGTGAAGGCATTGGAGAGAGAGCAGAAAAGATTTGCGACAATGGTTCCTGGAATGAGGAACTTCAATTATGAAGATAGCCTGGAGAAGCTGGGTCTGCTTTCAGTGGAGAACAGAAGACTGAGTGGAAATTTGATAAAGTATTTAAAATCATGAGAGTCGATATGGACAGGGTAGATGGAGAGAAACTGTTCCACTCGTGAAAAGATGGAGAACGAGAGGGAACAGTAACAGTAAAGTAATTACTAAAGGATGCAGCAAGTGGTTAGGGTATGGGATGCTGTCTGAGATTGTGGTGGAGGCGTGTTTATTTGGAGAATTCAAAAGGAATTAGGGTGTTACCTGAAAAGGAAGAATGTGCAGCGTTATGGGGAGGAAGCGGGGGAATGGAACTAAGCGAGTGGTTCATTCAGAGAGCCGGTTAAACACAATGGGCCAAATGGCCTCCTTCTTCACCGTAACAATTCTGGGATGTTGAGTTTAGAATATGGATACAATTAACAGACAACATCTTGCAGTCAAATGTGATCAGTCAACTGGTAAACTAAGAACTGGCCAACTGGCTGGAAATGTGGATTCTGCAAAGCCTCCAAAACCATGGCATTAGATGAAGCCTATTACAAGTGTACTTAATACAATCCATATGTATTCCACACACTGCCAAAAACAAATCTAGATTTGTTTGACATTTGGGTTCAATTATATGTAACCCTAGATATAGTGGATGTAGGTTTTGCAAATAGATTACCTTAGTCCAGGACCCTCGTTTGCCAATACACAGCTCCCTTTGGATTGTCAAAGGTCCATAATCTTTTTTTTCTTGAATCCTTTCTGGCAACTCGTATGACAAAGAAAACAAACAGCTTGAGGGGAACTCAACCCCACCACAACAGGCAGAAGAGGGTCGGGGGGAGGGAGGAGGGGGAATTGGCAAATATGTGAACCCTGACCCCAACCTGTCAAACACGCCTGCACCCGTTTCATGACGGTGGGTCTGGGGCCAGTTGACAAATCCTCTGACGAGGTGAGTCCATCACTATAATATAATACTGAAGGACAAAGGCGTTCCTCAGATTTTGGCAGTCATTTGAATTTAACGCCTCCTGTGCAGGTTCCAGGAAGTGATTTTCCAGCAATAAAAACAGCCAATGCTGGGAACACTCAGCACATCTGTCAGCATTTATGGATGGAGAAACGGAGATAACAGCTTGGATTTTCATGCTCTTGTCCATGTCAGGATTGTCATATGAGGAGACATTGGATCAACTGGGCCCGGATTCACCGGAAATGAGAAGAATAAGAGGGGATCTAATGGAAATATATAGAGGGTGATGAACCTGTGGAATTCTCTATCACAGAAGGCTGTGGAAGTTAAATCACTGAATAGATTTAATAAGGAAATAGATAGATTCCTGGACTCTAAAGATGCCAAGGGGTATGGGGATGAACACGAAGGTGGTTTGGCCAGGACAAGGCTTGCCCATTGCACTTCAGGCGTGCTGACTCCTGCGATCTCAAATGAGGGACACTTGACTGCAAAACCTGTGGTCATAGGTAAACTGTGTTCACACTCATCTCTGGCTCAAGCTGAAAAATAGAATTTGTCTTATCTCCTTCAGAGGGAGCTCATATTTTACTGCTGCGGAGCTGCTTAGCCCAGCCCCTACGCCACCTGTGCCACCTGTAACTGGAGGAGTTTGGCATCGAGATAGAGGACCAGCCCATGATCAGATTGAATGGTGGAGCGGGCTCGATGGGCCGAATTGCCTATTTTCTATGTCTTTACGTCAGAATGGAGGAGGAAACATCAAGAAAAGTGGTAGGCAGGACCCGATTCTGAGATTCCCACTTCTTAATCCCAGGGCTGGCAGTTTTTAAACAGTGTGGGATAAGTGTGTGGGTAACTAAAGTGATTCAAGAACTGAAGGTACTGTTTGCTCAGGATGGAAGGGAGCCTTGCCCTCAAGACTAACTGGAATGCTTGCCTCTTCAGCGATGTGCGGCCTTCCAAATATATAATTGACTCTTGGGCGGGCAGTCAGGAGGCTTGGGCCACCGTCATTGCCAGCTCACTCCGGTAATCAAAGCCCCTTACGCAAATTGAAAATTATTTAAATTATTAGCAAATGAAGTTTAAATATTTTAGTTGGGTCGCAGCGAAAATGTCTCTCAGTAAAATAATTGGAACAGGCGCACGCCATTCAGCCCTTCACGCCAGCTCCGCCATTTAATAAGATCATGGCTGATCTAACACTCCAAGTCCACTTTTCTGCCTTCTCCCCGTAACCTTTGATTTCCCTACTGATTAAAAACCTATCGATCTCAGCCTTGAAAATGCCCAAGGACTCTGCCTCCAGAGCTTTGTGGGGTAAATAGTTCCAAAGATTCACTACTCTTTGAGAAATGCAACTCTTACTCAATTTAGTCTTAAATAAGCTCCCCTTTATCCTGCGAATCTGCCCTCTGGTCCTACACTCTCCTAAGAGTAAAAACAACCTCCCAACATTTACCCCATTTCGACCGTCAGGCACGGCTCAGTTGGTAGCACTCTCCGAGTCAGAAGACTGAGTGGGTTCAGCCCACTACTCCAGAGGCTGGAGCACAAAGTCCAGGCTGGCAGCTCTGCACCTTACAGAAAGTGTGGAGCAGCCAGAAGTAGGGCTTCTGGATGAAATGTTAAACCAAGGCCCCTATCTGCCCTCGGAGGTAGATGTCAATGGTCGCATAGAACTATTTGAAAAAAGAACTCTCCCCAATTTTCCAACATTTATTGCATCTCAACCACCAGCATTAAAAAAAAGTACGATTGTGTGGTCATCATCACATATTGTTCACAAATTAGCTGCTGTGTTTCTATTACAGCAGTGACTACATCAAAAATACTTCATTCATATTTATGGAGTTTAATCTCAGGACATCAAGGTATGATGTGAAGCTGGGTTACTAGTTCAATATCATAACCCACTCAGAACCTCAGCAGTCAAACTCAACAGCAGCCAGAACAAGTCCACTTGCTGGCTGTCCATCTATGACTAGTGCATCAGGGCTTGGGGGTGATGAGCTCAGAGACAGCAATGGCTGCCATGAACTCCAAATGACTAACTCCAAATGGCTAACAGCTTGAGACTCCTCAAAATCATGTTTATTTATTGGGCGTGTCTAATTGACAAGTCTTGAGGCCTGATCACTGCTGCACAAAAAACCTGTGGAAAAAGAAGATGTTTTTAAAAAAACCCTGCATAGTTTAAACAACTCCCATCACGGTGATCTAGTTTCCACAACATCCAACCTCATTCACCAGCTGGAGGTAACCAAGTAACTCACCCTCCCCCACCACGTCACAAATTCGGAGGCATTAAAACTGGATAAGTATAACGGACTGAAAGGAATAAAAAAAAATACTTGTTAAGAGAACTTGTGTCAGGCTGAGGAGAATCAAGATGGCGGCCGGCGGAGGCCTCGAGGAATGGAGGCAGTGGGCGCAGGTGCAGCAGGAGACTCTCCAGCGATGTTTTCAGGAGCTAAAAGTGGAGCTGCTAGACTCGCTGAAGGCGAATACGGACAAGCTGCTGGCAACGCAGGCAGCCCAGGGGGTGGAGATCCGGGAGCTCCGACAACAAGCCTCCGAAAGAGAGGATGAGGCCGCAGCCCTCGCGGTAAAGGTGGAGATGCATGAGGCGCTCCATAAGAAGTGGCAGGAGCGGTTTGAGGAGATGGAGAACCGGTCAAGGCGGAAACATTTGCGGATCTTGGGCCTCACGGAGGGGCTGGAGGCCTATGTGGTCGTTTTGTTGAACTCGCTGATGGGGGCTGGGTCCTTCCAGGGGCTCCTGGAGCTGGAGGGGGCCCACAGAATACTGGCCAGGAGGCCAAAGCCGAATGAGCCGCCACGGGCGGTGCGGTTCCACCGGTTCGTTGACCGAGAGTGCGTGCTTAGGTGGGCCAAGAAGGAGCGGAGCAGCAAGTGGGAGAACACGGTAGTGCAGATCTACCAGGACTGGAGTGCGGAGGTAGCTAAGCGGAGGGCCGGGTCCAACCGGACGAAGGCGGTGCTCCACAGAAAGAGTGTGAAGTTTGGCATGTTACAGCCGGCGCGTCTGTGGGTCACTTACAAGGACCGGCACTTTTATTTTGAGTCCCCGGAGGAGGCGTGGGCCTTTGTGCAGGCCAAGAAGTTGGACTCTGACTGAGGGTCGGGGGTTTGTAAATAACTGTGTTAACTTTTGTTGGAAAGGGTCTCTGTTTTATGCTGTTTCAAGTTGGTTGTCCGTTGTTTCTTGGGCGGGTGGGGTGTTGTCTTTTTTGCGTGGGCGGGGTCGTGCAGAGGGAAAGCGCGGGCTTTTCTTCTGTTTCCCGCGCTGAGGGTGGATGGGGGTGGGGTCGGAGCTGAGAAGCGCGGGCTTTTTTCCCCGCGCGAGAGCGGGAGGGGGAGGAGGAGGGTCTGGGGGAGAAGTAGCCCCACGCTGTGGGGGGGGGGGGGGTCGGAGGTGTGGCAGGAGCTGCCGGGGTCAGCAGAAGTTAGCTGGCTCATGGGAGTGCTACGGAGGGAGTAACGCGGCTGGGAGGGGTCCTAGCCTTGAGGGGGGGGGGGGGGGATTGGGGGGGGGGGGGGATGGGGGGGGGGGGTACCGGGTTGCTGCTGAAATGGCCAGGAAGGAGCTGGAGTATGCAGGGGGGGCCAGGGTGGGGGTTTGCCGCTGTGGGGAACGGGCCAAGCGGGGGCGCGTTATGGCTAGTCGGCAGGGGAGGGGGGCAGGGAGCCCTCTGATCCGGCTGATAACTTGGAACGTGAGGGGGCTGAATGGGCTGGTCAAACGGGCCTGGGTGTTTACGCACCTGAGGGGGCTGAAGGCGGACGTGGCTATGCTCCAGGAGACGCACCTGGACCAGGTTAGACTGAGGAAGGGCTGTGTAGGCCAGGTGTTTCATTCGGGGCTGGATGCAAAAAATCGGGGGGGGGGGTGTCGATTCTGGTGGGGAAAAGGGTGTCGTTTGAGGCGTCAAAGGTGGTGGCTGACAGTGGAGGGAGGTATGTGATGGTGAGTGGCAAGTTGCAAGGGGAGCGGGTGCTGCTGGTGAATGTCTATGCCCCAAATTGGGACGATGCGGGGTTTATGCGGCGCATGTTGGGCTGCCTTCCAGATCTAGAGACGGGGGGCCTGATACTGGGGGGGGGGACTTTAACACAGTGCTGGATCCCCCATTAGGGGACCCCCTGCAGTGTGGATCATATAGGCCGATCTCATTGTTAAATGTGGATGCCAAGCTGTTGGCGAAGATCTTGGCCACAAGGATAGAGGACTGTGTGCCGGGGGTCATTCATGAGGACCAGACGGGGTTTGTGAAGGGAAGGCAGCTGAACACCAATATACGTAGGCTTCTGAATGTCATTATGATGCCGGTGGTAGACGGGGAGGCGGAGATAGTGGTAGCATTGGACGCGGAGAAGGCCTTTGATAGGGTTGAGTGGGGGTACTTGTGGGAGGTGCTGGAAAGGTTTGGGTTCGGGGAGGGGTTTGTCAGTTGGGTGAGGCTGTTATATGAATAGGAGGATATCGGAGTACTTTCGGTTGTACCGGGGGACGAGACAAGGGTGTCCCCTGTCCCCTTTGCGTTGGCAATTGAGCCCCTGGCCATGGCGTTGAGGGAGTCGAGGAATTGGAGGGGTCTGGTGCGGGGTGGGGAGGAGCACCGTGTGTCATGTGACATGTGGCGGACCCAGTGGGGGGAATGCCGGAGATGATGAAGATCCTTAGGGAATTTGGGGGCTTTTCTGGGTACAAGCTCAACCTGGGTAAGAGTGAGCTGTTTGTCGTGCACCCGGGGGATCAAGAGGAGGGGATTGGTAGGCTCCCGCTGAAAAGGGCAGGGAGGAGCTTTCGGTACCTGGGAGTCCAGGTGGCTAGGAGCTGGTGGGCCCTTCACAAGCTTAACCTCACTAGGCTGGTGGAGCAAATTGAGGACTTTAAAAGATGGGACATGTTGCCACTGTCGCTGTTGGGCAGGGTGCAGTCCGTCAAGATGACGATGCTCCCGAGGTTTTTGTTCCTGTTCCAGTGCCTCCCATCCTTATCCCGAAGGCCTTTCTTAGGAGGGTTAACAGGAGTATTACGGGATTTGTATGGGCGCATGGGACTCCGAGGGTGAGAAGGGTGTTTTTGGAGCGGGGCAGGGATAGGGAGGGCTGGCGCTGCCCAACCTCTGTGGGACTATTGGGCTGCCAACGCAGCGATGGTGCATAAGTGGGTAATGCACGGGGCAGGGGCAGCATGGAAGAGGATGGAGATGGCGTCCTGCATGGACACGAGCCTGGAGGTGCTGGTAACGGTGCCGTTGCCGCTCCCTCCAACGAGGTATACCACGAGCCCGGTGGTGGCGGCTACCCTCAAAATTTGGGGGCAATGGAGACGGCATAGGGGGGAGGTGGGGGGCTCGATGGAGTCCCCGATACAGGGGAACCACCGGTTTGTTCCAGGGAGCATCGATGGCAGGTTTCTGGGCTGGCACAGGGTAGGTATTAGGAGGTTGAGGGACCTGTTTGTGGATGGGAGGTTTGCGAGCCTGGGTGAGTTAGAGGGGAAGTTTGGGCTCCCTCCAGGGAACATGTTTAGGTACATGCAGGTTAGGGCGTTTGCCAGGCGGCAGGTGGAGGGGTTCCCTCTGCTGCCCCCACGTGGGGTACGGGACATTGGGGGTGTGGGTTGGAGGGGGGAGGATTTCGGACATGTACCACGTCATGCAGGAGGTGGATGAGGCCTCGGTGGAGGAGCTCAAGGGTAAATGGGAAGAGGAGCTGGGTGAGGAGATTGAGGAGGGGACGTGTGCGGATGCCCTGGAAAGAGTGAATTCCTCCTCTTCCTGTGCGAGGCTTAGCCTCAT
The DNA here is from genome assembly GCF_902713615.1 of Scyliorhinus canicula. Taxonomy (NCBI): domain Eukaryota; kingdom Metazoa; phylum Chordata; class Chondrichthyes; order Carcharhiniformes; family Scyliorhinidae; genus Scyliorhinus; species Scyliorhinus canicula. Next base: position 46,168,953 of record NC_052164.1, on the reverse strand, counting down.
ACAGTTCAAGGTGCTGCACAGGGCCCACATGACCGGGACGAGGACGAGTAGGTTTTTCGGGAGCGAAGACAGGTGTGCTAGGTGCTTGGGGAGCCCAGTGAACCACGCCCATATGTTCTGGGCACGCCCAGCACTGGGGGAGTTTTAGAAGGGGGTAGCAAGGACGGTGGCGAGGGTGGTAGCGAGGGTGGTAGGATCCAGGGTCAAGCCAGGCTGGGGACTCGCAATTTTTTGGGTTGCGGTGGAGCCGGGAGTGCAGGAGGCGAAAGAGGTCGGTGTTCTGGCCTTTGCGTCCCTAGTAGCCCGGCGGAGAATTTTGCTTCAATGGAAGGATGCGAGGCCCCCAAGCGTGGAGGCCTGAATCAATGATATGGCGGGGTTCATCAAATTGGAGAGGGTGAAATTTGCCCTGAGGGGATCAGTACAGGGGTTCTTTAGGCGGTGGCAGCCTTTCCTGGACTGGCAGAACGATGGGAAAATAGGCCGGCAGCAGCAGCAACGCGGGGGGGGGGGGGGGGGGGGGGGGGGGGAGGAGTTTGTTTCAGGGGAAGGGAGAAATGTGTATATGTGTTTATTGAATATGACAGGTGCTTATCTATCTCTTCTTTGTGTAGTTACTGGGGGGGGGGTTTGGGGATTATTGTGTTTTTCTTTTTGTTGTTGTTAATACTGTTTTCTTGTTGTTATTTTCTGTTTTTGAAAATCACAATAAAAATTATTTTTTTAAAAACAGTGTACATCCCCCAAGTCAGGATGGTATCTGACTCGGAGGAGATTTTAGAGGTGATGATTTTCATATAATGGGGTCACACCAGGAAAATGTTTGGGAAGTACAGATCTAAATGATCTTCTGACATAACGCAGCAAAGTTTACTTCAACAGCCTTGCAACTCCCACCAAGTACAAAAGCAGCAAATTCATATGAGAATTACACTTAGAACGTGCACAATGATATATAATACAGACAGCAACATTGCAATATTTTTATAATATTCATTCTGAGGTTGTGGGTGCCACTGTAAGGCCAGAATTTATGACTTCTCCCGAGCTGCTGTTTGAGAAGGTGGTGGCTGGATCTCCTCCTCGATCCACTGCAGCCTTTGTGATGAACCTTTCTCACAATGCTGTTCGGTAGAAACTGTGGTAAGTTACTGCAGTGCATCTTGTTGATTGTATACACTTCAGCTACAGCATGATGGTGGTAGAGTTTTATGCCAGCGGATGGGTGCCGATCAAGTGGATGCTTTGTCCTGGATAGTGTTGCTGAAGTTTGGTTAGGGAGAAATATTCTGTCACACATTCCTAACTTGTCCCTTGTAAAGTGTGGAAATGCTTTGGGGAGTCAAGAGGAGAGTTACTCGCTACAGAATTCCCAGCCTTCGACCTGCTCCTGTAGCCACCGTATTTATGTGATTGGTTCCGTTTCTGGTCGATAGTGATCACCAGGCTGACGATCAGGGAAATTTGATGATGCTAATGCCATCAATATATAATGTATACACAGCAACAGTCATAAAACCACACACAAAGTGTCAAATATAACAACATGAGTCACATGCCGCAAACCGGAAAGTCCACTCAAATAACAGAACATCGACAAAGGAGGTAAAAAATACAATTTATTCAATACTCTGCTCTTTCCATAACACCGTCCAGCAAAAACAATGACAATACAGTTAAAACCTATATTTTTGTTTCTACATCTATTGTGGGTCAAACAGTACAAATAGCTTGATGTGCTTTGTTAAGACTACAATAATGTGTACAGAGCCAGACATGGTTACTTGAAAAAAACAGCACCATCGAGATAACCTCTTGCCATGCACTCAACCATGTGGTTGATCGTCAGATCGTCAGATTCTAAATTTGCTGCATTGTGCATCATCCCTTCCCAATATGACTTAACCCCGCCTCTATCACCTCAGCAATTTGAGGCATCTTTCTGCTGAGAGAGATTCCTTTAAGATGGTTTCTGCTGCGCCCGAGAATGGTGAGCAACAGATCTGGATCTTCCCTGAAATCGGTGTGCAGAAAACATGAGAGAGGACTGCCCTCTCTCTCTCTCTAATGGGCCCCATTGCAGGAGGTCCATCCCCTTAGTCTTGCTGCTGTCCGTGAGGAGCAGTCAACTTAAATCCTTTTCATAGTATCAGATAAATCAAATTGTGAATAACTTCCTCTAACTTTGAGTCAGCGATAGCTTACAGGGACACACAGGGGTCCAGTGAGGAAAGGAAACCATACCAGTCAGGCAAAGAATGGTTCATACAGAAATTGGCTTGCATGCCCAAGCCGAGAGTAAAGATGACTGCGGAATGATTCAATCCAAGATATCCGATAGGTTCAAAGGATTTGATAGGGTGGATGTGGAGAAATTATTTTTTTCTGGGTGGGTGAAATCAAGAACAAGTGGACATCATGTTAAAATTAGAGCTGAGCTTTTTCGAGGCAAAACCAGGAATATTTTTTTCAGACTAAAATGTAGCAAATATATGGAAAACTCCCCCAATCCAAAAATGGATACTGGGATAGTTTTAGCTTTCAAGACTGGGACTGATAAGACAAGTTAGGCAAGGAGTATAAGTGAAGGTGAGTTCAGGTACAGATTAGCCATGAATCATGGATCAGGCTTAAGGAGCCGAATGATGGTTCTTGCTCCTATGTAATATAGGAGTGTTGGAGAGTGGAAGAAGATGATCTGAACGGCGAGTTGTGTTGACATATAGTGGGGGGGGGGGGGGGGGGCCTGAAGGGAATTGGCAGTCAGGTTTGTACAGTCTAGAGAAGCGTTCAACAGACTAACACACTGGCCAGTCATTTCACCTCCAAGAACAAATAGCAAGTATGAATATGGGTGACTGTGAGCCGCAGAGTGCTGTATATAAACACAGAGGTTAACGTGCAGTGATCCAGAATTTTATAACAGTTCTGATTATGGAGCAGGAGGGTTTAAGTCAACTCAGCAGGGCTCAGCAAAGAGACAACAAATTGAATCAGGGTCTCAGATAGTCACAGCATTTCAATGCAGCTCGAAGGCGACTGATACACGGGGTTGGGAATCATCATTCCCCTTGCTGGAGAGGTTTACGATCCTTGCTGGAGAGGTTTACGATACTTGCACTGTATCCAGACCCGGTACATGGTCAGCTGCTTCCCACGGTTAACTTGCAAACGTCGATCCACTAGGTTCTGGACTTTCTCCAGGTTGGCAGATGTGAAGAACTCATCCAGTTCACCTGGAGGGAGGACAGTATTCAGTATTAGGGGTTCAGTGAGCGAAGGCCTTGCCAGCTCTGCAATGTTCTAATCAAGTACCAGCCATTGACCCACTCTCAGTAATTTTAGAAATGGTATTTGAGAGGTTGAGAGCAGAGGTGATCTGGATCAGCGCTGGCGGTAGAACAATTCAACAGTAATCCCATTGGCCTGCTCTCTCCTTGCAGATTGCATCTAAATAGTACCTACATTTCCCTTAAAGACAGTGATATCAACCACGCCCTAAGCGAAAGGCTTTCCTCTGTTAAAAGAAATGTGTTTAACTTCCTTCCTCACTCTCTCAAAGACAATTGTACATTAATGACTCCTGGTCACTGACTCCCTAACATGAGGAAACAGACATTCCCTACTCTCCTTGAAATAACCCTTTATTATTTTGAAAATCTCCATTCAATATCTTCTTAGCTGGGATGAGCAATGGTAAAGAAAGAACACTGCATTTAAGTTGTACCTTTCATGTAGGTACAAGTTGCTACTTTTTGGAGAGTCACTTGTTGGGAAATGCAGCAGCCAATTCACACACAGGAAGATCCCACATGGATAAATTAACAATTAATCTGCTTTGTGATGCTGGTTGAGGGATAAATATTAGCCAGGACATTGGGGGAACGTCTTAAATAGTGCTATGGGTCAACAGCCTCATCTTAATACTTCATCTGAAAGATGGCATCTCCAATAGTACAGCACTCTCTTCAATAGTGCACTGAAGTCTCAGCCTAAATTACATGCTCAATTCTGTGGAGTGGAGCTAGAACCCATGACCTTTTGACTTGGAAGCAGAAATGCAACAGGGCTGGAATCTTCCTGAAGCTGTGACTTATGCCACTAAGTACATTTTAAATAGTCTTCTTAGCAGTATCGGGGTTGACGTGAGTATGATTCAAAGGAGCGCCCTGGAAGGCTCCACACCCGCCAAGAAGAACACTAAATAAATCAGGGACAAAAAAAAAAATTAGGTCAGTCCTGGGCAAATGGCCCAACTTTACATACACGCTGACAGGCTCCATGGGATCAACAGCCAGGGCTCCCACAAAGCCATTTCCGGCAAATTGAAAGTTTAGGTTCCAGCAGAAGTTGGCTCCCCAGAACTTTGCCACTATTGAAATAACTGGGCCAATACGTGCATCATGGCTCTGCTAAAGCATTAGGATAGCTGCTTGGAGTGCTCATTCCAAAGTGACAGTACTGACCACATGAAGAGGAGGTCGGACCAGTGAAACAGAGTCTTTGCACATTAAACTTGAAAAAAAGGGGATCACTTCACAACAGGACCTGTGGGTCAAATGACTGCCCCAAACTCCCACATTCTTGAAAAAAGTAGTGGAGATGAAACTGCAAGCAGTGTATGATTACCTGGTGTGAAGAAATAAACTCGAGTCCCATCTCCTCGAACGTAGAAATTTTCAGACAGACAGCGACCTGAAACAACAACTTGTATTCATATAGCTCCATTAAGGTAATAAAACATCCCACACCACTGCACTTCACATTGCAAAAATAAACACCACACTGAGCCATATACAGCACTCTCTTTGGTCAAATTACCAAACGTCTCGTCAAAGAGGTAGATTTTAAGGATTGTCTAAAAAGAGGAAAGAAAGGCTAAGAGGCCGAGAGGTTTAGGAAGGGTAATTCAGACCCTGGGACTAAGGTAACTAAAGGCAGGGTCACCACTAGTGGAGCAATTAGAATCAGGATGCACAAGTGAACGAAATTGGAACAGTGCAGATATCTCCGAGGGTTTTGGAGCTGGAGGAGATTACCGAGAGGCAAATCCATGAAAGAATTTGAAAACAAGACTTTTAAAATCAAGAGTGTTTGACTGGGAGCAAATGAAGTTGAGAAAGAATGGGGTGATAGGGGAGCGGGGACCGATGTGATTCAAGACTTGGGCAGCAGGGTTTCAGATGACCTCAAGTTTACAGAAGGTAGAATGTTGGAGACCAGCTGGGGGTGCGTTGAAATAGCCGAGTCTAGAGACAACCCCGGTTGAGGGCTCCAGCAGCAGAAAAGCTGAGAGAGGGGCAGAGACTGACAATGTTACGGAGGTGGAAATGGGTGTTGTCAGTAATATCACAAATATGAGGTTGGAAGCCCAACGTGGGATCAAATGGGGCTCCAAAGTAGTGAACATACTGGTTCAATCTCAGACTTACTTAATCTGCCGGAGGGGAGGCTGGAGTTGATGGTTAGGGAATGGAGTTTGGAGTGGGGTCTAAAGACAATGACTCCGGTATTCCCAATATTTAAATAGGGGAAATTTTGGCTCATCCATTACCGGAAGTTGAATAATTGGTCTGATAATTTTGCAAAAGTGGAAGATTTGAGAGAAGTGATGGTGAGGTAGAGCTGGGTGTCATCAGCGTACATGCAAAAACTAACACTGTGAACTAGGGCGATGTTGCCAGGAAGCATTGTGGAAATGAGAACCCGGAAGGGGTGGCACGTGGCAAGGCTTGGGAAACACCAGAAGTAATGGTGCAGGAGCAGGAAGAGAAGCTATTGAAAGTGATTCTCTGGCTATGATTAAGATAAATGAGAATGGAAACAAGAGAGCAGTCGCACCTGGCTGGCTGACAGTGGACAGATGTTGGCGGAGGATGGTGTTGTCAACTGTGTCAATCAGGAATGAATGTGATAATTAATAATAATATACTAATATTCGCTTATTGTCACAAGTAGGCTTCAATGAAGTTACTGTGAAAAGCCCCTAGTCACCACATTCCGGCGCCTGTTCGGGGAGGCCATATTAGAATTGAACCCGTGCTTCTGCACAGAATTGTTCTGCATTGCAAGCCAGCTATTTAGCCCACTGTGCTAAACCAGCCCCAGTAATTGGAGAGAGAATAGACGTTTAACACATGTGGCTGATTTAATTTTAAATGAACTGCAGTATTTATTGGGGTTAGGTGGATTTCTACTTGCTGCTATTACGATCCTGGACCAGACTGCAATATTTGCTACGATACCGGACAGAAATCCAAATATTTAATTTAATTTGTAAGTCTGTGAGGAAAGGATACCTCGCTTCAGGAGTGATTTCACCCACAAATGGGGATATGGTATATTAAAACAAACTTAATTACTAACACAGTATTACTAACTTTATCATAAAGAAAATAGCTTGCAATTAACAGTTAAACAATGCTTAACAATGACAATGGAACACTAAATCCTACCTGCTATTTTTACTTCCACTCAAGCAAAACCCACCTCAGGTCAAAATACACTTTTAAATACAGTTAGCCAACCCAGCAATATTGCTGTAAAGAGTAGGCTTGGATAAACCACTTTGGGAACGAGATCTTTCAGGAAACCGGATCTTTCAGGAAACCAGCTTGCAGATTCTTGCCTTCATCAACTACTATTTGATCTGCCAGCCTTTGAGAAACTGCTCGTGTCCTGTTCAAAGGCATCTTAGTAAGTCCAAACACAATGTCTATTATCTGCTCCCCAAGAAATTTTCTTTATATAAACAAAATGCCATTAGCCCAATGTTTACGATGTTTTAATTATCCCTTGTAGCCAAGGAGTCTGCCTTTCAAACCAGGACTTACAGAGTGATCACTGTGGCAGATGCACACACAGCAACCCAGGCTTTTAACCCTTACTGCACCAAAAACATATAATACAATATTTCTGAAATTCCTACATTAATCATACAGCTACTAAAGGCACTCACCAAAGGGATTCATTAGGCTACTGAATGCACGCAAAGCTCTGCTGCCTATGTTAGAGCTTTTGGTTCAAAAGAGTCATATTGGACACAAACCATTAAATCTGTTCTCTCTCTACAAATGCTGAGTTTTTCCTTCTGCTGATTTTTGTGGTGGTCTGGGTACAGGATCTCACTGGAAATGGACAGCACTTTACCAATTTTGTCAAACGGTGCCTGTATGAAGCATTTCCGAGTCAAGTGCACCCCAGAAACCTTAGGAGCACCTTTACACTGCACAATCAATGTGCTTCATCCAATCTTAAAACAACTTCACTGCACCAATAAGGTATTGGCATGGCAGCACGGTAGCACAGTTGCTTCACAGCTCCAGGGTCCCAGGTTCGAGTCCTAGCTTGGGTCACTGTCGGTGCGGAGCCTGCAAGCTCTCCCCACGTCTGCGTGGGTTTCCTCCGGGTGCTCCGGTTTCCTCCCACAGTCCAAAGATGTGCAGGTTAGGTGGTGTTACGGGGAGGGTGTGGGCTTGGGTAGGTGCTCTTTCCAAGGACCAGTGCAGACTTGACGGGGCAAATGGCCTCCTGCACTGTAAATTCTATGAAATCTCTGAAAGTCACATGCTGTGGCCTCTCTCAATAAGACTGCCCATTCATGGGCAATGGATAACCTCACACTGGGAACAACTTTTAGATGAACACTGAGATATAGACAGAAGACAAACGTGGCTTCCACCTCACCAGTTTTGGCTTGTTTCAAATGCAGGCCTAGCTTTGTGAGAGCAGTGTCTAATTACGTACACCATCAATTTCTCTCTATGCCTGCAGTTTTGACAAAAGTTCATGTGCGTCCATTAACAATTTTGTGTGAAGTGTCTCAAACATTTGGGTGATCCATCTCAGAAACAGCAGATGTTCAACAGGAATGGATAAAGTTAGTGGCTCCGTCTGAATCTTAGCAGGAAAGCTTAATGATTGTCCAGCAGCTGGGGCAGCACAGTAGCATTGTGGATAGTGCAATTGCTTCACAGCTCCAGGGTCCCAGGTTCGATTCCGGCTTGGGTCACTGTCTGTGCTGTCTGTGTGGAGTCTGCACATCCTCCCCGTGTGTGCGTGGGTTTCCTTCGGGTGCTCCGGTTTCCTCCCACAGTCCAAAGATGTGCAGGTTAGGTAGATTGGTCATGATAAATTGCCCTTAGTGTCCAGAATTGCCCTTAGTGTTGGGTGGGGTTACTGGGTTATGGGGATAGGGTGGAGGTGTTGACCTTGGGTAGGGTGCTCTTTCCAAGGGCCGGTGCAGACTCGATGGGCCGAATGGCCTCTTTCTGCACTGTAAATTCTACGAAATTCTATGGGAAAAAAGGCTGCATTTCTGCATCACAGCAAATATTTCTGAAGTGGGCTGGGAAGAGTGGTTCATGTCTGTTTAATGGAGCCTGTTACAGCAGGTCATTGACCTTCCACTAAACCATACAATCAATAGAATGATTTCTATCACTATACCCAACACCCAGTGACACGGCCTATTCTTTGTTTGACATTTTACTTGTCGCAGTACCGACTTCCATGCTACTGTGAGAACAGTGTACTCACTGCCCAGGTATTACAAAACTTAGGGGTAACACTGACGTCGCAGTCGGTGTTCTCCTTGACTGCAGACTTGCAACCCCACAGTATTTCTCCATACTGATAAATTCAGAGGGGATTAGATCATAGATTTTACAGTGCAGGAGGCCATTCAGCCCATCGAGTCTGCACCAGCCCTTGGAAAGAGCACCCTACTTAAGCCCATGTCTCCACCCTAACCCAACTTAACCTTTTTGGACACTAAGGGCAATTTAGCATTGCCAATCCACCGAACCTGCAAAACTTTGGACTGTGGGAGGAAAGCAGAGCACCCGGAGGAAACCCACACAGACACGGCAGAACGTGCAGACTCCACACAGACAATAACCCTAGCCGGAAATCGAACCTGGGACCCAGGAACTATGAAGCAACTGTGCTAACCACTGTGCTACCGTGCTGCCCACATTAAAAGCTTCATTAATGAGGTAGTATTTGAATAAGGAGGGAGATGGTAGGTTTCCAAGGTGGGAGAGGGGGTGGTGGATTTCAAGAACTTAGGGCCTGGGAGCTGAAGGCAGGTTTATCATTGAAAGGGCGATGAAGTCAGGAGATCAGAACTACAGCAGTGCAGAGTCAGCTATTTAAATACCTGTATTTAAAAATTATTTTTTAGAGCACCCAATCCTTTTCTTCCAATTAAGGGTCAATTTAAAGTGGCCAATCCTCCTACCCTGCACATCTTTTTGGGTTGTAAGGGTGAGGCCCACGCAGACACAGAGAGAATGTGTAAACTCTATACAGACAGTGACCAGGTCCTTCGTGCCATGAGGCAGCAGTGCTAACCACTGCGCCACCGTGCTGCCCTTAAATACCGGTACTTGTTGGAGAACCTATTTTCAGTGCATTGACATAACTCAGTTAGCACACATGACACATTTGTCCTACTGTAAAACCAGTGTCCATGGGTTGGCACAGGTACGAGGCAGATCCCGAACCCTGTCAGTTTTTAAAATGTTGATAATATACCTTGGATCTTCAGGCTGATTAATTTCCTTTTGTTCTTCTGTATATTACTTCAGGGCTCGAGTTATTTTATTTATTTATTTTTAGTCATTTATGTGGGTATCACTGGTTAGGCCAGCATTTATTGCCCATCCCTAGTTACTCTTCAGTAGGTGGTGGTGGTGAGTTGCCTTCTAGAACCTTGCAGACCTTGAGGTGTAGTTACAACCACTGAGGTGTTAGGGAGGGCGTTCCAGGATTTTGCGCCAGTGAGTCAAGTAACGGCAATATATTTCCAAGTCAGGATGGTGAGTGACCTAGAGGGGATCCTCCAGGTGGTGGCGTTCCCAGGTATCTGCTGCTCTTGTCCTTCTAGATGGTAGTGGTCATGGGTTTGGAAGGTGCTGTTGAAGGAACCTTAGCAAGTTACAGCAGTGCATCGTGTAGATGGTGCACACGGCTGTCACTCTTTGCCGGTGGAGGAGGGTTTGGATATTTGCGGAAGGAGAAGCAATCAAGCGGGCTGCTTTGTCCTGGATGGTGCCCAGCTTCTTGAGTGTTGCTGGAGCTGCACTCATCCAGGTAGGTGGAGAGTATTCCATTACACTCTTGGCTTGTGCCTTGTAGATGGTGGACATTTGGGGTGTCAGGAGGGGAGTTACTCGCTGTAGGATCCTAGCCTTTGACCTGCCCTGGGAGCCACAGTATAAATGTGGCTAGTCCAGTTCAGTTTTTGACTAATGGTAACCATCAGGGTAGATTGTGGGGATTCAGTGATGGTAATGCCATTGAATGACAAGGGGCGGGGCGGTGGTCAGATCCTCTCTTGTAGGAGATGATCATTGCCTGACACTTGTGTGGTGCAAATGTAACTTGCCAAGATATTGTCGATGTCTTGCTGCATTTGGACACGGACTGTTTCATAGGACTCTATTCTGAGGAACAGCTTCATTGATGATTTTAGCTCCATTCAAACTGTCACACTGAAAATAAACATATTTGTCTTTGGCACTGTCAGTCATTAACTGTTGAGATGATGAGTTATGTAGAATCTGTGTTTTCAGCGAAATCTCTGATTGGGTTTTAAAATTTGATTTGTTTTCACTGTCCCAAGGGTATGGCTCATTTTGGGCTGCCGTGCCACAGACATAGAAGTTTTCTGGTCACTCAGCTTGCTCTGAGATCTATCTAGTCGGTCAGTGCAGCTTTGTGCAACACGAGTTAATGCTATTGTACAACTGGCCACTGGGGGAGTCTGATACCAACGCTTTAACTCGTAACACATCAGAGGTGGAACATATTGTGATTAGAAACATCAGTGAATCACCAATGATATTTCTCATGCTGAGGCAAAGGGAATGGTGTCTCTGGGAGTCATTTATAGACACCTTCCCAACATAGGAAGGACAGAGTATGAATTAAGAAATAATGGGGTATTGTAAGAAAGTTTCTTAAATCATCATGGGCAATCTTAATCGTCATCAGAGATTTGACAAATCAAATTGGCAAAGATAGCCTGGAGGATGAGCTCATAAGAGTGTAGTTGGACCATTTTCTTGGAATACATTCTGGAATCAACCAGGAAACAAGCTATTGTAAACCTGGTAATGTATAATTACAGGATTAATTATGCTCTCATAATAAAAGATCCTCTACGAAAGAGTGAACATAATGTGAGAGAATTTTGCATTCAGTCTGAGGGTGAGAAATCTGGGTCTGAGACCAGTGTCTTAAGCTTAAGTAAAGACAATTAAAGGGGTTATGAAGACAGGGTTTGCTAAAGTGGACTGAGAAAATTGATTAAAAAGTAAAATGATGGAACATTCCATCAGAAAAATAGACTCTGAAAAACTCTCCAGCTATTTAAAGACATTCAGCCAGAGTTTGGAGGGGTTCTAACCAGAGCCAGAATCTGTTCTGTACTGCAAGTATACTCTATATCCTGCTAATTTTAAGATCGATTAAGAACTGCACATTTATTTTCTTGTTGTTTAATGGGAAATGGTATAGTTATGTTAAGAGGTAATTGTGAGCTGTTCTTTTTGAGTGTGATGTTAAAGTTTAATATTGTATTCATAATAAAGTTTTGTTTAGAAATATCAAAGTCCAATTTTTTCATGCAATCACTCCTGGAGCAAATCATTCTTTCCGTATAGTCTTAAAATAAACTAAAATATTGGGATTTTGGTCCAGTATCCTGGCCACTGTTGGGATCTGGTCTGGGGTCATAATAAAAAGCAGACAGTAACACAAGTATATAAAAAGGAAAAGAGTATCAAAAGAAAGCATTGGTCCCGGAGATGATGAGACTGGGGAATTAATAACAAGGAAATGGCTGAGACGTGGATCAAGTATCCACGGAGGGGGGACCACAACCTTCTTCCGCACCGGCCTGCTGTGTGGGTCCGCCATGTTGCACGGATCCGGCGCCGAAGCCGGCCGCCACACTCATGCGCAGACCCGCGGCCGGAAGTAGAGGGCAGCGTATCGGCAGCCAGAGCTGCGTAGGACACTCCGGCTCTGTGCTGGCCCCCTGTGGGCCACGGAATCGCTGGGCCAAGAGGCCTGCATGAAACATTCCGGTCTTTCCAGCGTCGGCAACACTTCAACGCGTTTTTGGAGAATCCCGGTCACGATATTTAAAAAAAAAATAAATTTAGATTACTCAATAATTTTTTCCAATTAAGAGGCAATTTAGCATGGCCAATCCACCTACTCTGCACATTTTTGGGTTGTGGGGGCGAAACCCACGCAGACACGGGGAGAATGTGCAAACTCCACACGGACAGTGACCCAGAGCCGGGATCGAACCTGGGACCTCAGCGCCGTGAGGCGGTTGTGCTAACCACTAGGCCACCGTGCTGCCTCGGTCACGATATTTTGAGGGGGCTTGACAGGATAGATGCTGAGAGGATGTTTCCCCACCAGGGGAATCTAGAACTAGAGAACAGTTTAAAAATAAAGGGTCTCTCATTCCTAAAAAAGGAGGAATTTCTTCTCCAATATGGTTGCACTTCCTCAGCAAATCAGTGGAGGCTGTGTTCTTTGATATATTCAAGGTCGAGTTAAACAGATTGGAATTTGGGTTATATGGGGGGCCGGCAGGAACATATGAACATATGAATGAGGATCAGGAGTAGGCTACGCAGCCCCTTGAGCCTGCTCCGTAATTCAATACATCAAGGCTCATCTGATTGTAATCTCAACCCCACATTCCTGCCTACCCCGATAACATTTCTCTCCCTTGTTAATCAAGAATCTATCTAGCTCTGCTTTCAAAATTAAAAAAAAAATTTTTTTTATTAAATAATTTTTATTGAAATTTTTACAAAATATAAACATCTCAACTCTTATCAACAAAACAACCGCGGTAACACCCCGAGAACAATACCCACTCAACTTCAAAAGCAATTACAAACAAAAGAAAAAAACAAAAGAACACACAACAACAAAAGGGAAAGAGATAACACCTGCCACATCCCACAAACCCGTGTACACAGTTCTCCCTCCCACCGATCCAAACCCCCCCCCCGGGGTTGCTGCTGCTGCCGGCCTATTTCCCTACCGTTCCGCCAGGAAGTCCAGGAAAGGCTGCCACCGCCTAAAGAACCCTTGTACTGATCCCCTTAGGGCAAATTTCACCATCTCCAATTTAATGAACCCCGCCATATCATTGATCCAGGCCTCCACGCTTGGGGGCCTCGCATCCTTCCATTGGAGCAAGATCCTCCGCTGGGCTACTAGGGACGCAAAGGCCAGAACACCGGCCTCTTGCACTCCCGGCTCCACTACAACCCCAAAAATTGCGAGTCCCCAGCCTGGCTTGACCCTGGATCCCACCACCCTCGAATCCGTCCTTGCTACCCCCTTCCAAAACTCCCCCAGCGCTGGGCACGCCCAAAACATATGGGCGTGGTTCGGTGCGGTGGGCTCCCCGAGCACACCTGTCCTTGCCCCCGAAAAACCTACTCATCCTCGTCCCAGTCATGTGGGCCCTATGCAGCACCTTGAACTGTATGAGGCTAAGCCTCGCACAGGAAGAGGAGGAATTCACTCTCTCCAGGGCATCCGCCCACGTCCCCTCCTCAATCTCCTCACCCAGCTCCTCTTCCCATTTACCCTTCAGTTCCTCTACCGAGGCCTCGTCTACCTTCTGCATCACCCGGTATATGTCCAAAATCCTCCCTCCTCCAACCCACGCCCCCGAGAGCAACCGATCCCGCACCCCTCGTGGGGGCAGCAAGGGGAACCCCTCCACCTGCTGCCTGGCAAACGCCCTCACCTGCCTGTACCTAAATATGTTTCCTGGGGGTGAGCCCAAACTTCCCCTCTAACTCCCCCAAGCTCGCGAACCTCCCCTCCACACAGGTCCCTCAACCTCCTAACCCACTCCTCCTCATCTGCCAGCAGCCCCACCTCCAAGCGCAAGAGCGGACGTTGGTCCCTCTCTTCCCCCAGCCCGAGGTCCACCCAGTGCGGGGCATGATCTGAAATGGCAATGGCGGAGTATTCCACATCCTCCAACCTCGAAACCAACCCCCTGCTCAGACAAAAAAAAAATCAATCCTCGAGTAGGCCTTATGTACGTGGGAGTATTCCCTGGCCCGTGGCCTCGCAAACCTCCAGGGATCCACCCCCCCATCTGGTCCATAAATCCCCTTAACAGCTTAGACGCCGCCGGCCTCCTACCCGTCTGGGACTTGGATCGATCCAATGGGGGATCCAGTACCGTGTTGAAGTCCCCCTCATGATCAGGCCCCCCACCTCCAGGTCTGGAATGCGGCCCAACATACGCCGCATAAACCCCGCATCGTCCCAATTTGGGGCGTAAACATTCACCCGCTCCCCCTGCAGCTTACCACTCACCATCACGTATCACCCGCCACTGTCAGCCACCACATTTAACGCTTCAAACGATACCTTCTTCCCCACCAGGATCGCCACCCCCCCTACTCTTCTCATCCAGCCCTTAGTGAAATACTTGGCCCACACATCCCTTCCTCAGCCGAACCTGGTCCACCACTCTCAGGTGTCTCTCCTGGAGCATGGCCACATCCGCCTTCAGCCCCTTCAGGTGCGCAAATACCCGGGCCCGTTTGACCGGCCCATTCAGCCCCCTCACATTCCAGGTTATCAGCCTGCCCCCCTCCCCTGCGATTAGCCATACCCCATCCCTTGTCCACCACCGGCCAGCGTCCCCCGCTCTACCAGTTTCACACTCCCCCCCCCCCCCCCCCCCCCCCCGCGTCCTCCAGCTCCTTCCTGACCGTTGCAGCAGCAACCCGGTACCCCCCCCCCCCCCCCCAGCCACGCCCCTCCCTCCATAGCACTCCCGTGAGCCAGCTAACTTCTGCTGACCCCGGCGACTCCCACCCTACCTCCGACTCCTCCCCACGTGGGACTACCCCTCCTCCATCGTGCCCGTCAATGGGTCCCCCCCCCCGCTCTTGCACGGGAAAAGAAAACAGCCAGCAACGACCCGCGCTTCTCAGCCCCGACCCCGCCATCTCCCAGCGCGGGAAACCCGCAGAAAGCCCGCGCTTTCGCCCTGCCCCCCCCCCCCCCTCCTCCAGGGCTACTCCCATTGTCAGTCCCCCCCACCAGCTCCCCGAACTCCCCGTTTACCCCCCTGCCCAAACCCGTCCACCAGACCCCTACAGACCCATATAGAAAAGACAAATCGACATCTCCCCACCCACCCTAAGGCCAACCCACATCTTACATTAAACCAAGCAAATACAAATACAGTATTATACAGCATCCCCCATCTTAGACCCTCAGTTTGAGTCCAATTTCTCGGCCTGCACAAAGGCCCACGCCTCCTCCGGGGACTCAATATAATGGTGCCGATCCTTATAGGTGACCCACAGACGCGCCGGCTGCAACATGCCGAACTTCACATTCCGTCTATGGAGCACCGCCTTCGTCCGGTTAAACCCGACCCTCCGCCTCGCCACCTCCGCACTCCAGTCCTGGAAGATCCGCACCTCCGTGTTCTCCCACTTGCTGCTCCGCTCCTTCTTGGCCCACCGGAGCACACACTCACGATCCACGGACCGCTGAAACCGCACCAACACCGCCCACGGCGGCTCGTTCGGCTTGGGCCTCCTAGCCAGAATTCTGTGGGCCCCCTCTAACTCCAGGGCCCCTGGAAGGACCCAGCCCCCATCAGCGAGTTTAACGTAGCCGCCACATAGGCCGCTAGGTCCGACCCCTCCAGCCCCTCCATGAGGCCCAGGATCCGCAAATTCTTCCTCCTCGACCGGTTGTCCAGCTCCTCGAACCGCTCCTACCATCTTTTATGGAGCGCCTCATGCATCTCCACCTTCCCCGCCACGGCCACGACCTCATCCTCCCTTTCGGAGGCCTGCTGCTGCAGCTCCCGGATCGCAGCCCCCTGGGCTGTCTGGGTCTCCATCAGCTCCCTGTTGGTTACCTTCAGCGACTCCAGCAGCTCCAATTTAAGCACCTGGAAGCAGCGCAGCAGAGTCGCCTGCTGCTCCTGAGCCCACTGCCTCAGCTCCTCAAGGCCTCCGCTGGCCGCCATTTTGTCTTCCTTCCCCCGCTTTTTCAGGGGTGCTTTCTCCGGTTTTCTCCTTACCCCACTCCTGGTCCGGACCATAGGACCATTGGGGTCGACTCCTGTCCTCTTCCCACGTCGGGATTTGCCGACACAGCTCCGTTGGGGGCGCTGAAAAGAGCCCCAAAGTCCGTTTTCAGCGGGAGCTGCCGAATGTGCGGCTTAGCTCCTCATTGCCGCCACCGGAAGTCCCCTTTAAAAAATTTTAAAGACTCTACTTCACTGCTATTTGAGGAAGCAAGTTCCAGAGACTCTCAACCCTTTGAGAGAAATATTTTCTCAACTGTTGTAAATGGGCGACCCCTTATTTTTAAACAGTGACCCCTAGTTCTAAATTCTTCCATAAGAGGAAACACCTTCTCCGTATCCACCCTGTCAAGACCCCTCAGGATCTTATGCGTTTCAATCCCTTACTCTTCTGAACTCCAGGATATATTCCAGTCCAAAGCTGTGCAGGTTAGGTGGATTGGCCATGATAAATTGCCCTCAGAGTCCAAAATTGCCCTTAGTGTTGGGTGGGGTTACTGGGTTATGGGTATAAGGTGGAGGTGTTGACCTTGGGTAGGGTGCTCTTTCCAAGAGCCGGTGCAGACTCGATGGGCCGAATGGCCTCCTTCTGCACTGTAAATTCTATGATATATAAGCCTAGCCTGCTCAAACTTTCCTCAGAAGACAACTTGTCCATTCCTGGTTAGTCCAGTAAACCTTCTCTAAATTGCTTCAAAAGCATTTCCATCGATCCTTAAATAAGGTGACCAACACTGTGCACAGTATTCCCGATATGGTCTCACTAATACCCTGTACAACAGAAGCATAACCTCCCGTCTTTTGTATTAAATTCCCCCCGCAATAAATGGCAACATCTATTAGCTTTGCTAATTACTTGCTGTACCTGCACACTAGCCTATTGTGATTTGTGCACTGGGACACCCAGATCCCTCTGCACCTCAGAACGCTGCAATCTGATTAGAAAATATCAATTAGATAACATTCTTCTTTTTATTTTTCATGTCAAAATGGACAATTTCACATTTTCCCACATTCTACTCCATTCATCTGATCTTTACCCACTCAATTAGCCTATCTGTATCCTTTTGTGGCTTCCTTGCGTCCTCTTCACAACCTACTTTTCTATCTTTATATCAGCAAATTTAGCAACCGTACCTTTGGTCCCCTCATCCAAGTCATTTGTATAAATTGTAAAAAGTTGAGGCCCCAGGACTGATCCCTGTGGCATATCACCCATTACATCTTTCCAACCTGAAAAATATCTATTTATGCCTACTCTGTTTTTATGTCAGCTGGCCATTTTCTATCCATGCCAATACATTATTCCCTAAACTATGAGCTTTTATTTTCCGCAATAACCTTTGATGTGGCACCTTAGCAAATGCTTTCTGAAAATCCAGTACACCCACCGGTTCCTTTAACCAAAGCGTATGCAAAGAACAAAGAACTAAGAAAAGTACAGCACAGGAACAGGCCCTTCGGCCCTCCAAGCCCGTGCCGACTATGTTGCCCGACTAAACTAAAATCTTCAACACTTCCTGGGTCCGTATCCCTCTATTCCCATCCTATTCATGTATTTGTGAAGATGCCCCTTAAATGTCACTATCGTCCCTGCTTCCACCACCTCCTCCGGCAGCGAGTTCCAGGCACCCACTTCCCTCTGTGTAAAAAAACTTGCCCCGTACATCTCTTCTAAACCCCCTCGCACCTTAAACCTATGCCCCCTAGTAATTGACCCCTCTACCCTGGGGAAAAGCCTCTGACTATCCAATCTGTCAATGCCCCTCATAATTTTGTAGACCTCTATCAGGTCGCCCCTCAACCTCCGTCGTTCCAGTGAGAAGAAACCGAGTTTATTCAACCGCTCCTCATAGCTAAAAAGATACACACATTACTTCAACCATAACTGGCAGGGTAGGTCATGACGTTTAGCTAGTCACAATTTATATTAATGAATTTAACGAGTCCCCGAGTGTAACATACCCAAGTTTGCTAACTTATGCAGGGAGCCTACGCAAGAATAGAAAGGTTAATCAGGCAAGAGCAGTCAAGCCCGTTGGTGAACAATGGAGAGGAGTTGGAGGATGATGATTTGGTGAACCATACCTTTTTATTTTATAAATTTAGACTACCCAATTCATTTTCTCCAATTAAGGGACAATTTAGCATGGCCAATCTACCTAGTCTGCACATATTTTGGCTTATGGGCTTGAAACCCATGCAAACGCCACACGGACAGTGACCGAGAGCCGGGATCAAACCTGGGATCTCAGCGCCATGAGGCTGCAGGGCTAACCCACTGCGCCACCGTGCTGCCCTACTTCTTCAAAGAACTCCAATAAATTGGTAAAAGGTGACTTCACTTTCACAAAACCATTTTGAACCTGTCCAACTATCGTGCATTTTTCCAATTGCGCTGCTAAAATGTCTTTAATAATAGCTTCTAACAGTGGAAAGTGGATTTGAGGGCACAGTCACATCAGCTATGATATTACATTGCAGAGCAGGCTCAGTCGACCGAATGGCCTACTCCTATTTCTTATGATCAGTTGGCCTGCTATTGCTTAAAAAGACTGTGAGACATTACAGAACCACCTCAGGAGAAAGTAATAACAGCACTATCTCCGGAGTAAATTAGAACAGCAGATTTTGTTGGAGGTTATTGCTTTTTGTTTAAGGCAAGTTCTTTAGCAGTCAGTGGGGGAAATAACAGTGGCAAGATCCACAGTTATTTTGAAGTGTGGGAGTAATTTACCTTCTGATTATGAAAGTAATCGACTTTCAGCTTTGTGGTTGAGATATAAGTTTCACATTTCTGCCCTCGAGGAGGCAGCTGTGAGGATGCTGCTATGCCGAATTTGCCAAGTTGCTGGTGAGTGATTTAACATCGTCACATGGGGACATACATGTCCCATGCTTCCATCACTAATGCAGATGCAGTGGGTCTCAATCAGGAACTAAGTGAATTCAGGATCAAAAAATATCCTTCCGAGTCCTTGTATTATACATATCTGCCAAATGTCGCAGTCATCACAATTCTTTGATATATCACAAGCTGAATTTGTTCCAAACTCTGATGTAATCACATGTTTGGGTATTATATGGTGAAAGAATTATATTAATTTACAATTTCAATAAAAGCTTGGGAGGCTTTAGCAGGTTATGTTCCAGTATCAGATAATAAAAGGTAGTGGGGTCAGCTCAGTCCTTACCTTTCTTAAATCGAAGCTGTGCCATGTCGTAACGACCGTAGTCCCGGAAGAGAAGCATCCCTCCTGGTTTCAAAAGTTGACTCAACCGCTTAACAACAGCCTGCATTCTGAAGAGAGGGTAAAAGAGAGGGTGGGGACAAGGGTGGGGAGAGGGACAGAGCAGAGAGAGGACATGAGGAAAAAGGGAGAGAGAAAGGGAAAGACAGATGAGCAGGAAAAACAGAAAGGGTGACGGGGAAAGGTAAAGTGAATGGGAGAAATAGTGTCAGTATTTGTCTCGACATACCCAGTTAGCCTGTGACATGGTCGAGGACACCGGCACGAGATACTACACGTTTTATTATTTGTTCATAGCATGAGGGCATCGCTGGCAAGGCAAACATTTATTGCTCTTACCTAATTGCCCTCAAGAAGGTTGTTGGGAGTCGACCTCTTGAAGTGCTGCAGTTCATGTAGTATAGGTGAACTGACAATATTGTTAGTTAGGAAGTTCCAGGATTTTGACTTGGGGACAATGAAGGAACAATTATATATTTCTAAGTCAGGGCGGCACAGTGGTTCGCACTGCTGTATCACAGTGCCAGGGATTCGGGTTTATTTCCTGCCTTGGGTGACTGTCTGTGTGGAGTCTGCACATTCTCCCCGTGTCTGTGTGGGTTTCCTCCAGGTGCTCTGGTTTCCTTCCACAGTCCAAAGATATGCAGGTTAGGTGGATTGGCCATGCTAAATTGCACCTTAATGTCGAAAGATTAGGTGAGGTTACAGGGATGGGGCGGGAGAGTGGGTCTGGGTAGGGTGCACTTTCAGAGGATCAGTGCAGACTCGATGGGCCAACAGGCCTCCTGCTGCACTGGCGGGATTCTGTGATTCTAAATCAGGAGGGTGTATGGTTTGGATGGAAAGTTGCAGCTTATGGTGTTCCCATGCATCTGCTGCCCAGAGGTCATGGGTTGGGAAGGTTCTATCGAAGGAGGCTTGGTGAATTGTTACTGCATCAGTGGTTGAGCAGCACCACTACTGACCCAGTTAGCCAAGTGGTGGATGGGATGTCGACAAAGCGAACTGCAACAAGCGGAGAGTATTCTTTCATACTCCTGACTTGTGTCTTGTAAATGGTGGAACGATTTTGGACAGCCTGACACTGCAGAATTTCCAGTCTCTGACTGGCTTTCTAGTCACATGCTAGGCACCCCCATCATTTAGGATGAGGGCATACAGGGAACCCCTACTCTTGTTAATTGTTTAAAACTATCCAGCATCATTCATTTCAAAATTTTTTTTAGAGTACCCAATTTGTTTTTTCCAATTTAGGGGCAATTTAGCATGGGCCAATCCACCTACCCTGGGTTGTGGGGGCGAAAGACCCAGCATCATTCATAATTGGACTGCAGAATTATTGGTTGTTGGATTGCTTAGCTCTATCTGTAGCAAACTATTTCTGCTGTGTACTATGCATATTGTCCTTTGCTGTAGCTTCACCACATGCCACATAATTTTTAGGTATGCCTGGTGCCAGCATGCTTTCCTGCACCTCTCGTTGAACCAGAATCGCCCGAGTTGATTTGAATGGTAGACTGAGGTGTATACCGGGCATATTGGTATACTGTCATGGACAGATGAATCTGCAAAAGTAGACTGGTCAAATAGGTTTCTCCCTCTTGTTGGTTCCCTCACCTTCTCCACAAGCCCAGTCAAGCAGCTATGTCCTTTTGGAATTGGCTAACTGGGTCAGTAGTGGTGCTGCCGAGCTACTCTTGCTGATGAAGTTCCCCCCCACCCAGAGTACAATCTGTGCCCTTGCCATCCTCAGTGATCCATCTAAGTGGTTTGCAACATGAAGGAGTACTGATTCATTGGAAGAGAGAGGGGGGTAAGTAGTAATCAGTGGAAGGTTTTCGTGAGCAGGATGGTGACAAGAAGCCTAGAGCACAGATTGAAAGGTATGATTCTGCGAGTATCAACTTGTTCAATCTTTCCTCATAGTTTGTGAGAGAGCTCTCCCAATTTTGGTGCAAGAGATCACATACTAGCAAGCAGGTTTTTGCAGGGTCAATTGGGCAGGGTGTGCCCTTGTTCTTTCTGGTATTGAAGTTGATCATGGGTAGTCTGTCCAATTACATTCAGATTAGATTTTTTTTATAGTGGTTAACAATTGAGTTGCAGGCTACGCCAATTCAGCAGGCAGTGAAAAGAATCCACCACATGATGAGCGTTGACTCTCATATCGGCCATAAAATCATGAGAAATAGGAGGAGTAGGCCATTTGGACCATTGAGCCTGCACCGCCATTCAATAAGATCATGGTTAATTCTTTCCTGCCTGACCGCCATAACCCTTGACAACCAAAATTCTATCTGACCCAGCCTTCACTGTTCTCCGAGGAAGAAAATTCCAAATATTAATGACCTTCAGATAAGAAATTCCTCCTCATCTGTTTTAAATGGGGACATCAGGGGAAACATTCCCTCAGCCTCTACCCTGTCTTAGAAAAAAAGTCCAAATAAATCACATCCACTGGCTCCCCCCATCACCTCTCCTAGTTACATCTCAAAGAATTCCAGTAGATTTGTCAAGCACGATTTCCCTTTTGTAAATCCACACTGACTCTGTCCGATCCTGCCACTGTTTTCCAAATGCTTTGCTGTTAAATCTTTCATGATGGATTCTAGAATTTTCCCCATTACCGACATCAGGCTGACTGGTCCATAATCCCCTTTTTTTTTCTAACTCCCTTTTTAAATTAGCTAACCTCCGATCCATAGGAAAAGTTTTAAAGTCTAAAGAACCTTGGAAGATGATCAATGCATCCACTATTTTGAGGGCCATTTCCATAAGAACTCTGGGATTTAGATTATCAGGTCCTGGGGATTTATCGGCCTTCAATCCTATCAATTTCCCTAACTACATTTCCCTACTAATACTGATTTCCTTCAGTTCTTCCCTCTCACGAAATCCTGTGTTTCCCAACATTTGTGTAAGAGTCCTTCCTGATGATTCCATTATTTTCCCATTCTTTATTTTTGCTGTCATCATCTTTGATCCATGGATGGTTAATGGACAAAGTCAACCACCAGAGAGGAGGAGGAATTCAAGAATTTGCAATGGTATAGAGCTGCTGGCTTTGGACAGCAAGACCCAGACTTTTTGGCACCCGACAGATAGGGTGGGACTTGGTTCGACTGATTGATTGGTGGCTAATGACTTGCCAAAAGGCTGTATTCCGCCTGGTAACAGGTGCAGATTGGATCCTGCCTGAGTGGGATGATTTTCAGAGACCCAAGAAAAGCAGTTCTGAGGCCTGGATACAAGGGAAAGGATCTGCTATCTTCTCTCTCCAGAAGGGTTGTGAGTTGAT
This sequence comes from Scyliorhinus canicula, assembly GCF_902713615.1. Taxonomy (NCBI): domain Eukaryota; kingdom Metazoa; phylum Chordata; class Chondrichthyes; order Carcharhiniformes; family Scyliorhinidae; genus Scyliorhinus; species Scyliorhinus canicula. Next base: position 46,146,284 of record NC_052164.1, on the reverse strand, counting down.
GTATTTCTGAACCTACAGAGAACCTGGATGAATGAATCCACTGTGAAACCATCATAGGCTCTAAACAGAGACCTAGATCTGAAAGCTTACTTTGAAGGAAAGTCTGCTCAAAGACAACCATCTGAAACAAAGACTCTTTTCCCTCTTATTTTCATCCCTCTCCTCCCCTCTGTGTATGTCTGTCTTTTGTGTGTGTATGTGTGCAGAGGGTGGGGGCAAGTTACAATGTGAATTAGGAATTAGATAATAGTTAGCAGTTTTACTTGCTGCATATTTCATTATAGTTCTTGATATAAATAAAAAGTAATTGTATTTAAATTTACAAACTTGGTGACTGTAATTATTGGGCTGCCAAGGGCCAAAGACTTTGGATATTTTCCTAAGAATTATTGCTTAATTCAATTGTGGTGCCACTCTGGGTCAAGTTGGGTTGGAATTGACCGAGCACTAGCCCAGGGGGTTGTAACATCTGGTACGTTATTTGTGTCCTCCTTTGTGAAGAACCAAAGTATGTGTTTAGTTGGTCAGGCATTTCTTTGTTTCCTATTATAAATTCCCGTTTCTCACTGTAAGAGACCTAACGTTTGTCTTCATCAATCTTTTTATCTTCACGTACGTATATAAGCTTTTACAGTCAGTTTTTATGTTCCCTGCAAGCTTACTCTCATTTTCCCCTTCTTAATCAATCCCTTTGTCTTCCTTTGCTGAATTCTCAATCCTCAGATCTGCTGTTTTTTTCTGACCAATTTGTAATGCTCTTTTTTTGGATCTAATACTAGCTCTAATTTTTCTTGTAAGCCAGGTTTGACCACCTCCCTGCTTTACTTTTTCTCCAGACAGGACAATTGCTGCAGTTCACCCGTGTGTTCTTTGAATGTTTGCTATTGTCTATCCACTGTCATCCCTTTGAGTAACGTTCCCCAATCCATCATAGCCAACTTGAACTGATACCATCCTACTTTTCCTCATTTAGATTCAGGACACTAGTCTCAGAATCAAATACGTCACTCTCCATCTTTATGAAAAGTACTCACCCCCAGGGGGCCTCGCACAACTAGACAGCCATTATTCCTCTCTCATAACGCAGTACCCAGTCTAGGATGGCTTGTTCTCTAGCTAGTTCCTCAACGTATTGGTCCAGAAAACCATCCCGTACACACTCCAGGAATTCCTCCTTTACGGTATTGTTACTAATTTGATTTGCCCAATCTAGAAGCAAATTAAAGTCACCCATAATTACAGATGTTCCTTTATTGCACAGTACCTAATTTACTGTTTAATGCCATGCCCAACATCCTGAGATCACTACCTTTGAGGTCCTACTTTTTAAACTTACTTCCTATCTCCGAATGTTCTGCTTTTAGGACCTCATCCCCATTTTAACCTATGTCGTTTGTACCCATGTGTACCATGATGACTGGCTGTTTACCCTCCCTGTCCAGAATGTCCTGTAGCATTCTTGATCCGAGTACCAGGGAGGCAACATACCATCTGGACTCTTGTGTGTGGCCACCTATCTATTCCTCTTACAACTGAATCCCCTATAACTATTGCATTTCCACACTTTTTACTCCTCTCCTGTGCAGCAGAACCAAATGTGGGGCAACAAATCTTTCTGTTGCTGCTTTCCCCAGAGAGGCCATTTCCCCCCCCAACAGTTTCCAAATTGTTTTACAGGTGGGTGGCCACAGGAGATTCCTGTACTGCCTGCCTAGTCGTCTTGCTCTGTCTGGTGGTCACCCATTCCCATCCTACCTGTGGAATCAGAGGCTGCAGTGTGATCACTGCTATCCATGATACTCTCTGCTTCGCAGATGCCCCACAGTGTCCCCAGCTGCGACTCCAGCTCTGAACCCCCGGCTTCCAGGTGCTGGAGCTGGAGACACTTCCAGCACACATGTTGACGCTGGGCTCTGGAAATACTCACGGCTTCCTAAACAGAACCATAGAATTGCCACAGTGCAAAAGGAGGCCATTCGGCCCAAAGAGTCTGCCCTGACCCTCTGAAAGACTCCACCTAGGCTGACACCTCCACCCTAGCCCTCTGACCCCGTCTAAACTACATGTCTTTGGACTGTGAGGAAACTAGAGCACCCAGAGGAAACCCACGCAGACACGGGAAGAATATGCAAACTCCACACAGGCGGTCACCTAAGGCCAGAATTGAACTCGGGTCCCTGGCACTGTGAGGCAGCAATGCTAACCACTGTGCCACCGTGTCACATAGTGCAGGAGGAGCATACCACAGCTTTGAGCTCTTCAGCCACGCCTTACCCCTTGAAATTACACCGTTGGAAGATACTTAACATCAAATATTATTAATTACTCTAGGGCCCTTCTTCCCTGGTCCTCATTACTACAGAATATAGCCCTCTCAAACTGCAGACCACAAAATAAAGGCTTTACAACCTATAAACAATAAAAGTAGTAAATACTTACCCGCCCGTACTCACGCAATCAGCCACTCCCACTTGCCCTGTGTCACTTTGGAATCCTGACGTCACCTCAGGAACTCCAAGCTAACATTAAATCTCTCACTGCACTCTCACGCTGGTTTCAATCTTCTGACTGCCTCTCCTATTGCGCTGTTTTCAATCTCCCGGCTCCACTCCCAGCCTCGCTTTATCTCACGTTCTTTTACCCTCATGGCTCCACCTTTTCAATCTTTTATTCCTTTTTAAAAATAAATTTAGAATATCCAATTTTTTTTCCAATTAAGGGGCAATTTAGTGTGGTCAATCCACCTAACCTGCATATCTTTGGGTTGTGGGGGTGAAACCCATGCGGACACGGGGAGAATGTGTAAACTCTACACCGACAGTGACCCAGGGCTGAATCTGGTGTCCTTAGCGCCGTAGGCTAACCACTGCGTCACCGTGCCACCCTGCCTTCAATCTTACTTGAAAATAAGATCATTTCTAATTCTCCCAAACTCCAATGAGTAAAGACAGAACCTGCTCAATCTTTCCTCATAAGACAAGCCCTTCGTTGCAGGAATTAGCATCACAAACCTTCATGAAAACGCTTTCAATAAAAGTATACTCTTCCTCAAGTAAGACGACAAAACTGCAACAGTACTCCATGTGAGATGTGACCAATGTCCTGTATAGTCGGGCAAGACTTCCCCAACTTTCATACTCCATCCCCCTACAATAAAGACCAAGATCACTTTTGCCTTCCTAATTACTTGCATGCTAAATTTATTTGTGATTCATGTACAATGACACCCAGATCCCTCTGTACTGCAGTATTCTGCTGTTTCTGCTGTCTCTCTCAATTAAAAAAAAAATTCTTCTCCATTTCACATTTTCTCTCAAATTTACACCGATCATTAAACAATAATCAGTAACGAATGTAATGTCAATCCCCATATCAATAACAACGATCCCATCCTCCCACCCAACCCCAGATATTAGCCCGCATGTTAACATAATCAAATGACAAAAAGGAATCAGGAATCAGCCATAGTCACCATTAACAGATACAGTCTCTCTCTCCTCAACCCTCCCAGCCCCCCACCCAATGTTTGATGTGATCCAATTCCCAAAAGTGCATAATGAATAATGCCCATGAATTGTAGAACCATTCCAGACTTCCCCTCAGTTCAAATTTGACCTTTTCAAGCATCGTGAATTCCAGCAAGCCCCCCCGCCACACCAGGGCACAAGGTGGAGAGGTTGATCTCCACCCTAACAGGATCCATCTTCGGGCGATCGACGAGGTGACGGCTACAACATCTGCCTCCGCACCTGTTTCCAATCTCGGCTGATCCGACACCCCGAATATGTCTTCCTGAGGGCCCGGGTCCAGTTTCACGTGCACCACTTTAGAGATTACCCTAAACACCTCCTTCCAGTAATCCTCCAGCTTTGGACAGGATCAAAACATATGAATGTGGTTTGCGCCCCACCCCCCCCCCCCCCTTCTCTCAATTTAAATAATATTCTGCTTTTTAACTGTTCGAGTCAGAGTGGACGTTGTCACATTATACCTCATCTGCCACACTTTGCTCCTTTTCAGACTCTTTCCATCTTCCTCACAACTTGCTTTAATACCTATCTTTGTATCATCAACAAATTTGGCTATAATATACTAGGTTCCATCATCCAAGTCATTAATAGATTGTTAATAGGCCCCTGCATTGATCCCCGTGACACTCCACTAGTTATAGTTTGCTAACCTACAAATGTCCTGTTTATCCCAACTCTCTTTTCCTATCTTTATATAATCAGTACATTTGGCTACAATACACTAGGTCCTTCATTAAAGCCATTAATACAGATTGTAAATTGTGGAGGTTCGAGCAATGATTCCTCTAGCACCCCATTAGTTACAAGCATAAAAACAAATTGTTGCAGATGCTGGAATCTGAAATTTGTTACAGTTCTCCATTAGTTGCAGTTTGTCAATCTGAAAACTACCCTTTACCTTGAGTCTTTGTTTCCTATTAGTTAGCCAATCCTCTATCCATGTTAATATATCACCCACAACACCTTAAGCTCTCATCTGCTGCAGTCAACATTTTATTTGGCAGCTTATCAAATGCCTTTTGGAAATCCAAATACACTGCATCTATTGGTTCCCCTTTATCCACCTTTATTCACAAAGAACTTTAATAATTTTGTCAAACACTATTTCCTTTACACAAAATCTCGTTGACTCTGCTTGATTGAATTACGCCCTTCTAAATGTTGTGCTACTACCTTCTTAATAATGGATTCTCACATTTTTCAAATGACAGGTATTAAATTAACTGGCTTATAGTTTTCTGTTTTTGTGCCTGAACAGAGTGTAGGCATAAATGAGTCATTTTCTGGTGGCCAAGATGTAATGAGTGGTGTGCCATAGGGATCAGTGTTTCGGCCTCAACTTTTAGAACATAGAACAATACAGCACAGAACAGGCCCTTCGGCCCTCGATGTTGTGCCGAGCAATGATCACCCTACTCAAACCCACGTATCCACCCTATACCCGTAACCCAACAACTCCCCCCCTTCACCTTACTATTAGGACACTACGGGCAATTTAGCATGGCCAATCCACCTAACCCGCACATCTTTGGACTGTGGGAGGAAACCGGAGCACCCGGAGGAAACCCACGCACACACGGGGAGGTCGTGCAGACTCCACACAGACAGTGACCCAGCCGGGAATCGAACCTGGGACCCCTGGAACTGTGAAGCATTTATGCTAACCACCATGCTACCGTGCTGCCCTAGGTTTAGGTTTAGTTCAGAGGTTTACTAGATTAATTTCTGAAATGGGAGGGTTGTCTTGTGAGGAAATGTTGGACAGGCTAGGCATGTATCCATTGGCATTCAGAAGAGTATGAGGCAACTTCAATAGAAATATAGAAAATAGGAGGAAGGCATTCGGCCCTTCAAGCCTACTCTGCCATTCATTATGATCATGGTTGATCATCAATTTCAATACCCTGATCCCGCCTTCCCCCATATCCTTTGATCCCTTTAGCCCCAAGAGCTATACTGAATTCCTTCTTGAAATTACACAACATTTTGGCCTCAACTACATTCTGTGGACTTCAATGAAACATACAAAATCTTGAAGGGTCTTGACAGGGTAGACATGGAGAGGATGTGTTTTTTAAAAAAGGTCGCCTATTTAAGACAGTGATGAAGAAAATTTATTTCCCTCAGAGGGTGGTGAGTCTCTGGAACTCTCTTTCTCAAAGGCAGTCTGCTAGGGCCTTTCTAGAATCTAAGGTTTTTTGACAGATTACCACCAATGCATCCATTATCTCTGCAGCCACTCCTTTAAGACCCTAAGATGCCGACCATCAAGTCAATTTAGCTAAGAACAGCAGATCTTCTTCCCCAAAGCATATTACTGATCCAAATAGATGTTTAGTACAAATCCGATAGTTCCATAGTCCCCATTACTGATACTAACTTTTTATTTCAGGTTATCCCACCAGCTACTGTGAAAGAATTTTAATGAAGGTCTCTGGGCAATTTGTTCCGATCTCTGGATTACCAGTCACATAACCCCTACAATACTGGACTCAAGCATGCGCTGGATACGTATTCTGGTACTATGTGCCAGACATAGTCTCGAACATAAGCACTGTACATGATCGAAGTACTTACTTATCTGGATGTATCGCTGACAGGACAAATATGAGGATGATGATGTCCAGGCTTTCGTTTGGCATTGGGTAGTTGGCTTGTGGATCACACAGGTCATGGACAAAAGCAAGGCAGCGAGAGCGCTCATAACCAGAGTTCAGCTAGAAACAGAAGGATAAAGTGTTGTTACAGCTTGTAGTCTCCTGCAGGATACCAGAGCTCAGACCAATGCTTCAGCTGCTAATCTGAGGTTTGTTAATAGACACATGAGAATAGAAGAGAAACATTGTCAAATAGATCTAAAGATTTAATTCTGCAGGGAGTGAAATACTTGAACAAGGGTATTAGGTTTGGATTCATTGGGCAGCACGGTGGCGCATTGGTTAACATTGTTGGCTTACGGCACCAAGGTCCCAGGTTCGATCCTGGCTCTGGGTCACTGTCCTTGTGGAGTTTGCACATTCTCCCTGTGTGTGCGTGCGTTTTGTCCCCAGAACCCAAAGATGTGCAGGGTAGATGGATTGGCCAGACTAAATTGCCTCTTAATTAGAAAAAATGAATTGGGTACTCTAAATGTATTTTTAAAAAGGTTAGGATCCATTCTTGTGTGTACTAGAGAACAGATGTATTATTTGCACAGTGATATGAGGCCGTCGATACAAACACACTGTGCATTCTATTTCTACTGACAGGAAGGTTGCTAACCAGAGGACAGAGATTTAATTAAGCGATTAAAGGGAGATGAGAAAAAATTACGTTATGCGAGTTATAATGATCTGGACTACCTGAAAGTGTGGTGAAAATTCCAATAGTCATTCTCAAAAGGCAATTGGATAAATACTTAAAAATTCAAGGTTTGCAGGGCTGTGGGCAATGTACCTTTGCGTTGCAGTGCGTGGGGCCTTTAAATGCACTTGCGTGGCAACGTAAAGAACCTGACTTCTGCTGGATCATTTAGGTCCGATGGTCATACAGCTGCACAGCTTAAAACGAACATTGGCTGTGAGGGAATAGGAGGGGAATGTAACCAATTGGCTCACTCACAAAGACAGACACAACAGCTGAGTGGCCTTTTGCGCTATACAAGTTCCAAGCTTCCAATTCATCTTGTTTGGCAGCACGTGAAACACCAGCAGATTCATTCTTTTTTTTTTTAAATAATTTTTATTGAAATTTTTCGATACAAACATTTACCCCTACTACATTTTAAATTATAACACAACAAATCCCCCCTGGAAAATCCTCCCCACGCCCTCCCCCGTGCGCACCCTCCCCCCCCCCCCCCCCCCCCCCGCGCTACCAGTCTAGCAACCAAACCGTTTTTCCCTTTCTACCGATGGCCTCGGGCAGTCATTGCCCGCGACCCCCCGCTGACGTGCTCCCTTCGTTGCTATCCCCCCCCCCCCCCCCCCCCCCCTTTCTCCCCGGGTTGCTGCTGTTTCGGCCTCCAGTTCCTATCTCTGATCCAGAAAGAGATTCATTCTTTAGTATCAACTTTTTTACGTGTCTTCCCCTCTGATTCCTCATTCAAAAAATGTACGCATTTGAAGCTGATGTTTTGTTCAATGTACCAAAAGACTTGAAAATAAGGCTGCATATGGTCTGATTACAAGTTGATGCAGGGACGGTGAAACACAAATACTACTCCTTACAGGTTAGAGCCAGAATGTAAAGCCCCCATATAGGTTTGATTTGTGCTCAGTGTGAACCTTCCCCAAATCTAACCCACTGTGAATCAATATTTAATCCCCCAGTCAACGGGACCGAAAGGGGATCAGATTGCCAGGGCCGTGAATGGAGGCTCACTCTGGTGTTGAGCCCCAGCCCTGGTTCCAGGTTGTCAGCCTTGCCAAGATTAGAAAGGCGCCTTTGGTTAATTCATATGGGGGGTGCGGGGGCGGTCAGTAAATGTTGCTCTTCCCTGGAGGAGAGATTTTGTGGGCATAGGCAGTCTTCTGGAATGTTACCAAAGACCTGTGCAGCTCCAGCTTCAAAACGGGCTGAAGATCAAGCAGGGTTCCTGCTCACGGCAAGTGAGGTCAGCAGTAATGTTCTATGAAACCAAATAAACTGCTCACAGTTAGCTCTGGATAACGGTCACTTAGGCAATACCACTTCTGTCACCAAGGCCGTGAACCGAGCCTGGTATCTTACTCGTTTTGAAGAGTCATGGTCGACTCAAAATGTTAATTCTGTTTCTCTCTCCAGATTCTGCTGGACCTGCTGAGTTGGCCCAGCACCGTGCAAATGTTAGGAAACTTGGAAGCAGTTGGGGAGAATGGGATCAAAGGATATGGGGAGAAAGCAGGATTAGGCTATTGAGTTGGATGATCAGCCATGATTGTGATGAATGGCGGAGCAGGCTCAAAGGGCCAAAAGGCCTCCTCCTGCTCCTGTCTTCTTCTATGTACTGTGAACAGTGTGGAGGATAGTGTAAAAACAGAAAAGGACACAGTCAAGTTGCTGGAATGGACGTACAGGTGGCAGCTGGAGGTCAATGTGGGGAAATGTGAAGTGATTCATTTTGGTAGGAAGAACATGGATAGACAATATAAAACACAAGGAGGTGGCGGAGCAGAGGAACCTGAGTATATATGTGTTTATTGAAGGTGACATGACAGAACCGGCTGAGAGAGCAGTTAATAAAGTATCCGGCATCTGTACAGGAAAGATTCATGAGGACGGTTCCAGCAATGAGTAACTTCAGTTCTGAAGGTAGCTTGGAAAATTTGGGACTGCTTTCCTTGGTCAAAGGAAGGCTGCAAGGAGATTTGATAGAAAGATTGAAAATCATTTGGGGTCTGGACTAAGTAGATAACGAGAAATTGCTCCCACTCATGGAAGGATCAAGAACAAGATGTAAAGTAATTGGCAAAAGAAGTAAAAGTGAAGTGCTTGGGGTCTGGAATGCACTGCCTGAGGGTGTGTTGGAGGCAGGTTCAATCAAAGCATTTATTAGACAGAAAGAAAGAAAAAGGAAGAATCGCTTCTCAACAATGTTGTGTTATTCAATTAATAAGATCCGGAATATAGAGCTAGGTGACCATGACATTTATCATCAATTGTTGTAAAAACCCAGCTGGTCCACTGATGTCCTTTAGAGAATGAAATCTGCCATCCTTACCCGGTCTGGCCTACATGTGACTCCAGACCGTCCTCTGAAATGGCCGTGCAACTCATTCAGTTAAAGAGCAATTACTGGCAGGAAACAAATGCGAGGCCTAGATCCCAAGAAAAGATTAAAGAAAAAAAAACTGTATAAACTGCTTAACTCGCTCCTCAGGCCAGCACTTTGTTGTAAAGACTAGGGTCTTCCTGGATTGCTGACACCAGATACTATAATGCAAACTCTCTCGAGTAGCTCTGTTCCAGCCGCTCAGTCAGGCCACAAACCCTGTTTTTATGAATTGATTCTTTTAGCATAAGGCCACCATAAACACACAACAGCATCAAAGGTGAGCCCACAGTCTAAGCAGGATAACTTACCATGATCCACTGCTGCTCTGAGATTGTTGCCATGATGTGGAGATGCCGGCATTGGACTGGGGTGAGCACAGTAAGAATTCTTACAACACCAGGTTAAAGTCCAACAGGTTTGTTTCGAATCACTAGCTTTCAGAGCACTGCTCCTTCCTCAGGTGGCGCTCTTTCCTAAGAAGCAGTGCTCCTAGTGATTCGAAACAAACCTGTTGGACTTTAACCAGGTGTTGTAAGACTTCTTACTGAGATTGTTGGGAAGAGTAGAATTAAGTAAATCCATTTCCGTGAAGCAGGGAAAATTTACCACACAGGAGATCAGACAGCCCATTGAATTTGAATTTGTGCTGGCAGAAAAGCAATTATCCAGCCCGGCCCCACTTTCCAGTTATTTGTCTGTATCCTTGTAACCAACATCCAGGTATTTATTTTAAGTGCGTTTAGGGTTTCTTCCTCTGCCACCGGCCATTGCGTGCAGGTTGTTCAAGATCCCCACCACCCTCTAGATAAAAAAAATCTTCAACACTCCTCTATTTCTTCTACAAATCCTCTAAATTCATGAGCCGGTTATTTACTTCTCTGCAAAGAGAAAGAAGTCCTTCCTATTCGCTATAAGACAACTTCACAATGTTATACCCCTCACTTAAATCTCCCCTCAGACCCCTCTGTTCCAAAGAAAACAATCCTAAACCATCAATCCTAAACCATCTAGTCTTTCCTCTTGGACTAAATTCTCCATTCCCGGCAATATCCTTGTAAATCTCCTGTGTGCCCACTCTAATGCGATCAGATCCTTCCTGTAATATGGTGACCAGAACTCTATGTAGTACAAGTATGGCCTAACTAGTATTTTCCACAGTTCTATCATAACCCCTCCGTGCTAAAGTTTTGTCTAACAAAAGAAAATATCCCATAGGCTTTCTTAACCATCTTTTTTCCTTGCCTTGTTATAATAAGATTAAAAATAATTTTTATTGGCACAAGTAGGCTTACATTAACACTGCAATGAAGTTACTGTGAAAAGCCCTTAGTTGCCACATTCCAGCGCCTGTTCAGGTACACAGAGCGAGAATTCAGAATGTCCAATTCACCTCACAAGCACATCTTTTGTGACTTGTAGGAGGAAACCGGAGCACACAGAGGAAACCCACAAAGACAAGAGGAGAACATGCAGACTACGCACAGACAGTTACCCAAGCCAGGAATCGAACCTGCGATCCTGGCGCTGTGAAGCAACAATGCTACCCACTGTATTACCTTCACGGATCTGCGAACATGCACTCCAAGGTTCCTTTACAGTTCTCAGTATCACACCATTTATTGTGCATACCACTGCCTTTTTTGTACTGTCCAAACACATTACCTAATTTCCCCAGACTGAAATTTCTGCTCACCGGAAAGTCTGTTGGTATCTTCCTGCATTATCAACCACATGGCCAATTCCAATACACTGTAAGCAGTGGATACTTGGGGCTTACACAAGGGGAGCGTTATTGATATAGTGCTGATGAATAGGATAGATCAGGCTACAGGGTGAGGCACATTCACAGAGAAAAGCAAGAACAAAATTGCAGCTTTTCTCACCTTGACGAGTTCCACGGCTGCAGAGGAGAAATCGCAGCAGTAAACAAACAGCCCTGGGTCACTGCGAGGGTACAAGAGGAGAGTTATTGACAGCACCATCAGTAATCTAACAATTTTCTTAAACTGCCCAGAGACGAACACTCTAACATGACATGCTGCTGTAAAGCAACAGAACTAAAAACATTGGACAATTTTTTTCTACACACCCGTTGTTTCATGCTTGTAAACTAGTTGTCAGGATCCCATTAACCCTTTTTACCCCAGCTCTTGCTTTATGTACACGATTTCTGTGCAACGGGGGACAACACAGAATCTGGAATGCTAACTGGCTATCAGGTGAAACGGACATCAGAAACTAGTTGTGCGCAGTTAGCGAACATGAATCTGGAGTTAGCCCCAACCCTAGTTCAGGTAATGGAAGGCAAATGAAAATGCCCTGATCCAGTGCCTCCTGCTGGCAAGCACACCTCTGCCGATGTCAAGCGATAGCAGGATCAGGTTTCACGGTCACCATTACTGAGGCTAGCTTTACATTCCAGGTTTTATTAATTTAATGCAAACTCCACCAGCTGCCATGGTGGGATTTGAACCCATGTCCCCAGAACATTAGCCTGGGTCTCTGGATTACCAGCTCAGCGACATTACCACGACGTCACCCTCTCCCCCAACAGCCTTGTGGCTCAGACAACAGTGCATTTATTGTGCTAATTTGACACTGAATTTGCCATCGCAAATGAGCCCAATAGGGGGGTATAATCTGGTGCCCACCTCAGTGATCGATGGGACGAGGGAATAACTGTTCTTACTTGTTGGTCTGTAGAATGGGGAACACAGTATTTCCGACTCCACAACCGACCTGGTGAAAAGAGAAAGAAATGTTTGGTACACAAAGCAAAAGGAATATCTCATTGTGGCACAGTGTATTTGTTAAGACTGTTCCAAATGAACGCCATGTTAGGAATCATTTCAATTACATGCATTTATACATTGCCTTTAATGTAGAAAAATGTCCAAAAGCACCTGGTGTAGAAAAGGAAGATGCGAAATAGGAGCCGGATTGGCATTCGGTCTGCTGAGTCTGCTCTGTCATTCAGCAAGATCATGAATGGTTACTGAGCTCGATTTCATCTTTCCACTTTATCCCCATAATATTCAAAAATCTATCAACCTCTGTTTTGAATATATTCAATGCAGAGGCAACCCCAGTTTTCTAGGGAATTCCAAAGATTCACAACCCTTTGAGTAAAGAATAAGAGGTGATCTTACTTTTTTTTTTATTTGTTCATGGGACATCAGCATCTGGCTGGGCCAACATTTATTGCTCATCCTTAATTGCAATCAACTGCATCGCTGTGGGTCTGGAGTTACATGTAGGCCAGACCAGGTAAGACATTAGTGAACCAGATGGTTTTTTACAACAATCGAGAATATTTCATGGTAATTATCGACTTTTAATTCCAGATTGTTATTGAATTCAAATTTCACCATCTGCAGTGGTGGGATTCGAACCGGGGTCCCCAGAGCATTACCCTGGGTTTCTGGTTTACTTGTCCAGTGACAATACTACCACGCCACCGCCTCCCATAAAACATACTGAAACATAGAGGATCCCAAGGGGACTTGATAGGATAGATACTGTCATGACAATGGATCATAGCCTGAAATACTTATAGACATACAGTATTGAACTTTTAAGTAAGGCACGTGGTTTTTAAAAATGGACACACAAGCCAAAGGTAGATGAGAATGTAAATTCACAGAATGTACTTCAGTGACTCGCTGGAAAGTTTGTGTGTGGATTGTACTTCGTTCTGAGAGACACCATGGAATGTCACACCTGAAAGGTGTCAAGGAACTTCAGACAGACACTTCAAAGGGAAAATGGCCAAAACTGAACTGTAATCTCCTCTGGCTGCAGAGATAATGAGGGGTAATTACCATCTCAGCAGAAACCATCTCCTGTTACTTATATCCCATGCTGTGGTCGTGATGCAAGTTGAAAGAAAGTAGTTTCTGGGTGAAAGATATTTCTTTCCCTTCCAGGAATACAAAAGAATAGGGGTTAAAAATTAACTGCAACCCTGGTCGGTGTGTGCTAGTCTGCTGTTCTAGTTCCACTGTGCTATGAAGGTCACAGCTAAGGAGCATCCATTTGGCATTTCTGCACTTGTAGGAAAAGAGAAAAGATCGCTCTGACTGCTGGAAGCAAGGCACAAGACAGCAAAGTCACAGTTGAAAAGGAAACAAGACCACTCCTTTCAGCTAACCCAAAGAACCAAGAATCTCCAGATCAACTACTTAACTCCCAAAATCAGCGCTACCGGAATCAGACAATTTACCTGTGCAACGACTCACCATCTAACCTCACGGACAAGCCAAAAACTGATTTGTATATCTTTTAAACTTTCATTTTTGGACTCTGATTTCTAATCTGGGTGTATGTATGTTGCATTTTTATCTCACATTTTAGTGACTAATAAACTCACTCTTTCTCTAAATCAAGAACGCTTGGGTAAATTGGCACCAGTTGTAACAATACTGGGAGAATGTTTCCACTTAATAATAACCATTATTGTCACAAGTAGGTTCACATTAACACTGCAATGAAGTTACTGTGAAAAGCTCCTAGTCACCACATTCCGGCGTCTGTTCGGGTACACTGAGGGTGAATTCAGAATGTCCAAATTATCTAATAGCACGTCTTTCATGACTTGTGGGAGGAAACCGGAGCACCCGGAGGAAACCCACGTGGCAATAAAACAAATACATTGGAATAAATTCAGGTAGAGCTGTTGTATCTATCAAATTGAAGGAGGTTCATCAATAAAGGTTGCAGAATGGAAGCTTCTGGAACTTTGCTGGCTCTACTGTTAAGGTCAGTAGGGAAGTAGCTAGAGCAGATTGTATGTAAAATATATCTGCTCGATGGGCGGAATGGTCCCATCTATTTCCAAATTTTCTTACATCTCAGGTTTCTGAGATGAGGTACAGCAGAAACTTGACATGTTTTGGAATCTTTTCTGACTACTTTTTGAACTTTTAAATGTTCGGCGTTTTAAAGCAAGGTATCCACAAAACATTTATTTCCAAAATCACAAAGGGTGGTTAAAATGCTCACCAAAGGCCTAGTGGTTAACACAGCTGCCTCACGGCGCTGAGGTCCCAGGTTCGATCCCGGCTCTGGGTCACTGTCCGTGTGGAGTTTGCACATTCTCCCCGTGTCTGCGTGGGTTTCGCCCCCACAACCCAAAAATGAGCAGAGTAGGTGGATTGGCCACACTAAATTGCCCCTTAATTGGAAAAAATAATTGGGTAATCTAAATTTTTTTTAAAAATGCTCACCAAGGAAGATGGCGAAGTTGGTTCCCCAAAGACTGTGAACAAGAATAATTTCATGTATTGGAAGGTCCCTGCCTTGTCTGGAATATACCCTGGATATGAGTGAGAATGCAGTGAGATAAAGGAAAAAGAGATAGGGATGCATGTGGTTAGAGGTCTTTAAACTATAGAATCATAGAATTTACAGTGCAGAAGGAAGCCATTCGGCCCATTGGGTCTGCACCAGCCCTTGTAAAGAGCACCCTATTTAAGCCTACACCTCCGCTCTATCCTCATAACCCAGTAATCCCACCGAACCTTTTTGGACACGACGGGCAATTTAGCACGGTCAATCCACCTAACCTGCACATTTTTGGACTGTAGGAAGGAACCGGAGCACCTGGAAGAAACCCATGTAGAAACGGGGAGAAGGATCAAACTCCGCACAGACAGTGACCCAAGCCGGGAATCGAATCTGGGACGCTGGAGCAGTTAAGCAACAGTGCTAACTACTGTGTTACCGTGCCGTCCACTGGAAAATGTAATCAGAAATCACAGAATCCCTACAGTGCAAAAGGAGGCAATCCGGCCCATTGGGTCTGAACCAACCCTCCAAACGAACACAGTTCCCACTTCCCCACCCTATCCCTGCAATCTCGTAACCACACCTAACCGTTGGACACTAAGCGGCAATTTAACATGGCCAATCCCCTAATCTGCATATGTTTCGACTGTGGGAAGAAACCGCGCAGACACAGGGAGAACATGTAAACTCCACACAGTCACCCAAGGTCGGAATTGATCCCGGGTTCCTGGTTCAGTGAGGCAGCAGTGCTAACCACTATGCTGGTGGCACATAAACCTTAAGTGAAACGAGAAGACCACTTGCTCAATAGCTTTGAAATGTCGGCTTGGAGGAGAATGGAAAAGATCAGCTGGACAGGAAAAGTAGGAAATGCTGAAGTGCTGAGGAGAGAGTGAATGAAGAAAGAGATATGCTGAATGCAATTAAGAGCAGACAGAGAGACGGGGAGGAGGAAATTGACTGCTAAGAGATGTTATGGAAGGAAGATTGCAAGGACAAAAAAAGAGGAAGACAATATCAATGCTGCATAGTTTGAAAATTGAAGGAAGGTATTGGAAACTGAAAATACTGACACAGGACAGAGAGTCACAAAGAAGACTATGAGCCGATGACCATCCTGAGGGCACACGTGATGATAATGAAATCAGCATAATGATTCATACCGGACTTCACAATATTCCTCCAGAAGGATTGGATATGCTGTGGATTGATGCACAAAAAGGCATAAATATCGGGTTTTATCGAGGGGCACTTCCACCAGCCCCTGGATTATACTATCGGACAGATAAACACTGTTCAGTAGTGTGAGGACATTTCAGGCTGTTAGAGGAGTGTCTGACACTGCTGAAACTGAGAATAACTCATGCAAACACAAAGCAGGATATTTGTGATGGTTGCCCACAAGTAACTGCAGTTCAAAAAGTAATTGAGTGTTTGGCGAAGTTTGGTAGAGAACGGCAAATATAAATGTAATTCTCCCCGCTGAACTTGGATCAAGGACTGGGTCTCCGACAGTATTCATAAGAACTAGGAGCAGGAGTAGGCCATCTGGCCCTTTGAGCCTGCTCCGTCATTCAATGACATAATGGCTAATCTTTAAATTATTCCCTTTCCTGCAGGCTTTGAAAACCTGAGCTCAGTTTCACCTGATTTCCATTTCCCCACTGAACTGGCCTTCTCCGGTCTTCTTTTCATTGGTGCTGGTATCCTTCATCGGAGATTCTCAATAAGAAACTTCCCAATTTTACAGAGAAAAACAGGGACCACCTCATTTGAGAAAAGAATCTTCAAAAGGCATACAGTTTGAGATGTTTCTCCTCCATCTCAACCCTCAACTTCAGATTGAAGTCATTTTACTGGGATTACATTTAAAGCAGGAAAAGCTTACCCAGAACCAGAGCCACACTGAGATTCACATTCCTACAGGCACCATGCTCGTGTTTGACTTGTTTATTCAGTGCCCGGGACCAAATATCCCAAAGCCGTGACCTTTCCCGCCAAAGGCACACAAAGATGACACAGTGTGGGGCAAGACTCGTGTTAGCAAAACTGCAGCAACCTGGGAGTGGAGACTGGTGTAACTAACAAACACCTTAACTGCGGAAAGACAAAGTATTACGGTTGTCAACAAGATGGCAAATTACTGATTCACACACAGTTGTGTGAGCCACCAAGACTGATCGAGGGAGAAATGTCAGACAGTACACGAGGATAACTCCCTGTCCCTCTTCAATAGCAGAGCAATTTTTCACTCCAGCAGCTCGGCTACAATAGGCAGTAAAAAGTGCCTGGCTCTGTTTAAAGAGATGTGGAGTGATTAGAGTGCTCCGATCTTGACCGTTAACCTTCTGGATGTCCCTGATCCTGACAGAGGCTTGCCCTTTGACCTTCACACTTATCCACATCAACTGGACTTTTGACCTGTACACTGAGGGACAATTCATCAAAGATCGGAGAAGACTCAATAAAGGTTGGATACTTTGTGAAGGAGGGGAGTGTGATGGTTGGGAGGTTAAAGTGCTAATGATAATCTTCCTGTGATGTTTTAATCATTCCTCTTGAAGTGGGGTGTCACAGTCATTGTGCAACTTGTCAGACTCGTACACCAAGAGCAGTGAATGTCTTGAGGGGCTCTTTCACCTTTTTGAAACCCCAGTTGGATAATATTCCATCATCATTTTATCCCCACACACCTCCAGCAGAGGTCACTGTTGTTGATGAACAGGAACCCAGACTAATTCTCCCTTACCCAAAACCAGGTCAGAGATCAGTAAGTGTAACATCCAAACTGTCGCTGTAGCTTGGACTTGTTAGCTCAATGCTGCACTGGAACACAGAATGAGCAGGACGAGAGAACAGCATCACAGTCCTCCACTTTAGGAAATATATGCTGTGATATCTGACACCGATAAAATCTTTCTCAGCTTATCCAACTCTCTTCAATCTCCTGATACAGGTAGTCAGCTTGCTCACCACACTCTGCATAAACTAGTTAAAGTTATGTTTCACTTTCTCTGGTTTAAAACGTGTGCATGTGTTGTGAAATCAGTGACTGTGTTAAACATGCAGATGTTTATTTTGTGTAAGCTCTTTCACTTCTTTGAATTATTCAACAAAGAAAGACTTGCATTTATATAGTGAATCCCCAGAGGCGGACTTACAAAGAAACACAGAGCGCTGGGCCCCAGCAAATGGGAGGGCCCCATACTGAGAGGTGGCTATATGAGCCGCCAAGATTGTAAGTCCACCTCGGCCGCAAAGTTGACCAATGGCCATTAAGGGGAGCAGCAGGCGACTCTTGACCACCAGGCCAGGGCTGAGAGTGGGTGGGCAACCAACCAAAAAGAACAGAGGGTACAGGGCCAGATAGTCAACAGCAGCAGCCAGCCAGGACCACACATGATCGAGGCTCGGTGCCCAGCCACCCAAGCAAGAGCTGAGAGGTGAGCGACTGCAAGCGCCGGCGTCATGTCTCAGGGAATCAGGGAGCAGCAGCCAACTGGAGGGGGGGGCGACTTGATCAGAGCCAGAGGCCAGCCAGGCAGAGCTGAGTGTGAGAGGGCTGGACTGGGTAGCACCCGGACCAGGCAGTGAGGGTGACAGAGAGCAGAGGCCAGGTCAGAAAGCCAGCTGCAGCCAGGCAACCGAGCCGAGAGCGAGAGGGCTGGTTAGCAACCGGACTTGGGGTTTCTGTGCCTGGCACTGTGTGAGCTGAGGATGGGTGGGGTCAGGAGGGCATTGACATCATTCGAGGTAGGGCTCAACATAATTGTGGATGGGGCTTGTGGGGCCCCCAGAAAGATAGAGAGTACATGGCCCCCAAAAGTGTAAGTCCGCCTCTGCGTCTTCCACAACCTCAGGATGTCCCCAAAGTGCTTTGCAGCTAATTAAATAACGTCCTGCAAGAACAGAAAATGCTGGAAACAGTCAGCAGGTCTGGCAGAATGTGTAGGGAGAGCTTGCAGGGAAGTACTTCTATGACCACACTCCAGTATAGGAAACCTAGAAGAAGGCTGGGAACAGACAAAGCCCGTGAGGAATACAAGGAAAGTAGGAAGGAACTTAAGCAATGAGTTAGGAGGGCAAAAGGGGCCATGAAAAATCACTGGAAAACAGGATTAAGGAAAATCCCAAGGCTTTTTATACGTATGTGAAGAACAAGAGGGTAGCCAGTGAAAGGATTGTCCCACTCAAGGTCAGGGGAGGGAATCTAAGCATGGAACCAGAAGAAATGGGCAAGGTACAAAATGAGTACTTTTCATCAGTATTCACCAAAGACAAGGAATTGGTAGATATGAGTCTGGGAAAGGGTGTGTAGATAGTCTGGATCACATTGAGATCAAAAAGGAGGTGGTGTTGGGGGTCTTGAAAAACATTAAGGTAGATAAGTCCCCAGGGCCCAATGGGATCTACCCCAGAATAGAGGGAGGCAAGTGAGGAAATGCTGGGGCCTTGACTGAAATCTTTGTGTTCTCACTGGCTACAGGTGAGGTCCCAGAGGACTGGAGAATAGCTAATATTGTTCCTTTGTTTAAGGGTAACAAGGATAATTCAGGAAATTGCAGGCCGGTGAGCCTTATGTCAGTGGTAGATAAATTATTGGAGAGGATTCTTCAAGACAGAATTTACTCCCATTTGGAAGCAAGTGGACGTATTAGCGAGAGGCAACATGGTTTTGTCATGGGATTTTTCACATCCATCTGTGTGTGCAGATGGGGCCTTAGTTAAATAGCTCTTCTGAAAGATGGTATTTCCAACAGCCCAAGTTTACTCAGGAGTTTAAAATATCTTTCTCCAAATGTGTTTCTTGCACAAATTGATATGCTTTGTGGGAAACAGACTTTTCTGAGTTCCAGGTGCATTTTGCTACTTTGTTGAGCTGTGATTCCTCCTCACTACATTTATCTCAAATGTTAATTCTAGAAATTAAAATTATAGTTATAAAAAAAACCTTGGCAGTTACATTAAAATAAGTTTTGCATGTCATTGTGTTTATAGTGATGGGTCACCCACAAGATATAAATAATTTGTTCACTTCCTTCAGCCTAAAGACTTCTATAACATCAAATATTTGACAGAAATACCCAGCCACTAACCAATGAGGCTAGCCCCAGATCCCAGCTCATTGACACAGCAAAGAATCTTACTTGGTTCTTGCAAGTAGCTGAGTTCTGATGATCCTCATACGAGTTTGATAAGGAAAGAGACCTAATTTCTCTCACAGTGTATACGAGCGAGAACAATTTCCCCTAGTAGTCATTTCCTTGGCTGACAAAACACTAATTTTTCATCCACATTGCTTCAAGTGTCTGAAATCACAGACAGTAGTGCCGAATAGGATCCTCTTGGTTGGTTAATGAAGTATTACATGCTGTTGTGCCGTCGTCCACTAAGTAATTGGGGGTTAACCAAGTTGTAATGCTTAACAAAAACCACCAAGAAATCCAATAGGGAATTTTAAAAAAACAAGAGTGGTGCGAAGGTGGAACTCGTGACCACAGGGAGTGAATGCATTTAGGGGGAAGCTGGAAAAGTGTTTGAGGGAGAGGTGAATTGATGGTTACGATGGTAGATTTAGATGAGGAAAGATGGGAGGGGGCTTGAGCAGAGCATCAACACCAGCATTAACTAGTTGGGCTGAATGGCCTGTTTCTGTGTTGTAAAACATTGCGAAACGTCCCGCATTACCTCAAGAATACGGAATGTCCCAGAAGCTCCTGAGTAATCTGCATCCAATAGTTCTGGCTCACTCAGCTGGTTGCGCATCTGTGGCATAACCCCTGAAGACAAGGCCACAAGTCTGTCCGTTCCCTGACCGTCCCACACACTGTCAGCATCAACTTTCAAATTATTCTCCTGGATACAAACAACCCCCTCTTCAGCACACATCTGGGAGAGGTGGGAGCCATTTTCAACAGTCCTGTCAAGGCAGCCCTGGGACTGAGCGTTGCTGTGGCTAGACACTGCTGGAGCAGGCCTGGTTTTATCCAATGAGGAAGGCTTACAATTGGAAACCAACTCAGGAAATTCGGTGAAAAGCCAGTGACGATCTTTGAAAAATTTGTTCTCGTGGATTTTGTAGAAGTCATTCCAGTAGCTGTTGGCCTTGTTCTCGTACTCCACTGTTTGGAAAGCAAGACAAATTTGAGAAGGATACTAAAATAAGTTTTCCAATTGCCGAATGTGTCACAGAAGCACACTTGACCACATAGCTAACATGCACAGGTTGAGGTTACAAGTGCTACATTTGTAATGACTTGAAAAGAGATCCTAATTTGAAATTATAAAATTGTTTTAGGCTGACAGTGAAAGACATCGGAAAATTAGAAGAATTCCCCAGCTTTCGGGTCCCGAGAAAGGATGAAGTTGATTAGGAAATAACCTGCTGGTTCTTAATGAAACCACAATAGCTTAGGAGGAAAACTAACTGCTGATAAAATAGGGAAAAGCAAATAAAGAGAGAGAGAAAGACAGAGAGAGGTCTTGGGGCAGAGGTGAGAAAGCCTACGAGGTCACAACTTATTTCTAGTACTCTCTAGAATGGAATGTGAGGATCTGTGTACTAATTGCACAACTTCATTCACTCTTGAGAGATGGGCTTAGAATTTACTCTAGAAGTAGTGTCAAATTATCCACTCTGCATTAATGTTCATTTCCTTGTTCTTTAGGCACTGCCCGCTTTTTAGTTGGATGTACAAATCACATTCTGGAAATCAAGTCACAGGTTTGGTTTCTTAATGAGGCTGAGTAGTGAGTTATTTCTATTTTGTTATGGTCAGCTCCAGTCTGTATCAGGCATTTCTTTTATGGTTTTGATGAAAACACAATAGCTTGTGTTATGGAGGAACCCTGACTGCTGATAAAATAGGGAAAAGCAAATAAAGAGAGAACAAGAGAAAGAAAGACACGGAGTGAAAATCCAGACAGAGGTCTTCGGTCAGAAGCGTTTTGCACTGCTGACTGTGCTGAAGGACTCTGGCATAATGAATAAGTATCATAGAATCGCTACAGTGCAGAAGGAGGCCATTTGGCCCATCGAGTCAGCAGCAACCCTTCAAATAAGCACTCTCCCCATGTCCATTCTCCTGTCCACCCCGCCCTATCTCGTAAAGCTGCACATCCCTGGACACAATGGGGCAATTTATCATGGCCAATCCATCAAGCCCGCACATCTTTCGACTGTGGGAGGAAACGGAGCACCGGTAGGAAACCCACGCAGACAAGGGGAGAACGTACAAACTACACAGTCACCCAAGGCTGGAATTAGAATTAGAATTAGAATACAGCACAGAACAGGCCCTTCGGCCCTCGATGTTGTGCCGAGCAATGATCACCCTACTCAAGCCCACGTATCCACCCTATACCAGTAACCCAACAACCCCCATTAACCTTATTTTTTAGGACACTATGGGCAATTTAGCCTGGCCAATCCACCTAACCCGCACATCTTTGGACTGTGGGAGGAAACCGGAGCACCCGGAGGAAACCCACGCACACACGGGGAGGACGTGCAGACTCCACACAGACAGTGACCCAGCCGGGAATCGAACCTGGGACCCTGGAGCTGTGAAGCATTGATGCTAACCACCATGCTACC
The DNA here is from genome assembly GCF_902713615.1 of Scyliorhinus canicula. Classification (NCBI taxonomy): domain Eukaryota; kingdom Metazoa; phylum Chordata; class Chondrichthyes; order Carcharhiniformes; family Scyliorhinidae; genus Scyliorhinus; species Scyliorhinus canicula. The sequence continues at coordinate 46,124,137 of NC_052164.1, read as the reverse complement.
CTCAATTGAACCCGGTCCCTAGAGCTGAGGCAGCAGCGCTAACCACTGTGCCATCTACTACCAAGATACCAATAGTTTGCACAAGCATCAAAGAAAATGTGTTTACATTTGCAGAGATTTAGTGCTAAAAATACCAATCATACTTGGGATACAAAATGTCTTTTATGGATTTTTAAAAATTGACAGGTCTTCCCTTGAGCTAGTACTAGCCTGCTGAAGCAAACTAAAGTGATTGTGATTCACTCACCTTGTTTCTCTGGAGACACAAGCTGGGTAAAGTTTTCTTCAACTGATTTCCTGGCTGCAGCCTCCTGCTCTTCAGACCACTCTACATTATCCCTGTGTGACAGGAGAAAAGGAAAGCCTCAGTACCCACATCTAATGGAAGAGAAAGCTTTTGGATTGCAGTAAAAAAAAGATCCAACCAACATGCCTCAGAGAAGGGAGCCTGCTACATCTGCATGACCGACATGTAACTCCAGTCGACGCTACATGGTCAGCACATAACAGAGTGCATATTGATAGGAGTCTGAACATTCTTGCGCCATTAAGGGACGATTAATTCAGCCTTTATTCCAAGACGCCAAAACCATATGTGAATGTCATGAAAATTAAACATTGCGTGTTTAGGTGGAGTGTTTTGCACGTCAGCAGGATAATGAATATGTATAAGCCCGTCGGGGAAAAGCATTAAAGCTGGTGATGAAATAAACATCATTTTGAGTGACAGCAGCAATGTGCTGCCGGGGCGGGGGTGGCGTATGGGAGAATGATGAGAGAATTGACCCCCAGAGTTTGGGGAAGGTCTGTCGCGCACATTCTCACCAGGCATTATGTTGAAAAACCAGGCCCGGGTCGGTCAGGTACCGACACCCGAACTGCGGTCTCTGCGGACTGGACTCTGCTTCAATGAGAGCAGCCATGATGGTGGTGTGAAGGACGCCGGGACCGTGGAGGAGTCGAAGGTCCTCCGAGCTTCTGCTATGAAGCATGCCGGGACACTGGAGGAGTTGGAGGTCCTCCGAGTTCCACTGCTGTGCAGCATCAGCAGGTGGAGTGTGCAGTTCAGGGAACCTGAGACAGGAGGAGGGTCTGGCTGACTGATCCTCGTCTCCCATCCCCCCCACCCCCCTCAATATCAATCCCTCAGATTCAGGACAAATCGTTTCCCGTAAATCTTTTGTCTTTTCTCTATTTAACAGGTGTTTGCTATTTATACTCAGGGTGGAGGCAAAGTCCTGTATTCTCATTGATGATAACCTCCATGGTGTTTTATTTTAATACATTTTACGGGCGTCACTGGCCAGGCTATCATTTATTGCCCATCCCTGGTTGTCCTTGAAAAGTTGGTGGTGAGCTGCCTTCTTGACCCTCTGCAGTCTTTGAGATGTATGTACACCCACTGTGCTATTAGGGAGGGAGTTCCAGGATGTTGCCCCAGCGACTGAACAAACGGCGATATATTTCCGAGTAAGGGCGATGAGTGTCCCCAGGTATCTGCTGCTGTCCTTCTAGATAGTAAGACGTCTTACAACACCAGGTTAAAGTCCAAATAGGGGCAGCACGGTAGCATTGTGGACAGCACAATGGCTCCACAGCTCCAGGGTCCCAGGTTCGATTCCGGCTTGGATCACTGTGTGGAGTCTGCACATCCTCCCCGTGTGTGCGTGGGTTTCCTCCGGGTGCTCCGGTTTCCTCCCACAGTCCAAAGATGTGCAGGTTAGGTGGATTGGCCATGATAAATTGTCCTTAGTGTCCAAAATTGCCCTTAGTGTTGAGTGGGGTTACTGGGTTATGGGGATAGGGTGGAGGTGTTGACCTTGGGTAGGGTGCTCTTTCCAAGAGCCAGTGCAGACTCGATGGACCGAATGGCCTCCTTCTGCACTGTAAATACTATGATCTAAACATGTTTGTTTCAAACACGAGCTTCCGGAGCACTGCTCCTTCGGTGAATTCAGGTGATTCACCTGAGGAAGCAGCAGTGCTCCGAAAGCTAGTGTTTGAAACAAACATGTTGGACTTTAACCGGGTGTTTTAAGACTTCTTACTGTGCTCACCTCAGTCTAAAGCTGGCATCTCCACATCATGTCCTAGATGGTAGTGCTCGTGTGTTTGGAAAGTGCTCTCTAAGGAACCTTGGCGAGTTACTGCAGTGCATCTTGTAGATGGTACACATGGCTGCCACTGTTTGTCAGTAGCGGAGGAATTGAATATTTGTGGAAGGGGTAGCAATCAAGAGGGCTGCTTTGTCCCGGATGGTGTTGAGCTTCTTGAGTGTTTAGAACTGCATTCATCACCGGTCGGAGCCAACGGGGGAGAGGAGGGGAATGGAGAGGTTCCTTGACGGGCTTCCTTTCCCGAAGATGCAGGGGGAGAAGGTGGAGGGGTTGGGTGCGCCGATTGAGCTGGAGGAGCTAGTTAAGGGGATCGGGCAGATGCAGTCAGGGAAGGCACCGGGGCCGGATGGGTTCCCGGTGGAATTTTATAAAAAGTTTGTGGACCTAGAGGGCCCCTTGCTGGTGCGGACACTCAATGAAGCATGGGAAGGGGGGACTTTGCCCCTGACGATGTCGCGGGCGCTGATCTCGTTAATTTTAAAGAGGAACAAGGACCCCCAGCAGTGTGGTTCATACAGGCCCATATCTCTCCTCAACGTGGATGCTAAGGTCCTGGCAAAAATCCTGGCCACCAGGATGGAGGACTGTGTGCCAGGGGTTGTGCACGAGGACCAGACAGGTTTCGTGAAGGGAAGGCAGCTGAACACGAATGTGCGGAGATTGTTGAATGTCATCATGATGCCGGCGATTGAGGGGGAGGCAGAGATAGTGGTGGCGCTGGATGCGGAGAAGGCCTTCGATAGAGTGGAGTGGGGGTACCTATGGGAGGTGTTGGGGAGGTTTGGATTTGGTGAAGGGTTCATTAGATGGGTAAGGCTGCTATATGAGGCCCCAATGGCGTGCGTGGCCACGAATAGGAGGAGGTTGGAGTACTTCCGGCTTTACCGAGGGACCAGGCAGGGTTGCCCCCTGTCCCCCTTGTTGTTTGCACTGGCAATTGAGCCGCTGGCGATGGCGTTGAGGGATTCAGAGAGGTGGAGAGGCTTGGTGCGAGGTGGAGAGGAACATAGGGTGTCGTTGTATGCCGATGACCTGTTACTGTATGTGGCGGACCCGGTGGGAGGGATGCCGGGAGAGATGGAGTTGCTAGCTGAGTTTGGGACCTTTTCAGGTTATAAATTAAATTTAGGCAAGAGCGAGGTGTTTGTGGTGCACCCTGGAGACCAGGAGGAAGGAATTGGTAGGCTCCCGCTTAGGCGGGCAGGGGAGAACTTTAGGTACCTGGGGGTGCAGGTGGCCAGGGACTGGGGGACTCTTCACAAGCATAACTTCATCAGACTTGTAGATCAGATGGAGGAGGAGTTCAAGAGGTGGGACATGCTGCCATTATCGTTAGCGGGGAGGGTACAGTCCGTCAAAATGACGGTGCTTCCGAGGTTCTTGTTCCTCTTTCAGTGCCTGCCCATCTTTATCCCCAGGGTCTTTTTTAGGAGAGTGACTAGCAGTATTTTGAGCTTTGTGTGGGCACATGGGACTCCGAGAGTGAAGAGGGTGTTTCTGGAGCGAGGGAGGGATAGAGGCGGGCTGGCGCTGCCCAACCTTCTGGGGTACTATTGGGCAGCCAATGTGTCAATGGTGCGTAAATGGGTGATGGAGGGGGGAGGGGCGGCGTGGAAAAGAATGGAGATGGCGTCATGTAGAGGTACGAGCCTGGGTGCCATGGTAACGGCACCATTGCCGTTCTCCCCTAAGAGGTTTACCACGAGCCCGGTGGTGGCGGCGACCCTAAGAATCTGGGGACAGTGGAGACGGCATCGGGGGGAAACAGGGGGCTCGATGGAGGCTCCACTGGGTGGCAACCATCGGTTCATCCCGGGGAACAAGGATGGGGGATTTAGGGGGTGGCAAAGGGCGGGCATCAGCAAATTGAGGGACCTGTTTATTGGCGGGAGGTTTGCGGGCCTGGGGGAATGGGAAGATAAATTTGGCCTTCCCCAAGGGAACATGTCCAGATACTTGCAGGTAAAGGCGTTTGCTAGGCGACAGGTAGAGGGATTCCCTCTGCTGCCGTCGTGGGGGACGATGGACAGAGTGCTTTCGGGGGTGTGGGTCGGAGAGGGGAAGGTGTCTGACATCTATAAGGTAATGCAGGAGGTGGAGGAGTCGTCAGTGGAGGAGCTGAAGGCTAAATGGGAGGAGGAACTTGGGGAGCAGATAGAGGACGGGACTTGGGCGGATGCCTTGGAGAGAGTCAACTCTTCCTCCTCATGTGCGAGGCTTAGTCTCATCCAATTTAAGGTGCTGCACCGGGTCCACATGTCCGGGACTAGGATGAGTAGGCTCTTTGGGGGTGAGGACAGGTGCATCAGATGTTCAGGGAGTCCAGCGAACCACGCCCATATGTTCTGGGCATGCCCAACACTGGAAGAATTCTGGAAGGGGGTGGTGGGGACGGTGTCGAGGGTGGTTGGATCCAGGGTCAAACCAGGGTGGGGACTCGCAATTTTTGGAGTTGCGGTAGAGCCGGGAGTGCAGGAGGCGAAAGAGGCCGGTGTCCTGGCCTTTGCGTCCCTAGTAGCCCGACGAAGGATTCTACTACAGTGGAAGGATGCAAGGCCCCCAAGTGTGGAGACCTGGATCAGTGACATGGCGGGATTTATAAAATTGGAAAGGGTCAAATTTGCCCTGAGAGGATCAATACAAGGGTTCTAGAAACGATGGCAGCCTTTTCTGGACTTCCTGGCTCAAAGATAGGTATCTTGGTCAATAGCAGCAGCAACCCGGGGGCGAGGGGGAGGGGGGGGGGGTGTTCCTTATTGTAGTGTCTATTCTGTAACTTCATATTGTGTTAATTTGCGTTGTTGTTAAAATGCTGTGTTGTTCATGGAGGTGGGGCGAATGTTTATGATTGTTAATATTATTGTTATTTTTGGTATTTTACTATGGTGCGTTATTGTTGTATAAATTCAAAATTTTTCAATAAAAATTATTTTAAAAAAAAAAGAACTGCATTCATCCAAGCAGGTGGAGTACGCTATTACATTCCTAGGGAGTTACTAGCCATAGGATTCCTAGTCTTTGACCTGACCTGTTAGCCCAGTTCAGATTGTGGTAAATGAAAATCCTCGGATGTTGATTGTGGGGGATTCAGTGATGGTAATGCCATTGAATGCCAAGGGACGATGATTAGGCCCTTCTTGTAGTAGATGGTCATTGACTGGGTCTTGTGTGGCTCGAATGTTACGTCCATTTGTCAGCCCAAGCCTGGATATTGTCCAGGTCTTGCTTCATTTGAATATGAACTGTTTCATTATCTGAGGAGTTATGAATGGTGCTAAATATTGTGCAGTCATCTGTTAACATCCCCCACTTCTGATCTTACAATGGAAGGGAGATCGTTGAAGCAGCTGAAGATGATTGGTCCCAGGACACTACCCTGAGGAACTCGTGCAGTGATATCCTAGAGCTGAGATAATTGATCTCCAATCACCACAACCATTTTCCTTTGTGCCAGGTATGACTCCAACCAGCTGACCGTTTTCTCCGATTCCCATTAACTTTAGTTTTTCTAGGGCTCCTTGATGCCATACTCAGTCAAATGCTGCCTTGATGTCAAGGACAGTCGCTCTCACTTCACCTCTGGCATTCAGTTCTTTTGTCCATTGATGCACAATCAATCACTACTGAAGCAAGATTGTAGTCCAATTGAAGGCTTTAATGAACAAGTAGTTACCCCAGCAGCTCCGGTACAGAATGACTTCTGTGGGTGAAACACAGACTCTTATGCTCCGCCTGCTGGGCGGAACCAGCAGGCAGGTTCTACCACTCATACTACAGTATAAGGTACATTCCACCTAGGTACCGCGATACCCCTAACATAGCCTACCACATCCATGTTTGAACCAAGGCTGTAATAAGGTCAGGAGTCACCTGGAAGTTCCCCTCCTTGTCACTCGCCATCCTGCCTTGGAAATATATCGCTGTTCCTTCAATGTGAATGGGTTAAAATCCAGGAATTCCTCCCTAACAGCACTGTGGGTGAACCAACATGGACTTCAGCGGTTAAAGAAGGCAGCTAGCCACCACCTTCGCAGGCGCTATTAGCGATGGGCAACAAATGATGGCCTAACCGGCGAAGCCCACATCCCATGATTGAATTAAAGAATGGAACCACGCATGCAAATTGAGCTATCTCTGAGTACCAAGCTGGGAGCATGTATGGAGCCCGGGACCGTGTATGGAGCCCGGGAACGTGTATGGAGCCGGGTCTGCACATAAAGTGAATCTATCCACCCTAAAGTGTGGTGCCCAGGCCAGCTTACAGTAACTCCCATGGTCGAACTCGACCTTTGTTAGGCTGAAGCATATTCTCTGCTCCCTTGGATTCCAGTCCTCCAGATATAAAGGCCAGAATTCCATTTGCCTATTTTCTGTACCTGCTGACGAGATTTTAATGATCGATACATCTGGAACTTGTGCCTCCAGGCTTTCTAGCGTTTCTCCGTTTAGAAAGTCCCCTGTGTGGTCCTTTTTGGGTCTCACTGGGTGACCTCACATTTGCCTAAATCGAAATCCATTTCCCACAGTTTGACCCTTTCACTTAATTAATATCTTTGTGAAATTTAATATTTACTCCTATCATTATGTCATTAATAAATTTGGAGATGTGGTTTTTAGCTTCATTGTTCAAGTTGTTATTAAATAGTTACGATCCCCACACAGAGTCTTATCTGGATATTGCAATCTACGCACCAACATTTTACACATGTGTGGTAAACCACTGTTACACCTGCATTAGGTGATGTAAGGTAGGGCCTGTACTACAGGTTCGCCGGTAGCCCCTGCCTGCTGGCTCCCCCAGTAGGAGGAGTATAAATGCGTGTCCTCTATTCAGCAGCCATTTCGCCAGCTGCTGTGGGAGGCCACACATCTTACTGCAATAAAGCCACAGTTGTATCCAACCTTAGTCTTTGTACAATTGATCGTGCATCAACACGTAGAGCTTGGAGTATATATAGAGCCAGGAGTGTGTATAAAGTTGGGTCTGTGTAAAAAGACAGGTATTTGTATAGTGCCAGCCCTTTGTACAGAGCCAAGAATGTGTTTAGAATTGGGTATGTGTATAGAGCTGTGTGTGTGTATAGTGCCAGCTCTGTATACAGAGTTTGGAGTGTCTACAGAGCCGGGTCTGTGTATAAAACCTGGTGTGTGTATATAACTGGGTCTGTATACAGTGTTGGGTCTGTGTATAGAGCCTGGAGTGTCTATAGAGCTGGGAGTATCATAGAATCATAGAATTTACAGTGCAGAAGGAGGCCATTCGGCCCATCGAGTCTGCACTGGCTCTTGGAAAGAGCACCCTACCCAAGGTACACACCCCCCCATCCCCATAACCCAGTAACCCCACCCAACACTAAGGGCAGTTTTGGACACTAAGGGCAATTTAGCATGGCCGATCCACCTAACCTGCACATCTTTGGACTGTGGGAGGAAACCGGAGCACCCGGAGGAAACCCACGCACACACGGGGAGAATGTGCAGACTTCGCACAGACAGTGACCCAAGCCGGGAATCGAACCTGGGACCCTGGAGCTGTGAAGCAATTGTGCTAACCACAATGCTACCGTGCTGCCCCAAATGTATGTATAAAGCTGGGTGTGTGTATAGAGCCAAGTCTGTGTATAGACCCAGGTCTGTGTTTAGAGCCAGGCCTGTGAGTAGAGCCTGCTTCTGTCCATAGTGTCAGCGTAGAGCCAGGTCTGTGCATGAAGTCTGGGTGTGTGTCCAAAGCTGTGTCTATGTATGGAGCCAGGACTGGGTATGGAGCCTGGATCTGTGAATAGAGCCAGTTGTATTAGAGCTGGATCTGTGCATAGAGCCAGGCCTGCATATGGAGCCTGGGTCTATATATAGAGACAGATGAGCTGGGTCTGTGATAATCTTACGATCAACGTTGAAGGATCCGAATATTAACCCAACTCGGAACCAGTCAGGACAGACTTGGATTCTGTTGACTCGGCATAACTCCATCTTGGATAACACCTGGAAACCAGATATAACTCTGGGCGATCTGACCCTTCTTTGCCTTGCTCGCCCACAGACATACCTCATGGCCATTTAACATAAACATCTGCCTGGAATAATCGAAAACCACAAGGTCTGCATGAAACATGTCCGCCAAAAGGCCTAGGCCTCCGATAAACCAAACGCTGTTGTTGACAATCATTGAGTTAAGACCCGAGAACAAAATCACAGTTTGTGGCAATCACTGATTTAGGACATGGGGTCATTCACCATATCTAACGGAGAACGAACAATCAAAAGTTCATCAAGGTCTAAATGTATATACAAGGTCTGCAAGAAAGGTCCAATAGACTCACTGTAGTAGGCAAGATGTATCCTGTGTTCATGATCTTGGGCAGGTGATCTCAGTCTTTCAAGGGGGCAGCGGTCATAAATACCTCATCAGCAGTTTTGAACGATTATCAGGCGAGAGATGTGTCTGGTTTACGTGATCTTTCATCACTGCCAAAGGTCACAGGACCTTCATTGAACACTTAAAATAATAATGCCATTGGACAAACCTCCAAGTCGTGGACGAAGATGATTCGGTAAAGAAAGACTGGAATAAAGGACGGTGGGAGGGGTAATAAGGGTCTTACAAGTATATATCCTTTGCTTTTGCGCATGTAGGCTGAGAAGAGACTGACTAACTCCTTGGGTGAAAGATAGGCAGTCTCCTCTCCTTGCCATCAAAGATCTTCAATAAAGCTTGTGAACAGAACTACCTCCACCTGATCCGTGACAAATTTTTCGAGTCTTACAACATCCTGGGGATTCCCATTGACCACAAGCTGAACTGGGCTAGCCATATAAATACTGTGGCCAGGAGAGCAGGTCAGGGACTAGGAATTCTGTGGGTAACTCACCTCCTGACACCCCACCAATTACAAAGCTCAAGTCAGGAGTGCGATGGTCTACTGTCCACTTGACTGGATGAGTGTAGCAGCTCCAAAGACACTCAAGAAGCTCAACACCATCCAGAACAAAACAGCCCGCTTCATTGCCACCTATCCACCACCTTAAATATTCAATCTCACCACCACTGACACACAGTGCAATTTGCCAAGTCTCCTTAGGCAGCACCTTCCAAACCCAGGACCTCTGCCATCTTGAAGGACAAGGGCAGCAGATACCTGGGAACACCACCACCTGGAAGTTCCCCTCCAAGTCACTCGCCACCCTGACTTGGAAATATATCACCGTTCCTTCACTGTCACTGGGTCAAAATCCTGGTACATCCTCCCTACAGAACAGCGGGTGTACCTACACTACATGAACTTCTGCATCCACTTACTACTGTGCACACACTCCATTTGATACATACCGCCGTGTACACACATTTCAAAAATTATTTTATGAGATGCGTGCATCATTGGCTAGGCCAGCATTTATTGCCCATCCTTAATAACCCTTGAGAAGGTGGTGGTGAGCCTCCATCTTGAATCACTGCAGACCACCTTCTCTTGTTCTTTGAGGTGGGAGAGATTATGGGTTTATGGAGAGCATACTGAAGATGGTGGAATGTGTACAGTGGTGTGTTGTATGTTGGATGATATTGAGTGTAGCTCAGTAGGTCTTATGAAGGCATTCATAGTCTTAGATTGTTCAACAGTATGTATTAACTACTGGAAATTATATACATTGGTACAATAAAGGTCCAAGCTAATTTCTTTGCTCTGAAATTCCATTGAATGCCTCGGATGCAGAAGGAGGCCATTTGGCCCATCGAATCTGCACTGACCCTCTGAAACAGCACCCTACCTAGGAGTAGTCTCTGTGTTTGTTTCTACACGCGGCTCTAGTCCAACACTCTACTGACCCCTCTGCAAGGGTAATGTGCTCTCTTACATCAGTGTGTGGGTGGGACTGTACGCAGTCCCATGTTGACCCTGTATGTACCAAACCCTTATCCTACATGATACAGTTCTGTGTATCTCGAGGTGTGTGTCTACAGGGTTCATATGTAAAGTAAAGAGTGCGGATTATGTTGTGAGTGTTGTGAATAGAGTAGAGATTAGAGCAGTATACTGGACCCATTCTGATTAACACTAACATCCAGTGAAATTGTTTCTTTTGCTTTATTTCAATGTGAAAATCTTGTGATTCAGATATCAGGCGCAGCTTCATCCGCGTAATGTTTTCCAGGAATGATGGAGTTCAGAACAATCATGAAGCCAGTCAGAGAATCCAGATGGTAACATAAAATTACAAAGAGATACTGACAGACGGACTGAACAGGCAAAACTGTGGCAAATAGATTTCAACGTCAGCAAATGTGAGGCCATGTACTTTGCTACTTTAAAGAAGAGACACGGGGAACTTTGAAACGGTGAAAAACTAAAAAAGATAGTGACCCAAAGAGGCAAAGGTTAGTGTCAGATATTCCCAAGTCCTGTCACGGAGGCACACTCCACTCCAGGAACACCAGGCTAAGGTAAATTCACACTCATGGAGAGAAATTATACAACAGTATCTTTATTATATCAGCTGTCAAAATCTATTACAGCTTGATGAAATAAAAAATAAGGTTGAAAGCCCCAAAAGGTTCGACTGAAATGTCCTGATGTTTGGTAATACTTTATAGAATTCCGAAATCAAACACCTTTCGGAACAGAGCCGACTTCTCCATATTGCAGATACACTGCTCACACTCAATTGTCAGCAACAGTCTGTAAGCAAATCCCATCTCCCTCTGAATAATAATAATCTTTCTTAGTGTCACAAGTAGGCTTATATAACAGTGCAATGAAGTTATTCTGAAGTTCAGCTGCAAATTGGTGCTTCCGAATGTCTTGTTGGTGCTAGCAAAACAGGCACACAATTAGCTAAGGAAGCACTGACTAGCCTGACTGACCTGGTCACAATGATTTAAAAAAAAAAAATTTAGAGTACCCAATTCATTTTTTCCAATTCAGGGACAATTTAGCGTGACCAATCCACCCAGCCTGCACATCTTTTGGGTTGTGGGGGTGAAACCCATGCAAACACGGGGAGAATGTGCAAACTCCACACGGACAGTGAACCAGAGACGGGATCGAACCTGGGACCTCGGTGCCATGAGGCAGCAGTGCTAATCACTGCGCCACCATGCTGCTTGGTCACAATGATGAACGCCACCATTCGGTTAAGTCAGGGTCGTTCACTTCTTTAGATGGAGTCTGGGTAGAGGGGAGGATGGGGTTGGGGAAGGGCAGTGGAGGGGTGTTGGAAGAGAATCGGCAGTGTGGGGATGGTGCAAGTGGAGGGGGTGATGTGGGAGAGAGACATGGTAGCACAGGAGCACAGTCATTATCACTGTTGCTTTACGGTGCCAGGGGCCAGGGTTCGATTCCTGGCTTGCATCACTGTCTCTGCAGAGTCTGAACGTTCTCCCCGTGTCTACATGGGTTTCCTCCGGTTGCTCCAGTTTCCTCCCACAAGTCCCAAAAGATGTGCTTGTTAGGAGAATTGGACATTCTGAATTGTTCCTCAGTGTACCTGAACAGGTGGAGTAGTCGGGCGACTAGGGGATTTTCACAATACATTAATTGGTGTTAATGAAAGCCTACTTGTGACACTAATAGAGATTATTAGAAGGGGCATGGTGTAGAGAGGAGAGGGGGCTGATGTGAGGGGAGGGGGCAGTGATGGGAGGGGGGAGGTGTGGGATAGAGGGGGTGGACGAGTAGGGGAGGGGGCACAGTGTCGTGGAAAAGGAGGTCACGGTAGTGTGAGGAAGAAGGGATGTGGGGTGTGTGGGGAAGGGGTGATGTGGGAGTTTGAGAGGGTGAGGTGTGAGGGATGGGGGTGTAGTGTGGGATGGTGGCTTGTTTGTGGGGGGGTGGGGGGGCTGAGGGGGTATTGTGGCATTGCTCAGCCCTCTGCCCACCAGAACTCTCCGGAATGACCCTAATTGTCTTTTTAACCCATTTGATTCTCAAGTTTATGTAATGACAGAATCGTAAATGATCTCTATAACCCCTACCCTATCAATGGGGTTGTTAATTATTTTAAAAAATAAATTTAGAGTATTTGTTTTTCCAATTAAGGGGCAATTTAGCCTGGCCAATCCACCTAACCTGCACATCTTCTGGGTTGTGTGGGTGAAATCCGCACAGAGTCGGGGAGAATGTGCAAACTCCACACGGACAGTGGCCCAGGGCCGGGATTCGAACCCGGGTCCTCAGCGCCATAGTCCCAGTGCTAACCACTGCTCCACCTGCCACCCCTGGGGTTGTTAACTCTTGATGCAGATTTCATTGCATGACCATGTCCCACGTGACCAGAAACAGTCCAATCCTGAGTGTCACAGGCCCAACAGCAGAGAAATATCCAGAATCTACCTCAGATCATGGCTGGTGTCACAATATGGCCCTCATTTATGTAAAGTTAAGATATTATGGTCTGGAGCAGTGTACACTGGGTGAGGGGAATCGAGAGAGAGCGCATATTACTCAGTTAATACTCACCTGGGAGTGATTGATATTCATACTAGCTGCCAGAATACACATGATGTTCTGGATTGGAACCCTGACATATGTGTAATAATCTAAAGTGGTGTGAAACCTCTTGGACTGTGAGATTAATCTTTCCTGTATATAGTAAATGTAACTGTGTTGAAGCACCTCAGTGTGCAGTATGACTGATGTATATAATCTGAACAGCATTGTTCTCTCTTTAATGAATACATTATAATGTTTGTAATGTTCTCATTACTGTATTGAAGCACCTCAGTGTGCATCCTAATCTCTGCAATGACAATTGGAAATGTTTTGTAATGTTTCTTTCAGATATTTCATGAATCAAGTATATTTGGGGAAAAAAGGGTCAAAATGTAAAGCACTCATGTTATTTTTTTAAATTAGTGAACCAGATGGGTTTTTACAACAATGGTTTCATGGTCATCATTAGACTTTTAATTACAGATTTTAAAAAAATTCTAATTTCACCAGCTGCCGTGGTGGGATTTGAACCCCGGTTCCTGGGTCCAGAGCATTACCCTGAGACTCTAGATTACTAGTACAGTGACAATGTCACTACACCACTGCCTGCCTTAAAGCAAAACATTTTGCCACAATTTTACCATGTGCTATTGCTTAAGGATTGATTAAATTTTATGTAGTTTTTAGATAAAACTATCCGCAGTGACCAGGGTTGATCAAATGGTGCCACCGATCCACACAACAGCAGCTGTGAATTGGGAATCTTGCCAATGCCTGTGATCACTGAGCGTTTAGGATTTTCCCCAATCTTCTCTCCCTCTTCTTCCCTCTGAGGTGTTAGTCCGAGATGCCTACCTGTCTCCCCCTCAGGGGGTTGTTAAAGATTCCACCGCACTGTTTTGACAAAGAGTCTGTGGTGTCAAGATCAATATTTATCCTTCGGTCCGCATCACGAAAACAGAGTCTCATTGGCTCTCTGTGGGATCTTGCTGTGTGCAAATTGGCCTTGATATTTCTTACATTACAGTGACTACACTTTCAAATTTGTTCCTTGGATGGTAAGTGCTTTGTGGCAATCTGAGGTGAGGAATGATGGGAAAAATGGCCAACATTGTGCTGTGAGGCATGATGGTAAAAGAGGCCAACAGATTTGTGTGTGTGTGTGTGGAATCTGCAGCTTAAGCAGAATGACTTTCGTGGGAACTGGAGGACAACATCTTGCAACTGGACATTTCACTGATCACACTTTGTTTCGCAACAGCGAAGACAAGGCTCTCTCAAGGATGAATTATTGCTATATACTAACAGAATAGTTTAACCTAAATCTTCTTAAAAGCAGCCGTTTCTAAGATTTGGGCAACGATAACCCTGTGATCAACATTCGCACAACAGGACCCTGAGCTTGAGAACTCTGAGCACACACCCTCCAGAACGAGCCTGGCCAAAGTCGTTCTACCGGGTGGTATATTTTGGCTCATATTGTGAGTCTTGAAACTTAAGTAACTGTTTAAATCAGCACATAACTGAATTCTTAAGTGAGCTAAATAAAGTTGTATTTAAGAAGTAAATCAAACTTGCAGTATCAATTTGTCTGTGTCATCAGTTGATGCCAGCAGAGGGCAGCAACGGGAAGGGTGCTGTTTAAAGGCAAATTCTGTCCTTTGTGTTCTGCAGGCAGTTCCTGACAAAGAATTCAGTTTCACAGGCACCAGCGTGCCTATTCTCTGCATGCCAGCTTATACAGTGAGCGCCAACAGGCTACCTGACCAGGAAGAGCACCATCACAGGCTGACCCCACAACTGGGCACTCCTCTCCCAGTGCCACTGATCAGCATCAGGTGTCCTGCCAGAGTTACTCGCACCTTCCTTGCCCTAAACCCTGGACACTGAGGCCAAGTAGCATCTCAACTGAGGCGCTGGATAAGATGAACAAACTCAGCTGAGCTGCCTTCTGTCCCTGCCAGTGACAGACGTACAATGGCTTTTGTTTCCTATTACGACTCCGGACCAGGCCAAAACAGTTGGCAGGACGTCGGACAGAAACCCCAATATTTTATTTAATTGATAAGACTGTGAGTGAAAGATACTCCACTCCAAGAGCAATTCCATGCACAAATAGGGATATGGTATATTAAAACAAACTTTATTGCTAACACAGTATTACTAACTCTAATACCATGAAGATCATAGCTACCAATTACCAGTTACAAAATGCTTAACAATACAATGAAACACTAATTCCTATCTGCTCTCCTTTATCTCCACTGAAGCAAAACCTATCTCAGATCAAAATCCATTTTTAAATAGAGTTAGCCAACCCAGGAACACTTGTCGTAAAGAGATGGTCTTGGATAAACCACTTGAGAGAGATCCTCCAGGAAACAGCTTGCAGATTATTGCCTGTGTCAAACTGCTGTTTAAACTGCCAGCCTTTTCACAAACTTCTGTTCTGTTCACAGATAAAATCTTTTTAACTAAATTGCTTTGAGAGAAGCTATCCTGTTCACGGACAGATCCAAACTGAACTGAAACGCCAAAACCAACACCTGAGTGCTTCAGCTCTGGTTCATCCCATTAACTACATCATCTCACGAAGCTGTACATAATGTCTCTATTTATCTATTCCCCAAGGAACCCTTTTTATATAAACAAAATTCCATTAGCCCAATTTCAGGAATCAATATCCATGGCTGAAATGAATTATGATTTTACTTTTATGGTGCTTTAATTGCAACCCTGTCTCCAAAAAGCCTTCGGCCTTTCAAACTAGGATTTTTGAAAACATGACTGCAGCAGTCACACATTAACCCAGATGTTTAACCCTCACTGCACCAAATACATATAACACAATATATATGAAATCCCTACATTCATCACATTCTTACTTTTGGCATGGTATTAATTCACTGGGAAACACTAACCAGCAAGGCGTACAGGCCAAACTCTGCCATAAACACTGTCTGTAAATTCAGGAAAGCTGAGTGACTGGGTGAGGCATCATTCACATTCTGAATCGCCAGTTGTCTGCCTGTTTATTAACCACACCCTACTATGACAGCATGGTAGCATTGTGGATAGCACAATTGCTTCACAGCTCCAGGAGCCCAGGTTCGATTCCGGCTTGGGTCACTGTCTGTGCGAAGTCTGCACATCCTGCCCGGGAGGGCGTGGATTTCCTCCGGGTGCTCCGGTTTCCTCCAACAGTCCAAAGATGTGCAGGTTAGGTGGATTGGCCATGATAAATTGCCCATATTCCAAAATTGCCCTTAGTGTTGAGTGGGGTTACTGGGTTATGGGGATAGGGTGGAGGTGTTGACCTTGGGTAGGGTGCTCTTTCCAAGAGCCGGTGCAGACTCGATGGGCCGAATGGCCTCCTTCTGCACTGTAAATTCTATGATGACACTTTGTTAGACACCCAGCACTCAACAAGTGCAGTTAAATTGGGCAGTTTCTACACTGTCAGATTGGGCAATTGCTCCCAATGGTGCTATGCAACACCATAAAGCAGTGACAGGCAACCTAGGCCCGTGAGTGGGCCGCTTGAGTGGCCCTCCTTCACCTGAGTGGGCTGCAAGATTGAAATTGGGCTTGTTACTAACCACAATCCCATGAAAAAGATTAGATACATTTAATACAGGCTGAGCATTTCATAGCGAGTTACAGAAAATGCTTTATCATTCATATATGAACAGAACTGTTAACAAGTGGTGAGGGCAAACTAAATATTTACACTTGATTGGACGCAGAGTGAGTTCATGGCCCTCTTAGTCAATGTTGTGTGGAATCAGCACTCACCTCACTTGGCCTTGTTTTACGTGTATATCACGTCGGTCATACCAATAGGAAAAAAGCCAATGCGAATGGAAACCAGTGGAATGTGGCAACCCTTTGCATGGGCAATTGTCAACAAAACGTCTCATGGGCCGCACTCAGAACCCAGGTGGGCTGCATGTGGCCCCTCTAGTTGCCCACCATTGTCACAAAGAAATATGCAGAAGAAACCGTGCCTTGTCGAGTAGAACCCTACTTCCACAAGGGGGCAGGAGAGACCAAGGATTAGCCTGAGCCAATTACAGACTCTTGCAGAGACAGGAATTCCCGTGGCTGCTCCCATAGAACCATAGAATTCCTACAGTGCGGTAGGAGGCCATTCTGCCCATTGAGTCTGCACCGACCCTCTGAACATCCTACCTAGGCCCACTCCCTGCCCTATCCCTGTAACCCCACCTGACGTGCACATCCTTGGACACTAAGGGACAATTTAGCATGGCTAATCGACCTAACCTGCACATCTTTGGACACTGGGAGGAAATCGGAGCATCCGGAGGAAACCCATGCAGACACGGGGAGAACGTGCAGACTATGCACAGACAGTGACCCAAGGCCGGAATTGAACCCAGATTCCTGGCGCTGTGAGGCAGCAGTGCTAACCATGGTGCTGCCCTATGGCGGGCCAGCATTTGTAGCCCATCCCTGAATGCCCTTGAATGAGGGCAGGAATGTTGTGAATCTAGAGTCGCCTATAGGCTAGGTCAGATAAGGATGACAGATTTCCTTCCCGAAAGGACATTAGTGAGCTAGATGGATTTTTACAACAATTGATGATAGTTTCTGGTCACCATTACTTCTTATTTAATAAATTTGAATTAAAATGTTACCATCAGCATCGGTGGATTTGAACTTAGAGCATCACCCAGGGTCTCTGGATTACTCGTCCAGTGACAATAGCACTATGCCACCATCTCCCTTTGAGCTGTCTGTTCACCTAGAGGGCTGGCATGCTCCTGATCAAGATGGTCACCACTCAAGCTGCAGCGAGAAGGATGGCAGTGCCCCCTCTTGTTGCCATGCCCTTCAAAGGGCAGGTAAAATGATTTCGAGACGTGACAGAGCCAGGCAGGCAGACTTGACGACTGGAGGGTGTCAGGGCCACAGAGGATTGCTACGGGGGACGGGGACCCGGGGGGGGGGGGGGGGGGGGGGGGGGGGACAGGGATGGGTGGTATTGGGAGGCCTGTCCATGGACGGTAAGGAAGTCTCCCAGCTGCCTCTGACCCCTCTAGCAAGCTGCTATGAGGTCACCTTGATGTAGCTGGTAGAATCACCACATGGAGAGAGCGCTTCTGACACTGGTAAAATATATACGGCCTGGTAAATATGGCCTCAATAGACCATCCGCCTCTGATTAACCTGAGCTACTGCTGTTCCTACCATAGGAAATATCCCCCGGCTCCGGGAACACATCAGACTCCCTTCAAGACATCTTTCCGCAGACATATTAGCCTCCTTTCCACCTCCCAGCTGTCTCCAGTGGGCGGGGAAAATCCCAGCCATTGTTTCTGCCTCTGAATTTATCCCATTTCAAGCACAGGCCTCATGAATCTCACAAACGTCCATGGCAAACCATGTGTGGATTGTTTTAGTTGAACGGGCCACAAATACAAGTTATGTCGTAGACCTCACCCCCAACTGTTGACAGGGCCATGCTGCCTCCGGGACCCCCCATGTTCTAGAATCCTCTCCCTTGGCATTTCCTCCCTCACGGCCCCTGTCCAAGGTCATCTCTTTGACCAAGCTTTAGTTCACCTTAACAACAATGTTGTGCTGACAGTGTAAGAGGTGAGCGACTCTTTAACCGTGTTCAGTGTGGGCAGTTAGAAAAAAAGATCAGTAAAATGGAGCTAGAGTATTCCTTCACCGACCAAGAGAGATATACATAAGACACAAGAGACTTTCAAGGAACATCAACTGCAGAGCTGTCAGTCTGAGCCCAGGGAACTCAGCATCCTGCAGTCTGCCTGGCCCGGCCCCCATCAGCTTCCGACCCACATCACAGTTCGGCCTTTTGGTTAAGATCAAGGGTAGGCTTCAAGTGTGAGATTAGGTGCAATGTCTGTTCTTGCCAGCTTACATCCGGTGAATTGGGTTGAATTGTTTTTTATTTGGAGCAAGCAAGGAGGTGGATTAGAGGTTGAATTCCGTCCGCTTTGCGCATTGGCTTTGTAACTCGGAGAAATGGAAACCTAGGAGAGGTCACTGGGCCACATTTTCCGAGTGGAATTGGACAATCTCCAGCCTTTGGAAAACAGAGGATGAGTGATTCAGTTGAGCTGGTGTGAAGTACGGGTGCCCACACGGCCAAATATTAAGTTACCACAGCATCTGAAGGGTATGTTTAATTGGACTGGATAATATTCTTGAGATTCTGGTGTTTCTGGTGATGAGAAACCGGCTCCAGTACTTTCCCCCTTCCTCACCTATAGCTCTCAACCCTCTGCGTCCACTCACTGAAAAAGGCACTGAAACCCGATCTTGTCCTCATCCAATTGAATGCTCATGCCCTCTTCCAGCGGGGGCAATGGGAACACAGTCGGGAGCATTTCCTTCTCCTTCTTCCTACATCCAGGAAAACTAAGGCCCAATCATAAACACCCCAACTCAGATTATTAAATAACACACAGCAGCATTCGAAGCAGGCTGGCACTGATAGAATCATACAGCACAGAAAACGGCCACTCTTTGAATGAGCTACCCAATTAGTCATGTGATGCACTATCAATTACTACAAAGACGAGAGTAGTGAATAATCGAGGCTTTATTGAGCAAAGATGTGTGGCCTCCTGTAGCTGCTCCCAGAATGGGAGCAGCTCCGGTGTGCACATTTATACGCCGCCTACTGGGCGGGGCCAACAGGCAGGGATTTACCCATGCACCTCTAGTACAGGAGTCTTACCGTACTACATCTAATATACATCTAAGAAAGTTAGTAGTGACTACCACATCTTGCTACCCTATCCTTGCCCCACAGCCCTGCAGAATTTCCCCTTTGAAAGTTATTGCTGAACCTGCCCCCACCAGACTTTAACGCAGTGAATTCCAGATCATAATAATCCACTGGGTAAAAGGAATCTTCCTCAGCTCCCCCTCTGGCTACCGACCTACTTGCCATCAGAATCAGTTTCTTCTTATTTGTTTTATCAAAACCCATACAGGGGCAGGGTGTATTTATCCATTGGGATGGTCAGAGACATCATCCCGAAATCACAAATCCTCAGACAGCCTAGCATTTAAACAGATCAATCACCATCTTATCAAATGGCGGTGCAGTTTGGAGGGGCTGAACGGCCTGTTTCTGCTCCTATCTCAAATGGTTGTAAGTGGATACGGTTCAGGTTCAAACACTGGTAAAAGAGACCAACACCACCGAACCGTGGCTCAGTGCAGTTTCTAGCTGCAGTGATGGAGGGAAGGTAGGTTTTACAGACTGGAAGTTGTGGCTGTGTGCAGCTTGACACAAGCCAGTAAGGAATGCCATCTCCTAGAGAAATAAAACCCAAGCGCCCTGGTTTTGTGCCCCGTGTAGTCCAATTAAAGCTCTCCGATGCTGCGGTTTGTGCAACCCTCTCCCGCCGATGCTCCGCTCAGTCTGTGTTGCCAGTGTAGGTTAAATTTGTAAAAGTTGTAGTTGGCGCCTTGTACAGTGGGTTGTTGGCCTGAAATGAGACAGAATTGTAAACATGGTGAAGTTACATCTTGATCACCAACCACACTTAAAGAATAATGCTCAAACCTGAAGGACCTCTGCTCTTGCCATGGTCTACTCGACAGTCGAGTACTGTGCACCAGTGTGGTGCAATTCATCCCATAACAGTCTTGTACATACCCAGCTCAACACAACAATGCGCATCATCTCAGGTACCCTCCGCTTAACTCCCCTGGCTCCCAGCCCTGAACATCATCCCATCCCCTCACAAAGGGAGGGAGTTTGCAACAAGGAAGATTCTGGGAAGGTATACATTAACCCAAGCCCGCCGCAAAACAAGTACGTTACCAATCCACCTGCTACCTGCCTCCCATCACGCCAGCGGGTAAGGCTAAGACCACCATGCAGGGAATAACAGCAGAGGCTCTGTGACAGCAGGAATGGAACCAACAGGCCACTATTAAAACCACATCATCACAGATACCCCAGCCCACCTACTCGGCTTCAACCTGCCACACCAATATTGGCCACTCCTCAACCGTACTGGTCAAAGCCATTGTGCAGCAAATTGGCACAAGTAGTGGGGCTGTGCAGGGACCTGGACTTCGGCTGTGATGCTCCCCAATCAATGACTCACTGCGGCGAAGATTGACCCCTGACCAAATTCAGTGGAGGGCCCAGAGAGCTCCATTTCGCCACTGTGGGAGCTATTACCTGGATTGGTGATTATGGCACACACTTATAGAATATGTAGCCCTGTCAGGCCACAGTGGCTGCATCTATCTGAGGAGACGATTGCAGCAAAATTATGATAGAACTTGCTACCGAGTCACACGAAAGCTCCGTATCATGGTGTTCTTTGTGCTGCTAATTTTAGGATGGTTGGCGTAGTGTTCACAAAGACCACACATAGCTTTAAACTGAACAAAGCTATAAATTTATTAACACTACTTAATTGGATTTGACACTTACTCCTATATAATACACAGTTGCTAACAAACATATAAACTACAGTCATCTACTACTAATCTCTACACTATTACATTAACTATGATCTGCTCTCACTCACACTATATTTTCTTCAGCCTGTACTCTAGCTTTCTCCATGCATGGTGGTCTTAGCCTTACCCGCTGGCGTAATGGGAGGCAGGTAATAGGTGGATTTGTAACGTACTTGTTACCAACTCAACCTCTCACCCACAAGGCTTAGTATCAATGTCTTATATAGTTGTACATCTAGCTCCCTCTGGTGCTTTATTTAGGCATGACATTAACCCTTGCAGTTCTTTCCATTTATGATGTCATAAGTATGACTCCGTTTTACCGAAGTTAGGAGGAACAGCATCTGAGATTGGCATCAGCTGGCACTGATGGCAATGCAACTAACTGAAGCTGGCTCAACATGAATTTTGAAAGCAGTAGCAGAAAATACTGGACAGTCTCAGCAGGTCTGACAGCATCTATGGAGAGAAAAGGGGGCTAACGTTTCGAGTCAGGATGACTCTTTGTTATTGATTGAAATGCGATGTCCTGAGGTTGTGAAAGATATCGTATAAGTGCAATTAATAATTCCTTCTTTCATTTTCTCTGTCTCTTTAACTGCAAGTGTGTATTTAAATGTGCCAAACGGATATACACGCAACTAAAATAAGATCATCTTTGACCATCACTTCCCAGCATTTTATGTTTTTCAGATTTCTAGCAACCACAATATTTTACTTTTGTGTCATTGCAAATGCTTAACGGGCAGTGGGCCTTTCATCTGCATGCACAGAATTCAGCCTTCCGTGAGTCAGACGGAGCCAGCAGTATAGCTCAGTAAACCACCTCACAATCGTCAGTCACAAACACTTGTGCCAAACGATATAAGGGGCTGGTTTAGCACAGTGGGCTAAACATCTGGCTTGTAATGCAGAACAAGGCCAGCAGCGCCGGTTCAATTCCCATTCCGGCGTCCCCGAACAGGCTCCAGAATGTGGCGACTCGGGGCTTTTCACAGTAACTGCATTGAAGCCTTGTGACAATAAGCGATTATTATTATTATTAACTATTCCTTGCAAGGATAGGAACAGGAATAGGCCACTAGGCTCCTCCAGCCCATTTCATTATTCAACAAGATTATGCCTTATCTCCCTCATTTCTATTTCCCCACACTGTCCCCATATCCCTTGATATCTTTAATATCCAGAAATCTATCGATCTCTGTCTTGAAACTCTCTGGAGGGGAGCATGACTTTGAGTTAAGCTTTTGGGTAGATTCCTACATTCTCATTTTTTTGTTCAGGGGGTGTGATCCCCAAGCTCGCGGTAAATGTCAACTCTTCCTTACATTGGCCCAATTTGCACTGGCCCGCTCCGCCTCAAACTTCGCAAACTCTCGTTGGTCATGGAGTGTGACCACCAGCTTCCAAATCAGCAGGGCCAGCAGGCCGCATAGTAAGATGGCCGCCATCAAACACAGGACAATGAGCAGGATGTTCACTGGTGGCTGGCATACTGTGGGGAGAAAAAGGAAAGAACTTGCATTGATACAGCATCTTTCCCGACCTCTGCTTCACACTATTTAGAGTTCTATGGAAGGCAAGGGGAAGGCAGGCAGAAAGG
Source organism: Scyliorhinus canicula (assembly GCF_902713615.1). Taxonomy (NCBI): domain Eukaryota; kingdom Metazoa; phylum Chordata; class Chondrichthyes; order Carcharhiniformes; family Scyliorhinidae; genus Scyliorhinus; species Scyliorhinus canicula. Next base: position 46,101,509 of record NC_052164.1, on the reverse strand, counting down.
AACATCAATGAGATCAGAGGACAGGGATAAAAACAGCAATGAAAATAGAAATATCTCCTTCCCCCCTCACAAAAATACAGCAGGTATGAAAAATAGGATGTATTAAATTGTGTTTACATCAATGTCCAGAGACAAACTGATATTATTGGTGAGCAGAGAGTACAAATTGCTACAGGGATTATGAACTTGTTTTATTAATTGAGATATAGTTAAACTGGACCAGGAATGGGATTCTTAATATTCCTGGTTACCATGTCTTCGGCAATGATTGAGAAGGAAAAGGAGGGCAGGATGTAACAGGATTAATGAAGGATATTGATAAATTCCAAAACGGAAAGGATTTTCTAGTTGGTTCTAAGATTAAATCTTGAGTTATGGAGCGTAGGGGAAGCTGTGAAATATTTCATTGTCTTCTAAAGAGCCTCAAAGAGTGAGGAGGAGTTGTTTATCAAATGTGCTGCAATTGTAGATGGTAATTTTGTACCCAGGCACACAAATGGCTCAAGGTGGCAGGGCCAGGTGACGAGGTGGTTAAAACCACGTCGGATTGGATTTTACCCATTCCCCAGCCCATAGCAACCCCCCCTCCACCAAAGGCATGTTTTGGGCAGGGGGCATGTATTCACTGCCTTCCCATCCACTCCCCGACCAGTTCCTCTCATACAGTGAGCACCAAAGTCTGTAGTTCCCCCTCATTTTGAAATAAATAATTAATGGACAATTCACTTGTTATCAACCCAGTTGACCTGAATAAATGCAGCCCGCACCATGACATGGTTGCGTGGGCAGAAGGGAGTGGGCAGGTCAGTTATTTTAAGCAAACCGCTGAACTGTTCTCAGGAGCTGATCTGAGCTGAGTCGGGGACACCTTCATCCCCCGAAGATGTTACACCACACCACCCCTCCCACCCCCTATGATTTGCTCTTCCCTGCCTGGACTCCAAAACCCCACACCCCCGACAGTCCTCGCAATGTGGGCATCACATTCCAGATAAATGTAGAGGTCATAAAACCCAGAGGAGGTTTAGCCAGGATGTTACCAGGGATGAAGAACTTCAGTCATGAGGAGAGGCTTTGAAAGTTAGGACAGTTCTTTTTGGAACAAGAGAACATGAAGAGATAACCTTATTGAACTTTGAAGATAATGAGAGGTTTTAATAGAGTAAGTTGAGAGAAAGTATTCCTTCCAGAACACTTGTAAAAGACCTTGAGGGGGTATGAGGAGCACACTTTATTTCAGCGAGATTTCAGAATCTGGAATGCCTGACCTGAAAAGTTAATGGATAATTTTGAAAAGGAGTTGGGTGAGGAACTGGAGGATGAAAAGTTAAGGATAAAAACACAGGAACGTCGGAAGGAAGACTTCTCCTCTTTCAAAGAACAAACACAGGCATAATGGGCTGAATGGCCTCCGATTGTGCTGTGAGCTTTTGTCCCAATGCATTAAGTGTGATCACTGTTGAAACACAGGACTTATGACACCCGTGATTAATATAAGAAATTGGTATATGTATCTGGTGCAGTAATGTTTTTCAACGACTTGGTTATTGGATTTATGTATCTGCTACAGTATTTTTCAAAAATTCTGATTTAAAAGACAGACAGACCTTGTGGCTACAAAGGATGCAATTAAGATATCGTAAAAGTGCGATCATAATTTTTTTCAAGCCATGCTCATGTTTACAAGGAGAGGCCTAATGGAATTTTGCTATGATTTCTGGGGAGCAGATAATTAGAGACATTGGGCATGATTTAACGGACTCAAGTGAAAGTCCACCTCTCTCAAAATTATAGTCATTCAGATAATAATCTGCCTTCTTGGTTTTGCTACCAAAAGTAAATAACCTCATATTTATCCACATTATACTGCATTTGCTATGCATTTGCCCACTCACAGAGCTTGTTCAAATCAAACTGATGCAACTCTGCATCCTCTTCGCAGCTCAGCCTCCCACCCAGCTTTGTGTCATCTGCTAATTATGAACATATTACATTCAGTTCTCTCATCTAAATCATTAATTATGAAGATATTGTTAAAAGCTGGGGTTCCAGCATCAATCCCCGTGGTACCCCACTTGTCACTGCCTGTCATTTGGAAAAAGACCTCTTTATTCCTACTCTTTGTTTCCTGTCTGCCAATCAGTTTTCTATCCATCTCAATATACTACATCCACTCCCATGTGCTTTAATTTAACATGCTAATCTCTTATGTGGGACTTTGTCGAAAGCCTTCTGAAAGTTCAAATTAACCACTTCCACTGGCTCCCTCTCACCAACTCTCCTAGTTACACCCTCAAATAATTCCAGTAGATTTCGCCACCATGATTTCCCTTTCATAAATCCATGCTGACTCTTTCCAATTCTGATACTGTTTTCCAAGTTCTCTGCCATTCAATCTTCTATAATGGGTCTTAGGATTTTGCCAACTACTGACATCAGGCTTACTGGTCTTTCATTCCTTGTTTTCACTCGTCTTTCCTTTTAAATAATGGGGTTATAGTCGCTACCTTCCAATCTGTAGGAACTGTTCCAGGCTTAATAGAATCATGGGAGATGACCATCCTTTATTTCTAGGGCTACTTCCTTAAGTACTGTGGGATGTAGATTATCAGGCCCGGGGGATCTTGCAGCTTTCTATCCCATCAATTTCCTTAATACCATTGCTCTAATAATACTGATTTCTTTCAGTTCCTCCCTCTCACTAAACCCAGTGTTCCCCCATCATATTTGTGTCCTCTTATGAAAACAGGACCAAAGTATATATTTAGTTGGTCAACCATTTCTTTGTTCCCATTATAAATCCCCCTGTTTCTGACTGTAAGGGTCCTACATTCATCTTCACCAATCTTTTTCTCTTCGGATATCTGGGGTATCCTTCCATTTTGAGGTGGGATGAGGTCAGGTAAGTTGGGCATTTAGTGGGAGGGTGGAGTCAGGAGGCCACAGTGGGGATGCCAAGAGGAGTTGAGAAATCGAGGCAGCATTTAAAAAAGGTGGCCCGATCTCTTCTTGGAATGAAAGTAAGTGTGGTCTCGGCAGGGTATTCCTTGTTGAGGACAAAATAAAAGGCTCATTTGATAGCGGGGTCGTTCTTGGTGCAAAGAGAGCTCTGATTTTTCCCCGTTAAATTGCGCCCTATGTTTCCACAATACTCCCCTTTTGTACTTATTGCTAGCAGAACTGAGGAAATGCAAATAAACTAACATAGAGAATAGAGGGTTCAATCATGCATGAGGAATAACTGTCAAACCTGGTTCTTTAACAACTGTCAGGACAGAATTTCCATTTTCCTCTTCCTCATAACGGAAATGAACAGTACAGCCATTCTCGTCTTTATAGCTACAGATGACGCCATTGGCAGTTCCTGTGTCTAGAGAGAGAGAGAGAGAGAGAGAGAGGCAGGACATAAATCAAATAATGTGATTCGGAATTAAATAAAACGGCACTAAAACCTGGCAGCCACACCTCATTGGCTATTGCAACAGGACACGGCAATGCTTATTCCACTCCCCAGAATCAATCCCTAAATAACATTGGTCGCAATCAGTGCATTGTTTGCACTGGAGTGCTGAACTTGGTGCATTTTAATGCTACAGTGAGAGTTTGGTGACTGAGGGAGTGCTGAACTTGGTGCATTTGAGTGCTACAGTGAGAGTTTGGTAACTGAGGGAGTTAGGTGAGGAGGGAGTAAGGTGTTCCTTACATTTCATTTCCTACATTTCCTCAAAGAGTGTGAAGGGAGCCGGGAGTTTACAGAGAGTACAGCTGACTAGGAGCAGAGTCGGAGGGCGGATGTCCACTTGGTCTATGGGGCAGCTAATTCTGTAAAGTAAGAGGGGATGAAGGCTAGGGCAGTTGCATGCTCCTCCTGTAGGATGTGGGTGGTGAGGGATACCACTGGTGTCCCCGCTGACTATACCTGCGGGAAGTGCACCCAACTCCAGCTCCTCAGAGACCGTGTTAGGGAACTGGAGCTGGAGCTGGATGAACTTAGGATCATCCAGGAGGAAGAGGGGGTTATCGAGAAGAGTTACAGGGAGGTAGCCACACCCAAGGTACTGGACAAAGAGTAGCTGGGTTACAGTCAGGGGAAAGAAAACTAACAGGCAGGCAGTGCAGGGATCCCTTGTGGCCGTTCCCCTTCAAAACAACTATACGGTTTTGGATGCTGTTCGGGGGGGATGACCTACCGGGGGAAGGCCCTAGCGGCCAGGTCTTTGGCACTGAGTCTGGCTCTGGGGCTGAGAAGGGAAGGGGGCAGAATAGAAAAGCAATAGTAATAGGAGATTACTGTGAGATGTGGAACTTGTTCAAGGAACAGGTACTGCGTGTCTTTGATATGTATGTCCCTGTCAGGCAGGGAAGAGATGGATGAGTGAGGGAACCATGGTTGACAAGAGAGGTTGAATGTCTTGTTAAGAGGAAGAAGGAGACTTATGTAAGGCTGAGGAAACAAGGTTCAGACAGGGCGCTGGAGGGATACAAGATAGCCAGGAGGGAACTGAAGAAAGGAATTAGGAGAGCTAAGAGAAGGCATGAAAAATCTTTGTCGGGTAGGATCAAGGAAAACCCCAAGGCCTTTTACATATATGTGAGAAATATGAGAATGACGAGAGCGAGGGTAGGTCCAATCAAGGACAGTAGCGGGAGATTGTGTGTTGAGTCTGAAGAGATAGGAGAGGTCTGAACAAGTATTTTTCTTCAGTATTTACAAACGAGAGGGGCCATATTGTTGGAGAGGACAGTGTGAAACAGACTGGTAAGCTCGAGGAGATACTTGTTAGGAAGGAAGATGCGTTGGGCGTTTTGAAAAACTTGAGGATAGACAAGTCCCCCGGGCCTGACGGGATATATCCAAGGATTCTATGGGAAGCAAGAAATGAAATTGCAGAGCCGTTGGCAATGATCTTTTTGTCCTCGCTGTCAACAGGGGTAGTACCAGGGGATTAGAGAATGTTGTGCCCCTGTTCAAAAAAGGGAATAGGGATAACCCTGGGAATTACAGGCCAGTTAGTCTTACTTCGGTGGTAGGCAAAGTAATGGAAAGGGTACTGAGGGATAGGATTTCTGAGCATCTGGAAAGACACTGCTTGATTAGGGATAGTCAGCACGGATTTGTGAGGGGTAGGTCTTGCCTTACAAGTCTTATTGACTTCTTTGAGGAGGTGACCAAGCATGTGGATGAAGGTAAAGCAGTGGATGTAGTGTACATGGATTTTAGTAAGGCATTTGATAAGGTTCCCCATGGTAGACTTATGCAGAAAGTAAGGAGGCATGGGATAGTGGGAAATTTGGCCAGTTGGATAACGAACTGGCTAACCGATAGAAGTCAGAGAGTGGTGGTGGATGGCAAATATTCAGCCTGGAGCCCAGTTACCAGTGGCGTACCACAGGGATCAGTTCTGGGTCCTCTGCTGTTTGTGATTTTCATTAACGACTTGGATGAGGGAGTTAAAGGGTGGGTCAGTAAATTTGCAGATGATACGAAGATTGCTGGAGTTGTGGATAGTGAGGAGGCCTGTTGTCGGCTGCAAAGAGACATAGATAGGATGCAGAGCTGGGCTGAGAAGTGGCAGATGGAGTTTTACTCTGACAAGTGTGAGGTTGACCATTTTGGAAGGACAAATATGAATGCCGAATACAGGGTTAACGGTAGGGTTCTTGGCAGTGTAGCGGAGCAGAGAGATCTTGCGGATTATGTTCATAGATCTTTGAAAGTTGCCACTCAAGTGGAGCTGTGAAGAAGGCCTATGGTGTGCTAGCGTTCATTAGCAGAGGGATTGAATTTAAGAGCCGTGAGGTGATGATGCAGCTGTACAAAACCTTGGTCAGGCCACATTTGGAGTACTGTGTGCAGTTCTGGTCACCTCATTTTAGGAAGGATGTGGAAGCTTTGGAAAAGGTGCAAAGGAGATTTACCAGGATGTTGCCTCGAATGGAGAGTAGGTCTTATGAGGAAAGGTTGAGGGTGCTAGGCCTTTTCTCATTAGAACGGAGAAGGATGAGGGGTGACTTGATAGAGGTTTATAAGATGATCAGGGGAATAGATAGAGTAGACAGTCAGAGACCATTACAAGGGGACATAAATTTAAGGTACATGGTGGAAGATATAGGGGGGATGTCAGAGGTAGGTTCTTTACCCAGAGAGTAGTGGGGGCATGGAATGCACTGCCTGTGGAAGTAGTTGAGTCAGAAACGTTAGGGACCTTCAAACGGCTATTGGATAGGTACATAGATTAGGGTAGAATAATGGAGTGTAGATTAATTTGTTCTTAAGGGCAGCACGGTAGCATTGTGGATAGCACAATTGCTTCACAGCTTCAGGGTCCCAGATTCGATTTTGGCTTGGGTCACTGTCTGTGCGGAGTCTGCACATCCTCCCCGTGTCTGCGTGGGTTTCCTCTGGGTGCTGCGGTTTCCTCCCACAGTCCAAAGATGTGCAGGTTAGGTGGATTGGCCATGATAAATTGCCCTTAGTGTCCAACAGTCCATGATCAATGATTAACCTAGGACAAAAGTTCGGCACAACATCGTGGGCCAAAGTGCCTGTTTTGTGCTGTATTTTTCTATATCGCATTACATTCACCCCTCACCATCTGGCCTGGGCTTGCAAAATCCGACCAACTGTCCTGGCTTGAAACAATTCACACCTTTTGGGAGGAATTTTACAGCCATTCCCGCTGGCGGGTACTTCCGGTCTCGCTGACGGTGAACCTTCTGCCACAGGTTCCCTGGCTGTGGAGGGTGCAAACAACGGGAAACTTTGTTGATAGTGGCGGATCTGTATGATGCTGCTGCCAGCCAATAGCAGGTTGCCTCCATTGTTGAGGTGGGGGGGGGGGGGGGGGGGGGGGGGGGGGAGAAATTGGGTAAAATCTTGCCGGTTGACTGTAATCCACAGAGCATTAATATAAGGTATTATAAATTTGACCAGGAGCAGTCCCAGTCACACTGACCCATGAATAAACGTGAGGTGGTAGCGATTGGATGGCTGGCCTTGTTGGGTGGACACTGGTTATGAGTTAGTTACCAAGGTTACCAAAACTAGTGCATTCCTGATAGAGAGTGTGGAGATCCCCAAGTATGAAGCTGCTTGTGTGGTGATACTGTGTCTGTGGGGGGAGGGTTTATTGGTGACATTGTGCCTGTGGTGGAAAGGTTTATTGGTTACACTATGTCTGTGTGGGGTCGGTTTATTGGTGACATTGTGCCTGTGGGCGAGAGGGCTTTTTTGGTGACACTGTGCCTGTGGGGGAAGGGTTCGTTGATGATGCTGTGCTTACGGGGGGAGGGTATTTTTGGTGATACTGTGGATATGAGGGGAGGGTTTATTGGTGACCTGTGGGGGGAGGGTTTATTGGTGATATTGTGCCTGTGGGGGGAGGGTTTATTGATGACACAGTGCCTGTGTGGGGGGGAGGGGGGGGGGGGGGAGCTTGCTTTTGATGATATTGTGCCTGTGGGGGGAGGGTTTTTTGGTGATACTGTGCCGTTGGGGGGAGGGTTCATTGGTGACACAGTGCCTGTGGGGGGTGGGTTTTTGGTGATATTTTGCCTGTGGGGGGAGGGTTCTTTGGTGATACTGTGCCATTGGGGGGAGGGTTCATTGGTGACAGTGCCTGTGGGGGGGGGGGGGGGGGGGTTTGGTGATATTGTGCCTGTGGGGGGAGGGTTTATTGGTGACATTGTGCCTGTGGGGGAAAGATGCTGTGCCCAGGAGGGGTCCTGTCCTGATTTGACAACCAAAAAGCAGGACTGCTGGTAGCTTAACTTGCCACATCAATGTGTAAACTTACCCAGATCCTTCACCTGTCGAATCTCATCTGTGCACACCTTATGACATGTGCCGTTCTTCTTCAGCTCCCCAGTGTCAAAAACCTTACATCTGACACAGTCACTGTGGGAAAAGGGGAGAGGAGGGGGAAGAGATTGAACAAAATCAGAGAATTTGCACTTCTGTGAAACCCAAATCGTTCATTTTGAAATTGTTCTCCAAGGTTCTCCCCTCCCTCTCCTGGCCCTCACTAATGCTGGCCTTGATTGGGTTTGTGTACCGAGCAGCATACATAGATACATAGGTATATAGAGGATAGGAGCAGGAGGAGGCCTTTTGGCCCTTTGAGCCTGCTCCGCCATTCATCGCGATCATGGCTGATCATCCAACTCAATAGCCGAAACCTGCTTTCTCCCCATAGCCTTTGATCCCATTCTCCCCAAGTGCTATATCCAGCCGCCTCTTGAATATATTCTAAATTTTAGCATCAACTGCTTCCTGTAGTAATGAATTCCACAGGCTCACCACTCTTTGTGTGAAGAAATGTCTCCTCATCTCTACCCAAAATAGTTTACCTGAATCCTCAAACTGTGACCGCTGGTTCTGGACACACCCATCATTGGTAATATCTTCTCTGCATCTACCCTGTCTAGTCCTGTTAGAATTTTATAAATCTCTATAAGAACCCCCCTCATTCTTCTGAACTCCAGCAAGAACAATCCCAACCTAGTCAATCTCTCCTCATATGACAGTCCCGCCATCCCTGGAATCAGTCTGGTAAACCTTCGCTGCACTCCCTCGAGAGCAAGAGCATCCTTCCTCAGAGAAAGACACCAAAACGGCACACAATACACCAGGTGTGGCCTCATAAAGGCCCTGTACAATTGCAGCAACACATCCCTGCTTTTATACTCAAAGCTTCTTGCAATGAAGGTCAACATACCATTAGCCTTCTTTACCGCCTGCTGCACCTGCATGCTTACCTTCAGCGAATGGTGCACAAGGACACCTAGGTCCCGCTGCACACTCCCCTCTCCCAATTTACAAGCATTCAGCTAGTAATCTGCCTTCCTGTTTTCGCTTCCAACATGAATGACCTCACACTTATCCAAATTATACTGCATCTGCCATTGGTTTGCCCACTCGCCCAACCTGTCCAGATCATCCTGTAGGATCCCTGCATCCTCGTCACAATTCACCCTCCCATCTAATTTGGTATCATCTGCAAACTTTGAAATGTTACGTTTTGTTCCTCCATATATTGGTCAAGAAAACCGTCCTGTATACACTCCAGGAACTCCTCCTCTACATCATTGTGGCTAATTTGATTGGCCCAATCTATGTGAAGATTAAAATCACCCATGATCACCGATATTTCCTTGTTACATGCATCTCTAATTTCTTGTTTAATGCCATTCCCAACCTCACCACTGCAGTTTGGGGGTCTATATATGACACCCACTAATGTTATCCCATCATGAATGACATCCCAAACACACCTAATCCTCCGCTGACCCTGTGCCTCTGTGAGTACCCGGAAATCTGTTGTCTTTTCAGTTAGTGTTCATCTTTATTTTTTGCATTCTGTCTGCAGAAAAGAAAATCTTGTTTTCCTCTAGGATCATGAGCCTTTTCAGCTCATCCTAATGCAATTTAGCATCTTTGACTTGTGTGCGCTGTTGGAAGATAAGAAATACGACAGAGAATTTGCACACAGCAAGGTCCCCACCAGGAAACAGGAGCTCCTGGAGGGAACCCACGCAGACACGGGGAGAACGTGCAGACTCCGCATAGACAGCGACCCAAGCCAGGAATTGAACCCGGGACCCTGGAGCTGCGAGGCAACAGTGCTAACAACTGTGCTACCGTGCTTCCCACACCTCCCCGAGGTGTGGACGATGTGGGGGTTAAGGGGGCTATGAACTCACCTTTTTATGGAGCAGGCGTCAGGGCAGGTGGGGCATTTCTCACAGTGGTCTCCATATGCTGCATCCTGGCAAACACACTTCCCACACACGCAGCTCCCTCGCCTGCTGCAGACCGATCCAACGGCCGTGATGCAGCTGTCGGTGTTGGTGGTGCAGTTGCAGTAAATGTCGTACCAATTTGCAAAGCACCTACATTCCCCGCACTCGCACTTGCCATTCCCTGTGGTGGATGTAAAATGGTGGTTAGACTCAAACAGTACAGATGTAGCAGACTTGCATTTCCAAATGGCGTTCAATAAGGTGCCACACGAAGGGTTCCTCATGAACTTGGGGCTGATATATGGGCCAGGAATCTCCGTTGCGTGTCCATCCCGCGACCGCTGCTAATGAGGGTGGAGTATTTGGCCGTTCCATTCACTGGCAGTGGGATTCTCTACTCCTGCAGCTTGTCAATGGGATTTGCAGCAAGGTCCCCACTAGGAAATCGGAGCACCCGGAGGAAACCCACGCAGACACGGGAGAACGTGCAGACTCCGAACAGACAACGACCCAAGCCAGGAATCGAACCTGGGACCCTGGGGCTGGGAAGCAACTATGCTAACCATTCTGCTACCATGTTGCTGTAGTTCCTCCATGCGTTCCTTGAATGTTTGCCATTGCCTATCCACTGTCACCCCACACCACTGGGAAACACACAACCATGGGCAGCATGGTAGCACAGTGATTAGCACTGTTTTGGGGCTGGTTTAGCACACTGGGCTAAATCGCAGGCTTTGTAAGCTGGCCGGTTCCAAACTGGCCAGCATTATTTTTGCAGGGAATTTGCTAATGGTTTTTCCACCCCCCCTCATTGGGGAAGCTCATACTCCCAAAGGATTGTGGGATTCCCATTAGTCCCCAGCCAGTGGTAAGCAGGCAGGTTATAACAAGTACCCAATTAATTTTTTCCAATTAAGGGGCAATTTAGTGTGGCCAATCCACCTAGCCTGCACATCTTTGGGTTGTGGGGGCGAAACCCACGCAAACACGGGGAGAATGTACCAAAATGTTTCTGCTTCACTTTCCATCATCCTTGTATCGGCCTGGAATGGAATTATTGAGCAATCAGTGACCAATTTCTAACGATGGGTGGGATTTTTCCAGCCCCGCCCTCTGGTGAAAATGTCCAGTCCCGCCGAAAGTCAATGGACTTTGGCCGGCTGCCGAATCTCCACAATGACATGGCTGGAAAATCCTGGACAACAAGTCAACACCAGATCTGGTCATGAGGGGAGGAGTGGTAGAACCATAGGCCCAAAGTTGCTTGCTCCTCCACTCACCACATGTCCTATCTCAAATTACTCGTGTACTATATCGTTAAATCATGTTTTCTGAAAGAAATCTATTTAAAGGATCAGAAAGGGTAAAAGATTGAGAGACCATCAGCGGCCAAGTGTTACTCCCCTGTGTGATCATCTTGCTCTAATGCGCACAGTTAGGCACACTAAGAATCACCATCTCTTCGTGTGCTTTTAGGCAGTTACAGAGACGGCCCTGAGGTCAGCCTAACCACTTCCCTTCCCAATCCAGGAATGTGGTGTGATTAGAGGATTTAAAAAAATCATTTATCTTGGGTGTTCCTAACCCTCGACTGTCATCAGGCTATGATTATGTTCTCTGGTTTGAGGGGAGTGGGCCATGTCGCCATAGGGAGGAAGTGCACACTCCCTATCAGCAAATCGAACCCTGAGGTGATTTCACCCTGTCACAGACACCTGGGTTGACCAAAAAGTTAAAAGAAAATCCCATTTTAATTGGCACTGCTGACCCCATGACCTTTGCCCTTTTTCCTCTACTCAGTTCTGTAGAACAGTTGTCCCGACCTTTCTCTGATTGGAATCTCTACTTTGAAGATTAACTTGCCTTCTCTCTCTCTCTCACTGACGATTTTTTTCCAGCATAGTTGCTCATGAGACCACAAGACAGAGGAGCAGAATTAGGCCGATCGGCCTATTGGGTCTGCTCCGACATTCAATCATGGCTTAAATGTTCCTCATCCTCATTCTCCTGCCTTCTCCCCATAACCACTGATTCCTTATTAATCAAGAAATCCCCTCAGTAATCAAGAACACCAGATTTGTGCTTGAGGTGCTTCCTCGTTAGTATAGTGATTAGTATCCCTGCCTGACACGCGGGAGACCGGGGTTCAATTCCCTGACGGGGAGTTTGTACCTCTCCAGAAAAACAACAGGAATCCTTTTAAGGGGCTGGTTTAGCACGGGGCTAAAGAGCTAGCTTTTAAAGCAGACCAAGGCAGGCCAGCAGCACGGTTCAATTCCCGTACCAGCCTCCCCGAACAGACGCCGGAATGTGGCAACTAGGGACTTTTCACAGTAACTTCATTTGAAGCCTACTTGTGACAATAAGCGATGTTCATTTTTTTTTTCAGGTGCTGTTACCTACAGGGCTGCAGACCAAGAGCTGGAAGGTGGAATTAGACAGAATAGTTATTTCTCATGACATAAGAACATAAAAAGTAGGAGCAGTAGTGGGCAATTTAGCCTCTCGGGCCTGCTCCACTATTTAATCATGTCTGATCTCATCATGGCCTCAACTTCACCATCCTGCCCATTCTCCGTAACCCTTCAATCCATTACGAAATAAAAATCTGTCTAATTTCTCCTTAAATTTACTCACTGTCCCAGCATCCACCACACTCTGGGATAGCGAATTCCACACATTCACAACTGTTTGAGAGAAGTTGTTTCTCCTCATCTATTTAAAATTTGCTACCCTTTATCTTGAGACTATGACCTCTTGTTCTCGAATGCCCCACAAGAATACAAAACACAGAACATACAGTGCAGGAGGTCATTCGGCCTATTGAGTCTGCACCGAACCACTTAAGCCTTCACTTCCACCCTATCCCCATAACCCAATAACCCCTCCTAACCTTTTTGGCCACTAAGGGCAATTTAGCATGGCCAATCCACCTAACCTGCACGTCTTTGGACAGTGGGAGGAAACCGGAGCACCCGGAGGAAACCCACGCAGACACGGGGAGAACGTGCAGACTCCGCACAACAGTGACCCAGTGGGGAATCGAACCTGGGACCCTGGCGCTGTGAAGCCACAGTGCTATCCACTTGTGCTACTGTGCTGCCCAAGAGAAAGCATCCACTCCACGCCTACTTTATCCATATCTATTATCACCTTATGTTCCTCAATTTGATCTTCTCATTCTTCCAAACTGCTCAATCTCTCTTCATATGACAAACCCCTCATCTCTGGAATCAATCTCGTGAGCCTCCTATGTGTTTCTCCACAATATTCTGGTTCAGATTTCTAGGGTCAAACATCTCCATAGAATCCGTAGAATGGAGCAACAATGGAAGGGTGACATGAAGGCACAGTGGTTAGTACTGATGCCGCACAGCGCCAGAGACCCGGGTTTGATCCCAGTCTGATGACTGTTTGGAACTTGCACACTGCAACCTTACAATGCCTTGCTAGGGCCATTTCAGAGGGCACTTAATAATCGGCCACATTGCTTTGGGTCGAGAGTCACATGTAGGCCAGACCGGGTAAGGATTTTCGAGCCCTTCCCATCAAGGGGATCTTCCGGCCTTGGCAATGGTGCCCCCCCCATCCCCGCGCAGTGTGTTCCCCAATGGCAGCATGGGTGCACCATGCAAAACGGCGTAAACATTGGCAGGACTGGAAGATGCCATTGGTGGCCAATGGCAAGCCAAGTCCGCTGTCAGAAAACATGGCAAAAGGGGCAGGAAAATCCAACCCATTTGTAATGTTCTCACTATTCTCTGATGAAGGATAGGGGCAGAATTCTCCCATGGCTCTGTCGGCAGGTTGAATGGCAGACACATGGGAGGTGGTAGTTCGGCAAGAGTCCAAAGATCAGTTTTACATGAAAAGGAATTTCTCGCAGGACTTTCCACTGGTTCTCGCCATGCTGGATCAGGAACCCTCTGGAAACCGGGGTGAAACTGAGTTACATCTCACTAATTGGATGCAGACGAAGACCTGACTGCAATCTTCCACTCATGCCGGATTCTTCATGATGCCAGTGGGAAAACACACTGGTCCAAAACATGTCTGGAACAATCTGGCATGCAGATGTCGGGTCTTAACCAAACAATACCTGTGGCTGCCTCCGGAGTTCAGGATGGAGGTCACCAGCAACCTAGAACACCAAATCCGTGGGTGGGAGGTACATCCACAGGTGGATTTTCCAGATTTTGTGTCATTGAGGAGGTCCATCGTCAAGCCTCCGAATGTTCCTGGAGATCCTTCATTAAATGTTTTTAAGGTAAAGATAGATAGTTTTTTGAAGAATAAAGGGATTAAGGGTTATGGTGTTCGGGCCTGAAAGTGGAGCTGATTCCACAAAAGATCAGCCATGGTCTCATTGAATGGCGGAGCAGGCTCGAGGGGCCAGATGGCCTACTCCTGCTCCTAGTTCTTATGTTCTTATCTATCTTCCTTCTTCAACAATAGGTCAGTGATGTTGGGTGTCTTTTCAAAATGCCACCCAGATATGATGGTGGGACATGAACCATCATGCCCGCCTCACCGCGGAATTTGGTGTTAAACCCCCGGGGTCTGTAATTAATGAAGTCAGAGCTGGAAGATATGGAGTAGATTCCTGCTGGCCTCAGCACAATTATTGGGAACTTATAGAAACTATGACTATCCTGACGATAGAATAAAATAACTAAACAGAGGGGGAGATAACACATCAACAGAGTAAAAAAAGAATTCTAAAAATAGCACTGGCGTAATTTTCTTTCTGGTGGACACTTACGTCTTTAATGTTGAATTATATTCTGAGTATGTTAAGTTTGAACTGTCTCCAGCCCACACACATAATTAATTATTCTGGTTGTGACATTATGGGAATGTGCCCATTCAGTGCAATGGGGTGTGGCTTTTCTGATTCAGTCATGTCATCCCAACGCTGAGTGGTGAACTTTGTGGGTTTTGTGCCAACTCTGGATCACTTCTCCGGCCACTGTTAGGTGCCTGTTCCCTTAAAGTGGAAGACGTCATTCCATTCCAATGAGACACACTGTGGAGAAGGCGAAAGACTAAGGATGCTTGAGGATGCTGTAGTGACGCATATTTTCTGATCAGTAGAGCAATCCATTAGCATGCCAGACAGTTCTTCCTGTGACCTGCTGAGAAGTCCAGGGTCATCTAATGTGTTTTCTTTGCTCTATAGGGACTGCTTAAACGTTCCTCAAATGGACGCATCCCACTTCTGCCATAGTTAAGGCTTGCGATTGCCAACTACGCACAGGGTTAAAAACAGAAAATGCTGGGAAAGACTAAGCAGGTCTGGCAGCGTCTCTAGAGAGAGAAAATATTGTGTCAACGTTGAGTGTCCAATATGACTCTTCAGAGGACTCTGATGGCGAGTTGCATGGACTGGAAACATTATCTCTGTTTCTCTCGCCACACATGCTGCCCGACTTGCGTCCTACAATTTTTATTTCAGATTTTCAGCATCCACTGTGTTTTGCACATATTTTATGCACAGGGTTATTTTCTCTTGCTGCTTGTCTGGTCCTATTGTGTGACCAATGTTTATCTGGTGTGGGGCAAAAGGATTGCCAGCTTGCCTCTCCAGAAATGGGACAACAGTGAAGCTGGTGCAAGGAAAGAGAGAGGTCGGGAATGTTTGTACACACATTCCTAAAGGTGCTGGGTAAGTTCACAATGAAGTCAATGAAGTATAGGAAATCCTGGGCATTGTAAATAGAAGCATTGGCCAGCAATGGTTGTGAGGCAATGCTAAACCTATGCAAAATGTTAGTTCAACTCCAGTTTAAATAGTGTGTCCAATTTGGGGGCCTCACTTGAGGAAGGATGTGAAAACAATGGAGAGATTGACCAGAATGGTTCCAGGGATGAGGGATTATAGTTGTGTGGAGAGGCTGGAGAAGTTGCTGGCGTTCTCCTTAAAATAGACAAGGTTAGGGTTAGGGTTGGGGTTGGGGAGATTTGATGGGGCAGGAGGTGTTTAATAAAATCATGAAGGGTAAGTGAAAGTCGCTTATTGTCACGAGCAGGCTTCAATGAAGTTACTGTGAAAAGCCCCTAGTCGCCACATTCCGGTGCCTGTTTGGGGAGGCTGGTATGGGAATTGAACCGTGCTGCTGGCCTGCCCTGGTCTGCTTTAAAAGCCAGTGATTTAGCCCAGTGTGCTAAACCAGCCCCTAAACCAGTAAATAAAGAGGAACTATTTCCAATGGCTGAAGGGTCAATAATAAAGATACAAATTTCAGGTGATTGACAAAAGAACCAGATGTGACGTGAGGAAAGGCAATTTGGGATTTGGAATGCACACAAATGGGGGAGCAACTGCATTGCTCTTTGAAAGAGTTGGCATAAATGTGATGGGCCGAATGGTTTTGTGGTTTTCTTTTGTGACTGTTTATTTATTTGTGAGCCAAGTTACTAACTCGATCACAAAATCAGGATTTATGTAGTTTAGGCATAGGATTACGGAGTATCAGATTGTAGGATGCGACCTTGGATTCAGAGCTCCAGTTACCAGGCGTGTTACTTTGGAGCCACCCCGACCCCCAAAGAGACCACACTAGCCTCTCTCTGAAGGAGAAAGTACAATATCTTTGGAGTGTGATAAGAAGGTAAGATGTTTTTCAGATAGATATTGGATGAGGATTTTGCTATTCAATTCTTTCCTCCCTTTTTGAATTTGGGTTATTGGGTAACATCGCACAATTGAATGAGATCTCCACCCCAGAATTATGAAACTTAGAGATGAGCCAAGATCTGACTGGGATCTTTGCCAGTAATTTCTTTGGTTTGACTCAGGCTCCGGCCTGGTGAGCGGGACTGTGGGGAGAAGATACACCTCCAGTCTGACCGAGCCAAAGGAACAAGTGGAGGCAGTCTGTTTGACGTCTATAAACGGTACTCTTCCTGAAACCACGGCAGACTTCCTGTGCATCTTAACTTTGGAGCCCTTTGGCTTGATGAATGTTGTGAAACATCAATCTGTGATTGGTAACTGAAGTCATTTCACACATGAGACCAAGCCTGTGCGTGGTATCAACATGAAGCAACGTCAACATTCCACTCAGAATAGTACACAGCGTGCAATAGCTATACTCTGGTCAGGTGTAATGCCCCTGCCCACTCTGATGCAGTGTCTTTCTGCACATGTATAATTACAGGGATTTGACTGAAACTATTCTAAAGTCATATTTACAATGGGGCCTTTAGTGCAATACTTTCCAATCAGGGATACATCTTTCCTGTAGCCGTGTATTTTCTGAGTCTATCTCCTAATTTGGGTTCAGTCTGGTCCAGGGCGACAGGCTCTATATGGTATTTCGTCATGGATTAAATATTGCTGACCGAGTGAAACCTGGTTACATCACCAGTTAGTATCCACTTACCCCAACTGAGATACTTCAACTGGGATGAGGATGTTCTTATGCTTTAGGCCATGGTATGAGGGGCATCATCCACACGGCACAGTAGGACAAAATATGACGACTGGACCATAATTTACCCCAGTGATTTACCCCATGTGCTAAACTGGGGCTGGTTTAGCACATGGGGTAAATCGCTGGTTTTGTAAGCAGACCAAGGTAGGCCAGCAGCACGGTTCAATTTCCGTACCAGCCTTCCCGAACAGGCGCCGGAATATGGCGACTAGGGGCTTTTCACAGTAACTTCATTTGAAGCCTACTTGTGACAATAAGCGATTTTCATTTTTTTTTCATAATTGCCCACTATCCATTTTCAGAGCATATAATGGTTTGTCCCGCCCCAATGGCACTGCCTGGGTATATGGGTGTGTGTATAATGTATGTATGTATGTCTGTGAGATATATTGAGGGTGTGTGACTGTAAGTGGGTGTGACTGTGAGTGAGTGACTGCGTGCATGTATGCACGTGACTGACATAGAGTGTTTGTGTTACATAGATACATAGAAGATAGGAGCAGGAGGAGGCCTTTTGGCCCTTCGGGCCTGCTCCGCCATTTATCACGATCATGGCTAATCATCCAACTTAATAGCCTAATCCTGCTTTCTCCCCATAGCCTTTGATCCCATTCACCCCGAGTGCTATATCTAGCCGTCTCTTGAATATATTCAATGTTTTAGCATCAACTACTTCCTGTGGTAATGAATCCACAGGCTCATCACTCTTTCGGTGAAGAAATGTCTACTCATCTCTGTCTGAAATGGTTTACCCTGAATCCTCAGACTGTGACCCCTGGTTCTGGACACACCCATCATTGCGTACATCTTCCCTGCATCTACCCTGTCTAGTCCTGTTAGAATTTTATAAGTCTCTATGTGATTCCCCCTCATTCTTCTGAACTCCAACAAGAACAATGCTAACCTAGTCAATCTCTCCTCATATGAGAGTCCGCCATCCCTGGAATCAGTCTGGTAAACCTTCGCTGCACTCCCTCGAGAGCAAGAACACCTTCCTCAGAGAAGGAGACAAAAACCACACACAATATTCCAAGTGTGGCCTCACCAAGGCCCCTGTACAATTGCAGCAACACATCCCTGCTCCTGTACTCAAAACCTCTCGCAATGAAGGCCAACATACCATTAACCTTCTTTACCGCCTGCTGCACCTGCATGCTTACCTTCAGTGACTGACGCAGAAGGACACCCAGGTCCCGCTGCACACTCCCCTCTCCCAATTTACAACCAAGCAGCTAGTAATCTGCCTTCCTGTTTTTGCTTCCAAAATGAATAACCTCACACTTATCCAAATTATACTGCATCTGCCATTGATTTGCCCACTCGCCCAACCTGTCGAGATCATGCTGTAGGATCCCTGCATCCTCGTCACAGTTCACCCTCCCACCCAACTTGGTATCATCTGCAAACTTTGAGATATTACATTTTGTTCCCTCATCCAAGTCATTAACGTATATTGTGAATAGCTGCGGTCCCAGCACCGATCCCTGTGGCACCCCACTAGCTACTGCCTGCCAATTTGAAAAGGACCCATTACTTCCTACTCTTTGTTTCCTCTCTGCCCACCAGTTTTCTATCCACCTCAATACACTTCCCCCAATCCCATGCGCTTTAATCTTGTACAATAATCTCTTATGCGGGACTTTGTCAAACGCATTGGAGGGGGGGGGGGGGGGGGGGGGGGTGAGGATCTGGGGTGAGGTCGAACATTCCCTCCAGTGAAATAGGTTATTCAGCCCAACCAGTGTGTGTCAGTGTTTATCTCGACCCTCCTCCTATATTTCCAATTCTAAATCTACCTTTATTCCCATCTCGCACATTTGCTTACCTAGTTTTCCCCTTGGATTAATCTATACTATTCTTTTCAACCACTGCCTGGGGAGTGAATTCCAGAATCTCACCATTCTTCAGAGCGAAGATGTAATATCCTCCGTGGGATCTATGGGGTGGGAATGCTTGTCTTCCCCGTCTCCTTGCAGAGTACGAGTTCCCCTGCTCGGCGTGGGATATCTCAATTAACCAATGTGTGAAAGGTTGGCCAGTAATGCACCAACCACAACAGGAACCCGGTAGGGACCTACCATGGTCCAATTCCGGCCTTGGGTGACTTCTGTATGGAGTTTGCACTTCTCCCTGTGCCTGCGTGGGTTTCCTCTGGGTGACGCGGTTTCCTCCAACATTCCAAAGATGTGCAGGTTAGGAGGATTGGCCATGCTAAATAACCCCTTAGTGTCCAAAAGGTGGGGTCACTGCGTCACAGGGATAGGGTGGAAGTGTGGGCTTAGTAGAGTGTTCTTTCTGAGGGCTGGTGCAGATATGATGGGCCAGATGGCCTCCTTCTGCACTGTAGGGATTCTATGACGATAGAAGCAAGAGTAAACCATAGCTATTCGAGCCTGCTCTGTCATTCAATTCGATCATGGAAAATCTGTGCCTATGCTGCAATTTCTTGTCTCATTCCACCTTTTAGTGTACCCTTATCTCTCAAAAACTATCAACCTCGGTCTTCACAGCTGCAATTGTACCCCAGCATCCACCCTCTGTGTGACAATGTGCCTCCTGACTTTGCTCCTGTATGGCCTAGCTCCAATTTTAAGCACATACACCATCTACCCCCTATTTGTCTTTAAAAAAATATTTTTATTGGTGGTTTCAGCTCAAGTGTTTCTGGGTGTTTACAAACAACTTTGTGCTTTATTTACAATGGTTTTTACATGATGTCCTCCCACTCGCCCCTCCTGGGGTTCAACTCCCCTCTTCGTGTTGCCGTCTGCCCTGGAGGCCCCATATTGTGTTCCGCTTCTTTCTGCTGGGACTTTTAGTTTTTATTGTTTGAGGGGGGGGGGGGGGGGGGCTGCAGGATCCATCCCCTCCTCCCCTTGACCCCATGCTTTGTTTTGTGCTTCCCTTGGGTTCCTTTGCCCCCCCCCCCTTCCCCCCTGCTCCTTTCTTTTGAGTGTGCAATATTTTCAATATTTTCAACTAGCAGAGGATTTGGTTACTCACCTGAGCACAGCTTCCCCTTGAAACGTCCACATGAAAAGTCATCGCATTCGCAGTACTTGCCAGATATGATCCCAAATTCATTATTGTGGCAGACGCACTGTCCACAAATGCATTCGCCACGGTTATTGCAAATGGGGTCGCCTTTCACTGGGGAGCAGGTGGCCTGGTCAGTCGCTGAGGAATCGCTCTCTCCACACTCACATTTAGGTCCAAGACGGCCTGGGAGACATTTGCAAACTCCGCACTCATAGGTCCCATTACCATTGGTGCACTGAGTGATACTTTCATTTGCGCTGTTTTCACAGTCGCAATCACAGTTGAAATTGACGGTCACCTCCAGTGTATCCTTAAACAGAATGGGCTTCACTATGAATGTCTTAGATTTCCCATCCTTCGGACAGTCGACAGCCTCGAGTGTTACTGTAAAGTTTACCTGCGGACAAAGGAAGTACTTGCATTCATATCAAGATCCAGATGAACAGAGATGCATTGCATCCAATGGATTACATTGAAAGGCAGTCACTGAAGGTTATTGTTTCAGTCCATTTATGCAAGTATTCAATCAGCAATGAGATGAATGACCAGAACAGTTGAGGTAAAATTGATAAAGCAAGAATGTTGGCCAGACCAGAAGAACAATTCCCTACCTCTCTTCAAACATTGGTCATGGAACCTTCAAAGTCTCTCTGAATACATAGCGGAATACTTCATCGGTCTTTAATGCTCTATCGGTTTTTATTAAACTTGGGACTGACATGGGGATAATGATTACTCTCTAGATCGCCATCAGATTGTAGATTTCTTTTAACTATGATTCTATGGAATGCTTTTCTTTGGATTTTGCTAAAATTTGATGTATTCCTGTTGGATGAGGATGCTTTGGAGACGTACAGAAGCGGTTTACTAGGATGTTGCCTGGTGTGGAGGGCATTAGCTATGAGGAGAGGTTAGATAAACTCTGCCTGTTCTCACTGAAATGGCGGAGGTTGAGAGGCGACCTGATAGAGGTCTACAAGGTTATGAGTGACATGGACAAAGTGGAAAGTCAGATGCTCTTTCCTCGGGTAAGAGAGTCAAGTCCTAGGGGACAGAGGTTTAAAGTGCATGGGGAAAAGTTTAGAACAGATGTGCGAGGCAAGGATTTACACAGAGGGTGGTAAATATATGGAATGCGTTGCCTGGGGAGCAGGTACGATAGTGGCATTTAGGGGGCATCCAGGCAAATATATGTAGGGATGGAAGGATACGGACTCCGTAAGTGCATGTGGTTTTAGTTTAGGCAGGTACCATGGTCGACGCACGCTTAGAGCAGGTACCAAAACTTAGAACTGCACTGGGCGGCAATAGGTTTGTGAACTAACCAGCCACTTCCTTTGACAAAATCAGGATCCCGCCGTGGCATGGCGAGCAATGAATAACCAGCAGAGTGTGTGTGTGTGTGTGTGTTGGGGGGGGGGGCACCCCTGGGCTTGGGGGGAGGAGGTATCTCAGCACCTGCAGGTCCGCCATGCAATCCTCTGGGTCACGAGTACTCAAGACGGGGGCAACCCCAGCCCCTGCCTGTCTGTCCCACCAACCATGCATAACTTCCACACACCGTGGAGGCCTCTGGCCGCACGGCTGACTGCTATTGTTAATTGGCAATTGCCAATCACAGTTAAGTAATCACTTCACACCTCCATGTGGATTCCCATGGGTAGGTGAGCCATGTGGGAGTTATTGCCTAGAATCCCAATCAGACCATGAGGCCTGGACACTGTGCCTGAGCACTGTAGGAAGGAACGTGGACGCAGCAGCCAACATCAGAACCCCAGGGATATGTCCTTGACTAGAGGATGGGCCTGTGCTCCGAAGAGCGGACTAGCACCCAGTCCAGGTAATGGTACGTGCAGGTGTCCGGGGTAGAGGGTCTGGGTTTCAGTGATAAGGGGGTCCTGCTGCAGCCGGGCAGAACATGTCAGATGGAAGGGAATGTAGGGGGTAGCAATGGGGGCCCTGGGTTGTCAGTCTCTCACCTGCTCCAATTCCTTATGGATATTATGTGGGGTGGATGCTATCTTGGACCCCGTGGAGGCTGCCCTCGTGGTGTTGCTGGCAGGCCAGGCGGCCAGATGCTGGAGAAGGCAGTGGCAGCAGCGTTGACAAACGATTGAGATGGTGGCCCATGTGCAGGACCCAGGACCCCACCCCACATCCGGAAGAACTGGCTGCCCATCAGGCCAGGGAGGAACCCAGAGGTGGAGGCTGGTGACGGCCCAAAATGTACAGGCGCCAGTGGGCTTTTGAACAGATGACGGACACCATGTGCTGTAGGAGGCTCCATCTCAGCAAGGGAACAATGAGACTCCTGTGCCATGTCATTGTGGACTTGGCACCATGTGGAGAAGGAGGATACCCTCTCCCGGTGGCTATCAAGGTCACCGCAGTCCTGAACTTCTATGCCTCAGGGCTATTCCTCAGGGTCATTCCAGGGTTCGAATGGGGACTTGTGCAGCATCTCACAAGCTACAGCCCATAAGTGCATCCATCAAGTCACAGATGCCCTGTTTGCCCGGGCAGCAAACTATATAAATTTTGATCTGGACCAGGCCCATCAAGATGCCCGGGTAGCAGGCTTCTCTGCCATTGCTGGGATGCATTGCCGGGGGCGGTGTGGTGCTGGGGGGCGGGATTGGTGCTTGCCATAAACATTGTGGATAAAACAAAGAGTGATGTCATAGGAAAGTGGTAAGTTCATTGGTTGGTAAGTAAATGCAATTTTCTGTTAAGTATTCTAATTTACTTTCGGTTAGAGGTAAAAAGGAGAAACCTTTTACAGGTCAGAAAGACTAATAGGCAGCTGAAAATTTAAATTAAATAACTAGATTAAAAACTAGTTAAATAAAATAGAGGTGCAGAGCCAGGTGATGTGTAGTACCTGCACAATGTGGCAGCTGGTGGATTCCATTATGGTTCCTGGTGAATACATCTGCAGCATGTATTGGTTGCTTGAGGAACTCAGAGCATCAAAAAAAATAGTGGGGGAAGGGTTGAATTGTATGGAAAGTTAGAAAATCAAAGGTAAAGGAGAAGGTGAGAGTGCAGATGAGGACTTTAAACGACTTAAGGGGGCCGAGAGCTCAGGAGAGGTTAGTAAAGTTTCCAGAACATGTTATAGAACAGAGAGCATAGAAAGTGGCAGGAATCTAACTTCAGGTAGAGCAAAAAAGGGGACAAATATGAGAAGGGAGGTGATGAATGCATACTGAGGGTGTTGTACCTGAATGTGTGCAGTGTATGAAACAAAGTAAATGAACTTGTTGTGCACATTAAAATTGGTCGGTACGATGTTGTGGGCATCACAGAGACGTGGCTGCAAGGGGATCAGCACTGGGATCTAAATGTCCAAGCATATGTGTCCTATCGAAAGGACAGGCAGATGGACTGTATTGTTCGTAAGAAATGAACTTAAATCTATACCAAGAAATGATATTGGTTTAGAAGGGACAGAATCTGTGCGGAGGGATAGAATCTGTGCGGGTAGAGTTGAGGAATCACAAAGGAAAAGAAGACCCCGATGAAGTTATGTACAGATCTCCTAGCAGTAATCAGGATGTGGGGCAGAAAATAAATCAGGTGATAGAAAAGGCACATAAGAAAGGCAATATTATAATTATCTTGGGGACTTCAATATGCAGGTGGACTGGGAAAATCAGGTTGATAGTGGATCCCAAGAAAAGAAATTCGTGAAATGTCTATGAGATGTTTTTTTGGAGCAGCTTGTGGTACAGCCCACTAGGGAACAAGTAATTCTGGCAATGTGTAATGAGGCACACTTGATTAGGAAACTTAAGGTGAAGGAACCTTTAGGGGAAGTGACCACAATATGGTGGAATTCAGCCTGCAGTTAGAGAGGGAAAAGCTGGAATCAGATGTAACGGTATTACAATTGAATAAGGTAACTGCAAAGACATGAGGGAGGAGCTGGCCAGAGTTGATTGGAAGGGGACCCTAGCAGGGAAGACAGTTGAACAGCAATGGCAGACGTTTTGGGGGTTTATTTAGGAGGCACAACAGAAATTCATCCCAACAAAGGGGAAACATGCTAAGGGGAGGACAAGGCAAGCATGGCTGACAAGAGAAGTCAAAGACAGCAGAAAAGCAAAGGAAAAAGCATTCAATGTGGCGAGGATTGGTGGAAAGCCATGGAAGTGGGAAGCCTTTAAAAGCGAGCAGAGGACAACTAAAATGCCAATAAGGGGGGAGAAGATAAGATGAGTGTAAGCTAGCTAGGTTGCAAAAGTTTCTTTCAATGTATAAAAGGTAAGAGAGAGGCAGGAATGGACATTGGACCAGTGGAAAATGAGGCTGGAGAGTAGTAATGGGGTACAAAGAAATGGCAGAGGAAATGAATCGGTACTTTGCATCAGTGGAAGTCAGCAGTGCGATGCCAGAACTTCAGGAGAGTCAGGGAGCAGAGGTAAGTTTGGTGGCCATCACTATGGAGAAGGTTCTGGGGAAACTGAAAGGTCTGAAGGTGAATAAATCACCCGGACCGGATGGACTACACCCCAGTGTTCTGAAGGAGATAGCTGAGGAGATTGTGGAGGCATTGGTGTGATCTTTCAGGAATCACTGGAGGCAGGGAGGGTCCCAGGGGATTGGAAAATGGCTCACGTTACACCCCTGTTTAAGAAGGGAGGGAGGCAGAAGATAGGAAATGATAGGCCGGTTAGCCTGAGTTTGGTTGTTGGTAAGATTTTAGTGTCTATTATTAAGTATGAAATTGCTTCGGAGTGCATGGAATTATAGAATCATAGAATTTACAGCGCAGAAGGAGGCCATTTGGCCCATCGATTCTGCACTGCCCCTTGGAAAGAGCACCCTAATTAAATCACACCTCTACCCGGAGGAAACCCACGCAGACACAGGGAGAACGTGAAGACTCCGCATAGACAGTGACCCAAGCCAGGAATCGACCCTGGGACCCTGGAGCTGTTAAGCAACTGTGCTAACCACTGTGGTACCGTAGCATAAAACATGACTGAGTCAGTACGAACTGGCCAAGAGATGTCTGTCAAATCTGAGAATTATAGAACATAGAACATAGAACAGTACAGCACAGAACAGGCCCTTCGGCCCTCAATGTTGTGCCGAGCCATGATCACCCTACTCAAACCCACGTATCCACCCTATACCCGTAACCCAACAACCCCCCCCCCTTAACCTTACTTTTATTAGGACACTACGGGCAATTTAGCATGGCCAATCCACCTAACCCGCACATCTTTGGACTGTGGGAGGAAACCGGAGCACCCGGAGGAAACCCACGCACACAGGGGGAGGACGTGCAGACTCCACACAGACAGTGACCCAGCCGGGAATCGAACCTGGGACCCTGGAGCTGTGAAGCATTTATGCTAACCACCATGCTACCCTGCTGCCCCATTCTTTGAGGAGGTAAAGAGGTGGTGAGACAAAGGAGAACCAGTGGATGTGATCTATTTGAATTTGCAGAAGGCCTTTGACAGGATGCCATAGAGGAGGCTGCTACACAAGATAAGAGCCCATGGTGTTAGAAGCAAGGTACTGGCATGGATAGAGGATTGGCTGACTGGCAGAAGGCAGAGTTTGGGGATAAAGGGATCCTTTTCAGGATGACAGCCAGTGATTAGTGGTGTTCCGCAGGGGTCAGTGTTGGGAGCATAGCTGTTCATGATATACATTAATGATCTGGAAGAAGGAACTGAGAGCATTGTTGCTCAGTTTGCAGATAATACAAAGATATGTAGAGGGACAGGTTGTGGAAGCAGGGAGACTGCAGAAGGACCTGGACAGGCTAGGCAAATGGGCAAAATAGCAGATGGAATACAATGTGGGAAAAATGAGAGGTTATGCACTTTGGTAGGAAAAATAGAGGCATAGGGTGTAATTCTCCCAAAAGGGAACAAAGTCCCCTTGTGAGCGCATTTAGCTGCATGTTTCCTGGCACTCGCAGTGCCAAGAAACACATGACTATTCAACACGACTCGCACTGAATACAGGGCCTGAATGGGGAATGTGCGGCCTTGGCCGCACATAGCCCTGTTTTGTAGCAAGAGATTGGGACTTCCTTTTCAAATGGGGTCCTGATCTCTGAGGCTCCGGAAATGATCCCTGACCTTCCCCCAGCCCGAACGCACTATCGGAAGGTATACAGAGTATATGGGGTATAGGGGGTATCCGAGGTACATGGGGTATACAAAGTACACGGGATATACGAGGCATAGAGAGTACACGGGGTATACGGAGTACATGGGATCATCATAGAATCTACAGTGCAGAAGGAGGCCATTTAGCCTATTGAGTCTGCACCGGCTCTTGGAAAGAGCCCCCTACCCAAGGTCAACAACTCCACCCTATCCCCAGAACCGAGTAACCCCACCCAACACTAAGGGCAATTTTGGACACTAAGGGCAATTTATCATGGCCAATACACCTAACCCAGGGCCGGCCCAAGGTACCGGCAACTCGGGCAGTCGCCCGGGGCGCCATGTGTTAGGGGGCGCCAGAGACTCAGGTCCCGTGCATGCGCAGTTGGGCCGGTGCCAACCAGCGCATGCGCGGTGCCCGCCCTCCCCAGGGCGGCCCCCTCCGTCCGCCCCTCCGCCCTCCGGGCCCCCCACTCCGGCCGCCCCTCCGCCCTCCGGGCCCCCCCCCTCCGGCCGCCCCATGCCCCCCCCCGGCCCCCCCCCCCCCCCCCCGGCCGCCCCATGCCCCCCCCCCCGGCCCCCCCACTGTCCTCCCCCCCGCCTCGGCCCCGCCCCGGCCCCCCCGCCTCAGCCGCGCCCCGGCCCCTCCCGCCCCGGCCCCTCCCGCCCCGGCCCCCCGCCTCGGCCCCGCCCTGGCCCGGCCCCCCCCGCCCGCCTCGGCCCCTCGCCGCCCTCGGCCCCTGGAGCTGTGAAGCGATTGTGCTATCCACAATGCTACCGTGCTGTTTTTATGGGGTATACAGAGTACATGGAGAATACGGAGTACAGAGAGTACACAGGTGTGGATTCAGCAATTATAGAGGGGGGGTCCTTTAAAATATTAGCTAAAAAGATTCCTGACAATTACTGAATTTGTAGAAACAATTTGAGTAAGTTCTAATTATGAATACTGTCCATGGCTGTATCAAATGTTATAAATAATGAATTACAAGTTCAGACATTATCTGATATGAAGGTACATTTAACAAGATTGAAACAGTATCATAGCTGAGACCAGACGTGACGTAGGGAGTTTGAATGTGGGACAGAAGTCATGGGACACTTAATTAACTTGGGATAATTGATTAATGTCTAATTAACCGATCGCCTGTTAAGTGACTGACACTTTACTGAACAAACCAAGGGGGTCTCAGCTGAGAACTAGAACCAATGAAACGAAGTAAGGGGCTGAATCCAGATAAGGATTCGCTTAAGAATGTGATCTGTCTGATTAAAAATTATTATAATAGTCGTTGGAGAATAAACATTTCAACAGAGGCCTTTGTTGAAATGTCTTTTAAAATCTGAGGTCACTTTTATCTTGAAGATTTTGCTTCTACTTGTTCAAGGACACTTCGAGAGACACGGAGAAAGCATTTTCCAGTTAATTTTGTGTGAAAGTACCAAAATGTGTTTTTAAGAAATAAAAAATTTGCTTCCATTCATTCAACCGGACTGACATATCTATGAATGAGAGATAAGACAAATCTTACGACCAGGTATGAAGAGTACATGGGGAATACAGGGTACACGGGATACACAGAGTACATGAGGTATACAGAATATACTAGCTATACGGGGTACATGGGTACTCAGAGTACATGGGCTATATGGGGTACATGGGGTTGACAGACTACACGGCGTATATGGGGTATATATACATAGGGTATAAAGAGTACAGGGGGTATACGGGATACAGAGAGTACATTGGGTATACAGATTTCACAGCACACACGGGGTACACGGCGTATATGGGGAATAGAGAGTACATGGGATATACAAAGTACACAGGGTACATGGGTATACAGAGTACACGGAGTATACAGTGTACACGGGGTGTACAGAATACACAGGGTACACAGAATATACGGGGTACACAGTACACAGGGTATACAGGGTACATGGAATACACAGGGTACATGGGGTAAACAGAGTACATGGGGTATACAGAGTGCACGGGGTATACATAGTACATGGGGTATTCAGAGCATAATGGATATGCAAAGTACATGGGGTATACAGGGTATGCAGAGTGCATGGGGTATACGGGGTACACAGAATACACAGGGTATATGTGGTATTCAGAGTACACAGGGTGTACGGGATATACAGGGTATACAGAGTGAATGGGGTATAGGTATTACAGAGAACATGGGGACACAAGGTATACATTGTACACGGGGTATACATAGTACTCAGGGTATATAGAGTACACAGAGTACATGGGTTCACATGGCACATGGAGTCCAAATTATTGGAGTACACCAAATTATTGGTGGAGTACACCATTGGGATGGTACGAGTATCCTCCACGGTGAAAACTGAAGCAAAATATTGATTTTGTGTCTCTGCCATTTCTGTGTTCCCCATTATTAACTCCCCGGTCTCATCCGCCAAAGGACCAATGTTTACTTAGCTACTCTTCCCTTTTATATACTTAAGAAACTTTTGCTATCCTTTTAAAAAATTTGCATTAGTTTTTTTTCATAATTTACCTTTGCTCTTTTTATTAGTTTTATTTAGTAACCATTTGTTGATCTTTAAAATGTTCCCAATCTTCCATCCTACCACTGGCCTTTGCAATATGGTATGTCTAATTTTTTATCTTTACCTTCCTTGCTTGTTCATGAATGTTTTTTTCCCTCTCTTATAATCTTTCTTCCTCTCTGGAATGTATTTTATTTGGGAGGAATTGAATATCTCCTTAAACAACTGTGACTGCTCATCAATTGTTCTATCTTTTAGTCTTCTTGTCCAGTCCAGTAGAACCAAATCTGTCCTCATGCCGACATAATTACCTTTGTTTAACTCCAGCATGTTAGTGTAGGGCTCCAGTTTCTCGCCCTCAAACTGCATTTGAAATTCCACCATGCTATGAATACTCTTCCCGAGAGGATCCTTAACTAAGAGGTCATTAATTAATCTCTGCTCATTACACAATACCAAATCTGAAATAGCCTTCTCCCTGCTTAGTTCCACAACATAGACCTCCAGGAAACAATCTCTAATACATATTCAAATGAACGCTCCCTTGAGGCTACCCTTGCCAATTTGATTAATACAGTCTATATGCATATTAAAATCACCCATGATCATTGCCGTACCTTTCTTACAAACTCCCAATATTTCCTGGTTTATACTGTGGCCCATTACGGAACTACTGTTTGGAGACCTGTAGATTATTCCCTCCAGGGACTTCTTTTCTTTGCTATTTCTTTTTTATACCCAGACTGATTCCACATCTTGATCTCCAGTGCCTATATCATGTCTCACTACACCACCGATCCCCTCCTTTACTAGCAAAACTATACCACCTGATTTAACTTTCTGTCTATCCTTCCAAAATACTGATATTTAACTCCCAGACCTGGTCTCCTTATAACCACGTCTCAGTAATCAGCACCAAATCAAACCCCTCTGTCTCTATTTAT
This sequence comes from Scyliorhinus canicula, assembly GCF_902713615.1. Taxonomy (NCBI): domain Eukaryota; kingdom Metazoa; phylum Chordata; class Chondrichthyes; order Carcharhiniformes; family Scyliorhinidae; genus Scyliorhinus; species Scyliorhinus canicula. The sequence continues at coordinate 46,071,689 of NC_052164.1, read as the reverse complement.
GCTGTTAACTCATTTATTTTGTTCCGAACGTTTCGTGTATTCAGACACAAAGCCCTTAAGTTTGCTCAATGATCAAATTTATCTTCTCTTGTATGATTCCTTAGTGCAATATGACGTTCACACATCCTGCTCCTTCCTTTTATTTTCTGGTAACAATCAGCCTAATCATTAACCTGCACTCCTACGTTCTCCTTTAACTTTCCTAATTTTCCATGCAGCCTCTACTCTTTAGTTTAAAGCCCTAACTATAGCCCCAGTTATGAATCTGCCAGGACTCTGGTCCTACCATCATTCCGGTGAAGGAAGTCCCAATGGAACAGCTCCTTCCTTCCCCAGTGCTGATGCTAATGTCCCATGAATTCAAACCCATTTTCTCCCACACCAACCTTTGAGCCACACATTTACCTCCTAATCTTATTGACCCTGTGCCAATTAGCTTGTGGCTCGGTTAGTAATCCAGAGATGATTACCTTTTGGTTCTGTTTTTAAATTTAGCCCCTAGCTGCTCATATTCCTTTAGCAGAACCTCTATCCTTGTTTTACGTATGTCGTTGGTACCTACATGGACCACGCCAACTGGATCTTTACCCTCCCACTCCAGGTTCCTCGGTAACTCAGATGAGATATCGCAAACCCGAGCACCAGGTAGACAACCTCTGAGACTCTTTATCCTGGACACAGGGAAAAGTGTCGATTGATAGATGTTTAGCTGCTGTTGTATAAAGAGTCAAAGGTACTACTCCTTTTACAAACATCTTTATTTCACTTTAACAGACTCTGCTCAAAACTCTATCTTCACATCACCTGACACAAAGGCCACCTGAAGCCCCTTTGCATATCAGTGTCAATTATTGGATACTTAACATAAATAAGACAACTAATTGGAATGTCTCTTAACCCATTACTTAACAGTCTCCCCTTCCTTAAAGAAAAAAAAATTATTAGGTGAAAACAAAATTACAAGAATCTCAAAAACATGCGCAGTTTCCCCCCTTTTAAACATTTTTTTTGGAAGGAAAATAAACAGTCACAGAAACAGGCGCCCTTCGTTAACAATATCCAAAAGTTTCTGTGAGCTATCCCCACATTTTGTAAAACAGTCTGACAATTGATAGTTACTGTCAACCCATTTAATTTTTGCTATTTCCCCTCTGTCCAACATCTGCTTCAAACTTACGTTGTCTATCCTTAACCTTTTTCATTGACACTTTTTGTAGAGTGCACATTTTCCCACAGGAATTTATTGTCAATGTGACAGTCAATAGGTATATTACCCAAATCCCCTAATCCCCAAATTTCTCTCAATATCTGAGATATATAAAAGGCCATATCCACCGCCTCTACAAGGCTTAATGCCTCAGCAGCCAATGTGCTTTTGACCACTCTCCTTATTTTCTTTGTTTCCCACACAAGAGGGCAACATTTACCATTGTTCCCCAAAAGGAAAATTATAAAACCTGCTGTGCTTGAAACCCCATCACATAAATTTGCATAGGACGCATCACTATATACTATGAGTTTCAAGTGCCGAAAGTCACCTAAAACCGGGAACCTCAAAACACACTCCTGCATTTTTAGTTTGACCAATGCTTTATTTGCACTTATTATGTCTTCCACTTTGGATCATTCATTTTTGTACTCAACTCTAAGACATCAAAACTCACGTCCAGTCTAGTCTGTCTACCTAACCAATTTAGTTGCCCAATTAATCTTCGCAGTTGCTCTTTTTCCATCTTTGAAACCATTGTGTCTTTTTGTGAAACCCGGCCATGACTAATTGCTATTGGGCTGATGCTTTCCAAATAAGATTGCTGATGTAAAGTTGCCCCTAACTTAGTCTGTCCGATTTCCAGTCCAATATATTTAAATGCACCGGAAGCCTGACTTCCAACCGTGAATTCTTTCCTCAAACCAGAGATTACAATAGCTTTGAAATCACCAGTCCCACCCCACAAAACATCATCGACATGCATCATAAAGATGCCAGAAAAGATTTATTTCAGAAAGTGTCAGTAAACATTGCCGGATCTGCTTTCAACTGGTAACAGCCTAACTTTAACAAAACTGACCTTACTGAAAAATACCAGACTCCAGACGCATCATTTAATCCATACACACACTTGTTCAACTTCCAGAGTACCCCTTCTGTGTTAGCTGCCTCTTTAGGAGGATGGAGAAAAATGTCTCTCTGGAGCTGATGCCCCTGAAAAAAAGGCAGCTTTTATAGATTTGCATTCCCATGCCTTTTTGGCTAATAAAGCTAAGAGGATCTTTAAAATAACCTTTCCTGCCGTAGGTGAATCTACCCTTAAATCCTGATCTTCTAAGTTTTCTTCAAATCCCCTTGCCACAAGCCTGGCCTTTGTCTTATAAGTTCCATCCAGAAGAACCTTTTCAGTGCAAATCCATCTGTGGGATAGAGCTCTTTGTCCCCTATCCGGTACTTCCATGCATACTCCAAATTCACTCCAACTCTGCAGTTCTTGCTGTTTGACATCTTTGATAACTTTTTCATCTAATTTATTGAAAACCACCAAAATCTCACATGCTTGTGGGCTTCTACTCCTATTATTATTCATAGTTTTACTCATGTTCTAAGATCTTGATAAACTATGTCCCCTCTCCTGCCTAGTATCTCGTTCTGTACTGCTACTGCTTGATCTTTCCTTTCTGCTGTGGGATGTCCTTTCAATAGTTCTCGACCTTTTCCTGCGGACCTGTTCACTATCCAATGTACTATCTGAACTGGCACTGCGTTTCTGTGAGCTCCATTTTTGAACTTCATGTTCCCAATCCATTGTCTTGACTCCTTCTCCTGGATGCTGTACATTCAACCAATGTTTATACTTTCCAGTGGCCTTTCCCCGCTCTAGTAATAACAGTTGCATCCTTCCATTGACTAGACCCTTCAGGCAAGTATGTCACTTTTGTACCAACTTTTGCCAATTGTCCTTTCGGAAAAATGGCCTGTTCTAATTCATCAGAAGTGTTGTGTTCCTCTAAAGAAACTCTGTCTATGTCAGTTAACTGGTCCTCATAGTTCTGTAACATGTGCGTACTAGATGACTCTGTTTCCTCATTATGTCTGTCTGCTCTGTCTAAATTTGAAAATTTGTAATCTGTATCCATTATCCTTGATGAATGTACCCTAACAGTTGGATTGCCATGTTGCAAAATAATTGTTTTTCCATCTATGCCTATGATCTTCCTTGGGGCTTTCCATTCATTAAAATTGTCTCTCTTATAGTATACTATGTCTTCTTGCTGAAAAACGGCATTTGATGGCCGTATGTCTTAAAGCTCTGCGAACTCTTTCAGAGATTTCTGCTTCCAAAAAAGCTTTTCTACAGCTAAGTAATGCATTTAAATGCTCAGCAAAGGCAGAGCTGATTGTAGTCCCTCCCAAGCTGGAGGCTGGTCATCTCAAATGGACGGAATTTTAGGATTTTTACCAAACACTAATTGATAGCCTCCAACCATTTGCAATGAATTCTTTGGATGTACCACCCATGCTAAAGCTGAATTTAGCTTGCAGATTGGTCTATCTGTCAAAGTTTTCCAGAGCATGTCACCTATTACCGCATGGTTTCTTTCACACACACCATTACTAAATGGGCTTTCCACAGCCGTATTCCTAACTGTGATATTCACGTTTTCACACATATCCTTAAAGTCATCATTAGCAAATTCTCCTTCATTGTCCATACGGAACTTTGCCGGTGGGCCCATTCCTGTCCCTATCCATTTTTTCCACGATTTGATCCAGAATTACTCTCTTTTCTTTGCTTTGTACAATTGTTGATTGACTACATCTGGTTGCTAAATCTACAAAATGCAAAATAAATACATTATTGGCTTTATCCCAGATTTTAAGGTCCATGGTGACAATGTCGTTAAAATCTCTGGCCAAAGGTAGGGTTACTATTGGTCGTGCTGTGTCCTTCTATACTTCTTATAAACCTCACAGCAATCACTAACCTATTCTATCAGCTTAGTATAGTCGTCATCCCTTATCCCTGCATCCTTTAATAAAATTTTCAGCCTTCGAGGAGACGGATGTGCAAATTGCCTGTGCAGTTTTAATACAACAAGCTTTTTATCAGCTAAAGTCCCATTTTCAACTGCCATTAACACATCCTTAACAACTGTACTTGAAATATTATTTGTCAGTAATGGAATACAATAGTGTCCCGACTGTGTAAATTGTAAGTCCACCGTCTTTCCAATAACTGTTGCCTTATCCTGTTCCATATCCAGTTTCATGTGTGCTTTCTTCATCGGCGGTCTGCTCAGAAGCAAAGGTATCTCACTTGATACAACATCCGTGCTAATAAAATGATTCACTACGGCAGTATTTCAAGGGGTCATCACTCTTTTCAGCGACTTCAGAGTATTATCATCCCCAAACCTGAAACTTGTGGAACTTTCAAATTCCTTAACCTTGTTACATAAGAACATAAGAACTAGGCCATCTGGTCCCTCAAGCCTGCACCGCCATTCAATGAGATCATAGTTGATCTTTTGTGGACTCAGCTCCACTTTCCGGCCTGAACACCATAACCCTTAATCCCTTTATTCTTCAAAAAACTATCTCTCTTTATCTTAAAAACATTTAATGAAGGAGCCTCTACTGCTTCACTGGGCAAGGAATTCCATAGATTCACAACCCTTTGGGTGAAGAAGTTCCTCCTAAACTCAGTCCTAAATCTACTTCCCCTTATTTTGAGGCTATGCCTCCTAGTTCTGCTTTCACCCGCCAGTCGAAACAACCTGCCCGCATCTATCCTATCTATTCCCTTCATAATTTTATATGTTTCTATAAGATCTCCCTCATCCTTCTAAATTCCAACGAGTACAGTCCCAGTCTACTCAACCTCTCCTCATAATCCAACCCCTTCAGCTCTGGGATTAACCTAGTGAATCTCCTCTGCACATCCTCCAATGCCAGTACGTCCTTTCTCAAGTAAGGAGACCAACACTGAACACAATACTCCAGGTGTGGCCTCACTAACACCTTATACAATTGCAGCATAACCTCCCTAGTCTTAAACTCCATCCCTCTTGCAATGAAGGACAAAATTCCATTTGCCTTCTCAATCACCTGTTGCACCTGTAAACCAACTTTTTGCGACTCATGCACTAGCACACCCAGGTCTCTGCACACCCAGCATGCTTTAATATTTTATAATTTATATAATAATCCCATTTGCTGTTATTCCTACCAAAATGGATAACCTCACATTTGTCAACATTGTATTCCATCTACCAGATCCTAGCCCATTCACTTAACCTATCCAAATCCCTCTGCAGACTTCCAGTATCCTCTGCACTTTTCACTTTACCACTCATCTCAGTGTCATTTGCAAACTTGGACACATTGCCCTTGGTCCCCAACTCCAAATTATCTGTGTAAATTGTGAACAATTGTGGGCCCAACACTGATCCCTGAGGGACACCACTAGCTACTGATTGCCAACCAGAGAAACACCCATTAATCCCCACTCTTTGCTTTCTATTAATTAACCAATCCTCTATCCATGCTACTACTTTACCCTTAATGCCATGCATCTTTATCTTATGCAGCAACCTTTTGTGTGGCACCTTGTCAAAGGCTTTCTGGAAATCCAGATATATCACATCCATTGGCTCCCCGTTATCTACTGCACTGGTAATGTCCTCAAAAAATTCCACTAAATTAGTTAGGCACGACCTGCCCTTTATGAACCCATGCTGCGTCTGCCCAATGGGACAATTTCTATCCAGATTCCTCGCTATTTCTTCCTTGATGATAGATTCTAGCATCTTCCCTACTACTGAAGTTAAGCTCACTGGCCTATAATTACCCGCTCTCTGCCTACCTCCTTTTTTAAAAAGTGGTGTCATGTTTGCTAATTTCCAATCCACCGGGACCACCCCAGAGTCCAGTGAATTTTGGTAAATTATCACGAGTGCATTTGCAATTTCCCTAGCCATCTCTTTTAGCACTCTACCTTTAGCCCAATTAGCTTGCCCATCATTACCTCCTTAGTGATAACAATCCTCTCAAGTTCCTCACCTGTCATAGCCTCATTTCTATCAGTCACTGGCATGTTATTTGTGTCTTCCACTGTGAAGACCGACCCAATAAACCTGTTCAGTTCCTCAGTTCCCTTCCGATTTTCAGCATTCAAGGAGTCCAGGTAACATTTTAATCAGTCAATTCCACACACAGTAGATGTGCAGCCACTGTCCAATACAGCACAATTGAAGGATTCTGCAAACAACACCCTCATTGCCGGCGTAAAACTGCTTGTTAATAGGACAATGCCTTCTTTCTGGTCACTATCTTTTTCCTCTTCTGACTCTTCCATGTCATGTGTCGCCTCAAACACTCTATTATAACGTGTTGGACAGTGAAATCATAATGGTATTGAGAGTCACATCGAAAACATCGATTTATCATGCCCCGTGCATTTCTGGGGTTCATCTTCCTATTGTAGGTTCTAACTGGGTTTCTGACTTCATAATTTCCGTGTCCCGATCTCCTTCTATAGTCTTGGAACCTGTTTGTAGCTGTGCAATTTTGCCATCCTGTTAGTAGTGTATCTTCCATATTCTGCTTTATTGCAGACTGACCTATTTGGGTCATCAGAGCCATCGGAATCGAATGTTTCCCCAGAAACTTTTTTTTAAGCTTCTGTCATCTGATTGATTGAGGTATCCTTATCCGCAAACTGAACTCCTGTCAAAACCAGGAGCCTATCCATGCTGCTCACTCTAGCACAGTCAAGTAATTTAAAGGCCAACACAGACTGTGGAAATTCCAGCTTGTGTTTCTGCAGCCTTTTATATAATCTGCCAAATTCCATTATATAGTTCTCCATGGAGAAATCCTCTATTTTCCAGAACCTATCAAAATCTGACCATGTTTCATATGCACTTAACAAGTCATCCTTTTTATAAATCTTATCCATATAACAGAAGAGTCTCCAGACCGTCTTCTGAGTCTAACTCTTCCAATTCCAGCTCAGAAAACACTTTGCTTCAGATTTTACTGTTATAAGGTGGAGAAAGAGCCAATGCCATACCTTGTTTTTTCTTTCCCAAGGCAGTTACCTTAGTCCACATAACTACTGCACTTCTCCATTGATCGTACGATCCCCTTTCAGAAAATAAGGGGGGTAGTCATATCCAGCCACCTTTATCCTCGGTTCAGCCATGTATCTTTTTTTTTCTTCTCACTCACTCCTTGGTTTGGTCTGGAAAAGTGGTATCTTTCAACCCTTCACATTTGCACAGCGACCATCCTCTGCTACCATTGGTTAGACGTTTAGCTACTGTTGTATAAAGAGTCAAAGGTACTGCTCCTTTTACAAATACCTTTATTTCACTTTAACAGACTCTGCTCAAAACTCTATCTTCACATCACCTGACACAAAGGTCACCTGAAGCCTCTTTACATATCAGTGTCAATTATTGGATACTAAACATAAATGAGACACCTAATTGGAATGTCTCAACCCATTACTTAACATCTATGCCCCTAACTATAATATTCCAAAATACGACTAGGTTTCTCTTTTCTCCCCCCACTTGAATGGCTCCCTGTACCACAGTGCTGTGGTCAGTTTGTTCGTCCTCTCCACAGTCCTCATTCTTGTCTACACAGGGAGCAAGAATCTCAAACCTGTTGGACAAGGATTAGAGATGAGGTCCTGCAACCCTACCTCCTGAATTCCCATTTTGGGTTAGATCTTCTGGTTGTTCACAGCAGCAGAATCTTCCAATCCCGCGGACCCCTGGTGGCGTGGGGCGGATTCAATATGAAATCCCATTGTCAGCGGCGGGCCCAAACATCGCCCAATGGCAGGCTGCCTTCCACCGCCGAGAGAAATGCCATGGGGAGACCAGAGAATCTCACTCCTTGTCTTAATTTAACAATTTTTCACATCCTCACCCCATGCCCTGGGCTGAATTTAATGGTTGTAATGGCATTCCAGGCCAGAAAGCCAGGGGCTATACCATCACAGCCGTTTCGGGGAGCCCTGACAGAATTAAATAGCCACCAGGCAGTCTTGAGTCTGTCGTTGGGGCTCAGGTGCCTTTAAAGGTTCCCCGTCACTAAGAGCTGCTGGCCAATCAGAGGGACGCCAACTCTTCACTCCCAGCTGCGACACCAGGAGCAGTTGCCACGACTGGGACTGCATGAGGCCTGCGCAGAAACACAATGGAGGCCCTGGAAGAATAATCAGTGGGACGGACTCACCAAGGCCAGTCCAGTTGCCCCTGGAGGGGAGTTGGTGTGGAGAGTCAGAGTGCGGCTTTTACTGTGGGGGTTAGCACTTTCCATCACTAAGACCCTCCATCGGCACAGGGTGCCCGAACAGAAGGGACCCTGTCCCTACGCTAGAGGCCGCAAGGAAGCTGCCAGGTATCCACATGGTGAGGACCCCATCCCCAGCGTTACTAGTAGAACACCCACGGCAGTAGGTGAGTCTCTTAAACGACCCTTAATTGGCCAAGGGATGTGAAGCCTGTCCATGAGCATTCCCAATTCTGATTTGGTCAGGAGGAGTCAAAGAAAGTCACAGGTTCTCCACTCCATGTCTTCCCAGCCAATTGTACACTTGCCTTCCCCAGCTGGCCTCCTAGCCCACCCCTCAGGGGTGGGAACATTTGGGTCCCTCCCCCCCCTCGCCATCTTCTGCGTTTGGCTCCAGTCGTCTCATTCATTTTGTGCCTTGTATTTTTTAGAACATTGAAGTGTGATACAATTGAGGTGTTTAAAATGGTTCAAGGTTTTGTTGAGGTCGAGAGAGTGAAGCTATATCCTGTGGTGGGGGAGTCCAGATTAAGAGGAAATAATCTCACACCGAGGGTTTGGCCATTTTGGGGCAATCAGGAGACATCTTTTTGCCACAAAGTCTGGAACTCTCGTCAAAATCAGCGTAAAACCCCCGGTTCCACCTGTGGATATGGCTGGAGAATGGCTAGGCCCGTGGCCCGCCTGCACACGACGGCGGCCTGCGGTGGCTCCACCGTGCAAAGTGGCGCCAGCCGCGTACGGACCCGGCCTGCCAAAAGCTACCCCCTGTGACCAGACTCGCCAACCTTGGATCACCCCCCACCAGTCACCCAGCGCCCGACGAAGGCCCCCTGCCAGTGGAACGACTCAGCCCGCAGCCGCCACGCGAGGTCCATGAACGGTGTGAGCACAAGTGTCCCACGCCGTTGGGGACGCGGCCCATCAGGGGAGGGCCTTGGGTGACATCCTGAGGCTGTCCATGAGGTGTGCGGTGTACATTTTTGAAGGGGCGGAGCATCGCAAAAACAGCGCCGCCCCCAATTCCGCTGTAAACGTGGATTCACCTGGCCAGTTGCCAAACGCCATTTCAGCATTGGCGATCGGAGAACCGAGCCCATGGTGTCAAAACTGAGTTTGATAAATTTTGATTGGGTTAGGATACTCGTGGATATGTAACGAAGGAAGCTAGAATTAAGGTAGAGAATAACCAGGATCCTATTGAATGACATTAACTGGCTTAAAGGGTTTAATGGCATCTTCCAGTTCCTATACAACCTTCAGTCCTTTGGCCCTAATCTCCCATCTGACCCTTTGAAATCCCTTGAGCTGCATCATGGGTGGCTAAATTCTGAGCTGCTGAAATCCTAGGCCAGGATTTTCTCGTCCCACTCAAAAAGATAACGGACCTTCGGCTGGTCTGTCATATTTTCCACTCCACCCTGGACGATTTCTGCTGCGGAACATTCTCCAACTCTCCTGCCTCCTTCAGAAACCTTCTCAACTCCAATCTGACCATTCTTTCACTCAATTTCCTACTTTCTGAGGTACAAGTCATGTTCCAAAGCACTAGTTGAGATGAACAACAGAATACAATGTTGACAAATGTGAGGTTATCCATTTTGGTAGGAATAACAGCAAACGGGATTATTATTTAAACGATAAAATATTAAAGCATGCCGCAGTGCAGAGAGACTTGGGTGTGCTAGTGCATGAGTCACAGAAGGTTGGTTTATAGGTGCATCAGGTGATTAAGAAGGCAAATGGAATTTTGTCCTTCATTGCTAGAGGGATGGAGTTTAAGACTAGTGAGGTTATGTTGCAATTGTATAAGGTGTTAGTGAGGCCACACCTGGAGTATTGTGTTCAGTTTTGGTCTCCTTACTTGAGAAAGGACGTACTGGCACTGGAGGGAGTGCAGAGGAGATTCACTAGGTTAATCCCAGAGCTGAAGGGGTTGGATTATGAGGAGAGGTTGAGTAGACTGGGACTGTACTCGTTGGAATTTAGAAGGATGAGGTTGGATCTTATAGAAACATTTAAAATTATGAAGGGAATAGATAGGATAGATGCGGGCAGGTTGTTTCCACTGGCGGGTGAAAGCAGAACTAGGGGACATAGCCTCAAAATAAGGGGAAGTAGATTTAGGACTGAGTTTAGGAGGAACTTCTTCACCCAAAGGGTTGTGAATCTATGGAATTCCTTGCCCAGTGAAGCAGTTGAGGCTCCTTCATTACATGTTTTTAAGGTAAAGATAGATAGTTTTGTGAAGAATAAAGGGATTAAGGGTTATGGTGTTCGGGCCGGAAAGTGGAGCTGAGTCCACAAAAGATCAGCCATGATCTCATTGAATGGTGGAGCAGGCTCGAGGGGCCAGATGGCCTACTCCTGCTCCTAGTTCTTATGTTCTTATGTTCTTATGAGCGCAAGAGGGGGAAAGGAATGGGAAGGATATGTTATGAGTCGAGGTGAAGATGGGCGGATGTGGGGGAGGGGGGGGGGGGGGGGTGGTGGGTGCATAGGAGGAGGCTTGCTTGTAGCTTACACACCAAAATGGAATGCATTGTCTGAATACTTTGTACTGTTGTTCAAACTAAAACATTAGGTTTAAGAAGGGCCTGGTACTTTAAGTGTTAAAATATTTTGTTCATTTTGATTGAACCAAACCTCATGGAAACGTCCTGTTGCCTTTTAATCACATTAATTAATCACTGGGATCAGGCCATAGGGATACTATTTTAATTAAGTTCGCCTTTGCAGCTCGAGAATTGCTGTAATTATATTGCTGTCAGGAATTATAATTCCTTATTATGTAAAAGGAATTTAAGACTTAATTGCACTTATTATTGAAAGAATGTGATGTAGTCACTGGTATTGCTGCTTAGGTAAGATTGATTGAAGATCAAGAGCTCCCTCAGTACCTCACACTATGTGAGAGACTGGTGGTTGCTATGGTGTCTGTTGCTAAGGTCCATCAGTACCCCAAACGACAAAAAACTTCAGAGCTGAAAGCCACGTAGCCCCAATATTCCTGCAGCTAGTTGGTCCTGGTGTTATAGACGGTCAGCAAAGGGGACAAAATACAAATCTGATATTATAAACTGACCTAAACAAGGGAGATATGATGAAAAACATTCCTCATTTACACCTTTGCAATGCTCAAGTATTCACATTTCTCGGGGAGGGGGTGGGGGGTGCATACGTCCCAGGGTGTGAGGCACCCCCTGCATTACCCAGGCATGAGGGTGGGGATGGGGGTCATGTGGACTTTTACTGATGGGCAGAGGTTGCTCCCCCGGGGTTGTGGGCTGAGGGTGTTGCCCATGTCCATGTCCATCTATCGCGGTGGGCATCGGGGGCATTGCCTCCAATGTTCCATCTCCCAAGTGAGCATACCCCGCTATGGGGCTGCTGAGGATTCCCCACCTTTCAGGCTCCCCTTTTAACCCCTCCGCCTTGTGGTGATATGCCTGTGCACAGTTTTGTATACAGTTAGCAATGCGACCTCCAAACAGCTGGTGGTGATACAGATCCATCACGTGGCTCGAGACACCCACCATTTGGTAGCAAGACATACAAGAGGATAGTCACACTTACAGTAGCTCCAGGAGAATTCACTGAATTGATGTATTTGTTAATAAATCATCTTTCTAGTAAAACAGCTAAATGTTCTGTGTACATTATTACAATGCTCATCACAGAACACAACATGGTACCAGGAGTTCAGAACAATTAAAGATAACAACGGAGAAGACGGGGCAAAATAGGCTGAAGAAAGTTCCGCCGACCTGGTGAACTATGGCTGACTAGAGCTCAACGCAACAAAAGACTGTGGTGTTAGAGATAGAAGGTTTGAAAGCACACCACCAGCTTCAAGTCTCGGGTAATGCAGAAGAAAACTGGCATGTTTTCAAGCAGCAATTTAGACTCTACGATGCAGCCTTTGGCCTGCAGACTCAGACTGATGAGAGGTGTATTGCATTGCTGCTCTCAGTAGCAGGTCCTCAAGCAGTAGAAATATACACCTTCACGTTCGACAGCGAAGAGGACAGCAGGAGCTTCGATTAAGTAATAAAGTACTTTGATCGCCATTGCTCTCCGAAGAAAAGCGAAACATTTGAACGTTACATATCTGGTATTTGTACTCAAAAAGCCAGAACATCCTTTGATAGAGTTTTGTAACCGACTTGCAGTCGAAGGCGCAGTTGTGCAATTTTCGTTCTCTCAAGTCGTTTATGATCCGCGACCAGAAAATGTTCGGAATATCGAATAATAAAGTGAGATGTTGTTCAGGGAAGAAGACCTGACACTAGAAAATGCCATCAAAATCTGCCGTGCAAGTGAGCTAGCTGCACAGCAGATCAGTACACTCAACTTGAAATATTTTGGTGCCAGTCTAGAAGAAGACGCCAGCGCCATTAACACTGTGACGCAGTTCAATACAAAACGTGGTCTCAGTGCGGATGGCCATGTTAAGCAGCCAACCGGGTCCGCCACTTTTGCAAGCGATGTGGCAATCGACATAGGCCATGGCAATGTCCAGCATTTGGGAAAGTGTGTTCCAAGTGTGGCCGTACAAATTATTTTGCGAAACGATTCTTTTCGCGTCCAACAGTGGACCAAACAGGATTAGTCATGTAGTTGATGAGATGTCCCTTGAGGAACGTTTTTTTATTGGTCTGATTTCAACCAAGGACTTGATGAGTCTGAATATGAAAAGTGAAGAAGTCTTACTGAACAGTTGTAACAATAGTGCTGGTGAAGCTGATACCATCGAAGACAGATGGACAATTCCAGTGATGCTGAACGCCACATTGATAAAATGCAAGCTCGACATGGGAGCGAGGGCCAACATCCTCAGTTTGTCTGATTTGCACGGGCTGCAGGTTAAACTGAAAGACGCCAGTTAAAAGACTACAATGGGAATGAGATTGCGACGCTGTGTTTATGTGAACTTGAAGCATGGGTACACAACAGACGTCACATCCTACCATTTTCCATTGTGGACTCAGAACACGAGTCCATCATAGCAGCGGATGTGTGGGCCCTGAACCTAGTTGAGCGGTTCTGCATTACAGACAGTGGCGCGACGGAGGATCATTGTGACTCGCAATGAGATATAATATAATCTGATGAGATACGAGCAAAAGGCAGAGTGGAGGACGACAAACCAGATGAAGAGTTGGAGGATCCAAAGGGAATTCCAGAATTCTGGTTAATGGTCCTGTAAAATATGAATACGCTCAGCGACATGATACAGGAGCATGATGAGCCTATCTTAAAGCATCTACCAGATGGAACCATAAAATGTTCAGAGACTGAACAGCCAATGAGTTTCACTCTGGTGTTTAAGTTCGAGCTGAATGAGTATTTCACAAATGAGGTTGTGACAAAAGTGTATCAGATGGAGTCGCGGCCTGACAAGTTCTTTGACGAACCAAAAATCACGGGATGCACAGGCTGCCAGATCGACTGGACGAAAGGAAACAACATCACACGGAAAACCATTAAAATGAAGCAGAAGCACAAGGGTCGGGCACTGGTAAAATAATCACGACAACTGTACCAAATGACTCTTCTTCAACTTTTTCAGTCCTCCTGAAGTCCAAAGCATGGAGTCATAGAATCATAGAATTTACAGTGCAGAAGGAGTCCATTCGGCCCATCGTGTCTGCACCATCCCTTGGAAAGAGCACCCTACTTAAGCCCACACCTCTACCCTATCCCTGTAACCCAGTAACCCCACCTAACCATTTTTCTGGACACTAAGGGGCAATTTAGCATGGCCAATCCATCTAACCTGCTCGTCTTTGGACTGTGGGAGGAAACCGGAGCACCCGAAGGAAACCCAAGCAGACACGGGGAGAACATGCAGACTCCGCACAGACAGTAACCCAAGCCGGGAATCGAACCTAGGTCCCTGGCGCTGTGAAGCAACAGTGCTAACCACCGTGCTACCATGCTGCCCTGGATAAAGGTTCTGCAGCAAGACTCGCTGCTGACTTGGAAATTGGTCACTTCTTGCTTGAACACATAATTCCACGTGCAGTGTCAAAACTGACATTGGTATCTGAAGAAATTGGCTCCAGAGGAGTACGATGAATTATCTCATGCCCACGAAATGGCTTCTGCAGTGGACTCCCCAATACGCGAGGCCATTCCACCAAAAGACATGCTAGCAGGAGAGATGAATGCATCTAAGTGCAGTTCCACAATGAATGGGGACGCATATATCGTCATATCAGATGAGGATGTGCCAATAATTGGCTCTCTAGCAAAAGATGAACCACATATCGTCATATCAAGTGAGGATGAGCAGCGCAAACATCGAATGTCGGGGACATTGATCCAGCCAAGGCATCGGAGTGCAAGGCTTTCCAGGTTGTTCCTGAAGTTGCAGACTTGACTGCAACTGCGCAATCATCCAGATGTTTGCCAACACTGGACATTTCAGCAGGTGATGGACGTGCAGCTCAGCGTGTGGACACAACCAGGGATCAACCAAAACTCCTCGAACCAGCTAAGGGTCCAAAATCAGCTATTGTGGCAGGAAAAACAGGGCCAGCCTGCACAGCAGATGAATCAAAAGCCGTTACCTTAACAAAATTGCCAGAGGTAACTAGTTCCATAGCAGGGTCCAGCAGCATGACGGATGCCATTAGTGTAAAAAAGAAAAACGACACAGTCAGAGGATCCCTCTCACGAGAAGGAAAGGAAATCAAAGAATGATTCACTGGGTCGACCAGGGATCACCCATGACACTGAAGAAGAAGTCATAGGCAATGTGGCCGACAGGCAAGAAAGCGCACAAAGAAAGAAAATAAAGCATCGCGCTAGAAAACTGAAAAAGTTGGTAATGTGGATAAGACCAGCAAGAAAACCGGTGTTCGGAAAGTCAAAGCAACATCGAGCAGCTGATTAAAGTTCAAAAGACCCACGGGGCGATGTCGCTGTCAATGTCCAATAAGCTGTGTACAAGGGACACGCTCAAAAGACCATCAGGCATATCATGTTGTGTGAAGCACAGTTGTATCTATACATATGACATGTGTAAAATGATAATGCAGATCATGTTTTGTAAGACACAGTTATGCTTGAATGTAAATCACGGTGCCAAGATCCCAGGTTCGATCCCGGCTCTGGGTCACTGTCCGTGTGGAGTTTGCACATTCTCTCCGTGTTTGTGTTGGTTTCGCCCCCACAACCCATAGATGTGCAGAGTAGGTGGATTGGCCACGCTAAATTGCCCCTTAATTGGAAAAAAAATGAATTGGGTACTCTAAATTTATTTTAAAATATATACTTGAATGTAAATGTTAACAGTTCCAGAGGAAGGGGGGATTTGGTGATATGCCTATATGCACAGTTCTGTATATGGTTAGCAATGCGACCTCCAACCCAGCTGGTGGCAATAGAGATTCATCACGTGACTCGAGACACCTGCCAGTTGGTATTAAGATGTACAAGAGGATAGTCGCACTTAGAGTAGCTCCAGGAGAATTCACTGAATTCATTTAGTAGGCAACATCAAAATTGTAGTTTGCCAGTTATCTTTCCACGTGTTTGTTAATAAACCATCTATCTAGTTCAACAACTAGATGTTCTGTATACATCATTACAATGGTCATCACACCACAACCAGGAGCTGATTTAGCACAGTGGACAAAACAGCTGGCTTGTAATGCAGAACATTACCAGCAGCACGGGTTCAATTCCCGTACCAGCCTCCCCGAACAGGCACCAGAATGTGGCGACTAGGGGCTTTTCACAGTACTTCATAGAAGCCTACTTGTGACAATAATTGATTATTATTGTTATTACACAGACCACAACACCCTAATGACTCTAATGAGCCTATTGACTCATTTAAATATGCTGATATGGATCAGTGAGGGCATGATCCAGATCGCGTTGGACGTAGAGGGTTGGGTGCATCACACACGGCTCTGCGCCGTGCGTGAAACCCATTTTTGGCCTCGCCCACTATGCACCTGGCATAAAGGGATCGGCGATGAGCGAAATGCGGTGGGAAAACCGCGTCCGTGGTTTTTCGGATTTTGAGCATCATAGTACCTAATTGGAGCAGTGCGATATTTCTGATTCAAAACCAGCTTTCTTGTAACATCTTAGGCATTAAATGAGGGAGTAGGTGTAGCAGGTTGCTTGGTAGCAAAATTGTGTCAATTTCAGTACAGTGCAATGCTCATCCCTAAAGACGTGTTTGTTAGGTGAATTGGACATTCTGAATTCTCCCTCAGTGTACCCAAACAGGCGGCATAGTGTGACGATTAGGGGATTTTCACAGTAACCGCATTGCAGTGTTAATATAAGCCTACTTGTGACAATAATAAAGATTATTATAATATTATTATTATTTTACTCTACTCACCGTGTCTCCAATATTCAGTCCTGAGCAGGATTTACTTCCTTCTGAGAATTTAGCATTCCCACAAAAAGCATCGAAGGATATTGACAATTCCTTTGGCAGATTCACAACCTCCATTTCTGCCTTAGAGCGGATGTCCTGAAGACAAGGAAGAAACAAACACATAGATTAGTTAAAAGACCAGTTCTATTCTTAATTATTTGCCAGCCATTGTCTCTTTTGTCCCTGGGTAACTTTTTCTCACCTAGTGTTCCCTAGGCTACAATTCCCTGAACAATGGTTTCCTGCACTGTAGTTCCTAATTTCCTGAGTTTATAATTTCCTGGTACAATTTTCTTGCTCTATTTTCCTCTACTTGAGCAGGGGAAACATATGGAGTAGGACACCATGGAGTAGGCTTTGTAGTCTTGAGCAAGTCTTCATTAACAACTCATAACTATGAACATATATACAGTCGGGGGTACAGTTATGGAGCTGACGTCAGCCTAAGTATTTATGCATCTTTGTCCATCTATAGACTGTGACTAGATCATGTGCCTTCTTACATCACTGTGTGGGCGTACTGTACTCAGTCCCACATTAACCCTTTGTATACCAGATCCTACTACTACACCTCCCTTTATGTCTTCATTCCAAGGATATAGAGTTACGTTGTTTCACTTTCATGTCTTACATTGTTATAAGTTTTGTGCATTAACTTTATTGTTACAGTCTTGACGCTATTCTAACATTTTTACTATCACAGTATTAACGTTAACAACATTCTCACTACCCCTTTGAGTCCTTGGGGTGAGACATTCAGGCGGTCTTGATGCCTTATAACCCTCCCACATCTCGTTTGTGTGCAGGCAGGAGAAT
The DNA here is from genome assembly GCF_902713615.1 of Scyliorhinus canicula. Classification (NCBI taxonomy): domain Eukaryota; kingdom Metazoa; phylum Chordata; class Chondrichthyes; order Carcharhiniformes; family Scyliorhinidae; genus Scyliorhinus; species Scyliorhinus canicula. The sequence continues at coordinate 46,054,164 of NC_052164.1, read as the reverse complement.
GGTAGACTCTGGTATTTCTTGATGTGGAGATGCCAGCATTGGGCTGGGGTGAGCACAGTAAGAAGTCTTGCAACACCAGTTGCAAGTTCTTGTTCTGATTGTTGCCTTAGAGGTTTGAGTGTTGTTTGGGAGTGGTTTGATTCATTACTTCCACTTCAGAAGGTTAAACGAAGCTTGGTAGGTCTGGTTGGTTTTGTAGTGCATTGTTGTTGTTTATCCTGACCGGTTCTTGCAGGTAGAATGATAATCGTGTTCGGCAATATGGCAGCATATTGTTCTCCTTCCTTTGCCATTTAGGAGGTTGTGGGCTCAGAGAAGATTAAGTCGCATTGCTCACCTCTGCTTTTTGGTGTTGATGGTGCACAACTGCGATCAGGTTCCAACATCCCTTGTGGTTTGGCACATTGGCTGGGTGTGTGCACACAGTGGTTAGTGTGTTTGCCAACTGTACAGTCATTGTAGACGAAGGTAGAGGCATCTCTGACTGTTGATCCTTCTCTGGTACCACTTCCACCTGAGTTGCATTGGTAATCTCATGCGTGGGATGGTTGGCTGATCTTTGGAGACGCTGAGGGATGTGGTGATGGACAAACGTGCTCTGCAGGAAGAGAAGAGGGATCCCAGGTGAACAGTCTTGGGTATTGAGGGAATTGGGACCGTGCTGTCTGGCAAGCTAATGTCAGTGGTGGTCTTGACATCTTCCGCCGACTGGAAACGATAGAGGGTCATGCAGGCCTCTCTGCACCGAAGAAAAAGGCCGACAACATACATCAGCTCAAAGATTTGTTTGTCGTCATACTTCAGTGGTTCAAGGATCATACCGAAAATTGCAACCGGCCTCGCTTCATACAGTGGAAAGTCCATCGTTTAAATTCAAAGGCCCTGGAGTCGTGGTTCCTCATCTGACGGGACCAGCTGTTGCCTGGCTGCCCTCTTCTCCTTGTCTTTGCGCGTCTGTAATGTGATAATTTCCCCCCTTATCATCGCCTTCAGCGTCTGCCAGAATGTGGAGGGTGAGACCTCGCCATTCTGGTTGTTGGTTACATACCCGTCTATGGGCTGTGATACCCGATCGCAAAAAGCATTATCAGCAAGGAGAGCCATGTCCAGTCCCCATGAGGGGGTGTTGAGCCTGGCCCATCTCCAACCTCACATCCATGTAGTGTGATCGGAGATTATAATTGAGGAGTACTCCACTCCCACTTCCCCTTAAGCACCGATTTCTCCACTACAAGGAAGTCAATCCTCGGGTAGATGCTGTGGACCTGGGAGAAGAATGGAAATTCCTTCTCCCCTCAGTGCGTGAACCACCAGGGGTCCACTGCACCCATCTGCTCCTGGAAGGTGTTCAGCTCCTTTGCCATATTCGTTAATTTCCCCGATTTGGGGTTATATCTGTCCGCCTGTGGGTCCTGTACATAGTTAAAGTCCCCCCATGATGAGTCGGTGTGTATCTATGTTGGGGGTTTCCGCCATGGTTTTCATTATGAATTCTGTGTTGTCTCGTTGGGAGCCTAGATGTTCACGAGGACCACTGGTGCTCCTTCCAGAGCATCACATACCGCCCATCCCCCTGTCCATAACCGTATTTGTCGCCGTGAATGCTTTGGATACCAGGGAGATAATCACTTCTAATGTTCTCCCTGGATGGGGTCATTTTCACGTTCAGCAGACACCTGCGACGGGATTCTCCAATAATGGGGCTATGTCCCCACGCTGGCGTGAAAAGAGGCGGCAACCACTTCGGCATCAACGGTCCCCGATAATGGGGAATGCTCCCCTTCCTAGGGGGCTAGGTCGGCGCTGGAGTGGTCCCCGCAGCTCCAGTCGGCGCGGAACGGCCGGCGCGAGTTCGTGCATGCGCGCTACGGCCGGTGTATTTCTGCGCATGCTCTGAACGGCCGCGTGATTCCGCGCATGCGCGGGGGTTCCCTTCTCTGCGCTGGCCTCCGGGCAGTATGGTGGAGCCCTACAGAGGAACATAAGCCCCCACAGAACCAGCCCGCCGGCCGATCGGTAGCCCCCGATCACGGGTCAGACCACCATGGGGGCCCTTCCCTGGGGTCGGATTCCCCCCCCCTTCCCCGCCAGGACAGCCCCCGCAGAGACACCTTCCAGGTCCCGCGTCCCCCCGGGGATTCTCCGACCAGCTGCGGGGTCGGAGAATCCCAGCCCTGATGTTCGATGTTAGCTGCCTGCCCTTGACAAAGCCCGTCAGGTCCACCATGACTACCTCTGGCACACGCTCGCCAGAGCTCTCAGCAGGATCTTTGAAACGCATTGAGGTGTGAGATGAGCCTGTAGGACCCGCACTCCGTCGGGTCTTTGTCCTTTTTTGGGTATCAGCAGTCCTCTTGTTCAGTAGTGTGGCCACCCCCCTAGCTCTTGTCCCCTAACACGATTGGTACGTCTGACCCACCCAGCTCTTCCTCCTCTGCAGTCGGTCCTTCTCCCTCATGTGTGTCTCCTGGAGGAAGTTAATAATAATAACAATAATAACATCGGCCCGACTTTTCAGATGGACAAAGACACTGGGTTGTTCAGACCCCTGGCATTCCAGGTGATTATCCTGATGGGGGGGGTTTCTGTCACCCCCCCTCCACCCCCATCCGCGGGATCGACCATACTTACCGTTAACCTGTGCCTCTGAACTCCGGGGTTTCTCTTTGTTTTGGGGCCATCTAATATGGCCGTCCTTACCAGTTACTCCATGTGGCTGGGGCCTGCACTCCGGGGTTTCCCTTTGTGATGGCTGCTCTTTGCGTTGCTGTTTTTGCTGCCATCTTATGCGACACATTGATGCCAGAATTTTAACCACCCCCCATCCCCCCCCAGTTCCCCTTCTTGGGTCCCCCCCTTTCCATCTCTCCATGATCCTGTGCTCTTCCCCCCTCCACCCCATTTTCTAGCATTGACCCCACCCTCTGCCAGACACTCCCTCCTGGTCGGGAGCTGTGCCATGGCCTCCCCTTTGCCATACTTTCCTGCACTGGCTTGCTCGCTAGTGGCCCCTCCCCCCGGGAGCGATTCCTGTCTTCCCCACTGTTGTGTTCCTTCCCGTGCCCCCTTTCTCCCCCTCCCCCTGTGTGATGAATGATATCTGTACCTTTAATACGATTGCCCCTTTAAGAACGGGCTTGGAACCCTGGGGGACTCCGCCTCTGGCTCAGCCCCCAGGAAACGGTATATAAGGTGATGCTCACTGGGCAGCATGCTGTGAGCACACTTCTCGGCAGCTGTCTGGTTCTCTGGTAATTAAAGCCTTTGAATTACCAATCTTCTCTCCTGTGTCGTAATTGAGGGTATCTCAATTTAATTACCAAATTATATCGAGATGGTCAGCGCTCTAAAGCCGGAGAAGCTCAACCTAGACTTTCGGTCGCCAGAGGCCCCAGAAATATTTAAATATTGGCTCCGGTGTTTTGAGGCCTTTCTGAGTTCTTCAGAGACTGAAGTCGACGGCCCTCGCAAGCTGAGCTTACTACATGCCCGGGTGGGCCACCGACTCTCCTCCGTGATCGCGAACGCTACAACGTACGAAACTGTGGTCGAAATACTAAAGAAGCGTTTCGTAAAGCCGATAAACGAGGTACACGCCAAACATTTGCTCTCGACCTGCCGCCAGCGCTCCGGGGACACGCTAGACGAATACGTGGAGAGACTCACTGCGCTCGCTAGGAACTGCAATCATAAAGAAGTGACGGCAGAAGTTCACATGAATTTACATATTCGTGATGCTTTCGTGTCCGGTATCAGATCCACGTACATCCGGCAGCGGCTCACAGAAGACGGGGCAAAGGACCTCCAAGGCACGGTAACGTCGCCTCTTCTCTGGAAACGGCCCACCTTAACCTCCGCACATACTCCGCGGACCTTGCAAATCCCCCTCGATCACTCCCAGACTCGGCCACGCTACAGACCTGCGCCGCGCGGTGACCAACTCACACCGGGGGCTCCCCATGCTATTTCTGTGGGCAAGGCCAGCACCCACGTCAGCGTTGCCCAGCCCGCTCCGCTATCTGCAACGACTGCGGGAAGAAGGGGCACTTCGCAAAGGTCTGCCTGACTGGGCCCAAAGGCCACAAACAAAAGTCTCATCGGGCCCAGAAATCGAACTCCCGGCCTCACAGGCCCCGCAACGCGGCCGGACACACCTACTTCTGACATGTCATCGTTCTCGTGCGAGTCATAGGGGAGGCCATCTTGGCGGTGGCCATCTTTGAATTCCGACACGTGTGACCGACGGCGGTGGCCATTTTGTGACTCCCAGCGGCCATTTTGTAAGTCCGACTCAACCGAGGACTCTGCCCCCGCTCTCGGTACGTAGCCTGGCAACACTCAAAGTTGCACCACCCCCGCTCTTTGCGAACCTCACTCCCGACTGTAAGCCCATCATCACCAGGAGTCGGCGGTACAGTGCCCAAAACATTACTTTTATCAAGTCAGAGGTTCAGTGACTACTAAAAGAGGGGGTCATAGAGGCTAGCAACAGCCCTTGGAGGGCTCAAGTATTGGTAGTCCGCTCCGGGGAAAAGCAACGGATGGTGGTGGACTATAGTCAGACCATAAACCGCTTTACGCAACTCGATGCGTACCCCCTTCCCCGCATAGCAGAAATGGTGAACCAAATCGCCCAGTATCGGGTATTTTCTACGGTCGATCTAAAATCTGCCTATTATCAATTCCCTATCCGCCCAGAGGACCGCCCCTACACTGCCTTCGAAGCAGCCGGTCGGCTGCTTCACTTCCTCAGGGTCCCTTTTGGTGTCACAAACGGAGTCTCCGTTTTCCAAAGGGCGATGGATCAAATGGTGGACCAGTACGGCTTACGGCCTACATACCTGTACTTGGACAACATCACCATCTGCGGCCATGACCAGCAGGACCACGACGCAAACCTGAGGAAGTTCCTCCAGACTGCCCGGGCCCTCAACCTCACATATAACAAAGAGAAATGCGTGTTCCACACAACCCGGCTAGCCATCCTCGGCTACGTCGTGGAAAACGGGGTCCTATGCCCAGACCCCGACTGCATGCGCCCCCTTAAGGAACTCCCCCTCCCCTGTAGCCTCAAGGCACTCAAATGGTGCTTGGGGCTCGTTTCCTATTACGCCCAGTGGGTCCCTAGATATGCGGGCAAAGCCCGGCCATTCATTAAGACCACGGTTTTTTCCCCGACGACTGAGGCCCAGTCAGCTTTCAGCCGTATCAAGGCCGACATCATCAAGGCCGCCATGAACGAAACCATTCCTTTCCAGGTAGAAAGCGACGCATCAGACGTCGCCCTGGCTGCTACCCTCATCCAGGCGGGCAGACCGGTAGCGTTCTTCTCCAGAGCCCTCACCGCCTCGGAAATTCGGCACTCTGCAGTCGAGAAGGAGGCACAAGCCATAGTGGAGGCCGTGTGGCACTGGAGGCACTACCTAGCCGGTAGGAGGTTCACCCTCGTCACCAACCAACGGTCGGTCGCCTTCATGTTCAATAACGCACAACGGGGCAAAATAAAGGATGATAAAATTCTGAGGTGGAGGATAGAGCTTTCCACCTATACATACGATATCACATATCGTCCGGGGACGCTCAACGAGCCCCCAGATGCCCTGTCCCGCGGCACGTGCGCCAACACTCAAAAAAGACCTCCTGAGAGCCATCCACGATGACCTCTGCCACCCGGGGGTCACCCGGCTTGCCCATTTCACCAAGTCCCGCAACCTACCTTACTCCACCGAGGAGGTCAAGACCATGAACAAGGCATGCCAGATCAGTGCGGAGTGCAAACCGCAATTCTATCGACCAGACAGGGCCCGCCTGATCAAGGCCTCTGGGCCTTTTGAGCGACTAAGCATGGACTTCAAAGTGCCCGTCCCGTCCACCAACCGCAACATCTATTTCCTCACCGTTATCGATGAGTTCTCTCGCTTCCCTTTTGCTGTCCCCTGCCCCGATATGACCTCGGCCTCCGTGATCAAGGCACTGCACAGCATCCTCACGCTGTTTGGTTTCCCCGCTTATACCCACAGCGACCGGGGTACATCGTTCATGAGCGATGAGCTGCGCAATATCTGCTCAGCAAGGGCATCGCCTCGAGCAGAACGACTAGCTATAACCCGCGGGGAAACGGGCAGGTGGAGAGGGAAAACGCGACAGTTTGGAAGGCTGTCCTTCTAGCCCTACGGTCAAGGAGTCTCCCAATCGCCCGTTGGCAGGAGATCCTACCCGGTGCCCTACATTCCATTAGGTCGCTCCTCTGTATGGCCACGAATGAGACCCCTCACAACCGTTTGTTTGTTTTCCCCAGGAAGTCCACCTCTGGGGTCTCGCTTCTACATTGGCTGACGACTCCGGGACCAGTTCTACTCCAGAGACACGTGAGGAGCCATAAGACAGATCCGCTAGTCGAGAGGGTCCAACTGCTACACGCAAACCCTCAATACGCCTACGTCGAGCACCCCGACGGCAGGCAGGACACCGTGTCCCTGCGAGACCTGGCACCCGCTGGCTCTCCCACCGACCCCGCTGGCTCGCTCACCGACCCTCCCCCCTTCTACCGACGCTCCCCTCCCCGCACCGGTTGCCGACCCCGACAGCGCCCCCCCCCCCCCATAGCGCCCCCTCCCCCCCAGCCGTCGCCGCCACCAATCACCCTAGTCACCCCGGATACCCCCCCCGCTCTAACGTGGGCAAAGGCTCAGGCAACCGTGCTCCCGGATATACCACCACCGAGAACAACAATATCCACGGCACCACCACCGGAGCGGAGAAGGTCAGCACGGACTATCAGACCACCCAAAAGACTGAACTTGTAATTTCACTTCACCCCCGACAGAGTATGCGTTTTTTTTACACAGGGGGTGAATGTGATGAATGATATCTGTACCTTTACCTTTAATACGATGGCCCCTTTAAGACCGGGCTTGGAACCCTGGGGGACTCCGCCTTTGGCTCCGCCCCCAGGAAACTGTATATAAGGTTACGCTTAGTGGGCAGCATGCTGTGAGCACACTTCTCGGCAGCTGTCTGGTTCTCTGGTAATTAAAGCCTTTGAATTACCAATCTTCTCTCCTGTGTCGTAATTGAAGGTATCTCACCCTGTTTCTTCACCTCTCCACTCTCAACCCTTTCTTCCTGGTATCTAAAGCTGGTTCGAAAGCGCGGCGGTTCTGTCCCTCGTCAATGTCTTTTTAAAACAAGTTCATCATCACTGTTGGCACTGTTATTGCTGCCATTCCAGCTCATGTCTGCGTACAGCCCCTCCGTCTCGGCTGGCACAGTGAAGTAGAATTCCGTTCCCTGTGAGGTTACCCACAGTTTGGCCGCGTACAGCGTCCCAAATTGCACCCCATTCTTGTACATTGCCGCCTTGGCTGTATTAAATTCAGCGTGTTGCTTGGCCAGGTCTGCCCCAATGTTCTGGTAGAGTCGGACTGAATGGCCTTCCCACTGGCTTGGCCGAGTGTGCCTTTCCCAGTTCCGCATCTTCTCCCGATCCTGGCATTGGTGCAGCTTCACTGTTAAAGCTCTTGGCTGTACCCCCGCTTTAGATTTCGGCCATAGTGACCTTTGGGCTCTGTCTATCTCCGGGGGTTTGGGGAAGCCCTTCCGACCAGGTTACCCAGCATCTGCGCCATATATTCTGAGGGGTTTCTGACCTCAATGCCCTCCCACGATACGGAGATTCTGGTGGCACGACCGGTTCTCCCGGTCCTCGACCTTCGCCTTCAGTGCCCCTTACGTCGCCACCAACCTCATCACCAGGAAGGTGATTTGGTCACTCTGGTCAGTCGCTGCTTTTTCCAGGTCCCTGATTGTTGCCTCCTGTGCTTCCAGTTAGCGCTCTTTTTTCACCAATGCCACCTTAAAGGGGGCCAGGGCGACCGCAATCGCCACCTTCACTGTCGCCCTCATTTCCAGCTGGATGGCATCTCAATGCATGTCAGGGGCTGGTTTAGCACAGGGCTAAATTGCTCGCTTTGATGCAGACCATGGCAGGCCAGCAGCACGGTTCAATTCCCATACCAGCCTCCCTGAACAGGCGCCGGGATGTGGTGACTAGGAGCTTTTCACAGTAACTTCATTTGAAGCCTACTTGTGACAATAAGCGATTTTCATTTCATTTCATTTGTCTCTGTGTTTCTGGAGCTCCTGATTCATGAGGTCCATTCGCTCGCTTACTAATGGATAGTCCGGTGGGTGGTGGCTCAGCTCGTACGGGTGTGGCCGGCTCCGACTCACTCCTCGTGTTCACCATCATCCTGTTCCTCCTCTCCAGGCTTTGGCTGACTCTGCCATTCTTTGGGTCCTGGAGTTGCTGCCGGTCATATCTTGGTGGTTGCGGCTGTCTTGTGAGAGGGTGGGGGAGGGTGGTCAATGGGTTCGGTGGATTTCGCATTAAAAATGGCACTTTTCTGAGATCCCAGAGGAAAGCCACCTTTCCTTGTCTGCTCGGCACATCCCCCTCACCGGAAGTCCATCTCTGCTGTTTCTAAGCCACAAATAATTCTCTAATAGCCTCTCTCTCTCTCTCTTTTTGGTTTGAGGAGGAGGAAACACTACAGCAATGTAATGTTCGGCAGTTTAACATTCTTTGATACTGAGTTCTTTGCGATCCCTTTTTCAGTTGTGGTGAGCGAACCGACTTCTCCCAGAATCCTCATCGGTCATTTCTCACTGCTGCCCTCTGTTGGATGCTCTTCCTCGTGTTGAGCACCAGGTCCTCTGGGTTCCCCGCGATCCCTTTCTCAGTTGTGATGAGCAAGCCAACTTCTCCAGAGTCCTCCTCAGTCACTTCTCACTGCTGCCCTCTGTTGGATGCTTGGCTCTTACTAAATTTAGCTCACGCCAGTATTTTCATAGATCATGGATCATAGAATTTACAGTGCAGAAGGAGGCCATTCAGCCTATCGAGTCTACACCGGCCCTTGAAAGAGCATCCTACTTAAGCCCATACTTCCACCCTCTCCCCGTAACCCAGTAACCCAATGTAACCTTTGGACACCACGGGCAATTTTGCATGGCCAATCCACCTAACCTGCACATCTTTGGACTGTGAGAGGTAACCGGAGCACCCGGAGGAAACCCCCACAGACACGGGGAGAACGTGCATATTCTGCACAGACAGTGACCCAAGCCAGGAATCGAACCAGGGACCCTGGCGCAGTGAAGCAGCATGCTAACCACTGTGCTACCGTGCCACCATTGGATCTCAAGCTGAAATTGACATTGAAAGATTTCAAAACATCATCAAGTTTGGCAGACGATTCATCAACAGCTTGTCATGCAATGATGTCATTTGACTTGATATGCCTCTGATTTTTTTATTGCAGTATCTTAAAAATCTCCCCCTCCAAAGACTCCACTGGTGTGTCTGGTGCGGGCCATGGGCGAATCCCAGTGGAGCTGGTAGAATTGCAAACCATTTTTGATGATTTAAAAAAATGTGTGGACAGCTCCGAGATGTCCTGACTGGCCATGCCAAACAAGGGACCTTCCTGCACTTGCCGGTTTTTGGCAGGCTTTCCAAAATGGCGGCGGCCTGCTTCTGGCAGAAGAAGGAGATGCAATGGCGGTTTTGGTGGGCTGGCTGTTGATTTAAGTCATTCAGCGGTATTGCATTATGGGTTGTGACTCCTGGAAAAGAACAGCGGGCTTGTTTCTGAATGTGGACGGTTGCGAGGTACCCGGATTGGTGAAAATTAATTATTAACAATTTTGTTTTTGCTGGACTTGGGAGCTACGTGTTGAGTCTCAGAGTCTGGGGCTGGGTTTAGCCATGTGCTGCTTCCACACGGCTCCTCTGTCTGGATGACTTAAAAAGAGGCTTCTTCGACTTCCGGTTGCGGCTATGACCAGCTAAGTCGCACGTTTGGCTGCTCCTGCTACAAAGGTGTTTTCGGGCCGATTGGAGGGCCCCAACGGCGCTGTAAGGACAAATCCCGGTGGGGGAAGGCTCCCTGAAGAGAACCAGACCAACTTTATGGTCGGTACCCGGAGTGGGGTGGTAAAGAAAGCAACAGCAGCTCCCAGAAAAAAGCGGGGGAAGAAGACCAAAATGGCGGCCGGTGGCGCACCCGAGGAATGGAGGAAATGGGCGGAGGAGCAGTAGGCCGCTCTCCTGCGCTTCTTTACGGAGCTGAAAATGGAGCTCTTGGAGTCAATGAATGCGACGACCACCAGGCTGATGGGAGCCCAGGCGACCCAAGAGGCGTCGATTCGGGAGCTGCAACAGGAGATGACTGTGAGGGAGGAGGAGGCCACGGTCCTCGTGGGAAAGGTAGAGGTGCACGAGGCACTCCACCTGAAATGGCAGAGCCGTTTTGAGGAGCTGGATACCCGAATGAGGCGGAAGAACCTGAGGATCCTGGGCCTGGCAGAAGGCCTGGAGGGGTCAGACCTCCCGGGATATGTAGCAGAAATGCTGAGCTCCCTGATGGGGGCAGGGGCCGTCCCCTCGCCCCTGGAGCTGGAAGAGGCCTACAGGGTCATGGCTAGGAGGCCAAGAGCAAATGAGCCCCCGAGGGCGGTGCTGGTGCGGTTCCAGCGACTCAGCGACCGTGAGAGAGTGCTGGAGTGGGCCAAGAGGGAAAGGAGCAGCAAGTGGGAGAATTCGACGGTGAGGGTCTACCAGGACTGGAGTGCGGAGGTGGCAAAGCGGCGGGCCCGGTACAACCGGACGAAGGCGGTGCTACATGCAAAACGGATCAGGTTCGGAATGCTGCAGCCAGCGCGCTTGTGGGTCACCTACAGGAACCAACACCACTATTTTGAGTCCCCAGAGGAGGCGTGGGCCTTTGTACAGGAAGAGAAACTGGACTCGAATTAGACCCAGGGGATACTTGGCGGCCGTAGCCGCTCGGGTACTTTCAGCTGAATTCTCTGTTTGGATTTTGAACTCTTGCTGTGGTTTTTCTTCTGATGTTTTTTCCCCCTTTGCCAACTTCCCTTAGTTATTGTTATGGTGGTTATTCATGGTTATTTATGGTTATTTATGCTGTTTGGTAGAGGGCGACTGTTAAGTACATCGTTATTTGTTATTTATCTGTTATTTATAATGTTACGTTGGGGAGGTGGGACGGGGGGGGAGAGCAGATCGGGGATATGGGCCCCTAGGGGGGGTTCTTTTACAGGCATGGACGGGGACGGGGGTGGAGCTGAAGATGGCGGGGTGGGGTGTGGCAGGGCGAAAGCGCGGGCTTTCCTCTGTTTTCCCGCGCGTGGGGCAGAGGAGGGGGGAGGGGAGGAGTGCGGGGCGTGGCTAGCAATGGCGACCTTTCCCGCGCTGGAGCGGGGCCAGGGAGGAGTGGCAAGGGGGGGGAGGCCCCCCCCGAGCCGGGGGGAGTCGGAGTGTGGCAGGAGCAGCCGGGTCAGCGTGAACCAGCTGACTTACGGGAGTACGATGGAGGGTACATCGCGGCTAGGAGGGGTCCTAGCCTGGGGGGGGGGGAGGGGGGTTAGGGAGGGACACCGGGTTGCTGCTGAAAAGACCAGAAACGGGAAGTGGAGGACTGGAGAGGTGGGGGGAGGGGGACATCGCCATGGGGAGCGGGTCAGAAGGGGAGGGTCGACCCGGGGCGAGCAGGGAACAGGACATGGCTAATCGGCAGGGGAAGGGGGCGGGTCGTCCCGCGACCCGGCTGATCACTTGGAACGTGAGGGGGTTGAATGGGCCGGTCAAGAGATCAAGGGTATTCTCACACCTGAAGGGACTGAAGGCTGATGTAGCAATGTTACAGGAGACCCATTTGAAGGTAGTGGACCAGGTTCGCCTGAGAAGGGGGTGGGTGGGACAGGTGTTCCACTCTGGATTGGACGCAAAGAACCGGGGGGTGGCGATTCTGGTGGGAAAGAGGGTGTCATTCGTGGCGGAGGAGGTGGTGGCGGATAAGGAGGGTAGGTATGTGATGGTGAAGGGTAAGCTGCAGGGGGAGAAAGTGGTGATGGTCAACGTATATGCCCCGAACTGGGATGACGCGGGTTTTATGAGGCGCCTATTGGGCCTCATTCCGGGACTGGAGGCAGGGGGCTTGATCATGGGGGGGGGGACTTTAACACAGTGCTGGACCCCGGGCTAGACAGATCGAGCTCAAGGACCAATAGGAGGCCGGCAGCGGCAGAAGTGCTGAGGGGGTACATGGAGCAGATGGGAGGAGTAGACCCATGGAGGTTTGGTAGGCCGAGGGCGAGGGAGTATTCCTTTTTCTCCCACGTCCATAGAGTGTACTCCAGAATCGATTTCTTCGTGTTGAGCAGGGGGCTGATCCCGAGGGTACGGGAAGCTGAGTACTCGGCCATTGCGATCTCTGATCATGCACCGCATTGGGTGGATGTGGAAATGGGGGAGGCGCGGGACCAGCGCCCGCTGTGGCGGCTGGATGTGGGGCTGTTAGCGGACGACGAGGTGTGTAAAAGGGTCCGGAAGAGCATTGAGAGCTATCTGGACTTGAATGACACGGGTGAGGTGCAGGTGGGGATGGTCTGGGAGGCCCTGAAGGCAGTGATCAGGGGAGAGCTGATCTCCATAAGGGCGCACAGAGAAAGAAAGGAGAGGCAGGAGAGGGAGAGGCTGGTGGGGGAGCTATTGGAAGTGGATAGGAGATATGCGGAGGCACCAGAGGAGGGGCTGCTGGGAGAACGGCGCAGCCTGCAGGTCAAGTTCGACCTGCTGACCACCAGGAAGGCAGAGACGCAGTGGAGAAGGGCACAGGGCGCGGTCTATGAGTATGGGGAAAAGGCGAGCAGGATGCTGGCACACCAGCTTCGCAAACGAGATGCGGCTAGGGAGATTGGGGGAGTGAAGGAGAGGGGCGGGAAGGTAGTGCAGAAGGGGCAAGAAGTGAACGGGGTCTTCAGGGATTTTTACAAGGAGTTGTATCGGTCTGAGCCGCCGACGAGGAGAGGGGGAATGGAGGACTTCCTAAACAAATTGAGGTTCCCAAGGGTCCAGGAGGGGCTGGTAGAAGGGCTGGGGGCGCCAATAGGGCTAGAGGAGCTAGTCAAGGGAATAGGTCAGATGCAAGCGGGGAAGGCGCCGGGGCCAGATGGGTTCCCGGTGGAATTCTATAAGAAAAATGTGGACTTGGTGGGACCGGTACTGGTACGAGCCTTTAATGAGGCGCGAGAGGGGGGGGTTCTGCCCCCGACAATGTCGCAGGCTCTGATCTCCCTGATATTGAAGCGGGATAAAGACCCCGTGCAGTGCGGGTCCTACAGGCCTATCTCGCTTCTGAACGTGGATGCCAAGTTGCTGGCAAAGATCCTGGCAGCTAGAATAGAGGATTGTGTGCCAGGGGTAATCCATGAGGACCAGACGGGGTTCGTGAAGGGGCGGCAGCTCAACACGAACGTGCGGAGATTGCTGAATGTAATTATGATGCCGGCAGTGGAGGGGGAGGCTGAGATAGTGGTAGCGCTGGACGCGGAGAAGGCATTCGATAGGGTGGAGTGGGAGTACCTTTGGGAGACGTTGGAGCGGTTTGGGTTTGGGGAAGGGTTTATTAAGTGGGTGAAGTTGCTCTACTCGGCCCCGACGGCGAGTGTAGTGACAAACGGGAGGAGGTCGGAGTATTTCGGGCTCCACCGAGGGACCAGGCAGGGATGTCCCCTATCCCCCCTACTTTTCGCACTGGCGATTGAACCGTTGGCGATGGCACTGAGGGGTTCAGGGGGGTGGAGAGGACTGGCTAGGGTAGGGGAGGAACATCGAGTATCGCTGTATGCGGATGATCTACTGCTGTACGTGGCAGACCCAGAAGGGGGAATGCCGGAGATAATGGAACTATTAGCAGAGTTTGGGGACTTTTCGGGGTACAAACTAAATTTGGGCAAAAGCGAGGTTTTTGTGATACACCCGGGGGACCAGGGAGAGGGTATTGGGAGACTCCCCTTCAAGCGAGCAGGAAAGAGCTTTAGGTACTTAGGGGTACAGGTGGCAAGGAACTGGGGGACCCTCCATAAGTTGAACTTTTCCAGGCTGGTGGAACAGATGGAGGAGGAATTTAAGAGGTGGGACATGGTACCGTTGTCGCTGGCGGGGAGGGTGCAGTCAATCAAAATGACGGTCCTCCCAAGGTTCTTGTTTTTATTTCAGTGCTTGCCCATCTTCCTCCCTAGGGCCTTCTTCAAAAAGGTGACGAGTAGCATCATGAGCTACGTGTGGGCGCATGGCACCCCAAGGGTGAGGAGGGTCTTTTTGGAGCGGAGTAGGGACAGTGGAGGGCTGGCACTGCCCAATCTCTCGGGGTACTACTGGGCGGCAAATGTGTCAATGGTGCGCAAGTGGATGATGGAAGGGGAGGGGGCAGCTTGGAAACGAATGGAGAGGGCGTCCTGTGGCAACACAAGCCTGGGGGCCCTAGTAACGGCACCATGGCCGCTCCCCCCCACGAGGTACACCACGAGCCCGGTGGTGGCGGCCACCCTCAAGATATGGGGGCAGTGGAGGCGACATAGGGGGGAAATGGGAGGTCTGTTGGCGGCGCCAATAAGAGGGAACCATAGATTCATCCCGGGGAACATCGACGGGGGATTTCAGAGCTGGTACAGGGTGGGCATACGGCAGCTGAAGGACCTGTTTATAGAGGGGAGGTTTGCGAGCCTGGGAGGGCTGGAGGAGAAGTTTGAGCTCCCCCCGGGAAACATGTTCAGATATTTACAAGTGAAGGCATTTGCTAGGCGGCAGGTGGAGGGGTTTCCCCTGCTCCCCAGTAAGGGGGCGAGTGATAGGGTGCTCTCGGGGGTCTGGGTCGGAGGGGGGAAGATATCAGACATCTACAAGATAATGCAGGAGGCGGAAGCAGCATCAGGGGAGGAGCTGAAAGCCAAGTGGGAAGGGGAGCTGGGAGAGCAGATAGAAGACGGGACGTGGGCGGATGCACTGGAGAAGGTCAACTCTTCCTCCTCGTGTGCGAGACTGAGCCTCATTCAATTTAAGGTGCTGCATAGAGCTCACATGACGGGGACAAGGATGAGCCGGTTCTTTGGGGGTGAGGACAGGTGTGTCAGATGTCTGGGAAGCCCAGCGAACCATGTGCATATGTTCTGGGCATGTCCGGTGCTGGAGGGGTTCTGGAAGGGGGTGGCAAGGACGGTGTCGAAGGTGGTGGGGTCCAGGGTCAAACCAGGATGGGGGCTTGCGATCTTTGGGGTCGGGGTAGAACCGGGGGTACAGGAGGCTAGGGAGGCCGGAATACTGGCCTTTGCGTCCCTAGTGGCTCGACGAAGGATATTAATTCAATGGAAGGACGCGAGGCCTCCAAGCGTTGAAACTTGGATTAACGATATGGCTAGCTATATTCAGCTAGAAAGGATCAAATTTGCCCTGAGAGGGTCGGTACAGGGATTCGCCAGGCGGTGGCAACCTTTCCTTGACTTTTTAGATCAGAGATAGACGTTCGGGGTCGTGGCAGCAGCAACCCGGGGGGGCGGGGGGGGGGGGGGGGGCAGCAAGGGTCGTGGGGGGACATGCACGACTGTAACGCGGGCAAGTCTGCTCGCTGCTCATGTCTGAAACTGTAGGCTGCCTTGTTTGTTAAGGTTGCCTGGGGGGGGGGGGGGGGGGAGGACTGGTGCGCGCGAGAGGGCGGGCGAGGGAGGGACATTTGCCTAGAGGGATTGTGTTGTAAATAATTTAAAAATTAGTAGGGGTAAATGTCTGTATGGAAAAACTCTTTCAATAAAAATTATTTAAAAAAAAAAAAAAAAAGAGGCTTCTTCGGGACACCTGGCCTGGAATTTAAAAATGTTATCTCACCCATGCAGGCTGCGGAATCTGCTTGCTGAAGCCGGACCTCCAAGAAGGATGCAATCTGCTTACGTAAAACTTCTACCTTTTCTCGTCTATTTCCAGGCACTTCTGTCTCTGGAGTTTTTTCCTTATTTTTTCTGGTGATTTTTCTCAGCGCCCATGACTTCTGTTGGGAGTTAGGTTCAGTGAAAACTTCACTGAAGGTGTCCTTTTTCCTAGTTTCTCAGTATTCTTGAGAGGATGAGCGTATTGATCCCAATGCTGCCACCATGAAGAATCCTGCTCTGGACACCATGGAGTTCAAAGTGTTGAGTATGTTAACAGAAATTGGAATTTACAGTGCAGAAGGAAGCCATTCGGCCCATTGAGTCTGCGCCGGCCCTTGGAAAGAGCGCCCCTACTTAAGTCCACACCTCCCCTTATCCCTGTAGCCCAGTAACCCCAACTAACCTTTTTGGACACTATGGGTAATTTAGCATGACCAAACCACCTAACCTGCACATCTTTGGACTGTGGGAGGAAATCAGAGCACCTGGAGGAAACCCACGCTGACACGGTGACAACTTGCAAACACGGGGAGAACGTGCAGACAGTGACCCAAGCCGGGAATCGAACTTGGGACCCTAGAGCTGTGAAACAACAGTGCTAATTGCTGTGCTACCATCTTTATTAATGACCTGTAACCTACAGTAGAGGGTACAGGTACGATGACAAGGTCTTTACCAATTTCTGTCCATCTCTAGATTGACTTGGCTCTGGGTCGCGTGCCATCTCACATTACTGTGTGTACAGTACTGCACTCAGCCCCACATTAACCCTCTGTGCACCAGACCCTACCACTATAGGTGGCACTTTTCCCATTTCAATTGACCTCTTCTTCCCAACCTCCTTTAGAAATGTGTGTCATTTGAGGTGGAGCTGGTTAAAAGGAGCTGGACCCTGTCTGGAACAGGTGCAGGGACAGTAACTGGAGTCAGAATCCAATCTCCTCAAGGGAATGACTCCATCGATTTCAACAATTCCCTCTGAGTTGCTCACCATGTTTTGTTTAAACTTACCTGATAAGCCTTCACGATGAGATTCAAGACATTGCTGGAGTCCCGAGAGAGAACCTCGACGTTAGAGCCAGGAATCATATTACTGTAACTCTGTGGAGGAAGCAGGATTACGCAACATAAAATTTCAATGATGTGAAACGTAAAAATATCCCCTCCCATTGACCATCAAGCCAGTTGTTCAAGTCAACCAATTTCACTGAAGACCCAACATGTTCACCAATTTCAGGTCAACCCCTTGTAGTGATCTATACTCTCATTCCAGGTTCTTTATAGTGACCTGGATTGGGAATAATGCTAACAATCGCTGACATTTCACTACTTCAGAGAGTTCTGTGGTTTCCCAGACATTGAGTGTGTAACTGAGAGACATCTCTTTTAACAATTTGTACACATCAGTGTATTAATCAGGCAATGGGGTTGATGGAAGCTAACTGGCACAAGCCGGAAGATGGAGCTTGGCACAAGAGATTGAACTTCTGACTGCTGCTTTCAATCATGGGGCTGGATTCTCCATTTTAGGCACTATGTCCTCACACCGCCGTGAAAACTGAGGCCTTTTACACCAGAAAAACTGGCGTCAAAAGGCCACATATTCACACCCCGGCAGGGACTAGCAGGAACCCGACGTGAAATCCGCAGCTCGCAGCCCCCACACTTCCGGGTCAGAGGCCATGCATGCGCATGGCGGTGGCCTCCAGTGGCCGCGCGTGCCGTGCTCCATGGAGCTGGACCGGTATATAGTGCCCGATCCGGACCGCCCTCCCAAAAATAGCCCGGTCCCGTATGAGGCCCCCCTGTCCTCCGATCGGTCAGTATCCCCTTGTCCACCATGGCGGCCTCAGTCCACAGCCGCACACGAGTATCCCGAATGGCAGGACCATGAGTGGTCCACGCTGTTGGGAATTTGGCCAGTCGGGGGCAGAGTTAGCGGAGCGGGCCTCTGGCAATGACCACAGGTAGGTCCCCGAGTACGCCGCTTTGAGGGGCCGGAGGATCGGGGAATCGCCGCTTGTCCCCATTCCATGCGCAGAAATGAATTCTCCGACCTGGGGTGCTGAGAATCCAGCCCATGTTATTTTATAATTGAATAAAATGAATCCTTGTTAATAAATCTGGGACTATGGCTGGTATTAAGAACATTAATATTGTCCAATTTTGCTGTGTTGAATGTCTTCAAATAACATCGAAAACACAAAAGGATAACCATGAATAATTTTGAACCTTTACTGTTATGGAACTATACAATAATGGAGCAGCTCTAGTGATTGTATTTTATCACTAACATTAGCGTTTGTTTCTTTGCCCCTGACATCAAGGCATCATGTGACTGAGTGTGGCCTCAAGGAACCCAGCAAATCTGGGGCTGGATTCTCCAATTCTGGGGCTATGTCCCCAAGCCAGCATGGAAACGGGAAAACTGGCGCCAAGGGCCACCCGTTTTGCTAGGGGTGAGGAGGGAGGCAGCGTAGAGCAGCCGGCTCTAGCTGCTGATATGGCCTGGAGAATGGCTGGGGCCGTGGCCGCGCATGCGCATGGCAGGGGCCTGCAGCGGCCGCACCGTGCTTCATGGCGGAGGCCACTCGCGGACCCGGCCCGCGAAATAGTCCCCCCCTCCCCTTCAGCAGGCTTGCGTGCCCCGGACCACCCCACCATAGTTCTCCCAGCCCTGAATATGTCCCCCCCCCGCCTGCAGATTGGCTCTCCCCCGACTGTGACGGCGCTGGACTGAGTCCGCAGCCGCCACTCCGAGTTCCCAATGGATGAGACCACACGTGTCCCGCACCGTCGGGAACTCGGCCGGTCGGCTTCGGAGCATCGGCGGGGGGTCGAGCATCGTGAATGCGGCGCCACCCCTGATTTTGTCGGGGATTTGGATTCTCTGGCTGTTCACCGAATGCAATTTCATAGAATCCAGCCCCTGGAGTCAGTCGGAATCGGGGAAAACTCTCCACTGGACAGAGTCATACACATGCCACAAAAGAAAATAGTCTCAGAGAATTTGCTAATGATTTCACTATTTTCAATACCATTCACAACTTTTCAGAAACTAAAGCAATCTGTGCACACATGCTACAAGACTGGACAACATTTTGGTTTGGGTTGATAAGTGGCAAGTATCATTTGAGCCACGCAAGAGCCAGCTGATGATCATCTCCACCAAGACAAAATCTAACCATCTTCCCGTGACATTCAATGGCATCACCATCGCCAAATCCCTTAGCATCAATATCTTGGGGATAAACAGTTACCAGCAACTGAACTGAACCAATACTGTGGCTGCCAAGAGCAGGTCTGGACATTCTGCAGTGAGTACCTCATTTCCTGTCTGCCTAAAACCTGTTCACCAAGGCACAAGTCAGGAGTGTGGTGGAATACTCTTCACTTGCCTGGATGAATGCAGCTCCAATAACACTCAAGAAGCTCTACTCCATCCAGGACAAAGCAGACCACTTGATTGGGGCAGTAGAATGTACCATACAGGATGCATTGCTGCAATTCAGCGAATCCCCTTTGACAATATCTTCCGAACCCACCTCTACCACCTAGAAGGACAAGAGTAGAAAATGCAGGGGGAAAACTACCACCTGCAGGTTCCCCTCCAAGTCACTCACCGTCCTGACCAGGAAATACATCGCCGTTCCATCACTGTCGCTGGGTCAAAATCCTGGAACTTCCTCCCTAACAGCACTGTGGGTGTATCTACACCACATGGACTACAGCATTTCAAGAAGGCGGCTCATCACCACCTTCTCAAGGGCAATTACGGATGGGCAATAAATATTAGCCGTCCCAGCAACACTTTCTTACCACGAATGAATAATAAAAGTGAAAATTAATTTCTGTTCGACAATGTTGTTTTCTCATTTGTTTAATAGTCTACTCTCGTTGTTCTAGACGTTTTCTCACCACTGATATTAGAGTTTCTATTTTTGGAAAAGCACAGTGGTATTTGGAATTCTCTAGGATCAGAGAAGCAAAGATGATTAAATCTTTACAACACAGGAGATGGTAAGTCGGATCTTCACGCCCATGTGGCCTCCCTGCAGCATCAATACAACTGGTTCCTGTCCACCACCCTTTATCTGTAGCCCTGCAAATTTATTCTAATCAGATGCTTATCTAATTCCCTTTTGAGATCCAGGATCGAAACTCTCTCCTTCACTCGGACAGTGCACACAAGGTCCAAATCACTCAATGTGTAAAAGTGGTCTTCCTCAACTTTCCATCGATTTTTTTTTGTCATTCGCAAAGAGTCATATTCAATTTGAGCCAATTGGCGTGATTCAATGACCAAGTTGTGCCCGGCGTGGATCCGAGCGCAATGGGTGAATCGCGCAAGAGGCCCAAATCGGGCAGCGAGTCACCTAACTCACATCACCCTGCACAATCTGGATCTCGACCTGACGCTGTATGCACCAGGCACCCGGGAGTCAACGGCCAAGCTTGCGAGACCGCGCCAGGGCGCCGTTTCATACTGATCTCCATAAACATGGATCAGGCGTAATGACACTTCCAGGGATCTGGCAGGCCATTAAAGAATGCCAGATGGTCAGGGACAGGGCAGGGTGTTAGCCTGGCACTCTCCCTGGCATATAAACACCTTGGCACTGCTAGCCTGGCACTATTAGGGTGCCTGGGTGACACTGTCAGGGTGCCCAAGTGGCACTGCCGGGTGCCCAGGTGGCACTGCCCGGGTGCCCAGGTGGCACTGCCCGGGTGCCCAGGTGGCACTGCCCGGGTGCCCAGGTGGCACTGCCCGGGTGCCCAGGTGGCACTGCCCGGGTGCCCAGGTGGCACTGCTCGGGTGCCCAGGTGGCACTGCCCGGGTGCCAGGTTGGCACTGCCAGGTTTCGGGCCCGGGGGTCCTCAACAAAGTTGGGGGATGAAGTGCGGGGGGGGGGGGTCAATAAAGTGGGGGCTGCCGTTCAAAATGGCGCTCTGATCTGTGAGGAACCATTCCTGCTGGAGAGCTGATCTCCCCAGCAGGAAACCGACTAAAGTATGTCCTCAGCGGGGATGAACACGTCGGGAAAGTACAGGCCGGTGAGCCTTACGTCAGTGGTAGGGAAATTACTGGAGAGAATTCTTCGAGACAGGGTCTACTCCCATTTGGAAGTAAATGGACGTATTAGTGAGAGGCAGCACGGTTTTGTGAAGGGGAGGTCGTGTCTCACTAACTTGATAGAGTTTTTCGAAGAGGTCACAAAGATGATTGATGCAGGTAGGGCAGTGGATGTTGTCTATATGTACTTCAGTAAGGCCTTTGACAAGGTCCCTCATGGTAGACTGGTACAAAAGGTGAAGTCACACGGGATCAGGGGTGAGCTGGCAATGTCGATACAGAACTGGCTAGGTCATAGAAGGCAGGGAGTAGCAATGGAAGGGTGCTTTTCTAATTGGAGGGCTGTGACTAGTGGTGTTCCGCACGGATCAGCGCTGGGACCTTTGCTGTTCGTAGTATATATAAATGATTTGGAGGAAAATGTAACTGGTCTGATGAGTAAGTTTGCAGATGACACAAAGGTTGGTGGAATTGCGGATAACGATGAGGACTGTCAGAGGATGCAGCAGGATTTAGATCGTTTGGAGACTTGGGCGGAGAGATGGCAGATGGAGTTTAATCCGGACAAATGTGAGGTAATGCATTTTGCAAGGTCGGGAATATACAGTGAATGGTAGAACCCTCAAGAGTATTGAAAGTCAGAGAGATCTAGGTGTACAGGTCCACAGGTCACTCAAAGGGGCAACACAGATGGAGAGAAGGTAGTCAAGAAGGCATATGGCATGCTTGCCTTCATTGGCCGGGGCATTGAGTATAAGAATTGACAAGTTATGTTGCAGCTGCATAGAACCTTAGTTAGGCCACACTTGGAGTATAGTGTTCAATTCTGGTTGTACACTACCAGAAGGATGTGGAGGCTTTAGAGCGGGTGCAGAAGAGATTTACCAGGATGTTGCCTGGCATGGAGGGCATTAGCTATGAGGAGCGGTTGAATAAACTCGGTTTGTTCTCACTGGAACGACAGAGGTTGAGGGGCGACCTGATAGAGGTCTACAAATTTATGTGGGTCATAGACAGAGTGGATAGTCAGAGGCTTTTCCCCAGGGTAGATGGGTCAATTACTCGGTGGCATAGGTTTAAGGTGCGAGGGGAAAGATTTAGAGACGATGTACGAAAGTTTTTTACACAGAGGGTAGTGGGTGCCTGGAACTTGCTGACGGAGGAGGTGGTGGAAGAAGGGACGATTTAAGGGGCATCTTGCCAAATACATGAATAGAATGGGAATAGAGGGATACGGACCCTGGAAGTGTAGAAGATTTTAGTTTAGACGGGCAGCATGGTTGGCACAGGCTTGGAGGGCCAAAGGGCCTGTTCCTGTGCTGTACTTTTCTTTGTTCGTTGTCGGTGGATTTTAACTTTTGTCTACTGAATCGTACGAACCCAATAACTCTGCCTCTTTCTCCACAGGTGCTGCCAGACCTGTTGAGTATTTCCAGCCTGTTTTCATTTCAGGTTTCCAGCACCTTCAGTATTTTTCTTTCATCTTCAGGTTCTCAACCTTTCCTCCATTGGGAACAGTTTCTCTCCATCCATTCTTGTCCAGACCCTCATGATTTTGAGCACTTCTATCAAATCTCCTCTCACCCTTTTCTCTAAGGAAACAAACCCCAGCTTCTCCAATCTATCCTTGTAACTGAAGCCCCTCATCCCTGGAACTCACAATTACATCCTTTTGAATCCTCCCATCATATTCTTCTAAACGTGAAATCTCCACAATTGGACATAATACTCCAGTTGAGAGTGAGCCAGTGTTTCACTTTTACTTTTTTAAAACTAAATTTAGAGTACCCAATTTTTTTTCCAAATTAAGGGGCAATTTAGTGTGGCCAATCCATCTAACATGCACATGTTCGGGTTGTGGGGGAGAAACTCATGCAGACACGGGAAGAATGTGCAAACTCCACATGGAGTGTGATCCAGGGCTGGGTTTCGAACCCGGGTCCTCAGCGCCATAGGCAGCAGTGCTAACTACTGTGGCACGTGCTGCCCTGAGCCAGTGATTCATAAAGATTCATCATAACTTTCTTGCTTTTGTGCTCTCAGCCTCTATTTGTAAAATCTGGGATCCCATATGCCTTATCAACCACTTTCTCAACTTGCCCTGCCACCTTCAGTGATTTCTGCCCATATACACCCAGATCCCTCTGCTCCTGCATCATCTTAAACTTGTATATTTTATTTTATATTCCCTCTCCTCGTTCCTCCGACCAAAATGTCTCCTTTGCACTTCTCGATGTTACATTTCACCTGCAACTTGTTTGCCCATTTCCTCAGCTCACCTCTGTCCTCTTGGAGTCTATCCTTACCCTCCTCACAGTTGACAATATGTTCACATTTTGTGTCATCTGCAAATTTGAAAATTATGCCCTGTGTACTTTAGTCTAGCCCATGTGTCCAGAAAAGCTATGATCCTGGTACTGACCCATGGAGAACTCCATTTCCTGCAGTCCAAAAAAACAACTACTACTCTCTGATTTACATCACAAAGCCAACTTTGTCCATTTTATTCAAGAATTTTAGCTTTGCTGACAAGCCTTTTACGTTGCAAGACCATGGACACTCTCATCAACCCTCGTTGTTGCCTCATCTGCCATCCTGCCGGTGGGTCAGGGGTGGTGATAGTGGTGTCTGGGGCATTGTCTGTAAGGTATGATTCAATCAGCATGATTATATCAGGCTAGACTAGTCTGGGAGATAGCTCTGCCAATTTTGACACAAGCCCCGAGATGTTAATAGGAGGGCTTTACAGGGTGATAGAAATTGACTTTTCTAGTCAGCTATAACCATGAGAGTAAGGGAAGATGATAGAGGTAAAAGGGTTAAATGAGAACTCATTAAGAATAATTAACTATAATCATATTAAACATTACTTGAGTGCAACAATAGCTGGGAATCCACTAAGGGTTAATCCAGATCATACACTTTAATTTCTTTCTTAAACTTAAGTTTCACATCTGCAAGGTCAGTGACGTCAACTAGCTAAAAGGCCCCATTTTATTGTAAGAACTGGTGCTGCTGCCCTAGTATGGGTCGTCTCGTTTCTATGGTAACAGTCAGTCTAGGGTAATAATGTCTTAACGAAAACTAATTAATGTTAGATGCAGACGTGGATAATTTGGAAAATTGGCAAGCGATGGAATGGGAAATTTGCACCAATACATTTAAATACATATATCTCGGAAATTGATGGACAGACATTTTGGCTGAATTGAGTAAATTATAAATTAGTTAAAGCCAATCAGAAGTAAAAAGAAGGCTAGACCTTAAGATAATAATCTCCTTAAGAATCACGTACTGGGATGGAAGAACACATCCCAGGATCACCCCATCTACATTTCTGAAACATATTTTCTTTGCTGCTTGCTTTTGCTAATCACCATCTTTCTTTTGTTTAAATTACTTAGTTATTTTATTCTGTGTGTTATGATTTGAAGAATTACTACGATCTGTTATTGAATGAAAACTCAACTGCTGTATTCGCTAAAGACAATCAATCTGACTAGCTTCCTGCAGGGCTAGTTGGAAACTTTCTAAATTTTGTATTGAAAATATGTTTACCAATGGTACAGCTGACAAATAAAGTACAAGTGGACTTTGCCAAAAAGCACAGATTGGACCTCTGTTATTTGGGAACTGAGAAGGGATAATGGATATCCAGGGTTCCGAATAGACACAGAGATCCATCACGGGGTCAACAGGTCATTTCTGTAGCTTAAGTCTGGTTTTTGTTCCTTATAGGCTTTGATATAATTGAGTGGCTTGCTAGGCCATTTGGGTCTGGAGTCACATGTAGGCCAGGTAAGGATGGTAGATTTCCTTTCCTAAAGGACACTAGTGAACCAGGTGGGTTTTTACGACAATTGTTCATCATTAGACTTTTAATGCCAGATTGTTATTTAATTGAATTCCCACCATCTGCCATGGTGGGCTTCGAACCCAGGTCAACAAAGCATTACCCTGAGTCTCTGGATTACTAGTCCAGTGACAATAACATTCCGCTACTGCTTTCCCCAATCTACAGTGCCAGTCTGCTATTACAATCCCAGAACAGATCCCAACAGTGACTAGAATACTGGACAGAAACCCCAATATTTTATTTTAATGTTGTAAGACTGTGAGGAAAGGTTATCTCGCTCTAGTCTGCTCTGATTTAAATAAATCCCTTTTAATTGAACTGCAGTGACAGCAAACTGCGTGACTTCTGGTCACAGCTTCATTCAGCTCACAACTGAACCTCTTTTATCTGCAAAATGCCTGATGCCTTAGCTCCACCCAGTAATGACATCGTCTTACCAAGCTGAAATCTAATTAACTCCACAGCGAATCCCCTTAATCCAAACAAAACTGCGTTAGCCTAAGCCCTTTATAATGGTTTCATTGCACCCTTAGCTCTCATAGTATACTTGCCTTTCAAACCAGGATTTCGTTTAAATCATGATTCTAGCAGTCACACACACACTAACTCAGGTGTTTAACCCTTACTGCACCAAAGACCTGTAATACGATACATCTGAAATTCCTATAATCATCACACTCCCCACCATCTACCCTTCAGTCTACAAGAGGTGAAATGAAATCTCCTACTATTACTATTCTATTATTTTTACTTCACTATGAAATTTACCTGACGATTTGCTCCTCTAAGCCCCTCTCGCTATTTGAGGGTCCACAGCCAACACCCAAAATTCTAACAATTAGAATTTTTTAGAACAGTACAGCACAGAACAGGCCCTTCGGCCCTCAATGTTGTGCCGAGCCATGATCACCCTACTCAAACCCACGTATCCACCCTATACCCGTAACCCAACAACCTCCCCCTTAACCTTACTTTTTATTAGGACACTACGGGCAATTTAGCATGGCCAATCCACCTAACCCGCACATCTTTTGGACTGTGGGAGGAAACCGGAGCACCCGGAGGAAACCCACGCACACAGGGGGAGGACGTGCAGACTCCACACAGACAGTGACCCAGCCGGGAATCGAACCTGGGACCCTGGAGCTGTGAAGCATTTATGCTAACCACCATGCTACCGTGCTGCCCCCTCCTGTCCTGTTCCCCGTTTCTACCCAAATAGAGTCAGTGATTGAACGGCCTCAGCGTGGCTGACTCGATGATGCGGCATGGCATTAAATCTGAGCTCGTGTGACGTCCCGAGCATTGTAAATCTCATCACTGAAGGAAGTGCTGCCTTGGCGGGACGTTCCTCACCAAGGCCCGAAATAAAAATCCCGTTTAATAGCGGGGTCGTTCTCGGTGGTGCAGCCTCTCAGTCTTTAAACCCTATTGTATATTGCCTCTCTGTGGAATTGTAATATCATCCCTGAGCGACCTTGCCACCCCATCTTTCTCCCTTCCCTACCCTTTCTGAAGGCATTATAGCCAGGAAGGTTTAGCTCTATTCCAGCCTATCTTTTCATCAGGCCTCCATTTTATGCACTGTATAGGGCGGGATGGTAGCACAGTGGTTAGCACTGTTTCTTCACAGCGCTGGGGTCCCAGGTTCGGTTCCCAGCTTGGGTCACTGTCTGTGTGGAGTCTGCACGTTCTCCCTGTGTCTGCGTGGGTTTCCTCCGGGTGCTCCGGTTTCCTCCCACAAGTCCCAAAAGGTGTGCTGTGAGGTAATTTGGACATTCTGAATTCTCCCTCTGTGTACCCGAACAGGCGTCGGAAAGTGGCGACTAGGGATTTTCACAGTAACTTCATTGCAGTGTAAATGTAAGCCTACTTGCGACACTAATAAAGATTATTATTATGTTAACCCATGTGGTAACTTGCACCTGAAGTTCATTATCCTTACCTTTAAAGCTCTACATCTTAATATAAATGCATGCCAGTTGACTTTTCATTCTTTCTTTCATCTTTCCTGTTGCTGTTTGCCCATCCCAACTTTTCATGCATCATGGGCTGGATTCTCCGCCTGTGGGATGCTCCGTTTTGCAGGCAGCCCGGGGGTTTCCCGACGGCGTGGCGCTGCCCCACAATGGGAAACCCCATTGACCGGCCGGAGTAACGGAGCATCCCGCCGGCTGGGTGAAGCAGAAATGTGGCGCGGCGGGGTGGAGAATCCACCCCTTTGTCTCTCCTTTCTGCTTCTGCATTCTGGTGCCTCTCACCCAGCCAGCACAAGTTAACTCCGGTGAGGACACTGGTCCCAACCCTGGTTGGGTATAACCTGCCCAGCTGGTACAGATCTCTCCTGTCTTAGAACTGGCCTCAATATCTCAGGAATCTGAACCCTTCCCTCTTACATCACTGCATTTCTACATTTTCTTGTGTTCCTGTACAGTCAATTTTCCCTTTTCAGTGGGTTTGCTGCTGAAGAAACCTCTTCACTCAGAGGGTGGTGAACCTGTGGAATTCTCTACCACAAAATGCTGTGGAGGCCACGTCACTGAATATAATTAACAAAGAAATGGATAGATTTCTCGACTCTGAAGGCATCAAGGATTATGGGGAGAGTGTGGGACAATGGCGATGAGATAGAGGATCAGCCATGATCATACTGAATAGCGGAGCAGGCGCGAAGGGCTGAATGGCCTAATCCTGCTCCTATTTTCATTGTTCCTATGTTTCTATCACATTCTCCTTAGTCGCCATCGCCTTCACTGGCACTCGACACTGAAATGTGCAGTGTGGCTGTTATGCTGCAAGGCGATTTTTGCACTGCCTGTCTGTTCCTCTGTACCTGACATGTGACCACCTCCTGAGATGTGCAATGGTCTCAGTTTCCCCCATGCACCGTCATGATTCCAAAAATCTGTCAAACCCTGAAAATCTGACCTCAAACTTGAGTAGTTGGTAGCACTTTCTGTGCAGGACACTCAAACTCTTCTGGGGTTTCCACAAGACTCACGATGCACATGCGATAGGCCCCAGGCATCCTGCCATGTTATTTAAAACTGTTTGTTTTAGCTTTAAGGCAATTTAATCCAATTTAATTCATGCTAAAACACGACGCATTAAAAAATGCTAACTACTAACCAGGAGGTTAAAGTCCAACAGGTTTGTTTCAAACACTAGCTTTCGGAGCACTGCTCCTTCCACAGAGGAAGGAGCAGTGCTCTGAAAGCTAGTGTTTGAAACAAACCTGTTGGACTTTAACCTGGTGTTGTAAGACTTCTTACTGTGCTCACCCCAGTCCAACGCCGGCATCTCCACATCATACTAACCACGAAACACACTAACTAACAAACAAAGTACTTACACTAACATAACACTAAGCAATAAACTAAATATTTAGCCGTAACTTTCCTCCTGCCACTACTAATCTGTGTGGATCAGAAATTCACATATGGCGAGTTCTTCTCTCTTGTCTATCTGATGTCTACCACTTTGGTTCTCCAAAACTGGCTCCACAAACTCCTCCATGTATTTATCCAACTTCCCTTTAAATGCATCTGTACTGCTTGCCTTGACTATTTTGTGTGGTAGCGGGTGCTACTCTCAGCAAAAATGTTTCTTCTGAATTCTCTACTGGATTTATTTGTATTGATGTGGTCCAGTTTTCATCTCCCTGGCAAATGGAAACACTGTTTTGTCATCCTATCAAACATTTTTATAATTCACAAGGCCGTTTGGTCACTATCTCAGCCTTCTATGTTTGGGAGAGGAAGCTCCGGTCTGTTCAATCATCTTGAATATTAAAACCCCTTGGATTAGCTGTCACCAATTAAAATCTCTTTTTCACCTTTTCCAAACTTTTTGTAATATGGAGACGTGAATTGTGGACAGAATTCCAAAGTGTGGTCTGATCCAAGTTCTGTACAACTTCAGCATGATTGCCTTGGATGTTGACCCAGTGACAGTGAAGAAGAGTGTCATAGGCAGCTCCTCCTGCCGTGGGGGGGGGGGGGGGGGGGGGGGGTGGTGGGATCTTCCCGACTCATCAGGTGGAATCTTCCGATAATCTGTCAGAGTGTTGGTTTCAGCGAGAAAATTGGCGTGTAGCTCTCCAGCTGCACAGTTGTTTCTCTAGGTTTTCCGGTACCCTGTGCGCTGAAAATCTAGGAGCATGGATCTAGGCGGGGATGGGGCCTGATAGAGCCAGCAACATTGGACGCACAGAGTTCAAGGCATCACCTTTAAAGGGCGCCCAGATCTGCATTTGAAATAAACTCCACCACCCTCCCCCCCAACAGACATAGGGGAAACCATTTCTAGTGATTGAAAAAACATCAACCACATCAAAGTGTGGTACGTGCATTGCAATCACATGCAATCACATTGATGTGGTTGATGTTTGTAAATAATTGCCTTTTCAGCACTTAGAGTCACTCCCATGAAGGGAGATGAATAAATCAAGGTTGCAGCTGTTTTGTGGAAGCTATCAATCACAACCTACTACTAGAAATGAATGAATGGGGCAGCACGGAGGCGCAGTGGGTTAGCCCTGCAGCCTCACGGCGCCGAGATCCCAGGTTCGATCCCAGCTCTGGGTTACTGTCCGTGTGGAGTTTGCACATTCTTCCCGTGTTTGCGTGGGTTTCGCCCCCACAACCCAAAGATGTGCAGGCTAGGTGGATTGGCCACGCTAAGTTGCCACTTAATTGGAAGAAATGAATTGGGTACTCTAAATTTAAAAAAAAAGAAATGAATGAATAGCTTGCAGTTAATGGATCTGTGAGGTTGAAACACTGGTCACAGCTGTTCTCCGTCCAGGGATGGACAAGTGGAGTTTCCAGGTAAGAGTTACATCTGTAATTCTTTTCACTACCCCTGTCTGAACTACTCCCTAGCTTCCAGATAGGAGTCATTTTTGTGGGGGGGTTTTCTGTGGTGGGGTTGTGAGGGGGCCCCTTTAGTCAGGGGATCCCTGTGAGAGGTCCCTTTAATTAGGGGGTCTCTGTGGGGGGGTTGTCCTTTAGACAGTTGTCCCTGCTGGGGATCCCTTCAGTTAGGGGGTCCCTGTGGGGGAGGGTTCTTTTAGTTACAGGGTGGGGAGTGGTGGGGCATTGATTTGTGGTGCGGGGGTGGGGGCTGGGATGGTGGGGGTTGATTTACGGAGCGGGGGAGAGGTAGTGGCCGGCGGGACTTCACTATTGGGCCGCCCTCTGGAAATGATGGGCCGATTCCCTCAGGAGTCCCTTGTATTCCTCGCCATACATGAATTTGCAGGGGGAATGTAAATTGGTAGAACTTCTCCTCTGGTGGGAGAACTATGGGCGGGATTCGCCGTTTCCCGGCGCCGATTTTGCAATTGGTGAACGGGAGGAGAATGCCTTTTGACGACAAAATCAGGGGCAGCGCCTGTTTGACGCAGGTTTCGTATATGCTCCGCCTCCCCTCTGAAACAGCATCATCGCGGAGTGCGCTGCATGCCGTTGGGATGGCCTCAGCACGTCACCCGAAGGCACTCTCCTGATGCTCCACCCCTGATGGGCCAAGTTCCCGACCGCACGGAGGACGTGTGATCTCAGCGGTCGGGAACACAGCGTA
Organism: Scyliorhinus canicula; assembly: GCF_902713615.1. Classification (NCBI taxonomy): domain Eukaryota; kingdom Metazoa; phylum Chordata; class Chondrichthyes; order Carcharhiniformes; family Scyliorhinidae; genus Scyliorhinus; species Scyliorhinus canicula. The sequence goes on along the minus strand of NC_052164.1, from coordinate 46,023,865 downwards.
GCGTCTGCGGATTGTGTCCAGCGCCACCACAGCCGGGCAGCTGCCATGCTGCCGGCTGGGGGGGCTTCTTCGAGGGCTGGGGGGACTGGTGGGATATGGCCAAGGGATGGCCGGGAGGCAGTATTTGGCAGGTCGGGTCCGCGCACGGCCTGTGCCATGTTTTACGGCACGCCAGCTGCAGGGCGTCGCTGTGCGCATGCACGGCCACGGACTCGCCCATTCTCTGGCTGTTTATTTCATGGAGGCCAGGGGTTTTACGGGTCGAGGCTGCTGCGACCACTGAGGGGGAGCCGACGATTTCTTCCACGTAAATGCAACAGATCCTCCGCGCTTGGCCTCAGAAATCTCACCCTAAATCTAGTGGAATTATGGGGCAGAATTCTCCGACCCCCCGTAGGGTTGGGCAATCGCCCAGGGCCGGCGTAAATCCTGCCCCTGCCGTGGCCGGAATTCTCCGCCACCCGGGAATTGGCGGGGGCAGGAATCGCGTCGATCGGCATGCGCCCCGCGGCGGTTCTCCAGCCCGGGATGGGCTGAAGTCCTGCCGCTGGCAGGCTAATCCCGTCAATGTGGTTTAAACCACCTCTGGTACCAGCGGGAATGTCGGCACGAGCGGCCTCCTGGGGTCCTGGGGGGGGGGGAGTGGGGCGATCGGACCCCGGGGGGTGCCCCCACGCTGGCCTAGCCCGCGATCGGGGCCCACCGATCGGCGGGCGGGTCAGTGCCGTGGGGGAATCCTTTTCTTCCGCTGCCACCATGGTCTCCACCATGGCGGAGGCGGAAGAGACCCCCCTACCGCGCATGCTCCGGTGGTGACGTCAGCGGCCGCTGACGCACCGGCGCATGCGCCGTAGGGGGGGGTCTCTTCCGCCTCCACCATGGTGGAGACCATGGCGGCGACGGAGGAAAAAGAGTCCCCCACGGCACTGGCCCGCCCGCTGATCGGCCAGCCCCGAAGCTGGGCGGCGTAGCGCCAAAGGACATTGACGCCGGTTTCCGCACCTTTGGGGAGGCCCAACGCCAGAGTGGTTGGTGCCAATCCGCTACGCCGGGACCCCCCGGCCCGCCGGGTAGGGGAGAATCCCGGCCATGATTACTACACACCGTAATTCTCTCCTATCAAAGCCACTCATACCAACTCGACTACATTTCCCAAAACTAAACTCCCTTCTCTTGTTGGACTTTCTACATATTGGTTAAGTAATTTTTCTGAACGCATGTGAAGAATTCTGCCCTTTATTCTAAATTCTAAACCCTTTAGTGTTTTGATCTCAGTTAATATTAATGTACTTGAAATCCCCTACTATAACTGCTCCATTTTTTCTGCACTATTCAAGTGTTTGCCAACAGAATTGTTCGTGCTGCACCCACCCAGTCAAATAGAGAGTCTAAGCAGAGCCTCCATTTGTGGTAAATGATACAACTGTGATCAGGTTTCTAATCAAACTCAAGGGATAAACGGAAAATTAATTCACCCTTAAAATATCAGCTCTGGGAATGATAGAACCTTCACTGAAGTGGGCGGTTGTCGTGACATTGCGGAGAGTAGAGATTGAGTGGCTATTTTTAGGTCCAGCTTTTCTGGTTTGCTGCAGTTACTGAAGGCGGAATATTGGGGGGCTGGTTTAGCACACTGGGCTAAATCGCTGGGTTTTATAGCAGACCAAGGCAAGCCAGCAGCACGGTTCAATTCCCGTAAGTAAAGTTAGTAAAGTGGTGTAGCGGCTTTTCCCATCATATTGTACAGGATATTGTTCACAAAATGCGCAGGGAGGGGTTTAACATCAGATAGCTGGCGTGGTGGAATCTGATTCGCCCAGCCCACCATGACCACAGATGTTCAGTAATCCAGGGGCTACATTGAAGGGCGCCCCTGCGTAGAGCTAGCACCCGTCAGGTGACCAGAAGCTCCTGGAAAGCCCTGACCACCAAATGGATGCCCAGTCTTCAGTTTGTTTAGTGCCTGACCAAAACGCGACCCACATCTGCTCCACACCACGTGACAGAATGGTGGCAACTTCAGCCACTCAATGCCATCCAATGCTCTCAGCACAACTGCTAACATTAGCCTAACCTGCACTTCCAGGCTGAGTGGTTTACTTGGACTTATGAGGGTTAATGTTCCATGCGGAATTAACTACAATGCTGGGTGTTCTGAGTGCCACCCTCAGTATGTGATCCATGCCAACCTGTTGCAAGAAGACCCTCAAACTTGCCCAGTTGCCCAATGGTTGTGCAGCCTCATAAGACTTAATTGATTTTGCATTCTGCGTACGAGGGTTAACACTGCAGGAGCCATCATTGATACTCTCAGGAATTAGTCTTACTTCATCGCTTTAGGAGCCAGACTCCAAGCACGGCAATGGAGCTGATACTGAACTGTGGGATAATGGGCAATTTTGAAATGCTTTGCCAATTGCAAGGCAAAATGCCCCCCCTCCACCACCACCACCAGCTGGGACCCCTTTGCACCTCTGCTCTTGCCACAATATCACAAGCCAACCATGAACACGCCGCTGTGAAAATCTGCATCTGACCTCCTCCCCCTCGCACCTGCCCAACCCAGTACCTACAAGGCCCCTTCCCTGCATTGGGATCCTCGCGAGCGCTGTGCTAAATTCTGTGCACGCACTTCCAAGTTCTCCTGGAAGTTCAGGCTGACAGGTCCACACCCTTCAACGACAGTTGTGAACCAACAGCGTGAGACCTAATTTGACGTGGGGGAATGATTCCAGCGTGGGCCTCAAAAACTAGATGTAAATTTATTAGAATTAGTTCCTGACATACGAAGGTGGGAAACGTGGTCCACCATTTACGAAGGGAGGGGACATTTTACATCTAGATTGACACAGCTGGTTGGGAACAGAACCTTGGGGTATTTTCCAGTCGCTGCATGGGATGCGCCTGACTCGATCGGGCATGGAAAATCCCAGCCTGAGACTTTTAATAACTGCAACTGACGTTGATATAGCGTCCTTTACATAGGAAAACTTCCCAATATGTTTCATTGGAGCATCAGACCAATAGAAATCTGACATGAGTCAAAAAGGACAGGACAAATTCAGGACAGGTGACCAAAAGCTGGTTTGAAGAGAGTTTTATGTAGCTTTTAAATTAGAGGAATTAAGTGGCGAGAGGCAGAGAGGTTTTGTACGTGAATACCGGAGATTATGGGCTGAGCTGCCAAAGTCGTGGTAAAAGAAGTCAGCAGGCCAGGAAATTGAAAACAAAGAATGGGTGGGAGGGGAGGAGAGCAAGATCTGTCGTAGGAAGAGAACTGGTGGAGAATGGGGGTGGACATGCTCTTAACCAAAAATATAAAAGAAAAAACAGTAAAGTGGAGAAATAAGAATACTGGACATTGGTCCGAACCTTCTGTGAGGTAAAATGTTTCCCAAATCCCCAAAGATGGTACCTGTGGTCAGGGGATGGGCAGGAAGAATAATCTAGAAAATTACTTCCATTGATCAAGGAACCAGGAGATCCTGGAAGTGCTGAGAGGCAGGAAGTGAACTGATCAACGATTTAGTGTCACTTTCCAAATCACCTCCAGACTGCGCAGTTACATAACAAATGGGGATTCTCAAAATTTCTTACACTTTAGAGAGCAATTATTGTGATCACTGTCCAGCGGGACTTCTGCTAGGTGAAGTTACTGGTTAGTAGACTGGTAAATGGGAGAGGTCTGGTCATGGGCCTTTACACCCAAGAAAGAAAAAACAGTTTGGGCCAGCATTCTTATTTCTCCATTTTACTGTTTTTTCCTTCTGTGACTGGCACTGCCTGGGAGTGGGCCTGTACACTGGCACAGCCTGGGAGTGGGCCTGTACACTGGCATGGCCTGGGAGTGGGCCGGTCCACTGGCATGGCCTGGGAGTGGGCCAGTCCACTGGCACGGCCTGGGAGTGGGCCTGTGCACTGGCTCGGCCTGGGAGTGGGCCAGTCCACTGGCACGGCCTGAAAGTGGGCCGGTCCACTGGCAGGGCCTGAGAGTGGGCGGTCTAGTGGCACAGCTTGGGAGTGGGCCAGTCCACTGGCACAGCGTGAGAGTGGGCCAGTCCACTGGCATGGCCTGGGAGTGGGCCGGTCCAGTGGCACAGCCTGGGAGTGGGCCGGTCCAGTGGCACAGCCTGGAAGTGGACCGGTCCACTGGCATGGCCTGGGAGTGGGCCGGTCCACTGGCAGGGCCTGGGAGTGGGTCGGTACACTGGCTCGGCCCGGGAGTGGGCGGATCCACTGGCATGGCCTGGGAGTGGGCCGGTCCAGTGGCACAGCCTGGGAGTGGGCCGGTCCATTGGCAGGGCCTGGGAGTGGGCCGGTCCAGTGGCACAGCCTGGGAGTGGGCCGGTCCACTGGCAGGGCGTGGGAGTGGGTCGGTACACTGGCTCGGCCTGGGAGTGGGCGGATCCAGTGGCATGGCCTGGGAGTGGGCCGGTCCACTGGCACAGCCTAGGAGTGGGTCGGTCCACTGGCACAGCCTGGGATTGGGCCTGTCCAGTGGCACAGCCTGAGAGTGGGCCGGTCCACAGGCAGGGCCTGGGAGTGGGCCGGTCCAGTGGCACAACCTGGGAGTGGGCCGGTCCACTGGCAGGGCCTGGGAGTGAGCTGTCCACTGGCATGGCCTGGGAGTGGGCCGGTCCACTGGCATGGCCTGGGAGTGGGCCGGTCCACTGGCTGGGCCTGGGAGTGGGTCGGTACACTGGCTCGGCCCGGGAGTGGGCGGATCCACTGGAATGGCCTGGGAGTGGGCTGGTCCACTGGCACAGCCTGAGAGTGGGCCGGTCCAGTGGCACAGCCTGGGAGTGGGCCGGTTCATTGGCAGGGCCTGGGAGTGGGCTGGTCCACTGACATGGCCTGGGAGTGAGCAGCCCAGTGGCATGGCCTGGGAGTGGGCCGGTCCACTGGCAGGGTCTGGGAGTGTGCCGGTCCACTGGCACAGCCTGGGAGTGGGCTGGTCCAGTGGCACAGCCTGGGAGTGGGTCGGTACACTGGCATGTCCTGGGAGCGGACCGGTCAACTGGCATGGCCTGGGAGTGGGCCGGTCCACTGGCACGGCCTGGGAGTGGGTCGGTCCACTGGCTCGGCCCAGGAGTGGGTCGGTCCACTGGCTCGGCCCAGGAGTGGGTCGGTCCACTGGCTCGGCCCGGGAGTGGGCGGATCCACTGGCATGGCCTGGGAGTGGGCCGGTCCACTGGCACAGCCTGGGAGTGGGCCGGTCCACTGGCATAGCCTGGGAGTGGGCCGGTCCAGTCGCACAGCCTGGGAGTGGGCCGGTCCAGTGGGACAGGCTGGGAGTGGGCAGGTCCACTGGCAGGGCCTGGGAGTGGGCCGGTCCAGTGGGACAGGCTGGGAGTGGGCCGGTCCATTGGCAAGGCCTGGGAGTGGGTCGGTACACTGGCTCGGCCTGGGAGTGGGCTGGTCCACTGGCATGGCCTGGGAGTGGGCTGGTCCACTGGCATGGCCTGGGAGTGGGCTGGTCCACTGGCATGGCCTGGGAATGGGCCAGTCCACTCGCATGGCCTGGGAGTGGGCGAGTCCACTGGCACGGCCTGGGAGTGGGCGAGTCCACTGGCACGGCCTGGGAGTGGGCTGGTCCACTGACACGGCCTGGGAGTGGGCTGGTCCACTGGCATGGCCTGGGAGTGGGCCGGTCCAGTGGCACAGCCTGGGGGTGGGCCGGTCCAGTGGCACAGCCTGGGAGTGGGTCGGTCCACTGGCACAGCCTGGGAGTGGGCCGGTCCACTGGCACAGCCTGGGAGTGGGCCGGTCCAGTGGCAGGGCCTGAGAGTGGGCGGATCCACTGGCACAGCCTAGGAGTGGGCCGGTCCTGTGGCACAGCCTAGGAGTGGGCCGGTCCTGTGGCACAGCCTGGGAGTGGGTCGGTCCACTGGCATGACCTGGGAGTGGGCCGGTCCACTGGCATGACCTGGGACTAGGCCGGTCCACTGGCACAGCCTGGGAGTGGGCCGGTCCACTGGCACAGCCTGGGAGTGGGCATTTTCCAGTGGCACAACCTGGGAGTGGGCCGGTCCACTGGCTCGGCCCGGGAGTGGGCGGATCCACTGGCATGGCCTGGGAGTGGGCGGATCCACTGGCATGGCCTGGGAGTGGGCCGGTCCAGTGGCACAGCCTGGGAGTGGGCCGGTCCACTGGCATAGACTGGGAATGGGCCAGTCCACTCGCATGGCATGGGAGTGGGGTCTGGTGCATGGAAATGGCCTGGGTGTGGGACAGATAATTCTTACTTGATGTCATGTGAGAGTACCTTTAAGAAATGGGTGTTTATTACTGCAGTGATGTCAGAGAGTGGGTGGAGCTGGGCTGTCTGTCAGCTTTTTACTTTCGCTTTAGGCTTTTTGCTGCAGGGTGAGTTTAGTTTCACTTTAGATTTGGAGAAGCTCCAATCACAGCAGGATGTGTGTGAATCTCTGCAAGCTTATGAATATTCATTTGCTGATTTCAACTTGGTAACTGTTCGCAGTAGTGAAGTTAAACCTGAGGTGCTTCTGTTTAAGGTTTTGTTTTTAAGTTCTTATGGATGTTAAAAGGAAAGCTTATATGATTACTTTGTGTTGTAGTCTTGGGGGTTGTATTTGAATTAATGGTTGCTAAGATGTTTACTGTATGTTTTAAAAAGGTTAACTTGAGTTCATAGAATAAACATTGTTTTGCTTGAAAAAATACTTTTCCATTCCTGCTGTACCACACCTGTAGAGTGAGCCGTGTGCTCCCTCTACCATAATCTATTAAAAGTTGTGGGTCAGGTGAACTCCATGATACACTTTGGGGTTCTCTAAACCCTGGCCCATAACAAACTGGGTGCTCGAGGGGGATAACAGTCTATCTATTGGTTTAGCTTAGTGAACTTAAAGACAGTGAGGGGTGATCATATTGTGGTTGCTTTCAGGTGTGGTATTTCAGTTTAAGTAGGGAGTGTTTTGTGGATGATGGCTCTTTCAGAAGCTCTGATGTTTTTGGGGTGGAGACGGTCACACGCAGTACCTTACGGACAGAGACTAAAAGCAGACTGTTAGATTTGGCAAAAACATTGCACTTAACATTACCTGACAAAATGTGAAAAGATGAGGTAATTACGGCGGTTGCTAAGCATTTAAAATTGCCTGAGATACAGTGTGACTCATTGGAAATGGCAAAAATTCAGTTACAAATTAAACAAATGGACCATGAGAAAGAATTAAAGCAGCTTGAACACAAAAGAGATAGAGAGGAAAAAGAAAGAGAAAGGGATATACTGATCAGGGAAAAAGATAAAGAGAGAGAGTTTGAACTTCAGAAAATGGCCATGCAACATGACAGTCAGTTAGAATTGGCAGGCGTAAAGGGAAACGTACAGTTGGATGATAGTCATTAGGATAGTGAGAAAGAGCGTCATAGTCGAAGGCTTAGTGGGGATCTAATTAAATATGTCCAAGCATTGCCAAGGCTTGATGAGAAGGAGGTAGAAGCCTTTTTCTTTTCATTTGAGAAGGTAGCTAAACAAATGAAATGGCCACAGGACATGTGGGTATTACTGATTCAAACAAAGCTGATAGGTAGGGCTAGTGAAGTGTTTGCATCACTACTGGAGGAGGTATCTGGGACGTATGAGGAGGTGAAAAAATCCATCTTAGGTGCATATGAACTAGATCCTGAAGCCTACAAACAAAGGTTTAGAAATTTAAGGAAAGACTTTGGTCAAACATACATGGAGTTTGAAAGGCTCAAACAGAGTAATTTTGATCGGTGGAGAAGGGCTTTGAAAATAGACCAAACGTATGAAGCTCTCAGAGAAATTATACTTTTGGAGGAGTTTAAAAAGTCAATTCCTGATGTAGTGAGAACTCATGTGGAAGAGCAGAGGGTTAAAACTGTGCGATTAGCAGCAGAAATGGCAGATAATTATGAATTAGTTCATTAATCAAAGCTTGGTTTCCGACATCAGTTTCAGCCGGTGAGGGATAGAAACTGGGGACATGAGAAATACTCAAGTAGTAAAGGTAAAGCTGGCCTGATGGGTGATAATAAGGAGTGTATACCTCAGATTAAAAATGAAATTCAGGAGGGTGGAAAAGAAATGAAAAGTTTCAAATTATTTCACTGTAATAATCTAAGCCAGGAAAAGTCACAGTGTTGATGGTTGAAGAAAAGCATTGGGAAGGCTGATGTGGTAAAACAGGATAAGACAGTGGGGTTTGTTGAAGGGGTAAAGGAAATCCCAGTGAAACGAAGGAGGTGCAAAAGATTGTATAGACTATTCAAGAGGTGATTGATAAGAAGGTGCCAAATGTCTTTCAAGAATTTACTTTTGTGGATAAAGTTTACTCATGTGTATCAGGAGCAGGTAAAGAAGTCACAATTTTAAGAGATACGGGAGCTCGTCAATCTTTAATGGTAAGAGAGAAGGAGCTATGTAGTTTGGGAATAATGTTGCCAGAAAAGGTAGTAATATGTGGAATTCAGGGGGAGAGGAGTAGTGTTCCATTATATAAGGTAAGGTGGAAAGTCCAATGAAGAGTGGTGAAGTGGTAGCAGGAGTAATAGAGAAACTATCTTGTCCAGGAAAACAGTTTATCTTGGGTAATGATATAGCTGGATCGCAGGTGGGAGTGATGCCTACTGTGGTGGATAAGCCAGTGGAAAATCAGACAACTGAAGTGTTGAAGGACGTATATCCTGGGATTTTTCTGTATTGTGTAGTAAGAAGGTCGCAAAGTCACAGGTTAAGACAAGAAGATAAATCAAAGCGTGAAGATGAAGTTGAAGTGCAATTATCAGAAACTATTTTTGATCAGATGGTTGAAAAAGAACAAGAACAGGTGGAGGATGAGGCGGATATTTTTAGTTCAGGAAAATTGGCGGAGTTACAACAGAAAGATGTAGAAATGAAATGGATGTATCAGAAAGCATATACGGAAGAGAATCTGAGTGTGTGCCAGAATGTTATTACCGTAAAAGTGATGTCTTGATGAGAAAATGGAGACCTTTACATATGCAGGCGGATGAAAAATGGGCAGAAGTTCATCAGGTAGTATTGCCGGTAAGGTATAGAAAGGAGGTGTTGCGAGTTGCACATGAGGTGGCAGTGGGAGGTCATTTGGGAATAAGGGAAACTCAAACTAAAATACAAAAACATTTTTATTGGCTTGGACTACATAAAGATGTTCTTAAATTTTGTCAATCATGTCACACATGTCAAGTTATAGGGAAGCAGTGATAAAACCAGTGCCCTTAATACCCATTCCAGCATTTGAGGAACCTTTTACAAGGGTCCTAATTGATTGCGTAGGATCGCTTCCTAAAATGAAAAGTGGGAATCAATATCTTTTGACTATAATGGGTGTGTCTACTAGGTTTCTAGAGGCCATTCCAGTACGTAATATAAAAGATTGTGGAAGAGTTATTTAAATTCTTCACCTAATGGACTACCCACAGAAATACAATCGGATCAAGGATCAAATTTTACCTCAAGGTTATTCAAAGAAGTTATGGATAGCTTAGGAATAAAACAATTTAAATCAACTGCGTACCATCCAGAATCGCAGGGAGTGTTAGAAAGGTGGCAGCAGACATTAAAGACAATGTTGAGGGCTTATTGTCACAATTATCCAGAGGATTGGGATAATGGAATTCCATTCATACTGTTCGCAATTAGGGATGCACCTAATGAGTCAACCAAATTCAATCCTTTTGAACTAATTTTTGGTCATGAGGTAAGAGGACCACTTAAATTGATTAAGGAATAATTGGTGAGTGAGAAATCAGAAATTACATTATTCGATTAGGTGTCAAATTTTAGGGAACGATTGAATAGAGCAGGTGAATTGGCTAGACAACATTTGAAAGTTGCACAAAATGTGATGAAACGGGTGGCGGACAAGAAATCCAAAGTTCGTAGTTTTGCCAGTGGAGATAAAGTTTTAGTATTATTACCAGTGGTAGGTGAACCTTTAAAAGCTAGGTTTTGTGGACCTTATCAGATTGGAAGGAAATTAAGTGAGGTGAATTACATGGTAAAAACACCAGATAGAAGGAAGACTCACCGAGTGTGTCATGTGAATATGCTTAAAAGGTACTTTGAAAGGGAAGGAGACAAAAAGGAGGTTTTAATGATTCTAACTCAAAGTGATGAACCAAATCCTGATGACTGTGAATTTGACATACCTCAAATTAAATTGGAAAATGAGGATGTTCTTAAAAATTGGGATAAATTGTTGAGTTACCTTCCAGAGGAAAAATGGACTGACCTGAGAGTTATTGATATCACATGGGCAAGTTTGTAGAGATAAATTGGGAAGTGGCTATACATGATGTAGATATGGGAAATGCTGTTCCAATCAAACACATCCATATTGACTTGATCCTTTAAAATTGGCACAGGTTAACAAAGAGATTGAGAGTATGCTTAAAATGGCATAATTGAAGTGGGTTGCAGCCAATGGAGCTCACCCATAGTGATGGTACCTAAACCAGACGGTTCCCATGGTTGTGTGTGGACTATAGAAAGGTCAATGCAGTTACAAGAACGGACTCTTATCCTATCCTACGTCTGGACGATTGCATTGAGAAAGTGGGACAATCAGCTTTAATTTCCAAATTGGATTTACTTAAAGGTTACTGGCAGGTACCTTTATCCGAAAGGGCAAACGAGATTTCAGCTTTTGTGACTCCAGATGGTATATACCAATTCAAATTTATGCCATTTGACATGAAAAACGCCCAGCCACATTTAACTAACAAAGTCGTTTCAGGATTACCCAATTGTGCGGTATACATCGACGATCTGGTAATTTTCAGCCAGACATGGAAAGAACATTTAAAACATCTGATGGAGTTACTCGATTGACTTCAGGAGGCGGGTTTGGTGGTAAACCTAGCTAAAAGTGAATTTGGAAAAGTCCAAGTCACTTTCCTCGGCCATACAATTGGACAGGGTTGAAAGGTCCCACGGAATGTGAAACAAAAGTTATTTGGGAGTTTCTGATACCCTCGACATGACGGGAAATAATGCCATTTCTTGGTATGAGTGGATTTTACCGGAAATTTGTACGGGATTTTAGCAGTGTGGTCGCTCCACTGACGGACTGGCTCAAGAAGCGTAACAAATTCCAGTGGACAATGGAGTGTCAACAGGCATTTGATGGCCTGAAGGCTGTGTTAACCACTGCTCCTGTGTTAGTCATCCCAAATTATACCAAACCATTCAAAGTGGCTGTTGATGCAAGTGATGTGGATGTAGGTGAGGTGCTTCTACAAGACGACGACAAATGGCTAGAGAGGCCTATTGGTTATTTTTCAAAGAAATTGAATTCTCACCAGAAAAAGTATTCAATGATTGTGAAGGAGACTTTGAGTTTGGTGCTGGCTTTGTAACATTTTCACATTTATGTGACCAGCAATCCATCTGACACCATTATATATACTGATCATAATCCTTTGACGTTTTTGGACCGATTCCGGAAGAACAATGCAAGGCTGTTTCTCTGGAGATTATTGTTACTGTCATTTCATTTAAAAATAGTACATGTGGCAGGACAAGAAAATGTGATAGCCGATGCTTTGTCATGAATGTGATGAACTGAAGCAGTTCCAGTTGGAGGAAGAAGAACAAAACAAAAAGGACTATATTATTATACCTGTTTGCGTGTGTTGTTTTGTGAAACGAAAATATATATTTACTATGTGCATTTCTTAAAGGATAGTGAAAAGGTGAAAACTTAAACCATCTTGAAGTTGATGGTTTATTTTCTTTTCTTGAGGGGAGGTGTCATGTATTAGAGTACCTTTAAGAAATAGGTGTTTATAAATGGCTGTGTATATAAATATCTGTAGTGAGAGTACCTTTAGGAAATGGTTGTTTATTACTGCAGTGATGTCAGAGAGTGGGTGGCGCTGGGCAGTCTGTCAGCTTTTTACTTTCGCTTTATGCTTTTTGCTGCAGGATGGGTTTAGTTTCATTTTAGTTTTGGAGAAGCTGCAATCACAGCAGGATGTGTGTGAATCTCTGCCAGTTTATGAATGTTCATTTGCTGATTTCAACTTGGTAACTGTTCGCAGTAGTGAAGTTAAACCTGAGGTGCTTCTGTTGAAGGTTTTGTTTTTAAGTTCTTATGGATATTAAAAGGAAAGCTTAAATGATTACTTTGTGTTGTAGTCTTGGGGGCTGTATTTGAATTAATGGTTGCTAAGGTGTTCACTGTATGTTTTAAAAGGGTTAACTTGAGTTCATAGAATAAACATTGTTTTGCTTTGAAAAATACTTTTCCTTGTCTGCTGTACCACACATGTAGAGTGGGCCGTGTGCTCCCCACACCACAATCTAGTTAAAGTTGTGGGTCAGATGAACCCCATGATGCACTTTGGGGTTCTCTAAACCCTGGCCCATAACATTGAGGACAGTTGATTGTAAAGGAAAATGAATGAAGGGTGGAAGAACCCGCACAAGACCTATGGGGTAGAAGCAATTAGCCTCCCCATGAGCCTTGTTGAGTACGATTTTACCACTGAGGGGCAGGGAGCCCATGGGACTCTAATAATCTGTATTATAAAGGTCGGCTGCAGATCTGGATGGAATCTGTAGAGCATTGTACATACCATTACTTTGTAATATATCCAATTTCACTTATCCACTTGTCTTGGATTAGTCTGTGGTCACTCAAAAGAGGAAAATAAGAAGACCTGAAAGCAATAAATAAACCAGGAGAAACCCTGAGAGCCTAAATGATTTTGCGCAATTACATATCTGAACCGAGTCAGCTCCGTGGACATCTCCTATTGTAATCTAGCGACCTCCATTTCTGTGACAGAAAAGAACGTGTATCCATTAACAGAACTGGCGATGGAATCAGGAACATCTATCGGTCTCTCGGATGTCAGGGCTTGTTTGCCTGATGGACTTTCACTTTTCTAAAGCCTACCTTGTATATATTTTTCACCGGGTCAGTTACTGCAAAGAACAGGAAGATGTTGTTCTCTGTAAGTTTTTCAATCAGCAACGCAAGTGATGGATAATCCTGAAATATAAAACATGCGGAGATGAGAGTTGGACATTGATTCTAGACACTTGAATTCTTGTGAAGGTAGGACCCTGTCGTAGCCAAAAAGCCTGAATCCCGAAGTCCCGCCTGAAAACATTGCCCCCACCATTTTCAGGGAGTGGGTGTAAGGAAGAAAATGAGGATGAGTTATATTTTGTGCATATGTGGCTCATGGAAGTAAATGTGCATGTTTCAGTCACATCCAATTTCCACCAGTGGGCACCCAAAGCCCGCCTTGCTTTCGACTTTTTAGGAGAAGATCTCAAGCTGCCAGCTTTGGGGAGGTAAGTCAACCTTCTGCATAGTTTCATGGGCAGCTTTGGGAGCGGTCAAGTATGCTTTTGTATTGTTAAAAGTAGACAAGAATGTACTTTAAAAAGTGGATAAACTCTTTGGAACTCTTAAGCTGTCAATGGAACTGTGAAGATAGCTGTCAAACTGTCAAAAGTTTAAGGAGTTTAAATTCCCTGCCCTTTATTTCAAAAAAGCATGTCGACCACTATTCTTTCTATTTCATTCTGTCTGTTGACATAAGCCTGAGGATTATCATTGCAGGATCTGTGCTGCATGATTGCTTGCACAACCTATCAATATCACAGAGGGAATCCCTGTCAGTTCACAGTTTGATTGACACCTCAAAGTGCTTTTAATGTGGGGCCAACAGTACAATTGCTTATTTTTTAGAAGGAATTAAGTAGTTGTATTAAGTTAAATGCAGTGAACGGGTTTTTTTTTAAATCAAAGAGAATATAATTTTCAGTGAATTCATCAATAGACAGTTAAGGATTTTCATTCATTTCTTCTCGGCATGGGCCCAGAGGTCTGCCCAATCTGGAACCCAGGTGAGTTGGCATGGGAGGTTGTTCGATCAAAGGGTGATGGGTGGGGGAGCACTAATCTGGCATAGGTTGGCATGGAGGCTATGAATAACCGTGGGGTGGGTGGGGGCATGAAGTGACATGGATGAGGCAATGGGGAGTGTGTGGAGGGGTGAGTTCGTGTGAAGAGTGAAGGCTGTTCTTATTTCAGTTGGGAATTTCCCAACTCTGCACTCTTGGTGTGAGACCGATAAGTCTGACCGAACAAGCTCATCTCTTTAGCAATGGTTTAATTTTAATATCTCACGACTGAATCTTAAGAGATTAGAATGATGACCAGTTTGCAAGTTGGATTTGTTTTCAGATATCAGATGAAATGAAATGAAAATGAAAATCGCTTATTGTAACGAGTGGGCTTCAATGAAGTTACTGTGAAAAGCCCCTAGTTGCCACATTCCAGCCCCTGTCCAGGGAGGCTGGTACATCAGATGAACCTGTCCCTTCAAAAGCCCTGCCCACACACTGCTGTTATTGGCTCCCTGCCACCCTGACAACCTTCCCATGCTGATGGGAAAGCAGGCAGGCCCTGCGTTACCCCATTGGCTGATTATTCAGTTAATGACAAATGGCAGTGACACAATTTACCAGGGCATCTGTTTCTTCTCAGGTGTGGACACCAGTGGACAATAGTGCTAAAACTCCTGAGGAGGCAGGTGGGGCCTTGCTTAACACCTCATCCAGTAGAATGCATCGTATAACGTTGCACTGGGGTGCCATTCAAAGCCACAACTAACTTACTCAGAGGCAAGGATGGAAACATTTCATCTCCAACGCCACAAATCCTCATTTCTCCCCCCCCCCCCCCCCCCCCAAACCCCAGCCACAGGTTCCACCGTGGCAGGGCTGGCGAGTCAGTGAAATGGCTGGGTTGGGGTGGGGGATGGCATGGTGGGTGCAGGGAAGGGAGGGGACCAATGACCTATTCTCATTTCACACCCTCATGTCGCTAGAACCATATTGCCGTAAGAGCCTACCAAGATGGTGGAGGCGTTGTACTGGTTGTCCAGACCTAGGTGGCACTGCCCATCATTGGGGCGAGTGATTCCGGCCAGCCTCCCGTCCAGTGCCAAGTGCGAGTCGGCGTCAGTGACAAAGACCAACATGTGTGTGGCATCGTTACGCCAACCGATGTCATCCTGAAACAAATAAAGGATTTATTAGAACAATTTAAAGGGAGACTTTAAAGGTGTCCTTACACACAGTGAAATGACCAAAATATAGTAAATAGAACATATATTACTGTGTTCATTGAAAACCTTAAAGATCTGAACGTCTCACACCTGTGAAATAAGTGCTCAAAGAATGTATGCAGTTTCACCGCCACTCATCAAATCTGCCCCATTTCAAATAATTAAAAGACATTGATGGGTTTCTGTTACATAAGATAGGTGGGAATAAGAACCCAAGGAGGATAATGGAGATAGTCTTTTGGTAGTACAGAACTTCGTATTGCTGAAAAAAGAAACATGTCAAAGCCATTTGTCTTCCATCCATCAGGACACCACCAGTTTAAGGGGAAATCAACTTGTATTGTATGAGAAAATTGTATGCTGATTGGTGTGCAAGTGGATTCCGATTGGTAGAGGTGTTACCATGGAGAATGCACCAGATGATGGTGACTGACAGTTGACTGCCAAGCATTGTTTGAAATTTAAACAAGGTAGCTTGACCTCTTTTTATCCTGAGGAATGAATCGGCAAATGGCTGTCACTTATTGTGTTTGGCCACTAACAGGAGTCTGCCGTCAAGCCAAAAGGACACTCTGCCTATCACACAAATGAGTAATGTGGTGTATGAATATCAGTGCCAGGGCAGCGTAGTAGCGCAGTGGTTAGCAATGTTGCTCCATGGCACCGAGGACCCAGATTCGGTCCCGGACTCGGGTCACTGACTGGATGGAGTTTGCACATTCTCCCCATGTCTGTGTGGGTCTCACCCCCACAACCAAAAGATGTGTAGGGTAGATTGGCCATCCTGAATTGCCTTTTAATTGGAAAAAGTTCTGAAGAACAACAAAAAAACAGAATTTCAGTGCCAGCAATCTGCCAGGTATGTAGGCTGCATGGCCCAAAGACTGGCAGATAGATCATAGATCATAGAATTTACAATGCAGATTATATCAAACAGCATGTCCCAGCCATTGTTCGCAATGGGCAAGGTGCAGACCGTACCCAACCAGACCTTGGTTGTAAAACTCAAAACACAGTGTTCAACATTAGATGTGATTCCACGATTTGACACCATTTGCTAAATAATCCTCCATGTGTTAAAAATTACGCTGACAGGTAATTTAGGATTGTCAGTCGTGCTTGTATTGTGGAACACTTTCCAGTGCTGAAAGTTACATATATTAATACACAGGGCACTGTTTTTGCAGACAGAAAGTTAATCTACACACATTGCACCTGTTTTAGCGAAACAAAACAAGTGATGGCCATTCGCTAATCCATTCCCCAGGGCAATGCCTTGACCAGTCAGTGCCTGGTTCAAATTCCAAACATTGCTTGGCAGTTAACTGATAGTCACTATCAACTGGTGCATTAGCCACGGCAACGCCTCGACCAATCAACAGTTCACTTGCTAACCAATGAGCACTCTCTTATACAATAAAAATGGTTGCTTCCCCCTTGTATTGGTATTCTCGCAAAGTGTCCTGATGAGTGCAAGACAAAAATATTTCATGTTTCCTTTATCAGCAGCACTTAAGTAATGGAGACTGTGTAATAGTGGTCTAACATGGTGTATACAGGCTCGAGGGGCGAAATGGTCTACTCCTATATTCATATTTCTTTGATTTGTTTTCACTACTCATGGCTCTTTCACCTTTACCAGTCCCCTTTGAGCCAGGGATGAGATAACCTGATCTGCTGGAAAAACAGTGTGACAAAGTGGAAAGGAGGCGGACCCCTTCCACTCCCCACACTGCCAATATACAGATCTTCTCCTCATCGACCACATTCAGGCCTGATGGAATCATTGTCTAGTGGTATTCAACGTCATTGGCATCAGTATAGGCTGGATTCAAGCCCAATTTCTAGGGCTAGAAGGACTATTTCCTTTTTGTTGGAAAGACACTCAATTTACACAATTTTAAAAATAAATTGCAGGATGTGGCTTCAATGACAAGGCCGCAACATATGCCGCCTAGCCATCTGCAACTGAGTGCTAGGCCATTCTCCATGAAACCACAAACAGTTTCCTTCTCAGTTCCTCATGAACCAGGAAGTTGCTGAGGTATTTGGGGGGGGGGAAAGGTTTATTTCTTCTCTTTTTTCTCACACGGGATGTGGGTGTTGGTGGCTGAGCCAATATTTATTGCTCATCCCTAATTGCCCTCAAACTGAGTGGCTTGCTAAGCCATTTTGAAGGATGGTTAAGTGTCAAACGCGTTGCTGTGGACCTGGAGTCACATGTAGGCAAGACTGGGTAAGGACGACAGAGACCCTTCAAGATTACATTTTTACAACAATGGATAATAGTTGTCACGGCCATCATTATGGAGAAAAAATTTTCATTTATTTAATTGAATTAATTTCATTGGGCAAGGGATTGGGTCCAGGTCGAGTGTTCTTCTGGATAGTTGGTGCAGACTCTATGGGCCAAATGACCTCCTTCTGCAATGCTTGGATTTGATGATTTTAAATTCTACCCGCTGCCCTGATGGGATTAGGGCCTATTTGCGGACTTATGAATCCTGGTCTCCTCGATGATATCATAGTCAAAGGCACCACCACGCATGCTGAGTTCCAGGGTCAATCCCAGGAGCAGAGCGGGCTCACTTCTATTGGGCGTTCCTGTTAGGTTGCTAATATTGGCCTCAGGACTCTGGGATACAAAAGCCAAAAGAAATCAGCTTTGCTTTATATGCCCGATAATAGTTCATTTTAATGTGGATGTCAGATGGAAATTGAATCTCGCGGACTGCGACACTCTAAATGACCGCCAGTGTTACCAAACAGAGTGCCAATATTGGGACTGCCAATACTCAAGCAGATGGCGCCCATCTGATTTGGACAAGAGCACATAGAATCCCGACAGTGTAGTCGGAGGCCATTTGGCCCATCGAGTCCACACCGACACTCTGAAAGATCACCCCACCCAGGCCATGTCCCTACCCTATCGCCACAACCCCTCTCAACCTTTTGGACACTAAGGAGCAATCTATCATGGCCAATGCAATTAACCTGCACTTCTTTGGACTGTGGGAGGAAACCGGAGCACCCGGAGTAAACCCACAGGAAAATGTACAAACTCCACGCAGATAGTCACCCGAGGCCAGAATTGAACCTGGGTCACTGCCGCTGTGAGGCAGCAGTGCTAACCACTGTGACACCGTGACACCCAAATGTGAGGGTTAAATAACAAACAAGACTGGTGAACAGCCTGTTTCTGTATTGTCATTTTGTTCAAATTCTACATGTAGGTGGCCTCCTTTATGGGTCTGCCCAGAATTGGGAATTGATTGTTGAATGCTGCTCACACACATGATATCGGGAGCAGGAGAGGGGGAATAGTGAAAGCTGGGACATATCCCTACAGTGTAGAAAGAGGCCATCAATTCTGCACCGACCCTCCGAAAGAGCGTCCTACACAGGTCCACTCCCCTCCCCATCCGCATAACCCCATCCAACCTTTGGACACTAAGGGGCAATTTAGCATGGCCAATCCACCTAACTTGCACATCTTTGGACTGTGGGAGGAAACTGGAGCACCGGGAGGAAACCCACGCACACACAGAGAAAACGTGCACAGTCACCCACGGCCGGAACTGAATCCGGGTCCCTGGCACTGTGGGCAGCAGTGCTAACCACTGCCCTGCAAGAACTATTAATGGAAGTGCTCTACAGTGCAGGTGCTTCCCTCTGATAACCTGCTTCAAGCAGGAGTTCCAGCAGACGGCTTAGAGCTCTACTCACATTGCACACTGCAGCCTGAAGTATGGCATCCATTCCCCCTTCCGGCGTGTCGCGGTTTCTTGAGACCTTCTGTTTGGTTACTTCGTCATTAAACTTGCTCACTTCTTCTGTCAGTTTGAGCACATTTATATATCCAAACATCGGTGCACATGATGTAGGAACCCTTAAAAAATTCGCAAAAATCTCAATAAGTATTGGTCTTGAATTGTAATTTCTGCTTCAAAGTTAACAACGTATAAGAAGGCCATTTAGTTCATTGTGTCCGTGCTGTTTCTTTGAAGAGTTATCCAATTAGTGTCACACCCTAGCTCCTTTTCCTAATCCCTGACAACTTTTCTAAGTATCTATCCATTCCCATTTTAAACTTACGATTGAGCCCGGTTTTCCCAGGCCTTTTAGACAGCACATTGCAAATTGTAATTACTTGTTGGGTTAAAAATGATTGTCTTCATTTCTCCGTTTTCTTTTGGCAATTATCTTAACTCTGTGCCCTCTGGGACTGTAAACAGTCCCTCCTCATCCTCCTCTGTCAAAATACTTTCATAATTTTGAACATCGCTAAATTTCAGCTTAACCTTCGCTGTTCAAAGAAGCATAATCACAGTGTCTCAAGTCATTCCATTTCACAAAAGTCTGCCTGTTAACCAAAGAGCATAATATGAGCATAATGCATAGAATCCTTCCAATGCAGAAGGAGGCCATTTGGCCTATCAAGTATGCACCGACCCTCCAAAGGAGCAACCCAACCAGGCCCACTCCCTCACCATATCCCCATAACCCCACCTAACCTGAACATCTTTGGACACAAAGGGGCAATTTAACATGGCCAATCCACCTAAACTGCATGTCTTTGGACTGTGGGAGGAAACCGGAGCACCTGGAGTAAACCCTTGCAGACACAGGGAGAATGTGTAAACTCCACACAAAAGTCACCCAAGGTCGGAATTGAACACGGGCCCCTGGCGCTGTGAGGCAGCAGTGCTAGACACTGTGCCACCGTGGTGCCCCGAACAGCAGGAATTGGCAATTCAGCCCCTTGAGCCCACTTTGCCACTCAATACGATCATAGCTGATCTCCTCTCGGCCTCATCACTTTTCTGCCCACTCCCCATAACCCTTCATCGCGCTACTAATAAAAAAACTATCTATCTCCTCCTTAAATTTGTCCTTCGTATTCCTCAGTGCTGAGGTCTATTATACTGGGAAGGGGACATCTCCTCTGTTTTATTTAAATACTGAGCTCTCCCAGCCCAAGTACAATACAAGCTACACATCAAGCTAATAGCAAGTCTACACCTAAACCAATAATTCTCTCCTCCCCCTGCCAGGGCTCATCGACCTGTTGAGCGTTTCCAACCCTTTCTGTCGTGTTGCTGATTACATTTCCTTCGACTCTGTCCTGAACAAGGTGTCTCCAATCAATGTAAAGCAATTATGTATAATAATAAAAATATTGCAGATGTTGGAAATCTGCGATAAAGTCAGAAATACTCAGCAGGCTGCATCTGTGCAGGTGTTAATGGCTCGAACCTTCTTCTACACAGGGGGTGAGGAACGAGGCAGGCAGTCCGGAGAATTTAGCGGGTCGGTATTGGGATTGATACCCAATGCTTTCCTGCCTCCACTGGAAGAAATTCCTGGGTGGAAGGGCTCATTGGTCAACTGACGACCATTAAAGGGCTCCTCTCACTTCCGCTGCAATCTTCCCAGCTCCATGGGGGTGGCGTTGACAGCCACCCCTTGTGGCCTTGCTGCTGACCCCCATTTTTATTCACCCATGACCCCACCCCTTGAGAACCCCAGTTTACAGTTAATGACGTTTCTTTGGATATGTAGTCACTGTTGTCACACAGGAAACCCAACAGCCAATTTGCATGTTGAATGAGCACATCAAAATTCTCCCACAAACAGCAATGCTATAATGACTAGATAACCCTTTAAAAAAAAAAGTTTATTTTAAACAATGTTGGTTGAGGGATAATTATTGGCCAGGACAGTGGGATAACGGTGATCTTGTGGTGCAGTGGGTAGCATCCCTGCCTCTAAGCTAGAAGTTCCGGGTTGGAATCCCATTCCTGGACTTGATGGTCAAGGTTCATAACGTGGTCAAACAGGTTGAGTATCGACCTGCAAACCCTTCCAAACACACCAATGTCTGGTGGTAAGAGGGGGAGAGATCCTGTTCAGCCACGCTTAATGTGGGGTGGGGCCCCTCAAGATATAAACCCTTGGTGGTAGAATTACTTGCGATGGAAATGGACAAAATTCTGCCTTCGTGCACCACTAGACGTGGGGAGAGAATTACACAGCGAGTTAACTCCTACTTCAAAGTAGAGCTATCAGATTGTTATGTTCACCTGAGTGGACAGATGGGGCCTTGGCCTAAAATCTCAAGTGAAAGATGGTGCCTCAATACAGCAGTCCCTCAGCATTGAAGTGGAGCAAGCCTTTTGTGTGCAAGTCTCATTTCTGAACAAGCGAGAAAGTTATTCAGCTGGTGGTGTTTTTGACCATTAATATGAGATTCGTTGGAGGCCACTATCTGTCTGGTCCACACAGTTTTCTTCAATGATTTCAAAGAACATAAGTATAGATATATGCAAGTCATTCCTTCCTTACCTATGACAGGGGTCTGCAATTTCCTCTTCTGTTGTCATATACATGTATGGAGAAAGGGGCTTGTCCACAAAAGCTCCAAAGCCCAGCTGGAGTTTGCTGGTCAGTTTCTTCAGTTCATTGGCTATCTGTGTGCCAAGGTCCCCGATGGTTTGCAGATCATCATTCATAGAGAACGAGAGGTCCATCAAGTAGTAGATATCCACAGGATAGTCCTCCACCTGACGCACTTTTACTGTGAATGATACGGACTCACCTGTGGGGAGTAATAAAGGTGAATCAGCGGAGGACAGGGCTAGATCCTGCATCCGTATCACTGTCAAGAACACCTATTTGCTTCACAATTGGTCACTTCTTTTAAGCGTTGTTCCTATTTTTCAAATCAAATCAAATGCCGTTTTCTCTCAGACAATGCCCGCTGACCAATTAACAGAGACACATTGATGTAGAGTTTTAATCTGATGAATTAATCGAGTGCAGCACAAGACAGAAAGGTGGTGGAGGATCCATGCAAGGTTGTGTGTTCTGTTGTTAACAAGCTGAGGGATGTCCTTATAAGGTTTCTGCCCTGGCATAGTGTAAACACTTCCATCTCAGAGTCAGTAGGCTCAAGCAACCCGACCACATAATCTAGGCTGACATTCCAGCGCAGTACTGAGGGAATGATGCACTGTCGGAGGTGTATTTCTTTAGGAAAAGATGCTACATGCCTGCCTCTCAAGTGGGTATAAAAAACATAAGAACATAAGAACTACAAAATTAGTAGTCAAAAAGAGTCTACAAAATTATGAGGGGCATAGACAGAGTGGATAGTCAGATGCTTTTTCCCAGGGTAAAGGGGTCAATTACTAGGGGGCATTGATTTAAGGTGCGAGGGGCAAGGTTTGGAGGCGATGTACAAGGCAAGTTTTTTACACAGAGGTTAGTGGGTGTCTGGAACCCGCTGCCGGAGGAGGTGGTGGAAGCAGGGATGATAGTGACTCTTAAGGGGCGTCTTGACAAATACATGAATAGGATGGGAATAGAGGGATACGGACCCCGGAAGTGTAGAAGATTTTAGTTTAGACGGGCAGCATGGTTGGCGCAGGCTTGGAGGGGCGAAGGGCCTGTTCCTGTGCTGTATTTTTCTTTGTTCTTTGTTCCAGGATAGACGTAGGCATTTCTGCCCCCTGAGCCCGCTCCGCCATTCAATATGATCATGGCTGATCTGCTCTCGGCCTCAACCCCACTTTCCTGCCCATTCTCCGTAACCTTTCAACCCATTACTAATTAAAAATATGTCTATTTTCTCCTGAAATTTACTCAATGTCCCAACATGCACCGTCCTCTGGGGTAGTGAATTTCGCAGGTTCACGACCCTTTGAGAGAACTAATTTCTCCTCATCTCTGCTTTAAATCTGCAACCCTTATCCTAAAACTATGACCTCTCGTTCCAGATTGCCCCACAAGAAGGAGCATCTGCTCCACCTCTACTTTGTCAAGACCTTTTATCATCTTATATACCTGAATTAGATCTCCTCTCATTCTTCTGAACTCGAGAGAGTCTCGACCTAAGCCAATGTCACTCGTTAATGACCAGGTGTGTCCGTGCTCTGGAAAATATTTGTCCCTCAACCAACATTATTAATAAAGATATGCAGGGGATTCTCCACAGGCGGGATTCTCCGTTGCGCCGGCAGCACACCCACGCCCACTGGCTTCCTGGTGGCTTGGGGTGGCCACAATGGGAAACCCCATTGGCAGGTGGCGGGAACGGAGAATCCCAGTGCCGGCGAGGGCATGTCGCCCAGGGAAAAGCGGGTGGCGAACCGGAGCGTCTCACTGATGTGCCATCAATTGCACGAGAGACGAGCTGCTTTACAAAAGTTAGGTTTTAATAAACTAGAACTTAGCCCTGCGGTTGTCTACAATAAAATGGACGACCGCCGGGCGTTTGACTATTTATACCTCGGCAAGGAGACGTGGTTAACTCAGCCTCTCGACCAATTGGTCGAGAGGCACATGACCGACCAGGGCCAATGGTAAGCCGGTGTTCTGCCCCAATGGCAGACAGCTATGCAAATCATATCACCACACTCACTATGGTTATTTATCTCATTGTTGTCTGTGAGAGCTCACTCTATGCTAATTGGTTGCTACTTATCTTACATTGCAACTGTGATTAAACCTCACAAGTACTTCATAGCAAGAAATCAGTCTGGGCATCCTGAGGTTTCGAGGTGCCATGTCAATTTAAGATACCTTTTTGTATATCATCAGCACTGACAGGACTCCCCTCGTGACTGACTCCAACATAGTGTCAATAATTGCGGAGTTTTGGAGATAACTAAGAAACATATCTGAAAAATCTGAGCAGAAACGGGGCTCATTATCGCAAAGACTGCATCAGCCAATGAAGATACAAATTAATTTCCTTAGTTCGTTTGAAGTTCCGCATTGCTGACAGTGAGTCGGGTGCAATGCACTCAGCACTTTTTTCATGTTGGAGGGAAATTGCTCTCACTCTAACAGTTATGTGGATTTTCTGATTTTCGAGCTGTGACTTGGATATGGAGATAAAGCAAATACCAATGGGCATGTTCATTTCAGTGGAAGGTTACTAAGGGCGTGCTTCTATTTAGTTGAAGGTATCTATAAAAGGTGGGTCAACTCATCGATCGTTATCAGCTAAACTACAAAGGAGAAAATAATAATAATAATCGCTTAGTGTCACAAGTAGGCTTCAATGAAGTTACTATATTATTATTGTCATGTGAGAGTACCTTTAAGAAATGGGTGATTATTACTGCAGTGATGTCAGAGTGTGGGTGGAGCTGGGCTGTCTGTCAGCTTTTAGTTTCACTTTGAGAAATGCTTGGGTGTGTCTGTGTGTTTTTGGTTTCGTTTCAGTGTTGGAGTTGAAGCCAGGCAAAGCAGGTGTACTGTTATTCTCTCTGCCATGAAAAGACTATCTCTTGATCATTTGGTGAATTCAGAATTATAAATGCTTGCAGTAGTGAATTTGAACCTGATGTGCTTCTGTTAAAAGGTGTTTTTAAGTCTTGTGGAAGTTTGAGTATCACTTGGAATGTTGTATTCTTTGGGGGGGGGGGGGGGGTGTATTTGAGTTGATGAAATGAAAATGAAAATCGCTTATTGTCACGAGTAGGCTTCAATGAAGTTACTGTGAAAAGCCCCTAGTCACCACATTCCGGCGCCTGTCCAGGGAGGCTGGTACGGGAATCGAACCGTGCTGCTGGCCTGCTTGGTCTGCTTTAAAAGCCAGCGGTTTAGCCTGGTGAGCTAAACCAGCCCCTTGGTTGCTAAGATGTTCACTGTATGTTTTAAAAAGGTGAACTTGAGTTCATAGAATAAACACTGTTTTGCTTTAAAAAATACTTTTCCATTTCTGCTGTACCACACCTGTAGAGTGGGCATGTGTTCCCCATACCACAATCTAGTAAAAGTTGTGGGTCAGGTAAACTCCATGATACACTTTGGGATTCTCCTATAACATTGTTAAAGTGACAACTTGATGATATTTTAAAAATATATTTTTTATTAAGGCATTTATAAATAAACATCAAATAAAACCACAACCAAGATAAAAAAGATATCCAACAAATAACAAACAGAACACAGCATAACTCAATAAATATCCATCAACCTCAACCCTCCCTACCATACCTCCACCCTCTCTGCCTCCAGATTTTCTTGTTAACCCTAAACACCACCGCTCCCCCCCCCCCCCCCCCCCCCCCACACCATCCCCCCTCCCCGGAAGAAGTCAATGAATGTTTCCGTCTCCGGCCAAACCCTTCCATCGTCCCCCTTAAGGCAAATTTAATTTTCTCCAGCTTAAGAAAATCCGCGAGGTCGCTCACCCATAATGCTTCCGAGGCTCCGAGTCCCTACACCCCAACAGGATCCGGCTCCGGGCTACCAGAGAAGCAAAGGCCAGAACATTGGCCTCTCTCACCCTCTGGACTTCTGGGTCTTCCGACACTCCAACACTGCCAATTCGGAACTCGGGACCACATCTCCCCCCTCTACCTCCAACATCACGACAGCGAACCCTCGTCAAAATCTCTGCAACTTCGGGCAGGCTCAAAACATGCGAACATGGTTCGTGGGCCTCCCCACACACCGCCCACACCTATCTCCAGCCCCTCAAAGAACCTACTCATTCTAGCCACTGTTATATGCGCCCCAAGGATGACCTTAAATTGGATGAGACTCAACTTGCCGCACGAGGAGGATCCATTCACCCTTCTCAAAGCTTCCTCCCATAACCCAGCCTCCAGCTCACCCACCAGCTCCTCCTCCCATTTTCGCTTAACTACTCATATCGGGGCGCCCTCACAATCCATCAATTCCTTATATATCTCTGACACCCTGCCCTCTCCAACCCCTTCTTTCAACAGCACCTTGTCCTGCACTCCTGGGGGTGGCAGATCAGGAAAAGATGGCACCTGCTTTCTCATGTAGTTCGGCACCTGTAAGTATCAGAACCCCCGTTTCCACTGGGCAACTCATACTCAGTCTTTCCAAACACAGGAAGCTGCCCTCCACAAACAAATCTCCAAACCAGTCAATCACTGCCCGCCGCCAACCCTGAACCCCCCCTGTCCAGTTTCCCCAGAGCGAACCTATGATTCCCACAGATCGGGGCCCAAACCAAGGCTTCCTCAAGCCTCAGGTGCTGTTGCCACTGTCTCCACATCCTCAGGGCCGTCACCGATACCGGACGTGTGGAGTACCTGGCCGGCGAGAACAGCAGAGGAGCTGTCAACAACGCTCCTAAACTGGTACTTTTACACGTGGCTTCCTCCATCCCCTCCCAAACCGACCCCTGCCCCACTACCCACTTCCTTACCATGGCTATATTTGCCGCCCAATAATAATTCATTAAATTTGGCTAACCCCCCCCCCCCCACCACCCCCTGACCTCGCTCAACAGCATCTTCTTTACCCAAGGGGCCTTCCCTGCACACACAAATCCCAATATCAATGAGTTAACCTTCTTGAAAAGGCCTTGGGGATAAAAATCAGGAGGTTCTGGAATGCAAACAGAAACCTAGGGAGCAACGCCATCTTTACGGACTGCATGCAACACGGTAGCGCAGTGGACAGCACAACTGCCTCACAGCGCCGAGGTCCCAGGTTCGATCCCGGCCCTGGGTTACTGTCTGTGTGGTGTTTGCACATTCTCCCCGTGTCTGCGTGGGTTTTGCCCCCCACAACCCAAAGATGTGCAGGGTAGGTGGATTGGCCACGCTAAATTGCCCCTTAATTGGAAAAAAATGAATTGGATACTCTAGATTTAAAAAAAAAAATCTTTACGGGCTGCACCCGTCCCACCAATGACAACGGAAGCAAATCTTACCTTTTAAATTCGCCCTTCATTTGCTCCCCCAACCGAGCCGTATTCAACTTGTGTAGTTGCTCCCATCCCCTCACCACCTGGATACCTAAATACCTATAACTTGCACCCACTACATTAGATGGCAACCTGCCCAACCTCCTCACCTGTCCCCTGCCTGAATCCGGAAAGACCTCCCGCTTCTCCATGTTTAGTTTGCACCCCAAATACTGACCGAGTTTCACCAAAATGGCCATGATAACCCCTATGCTTTCCAGTGTGTCCAATATATACAACAGCAGGTTGTCCATTTCCAACCCCAGGATGCTCGAAGTGTCATCACCAGTGGCTCCATCGACAAGGCGAAAAGCAATGGGGAGAGCAGACATCCCTGCCTCGCCCCCGGTACAACCTAAAGTAGCCCAAACTCACCCGATTCATTCTGACGCTCAAGTACAGCAATTGAATCCAATCTACAAACCTCTGCTCAAACCCGAACCATCCTAGTACCTCCCGCAAATACTCCCACTCTACCCGATCAAAGGGCCTCTCCATGTCTATCACAACCGCCACCTCCACATTTCGTCCCTCCTGGGTATCATTATGACACTTAGCAGGTGCCGGATATTGGCCGAAATGTGCTTCCCTTTTACGAATCCTGTCTGGTCCTCCCCTATCACCTCTGGCACACGGTCCTCAATCTGCAAGGCCAGAATCTTAGCCAGCAACTTGACATCCACATTCAACAGCGATACTGGACGGTATGACCCACACAGCTCCAGTTCCTTATCCTTCTTTAGGAGCAGCGATATTGAGGCCTGCGCCAACATTGCAGGGGGAGCTCACCCTTCTCCCTCGCTTCATTAAATGCCCTCACCAGCAGGGGCCCCAGGTCACCCAAAAACTCTTTATAAAACTCTACTGGGAAACCGTTCAGACGCGGGGTTTTCCGTCTGCATTCCCTACATACCCTCCAGTACCTCCACCAATCCAATGGGCGCCCCCAGCCCATCTTCCAGACCCTCCTCCACCCTGGAGTAATGCAGCCCGTCCACAAAATCTCGCATTCCCTCTCCCTCAGCCAGGGATTCCCATTCATAAAGCCTCCTATAGAACTCTTATAGAACCCCTATAGAACACCTCAAACACCCCATTCAACCCCACCGGATCCAATCCCATTCTGCCCCCTGGCCCTCCACAACTGCCCCACTGCCTTCCTTGTGGGCACCAACCCAAACTCCATCTGGAGCTTCTGCCTCTCCTTAAACAATCCCGCCTCTGGGGCCTCTGCGCACATTCTGTCCACCCGCATAATCTTGTCCGCCAACCTTGACATCTCTGCATGCTCATCCTTCTCTCTGTGGGCCCGGATTGATATACACTCCCTCCTGACCACTGCCTTGAGTGCTTTCCATAGCGTGGCAGCTGTAACCTCACCTGTATTGTTTACCTCCACGTACCCCCGGATGGCCCTCGCCCCACTTATGGAACTCCTCCTCCACTAGCAGCTGCACATCCAACCCCCACTGCGGGCGTTGAGCCCCCCCCACCCGATCTACTCACAAGTCTGAGACCACGATCGGTGAATATCCCACCACCATGTCCGGCAGCAACCTTATGCACGCGGGAGAAGTATGAAAACTCCTTAATCTTCGGCCTCCCAAACCTCCACGGGTCCACTTCCCCCAAGCGCTCCATAAACCCCTTCAGCTCCTTCGCCACCCTCCCGATCTCGAACTCGACTGGTCCGACCCCGGGTCAATGAACACGTTAAAGTCCCCGCACCCCAGCTCCCCATGATCAGCCAGTGTAAGTCTAGGTCCGGAATCTTCCCCAATGCTCGCCTCATAAATTCCGCATCGTCCCAATTTGGGGCATAAACATTAACTGGGACTAGTGGCATCCCCTCCAATTTCACGCTTACCATCACGACCGTGCCCCCCCCTCCCCCCCGAATCCTCTATGAAATTCCCCACCTCAAACGCCACCTGTTTATTGACCAGCACTGCCGCTCCATGCGTCTTCATATCCAACCCCGAATTAAAAACCTGCCCTACCCACCCTTTGCTTAGCCTTCTCTGGTCCCCGATCTTCAGATGTGTCTTTTGCAAAAAGGCCACATCCGCCTTCAAACTCCTCAGATGCGCAAAAATACAGGACCGTTTGAAAGACCAATTCAGCCCCCTCGTGTTCCATGTGACCAGCCTGGTCATGGGCCTTCCCGTTCCCCCCTGCCGATCAACCATATCTCTTCTTAGTCCAGCCCCCCCGCCTGTGCCACGTGATCCTCCAGGCCCACCCCCGGAGGTCCACCATCATCATGCCCTCCCATATGATGCCACAGGAACAATACCTTTGTCAGCAGACACCCCCCCTCCTCCCCCTCCCCTAATCAAAACAACAGCTTAATCCCCCATTGCTACACTACCCACCTGATCAACCACCCCCTCCCCCCTCCCCCCTGCCCATTGTGCTCCTGTTAACTAGCCTGCCCAGCTAGCCTGGCAACTTTTGCCCAAGGTGTCATTGCCTCCTACCCCCCCCCCTCCCCTCCCCCCCCCTCCCACCCCCACTCGCTCTCCTCACAACAGTGCAACAATAAACAGAAAAACATAAAAACCCTAACAATCGAAAAGGTGCACTCACCCCCTCATTGCCTTGAAACATCTCGGTGGAGAAGAGTTCCCCAACCACCCACCAAACCGAAGATAATACAAGAAACACCAAGAATAGGATAAAAGAAACCACATTCCTCTCCACACCCCCTACAGTTCAATGTCCTCCTTCTCCTGCCAGGCTATTGTCCCTCAAAAATCCCGGCACCTCCTCTGGTGTTCCAAAATAGTGCTTTTTATTATTGAAGGTCACCCAGAGGCCCAAACTTCACCCCCCTTTTCAAAGAGAGCATCCTTCACCCGGTTAAACCCGGCCCTTCTCTTTGCCAGATCCAGGCCCAGGGCCTGATACCCTTGCAGCTCACTCCCCTCCCAGGTGCACCTCCTCGTCTACCTCGCCCATCTCAAGATCTTCTCCTTATCTCGGAACCGGTGAAGATGCACCATCATTGCCCTCAGCGGCTCGGTCACCCGCAGCCTCCTCATTAGAGCCTTGTGCGCTCAGTCAATCTCCAGGGGCTGGCCAAAGGCCCCCGCTCCCATCAGCTTCTCCAAACTTACATTTACTTGGCAGTGTCTGCTCCCTCGATTCCTTCAGGCATCCCTGCAATTCTCAAGTTTCGTCTCCGGGAATGGTTCTTAAGGTCCTCCACCGTCTCCTGCAGCCGCCTTTGGGTATCACGCATTATTCCCATCGCGGCTGTCAGTGAAGTCCACCAGTTGGTCCATCGACCACTGGGTAAGCAGCGCCGGCCCCACACCCGCCACCATCTCAAGCTGTGGCACACGAAGATTCTCCTGCTCCAGCTGTTCCCTTCTCCTTGACCCACTTCTAGTCCGTGGATCGATTCACCAGCCCCACCAGCGGAATCAGACTCCCCTCTGACACGTCCTACACCTTTTTCAGCCACATATCCGCCCTCCAAATGGGGAAAAGGTCCAAAAAATACAGCCTCGAGCGGGAGCTGCCAAATCTGCGACCGTTCACACCATCGCCACCACCGGACGTCTCTTGACAACTTGATCATAGAATCATAGAATTTACAGTGCAAAAGGAGGCCATTCAGCCCATCGAGTTTCCAGTCCTTGGAAAGAGCACCATACTTATGCCCCACACCTCCACCCTATCCCATTTATCCCCGTAACCCAACCTAACGTGCAGACTCCACACAAACAGCTGATGATTGACAACTGGTCGATTTTTGATCTTAATAAAAGGTAATCAACTGAACAAACAGGCCATCGCTCCCCAATGTCGCCTCAACAGTCATTTGTTCATATCCAGACCCGTGTCCACCTCGGCCTGAGTTTACAGAGATATGTTACCCCTCTGGTCCCAGGTCAAAAATACCATACCCCAGCAAACACCTTACTTTTTCACTGAGCGACTCTCTCTAACATCAATCCTCCAGCTTACATTGGCGTTCTAGCCCCACAATTATCTGTGGTGTTTCTCCCCCTCTAAATCAACGCAAGTTGGTATTCTTCCTCTTCACCCGTTAATGCTAGTGTGCCTCTCTCACCAATCCCTTCCAGTTAACATTCTCCTTTCCCCCCCACACAACTCAAGTCGAGTACAAGGAGGAAATGGAAGCACCCATGACTTTATTTCTCCCTTGCTGGAACTCCTATCTCCCTTTTCGGTGATTCGTATTCCGCTTTGGGCCTTCACCAACCTGGTGTTCCACCAGCTAACACCGGGAAAGTCCCAGGGATAACAACTACCCTGGTGTTCAAGCCATTTCATTGAAGATGCCACGGGGGAGGGGTATAAAAAAGTTAAGTGAGTGAGCAAAAGTTTTGTGAATAGAGTATGATGTGGGAAAATGGGAGGTTGTGCATTTGATAAAATCATAGAATTTACTGTGCAAAAGGAGGCCATTTGGCCCATCGAGTCTGCACCGGCTACTGGAAAGAGCACCCCACCCAAGGTCAACACCTCCACCCTATCCCCATAACCCAGTAACCCCACCCAACACTAAGGGCAATTTTGGACACTAAGGGCAATTTATTGAGGGGCAGCAGGGTAGCATGGTGGTTAGCATAAATGCTTCACAGCTCCAGGGTCCCAGGTTCGATTCCCGGCTGGGTCACTGTCTGTGTGGAGTCTGCACGTCCTCCCCCTGTGTGCGTGGGTTTCCTCCGGGTGCTCCGGTTTCCTCCCACAGTCCAAAGATGTGCGGGTGAGGTGGATTGGCCATGCTAAATTGCCCGTAGTGTCCTAATAAAAAGTAAGGTTAAGGGGGGGGGTTGTTGGGTTACGGGTATAGGGTGGATACGTGGGTTTGAGTAGGGTGATCATGGCTCGGCACAACATTGAGGGCCGAAGGGCCTGTTCTGTGCTGTACTGTTCTATGTTCTATGTTCTATATTATGGCCAATCTACCTAACCTGCACATCTTTGGACTGTGGGAGGAGACCGGAGCACCCGGAGGAAACCCACGCAGACACGGGGAGAAAGTGCAAACTCCACACAGTGACCTGAGGCTGGAATTGAACCCGGGTCTCTGGAGCTGTGAGGCAGCAGTGCTCACTACTGTGCCACCATGGAAGAATGGAAAAGCAGAATGTTATTTTGGAACATAGAAAATAGGAATAGGAATAGGCCATTCAGTCCATTGAGTCTGTTCTACAATTTCACATAATCATAGCTGATTCCCTATCTCAATGCCATACTCCTGCACTCTCCCCATACCCCTTGAGACCTTTAGCGTCCAGAAATCTCTCTATTTCCTTCTTAAATATGTTTAGTGACTTGGCATCCACAGCCAAGGTTCACCAACCTTTGAGTGAAGAAAGATTCTCCACATCTCAGTCTTAAATGAGCTATCCTGAGACTATGCGCTTTGTTCTAGACCGCCCGTGCCCCCCCCCACCCCACCCCGCCATCACCCGCCAAGGGGATACATCACCCTTGCACCCAGTTTGTCCATCACTGTCAGAATTATACACATTTTAAATTTAAATGAAGAGTGTGGGATGAGTGCATTTCTTGAACATGAATCACGAAAGGTCAGCTTGCAAAAATTACAAGGCAAATGTTAGCCTTTATTATGAGGGGGATAGAACATAAAAGTGGAGACGTCTTGTTACAACTCTATAGGGCATTGGCGAGACCACACCTTGCGAGTCTCCTTAATTAAAGAGGAAAAAAGTAAAGCCGCCACAGTCCCAGATGACTATAAAATGCTTTCCCCTTTGAATGGGAGAGTCAACTGGTGGTGACTTAACCTGAGGCTCACCACACCTCAGGCGGGACTTCATGAATTACCTCACCGGGTACGGGAATTGGACCCGCGTTGTTAGTCTCGCTCTGCATCACAAACCAGCCGTCCTGCCAACTGAGCTAAACTGAAGAGGAACATACTGACATTGGCAGCAATTCAGAGAAGGTTCATTCAGCTGATTCATAGAACGAAGGGCTTGTCAGGTGAGGAAATGTTGATCAGGTTGGGCCTATACTCATTGGAGTTTACAAGAATGAGAGGTGATCTTATTGTAACATGAAATCTTCTGAGGGGGGGTTGACAGGGTGGGTGCTGAGAGGTTGTTTCATTATGTGAGGGAGTCCAAAACTGGGGGACGTGGTTTAAAAATTAGGAGTCCCCCATTCATGACTGAAATTAGTTTTTTATTCTGTTAGATTTGGAGGTAGGTGAGCACTTTGGTGACAGTGACCACAATTCGATTACGTTTACTTTAGCGATGGAAAGGGATAGGTATACACCACAGGGCAAGAGTTATAGCTGGGGGAAAGGCAATTATGGTGCGATGAGGCAAGACTTAGGATGCATCGGTTGGAGAGGAAAACTGCAGGGGATGGACACCATGGAAATGTGGAGCATGTTCAAGGAACAGCTCCTGCGTGTCCTTGATAAGTATGTACCTGTTAGGCAGGGAGGAAGTGGTCGAGCGAGGGAACCATGGGTTACTAAATCAGCTGCAGCTGCAGTTGAACCAGTGTTTTACACGGGGTTACCATAGCTTCCTTGTTTTTGTACTGTATTCCCTTATTTGTAAATGTCTTTGCTGATTGCGGATCTTGCTGTGCACAGAATGTATGTCAGGTTGACGCCTGGAGTGAGTGGGTTATCTTATGAGGAAAGGTTGGACAAACTTGGGCTTGTTACCCCTGGAGTTTAGAAGAGTTAGGGGTGACTTGATTGAAGTATATAGGATCTTGAAAGGTCTTGACGAGGTTGACGTGGAAAGGATGTTTCCTGTTGTGGGTGAGTCCAGTACTAGGGGACACGGTTTTAAAATTCGGGGTCGCCTTTTTAGGACGGAGATGAGGAAAATGTTTCTCTCAGAGCGCTGTGCGAGTTTGGGACTCTCTGCCACAGAGACGGTGGAGGTCAGGGGTCACTGAATATTTTTAAGGCGGAGGATGATAGGTTGTTGTTAGGTGAGGGGATCAAAGATTATCTGGGGTAGATGGGATTGTGAAACACAAACAGATCAGCCATGATCTTATTTAATGGGGACGTAGATTCAATGGGCGGAATGGTCTACTTTTGCTCCTCTTTTGTGTGTTCACAAATTGGCTGCAGTGTCTGTATTTCATTGGTACTTCATCGGCTGTTTTGTGCTTTGGAATGTTCGGATGTACCAAAATGTATGGGGCTGGATTCGGATGTACCAAAATGTATGGGGCTGGATTCGGATGTACCAAAATGTACGGGGCTGGATTCGGATGTGCCAAAATGTACAGGGCTGGATTCTCCGGTCCCCCAGCTGCACGTTTCTCAGCGGCGCGCTGTTCGTTGGCGATCTGATTTTCTACTCCCGCTGCTTGTCAATGGAATTTCCCATTGAAGCCATTCCACGCCATCGGGAAACCTATAGGTGGGGGTTTGCAGCGGGTGGCAAGAAAGAATCCCAATGACCAGAGTATTCCAGCCCATGGAATAGTACAAGCTCTTTCTTTCCCCTGTCATGAGAATGTCGCTTTAAGAAATGTTTGGCTGCTCATGTTACTGCAGTGATGTCAGAGTGTGGGTGGAGCTGAGCTCTGGTTCTGCTTTTTAGTTTCACTTTGAGAAAAGCTTGGGTGTGTCTGTCTTTTTGGTTTCGTTTTTCAATGTGTTGCAGCTGAAATCAGACAAAACAGCTGTACTGCTTTTCTCTCTGCCATGAAAGACTATCTCTTGATCATTTGATGAATTCAGAATTATAAATGTTTTCATTATTGATGTGCTTCTGTTTAAAGGTTTATTAAGTCTTCTAGATGTTAAAAGGGCAGCATACAGATTACTTAGTGTTGCATTCTTTGGGGGTTGGATTTGATTTACTGGTTGCTAAGATGTTCTGTTCGTTTTAGAAAGGTGAACTTGAGTTCCTAGAATAAACATTGTTTTGCTTTAAAAAATACTTTTCCATTTCTGCTGTACCACACCTGTAGAGTGGGCCGTGTGCTCCCCATCCCACAATCTATTAAAAGTTGTGGGTCAGGTGAACTCCATGATACACTTTGAGATTCTCTAAACCCTGGCCCACAACACCCTTTCGGAGAAGGGAATGGCACCTGGCATTGGTCTGCATTGCTGTTGCTTTGGAGAGAATATTCAAAGATTGTGGCGACCACTTTACACTGGGAGACAAAGGTCGATTAATCATGGGCAAACTCAGTCCCAGTGCTGATTACCTTAGAGATGGTAACACCCAGTTTCTAAACTGCGGAGGGGAGTTCTGGGGTTACCTGCGAGGCCACACTGGAGGTGGCAAGCTGTGGGGCTAGCCTGGGGTATGGGGGAGGGTGTCCCGCCCAGAGGGGAGAGATGAGGTTAGTGGCCCATGAAACTAGAGGCACAGCCCTCGAGTGTTCCATACCTCGACGCATGCTGATAGTTATATTTTGAGGAGAGAATTGCACAATATCCTCTGGTCTGGCACTCGACTCTTTGTCGCTGAGGGGCACATTCGTCACAATTCGGATGGTGCTCTGGGGAAACACGGTCGCATTCTCTCGGCAGCCCTTCTGAATTAGATTCGCTTTGAGGTCACACCTTAGGGAGCTGCTTTCACCAAAATCCTGAAACAAATAAAAATAAACAGTCCTTTTTTAAAAATTAAAAACAAAGTTGAAACAGCTGCTCTGCAAAGTGATGTTCACTCAAATGTAAAGTCACCATGGTCATAGAATTTACAGTGCAGAAGGAGGCCATTTGGCCCATCGAGTCTGCACCGGCTCTTGGAAAGAGCACCCTACCCAAGGTCAACACCCCCACCCTATCCCCATAACCCAGTAACCCCACCCAACACTAAGGGCAATTTTGGACACTAAGGGCAATTTAACATGGCCAATCCACCTAACCTGCACATCTTTGGACTGTAGGAGGAAACCGGAGCACCCGGAGGAAACCCACGCACACACGGGGAGGATGTGCAGACTCCACACAGACAGCACAGACAGTGACCCAAGCCGGGAATCGAACCTGGGACCCTGGAGCTGTGAAGCAATTGTGCTAACCACAATGCTACCGTGGTGACCATCGGCTGTTTTCTCCTTTGACAGGGAGAGCTGACTAGAGGTGATTTAACCTGTAGGTCACCACACCTCAGGTGAGGATTAAGGTTGAGAAGGCAGGGCCTTCATGAATCACCTCAGCCAGTGCAGGAATTGAATCTGAGCTGTCAGTCTTGCTCCGCATCATGAACTAGCTGTCCAGCCAACTGAGCTAAACCAACCCCCAGTTTATTTAAAAGAACATTAGTGAATAACAGTACAATTTACAGAGCCTGTGGTCTGGTTTGGAAATGTAACTATCTTGGTGATCAATCGGGATTATCAGACCTCTTAAAGTGGGCATTGCTCTCAATAGTGGGGCCCACGATTAATATCCCGACAGAGAAAAGTAATTGTCACTAATGCAATGAAATTTGGACATAGACAGTTGGGCAGCACGGTAGCATTGTGGATAGCATAATCGCTTCACAGCTCCAGGGTCCCAGGTTCGATTCCGGCTTGGGTCACTGTCTATGCGGAGTCTGCACATCCTCCCCGTGTGTGCGTGGGTTTCCTCCAGGTGCTCCGGTTTCCTCCCACAGTCCAAAGATGTGCAGGTTAGGTAGATTGGCCATAATAAATTGCCCTTAGTGTCCAAAATTGCCCTTAGTGTTGGGTGGGGTTACTGGGTTATGGGGATAGGGTGGAGGTGTTGACCTTGGGTGGGGTGCTCTTTCCAGGAGCCGGTGCAGACTCGATGGGCCAAATGGCCTCCTTCTGCACTGTAAATTCTATGATAAAGGGTTAATTACAACACTTAGCTGTAGCGCTACCACTAAAGGGCACCACTAGATCCATTATATACACTAGCTCCCAGGGGATCTTGCACTCTTTTCCACACAGGAGTAACTAGACAGCAGTAGTGTAGTATGGATAGATCACAGCTTAGACAACACGTGTAGTTAAGATACAGTTTATGTAGTTATATTTCATTACTTTATTTCTAGAGATAGTTCAGTAGAATGTCAAACTCATTTATTAGTTTTACCGTTCTTAATAAATTTGTTTGCTTTCCGGCATATATTGCTTCAATCTAGTAATATAACATGCTACCAAGAGCATTAATATAATATAACATGGTACCAAAAGTGACTACTGAATCTACCTAGTAAAACTTAGTAAGTTTAGAGAAGAAAACTAGATCGCTATTTGGCAATTGAAGCATCATCTTGGAATAAAAACTTTGATGATTCCCAGCTTGATGGAGAAAACTCAAGCGCCTCGACACCTCTGGATCACCATTAACCTTAAGGTTAACTGGCGGTTGTTTCGACAACTTCAACTGTATTTAGAAGCGTCTGATTTGACAGATGCGACAGATGCTTGAAAAATAGCACTGTTACTAACTATGGCTGGTCCACACGTGATAGAGATCTACAATTCATTTAACTACATAGGAGGTCAAGACAAGAAGAAGTATGAAACAATCCTTGAAAAATTTGATGACCACTGTAAAGCTCAGACAAATGAAACATTTGAGTGCTACATATTTATGAATAATAATAATCGCTTATTGTCACAAGTAGGCTTCAATGAAGTTACTTTGAAAAGCCCCTAGTTGCCATATTCCGGTGCCTGTTTGGGGAAGCCGGTACAGGAATTGAACCCGCGCTGCTGGCCTCGTTCTTCATTACAGGTCAGCTGTTTAGCCCACTGTGCTAAACCAGCCCCTCAAGAGATTACAGAGAAGAGATGAATCCTTTAAGAGCTTTGAAATTAAATGAAAAAAATGAAAATCACTTATTGCCACAGGTAGGCTTCAAATGAAGCTACTGTGAAAAGCCCCTAGTCGCCACATTCCGGTGCCTGTTCAGGGAGGCTGGTACGGGAATTGAACCATGCTGCTGGCCTGCCTTGGTCTGCTTTAAAAGCCTGCGATTTAGCCCAGTGTGCTAAACCAGCCCCAATTGGCCTTCAGCTGCTAGCACAACCCTGCAATTTTTTAATGCAGCATGATTCGAAGATTCGTGACCAAATAGTTTTTGGAATAAATGATGAGCACCTCAGAAAAAAATTACTGAGTGACCAGGACTTAACATTAGAGATCGCCGGAAAAACTGCCTTGGTCATGAACAATCAAAGAATCATTACCGAGAATATAAAATCCTTGAAAATGGTGCAAAAACTCACCACGAGATAGCAGCAGTGTTGAAAGTGAAGAAGATGCACATTTTGAACAGCAGCCATCTTGCGCGCATGCACTCTAACCAGTACACGCATGCGCACATCCAGAAAAGACGCAACCAGCAAAATACCGTTCTGCGCATGCGTGAGAAACTGCGCATGTGCAGTTGCAAAAAGAGTGCACTCTGGATGAAGATCAACTTGCGTATGCGCAATCGATGATTACGCAAGACGTCTCGAGCATCATGACATCAGAAGACTCAGACCACGTCCACTTATAGGGAAACTGCCCAAAAATTCAAATTAACAGTTTTAAAGCTACAAAACCCAAATTCTTGACCTCGAAAGGCAGGACAATGCTTGAACTTCAATCAACAGTTGAAAATAACTTTTGCAATACCATGGAACAAGAAGTTTGCAGCAAAGAAAGTGAAGAGCACATTAACAAATCCAAAACTAAAGAAGATGATTTGTTAACTAAAAGTGAAGAGCACAATAACAAATCCGAAACAAAAAAAAGATGATTTGTTTATTGAAGAATACTACTTAGGCATGGCTGAGTTATTTGGATATGATAATCACAGCATCAGCATCAGCAACACGGTTGAAAAGCTCAATACGACTCTACTCATGGTAGATGAATCCAATACCATGATGGAATAGCAGATGGTTGACACATTGGATGTCAGCAAATTGTCAAATAGCCAAGAAGAAAACAACGCAACACAGAGAGTACTGACCTACTCTGTTGAGAGAGCGCTGATCGTCTCCACAGAGTGAACACTGCACGACTCCACAAAGAGAGCGATGAAAGACTCCACAGTGAGGGCGATGGAAGCTTCCACAGAGATTGTTGACAGACTCCAGAATGGTAGCAATTGAAGCGACAACCATGCATGAAGGAGACTATGAAAGTCTACCAAGCTCATTTAATCGACAGAAAAGAAGAGAATGAAGGTCTATACACCCTATTTGCACAACAAGAAAACAATGAATGTCTAACCACTGTCTGTGAGAATAGTGACACAGAGATCACAATCAACATACAAGATGTGCAAGGTCATAGCAAGACAGACAGATCTCAATTTGATGACACAGAAGCACTCAACAATCAAAGTAAAACCATTTTTGAGTCCAGTGAGACCACATCAGCTAAAACTTCATGGACTCTTGACAACCGACAAGAAAGTGAAATCTTGACGACGTTGACTCCAGAAGAGGAACACCAAGCGATCAAAGATGAAGCAGATCAACCAGAAATGAGTGATGTCACCAAGATCAGTGCAACATCAGATCATTCACACAAACCTCAAACCATTCAATGAAACATCAGGGGCGGGATTTTCCCGTACCCGGCGTGGCGGGGGGGCCCGGCGGGATGGAGTGGTGTGAACCACTCCAGCGTCGAGCTGCCCCAAAGGTATGGAATCCTCCGCACCTTCAGGGGCTAGGCCAGAGCCAGAGTGGTTTGGGCCCCGCCGGCCGGCGTGGAAGGCCTTTGGCACCGCGCCAGTCGGGGACAAAGGGACTCCGCCGGCCGGCACGGGTCCGCGCATGCACGGGAGCGTCAGCGGCTGCTGACGTCATCCCCGTGCATGCGCAGAGGGGTTCACCTTCGCGCTGGCCATCCCGGAGGCTTACACGGCCGGCATGGAGGAATAGAGTTCCCCCACGGCACAGGACCACCCGCGGGGGGCACTGTGGGGGCATCCCCCAGGGCCAGATCGCCCCGCGATCCCCGAGGACCCCGGAGCCCGCCCGCACCGCCAGTTACCACTGTTAAGGGACATTCTTCAATTTAGGAGCGGGACCTGCATAGAACAGGGGGGACTTCAACCCATCGTGGGCCAGAGAATCGCCAGAGGGGCCACTACCAGCGGCCGGCGACCGGCGCGGCGCGATTCCCATCCCCGCCAATTCTCCGCCGGCGGAGAATTTGGCAGCCGGCGGGGGCGGGATTCACGACGCCCCCCGGCGATTCTGCGACCCGGTGGTGGGTCGGAGAATCCCGCCACAGATACCACAAAGGACACTGATACTGAAGAGTTTGAGAATGAGTCAAATTATCCACCAGGAACAGTCATTGAGCACAACAACAACAACAACAGCAAAAATAACAACAACGAAAACGACAATAGAAACAACAACAACAACAACAACGAAAATAACAACAGAAACAACAACGACAACGAAACAATAACCTTTACAACATGATACAACTCTACAACTACAGTAGAATATTACGGAACAGACCAAAACAGTGGCAAGAGTACAAACATAGCCTGGACATTGTTCACCAAAACAAATGTCATGCCAATGATTTTCACGATTTCATATTTGCTCCAAGCCAAAAAACAACACAGTTTTTAAGGCAGATGATATACAGAATCGATACCATAAGCACAAGAAAAAGACCAAACGTGATTCGACTATTCGAATACCTGATGATGTCTTGTTGGTACTTCCACACACCACGAATGAAGACTCGATGTGAACATACTGAACAGTCAATTTGTGTAATCGTTACTCATTTTTCTCTGTACAAAGTTATACACATCATGTTTTTATTTGGCTATAATATAGCAATACATTTTTCCTTTGTTACCAAGCAAGAAATGTAAAAAAAGGGGGTGATGTAATGATATGTAGACAGACATGTAACTAATGGGTTAATCACAACACTTAGCAGCAGCACTACCACAAAAGGGCACCACTAGATCCACTATATATACTAGCTCCCAGAGGATCTTGCTCTCTTTTCCACACTGGAGTAGCTGGACAGCAGTAGTGTAGTATAGACAGATCACAGCTTAGACAACACGTGTAGTTCAGATCCAGTTTATTTCTAGAGATAGTTCAGTAGAGTGCCAAACTCATTGATTAGTTTTATCGTTACTTAATAAATTTATTTGCTTTACATCGAAGATTCATATATTCTTCAGGATCATCAGCAACTAATAACGACATATATTACTTCAACCCAGTAATATAACATGCTACCAGGAGTAGTAATATAATATAACAAAGAACAAAGAACAAAGAAAAGTACCGCACAGGAACAGGCCCTTCGGCCCTCCAAACCTGCGCCGACCATGCTGCCCGTCGAAATTAAAATCTTCTACACTTCCGGGGTCCGTATCCCTCTATTCTCACCCTATTCATGTATTTGTCAAGATGCCCCTTAAATGTCAATATTGTCCCTGCTTCCACCACCTCCTCCGGCAGCGAGTATGAGTCACCCACTAGCCTCTGTGTAAAAAACGTACATCTCTTCTAAACCTTGCCCCTCACGCCTTAAACCTATGCCCCCGAGTAATTGACCCCTCTACCCTGGTAAAAAGTCTCTAACTATCCACTCTGTCTATGCCCTTCATAATTTTGTAGACCTCTATCAGGTCGCCCCTCAACCGCCTTCATTCCAGTGAGAACAAACCAAGTTTATTCAACCTCTCCTCATAGCTAATGCGCTCCATACCAGGCAACATCCTGGTAAATAGCTTCTGCACCCTCTCTAAAGCCTCCACATCCTTCTGGTAGTGTGGCGACCAGAGTTGAACACTATACTCCAAGTGTGGCAGGCTCTCTCACACTGCTAAAGAGTTGGTTGTGACAGTCAGCATTAGGAAGACAATTGTCATATTGCGATATCACCATCTATCAGCATTGACAATGTGATGCTGGCGATTGTTGATAGCTTCACTTATCTCAGTTCCAGAATCACCAGCAATCTGTTACTGATGCTGAAACCAAAACACACATCACAAAAGCTGCAGCTGCTATGCCCAAGCTGAGTTGGAGAGGGTGGAACAACAGCAATCTTGGTTGGGAACATCAGACTGCGAGTCTACCAAACCGGCGTCCTCAGCGCTCTCCCTTACAGTGGTGGGGACTAAGCAACATACACTGGGCACGAGTATAGGCTGAACAGTTTCCACCTCCACTGTCTCAGACGTATCCTCAGCACCTCTTGGCAGAATCAGATCACCAGCTCAGAGATTCTGGCGCAGGCACTCATTGCTAAGCCAATGATATCTGCACTGGCTTGGTCATATTTATTTGATGGATGATGACCACATACCCAAATACCTTCTGTACAGTGAATTGGCTACTGGGTCATGACCTTCTGGGCGTCTATACCTCCACTATAAGGACACCTGCAAGGGAGATATAAAGATGGTGGTCATTGACACTTTCATACTGTGAGCTCTGGAGGCTGACAGTCTGGAAGGACGTTGGAAGAAGCAAGCAGAAGTGAAAAGTTCAGCTTTTCGCAAAGAGGGCTCAGAGACTGCCGAGAATTGTGCACCTTCTCAGCTCACGGTCTTCCTCTGCAGAAAACATGTGCCGTGCCAGAGTAGGCTTCCTGAAACGGAAGGCTGCCAAGGACATACTCAGAATCACAGAATAATACAACCCAGAAGTGTCCTTTTGGCCCATTGTGTCTGCCCCGAAGCATGAAAAACACCTGACCGCCCTACCTAATCCCATTTGCCAGCACTTGGCCCATTACCTTGAGTGTTATGACGTGCCAAGCGCTCATCCAAGTACTTTTTAAAGGATGTGAGGCAACCCTCCAAGGCAGTGCATTCCTGACCATCACCACCCTCTGGGTAAAAAGATTTATCCTCAAATCGCCCCAAAACCTCCAGCCCCTCACTTTGAACTTCTGTCCCCTCATAACTGACCCTTCAACTAAGGGGAACAGCGCCTCCCTATCCACCCTGTCCATGCCTCTCATAATCTTGTACACCTCAATCAGATCCCCCCTCAGTCTTCTCTGGTCCAGCAAAACAAACCCAAGCCTATCCAACGTCTCTTAGTCACTCAAGCAACATCCTGGTGAATCGCCTCTGCACCCTGTCCAGTGCAATCACATCCTTCCTATAATGTGGTGACCAGAATTGCACACAGTACTCAAGCTGTGGCCTCACACTGTCCAGATTTCTATTCGGGATTGATTCCATTAGTTCCACCTCTTCATGTGTCATGCTGAAGAGGATGGACATAACCCACAGTGCAATAGAACAGTACAGCACAGAACAGGCCCTTCGGCCCTCGATGTTGTGCCGAGCAATGATCACCCTACTCAAACCCACGTATCCACCCTATACCCGTAACCCAACAACCCCCCCCCCCCCCTTACTTTTATTAGGACACTAAGGGCAATTTAGCATGGCCAATCCACCTAACCCGCACATCTTTGGACTGTGGGAGGAAACCGGAGCACCCGGAGGAAACCCACGCACACACGGGGAGGACGTGCAGACTCTGCACAGACAGTGACCCAGCCGGGAACCGAACCTGGGACCCTGGAGCTGTGAAGCATTTATGCTAACCACCATGCTACCGTGCTGCCCGCTGCAATGATTCCCACTGCGCCATCAATGTTAGTTCACCTATGCTGTTTTGGCAGTGTTAATCAGAATCCTCCAGTTGGTGTCTATGAAACACCATTCTTGTGGTTTGTGCTGATATCTGTGGTTTAGTTCTCATGGTGCAATATGAAACTGTGGCAAGAACAGTCAGACATTTTGTTCTGATTAAAGGTTTCCATTTTATTGTGGCATTTTAAAATCTCTGTGTTATGGGGTGATACAATTTCCTGCTGGTCACTATTTTATGCTGGATTTACATTATGGTTTTTGGGAACAAGGAAATAAATATTTCAATACCATTCATGCCTTGAGTCCCTGTGTTTTTTAAATTCACTCATGTGTTGGCCTCATTGGGAAGTCCAACATTTATTGTTTACTCTGAATTACACTTGAGAAGATGACTCTGAGTCACTTTCTTGAATTGCAACAGTTTCTGTCAACGAGGTCATTCCAAATTAAACAATCAACACACATTGGGTTTGGAGTTCCATGTGGATGGGGCTGTGTAAGGACAGTCTTCCTAAAGGAAATGAAATGAAATATTACTTATTGTCACAAGTAGGCTTTAAATGAAGTTACTGTGAAAAGCCCTTAGTCACCACATTCCGCCGCCTGTTCGGGGAGGCTGGTACGGGAATTGAACCGTGCTGCTGGCCTGCCTCGGTCGGCTTTCAAAGCCAGCGATTTAGACCTATGCTAAACCAGCCCCCTAGGATACTAGCGGCTGGGTTCTTGCTGTTG
The DNA here is from genome assembly GCF_902713615.1 of Scyliorhinus canicula. Lineage (NCBI taxonomy): Eukaryota > Metazoa > Chordata > Chondrichthyes > Carcharhiniformes > Scyliorhinidae > Scyliorhinus > Scyliorhinus canicula. The sequence goes on along the minus strand of NC_052164.1, from coordinate 45,979,720 downwards.
GGATTCTCCATTACGCCGGCAACGCATCCATGCCTGGGGATTTCCCGATGGCGTGGTGCTGCCCACAATGGGAAACCCCATTGTACAGCTGGTGAGATGGAGAATACCCCCGCCAGCAGGGGTGTGCTACACCAGAAATACGGTGAGGCAGGATGGAGAATCCTGCCCTAGATGTCAGTAGTTTCATGGTTACTAGTACTGATTCAAGGGGAGGAATTCTCACATTTTGAAACTAAGGGCATGATTCAGCCGAAAAATGACTATGTGTCATAGAACATAGAACAGTACAGCACAGAACAGGCCCTTCGGCCCTCGATGTTGTGCCGAGCAATGATCACCCTACTCAAACCCACGTATCCACCCTATATCCGTAACCCAACAACCCCCCCCCCCCCTTCCCCCCTTAACCTAACTTTTTAGGACACTACTGGCAATTTAGCATGGCCAATCCACCTAACCCGCACATCTTTGGACTGTGGGAGGAAACCGGAGCACCCGGAGGAAACCCACGCACACTTCGGGAGGACGTGCAGACTCCGCACAGACAGTGACCCAGCTGGGAACCGAACCTGGGACCCTGGAGCTGTGAAGCATTTATGCTAACCACCATGCTACCGTGCTGCCCAATTTTGGGTGTGTTTGGCGGGGTGATCCCCACACCTTTAAGGACCCCCTTCCCCTTTCTGCCCCCTGCCCTTTTCATGCCCGCCTTTACACACCCCACCCTTCATAACCCCCCCTGCTTCTTACCCCCATTTTCAAGAGCATGGACTCCTTCAGATCCTGCCATGGCACTGCACCTGGCACCCCTGCAATGCCAGATGGGCACTTCCAGAGTGCCAGATTGGCACTGCCCCGTTGCCAGAGGCAGTGCAAGGGCATTGCCCTGTCCCTGTCCACCCAAGGGGCTCCACTGATGTCCGAGCCCCCTCCCAACATCCCTCCCCTTCCCATTTTTGGGGACCAGTACTAATCCACACCCAAGTGAGACCTCACCGGGGCGACCTGTGCCTCCCAGCAACTGGGAGAATGTGGCCTCAAATGGTCCATGCATATTTAAATTAGCCTACGCTCATTTTAATATGATTATCTGGAGCATGCCAGATTGTGCCGGCAGAGCGAGTCGGGAGAGTAGCGGTTGCCTCAGTGCGCAGCCTGCTTTGCGCCTCTTCTGCGATGCGCCCGGCGCAACGGGATCATCACCGGGCACCACCTAGTGGGAAAATTGCACCGTAACTGCGGGGGGCAGCCGGTTATGGCTGTGCCATTCAGGCTGACCAATATGGCGGGACCCCGTGCTAGATTCTACGCTTAGAAACTCATGAATTATGCAAAGCACATTCCCACCTGAGTCACCTCGTGTGATGGCAGCTGCCTCGTTTACCCACCATCAGCAGGTGGGTTTGAACGTCCCGCGCTATATTGAAACACCAGTCCAGCACACTGATATCACTCCCTCCAACCCATCTGTCTTCACCAGACTGTGCAGGATCTCAGCGACCCAGAGGGAAAAGGCTACTAGCCTCAAGAGAATGTTTGGGTCCTCAATTCAACCACCCTTACCTCGAGCCCATCACCTGCGAGGCACCTTTGCCCTGCTTGGATCCCTATCCGCCACATGTAGAATCTTCATCCATTCCCTTGCAGTGACCATCCCTTTGACCCCCTTGATTGTGACTTTTTCATGGACGTTTATTGGTGTTAGATGTAGCTCTTGGGGCAAAAGATATGGGGGAAAGCAGGATTAGGTTATTGAATTGGATGATCAGCCATGATAATGAATGGCAGAGCAGGCTTGAAGTGCCGAATGGTCTCCTCCTCCTATTTTCTTTGTTTCTATGTTCAGCTTCGGTTCCCCCTGGACTTCCTTCTGCCTTTCATTGTTCATCTTCTTCATCTGCCTCCTTGTCCCTCTGTGGGCCATCATAAGCCCTCATCCTTTTCCCATCCCTGCCTTGCACAGTCCTCCTTCCATATTGCCCCCTTGTCTTTGTTAGGTCCCCCACATGTCATCGACCTCCATCCCATTTCCCCCTCCAGCTTCAACTCACACCTCACCCCAGTCTAAATTTGGATCTTTGTAGCGGCGACTGAATGAGTCTCACAGTGCGGTGTTGCCCAGATGGATACTGGTGCGTGGCACCGGGGAGGACGGAGACCCCTGTGCTTCCCCACCCCGTGCACAGTACTGATCTGAGATGGTGTCAGGGGAGAATCCATGGGTCCAGCTGCTCGGTGCTGTCCATGAAGACCAGCTCGGCACAGAGATGGAGGGCAGGAGATGGTCTGCCCTGGCAGAGTGGTGAGCAGCGCATCAAGAGCAGTGCAGCACTGTGACAGAAAGGCTTTGTTACGCTCTCCTCAGAGTCCCTTGTGAACTGAGATCAGCCTTGTGCACGCCACTCTTCTGCAATCAGGTTATAGACCAACGTTATTTCCCGCTGGCGTGACACAAGATTGAAAGGCCTGACGGGATACAGGTGGGAAGCTGTTTTAATGATCATTCATGAGAAGCATATGAACACAAATGGCATTCACACCACCGGGCAGTGGGAAGCTGGCCCACCATTAACCCGTCATGGTGAGAATTGCTAAAGGTTTTTGCGCTGGCAGGTTTCCAATGTTTTGGCTCTGGCTACATTCTCAGCCGAGGGATTTTTTAATGATACCACAGAATTATAAAATTGTTACAGCACAGATGGAGACTATTTGATAATTGTATCTGTGCACGTTCTCCGCAAGAGCATTTCACCATTTTCCACTGCCCCGCCCTTTACCATATCCAACAATTGTCTTCTCTTCAGAGAGTGATCCTATTCCCTTTTGAAAGCCACAATTGAACCTGCCTCCTCCACACATGCAGGCAGCGCATTCCAGATCCTAACCACTTTCTGCAAAAATGGTTTTCTCCCTGAGGACTTTTGTTCTTTAAATCCAATATGGTGCCATCACCTTGAAATCCCTCCTCTCTGGTTCTCGATCCTCCCACCAATCGGAACATTTCTCCCAATTTCCCCTCTCCAGGTCTGTCATGATTTTGTAAGTCTCTATCAAGTTTCCTCTTAACCTTCTTTTCTCTGAGAACAGTCATAGCTTCTGTAATTCATCCACATAACTCAAGTGTTACGATACCCTGGGCTAGTCTGCAGCCAATTCCAGTCCCACTTGGCCTGGGGTCGTAATACAGGTGAAATTAACACAATTTAAATATCCAGTGTCTTTGGTTTTGTCCTGATTAAGTACAGATACCATGGTCTATAAATTTTAATACAAATAACTTTTTATTATTTAAAGTAATTGGAATTTAGGGGCTGGTTTAGCACACTGGGCTGAATCGCTGGCTTTGAAAGCAGAGCAGGGCAGGCCAGCAGCACGGTTCAATTCCCGTACCAGCCTCCCTGAACAGGCGCCAGAATGTGGCGACTAGGGGCTTTTCACAGTAACTTCATTTGAAGTCTACTTGTGACAAACAATTTTCATTTTCATTTCAGAGGCAACAATACAATTGGATGACTGCTATCTAATTCCCATCCCCCACCACCCCCTTTCTAACACACCCCAAATTATACACACATACACTGACCCATACACACTGACACACACACATATTGACACACACACACACACACTGACCCGTTCATTGAACACTGCCACATACACTGACACACACACTGACACACTGACCCATACACGTACACTGACGCACACACATACTGACACACATCCACACACACACTGACCATAACACACACGCTGACACACACACTGACACAAACACACATGCACACACACACACATACTGATCCATACATGCACACACTGACACATGCACACTGACCCATATACACACATACACGCACCGACTCATACACACGCACACTGACATATATACACACCTCCTGATCCATAAATGCACACACTGACACGCACTGACACACACACATGCACACTGATCCCCACATGTACTGGCATACACACACTGACCCATATACACTCACATGCACACACTGACCCATATACACTCACATGCACACACTAACACACACATACATACTGACCCATACATGCACATTATGACACATATACTGACACACACACACACTGACACACGCACACACTGACCCACCCACACAAACACAGACCCCATACAAAAACACAAACACATGCACACACACATACACAGACTAAACCACACATGCACACATTGAACCCACTCCACACACACTCACACAGACCCCCCCCTACACACATGCACACACTGACACACACACACATCCATTGACACACATGTACACACTGGCTCATACACACACACTGACACACACACACACTGACCCACAGTTACACACACACACAATGGCACACACTGACCCATGAACACACGCTGGCATACTCACACGGATACACACACACTGACCCATGCACTCACACACTGGCATACTCACACGGATACACACACACTGACCCATACACACTGAAGTTATAAGCTTACCACTATTCTTAGAATTCCTCCTATTCCAAAAAGGGTCGATATTCGAAATGGTGAACAGGGATTCTCACTCCCTGACTCCTATGCAGGCTTAGGTGGGTGCTATTCAGGTCAAAGTATGTTTTCAAGTTAGCCCCCAGTATAACCCATACCTTCACAGAAGAATTTTACCTACTTACCACTTAGTAGCATCGATATCCTGGGTCCTGCATTGCTAAGTAAGTAAAGTAGGCTTTGTAATAACCACTGTTTCAGGTTAAAACTTTTAAGTTATTTTATTATTATACTTTTTCTTTTAAAAGATGCAATCACTGTCTTTACAGAAAAGTAAAACGATCTTGCATCTGGATTCTCCTGGTTGGTTGAAGAGACCTTCAGGTCCACCTTGACAATCACTCTTCTTTAACTTTTGGTCTTCCTCAGATGTATTCGCTGTTCTGCTCGGTTGCTATGCTCTATCTTTCCCATGTACCGAGCTCTGAGCTGACCCTGCCTCCTCTTTAAATTCTGGTCTTCCTTAGATGTATTCGCTGTTTTAGCTCGGCTGCTTTGCTCTGTCCCTTTCCCATGACCGAGCTATGAGAGCTGACTCTCTTCTCTGCTTCTCTTGTTCCTTCTCTGCTTCTCTACCCCTTTCTCAGGGTTTATGTCTCCCTTCTAGCAGTTATTAAGTTTTTATGACTTTATTGTAAAGTAACTTTTATTTCACTTGGATTGTAAAAGGTACCTTTAATCTGAATTTTTCTAACACGACTAAGTATTCATTTTGAGCATGACCTCATCTCATAGATCGCTGATTACATTGTTTCCTTTGTGATGTTCAAAAATGCTTTGATTTCAAAAGTGGTGTGACTTTTGATTCCTGTCATTTCTATAGTTTTATTATTATCAAATTGTGTCCCCAGCTCATAATTTTGACTTTGATTTGGGTCTAATTTGTGTTCTCATACACATGTTGTCTCCAGCTTCCCATATTCACCTGGTGTCAGCAGAATTTCACACCTCTAAACATTTGTCACCTAATTCAACTGAACCTCATCCATTCTTTTCCAGCTGTTTACTTAACTTCAAAAGGAGGTGCAAAATATTGCTTTTAGCTGTATACTAAAATTCACTGATTGTGTCTTGAAAGACCTGCTTGTTTTGTTCGCTAAGCCTGCTTGACTATCTACCAAAGGCTATCTGCATTTCACAGCCCTCTCCTGCAGCTGCTGTTAACCCTTCATGGGATTTTTCCCTACATTCTCTCATGTTTCTTAAATCAGGTATTACCAGACATCGATGTTTCAAATGACATATCTTTCCATATTTTCAATTACAACACACACTACACACACACAGACCCATACACACACACAGACCCATACACACACACTGACACTGACACATACTGACAAACTCACACTGACCCCCACACACACACACACACACACACAATGGCACACACACTGACCCATACATACACACTGGCACACTCACACGGACACACACACACACACAGACCCATACACACACACTGACCCATACACACACACTGACACTAACACATACTGACAAACTCACACTGACCCCCACACACACACACACACACACACACACACAATGGCACACACACTGACCCATACATACACACTGGCACACTCACACGGGGACACACACACACACACACTGACCCATACACACACTGACCCATACACACACACTGACACACATACACACACACTGACCCAAACACACACACTGACACTGACACACGCACCGACACATACACACACACACTGACACACACACGGACACACACAGACACGCAGACAACATAGAGGGAAAGAGTGATGGAGATGGATAAAAATAATGATAAAAAATAGAAGGTAGTGATCTTTAACTTCAAAGAACAAAGAACAAAGAAAAGTACAGCACAGGAACAGGCCCTTCAGCCCTCCAGGTCTGTGCCGACCATGCTGCCCGTCTACATTAAAATCTTCTGCACTTCCGGGGTCCGTATCCCTCTATTCCCATCCTATTCATGTATTTGTCAAGATGCCCCTTTAACGTCACTATCATCCCTGCTTCTGCCACCTCCTCCGGCAGCGAGTTCTAGGCACCCACTACCCTCTGTGTAAAAAACCTTGCCTTGAACATCTCCTCTAAATCTTACCCCTCGCACCTTAAACCTATGCCCTCTAGTAATTGACCCCTCTACTCTGGGAAAAAGCCTCTGACCATCCACTCTGCCTATGCCCATCATAGTTTTGTAGACCTCTATCAGGTCGCCCCGCAACCTCCGTTGTTCCAGTGAGAACAAACCGTGTTTTTGCAACTTCTCCTCATAACTAATGCCCTCCATACCAGGCAACATCCTGGTAAATCTCTTCAGCACCCTCTCTAAAGCCTCCACATCCTTCTGGTAGTGTGGCGACCAGAATTGAACACTATACTCCAAGTGTGGCCTAAATGAGATTCTATCGAGCTGCAACATGACTTGCCAATTTTTATACTCAATGCCCCGGCCAATGAAGGCAAGCATGCCGTATGCCTTCTTGACTACCTTCTCCACCTGTGTTGCCCCTTTCAGTGACCTGTACACTTAAATCTCTCTGACTGTCAATACTCTTGAGGGTTCTACCATTCACTGTATATTTCCTACCTGCATTAGACCTTCCAAAATGCATTACCTCACATTTGTCTGGATTAAACTCCATCTGCCATCTCTCCGCCCAAGTCTCCACACGATCTAAATCCTGCTATATCCTCTGACAGTCCTCATCGCTATCCGCAATTCCACCAACCTTTGTGTCTTCTGCAAACTTGCTAATCAGACCAGTTACATTTCCCTCCAAATCATTTACATATACTATGAACAGTAAAGGTCCCAGCACTGACCCCTGCGGAACACCACTAGTCACAGCCCTCCAATTGGAAAGCACCTTTCCATTGCTACTCTCTGCCTTCTATGACCTAGCCAGTTCTGTATCCATCTTGCCAGCTCACCCCTGCTCCTGTGTGACTTCACCTTTTGTACCAGTCTGCCATGAGGGACCTTGTCAAAGGCCTTACTGAAGTCCATATAGACAACATTCACTGCCCTACCTGCATCAATCACCTTTGTGACTGCCTCGAAAAAGTCTATCAAGTTAGTGAGACACGACCTCCCCTTCACAAAACCGTGCTGCCTCTCGCTAATACGTCCATTTGCTTCCAAATGGGAGTAGATCCTGTCTCGAAGAATTCTCTCCAGTAATTTCCCGACCACTGACGTAAGGCTGTAGTTCCCTGGATTATCCTTGCTACCCTTCTTAAACAAAGGAACATTGTCTATTCTCCAGTCTTCCAGGGCATCACCTGAAGTTCATCTGCCTTACCCGTTGTACTTCTTGCATTAAAACATATGCACTTCAGGCCACCAGTCCCGCTGTTTTCAGCAACATCTCCCTGTCTGCTCTTCCTCAGAGCAATAGTGGTCCTATTCCCTAGTTCTCACTCAATTGTTTCACCTTCTGACCTATTGTTCCGGTGCCCACCCCCCTGCCATACTAGTTTAAACCCTCCCGTGTGACACTAGCAAACCTCGTGGCCAGGATATTTATTCCTCTCCAGTTTAGATGCAACCCGTCCTTCTTATACAGGTCACACCTGCCCTGGAAGAGCTACCCGTGGTCCAGATAACTGAAACACTCCCTCCTACACCAGCTGTTTAGCCACGTGTTTAGCTGCTCTATCTTCCTATTTCTAGCCTCACTGGCACATGGCACAGGGAGTAATCCCGAGATTACAATAATCCTTGAGGTCCTGTCTTTTAACTTTCTGCCTAGCTCCCTGAACTCCTGCTGCAGGACCTCATCCCCCTTCCTGCCTATGTCGTTAGTACCAATGTATACCACGACCTTTGCCTGTTTGCCCTCCCCATTCAGGATGCCCGCTACCCGTTCTGAGACATCCTGGACCCTGGCACCAGGGAGGCAACATGCCATCCTGGAGTCTCTTTCACATCCACAGAAGCGCCTATCTGTGCCCCTGACTATAGAGTCCCTTATGATTATTTCTCTTCTGTGCTTTGACCCTCCCTGCTGAACATCAGAGCCAGCCGTGGTGCCACTGCTCCGGCTGCTGCTGTTTTCCACTGATAGGATATCCCCCGACAGTATCCAAAGGGGTATACCTGTTCGAGAGGAGGACAACCACAGGGGATTCCTGCTCTGACTGCCTGCCCCTTCTGGTGCTCACCCGTCACTCTGCCTGCACCTTGGGTGTGACCACATTTATATAACTGCTATCTATGATGCTTTCCGCCACCTGTATGCTCCTAAGTGCATCCAACTGCTGCTCCAACCGAACAATGTGGTCTGTGAGGAGCTCCAGTTGGTGCACTTTCTGCAGATGAAGCAATCAAGGACGCTGGAAGCCTCCCGGACCTGCCACATCTCACAGTCAGAGCACTGTACCCCTCTAATTGACATTGTGTTAATTAATTAGTAAATTAAATTTAAAAATAAATATTTCAAGAAGTTACTATTGTGGCAGGGGGACCTGTTGGAATACTTGACCCCTGAGAAGATTAAGTTTGAACTAAGGGGAAGCTCAGAGGGGTTCAGCGTCATGGTCACTATTTATTATGCACTTTCAAGAACTGGATTACATCGAACATTAGTTGGGGGGGGGATGGGTGAGTGGATTGGGGGGGGGGAGGGGGCTATGTATGTTAAAGATGGCTATGGGCAATCCCTGATTCCTTTTTTGTCATTTGTTTATGTTAACATGTGGGCTGATGTTTGGGGGCTGGTGGGAGGATGGGATCGTTGTTATTGTTATGGGGTTTGATATATTTGTTGTTGATTATTATTTGTTCTTGGGGGGGTGTAAATTCAGAAGAAAAATTGTGAAAAAGGAGTATAAAAATATTTAAAAAAAACTATATGTTTCCTAGCACTAGATTTCTACTATAAATGTAAATGCTAAATACAGTATTCTCTGGTCTCTGGCTTAGAAACCCCTCGAAATTATGATTAAGTAATTAATGAATTATGTTTAATTAGTTTAACAATGTTTAATTTTTAAATTTAGTGCAGATTCCCTACCAGCCAATCAGGTTACAGCGCTCCTGTGATGTCACTTTTCAATTCCTCCCCGCCCCTCCAGTCGGATCACTCAGAATAGCAGAATATCTATCACTTACCTGTTCCCAAGCTGCTCCCCGGCTCTCTCTCTGCCTCGTTCCCGAAAATGAAGGCTGCTGGAACTTGGGGGTAAGATTTTATATCACCTACCTTCCCAGGGTGCTCCCTGGTTTTCTCCCTGCTTCCCGGAATGCATTCTGGATATCTCCCTGCAGATTACCAGCTACAAAGCCAAACGAAGGAAACAGAAGAAAAAGGGAAACAGCACCTCCTCCCACTCCGTGCCGAATTACCACTCTGTCCAAATTACCAAATAATACCATTCAAGAGTAGGTGGGCACTAATGAGGGGGAGCAGCACTTAAATCAATCCCGCAGAGCAAATTCTGCACAGCACACAGCCATGCCACTGTGTGAACCAATTCCCCGATTTGGAGATACTGACCCGGCCAGTCTCCTGGATGCGGTCGAGTCCAGGACAGATACCCTGTTCCCCCAATCGGGTTGGAGAGGCAGCCACAGGTCAGCCAGTGCCGCTTGGGAGGCAGTGGCAGCCGCTGTCAGTACGGGGAGTGTCACCAGGAGGACCGCCGCCCAGTGCCGCAAGAAGATCAACGACCTCCACCGGGCTGCACGGGTGAGTTGGCATCAGCCCCCTGGCACCTGTCCCGTCTGCCAACCCTGGACCCCTTGCCCCCGGCAACTCTGCAGCTGGCACCGCTCCCCCACTCAGCACAATACCGTGCCCATGCCCCAGCACACCCCACCCATGCCTTGCAGTGGTGCCCGTGCCTGTTCCCCACCATGCCCACCCTCCCACCCACGATGCATGAAGCATTTAGGTCATGATGTGCCCTCTGTGTCCCTACAGAAGAAGTTGCCGCACAATCGGCGGGAAAGGGCCCAGTTGAGCGGCGGGTTGCAGGACCTCAGGGTTCTCGCCCCCTACGAGGATCGACCACTCTAGTGGTGCACTGCAGTACACTTCTTGGAGGATCGTCTGCTTTGTGGTCGTCTGCTGTGCCCTCCACAATCTGCACAGCAGTGGGGTGACATGCTGGAGGTGGAGGGGGAGACACATGCGGCCACCTCAGAGGCAGAGGACAAGGAAGAATTAGACGAGGGAGGGCTGAAGGACGTGGTCGGGGATGACCCGCGGATCAGCCTGAGGATGGAGGACATACGGCGGCAGTGAGGGTTTGGCATTCCCGGAGGCTCTCATCCTCACCCGCTTCTCTCAGGACATGTGTCCCCCTCTCCCCATCCCATCCACCGTCCCCCCCACAGGCCCGTCACCCTTGAGTGATGTAGGAACAGGATGATGTGGGGGGGAAGGTAGGGGGTGGATGGTGGCGTCTATCGGAAGTGGGACGGTTACATCGGAAACCAATCTGCGCCTGCCGTGGATGCTGATTTTGGCCTCACCCGCGATCTAACCGGCTTGCACCTTTCCACGCCCGACAGGGCGAGGCTGGTAAATCTGAGATAAATTTATTCCTTTACTAAGCTTCAACTGGGCTAAGTAACCATCTCCAAAATGTATAAACCATTTACACTGCCTCAATAATTCTTAACAATATGAATCTGACTCCTTCATTTGTTGTGAAAGAATAAATGAGGGAGCCAGATTAATCATTCAGGCAATAATAAATCATCACAATTTCAGGACCTAGGCATGAAATCTGCGATATCACTAAAATGTAATTTGCACAGTGTGGGGATCGCACACCAGCCCAGCATTTATTACCCATTCCTAATTGCCTTTCCGAAGATGGTGGTGAGGCGCCTTCTTGAACCACTGCAGTCCCTGTGCTGACAGGATGGTGCTGTTAGGGAGGGAGTTCCAGAATTTTGACCCAGTGACAGTGAAGAAACAGCGATATATTTCCAAATCAGGAAGGTGAGTGGCTTGGGAAACTTGTAGGCGGTGATGTTCCCATGTGCCTGCCGCCCTTGTCCTTCTAGCTAGAGATTATGGCCACACCAGCCGTGTGGGGAGGCAGAGCCTCCTATGGCACTGCCGCTCTCTCATCTGAAGGTAGCTGACATTTGGACGATCCATCCAATATCTTGGGTGGTATCCTCTCCTTGCAGCCCTTCACTTTTTTCCTGACCAGGAGGATGACTCTGGTGAGGCTCCTTCTGGTTTCTCAGTACAATCTCAGAGTCGCCTGTTCCTATCTCCAGTCACTAACCTGCCAGAGATTGATTTCTCTGCCAAACTCTGCTGCCCACCGACCTCCTAATGTTACTGGAGAGCTGCCTCCCCTCACAAAACCGGATTGGTCCTCAGAAATCATGTCTGGGCCGCACCCCTCAGCCGACTCGCAACACCTTTGCCAGGGCTTTCAGCAAAATGGGCCTGTAGCACCCACACTCCAGTGGGTCCTTCCCCTTTTTCAGGATCATCAAATCAACGCCCTCGCTAACGTGGTCAGCAAGTTCCCCTTTTCCACTGCCTCACTAAACATACCCACTAGGTGAGGGGTCAACTCCGTCGCAAACTGCTTGTATAACTCTGCTGGAAAGCTGTCCAGTCAGCGGCCTTCCCCGACTGCATCATGTCAATGCACTCCATCACCTCCCTTAACCCCAATGGCTCCTCCAATGCCTTCCTCTTCCCGTCCTCCAACTCAGGGAACTCCAACCCATCCAGAAACTGCCCCACATCCTCCGCCTTCCCCACCAGCTCAGCCCTTTACAACCCCTCATAGAAAGCCTTAAACACCTCATTTATCCATTCCGGCTCCTACACCATCTCCCCCTTATCCACCTTCACCTGCAGAATGTCCCTGGACCTGTCTAGCTTCGCAACTGGTTGGCCAACATATGGTTCGCCTTCTCCCCAAACTCGTACCACGCCCCCCTCTCTCTCCGCAGCTGCTCCACCCATCTTACCCATTGCCAACTGATCAAATTGCTCCTGAAAGGTCTTCCTCTCTGCCAACAGCTCCCTCGTGGGGGCTGTCGAGTGTCTCCTGCCAACCTCAACTATCTCGTCCAGTAATTGCCACTCACTAGCCTAGGCTGCCTGTCATTGGTGGCCATCATTCGGCCTGCACAAATTGGTTGGCTCTGCACTGTCAACCGCTTTACAAAACCAACGTCATCCCAATTAGGCGCATATACATTTACCAACACCAGTGCTAACACCCCATTCACTATCACGTACCTCCACCCCCCCTCCCAGGACCCATATCTCCCTGGCCCCCGTAAACCCCATTCTCTTCCTCAACAAAACGGCCCACATTCCTCAGGTTTTGCCGCCTATTGTCCTGATCCTCCACATTCGTCTGCAATGCACAGAAAGTAATGCCTTGGAACACAGGAAACGTGCCAGGCTGAGAAAGAGAAGTGCGATTAAACCAAAAGTTATACTTTCTCAGAAACTACAGCTGACTCATTTCCTCGACTTCCTTCCTGTGCGTACTGAAAAACACTAAATATTTAAGATAAGATATTTCAAACGATATCTGACATTTTGTCTTCTGTGAGTAAATTAGAGGGAGAGGAGAGAGTGGCCTTTAAATGTAATTTTGAGAAACTGCCTCCAAATGAGGATGGTGTGTAAATCGGACAGAAACTCGAAGGTGATGGTGTTCCCATGCACCTGCTGCCTTTGCCATTCCACGTAATGGAGGTTATATATTTGGGAGCTCCATTGAGGATGTCTTGTTGCACGCTGAAGATAGTGTACACTGCAGCTCCAATGAATGGGTGCTCAAGGGGGCGAGTGTCAAGGCTATTTAAATTGGGAAGTACCAAAAGCTAATGTAGCTTCCAGAAATCACTCCAACCTGTGAAATCCTACCTGTCCAGTAATTAACATAACCTGAGGCAATTTCTCGGTTTCGTGCCTATCAGGAGAATACAGCAAATGACAGGCAGGAAAATGCCTATTGGCCAACGTTCAGCCTGTCATGTACAGACATGATGTTTTGTGCATCACCACACGTCGCTCACCTCCTCAACACCAGAACAAGTTGCCTCCAATCTCTGAGGAAAGTCCTCCGCCAAGTAAGAGTTGGATTCCCCTTGCTGCCAGATCATGCTGACAGGCTGGCCTACGAACCAACCGTGATGCAGCAATGAAAGCCAATGGCTCAGCTTCTACAGCAGTACTAAAGATGTGAGTAGGACGTTTTAACGCAGTCACTGGCAACGATCTGGAACTTGCTGCCTATGAGATGGTGGACCCCCGGGTGGCGATGGTGAACTAATAGGTGATCAATGATTTCAAACGGAAATATTGGGCACTGGAAGGAACCAGAGCTGCAGGATTACAGGGATGGAAGCGGGCTAGTGCAATTGATTGAATTGCTCAACAGAGAGTCGGCATGAACTCAATGGGCCAAATGGCTTCCTTCTGTGCTGTAATAGCCAGGCAGCACAGTGCCAGAGAGCACGGTAGCACAGTAATTAGTAGTTTCTCAAATTCTATGATTCAAAGATTCTATGAATAGTCTTCTGATTTTCTGAAGCCTTGGGAGAAATGGAAAACTAGTCAAAATCTCAGGATGATTAGAACATCAGAAAAGTTAGGGTGCAGAAAGAGGCCATTCAGTCCATCGTGTCTGCGCCGGCCAAAAAGAGAAAAATAGAAACTATCCGCTCATTTTAATCCCACTCTCCAGCACCTGGTCCGTAACCTTGCAGTTTTCAGCACTTTAGATCCAGATACCGTTTAAATGAGTTGAGTGTTTCAGTCTCAACCACCTACCATCCTCTGGCTGAAAAGGCTTTTCTTCATGTTCCCTCTAATCATTCTATCAATTACCTTAAATCTATGCCCCCTGGTATATTGACCCCTCTACCCGGAGAAACAGGTCTTTCCTGTCCAGGCCCTTGATAATTTTGTGCACCTAAATTAGATCACCCCTTAGCCTCCTCTGTTCTAAGGAACTCTAGCCTCTTCAATCTCTCCTCATAGCTGCAATTTTCAAGCCCTAGCGACATTCTTGTAAATCTCTGCACTCTCTCCAGAGCAATTATGTGGTGACCAGAACGGTAGCCACAACTCCAGCTGTGGCCTGACCAGTGTTTTATACAGCTTCATCATTAATCCCTACCGTGCAGGGGGACAGAGAGCATAGAGTCTCACTCCATGCAGATGACTTGATCCGCTCCATCTCGGACCCCCAGGCCAGCATGGAAGGGATCATGAAGCTCTTAAAGGAGTTTGGAGCCTTCCTGGCAAACCCGCACGGGAGAGGGACAGAGCTGGCGGGACTGCCTTTCAAACAAGCCCAAAACAAATTCCGCTACCTAGGGATCCAAATAGCCCACGGCTTGAAACGAATCTACATGTGGAACCTGTCAAGTCTGGTGGAGGAAGTCAAAAGGGACCTGGAGAGGTGGGGCCCACTCCCACTCTCACTGGCAGGGAGAGTGCAGACGATCAAAATGAACGTACTGGCCAGGTTCCTCTTCCTGTTCAGATCCCTACCGATCTACATCCCCAAAGGCCTTCTTCAACATGGCAGACAAATTAATCATGGCGTTTGTGTGGGTGGAAGAACCCGAGGATCCATGCCCAAATGTGGCAAGTTTTGCCATCTCAGTGCAGCCAGAACTCTTTATGGGGAGGGGTGCCAACGGCCTAGCCTTTGCCTCCCCCGATCACCCGCTGAAGAAACCTGCTCGGCTGGCGATGGGCAGCACCGCCAAAGCTACAGACTGGCTGTCCGACCTGTCGGAATTGTCCCAACTGGAGAAGATAAAGCTCGCCATCCATGAGCTGGAGGAGGGCTTCCACAGCCTTCATCAACTTGTTCCATTACCTGTTCGTAGCCAGAAACCAGTACAGCAGAGGGGCAGGCGGGAAGGGAGTGGGAAGCACAGACGAGCCACAGAACATAAAGGAAAAGGAAGGGAGGGGGAAGGGGGGGGTGGAAGAAGGAGAGGGGGGCAAAAGCCCTCAAAAACGACCACGAGGCACAAAGGGCAAAGCCGCACGGGACGGGCAAATGGAAAACCAGAGGGAGCAACAATAGGCCGATTAATACACCCTTGGGTCAACACAGGGAAGGGTAGCTGAGGCAGATTGGCCAAATGGGATCCACCGTACCGGGGGGGAGACAAGTAGATGTAAATATTTATAGTGATCTTTCTTTGTTTGTGTTTTCTTCCTCACTTTTTGGTTTATCTCTTTTTTGTAAATTACGCTCTGCTTGCTGGCTTTTGCTTGGTATTATGCACATTTATGAAACTTATAATTTAATGTATGAACTGATATTTGTTACATAAAATGTGAAAATCAATAAAAACATTTTTAACAAATGGTTTATGTGCTCCATCCCCATTGGCTCAAGGCAAGTCACATGGCCCATCAAGGACCGCCCTTAAAGGGGCCACCCTACCAGACATATCGGGCGCGATTCTCTGCACTCACGACGCGGCGGAGAATAGCGGGCGGCGTAAATTTTTACGGCCACGCTGGTCCGACGCCCTCCTGCTATTCTCCCCCCCCCCCACGCCCGCCTCCCGACGCGAATCGCTGCCCGCCGTTTGTTTACGGCGAGCAGCGATTCACCCCTGGCCGATGGGCCGATTTCCAAGGCCTTTACGACCGTTTTTATGAACGTAAAACACACGTGGTCTGACCGTTCGTAAAAACGGCCGTAAAGTCCCGATCTGGGAAACCATGGCACCGATTGGCACGGCAGTACCACGGCCGTGCCAAGGGTGCCATGGGCCCGCGATCGGTGGGCACGATCGCGGGCAGCGGGTCCGATACCCCCGCACTCTTTCTCCCTCCGCCGCCCCGCTATATCCATTCACGGGGCGGCTGAGGGGCATACCGGCCCGCGCATGCGCGGGTTTCACGCATATGCGTGATGACGCCATCCGCGCGTACGCGGGTTGGAGTCGTCCAATCCGCGCATGCGCGGCTGACGTCATCTGACGCGTCAGCCGTCGCTAACTCTGGCTAGCGGGCTTAACGAATTTCGTTAAGCCCGCTATGCCGGAGTTCACGGCCGCGCGATGCTAGCCCCGACCGGGGAGCAGAATCGGTTCCTGGTCGGGGGGGCGGAGGCTGGCGTCAAACCCGCCCGTTTTTGATGCCAGCTTCCCGAGTCCTCGTGACTCGGGAGAATCGCGCCCATCCTTATTTGACCACCTTTTCTGCCACCTTCAAGGACCTGTGGACATGCACTCCAAGGTCTCACACATCCTCTACAACTCTCAGTGGGCACATCCAAAAGCCTCGTCCCGCCCGACTTGATGACGAAACAAGGCCAATAAATTAAATCTCATGACAGGCCCCTCTCGAGATTTGCAACACTTGGAGTGCCTCACAAGATGTAGCAGGATGTTGCGATCTGGATCTCGCCCTTACTGGGGGTGATCCAGATTGACATCTTAACAATTATGGAGACCTTCCCATGGTGCCTTTTAGCACTGGTCTGCACAAATGCAGACCAGGCGTAATGGCACCTGAAGGGTCTCCCAGAACCTTGGAGATCCCCGGCTGGTCGGGTTCCGGATAGAGTGGTACCTCTAATGCATAACTTTTCTGGATACATAGAATTTACAGAGCAGAAGGAGGCCATTCGGCCCATCGTGTCTGCACCGGCTCCTGGAAAGAGCACCCTACCCAAGGTTAACACCTCCACCCTATCCCCATAACCCAGTAACCCCACCCAACACTAAGGGAAATTTTGGACACTAAGGGCAATTTATCATGGCCAATCCACCTAACCTGCACATCTTTGGACTGTGGGAGGAAACCGGAGCACCCGGAGGAAACCCACGCACACACGGGATGTGCAGACTCCGCACAGACAGTGACCCAAGCCGGAATCGAACCTGGGACCCTGGAGCTGTGAAGCGATTGTGCTATCCACAATGCTACCGTGCTACCCGAACGGTCAATACCATTCTGGAGTTGACAACTATCCTCTTGACTATCAACTACACAGCAGATTTTGTGTCACCTGCAAATTTCCCAATCATACCTCCCACATTTAAGTCAAAATCATTAATATATACAATAAACAGCAAGGGCCCCAACATTGAGCCCTGTGGAACACCACTGGAAACTTTTCAATAGGCAAAAAGATCCATCGACCATTACCCTTTGTTTCCTGTCACTGAGTTTTGGATGCAACCTGCCACCTTCCCTTGTATCCCATGAGATCCCACTTTCCTCACCAGTCTGCTATGTGGGACCTTGTCAAATGCCTCACTGAAATCCATGTAGACAACACCCACTTACGCTACCCTATCAATCCTCTTTGTTCATCGAATCCCGATAGTACAGAAGGAGGCCATTTGGCCCATCGAATCTGCCCTGACCCACCCTGCCCAATACCCGTAACCCAACCTGAACATCCCTGGACACCAAGAGGCAATTTATCATGGCCAATCCACTGAACCTGACTATCTTTGGACTTGTTACTTTCTCACAAAAATTCTATTTAGCAAGATACGATCTCCCCTAACAAAACCATGCCGACCATTCCTGATCAATCCATGATTTCTAAGTGACAGTTTACCGTCGCTCAGGATTGTTTCCAATAATTTGCCCACCATTGTAGTCAGACTGACCAGCCTATAGATTTCTGACCTATTTACCGCACCCTTTATAAATAATGGTACCACGTTCGCAGATTTCCAATCTTCTGGGACTTCACCTGTTTCTAGTGAGAATTGAAAAATGATCCCCAGAGCACCTGCTAGTTCCTCCCTGGCTTCCTTCAACATCCATCTGGCCCTGGCGATTTATCCACCTTCAAGATGCCAGTCTCTCCAGTATTTCCTCTCTCACTATGGTTCTTGTATCTAATATTTCACACTCCTCCTCTTTAACTAGAATGTCTGAATCATCCCATCCTTAGTGAAAACAATTGAAGACCCTGCCCACATCTTCTGAATCAATCCACAAGTTATCATGTACATCTCTGATAGGCTACATTTTCCTTGCTCTTAATTGGTAAAACATGTTTGGATTTTCTTTGATTTTACCTGCCAATATTTGTTGTACCCTCTCTTTACTTTCCTAATTTTAATTTTTACTTCACCACTGTACCTTTTATACTCTAGGCTTTCTACAATACTAAGTCTTTTGCGACGGTCATAAGCTTTCTTTTTCTGCTTTACCTTGGCCAATGTGGATCTGGGTAACCAGGGGGTTCTAGATTTGGCAGTACTGCCCTTTTTCTTTGTGGGGACATGTCTCTACTGCGTCCATAAAATTGTGCCTTTGAATGCCTCCCACTGCTTTGAAAGTTTCCCCTCCTGGTTGTAATGATATGTATAATGTAAGGCGTGTAAAGGGTTAACAAGATGATGTTCGTGTATCTCAACACTACTTGGCACCACAGAGCAGTCTTATAAAAGGCTGCATCTCTAGGTATTCTGGGAGAAGGTTATGAAGGACAGTGAGAGGTTGTGATAGATTGCTAGCTGTGCTAAAAAGATATTCTAGATTTCTGTAGTAACTGTATCTAGTCCACTGTTGCCTGCTCATCTCTCAGCTTTGTAAAATCTGTCTTCCCTCTGCCGTCTTTGTCCTGTTCCATAATGATGCTAAATCTAACTATATTATGGTCATAGTCTCCAAAATGGCCCCCCATTTGACCAGTTTCATTTCCTCCAACTAAATCTAGAATTGTGTCACGTCTCATTGGGCCAAGCTGGATTAAAATGTTCTCTTGAATGAAGTTCAAGAATTTTTCACCCTCTGTACCCTTCATACTTACCCCAATTGATATCAGGGTAGATGAAGTCCCCATTGATTACTGCCCTATTGTTTTTGCACTCAAAATTCTGTCTACATATTTGCTCTTCTAATTCCCTTTCACTATTTGGAGGCCTATATACACTCCTAGCAGTGTGGCTGACCCTTTTTATATCTTTACGCTCAATCCATATGGCCTCATTTAATGCTTCATTTTGTATATCAACCCTTCTCACAGTTGTAATTGATTCTTTAAACAATTATGCCACATCCCCACCTTTTTTATTCCCCTCCCTATCGTGTCGGAAAACTCCATGGATTTTGAGCTGTAATATTTGCTCCTCCTTCAACCGAGTTTCCGTTATAGCGATGGTCTTATGCTGCCACGTGTCTATCTGTGCCCTCAGCTCACTGGCTTTATTTAATTAATAATAATAATAATCTTTATTGTCACAAGTAGACTTACATTTACACCGCAATGAAGTTACTGTGAAAAGCCCCGAGTCTCCACATTCCGGCGCCTGTTTGGGTATACTGAGGGAGAATTCAGAATGTCCAAATTACCTAACAGCACGTCTTTCGGGACTAGTGGGAGGAAATCGGAGCACCCGGAGAACGTGCAGCAGACTCCGCACAGACAGTGACCCTGCGGGGAAATCGAACCTGGGACCCTGGCGCTGTGAAGCGACAATGGTAACCACTGTGCTACCGTGCTGCCCTATTAACAATGCTCCTTGCATTTACCTTTCAACACGACCAAATTCCTGTGTTACACACTCTTTATCCTGTGCAGCTTCTGTCTTATAGAGTCACTCGCTTGTTCTCCACCTCCTGTTCCCTGCTCTGAGTTTGTCCTCAGGTTTCCCGTGGGAAAGAAAATCTGGAAAGTTCCTCTCCAACCTCTTTGAGATGATCATAGCTAACCCCTACCCTGTTCAATGTTTCAAGCTACTTCAGTCTTTGAGGCGATTTCTTCCCCAGTGAGAAGCTAATTCAGTGCTCACTTGAAAGAATTCAACGTGTCAGCACCCATCACCTGAGGGTAAGATCAACCCAATATATGCAAGTGCTTGCTCACATTTACAGGATGTAGGGAAGTTATTCACTTGAACATTCAGCCAATTAATTAATCAGGTGCCTTTACTCGTATAATGATTATTAGTTTCTTTACTGACAGTGGACCACCCAAATCAATTAAGAATGAAACAATACCGGACTACTTAAAAACTAATGATAGTTGATGCAACCATTAATTCACGCGAGACAGACAGTTGAAGTGAACAGTGGCTTTAATCGACTAGAACAGTGCCTGCCTGCGACTGCTCTGCTACTGAGAGCCGCCTACAGGGCAGCTGCTCTTTACACCTCCCCTCAAGGGGGCGGAGCCAGGGGCGGCACCCACAAGGGCACCAACATGATATATTCCATGTAGTACAGTACAATAGTCCATAGGTGGAGCCCACATGGGAAACATCATGATACACAATGTGATGCAGTGGTGAATGGTGTTAAAAACTAATGATAGTGGCCGGGATTCTCCGTTGCGGATCCACCCTGCTATTGCTACTAGCGAGGATGGTGAACTTTGGCGCGCCATTTTCTGGCGGCGGGATTCTCTACTCCTGCCGCCTGTCAATGGGATTTTCTATTGAAGCATCCACGCCGCTGGGAAACCCGCGGGCAGGGGTGCACTGCCGACAGGACCAGAAAATTCCGTTGCCAGTGAATGGCTGGAGAATTCCGGACAGAATCACTTACATTTCTTTTACTCTTTCATGGGATGTGGGCATTGATGGCTGGTTAATGTTTGTTACCCGTTCCTAATTGCCCATTAGAAGGGAGTGGTGAGCCACCTTTATGAAATACCTCAGTCCATGTGGTGCAGATAGATCCATGGTGCTGTTCCAGGACTTGGAAATCTCTCCCTTCCAGTGAAGGAACAGCTCCAAGTCAGGATGGTGTGTGAACATAGAACATACAGTGCAGAAGGAGGCCATTCGGACCATCGAGTCTGCACCGACCCACTTAAGCTCTCACTTCCACCCGATCCCCGTAACCCAATAACGCCTCCTAACCTTTTCGGACACTAAGGGCAATTTAGCATGGCCAATCCACCTAACCTGCAAGTCTTTGGACAGTGGGAGGAAACCGGAGCACCCGGAAGAAACCCACGCAGACACGGGGAGAGCGTGCAGACTCCACACAGACAGTGACCCAGCGGGCAATCGAACCTGGGACCCTGGCACTGTGAAGCCACAGTGCTATCCACTGTGCTACTGTGCTGCCCATCGGTGTGGATAGAGGGGGCTTGCACATGGTGGTGCTCCCATGTGTCTGCTGCCCTTTGTCCTTCTCGTGTTTATGGGTTTGGAAGTTGATTTTGAAGGACCCTTGGTGAATTGCTGCAGTGCATCTTGTAGATGCACACTGCAGCCACCATGCATTGGTGATGGAGGGAGTGAACATTTAAGGCGGTGGATGGTGTGCTGATCAGGTGGGCCGCTTTGTCCTGAATGGTATCGAGCTTCTTGAGTGTTTTTGGAGTGGCACTCGTCCAGACAAATGGGGAGTATTCCATCACACTCCTGACATGCGTCTTGTAGATGGTGGACAGGGTTTGGGAGTTAGGAGGTGAGTTACTTGCCGCAGAATACTCTGGACTGCTCTTGCAGCCACAGTATTTATATGGCTAGTTCAGTTCAGTTAGTGGTCAATGGTAACCCCCAGGCTGTCGGTGATGCAGTTCAGAACTCTTACCTTTTGTGAACACCAGGCACACAATGGATCTATTTGCAGACACTCTGTACATGTTGCTGCTCCTCGTGATTGACACTTATTATTACCTGAGAAAAGACAAAAGAAATGTTCAACAAAATGCATACAAACATATATAAATTGCTCATTTCGATCATATCTCAGGCATAAAAGTACCCAAAATCCACCACACCCAAACAGGCCTGAAATATCAAGAATCATAGAATTTACAGCGCAGAAGGAGGCCACCCGGCCCACCAAGTCTGCACCGGCCCTTGGAAAGACCACCCTCCCCCCAGCCCACACCTTCACCCTCTCCCCATAATGCATTAACCCCACCTAACCTTTTTGGATACTGAGGGAAAATTAGCATGGCCAATCCACCTAACATGCACATCTTTGAACTGTGGGAGGAAACCGGAGCCCCCGGAGGAAACCCACGCGGACACAGGGGGAATGTGCAGACTGTGCACAGTGACCCAAGCCGGGAATCAAACCTGAGACCCTGGTGCTGTCCAAAGACAACTGTGCTAACCACTGCGCTACCGTGCTGACCAAAGAGGAAAATCTGAGATGGAAACTGGAGTAGGTCTAAACATCATGAGAGTTTGATGAATGTCGTTAAGAAGGACGGGGGGCAGGATTTTCTGGCTGAACTTCTCATCAAGCACATAATGTACTGCTGTAACCATGGAAACAAAATAAAATGGCCACCCAGGAATGGTGAAGAGAAAAAGAATCTGAACCTCATATTCTCTTAGTCATACAGCAGGTCCCTTTTTGATGAATATTAATCCCACCTTATTGGCTTCCTGCCATTTTCCTTCATATTTTTCAACTGCAGAAAAATTCTGTTGCCCCTTTTGCCCATTTATACTGCCCGCTCAATCTATTGTCTTGATCATTTCTTTCTACTACCCTTAATGAAAGACATTTTTCCTCACACCCTCTCTGACTCTCAACGTCTTCATTTTTAGTTTTCACCACTGGATTCCATCTTGAAGCCCACCAAGTTTCCTAGATCAACTTAGTCTATTGCATTTGTGAACCTGAAACAAGATTTGAAAGCAAGGGGCACGACCGGAGCAGCCCAAAACATCTGTCGGTGAGACACCTGAAGAACCGGTGAGGGGAGGTGTAGCTGTGACAAAGCTGCTTGATAACAAGGTGGACTGCCTGGACAGCACTGATCCTTTGCGCACATGCCCCCCCCCCCCCCCCCCCCCGCCCCCCCCCCCTCCCCCCACCCCCAAGTCTGAGAAACTCTGAGGTGAGGAAAATACTCATGTGGTTGAGGGCATTAGCAATAGGTCCCTTGATTGCCCAGCTCCCAACCATTCTTTGCTGCGATTATTAACGATCACTTCTGGTTGTGGGCGGCATGGTGGCGCAGTGGTTAGTACTGTTGCCTGTGGCGCTGAAGAGTCGGGTTCGATCCTGCCTCGGGGTCACTGTGTGGAGTTTGCACAGTCTCCGCGTATCTGCGTGGGTATCACTCCCACAATCCAAAGATGCACAGGTTAGGTGGATTGGCCACGCTAAATTGCTCCTTAAAAAAAAACTTCTGCTGATTCTAAACCAGGAGTTGAGTTCTCAACAGTTTGTTCTTGTCTGTCCTGGGTGTAAAGTAACAGTCGTCCATTGTAAAAAGTCAATTTCTTTAAGTTCAGCTTTTTCATGATTGTACTTACAGGTTTGAAGCCAGTGGAATAAAGGAATATTGGAAGTTCTATGCATTCCATTTGGTTTAATGTGTCAGATGGATGTTATCTGAAACTCTTCCCTGTGTTCATTGACCTAGCTCCTGGACAAGCAATGCCTTGACTTTAACATTCTCATCGTTTTCAAATCCCTCCATGGTCTGACCAGCCTTATCTCTGTAATCTCCTCCCACCCCACAGTCCACAAAAATATCTATGCTTCTTTAATTCTCATGAGCACTGTCGCTCATTCTACCAAAGGTGGCTGTGCCTTCAGCTACCTAGGCTCAAGCTCTGGAAGGGCTAGTTAAGGAATCTAAAGACATGAATAGAAATTTCCAGGAGGTCCAAAGTTAAAGGATCAGAGGAAACTGGAATTGGGGCCCTGGATTAAGAGAGTGTTTTTGCAGAGAGATACACGGAGAGAGGTTGAGCACTGTCAAGGCTGTTGAATTACTTCTGGGCAGCGAACATTGAGAAGGTCAGAAGTCGGGCAGTGGGGGAGAGATCAGTGTGAGGTGCTTAGAAGCCAGCCTATGGTGTGAGGCCCTACGAAGGGTAAATTCATCCTCCTCATGTGTGAGACTGAGTCTTATCCAGTTCAAAGTGGTGCACAGATGCATAGGATGAGCCGATTTTTTCCAGGAGCAGAGGATCGATGAGGGCACTGTGCAAGGGGACCGGCAAATCATGTCCACATGTTTTGGGCAGGCCTGAAGTTGGAGGAGTTATGGGAGGCCTTTGCAGGAACAATGTCAAAGGTTTTGTGGATGAAGGTGGCTCCAAGCCCGTGAACAACCTGCCGGAGTTCCTACACCTGGAGAAGATAAAGTTTGTTATTAGAGGCGCAGATGAGGGATTTTCTCGAGGTAGAGGTTGTTCATTGGCTTCTTTAAAAAGTGGTAAAATGTCAGGGGGGATGTCACGGGGGGGGGGGGGGGGGTCCTCATTTGGGGGGGTTCTTTCTTTTGTTACTACAGTTAGAAAATGGGGCAGAGGGAGTGGGCCGGGATGGAGGGGTTTGGGTATCTGGAAT
This sequence comes from Scyliorhinus canicula, assembly GCF_902713615.1. Lineage (NCBI taxonomy): Eukaryota > Metazoa > Chordata > Chondrichthyes > Carcharhiniformes > Scyliorhinidae > Scyliorhinus > Scyliorhinus canicula. The sequence goes on along the minus strand of NC_052164.1, from coordinate 45,954,949 downwards.
GGGTTTGTGAAGACTATTTACTGGTGCAGTTTTTCTCTTTTTCTGTATATAACTTAAAATGCCTCAAATAAAAATACTTTTAGAAAAAGAAATTCCCGGTGGATGGACTAGACTTACTTCTGGGGAATGATTTGGCAGGAGTGAAGATTACAGCTTCAGCCATGATTATAGAGAGTCCAAGGGAAGATAAGGAGAGGGAACAGTTACAGGAACAAATTCCCGAGGTACCCGAGGTGTGGGATCTATCTCCTTCACCTTGGAGAACTCTGGGTGGGCCCCGTTCAGCACTGGTCTCTACAAACAAGGACCAGATGGTACGGCACTCATGGGGTCTCCCAAGGGATTGGAGGTCCCCAGGTGCATGCCTTTTTGGCAGGGTGGTACCCCACCTGGGCACTCTGGCACTGACAACCCAGCATCTTGGCAGTGCCAGCCTGCACACTGGCAGTGAATCGTAAAAAGTTGGTTTGCAGGTGCAGCAGGTAATTAAGAAGGCAAATGGAATTTTGTCCTTCATTGCTAGAGGTATGGAGTTGAAAAACAGGGGACGTTATGTTGCAGCTGTGTAGGGTGCTGGTGAGGCCACAAGTGGAGTACTGTGTACAGTTTTGGTCTCCTTACTTGAGAAAGAATGTACTGGCACTGGAGGTGTGCAGAGGAGATTCACTCTGTTGATTCTGGAGTTGAGAGGATTGGCTTATGAGGAGAAGCCGAATAGACTGAGACTATACTCATTGGAATTTAGAAGAATGAGAGGGGATCTTATTGAAGGGAATAGATAAGATAGAAGCAGTCAGGCTGTTTCCACTGGCAGGTGAAACTAGAACTAGGGGGCTTAGCCTCAAAATAAGGGGGAGCAGATTTAGGACTGAGTTAAGGAGGAACTTCTTCATCCAAAGGGTTGTGAATCTGTGGAATTCCCTGCCCAGTAAAGCAGTTGAGGTTATCTTGTTGAATGTTTTTAAGGCAAAGATCGATTTTTGAACAGGAAAGGAATTAAGGGTTGTGTTGAGCGGGCAGGTAAGTGGAGCTGAGTCCACAAAAAGGTCAGCCATGATCTCATTGAATGGCGGAGTAGGCTCGAGGGGCCTAGTTCTCCTAGTTCTTATGTTCTTATGTGCCTCCTAGGTGCCAGCATGGCACTGCCCAGGTGGCACTGCCAGCTTATAAGGGCATTGCCAGATTGCCACTGCCAAGGTGCCACACTGGTACTTTTTGCACTGTGGTGATTGGGCTGGGAGTGCTCTGTGCAGGTGTTGGGGAGTGTGGGGGATGCAGGGTCCCTCTCATAGTGCATTGGGCTGGGATGGGTGGGAGATCGTGGATCGTTTTGGGGGCTCCAGAGAATGGCATCCCGATGTCTTGCTATAGAGGTGTTCTACGAACGAAGCTCCTCAGTGAACAAAATGGGGATTTTGCGCCTTGGCCTCACGTTGCCCGCTGAGACCCCTATCTAAGCAAGTGGTGTCATAGCTTTGTGTTTCTTGTCACTGCAGCGCCGGGAATCACACGGCTAAACATGCTCGCTACGGGACTCTGTTCCCGTTTCGTTAAATCGTGCTCCTGGTATCCATATTGTAAAAAGGATATAGGTGCTGGAGAAAGCGCAAAGAAAATGATCAGATTTACGGCAGACTGAGGGATTAGAACCATTAGGGGAGACTGAGTAGACTGGGACCCTTTTCTCCAGGAAAGATAAGGATGAAAGGTTACCTAGAAGTTGTAAAAATTTAGCAACGATTTGTTTGGAAGAAGATGCACCTTCTTGTGGGGCAGACTAAAATTAGGGACTATAAATGTAAGATAGCGACCAACAATTCCAAGAAACTCTGGAGAAACCCCTTTGTCCAGTGTCTGGAGAGGTTGAGGTGACTCATAAATGCAGTTAAGGGGAAGCTGGATAAAAACAAGGGAGAAAGGAATTCAATGTTACTTATATTTAAATTTCCCAGCTTCACTGATGTTTTGTAGATTGCTGAACCAAAATAACTGGGCCCATTACCAGCCCACAGAGTTTTAAAAAGAGATTAATGACGGGATTTTCCAATTTGCGGAATAAGTGCTGCGGTGGGAGTGACATACGGTGGGTTTCGTAAAAGCAGTTCTTCACGCTGTCTCATCCACTGCAGGAATGATTAACTGAAGGGTGGCATGGTGGCACAGTGGTTAGCATTGCTGCCTCATAGCTCCAGGGACCCGGGTTCAATTCCCGCCTCAGATGACTATCTGTGTGGAGTTTGCACTTGCTCCCTGTGTCTGCGTGGGTTTCCTCCGGGTGCTCCGGTTTCCTCCCACAGTCCAAAGATGTGCATGTTCGGTGGATTGGCCATGCTAAATTGCTCCTTAGTGTCCAAAAGGATATATGGGGTTACTAGGTTACGAGGATAGGTGGCGACTTGAGCTTGGGTAGGGTGCTCTTTCCAAGGGCCAGTGCAGACTCGATGGGCTGAATGGCCTCCACTGCAGAGATTCTATTCTACGATCTAATTATTCATCTATGGGAAACACACTGGAATGCTGTCGGTAGCCTCCGATTTGTCCGTCATGCCATGACCTTACAGCTGCCTCGCCCTGGGACCCAGGCATCTCCTCCCTCAAGAGTGAAGTGCTGTTGTCAGTTGAGTCTTCCAAAGAATCCTCGGTGCTGGGAGCGATTGACCAATGCACCCCCATGTCTGAGAAAAGTGCAGATCGCCTGGTGTACAACGCTCATATACTGTTAATGATATTCAAATATAAGCTAAATATATTTCCGATATTGGATGACAGGAAATGTAGCTTGCCATTGGAGTCTTTACGACACAACTGATGATCGGGGAATAGATAGAGTAGACAGTCAGAGACTTTTTCCCCGGGTGGAACACACCATTACAAGGGGACATAAATTTAAGATAAATGGTGGAAGATATAGAGGGGATGTCAGAGGTAGGTTCTTTACCCAGAGAGTAGTGGGGGCATGGAATGCACTGCCTGTGGTAGTAGTTGAGTCGGAAAAGTTAGGGACCTTCAAGCGGCTATTGGATAGGTACTTGGATTTGGGTAGAATAATGGAGTGTAGGTTAACTTCTTAAGGGCAGCACGGTAGCATTGTGGATAGCACAATTGCTTCACAGCTCCAGGGTCCCAAGTTCGATTTCGACTTGGGTCACTGTCTGTGTGGAGTCTGCACATCCTCCCCGTGACTGCGTGGGTTTCCTCCGGGTACTCCGGTTTCCTCCCACAGTCCAAAGATGTGCAGGTTGGGTGGATTGGCCATGAAAAATTGTCCAAAATTCTATGATTAACCTAGGACAAAAGTTCGGCACAACATCGTGGGCCGAAGGGCCTGTTCTGTGCTGTATTTCTCTATCTATCTAACTAAAAACTGATTTTACGATGTCGGAAAACCGATCTTTCTCCTCTCCTGGTGTTTTCCGCTCCTGCCGTGAGGTCTGATGTAGGGAGTAGCAGAAAACCGCATCCTGCAGCTTAGTGTTACCTAATCGCTGCAATCTGGCTTCATTTACCCTCTCACCTTGGGAGTCAAACTGTCTGTTCTCAGCAGATCTCTCAAGCATAACATCTTGTAAAACACCGTTTTTCACATTCCACCTGAGCGCAAAAAATCATCTGTGCAAAATGACAATGCAATAAATGTGATTTTGCAGTTTGGACGGTCCTTTGACATCGACCATGTTCATGGATTCTATATTAAACTGAAATACACAGGAGCAGTGTTGTCTTGGCAGACATTTGAAGAGAGGAATGACGAACTGAGCTGTTATTCTGCATTTTTCTCTTTTCGCTCACCCTGAGGATAGAGAGTTGACAAGTCTCCACATTCCCCCCCATGCTCCAGACACTTATACTGCCTTTTCTCTATCTCCCTACTCACTCATGCATATTCTCTGAAGCATGTATCCGTGTCATCCTTTACTTTAGAGGGATCACATTCTTATTTAACCTGTTGCTTGCTGGTATGCTTAGTGAAACTCCTGCTCGGAAGTAAAGCCCTCTCTAAAAATTACTTTGGTTCACTTCCTCAACGGCAAGACCAATGCACAACCCAGCCACTCCTGCAGGTAATACAATTTACAATGAGGAAGGGAGAGGTGTGGGTGCCATACCATCACCTACCCTTGATAGCACAAGCAGATTGAGCCAACCCAATATTACCCAGACAACGTGGAGTAGGTCCTGCCCTGCCCGCCCCTACCTCTCTCTTTGTCAGATTTAGTATTCCGTTACCTGAGACAGATGGACCTACATTACGCCAAAGCAGTATTACCGTTTGATCAGATTATCTGCTTTAATAAAGGTGCAGACCAATCACTGGAGGCTCAGAACCTTTCCCCACCCTTGGCTCCATAGAACGATAGTCGATTTGGGAATGACAACTGTGATTAAGTGTATTCCTGGAAGTTTCATCACATGACTTTCCCCCACTCTGGCGATTGTTGCGCGATGTCCGTTCATCTGTTGTAGCAGCATCTGTATGGTCTCGCCAATGTACCATGCTTCGGGACCTCCTTTCCTGCAGCGTATGAGGTAGACAACGTTGGCCAAATCGCACGAGTATGTACCGCGTACCTGGTGGGTGGTGTTCTCACGTGTAATGGTGATACCCATGTCGATGATCTGGCACATCTTGCAGAGATTGCCATGGCAGGGTTGTGTGGTGTTGTCGTTGCTGTTCTGAAGGCCAGGTAGTTTGCTGCAAACAATAGTTTGTTTGAGGTTGTGCGGTTGTTTGAAGGCAAGTAGTGGGTGTGTGGGGATGACCTTGGCAAGATGTTCATCTTCATCGATGACGTGTTGAAGGCTGCGAAGAAGATGTCGTAGTTTCTCCGCTCCGGTAGTACTGGATGACAAAGTACTCTGTCGGTTGTGTCCCGTGTTTGTCTTCTGAGGAGGTTGGTGCGGTTTTTTGCTGTGGCGCGTTGGAACTGTCGATCGATGAGTTGAGCGCCATATCCCGTTCATACGAGGGCATCTTTCAGCATAGGTAGATGTCTGTTACGCTCCTCTTCGTCTGAGCAGATCCTGTGTATACGGAGGGCTTGTCCATCGGGGATGGCTTCTTTAATGTGTTCAGGGTGGAAGCTGGAGAAGTGGAGCATTGTGACGTTATCCGTGGGCTTGCGGTAAAGCGAAGTGCTGAGGTGACCGTCCTTGATGGAGATGAGTGTGTCCAAGAATGCAACTGATTTTGGAGAGTAGTCCATGGTGCGTCTGATAGTGGGATGGAACTTATTGATGTCATTGTGTAGTCGTTTCAGTGATTCTTCGCCGTGGGTCCAAAGGAAACAAAAGTCATCTATATATCTGGTGAATAACGTCAGTTGAAGGTCCTGTGCGGTGAGGTCTTGTTCAAACTTGTGATGAAGATGTTGGCATATTGAGATGCGAATTTGGTCCCCATGGCTGTTCTGTGCATCTGGATGAAGAACTTGTTGTCGAATATGAAGACGTTGTGATCCAGAATGAAGCGGATGAGTTGCAGAATTGTGTCTGGAGATTGGCAGTTGTCGGTGTTGAGTACTGAGGCTGTTGCAGCAATGCCGTCGTCATGGGGATGCTGGTGTAGAGTGCCAAGATGTCCATTGTGATGAGGAATGTTCCTGGTTCAATTGGTCCATGGGTGCTGAGTTTCTGTAGGAAGTGGGCCTCACGGTAGCATGGTGGTTATCATCAATGCTTCACAGCTCCAGGGTCCCAGGTTCGATTCCCAGCTGGGTCACTGTCTGTGTGGAGTCTGCACGTCCTCCCCGTGTGTGCGTGGGTTTCCTCCGGGCGCTCCGGTTTCCTCCCACAGTCCAAAGATATGTGGGTTAGGTGGATTGGCCATGTTAAATTGCCCGTAGTGTAAGGTTAATGGGGGGATTGTTGGGTTACGGGTATACGGGTTACGTGGGTTTAAGTAGGGTGATCATTGCTCGGCACAACATCGAGGGCCGAAGGGCCTGTTCTGTGCTGTACTCTTCTATGTTCTATGTTCTAAGTCCATCGTGTCATGACAGAAGCTGGGCGTTCCTTGTACGATGGGTTTCAAGATGCTCTCGATGTAGCCAGAGAGGTTCTCACACAGGGTCCCACTGCCTGATATGATAGGACAGCCTGGTGTGTTGGCCTGGTGTATTTTCGGGAGGCAGTAGAGATCTCCAACGCGGGGAGTACGTGGGATGAGGGCACGTAGGGTGCTCTGAAGGTCTGGATCCAAGCTCTTGATCAGTCTGTTGAGTTGGTGGGTGTGTTCCTTGGTCAGATCTGTGGAGCAATCTCAAGAATTCTAGATCTGGCATGTCTTGCAGAGATTGCCATGGATTTTAACTTGGTGTTGTAAGACTTCTTACTTTCCTGAATAAGCACAAGTTTACAGAAGGATCCACTTAAGGAGCTATTAGGTCAGGTGACCAAAGACTTCGTCAGAGAGGGAGGTTTTAATGAGAATCTTAAAGGAAGAAAGCGAGGTAGATTGGTCAAAGGTATAGGGAGAGAATTCTAGATCTTGGCCGCTGAAGGTGCCAACTGTGGAATAATTATAATCGAGGATGCTCAGGAGACCAGAATTAGAGCAGTGCAGAGGTTCTGGAGCATTGTGGGGCTGGTGGAGGTTACAGCGGTAGAATGGGTCAGAGCCTTGGAAGGATGAGAATTCTTAAGATCAAGACACTTTCGGGCACGGCTCCATCCTCACTACTACAACCTTAGACATTGCCTCGAAGAAGGCTGTCCAGAACCCTACAAGTCTGGGGCATGCCCAAAACATGTGGGCGTGGTTGGCATCGTTAATATTTATCTTCCACCTCCAGGAAGAACCTGTTCACTGGGGTTCTGGTTAGGTTCGCTCTGTGCTCCACTTTAAACTGCATGACTGAGCCTTGCGCAGGAGGAGGTTGAGTTGGCCCTGCTCAGTGCTTCGCTCTACTTGTGGATCCGTGTCCAGTCATGGGCTATGTGGATCCCTAGGTAGCGGAATTTATTTTGGGCTAGTTTGAATGTGAGTCCCTCCAGCTCTGTCCCTCCTCCGTCTGGGTTCACCAGGAATGCCTCGCTCTTGCCCAAGTTGAGTTTGTAGCCCGAGAAGGTTCCGAACTCTTTCAGGAGCTACACAATTACTCTCAGGCCTTCCTGTGGTTCTGAGATGTAGAGGAGCAGGTCATCCACATAGAGTGAAACTGTGTGCTCTCTGCCTCCTCTTTGGATGCCCTTCCAGTTTTTTGCGTCTTGTAGAGTGATTGCCAGGGGTTCAATTGTTAGGGCAAACAGGAGCAGGGTCAGTGCACATCCTGGCTGTGTGCCTCTGTGCAGCTGGAAGTATTCAAAGCTGTTGGTGTTGGTCTGAAAGCTCGTCTTGGGGATTTGTACAGGAGTTTCACTCAGGAATTGAACCCTGTCCCTAGTCCAAACTACTCCAGTACCTCAAAGAGGTGCTTCCACTCGACTCTGTCGACGCCTTTTCTGCATCCAGGAAGACAATCACCTCTGGTGTTTTCTCCCCGGCGGGGGTCATTATCACATTCATCAGCCACCTGATGTTCGCAGTTAGCTGTCTACTCTTGACAAAGTCCATCTGGTCCTCTGCGACCACCTCTGGTACATAGCTCTCCAGTCTCTTGGCCATGACTTTCGCGTGTATCTTCGTGTCTACATTAAGCAGCAAAATGGGTCTGTATTGTTGTGTTATGCTGCTTCGGATAACACAGGCTGCTACTTGATGCAATCTTAACTAAAGGATGCTCCAGACTGAAATAAGTTCAACGTGTTTATTGAACTATTAACACAGTTCTCAAATGAGTTCGACTCTCTGCTAATCTAACTGAAGTAACTCAGTCTAACTGTTCCAGCTTGCTCTAAGCCACGTGCGGGGTGTGATGCTGCTGATCAACCCTGTCTAACTCTCTCTTGTTTGTCTATGAAAAAAGGCAGGGTGTGAGTGCCTCATCCCTTTTATAGTGTTTATGTCATGCCCCCTTGTGGTGATGCCACCTCTGAGTGTCCTGACTGCCCATTAGTTGTGTCCTATTCGGAGTGTTCATTGGTTGCATGTTTGCATATCATGACACCGGTCACCAGAGCCACGAAAGGGAGCACCTGAGAAACCTGGGAGAAGTCCTTTGCCATCACCTCCCATGGTCAGTTGGTGTGTGCCAATGTTGGTGTTTCCGCCATAGTCTTCCTTATAAATTCTCTGTCGTCCGAGTTGGGCGCGTACACATTTACCAGTACTACCAGTGCCCCTTCCAAGGTACTGCTGACCATGATGTACCGTCCCCCGGATCCGTAACTGTCTTGGTTTCTGTCAACCTCGTCCCCTTATTAATCAGTATGGCTACTCCCCTTGCCCTCATCCTGCAGCATGAATGGTGCCTCTGTCCCACCCAGCCCTTTCTTATCCGCAGTCAGTCATTCTCCCTCAGGTGTGTCTCCTGCAGGAAGATTATGTCGGCCTTCAGACTTCTTAAGTGGGCGAAGATTCTGGATCTTAAGTCCCCTAACATTCCAGGTGATGATCCTGGTGTGCGGTTTCTGTCCCTCTATTTCTGCGGGGTCAACCATACTTACCTGATGGATTTGCTGCTGCACTCCGGGGTTTCCTTTTGTTAGGGAGCCGTCCAAAATGGCCGCGGTCTCTGTTCTCACCATGAGGCCGGATCCCTGCACGCCTGTGTTTCCCTTTGCCCAGGGCGCACCCAACATGACCGCCAAATGCGTGTACGCCACGTATATGCGCCCCTGCACTCCGGGGTCTCCCTTTGTTCAGGGATCCTCCAAAGTGGCGGCATCTTGTTTCCTCGGCCTGCTCCCTGCCTGCCAAAGTCAATCCGAGAACATAGAACATTACAGCGCAGTACAGGCTCTTCGGCCCTTGATGTTGCGCCGACCTGTGAAACCACTCTGAAGCCCATCTATGCTATTCCCTTAACATCCATATGTTTATCCAATGACCATTTAAATGCCCTTAATGTTGGCGAGTCCACTACTGTTGAAGGCAGGGCATTCCACGCCCTTACTACTCTCTGAGTAAAGAACCTAGGGAGAAGGGTAATGGTGGGTTGGGGTGGGGGGGGGGGGTGTTATGTGGAAGGGAGGGACAGTGATCCTTGGTTTTGGGGAGCAGAGAATGAGAAGGAAAGTGGAGGAGAGTGACATCTTGGGTGATAGGACTGTGCCACCGATGCACACAGGGTCCACACCCTCCCCACTGCGTGAGGTGTCCCCCTTCCTTCCCGCCTTTATTGATCTCGGTCCCAAAAAGCTGCTCCCGCCCTCACGAACCATGTCATGGTATGGGCAGAGTATTATCATGACAATAGGCTCATTTTGCCCATTCGCCGAATCAATCGGCATCACTTTGTAATTTTATGCCTCCATCTACACCACTTGCAATGTCACTGTGGTGAATGAGATTCACACGGTATTATAATCTGTATATATGTATCAATATTGTAAGTGCAGTTGCACTACCTGACCATCAGGGGGAGTAGCTCTGGGAGTACTCGAGAGTTTGTACTGGGCTTCTCCCTTGGCTCCGCCCAGGACTCCTCCCCCTGGAGCTGCTGTATAAAGATCCGTGCCACAGGGTCAGCCAGCCAGTTCACCGAAAGTTCAACGGCTAACAGGCTGGCTCTGTTGTAAGTATATTAAAACCGCTATTCTAATCCTACAAGCACGTGTCCGTAGAATTGTTGGTTCCAACAATTTAATATACTTACGAAACAGTCGAAGTAAATCATGGAAGCAGCCCTCAAGCCCGGACGCCTAGAACTCGACCCGCAGGATGCAGAGGCTAAGGAAATTTTTTCCCACTGGCTGAGATGTTTTAAGGCGTACCCGGCAGAGGCCAGCACCGCCGGAACAACGGAGGAACAAAAACTCAGCCTACTGCACGTGAGGGTAAGCCACAGAATCTCCACCCAGCTAAATCCGGCCGGTTCTTACACCGCAGCGCTGGCGATATTGGACAAAATGTACGTTAGGCCCATTAACGAGGTTTATGCACGCCACGTGTTTACGACTCGCCGTCAGCGGCCTACAGAAATGCTAGCCGAGTTTGTACGGGAACTGAACAATCTTTCAAATGACTGTAATTATCAAGCCGTTACCGCGGCTGAACATAGGGAGCTTGCTGTGCGGGACGTTTTCGTGGCGGGCCTTAGTTCTAACTATGTGCGCCAAAGACTGCTAGAAAAGGGGGCCCAGGACTTAAATACTACTGTGGAGGCTGCTACCACTATGGAAGTTTCCTTCCACAGCCTCACGTCGTTTTCCGCGGACCCCGCGACCTCATCGTGGGCCCCCGACCAACAACTCTCCCAGGCCTGTGCCGCACGGCCCCCCAGCTACCGCGCTGCCAAAGCCAGTTACTCTGCTGCCCCAGCCAGCTACAGTTGCCCCAGCCTGCCATTTCTGTAGCCAAAGCCAGCACCCGCGGCAGCACTGCTCAGCCCGATCCGCGACCTGCAACAGCTGCGGCAAGAAAGGCCACTATGCCAGAGTGTGCCTCGCGAAAAGAGCCCCAGTTTTTAACTCCCCGGTAGAGAGAACAAATCGCGCCCAACACCAGTGGGCCCGCGGGGCCTGAAACGCTGTGGCCTACACCCCGACTCCGCCCCCTCCCGCCACGTGCGATCCATGGGGGCCGCCATATTGGCAAACCCCCACCATGCGGCCGGCCACGTGTGATTCATAGGGCCGCCATCTTTCTCCCCGCTCACCACGTGCGATCCATGGGCCCCATCTGCATCGGCATGCTCAGAAAGCTCATCTGAAGACTACGACTTCCCCGGGCACTCATCACGCGGCCCGCAACTCAGCGCAACGATCCTGCATCAAGCTCGCCAGAACGTACCGGCATCTACTCGACCATACGCCCACTCGGAAGACTACGACCTTCCCGGGCACTCATCATGCGGCCCGCAACTCAACGCAGTCACCCTAGGTCAATCCCGCCCCAAGCACCTACGAAGTTTGATGGCGGAGGTCCAGATCAACGGGTACAGCACGCCATGCCTCATTGACTCCGGGAGCACCGAGAGCTTTATACACCCAGAGCTGGTAAGACGCTGTTCGCTTCCTATTTTTCCTGTCAGGCAAACTATCGCCCTCGCTTTGGGCTCCCACTCAGTCCAAATCCAAGGCCGCACCGTCGCTACGCTCACAATTCGAGACATTAGTTATTCAAAATTTAAACTTTATGTCCTGCCTGACCTCTGCGCGCCACTCTTATTAGGCCTGGATTTCCAGTGCAACCTTAAGAGCCTCACCCTCAGCTTCGGCGGGCCCCTGCCCCCACTCACTATCTGCAGCCTAGCCACGCTGCGCATCGCCCCCCCTCCTCTCTTCGCCAATCTCACTCCAGATTGCAAACCAGTAGCTACGCGCAGCCGGCGATACAGCCTACAGGATAGGGTCTTTATCCGATCGGAGGTCCGACGGCTGCTCAGTGAGGGGATCATAGAGGCCAGTAATAGTCCCTGGAGAGCTCAGATGGTGGTCATCAAGACCGGGGAAACCTTTTGCATGGTCGCCGACTATAGCCAGACCATAAATCGCTTTACGCTCCTAGACGCGTATCCCCTCCCCAGAATTGCAGACATGGTTAACCAGATCGCCCAATATCGACTATTTTCCACGGTGGATCTGAAGTCTGCATACCACCAGCTCCCAATCCGCCCGGAGGACCGTCACTACACGGCGCTCGAGGCCGATGGCCGCCTCTTCCATTTCCTCCGGGTTCCCTTCAGTGTCACTAACGGGGTTTCGGTGTTCCAACGAGCAATGGACCGAATGGTAGACCAGTACGGGCTGCGGGCCACGTTTCCGTATCTGGACAATGTTACCATCTGCGGCTATGACCAGCAGGACCACGGCGCCAACCTCCACCGTTTTCACCAGACGGCACAGAAATTAAACCTCACTTATAACAAGGAGAAATGCGTTTTCCGCACAAACAGATTGGCCATCCTCGGCTACATCGTGGAGAACGGAGTCCTGGGCCCAGACCCGGACCGCATGCCCCCTCTTAGAACTCCCCCTCCCTCATTGCCCCAAGGCCCTCAAACGGTGCTTGGGGTTCTTTTCATACTACGCCCAGTGGGTCCCCCAATATGCGGACAAAGCCCGCCCACTCTTTAAGGCCACACGATTTCCCCTGTCTGCTGAGGCGCGCCAGGCCTTCAGCTGCATCAAGGAGGACATTGCCAAAGCAGCCACGCGGGTGGTGGATGAATCCACTCCCTTTCAGGTTGAGAGCGACGCCTCAGAGGTAGCTCTAACAGCCACTTTAAATCAGGCAGGGAGGCCCGTTGCATTTTTCTCCCGTACCCTCTCCGCTTCAGAACTCCGACACTCCTCTGTCGAGAAGGGAGCGCAAGCCATCGTGGAGGCTGTTCGTCATTGGAGGCACTACTCCGCAGGTAGGAGGTTCACCCTCATCACCGACCAATGATCGGTTGCCTTTATGTTTGACAACTCGCAATGGGGCAAAATAAAAAATGATAAAATCCTTCGGTGGAGGATCGAACTCTCCACCTATAGTTATGATATTAAATATCAACCGGGGAAGCTCAACGAGCCCTCGGATGCCCTATCCCGCGGGACATGCGCCAGCGCGCAGATCAGCCGTCTGAAAGCCAGCCACGTGGACCTCTGCCATCCAGGGGTCACCCGGCTCGCCCACTACATCAGAGTCTGAAACCTGCCTTTCTCCAACGAGGAGGTAAAAGCGGTCACCATGGACTGCCCGATCTGTGCGGAGTGCAAACCGCACTTCTGTAGACCAGACAGGGCCCACCTGGTCAAGGCTTCTAGGCCCTTTGAACGCCTTGCGATTGATTTCAAAGGGTCACTCCCCTCCACTAACAAAAACATTTATTTCCTCAACATCATCGATGAGTTCTCCCGATTCCCTTTTGCCATTCCATGCCCCGATATGACCTCCCACACAGTCATTAGGGCCCTGCATAGTGTCTTCACCCTGTTCGGTTTCCCCAGTTACGTGCACAGCGACCGGGGTTCGTCCTTTATGAGCGGCGTGCTGCGTCAGTACCTGCTCGACAAGGGCATCGCCTCGAGCAGGACTACCAGCTACAACCCCAGGGGAAACGGGCAGGTGGAGAGGGAGAACGCGACGGTCTGGAAGACCATTCTACTGACCCTCCGGTCTAGAAAACTCCAAGTCTCCCAATGGCAAGAAGTCCTCCCAGACGCGCTTCACGCAATCAGATCCCTCCTCTGTACAGCTGCAAATCAAACCCCTCACGTGCAGCTCTTCATATTTTCTAGGGGCACTACCACGGTGGTCTCACTTCCGGCGTGGCTGAGGACACCAGGCCCGGTCCTCCTGAGGAAGCACGTCAGGGGGCACAAAACTGACCCCCTTGTTGAAAAGGTGCACCTCCTCCATTCCAACCCCCAGTATGCATTCGTGGAGTTCCCGGACGGTCGCCAGGACACAGTATCCCTTCGGGACCTTGCACCCGCTGGATCCAGCCCCCCCCTACCCCCACTGAGGAACCCCTTACCCCTTTCCCTATGCTGCCGCCCCCTCACGCCCCGATCCCGCAAGCTCACCACACCAGTTCCACGCGCCAGCACCCCTAGCGCCCCAGTCTCCGGTCGAGCCAGAGGTGTATGAAGTTTGGACCCGCTCCGGAGTCTGCCATCGTACCCCAGCTCTCAACACCCACCCAGCCACCGCAAGAGGCTGCAACCCCGGTGCTCCGCAGATCGAAACAAACAATTCGTCCACCGGACAGACTAACTCTGTGAGCCACCACCCCCGCCGGACTTGATTTTTTTCACAGGGGGTGAATGAGATACACACGGTATTATAATCTGTATATATGTATCAATATTGTAAGTGCAGTTGCACTACCTGACCACCAGGGGGAGTAGCTCTGTGAGTACTCGAGAGTTTGTACTGGGCTCCTCCCTTGGCTCCGCCCAGGATTCCTCCCCCTGGAGCTGCTGTATAAAGATCCGTGCCACAGGGTCAGCCAGCCAGTTCACCGAAAGTTCAACGGCTAACAGGCTGGCTCTGTTGTAATATTAAAACTGCTATTCTAATCCTACAAGCACGTGTCCGTAGAATTGTTGGTTCCAACAGTCACCTATCGTGTCATCCCTAAATTTGGATCTGGGACATTCCATTCCATCATTTAAGTCATTAATAACATGGTGAACAGTTGAGGCAACAACACAGATCATTGTGAGACATAATGAATTACATTCTGCCATTTAGAGTAGCTGCCCATTATCCCTACTCTCTGTATCCTGCCACTCCCGCAAGACCATCTAAATAACATTCATGGATGCTCATCTATTCAATTCTTTGGTCATCTCTTCAAAAAAAGCACGATTGTCAGGCGGGACTCCCTCGCTCTCTCTTGAGTAGCTGAAGGTGATTTTCAAGGTCTTCCATTACCCTAGTCTTAATTATAGATGTTTCCAACAACAGGATGTTCGGCTAACTGGTCTGTAATTCCCTGGTTTCCCTCTGACACATTTCTTCAATAACACAGTGACATGCACAATCTACAGGAATGGTTTCCAGAATCATACATACTTGAGAAGGTTATACTTGGGGGCATCTGTAATATTCTCACTTAGGTTCTTCAGAAGTGAGCAAGGAAGATATTCCCACCATTTTTAAACAAAACCAAATATATGCCTGGGGACAAGCAATGTTTTGTGTGTTACGAATAAAAATCTGGAGTAGAAAGAGAACTACTACTTTAGGGGCCTCACGGTAGCATGGTGGTTAGCATCAATGCTTCACAGCTCCAGGGTCCCAGGTTCGATTCCCGGCTGGGTCACTGTCTGTGTGGAGTCTGCACGTCCTCCCTGTGTGTGCGTGGGTTTCCTCCGGGTGCTCCGGTTTCCTCCCACAGTCCAAAGATGTGCGGGTTAGGTGGATTGGCCATGCTAAATTGCCCGTAGTGTAAGGTTAATGGGGGGATTGTTGGGTTACGGGTATACGGGTTACGTGGGTTTAAGTAGGGTGATCATTGCTCGGCACAACATCGAGGGCTGAAGGGCCTGTTCTGTGCTGTACTGTTCTATGTTCTACTCCTTTTGGATATGTTGCAGATTCTCAGTCTGTAACCAACATTATGGGTGATTTTAAGTGGTGCATCTTGGTCCTCTTTTTTGAGTTGGATAGGTCTCAATGCTGGCTCAATGACCCAAAGCCCTTGTGCCATGCAATCTTCCCTGTGGTGGGTGGATCCTATGCTGGTTTTGTGGCAGGAGAAGAATTAAAAGTAACAGCATGATTGGGAGAGTACCTGGACACTGAGCCAGGGGCATGGAACATTGTGATGAGCTTTTACAAAATAATTTACAGGATGTGGGTGTCGCCGACTAGGCCCGCATTTATTGCCCATCCCTAATTGCCCTCGAGAAGATGGTGGTGAGCTTTCTTCTTGAACCGCTGCAATCCATGTGGCGTAGGTGCACCCACTGTGCTGTTAGGGAGGGAGTTCCTGGATGTTGACCCAGTGACAGTGAAGGAACGACAATGTATTTTTAAGTCAGGATGTTGTGTACCTTGGAGGGGAACTTGTAGGTGGTGATGTTCCCATGTGGTCTGCTGCCCTTGTAGGTGGTAAAGGTTGTGGGTTTGGAAGGTACTGTCGAAGGAACCTTGGTGAGTTCCTGCAGTGCATCGATGAGATGGTACATACTGTTCATCAGCGGTGGAGGGAGAGAATGTTTGGGATAGGGTGCCAATCAAGCGGGCTACTTTGTCCTGGATGGTGTCAGGCTTCTTGAGTGTTGTTGGAGCTGTACTCATCCAGCGAAGTGGGAGAATATTCCATCACATTCCTGACTTGTGCCTTGAAAATGGTGGACAGGCTTTGGGGAGTCAGGAATCTGTCAAAGAAAGTTGTGCAATGTTGGTCTGAGGAATCGGATGCTCTCCTACGGGATTGCTTAGAGTCAGTGGACTGGTCAGTATTTAAAAACTCTGCAACCAGCCTGAACGAGTATGCCACTACAGTAACTGACTTCATTAGTAAGTGTGTAGAAGACTGTGCCAAAGAAGCAAATCCACGTGTTTCCCAACCGGAAACCCTGGATGAACAGGGATATCCACTGCTTGCTGAAATCTGGGTCTGAGGTGTTCACGTCAGGCGACCCTGACCTATACAAGAAAGCCAGATATGATCTAAAGATATCTATCAAAGATGCTGAAACACAGTACCGGACCAAGCTTGAGTCCCAGGCTAGCCACACGGACCCCAGCCATCTATGGCAAGGTCTGCAAGACATAACGGACTACAAGATGAAGGCATTTAAAATTGCCGGCTCCAATGCACCTCTCCCTGATGAACTCAACGCATTCTAATGCCCGCTTTGAGCAAGAGGTCAACGAGAGCGAGCCCTGCATCCCAGAAGCCACAGATGAACTTGTATCTGAGATCACCTTTGCAGACGTCAGAGCAGCCTTCTCCAAGGTCAACCCATGGGAAGCCACTGGCCCGGATGGGGTACCCGGACGATCACTCAGGTCTTGCACCGATCAGCTGGCAGGGGTATTCGCAGACATCTTCAACCTCTCTTTACAACAATCTGAGGTCCCTATCTGCTTCAAGAAGACGACCGTCATCCCTGTACCAAAGAAAAGCCAAGCAGCGTGCCTTAATGACTATCGTCCAGTGGCTCTGATATCCATCATCATGAAGTGCTTTGAAAGATTAGTCATGGCACGAATCAACTCCAGCCTCCCGAATTGCCTTGATCCACTACAGTTCGCCTACAGGTCCACAGGTCCACAGCAGACGCCATCTCCATGGCCCTGCACTCTACCCTGGAACACCTAGATAACAAAGACACCTATGTCAGACTCCTATTTATCGACTATAGCTCAGCCTTCAACACCATCATTCCTCCGAAACTCATCTCCAAACTCCGTGGACATAGCCTCGGCTCCTCCCTCTGCGACTGGATCCTGAACTTTCTAACCCACAGGCCACAATCAGTAAGGATAGGCAACAACACCTCCTCCACGATAATTCTCAACACCGGTGCCCCACATGGTTGTGTCCTCAGCCCCCTACTATACACCTTATACACCTATGATTGTGTGGCCAAATTCCCCTCCAACTCGATTTATAAATTTGCTGATGACACCACAGTAGTGGGTCGGATTTCAAACGATGATGAGACAGAGTACAGGAATGAGATAGAGAATCTGGTGAACTGGTGTGACAACAATAATCTCTCCCTCAATGTCAACAAAACGAAGGAGATTGTCATCGACTTCAGGCAGCATAGTGGAGAACATGCCCCTGTCTACATCAATGGGAACATAGTAGAAAGGGTCGAGAGCTTCAAGGTTTTAGGTGTACAGATCACCAACAGCCTGTCCTGGTCCCCCATGCCGACACTATAATTAAGAAAGCCCACCAACGACTCTACTTTCTCAAAAGATTAAGGAAGTTTGGCATGTCAGCTACGACTCTCACCAACTTCGACAGATGCACCATAGAAAGCATTCTTCCTGGTTGTATCACAGCTTGGTATGGAGCCTGCTCTGCCCAAGACCGCAGGAAACTACAAAAGGTTGTGAATGTAGCCCAGTCCATCACGTAAACCAGCCTCCCATCCATTGACTCTATCTATAATTCCCGCTGCCTCAGAAAGGCAGCCAGCATAATTAAGGACCCCATGCACCCTGGACATACTCTCTTCCATCTTCTTCCATCAGGAAAATTATACCAAAGTTTGAGGTCACGTACCAACCGACTCAAGAACAGCTTCTTCCCTACTGCCATCAGACTTTTGAATGGACCAACCTTGTATTAAGTTGATCTTTTCTCTACACCTTGCTATACTGTAACATTATATTCTGCAGTCTCGCCTTCCTTACCTATGTATGGTACGCATTGTTTCTACAGCATGCAAGAAACAATACTTTTCACTGCATTCTAATACATGTGACAATAATAAATTAAATCAAATCAAATCAAAAAGGAATAGAGTTTTTTTCTGCAGGATTCCAGGCCACTGATATGCTCTTGTAGCCACAGTTTTTATATGGCTAGTCCAGTTCAGTTTCAGATCAATGGTAACCGTCAGGATGTTGATAGTGGTGGAGGGTGGGTGGCGCAGGGATGAGGGAGGCAACCTGGGGGAGGAAGAAACGGTACTAGGTCGGGGGTTGTGGGTGGGCACCCGGCGAGTGCCATGTCCCGGAGGGAGACTGTGTCCTATCGCCCGTCGGGGTGTGCCATGTAGGCGTGCTGTGGGTCCGCATGGAGGAGGTGGACTTTCTCGATCAGGGGATCCGATTTATGGTTCCTCACATGCTTCCGGAGGAGGACGGGCCCAGGAACAGTCAGCCATGTCAGGAGCGAGACACCGGAGGTGGATTTCCAAGGGAAGGCAAACACACGTTCATGAGGGGTCTCTTTAGTAGCAGTGCACAGGAGCAACCGGATGGAGTGGGGCGCGTCGGGGAGGACATCCTGCTAGCGGGAAACCGGGAGATTCCTCGACTGAAGAGCCAGCAGGACGGCTATCCAGACCGTCCTGTTCTCCCTCTCCACCTGCCCGTTTCCCCGGGGGTTGTAGCTGGTCGTCCTGCTCAAGGCGATGCCCTTGCTGAACAGGAACTGATGCAACTCGTCGCTCATAAAGGAGGAACCCTGTGGATGTAGGTGGGGAAACCGAACAGGGTGAAGATGCTGTGCAGGGGCCTTGATGATTGTGGTAGACGTCATGTTGGGGCATGGGATGGTGAATGGGAAACGGGAGTACTCATTAATGACGTTGAGGAAGTACACGTTGCGGTCGGTGGAGGGGAGGGTCCCTTTGAAGTCCATGCTGAGGCGCTCAAAGGGGCAGGAGGCCTTTACCAGGTGTGCTCTGTCCGGCCAGTGGAAGTGCGGTTTGCACTCCGCGGAGACTGGGCAGTCCCTGGTCACGGTCCTGACCTCCTCGAGGGTGGCGGCCTTAGCTATGTCCGATGCATCACTCTCCACCTGGAAGGGGAGGGACTCGTCGACTGCGTGATCATGGCCTTGGCAATGTCCACCTTGATGTGGTTGAAAGCCCGGCGGGCCTCAGCCGTCAGGGGAAAAACTGGACTTGATGAGTGGGCGGGCCTTGTCCGCATAATTCGGGACCCACTGGGCGTTATATGAGAAAAACCCCAGGCATTGTTTCGGAGCCTTGGGGCAGTGGGGGAGGGGGAGTTCCAAGAGTTGGGATCGGTTGGCATGCGGTTGGGGTCGGGCCCTAGGACTCCATTTTCCATCATGTAGCCAATGATGGCTAAGCGGTTGGTGCGGAACACATATTTCTCTTTATTGTAGGTGAAGTTAAGGAGTTTGGCGGTGTGGAGGAATTTTTGGAGGTTTGTGTCGTGGTCCTGCTGATCGTGGCCGCAGATGGTGACGTTGTCTAGGTATGGGAAGGTGGCCCACAGCCCGTACTGGTCAACCATTCGGTCCATCTCTTGCTGGAAGACCGAGACCCCATTGGTGACGGCGAAGGGAACTCGAAGGAAGTGATAGAAGCAGCCATCTGCTTTGAACGCAGTGTATTGGTGGTCCTCCGAGTGGATGGGGAGCTGGTGGTAGGCGGACTTCAAGTCAACTGTGGAGAAGATGTGATACTGCACAATCTGATTGACTATGTCAGATATGCGTGGGAGGGGGTACGCGTTGAGCTGCGTGTACCGGTTGATGGTCTGACTGTAGTCAATGACCATCCTGTGCTCTTCCCCAGTCTTCACTCCCACCACTTGAGCTCTCCAGGGCCAGTTACTGGCCTCAGTCATCCCCTCCCGCAGAAGCAAGCCGTTGGACCTCCGACTTGATAAAGGTCCTGTCCTGCGCACTGTACTGTCTGCTCCTAGTGGCAATGGGCTTAGAGTCCGGGATGAGGTTTGCAAAAAGTGAAGGTGGATCGACCTTAAGGGTCGTGAGGTTGCAGACGGTGCTCGGCGGGGGGGGGGGGGGGGGGGGGGGGGGGGGGGGGGGGGGTGGTGGCAGGGGTCCGCCGAATTTCAGTGTAAGGCTTTGGAGGTGGCATTGAAAATTGAGACCTAGTAACAGGGATGGGGGAGGGCGTAGAGCCTTACGTTGCTGTACTCTACGTCCTGACCAGTGAGGGTCGCAACGCAGTACCCCCGGACTTTCCGGAGGCCAGGGAGATTTTCTGGGTGACGGGGAGTACCGGAAGGGAGCAGCTCCTTACCGTAGTAGGGTGGATGAAACTCTCTGTGCTCCCGGAGTCAAAGACGCAGGTCGTCCTGTGCCTGTTGATCTTTACCGTTGTCATAGTGGTCGCGAGGTTGTGGGCCCGAGATTGATCAAGGGTGATGGAGGCGAGCGGCAGAAGATGTTGGGAGGTCCTGGACTGATCAGTGGAGGCAGAGGTATCGGCGGTCTGCAAACGGCCATACGAGCAGGGGTCCTGAGGCACAGTCCAAGATGGCGCCGAAGATGGCGGTGCCCACGGGGCGCACATGGCGGACGACATCAAAGATGGTGTCGCCCACAGGCCGCACGTGGCTTGTGGTCGTGAAGTTGGTGGCGCCTCTCGATCACACGTGGGGGGTGTAGCAATGCTGGTCCTGGAAGCAGCGGCGACCGACTGGGCCTGAGAAATGGTGACAAAGTGGCCCTTCTTCCACACCCATTGCAGGTTGCGCTCCGTGCCACGCAGCGCTGCCTGGGATGTTTGCTCTGGCCACAAAAGTAACATTTGGGCCTTCCGGAGTTAGTCGGCTGCCGCGCGACGTAGACTTGCGGTGTACTCGAGTCGGCTGCTGGTGGGGCCCATGAGGGTGCCGTGCGGTTGGAGGTGTAGGCCTCCAGATTACGGCAGGCCACTTCCAGGGAGTTAGCAAGCTGCATGGTCTCTGCAAGGTCGAGCATACCCCCTTCCAATAGCCGCTGGCGAAAGTAAGTAGACTTAATGCCTGTGACATAATCGTCTCTGATTAGTAGTTCGGTGTGTTGGACTGCCGAAACTGCCTGGAAATTACAGTTCCTACTGAGTATCCATAGAGCCCGCAAGAAATCATCCTGAGACTCCCCTGGGAGTTGCCATCTTGTGGCCAGGAGGTGCCTGGCGTACACTTGATTCACAGATTTGATGTACTGTCCCTTTAGTAGCACCATTGCTTCTGTGTAGGTGGACGTGTCCCGGATGAGGGGAAAAACTTGTGGGCTCACCCGTGAGTAGAGGTTCTGGAGCTTCTGTTGGTCTGAGAGTTCTTCAGTGGCTGCTCCGAGGTATGCATCAAAACAGGCTAGCCAGTGCTCGAAGGTGGACGTGGCATCGGTTGCGTGAGGGCTCAGCTCCAGGCGATCAGGCTTGATTAAGATGTTCACCTTTAAAAATCTTGTGCAATAAATTGATGCACCATCAATAACCTCAAGACGAAAATAGTGAAACTATTGAGGCTTTATTGCACAAGATATTGAGCCTCCTGCAGCTGGAACCAGAATGGGAGCAGCGCAGGAGAGTATACACTTATATACGGCGCCTGCTGGGAGGAGCCAGCAGGCAGGGATTCACTGTGGTACCTATAATACAGTGGCAGTACCGTAATACACATAGTGTGTTGCCAGTGGTGTTTACCACATGTTCCAAATGTGTTCTTCCTGCAGATGATGTGAACCAATGTCAAGGATGGTCTCCACGAGTAGGAGCCAGGAGGGGGTCACCATGTAACTCGGATTCCCGCAGGATCATTTCCCTGACGAGGGACCATTCTATGGAGCAGGCTGAAGTGTACTTGGATTGATTCTTCCTAAAGATACATGGAGCGAGCTCTGAGATCAGCAGCCTGAAGGAGGAGGAAGGTGGCTCCATCATGTTATTGCAGCCTGACATATCAGCAAATCCTTCCATGTCGGGCTGTACGACATGAAGCGCACAGACAGCACAGCCTCCCTGTCCTTCCTATCCTCTGTCACGGTGTCCGTAAATAACAACAAGTGAGATAACCAAATAAACCACAAGCTGTGGGCAAGCTGACAAAGGCTGTCAGGTCACTTTGAGATGAGTAGAATTCTAGAAGTGAAAGTGTTTGCTAAGAACAGAAGAATATAAGAAATAGGAGCAGGTGTGGACTGCATCTCATTGAGCCTGTTCCATTATGGGGGAGACGGTGACATACTAGTATTGTCACTGGATTCGTAAAGCAGAGGCCCAGAGTAATTCTCTGGGGATCCAGGTTCAAATCACACCACCGCATCTGGAATTAAAAGCCTGACAATTAACTCATTGTCGATTGTCATTAAAATCCCATCTGGTTCACTAATGTCCTTTAGGGAAGGAAATCTGCTGTCATGTGACTCCAGACCCACAGCAATGTGGTTGACTATTAATTAGGGATGGGCAATAAATGCTGGCACAGCCTGCGACGCCCACGTCCCATGGACAAATTTTTAAAAATGTCAACATGATTAGGGTTGATCATAGGCCATAATTCCACTTTCCTGCTCTTCTCCTGAATTCTCGGAGAAATTAAATATCTGCTTTCTGCACCTTCAATATATTCAACAATGGAGAATCCACAACACTCTGGGGTAGAGATTTCCCGAGATTCACAAACCTTTGATTGAAGATATTTCTCCTCATCTCAGTCCTAAATAATCAGCCCCCTATTCTGAGACTGTGCCTCCCATGTTCTAGCTCCCCAGAGAGGGGGGAACAACCTCTCAGTGTTCATCCTGTCAAACTCCTTCAGAATCTTGTGTATTTCAATCAGATCACCCCTCTCATCATAGGAGCCAATCCCGTCCACCTTTGCCCTACTTCTGTGTCATGACACTCGCAGCCTCTTAGTCTCCAAAGATGTGCAGGTTAGTGTGATGATATGCATAAGCAGTTATGTATATAGTAACAGATATGACCTCCAACCAGCAGGTGGCAGTAAAAAACAACCATGCGCACTGCAACCTTGGGGAGTCTGAAGATAGTTGTAATAGCTGTTGGATAATTTTACAACAGTCATTTAATAGTTAGCGGTTTTAGTAGTTTTCCTATTGTTATCTGACCCACGCTATTGTTAATCAATAAACATTCAACTAGTCATGAACTAGATGTTCTCTAGTGCACTAATTCCATCCGGCTAAGCACAAGAATAGAACATTTAGGTGCGTTATGGGGATAGGACGAGGGAGTGGGTCTTGTAGGGTGCTCTTCAGAGGGTCAGTACAGACTCGATGGTCCGAATGGCCTCCTTCTGCACTGTTGGAATTCAATGAAATTCAGCACATTGAATAGTTGATAAGCTCTTGCCACAGCTGCTGGGTTTCAATGGTTAATGGTGAGAGTATCGTTAAAATTCAACTGAGTTGGCGAATTCCGCAATGCGCCCAGACACGTTTCCACACAGGGCTGGGGTCTGTGGTAAAAGCAGAAATTCATTTCAACCTGTCAACACAAGCGGATACCAACAGATCTGCATTGATGATGTCACGATTACTGATATTTCAATCTTTCACCATTATGTGTCAGAGATACAGAATGCACTGACAGTAGACACCCAGGTAAACTAAACCAGCGAATATGTCCACAGCAACAATTATTACCAATAACTGATAGCAGGATGTGAGTTTAAAGTTTAATTGTGGCCTGTTGTTGTGACAGTTTTGCATCATTCCCACAACAGGAGCAAGCCTTTAATTATCAACTTTAACGTAACAGAAATTCCAAAGGTACTTTTTGAAATGTATTAATTCATTGGATGGTGGTGTCAGGGGCAAGGCCAGCATTTATTGCCCATCTCTACTTGACCTTGAGAAGATGGTGGTGAGCAGCTTTCTTGAACCCCTGCAGCCCTTGTGGTGTAGGTACAGCCACAGTGCTGTTAGGGATGGAGTTCTGGCATTTAAAAAAAATCTTTATCGCTGTCACAAATATGCTTACATTAACACTGCAATGAAGTTACTGTGAAAATCCCCTCGTCACCACACTCCGGCGCCTGTATGGGTACACAGAGAGAGAATTCAGAATGTCCAATTCACCTAACAAGCACGACTTTCGGGACTTGTGGGAAAAAACCGGAGCACCCGGAGGAAACCCACGTAGACACGGGGAAGCTGGATGAAGTTATAGAGAAGGTGTGAGGTCATAAAGAAATGATCATCTTCAGTCAAAAGCATTAGGTGCCCAGGGTCCCATGCAGGTCAGTGAGGACATGAGAGAGCAAATGAGGCTTAGTGATAGGACACAGGAAGCAGAGTTTCACTCTTGTTATCAATGTTCTGGTCACCACTTCATCTCTCTGATTGCAAACTTATACCTTATATAAGGTTCCAATATTCTCCACATACTTTAATGCTACAATAGGGGTGGCACAGTGGTAGGCACTGCTGCCTCACAGCGCCAGCGACTCAGGTTCAATTCCAGCCTTGGGTAACTGTCTATGTGGACACAGTAAGAAGTCTTACAACACCAGGTTAAATTCCAACATATTTGTTTCAAACACTAGCTTTCGGAGCACTGCTCCTTCCTCAGCTAGTGTTCGAAACAAACATGTTGGAATTTAACCTGGTGTTGTAAGACTTCTTACTCTGCTCATCCCAGTCCAACACCGGCATCTCCACATCATGTCTGTGTGCAGTTTGCACATTCTCCCTGTGTCTGCGTGGGTTTCCTCTGGGTGCTCCAGTTTCCTGCCACAGACCAAAGGTGTGCAAGGTTAGATGGATTGGCCATGCTATATTTCTCCTTCGTGTCCAGAGATTCACAAATTAGGTGGGGTCATGGGGATAGGAAGGGGGAGTGGGCCTAGGTAGGCTGTTCTTTCAGAGAGTTGGGGCAGACCCTTTGGGCCGAATGGCCTCCACATTGTAGGGATTCTGTGGATTCTATTCTATGAAATGCAATTCCACATATATTACAAATTCCACTTTTGCAACTGTAGTAATCCAGAAGACACAAAGAGGAAGGTTAAACCAAATGTATTTTAACTGAGAAGTAAAACCACACCCATGGCTTACAATACTAGTCCGGTACTAGCAGAAACTCCCAGTCTGGTGTGGAATGGTATTTAAAGGGCTCAATACCAAGTCCCAGCTGGTTGGGCCTCAACCCGTTACCATGGGAACTACTCAATGAGCCCCACGGGGAGATCAATAATTATAATCTTCATCAGTTTCACAAGTAGGCTTACATTAACACTGCAATGAAGTTACTGTGAAAATCCCTTAGTCACCACACTCTGGCGCCTGTTCATGTACACTGAGGGAGAATTCAGATATCCATTTCACCTAACAAGCATGTCTTTCTGGACTTGCAGGAGGAAACCGGAGCTCCCGGAAGAATCCCACGCAAACACAGGGAGAACGTGCAGACTCTGCGCCCCAATCCCCTTAATTCTGCGCCTCGAGTTATTGACTCTCTATTTAAACCCTTCATGATTTTAAACAACGCACCCTGCACCCCCTCCCACTCTCCTGCTCAAAGAATGGCTTCTTCAAGTCTACCGCGTAACCATCATGCCGCATCCCTGGAACCATTCTGGTTAAATCTCTGCTGCACCCTCTCCAATGCTTTCACATTCTTCCCAAATTGTGGTGCCCGGAATTGAACACAATTCTTGAGCTGAGGCCAAACTAGTGTCTTATACCAGGGTGAGCGTGATTTCTTAACTTTTATAGTCTATGCTTCCACAGGGCTCCCTCAGATGCTTTGTTAACTGTGAATGTGATTCTGCCTCCACTTCACCTTTAATAATAATCATTATTGTCACAAGTACGGCAGCACGGTAGCATGGTGGTTAGCATAAATGCTTCACAGCTCCAGGTTCCCAGGTTCGATTCCCGGCTGGGTCATTGTCTGTGCGGAGTCTGCACGTCCTCCCCGTGTCTGCGTGGGTTTCCTCCGGGTGCTCTGGTTTCCTCCCACAGTCCAAAGATGTGCGGGTTAGGTGGATTGGCCATGCTAAATTGCCCGTAGTGTCCTAAAAAGTAAGGTTAAGGGGGGGTTGTTTGGTTACGGATATCGGGTGGATACGTGGGTTTGAGTAGGGTGATCATTGCTCGGCACAACATCGAGGGCCGGAGGGCCTGTTCTGTGCTGTACTGTACTGTTCTATGTAAGTGGGCTTACATTAACATTGCAATGAAGTTACTGTGATAAACCCCTAGTCGCCACATTCCGCCGCCTGTTCAGGTACACAGAGGAAGAATTCAGAATGTCCAAATTACCTAACAGCACGTCTTTCGGGAGCACTTGGAGGAGACCCACGCAGACACAGTGAGAACTTGCAGACTTCGTACAGACAGTGACCCAAGCCGGGAATCGAACCTGGGACCCTGGTGCTGTGAAGCAACAATGCTGACCACTGTGCTACCTTGCTGCCCCCTGATGTAGGAGCAGCGCTCCAAAGGCTTGCGATATCAAATAAATGTGTTGGACTTTAACCTGGTGCTGTGAGACCTCATTGTTAACTGTTGTGTTAAACAGTCCTGTGTCACCATCCATGATTTGTCCAATCCACCAGCCTGTCCGTCTGCTTGAAGCCTAACACATTCTTCCTTTTTTGTCCTGTGCAAATTTCAAAATGTAGCCTCTGGCTTATTTAGTTTAATTTGAAAATGTGCACGTTTCTATTGATATTAACAACGGCTGGTGGCCTTTGTAACAATCTCGCTCAGAGGTAAAGCAAGAGTATTTTAAACACGACTGCCTATTTTCATGGGGTTATATCGCTCCAGCTGCACATGACACTGGTCCTAGGTATGTCAGTGGGTCAAACTGGGAATAGTTTACCTGTCCCCCGCCATATCCAGAAATTCCCTCTCATTCCTTAACCAGCGCTAGGGATGAATACCTGACATTTACCCTTCACCTGCCTTACGGGGATCTGAAACACCTCACTCCCCACCGATCCCTTTGCCTATCGCCGGCTCTTTCAACACCAACCTCGGGAACACCTTCGTTTATCCCCAAAGGAATCCCGGTCACTTACCCCGGACGGCGGTGATGCAGAGGGCAGCCAGCAGAGCGATTTGCCCGGCTCCCAGGCTGTGTGTCCCCATTGCTGTGGCTCCGAATACTGCAGCTGCTCAGACACCGAAGGGTGCAGCAGTCCACCCAGGGATCTTTGTAACACTGAGCAGCCAGTCATTTGGAAACTAAAAAAACTTGCACAAGTTAAAGACCAGATGAAACCCCGCCCGAGCTTTCCCAACACCAAGAGAGCTGGAGCGCCGCCTGGGGGGGGGGCAAATATCCCAACACAGAGGGAGGGGACAAACACATATACAATACAACAAAGGGAGATTAAACATACATATATACAATATACACAGAGGGAGGGGACAAACACATATACAATACAACAAAGGGAGATTAAACATACATATATACAATATACACAGAGGGAGGGGACAAACACATATACAATACAACAAAGGGAGATGAAACATACATATATACAATATACACAGAGGGAGGGGACAAACACATATACAACACAACAAAGGGAGATTAAACATACACATATACAATATACACAGAGGGAGGGGACAAACACATATACAATACAACAAAGGGAGATTAAACATACACATATACAATATACACAGAGGGAGAGTAAACATACGCATATACAATATACACAGAGGGAATATATACATATACAGTCACACAAACACAGGGAGCAGACACATCAGTCTGCAATGCACACACAAATATACACAAATGGAGCTGGACAGATGGTTGATGTGTTGGTGGGGGAGCATTTCAGTGATAGCGATCACAATATGGTACAATTTAAGTTTGTATTGGACAAAGAAATAGAAAAGTTGCTAAAAAAAAATTGGATTGGGGAGAGTGGATTTTGGTAAAATAACGCAGGATCAGGCCAAGGTAGACTGGAGTTACTTGTGGGGAAATCTACAGAAGAGCAGTGGTGGGTGTTTAAAAGGAAATGGAGAAAGTACAGGCCTAACATGTTCCCTCTAGGGTAATAGGAAGGAGCCGAGAGGTCCTTGGATGACCAGAGATATTCAGGATACAATGAGAAAGAAAAGAAGGGCTTTTAGCAAGTACAAGGGGTGCAAATCAGTGAAGGCATCGATCGTGTACAGGAAGTGCAGAATGGAACTTAAGAAAACAATTGGGAGAGCAA
Organism: Scyliorhinus canicula; assembly: GCF_902713615.1. Lineage (NCBI taxonomy): Eukaryota > Metazoa > Chordata > Chondrichthyes > Carcharhiniformes > Scyliorhinidae > Scyliorhinus > Scyliorhinus canicula. The sequence goes on along the minus strand of NC_052164.1, from coordinate 45,926,856 downwards.
AGAAGGGATATGAGAAAGCTCTGGCTAGTAAATCCCAAGATAACCAGGGGAGGAGTAGGGCCCATTAGGGTCCAAGAAAACTATGGGTGGGGCCAGTGGTCATTGGTAGGCTGTTGAACAGATACTTCACATCTCTCTTCACCCAAGAGAATGAGGAGGTAGGTAATGAACTCAGGGAGAGAGACTATGAGGCTCTTGAGCAAATTGGAGTAGGGAGTGATAAGGTATTGGCGGTGCAGGCAGGATTAAAATTGGACAAATATCCAGGTCCAGATGAATTGTGTTCCAGGATGTTGTGGGAGGCGAGGGAGGAGATTGCAGGGGCTCTGACCCAAATTTTTAATTTCTCTCTGGCCACGGGGGAGGTGCTAGAGGACTGGAGAACAGCTAAAGTGGTACCACTATTTAAGAAAGGTTGTAGAGATAAGCCAGGGAACTACAGCCAGTGATACTCACGTCAGTGGTGGGGAAACTTTTGGAGAAAATCCTGAAGGGATCAAGAGATATGGGGGGAAGGCAGGATCAGGGAATTGAACTTGATCAGACCATGATCATAACAAAAGGCGAAGCAGGCTCAAAAGGCTGAATGGCCTCCTTCTGCTTCTATTTTCCATGTATGTTTCTATGTATGAAGGAGAGAGAATCTAGCTCTACTTGGAGAGGCAAGGTTTGATCAGGAATAGCCAGCATAGATTTGTCAGAGGGAGAAATGCCTAACAAATTTGATTGAATATTTTGAACATATTACCAGGTGTGTAGATGAGGGTAGTGTAGTTGATGTAGTTTACATGGATTTCAGCAAAGCCTTTGACAAGGTCCCACATGGGAGATTTATAAAGAAGGCAAATGCACATGGAATACAGGGTAATTTGATAAGGTGGATTCAAAATTGGCTTAGCTGTAGGAGACAGAGGGTGATAACAGATGGCTGCTTTAGTGACTGGAACCCAGTGTCCAGTGGCGTATCTCAGGGATCTGTGCTGGTTCCCCTCTTATTTGTCATTTATATAAACAACATAGATGACTATGACGGGGGTAGAGTCAGTAAATTTCCAGTGACAGAAATATTGGCTGGTGGTTCAGAGTGAGGTTGATTGTCTTGGGTTACAGGAGATACAGATGGGATGGTCAAATGGGCAGAAAGGTGGCAGATGGAATTTAATCCTGAAAAGTGTGAGGTGATACACTTTGGAAAGTAATTTAACAAGGAAGTATTCAATGAATGGCCTGACACCAGGAAGTTCCGAGGAACTATGGGACCTTGACGTGTTTGTGCGTAGATCTGTGCAGGTAGAAGGGCAGGTTAATAGGGTGGTGAAAAAAGCATACGGGACAGTTGCCTTTATCAGTTGAGGCACAGATTACAAAATCAGGGAGGTCATGTAGGAGTTGTACAGAACTTTGGTGAGGTCACAGCTGGAGTACTGTGTGCAATTCTGTTCGCCACATTATAGGGAGGATGTGATTGCACTGGAGGGGGTGCAGAGGAGATTCACCAGAATGTTGCCTGGAATAGAACATTTAAGTTATGAAGAGAGGTTGGATAGGCTTGGGTTGTTTTTGCTGGAGCAGAGAAGACTGAGGGGCGATCTGATCGAGGTGTACACGATTATGAAGGATATGGACAGGGTGGATAGGGAGCAGCTGTGCCCCTTAGTTGAAGGGTCAGTTGCGAGGGTACAGAAGTTCAAGGTAAGGGGAAGGAGGTTTAGGGGAGATTTGAGAAAATACTTTTTTACCCAGAGGATGGTGACGGTCTGGAATGCACTGTCTGGGAGGATGTTAGAGGCAGGATGATTCACATCCTTTAAAAAGTACCTGGATGAGTACTTGGCACATCTAAACATTCAAGGCTATGGGCCAAATGCTGGCAAATAGATTTAGTTTGGCAGGTCAGATGTCTTTCACGTGTCACTGCAGACTCAATGGGCTGAAGGGCCTCTTCTGCACTGTACTTTTCTGTGATTTTGTGATAATATCTAGTGCCATTCTTTTTCCTATTAACTGGGAGTGTGAGTTTCTTTTTAAAAGTTATTGGTCTCTATGGGGATTTTAACAATGACAGAGTGTTATATATACAGGACATGATTTGGTAGAGTGCAATGTGACCAAGGCACAGATAAGGCTTCAGATAAGTGGTATGTAATCTGAACAATGTGAAATAAGGACAGGGTAATATCGGTAAGTCAGTAACATAGGGAGGATTAAATTTGGTGATGTGTAATACGTTCAGGATGCAATACGTTAAGGGTTTAACACAGTTGAGGTGTAATATGGGCAGTGAGTAATGTGGATGGGATTTAATATGAGTCTGGTGTAATGCAGGTGGAGTTTGTTGCATCTTTACACTGACAGTACAAAAGAAATAGATTGCTGCAGCACGTTGATTTGATGCAACATTAACAGAGGTTTATTGAATAGGTCTTTAATGTACAAGGTTTGGTGCTAGCTTCGGCAAAAGCTTGTGAAGCTGCCAAAGATGTCACGTAAGTCACTTGATTCCGTTCTTTTCAAAAAAATTTTTACATTCTCCTCCCTTTCCACAATTTCACCAAATACACAACAAACAAAAGATAACTGACAGTAACAAATACAATATTAACCCCCAACCAGCAACCCCTTCAACATACACACCCAAACTTCACCCCAACATTCCAAATACAACAAAGCAAAAATGACCAAAAGAGAATCAAAAGAGAATGGCCATTCCACACACAATAAACAGTAAACAATATACTCAACGCCCCTCTCAATAGCCTCCCCCCTCTTATGTTTGATGGCATCCAGTTCTTGAAAGTGCAAGATAAACAATAACCATGAATTATAGAACTCTTCCATCCTCCCCCTCATCTCAAACTTCACTTCTCGAGCATAAAATATTCCAGCGGGTCCCTTCGATAGCTGAGAGACAGGACGGAGATGCTGACCTCCACCCCAGCAGGACCTGCCTCTGGGCAATCAGTGAGGCAAAGGCTAAAACATCTGCCCCCGCACCCGCCTGCAGCCGTGGCTGGTGCGACACCCCGAAAATGGCTTCTCGGGCCCTGGTTCGAAACTCACATAGACCATCCCCGAGATGACCTTAAAAACCTCCCTTCGAAAACCTGTCCAGCTTCGGGAAGGACCAAAATATGTGAACATGGTTTACGGGGCTCCTCCCACAATGCTCACATACATCCTCCACCTCCTCAAAGAGTCGCCTTATCCTCGCCCTCGTGAGGTGCGGCCTGCACACAACCTTCAATTATATCAGCCCCCCCCCCCCCCCCCCGCCCCCACTCCTGGTCAGGACAGCACAAAGTATTCACTTTTATCCAAATTTAACTTATACCCCGGAAAGGACTTAAATGTTCGGGGAAGCTCCAGTATACCCCCGCCCCATCGACACACTCGGCTCTGACATACACAATAATAAATCATCTGCGTACAAAGACACCTTATCGCTCCCACCCCCCCCCCCCCCCCCCCCCCCCCCCACCACCTCCCCACCTGCACTATTCCCTTCCACACTTCTGAACTCCTCATGCGATGGCCAAAGGCTCGATCGTTAGCTCAAGTAACAGAGCGGACATAGGACACCCCTGCCTGGTCCCCCGGTGCAGAGCAAAATACCCCAAACTCACATTATTGGTGCGGACACTCGCCTTCGGCCCCCCTATATAATAAACATACCCACTCCACAATTCTCAGCGCGATTCCAAACCGCTCTAAAACCGCCATCAAATCCCCCCACTCTACCCGGTCAGATGCCTTTTCTGCGTCCAGCGCAATCCCCACCTCTGTCTCCCTCCCCTCCGCCGGTGTCACAACCACATTTAACACCCTCCTAATATTCGAATAGCTGCCTCACTTTCACAAACCCTGTCTGGCTCTCCACTATCCCTGTTGGCTCGCACCCCTCCACCCTAGCCACCAGCACCTTCGCCAATATCTTTGCATCCATGCTCAATAGAGATATAGGCCTGTATGACCCAGACTCCTTATCTTCAGCAGCAAAGAGATCGAGGCCTGCCCCAAAGTCTGTGGCAGCACTCCATTCCCTATCACCTCCTCAAACATCCCCACCACAGCGGAGACAACGTGTTCCTAAATTTCCTACAATAATCCACTGGGAATCCATCCGCCCTGCCACCGGCCCTGATTACATCCTCCCAATTGCCTCCTTTATCTCCTGTTTCCCTATTGACCTCTCCAATGTGGCACTATCCTCCTCTCCCAACCTCGGGTATTCCAAACTGTGGTGAATGTATTCACCATAATGCATGTATGATACTGTAACCTATGACCTATGACCTGGAAGTGGTGATACGAGCTGCTTCCAGGTACTGTACTGTAACCCCCGGTATGGCTCGGCCTCTGGCTCCACCCTCATCGGGACCATATATAGACCGGCCGCCTGCGGGCGGCATTCATCTGTACAAGCGACTCTGTCTAGTCAAGTTCATGACTAATGAAGCCTACTGTTCACTCGCTCTCTCTTTGCCTCTCGGTGAATTGAAGGTATATCAATTTATTAGTCTCAGACAGCACTATGAAAGCTGCTCTAAAGCCAGACAGGCTCGAACTCACCGCCCGTGCATCCGAAGCCAAGGAAATATTCAAACATTGACTCCGATGCTTCGAGGCCTATCTCGACTCCTCCACAACACCTCCCTCAGAGACTGTCAAGCTGCGGCTCCTCCACGCTTGGGTGAGCCATCGAATCTCAGTAATGATCGAGAAAGCGGCCACGTACGAGGCGGCGGTCGCAACTCTCAATGCACACTTCATGAAGCCCGTAAATGAGGTGTTCGCCAGACACCTTCTCACTACTCACCGTCAACGCGCCGGAGAATCGCTGGACGAGTATCTGGAAACCCTGATCCTACTCGCGAGAACTGCAGCTATCGAGATGTGACGGCGGAGGAACACATGAACTCACAGATCCGGGACATCTACGTGGCGGGGGTCCGCTCAAACTATGTCAGGCAGCGTCTGCTGGAAAACGGGACCTCCAACCGGCGGGACACGGTAAAGCTAGTTACCTCGCGAGAGGCGGCCTATCAGAACCTCAGTGTGTTACCCGCGGGCATGGCGAACCACTCGTGGACACCCTCGTCACAACTCCCGTCGGACCACACTGCATTGCAGGCCTGTGCCGCGCGTCTGCCAGCCCAGACCGGGGTTGCTACTTCTGCGGCCAGGGACAACACCTCCAGCAGCGCTGCTCAGCCTGCACAGTGACGTGTAGCAATTCTGGGAAAAAGGGGCACTTCGCTAGAGTCTGTCTGGGCCGGCTGAAGGCCCAGAAATTCAAAACGCACCAGGCCCGACCCATGGACTCGCAGCCCCACAGACCCCGCAATGCGGCTGCGTGCCTGCCCGGAACGGCCCCGTCAGATGTGTCATCGGCATCGTGCGACTCGTGGGGGCCACCATCTTGGTCACCGGCCCCAACACCGACCGACACGTGCGACTCATGGGGGCAGCCATCTTGACCACCGGCTCCGGCACCGACCAACACGTGCGACCGATGGGGGTGGCCATCTTTGTCGCCATCTTCACCCCAGCCCGACACGTGCGACTTATGGGGACCAGCATCTTGTGACTCCACCGACCGCACAGACTACCCGCAGCTGAGTGCAGTCACCCTCGACCAGTCGCAGCCAAAACAGCTGAAGAACTCCATGATGGTCGTCGGGGTCAATGAGCACGAGACCCCCCTGTCTTTTCGACTCCGGGAGCACAGAGAGCTTTGTCCACCCCGACACGGTAAGGCGCTGCTCCCTCCACACCTACCCAGCCTCCCAAACAATCTCCCTCGCCTCTGGATCCCATTCGGTTCAGATCTGAGGGTACTGTATCGCCAATCTCGCGATGCAGGGCGCAGAGTACACTCGTTTTAAGCTCTTTGTCCTCCCCCACCTCTGCGCGGATCGGACTTTCAATGTAACCACTGAAGCGTGACCCTACAGTTCGGTGGACCCTTGCCTCCCCCTCACGGTGTGCAGCTTCGCGACCCTCAAGGTCTCCCCCCCTTCACTCTTTGCGAATCTCACTCCTAACTGTAAGCCCATCGCCACCGGGAGCAGGCGGTACAGTTCGCTAGACATGACGTTTATCAAGTCGGAGGTCCAGCGACTGTTGAGTGAAGGGATCATCGAGGCCAGCAACAGGCACCTGGAGAGCGCAAGTGGTGGTCGTCCGGACCGGGGAAAATAATCGGATGGTTGTGGACTACAGCCAGACAATTAACCAATTCACACAACTAGATGCGTACCCCCTCCCCCTTATAGCGGAGATGGTCAACCAGATCGCACAGTACCGTGTGTTCTCAACGGTTGATCTGAAGTAGGCCTACCACCAGCTCGCAATCCGCCCGGAAGTGCACCACTACACTCCTTTTGAGGCAGCCGGCCAGCTCTTCCACTTCCTCAGAGTCCCCTTCTAACGGAATCTCGGTCTTTCAGAGAACGATGGACCGAATGGTGGACCAGTGCGGGTTGCGGGCTACATACCCGTAATTGGACAACGTGACCATCTGCAGCCATGACCAGCAGGACCATGACGCCAACCTCCAGAGGTTGGCGTCATGATCGGTTGCCTCTAACGATCGGTTGCCTTCATTTTTGACAACGCACACCGGGGCAAAATAGAAAATGATAAAATCTTGAGGTGGAGTATCGAACTCTCCACCTACAATTACGATATCAAGTATCGTCCTGGGAAGCTCGACGAGCCCCCAGATGCCCTGTCCCGCGGCACATGCTCAGTGCGCAAGATGACCGACTTTGGGCTATCCACAATGACCTCTGCCACTCGGGGGTCACCCAGCTTACCCACTTCATTAAGGTCCGCAATCTGCCCTTCTCCACCGAGGAGGTCAAGGCAATGACCAAGGGACTGCCAAGTCTGCGCGGAGTGCAAACCGCACTTCTACCGGCCAGACAAGGCCCGCCTGGTAAAGACCTCTCGGCCCTTTGAACGCCTAAGCATTGACTTCAAAGGGCCCCTCCCCTCCACCAACCGGAATATATACTTCCTCACCGTCATCGATGAGTTCTCCCGCTTCCCCTTCGCTGTCCCCTGCCCCGACATGACCTCAGCCACCGTAATAAAGGCGCTGCACAGCATCTTCACACTGTTCGGTTTCCCTGCCTACGTCCACAACGACCGGGGCACATCGTTCATGAGCGATGAGCTACGTCAGTACCTACTCAACAAAGGCATCGCCTCGAGCAGGACTACGAGCTATAACCCGCAGGGAAATGGGCAGGTGGAGAGGGAGAACGCGAATGTATGGAAGGCCGTTCTTCTGGCCCTCAGGTCTAGAAGTCCCCGATCCCCCGCTGGCAGGAGGTCCTTCCCAACGCCCTCCACTCCATCAGATTGCTCCTCTGCACAGCTACGAATGAGACCCCCCACAATCGTTTGTTTATCTTCCCCAGGAAGTCCATCTCCGGGGTCTCGCTTCCATCTTGGTTGAAAGCACCGGGACCAGTCCTTCTCCGGAGGCACATGAGGAGCCATAAGACCGACCCTCTGGTCGAGAGGGTCCAGCTGCTCCACGCTAACCCTCAGTATGCCTACATCGTGCACCAGGACAGAAGGCAAGATATGGTCTCCCTACGGGACCTGGCGCCAGCTGGTTTACCTGCCAATGCGCCCCCCCGCCTACATCCCCCCACCCGCTGCCCGCTGCCACCCACAGCACCCCGTACGCTCCCCTGGGTCTCCTGTATTGTCCCGCGCCGACACTGCCGCCACCCATCACCCCCTGCCTACCCCACACCCCAACCGTCTCTGACACACCGGACTGAGGCTCAAGCTCCAGACACAACGCCCCCGGAGTCACTACCTGTGACAACTGTGCCCGCTGCACCACCAGAGCTGAGGAGGTTAAAAAGAATGATCCGGCCTCCAGATCGACTGAATATGTAATGACCCCTCGTCACCCCTGCTGGACTTGATTTTTTTAACAGGGGGTGAATGTGGTCAATGTATTCACCATAATGCATGTATGATACTATAACCTATGACCTATGACCTGGAAGTGGTGACACAAGCTGCTTCCAGGTACTGTACTGTAACCCCGGTATAGCTCCGCCTCTGGCTCTGCCCTCACTGGGGCCATATATAGACCGGCAGCCTGTGCGCGGCATTCATCTGTACAACTGAGTCTGGCTAGGCAAGTTCATGACTAATAAAGCTTACTGTTCACTCGCTCTCTCTGCCTCTCGGTGAATTGAAGGTATATCACAAACCGCCCAGGATTTACCACATCTCCTGGTCCTCCCGCGGTGGCTCCGGCCAATACAAATTCTCATAAAACTCCTCAAACACCCTATTGATCTGATCCGGGATCACCACCAATTTCCCCATCCTATCCCTCACCTGGGCAATGTTCCTCGCTGTGTCTTCCTCTGAAATTAGCCTGCCAATATGCGGCTTTTCCCCATACTCATAAACTGCTCTCCTCGTCCCCCTCAATTGGCGCACCGCCTTCCTTGTGGACAACCGATTAAAACTAGCCTATAGTTCCCTCCTTCTACCAAAAACCCTTGGATCTGCATCCCCCGTGTACGACCTGTCCACCTCCAACGTCTCATCTATCTCTTTGCCGCTCCACCCTCTCCTCCTTATCCACCTTCACCTTCACCTTAAATGATATCAACTCTTCCCTCTTCCCTCACCACCACCTTCAGACCCTCCCATACCATCGACTGTGTGACCTCCCCCATGCAATTAAAACCCAATTATTCTTCAATTACCTTCCCGATCTTGTCATAAAAACCTTTGTCCCCCAGCAACCCCACATCCAATCTCCACCCCAGCCTCTGCAGTGTCCCCTTCTGCAAAAGCATGTCCACCCAATGCGGCGCATGATCCAAGATCGCTATCGCCGAGTACTCTGATCCCTTAACCCCAGCCAACAGTGTCTTCCCTACTACAAAAATATCTATCCTCGAGTAAACCTCATGGACCGAGGAGAAAAACAAATCTTCCCGTTTCCTCATGTTAATCCCTGATTCTTTGTTGCCAGTCTGGACTCAATAAAATCTGAGATGGATTAGCAGGTATCAATTATTGTTTTATTTCCACCAGCTTTGCAAGGCTGACTCACTCGTGGGACATTAGAACACACACAGCTGTCTTCTAAAGTTCCCAAAAGTTAGTGAGGGCTAAGACAAAGAAATCACAGCACATATTGATTGAATCACATCAAGATTCGCATACAAGCTTCCCATAGGCCAATGTATACACCTTCTGACCTGGCCATATATCCTGATTGGCTCACTTCGCATTTTCCCAATCCTGGCCTCTTGTTACCCAGCATCCTTTTCACTATTCTCTCCACGAGGCAAAGCTCCCCTCCCCCTTCCTAGCCATGCTGTGCTCATCCCTTTGTTCTCTGTCTGTGAACTCATTACCCTCAGGGTCCTACTGTCCATCATATTCGTTTTTTCACTTCCTCACTCGGGTGCAAAGCCCTCCAAGGGTCCATTCTTCCCATTTCCTCCATTAGCCCAGTCAATGCCTTGCCCCCTTCACCCCCCCCCCCCAACTCCCGAATCGCAAGCGAGCGTGGCTGCGACCTTTCCAGCCTTAGCTCCTGCACCAAGTTCCAGTCCCCACCCACTACCAACTCATGCAAATCCAAGTCAGGAACGGCCCCATGTACCTTCCTCACTGTAGAGATCTACCATGCGGATCTAGTGAAGTCTCGCAACACTAAAGCTCAGTAGAAATTTGAGTTAAAGGTCTCGGATGCAAATAAGAATCTTTTATTGCCTCTATTTGATTATAATTGAGAGAAACTTAAATCTATTGTCAATATAGTCTGGCTAGCAAAGGACTTAAAGAGAAGTAAGTTATAAACAATTTAACTTTCAAAATAATACAGAAATGGTTTCTTGCTTACGGCAAAACAGCTTGCATGAAAGTAGTCAATCTCATACGCTGCAGGAAAGGATGTCCCGAAGCGTGGTACATTGGCGAGACCATGCAGACACTGCGACAACGAATGAACGGGCATCGTGCGACAATCACCAGGCAGGAATGTTCCCTTCCAGTTGGGGAACACTTCAGCAGTCAAGGGCATTCAGCCTCTGATCTCCGGGTAAGCGTTCTCCAAGGCGGCCTTCAGGACACGCGACAACGCAGAATTGCCGAGCAAAAACTTATAGCTAAGTTCTACACGCATGAGTGCGGCCTCAACCGGGATCTTGGATTCATGTCGTATTACATTCACCTCCCTCCATCTGGCCTGGACTTGCAAAATCCTACCAACTATCCTGGTTTGAGACAATTCACACCTCTTTAACCTGGGATTATCCCTCTCTCTGGATCTGTAATGATTTGATTACCTGCTAATGCTCGCATTCCAAGCATTGTCCGGCATCTCTGACTTTGTCTATATAAATGTTTCTGGAACATACCTCTCCAGTCACCTGAGGAAGGAGCAGTGCTCCAAAAGCTCGTGTTTGAAACAAACCTGTTGGACTTTAACCTGGTGTTGTAAGACTTCTTACTAATGAATTTCAAGAGTTAGAGTGGAAAAGTGAAAATATGAAAATAGAGATAGCGAATAGTTAGGTCAAAGTATTGAGTGATCCAGGAATAAAGATGGCTGTGTGGACCCTCATGTTTAAAGAGAATTTTAGCAGTCTGAAGCCATCTGTCTACACCTCTATGTCATCCTGATTGGTTTGGGTGAGAATCAAATACATTTGATTCGATGGTTAACTATCAATCCTCAATGTGCAACAGCAGTTCTGAATGTTTCATGTTTGAATATTTGTGTATGCTAACGAATGCGATTTTGTGCTATTATCAAGACTGGTTTTTACTGGTTTTCTGCTGACTTTACTTTATCCATATTCTGAACAATGGTGTCTTCATATTGCTATGGTGCTGATTTCGACCTTGATCTTGATTACTGGTACAGCTCATTTCTTATTGTGAAACTAACTTTGAAATCTGTTCATCAGAACAATAGTTCATTCATAGAACATAGAACATAGAACATAGAACATAGAACAGTACAGCACAGAACAGGCCCTTCGGCCCTCGATGTTATGCCGAGCAATGATCACCCTACTCAAACCCACGTATCCACCCTATACCCATAACCCAACAACCCCCCCCCCTTAACCTTACTTTTTAGGACACTACGGGCAATTTAGCATGGCCAATCCACCTAACCCGCACATCTTTGGACTGTGGGAGGAAACCGGAGCACCCGGAGGAAACCCACGCACACACGGGGAGGACGTGCAGACTCCGCACAGACAGTGACCCAGCCGGGAATCGAACCTGGGACCCTGGAGCTGTGAAGCATTTATGCTAACCACCATGCTACCGTGCTGCCCCATATGGTCAGCAAAAATGTTTTTATCTCCAATTAGTTTTTGGATGTGTCAGGCTTTGTGCCTCTGTTTAAGCTATGTGTTTTGTCATGACCTAAGGTTATGAATACTGAAATCCTTATTTTAAAATGAGTATTAAAACTGGGTTTTAATATTTACATTAAAATAGCTTTTACCTATCAGAAAATAGTTGATTCCCTTCACTCACGAACACTGCATTGTCCCAGTTAGGACCATACACGCTTGCCAATGCCACCAACCTGCCTTTCAATGCCCCTGTCACTATCACATACCTCCCTCCCTGGTCTGCCACCACATTCTCCATCTGGAACCTCACTCTCTTACTAACCAAAACCGCTACCCCCCAGCGCCCTGCTGTGAAACCCCAAAGGAAACACGTGGCTTACCCAACCTTACCTAAGCCTCTCCTGATCCTTCACCTTCAAATGAGTTTCCTGTAACATAGCCACATCGGCCTTTCAACTTTTTAGGTGCGCAAGCACCCTTGACCTCTTCACTGGCCCTCGCAACCCCCTCACGTTCCACGCAACTAACCGGAACCGGGAGGTCCCCCTCCCCTCTCCTCTCCCAGCACCTTCCCATCCACCATCATCATAACTCCAGGCCCTGCCCACTGGACCTGACCTGCCCCCATCCATTGTTACCAACGAACCTCTCCTCCCTCCCAGAATCCTCCGCATTCACTTCCTCTCGAAAACACTGAACCCAGTATCGATCCCCCCCCCACCCCCCACCCCTGCCTTTTCACACCTCCTAGGCCCATCGATGCCAGTCTCAAATGTCTGCAGCCCCTCCCCTCACCACACTTCCGTTCACTAGCTAACTTAAGCTTGCTAGTGTGGGCCCCCCCCCTCCTCTCCCCCCTGCCCAGTCCCAGGAAAACAACCAGAAAAAAATGTTGCTACAAAATAATAAAGACAAAAATTGACTCATATAACTCCATGAAGTAAAAAATAGAAAACGGAACAATATATAGACTCTTCCCACTCCCCTCCCCTCAGTCCAAGACCAGTACTCAGTCCCATTCCTCACTGCTGCCCCAGACCTGCCGCCTTCACAAATACCTCTGCTGCCTCCGCCGTCTCAAAGTAAAAGTCTCTGGAGTTGTAGGTCACCCTCAACTTCGCTGGGTACGGGCAGCACGGTGGCACAGTGGGTTAGCCCTGTTGCCTCACGGCGCCAAGGTCCCATGTTCGATCCCGGCTCTGGGTAACTGTCCGTGTGGAGTTTGCACATTCTCCCCATGTTTGCATGGGTTTCACCCCCACAACCCAAAGATGTGCAGACTAGGTGGATTGGCCACGCTAAAATTGCCCCTTAATTGGAAAAAATGAATTGGGTATTCTAAATTTATAAAAAAAAAACTTCTCTGGGTACTGTGCCCATCTAAAATGGCTGCCGACAAAGGACGATGGGAATTGTGGTCAGGTTGGCACACAGACAGGACACAACATTGCAAACATTGTATATTGCAAACAACAACTCAGAATTATACAGCAACTCTCCACCTGCTAGATGCCACACACAGGTCTTCTCAGGACAATGGGCACTAGATTGAAACTTACTATAAGTAGCAGGCTCCTTATTTGGGAGTGCCTACGTGCCTTGGACAATAACGACTAAGACCAGCCCAGCCATCAAGGTACCTGCCCCTAATTGGCCAGAATCGATTAGGGTGATTGGAATCCTATCGATCCATTGGATCCCTACCTGGGACTGTCCAAAAGAGCGTGAAAGATCAGAGATCAGAGGATAAGAAGAACGATGCAGCCAACATTCTGCCTCTTTTGGCCGGCTTCTGTCATCCAATTGCAGCACCTCGAACAGCCAAGTTCAAGGACTCGCGCCCTCCACCTTAAGACGACACTCAGCCTAGACGAACCAGCTAACCTCCAGCCGCCACACGTGGGGAACCAGGTAAAGGCCTTATCTAACCTGCACACAGCCGGTCACTTGGAAGTTAAGTAAAGGTCGTTTAAACTGCTAGATATAGTCTAATGTGTAGTAGTGTGTCATTTATTAAGTATAGAACAAATCCTACGTTCAATAATAAACTGCGATTATACTAAATACTTGTGTGATCATTTGTCCAATACACAGAGCACACTCACACACTGTGGTTATTATTAATTGTGATAAAGATAGAAGTCAACAAATTGGCGGCTGTGACGAGATTCAACTGGAAGTGACTTTGTTACTCCAAAGGAGTCCACAGCTTTGATTAATTGGTATAAAGGAAAAACAAACCACAAGTGCGAGTTCCGTATTGGCCAAATAACCGAATTTCGGAAGTGAGTATTGACCGCATGCGAATCTAACAGGGAAAGATAGGGTAAACGCTGTAGATTTGCAAATCTGGAGGGATTTTGAACTGGAACATAGCCATAAGCCGTATCCGCTGTTCGATCGACTCCCTATTCTCTTGTTCCAAATTAAAAGGTGAGGAAATGGCCGCTCAGTTGTCAGAGAAGAAGATGAATTCACAGCAAACTGAGGTAGAAGTAATCGACATGTCTGAGAAGTGTCTCATGTGGGAGGACGTACTGAGGAAATACTTAAAGGGGAAAGGATGGCCCCTATGGGCAAATTTCTGTGCGAACACCGAGTCAGATCCTGGGAAGATAGGACAAACTTGATGGGTTGATTTATGTGAGATAAAATATGTGTCAAAATTTAAAAAGCCAATGGCCATAGAGTGCTGCTTGGCTCAGTTAAGAGGAACCGAGGAAGCTCCCGAGGCACTCTGCAGTCAGTTATTGGAGAAAGAGGAAGAGATTAGGAAAATAGAAGAGGGCCACCTTGGGAATTTAGCCGCTAAGGACAGGGAAATAGCGGATGTTAAACGTGCCCACCAGTCCAGCATAATCCATTTTAGCAGCTTCCAAACCCAGCACGACAGGGCCTACCAGGACACACAACGTGCTGTCTCGGTAAGAGAGGAGGCCGAACAGAAGGTCGGCTAGTTAGAAAACAAATGTGCCAATTTGCAGGCAGCTTGAAGAGTGCTGCACCAGTCTACCAAAGAACATTGGCAGGCTAGCGCTGACCATACCAAATACCAGCAGGAGATAGATAGACTTCATTCATTAGTTGAAGAGGGATTTGTGTGTACGTTCGGGACAGTAGGGACAGAGGAAGAAAAGATGGTTGATTGGGAGGAGTTACAGGAAAGTGCTCAAATGTATGTAGTGAGAAATGAGAGTCGAAAGCAACCACTGCCAATCCCAGTAATAAATGCATCAGCTGCACTAGCAGCCCCGGTTGCACAGGTCACACCAACCCCAGAGAATACTGAAACTGCCCTTGTACCCATGAATCCGGTCACTACAGAAAGAAGGATAGGGAATACTGTAGGTCCCGCTATCCCCTACACCACCCCACTCACAGTAACCCAGTTAAGGGATGCGTGTAACAAAATCACCACATTTGAGCCCACTGTGGACCCACATTGCTTCTTTGAAGAGGTTCGCCAACAGAAAATGATGTATGGCTCAGATGAACGGGAACAGGTTAAATTAATAGTAATGAGCCTTGGCCAATCCGTATGATCAGCTCTACCTGTGCCCCAAAATGTAGGAGGGGGAACCTTAGGCGAAATGAAGGAAGCCATATTAACTGCCATCGGTTATAATGAAGGGGATCCGGTGGACGAATTAAATAAATGTAGACAGAGGAAAGGGGAGCATTCGACTGCCTCTGCCGGTCGCTTCTGGATACATTTTAAAGCCGTATTTGGAGATTTAGATAGCGCTAGTTTAGATGATGTTGACGCTACCAAATGGGATGGCACCTTAGTTTCACATGCCACAGAAGCTGGTAGAAAGGTTTGCGCAAACTTTGATCCAGCAGAGCAGGAACACAATGAAGCATGGGTACTGAGACGTCAATCTCGAGCATGGGAACAGTCTCTGCAGGAACAAATACAACAGAATGGCCTGGTAGGTGCCGTGCACCCAGTTAGGATTGATCAGGGACCCACATGGCAAAATGAGGGTAGAGAAGACCTACAATATCCCAGGGAACAATATCCAAGGGAACAACATCCAAGGGAGCAGTACATCAGAGCACCCATTACACCTTCTGTGATGCGGGGGTCATGTTATAATTGTGGGCAATCGGGACACTGCCCGCGAATGTAGACAAAATCCATCGCTATATAACCAATACCAGAGACCTCAGGGACATTCCATTCCCCCGCCAAGAAACAATAGACCCGATCACGACCGCCAACCACTCCAGCTAGAAGGCAACGCTCGCCCCATGCATGCTGTAAACGCATGCGTAGATGACCTTGCGTTTAACTCCCTCGAATGACCGTGTCCGGCCTCTCCAACGTGGGTCTGTCATACACGCTGGGATAATGTTGGGAGACCGGTAGTCACAGGCGAAGTCCGGGGTCATTCTGTTGATTTTCTTTGGGACAAAGGGGGCTCTCGGACCACTTTAAATTCATGCACCCTGCACCTCGAAACCCCATGGCCGATCACGGACACCATCACCCTTACCGGATTCACTGGCCATATGCAAGAAGGATTCATTACAGCCCCTATACCTATCCATGTCGGAACTATAGCAACTAATCATCCTGTCATTTTCGTCGAACTTCCCCCCACTGCAGAGCGCATTTTGGGGATGGATTTCATGAACTCCAATAACCTCTCATTTGACCCCGTAAATAGGTGAATCAGGCAAATGACCACCATAACGAGAGCGCCAGCCACACTATCAGTGGGTGATTATGTTAATCGGATTTGTTCAGTAAGGGAATACTGGTTTAATCCTTTAGCAATTAGCACTGATCCATCCGTCAAGGAGATACTCACCAAACACAAGAGATCTTCTCTATGCACAAGCATGATTGAGGACAGATATCAGGAGAGGTGTTGATTACAGGTCTAGACCCCAAACCACAGAAACAATATGGCTTTCCCCAGCAGGCTGAGAGTGAAATTGCAAAGGTAATCGACAGCTTGTTAAAGCAAGGTGTAAATCGACTTGTAGCATCCACCAACAGAGCTCTGATTTGGCCAGTGAAGAAACCAGATGGCTCATGGTGACTCACAATTGATTATCATGAATTAAATGAAGTAACCCCTCTAACAGCTCCCACCATTGCCATGAGTCCCACGACCATGCTAAAACAGGGGGTGCAATTCAGATATCTCACTGTGCTAGATATTAACAATGGTTTCTGGTCCACGCCCTTAGACCGAGCTTGCCAATATAAATGTTCTTTTATGCGACACTTGGGTGTGTCTCCCACAAGGTTTCCACAATTCCCTGTCCATTTTCCACAGACAATTAGCTTCTGGTCTGTCCAAATTCTCCCGCCCTGAGTGCCTGGTCCAATATGTAGCAGACCTGCTTTTGCAGTGATGCACTATCAATTAAAAATTTTTTTTTTAGAGTACCCAATTCATTTTTTTCCAATTATGGGGCAATTTAGCATGGCCAATCCACCTAGCCTGCACATCTTTGGGTTGTGGGGGTGAAACCCACGCAAACACGGGGAGAATGTGCAAACTCCACACGGACAGTGACCCAGAGCCGGGATTGAACCTGGGACCTCGGCGCCGTGAGGCAGCAGGGATAACCCACTGCGCCACCATGCTGCCCTGATGCACTATCAATTGACCACAGAAGCAAAGTTGTAGTCCGAAACTGAAGGCTTTAATAGACAAGATGTTTCCCCAGCAGCTCAGGTACAGAAAGGAAGCTGTGGGGAACACGCGGGCTCTTATACCCCACCTTACAGGGCGGAGCTACCTTACAGCTTTAACAAATGGGTGACTAGTGTTATATACTATTGGGCCAATGAGCAGCGAGCCTTCTCCACCAATGGTCTCGGCATTGCTAGTTACCGTAATACCTCTAGTCATACTACCACATGCAGACCGACACCAAAGACGAGCATGTGGCTCTGCTAGCAGAATTGTTAGCCCTGCTCCACTCTATCGGCTGTAATGTCAACACTAAGAAGGCGTAAGTCATGAGAGACAAAGTGCTTTATTTAGGGACAATGATCACCCATGGCAAGAGGGAAATTGAACAGAAGCGTGTTGACACCATTGAAAACTGCCCCGTCCCGTAATGTGAGTGCACTCCGTTCATTTTTAGGGTTGGTGGAATATTGCAGAAATCATATTGACGGATTTGCCACTAAAGCCGCCCCGCTCTCAGAAAAAGAAAGCCTCCTGGGATTGGGTTTCACAGCATACAGATGCAGTAAACGATTTAAAGCACACCTTAGTGACTGATGTACCATCAATTGAACGCGAGACGAGTTGCTGTTCAAAAGTATGGCTTTAATAAGCTAGATGTTAGCCCTGCGGTCGACTACAGTAAATGGACGACCGCCGGGAGTACTGGGTATTTATACCCCACCCCGGAGGCAGGGTTAACTCAGCCTCGACCAATCGGGGAGCCGTCACATGATTGTTCTCAACCAATCAGTCGAGAGGCACATGACCGACCAGGGCCAATGGTAAGCCGGTGTTCTGCACCAATGGCAGGCAGCTATGTTAATCATACCACCACATTCACCCCTTGCAGAGAAAGAAGCCGGGGGGGGGGGGGGGTGTCAAGGAGGGCTGGGGGGGGGGGGGAGAACTGGTGGCATGAGTAGTAGCGAGAGAAGGAAAAAAAATGTATCCTTGGCTTCCCATTGGCCCAGACATTTAACAACAGTACATACTGTCCATACAAGGTCCATGGTGTTGTTGAAAGTTAAATAGACGCGATCAGCCTTTTTGTTGCCCGTGACATCCTGGCAGACCGCCGCAGTGGAGTTGGTGACGCTGGTTCAGCCAATGGTGGTGGTTCCGCTGATGTCCTGGAGTCCAGGAGCGATGGTCCTTGAACTGTCTCCGTCACCCGGGCTGGTGGTGGAGACGCCATGGATGGGGGAGGGGTGGCCTGGGTGGGGCGCTGGGGGAAAAAGAACAGGGGGGGGGTCTGTGGTGAGGGGGGGGGGACACGCCGGCGGGTGCCAGGTCCCGGAGGGAGACCGTGTCCTGCCGACCGTCGGGGTACTCCACGTACGCATACTGCGGGTTAGCATGGAGTAACTGGACTTGTTCCACCAACGGGTCGGACTTGTGCACCCGCACATGCTTCCGGAGTAATATGGGTCCGGGGGCGGCCAGCCACGTCGGGAGAGGGGATCCGGAGGACGACTTTCTGGGGAAAACAAGAAGACGTTCATAAGGTGTCTGATATGTTGTGGTACAGAGGAGTGAGCGGATAGAATGTAGGGCATCGGGGATAACCTCTTGCCATCGGGAAATAGGGAGATCTCTGGACCGGAGGGCCAGTAGTATGGTCTTCCAGATGGTACCATTCTCCCGCTCGACCTGTCCGTAACCCCGAGGGTTATAGCTGGTCGTCCTGCTAGAGGCAATGCCCGTGTTGAGCAGGAATTGATGCAGCTCGTCGCTCATAAATGAGGACCCCCGATCGGTATGTATGTATGCGGGGTAGCCGAACAGGGAGAAGGTAGAGAGGAGGGCCTTAATGACGGTCGATGTGGTCATGTCGGGGCAGGGAATGGCGAAGGGGAAGCGGGAGTATTCGTCGATTACCGTCAGGAAGTAAATGTTGCGGTTGCTAGAGGGAAGGGGCCCCATGAAGTCAATGCTGAGACGTTCGAAGGGGCAGGATGCTTTGATCAGATGCGCGCGCTCGGGGCGGTAGAAGTGCGGCTTGCACTCTGCGCAGATGTGGCAGTCACGGGTTATTGTCCTGACTTCCTCGATGGAGAAAGGCAGGTTGCGGGCCTTTATGAAATGGTAGAAACGGCCCGTTTAGCTTTGAAAATGTCCTCTCACATTGGACTTGAGTGACTGATAGTGTGCAGATGACTTTATAAAGTTCAGAAAGGTTATCATATGCCTTGTCATGAAGTCTGTTGGATGCCAGAATTTTTAGTACACATGATGGGCAAGTGCTGCAAATTTTACAATTATTGCAACTGGAATCTATATTCTCACCACCATTAAGCAATAGCTTTAATAGATCAAAGTTTGAAGCAAAAGAAAACAATTCCAATATTACTTGATCTTTGCTGATTTGTGGAAACAGCTTAATAATACCTTCCAATGCTTCATCTTCAAGGCCCTTCTCTGCAATAGTTTTAAACTTTGCTGGTTCCAAACAGGACAAATCTTTATATAACTGTTTGTGTTGTACAAAGTGTGATTCTAGTGACTGGACAATGCGATCCATTATTAGGTTAAACACATTTACTTGAAAATCAGCTAGAGAATCTGAGGAATTTCGTTCATCATCAATAAGGTCATCTGCCATTCTTTTCTTCTTCCTCTGCCTCTTAACTGGCAATGCTGTTTCCAACGCATCAATTTCCAATGTTTGATTATCATCCATATTCATCTGTGAAATCCTGTCATTACATTTATTTACAAATTCCAAAGCCTTGCTGTGAACGTTATCAAATGTTCTTGTCTGTTCCTTCAACTTTGTTGTAGCTGAATCTATCAAACTCCATGCAGTAAACACATCTAAACCACTTGTCTGTAGATAACTTGATAACGGGGTTTTAGTTTCAAATATATACAAGTAAGTAAATGCTGTCAATATGGTTTCAAACTTTAGAAGACTTTGAAGTAAAACATTTGCTTCATGTTTTGTTTTTGCATCAAACTTTTCATAATCTTGTATCATTCATAAGCTTGTCAATAGATTTACGAAAGTACTGGCAGCGGCATCATCAAAACGCCCAAATATAGTTGTTGCTGCATTGGATTTTCCTGACCATCTGGTCTCACCAATTAGCTTTAATCATTTCATTTTTTCTTGTCCTAGATGTTTTCCAACAACTTCTATCCATACAGCCATTCTCTTGTATGATGCTTTCACAAAAGTTGCTATATTCTGGAGCAAATTGAAAAAAGAAACTGCAGGCAAACAACATTTTGTTGTTTCAGTTATCACCAAATTCAAGACATGGGCATAGCACCATATATGAACATGTTGATCAGCCACATCAGCAATTTTACTTTGTAAACCATTATACTGGCCATGGTAGCTTGCAGCGCCATCTGTGCTATCAGATAAACATTTTTGGGGGTCAATTTTAAGATGCTGTAATGTTCCAATCAATAGATCAAAAAGTCCCTGTCCTGTACCATCATTACTTGGCACAACTGAAAGTAGTCGCTCACAGATAATACCTTTAAGCACATACCGAATAATAATGCTAAACTGATCGATGGATGAATTATCTTGTGTTGAATCAACCTGACTAGAATAATATTTTGCTTGAGAAACTTCATGACTAATTCTTTCTTGTATCATATTCTTCATAATTTTGATCAACACGTTTATAGTTGTTTTACTCAGGTATGTAACAAGTCCACCACGGCCTTTACTTTGAGCCTTTCCTTGTTGCTCTAATTGTTTGATTCTTTGTTTAGACTTGTTTTGCACTGCAGAAACGTGAGCTGCCATAATGGGGTCATATTTTGCCATCAACTGCACTGTAGCTAAAAAATTGCCATGATTCAGAACCTCATTATCTAGAGTGTAGGCCGATTCATTTCTGTGACCTCGAAAAGGAAGTGCTAGCTTGCCTAACATCTTTATGATGTCTATAATCCTCATGACAATACTTCTCTGCTTCAATACTTCTTTCCTTTTAATTAGTGATGCTGCAAAAACTTTATCTAAGGTGCCATTATTAACCACACTGATATATTGCTGAGCATTTCTGACATGTTTTGTTGTCGATTCATGTAAAGTCAAGCTCTGGCTAATACTCCTGTAGTCACTAAAGCCACGTACAAATGGTAATGGATAACAAGTGTTGGGAAACTCAAAGGCTAAGCAGTATGAACAATATAAGCATCTATTTTCTTTGTTATATGTTAGCCATTTTCTTGGGACTGAGTCATTCATAATTTTCCTCTCATACAAACGAGCATCAAATGGCAGATCATCAAGTGGCTGAAGTGAATGTTCAGCAAAAAACTGTTTTAGCTTTACTCGTGATGGATATTGGAAGATTCCAGTAATGGATCTTTAATTTTCTTGCGTAAGTTCATTTACAGGATGTGCTTCAGAAACCAAGTCATTTATGTTTGAAGGAATATCTGATTCCCTGTCACTAGTTGAAGCTATGTGTTCAGATGTTGCAACTACAGGCAGTACAGATACCAGAACAAGGAAGCCAGACAAAATATTGGGCCTGGGTTGATTAGTAATGGATGCACTTGTATTTGTCTCTGCATTCAAAGTAGCTCTTCTCTGTTCTTGTAACTCGCATGTCATTGCATCATCACCATGAGCATTGTTTATTGCTTCTTGATTATTTGTTGCAGAACTGGATATTGATGTGGATTGTGCTTGTGGTATTATAAACTCTGTAATAGGCCTGCATCGCTTGGCTGATTCCTTCCTTTCTGCTTCTTTTTGTTCTTTGCATTTTAGAGACCCAGATTTATGCTTTTTCTTTTCCATGCAGGTAGGGGTAATATTCCTGAAATAAAAACTTAATTAAAATAGCCCACATTGGGAAAAATGAATATTGATGATTGCAAGAATAACTTGAAGGAACGCCAGATAAACCCTTGCTTGATAAAAAATATAAAATAACTTACTTACACTTCAATAGGCTATGTTCATTCATCAATACTACTGTGGCCTATGCAGCTTGAGAAGAGGAGACAATCCACTGTCCAGTGTTCACACCAGCAAGCAACTGAGACAACTGTTGAAACTTAGAAGTTTGGTCTGACTATAGTAAGACATTAAGAATGGTCCCACGACCAAAGTTAACATATCCAGTTTGATACCAGTGTAGTGTTACAAGTCGCAACCCTTTGAGTTTACCGACCATGGCTTATCACTTCAATATCTTTGACCTCATGATTCACGGTCAAAGGTACCGCTTCTCCTTTTCGGTGACCTCACGACCCTATGTACTGCTTGATATCCTTTCAAATTGCCGACCATCTCAAATCACGGACTGTAACTTTATCTTTAAATTCACACTCTTGCTGAAAACGTGGATTTACAATTATGTCCGACCCGGGTGAACCAGCCCCCCCCCCCCCACTCCTTTTCACATCCGTTTAACACTGCTTCGTTCCTTCATACACTGAGTGATTATTTGTTTGTTTCTTTATTGCATTTGTATTTGGTATTGCTCTTTTTAAAAACAATTATATTTTATTAAGTTAGAATACAAATCTCAGGAAAGAAGTTGGAGATTTATTTATCTAATTAATTATAATTTTTAAGGGCCCTCCAGAGATTCACGGGCCCCTTCTTGGCTCTCCGGGCCCCAGACCGATGTACTGGCTGAACAAAGACTACTGCTTGATATCCTTTTAAGTTGCCGACCATCTCAAATCACGAATTGTAACTTTATCTTTAAATTCACACACACTTGCTGAAAACATAGAATTTCCTTAATTATGCCCGACCCGGGCCCCCCTATTCCACATCCTTCCACTACCTCCCCTGCTTCGTTCCTTTTCATGCACTGCTTATTTGTTTCCTGTTCTCTCTTTTTTCTTATTCCTTTTTATTACTAAAACAGTTGTCTGTGTTTGTTTCTTTATTGCATTTTTATTTGATATAGGGGGCCTACTTCATCAGGGGCCCACTTGCCATCGGGCAAGCTGACACCCTGGCCAGTCCGCCACTGGAAACGGGTCACCCCTGGATGGCAGAGGTCCGCGTGGAGGGAGCGGAGGCAGTCTATCTGCGTGCTGGCGCAGGTACCGCGGGACAGGGCGTCAGGAGGTTCATTGAGCTTCGCAGGACGATACAAGATCTCATAGTTGTACGTGGACAACTCAATCCGCCACCGTAAGATCTTGTCATTCTTAATCTTGCCCCTCTGTGCATTATCGAACATGAAGGCCACTGACCGTTGGTCTGTGAGGAGGGTAAACTTCCTGCCGGCCAAATAGTGCCTCCAATGTCGCACAGCTTCGACTATGGCCTGGGCTTCCTTTTCCACAGAGGAGTGGCGGAGTTCGGAAGCCTGGAGGGTTCTGGATAAGAAGGCCACGGGTTTGCCCGCTTGGTTCAGGGTGGCCGCCAGAGCTACTTCTGATGCGTAGCTCTCGACCTGGAAGGGGAGGGACTCATTGATAGCACGCATCGTGGCCTTTGCGATGTCCACTTTAATGCGGCTAAAGGTCTGGCAGGCCTCCGACGACGGCGGGAAGGTCGTGGATTGAATGAGGGGATGGGCCTTGTCGGCGTAATTGGGAACCCATTGGGCGTAGTAAGCGAAGAAACCAGGTAGCGTTTGAGGGATTTGAGGGTATTGGGGAGAGGGAGTTCCATCAGGGGGCACATGCGTTCAGGGTCGGGGCCTATCACTCCGTTACGCACTAGGTAGCCGAGGATGGCTAGACGGTCGGTGCTAAACACGCACTTATCCTTATTGTAAGTTAGGTTAAGGAGTTTTGCGGTTTGGAGAAATTTTCGGAGGTTGGTGTCATGGTCCTGCTGGTCGTGGCCGCAGATAGTGACGTTATCGAGATATGGGAAGGTAGCCCGTAATCCGTACTTGTCGACCATTCGGTCCATCTCTTGTTGGAAGACCGAGACCCCATTTGTGACACCGAGTGGAACCCTGAGGAAGTGGCAGAGGCGCCCATCAGCCTCGAACGCGGTGTACTTGCGGTCGCTCGCGCGGATGGGGAGCTGGTGATAGGCGGACTTGAGGTCCACAGTGGAGAAGACTTTGTATTTCGCGATGTCGTTTACCATGGCGGAAATACGGGGGAGAGGATAGCGTCCAGTTGCGTAAACCGGTTGATAGTCTGGCTATAGTTGATGACCATCCGGTTTTTCTCCCCAGTCTGGACCACCAGCACTTGGGCTCGCCAGGGGCTGTTGCTGGCCTCGATGACCCCTTCCTTCAGCAACCTCTGGACCTCGGACCTGATGAAGGTCCGGTCCTGGGCGCTGTACCATCTGCTCCGGGTCGCGACGGGTTTGCAATCGGGGGTGAGATTAGCAAACAAGGAGGGGGGGTCCACTTTGAGGGACGCGAGGCTGCAGACAGTGAGGGGGGTATAGGGCCGCCGCATTGGAAAGTCAAGCTCTGCAGGTTGTACTGGAAGTCCAGTCCTAGGAGTGCCGGTGCGCAAAGGTCAGGGAAGACAAGGAGTTTATAATTTTAAAAACCTTCCCTTGGACCGTGAGGTCCGCGATGCAGCACCCGGTGATGCGGACGGAGTGCGAATCTGAGGCTAACCCAATTTTGTGTTTTACAGGATGGACAGGGAGCGCGCAGCGTCTTACCGTGGCAGGGTGTACAAAGCTTTCCGTGCTCCCGGAGTCCAGCAGGCAGCCCGTCTCATGGCCGTTGAGGTGGATCAGCGTCGTTGTTTTGGCGAGCGTGCGTGGCCGTGACTGGTCGAGTTGAATGGCCGCGAGAGGTGGAGAAGATCCATTGTCGCAGTCGTCGTCGGTCGAGTAGGTGCTGGCAGGACCTTGTGTGCCAGTCCAGGATGGTAGTGCCCAGGACCCACACGTGGAGTCGGGGCTCCAAGATGGCGGCACCCAGGATCCGCATGTGGCGTCCGGGGCCCAAGATGGCGGCGCCCATGGGACCGCGTGGTTGCTGGGGGCGGGGTTAGCGGTGCCGGCGAGCTGATCGGAGCGGCTGAGAGCGGGGGCAGAGAGGCGCACAGGCCTGGCGCAGGGGCCCGGGGGCGGGGGGGTAGGGAGATTAGCGTGGCGCGCTGGAAAGGCCCGGAGGGGGGGATCCCCGGTCACTGCGGTACAGCAGCGACCGATTTGGCCTGGCAGACCGATGAAAAATGGCCCTTCTTCCCGCAGCTCTTACAGAGGGCGGAGCAGGCCAGGCAGCATGGGCGAAGGTGTTTTGCGAACCCACAGAAATAGCAGCGGGGCCCCGCGGACTTGACGGGGCGTCCTGCGGCGCAGGCCTGAGGGGGGTCAGGAGCGGCGGATGGCGGTGGGGAAGCATGCCAGGAGGCCCAGGGCGCTGCAGTGAGGCTGGGGACATAGGCGCGGGCGTTTAAGTCGGCGACCTCCAGGGAGGTGGAGAGAGTCCGTGCCTCAGTTAGGCTGACGTCGTCTTTTTCCAGCATCCGCTGGCGGATAGCGGCAGACTGCATCCCAGCCACGTAAGCATCTCTAATCAAAAGTTCCATGTGCTCCGTGGCTGAAACTTGGAGGCAGGTGCAATTCCTCCCCAGGACAGCGAGGGTCCGGTAAAAACCATCTAATGACTCACCGGAGAGCTGTTGTCTGGTAGCCAGCAGATGTCGGGCGAACACTCTGTTTACCGGTTTAAGAAAATGTCCTTTCACCTTATCCATGGCCGCGTCGCAATCTTTTTCCTCCGCTATCATCGCGTAGGCCGCCATGCCCACGCTGGAGTGGAGGATATGAAGCTTCCCATGGTGGGGGGAGGGGCTGCTTGCGGACACCAGGTAACCATCGAAACATGCCAGCCAATGTTTGAAGAATTCCGATGCGTTCTGAGTTTGCGGGCTGATGTGGAGGCATTCGGGCTTGATCCGGAGCTCCATTTTCAAAATTCTAGCTTATTAAATTGATGTACCATCAATTGAACGTGAGACGAGTTGCTGTACAAAAGTATGGCTTTAATAAGCTAGATGTTAGCCCTGCGGTCGACCACAGTAAATGGACGACCGCGGGGCGTACTGGATATTTATACCCCACCCTGGAGGCAGGGTTAACTCAGCCCCTCGACCAATCGGGGAGCCGTCACATGACTGGTCTCAACCAATCGGTCGAGAGGCACATGACCGACCAGGGCCAATGGTAAGCCGGTGTTCTGCACTAATGGCAGGCAGCTATGTTAATCATACCACCACAGCGACAGCCCCTGCTTTACAAGTTCCTGACCCTGACTTGCCATATACCATAGAGGTAGCAGCTACTGATCAAACCCTTTCAGCAGTACTCCTACAAGAACGACATGACTGATTAGGACCCGTAGCATATGCTTCCAGAGTTTTAGACCGCGTAGAACAAGATTTTTCTGGTTGTGAACGGTTGCAGTCTTTTGGGCGGTCCAATACTTTGCATACATTACGGGACTCAAACCGGTCACAGTCCTCACCGAACACACCCCGACTCAGCTTCTTTTAGATGGTTGACTTAAGTTGACTTCAGTTAGCCAGGTTAGAGCAGCATGCTGGACACGACTACTGCAAGGCAGGGACATCTCTGTAAAGCGCACCAAGCTCCCCGCATTTTTGGCCGACAACTTACAATACGGAGGGAACCCACAAGAGTGCCAGATTATTACAGCCAAGCAGCACAAAGGACCCTTTATTCCCAGGTCACTGCAGCCATGAGCAGGCAGCAAGAAATCAGATACCCAACAATCAAGGGACACATTTAAAATTTATGTAGATGGCTCTCCACTATTAAGGATGGTGTTCGGATAACTGGGTGCGGTATATATATGGAGGATTCACAGGGACGCTCACTGGAAGAAGTAGCTTTAAAATTGCCAGGACACCTAGGAGCCCAAGCCGCAGAACTTGCAGCCATAGCTTATGTAGTCACCCACCCAGAGTCTTTCCCAATGCCCGTGGACAGACACTCAGACAGCTTGTATGTCTGCAACAGCTTGTATGTCTACAATAGTCTGCAACAGTTTGACCGAATTCCTCCCCCTATGGGAAGCTCGTGGTTTTAAGTCCGCCTTATCTTAGCCCCTCTACTTGAACACATCATTAAGGGAGCCACTGACCGTACATATGGCATAATTAAAGTTAAAAGCCATGACTGCACCTCCCCACCCGGCAACTGCAAGGCAGATGCCTTAGCTATAGCTGGAGCCCGCAATCGTCACCTCTGGCAGCCACCCGAAGGTGAACTAATGCATTTGATCCATGTGTCCCAAACAAATATAGCAGATCTGGCCCAAGCCCAAAATGCAGACGAGTCCCTCAAACAGGTTCTACATGGCACCTAGCCAGCCCCTTATGATAAATGGAAGAACACACTCACTATTCAGGATGGCATAGATTTAAAGGAAGGTTATTATGTGGTCCCCACCCAAGCCAGGAATCAGCTCATATACCAGTTCCATGACAGACACGGACACCAGGGCATAGATACTACCATTGCCCATTTAAAAACTTTGTGCTGGTGGCCTGAATTGAAAAGCGATGTGACCTAGTGTGTAGAGAATTGCCTGATATGCACTCAAAACAATCCCGATCAATATGCAAGGAAGAGACAATTAAGGCACACCCATCCTGCAGATGGCCCCTGGACAAATCTTCAAATCAATTATATTGGTCCCCTTCCACCCTGTAGAAATGGTTTTCAATATGTTTTGATCATCATTGATACATTTACTAAATGGGGAGAAGCCTTCCCCACCCGCATCAACACAGCGAAAGCCACAGCCAAAATCCTGCCCCATCAAATATTCACGCGCTGGGGTCTTCCCCGCAGCATTGAATCAGATCAAGGGACCCACTTCACCGGCAGAGTAATGCAAAATGTATTGGCTATGTTTGAGATCAAGCAGAATTTCCTATAGCATACCAGCGCCAGTCCAGCGGCATAGTCGAGCACATGAATGGAACTTTAAAATCGATTATCAGGAAGACAGTGCAGCAAAACAACACTACTTCCTTCTTCGTCCTCATGATTATTAGGAACTCAATTCCCAGCTCCACAGGCTTTACCCCTGACTGGCAGGCCCATGAAAGGCATTGAGTACTTGTTAGGACTTGATTTGGCCAACCCTGCAATGACAGCCCTCACCCATGAAAAAGCAGTGCAACAGATCACAGAGACCATTAAAGCCGCACAACTGGCTGCTGCTGTCCGACTAGGCGCTAGAAAAAGGCAGAGTGAAGCCTACTTCAATAAAAAGGTCCACCCCATAGAATATACAGTCGGCCAGCAAGTTATGATCTCACTGTACAACCCAAACTCCTTCCTATCTTCTAAATTCGCTGGCCCCTACACCATTTCAGACAAAGTAAGCCCCTCCGTTTACAAGATAGCGTACCCCAACAGCAAGGCTGGCTGGTTCCACATCAATCAATTCAAAGCCGATGGAGCCCAATGTAACCACGTCCACCACGTCACCGTGGCAATGGGAGACGACGACGCCCCGCCCATCGCCCAACCACTCCCCCACCATGTTTAGCTCACTGGGCTAAATCGCTGGCTTTGAAAGCAGACCAAGGCAAGCCAGCAGCATGGTTCGATTCCCGTAACAGTCTCCCCGAACAGGCGCCGGAATGTGGCGACTAGGGGCTTTTCACAGTAACTTCATTTGAAGCCTACTCGTGACAATAAGCGATTTTCATTTTCATTTCATTCATGATGACACCCCCCCTCTTTGCCCCGCCCACACCTTCTGGCACCACACTTGAATCCAACTCAGAGGACCTGCTGGACTTTAGCGAACCTAGTGACCTGCTTGATCTTTCTGAAGATAGCGAATTACTTGATTTAAGCCCACTCGCTGACTGGCGCACCCTATTGGTTCACCCTCACTCCTTTTGTAGCATTGCTTCAGCCAACCTGAACCCGGACCGTGACCGCCCTAAACTGCACCTACCCCCCAACACTCAACTATGGCAATGTGAATGTGTCTTATATTCACTTGTCTCTCAGTCCGGAAGAAGCGGTCTCGAACACGTCCGTACTTCAGAATATTCTTTATTGCGATCGGGACAGCCCTCTAGGTATTCCAAAGAACCACCTCTGAGAGTGCCAAAGTTTTGCTCTAAACATCCTTTTTTTATATGTTTTTTTTAAGGGGCTGTCCCTTACATTCACTTGAGCTTGCCCCCATTACAAAGCATAAACTTGTTTTTGCCATAGTTTCAATACATGATTTTACAGACTTTAAAGTTATCTATTAGCACATGAGTATGTAGCAGTTTTAGCATAAACAGCAGGTGTTAGGCATAATTGCAAGTGGCTCCCACATTTCATATTCCGTCATCCGGCCATCTTCCTTGTTTCTCAAGGCTATTCGGCTTACAGTCATGAGTCGGCTCACGAATTCAATAACAACTCCCCTATTTGTAATTTTCCACTGATGTGTCCCATTAATTCTGGCTTGTTCTAGCTCTTAACCCTTGCTTCACATTCTCATTCCCCCCTTTGATCATTCCATGATCACAGCCCTCAGGGGCTGATCCTTGAGAGTCTGAGGAATTCCTCTGGGAAATCATCCTTTGGTCCAACGTCCTCATACACATTTTCGGCACCTACTAAGTACTGCTTGTCTAACTGGGAAAGCCGCTGCAGCATCTGTGGCATCACAGAGGCGCCCAAATGATTACAAAAGCATTTAACACAGGTTACAATGATACATAGCAAAATGCAAATAACGATAAAGATAATAAATCCATGAAACAGATAGGTGGTCCAGGAGCTAGACCACAGCCATCCCCACCAATCGTCCGAGGAAGACTGGCGGAGTCTCTTTACCCAATCCCTAATGTGGTCCACTAGGTGAGTAATGTTTTCCGAGCTATCAGGGATATAAGTAAAGCACTTAGAACCCACTACAGCACACGTACCTCCCTCGCTGGTGAGGAGGTAGTCTAGAGAATGCGGTTCTGTAAGGCAACCGTCCGAACAGCTACTAACTCTACGTTGAGCTCACTGAGTCCTTCCGCGGTATCATTGGCCACCTGCTCCAATA
The DNA here is from genome assembly GCF_902713615.1 of Scyliorhinus canicula. Taxonomy (NCBI): domain Eukaryota; kingdom Metazoa; phylum Chordata; class Chondrichthyes; order Carcharhiniformes; family Scyliorhinidae; genus Scyliorhinus; species Scyliorhinus canicula. Next base: position 45,896,817 of record NC_052164.1, on the reverse strand, counting down.
TATCCCGGAGCTCTAATACTGCCGAACTGCGGCCAAAGGACAGTAGCTATCGCCTCCCAAGGCATAGGGGACCTAGTGGTTCGGGCATGGGGATGTTTGGATAGATCTGTATAATGGGTGATACCAGGGACTACAAAGCCCATATAGCAAGAACCCGACCAATTTTCCGGCAACCAGGGATATGCTTTATGTCCGCATATAAAATAGATATCATTGTACGAGGTCAAGTTCCCTTTGGCATCCGTCATCGTGATTCTAGTCGGCTCCCCGCTCCAGGGGCCGCCACTTGTATGGTTTTCTATTGCTGACCAATTAAAGGTGAACAAGCCTTTTTGTGTAAGATTAGTTAAGGGTGGTTGCCAAATCAAGGTCTGTTTACATTGGCTGGTACCTCCCGGGTGGGTCCCATTGGCATGATCCTTTTTAAAACATAGCATACTTGGGGAGGATCAGGTAGGGCGGCTGACGGGTTACAGTAAATTTTGGCCACCACCATCCTTTAAATCTGCTCATATTGAACCCGGCCGATCGCCAATCTATCATATCTTGTGTATCATTATCAGGATCGGTGCGATTACGTCGCAGAGCCCATTCTGCGACCTCCTCGATCAAATAGGAAAGAGGGACCAAGGGAATACCCCCATAGGCATGGCTGGGAACATGCGTACATACCCAACAAGAGGAGACATTCAATTTCTTTGCATAAGTATAAGACATAAACAGGAATGAATTTGCAGTCACATGGTGCGTTGCCCGCTTCCTCCTGGTAGGCGGGTGAGTATGGATAGTCTTACATGCAGGAACTCGTGGCTTGCCTTTCCTCGTACACCGGTAGTCCCCCTGGCATGCGTAGCGATCGCAGGTCAGGGATCCGCGGGTAGTCAGGAACCGAGGCTTCTGCCCGTCTTGATGAATGATGGTGGTGCAGGTATCTACCGGGGTTGCTGTCCATAAGGTCTCATCTGTGGTGCTGTTGGCACAGCTAAAAGTGTCCTCACGACAAAGGTGCAGAATTCGTCCGCTGGGTCTACATCGCCGGTCTCGAGTGGTCGCACACAGTAGTGTGCTGGCGAGGATCGCAAGGACAAAAGGCAGCCTGATCCTGTAGTCGAACGATCAGCCGCATGTACCTAGAACTTTAAAACGAGAGTTAGTGATCATGCAAACTTTATTAGTTTACAATGGTGCATGTGGATCCATGCATTACGTCCTTCAACTTTGACTGCTGTGGGGGTGGTTAGGAGAAATTGAAATTGTCCCTCCCAACGCGGTTCCAACCCCTTCCGTGTCCAATTGCGGATCATCACATGGTCTCCCGGTTGCACAATATCGGAGCTAGCTAAGGGTGGCACTTCCTCTTGTGCGGCATGTACTCGTAAGTGAAGACTCTTTAAGACTTTAGTGAGGGCTATTATGTAATTAGCCATTTCTATAGTCATATGGTGGAACTAAATGTCTCGGGATGTATGACAGTCCCAGGGGGTGCGAAGGGGTCTTCCGTACAAGATTTCAGCGGGGCTCAATCGAGTCTTTCCCGCAGGGGTGGTTCTGATCTGGAAAAGTGCAATAGATAAAAGTTTGAGCCAGGTGGCTCCGGTCTCTGCTTGTAGCTTAGCAAGTTTGGTTTTCAGAGTCTGGTTAGCTCTTTCCACTATTCCAGCTGCCTGGGGTCTGTAGGCGCAGTGTAACTGCTGTTTAATTCCTAGTTGAATGCAGAATTCTTTATTAATCTGTCCCACAAAGTGAGGTCCATTATCAGAGCTTAAACGATATGGAATTCCAAATCTTGGTACAATTTCACACATAAGAACTTTTACTACAGTTGAAGCCTTATTATCTACAGTAGGATAGGCCTCTATCCATTTACTAAACACATCAACAATCACTAATACATGCTTATAACACTGGCATCTTTCCAACTCAATATAGTCCAGTTGCAGGGTCTCAAAGGGACCCTCGGGCAATGGTGTTTTCCCCTGCTCGCAGGGGACAGCCTTCCCAGGGTTATACTGCTGACATATCAAGCAGCGACTGCTCATTCGTTGGGCTATCTCCTGCAGTCTGGGATGGCACCAGGTTTTTAACAATATATCATCTGTAGCGCAAGCACCACAGTGAGTTGCAAAGTGTACACATTCGGCCACCCAGGCTGCCAAAGCATCGGGCATACATGTCTGCCCTGCTGGGGTGACCCACAGCTTACTTTCTTTATCATATGTACATCCCAATTCTTCCCATGACCTTTTTATCGCTAGCAGGAGCGTCCTCCTGTAGCTGGATTACGTCAGTAATGGTCGGCATAGGTTTTTCAGAGGGAGACTTGTCTTTTGAGCTTTTAGTCTGGCTCATCATTTTAGGCACTACCATGACTTTGAGGCTTGGTGGTCGGCCTGCCTATTTCCTTCATCTACTGGAGTTTTTCCTTTTGTATGGGCAGTACGCTTTATCACTGCTACCTTTTCTGGGAGCATAAGAGGTTGGAGTAACTGGGTCACCAGCTGCTGATGGGAAATTGGGGTGCCAGCGGATGTTAAGAATCCTCTGTTCTTCCATAATTGTCCAAAATCATGTATGACTCCAAAAGCATATCTGGAGTCTGTATAAATATTTACTTTTTTACCTGTTCCTAGTGCTCATGCGCGTATTAGTGTGAACAATTCTGCTTGTTGGGCCGAGAATGGAGTTTCAAATGCTGCTGATTCTACTGTTTCCCCACCCTGGTTGACTATAGCATATCCTGATAACCGCTCCCCCCTTTCACCGATGGAAGCACTTCCATCTGTGAACATGGTCAGGTCTGGGTCGTCAAGAGGGTGAAAATTCAAAACTTAAGATTTGTAAGTTCCAATTAAAATGCATCTTCAGCTGTGTGGACTGTTCATTACTTTATCAGAATTAAAAGGGAATTAAAAGCTCACAGGCAAACCCAGCATGGGAGTGTCAAGACATCTTCTGGATTACACACAAAAGCTTGTTGAAAGGGTTAATTTTCTTGCAGAGACAAAAAGGGGCGTATAGTGGGTGGATAAATTGGAATGATGCCATTTGCATCTCTAAACATTTTAAAAATATTTTTCACTCAAATGGACTGGGAGTAAAAGTTGGAGTGCTGCCATATTCCCGTTATCAAGTCTTTCAGCAAACACAATATGTTATTGAAACTCTGAGTGAACCAATTTTGCGTTGATCATGGACATATTTAATTTACCCATCTGTTGTTTATAAGTAATTCTGCAATCTCATAATTAAAACATCTGCGTTGTGAGACAGGTTAGTTTCACCCTACTGATGATTATTTGTGTCAGGGAAGTTTTAACCCTGAACTAATGAAACACCGGCTTGATCATATTTGTCATATATATTTCAACTATCCTAACCTCCACTGAACACCATAAAACTAATATTTTCTTATTCTTACATACGTGATTTTGCACCCTGATTAAAATTCTTTGTGTATCAAAATTACCCTGGAAATGCCGATGATAGCCTTTGAAAAGAAAAAATTGTTAACTGTACTCAAACTATAATCTTTAAACGCAATGCATAGACAATTTGAAGCTTTCAAATAATCACAGCTCATAACAAAACTTTTAAAAGTCAAAGTCTGAAGTCAAAGTCTGAAAATGAAACATGAATACAGAGACAGTGAATAGTTCAGAACAAAGTTTAGATGCCTAAAACTCCCTCTCTATAGATGCCTAAAACTCCCTGTCTCTCTCTGCCTATCTCTCTACGTAACTCTGTCTGTCTCTGGAACTCTTGTCGCTCTTTCTCTTTATCTAACTAACCCTCCCCGTCTCTGTCTCTCCCTGACTTGCTCTCTTTCGCTCTCTCAACTTTCGCTGTCTCTCTCTGTCTCTGGCTCTCTCTCTCTCTAACCCTCTCACTCTTTCTCTAAAATGGAGCTCAATTAAAATACTGAACAAAATTTGTCATTGTCCTTCGAAAACTTTATCTGTGTCATTCCATTTAAGTCAATTTCCACTGATTAATTTAGAGGCATTAGCTATTCTTAGAGACGTATATGTCTTTGTGCAGATGCCCTGCTTGCTGAAATGGTTAAATTTGTGTACAGAATCGAAAGTGGTGGAGAACTTGGCATGATGCCATCTCCATCCGCTACGTGACCTTAGACATTATCCATCCTTTCTTTCAATTTTCAATGTTCGTTATTTAACCGTTTTTTGGAAAGAGACATTACTGGATGTTTATTTTTCTTTTATTTCAAATGAGTTGAATTACTGCCGAATTTATCTGGACGGCTTGAAACGATCTGAAGTTATTCTCGACATGTATTCATTCTTAAGTTTCTAACCATAATCTTGTATTGATTTTCCTCCCCATTTTTTGTTTTGGGAGGGGGGGATTAGTCATCCTCAGATATTCCTGAACAAAACTAATTGAGTGTTTTAGCCCCTTTCTGATCTTTAGGACTTAATTTGATTTTTTTTTCCTCCTTGAGACATTCCGGGACAGCCATTAGCCGTAATTGTTGGCAGTTTTGTGATGTCTTTTGCTAGATTGCACAATCTGTACTGCAGTATCTTTACCTGCTTTATTGCTATGTTTAAAGGAGTTAGAGCTCAATTCCTTTAAACCAGCCTGTCTTCCAAATGGTGTGAAGGTTTAATTTATGTCATTTGTGCTTCTAACTTTATTTGTCTTATCTTTACTTCTGTGTATCTCACCATTTTTCTCTGTTTCACAGAAATCACACCCATCTTTGATCATTGTTTTTTTTCAGAGTATTTTGCTCTTCAAAAATCCCCCAAAAATTTTTTAAAACTGACTCTTTTACTCATTTGGCCTTGATACCAGATTTATTGGATGTTACCTCACCGTCCGTCCGCCTTGCCGAGTGACTAATTTTTGGCTGTCAAAGGTTTGACTACTCGCCTTGTCCACCGGCTCGAGCGGCGTTCAGCTCACCAAATCCTTCCAGACTTACACTAAATGTTAGGGGTGAAAATATTCACACGAAGGCCTGAGTATCAGTAACAAAGCAGTTTATTATGTCAGAATTCTGGGAGATAAGATTTGGGAACTCCGCAGTCCCTGACAGCACCTTATCCCACTTAAGCTTAAACTCACATGGATTAATATACAGATTCAAGGCGGATAGCCTAATGACTTGGTTCTTTTCCCATATGCGCATTCCTTTTTTTTTAAGACCTTGGCTGTTTTAACTATTCCTTTCTCTGTCAACTTTATACCCAATTTTAATGCATTCGTTTTCCCACCAGTGGCCATTTTTCTTCTCCTAAATTTTTAATGCCATTCTCCTGACAATTGTCTCAGTTGCTTGGAATATTCCGGATAGTTTTCACACAAGGTTTGAAGCGCGCTTCCACTATCAGAGGTTGTATCTAACGTATTACCCATCTCTAACACTTAATGATCTGTAACAGTTAATGATCCTTGCGATTATTGTTTATTTGGCTAAATGGTCCTGGACCACTTTATTTAATCATGAATTTGAACGGAGTTATCCTGCTCCGTTGCCCAATTCAAGCAGGCTCATCCGTGCCCGCAAGCCTATCTAACTACAAGGTTATAACGTCCTTGTTATATTATTACCTTAGGGTTGATCACGCACCCTTCTAAAGCCTCTTATCGCGGGGGCACTTTTAAACAAAAGTAAGGATCATGATGATGCCGAAACCTCTTCTGTAGCTATAGCTGTAGGGGCTACACACCCTCCCTTAAAGCACTAGTCCCTGACTATGCCTAGTGACTATTACTGTAGGGGTCACACTCCCTCCCTTAAAGCACTAGTCCCTGACTGTGCCTGTGACTATTACTGTAGGGGTCACACTCCCTCCCTTAAAAGGGTTCGCCGGACTGACCTGGATTTCGTAGGAGCGTTCCTGAGCGCTGACAGCGGGGCTGAATCGCGGACGGTACAGCGGAGGGGAATACCAAAGTGACAAAAGTTTTACTCACAGTGGTGGCCCAATTCCTTCTTCGCTCCCGAACTCGATCAGTCACTTATGCCGCCAGTCCCAGCGGAGACTACGGGCAATTTAGCATGGCCAATCCACCTAACCCGCACATCTTTGGACTGTGGGAGGAAACTGGAGCACCCGGAGGAAACTCACGCACACAGGGGGAGGACGTGCAGACTCCACACAGACAGTGACCCAGCCGGGAATCGAACCTGGGACCCTGGAGCTGTGAAGCATTTATGCTAACCACCATGCTACCCTGCTGCCCCTCATGACATGCACCTCATGACACCCTCATTCTATCTGGAATGGCTTTCTACACTCTATACAGACCTGGGCAGGTCTTAATCTTTGCTTCAAGTCTGATCTAAACTTCCTGGATGCTTGAAGGATGAAGAATGTATTTCCACAACACTCTGCTCACTCTAACCCTTTGCCTCTTTCACCCTTTCTTTCCAGACCCTCTGGGTCTCCTCCACATGCTATTTACATTTAAGACACACTGGTTGGTGATCACTGCTGCTATGAAAACACAGGCCGCCCAAAAATTCAAACCTTGCCAAGTTGGAACTTCTGTGCCAAAATAAATTCCTCTGTGCTCCCAGGATAAAACTCTGTCAAACTGGCCACCCTAAAATCCGGCAAAACCTCAACCTGAGATGGTTGGGATCAAGATGGAGATTGGTCGAAGAGTGTCCGACCACTCCAAGCTTCGGCCAGACAGGCTGTGAGAAACAGGCATACTTCATTTTCCTCCTGCACATCATTTGCATTTCTTGTCTCTCTCCTAAATTTATTTAAAACAAAATAGAGGAGTCACGCATAGTGACAACCAACATAATCATAAAAGGGAATTGAAAATGAGAGAGGAAGAGTAATAAAATACAGATGTTAAACGCAAGATAATAACACAATACTATGCTTGATTCTGTAGATCAACCATGGACATGATAAAACAGCGGGATGAATCCAGGAACAATCATCTTCATATGCCTTCTTGTAGCGACGGCAATCAGAGCACAGGATGTGGTGATCCAACCACTGTATATATGTGTACTTGCAGCAGAGGGATGTATGGCCGTACCTGTATTACAGGTTTCTCCGGTAAGCCCCTGCCGGCTAGCTCCGCCCACAGGGAGCTGTAAAAATATTCGTAAGTTTCACTGAGATGCCATTCTACAGCTGCCGCCGGAGGAATAGCATCTCACTGTAATAAAGCCTCTCTTGTACTTCACTCGAGTCTTTGTGTACAATTGTTAGCGCCACAATTTATTACAGTGAGATTGTCCTTACACCATGGACATCAGGATCAAACCTGACCGCCTGCAGTTGGATCCACAGTCGCCCCACGCCAGGAAAGACTTCGTTCACTGGCTTGCAGTTTTCGAGGCCTACATCTCTTCAGCGGATCCTCCACCTTCGGAGGCTCAAAATCGACAGCTTCTTTACTCAGGACTCAGCTCCAGCGTCTTTCCGCTAATCCGAGACGCGCCTGACTACGCCCAGGCCATGGAACTGCTCAAAGAGAACTACGCACAGTCGATGAACACCCTGTTTGCGGGACATCTCCTCTCTACTTGCGTCCAACAGCCGGGTGAGTCGATTGAGGACTTTTGGAGGGCCCTTATACCTCTAGTACGAGACTGCGACTGCCGGGCCCTCACGGCCACAGAACATTCCGACTTACTCATGCGGAATGCCTTTGTTACAGGCATTGCATCGCACCCCCATCCGGCAACGACTGCTAGATCTCGCGGCTACACAGACTCTGGCGCTGTCAATGATGGCTGCCTCCCGTAGTGCGCGATCCTACCCCGCTAGCCACTCAGCCCACCTGTCCTACCCCTCGTGGATCTCGCAACCGGCCCCCCCAGCAGCCGCCCCCGCGCACTACGCCTGCGTTGCTCGCTGCACCGCGCACCCTGGGGGTCCCCGCTGCTACTTCTGTGGTCAGCAGAAGCATCCCCACCAGCGCTGCCCAGCCGGCAACGCAACCTGCGAAGCTTGTGGCAAGAAAGGCCACTTTGCAGCGGTGTGCCAGTCCCGGATGGTTGCCGCTATCGCGCCTGAATCCCCCCCCTCGCCTCAGCCGATCGCACAATGGGCCCTGCCGTCCGCTGCCTCCGCCTCCATGTGCGTTCCATGGGCACCGCCATCTTGTGCCGCCCCCACAAAGTGCGCTCCATGGGCGCCGCCATTTTGTCCGCTGCCATCTTCTTCCTCACAGGTACTCCAGACGCTGCCATTTTGTCCTCCCCTCGGGACGGGACCACGGGACCTGGATCACTGCCGCTCCTCGTCGGACTTGTCAGCCTCGTCGGCCGATCGCCTGCAACTCGCCTCCGTGACGCTCGACCAGTCCCGTCCTCGCAACCTGGCACCCTCTTCCACAACGGTGCTCGTCAACGGCCACGTGACCTCCTGCCTCATTGACTCCGGGAGCACCGAGAGCTTCATTCACCTGGATACGGTAAGGCGCTACTCTCTTGCGGTCCATCCCGCCAACCGGCAGATCTCCTTAGCCTCCGGTTCCCACTCTGTCCCGATCCGGGGCTTCTGCCTGGTTAAACTCACTGTACAGGGCGTGGAATTCGACCGTTTCCGTCTGTACATTCTCCCCAACCTCTGCACATCACTCTTACTAGGCCTGGATTTTCAATGCAACCTCCAGAGCCTCAGCCTCAAATTCGGCAGACACCTACCTCCCCTCACCGTTTGCGGCCTCGCAACCCTCAAGGTTGAGCCTCCCTCCCTCTTTGCCAATCTGACCACAGATTGCAAGCCCGTTGCCACCAGGAGCAGACGGTACAGCACCTAGGTCAAGACCTTCATCAGGACCGAAGTCCAGCGGCTGCTTCGGGAGGGCATTATCGAGGCCAGCAACAGTCCCTGGCGAGCCCAGGTGGTAGTGGTTAAAACTGGGGAGAAATACAGGATGGTCGTGGACTACAGTCAGACCATCAATCGGTACACGCAGCTCGACGCGTACCCCCTCCCCCGCATTTCTCATATGGTCAATCAGATAGCACAGTACCGGGTCTTCTCTACAATTGACCTGAAATCCGCTTACCACCAGCTCCCCATTCGTAAATCGGACCGTCCCTACACTGCCTTCGAGGCGGACGGTCGCCTGTATCAATTTCTTAGGGTTCCCTTCGGCGTCACTAACAGGGTCTCGGTATTTCAATGGGAAATGGACCGAATGGTTGACCGGTACGAACTGCGGGCCACGTTTCCGTACTTAGACAATGTCACCATCTGCGGCCATGACCAGCAGGACCATGACGCCAACCTTGCTAAATTTCTCCACACCGCATCTCTCCTTAACCTCACGTATAACAAGGAGAAGTGCCTGTTCCGCACAGGCCGTTTGGCCATCCTTGGCTACGTTGTCCAAAACGGACTACTGGGGCCCGATCCCGACTGCATGCGCCCCCTCATGGAGCTTCCCCTCCCCCACTGCCCCAAGGCTCTCAAATTATGCCTGGGGTTCTTTTCTTACTACGCCCAGTGGGTCCCACAATACGCGGGCAAGGCCCGCCCACTAATCCAGTCCACACAATTTCCCCTCGCGGCCGAGGCACAACAGGCCTTCGCTCGTATTCGCTCAGACATAGCCAAGGCCGGGATGCACGCAGTAGATGAGACACTGCCCTTCCAAGTAGAGAGCGACGCTTCAGATGTCGCCCTTGCCGCCACGCTGAACCAGGCAGGCAGACCTGTGGCATTCTTTTCCCGCACCCTCCACGCCTCTGGCAGGAGATTCACTCTCCTCACTGACCAACAGTCGGTAGCCTTCATGTTCAACAACACACAGCGGGGCAAGATCAAAAATGATAAAATCTTGCGGTGGAGAATCGAGCTCTCCACCTATAATTACGAGATCTTGGATCGCCCCGGCAAGTTCTACGATCCCCAGACGCCCTCTCCCGAGGTACATGTGCCAGCGCACAAGTGAACCAGCTCCGTGCCTTGCACGAGAGCCTTTGCCATCCGGGGGTCACTCGTTTGTATCACCTAATCAAAGCCCGCAATCTGCCCTACTCCGTCGAGGAAGTATGGACAGTCACCAGAGACTGCCAGGTCTATGCAGAGTGCAAGCCGCACTTCTACCGGCCAGACCGCGCGCGCCTGGTGAAAACGTCCTGCCCCTTTCAACGCTTCAGCGTAGATTTCAAACGGCCCCTCCCCTCCAACGACCACAACACCTACATCCTTAGTGTGGTGGATTAATTCTCTTGGTTCCCCTTCGCCATCCCATGCCAGGATATGACGTCTGCCACCGTCATCAAGGGCCTTGATTCCATATTTGCTCTGTTCGGTTTCCCCAACTACATCTACAGTGACAGGGGATCCTCCTTCATGAGCGATGAGCTGCGTCTGTTCCTGCTCAGCAGGGGTATCGCCTCCAGCAGGACAACCATCTACAACACCTGGGGGAACGGGCAGGTAGAAAGGGAGAACGGGACGGTGTGGAGGGCCGTCCAGTTGGCCCTATGGTCCAGGAACCTCCCAGCCGCTCGCTAGCAGCAGGTCCTCCATGACGTGCTCCATTCCATTCGGTCACTACTGTGCACCGCGACTAACCACACACCCCATGAACATGTTTTTGCCTTCCCTAGGAAGTCTACATCTGGGGTGTCACTCCCTACTTGGTTCACGACTCCGGGCCCAGTCCTTCTTAGTAGGCCTGTCAGGCACCACAAGGCGGAACCCCTGGTGGACAAGTATGCCTGCTCCACACGAACCCCCAGTATGCCTACGTGGAGTTCCCCGACGGCTGCCAGGACACAGTCTCGCTCCAGGACCTGGCTCCCTCGGGTGCCGATCCCACGCCCACGCCCATTCCCCCTCTCGCCACCCTCCTTTTCCCCGGCGCCCTCGTATTCGCCCCCACCAGGTCCATCCCTCGATCCTCTGCCCACGCTGGAGGACATGGAAGATTTTGGCTCACTCCCTTAGTCATCCCGCCACTGGCCAGCACCAACACCGCCATCACCAATGCCACTTGTGCCGACGTTGCCATCACAGCTCCGTCGGTCGCAACGGAACGTTCGACCGCCAATCCGACTCAACCTGTGACCGGATTGCCTGATGGACTCTTGGTTTTCTTTTGTTTTGCCCTTTTGTACACAGATCACTTTATGTATTATAGTTCCACGTCACCCCCGCTGGACTCATTTTTTACAGGGGGTGAATGTGGTGATCCAACCACTGTATCTATGTGTGCTTGCAGTAGGGGGATGTATGGCCGTACCTGTATTACAGGTTTCTCCGGTAAGCCCCTGCTGGCTAGCTCCGCCCACAGGGAGCTGTATAAATATTCGTAAGTTTCACTGAGATGCCACTCTACAGCTGCCGCCGGAGGAATAGCATCTCACTGTAATAAAGCCTCTCTTGTACTTCACTCAAGTCTTTGTGTACAATTGTTAGTGCCACACAGGACAATATGAACTCGCTGTACTCAGGGTATCTATGGTTTTCCCCACCGAGTGCAGGGGAATGTGAGGGCGGTACGTTATGGGTAAACCCCAACACAAGCATCCTATTCGGGTGTAAAAATCAACTGGCAATATACATAAAGCCCAATGGGATCTCATCAGAATGCTATATTAGCACTTCCGAAAAAGTGGATTGGTGGGATTTTTCAAATGAAGGGTGCCTGAAATTAGATGTTGAGCGAAAAGCCCCGAAAAAGAGTTGGGAATTGGACAAAAATGCCCCGGGACACTCACAAAGGGTAACGTGGCTCTGTGCAAAGTCAGGAGAGAACCTAAGCCAGCCCCAAACACCACTCAACAGACCCAGGATATCATCTGCCTATTGTTAAAAACTGAGACCACCAGTCTGGGACAACATTGGAAATTGGAGCCCAACCTTCCAAACCACCCCCTAATATGCCTCATCTCCCACCTAGCCCAGCTCCTCTTCCTGATTGCAGGAATATATATTGGCATCCTCACATTTCAGCTCCGCGGGTGGAAGGCAAGAGTCACCCACCCACATATATACACAGTCCGACCTCCCCTTTTTGGAATTCAATAAAGAACACCCTGAAATTTATATCTCATGAATGTTTACAAACAATTGCCGCTAAAATGGACCATTTGTGCCTTTTATGTTAAGATTTAGGATAGGTAGTATGAAATGTGATGCTGCTGCTTTACATTTTGTGTTGTAAATTCGTTTTTTGAATGTATAAGCAAGCAGCATGAGATTAATTTAGCTTAGAAATGAACTGTTTTTAAAATGAATTTGATTTGAAAAATGAAATTGTAGTTAGGAATGAATTAACTTTTTGATGAACTGGATGTAATAATGAATTAGGTAATATTGTGTAATGTATTTTGGTTAGAGTAGAGTAGGACTTCGATTGACCAACAGGTGACTGGAAATGCAGGGCAGGTATTGGTTCGAGTCTGTGATCCACCACGCTTCGCGTTCAGGATCTAGAGGATGGCTATGTGCCCATCTAAAATGACCGCCCGCAAAGGACGATGGGAATTGTGGTCAGGTTGGGGCACAGACAGGGCACAACTTGTGTCTATTGCAAACAACAACTCAGACTTATATAGAAACTCACACAAGCTAGAGGCCACTCACAGATCTTCCCAGGACAATGGGCACCAGATTGAAACTTACCATTAGCAGACTCGGGGCACCTGTTTTCCTTATTTGGGAGTGCCTACGTGCCTTGGACAATAACGACGAGGACCAGCCCAGCCATCAAGGTACCCGCCCTTAATTGACCAGAATCGGTTAGGGTGATTGAAATCCTATCGATTCATTGGATCCCTACCTGGGACCGCCCAAAAGAGCGGGAAAGATCTGAGATCAGAGGATAAGAAGAACGACGCAACCAACATTCTGTCTCTTTTGGCCGGCTTCTGTCATCCAACTGCAGCACCTCGAACAGCCAAGTTCAAGGACTTGCGCCCTCCACCTTAAGACGGCACTCAGCCTAGACGAACCAGCTAATCTCCAGCCGCCACACGTGGGGTACCAGATATCTAACCTGGACAGAGCCGGTCACTTAGAAGTTAAGTAAAGGTCGTTTAAACCGCTAGATATAGCCTAATGTGTAGTAGCGTGTAATTTATTAAGTATAGAACAAATCCTACGTTCAATAATAAACTGTGATTACACTAAATGGTCATTTGTCCAATACACGGAGCACACTCGCACACTGTGGTTATTATTAATAGTAATAATGATAGAAGTCAACAGTATACTACGCCAAACCATACCCCATTGTTTTACAATGTGTCTTCCCTTGGCCGAAGGCCGCCCGCCTCCTCGCTAGTTCCACAGTTAAGTCCTGGTACACCAGCTTCAGCTCACTGCGCCTCTCATGTCTGCTTCGCCCAACTCAGGACCTTCTCCTTCACATGGTACTTGTGGAAGAAAATAATCACTGCTCTTGGCGGCTCATTTGTCTTTCGCTTAGGCCTCAAGGACCGATGATCCTCTCTATCCCCCACGAACTCCGCCAACATCCTGGCAAAGTACTTCGTTGGCCTCCGATCCTCCACCCTCTCGGGCAGGCCCACGATCCTCAAATTTTGCCGCCTCGACTGATTTTCTAAATCTCCCAACATTGCTCGCAGCCCTTTATTGGCCTCGACCGCCCGCTGCAGCTTCTCACCGATCAAGGTGAGTTGATCGCTGTACTGCAACAAGGCCTCCGCCACTCCCTTCATTTTCTCACCCTTCTCCCGCACCTCGGTCATTGCACCTTCAAGTCACCTTCACTGGGGCATTTGCCTCCTCCACCAACACCTTCAATGCCACCGTCACCTCCATGTGCCTCGCGAACTGCTTCTCCAACTCCAAAGCCATCACCTCGGTCATCTTCAATGCCGTAAGCAGTGCGGCCCCACCCAACGACCCGGGCTCCACCATTTTGCCAGCTCCCAGGCTGGCCCTTTCATTCAACGGTGAACCCTCACTCCCTCTCTTCTCAACGGCGGCTTTCTTCTGATTTTTCAACATTTTCCACCTTCCTTATGCCTTCCTACACTCGATCATCAAAAATTTACCCCTGGGACCGGGCATTAAAATCCAAAAAACAAGCCTCGAGCAGGAGCCACCCAACGTGCGACTTCCCTCTACATGCCATCACTGGAAGTTCCACTTGACTCCTTTCTTAAAGAGACATTGCGTACAGTTACAATAACCCACATATATAACATGAGTGTAATGTGGTGAATGAAATTCACACGGTATTATAATCTGTATATATGTATCAATATTGTAAGTGCAGTTGCACTACCTGACCACCAGGGGGAGTAGCTCTGGGAGTACACGAGAGTTTGTACTGGGCTCCTCCCTTGGCTCTGCCCAGGACTCCTCCCCCTGGATCAGCTGTATAAAGATCCGTGCCACAGGGTCAGCCAGCCAGTTCACCGAAAGTTCAACGGCTAACAGGCTGGCTCTGTTGTAAGTATATTAAAACTGCTAGTCTAATCCTACAAGCACATGTCCGTAGAATTGTTGGTTCCAACAATTTAATATACTTACGAAACAGTCGAAGTAAATCATGGAAGCAGCCCTCAAGCCCGGACGCCTAGAACTCGACCCGCAGGATGCAGAGGCTAAGGAAATTTTTCCCACTGGCTGAGATGTTTTAAAGCCTACCTGGCAGAAGCCAGCACCGCCGGAGCAACGGAGGAACAAAAACTCAGCCTACTGCACGCGAGGGTAAGCCACAGAATCTCGACCCAGCTAAATCCGGCCGGTTCTTACACCGCAGGGCTGGCGATATTGGACAAAATGTACGTTAGGCCCATTAGCGAGGTTTATGCACGCCACGTGTTTACGACTCGCCGTCAGCGGCCTACAGAAACGCTTGCCGAATTTGTAAGGGAATTGAACAACCTTTCCAATGACTGTAATTATCAAGCCGTTACCGCGGCTGAACATAGGGAGCTTGCTGTGCGGGACGTTTTTGTAGCGGGCCTTAGATCTAACTATGTGTGCCAAAGACTGCTAGAAAAGGGGGCCCAGGACTTAGATACTACTGTGGAGGCTGCTACCACTATGGAAGTCTCCCTCCGCAGCCTCACGTCATTTCCCGCGGACCCCGCGACCTCATCGTGGACCCCCGAGCAACAATCCCCCCAGGCCTGTGCCGCACGGCCCCCCAGCTACCGCGCCACCAAAGCCAGTTACTCTGCTGCCCCAGCCTGCTACTCGGCTGCTCCAGCCTGCCATTTCTGTGGCCAAAGCCAGCACCCGTGGCAGCATTGCCCAGCCCGATCTGCGACCTGCAGCAGCTGCGGGAAGAAAGGCCACTATGCCAGAGTGTGCCTCGCGAAAAGGGCCCCAGTTTTTAACTCCCCAGTAGAGAGAAAAAATCGCTTCCAACACCAGTGGGCCCACGGGGCCCGAAACGCTGCGGCCTACGCCCCGACTCCGCCCCCTCCCGCCACGTGTGATCCATGGGGGCCGCCATCTTGGCAAACCCCCACCATGCGGCCGGCCACGTGCGACTCATGGGGGCCGCCATCTTCCTCACCGCTCACCACGGGCCCCATCTGCATCAGCATGCTCAGAAAGCTCATCTGAAGACTACGATTTCCCCGGGCACTCACACGCGGCCCGCAACTCAGCACAGCGATCCTGCAACAAGCTCGCCGGAACGTACCGGCATCTACTCGACCGGACGCCCACTCAGAAGACTACGACCTTCCCGGGCACTCATCACGCGGCCCGCAACTCAACGCGGTCACCTTAGATCAATCCCGCCCCAAGCACCTACGAAGTTCGATGCCGGAGGTCCAGATCAACGGGTACAGCACGCCATGCCTCATTGACTCCGGGAGCACCGAGAGCTTTATACACCCAGAGCACCGTCGCTACGCTCACAATTCGAGGCGCTAGTTATTCGAAATTTAAACTTTACGTCCTGCCCGACCTCTGCGCGCCACTCTTATGAGGCCTGGATTTCCAGTGCAACCTCAAGAGCCTCACCCTCAGCTTTGGCCGGCCCCTGCCCCCACTCACTATCTGCAACCTAGCCACGCTGAGCGCATCGCCCCCCCTCCTCTCTTCGCCAATCTCACTCTAGATTGCAAACCAGTAGCTACTCGCAGCAGGCGATACAGCCTACAGGATAGGGTCTTTATCCGATCGGAGGTCCGACGGCTGCTCAGTGAGGGGATCATAGAGGCCAGTAATAGTCCCTGGAGAGCTCAGGTGGTGGTTGTCAAGACCGGGGAAAAATTTTGCATGGTCGTCGACTATAGCCAGACCATAAATCGCTTTGCGCTCCTAGACGCGTATCCCCTCCCCAGAATTGCAGACATGATTAATCAGATCGACCAATATTGGCTATTTTCCACGGTGGATCTGAAGTCTGCATACCACCAGCTCCCAATCCGCCTGGAAGACCGCCACTACACGGCGTTCGAGGCCGATGGCCGCCTCTTCCATTTCCTCCGGGTTCCCTTCGGCGTCACTGACGGGATTTCGATGTTCCAACGAGCAATGGACTGAATGGTAGACCACTACGGGCTGCGGGCCACGTTTCCGTATCTGGACAATGTTACCATCTGCGGCTATGACCAGCAAGTCCACGATGCCAACCGCCACCATTTTCTCCAGATGGCACAGAAATCAAACCTCACTTATAACAAGGAGAAATGCGTTTTCCGCACAAACAGACTGGCCATCCTCGGCTATGTCGTGGAGAACGGAGTCCTGGGCCCAGACCCGGACCGCATGTAATATTCACCTGAAGAAGGAGCCGTGCTCCGAAAGCTCGTGTTTGAAACAAACCTGTTGGACTTTAACCTGGTGTTGTAAGACTTCTTACTGTGCATGTAATATGGGCAGAGCATTCAAAGAGTGAAGTGTAATATCGACTGGGGTGTAATATGAGCAATGTGTAATATAGACATGGCTTAATATAGGTTAAGTGTATGGTAAATGGAGGTATAATGTGCATGGGGTACAATATGGGAAGGGTATAATATTGCTTGGGGTGTAATATGGTTGGGATTAATATGCAAGGGGTATAATATGGGCAGCATGCAATATGTTAGGGAGCCTATCCTGACAGACCATTAGCTATGTAGTAATTCTGGACCCATAACCCGGAGCATTATTCACTAAACACTCTACATTGGAAACGAACAAAAAGGGATCTCTGGAACATTCCGCCCCTTCCCTCCATAATCCAGGAAAACTGGCCTCAATATTAATTCAGAGAGGTTTTAGGAGCATGGAGGGGTGGGTGGAGGGGCAATACACGTTTGTCTAAATCACATAGGAAAGCTGAAATTAATTGCCGTGCATATGTCAGTGGCATTTTAATAAGCTAGTTGATTAGCAATTCAACTCTCAGTTTAGGGTCCAATGTTTGATAGTGGGCATGATGTTGTGATGCCATCCCTGGTTTCAAGCCTGATATTTTTGGGGGCAGACTCTAACTGAGAGGGAAATCGAATCTTCAGTTTTCCATGAAACTCAAACCGAAATGGAGATGGAAACGGGAGCCTCGGGTTTCTGGGGAAACTGATGCTAGTTAAAACCATATAAAGGACATGGAGGCATTTGAACGTAGTCCCAATAGTACAAAGAAGGCAGGCTGATGGAAGATAAAGGCTGGGTCTGGGAGTGAGCATAAAGGAAAATTAGATTACTGTCACTGCCTCGGTTATTTTAGTAAGAAGTCTCACAACACCAGGTTAAAGTCCAACAGGTTTGTTTTAAACACTGGATTTCGGAGCACTGCTCCTTCCTCAGGTGAACGTCGATTATTTTAAATTGGCCAGCACCGACCTTCTCTCTGATAGGGTTTTCATATATGCAACAGCAGTCAGTGGAGGTCACAGATGCCATATAGCATAGTATTACATAGGGCATACGACACAGAAACAGGCCATTGGACCCAACCACTTCATGCCGGTGTTGATGCTGCACCTCAACCGTTTCCCATTTTTTTCTCATCTAATTCTATCATCGTAAAACATCTATTCCATTCTCCCTCACATACGTGTTGACATTCCCCTTACATCTATCTGTCATTGTTCAGTACAACCACTCTCTATGGCACTCTTTAGGTGAAGAAGTTTCTTCTTAGTTCTCTACTGGATTTCTTAGAGACTATCTTATATTGATGGCCTCTAGTTCTGCTCTTCCTCACAAGAGGGAATCTTCTCTCTCTATCCACTCTGTCAAAACCTCTCATCATTTTAAAGCCCTCCAATAGGATACATCTCAGGATTATTTTTTTCAATTGGAAAAAGACCCAGCATTTCGATCCTTCCCTGATATGCATACCAACACATTTCTGGTATCATCCTTGTAAATCTTCTCCACATCTCTCGAGTTCCATCAATATCCCTTTTTATGATTCCTCAGAGGAGCTCATTCCTTCTGCAGTGTTACAGGCCACCCGCAGACCAAGTATTAGCTCAGATACCTCACAATTTGGCAGGGTTGGGGAGTGGTGGGGGGTGCATGGAGCACCAGTTAGAAAGATAGCTGGGTCTTCAACTGGTGACTCACTGTTCAAAAGTAAGCAACTGCAGATAGTAGAGACAGTCACAGCTGGGAAAAGTGCCAGAGGGCACGGTACTGCTCAGCTGGACACAGACACTGTACCCTCATGGTCATCAATAAAAAAGAGTTATTGAGTAGCAGCAGAAAATGTGCGATCAACCAACATGTCTTCCAAGCACATTAACTGTGATTGGCAACAGCACGCCTGCTACGCAAAACTTGGATGCCAACATGTTCAACAACTCAAGAGGGGGCTGAATTTTGACATGACAGCAAAGGTGGCTTTGAAGGTGGGTGAGCTGTGTACCAGCTGCGCCACGTGAAACTGACTGTCTCATTTTTACGGAGGTGGATTCTCTGGGAGCACAGTACCCTGCCTGGTAGCTGCAGGCAGGCAATTAAGATACCGACGCAAGAAGTTGGCACAGAATGAAGTAAGGCAGTGAAGTTTTAGCAGAAATGAGCTGCCCAGGCTTGCTCTCGTGGATGTTCATAATTTTGTGCAAGAGGAATAAGCAATGGGCCGGTGTCTTGATCATGCACTAACCTGCAAACCTTGGAACCGAGCTGAACCACTGGGATTATTAATGGAAAGGGAGGGTCTTGGAGAAGTCATTCATGACACTGGTGCAATTGAGGTTTGCAGCTGAGGTCCCAGTGCCTGATAATGTCTCTGATAATTTTATTCTTTTGCATCCTTTTCTCAGCTTGCTCAATCGCGGTTGTTGTGTGGTGAGTTGTGTTCAAACTGTTTGGTGATGCGCGGGAAGATGTCTGTTGATGAATAAATGTGTTACATTGGCGGTTTTCCAACCCCCTGGGACTTTCCCGGGATTTAAGGATTTTTGGAAGATTGCATCCACTATCTCTGTAGCTACTTCCTTTAATATCCTGGATGCAACCCATCAGGTCCAGGGGACATAGAACATAGAACATACAGCGCAGAAGGAGACCATTCGGCCCATCGAGTCTGCACTGACCCACTTAAGCCCTCACTTCCACCGTTTCCGTGTAACCCAATAGCCCCTCCTAAACATTTTGGTCACTAAGAGCAATTTATCATGGCCAATCCATCTAACCTGCATGTCTTTGAACTGTGGGAGGAAACCCACGCAGACTCAGGGGGAACGTGCAGACTCCGTACAGACAGTGACCCAGTGGGGAATCGAACCTGGGACCCTGGCGCTGTGAAGCAACTGTGCTATCCACTTATGCTGCTGTGCTGCCCATGGGACCTATTGGCCTTTCCATTAGTTTCCCTAGTAGTTTTCCCCCAGTGATAGTTATTGTATTTATTTCTTTCCCCACCCCATAACCCTTCTGCCCCTTGATTTAGTATTTTTGGGTTGTTATTAGTGTCTTCCATCATGAAGACCGACACATTGTATTTGCTTAACTCATCTGCAATTCCCTGGTTCCCATCATTATTTCCCGAGTCTCTTTCTCTAGACTGCCTATTCACTGTGGCCTCTCTCTTCCTTTTTATACATTTAAAGAAGCTCTTGCTGTCCATTTTTATACTACCTGTTAGTTTGCCCTCTTTGTTCATCTTCTCCCGCTTCATTATTTTTTGGTCAGCTTTTGTGGTTTTTACAAATTTCCCAAACCTCTGGCTTACCATTAATCTTCTGCACATTTTTATTTCAGTTTAATACCATCCTTCACTTCCTTGGTTAACCATGACTGATTTGTCCCCTTCCTGGAATTGTAAGAGAATCTTGAACAAGGACTCCTAGGTCCTTTGTGTTTCTGATTTCCTCAGCATTTTCCCATTTAGAAAATAGTCTATGTCTCCATTCCTCCTTCCAAAGTGCATAACCCCCCACTTTTCCAAATTGTATTCCATCTGCCACTTCTTTGCCCACTCTCCAAGCCTGTCCAAATCCTTCTGCAGCCCCCCGCTTCCTCAATATTACCAGTCCCTCTGCATATCTTTGTATCATCTGTAAACCTAGCAACAGTGCCTTCAGTTCCTTCTTCCAGATCGTCAATGTATATTGTGAAAAGTTGTGGTCCCAGCACCAAGCCCTGAGGCACACCACTAGTCACCGGCTGCCATCCTGAAAAAGACCCCTTTATCCCCACTCTCTGCCTTCTGCCAGTCAGCCAATCCTCTATCCATGCCTGGATCTGAACCTTAACACCATGGGCTCTTAACTTTTTTAACAGTCTCCCATGCAGCACCTTATTAAAGGCCTTCTGGAAATCTAAATAAATGCCGTCCACTGGTTCTCCTTTGTCTACCTTCCTTGTTACGTCCTCAAAGAACTCTAGCAGATTTGGCAGACACAATTGCTCTTGTAGGGTGATAAGGTATCTAGCATTTCAACATTTCAGGTTATTTAAATCCCCTGCCCTCTAAATTAAAAAAATGCCTGCTTGTTTCTTTGAGCATTAAAACAAGTGGTTCAAAAGTTTAAATAACTGTTTGTTGACACAACCTTCATACCATTATGGCAATATTAATGCTTGATTGTTTCCACAACCTATCATTATTACTCTGGTATGTGTGCGTGTGTGTGGGAAGGGGGGGGGGTGGTTATAATTTCACAGCTGATTTATAGCTCAAAAAGGTTATTAAATTATTAGCTGTCTGATGTGGTGTTATTCACATAAATGTTTGCTTTTATAGTGATTACTTATTGAGGGGATTTAAATGTATTGAATGGGCTTTCATGAATTAGGCATTTGTATATCATTAGCAATGTAATAGATACTTAGAACATTATTTTATTTAATCGTTATTAGTGCCACAAGTAGGCTTACATTAATACTGCAATTAAGTTATTGTGAAAAGCCCTTAGTCACCCTATGGTACCTGTTCGGGTACATGGAGGGAGAATTCAGAATGTCCAATTCACCTAACAAGCATGTCTTTTGGGACTTGTGGGAGGAAACTGGAGCACCCGGTGGAAACCCATGCAGAGACGGAGAGAACGTGCAGACTCTGCACAGACAGTGACCCAAGCCGGGAATCGAACATGGGTCCCTGGAGTGGCCTTCTTGCATTTGAAGAGCTTGAGAGTCGGTGTGGTGCTGATGCAGGAGACCCTTTGAGGGTGAAGGACCAGGTTAGATTTCGGAAGGGTTGGGTGAGTCAGTTGTTCCACTCAGGCAGGGCCTGGGGGTGGGGGTAATGGTACTAGTGGGTGAGAGAGTTAGGTTTCAGATGGAGAAGGTGGTGGCAGATCAGGGGGGAAGATACATTATAGTAATGGGTGCTTTTTGGTGAGCTGGGGTGCATGGGTGAGCTGGTTTAGCTCACCGGGCTAAATCGCTGACTTTTAAAGCAGACCAAGCAGGCCAGCAGTACGGTTCGATTCCCGTACCAGCCTCCCCGGACAGGCGCCGGAATGTGGCGACTAGGGGCTTTTCACAGTAACTTCATTGAAGCCTACTCGTGACAATAAGTGATTTTCATTTCATTTGGAGGGCAGCATGTTGATGTTGGTAAGCATGTATGCATGTCACCAACCTGCCCTCCAAAGCACCCATTACTATAACGTATTGGGATGATGTACGATTTATGAAGAGGATGTTGGTGGCCATATCAAGTCTGAACACGCATCAGTTAATTTTAGGTGGGGATTTAAATAAAGTGTTGCATCCAAAGTTGGAACGGTCTAAGCCGCGCTCGTTGACCCCTTCGGTTGGGAGGGCAGGGTGGGGGTGGGGGGGCGCGAGGGTTTTAGCAGTAATTTATGAAGGAGATGGGAGGAGCAGACCCATGGCAGTTCTGACATCTAGGGGGTAAAGAGTATTCCTATTTTTAGCCAGCGCATAATGCATGTTTGAAGATTGATTTCTTTATTATGGAGAGGTTGTTGTTGTCGGGCGTGAGGAAAGCGGAATACTCGGCGATTGTCATTTTGGATCAGGATCCCCATTCACTGGATGTGGTCCTGCACAAAGGCCGGCGTGGAGGTTGGATGTGGGGCTGCTTGCAGATCCGTGTTTTTGTTTGAGGATGGCAAAGGTAATTGACGATTATGTGAGGTTTAATAAGAATGGAGAGGTCTCACGGGTGGTGGTTTGTGAGGCGATGGGTAAGGGGCTAGATGATCTCGTACAAGGTGTAAATGGATAGGGAGGCAAGAGAGGAATGGCAGCGGCTGGTGGATGAAATCTTGGAATTTGATGGGAAGTTTGCTGAAGATCCCACTTTGGAACTTTTGGTCAGTAGAAAGGAACTGTAGATGCAGTTTGACCTGTTATCTACAGAAAAAGCAGTACGTCAGTTGAGGCGGGTGAAGGGTGTGGTGTACGAGTACGGGAAGAATGCCAGCAGCTTGCTGGTCTGGGATGGGGCGAGGGGGCTGGTGGTGGGGCAGGATCAGGTGAACAGGACATTTGAGGAGTTTTATAAGGGGTTGTATAGGTCGGAGCCTCCGGGAGATGAGTCGGATACGAGGGAGTTCTTGGAGGGGCTGAAGTGTCCTAAAGTAGGAGAGGAGGAGAAGACAGGGTTGGAGGAGCCACTGGGGATTGAGGCGGTTTGAATGGCGAAAGGGAAGATGCAAAAGGGAAAAGCACCGGGGCCGGATGGGTTCCAGGTGGAAATCTATGAGAAGTTTTTGGACAGGCTGACACCGCTGTTGGTGGAGATGTTTGAAGACGCAATGGCTAAGGCGGTGCTCCAGGAGATGATGGGAAGGCATCTATTTCGCTGTTGTTACAAAAGGATAAGGACTCGGTGGAGTGAGGGTTGTATTGGCCAATATTCCTGATGAATGTGGATGCCAAGATTCTTGCCAAAGTGTTGCCGATTCGGTTGGAGGATTCCCTTTCGCAGGTGATTGGGGAGGATCAGATGGGGTTTGTAAAGGGTAGGCAGCTGTCCCTGAATGTGCGGCGCTTGTTAAACTTGCTGCTTTCCCCATCAGATAGGGGGAGAACTGGAGTGGTGGTGCCGCTTGATCGAGTAGAGTGGAGTTATTTGAGCACCATTCTGCACGTGGATTTGGAGCCCAGTCGACTGGGGGAAATATTTGGGGTGTCGGACTTGCCAGAGCTGCAGACGGGAGTGGGGCAGACGTTTTGCTCTTTACCTCTCTGATTGCTCACAGGCGGATCCTGTTGGGGTGGAGGTCAGCCTCTCCGGCCAGTACCTCAGTATAACTTGGGGTCCTGATGAAGTTTCTGTATTTGGAGAAGGCTAAGTTTACCTTGAGGGGGAAGTTGAAGGGTTCCATAAGAGATAGGGTCTGTTTATTCTTCACTTTAAAGAATTGGTTACCGTCACGGGGAAGGAGAGTTGCGGGGTGCTAGGGATGGGGTGAGCTATTCTTTGAGTTATCGGCATGTTGGTTGGTAGAGTGGGCCGGGTTTCTATTGTTCTTGTTGTTTTGTATTATTTTGTTTTATGTATAAAATGTTAAAAACCGAATAAAAATATTTTCAAAGAAACAAACAAACATGGGGGGTGCGATTTTCCGCTGCCCACGCCAGTTGGGAGAATAGCGGGAGGGCCTCCTGACATTTTTTGCGCCCTCCCGCTATTCTCCCCCCCCCTCGCCCGACCCACGTCACGAATCGCCGCTCACCGTTTTTTACGGTGAGCGGCGATTCTCCGCGGCCGATGGGCCGAGCAGCCGGGCCTTTACGCCTGTTTTTTCACTGCCGCAAACACACCTGCTTGCTGCCATCGTAAAAACGGGTGCTGGATACCCGTTTGGGGCATCCAGAGGCCCGTTTGGGGCGGGAGCACCACCGTTGTGCTCAGGAGGGGACAGGCCCGCGATCGGTGCCCACCGATCATCGTGCCTGCGCCCAAAAGGGACGCACTATTTCCCCTCTGCCGCCCGACAAGATCAAGCCACCACATCTTGTCGGGCGGCGGTGGAGAAACGCAGAACCGCGCATGCGCGGGTTCCGTCAATGGCGTGATGATGTCACCCGCGCATGCGCGTGTTGGAACCCACTCCAACCTGCGCATGCGCGGCTGACGTCATACAAACACCAGCCGCGCGTCATCTTGGCGCGCGGCCTTAACGGCGGTCGTTAAGGCCGCGACGCCATGATTCCCGGGGTCCCTCTCCTAGCCCCGATTGGGGGGGGGGGAGAATCGGGTCCCGGGAACGGGCGTGAAGGCTGACATGAAACACGGCCAGTTTCACGGCAGCCTTTACGACTCTCCGCATTTGCGGAGAATCTCGCCCGGGTTGTTACAGCCCCAGATCGGCACTTTGACACTGATGGATTCACATTTCCGTGAGACTCCTAGTGGTCAGTCGGTGGATTACAACACAACCATGATATCATTACACGTTATTGGTGTATTTGGAACACCTGGGGCGGGATTCTCCGGTCTCCGATGCCGAAATCGCGTCCAACGATCGGCCGGAGAATCCCCGTTGGCTGCAAAATCGGGTGCGCGCCTTTATTGCGATGCTCCGCCCCCTCCAAAACGGCGTACTCGCAAAGTACAACGCACACCGTCGGGATGGCCTCAGGTAACATCCCCCGATGCTCCGCCCCGATGGGTCAAATTCCCGATGGCGTGGGGCGTGTGTGCTATTTGTTTCCGGGAACCCAGGTTGGCAGCTGCGGACTAAGTCCAGCGCTGCCACAATCGGGGGTGGGGGTTGGGGGAGCCGATCCATGGGCAGGGGGGGCTTTGGTGGGGGTTGATCTGGGGTGGCGAGCCTGGCCAAAGGGGGGCACTCTTTGGCAGGCCGGGTTCGTGCGCGGCCGGCACCGTGTTGCATGGTGTGGCCGCTGCAGGCCACCATCGTGTGCCTGCGCGGTCACGGACCCGGTAATTCTCCGGCTGTACGGGGGCTCTCGCTGCGTTCCTGCTCGTCCCCCACCAGACAGAGGATCGGTGGAGGTTTTGCGCCATTTTTCCGGGCATAAAACGCCAATGTTCCCATGCCGTTTCTCCCAAACGGAGGATCCTGCCCATGGAGTAGCAATTTCCATTGTTCCCCAAAGTCGGACAGGCAGCATTCAGCACCGGGGTGTCTGAGAAGTACCGTTTGTGGGTAAAGTAAAATATCAACCAGAACCACTTTCTTGTTTAATATCTGTACAGTCTGGACATCCCCAGTGTGAATTATCCATTGGTCAGGATGGATTACTGAGCAGCAGGTTGTCCGAGATGGGGCATTCTCCACTCGGACTAAAGTATCAGTGAGGAGCAATGGGTGGATTCCTATCTGAGTGGACCTGATTACAGTGCAGTGCACAATTAACTAAAAGTATGATGGGGGAGCTCAGTCTCGTGTTTTGCACAGCCTGAAGCATGTTGAAATTCTTAGTCACTCCTTGCTATCTAGTCTAGATGACCACATATGCGGGAAGTGGCACTGGTTTAACCAGCTTGAGAGCCGGGTTTCAGAGCTTGCGCGAAGGCTGGACGCACAGCGGTGCATCCGCGAGGCTGAGAGACTCATGGATAGCACGTTTTTAAACCTGGTCACCCTACAGTTTAAGGAAGTGCAGTCAGAGAGGGAATGGGTGACCCCCAGTCAGACGAACAGAGGGCCGGCAGAGAGCCAGGATAGCCCCAGAGTGAATTTCACTCAAGAACCATTTTTCTGTGCTGGAAAACTAGAGAGTGATGGTTTCTCGGGGCAGCCAGAGCCGAATCCTTGGCACTGTAGATGGTTTGGCTGCACAAGGGGGGAGGAGTAAGAGTGGAAGAGCAATAGTGGTAAGAGACTCAATAGTGAGGGGTGCAGACAGGCATTTCTGCAGCCACAGATGGTGTGTTGCCTCCTTGGTGCCAGGGTCAAGGGTGCCACTGAACAGCTCCAGGGTATTCTGAAGGGGAAAGGTGAACAGCCAGAAGTTCACATTGGTACCAATGACACAGGTAGAAAGAGGGATGAGGTTCTACAACAAGAATTTAGGGAGCTAGATCAAAAAGCAGGACCTCAAAGGCTGCAATCTTTGGATTACTCTAGGTGACATGTATTAGTGAGTATAGGAATAGGAGGATAGAGCAGATGAATGCATGACTGAAGAGAAGTGCGGGGGTGGGGGAGGGGCGCTTTAGTTTCTTGGATCACTGGGTCCATTTCTGGCGAAGGTGGGACCTGTACAATTTGGACAGATTGCACCTCAATTGGAACAACATTGTTGTGGGGAGATTTGCTGGTGCTGTTGGGGTGGTTTAAACTAATTTGGCAGGCATTGTGGAGTAGACGTTCAGAAGGAGGTGATGCACAGCCAAATATAGAAGAAAAACAAAGTTAATCTGGAAGGCAGACTGAATATAGACATGTTAAGGCACAAGGAAATATGGCAAGGCTGGACGACATTTATTCTAATACTTACTGGTAAGGCAGATGAATAAGGATTTTGACTAACCCATGGGAGTACGATATTATTGCTATCACAGACATGGTTGAGGGAGGGGCAGACTAGCAGCTTAGTATTCTGGGGTGTAGAATCTTCAAGTGTAAAAGAGGAGGCGGTGTCACAATATTGATCAAGGAGTGAATTACTGCAATGAGGAGGTAGGATATCTTCACAGGCTCCTCAACTGAGCCCATGTGTGGAGGGAGTGGCATCGTGGGATTGTCACTGAATTAGTAAGGCAGAGAGCTCTGGGAGCCAGGTTGATTGATGTTGATTTGATTTATTGTCACACGTACCGAAGTACAGTGAAAAGTATTTTTCTGCAGCCGAGGGAACGTACACAGTACGTGCATAGTAGACAAAAAGAATAATCAACAGACTACGTTGACAAATGGTACATCGACAAACAGTGATAGGTTACAGTGCGGAACAAGGGGCCAAACAAAGCAAATACATGAGCAAGAGCAGCAGAGGGCATCGTGAATAATGTTCTTACAGGGAACAGATCGTCCAAGGGGGAGTCGTTGAGGAGTCTTGTAGCTGTGGGGAAGAAGCTGTTCCTATATCTGGATGTTCGGGTCTTCAGACTTGTCTACCTTCTGCCTGATGGAAGGGTCTGGAAGAAGGCAATGCCTGGGTAGAGGGTTCTCTGACAATGCTGTCTGCCTTCCTGAGGCAGCGGGAGGTGTATACAGAATCAATGTGAGGGTGGTGATGCGTTGGGCTGAATTCACCACACTCTGCAGTTTCTTGCGATCTTGGACCGAACAGTTGCCATACCAGGCTATGATGCAGCCGGATAGGATGCTCTCTATGGCACAGCTGTAAAAGTTTGTGAGACTCGATGCGGTTCGAATTTGTGAGAGGTTCAAATCCCCACCTCGCAGATGGCGGAATTCGACTTCAATAAAAATTGGAATTAAAGTCCACTGACCATGAAATCATTGTCGATTCTGTAAAATCCCATCTAGTTCACAAAGGTCCTTCAGGGAGGAGAAATCTGCTGTTTTGTACCCGATCTGGCTGACATGTGACTCTGGATTCCGAGAAATGTGGTTGACTCTTAACTTGAAATGGCCTACAAGCAGCTCAGTTCAAGGGTATTTAGGGATAGGCAGTAAATGCTGGCTTTGCCAGCGATATCCAGATCCCATGAAATAATTTTAAAGCTTAGAAACAGCAATCATGTTGCTGGAAGTGTACTATTGGTCTGCAAATACTCAGGGAGAGATAGAAGGGCAGATATGTAGGCAAATCTCAGAGAGGTGTAAAAATAGTAGGGTTGTAATAGTTGGGGTTTTCAACTTTAGCAATATTAATTGGGATTGTCAAAGACTGAAAGGTTTGGGGGGGGGGGGGGGGGGGGGGGGGGGGGGGGCGAGGGAGTGGAATTCTTAAACGCATCCAAGAGAGCTTTTTTGAGCCAGAACAGAGAGGGGGCAGGGCTGGACCAAAGTTTAGGCAACAAAGCCGGGCAGGTGGTGGAAGCATCAGTGGGGGACCATTTTGGTGATAGTGACCATAACTTGGGAAGATTTAAGGCAGTTATGGAAAAGGACAAAGATAGACTGAAATAAAGGTTCTGAATTGGGAGAAGGCCAATCTTAATAAGATAAGACAGGATCTGGCCAAAGCAGACTGGTAACAGCTACTTGTTAGGAAAATTCCCATCAGAGCCGTGGAAGTTATTTACAAATGAATTAGAGTGAGCACAGGGCCAACGTGTTCTTGGAAAAGGAAAGGGTGAGACCAAAAAGTCCAGAAAACTCTGGATGTCAAGGGTATACAGGATGGGATAAGGGAAAAAAGGGAGGCTGATGGCAGATTCAGAGGGCTCAAAACAGTGGCAGCCTGAGAGCACTATAGAAAATGTGGGTGGGGGGGGGGGGGGGGGGGGGTCTGAAAGAAAATAAAGGGAGCCAAGAGAATAAAATCTGGTGTGATAAACAAAGGAAAATCCCAAGGCATGTTATAAGTATATTAAGGGCAAGAGGGTAACCAGTGAAAGAGGAGGGCCCATTAGGGACCACAGTGGCAATCTTTGTTTGGAACCAGAAAGTGTAGGTGAGATATTAAATTAATATTTGTGTTCACTATGGAGATGGATGATGCAGGGAGAGGAAGGAGGTGTTAGAAGGTTTTAGGGGGCTTAAAAATGGATAAATCTCCAGGCCCAGATGAAATATGTCCTAGGCTGCTGTGTGAGGCAAGGGAGGAGAATTCAGGGGCTCTGATGCTAATTTTCAAATCATCTCTGGCCACAGGAGAGGTGCAGAGATGTGCTTCCCCTGGGCGCCGCCATCTTCCCAGGACCCATGACCCCCGGGCACCTCATCGCCTGCCACCATCGACGACCAGCCGCGTCACACCTCGGTCACGATTGACCAGTCTCGCCCACACAACCTGTCAACTGCTTCCAGCAACGTGAAAATCGATGGGCACGAGATCTCCTGTCTGCTGGACTCCGGGAGTACCGAGAGCTTCATTCATCCTGATACAGTAAGGCGCTGCTCCCTCGCGGTACACCACGCCAACCAGAGAATCTCCCTGGCCTCCGGGTCCAACTCCATGGTGATCCGGGGTACTGCACAGCCACTCTCACTGTCCAGGGCGTGGAGTTCAGCGGCTTCCGCCTCTACATCCTCCCTTACCTCTGCGCTGCCTTGCCACCCGGCCTGGACTTCCAGTGCAACACTGAAATTCGGCGGGCCCCTACAAGCCCTTACTGTGTGCGGCCTCGCAGCCCTAAAGGTCGACCCACCTTCCCTATTTGCAAACTTAACTCCGGATTGCAAACCCGTCACCACCAGGAGCAGACGGTACAGCGCCCAGGACAGGACCTTCATCAGGTCTGAAGTCCAGCGACTGCTTCAGGAAGGTATTATCGAGGCCAGCAACAGGCCCTGGAGAGCCCAAGTGGTGGTGGTGGTTAAAACTGGGGAGAAACACAGGATGGTCGTGGACTACAGCCAGACCATCAACAGGTACACGCAGCTCGACGCGTACCCCCTCCCACGCATATCTGATATGGTCAATTAGATTGCACAGTACCGGGTCTTCTCAACTGTGGACCTGAAGTCCGCCTACCACCAGCTCCCCATCCGTAAGGCGGACCGCCCATACACTGCCTTCGAAGCAGATGGCAGCCTTTACCACTTTCTCAGGGTTCCCTTTGGCTTCACCAACGGGGTCTCGGTTTTCCAACGGGAAATGGACCGAATGGTTGACCGGTACGGGCTGCGGGCCACCTTCCCGTACCTGGACAATGTCACCATCTGCGGCCACGATCAGCAGGACCACGACACCAACCTTGCAAAATTTCTCCACACCGTCACTCTCCTCAACCTAACTTATAATAAGGAGAAGTGTGTATTCAGCATGAACCGCTTAGCCATCCTCAGCTATGTGGTCCAGAACGAAGTTCTGGGGCCCGATCCCGATCGCCTGTGCCCTCTCATGGAACTCCCCCTCCCCCACTGCCCCAAGGCCCTCAAACGCTGCCTGGGGTTCTTCTCTTATTACGCCCAGTGGGTCCCAAACTATGGGAACAATGCCCGTCCACTCATTCAATCCACTCTGTTTCCCCTGACGGCCGAGGCTCACCAGGTCTTCAACCGTATTAAGGCTGACATCGCCAAGACTGCGATGCACGCAGTCGTCGTGACGTTACCATTTCAAGTCGAGAGCGATGCATCATACGTCGCTCTAGCCGCCACCCTCAACCGGGCAGGCAGGCCCGTGGCATTTTTCTCACGAACCCAACACGCCTCCAAAATTCGGCATTCCTCCGTCGAAAAAGAGGCCCAAACTGTGTTGGAGCTTGAAGCTGTGCGGCATTGGAGGCATTACCTGGCCAGCATGAGATTAACTCTCCTCACTAACTAATGGTCGATTGCCTTCATGTTTAATAAGACACAGCGGGGCAAGATTAAAAATGATAAAATCTTGAGGTGGAGGATCGAGCTCTCCACCTACAACTACGAGATTTTGTATCGCCCTGGTAAGCTCAACGAGCCCTCCGTGCTCTACCCCGAGGTACATATGGCAGCGCACAAGTGGACCGACTCCGGACTCTGCACAACAACCTCTGTCACCCGGGGGTCACACGTTTTTACCATTTCATCAAGGCCCGCAACCTGTCCTACTCCATTGAGGAGGTCAGGACTGTCACCAGAGACTGCCAGGTCTGCCCGGAGTGGAAACCACACTTCTACCGGCCAGACCGTGCGCGCCTGGCGAAGGCCTCCTGCTCCTATGAACGCCTGAGCGTGGACTTCAAAGGGCCCCTCCCCTCCACCGACCGGAACACGTACTTCCTCAGTGTGGTCGATGAATATTACCGATTCCCCTTCGCCGTCCCATGCCCCGACATGACGTCTGCCAGCGTCATCAAAGCCCTTAACACCATCTTCGCTCTATTCGGCTTCCCCGACTGCGTCCATAGCGACAGGGGAACCTCATTCATGAGCGATGAGCTGCGCCAGTTCCTGCTCAACAGGGGCATTGCCTCGAGCAGGACGACCACCTATAACCCCCGGGAAAACGGGCAGGTGGAGAGGGAGAATGGGACAGTCTGGAGGGCCATCCAGCTGGCCCTACGGTCCAGAAATCTCCCGGCCTCACGCTCGCAGGAGGTCCTTCCCGACGTCCTGCACTCCATTTGGTCGCTCCTGTGCACCGCGACTAATGAAACACCCCATGAACGTCTATTTTCCTTCCCTAGGAAGTCCACCTCCGGGGTGTCGCTCCCGACTTGGCTCGCAGCTCCAGGACCCATACTCCTCCGTAAACAGTACGACTCCACAAGGTGGACCCGTTGGTTGAGAGGGTACAGTTACTTCACGCCAACCCACAGTACGCCTACACAGCGTACCCCGACGGCCGCCAAGATACTGTCTCCTTCGGGGACCTGGCACCAGCTGGTTACCCACACCCCTCCCCAACCCGGCACCACCTTCCCCTCCCTCGGCGCACCCCACCGCAGCCCCCGCTCTGGGACAATTCGTCCTCCCCTTGCCCATACCCAAGGATGAAGAGGATTTTGACACGATCCCGGAGTCACCGAAGACCCAACCGACACCGGAATCACCACCAGCACTGCGGCGCTCCCAATGGCAGACCAAGGCTCCAGACCGACTGAATCTGTAACATGACCTGGACATTTACAACACCACCCCTCTGTATATAATTTTCCCCTCCATCCCGCTGGACATTTTTTGCTCTCTGTACTTTGAAAAGCCTGTATATAGTTCTCCACCGCCCTTGCCGGACTCAATCTTAACAGGGGGTGAATGTGGTAGTCACCACTGATGTATATATTGTCTTTAGAGGATGTCAGTGTAGGTGTTTTGTGGTAAGGCCCTGTACTGCAGGGACGAGGGTAGTTCCCTGCCGACTGGCTCCGCCCAGTAGGCAGAGTATAAATATGTGTGCTCCCGGAGGCCACACATCTTAGTGTAATAAAGCCTCGATTGCACCCAACTCTTATCTTTGTGTAATTGATCGTGCATCAACTTTTCAAAGGGTATTGCTGCAACCTTGAGAATTTTCTATTCAGTCCTAAGATAGATGTCGAGTTGACATCGGTCAGAGGTGACTGTATGGAATAGGTAACCTGAAAATTGTAGTCAACACTAAACAGTGCCAAACTGAACCAGAAGTGGGAGCAAGGTTGGTTCTCAATGCCAATGCAAGGACATGTGGGCTGGATGCTGAGCACCCAGCCTGGAACAGGCTGGGAAATGTCAGAACGAAGCCGAGCAATGATGATAATGACAAATATCTCAGTGTCTTTAGTGTCTGAACACAACCCACAGATTGTAGGCAGAATCTGTGAGGCTCTACAGTTTGACGAACAACTTCCAATACTTCAAATATTTATCCAATTTCCCCGAAAAGATGTAGCGATCTTTGAATCAACTATTCTCGGCAACAAGGCACTTAGGCCTGTGGTGAAGGTAGCTGTTGACCGTCAATTAAAAATTACATGAAAGGATGTGGAGCTGGCGCTGATAAATGGGTGGGGCACAGAGGGATGATCCCAGGAGAATTTTAGCTGCATTACTTCTGGTGGTTTCTTGACTGGCATTGGTTGGTTTTTGGTCAGGGTTTGCTCTCTCATGAATTAGAAACACTTGCATTTGTTGTTTCATTTCTTATGCTGAATCTGTGGGGAGTTTGATTAAAAACTCCTTATCCACTCGTTCATGTTGATAGAAGCTGTGGCAGAAGAAGAAGTTATACATGGGAAATATTGGATTGTGACAAGTACAACAACAGATAAGTCCTGAAAGACATGCTTGTCAGATGAATTGGACATTTTGAATTCTCCCTCAGTGTACCTGAACAGGTGCCGGAGTGTGGCGACGAGGGGATTTTCACAGTAACTTCATTGCGGTGTTAATGTAAGCCTACTTATGACAGTAATAAAGATTATTATTATAGCTCCCTTCAAATAGTAAAACCATTGAATCTGTAAATACTGAATACAGATTCTGGGTGCAAAACTGATTAGTTCGTTGAGTGTCTTCTAACGTTATTGGTGCCAGTTTGGCATTAAAGGCAGAAGGTTCCATTCCTGCTGGAATTATACCATTGATAACTTATTAAAGCACTTTACAGCTCCTGCTGGAACTGCGTGTGTGAAGAATTTCTTCACCTCCCCAGCCTTCATTCTTCAAGCCTCAAACCTGGGCTTTCAGTGCTGGTGGGTAATTTGAGAAGCTGATTATTCATTTGTTCGGTCACCTCCCCCTCATCCTCTGTCATTTATTTAATCATTCGTTTTATACCAAACTCCGCACAATCAGCAGCCTCAGCTGGATTGATCTCAACTCCACCTGTAAGCAAACCTTTATTAGAGGATATAAGAAATTGGTGGATTGTGGGAAAAGTTTCATTTTATTGAAATGCCTGGAAACAAAAGGAGGTAGTCGAGGTGTAAATGCTCTTGTCACTGGACTAGTAATCCAGGCTAATGCTCTGGGGAGCAGTGTTCAAATCTCACTATGGCGGGCAGTGGAATTTAAGTTCAATCAATAAAAATCGGGAATTAAATGCCTCCAGACTGAATCATTTTACTCTGGCCCCATGGCCGACAATGACAGGATAGGTTCGAGTGAGGGACTCTTATAGTAGTGGCAGCGGCACAGTGGTTAGCACTGCTGTGTCACAGCACCAGGGACCCGAGTTGGAGTTTGTAGTTTCTCCCCATGTGTGCTTCGGTTTCCTCCGGGTGTTCCGGTTTCCTTCCACAGTCCAAAGATGTGCAGATTTGGTGGGTTGGCCAAGCTAAATTGCCCCTTAGTGTCCAAAAGGTTAGGTGGGGTTACTGGGTTATGGGGATCGGTTGGGGGTATGGGCCTAAATAGGGTGCTCTTTCCAAGGGCTGGTGCAGACTCGATGGGCTGCATGGCCTCCTTCTGTACTGTAGGAATTTCATGTTCCATGTATCAGTGGAAAGCAAGTGGTGAGCAGGAATTAAATATCAGCTGTTCAAAGTCAATGTGCTTCTTTGAGATAAATTATTTAATGAGGAACAAACAATGATTAAGTATAATTAGCAGAAAAAGGGAAGTTAAATCCTGTGACAGCTGTCAAATTATCCAGGAAAAGCACTCGTCCTTCAAGCAAGATACGTCTTTACCATCTGCGCTCTTCGCATTCATTTCTTACTTTATCTTTCTCTCTCACATCTCGCACGGAGAAGTATTCTCCTGCGTATCTCTTCTACACTACCATTTTTCACCCATTAGCCTGGTCGGTGAACAGCAACAGGAGGCCAAAGCTGAGCTTGACCCTGCCCTCAACCTACAGATGGAATTAACAGCAGGAATATCAGTCATGAAGGAAGCCATTCAGCCCAAACCTGCTCTGCCATTCAATTAAGCATAATTCCATTCACCTGCCTTACTTCCATATCCGTTAATACCCACACTAAACAAAAGTCTATCAATTTTAATTTCAAAATTTCCAAGTGACTTCCAGCCTGGTTGAAGGAGAGAGCTCCAGATTTCCAATACGCTCTCTCTAAAGAAATGCTTCCTGACATCACCCTTGAATGGTCAAGCTCTGAATTTAAGGTTATGCCCCCTTGCTCTGGACGTAAGAAAACAGTTTATCCCTATCTACCCTATCAAATACTTTAATCATTTCAACACCTCAATTAGATCAGACCTTAATCTGCGATGCTCAAGGTAATAGAAGCCTACAAGCAGGGAGGTTAGGTGTAAGAACATCCATACATACAAGCACGGAGCCTGGAGTGGGCCATTCAGCTCCTCGAACCTGCTCCATCGTAATTTATGGCTGATCTGAGTAAGTTGCACCTTGGGTGTGTGCCATACTGCTGGAGCGACACATGCGCAAGGAGCATTTCGGGCAAAGCATTTGAAAGATTTTCAGCGCTGAGTATTAAGAAGAACAGGATCCGGAGGACAGATCTCATGGTCTGACTACGTGGGACCAATAAATCCTCCATCAATCTATTGGATAGCGTTGGCCTGGGACCTCCTTCCCAAATGGACATGAGTGAACCAGATGGGTTTTTACAACAATCAATGATAGTTGTCGCGGTCACCATTACTAGTTTTCTATTCCAGATTTTTAAATTATATTTAAATTCCACTGGTTGGCATTTTCAGAACATTAGTCCGAGCTGCTGGGTGACTAGTCTAGTGCACCACCATCTTCCCCTCCTATTCACGATGTCTAGTTTGTCGAACAACCATTGGTCATACAGTGGTTAGCACTGCTGCCTCACGGCGCCAAGGACCCACGTTGAATTCCAGCCTTGGGTGACTGCTTTGTATGTTGTCACCATGTCTGCTGGGATTCCTCCGGGTGCTCCAGTTTCCTCCCACAGTCCACTGATGTGCAGGTTAGTTGGATAGGTCATGCTAAATTGCCCCTTACTGCCCAAAGCTATGCAGGTTAGGTGGATTAGCCATGATCAATGCAATGAATTACGGGAATAGGGTGGGCAATATGGACTAGGTAGGGTGCGCTTTCGGAGGGTCGGTGCAGATACGATGGGCAGAATGGCCTCCTTCTAACCTCTTGGGATGCTATTGATTCTAAACAGTGTTATCACCAGCTTTCAGCTTACTTAAACTCAGAGACATGAGGTACCTCCCAGGAAACTGTGTACTTAGAACTAATGCTTGTCTCAGCTCAACACTTGGCAGGCCGGATGAATTGGCAAATCAGAGCTCAGCATGCTTTTGCAAACCAAACACACCGTTTAAAGAGACAGGGCTCTAACCTTCAGGCTTTAAAATACGAAAATTTGAAACAGGATCTCCGATAGCCTTTGCTAGCATTGGCTAACATGAAACTATATACTTGCACCTTAAAAATATTCAGTGGCCCCATCTACAGCTCCTTCTGTGGCAGAGTCCAAACTCGCACAGCGCTCTGAGAGAAAGATTCTCCTCATCGCTGTGCTAAAAGGGACCACCCCTAATTTTGAAACAGTGTCCTCTAGTTCTGAACTCACCCACAAGCAGAAATATCCCGTCCACCTTGGCGAGACCATTCAGGGTCTTAAATGCTTCAAGCAAGCCACCTTTTACTCTTTGAAGCTTCAGTTGACACAAGCCCAGTCTGTCCTACCTATTCTCATAAGGCAACCTGCTCATTCCAGGTGGAACGGATGGTCCATATTCCACCTCTTCCACCTCAAAGAGGAGTGAGAAGGCGGGATTTTCCAGCCTTTCCCGCCAGCAGGGTCTTCCGGCCCCACCCAAGGTTATTAGGTGGCGGGGTGGGCGAGCCGCACAAAATGAAGTCAACGTCAGCGGGGGCAGGGATTGGGTGGGGGGGGGGGGGGGGGTGGAATCACACCCAGAGAGCAGAAGGAAAGTGAGGTGGGGGGAAGGGTCAATGAGGAGGAAAAGTGCAAAGATATACTTATTTTACAAAGCTGTCTTGCCGGTTTACCCCCAGCCAAAGACAACAATGAACAGTCGTCCATGACTAAGAGAAGTGGAGGCCTGACCGTTTCAGATCTAATAATAGAAGCATTTGTACTGGCAGAATATTTACTATCTGCATGAGTTCTCCATTTGTAAATGTAAACCAGTCCCAGAACCTATGATCACATTATCATTTTTTTACCTTAGGCAATGCAGATGCTGATCAGTTACCCTGTGCGACAAACCCTGGAGAGAAAGAAAACTTTAAAAGAAAGGAATCCCCTTGAAGCGAAAGGAAAGAAAACCGATGGAAAAGATTTTACTTTTTACAACTTTTACTGTAACATACCAACTAAAACGAGAATGATACAAACATTAATTAATAGGTGAAGGATATTTGAAATAAAAAGGTAAATTTTGCTTTAATTAGTTGATCCTACAAAGGTATGCCTCATGCGGTTACAAGCCTATATTTTGTATTTGAAAGTTGAGCACACTTGTATTTGGAAGTTATGTAGGCAGACACAGTGGCAACTTCGTACACAGCAAGCTCCCACAAGCTGCAAAGAGATGAATGCCTAACTAATCGATTTTCTGGTGATGTTGCTTGAGGGAGGTCATTTAATTGAATAAGAGGGCATTTGGCCCATCATGTCTGCAGCGACCCTTTGAAAGACTATCCCACCTAGGCTCAATCCCCCACCCTATCCCCATAATCCCACCTAACCTTTGGACATTAAGAGGCAGTTTACCATGTCCAATCCGCCTAACCTGCAAATCTTTGGACTGTGAGAGGAAACCAGAGCACCCGGAGTAAACCCACGCATACACAGTCACCCAAGGTCGGAATCGAACCAGGTCCCTGGTGCTATGTGGCAGAAATGCTAACTACTGTGCCAACAGGTGTGTGGCACGGGAATCTGGGCTCTCTGCTATTCTTCAAAGAGTGCCATTGGATTGGAAAGTCCACCTACCTTCAAGGACGAGAACAGAGGAATATAGGAGGTAGGAGCAGAAGTTGCGCATTTGGTCTATCGAGCCTGCCCCACCATTCAACTAGATCATGGTTGATCTTCTACTTCAACACATTTTCCTGCACCATATCCCTTGCTGCTTTTCATTTCTAAAAATTTATTGATCTCAGTCTTGAACTTGCTCAATAATCGAGCTTCCACAGCCCTCTGGGGCAGAGAATTCCAAAGATTCACCCCCATCGGAGTGAGGGAATTCCTCCTCATCTCAGTCCTAAATATGAACATAGGAACAGTAGGATGCCATTCAGCCCATTGAGCCTGCTCCACTGTTTAATTCAATCATCGCTGATCAGACACTTAAATTCCTTTTACGCCTACTCCATAAATGGCCTTCCTCTTATTCTGAGCCTGTGTCCCTTGGGAGCATAACCTCCCAGCCAGGGGGAACATCCTCCCTTCTGCATCTACCTTACCGTACCCTGTCAGAATTGAATTTGTTTGCATGTGGTCACCTCGCATTCTTCTAAGATCTCGAAAATACACGCCCAGTTTCCTCCCTCTCTCCTCACAGGCCAATCCTGCCATCTCACAGTTCAATGTGGTGAACCTTCAATGCACTCGTCCCGTGACAAGTGTTGCCTTCCTCAAGGAGGGCAAAACGGCACAATACTCCAAATGCTCTCTCACAAGGCTCCACACAATTGCAGCAAAGCCACTTCACTCCTGTGCTCCAATCTGCCTTGTAATAAAGGCAAACATACCATTTGCTTTCCTAATTGCTTGTTGCACCTGTATTTATCTAACCACAACATTTCACCTCCTCTGACTGGATCTCTGACAATGCAGCACCCTGTGAGCACTTTGAATGTGTGTGGATGTGAAGGGCTGGGAGCGATCTATTAGTCTATCTCGCCTCTTTCACTCAGCCATGCTGCCTTCAGCACCACAGTACAGACACTCGCCAACTATGGCCACTCTCTTGAGAGAGGGGCAAAACATAGATTCTTTAAAACTCAGATTAATAGGGGAGGAAATGTGAGAAATTCTCTCTCTGAAGTGATCAGAACTTGTCCAGGAGATCACATTTTAAAAAATTAATTTACAGGATGTGGACATCACTGGATAAACCAGTATTTGCCCTTAGTTGCCCTTGAGAAGGTGGTGGTCAGCTGCCTTTTTGAACCGCTGCAGTCCCTGAGGTGTAGGTACACCCACAGTGCTGTTAGGGAGGGAGAGCCAGGATTTGGACCCAGCGACAGTGAAGGAATGGTGGCGATATGTTTCCAAGTCAGGATGGTCAGTGGCTTGGAGGGGAACCTCCAGGTGGTGATGTTACTACGTGTGTGCTGCCCTTGTCCTTCCAGATGCAGAAGCCATGGATTTGGAAAGTGCTGCCTAAGGAGTCTTGTTGAGTTATAGATGTTTACTGCATGGAAAAAGACCCTTCGGCCCAGCTTGTCCATGTCATTCCCGCAGTGCATCTTGTAGATGGTACTGACAAGGGAGAAACAGCACCAGCTCGACATTTGGAGCGTCACTGCAGATTAAAAGCTCAGAAACAGGACTTGAACTCTCAACCTCCTGACTTAGAGGGGTGAGTGTTCCCCGCTGAGTTGAGCTGACAAGTTCATGTCTTGTGTTCAGAATGTGGCTGCACTGGATTAAAACCCACCCTGAGCAGAGCTGCTGTGAGAAGCTGTGGATGTTCTTTAGTTTTCAGCTCCCTCTAGTGGCCCAGTGCCTGAGGAGCGCGATACATAAATCACAGTGTGCAACTCAATCCAGCTACAGCAGGAGACTGCAACTAAATCCCCTCATCCCATTTTTAGTGGCAGCTTGGATCTTATTGGATTTATAATTTGTAAACAAACTCCAAATTTCTCCCTTCACTGACTCTTAAAGGGATGGAGCAAGGTGATCATTTTAGTCCAAATTCCTCTTCCAGTCTGTATTCAGAAGTACAGGACTGAATTTTCAATTGCTCGGAGGGTTGAAATTGGGCACACGCTTTTAACAATTTTTAAATGGTGTTGCTCTGGATCCGGACACCTCCAGGAAACGTTTCAATTTTCAAAGTGAGGGCAGAAGGGTAGGGACTGAGGAAATTGCTCACTTCCAATGAATGGCCTGTTGAGCTCCTCGAGGAGCTTGTTAAGAGTCCAGTGAGAGCGTGAAGGGCATTTTAATTCTGGAAATTGGCCAGCTTGAACAGTCCGGTTCAATGCTGGGAGGTGAAAGGTTCTCCTTTTATTCAGTGAAACGGCTGGTGAGCTGGGGGATCTTGCCCCAGGAAGTACCACAGGAAGTAGTTGATTCTAAAACTTTGAATATATTCAAGAGGCGGCTGGATATAGCACTTGGAGAGAATGGGATCAAAGGCAATGGGGAGAAAGCAGGATTAGGCTATTGAGTTGGATGATCAGCCATGATCGTGATGAATGGCGGAGCAGGCTCGAAGGCCAAAAGGCCTCCTCCTGCTCCTATCTTCTATGTATCTATGTATCCTGTGCATTACCTTTCATTTTGGCTTACGTTTGTGCTGCGTTAGATTGCTGGCTCTCTGAGGTGCCACCTCCTCTCTTTGGCAAGGCAGCACTAGACCCCAACATGGCTGCCGTCTGCCTTTGCTGCTCACACTTTACAGGCGTCTCCCACCTCCAGGTAATGCTTGGCGCTTCCATTTGGTTGCTGAGCTCCCCGCCAGCCCAATTCAGGCATTTGCATTTAGAAAGAGTATTGTCTGAGCTATACAGTGGTGGTGGGGTGTTGAGACACAAATACTGTTCAGACTTTGCCCCTGAACTGGAAATCAAGCCCATAATCTCAGAAAAAAATTGTCCCACTTTTAAAAAATGGTTTATATTTAATCCTAATTTTTCAAATTCACTAGAAAACAAAATCAGGTGAGTTATGAACAAAACATTGCGACTGATCTCATTATGGGTGAGAATTGCTCTCGCTATTTTACCTCCATTCTGTGGTATTTTCTTTTGTTAAATAAATTTAGAGTACCCAATTCAGTTTTTCTAATTAAAGGGCAATTAAGCGTGGCCAATCTACCTACCCTGCGCATTTTTGGGTTGCAGGTGCGAAACCCACGCCAACACGGGGACAATGTGCAAACTCCACACGACAGTGACCCAGAACCGGGATCGAACCTGTGACCTCGGCGCCGTGAGGCAGCAGTGCTACCCACTGTGCCACCGAGCTGTCCACAATTCTGTGGTATTTTCTGCTGGATCGCAATTTTTTAAATTCTGGGATGTGGACACAGCCAGCACTTTATACCCATCCCTAATTGCCCTTGGTGAGACACCTTCTTGAACTGCTGCAACCATGTGGTGCAGGTACTATTATTATTTGCTCTTATCACAAACGAATCAAGCACTATGACAACGATTAGTAATCTAAACAAAGGATTCTTGACTGAAGAATTCCAGGATTCCAGGAAAGCTCTTCATATCCGTCTTAGTTGCTGATCAATACTGCTCCAACTACTACAGAAACACGGAAAATAGGAGCAGGAGTAGGCCACTGGGCCCATCGAACCTACTTCGCCATGCAACACGATCATGGCCAATTCTCTATCTCAATGCAACACTCCCGTGGTCTCCGCTTAAAGGGGAAGAAATAATTTTTCCATCAGCCCATTGCTCCTGTGCTGACTCTTTGAGAAGGCTAACTAATTCGTCGAACTCTCCATTATTTCTCCACCCCCACCAAAAAACCTTCCCACATTTCAGCTGTC
The DNA here is from genome assembly GCF_902713615.1 of Scyliorhinus canicula. Lineage (NCBI taxonomy): Eukaryota > Metazoa > Chordata > Chondrichthyes > Carcharhiniformes > Scyliorhinidae > Scyliorhinus > Scyliorhinus canicula. The sequence continues at coordinate 45,855,425 of NC_052164.1, read as the reverse complement.
TGTCTGCGTCCTCTTAAATTCTCTTACGACCCTGCTCACTGTTGACTATGTTTCCAAATTTCTATCATCTGCAAATATATTGAAGTGAAACTCAGCATAAGAAAATTCAAATCTATAATATTTATCAAAAAAGTGCAGCGATCCTTATACCAAACCCCAGGAAGAAGACTTTATGATTCCCCTCTGCCTTCTTTCCATAAACCAGTTTCTTATCTTGGGGGCCTCACGGTAGCATGGTGGTTAGCATCAATGCTTCACAGCTCCAGGGTCCCAGGTTCGATTCCCGGCTGGGTCACTGTCTGTGTGGAGTCTGCACGTCCTCCCTGTGTGTGCGTGGGTTTCCTCCGGGTGCTCCGGTTTCCTCCCACAGTCCAAAGATGTGCGGGTTAGGTGGATTGGCCATGCTAAATTGCCCGTAGTGTAAGGTTAATGGGGGGATTGTTGGGTTACGGGTATACGGGTTACGTGGGTTTAAGTAGGGTGATCATTGCTCGGCACAACATCGAGGGCTGAAGGGCCTGTTCTGTGCTGTACTGTTCTATGTTCTATGTTCTATGTTATCCATGTTGCCCCAGCCCATTTAACCCCAAGGACTTCAATTTTGCAACAATGTGAAGAAAGGTTTGAAGAAAAACTAGCAACTTAATAGTAACTAGTAACTTAAGCACCTATCCTAATCCCATTTTCCAGCACTTGGTCCATGTTCTTGTATGCTATGGCAATTCAAGTGCTCATTGAAATGTTTCCTAAATGTTGTGAGGGTTACTACCGCCCTATCAGGCAATAAGATCTAGATTCTCACCACCTACTGGTGAAAAACGTTTCACTCAAATCCCCTCTAAAACTTCTGCTCCTTACCTTAAATCTTTGTCCCTTGGTTATTGATCCCTATAGTAAGGTTTGGGGAAGATCTCCCTTCTGACCAGATAGTAGTGTCAGAGGATACAGCAGGATTTAGGTCGTATGGCGACTTGGGTGGAGAGATGGCAGGTAGTTTAATCCGGGCAAATGTGAGGTAATGCATTTTGGAAGGGCTAATACAGATAGGGAATATACAGTGAATGGTAGAACCCTCAAGAGTATTGACAGTCAGAGAGATCTAGGTGTACAGGTCCACAGGTCACTGAAAGGGGCAACACAGGTGGAGAAGGTAGTCAAGTAGGCATACGGCATGATTGCCTTCATTGGCCGGGGCATTGAGTATAAGAATTGGCAAGTCATGTTGCAGCTGTATAGAACCTTAGTTAGGCCACACTTGGAGTAAAGTGTTCAATTCTGGTCGCCACACTATCAGAAGGATGAGGAGGCGTTAGAGAGGGTGCAGAAGAGATTTACCAGGATGTTGCCTGCTATGGAGGGCATTAACAATGAGGAGCGGTTGAATAAACTTGGTTAGTTCTCACTGGAACGACGGAGGTTGAGGGGCGACCTGATAGGGGTCTACAAAATTATGAGGTGCATAGGCAGAGTGGATAGTCAGAAGCTTTTCCAAGCGTAGAGGGGTCAATTACTAGGGGGCATAGGTTTAAGGTGCGAGAGGCAAGGTTTAGAGGAGATGTATGAGGCAAGTTTTTTACACAGAGGGTAGTGAGTGCCTGGAACTCGCTGCCGGAGGAGGTGGTGGAAGCAGGGACGATAGTGATGTTTAAGGGTCGCCTTGACAAATACATGAATAGGATAGGAATAGAGGGATACGGACCCCGGAAGTGTAGAAGATTTTAGTTCAGACGGGCAGCATGGTCGGCGCAGGTTTGGAGGGCCGAAGGGCCTGTTCCTGTGCTATACATTTCTTTGTTCTTTGTACCCAGCAGCTGGGCCACATATGTTGTGGGTTTCTGATGTCCGGCAGGCCCATGGTACGGAGATTTTGGCAGTGTGATCAGTTCTCCTGGTCCTCGGCCTTCCCCTTCAGTGCCCCTTGCATCGCCACCAACCTCGTTGCTTCTGTTTCCAGAGAGGTGATTTGGTCACTCTGGTCGGTCGCTGCTTTTCCTAGATCCCTGATTCGGTGGAGGATCGAACTCTCCATCTATAATTACAATATCATATATCGACCGGGGAAGCTCAACGAGCCCCCAGATGCTCTGTCCCACGGCACGTGCGCCAGCGCGCAAGTCGACCGCCTGAAAGCTATCCACAATGACCTCTGCCACCCGGGGGTCACCCGGCTCGCCCACTACGTCAAAACCCGAAATCTGCCTTTCTCCACCGAGGAGGTAAAAGCCATCACCAGGGATTACCCGATCTGCGCGGCGTGCAAACCGCACTTCTATAGACCAGACAAGGCCCACCTGGTAAAGGCTTCCCGGCCCTTTGAACACTTGAGCATCGATTTCAAAGGGCCACTCCCCTCGACCAATCGAAATGTGTACTTTCTTAACGTCATCGATGAATTCTCCCGCTTCCCCTTTGCTATTCCGTGACCCGATATGACCTCCCACACAGAGCCCTGCACAGTATCTTCACCCTGTTCGGTTTCCTCAGCTACGTACACACCGACAGGGGCTCGTTCTTCATGAGCGACGAGCCGTTTTCTCCAACGCCACCTTGAAGGGGGCCAGGGCGACCATGATCGCCTACTTCACTGTCGCCCTCATTTCTAGCTTGACGGCATCTCTGTGTTTCTGGAGCTCCTGAGTCATGAGGTCTATCTGCTCACTTACTGGTGGATAGTCTGGTGGGTGGAAGCCCAACTCGCTCTGGTCTGGCTGGCTCCAACTCGCTCCTCGTGCTCACCATCGTCCTGTTTCTCCTCGCCAGGCTTTGGCTGACTCTGCCATCCTTTGTGTCCTGGAGTTGTTGCCGGTCATTTCTTGGTGGTTGCGGCTGCCTTGTGAGAGGGTGGTGGGTGGGTCAATAGGTTTGGTCGCCTATTTTTGCGTTAAAAAGTAGTTTTTATGAGTTCCCGGAGGAAAGCCACATTCCCCGTTGATGTAGGAGCGATTTCAAGACCTGTGTATTGAGTCAGGTTCCACGTGGGATTACTCCCTGTGGCTCAACTCAGTACAGAGAGGAACAAATATGACAACCCACCCCAAAATCAATAGTCCACCCCAGTTGGATGTGATCCAATCTCTGAAGCTGCTACTTTTAAACTTATCCAATAGAATTGCAAGCAGTGTTTAAACTTCACCCAATAGAATTACAAGCAGTGCATGATTGATCCTCATCCTGACAGCTGCTTACAATCCCAGCAGCCTGTGCTGACTGTTTGTGAGAAACAGAACAACAGAACCAGCACCCTGAATTGTTTCACAAAGACAAAGATGTCAGAAGTAATGTCCTTTTGGTCAAGTTAGCTCTCCTAAGTCCCGTTTGATTACTTATTACTGCTATGTCCTACCGCAGCACGGTAGCATAGTGGTTAGCATCAATGCTTCACTGCTCCAGGGTCCCAGGTTCGATTCCCGGCTGGGTCACTGTCTGTGTGGAGTCTGCACGTTCTCCCCGTGTCTGTGTGGGTTTCCTCCGGGTGCTCCGGTTTCCTCCCACAGTCCAAAGATGTGCGGGTTAGGTGGATTGGCCATGCTAAATTGCACGTAGTGTCCTAAAAAGTAAGGTTCAGGGGGAGTTGTTGGGTTACGGGTATAGGGTGGATACGTGAGTTTGAGTAGGGTGATCATTGCTCGGCACAACATCGAGGGCCGAAGGGCCTGTTCTGTGCTGTACTGTTCTAAATTCTAAATTCTAAATAGGCGTTTAATGGTTAATAATGATTCCTCAGTCCTATACTTCATCTCAATCCTCAGTAAAATAACTTATGTAAAACTACTCTAATGGCATGCTAACTATTCAGTTTTAAGTAGTATCATCACTGAATCCCCTCTTCAATCCCCCTTTTTGGTCCTTGGCTAGCCCAAGAATCGGCCATTAAAGAGACATACTGAATTTACTGGAGTCCGGCTGATGTGTGGAATATTCAACAGGTAAGAGCTGCAACTGTTCCTCTTTAACTAGGAAGCGACCGTCTGTCTGCCATTTCCTAATGTGGCGTCTGAGGCAACAGAGCGTAATGAAAAAGACGAACAATATAAACAGCTGCAAATGTAGAACAGCGTGCGACATAATACGCATCCATGGATGGATATTGGCATTCAGTCCCCAATTCCATATTGTAGAGAAAAAGTTCTGTGTACTGAAACAGTTCCGCAGCCTTCTGGGCGTGAGTCTGGATGAGCTCCCGCTCTTTGTTCCAGAGGTGGTCAATTTGCAATCTGAAGTCCTTCCCAATCGGCCCGCGTCCCTTCTGGACATATCGGCAAATCCGCTGGTCATCATCAGTTCACTCAAGGTCATTTGCGTCCACGATGAACACATCCCTGTATGAGTCAGTTCATGAGTAGGGTGATCATGGCTCGGCACAACATTGAGGGCCAAAGGGCCTGTTCTGTGCTGTACTGTTCTATGTTCTATGTTCTATGTCGGCCAATAGTAATAGATTCAGATAAATTGGTTAGAACAACATTATGCCTAGGCAATTCACACACAATGCCTCGCTTGGTATAGTTGTCATACGATGTAACTCATTAATTGTTGTCTGATATGGCTACAACTGTTTAAGTGGCTTCCACACAAGCTTATTGACTTGCTGGCTAAGGTCTTCAGCCATTTCAGCATCCTTGTATATATCAAACTGCAGCTCTCATTTGCCCTTTCTTAACCTCAATCTCTTCACTTATCTCCACAATGTCAAGGGCGTTCAGTTCCACGATGTCTCTCTGTTGTCGCTTATGAATTTTCCATCAACTCCCGTCCAAAATCCCCCTATCCAAGGCTACAAACAACCCTTGACCACAGCAATAGACTGATAAGTGTAGGTTGGCGAGATCATAACTCTTACATGTCCATATCCTGATACTATCGTCACTGATTCATCATCGTCACTGATTCATCAGTGAGGGTCAGAACTAACCCGTGTCCCAAAGTGTGGCTAGTGATATGCTCATCACATTCGGGCTTTGGGGTTGTCCTTGGAGTCATGGTTGCAATTGAGCCAGAGCTCGCCGGTGTCACAGTGGTGGTGGTAGGCTTCGGCCTGGTCCCCACCCGTACCCCGTGGAGTCCTTGCATCCTACAATATCCCACCCGATTCTCGGACTCCTGCGCTGACTGGCTGTCTACCTCACTTCCCCGATACAAAGCTGTTAATCTATCACATATCATCTCAGCATGGTTAGATGCCTGGCGGGGATCTACACAGTGAATTACTAGATGGTCCCCATAACTTACTAGTTCACAATCGGGTGATTTGGGCCATCGATGGCATGTAACGTTCCCTGATCGGTCATTTTAAAAACAATGTCATCTTGCATGGGGGCAAAGGTCCTGTATCCCAGCTTTCCGTATCACCTGTAACTCCCATGATCCTGGGTTCCCAACTGATATAGGGACCAGGTATTTCAGAATTGCACATAATTCGTATAAGCTGCCCCACAGGGACATATGGGGTGGGATTCGGCGACCCCTCCCGCCGGGTCGGAGTATCACCGGGAGTGGCATGAATCCTGCCCCGCCGCTCCGACGCCGGCTGCCGTATTCTCCGCCGCCAGTTTTTGGGCGGGAGCGGGGATCAAACTGCGCCAGTCGGGTACTGTTGTCAGCAGCCCCCCCCCCGGCAATTCTCCTGGCCCCGATGGGCCGAGCGGCCGCCCATTTTTGGCCAGTTCCGCCGGGGTGAATTGGACATGGTCCCACACGGTGGGACCTGGCTAGTAGGCCGGCTGGTGCGGTCCTCGGGGGGGGGGGGGGGGGGGGGGGAGCGTGGGGGATTCCAGCCCCAGGGGGGTCCCCCACGGTGGCCTGGCCCACAATTAGCGGGCAGGCCTGTGCCTTGGGGGCACTCCTTCCTTCCGCGCTGGCCCCTGTAGGGATCCGCCGTGGCAGGCACGGAGAAGACACCCCCCTGCGCATGTGCTGGAATACGCTGGCCATTCTGCGCATGCACAGAACCACACCGGCGGGTTCTGCGCATGCACTAACTCGCGCCAGCCTGTCGGCGCCGGTTGGCGCGCCGCCATCCCCTCTGCCACCAGCCTAGCCCCTGGCAGTGCGGAGGATTCAGCAACATCCAGTCGGCCCGACGCCAGAGTGGTTTGCGCTGCTTCTTACGCCGGCGTCGGGCCATTGCGGGGATTCGGAAGAATCCCACTTATAGAGTCCTGTTTGTGCATATATCCTGAGTGTCATCATAATAAAAACCTATACCACTCCTCCTCTTTGCATCTCTCATAACATTAACAGCATCGCGACGCACCCGCGTGACATAAGTATACATGCGATCATCGGACTTGGCTTCAGCAATGTCCGGCTCCTTCCACGTCCCTGGCGAGGTGGTCGATGTTGATAGCTGCAACCAGAGGTGAGATGGGATGCAGAGGTGTGCTAGCAATAGAATCCTGTAGGAATAAACAAACACCTACCGGCGCTCAATTAGTATTATATAATTCGCATCATTGCCACTCCTTCGTATACATCCTCTCCGTGCCTTAGTCCCATATCCTGAGCCACGCTGATAGCCCATCTACAAATCCAGATAAGTCCCATTACAAGTGTCGCAGCTGGCAATGCCATGGCCAACCCCCCCCCCCCCCCCCCCCCCCCCCCCCCCTTGGGTTCGCCGATCCACCGGAGGATGTATCAATCCTTGTGACTATGGGATGACTCATGAGGAGATATGATTTCAACTGCGTCCAGTGCCGCCACCACAGACTGGGTTTCTCGGCTACTAGGGCACATACTTATCCAGTGATGATTACTGCATAGGGTCCCTCCCATCAAACCCCTGGTCCCTTTTGAACCTGTCATGTGTTTGACCATGATCCTATCCCCTGGTGTCGGTAGTTCTGGGGTATCCTTTCCAGTCAGTTTGGTCCAATCTCTATGTTGTTGCTGTCACCAGATCTTGCATGCATTGGAGTACAGTGCCTTCGCTTATCTCAAGTTCCCCTCCTTCAGTCATCACCTCCTCCGGGAGGCGCATTGCTCTCCCTGTCATTAACTCAAAAGGGGTTAGACCCATTCCCCGGGCGGGGGTGGCTCTTTGTTGCACCAATATTGCATGCAGGGCCTGTACCCAATTATTCCTTCCTGCAATATAGCTTTGGCCAGGCTGTTTTCAAGGATTGGTTCATCCGCTCTACCATTCCTGAGCTTTGAGGATGGTGTGGGATGTGGAATCTTTGCTGGATGCCAAAAATCCCACAAGCCTCCCTCATGACTTTCCCCGTGAAATGTGGCCCTTGGTCAGAATCCAGTTGAAGTGGCACCCCCCCACCTTGGTATTATTTCATTAGCCAATATCAAAGCCACGGTACTAGTGGTGGCATCCTTACACGGGGATTCTTCCACCCACCGGGTGAATTGATCTACAATCACCAAACAGTGGGCGTGATTCTCCGCCCCCCACGACGGGTCGGAGAATAGCGGGAGGGCCTTCCCGACATTTTTCACGCCCTCCCGCTATTCTCCCCCCCCCCCCCCCCCCCCCCCCCCCCCCCCCCCGCCCAACTCCCGACACGAATCGCTGCCGCCGTTTTTCTACGGCCGGCAGCAATTCACAGCTGTTCGATGGGCCGAAGTCCCAGCCCTTTACGCTGTTTTTACGAACGGCAAACAGACCTGGTCTGGCCGTTCGTAAAAACGGCGGGAACAACTCGCTTTTTATAACCATGGCACCGATTGGCACGGCAGTACCACGGCCGTGCCAAGGGTGCCATGGGCCCGCAATCGGTGGGCACCGATCGCGGGCAGCGGGCCCGATGCCTGCGCACTATTTCTCCTTCCGCCGCCCTGCAGTATCCATTCGCGGGGCGGCTGAGGGGCATCCCGGCCCGCGCATAGAACATAGAACATAGAACGATACAGCGCAGTACAGGCCCTTCGGCCCTCGATGTTGCACCGACATGGAAAAAATCTAAAGGCCATCTAACTTACACTATGCCCTTATCATCCATATGCCTATCCAATAAATTTTTAAATGCCCTCAATGTTGGCGAGTTCACTACTGTTGCAGGTAGGGCATTCCACGGCCTCACCACTCTTTGCGTAAAAAACCCACCTCTGACCTCTGTCCTATATCTATTACCCCTCAATTTAAGGCTATGTCCCCTCGTGCTAGCCACCTCCATCCGCGGGAGAAGGCTCTCGCTGTCCACCCTATCTAACCCTCTGATCATTTTGTATGCCTCTATTAAGTCACCTCTTAACCTTCTTCTCTCTAACGAAAACAACCTCAAGTCCATCAGCCTTTCCTCATAAGATTTTCCCTCCATACCAGGCAACATCCTGGTAAATCTCCTCTGCACCCGTTCCAAAGCTTCCACGTCCTTCCTATAATGAGGCGACCAGAACTGTACGCAATACTCCAAATGCGGCCGTACTAGAGTTTTGTACAACTGCAACATGACCTCATGGCTCCGGAACTCAATCCCTCTACCAATAAAGGCCAACACACCATAGGCCTTCTTCACAACCCTATCAACCTGGGTGGCAACTTTCAAGGATCTATGTACATGGACACCGAGATCCCTCTGCTCATCCACACTACCAAGAATTTTACCATTAGCCAAATATTCCGCATTTCTGTTATTCTTTCCAAAGTGAATCACCTCACACTTCTCCACATTAAACTCCATTTGCCACCTCTCAGCCCAGCTCTGCAGCTTATCTATGTCCCTCTGTAACCTGCAACATCCTTCCGCACTGTCTACAACTCCACCGACTTTAGTGTCGTCTGCAAATTTACTCACCCATCCTTCTGCGCCCTCCTCTAGGTCATTTATAAAAATGACAAACAGCAACGGCCCCAGAACAGATCCTTGTGGTACGCCACTCGTAACTGAACTCCATTCTGAACATTTCCCATCAACTACCACTCTCTGTCTTCTTTCAACTAGCCAATTTCTGATCCACATCTCTAAATCACCCTCAATCCCCAGCCTCCGTATTTTCTGCAATAGACGACCGTGGGGAACCTTATCAAACGCTTTACTGAAATCCATATACACCACATCAACTGCTCTACCCTCGTCTACCTGTTCAGTCACCTTCTCAAAGAACTCGATAAGGTTTGTGAGGCATGACCTACCCTTCACAAAACCATGCTGACTGTCCCTAATCATATTATTCCTATCTAGATGATTATAAATTGTATCTTTTATAATCCTCTCCAAGACTTTACCCACCACAGACGTTAGGCTCACCGGCCTATAGTTACCGCGGTTATCTCTACTCCCCTTCTTGAACAAAGGGACCACATTTGCTATCCTCCAGTCCTCTGGCACTATTCCTGTAGCCAATGATGACCTAAAAATCAAAGCCAAAGGCTCCGCAATCTCTTCCCTGGCTTCCCAGAGAATCCTAGGATAAATCCCATCTGGCCCCGGGGACTTATCTATTTTCACCTTGTCCAGAATTGCCAACACTTCTTCCCTACGCACCTCAATGCCATCTATTCTAATAGCCTGGGTCTCAGCATTCTCCTCCACAATATTATCTTTTTCTTGAGTGAATACTGATGAAAAGTATTCATTTAGTATCTCGCTTATCTCCTCAGCCTCCACACACAACTTCCCACCACTGTCCTTGACTGGCCCTACTCTTACCCTAGTCATTCTTTTATTCCTGACATACCTATAGAAAGCTTTTGGGTTTTCCTTGATCCTACCTGCCAAAGACTTCTCATGTCCCCTCCTTGCTCGTCTCAGCTCTCTCTTTAGATCCTTCCTCGCTTCCTTGTAACTATCAAGCGCCCCAACTGAAACTTCACGCCTCATCTTCACATAGGCCTCCTTCTTCCTCTTAACAAGAGATTCCACTTCTTTGGTAAACCACGGTTCCCTCGCTCGACCCCTTCCTCCCTGCCTGACTGGTACGTACTTATCAAGAACATGCAATAGCTGTTCCTTGAACAAGCTCCACATATCCAGTGTGCCCAACCCTTGCAGCCTACTTCTCCAACCAACACATCCTAAGTCATGTCTAATGGCATCATAATTGCCCTTCCCCAGCTATAACTCTTGCCCTGCGGGGTATACTTATCCCTTTCCATCACTAATGTAAAGGTCACCGAATTGTGGTCACTGTTTCCAAAGTGCTCACCTACCTCCAGATCTAACACCTGGCCTGGTTCATTACCCAAAACCAAATCCAATGTGGCCTCGCCTCTTGTTGGCCTGTCAACATATTGTGTCAGGAAACCCTCCTGCACACATTGTACAAAGAATGACCCATCTAATGTGCTCGAACTATATCTTTTCCAGTCAATATTTGGAAAGTTAAAGTCTCCCATAACAACTACCCTGTTACTTTCGCTCTTTTCCAGAATCATCTTCGCCATCCTTTCCTCTACATCCCTAGAACTATTAGGTGGCCTATAGAAAACTCCCAACAGGGTGACCTCTCCTTTCCTGTTTCTAACCTCAGCCCATACTACCTCAGAAGAAGAGTCCCCATCTAGCATCCTTTCCACCACCGTAATACTGTCCTTGACTAGCAGCGCCACACCTCCCCCTCTTTTGCCCCCTTCTCTGAGCTTACTAAAACACCTAAACCCCGGAACCTGCAACAACCATTCCTGTCCCTGCTCTATCCATGTCTCTGAAATGGCCACAACATCGAAGTCCCAGGTACCAACCCATGCTGCCAGTTCCCCTACCTTATTTCGTATACTCCTGGCATTGAAGTAGACACACTTCAAACCACCTACCTGAACACTGGCACCCTCCTGCGAAGTCAAATCTGTGCTCCTGACCTCTATACTCTCAATCTCCCGTACCCCAAAACTACAATCCAGGTTCCCATGCCCCTGCTGAATTAGTTTAAACCCCCCCAAAGAGCACTAACAAATCTCCCCCCCAGGATATTGGTGCCCCTCAGCTTCAGATGTAGACCATCCTGTCTATAGAGGTCCCACCTTCCCAGAAAGAGCCCCAGTTATCCAGAAATCTGAATCCCTCCCGCCTGCACCATCCCTGTAGCCACGTGTTTAATTGCTCTCTCTCCCTATTCCTCATCTCACTATCACGTGGCACGGGCAACAACCCAGAGATAACAACTCTGTTTGTTCTCGCTCTGAGCTTCCATCCTAGCTCCCTAAAGGCCTGCCTGACATCCTTGTCCCCTTTCCTACCTATGTCGTTAGTGCCAATGTGGACTACGACTTGGGGCTGCTCCCCCTCCCCCTTAAGGACCCGGAAAACACGATCCGAGACATCACGTACCCTTGCACCTGGGAGGCAACATACCAAACGTGAGTCTCTCTCGCTCCCACAAAATCTCCTATCTGTGCCCCTGACTATTGAGTCCCCAATTACTAATGTTCTACTCCTTTCCCCCCTTCCCTTCTGAGCAACAGGGACAGACTCCGTGCCAGAGGCCCGTACCCCATGGCTTACCCCTGGTAAGTCGTCCCCCCACAAGTATCCAAAACGGTATACTTGTTACTCAGGGGAACGACCGCAGGGGGTCCCTGCACTGACTGCTTCTTCCCAGTCCCTCTTACAGTTACCCATCTATCTCCAGTCTTTGGTGTAACTACTTCCCTGAAGCTCCTATCTATGACCCCCTCTGCCTCCCGAATGATCCGAAGTTCATCCAGCTCAAGCTCCAGGTCCCTAACACGGTTTTTGAGGAGCTGGAGTTGGGTGCACTTCCCACAGATGAAATCAGCAGGGACGCTGACGGCGTCCCTCACCTCAAACATTCTGCAGGAGGAGCATTGTACTGCCTTCCCTGACATCACCTCTAGATTTTAAAAAAAACAAGAAAAAGAAAAAGAAAGGAAGAGCTTACCTGATATTACTTCAAACCCAGCTCCCGCTGAAAGGTAAGCAAATTTAAAGGCACTCACTCACCTTCACGACAGGCCCCTGCTCCCGCTTCCCAACCACTGTGGGGTGGGGTGGGAAACACTCACAAAGTGTTTCGGGTTTAACTGTCACTTGCCAACAGCCTCTCCACAAACCACCTTCAACTTAGGCTGACCGCACTGCACGTATGCAAATTTCCCCAGAACAGCTGATCAGTAGCTCTGCTCTGCTGCCCTCTGCTGGATGATTGCCTTCACTCAAACTCCTCGGGTCTTCTTCGCAGATTCACCTTCAACTTAGGCTGACCGCACTGCACGTATGCAAATTTCCCCAGAACAGCTGATCAGTAGCTCTGCTCTGCTGCCCTCTGCTGGATGATTGCCTTCACTCAAACTCCTCGGGTCTTCTTCGCAGATTCACCTTCAACTTAGGCTGACCGCACTGCACGTATGCAAATTTCCCCAGAACAGCTGATCAGTAGCTCTGCTCTGCTGCCCTCTGCTGGATGATTGCCTTCACTCAAACTCCTCGGGTCTTCTTCGCAGATTCACCTTCAACTTAGGCTGACCGCACTGCACGTATGCAAATTTCCCCAGAACAGCTGATCAGTAGCTCTGCTCTGCTGCCCTCTGCTGGATGATTGCCTTCACTCAAACTCCTCGGGTCTTCTTCGCAGATTCACCTTCAACTTAGGCTGACCGCACTGCACGTATGCAAATTTCCCCAGAACAGCTGATCAGTAGCTCTGCTCTGCTGCCCTCTGCTGGATCGTCGGGCCGGCGTCTCACCGGGTTTCGCGCAAATACGCGATGACGTCATCCGCGCATGCGCGGGTTGGAGTCTTCCAATCCGCGCATGCGCGGCTGACGTCATATGACGCGTCAGCCGGCGCTAACTCCGGCAAGCGGGCTTAACGAAATTCGTTAAGCCCGTGATGCCGGAGCTTACGGCGTCGGGCTGCTAGCCCCGACCGGGGACCAGAATCGGTTCCCGGTCGGGAAGGGGTGCGCTGGCGTCAAACCCGCCCGGGTTTGACGCCAGCCTTACGATTTCTCCCGTTTTGGGAGAATCGCGCCCAGTATGTTTTACCCTGTATCTGAGGCAAAGCCCAGTAAAATGTAGTTGCAAATTTCTCCCTGGTCCCTTGGGCTTGGAGCTGACTTCCCATTTATCTTGCAGGGACGGCCTGGTTCCACCAGGGTGCACTGTATGCATCACTGGTAGAATTTGGCCACATCCCTGCCCATTCCCTTCCACCACCAATATTCCTTTAAAAGTTTGATCATATTGGCTCTCCCTGTGTGCGCTTGTCCATGGTATGTGTCTAACAGGGATTATTGCACTGCCTCGGAGGCTATTCTCTTTCCCTCTCTCCTCCATATTCCATCATGGCCTATCCGTCTCCCGTTATTTCTCCACCCCCCCTTTTCCTCCACTAGTGCTTGTTCTTGCACCTGCCTTACATCAATATCAGCATTGCCTGCAGCCTTCACGGCTGCTGTTCCTGGAGTCTGCATCCCCCACCAATTCCTGCTCTAATGGGTCTCTTGCAGCCTGATCGGATCAAACTGTTACCTTGCTGTGCATAATTCTAATCTCAGCTGCGGGGGCATCACGCCGAGAATGACGCGGCCGGCGCGCCTAATGATGTCAACCATGCATGCACAGGTTGGCCCGCTCCAACCCGTGCATGCGCGGCTGACGTTACGACGCTGACAGCTCGAACCCGCGCATGCGCGGTGGCCGTCTTTCCCCTCAGCCGCCCCGCAAGACGTGGTGGCTTGATCTTGCGGGGCGGCGGAGGGGAAATAGTGCGTCCGATTGAGACGCCGGCCCGACGATCGGTGGGCACCGATCGCGGGCCTGTCCCCTCCCGAGCACAGTCGTGGTGCTCATTCCCCTGTACTCCCCCCACAAGCCCCAAACGGGCATATCTCACCCGTTTCACAACGGCAGTGACCAGGTGTGGTTGCCGCCGTTGTGAAACGGTCGCGAACGGCAGGCCGCTCAGCCCTTCCGGGCCGGAGAATCGGCGTTCGCCGTGAAACACATCGCCGATTCTTCCGAGGGAGGGGGTGGAGAATCGCGGGGGGCGCCAGGGGGGCGTGAATTTTGTCGGGGGGCCCTCCCGCTATTCTCCCACGCCGCGTGGGGAGCGGAGAATCGCGCCCAATATTAAAATTTGCAATTCCTGTTAAACGAAAACCTTTTCAACTGACAATTCAAAGTTAAAGTTCTTAATGTCTGTAAAAAAACACTTTCAGCTGTTAACAGACAAGGGTTAATTATCTGCTGTATGAAGAGAGGTGGGGTAAAAGCCTTCAACTGGACGTCATTACGTCACCACCCTCCTTTGTTTGACATAACCAGAAACACGAGGAGGGATTTTTAGCAGCCACTAATCTACACCAATTTTTGTTCCCTCAAACTTTGTTTCCTTTCTTCCGACCAATGCCAATTGTGTCAAGAATAATTATTTTTCAACCTGACCCAAAATTTTAACACAAAATCAATCCAACACAGGATCAGACATAATCAATTTAGATATCCCAAACTCCAATCAATCCTATTAAATTAAAATGGTCTCATTCTTACATGTGTGAATTTATATCTGGATTAAAATTCCCACATTTGGTTCAGAATAATCCTGGAATCATGCCTCTGGCCAGAAAACATGACTTCAGGTTTCTGTCAACTGTTTGGACTTGAAGGACTTAAATGATTAAACATCAAAAAAACGCAACTTCAGGCAGCAAGTGTTTTGAAACAAAAATAATCATTCCTCAGAAAGATAAATCTTAATAATAACATTACCCCACAAATCTCCTCCAAACAAACGGAACACAATACTGCTGCTCGTAAAGTTCACAACAGCCTTTGTTCTTGCTCACTGCAAGCTGACACTCTTTTGGCTAAACTAATGAACAAGGTTCACTACCCTTTGTCATTATAAAACTTAAATTGTTTGTTTGATTCATTTATCTTTCTTTTATCCATTTAATCCAGTCCTCAACACCTGATTTCATAGGCATCACTTATCGTTTAGTAAATTTAAATCGCAAAGGCATTTCACACAAACACATTATGAGCGACCAAACGTTTGTTTCCCCCGCAGGGGTGATGCATGCTTAGAATTTCCACGTTGAACTGGTGTTCTTGAATTTCCATACGTCCACAATTTGATCTTTTATCGAGTAATTTACACACATGTTTCGGGGCAATTTAAAAGCCAACCAATAGCGTGCTAAAACAGTTAACTTTTGTGCTCCAATTCATTTTCCTTTGCTGTTTTATTTTACCTCCCTTTTCTCCACAGCTGCCCTAAGCAGTGGGGGTTTCAAACCTTGTTGCATATACAACCTCAGAATAATGACACCAGCTTTGTCTGACTGGTCACTTACTCTGAGCTTTGTCTGACTGGTCACTTACTCTGAGCTTTGTCTGACTGGTCACTTACTCTGAGCTTTGTCTGACTGGTCACTTACTCTGAGCTTTGTCTGACTGGTCACTTACTCTGAGCTTTGTCTGACTGGTCACTTACTCTGAGCTTTGTCTGACTGGTCACTTACTCTGAGCTTTGTCTGACTGGTCACTTACTCTGAGCCCCTTTGGGGTTTTGGCCTCCATCGAATCGTCGTGGGGCCCTAATCTTTCTAATCTTTTTAACGTGCAGCAGTTTATCCTGCTCTGCTCATCGGCGTGGCACAAAAGTCCGTCTTTGCCCACCCAACATTAGCGCGTTCTCAGTGTTGCGTGTGTCCACTGCTACCTACTCACAGCTCCCCCCCCCCCCCCCCCCCCCCCCCCTGTCCGAGCCGCACAACTTATGGATCCGACCGCCTGATCTGTAACTCCTCTCTCTACTGGGTGGTGAATTAAAATGCACTCGCCGTATTTAGGAGGCAGATCATTCTGCCAGAATCCTGTGGGCGTCCGTGCTCGCAGTGCGCCAAATGATGTATGTGCGGTTTCAAGACCTGTGTATTGAGTCAGCTTCCACATGGGGTTATTCCCTGTGGCTCAACTCAGTACAGAGAGGAACAAACACGACAACCTGGACAAAGATGGCTTATTTAATCAAGCTTGTTACGTGTACAGGGAGAGCAGACTGGATATCTGGCAACACCTGTTCTGCTGAACAAAGACCCGAACACAGTACTTATACAACGTTCAAAAATCAATAGCCCACCAAGTTGGACGTGATCCAAACCCTGAAGCTGCTGCTTTTAAACTTATTCAATAGAATTGCAAGCAGTGTTTAAACTTCACCCAATAGAATTGCAAGCAGTGCATGATTGACCCTCATCCTGACAGATGTGTACAATCCCAGCAGCCTGTGCTGACTATTTGTGAGAAGCAGAATAACAGAACCAGCACCCTGAATTGTTTCACAAAGGCAAGATGTCAGAAGTGGGTACCAGAGCAATAGGTCAGAAGGTGAAAAAATTGAGGGAGAACTAGGGAATAGAGCCGCTATGGCTCTGAGGAAGAGCAGA
The DNA here is from genome assembly GCF_902713615.1 of Scyliorhinus canicula. Classification (NCBI taxonomy): domain Eukaryota; kingdom Metazoa; phylum Chordata; class Chondrichthyes; order Carcharhiniformes; family Scyliorhinidae; genus Scyliorhinus; species Scyliorhinus canicula. The sequence continues at coordinate 45,839,122 of NC_052164.1, read as the reverse complement.
CATGGAGATGATGCTGAAAAGATGCCTGACACCTCGTCTTTTTGGATCTCAATGTGACCCAGGCTAGCTACACACCCTTCTCCCGACTCAACATCCTTCAATTCCTTCTCTTTCGTGAATATGGACGACACAAAGGTTGGTGGAATTGCGGATAACGATGAGGACTGTCAGAGGATACAGCGGGATTTAGATCGTTTGGAGACTTGGGCGGCGAGATGGCAGATGGAGTTTAATCCGGACAAATGTGAGGTAATGCATTTTGGAAGGTCTAATACAGGTAGGGAATATACAGTGAATGGTAGAACCCTCAAGAGTATTGACAGTCAGAGTTCTAGGTGTACAGGTCCACAGGTCACTGAGAGGGGCAACACAGGTGGAGACGATAGTCAAGAAGGCATACGGCATGCTTGCCTTCATTGGCCGGGACATTGAGTATAAAAATTGGCAAGTCATGTTGTAGCTGTATTGAACCTTAGTTAGGCCACACTTGGAGTATAGTGTTCAATTCTGGTCGCCACACTACCAGAAAGATGTGGAGGCTTTAGAGAGGGTGCAGAAGAGATTTACCAGGATGTTGCCTGGTATGGAGGGCATTAGCTATCAGGAGAGGTTGAATAAACTCAATTTGCTCTCACTGGAACGACGGAGGTTGAGGGGCGACCTGATAGAGGTCTACAAAATAATGAGCGGCATAGACAGAGTGGATAGTCAGAGGCTTTTTCCCAGGGTACAGGGGTCAATTACTAGGGGGCATAGGTTTAAGGTGCGAGGGGAAATGTTTAGAGGAGATGTACGAGGCAAGTTTTTTACACAGAGAGCAGTGGGTGCCTGGAACTCGCTGCCGGAGGAGGTGGTGGAAGCTGAGACGATAGTGACGTTTAAGGGGCACCTTGACAAATACATGAATAGGATGGGAATAGAGTCATTTGCACCCCGGAAATGTAGAAGATGTTAGTTTAGACAGGCAGCATGGTCGGTGCAGGCCTGGAGGACCAAAGGGCCTGTTCCTGTGCTGTACTTTTCTTTGTTCTTTGTTAATGTCCTTTTGGTCAAGTTAGCTATCCTAAATTCCATTTGATTACTTATTACTGCTGTGTCCTAAAAATACATGTTTAATGATTACCCAGTCCTATAATTCATCTCAATCCTTATTAAAATAACTTATGTAAAACTACTCTAGTGGCATGCTAACGATTCAGTTTTAAGAGGTATCATCACTGAACCCCCCCCTTCACCCATGTCCCATGGCAGATGGAATTTAACACAGAGAAGTGCGAGGTCATGCATTTAGCGAGGTCGAACAGTTATAAAGAGTACACAATAAATGGGAATATACTAAGATGGGTAGATGATGTGAGAGATCTTGGTGTACAAGACCACAGGTTAAGGACAACAGTTCAAGTAGACCAGGTTGTAAAGAAAATGTACGGAATGCTCTCCTTCATTGGCAGATGTATAGAATCTAAAAGTAAGGATATAATGTTGGAATTGTGTAAAAATAGATGAGGCCACAACTGGAGTATTGTGTGCAGTTCTGGATACCACATTCCAGGAAGGAGGTTATTGCTCTGGAGAGATCGTAGAAGAGGTTTACAAGAATGTTTCCAGGACAAGAAAAGTGTGGCTACAAGAAGAGATTGGATGGGTTGGGGTTATTTTCCTTGGAACAAAGAAGGCTGAGGGGTGATTTAATTGAGGTGTACAAAATTATGAGAGGAAGATATAGAGTGGACAGGATAAAATTGTTTCCCTTGGTGGAGAATTCTAGAACCAGGGGACATGGATTCAAGGTCAGAGGCAGAAGGTGTAGAGGGAACACGGGGAAGATCTTTTTTATGCAGAGGGTAGTGGGATCAGGAATTTACTGCCCCCGTTGGTGGTGGAGACAGAGACTCTAAACTATTTAAAAAGTATCTGGAACTGCACCATAAGGGCTGTAAGGTATAGGACTATGGATTGCGTGCAGGAAAGTGGGATTGAAAAGGGCACCTGTGTGTCATAGGACTGGCACGGACAAGTCGAGTCGAATGGACTCCTTCTGGGCTGTAACTTTTCTTTGATTCTATGATTCTGTAACTTCCAGGTGGTGGTGTTTCCATGCTGCCCTTGGTCTTCCAGATGGTGAGGCTGTGGGTTTGAAAGGTGCTGTCGAAGAAACCTTGATGTTTTGCTACAGTGCATCTTGTAGATGGCACACATGGCTGCCATCATGCATTGGTGGTGGAGGGAGTGAATGCTTGTGGAAGGGGTGCCAATAAAATGGCTGCTTTGTCCTGGATGGTGTAGAGCTCATGCAGGCAAGTGGAGGGTATTCCATCACACTCCTGACTTGTGCCTTCTGGATGGGCTTTGGGGAACCAGAAGGTGAATTACTTTCTACAGGATTCCCAGTTTCTGACCTGTTGTTGTGGGCACAGTGTTTATTTTGCTGGGTCAGTTCAGTTGTGGCCGATGGTAACAAGCAAGGTGTTGATTGTGGGAGAATTTAGTGGGATGGCAATCACATTGAATGTCAAGGCGCGGTGGCTAGATCCTCTCTTGTAGGAGATAGTCATTGCCTGCCACATATGTGCTGTGAATGTTAGTTGACACTTGTCAGCCCAAGCGTGGATCTTGTCCAAGTCTTGCTGCTTCTGGGCATGGACAGCTTCATGGACCGATGCACAGTGGCAGCCATGTGTACCATCTACAAGATGCACTGCAGCAATACATCAAGTCTTGCTGCATTTGGACATGGGCAGCTTCATTATTTAAGGAGTTGGGAATGGTGCTGAGCATTGTGCAATCATCAGTGAACATCCCTACAACTGACCTTATGTTGGAAGGCAGGTCATTGATGAAGCAGCTGAAGATGGTTGGGTCTCGGACGCTACCCTGAGGAACTCCTGCAATGATGTCCCGGGACTGAGATGACTGACCTCCAACCATCACAACCATCTACCTTTGTGCCAGGTATGACTCCAACCAGTGAAGAGATTTCCTCCTGATTCCCATTGACTCCAGTTTAGCTGGAGCTCCTTGATGCCATACTCGGTCAAATGCTGCCTTGATGTCAAACGCTCACCTCACCTCTAGTACTCAACACTTTTGTCCATTTTTGAACAAGGGTTGTAATGTCGTCAGGAGCTGAGTGACCTGGAAGAATCCAAACTGAGCATCAGTGAGCAGATTATTGATGAGTAGGTGTTGCTTGATAGCTCTGTTGATAACTCTTTTTGTCACTTTACTAATGATTGAGAATAGACTGATGGGGCGGTAATTAGCCGGGTTGGATTTGTCCTGCTTTTTTTTGTACCGGACACACCTGGGCAATTTTCCACATTACTGGGTAGATGTCAGTATTGTAGCTGCACTGGGACAGCTTGGCTAGGGGTGCAGCAAGTTCTGGAGCACAAGTATTCAGTACTATTGCTGGGATATTGTCAGGGCCTTGGCAATATCTAGTAGTACCTTTAGCCGTTTCTTTTTTTAAAAATGATTTTTATTCAAATCTTTCAACAACAAATTTTCTCCCAACAATAAAATAAACAAGGCGTAGAAAAAATAGAAACAAAAGCCCCTCCCCCCCCCCATACAAAGCAATAAATTAACAACACAAAAAGAAAAAAAAAGTAACAAACACATAGTTGCAAAAACAAACCCCCCTCCCCCTCCCCCAGGTTGCTGCTAAAATTGACCACCCTCTAATGCTCCGCCAGGAAATCAAGAAAAGGCTGCCACCGCCGAAAGAACCCTCACACCGACCCCCTCAGGGCAAACTTGACCCTCTCCAGTTTAATGAACCCGGCCATGTCGTTAATCCAGGATTCCGGGCTCGGGGGCTTCGCGTCCCTCCACTGTAACAGGATCCTGCACCGGGCTACTAGGGACGCAAAGGCCAGAATACCGACCTCTCTCGCCTCCTGCACTCCCGGCTCCGATTCCACCCCAAAAATAGCGAGCCCCCAGCCCGGTTCCACCCTGGAACCAACCACCCTGGACAGGATCCGCACCACCCCCTTCCAGAAACCCTCCAAAGCCGGACAAGCCCAGAACATGTGGGTGTGATTCGCTGGGCCTCCTGAACACCTCCCACACCTGTCCTCTCCCCCAAAGAACCGGCTCAGCCTGGTCCCAGTCATATGCGCCCTATGCAGCACCTTCAGCTGAATTAAGCTGAGCCATGCGCAAGAAGAGGACGGATTCACCCTCCCCAGGGCGTCCGCCCACGTCCCCTCGTCGATCTCCTCCCCCAGCTCCTCCTCCCACTTCGCTTTCAGCTCCTCCACCGAGGCCTCCTCCCCCTCCTGCATCACCTGATAAATTGCCGAGATCCTACCCTCACCGACCCACGTCCCCGAGAGCACCCTATCCTGCACCCCTCGAGGTGGCAGCAGCGGGAACTCTGCCACCTGCCGCTTAACAAACGCCCTAATCTGCATATACCTGAAAGTATTCCCGGGGGGGAGACCCCACTTCCCCTCCAACTCCTCTAAAGTCGCAAACTTCCCATCGAGGAAGAGGTCCCGCATCTGCCTGATGCCTGCCCTATGCCAAATCAAAAACCCACCATCTATTCTCCTTGGTGCAAACTGGTGGTTGCCCCGTATCGGGGTCCACACTGAGGCCTTCGCTTCCCCCCTATGCCGCCTCCACTGCCCCCAGATTTTGAGGGATGCCACCACTACTGGACTTGTAGAGCACCTTGCCGGGGTGAGTGGGAGCGGGGCCGTCACCGGTGCCTCCAAAGTCGTGCCCACACAGGACACCACCTCCATTCTCTTCCATGCGGCACCCTCCCCCTCCATCACCCACCTACGAATCATTGCCACATTCGCAGCCCAGTAGTACCCACACAGGTTGGGCAACGCCACACCACCTACCTCCCTGCCCCGCTCCAGGAATACCCTCCTCACTCTCGGGTCTTCTGTGCCCACACGAACCCCAGAATACTCTTATTAACCCTCCTAAAGAAAGCCTTCGGGATCAAGATGGGGAGACACTGGAAGAGAAACAAAAACCTCGGTAGCACCGTCATCTTAACCGACTGGACCCTGTCCGCCAAAGAGAGTGGCAACGCATCCCACCTCCTAAACTCCTCCTCCATCTGTTCCACCAGCCTCGAAAAGTTTAGCCTATGAAGGGCCCCCTCAGCTCCTGGCTATCTGGACACCCAGATATCTAAAGCTCCTCTCCGTCCTCTTCAACGGGAGCTCCCCTATCTCCCTCTCCTGGTCCCCCAAGTGCAGCACAAACAGCTCACTCTTCCCCATGCTGAGCTTATAGCCCGAAAAGTCCCCAAACTCCCCAAGTATCTTCAACACCTCTGGCATCCCCCCCCCCGCCGGATCCGCAATGTACAACAGTAAATCATCCGCGTACAACGACAGCCGGTGCTTCCCCCCCCCCCCCCCCCACCGCACAATCCCCCTCCACGCACCCCTGCCTCGTCCCCCGGGACAGCCGAAAGTCCTCCGACCTCCTCCCGTTTATCACCACACTCGCTACCGGGGCACTATACAGCAGCCTCACCCACCTAATGAATCCCTCACCAAACCCAAATCACCTCAGCACCTCCCACAGGTAGCTCCACTCCACCCTATCGAAGGCTTTCTCCGCATCCATCGATGCTACTATTTCCGCCTCCCCATCCGCCGCCGACATCATCATAACATTAAGAAGCCGCCGCACATTGACATTCAGCTGCCTCCCCTTCACAAACCCCGTTTGGTCCTCATGGATAACCATCGGGACCACATCTTCCACCCTCCTGGACAGTACCTTAGCCAACAACTTTGCGACCATGTTGAGGAGCGAGATTGGCCTGTAAGACCCACACTGGAGGGGGTCCTTATCCCGCTTCAGAATCAGTGAAATTATTGCTCTGGACATCATCGGGGGCAAAGCCCCCCCCCCCCTCCCTCGCCTCATTCAGGGTCCTCACTAACAACTGGCCCAGCAGGTCTGAGAACTTCTTATAAAACTCCACCGGAAACCCGTCAGGTCCCGGTGCTTTCCTTGTCTGCATGCTCCCCAACACCTCAAACAGCTCCTCCAACTCGATTGGCGCCCCCAGCCCCTCCACCAGCTCCTCCTCCACTCTTGGGAACTCCAGCTTATCCAGAAAGCGGTCCATCTCGCCCTCCTCCCTAGGGGGCACCGACCAGTACAGCTCCTCGTAGAAGGACCACCTGAATACCCCATTAATGTCCCTAGCACCCCGCACCAGGTTCCCTCCTACATCCCTAACTCCCCCTATCTCACTCGCTGCCTCCCGTTTCCGGAGCTGGTGGGCCAGCATCTGACTTGCCTTCTCCCCGTACTCGTATACCGCCCCCGTGCCCTCCTCCACTGCACCTCCGCCTTCCGGGTGGTCAGTATATCTTCCTCCTCTGACAGAAGCCCCACATCTAACATTCACAGCGGGCGCTGATCCTTCCCCTCCCCCAGCTCCAGGTCCGCCGAATGTGGAGCGTGGTTCGATATGACTATCGCCGAATACTCCGCCCCATCACCCTCGGGATTAGCGCCCTGCTGAGGACAAAAAAATCAATCCGGGACTAAGCCTTATGGACATGGGAGCAAAAGGAGAACTCCCTACCTCCCGGCCTCATAAACCTCCAAGGATCTATCCCACCCATCTGATCCATAAACCCCCTCAGCCCTGTGGCCGCCGCTGGCCTCTTGCCCATCTTAGACCTCGAACGATCCAGAGCTGAGTCCAGCACCGTGTTAAAATCCCCTCCCAAAATCAAGCCCCCCCGACTCCAGGTCCGGAATCCGGCTCAACATTCGCCGCATGAAACCTGCATCGTCCCAATTGGGAACGTACACATTAACCAGAACCTCCTTGAAGCCTACCACTCACCATTACGTATCTGCCACCGCACTCGACGCCACAAACAACAAGCTCTTACCAACTAAAATCGCCACCCCTCGATTCTTCGCACCTAGACCCGAGTGGAACACCTATCCCACCCAACCTCTTCTCAGCCTCACCTGATCCGCCACCTTAAGGTGTGTCTCCTGGAGCATAGCCACGTCCGCCCCCAGCCCCTTTAAGTGCGTCAAGATCCGGAACCGCTTCACCAGCCCATTCAGTCCCCTCACGTTCCATGTGACCAGCCGAATCGGGGGGGTCTTCCCCCTCCTTCTGCGCCGGTCAGCTATAACTCTCCCTCGGCTCACCACGTGCCCGCAGAACCGCCCAGGCCCGTACCCCACGGTGGTAGACCCTCCTCCCAACTCCTCCCATCACCAGCAGTTCCCCTTCGGCCCCTCCAGCAGCAACCCGATACCTCCCCCCTATTCCCCCCCGACCCCCCCCACCCCCTGCTAGCTAGGGCCCCCCCTAGCTGCGTAATCCCTTCCATCGTACCTCTGTAAGTCAGCCGACTCCTGCTGACCCCGGCTGCTCCCTCCACCCCAACGACCCTCCCCAGTGCAACATGACCACCACTCCCCCCACCCAGTGCTGGTCCCGCCCACTATGCCTCCAGTGCGGGACGAAAGCCAGCGCTACCATCTCAGACCTCGCCCCCCCCCGACCCAACACGCGGGACAAAGAAGGGCGCGTGACCCAGCAGGCCCGCGAACAGCTCCCCAGCCCTCCACCAGTGAAAAAACAAGAAAGCACCAAAATGAATGAATAAAAGCCCCAAAAAAGCGAAAAACCAAAAAAGCAAAAAGATATTAACAACCACAACCAGAAAAACGAAAGGATACCAAGGAGGATAAGGCCTCCGGACTATGTACACAGTCCCCAGCCCCCCAGTTCGAGTCCAACTTCTCTGCCTGGACGAAGGCCCAGGCATCCTCCGGGGAATCGAAGTAAAGCTGCCGATCTTTGTAAGTGACCCAGAGGCGAGCCGGCTGTAACAGGCCAAACTTCACCCCCTTCTTGTGAAGCACTGCCTTCGTCCGATTAAAACCAGCCCTTCTCTTCGCTACCTCCGCGCTCCAATCCTGATAATCCTGATCTCTGCATTCTCCCACTTGCTGTTCCTCTCCTTCTTCGCCCATCTCAGCGCACACTCACGGTCAACAAAGCGGTGAAAACGGACCAGCACCGCCCTAGGCGGCTCATTCAGCTTGGGCTTCCTCATCAACACTCGATGGGCACCCTCCAGCTTCAAGGGCCCCTGGAATGACCCCGCGCCCATGAGCGAGTTCAACATCACGGCCACATAGACCCCCAAGTCCGAACCTTCCAGCCCCTCTGGGAGGCCCAGGATCCGCAAGTTCTTCCGACGGGAGCGGTTTTCCATCTCCTCCATCCTCACTTGCCATTTCTTGTGGAGCACCTCGTGCGACTCCACCTTCACTGCCAGGCCTAGGATTTCATCCTCGCTCTCCTTTTGCCATAGCTCTCGGACCTCGACACCCTGAGCTGTCTGAGTCGCCATGAGCCTTTCCAGCGAGGCCGTATACGGTTCCAAAAGCACAGCTTTCAGCTCTATGAAGCAGCGATGGAGCAGCTCCTGCTGCTCCTGTGCCCACTGCTGCCACGCTGCTGGCTCCCTGCCCGCCGCCATCTTGTTTCCCCTGCCTTGCACCTTTCTCTGCTCCAAGGCCGCTTTTTTAACCGCTCCGCTCCTGGTCCAGTCCATCCACTGGCAGAAAAACGCAGTGGATGTGTTCCCACACCGGGAAAAGTCCAACCAGCACCGCAACGGGCCCTTAAAAGAGCCCAAAAGACCGAAAATAGTGGGAACTACCGAACGTGCGGCTTAGCTCCACATCACTGCAACTGGAAGTCCCTTTAGCCGTTTCTTGATATCACGTGGAGTGAATCAAATTGGCTGAAAACTGGCATCTGTGATTCCGGAACATAGGAGCATAGGAATTAGAAACAGAAGTAGGCAATTTAGCCCTTCGAGCCTGCTCCGCCGTTCAATCAGATTATGGCTGATCTCTTCTTGGTTTCATATCCACCTCTCTACCTGTTCCCCCTATCCCTTAAACCCGTTTTTTAGAATCAGAAATATATCTACCACCTTCTTGTGACCATTTAATGGTCTCCAGTCTCTGGAGCTCTGGAGGAGGCCGAGATGGATCATTCACGCGGAGATTCTGGCTGAAGATTGTTGTACATACCTGGCTTGCTAGCAATGATAAAGTAGGGGATACGCCAGGCCATGAGGTTACAGACTGTTGTTGAGTACAATTCTGCTGCTGCTGATGGCCTACAGCGCCTCAGAGATCCCCAGATGTAAGGTGAGTATCACAGGACAATCCTATCCTCACCCAATGCATGTAGTTTGCAATCGGCACAGCAGATTCTTCGAACCTCTCTTGTTTCAGTTGCAATAAGATTGGTGCTTAATTAGTTTCGATTGGCTAGTTCAACAGAGTTAGCTGTATGTCATAGAATCATAGAATCCCTACAGTTCAGAAGGAAGGCATTTGGCCCATTGCACCTGCACCAACCCTCTGAAAGAGTGCCCCACCTAGGGCCCAATCGGCCGCCCTATCCCTGTGACCCCACCTAACCTTTGGATACTAAGGGACAATTCATCATGGCCAACCCACCTAACCTGCACATCTTTGGGCTGGCAGGAAACCGGAGCACCCAGAGGAAACCCACACAGACACGGAGAGAAAGTGCAGACTCCGCACAGATAGTTGCCTGAGGTCAGCATTGAACCTGTGCCCCTGGCACTGTGTCCCGTGCCGCCATATCATGGCATCAACATTCCTGACCAGAATGTAGATTGGCTGATTTCCCTGGCAATCGCACCTGGAGCTGCCCTCCTGTAATTGACTGGGGTTGATTTTACACACACACATTTTTAATATCTAACTTTCCGTCACTGACTATTTTGCTGGAAAAATCAACTTTTGTTTTGCACAAGAGTTTTCAGAGTTCTGTTCACTGTAGTTCATGGAGAACCTTTATGAATAGATTCTAGAAACAGATTGCTTTGCTGTGAAATTGCTTCTGTTTGTTGTCAATGGATGTTCCCAACTCATTGAGGGGCTCAGTGCTGTCAATGGATATGGAGCAGCTGAGTTTCAATCAGGCCACTTGATGCATTTACCCTCAGAGCCACCAGAGGGAGCAGCACCACCACTGGACAGAGACACTCAGCTGGGCTGCCAGCCTGACAGGGCTCACATGTTAGTGCGGAATTATTGAGTGAAGCAGGAATAGCTCCCCGACACCCAGTGATAGACGGAATAGCCCCAGCCTAAATTAAGCAGTGTTCATCCCGCCCATCCCCAGTGACAGCAGTATTAACACCCTGACTCCCAGTGACAACAGAAATAGCCCCCCCCAACCCCCCCCCCCCCCCCCCCCCGGACAACAGCAATAGACCCCACCCGTGACAATAGCAATAGTACCCCCACCCTCGTGAAAACAGCAATAGCTCCCACCCCCAACCCTCAGTTACAGCAGCACTAGCCCCCCCACCCCAACGCCCAGTGACAGAAGCAATAGCCCCCCCACCCCAACCCCCAGTGACAGAAGCAATAGTCCCCCCACCCCAACCCTTAGTTACAGCAGCAATAGCCCCCCCCCACCCCAACGCCCAGTGACAGCAGCAATAGCCCCCCCACCCCAACCCCCAGTGACAGCAGCAATAGCCCCCCCCACCCCAACGCCCAGTGACAGCAGCAATAGCCCCCCCACCCCAACCCCCAGTGACAGCAGAAATAGCCCCCCCACCCCAACGCCCAGTGACAGAAGCAATAGCCCCCTCACCCCAACCCCCAGTGACAGAAGCAATACCCCCCCACTCCAACCCCCAGTGACAGCAGCAATACCCCCCCCACTCCAACCCCCAGTGACAGCAGCAATGCCCCCCCCACTCCAACCCCCAGTGACAGCAGCAATACCCCCCACACCCACACCCAGTGACAGCATCAATGCCCCCCCCACTCCCACACCCAGTGACAGCAGCAATGCGCCCCCACTCCAACCCCCAGTGACAGCAGCAATACCCCCCACACCCACACCCAGTGACAGCATCAATGCCCCCCCCACTCCCACACCCAGTGACAGCAGCAATGCGCCCCCACTCCAACCCCCAGTGACAGCAGCAATGCCCCCCCCACTCCAACCCCCAGTGACAGCAGCAATGCCCCCCACTCCCATGCACACAGCAGCAACAGCCCCCCACCCTCAGTGATAGCAGGTATAGCCCCCCACCCTCAGTGACAGCAGCAACAGCCCCCCACCCTCAGTAACAGCAGGAATACCCCCCCCCCACCCTCAGTGATAGCAGGTATAGCCCCCCCACCCCCAGTGACAGCAGCAATAGCCCCCCCACCCCAACCCCCAGTGACAGAAGAAATAGCCCCCCCCACACCCCAACCATCAGTTACAGCAGCAATAGCCCCCCCCACCCCAACGCCCAGTGACAGCAGCAATGTCCCCCCCACTCCAACCCCCAGTGACAGCAGCAATACCCCCCCATTCCCAAGCACACAGCAGCAACAGCCCCCCACCCTCAGTGATAGCAGGTATAGCCCCCCCCCACCCTCAGTGACAGCAGGTATAGCCCCCCCCCCAACCCTCAGTGACAGCAGGAATACCCCCCCACCCTCAGTGACAACTGGAATACTTCCAGTGACAGGGTGAATACTTCCCAATGATACTGCTGAGCTCTTCTCCTGATGGCCACTATTTGATTCCCATGTCTTGGAGAGGGGTCTTCGGCTCTGCCCATTGGCCCCTTTGTCCTCTCTCAGGTAACTCCTTCACTTGGACCCTTTCCTCTGACCTGTTGCCCTCTCTGGAACTTTTAATTGAGAACTAGTGAGGTGACATCGGCCTTCTCAATTTCTCTGCTCCCCTCACTCACCCGAACGTGTCTCCAGCTGAACTTGCTGTACTCCCTTCTCTCAATTCCAACGCTGACGTTGTCATTGGACCAGCTGATTGAGGTGGTGCTTGATTGTCTGGTGTACTGACCTCTACCTTGCAGAGGCTGAGCACCAATTAACTTCCTCCCACCTTCCCCTAGACCATCAATCGAATGAACGTCAAGACATGGTATCCAGGACTGTCATTGACCTCCATCTCCTCTGTAGAAATTCTCTTCACAGGCTGCAACCTCAACACCAAGCAGCTCATTTTTACCTCATTCCCAAAATCTAGAAACAGGTCAGTCTGATCGACAGATTGCTTTAGCCTATTCCTGCCCGACTGAACTTATTGCTTCCTATCGAGACTAATTTTTCTTCCCTTGTCCAGTTGTTTCATACCTGGAGTGCTTAGTTGTTCTGTGTTTGAGTATATGGGTCTGTTTACTATTGATGTTCACAGTGTTTGATTCGTTAGGTCTGGGTGTGGACTGAAGAAAAAGTAAAACAAACTGTAGAATGAGCTGGAAACCAGAGCTGAAGCATGGAGTAGACATTTGAAGGCATTGTAAATAAAACCTGTTACACACGTAGAAACTGGTGTCATCTCTGCTCTGCATAGATCCGAGATATAAAATAGATAACAAAGTGGCGATGAGGATGATGAAGAAAAGTTTAAATTTACCAACTCCTGCATCTTTCCTTTCTTCTTATTTAAACGATAAAATATTAAAGCATGCCGCTGTTCAGAGAGACTTGGGTGTGCTAGTGCATGAGTCACAGAAGGTTGGTTTACAAGTGCAACAGGTGATTAAGAAGGCAAATGGAATTTTGTCCTTCATTGCTAGAGGGATGGAGTTTAAGACTAGGGAGGTTATGTTGCAATTGTATAAGGTGTTAGTGCGGCCACACCTGGAGTATTGTGTTCAGTTTTGGTCTCCTTACTTGAGAAAGGACGTACTGGCGCTGGAGGGTGTGCAGAGGAGATTCACTAGGTTAATCCCAGAGCTGAAGGGGTTGGATTATGAGGAGAGGTTGAGTAGACTGGGACTGTACTCGTTGGAATTTAGAAGGATGAGGGGGGATCTTATAGAAACATTTAAAATTATGAAGGGAATAGATAGGATAGATGCGGGCAGGTTGTTTCCACTGGCGGGTGACAGCAGAACTAGGGGGCATAGCCTCAAAATAAGGGGAAGTAGATTTAGAACTGAGTTTAGGAGGAACTTCTTCACCCAAAGGGTTGTGAATCTATGGAATTCCTTGCCCAGTGAAGCAGTTGAGGCTCCTTCATTACATGTTTTTAAGGTAAAGATAGATAGCTTTTTGAAGAATAAAGGGATTAAGGGTTATGGTGTTCGGGCCGGAAAGTGGAGCTGAGTCCACAAAAGATCAGCCATGATCTCATTGAATGGCGGAGCAGGCTCGAGGGGCCAGATGGCCTACTCCTGCTCCTAGTTCTTATGTTCTTATGTTCTTATGTTCTTCAGGAGATCTACCCATGCCGTGGGATGGATGGATGTCGGGGTTCAAGACCTACTTGCTCACTACAGAGATGGACAGTCCAGATGTAGCAACGTTCCGCAACGTGGTGCAACTCATACATCAGTGCGGAGCAGAAAGCAAGTTATTATTCAAGCAGCTCACAGAAGAGAAGTCTACGTTTCATAGGGTGGTAAGCACTCTCAAAAGACATTTTGGACCAAAGGAAAAAAAATAATCATAATAATCTTTATTATTGTCACAAGTAGGCTTACATTAACACTGCAATGAAATTTCTGTGAAAAGCCCCTATTCGCCACACTCCAGCGCCGAAGAGGGAGAATTCAGAATGTCCAATCCACCTAACAAGCATGTCTTTGGACTGTGGGAGGAAACCGGAGCAGCCGGAGGAAAGCCACGCAGACACGGGGAGAACGTGCAGACTCCACACAGACAGTGACCTAAGCCGGGAATCGAACCTGAGACCCTGATGCTGTGAAGCCACATTGCTAACCACTATGCTACCACACCGCCTTTTGTTGGTCCATTGATACGCATTCCCCCAGAGGTGCCAGGGAGACATTAAATAATATATAGTGGAATTGTGGCAATTGGCTCCTACATATTAGTTTGACACACAAACCAACATTCTAATTCGTGATCAGATAATTGAAAAGACTTCAATTCCACAAATTAGGGAACGTCTCCTCCTGGATCAATGATCAATAATGGTTTCCTCGTGGAAAGCACCATGACCGTGGCATTCCCCAAGTTGGATCTGCCGTGTTTGATGTGAGGAAGTGAAAGATAAACAGATCCACCGATTGGGAATTGTGGACAAAGAACTTGCCACTTCTGCCCAAAGGCAAACCACTTCAAAAAGGTGAATAGGTCAAAGGAGAGGACGTCGTCAGTCTCTTCCTAAGAGCGAGGTACTGTATACCACCATGAATGGCAAACACCCAGATCACTTTAAGATATGCTCAGTGGGGTTTATGGATACGCCTTAGTGTCGCTTCTCATCAATGTCGGTGCGGTAGTATTTATTTTGAGTGACAAATTTTATCGTTGGTATCTTTTGCAACTTTCACTCCTGTGACAGACATTCCTTGATTATATGTTTTTCAGAGAGTTCCAGTATCCATCTCTGCCTAGCTCTGGGATATGAATGGCGGGAACTTCTGGTCGCACCGACGGTAATCGCCCAGCGCGGGTTCCCTGACGGCAGAGGTTGTGACAACAGGAAAGCCCGCTGAGAGCAGCGAGACCAGAAGGTCTCCTCCGCCATCCCATGCCAGGCCGCTTCCGTTGGCGCAATTTACATTGAGCTATTGGGGGGGGGGGAGCGGGGCGGGGAAGGAAGGAACATCCTGCTGAAAGTATATCAGCTACGTCTGTGACTCTCCTGATGTCAGACGTCATTGCAACAAATTCCAGTTTCCTGGCTGAATCATCACCTCTTCTCGATTGACGTCCAATCTCTCAACCCTTCCAGGACAGTGTGAGAGCTCTCCACTTCCTCACTGAATTGAAGAAAAGAAGTAGCAAAAGGCTGGATCACAGAGTGAGATTGGAAGGAGCATCTTGAAGGAGGAGGAGCCAATGAGGATTAGGGAGGTCGTTCTCCCGCTTGGCTAACCAACGATGGGGCAAAGGAAATCGGGGCGCACAAGAGGTCAGCGTTGGAGGAGGGCAGATTTATTCTTCCTTTCACGGGACATGAGCATCGCTGGCTGGGCCGACCCTTAATTCCCGTCAGACAGAGGGCCATTTAATAGTGACCACATTTTACAGTGGATCAGCAGCGGGATTCTCCCTTCTGGGGACAAAGCTGGCGGGAGAACCGGCGCCAACCACTCCAGCGTCAACAGCCCCCAAAGGTGCGGAATTCTCCGCACTTCCGGGGGTGAGGTGGGGCTGGCCCACGCCGGTGGGATTGGCCAAAAAATGGACGGCCGCTCAGAATGGCCAAAAGCGGACGACCGCTCAGCCAATTGGGGCCCGGAGAATTGACGCCGGGGGGGGTGGCATTGCTAACCCCACCCGAAAACCGACGCCGGAGAATATGGTAGCCGGCAACAGGGCGGTGGGGCGGGATTCGGGCCCCCACCCCTTCCTCGGTGATTCTCCGCCCCCCCCCCCCCCCCCCGCCCCTGGAGTCACCTGCAGGCAACACTGGGTGAGGACTGCAGATCTCCTTCCCTGAAGGTAATGGGTGAACCAGTTGAGATGTTGCGGCAATCAACAATGGCATCATGGTCATCAATAGTTTTATAATTCCAGATTTTCAAAAAAGTTGAATTGAAATTTCACCCTCTGCCATGGTGGGATTGGAACCCGGGCCCTGGGTTATTAAATCCAGTGACAATACAGCTACATCTGCAGAGTGGGGAGGGATTTGAAAACAACGATGAGAATTTTAAAATAGAACCATTGCTGAACTGAGAGTCAGTATAGGTTGGTAGGGAGAGCAGTGGGGTGATTATAGAATTAGTACAGTGCAGAAGGAAGCCATTTGGCCCATTGAGTTATCACCAACCTTGTGAAAGAACGCCCGACCTCTGCTTCCTCCCACACCTTATCCTTGTAAACTCACAACCCCACCTAACCTGCACACTAAGGGACAACCTAGCCTGGCCAATCCACCTAACCTGCACATCTTTGGACTGTGGGAGGAAACCGGAGCATCCGGAGGAAACCCACGCAGAGACGGGGAGAATGTGTGGACTCCGCACAGACAGTGACCCAAGGCCGGGATTGAACCCGGGTCCCTGGAGCTGTGAGGAAGCAGTGCTAACCACTGTGCTACCGTGCTGCCCCGGATGCGTGAGCGCAATAGCTCGACAGCTGTGTCTCCCACAGTCAAATAACGTGGCATCAATTACCATCTCAGCTCATGTATTGGAGGACATCTCTCTCCCCACTGTTTCCCCCTGCCTCAATGGAACTGAACAGGGGCTTGGGGGAGGGGGGGGGGGGGGGGGGGGGGGGGGGGGGGGAGGGGTGGTGGGAGGAGCGGATGAAGAAAGGAAGGAAATGGAATCATTTTGCTTAAAATGAAACTCTAAAAACAGTGTCAGCTGTAGTTGTGGGAGCGGGTCCCATTCTGCAGAGTTTAGCCCACAACATCCATCCACACATTAGTGCAGCACTGAGGGAGTGCTGCATTGCCACAGCTGTCACCTTTCAGATGAAGCATTAAGTCAAAGCTCTGCCTGCTCAGTAAAAAGACCCCAAGGCTCTAGTTCACCCTGTGTGAAACCGGCTGCCGCCTGTCTCTATGTTACAGCAGGGAACACAGTTCCAAGGTTCCAGCTTTTCTCCACAGCCTTTCAGTAAACTGAGGCTGCGGAAGATGCTGTTTAAATACTCGTTCTTTTATTCTTAAGGGAAGGGCAGTGAAATACGTTGGAAGAAATCTATTTAATTGCACAATTTGGCCTCCTGCACTGAATCCATCACCATCACAAACTCCTTTCAGAAAAGCAATGATTAACATTACTCAAATGTACCTGAATGTTTTTCACCTTCTTCATCAGTCAGTTTGAGCCCCTTGATTTATTTTGCAATGTTCAGTATTGGCTTTACCGTGGGTGCAGGGGCTGAATAAACACTTCATTCATTTGGATGGCTTCCCATTCTTGGGGATAGTTTGACAGCCACTGCAAGACTTTGGAGGAAGGACTATCAGGTAAATGGGTCAGGCCCTTGTCCGTGAATCTTGAGGACTGTAATTTCTGTGTCCCTTTAAGCACTGATGGCCTCCGTTTAGGGACCATAAAGAGCCACTGAGACTAACAATACGAGGGAATTTCAGCACCAACTCCAGGGTTGGACATGAGCTAACCCAAAAAGAGTTTGAAATAGGAAAGATGTGCAGGTTGGGTGGATTGGCCATGCTAAAATAGCCCCTTAGTGTCTACAAATGTGTAGGTTAGGCATGGAGGGAGGGTGAGTCGGCTTACGTAAGGTGCTCTTTCAGTTGGTCATTGCAGATCCGATGGGCTGAATGGCCTGCTTCTGCACTGTAGGGAATCTACGGATTCAATGGAAAATGGCCCCTTTTCCCTATTGAAAATCCATCTCTGGCGATTGTTCTTCTCACAATGGATATGGTTCAGGTGAGATTTAATAGGGATGTTCAAAATCAGGAAGGTTGAGTTCCAGGGAGAACCTGTCACTGCTAGTTAGCAACCAAAGTACACGATTTAAGATAATTGGCAAAAGATCAAAGAGGAATGATGAGATTTCTTGAATGCAACAAACTGTTTTGCAACGGGGTGCACGGTTTGATAAGGCGGTGAAAGAAAATTTGATGGTAACCCCCTGAGAGGAGTTGGAGAGATATTTGAAAGGGAAACACTTGGGAGAGCTGTGGGGAATGAGCAGAGAGTTTGGATTAATTAGCTCTTTCAAAGGCATGATGGGCTGAATGGCCTAATCTCCATCTCCTGCGCGACCATTTTATACTTCAATGGGATTTCGGCCTCACTGGTAAGGACATCATTTTACAGTCAAACACGTTCCCGTGGTTTGCAGTAAAATGAGGCCAGACCACCTCAGGACAACAGATTTCCTTCCCGAAAGAGCATGACTCAAGCAGATGGTTTTTTTTAAACCAACAACTGAGAATAGTTTCATGATGTCAATTACTAAGACTGGGGCCTGGATACTCCTTTTGGGAGGAGAATCCCCTTTGACAAGGAAATCGGGGCCCCACCCCCTCCAAAACAGCGTCATCGGGAAGTACGACACACACCGTTGGGACGGCCTCAGGATGTCACCTGATGGCCCTCCCCTGATGCTCCGCCCCCGATGGGCCGACTTCCCGACAGAGCGGGAGACGTGTGCTCTGAGTTTTTGTCACCCTCGCGTGGCTGCTGCAGACTGTGTCCAGCACCACCGGAGTCGGGGCGGCGGGGGAGGGGAGGGGAGCCATTCCGCTGGCAGGGGAGCTTCGGCACGGGCTGTGGGGGCTGGTGGTGGCAAGGGAGGGTACAGGGGGACAGGCTGGCTCCGCGTGTGGCCGGTCCCATGTTTACGGCGCGACTACTGCAGGTCGTCGCCGTGCGCATGCGCAGCCACGGACCCAGGAACGCTGGCAGTTTTACGTGGCATGGCTGCTTGCCCCTCACCAAGCAGAGCATCGGTGCAGGGGTGGTGCCAACTTTTTCATCGTAAAATTAGACACTTCCTTTGGACATAGCCTCAAAATCGAAGAATCCAGCCCTATGCTCTCTCGCTGCAGCTGCATTGCTTCTACTATGCATTGATTCAAGGAGTGGCACCCAGAAGCGATTCACTCTCCCCAGCCGTGCAAATCTATGCCTGGTGGGGTCACAAGGGATCCCATTGCAAATTCCCCTATCAGGCCGCCATTTTTAGCGGGCGGCCCAATAGAGAGGTCCGACAGCTGGCTCCCCTGCCCCGCAATGCCAATCATGCTTGAATGTCTGGATGGCCCTCTCTGCCAATCTGTTGGAGGTCGGATGATTGGATCTGTCCTCACATGCTGGATGCCATTTGTCCGAAGAAACTCCGCAAAGTCTGCACTCGTGGAGGACGCCCCGTTGTCCATCACAAGGACCTCTGGGATGCCATGTGTGGAGAAAGAGAGGCGTATTTTCTCCATTGATGGTGAGAGGTGATCGCCACCATACGAAGGACCTCTGACCATTTGGAATGGGAGTCCACTAAGAGAAGGAACATTGAGCCCGGTGAAGTCTGCGTGGACTTGGGCCCACGGGTGGCCCAGCCACTTCCAAGGTTGGAGGGGTGCGGAGGCAGGGAGCCGCTGGTGTTCCTGGCAGACAGAGCATTGCTGTGCTAACCTCTTAATGTCGGTGTTGAGGCCCGGCCACCAGACATAGCTCCTCACCAAAATCTTCATCCTGCTCACCTGTGGTGCCTGTTGTGTAGGTCCTGTAACACAAGTGCCAGGCCTCTAGCTGGGGTCACAACCCATGTACCCCACAGTACAACCCCACCTTCGATAATTAGTTCACATGCCTGAGTAGAAAAATCCCGCAACTCCCTGAGGAACTGGTGCTGCTGACCACCCCCGAGGAGAAGTTGATGGGATCCGTCCGGGCCCAGTCACAGATGTGAGTTGCGGTAATTGTCAAGGAGTCCATAAAGTTCAACACAGCCACTACCTCATCCACCAGGTGGGGAGGTGAGGCCATGGCCAGCAGGGGCAGCTTGCTCAATTCATCGACAAGCGCTATCTGAGTCCCCGGACTATGTCTTAGGGAATACTCATAAGTGGTGAGTAGCAGAGCGCTCCGCTGGATGTGCACCGACGCTATGGGCAGAATTGCCTTTTTCTCGCGAAAAAGACTCAGGAGGGGTTTGTGGTCCGTAGTGGTCATCTACTAGATGATTTAGTAGAATCACCTCCAAAGACCACCGCCAAACCCTCCTTCGCTGTCTGTGTGTATGTGCACTCGGCGATGGTCAGTGTCCTGGATGTGAAGACGATCGATCGTTCATTACCGTCCGGCGTCTGATGGGTCAAGATGGCCCTGATCCCGTATGGCGACGGATTGCAGGTGATGACTATGGGCTTACACTGGTCATTGTGGGTCAACACGCCCGATGAGGATATTTGCTGATTGACACAACAGAAAACTCCCCCCTGGCTGGCGCCCTGGAGCCAGTCCTGGTGTTTCTTCAGCAGGAGGTGCAGAGGGATCAGCACCGTTGCCAGGTTCAGGAGGAGCAGAGGGGCACCGTTGCCAGGTTCAGGAGGAGCAGATGGGCACCGTTACCAGGTTCGGGAGGAGCAGAGGGGAACCGTTACCAGGTTCGGGAGGAGCAGAGGGGAACCGTTACCAGGTTCGGGAGGAGCAGATGGGCACCGTTACCAGGTACGGGAGGAGCAGAGGGATCAGCACCGTTACCAGGTTCGGGAGGAGCAGAGGGGAACCGTTACCAGGTTCGGGAGGAGCAGACGGGCACCGTTACCAGGTTCGGGAGGAGCAGAGGGATCAGCACCGTTACCAGGTTCGGGAGGAGCAGAGGGGAACCGTTACCAGGTTCGGGAGGAGCAGAGGGATCAGCACCGTTACCAGGTTCGGGAGGAGCAGAGGGATCAGCACCGTTACCAGGTTCGGGAGGAGCAGAGGGGCACCGTTGCCAGGTTCGGGAGGAGCAGAGGGGCACCGTTACCAGGTTCGGGAGGAGCAGAGGGGAACCGTTACCAGGTTCGGGAGGAGCAGAGGGGCACCGTTGCCAGGTTCAGGAGGAGCAGACGGGCACCGTTACCAGGTTCGGGAGGAGCAGAGGGGAACCGTTACTAGGTTCGGGAGGAGCAGAGGGGCACCGTTACTAGGTTCGGGAGGAGCAGAGGGGCCAGCACCGTTGCCAGGTTCAGGAGGAGCAGAGGGGCACCGTTACCAGGTTCGGGAGGAGCAGAGGTGAACCGTTACCAGGTTCGGGAGGAGCAGAGGGATCAGCACCGTTACCAGGTTCGGGAGGAGCAGAGGGGCACCGTTGCCAGGTTCAGGAGGAGCAGAGGGATCAGCACCGTTACCAGGTTCGGGAGGAGCAGAGGGGCACCGTTACCAGGTTCGGGAGGAGCAGAGGGGCCAGCACCGTTACCAGGTTCGGGAGGAGCAGAGGGGCACCGTTGCCAGGTTCGGGAGGAGCAGAGGGGAACCGTTACTAGGTTCGGGAGGAGCAGAGGGGAACCGTTACTAGGTTCGGGAGGAGCAGAGGGGCACCGTTACTAGGTTCGGGAGGAGCAGAGGGGCCAGCACCGTTGCCAGGTTCAGGAGGAGCAGAGGGGCACCGTTACCAGGTTCGGGAGGAGCAGAGGGGAACCGTTACCAGGTTCGGGAGGAGCAGAGGGATCAGCACCGTTACCAGGTTCGGGAGGAGCAGAGGGGCACCGTTGCCAGGTTCGGGAGGAGCAGAGGGGCACCGTTACCAGGTTCAGGAGGAGCAGACGGGCACCGTTACCAGGTTCGGGAGGAGCAGAGGGGAACCGTTACTAGGTTCGGGAGGAGCAGAGGGGAACCGTTACCAGGTTCGGGAGGAGCAGAGGGGCACCGTTACCAGGTTCGGGAGGAGCAGAGGGGCCAGCACCGTTACCAGGTTCGGGAGGAGCAGAGGGGCACCGTTGCCAGGTTCAGGAGGAGCAGACGGGCACCGTTACCAGGTTCGGGAGGAGCAGAGGGGAACCGTTACTAGGTTCGGGAGGAGCAGAGGGGCCAGCACCGTTGCCAGGTTCAGGAGGAGCAGAGGGGCACCGTTACCAGGTTCGGGAGGAGCAGAGGGGAACCGTTACCAGGTTCGGGAGGAGCAGAGGGGCCAGCACCGTTGCCAGGTTCGGCATGAATGTCCCATAGTAATTCACCAGGCTGAGAAAGGAGCGGAATCCAATAGCGACCGTCAGTGCTGGGGACAGCTGTATGGACGCACCTTGTCCTCCATCTGTGCACCCCAGCTCGGTCCACGCGGTAGCCCAGGTAGACAATCTCTTTAGTGTGTAAAACACACTTCTTCTGCCGAAGGCGGATGCGTAATTCTGAAAACCGTCAGATTCCGTAAATGTTCCTGGTCTGTTTTGCCCGTAACCAGGACATCGTCAAGGTATAGCGTGACTTGAGGTAGGCCATGCAAAATACCTTCCATCGCACGTTGAAAAATCACGCAAGCCGTCAAAACGGCAAATGGCAACCATGTATACTCATAGTGACTGCGCTGTGTGGTGATGGTAACATATTTACTTGAGGATTGATCCAGCGGTAGCTGCAGGTAGGTGTTGCTCATATCGAGCTTGGTGAATGTACCACCTCACACCAACGTGACATACAGGTCCTCGATGCGGGGCATGGGCTATCGATCCAACCATGAGGCCATACTAACTGTAAGTTTATAGTCGACGCAGAGGCGATGGTCCCGCCTGGTTTCAAAACCGGAACCATCGGTACCGCCTAATCCGAAAAACACACCGGCCGAATGATGCCCAAGCGTTCGAGTTCAGCATTTATCCTGCCCACCAACACAAAGGGCACAAGCCGTGTTCGTGGAAGGAGAACTTGCAGCTGGTTGCGTTACTAGCAGCCTGCGCACAGCAATGGCTTCAATTAACCGACCATCGTGCCACATGTTTTCGGAAGGAGAGATGGCCCAACAGCGGGATCTACTTTTCCCGCCATTGTCACGGGATTTCCCATTGACAGCACCCCTTATTGCCGGGAAACCTGTGTGCTGGCGTGGGACCAGATTTTCCCACCGGGGTGAACACAGTTGCATCGAAAAGCTTTGAGAACGTGAATATCAATATTCAGAGCACTAAAGCCATTGAGCAATGAGGTGGGAAAATGGTAAATTAGACTTCATATAGAGGATTATAGAATATTTTGGTGTGTTAAAGTCTTGGTAAATATGATTACACAATGAGGGGAGTGTCATTAAACAGGGTTCAGTTGATTGATCTACAGTCAGGAAGTGGTTATGTTGAATAAAACATTAATAATAGGAATTTTTATTAGTGTCATAAGTAGTCTTACATTAGCAATGAAGGAACTGTGAAAATTTAACATAATGAAGCAGTCCATGGCCTTTGATAGGAGAATTATCCAGCAATATTTCACACCATGGGATATGGGAGATATTGGGTCACGTGACCTAAAATTTGGTCAAAGAGGTAGATTTCCAGGAAGGTCTAAAAGGAGGAAAGAGAGGTGGAGAGATTTAGGGAGAGGATCTAGGGCCCAGAGCCTTGGCAGCTGAAAGTATGGTCATCAGTGATGGAGTGAATGAAATCAGGGTTGCTCAGAGGGTCAGAGTTAGAGGAGAGCAGATATCAGGGGCGATGATAACGGAGTGGGAATTTCACCGAGCTAATGGGTCCATTTGATTAATAATCTGGGAAATTGAAAGCTCGTTTCAGTAACGGTGACCATAAAGCAACTATCAATTGTTAGAAGAACCCCTTTAGTTCACTAATGCACTGGCCTACATGTGACTCCAGATTCACATCAGCAGGGTTGACTCTTAACTGACCTCCTGAAAAATGAAATGAAAATCGCTTATTGTCACGAGTAGGCTTCAATGAAGTTACTGTGAAAAGCCCCTAGTCGCCACATTCCGGCGCCTGTCCGGGGAGGCTGGTACGGGACATGGTGACCATGACATGGCCCAGCATGCCACTCAGTTCCAGGGTAATTAGAGATGAGCAACATCCATTTGCCTTGCCAAGCAACACACACATCCCATAAAAAAAAGGCAATAGGGTTGGAGGAAATTATATAATTAGGGATAGGTGAGACCAAGAAGGAATTTGATGGCTCTTGCAGAAAGCTAGGATATACCGGATGGGTTGAATGTCCACCTTTTACATTCCGCGGCCTGGATTTTCATCGGGTAGTGGGAGCTGGGAAGATTCCTGGCTCGGTATGCCCGCCTCAGGAGAAAGTGCCCAAAAATCGGTCTCTTCATAACCAAGGGGTGGGAGTGGCCTGGATTCAGGCCAGCCGATCTGGTAAAGAGGCAAGAGGCAACCACAAGGGCTGCTGGGTGCAGAGGTGGGTTGTTTAAAAGATCTACCTCGGTACTGTGTGACTTCATCCCAGCCCTCACTCCTCACACCTCCTCATGCCCCACCCTTTCTCCATGGTCCGTCATGCCCATATGACAAGCTATGGCACTTCCATGCCACTGGTCCACTTTTCGAGGGATACGGACCCCGGAAGTGTCGAAGATTTTAGTTTAGATGGGAAGCATGGTCGGCGCAGGCTTGGAGGGCTGAAAGGCCTGTTCCTGTGCTGTGCTTTTCTTTGTTCTTTGTACACTGCATTAAACTATTGAACCCAATAATGACAGCAGAATGTGGAAAAAAGCCTTAAAAACAGTAATTCATTCATTACTTTCCATCAAGAAAGTAATTTCATTATAGGGAAGTAAAAGTGTCACCATCCAGACTCTTTAAAGTATGAATAGCAGAAAGTGCAAGCCCTTGAAACCACAACCTTGCATAAATAAACACTGTGAAATTGACACCTTTTGTGATTCATGCATGTGGACACCCAGATCCCTTTGGATTTCAGAGCTCTGCAACCTCTCACCATTTAGATATTTTATTCTTCCCGCCAAAATGGACAATTTCACATCTGCTCACATTATACCCTATTTGTCAGATCTTTGCCCACTCACTTAATGTTGGCGAGATGCTCCGTTTGGGAGACTATGTTCACTAACCCCGGGGAGCACAGATCAGGAAGCGATTCCCAGTCCGCAACCATGCATATTTCTGTATGGTGGGGATTCCTTGGGGAGTCCTGCTATTGGGCTGCCATTTTGAGCAGGTGACCCAATAGCAAGGTCCCATGACTGCCCCCACCCACATAGCAACTGAGCCCCACACACCTGGATTTTTTTGGATTTCCCTCCCTTCCCCCAAGTATGGGAATGACCTGCTCCCCCCCCCCCCAACAGATCCCACTAAATAAGGAGACCCCCCAGAGACCCTGTAGTATTGTGTGAAGCAAATAATGGCATGATGGGAAAACTAGTCAAGTCTTCTTGGTACAAGTGAATTTAAACTGATTTTCATATAACCTAAGGCCCAGAATACAGAGACAGCCGAGGTCAGCATGTTTTGGGAACTGGGTGACTCTGAGAGTCTAGATAAGGCTTGGAGATAGAAGTAGTCTTTATACATAACAAGCTGAACAACTGTCTCTTTCTGTATGTAAACAACTTCTTCCCTTTCTTAAAACAAAGACAAGATAATGATATGAAACTCAAGTCCCCTAAAGGTCCGCAAGGTGACGCCATTGTAACGATTACTACTTATGTTTTACTTTCGATCAAATTCCTGACCAAGCTGTATTCATGTTATCTTGATCCTATAATGTATAAGAATCGCCTTCTTTTTCTGTACTAGCGCAGACTTGGGACGGACTCCGCAGTTTGTAATTGACTGCCTTCCGACTTTCCAAGTATCAGCCAATTTCTGCTAGCAGTTCTAATTAGTGAATAAAGTTCAGTTTTGCTTACCTAATGAATGCTGTTTGAATTTCTCTATCACAGTCAAGACGCGGGGAAAATATAAAATACAACATTTGGCGCTGCGAGAAAAAATCCAATATCCTGAAGTGAGCTTCCATGAGGGACTGAGAAAAAGTGATCAAAGCCATGACCGGAGTAAAGAGACAGACGCCGGCACAAGGTAAGATTGACCTTGGTCTCTCTCTCTCTCGGATCTGTGCTGCGACCCCTCATCCCTGACGGAAGTAACTAAACAGGTGACGGTTCTCGAATCTAAATTTGACTGTGAGTACATTTTTTTTGTGTAATTAGCCGCAGGTCAGGGACCTTGTTGATCTTGTTTTTCATCCGCATCAGATTTATACAGGCTGTCAATAAATTTGGGTCAGGGACCCTTTGATTAAGTTTTGGGGTCAGGGACCCTGTCAATATTTTTTTCGGGTCAGGGACCCTGTCAATAATTTTTTCGGGTCAGGGACCCTGTCAGTAATTTTTTGGGGTCGGGGACCCTCCAATTTGATTTGGTATCAGAAATTTTGTTTGAGCGTTTTTTTGCCTGGGGCACATTTTACTGACATTATGCGACAAACTTTAGACAAAACTAGCGGCAACTCCCCTCTATTTTTCATGTGTTTAGAAACCCTTTCTCAAGAACGTAATATTCGAAGATTGGCTGCAGCGCTGCTTTAAACAATAAATTAGGTAACGATATCTGGCTAGTAGGTAACACAGGGAACTTGGAACTTTGACAATAGCATTGATGCAGAAAAAAAAAGCAATCTGGAGAAAAAAATGCCGGTTTCAAATTGTTTAATTTTACAGTGGAAAAAAACAGTCCACTTAACGCAATGAACAATCACAATGAGTTGGAGAGTTAAAGCTCGCAAAAGAGATATTAATGAGTGTGTGAACGGTAAAGCGAAAAATTGGGAGACTTTAAAATTGTAATGTGAGCTTTGGGATAGAAAACAATCAAAACACTAAAAAAAGCAATTCGGCAATAACAAATCTCCTGCCGGCAGAAAAGTAGGACTGGCCAATCAGATTATAGGAAAGGAGGATCCTCCCAGTTGCTCTGGCATGCCGATGTTCCCATATTCAAGCGATACGGAAGACGAGGAGAATTTGAACCCTGGACCCCACCCTCATTTTGCGCTCCCCGGTCTTACAATTCCACTTTCCCAAGTCCTGACTCCCACTTCTGATCCCATTACCAATGAAACTCCTGCTAACATATCCCCCTTAGCGACACGCACTCGGTCACAGACGCAAGCCGTAAATATCGAACAACCCTTCTCTACGGAAAACATGATAATTGACTAAAAGGTATTGATTAAAAGATCCACAATAAGGAAATTATAGAAGTGAAGTTAATAAGTTATCAATTTAGAAGCATGCTGGCAATAATGACTGGATTTTAACATTGTTTTTGAACGAAATTTAGTAGATCAGATGATGTTAACTGACTACTGCTTGGAATGTTGTACTGGCCTTATTATGATAACAAGTGGTTCTTCTAAAGGACAACAATATGCATATTCGAATTGTTTTTAAACTAATGGCAAAACATTCATATTTCCTCTTGCAAATGTTCCCAAGCTTCCCAAAAAGTTGTTCAGTTCACACTATATCAGTTTAAAAGAAAGTAACTTTACGAATAAGAGTAATTGAAATATGAATACGTTTTTTGATTGCGTGAAAAGACGTAAATGGCATCACGCCAAGTTCTCCGCCCCTTAGATTCTGCAGGAAACATTAACCATTTCAGCAGACAGTTGGTCTTTTCTGAATTGACAAAAGAAATACTTCTCAGAGAACAGCTAATGCCTCTAAAATTAATCAGTGCAAATTGACTTAAATGGAATAACACAGATAAAGTTTTCAAAAGAGAATGAAAAATTTTTGTTCAAAATTTGTCCGCAAGGACAAGGGCTGAATCCAAGAGAGAGAAAGAGAGACAGAGGAAGAGATTGAAGAAGAGAGAGAGAGCCAGCGACAGAGACAGGAACTGTTAGAGATAGCGAAAGAGAGCGAGCCCGGGAGAGGCAGAGATAGAGAGGTAGGCAGATAAAGAGAAAGAGCAACAAGAGTTCCAAAGACAGACAGAGTTATGTAGAGAGGGAGAGAGATAGATAAGAGAGAGAGGGAAAGAATTCATATTTCATTTTTCAGACTTTGACTTTAAAAATTATGTTTCAAGCTGTGATGATTTGAAAGAGGTAAAGAGATATCGATGCCAACATGGTCCTTGTTATTACTTGAAACCTTCGCGATAAAAGGTTCCCGTTACCTTTGTAAGGCGGGTGGCATAGAATCTTTACAGTGTCACCTTCGAGCTGTTAATTGGTTTGCACGGAGCGCGATTACTCCGTGATTTAAATTATAATCTCCTGCAGATGCGGATAACTCTGCTTAATAACACATAAACAGGGCCAAAAGCGTGCGGACCCTGACATAAAACATCACACACGTAATTTCCTTAATCAATTGTTAAAATTGTAATCGGAAGGACCATCTGGCATCAGACAAAGTGTGCAATGGGTAAAACTTTAGATACAACTTTTTAAAATGGCAGCGTACTGCAAACGCTATGTGAACAACTAAAGACCTATCAACAGTGATAGAAGCTCAACAAGTGATTTAGGAAAATAATAGGGCGTCAACTGCTAAAAAGTTAGTTGCTCTATGGAGGGAATATTGTCCAAAATTGAAGGATGCTTCCTTGTTAACCAGCTGGCAGGATAAAGAATAAAAATTGAGTATAGAATTGACAAGTCTTGAAAACGGAATGCGCATATGGAAAAGAACCAAGTTAGGCTATCCACCTTGATTAGAAAGTTGCTGATTAGACACTGCAAATTCGGAGCGGTAATACAGTGCATTGATAATGGTATGTTTATAGAACTGTCTCAAATACGAGGTCACCAGCTGCAGAATTTAATAACTTCTGTGCCTGCGCCTGATTGCTGTGTTCTATGCTGGCAGCTAACGTTAACCCTGAGTACCACTGTTTAAAACACCCGATAGAGTCCAGATGAGAGAATATAGTGACCCAAGCCTTGATAACGGCATTACCATATCACCTATCCCGCAGGCCCAGCTTCGAAACTTTCCCCTATTCACTATTCCACAGTGGTGGTCGATTGATTTTGATCCCTCACATTTTTCACCTCCCTTAGATATTCCCAATCCACATGTCACTTTAGAATATTTTAAACGCCCATTTGTCCACATTGGCACACTGCACCATCATCATTCAACGCAATCTACGGCTTCTGAACTACCCGCAGATTTATAGGCAGCCTCCAAACACGAAGTTGGTCTCACTAATGTCCCTCCTGTTGTTATTAGAATCAAACCTGATATCCCCTTACCCTCTATTTCACAGTACCCTTTGCGGCCCGAGGCTATAGAAGGAGTCTCGGTTCTGATTCAATCGTTCCTTCAACAGGGAATTTTGATACCATGCCAATCGCCCTGTAACACCCCGATTCTTCCACTTCCTAAGATAGGAAGACCCATCCGAATAGCGTTTAGTCCAAGACCTCCGGCTTATTAATCAGATAGTTGAACCCTTACATCCTATTGTCCCAAATCCAGCGACAATCCTTAGAAATGTCCCACCGGAAGCGACTATTTTTACCCTTGTTGATTTGCAACATGCCTTTTTTGCGATACCCCTCGCCCCTGAATCACAGTATTTGTTTGCCTTTACATTTAAGAAGATGCAATACACTTGGACTTGACTTCCACACGGTTTCATTCATTCTCCAACCCTTTTCTCACAGGCATTGCACTCCCAGTTAGCGACATTAGCACATCCTGGTGGCTCCACCATCATTCAATATGTTGATGACTTACTCCTTGCCAGCCCTGATTTCATCGCTAACCAGCGTGACACCTTTTTACCTGCTCATCCATCTCCATTCATGGGGATATGTGATCCCGCCCGCTAAAGTTCATAAAGGCCAACGACAAGTCAAATTTTTGGATGTCCTAATTAGTGCTACTGATCGCTCCCTTACTCAAGAACGCATTACTCCTATACTGCAGACCCCATTTCCTATATCGCCCAAGCAGGTGCGAGCCTTTTTAGGATTAGTGAACTTTTGCAGACAATGGATTCCGAATGTTACTGTATATACTAAAGAATTAACTCCGTAGTCCTCCCAAAATGCTCCTCTTAAGTTTGAACTACCTGATTCAGCAAAGCAATCTTTTATTACCCTGAAAAACACCCTGGCTACCGCCCCAGCACACGACCTATGTATGACAGACCTTTTCACCCAAATTCTTACTGCTGTCCATTTGTTAGTCCAGGCAGCCTCTAATCTAACCCTTCACCAACCAGTACAAGTGCATACTTCACATTCTATCGTGGCTCTCCTAACGTCTCAGCAAACCCAGCATCTGACTCAAGCGCGATTGAGCCGCTATGATGTTTCACTATTGCAAAACCCCTACCTCTCTTTTCATTATTGTTCAACCTTAAATCCAGCTGTGTTCCTCGAATAGCCCCCCGATAACCTTGAGGACCCACCACACGATTGTTTGCTTCGGAATCATTTCCTTACCACACCTCGCCCGGATTTAACAGACAGGCCTAGTGATAATCCAGATCTAATTTTTTATGTTGATGGCAGTTCTTCCATTTCCCCATTTCCCGTCCCACAGTCGAAATATGCTGTGGTAACCGACACTGATGTGCAAGAAGCAGCAGCCTTCCAGACCCCTGTCTCTGCACAAAAAGCCGAGCTATTCGCCCTTACTCAAGCATGTATTTTGGCCACAGACAAAAGTACTAATGTTTACACTGATTCTAGATATGCCTTTGGCGTGACCCCATGATTTCGGCCGCCTCTGGCAACAGCGAGGTTTTCTCACCTCTGTGGGAACTCCCATTCAAAATGCACTTTGGGTTAAAAATCTCCTCGATGCTATTCAGCTTCCCCGTCAATTGGCAGTTATTAAATGCATTGCGCACACGAAGGGTGACACTCCTGTTCAATTAGGAAATGCCCGTGCTGATTCAGCTGCTAAAACTGCAGCTTCATCAACCTCTTTAATTGTTCCCAGTGGGGCTAATCAGGCTCTAAACCAGGTACCTGCATTACGGACGAAGGGCATGCCAGAGATAGCTGAAGTTCAAAATTTACAGAGGGACGCCTCTGATTCTGAGTGAACACTATGGAAGTCAATGAGGTGTTCGCACTCCTTGACACGAGACCTCTGGCTGACTCCAGTTGGTCAAGTTTGTATTCTGAATTCTTTATTGCCGTTACTTGTTGATTATTTGCATTCTTGTACCCATCTTGGTAAGGAGGGAGTGGTACAGCTACTCCTAAAAGCTTGGTGGCACCCAGATTTGAATACAGCAGCGCACACGCCGCTGGATCGATGCGTCATTTGCATGAAACATAATAAGAGTAAAGGTATTAAATGACCTCGGGAACCACCCCCTTGCCAGATGATCCTTTTGCTTGTATACAGCTTGATTTTATCGAATTGCCAAAAGCACAGTGCTATAAATATTGTTTAGTAATAATCGATGTGTTTAGTAAATGGATTGAAGCCTTCCCCACCACTAATTGTATGGCACATACAGTAGTGAAGTTGTTGTTAACGGAAGTCATTCCTCGTTTTGGGGTACCCAAAATGGTGAGCTCAGACAATGGACCACATTTTGTAACTCGGATCAATACTGAATTGTGCAAAGCACTTGTAAATAAACAGCAACTGCACTGCGCGTATCACCCGCAGGCAGCAGGAATTCTGGAAAGAGCCAACGGGACTTGAAAAGAAAAATTATCTAAATTAACTGAAGAAACTGGATTAAATTGGCTAAAAGTATTACCCTTGGCACTGTTTCACATGCAAGTGACTCCCCATTCGCGGACCGGACTGTCAGCTGCAGAGATAGTCTATGGTCGGCCAATGAGGACTCCCTGGGATGCCCATGAAAAACCCCTCGAGGGAGTAGACCTCCATGTGATGGGGGAACAAATGCAGAACTATTTGAATCAATTAACACTTTCTTTGAAGTTTCTTCACTCACAGGTAAAACAGGTACATCTACCAGTAATGACAGGGACAGCCGTCCCTCGATATCCAGTGGTCAAACCCGGAGACCTCGTGTTGGTAGAAAAACTGGGACAGAAAGAAACTAGGACAACGCTGGAGCGGACCATTCCTCGTACTACTGACGACGCCAACATCGGTCAAACTTGAAGGACGTTCAAGTTGGATACATCTATCCGATTGCAAGAAGATAGTCTCCAACCCAGACGAGAACACAGGATGAAGATCTTCAGTATAATTTTTGGACTTTCTGGACTATTTAGCCTCAATGGCCACCCGGTAGTAAAAAAAATGAACTAAACGAGACCTGCCTTCCAATACCTATTTACATATGTCATATCTTTACGCCGAAAAATTGAATATTAGCAAGTGTTGGGTTTGCACCCATATCCCTGTCCATTCA
Source organism: Scyliorhinus canicula (assembly GCF_902713615.1). NCBI lineage: Eukaryota > Metazoa > Chordata > Chondrichthyes > Carcharhiniformes > Scyliorhinidae > Scyliorhinus > Scyliorhinus canicula. Next base: position 45,807,372 of record NC_052164.1, on the reverse strand, counting down.
AGGGAAGGAATACCTCTCCAATCTCTCCCCCTTCATACCACAGAAACAGTTGAATGGATTTTACGACAAAACCAAACAGGGATCAGGGGAGATAGGGGGAATATGAAAATATGGAGATATGTTGGCTATGACATGACTAAATTTTCAGCTTCGTATCAACCTACCTATAATCATGCCTTAACTCCACCCTCCCTCACTGTCCACTCGTATAATGTTCAAGGTTCCATATGTTTTAATAAATCAGGGAAAGGAAAGTTAATGGGGCAATGTAGATGCAACCTACCAATACAATCCCCTGGATGACATCAGCTGATGATTTTACAGCCTACAATAGAACCTATTTCATATGCGGCACTAAAGCATATCCGTGGCTCCCCATGGATTGGACAGGATCCTGCTTTTTGGGATATGTCATACCCCAAATGCATCACCGACCCACCCTTAAGCACTCCCCCTCGCGAGCAAAAAGAACAATTTCTAAAACGGAACGGGCAAGGCATGAACGGACTGATCTACATGGCCTCAGCATTGGAATATCTGGCAAACGTAATGGCAACAGAAGCCAGGGACACTAGACAGGCACTGGCCGAGGTCTCAGCTGAGCTAGTGGCTGTCCGGACCGTGGCATTACAAAATCGACTGGCTTTGGATTATCTGTTAGCCTCGCAGGGAGGAACGTGCGCTATCATAGGCCAAGAGTGCTGTACTTACATTCCAGATGGCTCTGAAAATATCACTAACCTGGCCGACCATATTGAGAAACAGGCTGCTCAAATTCAAGAAATTGGCAGTGAATTTCACGACTATAACCCGCCGGGTTGGCTAGGATGGTTGGGTCATGGATTATTTGACTGGATCTTTAAGGCCTTTATTCTACTTCTACTAATGCTATTAGGGATAGGATTGCTTTCCTGCTTATGCATTTTCAAACGAATCATAGATATACCTATTTAGCTAGTTGTCATGATATGACAAAAGGGGGGAGTGTAGTATTGTGTGAAGCAAATAATGGCATGATGGGAAAACTAGTCAAGTCTTCTTGGTACAAGTGAATTTAAACTGATTTTCATATAACCTAAGGCCCAGAATACAGAGACAGCCGAGGTCAGCATGTTTTGGGAACTGGGTGACTCTGAGAGTCTAGATAAGGCTTGGAGATAGAAGTAGTCTTTATACATAACAAGCTGAACAACTGTCTCTTTCTGTATGTAAACAACTTCTTCCCTTTCTTAAAACAAAGACAAGATAATGATATGAAACTCAAGTCCCCTAAAGGTCCGCAAGGTGACGCCATTGTAACGATTACTACTTATGTTTTACTTTCGATCAAATTCCTGACCAAGCTGTATTCATGTTATCTTGATCCTATAATGTATAAGAATCGCCTTCTTTTTCTGTACTAGCGCAGACTTGGGACGGACTCCGCAGTTTGTAATTGACTGCCTTCCGACTTTCCAAGTATCAGCCAATTTCTGCTAGCAGTTCTAATTAGTGAATAAAGTTCAGTTTTGCTTACCTAATGAATGCTGTTTGAATTTCTCTATCACAGTCAAGACGCGGGGAAAATATAAAATACAACAACCCCTTAAATAGAGACCCACACAGACTTCCCAGAAAAGAGACCCCTGTCTGGAAGCTACAGAACAGTCCAGACAGAGGCAGTGATAAAAATTACTGTTGTAACAGTCACCTGGGCGTACACCTGTTGGCTCGGACACAGGAAGCAGCACCTGTCAATTCCTGGAAAGAGAAACCAGTGACCTGTGTTTAAATCCCTCAGATCCTTGAGCTGCAAGCCATTCATTCATTTCCCTTACTGGGCTGTGATTGGCAGCTCCCACACACACACAGCTGTCAGCCTTGCTTCATTCATCTTTCTTCACGGTTGAATGACTCTGAGGCGCTGTAACCACAATGTTTCGAAACATCAGCCACTTCAAAGAGTTAAGTGCTGCCAATTGCTAGCCGATCACTTCAAAATCACTCAAGCATGAAGCGGGGTGATTGTAAAACCCCTGTGGAGGGGGGGGGGGGGGGGGGAGAAGGGTCACCTTATTTAGGGGGTCTTGGGGTCTCTTTATTTCGGAGGTCTCTGGGGGAGTCTCTTTATTTAGAGGATTTCTGGGGGCATCTCTTTATTTGAGGGGTCTCTGGGGCTTCTCATTATTTAGGGAGTCTCTGGGGGATCTCTTTTTTAGGGAGTCTCTGGGGGGACAGTGGGGGGGGTCTAATGAGGGTGGGGTGGGCAGGTCTTGCATTGTTGGGGGGAGGGTGGCCCTCTAATGGACTTTCGGAGGGCAACTCCCTTTAGGGGTTACCCCCTTATCCATTGTGAGGTCCACTATGTCAGGACCACGTTTGTCCATATCTGTGGTAATCCTCGTCCCCGTGATTCCTCGTCCAGCGGACCGGAAAATCCTGCGGGGCCTGGAGAATAGGGTGCCCGATCCGCAAAGTGGATGCGAATGGGTCTTAATGGCCCTTCAGCATCCACCCGCTGGAGCGAGGCGTGAATCTTGATTCGCTGCCAGCGGGGAGGGCCAGAACAGCGGAAACTGTTAATCCCATTTCCTTCACTATAGCGGGATTCTCTGTCTCACCGGGAACTCCGCTAGGCAGCGCGAGGCAGAGAATTTCGCCCCCTATCTGTAACCTCCTTAACGACATTGGGCTAGTAAAGGAAATTAATTTTGCCTTCCCTTTGTAGCCTTCTTACGTCCTCTTCACTACTTACTTTTCCACCTTTGTGTCATCAGCAAATGTAGCAAGCATACCTTCAGTCCCTTCATCCAAGTCATTTATATAAATTGTTAAAGGTTGAGGCCCCAGCACTGATTCCTGTGGTACACCACTTGGTACATTAAGCCAACCAGAAAAATACCCATTTAGGCTAACTTCTGTTTCCTGTTAGCTAGCCAATCTTCAATCCATGCCAATATATTACCCCCTACACCATGAACTTTTATTTTCTTCAATAACTTTTGATGTGACACCTTATCAACTGCCTTCTAGAAATATAAGTACTTTATATCCACTGCCCCCCTTTGTCCACAGCACATATGACATGGTTAAACATGATTTCCCTCTCACAAAACCTTGAATTTATCTCAGTGCCCTGCTGTAACATCTTCTTTTAAAATAAATTTAGAGTACCCAATTACTTTTTTCCAATTAAGGGGCAATTTAGTGTGGCCAATCCACCTGCTCTGCACATCTTTGGGTTGTGGGGACGAAACCCTAGCAAACACGGGGAGAATGTGCAAACTCCACATGGACAGTGACCCAGGGCCGGGCTCGAACCTGGGACCTCGGAGGCGTGAGGCAGCAGTGCTAACCACTGTGCCATTGTGCTGCCCCCTCTAACATCTTTAATAATAGCTTTGAACATTTTCCTTGTGACAGATGTTGAGTTAACTGACCTGTAGTTTCCTGCTTTCTGTCTGTCTCTCTTTTTGAATAAAGGATGTATATTTGCTATTTTCCAATCTAATGGAACCTTCCCTGAATCTAGGGAATTTTGGAAAATTAAAACCAACGCATCAACAATCTCACTATCCACTTCTATTAAGTCTTAGGGGGCTGGAGGGGCCATGGAAGGTGAGTGGAGAGGCACAACTTAGCATGAGGGGACAGGGGTCTTACCTTGGTATGGGAGCATGACCTTTTAACCTCACCATGTAAAAGATCCCCTCATACAAACTAGGGTGCATAACAGCTCTGATGCGCCATGAAACTCTTTAAAAGCTTAGCTTCACTCTATGAATACTGTGTTGGGCTAGAACATGCTTATCCCCACAAGGGAGCTGGCCAGGCCTGGAGTGCAGACTTTTGACCCAAGTCAGCCGACACGTTTTAAAGGCCCACCTGAAAATCAGACAATCCTGGAATGGGGGTTCGAAATCCTAGATTCGGGACTCACCCCATCATTTCTAAAGGGTTCTGGAGTCACCCAGTCTTGGTGAAAATCCAGCAACAATGTCCTTATCTTGTAAAGTGCGTTGAGGTATTTTAAAGGCAAAATATAAATAGCTGGTTTGCAATGCAGAACTAGGCCAGCAGCGCGGGTTCAATTCCCGTACCGGCCTCCCCGAACAGGCGCCGGAATGTGGTGACTAGCGGCTTTTCACAGTAACTTCATTGAAGCCTACTCGTGACAATAAGCGATCATTATTATTATAAACACAAGTTGTTGTTGTTCTAATGGTATTGGTCTGAAAGTAGAATGCTGTGAAGTGTTTTGGTCCCGTTATCTGAGGAAATATATTGGCATTGGAAGCAGTCCAGAGAGGGTTCACCAGGTTGATCCCGGTTATGGACAGATTTTCTTGTGAGAGGGTAAGTAGATTGGTCCTGTACTCATGAAGAATGAGAGGCAACCTTATTGAGACATAGGATTCTCAGGGAGCTTGACAGGGCAGATGCCAAGAGGCTGTTTCCTCTTGTGGGAGATACCAGGACCAGGTGGCATAATCTCAAAGTTATGGGTCACCCATTTAAGACAGAGATGAGAAGAAATTTCTTCTCTCAGAGGCTACTGGATCTTTTGAATTCATTACCCCATTGTGCTGTGGAGGCTGGGTTGTTAAGTATGTTCAAGGCTGAGATAGGCAGATTTTTAATCAGTAAGGAAACCAAGCCTTTTGAGGAAGAGAGTTCAAGAGGCCCACTCTGAGAGAAACAAATTCTCCTCATCTCGTTCTTAAATGGGCGACCCCTATGTATAAACAGTGACCTCTATTTCTGGATTCTCCAACAAGGGGAAACATCCTTTCCACATCCACCCTACGTAGACCCCTCAGGGCCTTATATGTTTCAATTGATTTGCCTCTTATTCTTTGAAACTCCAGCAGATACTCCAGTGGAAATGGAGTGTCAGCCTGGGCCAGGTTGTCCTTTAGCCTCTGTCATGTTCTTGTGCACTGGCCAATAGGAATGGTGCACCACAGAACACCTGCTTCTTTTTTTTTAGCAAACAATTTTAATGAGGTATTTTTAGCATTATAAACAACAACAGTATAAAACAATGTACAAAGGACAATAAACCTAGTGCAATCATCGACTCCCATCCCACCAAGACCTTCCTAATTGACCCCCTATTCTACGCGACCTTAACCCCCCCTCCTCTCCGCCCCCCCCCCCCCCCCCCCCGCCCCCCCACCCCCCACCCCCCACCCCCCGCCGCTGACGATTAATTCTTTGCGAAGAAGTTGATGAATGGATGCCACCTCTGGTCGAACCCGAACAGTGACCCTCTCAAGGCGAACTTAATCTTCTCTAGGCCGAGAAAGCTCGCCATGTCAGTTAGCCAGGTCTCCGACTTTGGGGCTTTGAGTCCCTCCAAGCTAGCAGTATCCATCTCCAGGCTACCAGGGAAGCAAAGGCCAAAACATCAGCTGCTTTCTTCTCCTGGACTCCCGGGTTCTTCGAAACCCCAAAAATCGCCACCTGTGGACTCATTGCTGTCATGATATGCACTGATGCACATAATGAGATACAGACAGGCAGTGACAGGCACCCACTACAGCCAATTAACACACAGGACAGAACACAGCCAATCACCAGGCAGAACACTAGAGAGGATGGTCTCCCACTATAAAACACACGAGGCATCAGCACTCTGCCTCTTTCCACTGGTGACAACTGTGGTGACAGTCAGGGTGTATATATCAGTTAGCACCTTCTACACGTGGCTCAGAGGTAGTCTGGTCTAGTTAGTTATAACAAACACGCTTAGATTAGTAGAGTGTCAAACCCACAGCGAACTGTGTGCACTGCTTAACAAGTTCAATAAAGCGTATTGAACTAACATCAAAGTTTGGAGTCTACTTTCAAGTACAACTGCATCCAGTTGCAGTCCGTGTTATCCCAAGGTGACTAACCTTTTTTTTTTAAATTTAGATTATCCAATTATTTTTTCTATTAAGGGGCAATTTAGCGTGGCCAATCCACCTACTCTGCACATTTTTGGGTTGTGGGGGCGAAACCCACGCAGACACGGGGAGAATGTGCAAACTCCACACAGACAGTGACCCAGAGCCGGGATCGAACCTGGGACCTCAGCGCCGTGAGGCGGTTGTGCTAACCACTAGGCCACCGTGCTGCCCTCAAGGTGACTAACCTAACACAACAATTGCCACCCTTGTTTTCAATACTCTGGACATGACGTCAGCAAACTGCCGCCAATATCCCCTACGTTTTGGACACGCCCAGAACATGTGAACATCGTTCGCTGGTCCTCCCACACATTTTGCACACCTGTCCTCTACCCCAAAGAATCTACTCATCCGGGCCACTGTCATGTGGGCCTGGTGGACCACCTTGAATTGGATCAGGCTGAGCCCGGTGCATGTTGCGGTTGCGTGACTCTGCTCAACGCGTCCACCCATAAGCCATCCTCCATCTCACCACCAAGCTCCTCCTCCCACTTACGCTTCAGTTCTTCAGTCTGCGTCTCCTCCGCCCCCATGGGTTCTTTGCAGATGGCCGAGACACTCCCCTCCCCCACCCATCCTCGAGACACTACCCTATCCTGGATCCCCCTTAGTGGCAGGAGTGGGAAGGATGATACCTGCCTAGGCTGAAAATCCCCCACCTGTAAATATCTAAAGTCGTTCCCCCTTGCCAACCCAAACTTCTCCTCCAGCACCTTCAAGCTAGGGAAGCTCCCCTCTAAAAACAAATCTCCCATCCTCTCAATTCCCACACTTCGCCATACTCGGAACCCCCCACCCAAACTCCCCGGGGCAAACTGGTGGTTGTCACATATTGGGGACCAGACTGATGCTACCACTGCTCCAACGTACCTCCTCCACTGACTCCAAATTCTGAGGGGCGCCACCACTACCGGGCTGGTGGAGTACCACGCCAGCGGGAACGGCAGAGGTGCTGTTACCCACGCCCCCAGTCTGATGCCCCTACACTAAGCTGCCTCCATCCGCTCCCAAACCGACCCTGCCACCACCACCCACTTCCTTATCATGGCTATGTTAGCCACCCAGTAATAATTACTGAAATTCAGCAGCGCAAGAACAGCCCCCCCACACATCCCCCTCCCCCCCGCCCCCGATTCCACTCGAGCATCACCTACTTCACTTGCGGAGACTTACCTGCCCACACAAATCCCAGGATGATTTTATTGACCTTCTTAAAAAAGGACCGCGGAATGACACTTGGGAGACACTGAAATACGAACAGAAATTTCGGTAGGACCATCATTTTGACCATCTGCACTGTCCCAGCCAATGACAGCGGGAGCACATCCCATCTCCGAAACTCACCCTTCATTTGTTCAACCATCTGGGACAAGTTTAACTTGTGTAACCGTTCCCAGTCGCGCGCCACTTGTATCCCTAATTACCTGAAACTGTCCCCTACTAACCTAAATGGCAGCTCCCTCAGCCGACCCTCCTGACCCCTCACCTGAACTACAAACATCTCACTCTTTGTCAAATTCAGTTTATACCCCGAAAACCGGCCAAATTCCCCCAAAATCGGCATAATGTCGCCCATCCCTGCCCCTGGATCCGATATGTATAAGAGCACGTCGTCTGCGTACAGCGAAACTCTATGTTCCACCCCCCCCCCCCCCCCCCCACCCTCGAACCAGTCCCTTCCAGCCAAATGAAGCTCTCAGAGCAATTGCCAGCGGCTCGATAGCTAACGCAAACAACAGTGGGGAGAGAGGGGCACTCCTGTCTTGTCCCCCGGTACAGTCTAAAATAGTCCCAGGTTGTCCTATTCATCCTTACACTGGCCTCCGGGGCCTGGTACAGCAGCCTGACCCAGTCGATAAAGCCGTTTCTGATCCCAAATCGTCCCCGCACCTCCCATAAATAGCCCCACTCTACCCGGTCGAATGCTTATTCCACATCCATTGCCACAACTACCTCAGCCTCCCTACTCTCCGGGGGCATCATAATCACATTGAGCAGCCTTCTTATATTGGCCCCCAACTGCCTGCCCTTGACAAACCTGGTTTGGTCCTCCATAAAAACATCCGGCACACAATCTTCAATCCTGGAGGCCAAGGTTTGGCCAGCAACTTGGCATCCACATTAAACAGGGAGATCGGCTGATATGACCCGCATAGCTCCGGGTTATTGTCCCGCTTCAATATCAACGAAATAGTGGCCTGCAACATTGTCGGGGGCAGCGCCCCTCTGTCCCTTGCCTCATTGTATACCTTGACCAGCAACGGTCCTAAAATCCCCGAGAACTTTTTATAGAACTCCACCGGTGATGAGACCATCAATTCACGCAACACGTGGTTAGAAGTGAACAGTGGTTTTAATCGTCTTACAACAGAGCCTGCCTGTGACACGATGAACTCCAGATGAACTGGCAGGCAGGCTCTCAGCATCAACCTTTATACTTCCGGTTAAGGGGAGGAGTCGTGGGTGGAGCCAAGGGTGGAGCCCAGTACAAACTCCAGTACACTCCCAGTGCATCTCCCCCTAGTGGCAGTGCAGCGCACCTTCTCGTGTGCCAAGCTTACAGAGACATAGTACAACATGTGTAATACATTGTGAATCACGCTACTGTGATTCACCACATACACCCCCTGTAAAAAAATCAAGTCCGGCGGGGGTGGTGGCTTACAGATCGAGTCTGTCCGGTGGCCGAGTTGTCCGCTGTGATAGGCGGAGCACCGGGGTTGCAGCCCCTTCTGGTGGCTGGATGAGCACCGTTGGTTGGGGTACGATGGCGGACTCTGGGGGCGATTCCACCCGAGCTTCATACCCGTCTGGTTTGACTGGGGACTGGGGGTGCTGGGAGCTAGCTGGCGTGGGCGCGCGAACAAAATGTAGCGAACTGGTAGGTGCGGGGGTGTGGGGGGCAAGTTGGGTGGGATGTAGTGTGAGGGGTACCTCGGCGGTGATAGTGGGGGGGGTTAGATCCTGCAGGTGCTAGGTCCCGGAGGGATACAGTGTCCTGACGGCCGTCAGGGAACTCTACGAAGGCGTACTGGGGGTTAGAATGCAGTAGGAGCACTTTCTCTACGAGTGGGTCAGTTTTGTGCACCCTGACGTGCTTCCGGAGGAGTACTGGGCCCGGTGTCTTCAACCATGCTGGGAGCGAAACCCCCGTGGTAGTGCCCCTGGAAAAACTAAAGAGCCGCACGTGAGGGGTCTGGTTGGTAGCGGTACATAGGAGGGACCTAACAGCATGGAGCGCGTCGAGGAGGACTTCTTGCCAATGGGAGATCGGGAGATTCCTGGACCGGAGGGTCAGTAGGACGGTCTTCCAGACCGTCGCATTCTCCATCTCCACCTGCCCGTTCCCCCTGGGGTTATAGCTGTGTGGTGGTAAGAATGTGAGCACTGCCATTGGTGCAGAGCATGGGTTTCCCATTGGGTCTAGCTGGTCATGTGCCTCTCGTCCGATTGGCTGGGACTAGTCATATGACTGCTCACCAATTGGTCGAGAGGCAAGTAGACCCCGCCTCCGAGGTGGGGTATAAGTACCCAGAGTTCCCGGCGGTCGGCCTTACTCTGTAGTCGACCACCAGGCTAACAACTAGCTGATTAAAGCCACAGCTTGGATCTTAATCGTGTCTTGAGTCCAATTGATAGTACATCAATTTAATCAGCTAGAATTTTGGAATGGAGCTACGCATCAAGCCTGACTGCCTCCGCACCAGCCCGCATGCTTCAAATGCGTCTGCAATCTTTAAACACTGGCAGGCGTGTTTTAATAGTTACCTGATGACAACAGCCGGCAAGCCCACCAAGGAGCAGAAACTCCACATCCTCCACTCATGCGTGGGCACGGCGGTATATTCAATGATTGAGGACGAAAGCGATTATGATGCGGCCATGGAGATTCTCAAAGGACACTTTCTCTCGCCAGTCAACGAAGTATACGCACGGCATCTCCTGACGACTAGACAACAGTTCCCTGGTGAGTCACTCGACAAGTTTTACCAGGCCATCACAGCTCTAGGGAGAACGTGCGCATGTCTCCAAGTTTCGGCGACTGAGCACATGGAACTTTTAATGAGAGACGCTTACATTGCTGGCATGCAGTCCCCTTCTATCCGCCAACGATTGCTGGAGAAGAACACCCTCAGCCTAGCTGAGGCACGGACTCTTGCAACCTCCCTGGAGGTTGCTGACCTGAATGCCCGCGCATACGCCCCCGGCCACGCGGTAACCCCCTGGACTTCATGGCACGCGCCACCCCCGGCCTCCGTGGACCCCGACCCCCCCCCAAGCCTGTGCTGCGGGTCGCTCTGACAAACTAGCGGGGCCCCGTTGCTATTTTTGTGGTCTCTCCAAGCACCTCCGCCCGCGCTGCCCGGCCCGCTCCACTCTGTGAAAGAGCTGCGGGAAGAAGAGCCACTACGCGGTGGTCTGCCAGACCAAGTCGGTTGCTGCTGTTCTGCGCAGCGACCGCGGATCGCCCCCCCCCCCCGGGCCCCCCTAGGGCCCAGCGCCACGCACCAACCTCTCCGGCCCACCTCCCGGCCCCCGCAACGGCCCCACGGTCCTCCCGACCCTCGCTCCCAGCTGTCCCGACCGGCCCGCAGACGCCGCTGACACTGCCCCCAGCCGCCACGAGGATCCCACAGGCGCCGCCATCTTGGGCCCCGGACGCCATGTGCGGGCCATGGGCGCCGCCATCTTGGGACCAAGACTCACGTGCGTGTCCTGGGCGCCGCCATCTTGGGCCAACACGGAAGGCCCTGCCAGTGATTACTCTACCACTGAGGAGGATCTGGAACTCTCACCACGACTTGCTTCCATCAAACTCGACCAGTCGCGACCATGCACGCTCGCCAAGACTATGACAACGATCCAGCTCAACGGACATAAAACGAGATGCCTGCTGGACTCCGGGAGCACGGAAAGTTTTGTCCACCCCGACACGGTAAGACACTGCGCGCTCCCCATCCATTCAGTTAAGCATAAGACTGAATTGGCCTCGGGTTCGCACACTGTCCAAATTACCAGGTGCTGCATAGCGGACCTCACGGTCCAGGGGAGGGTTTTCAAAAACTTCAAACTCCTCATCCTCCCCCGTCTATGCGCTCCGGCACTCTTGGGCCTGGATTTCCAGTGCAACCTGCAGAGCTTGACCTTTCAATTCAGTGGCCCTATTCCCCCTCTTACTGTCTGCAGCCTCGCGTCCCTCAAAGTGGACCCCCCTTCCTTGTTTGCTAATCTCACCCCAGATTGTAAACCTGTCGCCACTAGGAGCAGACGATACCGTGCCCAGGACCGGACCTTCATCGGGTCCGAGGTCCAGTGGCTCCTTAAGGAAGGAATTATCGAGGACAGCAACAGTCCCTGGCGAGCCTAAGTGCTGGTAGTTCGGACTGGGGAGAAAAACCGGATGGTCATCGATTACAGTCAGACCATCAACAGGTTTACGCAGCTGGATGCGTACCCTCTCCCCCAACTCTCTTTCCAACCTGGTTAACAGGATTGCGAAATACAAAGTCTTCTCCACGGTGGACCTTAAGTCTGCCTACCACCAGCTCCCCATCCGCACGAGTGACCGAAAGTGCACCGCATTTGAGTCAGATGGGCACCTCTACCACTTGCTCAGGGTTCCATTCGGTGTCACAAATGGGGTCTCGGTCTTCCAACGGGAGATGGACCGAATGGTCGACAAGCACGGTTTACGGGCCACCTTCCTGTATCTCGATAACGTCACCATCTGCGGCCACGACCAGCAGGATCACGACACCAACCTCCAAAAATTCCTCCGTACCGCAAAACTCCTTAACCTCACTTACAATAAGGATAAGTGCGTGTTTAGCAGCGACCGTCTAGCCATCCTCGGCTACGTAGTGCGTAACGGAGTGATAGGCCCCGATCCTGAACGCATGCGCCCCCTGATGGAACTCCCCCTCCCCAACTCCCTCAAATCCCTCAAACGCTGCCTGAGCTTCTTCTCCTATTACGCCCAGTGGGTCCCCAACTACGCCGACAAAGCCCGCCCCCTCATCCAGTCCACCTCCTTTCCCCTGTCGATGGAGGCCCGCCAGGCCTTTAGCCGCATCAAAGCGGATATCGCAAAGGCCACGATGCGTGCTATCGACGAGTCCCTCCCATTCCAGGTCGAGAGCGACGCGTCTGACGTAGCTCTGGCGGCCACCCTGAACCAAGCGGGCAGACCCGTGGCCTTCTTTTCACAAACCCTCCACGCTTCCAAAATCCGCCATTCCTCGGTGGATAAGGAAGCCCAGGCCATAGTCGAAGCTGTGCGATATTGGAGGCACTATCTGGCCGGCAGGAGGTTTACCCTCCTCACAGACCAACGGTCAGTAGCTTTCATGTTCGGCAATGCACAGAGGGGCAAGATCAAGAATGACAAGATCTTGCGGTGGCGGATCGAGTTGTCCACGTACAACTACGATATCTTGTATCGTCCTGGGAAGCTCAACGAGCCTTCCGATGCCCTATCCCGCGGTACCTGCACCAGCGCGCAGATCGACCGCCTCCGCTTCCTCCACACGGACCTCTGCCATCCAGGGGTCACCGTTTTATTAAGACCCGCAACCTGCCCTACTCCGTTGAGGAAGTCAGGACCCGTCACCAGGGACTGCCACTCTGCGCCGAGTGCAAACCGCACTTCAACCGCCCCCGAACGAGCGCATCTGATCAAGGCATCCCACCCCTTTGAACGTCTCAGTATAGACTTCAAGGGTCCCCTCCCCTCCAACAACCGTAACACATATTTCTTGAGTGTTATCGACGAATACTCCCGCTTCCCTTTCGCCATTCCCTGTCCCGACATGACCACAACAACCGTCATAAAGGCCCTCCTATCCATCTTCTCCCTGTTCGGTTACCCCGCGTACATCCACAGCGACCGGGGAACCTCTTTTATGAGTGAGCAGGGGCATAGCCTCTAGCAGGACGACCAGTTATAACCCCCGGGGTAATGGTCAGGTTGAGCGGGAGAATGGCACCATTTGGAAGACCATCCTGCTGGTCCAGAGATCTCCCTATCCCCCGTTGGCAAGAGGTCATCCCCGACGCCCTGCATTCAATCCGGTCTCTCCTCTGTACGACCACTAATCAAAAACCTCATGAACGTCTTCTTGTTTTCCCCAGGAAGCCGTCCTTAGGATCCCCTCTCCCGACCTGGCTGGCCACCCCCGGGCCCATCTTGCTCCGGAAGCATGTGCGGGTGCACAAGTCTGACCCGTTGGTGGAGCGAGTCCAGTTACTCCACGCCAACCCGCAATATGCGTACGCGGAGTACCCCGACGGTTGGCAGGATACGGTCTTGCTTCGGGACCTGGCACCTGCCGGCGTGCGGCCTTCTCCCCCTACATCAACACCTCCCCCCCAACCCCAATTCCCCCCAGCACCCCCACCGCGCCCCCACGACACAGCGCACATGCCCCCTCTCCCCCGATTACAGCGTCCCCACCACCGGCCCGGGGTACAGAGACACATCTACGAACGACGCTCCCGGAGGCAAGGACGACCATCGGCCCGACGTCACCGGCTCCACTGCGACGGTCCTCCAGAACACCATGGGCACCCGACAGGCTGATCTGATGCGACCATGGGACATTATAGACTTTGGTGTTATTCTGTTCCAATTTAAGTAATAGTAGTATTGGTTTTTTTTGCCACGAGCCAGTGGGCAGCCCATCTTTCTCGATTTTCGCTGCTCATACCACCTGTCCAGTGGAAGTTCAGTGGAGGAAGGCACAGGGAGCGGTGTACGAATATGGGGAGAAGGCGAGTAGGATGCTGGCGCATCAGCTTCGTAAGCGGGACGCGGCCAGGGAGATTGGTGGAGTGACGGATAGGGGAGGCAATGTGGTGCGAAGGGGGGTGGACATTAATGGGGTCTTCAGGGACTTTTAAGGGGAATTGTACCGGTCCGAGCCCCCGGTGGAGGCGGGGGAATGGGGCGCTTTTTGGACAGGCTGAGATTTCCGAAGGTGGAGGAGGGACAGGTGGAGGGGCTGGGGGCACCGATTGAGCTGGAGGAGCTGGTCAAAGGGATAGGTAGCATGCAGTCGGGGAAGGCGCCGGGGCCGGATGGGTTTCCGGTCGAATTTTACAAAATGTATGCAGACCTGCTGGGCCCCCTGTTGGTTAGGACCTTTAACGAGGCAAGGGAGGGCGGGGGCTTTGCCCCCCCCGACTATGTCACGGGCGCTGATTTCCTTGATCCTTAAATGGGACAAGGACCCCCTGCAGTGTGGATCATATAGGCCGATCTCGTTGTTAAATGTGGATGCCAAGCTGTTGGTGAAGATCTTGGCCACAAGGATAGAGGACTGTGTGCCGGGGGTCATTCATGAGGACCAGATGGGGTTTGTGAAGGGAAGGCAGCTGAGCACCAATATACGTAGGCTTCTGAATGTTCTCATGATGCCGGCGGTAGAAGGGGAGGCGGAGATAGTGGTAGCATTAGACGTGGAGAAGGCCTTTGATAGGGTTGAGTGGGGGTACTTGTGGGAGGTGCTGGAAAGGTTTGGGTTCGGGGAGGTGTTTGTCAGTTAGGTGAGGCTGTTATCTGAAGCTCCGATGGCGAGCGTAGCCACGAATAGGAGGAGACCGGAGTACTTTTGGTTGTACCGGGGGACGAGACAGGGGTGTCCCCTGTCCCCCTTGCTCATTGCGTTGGCAATTGAGCCCCTGGCCATGGCGTTGAGGGAGTCGAGGAATTGGAGGGGTCTGGTGTGGGGTGGGGAGGAGCACCGTGTGTCATTATACGCAGATGACTTGTTGCTATATGTGGCGGGCCCAGTGGTGGGGAATGCCGGAGGTGATGACGATCCTGAAGGAATTTGGGGGCTTTTCTGGGTACAAGCTCAACCTGGGTAAGAGTGAGCTGTTCGTCGTGCACCTGGGGGATCAAGAGGAGGGGATTGGTAGGCTCCCACTGAAAAGGGCAGGGAGGAGCTTTCGGTACCTGGGAGTTCAGTTGGCTAGGAGCTGGGGGGCCCTTCACAAGCTTAACCTCACTAGGTTGGTGGAGCAAATGGAGGAGGAGTTTAAAAGATGGGACATGTTGCTGCTGTCGCTGGCGGGCAGGGTGCAGTCCGTCAAGATAACGGTGCGCCCGAGGTTTTTGTTCCTGTTCCAGTGCCTCCCCATCTTTATCCCGAAGGCCTTTTTTAGGAGGGTCATTAGGAGTATTACGGATTTGCATGGACGCATGGGACTCCGAGGTTGAGAAGGGTGTTTTTGGAGCGGGGCAGGGATGGGGGGGGGGCTGGCGCTACCCAACCTCTGTGGGTACTATTGGGATGCCAATGCAGCGATCATGCGTAAGTGGGTAATGGATGGGGCAGGGGCAGCATGGAAGAGGATGGAGATGGCATCCTGTGTGGACACGAGCCTGGAGGCGCTGGTAACGGCGCCGTTGCCGCTCCCTCCAACGAGGTCTACCACGAGCCCAGTGGTGGCGGCTACCCTCAAAATTTGGGGACAATGGAGACGGCATAGGGAGGAGGTGGGGGGCTCAATGGAGTCCCCGATACGGGGGAACCACCGGTTTGTTCCAGGGAGCATCAATGGTGGTTTTTTTGGCTGGCATAGGGTAGGTATTAGGAGATTGAGGGACCTGTTTGTGGATGGGAGGTTTGCGAGCCTGGGTGAGTTAGAGGGGAAGTTTGGGCTTCCCCCGGGGAACATGTTTAGGTACATGCAGGTTCGGGCGTTTGTCAGGCAACAGGTGGAGGGGTTCCCTCTGCTGCCCCCACGTGGGGTACGGGACATTGGGGATGTGGGTTGGAGGGGGGAGGATTTCGGACATGTACCACGTCATGCAGGAGGTAGATGAGGCTTCGGTGGGGGAGCTGAAGGGTAAATGGGAAGAGGAGCTGGGTGAGGAGATTGAAGAGGGGACGTGGGCGGATGCCCTGGAGAGAGTTAATTCCTCCTCTTCCTGTGCAAGGCTTAGCCTCATACAGTTCAAGGTGCTGCATAGGGCCCACATGACCGGGACGAGGATGAGTAGGTTTTTCGGGGGCTAAGACAGGCGTGCTAGGTGCTCGGGGAGCCCAGCGAACCATGCCCATATGTTCTGGGCATGCCCAGCGCTGGGGGAATTTTGGAAGGGGGTAGCAAGGACGGTGTCGAGGGTGGTAGGATCCAGGGTCAAGCCAGGCTGGGGTCTCGCAATTTTTGGGGTTGCAGTGGAGCCGGGAGTGCAGGAGGCGAAAGAGGTCGGTGTTCTGGCCTTTGCGTCCCTAGTAGCCCGGCGGAAGATTCTTCTTCAGTGGAAGGATGCGAGGCCCCCAAGCGTGGAGGCCTGGGTCAACGATATGGCGGGGTTCATCAAATTGGAGAAGGTGAAATTTGCCCTGAGGGGATCAGTAGGTGGTGGCAGCCTTTCCTTGACTTCCTGGCAGAATGGTAGGAACATAGGCCGGCAGAGCAGCAACGCGGGGGGGTGGGGGGGGGGGGGGGGGTGGAGGGAGAGGGGGGGGGCGGGGGTTTGTTGCGGGGGAAGGGAGAAATGTGTATATGTATTTATTGAATATGCCGGGTGCTTATCTATTTCTTCTTTTTGTAGTTACTGGAGGGAGGGGGGGTTTGGTTTTGGGGGTTATTGTGTTATTTCTTTTTGATGTTGTTAATACGGTTTTCTTGCTGTTATTTTATGTTTTTGATATGTTTTTGAAAATCTTAATAAAAATTGTTTAAAAATAAAAAATAAAGGACGAACCCCGGTCGCTGTGTATAACTGTGGAAACCAAACAGGGTGACGATACTATGCAGGGCCCTAATGACTGTATGGGAGGCCATATTGGTGCACGGATTAGCAAAGGGAAAACGGGAGAACTCGTCTATTACGTTCAGGAAGTACACATTCCTGTTAGTCGAGGGAAGTGGCCCTTAGAAATCGATAGCGAGGCGTTCAAAGGGCCTAGAAGCCTTGACCAGGTGGGCCCTGTCTGGTCTATAGAAGTGCGGTTTGCACTCCGCGCAGATCGGGCAATCCCTGGTGACGGCTTTTACCTCCTCGGTGGAGCAAGGCAGATTTCGAGCTTTAATGTAGTGGGCGAGCCCGGTGACCCCCGGGTGGCAGAGGTCATTGTGGATGGCTTTTAAGCGGTCGCTCTGTGCGCTGGCACATGTCCCGCGGGACAGGGCATCTGAGGGCTCCGTGAGCTTCCCCGGTCGATACATAATATTGTATTTGTAGGTGGAGAGTTCGATCCTCCACCTCAGAATTTTGTCATTTTAATTTTGCCCCTTTGCGAGTTGTCAAACATAAAGGCAACCGATCTTTGGTCGGTGATGAGGGTGAACCTCCTACCTGCCTACAGTGACGAATAGCCTCCACAATGGCTTGTGCTTCCTTTTCAACTGAGGAGTGTCGAAGTTCCGAAGCGGAGAGGGTTCGGGAGAAAAATGCGACTGGTCTCCCTGCCTGATTTAGTGTGGCTGCAAGAGCGACCTCTGAGGCATCGCTCTCTACCTGGAAAGGGACGGATTCATCCACCGCCCGCATGGCAGCCTTGGCGATGTCCTCCTTGATGCAGTTGAACAGTAAGAAGTCTTACAACACCAGGTTAAAGTCCAACAGGTTTGTTTCAAACACGAGCTTTCGGAGCACGGCTCCTTCTTCAGGTGAATGGAAAGGCTTGTTCCAGAAATGTTTATATAGACACAGTCAGAGATGCCCCGGAATGCGAGCACCTGCAGGCAATCAAATCATCAAAGATGCAGAGAGAGAGGTAACTCCAGGTTAAAGAGGTGTGAATTGTCCCAAGCCAGTTCAGTCGGTAGGCCTCTGCAAGTCCAGGCTTGTTGGTGGGGGCCGAATGTAATGCGACATGAATCCCAGATCCCAGTTGAGTCCGCATTCATGCGTGCGGAACTTAGCTATAAGTTTTTGCTCAGCAATTTTGCGTTGTCGCGTCTCCTGAAGGCCTCCTTGTAGAATGCTGACCCGGAGATCAGAGGCTGAATGTCCTTGACTGCTGAAGTGTTCCCCAACTGGAAGGGAACAGTCCTGCCTGTTGATAGTCGCACGATGCCCGTTTATTCGTTGTCGCAGTGTCTGCATGGTCTCGCCAATGTACCACGCTTCGGGACATCCTTTCCTGCAGCGTATGAGGTAGACTACATTGGTTGAGTCGCACGAGTATGCGCCGCGTACCTGGTGGGTGGTGTTTCCACGTGTAATGGTGGTGTCCATGTCGATGATCTGGCATGTCTTGCAGAGATTACCCTGGCAGGGTTTTGTGGTGTTGTGGTTGCTGTTCTGAAGGCTGGGTAATTTGCTGCAAACAATGGTTTGTTTGAGGTTGCGCGGTTGTTTGAAGGCCAGTAGTGGGGGTGTGGGGATGACCTTGGCAAGATGTCCATCCTCGCTGATGATGTGTTGGAGGCTGCGAAGAAGATGTCGTAGTTTCTCCGCCCCAGGAAAGTACTGGACGACGAAGGGTACTCTGTCAGTGGTGTCCCGTGTTTGTCTTCTGAGGAGGTCGGTGCGGTTTTTTGCTGTGGCGCGGTGGAACTGTCGATCAATGAGTCGAGCGCCATATCCCGTTCGTACGAGGGCATCTTTCAGCATCTGTAGGTGTCTGTTGCGCTCCTCCTTGTCTGAGCAGATCCTGTGTATACGGAGGGCTTGTCCATAGGGGATGGCTTCTTTAATGTGTTTCGGGTGAAAGCTGGAGAAGTGGAGCATCGTGAGATTATCTGTGGGCTTGCGGTAAAGCGAGGTGCTGAGGTGGCCGTCCTTGATGGAGACGAGTGTGTCCAAGAATGGAACTGAATTTGGAGAATAGTCCATGGTGAGTTTGATGGTGGGATGGAACTTATTGATGTCATCGTGTAGTCGTTTCAGTGATGTCTCGCCGTGGGTCCAAAGGAAAAAAAATGTCATCGATGTATCTGGTGTATAGCATCGGTTGAAAGTCCTGTGTGGTGAGGAAGTCCTGTTCAAACTTGTGCATGAAGATGTTGGCATATTGAGGTGCAAATTTGGTCCCCATGGCTGTTCCGTGCGTCTGGATGAAGAATTTGTTGTCGAAGGTGAAGACGTTGTGGTCTAGAATGAAACGGATGAGTTGCAGAATTGCGTCTGGAGATTGGCAGTTGTCGGTGTTGAGGACTGAGGCTGTTGCAGCAATGCCGTCGTCATGGGGGATGCTGGTGTAGAGTGCCGAGACATCCATTGTGACGAGGAATGTTCCTGGTTCAACTGGTCCATGGGTGCTGAGTTTCTGTAGGAAGTCCGTCGTGTCGCGACAGAAGCTGGGTGTACCTTGTACGATGGGTTTCAAGATGCCCTCGATGTGGCCAGAGAGGT
The DNA here is from genome assembly GCF_902713615.1 of Scyliorhinus canicula. Taxonomy (NCBI): domain Eukaryota; kingdom Metazoa; phylum Chordata; class Chondrichthyes; order Carcharhiniformes; family Scyliorhinidae; genus Scyliorhinus; species Scyliorhinus canicula. The sequence continues at coordinate 45,788,124 of NC_052164.1, read as the reverse complement.
TCTCACACAGGGTCCCATTGCCTGAAACGATAGGACGGCCTGGTGTGTTGGCCTTGTGTATTTTTGGGAGGCAGTAGAGATCTCCAATGCGGGGATTACGTGGGATGAGAGCACGTAGGGTGTTCTGAAGGTCTGGATCTAAGGTCTTGATCAGTCTGCTGAGTTGGCGGATGTGTTCCTTGGTTGGATCTGCGGGTAACTGCCTGTAGTGTTCCTGGTTGTCGAGTTGTCGGTATACTTCTTTGCAGTAGTCTGTTCTGTTCAGTATGACGGTGGCCCCTCCTTTGTCTGCTGGTTTGATGACGATGTTGCGGTTGGTCTTGAGAGTGCGGATGGCGTTGCGTTGTGCTTGGGTGACGTTTGAGGCTGCCTTGTGATTGCGAGTGATGAATCTGGCATTGACACGACTTCTGACGGCTTGAGCATACATGTCGAGTCTAGGGCAGCGGCCTTCCGGAGGGGTCCAATTTGACTCTTTCCTTTTCGGTTGCTGCACTACAGATCTCGCGGTCTGCTGTTCCGGTTCATTGGTCGTGTCCCTGGGTTCGCTGTCGGCCTCTTGGGGTCTGTGGAAGAATTCCCGGAGCCTCATTCGCCTGATGAATTCCTCCGTATCTGCCGCGAGACTGATGGGGTCCATTTTGGTGGTGGTGCAGAAATTGAGCCCTCTGCTGAGGACTTCGATTTCGTCTGGTTGAAGGGTGTAGTCTGACAAGTTGACAATGGATTTCCCTGTATTGTTTTCGACTGTTGTACCGGGAGAAGCTTGATTGCTGCTGGTGGTGATGCCAAGTTTCTCAAGCTTCCTGTTCTTGGTGTGCATGTAGGTGGCATAGTATTGCTGTCTCATCTGTTTGGCGGTGTTCCGCAGCTGGTCTGCTGTGTCCTGAGCGCAAGTTGAGAATATGGCCTCTCTCTTGGTTTCCAGGTTGCGTCGACTGCTGTAGAGTTGGTGTACGAGGTGTTTGAGGAGTGTGACAGAGGTGCGGTGGCAGAGTCTTTCAGCGTAGTCTGTGTTGTAAGTCGACTTGAGTGGGTTTTTGATCTGTAGTCCTTTCGGGATCTTGTCTGCTTTTTTGCATCTTTGTAGAAACTGAATGTCAGTGTCTATATGCGCGATCTTCCTGGAGATCCTCTCCACTTTGAGCCGGCAGTTTGCGGTGTCAATGGTAGCCATGATGTGGAGATGCCGGCGTTGGACTGGGGTGAGCACAGTAAGAAGTCTTACAACACCAGGTTAAAGTCCAACAGGTTTGTTTCAAACACGAGCTTTCGGAGCACGGCTCCTTCTTCAGGTGAATGGAAAGGCTTGTTCCAGAAATGTTTATATAGACACAGTCAGAGATGCCCCGGAATGCGAGCACCTGCAGGCAATCAAATCATCAAAGATGCAGAGAGAGAGGTAACTCCAGGTTAAAGAGGTGTGAATTGTCCCAAGCCAGTTCAGTCGGTAGGCCTCTGCAAGTCCAGGCTTGTTGGTGGGGGCCGAATGTAATGCGACATGAATCCCAGATCCCGGTTGAGTCCGCATTCATGCGTGCGGAACTTAGCTATAAGTTTTTGCTCAGCAATTTTGCGTTGTCGCGTCTCCTGAAGGCCTCCTTGTAGAATGCTGACCCGGAGATCAGAGGCTGAATGTCCTTGACTGCTGAAGTGTTCCCCAACTGGAAGGGAACAGTCCTGCCTGTTGATAGTCGCACGATGCCCGTTTATTCGTTGTCGCAGTGTCTGCATGGTCTCGCCAATGTACCACGCTTCGGGACATCCTTTCCTGCAGCGTATGAGGTAGACTACATTGGTCGAGTCGCACGAGTATGCGCCGCGTACCTGGTGGGTGGTGTTTCCACGTGTAATGGTGGTGTCCATGTCGATGATCTGGCATGTCTTGCAGAGATTACCCTGGCAGGGTTTTGTGGTGTTGTGGTTGCTGTTCTGAAGGCTGGGTAATTTGCTGCAAACAATGGTTTGTTTGAGGTTGCGCGGTTGTTTGAAGGCCAGTAGTGGGGGTGTGGGGATGACCTTGGCAAGATGTCCATCCTCGCTGATGATGTGTTGGAGGCTGCGAAGAAGATGTCGTAGTTTCTCCGCCCCAGGAAAGTACTGGACGACGAAGGGTACTCTGTCAGTGGTGTCCCGTGTTTGTCTTCTGAGGTGGTCGGTGCGGTTTTTTGCTGTGGCGCGGTGGAACTGTCGATCAATGAGTCGATATTGACGACCACCACCTGAGCTCTCCAGGGACTGTTACTGGCCTCTATGATCCCCTCACGTAGGAGCCTCTGGACCTCGGTTCGAATGAACACTCTGTCCTGTAGGCTGTACCGCCTGCTGTGAGTGGCTACGGGTTTACAGTCCGGAGTGAGGTTGGCAAAGAGAGGAGGGGGGGGGGAGGATTCGCAGCGTGGCTAGGCTGCAGATAGTGAGTGGAGGTAGAGGTCCACTGAAGCTGATGGTGAGACTTGAGATTGCACTGAAAATCGAGTCCCAGTAAGAGTGGGGCGCAGAGTTCGGGCAGGAAGTATAGTTGAAAATGAGAGTAACTAGTGCCTTGGATCGTTAGAGTCGCGTCGGTGCGCCCTTGGATATGGACAGAGTGGGAACCCGAAGCGAGGGAGATAGTTTGCCTTACAGGAAAAACAGGGAGCGAACAGCATCTTACCAGATCTGGGTGTACAAAGCTCTCGGTGCTCCCGGAGTCAAAAAGGCACGGTGTACTGTACCCGTTGATTTGGGCCGTCGTCATAGAGTTGTTGAGATGTTTTGGGTGCGATTGGTTCAGGGTGACTGCGTTGAGTTGCAGGCAGTCGGCGGCTCGGTCGGCTGCGCTGGGATGGCTCCGCGATGAGTGCCCGCTGAGGTTGCAGTCTTCAATCAAAAGACTTGGAGCGGAGTTTGGAGCGGATGGAGCCCAAGATGGCCGCCCCCGTGGATCGCACGTGGCGGGCGGCGAGGAAGATGGCGTCCAAGATGGCGGCCCCATGCATCGCACGTGGTCGGCCGCGTGGTGGGGGTCCGCCTAGATGGCGGCCCCCATGGATCGAACGTGACGGGCGGGGGCGGAGTCGGGGTATAGGCCACAGCGTTCCAGGGCCTACTGGCCTGCGGGTGCGGAGAGCGGTTGCTTTGTGCCGCGGGAGGGTTAGGGGCTGGGGCCTTCCTCGCCAGACACTCTCTGGCGTAGTGACCTTTTCGCCCGCAGATGCTGCAGTTCGCATTGAGGGCCGGACAGTGCTGCCGCGGGTGCTGGGACTGGCCACAAAAGTGGCAGGCTGGGGCAGCATGGTGCCTGGGCGGCCGCGCGGCGCAGGCCTGGGGCAGTCGTTGGTCAGGGGCCCATGACGGGGTCGCGGAGTCCGCGGGGAACGAGGTGAGGCTACGAAACGAGTCCTCCATAGTTGTAGCGGGTTCAACAGTTTCTTCTAAATTTTGAGCCCCTTTCTCCAGCAGTCGCTGGCGCACATAATTTGATCTAAGGCCTGCAACAAAGACATCGCGGACAGCAAGTTCTGTGTTCAGCAGCATTTACTGCCTGGTAATTACAGTCCCAGGGTAAGGCTTTTAAGTCTCTTAGAAATTCTTCCAGCGATTCTGTGGGGCGCTGGCGGTGAGTAGTAACAATGTGGCACATAGACCTCATTGACGGGCCTCACGTACATTTTGTCGAGTAGGGCCAGGGCCTCTGTATATGAGCCGGTACAGTTTAACTGAGCAGATGTACGATGGCTCACTCTTGCGTGCAGTAGGCTGAGTTTCTGCTCCTTCGTCGTTTCTGGGGTGCTTGCTTCAGCCAGGTAGGCCTTAAAACATCGGAGCCAATGAGAAAAGATTTATTTTGCCTCTGCATCCTGTGGGTCGAGTTCCAGTCGATCAGGCTAGAGGGCTGATTCCATAGTCGTTCCGTACTGTTTCTTAAGACGATTAAATTGATGAGACCATCAATTCACGCAATACGTGGTTAGAAGTGGTCAGTGGTTTTAATTGTCTTACAACAGAGCCTGCCTGTGACACGATGAACTCCAGGTGAACTGCAGGCAGGCTCTCAGCATCAACCTTTATACTTCCGGTTAAGGGGAGGAGTCGTGGGTGGAGCCAAGGTGGAGCCCAGTACAAACTCCCGTACACTCCCAGTGCATCTCCCCCTAGTGGCAGAGCAGCGCAACTGCTCGTGTGCCGAGCTTACAGAGACAAGTACAACATGTGTAATAGTGTGAATTACACTACTGTGATTCACCACAACCGGGTACCTGTCCGGCCCCGGGGCCTTACCCGATTGCATTGCCTTCAAGCCTTCAACTATTTATTCGGCCCAAATCGGGGCTCCCAGCCCATCTACCAGCTCCCTAACACTCTTGGGAAGGTCAGTCCATCTAAAAGCATCATGGCCCCATGGGGGGCTCCGAGCAATAGAGCCTACTGTAAAAGTCCCTGAACGCCCTGTTTAGCCCTGCCGACTCCCCTACCAATTTCCATCCCCATCAACCACCCTCTCTATTTCCCTGGCAGCAGAGCGGAGCTACTGATTGGCTATTCCGGGGAGATTTGCATACGTGCAGTGCGGTCAGCCTAATTTGAAGGTGTACCTGCGAAAGAGGCCCGAGGAGTTCGAGTGCAAGCAAGCATCCAGCAGAGGGCAGCAGAGCGGAGCTACCGATTGGCTATTCCGGGGAGATTTGCATACGTGCAGTGCGGTCAGCCTAATTTGAAGGTGGTTTGTGAAGGGGCTGTTGTCAAGTGACAGACCCGTGTTATGCTCCTCATGCACAATGTGGGAGTTCAGGGACGCGGCCAATGCCCCTGACTTCTTCATGTGCGGGAAGTGTGTCCAGCTGCAGCTCCTGTTAGACCGCATGACGGCTCTGGGGCTGCGGATGGACTCACTTTGGAGCATCCGCGATGCTGAGGAGGTCGTGGATAGCACGTTCAGTGAGTTGGCCACACCGCAGATTAGGATTGGTGACGGAGACAGGGAAATGGGTGACCAAAAGGCAGAGAAAGAGCAGGAAGGTAGTGCAGGTGTCCCCTACGGTCATCTCCCTCCAAAACAGGTATACCGTTTTGGATACTGTTGGGGGAGATGTCTCACCAGGGGAAGGCAGTAGTAGCCAGGCTCATGGCACCGTGGCTAGCTCTGCTGCACAGAAGGGCGTGAAAAAGACTGGCAGGGCTATAGTCATAGGGGATTCAATTGGAAGGGGAGTAGACAGGCGTTTCTGTGGTTGAAAACGAGACTCCCGAATGGTATGTTGCCTCCCGGGTGCTCGGGTCAGGGATGTCTCTGATCGGCTGCAGGACATACTGAAGGGGGAGGGTGAACAGCCAGTTGTTGTGGTGCATATAGGCACCAACGATATAGGTAAAAAAAGGGATGAGGTCCTACAATTAGAATTTAGGGAGTTAGGAGATAAGTTAAAAAGTAGGACCTCAAAGGTAGTAATCTCAGGATTGCTACCAGTGCCACGGGACAGTCAGAGTAGAAATTCAAGAATAGTCAGAATGAATACGTGGCTTGAGAGATGGTGCAGGAGGGAGGGGTTCAGATTTTTGGGACATTGGAACCGGTTCTGGGGGCGGTGGGACCATTACAAACCGGATGGTCTACACCTGGGCAGGACTGGAACCAATGTCCTAGGGGGTGCTTTTGCTAACACTGTTGGGGAGGTTTTAAACTAATGTGGCAGGGGTTTGGGAACCAGATTAGGAAGTTAGAGGTCAGTAAAGAAGCAGCAACTAAAGCCAGTAAGGTACGAGACAATAAACTCAATGTGACTAAGGGGACGAGTAGACAGGGAAGAGATGATGAACGCAAAGGTGATCTGAGGTGCATTTTTTTAATGCGAGAAGTGTAGCAGGTAAGGCAGATGAACTTAGGGCTTGGATCAGTACCTGGGAATATGATGCTATTGGTATTACTGAGACTTGGTTGAGGGAAGGGCAGGACTGGCAACTGAATATCCCAGGGTATAGATGCTTCAGGAGGGATAGAGAGGGAGGTAGAAGGGGTGGAGGAGTTGCATTACTCGTCAGAGATGATATCACAGCTGTGATTAAGGAGGGCACGATGGAGGATTCGAGCACTGAGGCAATATGGGTGGAGCTGAGAAATAGGAAGGGTGCAGTAACATTGTTGGGACTTTACTACAGGCCTCCCAAAAGCGAGCATGAAGTAGAGGTACAAATATGCAGACAGATTATAGAAAAATGTAGGAGCAATATGGGTGGTTGTGATGGGAGATTTTAACTTCCCCAACATTGAATGGGATTCGTGTAGTGTTGAGGCGTAGATGGAGCAGAGTTTGTAAGGAGCATCCAGGAGAGTTTTTTAGAGCAGTATGTAAATAGTCCCAACTCGGGAAGGGGCCATACTGGACCTGGTATTGGGGAATGATCCCGGCCAGGTGGTTGATGTTTCAGTCGGTGATTACTTTGGGAATAGCGATCACAATTCCGTAAGTTTTAGAATACTCATGGACAAGGACAGGAGGGGTCCGAAAGGAAGAGTGCTAAATTGGGGAAAGGCAGAGTATAACAAAATTCGGCAGGAGCTAGGGAATGTGGATTGGGAGCAGCTGTTTAAGGGTAAATCCACATTTGAAATGTGGAAGTCTTTTAAGGAAAGGTTGATTAGAGTGCAGGACAGACATGTTCCTGTGAAAATGAAAGATAGAAATGGCAAGATTAGGGAACCATGGATGACGGGTGAAATTGTGAGACTAGCTAAGATGAAAAAGGAAGCATACATAGGATCGAGGCAACTCAAAACTGATGAAGCTTTGGAGGAATATCGGGAAAGTAGGACGAATCTCAAACGTGCAATAAAGAGGGCTAAAAGGGGTCATGAAATATCTTTGGCTAACAGGGTTAAGGAAAATCCCAAAGCATTTTATTCGTATGTAAGGAGCAAGAGGGTAACTAGAGAAAGGATTGGCCCACTTAAAGACAAAAGAGGAAATTTATGCGTGGACTCAGAGGAAATGGGTGAGATTCTTAATGAGTACTTTGCATCGGTATTCACAAAGGAGAGGGACAAGACGGATGTTGAGGCTAGGGATGGATGTTTAAATACTCTCGGTCAAGTTGTCATACGGAAGGGGGAAGTTTTGGGTATTCTAAAAGACATTAAGGTGGACAAGTCCCCAGGAGCAGATGGGATCTATCCCAGGTTACTGAGGGAAGCGAGGGTCGAAATAGTTGGGTCCTTAACAGATATCTTTGCAGCATCCTTGAGCACGGGTGAGGTCCCGGAGGACTGGAGAATTGCTAATGTTGTCCCTTTGTTTAAGAAGGGTAGCAGGATAATCCAGGGAATTATAGACCCGTGAGCTTGACGTCAGTGGTAGGCAAACTGTTGGAGAAGATACTGAGGGATAGGATCTATTCACATCTGGAAGAAAATAGACTTATCAGTGATAGGCAGCATGGTTTTGTGCAGGGAATGTCATGTCTTACAAACCTAATAGAATTCTTTGAGGAAGTGACAAAGTTAATTGATGAGGGAAGGGCTGTAGATGTCATATACATGGACTTTAGTAAGGCGTTTGATAAGGTTTCCCATGGCAGGTTGATGGAAAAAGTGAAGTTGTATGGAGTTCAAGATGTACTAGCTAGATGGATAAAGAACTGGCTGGGCAACAGGAGACAGATAGTGGTGGAAGGGAGTGTCTCAAAATGGAGAAGGGTGACTAGTGGTGTTCCACAGGGATCCGTGCTCGGACCACTGTTGTTTGTGATCTACATCAATGACCTGGAGGAAGGTACAGGTGGTCTGATTAGCAAGTTTGCAGATGATACTAAGATTGGTGGAGTTGCAGATAGCGAGGAGGACTGTCAGAGTATACAACAAAATATAGATAGATTGGAGAGTTGGGCAGAGAAATGGCAGATGGAGTTCAATCCAGGCAAATGCGAGGTGATGCATTTTGGAAAATCAAATTCAAGAGCGGACTATATGGTCAATGGAAGGGTCTTGGGGAAAATTGATGTGCAGAGAGATCTGGGAGTTCAGGTCCATTGTACCCTGAAGGTGGCAATGCAGGTTGATAGAGTGGTCACGAAGGCAGACAGCATGCTTGCCTTCATTGGACGGGATATTGAGTACAAGAGTTGGCAGGTCATGTTACAGTTGTATAGGACTTTGGTTCGGCCACATTTGGAATACTGCGTGCATTTCTGGTCGCCACATTACCAGAAGGATGTGGATGCCTTGGAGAGGGTGCAGAGGAGGGTTCACCAGGATGTTGCCTGTATGAGGGTGCTAGCTATTAAGAAAGTTGAGTAGATTAGGATTGTTTTCGTTGGAAAGACGGAGGATTGAGGGGGGACCTGATTGAGGGTCTACAAAATGTATGAGAGGTATGGACAGGGTGGATAGCAACAGCTTTTCGCAGAGTTGGGGTGGCAGTTACAAGGGGGTCACGATTTCAAAGTGAGAGGGGGAAAGTTTAAGGGGAGAGTGTGCGTGGAAAGTTTTTTACGCAGAGGGTGGTGGGTGCCTGGAACGCTTTAAACCAGCGGAGGTGGTAGAGGCGGGTACAATAGCATCATTTAAGAAGCATCTAGACAGGTATATGAATGGGCGGGAACAGAGGGAAGTAGACCTTGGAAAATAGGAGACAGGTTTAGATAAAGGATCTGGATCGGCGCAGGCTGGGAGGGCCGAAGGGCCTGTTCCTGTGCTGTAATTTTCTTTGTTGTTCTAAGCTGCTGTGCAAGCATTCTGCTGGCCTTCTCCCCATGTTCGTAAAACACACCCCTCGCCTTCCTAAGCTGCTCCACTGCCTTACCTGTGGACAACACCCGAACTCCGGCTGCAGCCTCCGATGTTTTCTTAAGAGCTCCACCCCGGCGTCATTGTATACCTCCTGTCTATCGTGCAAGATCTCCTTTACCAGTCGGTCCATTTCTGCCCTGTCTGTCCTGCCCCTATGATCCCGGATCAAAATCAGCTCCCCTCCCACCACTGCTTTCAGCGCCTCCCAGACCACCGCTGCTGAAACTTCCCCCTTTTGGACGGACTGACCTTCCCAAGAGTGGGTAGGGAGCTGGTAGATGGGCTGGGGGCCCCGATTTGGGCCGAAGAAATAGTTGAGGGCTTGAAGGCAATGCAATCGGGTAAGGCCCCAGGGCCGGACAGGTCATTAACCTGTAGGTAATTCTGCATACACTTGCTCAGCCTCTCGCACACCGCCTCATCCGCCAACAACCTCACCTCTAACCTCCATTGCGGGCGCTGGAAGCTTTCCTCACTAACCTGCAGTGCCACCCAGTGTGGGGCATATTCCGAAATAGTGATGGCCGAGTACCCCGAGTCCACCACCCTGGCCAATAAACCCCTCAAAATGAAAAAGTCTATCCGGGAATAAACCTTGTGAACATGCGAATAAAAAGAAACTCCTTCCCTGTCGGCTGCCTAAACCTACATGGGTCGAACCCCCCCCCCCCCCCCCCCCCCCCCCCCCCCCCCCCCCCCCCCCCCCCCCCACCCCATCTGCTCCATGAACCCTATCGGTTCCTTTGCCATTGCTGGCACCCTCCCCGTTTTTGACCGGTCCTGGCCGGGGTCGATGACTGTATTAAAATCCCCTCCCATAACCAACTTGTGCGAGTCCAGGTCAGCAACCTCTTTATAAATTCCACGTCATCCCAATTTGGCACGTATACATTCACCAAGACTACCTTCCTCCCCTCCAGCTTTCCACTAACCATGACAGAACAGCCCCCCCCCCATCCGAGACTATATTTCCCACCTGAAATTGCACCTGCTTGTTGATCAAAATCACAACCCTTCTAGTCTTGGTGTCCAGCCCCGAATGAAAGACTTGACTGACCCAACCCTTCCTTAGCCTGATTTGATCCACCACTTTCAGGTGTGTCTCCTGCAACATTACCACATCCGCCTTCAGAGCCCTCAGGTGCGCGAACACATATGCCCTCTTGACCAGCCCGTTCAACCCTCAAACATTCCAGGTGATCAGCCGATCAACCATCCCTTTTCCTGGGCCCGCCACCAGCCCATGCGCCGTGCCTCCATCGGCCCGCCTCCTGGCAGCCCCCACCCCCGACCTCCTCTCTGTCCCGAAACCTACATCCTTCCATTGTCAGCAGAGTAATCCCCCCTCCCCCCTCAGCAACAACACTTTGTAACCTAACCCGTGCCATAGACTAATCATATGCACACCTCCCACTTTGCTTCTGTGGACTAGATCACCCAGTTAGCCTTGTGACCCTCGCCTCCGGCGCCAAGAAGTCTCCCACCTATTGTTCCCTCATTCCCCTCCTCCCCTTGCCCATCAAAACCACTTCCCTCATCAGACCAATCCCAAACAATCACCCAATTAAAGTAAGAGACAACCCCAAAAAAACAGAAAAAACACGCAGAAACCCCCCACAATAGTGTAAATCAAAGTAATACAAAGTAAAAAGCCCCACCAGCCACTCCCACCAAACACCGAAAACCCACAGAAACCAAATAACTTTTACTTCCCCCTTCTTTAATCAAACTCAAATACAGAAGAGAAACGCCAATAGAAACATATAAACACCACTCAAAAAGTTGCAACTTAAAACAAAATGTTCTCAGTTTAGCACCAGCCCTTTCGCGTCTTGAACAGGATCGCCTTACCTTGGTTAAAGCCTGCCCTCCTGCTGGCCTCCTCCACTCTCAAATCCTGGTAAACACGCAGAATGCTGTTGTCCCATTTGCAGCTCCGCGTACGCTTGGCTCACTGGAGAACACACTCCTTGTCCAGGAACCTGTGGAACCGGACCACCATCGCCCTTGGGGGGACCCCCGGCCGCGGCTTCCTTGCCAGCACTCTGCATGCCCTGTCCACCTCCAACAGTCGAGGAAAAGCCCCCTCCCCCAGAAGCTTCTGAAACATACTCAGCCCACTCCGAGATACCGACAATTTTAAGTTCTGCCAGCGGGCTCTACTCTCCAGGTCCTCTACCTTCTCCAGCTGATCCTTCAGCATCCGCACCTCCAGCTCCATCACCGTTTAGTGCTCCTCCTGGTCTGCCAGCGCTTTCTCCAGCTTCTGAATCGTTCGATCCTGGGCATCCAGCCTGCGTACCAGCCGATCGATCGATTCCTTTATCGGATCTAGACAGTCCCGTTTCTGCCTAGCGAAGCCCTCTTGGATGACCTGCATCAGCTCCTCTGTTGATGGTTGAGTTGTCACAGCAGGGGTCCGAACATAAGCCATATTATCTTCTGCCGCAACCTCCACCCAGCCTTTGCTTGTCTTCCTATTTCTCCCTTTCGCGCCCTTGGGGTTCTTCGTTCCATACACCAATGTGTGGATCCAGGGCCAGATTGACTTCATCTTCAAAGCCAGTGCTCAAAAAGGCAAAAAAGTCGAGGGAAAGGTCCAAAAGTCCGGCCAGAGAGGGAGCCACCAAATGCGCGACTTACTTCCTCATAGCCGCCACCGGAACCAGAAAATCTAGTTCTTGACTTGTTAATATAATTTATTATAAAACAAATGCGTGGTAAAGATAACTGGAATAAATATATTACAAACTACTAACACTAATTAACTGTTCTTGAGCTACTGCAAAATATGCCTATCCATCAACACAGCTTACTCCCAACCCCCCGAGGCAGAGTCACATGGTAGGTGTACACTACCACCTGCTGATCGCAGGTCGTGTACATTATTATATATAAGATTGCTTATGCATATCATAACAGCCTCCAGATGAGATTGAACATACAACCTTACTGACACAAAGGCACGGGTGCTATTACTGAGCCACGGCAGACACCTCAGCATGTTCCCCACAGGCTTTGTGCTGACTGGTAGACATGTTAGTTACTATGGAGGAATTTGTGGCAAATCATTGGATTCTTCTTCCACATGTTCCCACCATAGCAGAGAGACTGATGGGTGGAAGAATCAGTCTCCTGTCGCCAGATGGGGGTAGGCCCGAGGGAAAGGATTTTGCCCTAATCTGGTCGCTGCGACCTGACATTCTCCCCGACAAAGAAATGGGAAAACCTGCTCCTACATATTACACCGTTTCATGCTTTCCACTTTGTTTAATTTACTCAGCTTTGCAAGCTGTGATTTCTCTCTCCAAGTCAAATCTTAGCCAAACTCTAAAAATGGTAAAATTTTATAATCTGACTAAACTGTCCTTGGCTGATTAGCACAGCGAATATTTCAAGAATATAAACGCCTACAAAAATGAGCAGATTGCCCAAGAATTGAAGCAGGAAACAGGTTCCACAGACCACATGTCGCTGCTGTAACATTCTGCTGCCATTTAGACTTTCAGAGATTTGGTAAAGTCACAGGAGGGGTATAAAAATAGCTAGCTCTGATTTGGTTATTAAATAGCTCTGTGCTATCGTTTAATAAGGTAATACAGATAGATTTAATAACTATATCACAGAGCTATTTAGTAATGATATCATGGGTGCGATGATTTAATGGAAACATTACTAAGTGTGGTAGTGAGCAGAAAATGCCGCCAGCCGCTCGGCCCGGCGAGGTCATCACTACTATAAAACGTTAATTGGCCCATTTAGCCAGGCCCCACGGGATTGACACCACAAATCATGGTTTGCCGGTTGATTCGCCTGGGACCGCGCTTGCCTGCCCCCTGCTAACAACTGTCAGCAGCACTTAAACCACTCCTGCACAGCCAATCCCACTCCACTCGCAGTCATGCCACCAAGGAGGCCAGGCAGGAAGCCCTTTTCCCAAGGGCAAAAAACATTAGTGGGTGTCATTTATAAACCCCAAAACTGCAGTGGTGATGTTGGGAATGGCATTAAACATGAAATTAGAGATGCATGTAATAAGGGAATATCGGTGATCATGGGTGATTTTAATCATCATATAGATTGGGCAAATCAAATTAGCCACAATGATGTAGAGGAGGAATTTCTGAAGTGTATATGGGATGGTTTTCTTGACCAATATGTGGAGGAACCAACTAGAGAGCAGGCCATCTTAGTCTGGGTACTGAGTAATTAGAAGGGAATCATTGCCAATCTGGCTGTGCGAGACCCCTTGGCGATGAGCGACCATAACATGATAGAATTTTTTTATCAAGATGGAGAGTGAAGTAGTTGATTTGGAGACTAGGGTGCTGAATCTTAATAAAGGGAACTGTGAGGATATCAGGCATGAGTTGGCCTTGATAGACTGGGGAGAGTTACTTAAAGGGATGACAGTAGATAGGCAATGGCATACATTCAAGGAATGCATAGGGGAACTACAGCAACTGTTCATTTCTGTCTGGCACAAAAGCAAAGTGGGTAAGAGGGCCAATCCATGGCCTACAAAGGAAATTATAAATCGTATCTGATCCAAGGAGGAAGCATACAGATTAGCCAAGAAAAATAATAGTTCTGAGGATTGGGAGCAGTTTAGAATTCAGCAAAGAAGCACAAAGGGATTAATTAAGAAGGGGAAAGTACAGTATGGAAGGAAGCTTGCAGGGAACATAAAGACAGACACTAAGAGTTTCTATAGTTATGTGAAGAGAAGGAGACTGGTAAAGAGAAATGTAGACCCTTGACAGACAGAAACAGGGGAATGCATAATAAGGAACAAAGAAATGGCTGAGCAATTGAATACATACTTTGGTTCTGTCTTCACAAAAGGGGACACGAATCAGATACCAGAAATGTTGGAGAATGAAAGGTTTAGTGAGAGGGAAGAACTGAGGGAGATCAACATCAGTAGAGAAATGGTGCTGGGAAAATTGATGGGATTGAAGGCAGATAAATTCCCAGGGCCTGAGAATCTGCATCCCAGAGTGCTTAAGGAGGTGGCTCTGGAAATAGTGGATGCATTGGTGGTCATCTTCCGGGATTGTATAGGCTCTGGAACAGTCCCTGCAGATTGGAGGGTAGCTCATGTCACTCCAATATTCAAAAAGGGATGTAAAGAGAAAGCAAGGAATTATAGACCAGTAAGCCGAACATCGGTACTGGGGAAAATCCTTGGATCCATTATCAAGGGCTTTATAGCGGAACATTTGGAAAGCAGTGGCAGGATCAGTCAGAGTCAGCATGGATTTATGAAGGGAAAATTATGCTTGAAAAATCTGTTGGAATTCTTTGAAGATGTAACCAGTACAGTTGACAAGGGGGAGCCAGTTGATGTGGTATATTTGGACTTTCAGACGGTGTTTGACAAAGTCCTGCAGAAGAGATTATTGTGCAAAATTAAAGTGCATGGGATTGGGGGAAATGTATTGAGGTGGATAGAAAACTGATTGGCAGAGACGAAACAAAGAGTAGGGATTAATGTGTCTTTTTCAAATTGGCCGGCAGTAACTAGTAGGGTGTCACAGGATCGGTGCTGGGACCCCAGCTATTCACAATATATATCAATGATTTGGATGAGGGAACAAAATGTAACATCTCAAATTTGCAGATGATACCAAGTTGGGTGGGAGGGTGAATTGTGACGAGGATGCAGGGATCCTACAGCATGATCTGGACAGGTTGGGCGAGTGGGCAAACCAATGGCAGATGCAGTATAATTTGGATAAGTGTGAGGTTATTCACTTTGGAAGCAAAAACAGGAAGGCAGATTACTACCTGAATGGTTGTAAATTGGGAGAGGAGTGTGCAGCGGGACCTGGGTGTCCTTGTGCACCATTCGCTGAAGGTAAGCATGCAGGTGCAGCAGGTGGTACAGAAGGCTAATGGTATGTTGGTCTTCATCGTGAGAGGTTTTGAGTATAGAAGCAGGGATGTGTTGCTGCAATTATACAGGGCCTTGATGAGACCACACCTGGTGTATTGTGTGTAGTTTTGGTCTCCTCTCTGAGGAAGGATGTTCTTGCTCTTGAGGGAGTGCAGCAAAGGTTTACCAGACTGATTCCAGGGATGGTAGGACTGTCATATGAGGTGAGATTGACTAGATTGGGATTGTTCTCGCTGGAATTCAGAGGAATGAGGGGGGATCTCATAGTGACTCCTAAAATTCTAACAGGACTAGCGATGCAGGGAAGATGTTCCCAATGATGGGTGTGTCCAGAACCAGTGGTCACAGTCTGAGGATTCAGGGTGAACCATTTTAGACGGAGATGAAAAGACATTTCTTCACCCAAAGAGTGGTGAGCATGTGAAATTCATTGCCACAGGAAGTAGTTGATGCTAAATCATTGAATATATTCAAGAGGCGGTTGGATATAGCAATTGGAGAATGGGATCAAAGGCTGTGGGGAGAAAGCAGGATTAGGCTATTGAGTTGGATGATCAGCCAGATCGTGATGAATGGCGGAGCAGGCTCGAATGGCCAAAAGACCTCCTCCTGCTCCGATCTTCTATATACCTATGTAATGTCCAACCTGCTGGGGGATGTGATCCAGTACCAGGTGGACCTTGATGAGGTGCTGCGGGATATGTCTCAGTCTCAGATGGGCATGACTGAGGCACTGCAGAGCATGGCCCAGTCGCAAGGGGGCATTGCGAGGCACTGCAGAGCATAGCCCAGTCGCAGGGGGACATGGCTGAGGCACTGCAGAGCATGGCCCAATCACTGTGGAGCACTGCCAAGGGCTTCAAAACCATGCTGCATTTGGTAGCTGCCAGGGCTGACAGAACCAGAGGACACAGAGCCAGCCGGGGCTCCAACCAGCTGGTCTTCTGTCTCGAGATTAACCTCAAGGCACTGACTGTGAGGAGGATTCTTCCTACGTAGTGGAGACGGCGGCCACCAAGTTCCACCCCTCCGAACAACACCACATCTTGTAATCAGCACCTGGTACAGAGCGGCACGGTGGTGCATATGCCGCCGGCAAGTGTGCCAGTACCCTCCGGCCCTGAAGGATACCCACAAGGGGCATTGAAGGCTACAGAATGTGGTAAGCAGTTGGCTGCATCCTGGTGTGCATCCTGGGATAAACCGAGATGCAGCGGTAAAGCACGGAAGGATCTCTGAGAGGGAACTGGAGGAGAGAGGGGAAAGTGGGTAGGTAGGGGGTAAGGCGGGGGAGTGTGTTTGGGGGGTGTGGGCGGGAAGGTGTGGGAGAGGTGGGGAGGGTGGGGCGGCACCATCGTGAGGGTAGGTCAGTGGTGGACACTTTGTGAATTCAATTAAAATATCTCCACCACGACCAGTATATGATGCCTCTGGCACTTTTGTCCACTATGCTGGGCCAGCACCAATCCCATGCCCCATCTCCCCGTCCATGGGGGTCCTGGACCCCTGCCACCCCACCCCACACCACATGCAGGTGATGTGTATGAGCGAGCACTCAGCAGACAGGTGGGGGGGTCAGACTGTGGCACAGATTGAGGAGCACCGGTGCTCAGCTCACAGCCGGTCATTATACCCCCCCCCCCTCATCACCCTGGATTGATGTAACGCAGAATCTGTGAGGGTGGGAGGTTGGGGGAAGAGAGGAGGGTGATGAAGGGGGGGTGATGCAGAGGGGTGGGGGAGGGGGCAGAAAGAGGGGTGTGGTGAGAGGGGAAATAAAGAACGGGGCCACATCCTATGTGAAGAGGGTGAGGATGAGGGCCTCCATCCTCCTCTGGGCTTGCCGGACCCTCGCCACTGCCGCCTATCCTCCCTCCTCAGGCTGGTCCTCCAGGTCCTCCCTGGGCTCTTCCTCTACCCCCTCTTGTCCTCGTCCTCCTCCTTTTCCAAGGATCTGCCCACATATTCCTCCCCCCTCCCCCCCCCCCACCTCCAGTATGTCACCCCGCTGCTGTGCCAGGTTGTGGAGGGCACCGCAGACCACCACGAAGTGGACAACCTTTTGGGAGGTGTACTGGAGAGGGCCGCCAGAGCAGTCCAGGCATTGGAACCGCATTATGAGCAGTCCGATGCACCACTCAGTGACAGCCCGGGTGGCCTCATGGGCTTCGCTGTATCGGGTCCCAGCCTCGGTCACCGGCCTCTCTACTGGCGTCATCAGCCAGGCCCTCAATGGATTCCATGAGGTAATGAGCTCATCGGCCATCCTGGGGTGGTCCTTGAAGAGACCAGGGATGTACAACTGCTCCAGGATGTAGCTGTCATGCACACTCCCTATGAAGTGTGGGCACACGTGCATTATCCTCATCTGGTGGTTAGGGAGTGGAACCCCTTCTTGTTTACGACCCGGTGAGTACAAGGTGACATGAGTGCCATCTATTAGCCCCTGGACCTGTGGCATCCTGGCGATGGCAGAGAATCCTGCTTCCCGAGCGTCTTGTTGGGCTTGATCCATGTCAAATTTTATACAGTTACCTGCCCGTAATCTCACGATGCAATTCCGGGCTGCAGCTTGTGAGATGCCGCACTGGAATGATCCTGAGAGGTAGAAGTTCAGGCCATGGTGACCTTAACTGCTAACGTGAGTGAGTATCCTCCTCCTCTCTCTTTCCTGGGTGAAGTGAAGTTCCCTGCGACATTACTCCTGGCTCATCCCAACGTAGGAATGTACTCCTGGAAGACTCTCTCGGGGTAAGGCCTTCTCCTTTCTCTGCCTCCCTCCTAACAGAGGTTTACCTCTTTGCCTCCTCTTCTGCCTGTCCAGCATTTGTTGCAGTCAACGTTGCACTTCAACTACTGTCCTTGTATTTCTACACGACAATGTCTGTGTGGAGTTTGCACTTTCTCGCCGTGTCTGTGTTTGTTGCCTTCGGGTGCTCCAGTTTCCTTCCACAGTCCAAGAATGTGCAGGTTAGGTACATTAGCTATGCTAATATTGCCCAAAACGAATAGGTGGGGATAGGGGTGGGGGATTGGGCTTAGATAGGGTACTTTATTGGAGCAAGGGTGGGCGCAGGACGATGGGCCAAATAGCCACTTCTCAACCATTGAGATTCTATGATTCTATGAATGTCATTCTCTTAACCTTTCTGTTGTCAGCAGAAACCTTCAAACTTTCCCAGTAACTCACCACAGAAACCTTCAAACTCCCCCAGTAACTCGCCACAGAAACCTTCAAACTCTCCCAGTAACTCACCACAGAAACCTTCAAACTCCCTCAGTAACTCGCCACAGAAACCTTCAAACTCTCCCAGTAACTCACCACAGAAACCTTCAAACTGCCCCAGTAACTCACCACAGAAACCTTCAAATTCCCCCAGTAACTGACCACAGAAACCTTCAAACTGCCCCAGTAACTCACCACAGAAACCTTCAAACTGCCTCAGTAGCTCACCACAGAAACCTTCAAACTGCCCCAGTAACTCACCACAGAAACCTTCAAACTTTCCCAGTAACTCACCACAGAAACTTTCAAACTCTCCCAGTAACTCACCACAGAAACCTTCAAACTTTCCCAGTAACTCACCACAGAAACTTTCAAACTCTCCCAGTAACTCACCACAGAAACCTTCAAACTCCCCCAGTAACTCACCACAGAAACCTTCAAACTCCCCCAGTAACTCACCACAGAAACCTTCAAACTCCCCCAGTAACTCACCACAGAAACCTTCAAATTGCCCCAGTAACTCACCACAGAAACCTTCAAATTGCCCCAGTAACTCACCACAGAAACATTCAAATTGCACCAGTAACTCACCACAGAAACCTTCAAACTGCCCCAATGACAACACAGAAACCTTCAAACTCTCCCAGTAACTCACCACAGAAACCTTCAAACTGCCCCAGTAACTCACCACAGAAACCTTCAAACTGCCCCAATGACACCACAGAAACCTTCAAACTCTCCCAGTAACTCACCACAGAAACCTTCAAACTCACCCAGTAACTCACCACAGAAACCTTCAAACTCCCCCAGTAACTCACCACAGAAACCTTCAAACTGCCCCAGTAACTCACCACAGAAACCTTCACACTGCGCCAGTAACTCACCACAGAAACCTTCAAACTCCCCCAGTAACTCACCACAGAAACCTTCAAACTCCCCCAGTAACTCACCACAGAAACCTTCAAACTCCCCCAGTAACTCACCACAGAAACCTTCAAATTGCCCCAGTAACTCACCACAGAAACCTTCAAATTGCCCCAGTAACTCACCACAGAAACATTCAAATTGCACCAGTAACTCACCACAGAAACCTTCAAACTGCCCCAGTTACTGACCACAGAAACTTTCATACTCCCCCAGTAACTCACCACAGAAACCTTCAAACTCCCCCAGTAACTCACCACAGAAACCTTCAAACTCCCCCAGTAACTCACCACAGAAACCTTCAAACTGCCCCAGTAACTCACCACAGAAACCTTCAAACTGCCCCAGTTACTGACCACAGAAACTTTCATACTCCCCCAGTAACTCACCACAGAAACCTTCAAATTGCCCCAGTAACTCACCACAGAAACCTTCAAACTCCCCCAGTAACTCACCACAGAAACCTTCAAACTCCCCCAGTAACTCACCACAGAAACCTTCAAACTCCCCCAGTAACTCACCACAGAAATCTTCAAACTGCCCACAGAAACTCACCACAGAAACCTTCAAACTGCCACAGTAACTCACCACAGAAACCTTCAAACTGCCCCAGTTACTGACCACAGAAACCTTCATACTCCCCCAGTAGCTCACCACAGAAACCTTCAAACTCCCCCAGTAACTCACCACAGAAACCTTCAAACTCCCCCAGTAACTCACCACAGAAACCTTCAAACTCCCCCAGTAACTCACCACAGAAACCTTCAAACTCCCCCAGTAACTCACCACAGAAACCTTCAAACTCCCCCAGTAACTCACCACAGAAACCTTCAAACTCCCCCAGTAACTTGAGCAGAAATATTCCAAAATCTCCTCAGCAGCAACTTAATTAATCGTTTTTGAAATACCCTTAGAACAGGGGCCCACCTGGCTTCCTAGCACATGTTATTGCAGGAATGAATGAGGACGGTGTTCCCTGCACACCTATTGACCAGTTTTAGTATTTGCATGTTGCATAGCCATCAGTGATCCCATTCTTTCAAAGTCTTTGGGTTCACACAGGGGTTGTGGCAGAATAAGCCACTCCAGACACCTGATGTATTCTAGGCTGCTACGCAAATGAATTATGCACCCTTAATGTCATTGAAAACCGCCGGGATTCTCCAGCCTCCCAGCTGTGTTTCTTGATGGCGGGAAGTGGAGCGCCATTCTCTGCCAGCGGGATTCTCACCTCCCGTCACTTTCAATGGGAATTCACATTGACGCCACCCCACATCGCCGGGAAACCCACGGTCGGTGGTGTGCTGCAGGCAGGACCCGAGCATCCTGCAGCCAGCATAAAAATATCAGCATTATAAGCTTCTATCAGTAGTTCATTGGAGTCAAAGAGTAACATTCTTCAGTGTAGATCAGAAGCCAAAATGACACACCTTCTACAGCTGAAGAGTCCTATGCAGGAATTCCATCTATCCCCAGTCTTGGATATTCAATCCATTGTTGAATATGGTTTAGTCATACCTTCTTATGTTGACACTCGTTTCCCACTGCAGTGGAGCAACTTCATGCTGATGCAAGTGTGGCAATTTTAGTCCTACCTGCAGAAAATGCAAGTAGCACCCTAATTGCAGGAGGGAAGTTGCATTATCTTTATATCCTGCACCAGGGACCCGGGTTTGATTCCGGCCTTGGTCTGCATGATGTTTGCTTGTTTTCCCCACATACAGGGTTAGAGTGGGGGGTGTGGGCCTAGGTAGAGTGCACTTTCAAAGGGTTAGTGCAGACTTGATGGGCCGAATGGCCCTCTTTTGCATTGTAAGGATTCTATGCATTCTATGAACATTTACAGGATTTTTATCATTCTTCTCGTCTTCCTGATTTCTTACAATCTCAGATTTTGAATGCCTATTTTGTCGTCAATCCAGCAATGAATGATGAAGCTGTGCAATTGTCCACTGGAGTTGAAGATATTTCATCTTCTCTGGCCCTCCTCCAGTGTGTTGAACGGAAGCAGAAAGTCCCAGAGACAATGTTAGCTTTTCCTCTTCCCAAGCAGGAGAGTGCGATTGTCCATGTACTAAAGTCTTCTCCCTTGAATCGGTCATTTGTTGAAAAGGTTTCACGACCCTGACAGTTGAGTGGTCCGACAGACCACAGTTCTCCCACTGCGTCAATGTGTTTCTCTCCCAGCGAAATAATGAGCAACCGCTTATGTCCAAAATGTCCTCCCAGAGTGGGAGATTGAAGCCCTTCATGAGAGTGAATTGCAGGGATTGAAAAGCTGGAGCTGGATAGAATCTGGAACAGTACACGGGGGTTACGGGAGTTTTGAAAATGCAATGTAAACAATTAAAGAAAATAGTTGAAGACTGTGATTGAAAAAGTTGAGATTGTAGATCTTCGATGGTGGCTAGTGAGTGAGTGGTCGCAGACAGGGCAGCTCCGGCTCGATGGTGTTGGTTTGGGTTCTTTATACCCGTTAGTGGGGTAGCTCCGGCCAGAAAGTGGTGCAGAAGGTGTAGAGGGAGAGGTTCTCCCCAGGATTGGAATGTGTACTGGCTACCAGACCCGGCAAAAAACAGTCAAAGACCTGGCTAAGGAACTGGAGAGGACCTGTGGCGCAGTAACAATTATGAAAATGGCGGAGGGGGAAGGGTCGACCAGTGCGAAAGGCCCAGAAGGAGCAGTTGATGGCCTTCATCAATGATTAATTTCGACAACAAAGGAAGGAGATACATGGGGACTGGTCGACATCCAGCGAGGGAGCAGTAGCACCTCTGCGAAGACTGATGCACCGAGTAGAAAAGTGCCTGGAGGCACAAGGGGTGAAGATATGAGCAGTGGAGATGGTGGTGTCTGACTAGAGTGACCAGATTGTGTCTTTGGAGGCGGAGGTGGGAATCCTGGGGGAACTATGCAAGTCACCGAAGGTGATGGTGGAGGAGCAAGAAAACAGGTCCAGGTGGCAGAACCTACGGATTGTGAGGCTGCCAGAAGGTGTGGAAAGAACAGACGCCACAAAATGTTGGTCAGGCTGGTGGAGCAGGGAGCACTGGATAAGGCCCCAAAGGTGGACATGGCCCACAGGTCCTTAAGTCAGAGGCCGAGAGCGGGGGAATCTCCACGGGCAGTGATAGTGCGGATGCAGAAATTCCTTGAGAAGGAAAAGATCCTACGATGGGCCAGAGAGAAGCGAGACTGTGAATAGGAGGGGAACTGTGTCCGAATATAACAGGACATTGGTGCGGAGCTGGCAAAGTGGCGGGCAGGGTTCAACAAGGCCAAGCCGGTGTTGTACCAAAGACAGATCCGGTTTGGGGTGCCGATGGAACTGTGGGTCACTTTTGAAGTTTATTTTGAAATGCCAGAAGGGACTATAAACTGGGGGAGAACTGAGAGTTGGTGTGTGATGGAGGAGCTGCATCTGTGAAGGTTGGAGGTTATGGTTTGTTTGTTGCCGAAAGGTGGGGGTGCTTTTACTTTATTTTCCTGTTGTTTGTTTATGTTATTGTACTTTCATAGAATTTACAGTGCAGAAGGAGGCCATTTGGCCCATCGAGTCTGCACCGGCCCTTGGAAAGAGCACCTCACCTAAGCTCACACCTCCACCCTATCCCCGTAACCCCGTAACCCCAGCCAACCTTTTTGGACTAAGGGCAATTTAGCATGCCCAATCCACCTAACCTGCCCATCTTTGGACTGTGGGAGGAAACCGGAGCACCCGGAGGAAACCCACGCAGGCATGGGGAGAACGTACAGACTCCTCACCCAAGTGACCCAAGCCGGGAATCGAACCTGGGACCCTGGAGCTGTGAAGCAACTGTGCTCACCACTGTGCTACCATTGTGTCCCTGGTTTTGAGGGGTTATAAGTGGGTAGGTTTGTGCAGGGGCAGCCGCCGCCCCAGGCCTTCTGTGGTGTTTTTCTTTTGGAGGGGGTGGTTTGTGACTTTGGTTGTTTTTTATCTATGGGTGGGGGGTGTGTGCAGGGGGGCCTTCGAGCAGGAGCTTCCACGCTGGCAGGTAATGCTAGTGAATGGAGGTGAGGTGGGGGAGAAGGCCGGGAGAGGTGTCCGGATGGGGGGTGGGTGAGATGGGGGGGGGATTATGACATGGCAGAGTTGGAGACTGATTGTGGTCATGGATGAAGAGGGGGGCCATCTTGGATGGGCCCAATTTAGACTGGTATTAGAGGGGGAAGTGCCGGGGTGGGACGATGGTAGCCGGTAAAGGGTAAGTGGAGGTTGAAGCCTCCGGTAGGAATTGTAACATGGAATGTCCGGGGGCGAAATGGGCCGATTAAGAGGTCCCGGGGTTTTGCACAGATGAGGAGTTTGAAGGAGGGGGTGATCTTTTTACAGGAGACGCTCCTCCGAGTAAAGGACCAGGTTTTGTGGGAGCAAGGAAGTACGGGACGAGGGGGAATCAGGAGGCTGTTAAATGTGGTTATGACTCTGTCAGTGGTTGGATGCTGGAGATCATTGTCTCTATGGATGGAGAGAAGGCTTTTGATTGGTTGGACGGGTGGGGTGGAGATATCTATTTGATATCCTGGGTAGGTTTGGATTTGGCCCAGGGTTGCGGCGTGGGTGCACTTGTTATATGTAGCTCCGGTGGCAAGCGTATGTACAAATGGGATGAGTGCGCAGAGCTTTGGGTTGCACAGAGGTACGAGACAGAGGTGTCTGCTGTCGCTGTTGTGTTTGCGCTTGGCGATGGCCCTCAGGGGATCAGTGGAGTGGCAAGGGATTGTGAGGAGGGGCTGTGCAGGGAGCACCAGGTGTCATTGTATGTGGACAATGTCTTCTTATTTGTGTCATACC
Organism: Scyliorhinus canicula; assembly: GCF_902713615.1. NCBI lineage: Eukaryota > Metazoa > Chordata > Chondrichthyes > Carcharhiniformes > Scyliorhinidae > Scyliorhinus > Scyliorhinus canicula. The sequence goes on along the minus strand of NC_052164.1, from coordinate 45,764,492 downwards.
CATTGAAGAGTATGGGTAGGATCATGGGAACATTGGAGAGGTTTAGGGCCTTATCTGGATATAAATGAAATGTTGGGAAGAGCGAGGTGTTTCCGGTGAATGCGCCAAGGCTGAGGGCCAACTTGGGGATGTTGCCCATTTATGGTGGCTACTGGCTAGGGAAAGGTTCATGTACTTGGGATTTCAGGCGACGAGGGAGTGGGCAACGATGCACAAGTGGAAGCTGACAACATTGGTGGAGGAGATTAGGGGGGATTTTAAGAGATGGACACACTACACCTGACACTGTTAAGGAGGGTGCAGGTTGTGAAAATGAATGTGCTGCTGAGGTTCTTGTTTGTTTTCCAGATCCTCTCATTCTTTCTCCCGAAGGCCTTCTTTCGGAAATCGGACTCATGCGCACATGTTCTGAGGTTGCGAGAAGCTGGAGAGGTACTAGGATACGATTGTCTAAAATTGTAGGGTGTTTGAGAGGTCAGGCCGTACCTGATGGTGGTGATCTTTGGAATATCAGCAATGCCGGATGTGATGGAGGGCAAGAGGACGGATGTCATGGCCTTTGCCTCTCTAGTTGCCCGGCGAAGGGTCTTGCTGAATTGGAGATCGGATATGCTCCAGGGGTGGCAGCCTGGCTGGGGGATCTGTGTGACTTTCTCCAGTTGGAAAAGATCAGAAGTTCTATTTTTGGAGGAGGTGCAGAATAATGGGTTTATAGTTATGGTAATGAGATAGGGATGTGTGTCATGATGAACAGTGACATTGAGGCTCATGTGTAAGCAGAAGATACTGTTGCACGTTTTACTTGAGTGTATTACGCGTTTTATTGGAGTGTATTAACACGCCTCCGTTTAAAGGCCATGTGCTTAACACTACTACAGCTCTGTGTATGTAATTCTGCTCGGAGTCGCCAGGTGCCGTATTTAGACACCTCACAAGTATATCAAGGTCAGGTTCAAAGTAATAAATCTGTACACCGATTAGTAAGTTCAAACGATTGATATTTATTATAACAAATATAATAAATACACATGCATACGCTAAAGAGACTAAGTTACTTCTAAACTAAATGACTAAAATACTTATCTAAACAGGAACAGGCAAGGTCAGGGAGCGAGGCCTTTGTCCCGTTCTTGGTCTGCAACTCTCAGAGTGTTAAAGGTCGTCAGGGTCTAGCAAGTCTGGCTCACGTAGCGATCGTTGTGGTGATACTTACAGTTCAATGGCTGGTGGCTCAATGGCTGGTGATGGAACTGGAGTCAGGATGCGATGTATCAGCAAAGCGATGAAGACAGCAGAGAGCCGGAGCCAAAACAACAGACCGGACCATGTGCGGGGTCTACTTTTATAGGTCCCCCCAAAGTCCGTGCCTCTTCGGGGCGGTCTCTACCTGCTGTATATCGATTGGGCCTTCTCCCAATCGATATTTTCCAAACCCCCCAATCTGAGGGTCGCTTCTCGATGGGTGGGGCGGTCTCTATGGTGCTTTGTGATGGATACTTATGGTGCCGTTTCGTCTGGGCGTCTACTCAAAGTATCCATTCAAACCTAAATGTTTCTATTGTGTGTGCCTGGATCTGGATCACCTCATTACTATGTAAATTGTTGTTGCCATTTACACCTTTAGCTGAGATTCTGCACCTGGCCATAAACTGGTTTCTGTACGTGCAGAATGCTAATTAGCCTTCTGCAAACTGCTTGTCCTTGCTAAGACTGTTTTCTCCCTGCAGCCTTAGCAGTTCTCCATGTTGTAGCCCAGTGTCCATCTTAGGTGGCTACAATACAATCATAGAATGCAGAAGGAGGCCATTCTGACCATCAAGTCTACACTGGCCCTCCAAAAGAGCACCACACCTATGCCCAAGTCCCCTTCCTCTCTCCACAACCCCATATCGGCAACTAATCTTTGGGACACTGAGGGGCAATTTAGCATGGCCGATCCACCTAGCCTGCACATCTTGGGACTGTGGGAAGAAACCTGAGCACCGGGAGGAATCCCACGCAGACACTGGGAGAATGTGCAAACTCCACACGGACAGTCACTCAAGGTCAAAATTGAACCCGGGTCCATGTCGCTGTGAGGCAGCAGTGCTAACCACTGTGCCACCGTGCCACCCATAATAGAACGATAAAGTTAGAATGTACCATTGCACAAGTGAAGGAGATTTTGAAAACACCTTACTGGAGTTAGAGCAGAATCACTCCTTAGTGGGAGACGTTCCCATCCAGAACAGGCGACATATCACCCTGGAGAGATCCAAACAGTATTCAAAGTGGAAACCAAACTACAAAGCAGAATTCACCATGAAGAATAGCAAGTATTCCCATTCTTTGTGAGGTGAACTAATTCAAAATAAGCACTCCTCGGCCCAATTGAGAGACCTGTTCTGCTGTTGGTGGCAGTGGTACTGATGGACTCAACGGAGAGCTGGTAAGTTCACTTGTTCATGAATAACAAAATCACACCAATGTGAGTGCTTTATTGGGTGGCCTCAGGACCTCTTTGACAGTTTTATGCCTCGAGTGCTGTTGCTGTGCTGCCAACGCCATCCCCCAATGAGATGGTCAACCAGCTTTTTTTAACGGGTTACCTTGGGTGAGAGTTTGGAGGTCGAATGGGAGAATTTCTTCTTCCAATAATGCTCTGTATTAATTACCATCCACACTGGGGTTTCAGAGAACATAGAACAGTACAGCACAGAACAGGCCCTTGGGCCCTCAATGTTGTGCCGAGCCATGATCACCCTACTCAAACCCACGTATCCACCCTATACCCGTAACCCAACAACCCCCCCCCCCAACCTTACTTTTATTAGGACACTACGGGCAATTTAGCATGGCCAAACCACCTAACCCGCACATCTTTGGACTGTGGGAGGAAACCGGAGCACCCGGAGGAAACCCACGCACACAGGGGGAGGACGTGCAGACTCCACACAGACAGTGACCCAGCCGGGAATCGAACCTGGGACCCTGGAGCTGTGAAGCATTTATGCTAACCACCATGCTACCCTGCTGCCCCTAAACTAGGAACTGCGAGCCAGCCAGGAGTCGAAACTGGAATCTCCTGATTCGTAGTCAGACGCGTTATTCATTGCGCCACTTGCCCACAGCAGCTAAACCTGCTGGTGGGGCTTTTACTCTCACGAAAGAGCCCATCTTTTTGATGACAGGACACCCCAGGACTCAAACTGCACATCGCAGAAACAAACAAATGAAGACACCCGGGACAAAATTCCCGCCCCACGATATGAGACAAAATAATGAGGGGACAGTCCCTCCCCCCAGAAAAACTCTGGGACCACCCTGATATGAACAGGAATCTACCATCTCAGTTTAAGATTTCGTCCAAATGACATATGTGAGAAGCATGAGAATGACTAGAGCGAGGGTGGGTCCGATCAAGGACAGTAGCGGGAGATTGTGAATTGAGTCAGAAGAGATAGGCGAGGTCTTGAACAAGCACTTTTCTCCAGTATTTACAAATGAGAGGGGCCAGTGTGAAAAAGACTGGTAAGCTCGAGAAGATACTTGTTAGGAAGATGTGTCAGGCATTTTGAAAAACTTGAGGATAGACAGTTCCCCTGGGCTGACGGGATATATCGAAGAATTCTATGGGAAGCAAGAGATGAAATTGCAGAGCCGTTGGCAATTATCTTTCCGTCTTCACTGTCAGCAGGGGTGGTACCAGGGGATTGGAGAGTGGTGTTTGTCATGCCCCTGTTCAAAAAAGGGAATAGGGATAACCCTGGGAATTACAGGCCAGTTAGTCTTACTTCGGTGGTCGGCAAAGTAATGGAAAGGGTACTGAGGGATAGGATTTCTGAGCATCTGGAAAGACACTGCTTGATTAGGGATAGTCAGCACGGATTTGTGAGGGGTAGGTATTGCCTCACAAGTCTTATTGAATTCTTTGAGGAGGTGACCAAGCACGTGGGTGAAGGTAAAGCAGTGGATGTGGTGTACATGGATTTTAGTAAGGCATTGGATAAGGTCCCCCATGGTACGCTTAAGCAGAAAGCAGGAAGGCATGGGATAGTGGGAAATTTGGACAGCTGGATAATGAACTGGCTAATCGATAGAGGTCAGAGAGTGGTGGTGGATGGCAAATATTCAGCCTGGAGCCCAGTTACCAGTGGCGTACTGCAGGGATCAGTTCTGGGTCCTCTGCTGTTTGTGATTTTCATTAATGACTTGGATGAGGGAGTTGAAAAGTGGGTCAGTAAATTTGCAGATGATACGAAGATTGGTGGAGTTGTGGATAGTGAGGAGGCCTGTTGTCGGCTGCAAAGAGACATAGATAGGATGCAGAGCTGGGCTGAGAAGTGGCAGATGGAGTTTAACCCTGAAAAGTGTGAGGTTGTCCAGTTTGGAAGGACAAATATGAATGCGGAATACAGGGTTAACGGTAGGGTTCTTGGCAATGTGGAGGAGCAGAGAGATCTTGAGGTCTATGTTCATAGATCTTTGAAAGTTGCCACTCATTGCATAGAGCTGTGAAGATGTCCCAGGTGTGCATTAGCAGAAGGATTGAATGTAAGAGTTGTGAGGTGATGATGCAGCTGTAAAAAACCTTGGTAAGGCCACATTTGGAGTACTGTGTGCAGCTCTGGTCACCGCATTTTAGGAAGGATGTGGAAGTTTTGGAAAAGGTGCAAAGGAGATTTATCAGGATGTTGCCTGGAATGGAGAGTAGGTCTTACGAGGAAAGGTTGAGGGTGCTTGGCCTTTTCTCATTAGAACGGAGAAGGATGAGGGGTGACTTGATAGAGGTTTATAAGATGATCAGGGGAATAGATAGAGTAGACAGTCAGAGACTTTTTCCCTGGGTGGAACAAACCATTACAAGGGGACATAAATTTAAGTTGAATGGTGGAAGATAGAGGGGGGATGTCAGAGGCAGGTTCTTTACCCAGAGAGTAGTGGGGGCATGGAATGCACTGCCTGTGGAAGTAGTTGAGTCGGAAGCATTAGGGACCTTCAAGCGGCTATTGGATAGGTACATGGATTACAGTAGAATGATGGGGTGTAGATTAATTTGTTCTTAATCTGGAACAGAAGTTTGGCACAACATCGTGGGCTGAAGAGCCTGTTCTGTGCTGTATTTTTCTATGTTCTATGTTCTATGATGGTACCTCTGTCAACACAGAACTCCCCTAGGACCATGAAAGAAGATGACCCGAATGGCCTCTTCTATACTGTATGATTCTGAGACTGAATCTGCATTTATCTATCCCCTTTCATGATCTCAGCATGTCCCAGATTGTTTTACAGCCAATTAAGTGATTTTCAAATGCCATCTCTATTGTGTCATAAATCTCATGGCAGCCATTTACAATGTCTGACCAACAGCAATGAGTCATCACCAGATCAGCTTTGACGAAGAGTCATCCAGGCTTGAAACGCTCGCTCCCTCCTCTCTCCACATAGGCTGTCAGACCTGCTGAGATTGACCAGTATTTTCTGTTTGTGTTTCAGATTCCAGCATCTGCAGTAATTTGCTTTTATAAGGTTTAATGCTGAAAATGGTGGCTTAGGTGATCTGCTTATGAGCCACAAATGTTACATTGCAATTCCTGGGATAATCTCTCCATCTCCTTTGCAATGTGCATTCAAATCCGTCTCCAGTCCAGAGAGCGCACCCCATAATCCATGCTGACACTCCCAGAGGAAGCTCTGAGGAAGTGCTACATTGTCAGAGGTGCTTCATTCACCCACCCTCTCCTGTAGATGTGAACTGTCCTATGCCACTAATGCACAAAAAAGAGTAGGGAATTCTTCCCAATTTCATGGTCATCCCTCAATCAACATCACAGAAACAGATTGTCCACAGGTCCCATTGCCAACTGTGGGCGCGCTTTACCCCGATGCCCTGCGTGGTAACAAATGCTCCTTTGGTTCGAAAGCACTTTGAGCCATTGTGAGGCTGTGAAAGGTGCTATGGGAATGCAAGTTCTCTCTCTCTCAGAGAATCAAGAGAAACCATTGGGTGTCTACTTTTGCCAATACAAGCAAACTTTGCCACGACACGTGTACTGAGGTGACTGTTTTTATTAAATTTCATTGGAAGCCAGACTAGCAGCTGTGATTTTCAACAAACAACAGTACAACACATCTCCTTGCACTTTTATTACAGGATTAGTGTGAAAGAGCGCTGGCTGTGGCCATCTGACCATGTGCACAAACAAAGGCTAAAACCATGAATGTGCTTCATCACAAAGAGCATTGCTGGCGAGGGGTCTGAGGATAGAGGAGAGGGAGGGAGCTCTGCTATTACTGGAAAGGGGTGTGCGGACAGAGAGGGGAGAGGGAGAGAGAGGGGGGGGAGAGAGAGAGGGAGCTCTACTATTACTGGAAAGGGGTGTGCGCACAGAGAGGGGGAGAGGGAGAGAGAGGAAGAGAGAGAGAGAGGGAGACCTGCTATTACTGGAAAGGGGTGGGAGGACAGAGAGAGGGAGAGAGAGTCAGGGAGCTCTGCTATTCCTGGAAAGGGGTGTGAGGACAGGGAGGGGGAAAGGGAGAGAGAAGGAGAGGGAGAGACAGGGATCTCTGCTATTCCTGGAAAGGGGTGTGAGGGCAGAGAGAGGGAGAGGGGGAGAAGTAGTTCAGCTATTCCTGGAAAGGGGTGACAGGACAGAGGGAGAGAGAGAGGGAGAGAGACAGGGAGCTCTGCTATTACTGGAAAGGGGTGTGAGGACAGAGAGGGGAGAGGGAGAGAGAGGGGGAGAGAGAGAGAGGGAGCTCTACTATTACTGGAAAGGGGTGTGAGGACAGAGAGGGGGAGAGGGAGAGAGAGGGAGAGGGAGAGGGAGGGAGCTCTGCTATTACTGGAGAGGGGTGTGAGGGCAGAGAGAGGGAGAGGGGGAGAAGTAGTTCAGCTATTCCTGGAAAGGGGTGTCAGGACAGAGGGAGAGAGAAAGGGAGAGAGACAGGGTGCTCTGCTATTACTGGAGAGGGGTCTGAGGAGAGAGAGAGGGTGAAGGAGCTCCTGGAAAGGGGTCTGAGGACAGAGGGAGAGAGAGGGGACAAAGAGAGAGGGAGAGAGAGCGAGACAGGGAGGACAGAGAGAGAGAGAGAGACAGGGGACAGAGAGAGAGAGAGAGAGAGGGGGGACAGAGAGAGGGAGAGAGATTGAGGGGGAGGGAGGGAGAGCTCGCTCAGCTATTCCTGGTAACGGGTCTGAGGACAGAGGGAGAGAGAGGGGACAAGAGAGAGGGAGAGAGAGCGCGAGACAGGGAGGACAGAGAGAGAGACAGGGGACAGGGAGAGGGAGAGAGATTGAGGGAGAGAGAGCTCAGCTATTCCTGGAAAGGGGTGTGAGGACAGAAGGAGGGAGGGAGAGAGAGAGAGGGAGGAAGGGAGGGAGAAGCTCAGCTGTTGCCGAGAACCGGTTCCTCTCGCAGCCCCGCACATAAAGGAGCTGACACATGCAGTCAGTCAAATCACCCGGACCTCGACACCCAGACTCAACAATAGAGACCGCTCCTCGCTACACTCTTGTAATGCTGCAGATTAACAGAGGGGTTGGCAAACGTTGTTTTAATAAGCGCTCAAAATAATTGTCCCGGCGCATGGGTGGTTAGATAGTTGTCTAATTGGGCAGATGTCACCCCTCTAATAACACCAACTGGGTGGGACCTGGCCAGAGAGAGAGAGTGAAAGGAGCGCTCCATTGCAGTGCTGGTTGACACATTCATCAGACTGGTACCGGCTACATGTTTATAATTACAGCCCCACCCCCAGTCTGAGAATCTTTTGTTTTACTTGACAGGAGGCGAGGGAGGCATCTTGGCCGGTGGAGTAACATTCTGGGTGAAGAGAAACATTCTGGGGAAGAGATATCAGATGAGAGGATTTGGAGTAGTTTTAATTCCACCCACACAATGACTCCTTTAAATGCAATCTCAGGGGAGGTTTAAAATTGGAGAAGTTGGTGTGTTTTCTCTCTCCCTCTCGGTGTCTGTGACCAGCGTGTGTTCTCTTTTGCAGTCTGTCACCTCCCTGCAAGTTTGTGGTGGTTGGCTCCAAGCTCCTTTATAAAACCGCCTTTATCTTCCCGGGTACTAAGTACAATCCGACAAGTAGCAGCTCTACAACATCCGCTCTGCATGATCACGCTCCCCTCCACCCACCTTAATCGCCAGGTTCTGTATTTCCTTTTTGGGAGCGGGGAAGGAGGAATTCACCCCGGAGAGGACCTCGGGTACAAAGGGAGGAACTGAGGGAATCGTCTTCGCGAAGATCTGGAATTCTTCAGGAGCCAGGGACTTGCGATGCAAACTTCCGATTGGTAACATTGACAAGGCGAACCACCCCACCCACAAGCCCCTGACTGCCTCCTCTCCACAGTACCGAACTGCTGCTCGTCCTTGCGGACTGACACAAGATGAATTCTACTTTCTTCAACCAGACGGTGGTAGAGGAAGGTTTCTATCCCAGTAAGGGGCCGGCTGGCCTGGGGACAGTTATTGGATGTTGTAACCAGAGCTCAGTGACCACCGATGGCTCCCTGAATTTGAACCAGGAGGAGCAGAAACTGTTCATCATGCGAGTGGTGCAGATTGCTGTGCTCTGCGTCCTCTCCCTGACTGTCATCTTCGGCATATTCTTCCTGGGCTGCAATTTAATGATCAAATCGGAGAGTATGATCAACTTCCTGGTGAAGGACAGGAGACCCTCCAAGGATGTGGAGGCTGTGATCGTTGGCTTGTATTAATTAGCAAGGGACCTTCACCTCACCTTTTTTTTCCCTCTTCCTTTTTGTAAAGCCAGTGGGGTTCTCCTCCTGCTTGACCCGCCCCAGGCCAGGGAGAGAGAGGGGTTCCCGGGACGGTGAGGTGGTGCAATTGAAGCACGGATCGGGAAGAGTTTGAGGAAAGTGGGATTGCACGCGAGTTAAAACTATGTTTGATTGAAAACTGCTGGAATTTGCAAAAGAAAATGGAAAGTCTTTTGTGCCCTTCCTGGGTAGGGGCAAGGGATTGTGTTGCATGCGGAACCGAACCCGTTTGAATAATAATTACAAATTGCATGAAAATTTCACACGTAAATGAAGAAGGTGTTGAAGAGAGAGAGAGAGAGAGGAAACGGGAATCTTGCACTTGGGATCTTAACGAGAATATTGCATGTGTTTTTGAATCGTTCTTAAAACAATCGACATGTACATGAAACTGCCTCCGAACAAAAAAAAGAAACATTTTGTAAGATATTTTCTTGAGGACGAGTTTTTAATCGCATGGATGTTTTTATTTCTCTGTCTCTGGCGAGTTGGTGCCTGCTTAAGTCTCTCTCCCCCACCCAATCTGTTGTCAGTGTCTGGTTTAGATTTGCAGCATGGTTTACAATGTTTCCCCAGAGAGCCGCTTATTTTATTTTTCACCAGGGTGTGTGTGCGACTCCGTTACTCCAACGCGACTTTTAAAAGTTTCTTGTTTTTAAAACTGTAAATGCAAAAACAAAAAGATTGATAAAAATGTTGCAAAAAAAAAAATGTTTTTCGTGCGTGGCTTGATATTCTTGCTCCCTTCTTTATTGATGGGGAGTTGCTCACATCTGGAGTACAGTGGCATTGTAGTGATACATTCAAATTCCGTCTGGCAGAGGTAGGGGGTAATCTTCAAAAGGTCAGAGAGAGTTAGAGTGTTAACTGGCTCAGCTCCTGTCTTCGAGCTCCCCTGGCTGCACTTAGGCTCGGCTGGTTCCAGAAAAAAGTTGATAAATAACGTGTCTCTGGTATAAACAAAAAACAACAGTGTTTTGTGTTTCAGGATTTTTCACACTAACGCTCTCTGCGCAGCTTATATTGGAACATCCATTGCTGTACAAGTGCTGGGACTAACTTTATTTTACAAGTCTTCGCTTCAAGCAAGTTTGCAACACATTCTGAAATCGGTCAGGGGTTTATCGAATTGGTTTACTGTTAACATAAGTGGCAGGAAAGCCATGTGGCGGAATGTCTTGAGATCTCATAGAGTTTTACAGGACAGCAAAAGGTCCTTTCGGCCCATCGTATCTGCTTATTCCATCAAGCACCTATCAATTCCAATCCTATTTTCCTGCACTTGGTCCGTGTCTTTGCACGCTATGGTGTTGCAAGTGCTCATCCGAATGCTTCTTAAATGTGAGGATTCCCGTCTTCACCACTCTTTCAGACAGTGAGTTCCAGATTCCCACCACCCTCTGGGTGAAAAAACGTTTCCTCAAATCTCTTGTAAATCTCCTGCCTCTTATCTTAAATCTATGCTCCCTGCTTATCGACCCCTAGGCTCAGGGGAAATGTTGCTTTCTATCAGATACATTACTTATGTCCCTCATCTAGAACATACAGTGCAGAAGGAGGCCATTCGGCCCATCGAGTCTGCACCGACCCACTTAAAGCCCTCACTTCCACCCTACCCCGGTAACCCAATAACCCCTCCTAACCTTTTTTGACATGAAGGGCAATTTAGCACGTCCAATCCACCTAACCTGCCTGTCTGGACTGTGGAGGAAACTGGAGCACCCGGAGGAAACCCACACAAACACAGGGAGAATGTGCAGACTCCGCACAGTGACCCAGCAGGGAATCAAACCTGGGACCATGGTGCTGTGAAGCCACAGTGCTAACCACTGTGCTACCGTGCTCCACTCCGACAATGACCACCACCCTAAAAAATTGTTTTCCCAGTTTAAGAAATTTCGGCAGCTCTAGACACACAATAACTCCGAGACGTTTTAAACTGCCTTACCAACATGGTATATATTTAAATTTAGAGTACCCAATTCATTTTTCCAATTAAGGGGCAATTTAGCATGGCCAATCCACCTACCCTGCACATCTTTGGGTTGTGGGGGCGAAACCTATGCAAACAAACAGAATGTGCAAACTGCACACGGACAGTGACCCAGAGCCGGGATCGAACCTGGGACCTCGGCACCGTGAGGCTGCAATGCTACCCACAGTGCCACCGTGCTGCCCTTCCAGCATGATATATTGATGCATTTCAGATATCCGTCTCCCATTCCAACTTCTGTCAATCGTAAAAATGAAAAGAGGGCAACAGAGATGTAGTACCAGTCACAGAGGGTATTTGAATGCAGGCAGAAGCTAATCTGGAAATGTACCCGATTGGAACCCTGTTATGACAAGCGACCTACAAAAAATGCATTGGCACTGTCTCTGGGGTCCAGCAGAACCTCTCTGCTATTTGCAGGATTGAGAAGCGTTAGAATCCCTACAGTGCAGAAGGAGACTATTCAGCGCATCGAGTCTGCATCGACCCTCCGAAAGAGTACCCTATCTCGACCTACTCCCCACCTTATCCCTGCAACCCCGTAGCCCCAACTAACCTGTACAACTTTGGACTGTGGGAGGAAACCGGAGTACCCGGAGGAAACCCACGCAGACACAGGGAGAGTGTACAAACTCCACACAGACAGTCGCCCGAGGCCAGAATCAAACTCGGCGCAATGAGGCAGCAGTGCTAACCAGAGGCACATTGTCCCTTCACTCCCCTTCCCCCTGACCTGCGACCATCTGGGAATCCACTCTTCTTTTCACTGCGTCAGCTCAGAAAAAGGTTGCCAACATTCCAGGATTGTCCTGGGGTCTCCAGGAATAATCACCCGGACATGATATGGGAGGAAATCTTAGGGACATTAAAAAAACTGTGTCATACTTTCTTTGGCCAGTTAGTTGATTAATTACATTAAAAAAATGGTGATGGGAATTGCCAGTTGGAGGTCCCAGGTTGTGTGATTAAAATCTCCAGAAATCCACAGGATCCCTACAGTGCAGAAGGGGTAATTTGGCCCATCAATTCTGCTCTGAGCCTCTGAAAGTGCACCCTACCTAGGCCCACTCCCCCGCCCTATCCCCATAACCCTGTAATCACATCTAACCATTGTACACTAAGGGCAATTTAGCATGGCCAATCCACCTCACCTGCACATCTTTGGACTGTGGGAGGAAACCGGAGCACCCGGAGAAAACCCACGCAGATAGGGGGAGAAAGTGAAAATTCCACACAGTGACCTCAGGCCAGAATTGAACTCGGGTCCCTGGCGCTGTCAGGCAGCAGTGCTAAACACTGTGCCACCATGCTACCCTGTGGGCAACAAATGCAGGCAACAAAGTTGGCAACTGGTGTGCTGAAAAGTTGCTAAATCTCAGCCACCTCCTTTAATTATTATACAGTAACTCAATAACTGCAATATCTGGAAATCTGTTTTACGTTTTCCATTACTGTGGCTTGCTGTCGTAACACAAATACAGGAAGGAAGATGTACAATAATTTTAATTAATAACCTTTATTGTCACAAGTAGGCTTACATTAACACTGCAATTAAGTTACTATGAAAAGCCCCTCGTCGCCACATTCCGGCGCCTGTTCGGGTACACAGAGGCAGAATTCAGAATGTCCAATTCACCTAACAGCACGTCTTTCACGACATGTGGGAGGAAACCGGAGCACCCGGAGGAAACCCATGCAGACACGGGGAGAACGTGCAGACTCCGCACAGACAGTGACCCAAGCCGGGAATCGAACCTGGGACCCTGGCGTGGTGAAGCAACAGTGCTAACCACTGTGCTAACGTGAAAGCAAAGTATTGCATTTGAATACACTTTGCTCCATAGCTGGTTAAAATAACTCCTTCACCTCTCTCAATTGCTTAAGCAACGTTATTGTGAATTTGGTGACGTTCAATCCCCCGGTCACAGCAGTTGTATTTGTACGTGTGCTTAAAGGTTAGCCTCAGTGTCCCGTGGCATGATGCCCCTTCACCCTACCTTCAAAATCCACCCTATGCTGACGGAATCATCATACACCCCGATAATAAAAGCAAAATACTGTGGATGCTGGAAATTTGGGATAAAACTGAAAATGCTGGATGAACGTCGCAGGTCTGGCATCATCTGTGGAGAGAGAAACGGAGTTAATATTTTGAGCCTAAATGAGCCTTCTGCAGAATGGAAGCAAGGTAGAAATGTAAAGAGCAATATGGTTGTAACGCGGGTGGAGGAGGTGGGGCAGCATAGAAGACCAGGGATAGGTCGGGGCAAAGGAGATACTGACAAATGTGTCCTGGACGTAAGACAAAGAGAATTGTTAATGATCCCTTTAAGGGATGAAGAGTGCTTAGAATGGCAATAGGTAAGATCGCAGAATGTGTTAGTGAGAGCAACTGGACAGCCAGGGACAATGGCCATGGGGGGACGGGTGGGGTACTGATTGTTCGCCACCTATGCAGCTTTTCAACTCAGTCATAGACCGAGACTGCAGGCCTAAAGGAAGCAGCTGAGGGTTCAAAAGCCCATCCACTCACTCAGTTTTCTAACTTTACCAGCGGATGGCATTTCACAAAAAGTACATATGTTTGCCACCACTGAGAACACACTGCCGGCTTAACCAGAAAGCTTATGGCAGAATAGAATCAGATGAAATATTCGGAATCTGTCGTAAGAACAGAAAACACTGGGGTACAAGGGTCAGTATTTGAAATAGCATTTTTTGTTGCCTCTTTATCGCTTCATTCTACACATGGAGGTTCCTCACTCTCCTCCTGCCTGTAACATTGACCTTTCCCTTCTCTGTAAATTCAAAGCATTGTCTGCTCTTCAGTTTAATTCACAGAGCCAGTTATATTTTTCAGTAAAGCTTTCTGTCTCACTCTCATTGTTTAAATCCCCTTTTAGTAGTTTTCCTAATGTTTTATTTAACATCATATTGAGAGGGGAGGACGCCAGGGAGAACACATTCTTCACCCTTATTTTTTCACATTCTGCCCTCTGAGCCACCCACTCCCCCTACCCCCTTCCTCACACGCGCGCACGCACACTTTAATCAAAGAGTACGACTGATATTGTTCCAATATTTGGAATGTCAGTAAACTGCTCTCTCTGCCATTGTCACCCACTAACCATCAATTAACAAGCGCACAGCTTAGTGTTTAATATTTACTTATTAACCAATTTAATACCCATTGGTTTGGCATTGCACCAAATTAGAATTTATTTTTTTCTGCTCCCATCATCAGCCTCAAGCATTTAGTGGCAGATGAAGGGAATGAGAATCGATCACCAACATCACAAGTCCACCAGTTATAAAGTTCAGAAATGTTGAGCACTAGGCCATGTTGAGCGGGACTCTGTTTCTGTTTAAAGCTGACTGGAAGCACACCTCAAACACTTTGATCACTCAAAGTGGAATTTACCAAGGCCACAGTGCCAGCAGTCATGTTATCATCACACTTTATTACATCAGGGCATGGGAAATAAAGATTCCTTTTACTTTCATTCCTGGGACAGCGACATGACCAGCATTTTATTGTCCATTCCTAATGGTTTGATGGTGTCTTGCTGGACCACTTAGGTGGGCAGTGAAGAGTCACCAACATTGCCGTTTGCTTGAGTCACAAATGATGCCAGATCAGGAAAAGAGGTCAAACTTCTCACTGAGGGACATTAGTGAATCATTTAGTTTTTACAACAATTTGACGGCTTGGTTTTTTTCTGTGACTGGAATTTGTTCATTATGTTCATTCTCTTCAAGCTGTCGGAGGGGGGGGGGGGGGGGGGGGGGGCATGCTGAGCGGGGGCAGTGAAAATCATGAGCTCTACTTTTATTCATTCATAGGATGTGGGTGCCATTGGCTGGATCATTATTGAACATCCCTAATTGCTCTTGAACTGAGTGACTTGCCAGGTCATTTCAGAGGGCATTTAAGAGTCAACCACATTTCTGTGGGTCTGGAGTCACATGTTGGCTCGACCAGGGAAGGACAGATTTCCTTCCCTAAAGGACATCAGTGAACCAGTTGGGTTTTTAGAACAATCAGCAATAGATTCATAGTGATCATTAGACTTTTAATTCCAGATTTTTGTTTAATTCAAATTTCACCATTCCAGAGCATTACCTTTGGTCTCTGAATTACTAGATCAGTGACAACGCCATCGCCTTGGATTAGCATGGCCAATCCACCTAATTTACACATCTTTGGTCTGTGGATGGAAACTCACACAATCACAAGGAGAATGTGCAGACTCCACACAGACAGTCACCCAAAGCCGGAATTGAACCCAGATCCCAGGTGCTGTGAGGCAGCAGTGTTAACCACTGTGCTGCCGGATTATTAGCTGAGGCCTGTGGATTACTAGTTCAATAACATCATCCCCACATAATCATATCTTTTATGTGGGTGTGGCTCCCTCCTCTAATTCTGGGACACTGAAGATGCAATGTGACGACACCCTTACAGTGCTGCTGAGTGAAGACACAGATTGAACCATGCCTGATTTGCATCAGTACTTCATTTACCATTCAAACTCTTTAGTTTTTACTGTCTATGGGGTCAAAAATAATTTCTAGGCGGGAAATACATAACTAGGAAAAGATATTTTTGGCATAGAGGAAGTGCGACAGAGGTTCACTAGGCTGATACAGGGTTGGCAGGACTGTCCTATGAGGAGAGGTTGGAGGACTGGGCCTGTATTCACTAAAGTTTAAAAGGATGAGAGGAGATCTGATTGAAACGTATAAAATCCGAACAAGACTGGACAGACTAGACGCAGGGAGGATGCTTTCCCTGGATGGGGAATCTAGAACCAGGAGACACAGTCTCAGGAAAGGGGACCTGCCAATTAAGGACTCAGAAGCAGAACACTCTTCACTCTAACGATAGTGATCCTGAGGAATTCTCTCCCACAGAAGACTGTGGAGGTCAAGTCGCTGAATATATTCAAGAAAGAGAAAGATGATATTTAAGATTTTAATGGCATCAAGGTGTATGGGTAGAAATTGGGAACATGGCATTCATATAAAGGATCAGCCATGATCACAGTGAATGACGGCTAGGCTTGAAGGGCTGAATGGTCTACTCCTGGTCCTGGTTTCTATGTTTCGATGTTTGATAAGGCTCACAGCAAGAACATTCATATCATATAAATACAGAAAAACATCCTAATGTGCAAGCAAGAATCGATTTACTCTATCCTGACTTGAGCTATACAACTTCTGATATGTCAGCTTGGCCCAGTGCTGCCAATAGAAAACGCTACAGTTCCTGTGCCTGGTTCAGTTGACAGGAGTTCAGTGGAATTGGATTGATTACAATGCATAATGGATAAGATTTCCAACCCTCCCGGATCGATCAGTAGTCTCCCGGGACGAAACATTATTCTCCTGCACATAATTGTGAGCGACACAGGGAGAAAGATCAGAGGCACATACAAAAAAAAAACTTTGGATTTCTTTGACTTCCTTTGAGAGAACATTTTGGAGGCAAGGATAAAATGTTCGAATACCGGGTGGGATAGTTGGAGGTTATATGACATGGTGAAAGATCCAGAAACAGTCCACCCATATCCGGCAATGTTAGCAATGGGATATTGTAGCCTCTGGTTTAAGAAGAGAGTACAAACCTGCTCACCCCTATAGCTGGCTTGGTAAATGTGGCACCTCAGCCATTCAGAGCAGTGAGTATTGGGTTAACTGCTCTCAATCGGTGTGAGGGCTGCCAACTTGACCTTAGTTCTGAGGACAGGAAGTTGTTACCCGAGTTCCCGATCCCAATCGTAGACCCTCTGGGAAAGTGTTTTTGGATAAATACTAGAGGCAAAATGTTTTGGGCACACGTAAAGGCAAGAAGAGAGGTGGCGACAGGGGATGAAAATACCAGAACCAGTAAAGTTTACCAGGGCAAGAGGACTAATGATTCCACTCTCCTCCATATTGAGGCCAATTAATGTATTTAAAAATCTCGCTATGAACTAGTTGGAGGGGAACAGTGGTATTTGGAAGACGGTGGGTGGGTTTTATGAGGTATCTGTTGCCGATCAGCTGAAGCAAAGCTGTTGTAGAGTGAGGAACTTGTCATGACTGCCCTTTGCTTCACGCCCATCCCCATAAGAGGTTCAGGGGAGCAAAAGGTGCCCCAACATCTGGAAACAAGGTACTCTTGGCAGGTTGCAGGGAGGGTGAGAGCAGTTCTCAGGGGTTTTCACATCTGGCCTTGCAGGGACAGGGGGAATTTGGTTTTGCCTCCATCATTGGATTCCCTCGGATTTAGGGTATCATCTATTGCACCCATGTTGGAATCAAGGCATTCAGTGACGCCCCCCCCCTCCCCCCCAAGGGGGCTTCATCAACTGCAAGGCCTTCCAATCCCTCAATGATCAACTGGCTATGACCCCAACAAGAGCTTCCTGGCTGTGTGAGCACACTTTCCTGACAGCTGCAATGACTCCTTTGGCCTCTGCAAGTCAAGACTGCCTCAGATCTTCATTCCAATCCTTAAAGTGCATGGATGGATCCAAGGGGACAAGGGCTATCTACTAAAGAGATGGCTACTGGGCCCGCTATGGCACCCTCAGACAGACAATACAACCAATGCCACCAACTCAACAGGACAACCATTGAGCAGACCATTGGGCTTCTGAAGATGCAATTCTGGTGTCTAGGCCAGTTGGGTGATGGCCTCCAATATCCACGTGCAAGTGTCTTGGTTATTCTGTTGGTCTGCTACACGATCCATAACACAGACCTTGAGAACGGTGAGGCCCTGGAAGGAATAATCTCAGCAGGGGAGGAACAGAATGTGAGAGAGTCAGGGAGAGGTGTCCTCTTGCCATCCTCCAAGAAGAGGACTTCCTGCCTCTGCCTCACTGTCTCCAGAATTAGATCCATGTTGGTATTGAGTGACTGCCCCACCCTGAGTGCTGGGCCTCCATCTTCCCTGTGGGTCTGCGGAAGGCTTCAGCACAAACCACAGGTCTCAGCCTCATGACAACCAGCAGCTTTGGAGACAGCCGCCATGAGGTGTCCAAATTCTAAACGCACAATTCATCTGATCCGTCTTCATTCCCGCCCCCACACAGCTCAAAGTGGACAGGACACCCATCTCCATATCAATTCAGGGTTCACCCATGTGGAAATCTGAACTTTAATCAGTTGCCACAACAAAGCTGCCCTGTTTCCCACCCAGAGCTTGGGGTTCAGTTTGGCTTTTGTTCTTCGAGTGGAAAAGGGGAGAAAAGTGGCAGAGTGAGAAGAGCCTCTGGACAAGGACTTTGGTTTAGAGCAAATCTTACAATAGTTGGACTTAATTGTGACTGAGTTCAATATCCCTACATTCCCTTTTTTTGGATAATATTGTGGGAAGCAAAACAAAATGGGTTTACAATTAATAACAACTGTTTAGTTATTATTTATTCCCAAGGTGTGAGCGTCAGAGCCCTTTCATAAATTTGCCAGTTGCGGTTTTACTAAGTCCGAAGTTTATTAAAGATATTATTATAGTACAGTACATTGCAGAATTCTTACATTCTGCTCCAATTCTCTTAAGGTACAATATTTTGATACTTTATGCACTGTTACAGCATGTTTCTATTACAACGCAAGCTTGCTGCATTACAGTGTTATTGCCACATGGTACCAGTATACGACAGTACTGTTATATTGCTTTGTTATTACAGTATGGTTCAAACATGGTACAGTATTGATACTGTATTGTTACAGGACATCATTGCTGTTGTTGTGCAGTGCTAAGACAATATGGTATATAATCTCACAGCATTTAAGAAGTATTTAGATGTGCACTTGCAATCCCAAGGCATACAAGGTTGTGGGCGAAGTGCTGGAAAATGGGATTAGAATAGTTAAGTGGTACGGACTCAATGGGCCGAAGGGCCTCTTCTTTGCTGTATGACTCTAAGACTCTATGTATGACTCTATTACAGTAGGTGCTATTAATATTTCAGAGATGTTAACATTGAACTAATTGTGGGTGTGAGATTTTTAGTCATGAGCCACATGCTCTGAATATCAAGTGGTGGTGAATATAGTCAATGCTGGAAGCGGTGTATTGTGATTGTTAGAAGGCAGTGCAGTGAATATAGATACATTGTCTACTTTCTCTTAATCTCTTTGATTATGGCTGTGTTTGCCCTATCCTGTTACTCCATGAATTGCTTGGCTGTGGGATTTGAGTTTCAAATCTAAGATTGATTCATTCTGCAAATATAACTGAGGCACAGACTTATTTAATTTCACTTAGTCTCAATGGTTTCAATGCACGGCTGTTGGATTTCTTTAAGGCAGCTAGGTCAACGGCAAAGCCCTGGGATTTATTGGAGTTTATTTCTTCAGGGAAATTATGATAGAAAATGAATGAGGGTTGAATATCTTACTTTCCGTTTGATTAATCATTCATTAATTGGAATTAACTATACCTCTGGGCTTTGAGGCTTCTTAAAACCTGCAGATATATTCATCTAGAAAAGTGAAAACTTGATCCATCAGAAATGTTCAAATGCTTCATGCTAATGTTGGAAAATGTCAGATTAGGAACCTGTCGAAGCAATTAACTAATCACCATCAGCTTTGTAAAGGGCAATGAAAGGAGTCCACACCGAGTTGTTGAGAAAAACAAAACTTTTTTTTAAAAACACGTTAACTATTAGGTACAGCTCCAGTAGTTCCCAGCTGGGTCTTTTTTAGTCAGTGCCTTGACTGGCCGACTCTATTTATACAAAGCCACATTGACATAGTTAATGGTCCCCGCCCTCTTATTGCGGGAGCTCGTATTCTGCAAGTTCCACGGGTAGTGGATCATTCCGTGAGACCTCTGCAGGTTACAACAATTGGGAGATAAAGGAGAATCGATCAGCTAAGGAAACATTTGCAGGGCCAAGGGGGAAAAGGTGAGGGAGAGGGAATGGGTGAGTTGCTCTTGTGGCGAGCTGTCACAGGTTCAATGGGCCAAATGGCCTCTTTCTGTGCATTCTGAGGCTCAATGGTTTCCACCCCTTGCATCTGCTGGTCACTTTCAAAGATACCGTGAAAGTCTACCTGACAAAGATTGGTTTCGACCTCAACATCTGGGAAGAGAATGCACTGGAGTGCCCCTGTTGGCGAGCCATGCTTCACCAAGGTACAACTGGTTTTGAAGCAGGGTGATGATGGGGGGGGCCAAAGGCCCAAAAGTGAGAAGGAAGCTCAAGAAGGCAGGAAAACCCTCATCGACCACGGACTGTTCAACCTACTGGCTGTCAACATGGAATATGAATTTTGGATTTGTTTTTCCTCCTTCATCCCTTTCCCTTTTCCACCTCCTATACGTTGGACTGACTTCATCCCTATCCCCTATCTCTTATAGCCTCTCTCTGCTTCTTCCTCCCCACCTCACTTTCTTTTTCTTTCTTGTTCCACCCTAGATCTCCATGGCAATGGTCCCATAGTCCTCCTTGCCCCGGGGGGGCCACTAGTATTACTACTTCTGATGCAAAGTGTGAGTGTTTGGTCATCAAATGAACACAGAATCCAGTTCAGCGATGATCTGGTCCGTGGTACACAGTGTGCTAAGACACTCAAATCAAAGCAAAATACCGCGCGTGCTGGAAATCTGAAATAAAAACAGGAAATGTTGGATAGACCCAGGAGGTCTGGCAGCATCTGTGGAGAGAGAGAAATAAGGTTAACATTTTGAGCCCTTTGCCCCTTCAAGAAGGGTCGAGACTGGACTCGAATCGTGAACTGTGTTTCCCTCTCCACAGATGCTGCCTGTTGAGCTTATCCAGAACTTTCTGTTTTATTACTGCTGAGACAGTCACTGTTAATCACATTCACGAAGAGTAATCTCTCAGTGGAGATACAGGAAGGCAGCTGACGTTCATCGAATGGATATGTACTGCGCAGAAGGAGGCCATTTGGCCCATTGTTTCTGTGCTGTTTCCTGCAATAGTACCTCAGCAAATCCCATCCCCCATCTTTTTCCTGGAATCCTGGACTGGATTCCGAGTCGCTGGCACCGAAATCGCGTTCTGCAATTGGCCGGAGAATCACAGTTCCTGACCAAATCGGGGGCGGCGCTAATTTTGTGATGCTCTGCCCCCTCCAAAGTGGTGTACGTGTCATATTGACAACCTCGGATCATTGCCTGATGCCCACGCCCCGATGCTCATCACTTGACCGGCCAAGTTCCCGACGGCATCGGTCACGTGTGGTCTCATCCGTCGGGAATTTGGCGTGGGGGTTGCGGACTCAGTCCAGCGCTGCCACAGTCAGGGGAGGGCTGATCCCCGGGCTGGGGGGTACATTATCAGGGGCTGGGGCACTGTGGGGGATTGTCCGGGGCGCACAAGTCGGCCAAAGAGGGCGAGTACTTTGCGGATCGGGTCTGCGAGCGGCCGCCGCCGTGCAGCACGGTGCGGCTGCCGCAGGCCGCTGCCGTGCGCATGCGCGGCTACTGACTCAGCAATTCTCCGGACTGTATGAGCAACTAGAGCCGGGTGCTCTACGCTGCCGGCATGCTATCCCCCGGCCAAACGGAGGATCGGTGGCCATTTTACGCCATTTTTTCTGTTGTAAAATGCCACCGTTCCCATGCCACCGTTCCCATGCCGCCGTTCCCATGCCGCCGTTCCCATGCCGCCGTTCCCATGCCGCCGTTCCCATGCCGCCGTTCCCATGCCGCCGTTCCCATGCCGGCGTGGGGACATAGCCTCAAAATCGGAGAATCCAGCCCCTGTGTCCAAATTAATCAGTACGTCTTGCACAGAAAGTAGGAATATTACGCTCCATCAGTGGAGAGCATTGGAGTTGGCTGAATGGAATGACATAACAAACCCATTTTGGAGAGTGAGAGCGAATCATTCAGCACAGAGGAAGGCCATTAGGCCCATCATCCGAGGTATTTGCTCCTTTAATACGCAACAGTCCTGAGGAAAAGGAAAAATCCCTGCTATGAATAACTACATTTTAATTTTTCCCAGCTCTCCTAAACCCCTTTCTCTCCTGATCGTTACCCTATCTTTTCCTCCAACCTACCTGAGGATCCTTTTCTGGTGACCCGGGGTTGAAACACTCGCAGTCGCAGTCAGCCAGCTGTTGTCCACGTGGCGGGACTGGCCTCAGTTAAAGGAGGCTTCAGGCCCAGTATCAGGTGGACAATGGGCTTGCTCACAGTTTTCACCAGCCTGCTGACTCAATCTGGGATTTCTCCACAGCAATGGCCAAACTAAAGCTCTCATTGCCACATCCATTTTAAAGTCATTCCTCCAGAGATTTGCGGAAACAGTAATTAACACGAAAACACCGGGGGAAAATAAAAGATTAATTGGGAGTACGTGAGTGTGCCACGCAGTCTGGGAAACTGGCTAAGCGTTTTGTTTTTATATTGATTCTGTGCCCATCAAGGTGAAGAATTAGACGAGGGCACTGGGAACATTTTATAATTTAGTGCTCCCAGGGCAGAACCTTGTTTGACAGATTTGGGCCAATTTGCAGTCTGCTCAGTTTCTCCACCCAGTCATTTTAATTTGCACAGGTCACAAATCACAGGGAGTAACCTCCACACTCAGACTTCAATTATGTACTCCTGTTGCAGAATCTGGAGTCAGGAGAACTCTGTCGCAAAGTTCACCCAGTTCACATCTTAGCCCCCCCACTAGCCCCCACAGTGTCAGCACAGGTGAGGTAGACCGTGGCTAGACACAGAGTAACGTTTTTCTCCTCGCTATCCCAATAATGTTCCTAAACCCCCAAACCTCAGTAAAGCACCCCCTCACTTCCTGTGTCTCACACCAGCAAGCTTGTTGATGGAGACTGGGAATTTGATTTGACGATTGGGCTCTTATCTCCATCCTGAGTAAACATGAGCTCATCCAAAACTCCACTGCCCGTATCCTGATTTACGCCACATCTCATCCGCTCATAATCCCGATGCTCACTGACCTACCCTGGTTCCCAGTGCACCAATACCTCAACGTTAAAATTCCCATCCTTGTGTTCAAATCCATCCATGGGTCGAGATTCTCTGTAACGAGTTTGCCCGACTACTGCTGCTAGCGAGGACAGAGAATCTGGCCACGCCGTTTGCTGGCAGCAGGATTATCTACTCCTCGTCTTCCCATTGAATCCACCTCATGCTACCGAGAAACCCATGACCGGGGTGGGCTATTGGTGGGACCAGAGAATCACCCTGCCAGCGCACAGCTGGTAAAGTCCGGCCATGGTCTCACTGCCTCCTGTGCCTGTACCCTCCTCCAACCCTACCACTCGCTTCCTAAACTTTTCTTTCCACCTCTAAAATCCCCCTTACAACTGATCAACTCTTATCTTTTGCCCCATGACAAAGCTTGGGTTCACCTATCCTAATATATCCTTGTGCCAAATCTCGGCAGACGCTACAGAAATGCCCATTTTTGTTGTTGTTGTTCGGGGAAGTTTAGTGAAAATCCATTGCAATCTTCGGAACGAGGATCTGCAATGAGACTTGACCAATCTCAGTTTTGGTGGGAAGTTTCTACCCAGCAGACCGAGGAATCTTGCCGTCCCATCAACTTGGGTCAATTTCAAACTTAAGAGGTGAAAACCAGTTTCACTGAAGTGCACCCCATTATCCACTGCACAAAGGATACGTGATATGAGAAATAGGAAGTGTTGGACATGAAGCCGAAGGCGATTTCTGAGGTTTCCAGTAAAGGATATTATTAGGTCAGATTAGGCGAGGGTGTGTAGTAATTGTCCCTTTAAGGGCAACACAGCGGAGTAAGGGTCACATGGCCTGGGTGATCAATAGAGACACCATTGAGCCTGCCATGGTGAGAAAGGCTCCCAGGCTGAGAAACATTTTGAGAGCTAGCTACAGCTATGAGTCTTCTGTATAATCTTATTAATAAATATCCTAGGAACGATCTAACGGGAAGTGTTCTAAATGCCGTATCGAGAGAGGATTAGAGCAAGCCCCTCGAACGCTGCGATGGTGAGACCCTAATCCATATCTAATGTTAATTAGGGCTGCAAACGATCCACCACGAGCTTCTCGTGGAATCGGTTGTTCCGCCCGCCGATTTGCCTGGACCCTCGCTCGGCAGATCCTCGCTAACAAGGGGGAGCAGAATATAATAGACGTTCTGAACAGACACACCAGTTACCACACAGCCATGTGTTAAGGGCCAGGGTTTAGAGAACCCCAAAGTGTATCATGGAGTTCTCCTGAGCCCAAGTCCCCCACCCTCCTCCATAGTCCTCACCACCCAACGGACCGCCAGCCGCTGGCGGGCATCAAGTGGCTCATCCAGGGCAATGCCCACTGTAGCATGCTGTAGGGGCAGCATGGTAGCATGGTGGTTAGCATAAATGCTTCACAGCTCTAGGGTCCCAGGTTCGATTCCCGGCTGGGTCACTGTCTGTGCGGAGTCTGCTGGTAAGGGCAGAACCAGCCTATGGTACCCCTGGCAGCAGGGACGGGCGCTAGGGCCGGAGGCCCCCATAGTGCCAGGCATTGACAGGCCAGGGTTGCAGAGATGGGTGGGGCATCCGGGGGGAAAGAGAACGCAGTGCCAACTGGGGTCACAGGGGTTCGCACCATGCTGACATGTCGGACTTTCACCCCCTGCAGACAATGGATTTTGGAATTTAACCAGCAAAGGTGGCCTTCCTGCTGGTCGCCGCAGCTCTGGGGGATGCCCTGTGGCTGTATGAGCTGGCGTTGCTGGAGGAGGGGAAAGCTGCATCAGCGAGCATGCAGCAGCGGAGTGTGCCCCAGAGGAGCAGGAGGCAGCTGCCCAGGATGGATAGTCGAGGAGGAGGAGATGCAAAGGAGGGGCTGTATAAGGTCTCCAGTGTACCGGCAGCACCTGCCATTCAAGGACCTGCCTCACTTGGCATGATGTTGAAGACTCCAGCTGAGCTGGGAGATCGTGCCAGATCTGCCAGATCATGGCACACCTATCACTGCGGGGAAATGGGGAAACGACACCCGCTCCCGGTGACCGTCAAGGTGACGGTCGCCCTGCTCGTTTATGCCATAGGAATCCTATGGATCATAGGATCGTAGGCGCCGAGTGGGGGTCTGTCTGGAATCTCACAGATCTTGGTGCACAGTTGCATCCATGCTGGGCACCCTATATGCCCAGTCGGCACAATGCATCCATTTCAATGTGGACTGAGCCCACCAGGATGGCCAGGCAGTGGGGTTCACCGCCATCGATGGGTGCCCTAGGTCCAGGTGGTGATCGACGGGATGCATGTCACTCTAGAAGCACCTGCAGGTGACAGGCCACTCTACACAAACCGAAAGGGGTTTCATTCGATGAACGTGTAGCTGGATCCATCAGCTGCGGATCATGCACGTTTGCGTCCGATGCCCTGGCAGTGTGCACGCCGACTTCATTCTGGCACACTCGACGATTCCTGATATGTTCAAGATGTCCCCCTGCTAAGGGGTTGGCTGCTGGGTGACAGGGGTTATCCACTACGGTCGTGGCTGATGACGCCTATCTGGAGGCCACAGACCAATGTCGAGACTCGCTACAACGACGCCCATGCAGTGACCAGGGGCGTGATCAAGCAGTACTTAGGCCTCCTGAAGATGCGGTTCAGATGCCTGGACTGCTCTGGAGGGAGCCTTCAGTGTGAAGCTGAGAGGGTCACTAGAAATACAGTGGCCTGCTGCACCCTCCACAACAATGCACAGCAGATGTGCGATGCGCTGGAGGAGGAGGATGAACACCAGTCCTTGTCCGGCGAAGAAGGTTGCGGGGGAGTGCGTAGTTGGGCAGGACATGGGGCCAAGATAGGCATGGTGTGGGGGTTGGGGGGGGGGGGGGCTGCACAACATGTGCGCCAGGGCCAATGTGCACATGACGCTCTGATCACCTCCAGCTTCAAAGACTGGGGGGGGGGGAAGGGGAAACTGGCCCCACCCCTTCCCCCCAGCCCCGGCTACCCCCCCCTGGCTGCAACCTCCTCCAGGATATTACCTGCGAGCCCTGCATTGGCATAACAGCGGGTCTTGTCCATGGGATGGAGGATGATGACAACCCGCTCTGTGATGAGCACTGGTGCTCTGTATCATTTGACAACGTCTGACTCCTGCCCATGGTAGCACTTTCCACCGTCCACCTGGGTGATCCTTGCAAGTGAGCTGGCCAATCCATCACATGGTGCCATCGGATCCGTGGGGTGATTGTGGTAGGGATGGTCGGGGGGAGGGGGGAAGCTCAGGCCAACCACAATGACCGACCATTCCCCCCCTCCGCCCCCCCTCCCACCCCCCACCAACCGCACCCCCTCTCCTGCCAGCCCAGACCAGCCCGCCACCCACATCCATCTGACTGAGGCGGGTTGTAGCAGTGGCAACTGGTGTTTAATGTGCATAAATATTTACAGATGCCTTAGCTCCTATGACTAACCTATGCCGTGCACCCATGCTGACTTCACTGGTGTCTAAATTTCTGGCCTTACGGGCCCTAACGCTACGTCTAGGTGGATCCCCAGATGTACATCAGGTGTGGAGGCAGCCTGCTGTGCTTCCCGCGTAGCGGGTTCCAGTTGGCATCCGTCTTCTGGGGCCACCATGCCTGGATGGGCCCGGCTGCTGCTCGGGTGTCCCAAGTGGTGTGGTGCCGTCCTGTTATACCCACTGTCTACCAGATGTGCCAGATATAG
The DNA here is from genome assembly GCF_902713615.1 of Scyliorhinus canicula. Lineage (NCBI taxonomy): Eukaryota > Metazoa > Chordata > Chondrichthyes > Carcharhiniformes > Scyliorhinidae > Scyliorhinus > Scyliorhinus canicula. Next base: position 45,738,066 of record NC_052164.1, on the reverse strand, counting down.
GAGGGGGGGTCGGAGGTGCTCCGGCACCTATCCTGCGGGAGTCACCGACACGGACTCCATCACCTCCTCCTCCCTCGGGGTTCCAGATGGTCTCCCGTCAGATCTTAGGACCATCCAGAAGCAACCGTCGAGCGAGGAAGTGAGGGAAACGCGGTGGTCTGCAGGTGAGACTAAAACGATGCGGTTTGAAGTCTCCTCGCCCTAGCATAATCCTGGCAAATGTCCAACTGATCGAAAACAAGCTTGGCAAGCTTAACACTAGATTGCTGTGTGCTCTGTTTCACGGAGACATGGCTCACTCCTGCCATACAACCTGACAATTTCACAGTACTCTGAATGAACCCCACGGTGTTATCTGGCAAAGTGAAGGGTGAAGGGGTTTTCCTCCTCATCAACTCCTCCTGGTGCTCAGACGTGACAGTCCTGATGAACTACTTCTCCTGGACCTGGAATAATCTCTGAAGTGCTGCCCATACTACCTTCCGCAGGAGGTCACTCTGCCATTATCATGGCGGTCTGCATCCCACCCCAGGCAGAAGTGAAGGCACTTGATGAACTGTGCACCGCTATAATAATAATATAATAATCTTTATTGTCACAAGTAGGCCTACATTAACACTGCAATAAAGTTACTGAGAAAAGCCCCTCATCACCACACTGTGGCACCTGTTCGGATACACAGAGGGAGAACTAAGAATGTTCACCCAACAGCACAACTTTTGGGACTTGCGGGAGGAAAGCAGAGCATCCAGGAGAAGCCCACGCAGACACGGGGAGAAGGTGCAGACTCCACACAGACAGTGACTCAAGCCGGGAATCGAACCTGGGACCCTGGAGCTGTGAAGCAACAGTGCTACCCACTGTGTTACCTCGCTGCTCTAATAACAATGAAACTGAATACCCGGAGTTCATTGTGGTCGAGGACTTAAATGAGTCCATCCCCAGGTGTGCCCTACCAAAATTCCACCAACACATCTCTTGATGTGTAGGCCCATCACTACCAGGGCCCCCAACATCCTTGACCACTGCAACGCAAGCATCAAGGGCCCAAAACTATCCATCCCACGACTGCACTTCGGAAAATCGGACCGCAAGACGGCGCTCCTTCTCCCGGCGGACAAGCAGAAACTTAAGTGGGATAATTTGTTTAAGAAGGTCGTGCAATGCTGGTCCGAGGCAACAGAAGAGCTCTATGTTCCTGCCTGGAGTCAGTGGATGGGCCATAATCGAGCGGCCAACAAAACAAGTGTGCCACCACCATCACAGACCAGCAGCAATTGCTTGTCAAAGAAGGTAGTACGTACATTCCCCGATCAGGAGATTGACTCCCTACTGAAGGCTAGGTCAGAGGCATTCAAGCCAAGTGACCCTGACCTATACAAGAAATCCAGGTTTGACCTCAGCGAAGCCATCAGGGATGCCAAGAGGTAATACCAGACCAGCTAGAGTCACAGACTAACGACATGGACTCTCGTCAGTTGTGGCAAGGCTTGTAAACATAATTGGCTACAAAGCAAAATAGAGTAGAATCTTCAGCAACAGCGTGCCCCCTCCCCTTTGAACTCAATACAGTCTGTGCTCGGTTCGAGCAGGAAACCATCAAGCCGCTGTCAAATGCCTCAGCAGCCTTAGACACACCCATTCCCACCGTCGCAGCCTCCAAAGTCAGATCGATCTTTAAAGTGAATCCTCAGAAAGCAACGGGTCCTGACTGAGCCCCTGGTCATGCACTCAGGTGCTGCGCAGACTAACTGGCGGATGTATTCGCGGACATCTTCAACCTCTCCCACCTACTTCTAGAAGACCACCATCATACTGGTGCCAAAGAGGAACCAGGCAACGTGCCTCAGTGACTACCATCCAGTGGTCCTGACATCAATCGTAATGAAGTGCTTCGAGAGGTTGGTCATGAGACACATCAACTTCATACTCCCAGAATTCCTTGATCCACTGAGATTCACATACCCCCACATCCGGTCCACAGCTGACACCATTTCCCTGGCCCTACACTCATCCCTGGAGCATCTGAACAACAAGGACTCCTACATCAGACTTCTATTCATTGACTCCTATTCATACTCCCTATACACACTCAACTGTGCGGCAAAATTCAGCTCCAACTCCAGCTACAAGTTTGCTGATGACATGGTCGTAGTGGGTCGGATCTTGAACAATGATGAGTCAGGATGGAGATAGAAAACCCAGAAGTGTGCCGTAATGACAACAATCTCTCCCTCAAGGCCAGCAAAACTAAGGAGCTGATCATTGACTTCAGGAAGCGAAGTATCGTACACACCCCTATCTGCATCAATGGTACTGAGGTAGAGATAGTTGACAGCTTCAAATTTTTAGGTGGGCACATCACCAACAATCTGTCCTGGTCCACCCATGTCGATGCTACGACAAAGAAAGCCGTCAATGCCTATACTTCCTCAGGAAGCTAAGCAAATTCGGCAAGTTCACATTGACTCTTGCCATTTTTTACCGGTGCATCATAGAAAGCATCCTATCTGGCTGCATCACAGCCTGGTATGGAAACTGCTCGGCGCAAGACCGAAAGTTATTATTATTATTAAGAAACTACAGAGAGTCGTGAACACAGCCCAGTCCATCATGCAAATCCACCTCCCATTCTTTGACTGTCTATACCTCCCGCTGCCTTGGTAAAGCGGGCAGCACAATCAAAGACCCCTCCTACCCGGGTTATTCCCTCTTCCAACCTCTTCCATCAGGCAGGAGATACAAAAGTCTGAGAATATGCACTAATAGATTCAATAACAGCTTCTGGCCCGCTGTTACCAGACTCCTGAATGACCCTCTTATGGACTGAAATTATTTCTCCACGTATCTTCTCCACTGAGTAGTACTACATTCCTTATGCTTCACCGATGTCTGTGTCTCTGTATTTACATTGTGTATCTAGGGGCTTTTCACAGTAACTTCATTTAATGTAACCCTACTTGTGGCAATAAAGATTATTATTAACTATCATATGTCCTATGTTGTTCATGTATGGGACGGTATGTCTGGACTGTACGCACAACAATACTTTTCATGTACCTCGGTACACGTGACAATAAACCCAAATCCAAATCCTCCAATGTGGACAGAAAGAAAAGAGTTATTAATGTGAGAAATAGGATGTGCAGAGAGGGTGGAAGGACATTTCTGGAGGGTCATTGTGAGGAATGGGTATGACATTGTATAAGGTATTAAATGAAAATGAAAATTGCTTATTGTCACAAGTAGGCTTCAAATGAAGTTACTGTGAAAAGCCCCTAGTCGTCACATTCTAGTGCCTATTCGGGGAGGCTGGTATGGGAATTGACCTTCCAGTGGGCCTTTGCAGCTCACAGCATGATGCCCAGGGATATGTCTGAAGACCATAGGGATGCGTCTCTAGACTGTGGGGAAGCCTCCCTTCATTGACACTCCACCAGTCAAGCAGCTTTTCACGGGCCTGGAATGTTTCCATTGTGCCCCTGGCAGGGTCACTTTAAGTGTTGAAATTTCAACAATTATCACAGCCGCCAGCTCCAATAGGTCTCAAAACTCAGACGTGGGACTCTGATAAGTTAAACCGTGCTAAAAAGCCATTGAGAAGCTGGGCTGCTCGAACATCTGTGTTCCTGAGCCATTGCAATGGGGTCAAAATGGTAAAATTCAGCCCTATGTATCCAGAACAGGATCTAGCTCAGCTATGATGTCCCCTGTGGCAGCATGGCTTCCTAACAATCACTGTCACACAGGAAGTACAGGTTAAGTGCAATAGAAGCTGATGGGCAATTCTTATGGATCTATGCCCAAGTAAAGCTCTGCATAAATCTGCAGCTGTCCCCCGCCAACATGTGAGCAAATTGACCGCCACAACCAGGGATTAGAAAGAAGCATGCCAACATCTAAAGCTTGTCATCTCTTTCTTCCAAGGGGTTAGTTTGCAACAACTCGGTGGGGTTGAATGCTTGAGGACAGCGAAGAACCAGCCAAGAGTTTTAATTAGCTGCTTGAGGTGGGAGCTGACAATTCCTGGCTCTAATATCAGAAACCATTAGTGGGTAGTTTGGAGCAATGTCCTTTCGTAAGGAGCCTCATGCTGCTCGGTGAAAATTTTAATCAAGTTCTCCGACCATGGGACTCTATCGCAGATTAGTGTGAGTTCAACGTGAGTCATCCAACGCTGTTTTAATAAACTATTGAACATATTTCAGGACATGGTTGCTGTCAACGACTGCGGACAGAATGAAATTCATTTTTTTTATTGCATTATAAGAGGGAAGATGCTGCAACATCTGGAGTGCCCTTCAAAATGCTGGACACACGTCAACTGAGAGCTTTGGTGTTCCAATCTTTCCTTCTTAATATCCCACACTAATGAGACTTGCTTCCTTCTGACACCCACACTGAACCCTCGATATTGGAAACCTCTGGCATTGTTGGAATAAACTTAAACTGAGTTCCCTTGATTGAAGCTTCCATTCTAAAGATATGTGCGTGCCGGGCCAGAAGTGTTTATAACAGGAAGCCAATGATCCTTGTCAATTTGTAAATTTGGATTGTGCAGAGAGAGGATCTAGATCAGGGCCGGTATTCTCCGAAATCTCGGCCAAGTGTTGCCGCCGGCGTCAAAACCGGCGCGAGCGACGCCAGCGTCAACGGGCCTCCAGGCCCAATCATTCTCCCTGTCCTCAGGGGCTAGAATGGCGCCGGAGATTGGTGCCAAAAGCTGTCCCGCCACGGCTGTCACAGGTCCGCGCATGTGTGCCACGGCCAGAGTGGGTCCACACCGGCCGCGGGCAACATGGCGGAACCTGACAGGGACCCGGCGCGGAGGAACATAGATAGCCCCCCCCCCCCCCCCCCCCGGAATGGGTGCACCTGCCGATTGGTTGCCCCCGATCACCTGGCCACCGTGGAAACCCCCCACCCCCCGGGAGTCGGCTGCCCACCGCCCCCTCCCCCCCAACCAGGACGGCCTCCGCTATCAGAATGGCGAGGTCCCGCAGGGTAGGACCATACGCAAATGGCGGCGGTGGGACTCGGCGGGCACTCGGCCCGTCGAGCACGCAGAATCGCCGCGGGGGGGGGGGGGCGGGCTTTCAACGGCCCCTGACTGGCGCCGCGGCGACTGCGCTGGCGAGATTGCCGCCGATTCTCCGGTTGCCGGAGGATTGGTGGCCCGCCGTCGGAGCGGCGTGGCAGGATTCGTGCGCCCTCCCCCCCACCGATTCTCTGACCCAGCACGTGCTCGGAGAACCCCGGCCCAGGTACCTGGCCTGTTTTGGGAATCAGTGTCCAACTGAGGGGATGAGTTATTACGATGTGGGATGCACTGCCTGAAACAATGTGACTGGTCTATGAGGAAAGAGGCACGGGAGTCAGACTGATTGGAATGTCCTTCCTAAGAGCTGCCACAGGGGCAGTTGGCTGAATGGCCTCCTGTGTGATTCTATGACTTTGTACAGTGCCTCTTACATAGAAACATGCATAGAAAATAGAAGCAGGAAGAGGCCATTCAGCCCTTCGAGCCTACTCCGCCATTCATTACGAACATTGCTGATCATCAGGTTCAATGCCCTGATTCCACCTTCCCCTCATGCCCCTTGATCCCTTTAGCCCCAAGAGCGATGTCTAATTCCTTCTTGAAATCACGCAACATTTTGGCCTCAAATACTTTCTATGGCAGTGAATGTCACAGGTTCATCACCCTCTGGGTCAAGAAATGTCCAAAGATGTCAGGTTAGGTGGGATGGCCATGCTAAAGTTCCCCTTGGTGTCCAAAATGTTAGGTGGGATTACTGGGGATAGGGATTACTGGGGGTTTGGAGGCTCATTCAGAGACGGAAAAGAAGGTGAAGCACTCTAATTTCTAACCATCGATAACATTTTGACAATTTGCATTTGTTGGTTTAACACAGATACCAGACTACAGACGTCAGCTGAGGCTATGAATGATAGTGGATCCTGTTACTGAAATGAACCATCCATGGGAGATTTCCTCTTTGTCCAGGCACCAGCGGATTGGTCCATGATTACTTCAATGATTTGTCCTCTGCAGACTGGGCTCTCCACTATTATCAGCTGCATCAGGAGTATTCAATACGTTTTAAGGCTGATAAGCACAAATGCTTCACAGCTCCAGGGTCCCAGGCTCGATTCCGGCTGGGTCACTGTCTGTACGGAGTCTGCACATCCTCCCCGTGTGTGCGTGGGTTTCCTCCGGGTGCTCCGGTTTCCTCCCACAGTCCAAAGATGTGCAGGTTAGGTGGATTGGCCATGATAAATTGCCCTTAGTGTCCAAAATTGCCCTTAGTGTTGGGTGGGGTTACTGGGTTATGGGGATAGGGAGGAGGTGTTTACCTCAGGTAGGGTGCTCATTCCAAGACCCGGTGCAGTCTTGATGGGCCGAATGGCCTCCTTCTGCACTGTAAATTCTATGATAATCTATGATAAAGGATCTGGATCGTTGCAGGCTGGGAGGGCCGAAGGGCCTGTTCCTGTGCTGTAATTTTCTTTGTTCTTTGTTCAGATCCATACCGAGTTTCATCACCAAGGCCTTTTTCCAAGGGATAGAAAAAATGATCATGGCGTTTGTGTGTGTGTGTGGGGGGGGGGGGGGAGGGGGGTGGGTGGGGGGGGGGGGGTGGGTGGGGGGGGGGGGGGATTCAATTATCCCTAAGACTACACTGCAGAGGAGAAGAAACATGGGCGGCTTGGCCCTTACTATCCTGCAATACTACCACTGAGCAGTCACAGCCGAGAGAGTGAGGGGATAGGTAAAAGAACCGAATACGGAATGGGTGAGGCTGGAGGAGTCCTCCTGCGAGGGAATGACCATCCGAGCCCTCACCATGGCAGCGCTCCAATCCCCCCCTGGAAAACTACACATCCAGCCCAGTGGTGGTCGCCACGTTGCGAACATGGAGCCAAATTAGACAACATTTCGGTTTAACCTCCATGGCCCCCATCTGCGGTAACCACAAATTCCCGCCAGCCATGCCAGACGCCACCCTTAATGAAAATGAAAATCACTTATTGTCACGAGTAGGCTTCAATGAAGTTACTGTGAAGAGCCCCTAGTCGCCACATTCCGGCGCCTGTCCGGGGAGGCTGGTATGGGAATCGAACCGTGCTGCTGGCCTGCTTGGTCTGCTTTAAAAGCCAGCGATTTAGCCTTGTGAGCTAAACAGGATGGGGGACGTTAGCGTTCAGGCACTATTACATGAGGGATAGAATTACAACCCTAGGTGAGATATCGGAAAAAATGGGACTACCAAACGGGCAGGAGCTCCTACTCCTACAAATCAAAAACTTTCTCTGCAAGGAGATGACGAGGTACCCGAGGACCCTGAGAGACACATTGCTGGAGGAACTGCTGGATGCGGACAGTACGGAGAAGGGAAACTGTGGGGATATCTATGGACGACTGCTAGAAAGGGCGTGAACACCGTTAGATGAGCAAGACGGAAATGGGAGGACGAACTGGTGACGGTAGTAGGGTGGGGACTCTGGAGCGAAGCACTGAGCAGGGCCAAAGTCACCTCCTCCTGTGTAAGACTGAACCTCATGCAGTTTAAAGTGGTGCACACTGCGCATCTAACTTGAACCCGAATCAACAGGTTCTTTCCGGAGGTGGATGATAAATGCATACAGTGCCTTGGAGGCCCAGCCAACCACGCCCACATGCTCTGGGCTTGCCCCAGACCTGTCGGGTTCTGAACAGCCTTCTTCGAGGCAATGTCCAAGGTTGTGGGGGTGAGGGTGGAGCCGTGCCCGAGAGTGGCTGTCTTTGGGGTTTCGGAGCAGCCAGAACTTCCTATGGGGAAGAGGACCGACGCTCTTGCTTTCGCTTCCCTAATCGCCCGCCAGAGAATCCTGCTCAGCTGGCGTTCAACAGCACCAAATAGTTTTGGACACAAAGGACAATTTAGCATGGTCAATTCACCTAACCTGCACACCTTTGGACTGTGGGAAGAAACTGGAGCACCCGGTGGAAACCCACGCAGACACGGGGAGAACGTGCAAACTCCACGCAGACAGTGACCCAAGGCCGGAATTGAAACTGGGTCCCTGGCACTGTGAGGCAGCAGTGCTAACCACTGTGCCACCCCAAGTAGGTTGACCCAGCAGAGAATTTGTGCATTCACACCTCTTCTGTATAAAAATGTATTTCCTGCTGTCTCGTATATTTATGATTTCTCATTCTGGTTGTTTTAATCATTGCAAGTCTCCTTCAAGGTCCGTAACCTGATAGATTTAAACACCTTGATCAATTCACCATGCAATCTCCTCGGGTGCAATAAAAACGGCCCATTTTTCAAGGCTTTCTTTCTGTTTGCACTTCTACAATCCCAGTGAATCTCTGCTTCAACTCAACAGATCGGAAGGCGTTTGAAAGACAACATAATCAACAGTGTAACATCTGCATAGATTACATGCTTAAGTCTATAATGATAGTTCAACCTACAACCTACTCGTTTTGAGGTGAGAATGCTAGAGCATACTGAACCAAACTGACAAGTGTTTGTGTGCATAAAGTGCAGTGCTTACTGACTGAAACCTCCAAATAGCAGCAATGCTGGGTTGGGGGTTTGGGAGGTAGTCGGTAGTGGGGCGGGGCGCGGCGTGTTGGTCTGTGGGGTAATGGGGGAGTTGGTTGCGGAATTATCCATGTGTTGGATCATATTTCCTGGGTAACTACCCCAGGAGAGTCTGAGGGCTCACCTCTTCTCCCTTGAGGTGTTTATTAATCCTCGTCCACCACCACTCTCCTCCACCTGCCTGAACTTGAAAATGAAATGAAATGAAAATCGCTTATTGTCACGAGTAGGCTTCAATGAAGGTACTGTGAAAAGCCCCTAGTCACCACATTCCGGCGCCTGTCCGGGGAGGCTGGTACGGGAATCGAACCGTGCTGCTGGCCTGCTTGGTCTGCTTTAAAAGCCAGCGATTTAGCCCAGTGAGCTAAACCAGCCCCTAGTGAGCTAAACCAGCCCCCAGTGAGCTAAAACAGCTAAACGTGTTCTATCGCTAAATAATTGCTCCCTTAGCTTGTCCCATTTCCTGATAATAAAAGGTGTGGCTATGGGTACCCACAAGGACCCCAGCTATGCCTGGCTTTTGGTGGGTTATGTGAAATACCCCTTGTTCCAGTCCTACTCAGACACTCTCCTACAACTCTTTTTTCCGTTATATTGATGACTCTTGTCTGGACCTGGGTGAATTTATCAATTTTGTTTCCAAATTCCACCCCTCTCTCACCCTCACATGATCAATCTTTGACACTTCCCTTCCTTAACTTCTCTGTCACCATTTTGGATGACAGGCTGACCACCAATATTAATTAAAAACCCACCCACTCCCCCAGCTACTTTGGTTACAGCTCCTCACACATGATTCCCTGCAAGGACTCCATCCCATTCTCCCGGTTTCGCTGTTTTCGTCACATCTGTTCTGCTGATGCCACCTTCAAAAATGGTGCTTCTGACATGTCTACCTTTTTTCTTTAACCAGGTTTCCCCCCACTGCGGTTGACAGGGCACTCAACCGTGCCCGACTTGTCTCCCACACCTCTGCCCTCACCCCTTCTCCTCCCTCCCAGAACCGGCAGAGGGTCCCCTTTCTCCTCACTTCCCACCAGCCTCTGCATTCAAAGGATCATCCTCTGCCATTTCTGCCAACTCCAGCGCGATGACACATCTTCCCCTCATCCCCCACTGTCAGAATTCTGCAGGGACCTGTTCCCTCCGTGACACCCTGGTCCACTCTTCCATCGCCCTCAATTCCTCATCCCCTTCCCATGGCACCTTCCCATGCATCACGGAATGTACAACACCTGCCCTTTTACCTCCTTGCTCCTCACTGTTCAAAGCCCCAAACACTACTTTCAGGTTAAGCAGCGTTTCATTTGCACCTCCTTCAATTTGGGCAATTGCAATTCACTGCACACAATGTGGCTTCCTTTTCACTGGAGAGACTAAGTGCAGACTGGGTGACCGCTTTGTAGAACACCTTCACTCAGTCTGTAAGCATGACCCCAGCCTTCCTGTCGCTTGTCATTTTAACTCAGCATCTTGCTCTCGTGCCCACATGTCTGTCCTTGGTCTGCTGCACAAGCTGGAGGAGCAGCATCTCGTCTTCCGATTGGCATGTTACAGCCCTCAGGACTCAATACTGAGTTCAACAATTTTGGACTGTGACCTTTCTCCTCCATCTTGACCTTTTTTTTAGTATCCAAAACATTTTTTGCCCCAATGCAAAACCACACCCCCTCCCCCACTGGGCCATCTGTCACTTGTTCTCTAATTTTGCTCTCACTGAATTTTATCTGCCATTACCACAATCTGCAACTACTAGCACCTTCTCCTGCCATTAACGCTTCCTAACTCCCACCAATCACCTTGTACTCTTCTTCAGTTGTTACACCCCCTCTTATGCAGTATATTATCCATCCCATTTTTAACCACTTATTAGTTCTGAAGAAGAATCATGCAGATCCAAGTTTGAATTTCTCCCTCCACAGATGCTGCCAGACCTGCGGGGTTTTTCTAGCATTTTCTTTTTTGATTAAGTTAAAACTTGATGTTTCAATGAGACAGCCATAGCTGATTTTCAGAGCATTTAAGGGAGTTCTGAATGAGAATAGTTTGACTGTGCCAAACTGTTCTCAAGCAGATTATCTAATTTAAACTTCTTTATAGACTTTGAAATGTGATTGCCTCGTTGGCCAATGACAGTCCCGTCCACTCATCAACCTTGACCCCAACATGACACTGTAAACCTCAGTGCTGGTGGATAATGCCATTTCCACCGCTTTATACAATAGCGGTGAGCCGTCTTCACCTGCGAGCTTGGGGTGTGAGGTGGGGTTGTTCAAAAAACTCCATCTGTTGCCTCTGAACTAATCTTCCTCTTTGGTAAAATCCAGGGAAGAGCATTGAGTGAAATCTTGGCTAGGTTGTGCAATCCTTCAACCACTTAGCAACACGGCTGCTGGATCTTATGGCTTGAGGCATTCAGACAGATCTTTATCTCCATTAATCACATCAGAAAATATTGATGGCATCATGACTCAGCAGCAAACTTTAGACTCATCTTCGAAGCTGTAGGAGGACATTTTCATGAATTGTTGAAGGATGTTTCCAGAGTATCTACCAAAAGATTGCAACGGAAGGCCCCGATTAATTTACTTAGCCAAGGCACAGCAAACAGTTGAAACTCTCCAACATTCCTTGTCATATCTGCTGCCTGTGGTTGACATCTATAGCAGACTGGAATTTATGAGACTTTCTATATTAGTTATTCATGAGCATAAAGGGACACAAAGGACTAAGCTGAAAAAGCAGCCAAATTCAGGGATGCTAAACAAGGGCAAAATCATCTCTGCCTGTGTGAGGACCATTTCCTTCACCGCCTTTCTTAAACAGAGTCTCAGGGTGCGATTCAGCTGACTTAAAACTAAGTCTGCTTTTGGGTGCGTTTGGCAGGGTGTTCCTCAGTGCCTGCAATGCCAAGATTCACTCTGCCATTTACTGGCACTTTGCCAGTTTACATAACATAGAACATAGAACATACAGTGCAGAAGGAGGCCATTGGGCCCCTCGAGGGAATCTAACCTGGGACCCTGGCGCTGTGAAGCCACAGTGCTAACCACTTGTCTACCGTGTTGCTCCACTTGAGGGAGTCTCTCCCGGCTGTGGCCAACTTAAGTCAATTTCCTGTTGACGAGCTGATCTTGCCGGCAGGGTCGGCTGCCATTTTGACCGGCAATCCCGATCTCTGCAGCAGCCCCTCTTTCAGGAACACCCCCCCGCCACTGCAATCTGGCTCCTTCTTCACCCTCCAACCTTCAATTGGTCCCTGGAACTCCCTTCACCTCCTCGTTCTAATGGGAAAGTCTCTCTGCCCTGGCAATGCCCTGGGTACCTTGACAGTGCTGTCCAGATCCTGAAACATCCAGGGTGCCCGGATGGCAGTGCCAGGGTGCCAGGTTGGAAGAGCCAACATGCCCAGCTGCCAGGCAGAGTGCTATGGTACTACCCTGCCATGTCTGCAACAACCCGGGAGTCTCTAATGGCCTGAGAGTCCGCTGAGATGCCACCTTGTTTGTTGAAAACAGTGCTAAATGGGCTCCCTGTTGAGCTCTCGCAGGCGTGGTCGTTGACTCCTGGGTGCCAGGTAGAAGCGACATCCAGGTATTTAAATATGTGGATCTAGATTACGCCCAGTGAGAGTCTGATCCAGATTGTGTCAGGCAGAGCGAGTCAGGTGACTCGCACAAGGTTTGTTGCCCAGCGCAGAGACCGATTTGGGCGTCTCATGGGATTCACCCTTGCTCCTGGCTCTGCGCTCGGCACATCATGGTGGCCAAATCACGCCCTAAGTCTCACATCCGCAGTCATTTCAAATTGTTCCTCTTTTTATGGAAGTCCCCAATAATTCAGGAGGTGAATGAATCTTGTTTGACTTTAATTAGTGGTAGCTAACCACCCTTAGTGGTCTTTAGATTGTCCGAAGCCTTGGCATTCCACTTGACCCTGAGCTGACCTTCTGATCTCATGTCCTCTCCAGCACCAAGGCCACCGACTTCATCCTTTGCCCATCTCCAACACCTCCCTGTTCATCTGTTGCTCAAACTCCCAGCCACGTCTTTACAACCTCTGGATATCACTATTCCAATGCATTCCTGATTGGCCTCCCGCCTTCTACCCTCCAGTAAGTTGAATGCAGCCAAACTCTACTGTCTCTATCCTCACTTGCATTAAGTCCTTCTCTTTTTTTTTCATTTGTTGAACGGATGTGGGCATCGCTGGCTAGGACACCATTTATTGCCCATCCCTAATTGCCCTTGAGAAGTTGGTGGTGAGCCATCTTTTTAAACCGCCTCAGTCCATGTGGTATTGGTACTCCCACTGTGCTGTTGGGAAGGGAGTACTATTGTTTTGACCCAATGGCAGTGAAGGACAGGTGGTATAATTCCAAGACAGGATGGTTATGATTTAGGGAAGATTATTGATGAAACAGCTGCAGATGGTTGGGTTGATGTGAGGAACACATACAGTGATGTCCTGGGACTAAGATGATTGGCCTCCAGCATCTATAACCATCTCCCTTTGTGCTAGGTATGGCTCCAAAGAGTGGCAGGTTTCCCCTCCGATTCCTAATAACTCCAGTTTTGCTCGGGATCATGGATGCCATACTTGGTAACACGCTGCCTTAATATCAAGGCCAGTCGCTCTCACCTCATCCCTGGAACTCAGCTCCTTTGTCCATGTTATGACCAAGGCTGGAAGAAGGTCAAGAGCTGCGTGTGCCATTAACCCTTTGCTGGCTGACCAACATTGGCCTCTGAAATTGAAACTCCCATTCTTGTCTTCAAATCCTTCCATGGTCTTGCCCCTTCCCATCTCTGTAAATTTGTCCAGGTTTGCAACCATTCAGGATATCTTCTCTCTCCGGATTTTGGCCTTGTGTGAAACCCTGATTTCTAACACCCCAGAATTGGCAGCTCCTGGCTTCCTTCTCTGATTTTCCATAGAATCCATAGAACGCCTACATTGCAGAAGGAGGCCATGTGGCCCATCACATCTGCTCCTTCCCTCTGAAGGAGCTCCCTCCCTAGGCACGCTCCCCCGTCCTATCCCGGTAACCCCAGCTAACCTGCACATTTGGACCATAAGGAGCAATTTATCATGCACCATCCACCTAACCGGCACATTCTTGGACTGTGGGAGGAAACCAGAGCACCTGGAGGAAAGACACGGAGAGAACGTGCAAACTCCACACAGGTAGTTGCCCTAGGCTGAAATCGTACCTGGGTCCCTGGTGCTGTGAGGCAGCAGTGCTAACAGCTGTGCCACTGTGCCACCCGTTGCACCGGGTCTTCTTTGTCCTGATTTTTACTGAGGTGGTATAGTATCAAATTTTGTCTTTAAAGACTCCTGTGAGATGCCTTGTGATGCTTTACATTGGGTTGTTGTTACATTTTCCTTTAATAAAATAGAAGGCACAATTCATTTCTCTACAACTTTGTCCAGCATATTATATTCCATTTTATTGAAACATGGGATGGGGTGTTCCTGAGGGGCCTTTCCTGCCCTCATGCAGGGTCTCAGGTTAGATTAGAAGGGGGTGGTGGTGTGGAGTGGGGGGGCGGTCAGGGTGGGGATCGCATAGTGGGAGTCAGGACTGTGGTAGTATGACTAGGGGTATTACGGCACCTGAGAGTGTGAGCTGCTATTGGTGTAGAAGGCTCGCTGCCCATTGGCCCAAGTGTTGTCTTCTCATTGGTCGGGAGGAAGGTAGCTCCGCCTACGAGGCTGAGTATAAGAACCCGTGTTTTCCCAGCAGCCAGGTCAATTCTGTACTCCTGCTGCTGGGCACACGTCTTGCTGATTAAAGCCTTCGATTCGGACTACTCCTTTCGTTTCTGTGTTCATTGATCGTGCATCAAGGACTTTATTGGCTATGGAATAGGGTTGGAATTGGCAGCAGTGGTCAGTTCCAGTCTGCCAGCAGACTTGTCCGCAATGCAGTTTCGGAATCACTCCTGCTCCAATTGGTACTGATTTTTCCGAATCTTGTCTGCTTGGATGTTGGAAGATTGGTGGTGTTCTTTCTGCCTCTGACTGACTGCAGAGTGACTTGCCTCAGTATTAAAAAGGACTCTTGGCTGTTTCCGTAGCCTACTGGCTTCCTTTTTTCATTTTTCCGATCTGTAAGTCTCTGACACTTCGTTCTAAGAGGAAACATTCCCTCCATAAGTTACAGCGCCGTGATCCAAATAGATAAACCAGGTCAGCTGGAAAGATGTGCTTTGCTTGCTCCAAAAGCACTGAGCTTTAGCACTGACAGATGCCAGAACCAAACATCAGCAGCGACCTGCTGAAGAACCAGCTGTGATGAACACAAAAAACACAAAGGTCACCATCTGGCCACATTTTTCGTTGAACCATCAAAATTTCATAACACGCTGCACAATTACAAATACTTTTGATCATGCTGTTCTGCAAACCTTGATTAAATAATTTCCATCTCAATATCTTCTTTCCTGCCCATGTTTCCCCATCACGCTCTTTTTGGTGTAATCTCTTACCCTCTTCATTGTTCTCTTCTCCATCTGCTCCTCCCTTTGAATTGCGACCCAATCTACCTTCTATCTCTTCCACTGCCTTGCCGTCTATCTCGCTATCTCTTTTCTTCAGTTCCAACTCTCTTTTCTTCCCCCTCTCATATAAGAAACAGGAGGAGGAATGGGCCATTTGATTCCTTGAACTTGCTCCACCATTCAAAGCAATCATGACTGTTCTTCTGCCCCAAACCCACACTCCTGCTCATTCCCCATATCCCCTTAATTTCCTCAGAGAGCAGAAATTGATAAAGCTCAGTTCTAAATATATTCAACGATGGCACATCCATGAGGCTCTGGGGCAGAGAATTTTAAAAAATCCATAGACATAGACGACTGAAATAAATTATCCTCTTCCTGGCCCGAAAAGATCAATCGCTTATCCTGAGGCTGTACCTCCTGTGTTCTTGATTCATCTGCTGGGGGGGAAACAATGTCTTACAAAACCCCTTCAAAAACTTATCCATTTCAATGAGATCACCACTCATTCTTTCAGACTTCAGGCAATTGAAGTCCAATTTATTAAACCACACATGATAGGATAACGCAGGAACCAACCTCCTGAACATTCACTGTATCAACCCCAAGGCAAGACTATCCTTCCTTAGGTATGGAGACCAGACTGTACTTCAGGTGTGATCTCACCAATGCGTTGTACATGAGACACTTCCATGTTCTTGTATTCCAATCTCCTTTGCAATAAAGGCCAACATGTCATTTGCCTTCCTAATTGCTTGCTGCACCTGCATGCTAACTTTCCGTGTTCTTTGTACGAGCACAACCAAGTCTCTTTGAACATCAACATTTAGAAATTCCACACATTTTAGAAGTGTCTGTTTTTCTCGTCTTACGACCAAAGGGAATAACACCACACTTGACCATATTGTGCTCCATTTGCCACCTTGCTGTCCTCTCCCCAATCTTTATCTCTTTGCAGCCCCTTTGTATCCTCCTCAGAGCTGGTGTTTCTACCTAACTTAGTACCGCCAACAAACGTAGATACATTACTCTTGGTCTAAGTCATTAACATAGATTGTAACTGGCTGTGGCCAAAGCACTGACCCTTGCAGCACTTTGGCAATGGAATTAAGTGTTAAGGCGGACAGGCATAAAGTGGAGTTAAAGGCTGCCCTTGGGACAACCATGATCCTGTCGAGTGGCAGACAAGTCTCATTGGGCAGAATGGGCAACTTTTGCTCCTATTTCGTACAATCTTCATACTTGACTAGTCACAGTTGCCAACTTGAAAATATCCCATCTATCCCTCCTCTCTTCCTCCTGTCCATTAAGTTATCTATCTATGCTAAGCAGCCTATGGTCCTCTGGAGCTAAGGCACCTTTTGAATCAATGCTAATATATTACTCCCAACTCCATGAACCCTTATCTCATGTATTAATTGTTTGTGTGGTACCTTACTGAATGCCTTTTTGAAGTCCAAGTATCCTATTGCCTTTTGCCTACCATTTTACATCTTAAAAAAGCTGGAATTTTTTCTTTATTTGTTCATGGGATGTGGGTGTTGCTGGATGGGCCGGCATTTATTGGCTCTCTCTGAGGGCATTTTAAGAGTCAGTCACATTTCTGTGGATCTGGAGTTGCTTGCAGGCCAGACCAGGTAAGGTGGGCAGATTTCCTTCCTTAAAGGACATTAGTGAACCAGATGATTTTTTTACGGCAATCGACAATTGTTTCATGGTCATCTTTCGACTTTTAATTCCAGATTTTTTTATTGAATTCAAATTTCCAGCCACGCAGCGTGCCTTAATGACTATCGTCCAGTGGCTCTGACATCCATCATCATGAAGTGCTTTGAAAGGTTAGTCATGGCACGAATCAACTCCTCCCGGATTGCCTTGATCCACTACAGTTCGCCTACCGCTGCAACAGGTCCACAGCAGACACCATCTCCCTGGCCCTGCACTCAACACTGGAACACCTAGATAACAAAGACACCTATGTCAGGCTCCTATTAATTGACTAAAGCTCAGCCTTCAACACTATTATTCCTATGAAAAACATCTCCAAACTCTGTGGCCTGGGCCTGGGCTCCTCCCTCTGTGACTGGATCCTGAACTTCCTAACCCAGAGATCACAATCAGTAAGGATAGGCAACAACACCTCCTCCACAATCATCCTCACCACCGGTGCCCCACAAGGCTGTGTCCTCAGTCCCCTACTATACTCCTTATATACCTATGACTTTGTGGCTAAATTCCACTCCAACTCAATTCTCAAATTTGCTGATGGCACCACCGTAGTGGGTCACATGTCAAAAAATAACGAGACAGAGTACAAGAATGAGATAGAGAATCTGGTGAACTTGTGCGATGACAATAATATCTCCCTCAATGTCAACAAAACAAAGGAGATTGTCATCGACTTCAGAAAGCGTAGAGGAGAACATGCCCCTGTCTACATCAATGGGAACAAAGTAGAAAGGGTCGAGAGTTTCAAGTTTTTAGGTGTCCAGATTACCAACAACCTGTCCTGGTCTCCCCATGCCGACAATATAGTTAAGAAAGCCCACCAATGACTCTACTTTCTCAGAAGACTAAGGAAATTTGGCATGTCAGCTACGACTCTCATCAACTTTTGATGCACCATTGAAAGCATTCTTTCTGGTTGTGTCACAGCCCAAGACCGCAGGAAACTACAAAAGTTTGTGAATGTAGCCCAGTCCATCACGCAAACCAGCCTTCCACCAATTGACTCTGTCTATAATTCCTGCTGCCTCAGAAAGGCAATCAGCATAATTAAGGACCCCCACGCACCCCTGACATACTCTCTTCCACCTGCACGGTAGCATGGTGGTTAGCATAAATGCTTCACAGCTCCAGGGTCCCAGGTTCAGTTCCCGGCTGGGTCACTGTCTGTGCGGAGTCTGCACGTCCTCCCCGTGTGTGCGTGGGTTTCCTCCGGGTGCTCCGGTTCCTCCCACATTCCAAAGATGTGCGGGTTAGGTAGATTGGCCATGCTAAATTGGCCTTAGTGTCCTGGAAAATAAGGTTAATTGGGGGGGGGGGGGGGGGGTTACTGGTATAGGGTGGATACGTTGGCTTCAGTAGGGTGATCATTGCTCGGCACAAAATTGAGGGCCGAAGGGCCTGTTCTGTGCTGTACTATTCTATGTTCTATGTTATGTTCTATGTTCTTCCATCAGGAAAATGATACAAAAGTTTGAGGTCACGTACCGACCGACTCCGGAACAGCTTCATCCCTGCTGCCATCAGACTTATGAATGGACCTACCTCGTATTAAGTGGAACTTTTCTCTGCATCCCAGTTCTGACTGTAACATTACATTCTGTAGTTTATCCCTCCTTCCCTATGTACGGTATGCATTGGCTGTATAGCATGCAAGAAACACCACTTTTCACTATATACTAATACATGTGACAATAATATATCAAATCAAATCTCACCATCGTGGGATTGGAACCTGGGTACCCAGAGCATTACGCTGGGTCTCTGGGTTGCTAGTCCAGCGACAATAACAGTATGTCAAGTCTTATTTCCTTTTGTGAAATGATGTTGGTTTTGTCGGATTACACTGATTTTCTGGATGTAGTATTAAGATTTCTCGAATAATGGATTTCACCATTTACCTGGCAATTATGTCGTAGCAAACTGATTTGCAGTTCCCTGTTTTCCCTTCTTCAATTTCTTCAATTTACTAACTTCTGCTCCTTGACTAATCTCTCTCTTTATTATCAATCCCTAGTCAGACTCCTTTCTCTAGTCCTCTCTATCTCCTCTTTCAACTTTATCCCTTTCCCGCACCTCACACGATTGATCTCCTTCCTTTCCCTTTCCTCACTCCCTGCCCAGCCAGCTTTGTCCTTGCTGTTGCCAATAATGATGAAATGGGGGGGGTGTTCAAGCAGGGCTAATGCCATGCTACTCAAAGCTCTGGCTGGCACATACTGGCATCTGACTTTCAGAAATTAACTGCGCTATTTCCCCTGTTCTCCCGGCTCATCGGGGTTGGCATTTCCCAAAACTGCAGACGACTGCAGCACTCACGCTCAATCAGAATGCATTCAGTTTCCATAGCAACTCTTAGCACCGAATGTACGACATCAGATACCAACACTTAAAGAAAATTGAAATAGAAGCAGAAACATTTTTAATGTCGACTATCCATTTTAATGTCGACTATCCATTAAGAAGAATAATAATTTTGTATTAAGGGGCAGTTTTGAACCTATGAAGCGCCAGGTGCTGCAGGACAGAGGGACAGGAGGGAGAGGGGGGTCACCCCCGCCGACCCTCCCCTCCCTCACCTCTGGGCTTACTCCAGCAGGACATCCAGCGACATACCCAAAAACCCAAGAACTTTACACTTCATCCGCTTTCAAAGGTGCTAAACCCATAAAATCCCCTCTCTCGCTGCGTTTATCCCAGATAATATTTCAGATTCCTCCTTAATCACAATATCTGCATTGCCCACCTTTTGCGAAGACTGATGCAAAGCATTCATTCAGAAACCTGCCCACATCACCTGCCTCCACACAAATGTTTCCTTTTCGATTTCCAATAGGTTCTACTCATTCCTCAGTTATTTTCTTGCTGTTGATGTATTTATAAAGCATCTTTAGCTTTTGCTTGATCTTACTTGTCAATATTTTGTTTTTCTCTATGCTCTTCTCTTTATTGCCTGAAATACCTTTTTAAATTCATCCCTGCTTTTTCTCCACTCATCGTCGGCACTCTGCAGCAATTGTACTTGGTGGTGTACTCGGCCATCAGTGTATGACCCCAATTTCTAGCAGCCTGCCTGAGGTGGATGCAACTACTGTATCAAACCTCAGCACCTCAAACTTCACTCCAGCCCGTGCATATTGTCTTGTTATGCTCTTGGCGTAGCATAAGCTGCTTCCTTGATGTCCACTCTGACAAAGGAAGGTTCAAACGTGGAAATAACTTCAACACGTTTATTAAACTATTTACAATTCGCCTACTCGGGGTTGACTGTACTGTTCATTCTTCTATAGCTACTCAGACTGACGAATCAGTCTCCTCCAATCCATGTGGTGGGAGTGATGTTGAATCAACCCTGTGTCTGTACTCACTGCGTATCTCCACTGGAAAGAGAAAGATCATGGCCGGGATTCTCCCCTACCCGGCGGGGCGGGGGGTCCCGGCGGGACGGAGTGGCGTGAACCACTCTGGCATTGGGCCTCCCCAAAGGTGCGGAATTCTCCGCACCTTTAGGGGCCAAGCTCTCACATTGAGGGGCTAGGCCCACGCCGGAGTGGCTCCCGCTCAACCGGCCGGCGCGAACGGCCTTTGACGCTCCGCCAGCCGGGACCGAAATGCCTTCGCCGGTCAGCGGAAGTCCGTGCATGCGCCGGTGCGTCAGCGGCTGCTGACGTCATACCGGTGCATGCGCGGGGAGGGGGCCTCTTCCGCCTCCGCCATGGTAAAGGCCATGGCGGGGCGGAAGAAAAAGAGTGCCCCCATGGCGCATGCCCACCCGCCGATTGGTGGGCCCTGATCGCGGGCCTGCCCACCGTGGGGGCACCCCCCAGGGTCAGATCGCCCGTGCCCCCCCCCCCAGGACCCCGGAGCCTGCCCGCGTCACCAATCCCGCTGGTACGAGAGGTGGTTTAAACCACGCCGGCGGGAAAGGCCTGTCAGCGGCGGGACTTCGGCCCATCATGGGCCAGAGACTCGCCGCGGGGGGCCCGCTGACCAGCGCGGCGTGATTCCCGCCCCCGCCGAATCTCGGGGGCGGAGAATTCGGGACACGGCGGGAGCGGGATTGACACCGGCTCCGGGCGATTCTCCGCCCCCCCGGGAGGTCTAGAGGGAGCACCAGAGACATGATACACAGACACTCAACCAATAGGTTAGCAAGATAGGACATGACCAATGGGCATTCACGATACACACAGAGGTGACACTACCACTGGGGGGCATTACACCAACCCATATATAAAGGATACAGCACACATGGGGTGGAATTCTCTGACCCCAACCTATTGGTTGAGTGTCTGTGTATCATGTCTCTGGTGCTCCCTCTAGTGTCTAGCTAGTCAACGTGTACTTACATTAACCCCTTGTGTATCTACAGTGATGCATATCACCACACATATCAGGCTAAAATGTATTGCTGGATCATATTTGCTTATCATAGATTATCATAGAATTTACAGTGCAGAAGGAGGCCATTCGGCCCATCGAGTCTGCACCGGCTCTTGGAAACTGCACCCTACCCAAGGTAAACACTTCCACCCTATCCCCATAACCCAGTAACCCCATCCAACACTAAGGGCAATTTTATACACTAAGGGCAATTTATCATGGCCAATCCACCTATCCTGCACATCTTTGGACTGTGGGAGGAAACCGGAGCACCCGGAGGAAACCCACGCACACACGGGGAGGATGTGCAGACTCCGCACAGACAGTAACCCAAGTAGGAATCAAAACTGGGACCCTGGAGCTGTGAAGCAATTGTGCTATCCACAATGCTACCGTGCTGTCCTATCATCCATCCTTGCCTTTCAGGCAAGCAGGTGAGCAGACAGGCAGGCAGACAGACAAGCAGGCAGGCAGGCAGACAGGCAGACAGACAGACAAGCAGGCAGGCAGGCAGACAGGCAGACAGACAGACAGGCAGGTAGGCAGGCAGGCAGGCAGGCAGGCAGGCAGACAGACAGACAGGCAGACAGGCAGACAGACAGGCAGACAGGCAGGCAGAGAGACAGACAGGCAGGCAGACAGGCAGGCAGGCAGACAGGCAGGCAGGCAGGCAGGCAGGCAGGCAGGCAGGCAGACAGACAGACAGACAGACAGACAGGCAGGCAGGAAGGCAGGCTGGCAGACAGACAGGCAGGCAGAGAGGCAGGCAGGCAGGCAGGCAGGCAGGTAGGCAGGCAGGCAGGCAGGCAGGCAGGCAGGCAGACAGACAGACAGGCAGGCAGGAAGGCAGGCAGGCAGACAGATAGACAGGCATGTAGACAGGCAGGTAGGCAGCAAGAGTGATGACACTGACCTGGCACACAGCTAGCCCACCACCAGTTGTCAGCGCCCCACTCACTAGTGTTGCTCTATTATCCACACGAGGCGAGCACAAATAATAATAATCTTTATTAGTGTCACAAGTAGGTTTACATTACACTGCAATGAAGTTACTGTGAAACGCCCCTAGTCGCCACATTCCGGCACCTGTTTGGGTACACAGAGGGAGAATTCAGAACGTCCAATTCACCTAACAGCAGGTCTTTCGGGACTTGTGGGAGGAAACCGGGACACTCAGGCGAAACCCTCGCAGACACAGGGAGAATCTGCAGGCTCCGCACAGACAGTGACCCAAGTTGGGAATACTACCCAGGTCCATTGCGGGGCTGTATTGGCATGCCAGCATATCCCAGAGGAGAATGAACATCAATGGGGAGAGAGGCATCGAGTGCACCTTGATTCAGTGACCAGGAATCTGGAGCTCTTGATGTGGTCAGTGATCAGCAAGGTAGACGTCCTGGTGGTCAGAAACATCTTCCAAGCCATCACGAGAAAAGCACTGCTGAAGATCATAACACTTATGAGCACGTCATAACTTCCTGCGGTCTGAAAAGGTGAGTGAATCTTGGTGTAGAGCAGACATGGCCATCTACGGTCTCTCTGTGGCATTCTGGTACAGGCGAGCTACACACTACGCATGCCTGTCCTGGAATCAGGAGAACAACGTGGACATGATACAATCAGAAGGGAGACCACTCATTTTGACCACTGCTCATTCAAATCATATTGATGAGCAGCCGATGTCCAAACAGGAGTACAATGCCTTTCACCCCTCTTCCTCCTGTCCTCATAAGAGAGCATATAATGCCAAGGAGAAGGCCCAGGTGGTTTTTTTCAACTCCTCTATGAACGCATGTGTGGAACCCACCCCATCCACTAACTTGCAAAGCCAGAAATGGGAGTGTGTTGGGGGGGGGGGGGGGGGGGGGGGGGGGGGGGGGATGGGTAGACCTTTCTCAGCTGGGTCCTGGCTGCCTTTTTTTTTTACCTTCCCCTGTTCCAAGATGGATGGAAGTGTGAAGATCTGGGCTTTGGGTGCCTTTTTGCCTTATCCTCTATATGCTCTTTGACATCTGGTCAAGGGAAGGGGCAGCAGTGGCCAGGGGCTTGTTTGGGGTCCACCCTACTTCTTTCTGGGCACATGTTTACTCTGAATCTTCTGTGTCTCCTCTTTGAATGCCTCCCACATCCCTTGCATGAATAAAAAAAATTACTTGCTGGCTAATTTTCTGCCTTCCATTTCTAGTGTTGCCTCTCTGCCTGCTCCTATGCCCAGGTTCCTATCCCTCAGCCACGTTAGTTTAAACCTCCCCTAATAACACTGGCAAAATCCCTCTGCACTGTATTGGCCCTGTTGAGGTGTAATCCATCCAGGCCCCACTCCTTCTGTAATTCATTCCAATGCCTCAGGAACCAAAAGCCCCCTCTCCCACCACCATCACACATTTCTCTGCTGTGACCTCCAATTTCTGTACTTACTAGTCCATATCAACAGAAACAATTTGGAGATGACTACCTTTGATGTCCTATGATTTCATTCCTAGCCCCCTAAGTTCTGCTTGCAGGGCCTCATTTTTCTTTTCTACCCATGTCATTGGTGCTGATATGGGCCAGAACCTCTGGCTGTCCACCCTCTTTCCTCAGGCATGCTGTGCAACCACCACTCAATGGCATCCTTGTCTCTGGCACTGGGGAGGCAACACACCCTCCTGGAATCATGCCTGCGTTCGCAGGAATGTCTGCCTGTCCTTCTAGCTATTGAATTCCTGCGATCGATTGTCTTACCTTACACCTCCTCCCTGGTACAGCTGGACCACCCAAGGTGCTGTGGATTTGACTCTGGCCCTGGCTCAACTCCCCGACGAGGGCCACTGCTTTCACTGGCATTGGTTGGAGAGTGAGAGACATTCAATATGGCTGCACTAGCTAACTGGTCCTCCTTGTTGGTCTGGTGGTCACCCATTCCCCCTCAGCCCACACACTCTTTGACCACTTCCTGGAGCAGGCTATCGACATAGCTCTCAGCCTCACGGATCTGCTGCTGTTGCTGCTAAGTTCTGAAGGTGCTATCGAGAGCACTTGCTGCACAATGTGGTTTTCCAGGAGTTCCCACAGAATGTACACTTGATGACACTGAGATGCCTTGTCCTGGCTCTATTTATTAGACGACAAGCTTAACGTGTCCAGAAAATAAAAACGTCCCTCTGTAAAGCAAAGACAGATCCAGCTGCCGTTCAAAATCTAGGTTCTCCAATTAAAGATGCCTTATGACAAAGGAAGAAATTACTTACCATTTGCTCACCTGATTTCTTGTCTTCTCTGTTCTCGCTGTGACGTTATTGTTGCTGCCATTTTATTAGAATTTGGAGAATTCTCTGGTTTATGTTGTGTTGTTGCTCACTCAGAACTGCATCCTGACTGGAGGTTTTGCACCACTCCCACTCCTGCCAACTACACAGTGTTTTTTCCCTTTGGCCTCCATCTTGACTTTTAACAGAAATGAGAAGGGATGTAGGGTGGGGTGAGAAATCTACCTGCTCCCAGCTGGTGACTTACTCATTTATTGAGGCTCCATGCCTGACATTTAGCTCCACTTTAAAATTTAACCTTGACCGACCTGGTTTTCTGGTTCACGGGAAAACCAACAGCTGCAGAGGGATGGAGAATGGCGCAGTGAGGGAGTAAGTCATATTCCAGCACTGCCTGTGCACCAGGTGGAGTGGGAATGCAACTTTTCAGTTCCTCCATGACAACCTACTCCCCTCCCCACTATATTCACATCCAGTGTGATTAGAACCCTCCCTTCCTCCTGGGCCTGACCTCTGGTCTTATATGTCTCTGATCCCTCAGGATCAAGTACAACCCTAAAGTCCACACTGTACCCCTTCCCCCGATTCCCCGCCACCTATCCCACTCTAATCTCCACTCCAACATCCCTAACCCCCAGCTGTCCCAGCCTCCAACCTCACCAAACAACACCACCAACCTCCATCCCCAATCTCCCCATTCCCCCAAATCTTCAAACCTCTAACTTCCCCACTATCCACCCTCCCTACCCCCCAACCCCACCAACCCCTCCAGAACCCCCCATTCCTAACCTCACCTCCCCACAAATCCGCTCAGCCTCCCCACACCACAGTTTCTGTATCTTTGTCTAATGGAAACAGTTCATTAGAATTAAAGAACCCCTACGGTACACATGGAGGCCATTTGGCCCCTTGAGTCTGCACCAACCCTCTGAAAGAGCACCCTATCTAGGCCCACTCCCCCCTCCTATTCCTGTAAGCCCTCCTAACCTTTGGACACCAAGGGGAAATTTAGAATGGCCAATCCACCTAACCTGCACATCTTTGGACTGTGGGAGGAAATCAGAGCACCCGGAGGAAACCCACGCAGACGTGGGGAGAACTTGCAAACTCCACACAGTCACCCAAGCCCGGAATCAAACCCGGGTCCCTGGCGCTGTGAGGCAGCAGAGCTAACCACTGTGCCACAGAACCACCCCCCGTTATTTATTCTGTAAAAGCTCTCATAAGTTTGAACATTTCTATTCCCGATCTCTAAATTCTTAACTTTTTCTGCCCTAAGTGGTGCCAGTCTCTCCACATGGCAGCGCGCATTGCCTCAGTCTCAAGGTGCAGAATTAAAACTTGGGTGCAGGATCAGTGGCCGCCCGGGTTTCCTCGAGCCTCTGGTACAGTCAGGACGTGGTTGGGAATGGAGAGAGAAATCCCAGACCTGTGGGGGGTACTGGGAAAGTGCGGAGGAACAGACCGCTGCTGGAGCGAAGCAGCTCATTACAGAGACTGTATCAACAAGCCACAGAATAAAAAAAAGCTGCTAGTTAGGGGGTGGTATAAAGAATTTTCAACTCAATCTGCCTGCATCTTATTGTTTGTAAAACAGCGAAGAAATAGAGAAAAATGAGGATGTAAAATATTAATCCGTACCAGGAATGTCTAACATCAGCTCGTGCTTAACACATACTAATTAACATACTAATAAATGGAATGAATCCCTCCCGAATTTAGCTCTTTACAACAATCAGTTATATTTCCATAGTAATCAAAACACAAAATGCTGGAAAGGCTCCACAGATTAGGCTGCTCCTGTGATGAGGGAAACAATTAATGCTTTGAGTTGACGGCCTCCTGAGAGACTGGAGGATGGTAGATATTTAGCAATTACCAAGCCAGGGGAAAGATAATGGTGGGAGAAGTAGAGACCTCTGCCACCTAAATGGACAAGGGCAGCAAATGAATGGGAACACCACCACCTGCAAGTTCCCTTCCAGACCCCCACACATCATCCTGATTTGGAAACACATCGGCCTTTTCTTCACTGTCGCTGGGTCAAACTCCTGCAGCCTCACGGTAGCATGGTGGTTAGCATCAATGCTTCACAGCTCCAGGGTCCCAGGTTCGATTCCCGGCTGGGTCACTGTCTGTGTGGAGTCTGCACGTCCTCCCCGTGTGTGCGTGGGTTTCCTCCGGGTGCTCCGGTTTCCTCCCACAGTCCAAAGATGTGCGGGTTAGGTGGATTGGCCATGCTAAATTGCCCGTAGTGTAAGGTTAATGGGGGGATTGTTGGGTTACGGGTATACGGGTTACGTGGGTTTAAGTAGGGTGATCATTGCTCGGCACAACATCGAGGGCCGAAGGGCCTGTTCTGTGCTGTACTGTTCTATGTTCTATGTTCTAGCTCCTTCCCTCACAGCACAGTGGGTGTGCCCACATCATATGGATGGCAGCGGTTAAAGAAGTTGGCCCACCATCACCATCTTCTCAAGGGCAATTAGGGATCGGTAATGAATACCGGTTTAGCACCAACGCCCACATCCGTGAATTAATAGTAGAAACCTGAAAGGGACGTTCTGTGCTTGAATGGGGAGCAGGAACAATTAAATGCCAAAAGTGATAATGGTTCAAGGCAAAAGATGATGGTAATGAGAGAAGTAGAGAAACAAAAGATGAGTTTAGGGGAGGTGTGAATGGCCACAAAAAGACCATTACCAGTGATTGCAAACAAAAAAGATCAAGGCAGTAGTCATGACTTAAGTTTGTTGAACATAATTACTGTTCCTATTTTCCTTGATGTTATTTTATTATCCCTGCTTCCCCCCCCCCCCCCCCCCCCCCCCAGGCTGTTGAGACACAGTTTCATCTCTGACTTCTTGATGCTCTGATGAACGGTCATTGATTTGAAACATTTGTTTGATTTTTAGGCCCTATCGGAGCAGGGATCGGAGACAGGAGGATGCTAAAAGGTCGCACCATTGACCTATGTGCTGGTTCCCCATCTTCATCCTGGCCCCCAGGTCATTTCCCCAGAGGGAGGATGGGCGGTGGGGGTAGGTGGCAGGGTTAGTCCTCCTTCACATGGTGGCTAGTCAATCTAACTTGGTAAAAACCACCTAAGGCCAATCGAATGAGGCTGACTGGGATTTTCTAGTCAGCCCCTTCAGGTTTCCCAGGTGATAGTAACCAGGTTAATTGCCTGAAGGAGGTGGCCAAGCGGCAGACTGGGAGTCAATGCTCGATCAGGCCTTGAGGCCCTTACGGCCTGCCTAGATGCTGGAGCTTCCACCTGGAGGAGGAATATCCCCACATCACCCTCCCAGCCCCAAAACTGGTGGCCTTGCGGCAAAGGCCTTTTTTAATTCAAACTTTAAAAATGTTGGAGAATGTTTTTGAAATGTCCTCTCCTCCTCGACCATCCAATGCAAACCTCTGCTCATTCCAAGTTGAAAGGGCTCTGGTTGGTCCTCCAGCTTTGAGAGCTCATCTGGATGGTAAGTCGCCTTCTGGCCATTACTTGCCCTCCAGGGAACATCACAACGAGTGACTATTTCCCACACCGTGCGGCCTCTTCTGATGTACATTTGAGGCTGACAGCACAGTTCAGGACTCAGTTTCTCTCTCCACAGATGCTGCCTGGGCTGGTGGAATTATTCCCCAGTTTTTCTATCTTCACATCAGATTTTTAACATCTGCAGTTCTGGAGCTTTAGTAATTCTCATGTTGGGTTTTACAGAACTGGAGGTGGATCCCGGGAAAGAGGCTGAATATGAAGCAGGAAGGACATGTAGTTTGAAAGGCAGTGGTGTGCGGAGGGGATTCAGGAGGTGGAATGTAGCAATGGAAATCACAGAACCATAGAAAAGTAATGGCACGGACAGAGGCCATTCAGTCCATCGTGTCTGCGCTGGCCATAAAAATTAGAGTAAAAGATACTATTCGCTCATTTTAATCCCACTTTCCAGCACCAGGCTGTAGCCTCACAGGTTACAGCACCTCAGATGCAGATTCAGGTACCTGTTCAATGAGTTGACTATTTCAGTCTCAACCTTTAATTCAGGCAGTGAGTTTCAGGTGCCCACCACCTGCTTTTAGAGGCTGAAAACCCTTTTCCTCATGTCTCCATTAAAATTTTGCCTATGACCTGAAATTGACTCCAGAAACAAGGAATAAAGCACAGTCGGAAGAGGGGATGGAACATGCCAGCTGATATGGTTATTAGAGATGGTTGAGATGGGGTGGGACAAGGTGAACAGACACTCCAAAGATGTGCAGGTTAGGTGGATTGGCGATGATAAAATTGCTCCTTAGTGTCCAGGGATGTGCAGGTTGGGTGGGGTTACGGGGACATGGCGGAGGTGTGGGCCTAGTTAGGGTGCTGTTTCAGAGGATTGGTGCAGACTGGATGGGCCGAATAGCCTCCTTCTGCACTGTAGGGATTCTGTGGTTCTATGGTCATGGGAGGATATAAATACATTTTGTATTGTGAGAGAGTCACAGGAAGCATCATGGATAATGAAGAAATCCAAACAATGTGTATGCTACATTGGAAGGATGGGGTTTACAATTGTTATGGGCCAGGTTTTAGAGAACCCCAAAGTGTATCATGGGGTTCACCTGTCCCACAACCTTTACTAGCTTGTGGTATGGGGAGGACACGGCCCAATCTACAGGTGTGGTGCAGCAGAAATAGAAAAGTATTTTTTAAAGCAAAACAATGTTTATTCTATGAACTCAAGTTAACCTTTTTAAAACATACAGTGAATATCTTAGCAACCATTAATTCAAATACAACCCCCAAATAACACAACACTAAGTAATCCGTTAAGCTTTCCTTTTAACATCCATAAGACTTAAAATACCTTTTACCAGAAGCACATCAGGTTAAAGTCACTACTGTTATCAGTTTTAAATCACCAGAATCGATTTACAGTCTTTAGATTACAGAGAGAGAGTCTAATACACCTTCTGGCTGTGACTGCAGCTATCCAGGCTCTGAAAACAACTAAAACACACCCTGCAGCAAACATCCTAAAACAAAAGGAAAAAGCTGACAGACAGCCCCGTTCCACCCCCTCTCTGACATCACTGCAGTAATAAACACCCATTTCTTAAAGGTGCTCTCACTACAGATATTTACATACACATCCATTTATAAACACCCATTTCTCAAAGGTACATTTCTTAAACACCCATTTCTTAAAGGTACTCTCACATGACACAACAAAGAAGATTTTTGCTACACACTTGGTAATATAAGCTGCATGAAGTACATATGTTTTTCAAGCTGAAACGTTTTGAGTGTGTGCTATTTAGCTTTCTCCTATTTGGTATACAGAGGACTATGTCGAACTCAAGTCGGCAGTTCCACCTGTGCTACAGGTAGAGAATGGTCAGTGTGTCGTACAGAATAAGCATGAGGGTGATTTGACCCATTGTGCATATCAACAGTGAAGGTACAAGTGGATGTGCAAGTCCTGAACAGCCTGTGATTGATCTGCTCACCATCTGTTCCTGCAGGTCATACAGACACATCGGACTGCATCAATTAACTGCAAACTATTTCGTCACAGTCCTCAGGGACATTTCATTTCCATTCACATCACTTTCTATTTATTATAAGCCTCCGCTGTCAGGCTCAAATATACATTAAATTTTATTAGCTTACATTAATCAAACATTAGAGGCTACTGTATATATTTAAAAAATCATTCGGTCCTGACAGTTTTATTTTGTTTGTAAGGAATTGTGCGTCACCCTGTTTAAAATCAGCAAATGAAATCAGTTTACTCGGCCCATGGCAACATGATTGTAGAAAGAATAATGGTTGCAAATAGGAGCAAACACGACCAAACCCATTTTAGATTCTCTCTCAGTGGAAAACTCAGTCAGGAGAACATTAGACTTTTTATTTGTTTTAACAGATCCCTTCCAGGCAAAGCTTGTGTTTTTACCTGGAAGGCTCTGACAAATGGGTCCAGGGTATTTCTTGATTGAAGAGTCTTGTTCTGTACTTATCCCACAATTCTTGGAGGGTAACAAATACAATGCTGTGATTTAAGAAATGAGGAAGATAAAATGAGGGGATGATAGTTCAAGCAGTTCTTCAGAATCAGGCAAAATGCTAGAATCTATTATTAGTGATGTGGCAACAGGACATTTCAAAAGTCATAATAGGATTAAGAAAAGTCAACATGGATTTATGAAAGTGAAATTATTATTGTGTGTGATGATGATGATATAAAAGCACCAATCACTCACGGGCTGGTTTAGCTCACTCGGCTAAATCGCTGGCTTTTAAAGCAGACCAAGCAGGCCAGCAGCACCGTTCGATTCCCGTACCAGCCTCCCCGGACAGGCGCCGGAATGTGGCGACTAGGGGCTTTTCACAGTAACTTCATTGAAGCCTACTCGTGACAATAAGCGATTTTCATTTCATTTCATAAAGGATTAAGCAAACACATTGTGTGGTCATTTTTGAATTCTAGGCACATATAAACAGATATACATGGTTAGAAAGTTTAAACACATCAAAGCTGCAGAGCTGTGTGTCCGTGCTCTGCTCCAGATTAAAGTGAAACTGAGGTTGGATTAGATATGGGTGGCAAGGTAGGACAATGGTTAGCACTGTTGCTTCGTAACACCAGGGTCCCAGGTTCGGTGCCGGCTTGGGTCACTGTCTGTGTGGAGTTTGCACGTTCTCCCCGTGTCTGCGGGTTTCTTCCGGGTGCTCCGGTTTCCTTGCAGAAGTTCCAAAAGACGTGCTGTTCGGTGAATTGGACATTCTGAATTCTCCCTCACTGTGCCCAAACAGGCGCCAGAGTGTGGTGACGAGGGGATTTTCACAGTAACTTAATTGCAGTGTTAATATAAGCCTACTTGTGACAATAACAAAGATAATAATTAATAACACATCTCTCTGAAAGTGATGTTATCATTTACAGCATCCCACTTTCTTTTTAAAGACACATCTCCCCCCTCCTTCTAAAGAAGTATAACTATTTACAATACATGGTCAGTTACTATCACGTATCCAACTAACAAATCTCTGGGTCTCTAAAGTGTAGAAGCAATCTGCTGTACACCCAGATCTCGTAATGGTAACCTTGTCTGGAGGTTTCTTCAATTTCTCACAGTGATCTGTGGGATTGTCAATCTTGGATGATGTTGTTCCTGGTTTCATTTGAGATCTTGTCCTTGATGCAAGATTTGTCCTCGGTTACTGCTCAGTGATTGAGGAGTCACATATAAGCTAGATCAGGTAAGGTTGGTAGATTTCCTTCCCTAAAGGAAATTAGTCATCACAGACTCATTACAGAATTTACAGTGCACAGGGAGACCATTTGGCCCATCGAGTCTGCACCGGACTTTGGAAAGAGCACCCCACCCCTCAACCCTAACCCCGTAGCCCAGTAACCTCACCCAATCTTTTTGGACACTAAGGGCAATTTATCATGGCCAATCCACCTAACCTGCAAATCTTTGGACTGTGGGAGGAAACCGGAGCACCCAGAGGAAACCCACGCAGATACGGAGAGAACGTACAGACACCGCATAGTTACCCAAGCCGGGAATCAAACCCGGGACCCAGGAGCTGTGAAGCAATTGTGCTAATCACTGTGCTACCGTGCTGCCAAGATGAGTGAATCAGATGAGTTTTTAATGACAATCGGCATTGGTTTTATGGTCTTCATTTGACTTTTAATTCCAGAATTTTACTGCTTTCCAATTTCACCATCTTCCGTGGTGAGATTTGAACCCCGGGGGCCCCAGCTCTTGCCCTGGGTCTCTGAATTGCTAGTCGAGTGGCAATACCAACAGGCCATCACCTACCCTTTTCTGTGCATCTGCTGGTGAAGTGGTCTATGGGTTCTGTAGGCTGTAGTCAAAATGACAGGAATACTAGTCGATGAATTGGGATGTGAACCTGATCCTGAATGGGTCTTCCAATGTAGCCCAGGGGCGTGCAATTTAACCAAATGGGTACTATGTCCCATAGCCAGCACATTTAACCGCATGTTTCCTGGCCCTCACAGTGCCGAGAAACACATGGCTATCTAACCGGACTCCGGTTAGATATGGGGCCGCAGCGGGGAATGTGGAGCAGAGACTGCACTTAGTCCTGTTTCCTGCACTGATGAGCTCTGCTCGCCGAAACACCTCATCGCAGGGAGGGATTGGGACGTCATTTGTAAATAGTGCCTTGGTCTATCGACACCCTGACATGACCCCCGAATCCCCACAAGTCCCAACTCACTGGAAAGGGCTCCCCGGGTCCCCTCACTTGAGCAGGGCACCTCCCCCCTGATCACCGCCGCTCACAAAATGCAAGCTTGGTATCTTGGCAACTTGGTAGTGCCAGATTGGCAACCCAGCACTGCCCCTGGCAGTTGGCAGTACTACCTGGACACCCTGATAGTGTCAGGATGGCACCAAGGTGGCACTGCCAGGGTGTGAAGTGGGCACACAGGTGGCACGGTCAGGGTGCCCAGCTGGCACCAGCAGTGCCAGGGTACTGCCCTGCCCAGAGGTCATGCTCCTAGAACATAGAACATAGAACATAGAACGATACAGCGCAGTACAGGCCCTTCGGCCCTCGATGTTGCACCGACATGGAAAAAAAAACTAAAGGCTATCTAACCTACACTATGCCCTTATCATCCATATGCTTATCCAATAAACTTTTAAATGCCCTCAATGTTGGCGAGTTCACTACTGTTGCAGGTAGGGCATTCCACGGCCTCACCACTCTTTGCGTAAAAAACCCACCTCTGACCTCTGTCCTATATCTATTACCCCTCAATTTAAGGCTATGTCCCCTCGTGCTAGCCACCCCCATCCGCGGGAGAAGGCTCTCGCTGTCCACCCTATATAACCCTCTGATCATTTTGTATGCCTCTATTAAGTCACCTCTTAACCTTCTTCTCTCTAACGAAAACAACCTCAAGTCCATCAGCCTTTCCTCATAAGATTTTCCCTCCATACCAGGCAACATCCTGGTAAATCTCCTCTGCACCCGTTCCAAAGCTTCCACGTCCTTCCTATAATGAGGCGACCAGAACTGTACGCAATACTCCAAATGCGGCCGTACTAGAGTTTTGTACAACTGCAACATGACCTCATGGCTCCGGAACTCAATCCCTCTACCAATAAAGGCCAACACACCATAGGCCTTCTTCACAACCCTATCAACCTGCGTGGCAACTTTCAGGGATCTATGTACATGGACACCGAGATCCCTCTGCTCATCCACACTACCAAGAATTTTACCATTAGCCAAATATTCCGTATTCCTGTTATTCTTTCCAAAGTGAATCACCTCACACTTCTCCACATTAAACTCCATTTGCCACCTCTCAGCCCAGCTCTGCAGCTTAGCTATGTCCCTCTGTAACCTGCAACATCCTTCCGCACTGTCTACAACTCCACCGACTTTAGTGTCGTCTGCAAATTTACTCACCCATCCTTCTGCGCCCTCCTCTAGGTCATTTATAAAAATGACAAACAGCAACGGCCCCAGAACAGATCCTTGTGGTACGCCACTCGTAACTGAACTCCATTCTGAACATTTCCCATCAACTACCACTCTCTGTCTTCTTTCAACTAGCCAATTTCTGATCCACATCTCTAAATCACCCTCAATCCCCAGCCTCCGTATTTTCTGCAATAGCCGACCGTGGGGAACCTTATCAAACGCTTTACTGAAATCCATATACACCACATCAACTGCTCTACCCTCGTCTACCTGTTCAGTCACCTTCTCAAAGAACTCGATAAGGTTTGTGAGGCATGACCTACCCTTCACAAAACCATGCTGACTATCTCTAATCATATTATTCCTATCTAGATGATTATAAATCGTATCTTTTATAATCCTCTCCAAGACTTTACCCACCACAGACGTTAGGCTCACCGGCCTATAGTTACCGGGGTTATCTCTACTCCCCTTCTTGAACAAAGGGACCACATTTGCTATCCTCCAGTCCTCTGGCACTATTCCTGTAGCCAATGATGACCTAAAAATCAAAGCCAAAGGCTCAGCAATCTCTTCCCTGGCTTCCCAGAGAATCCTAGGATAAATCCCATCCGGCCCTGGGGACTTATCTATTTTCACCTTGTCCAGAATTGCCAACACTTCTTCCCTACGCACCTCAATGCCATCTATTCTAATAGCCTGGGTCTCAGAATTCTCCTCCACAATATTATCTTTTTCTTGAGTGAATACTGACGAAAAGTATTCATTTAGTATCTCGCTTATCTCCTCAGCCTCCACACACAACTTCCCACCACTGTCCTTGACTGGCCCTACTCTTACCCTAGTCATTCTTTTATTCCTGACATACCTATAGAAAGCTTTTGGGTTTTCCTTGATCCTACCTGCCAAAGACTTCTCATGTCCCCTCCTTGCTCGTCTCAGCTCTCTCTTTAGATCCTTCCTCGCTTCCTTGTAACTATCAAGCGCCCCAACTGAAACTTCATGCCTCATCTTCACATAGGCCTCCTTCTTCCTCTTAACAAGAGATTCCACTTCTTTGGTAAACCACGGTTCCCTCGCTCGACCCCTTCCTCCCTGCCTGACTGGTACGTACTTATCAAGAACATGCAATAGCTGTTCCTTGAACAAGCTCCACATATCCAGTGTGCCCAACCCTTGCAGCCTACTTCTCCAACCAACACATCCTAAGTCATGTCTAATGGCATCATAATTGCCCTTCCCCCAGCTATAACTCTTGCCCTGCGGGGTATACTTATCCCTTTCCATCACTAATGTAAAGGTCACCGAATTGTGGTCACTGTTTCCAAAGTGCTCACCTACCTCCAGATCTAACACCTGGCCTGGTTCATTACCCAAAACCAAATCCAATGTGGCCTCGCCTCTTGTTGGCCTGTCAACATATTGTGTCAGGAAACCCTCCTGCACACATTGTACAAAGAACGACCCATCTAATGTACTCGACTATATCTTTTCCAGTCAATATTTGGAAAGTTAAAGTCTCCCATAACAACTACCATGTTACTTTCACTCTTTTCCAGAATCATCTTCGCCATCCTTTCCTCTACATCCCTAGAACTATTAGGTGGCCTATAGAAAACTCCCAACAGGGTGACCTCTCCTTTCCTGTTTCTAACCTCAGCCCATACTACCTCAGAAGAAGAGTCCCCATCTAGCATCCTTTCCGCCACTGTAATACTGTCCTTGACTAGCAGCGCCACACCTCCCCCTCTTTTGCCCCCTTCTCTGAGCTTACTAAAACACCTAAACCCCGGAACCTGCAACAACCATTCCTGTCCCTGCTCTATCCATGTCTCTGAAATGGCCACAACGTCGAAGTCCCAGGTACCCACCCATGCTGCCAGTTCCCCTACCTTATTTCGTATACTCCTGGCATTGAAGTAGACACACTTCAACCACCTACCTGAACACTGGCACCCTCCTGCGAAGTCAAATCTGTGCTCCTGACCTCTATACTCTCAATCTCCTGTACCCCAAAACTACAATCCAGGTTCCCATGCCCCTGCTGAATTAGTTTAAACTCCCCCAAATAGCACTAACAAATCTCACCCTCAGGATATTGGTGCCCCTCAGGTTCAGATGTAGACCATCCTGTCTATAGAGGTCCCACCTTCCCCAGAAAGAGCCCCAGTTATCCAGAAATCTGAATCCCTCCCGCCTGCACCATCCCTGTAGCCACGTGTTTAATTGCTCTCTCTCCCTATTCCTCATCTCACTATCACGTGGCATGGGCAACAACCCAGAGATAACAACTCTGTTTGTTCTTGCTCTGAGCTTCCATCCTAGCTCCCTAAAGGCCTGCCTGACATCCTTGTCCCCTTTCCTACCTATGTCGTTAGTGCCAATGTGGACTACGACTTGGGGCTGCTCCCCCTCCCCCTTAAGGACCCGGAAAACACGATCCGAGACATCACTTACCCTTGCACCTGGGAGGCAACATACCAAACGTGAGTCTC
Source organism: Scyliorhinus canicula (assembly GCF_902713615.1). Lineage (NCBI taxonomy): Eukaryota > Metazoa > Chordata > Chondrichthyes > Carcharhiniformes > Scyliorhinidae > Scyliorhinus > Scyliorhinus canicula. The sequence goes on along the minus strand of NC_052164.1, from coordinate 45,701,649 downwards.
TCTCGCTCCCACAAAATCTCCTATCTGTGCCCCTGACTATTGAGTCCCCAATTACTAATGTTCTAATCCTTTGCCCCCTTCCCTTCTGAGCAACAGGGACAGACTCCGTGCCAGAGGCCCGTACCCCATGGCTTACCCCTGGTAAGTCCCCCCCCCCACAAGTATCCAAAACGGTATACTTGTTACTCAGGGGAACGGCCGCAGGGGGTTCCTGCACTGACTGCTTCTTCCCAGTCCCTCTTACAGTTACCCATCTATCTCCAGTCTTTGGTGTAACTACTTCCCTGAAGCTCCTATCTATGACCCCCTCTGCCTCCCGAATGATCCGAAGTTCATCCAGCTCAAGCTCCAGGTCCCTAACACGGTTTTTGAGGAGCTGGAGTTGGGTGCACTTCCCACAGATGAAATCAGCAGGGACACTGACGGCGTCCCTCACCTCAAACATTCTGCAGGAGGAGCATTGTACTGCCTTCCCTGACATCACCTCTAGATTTAAAAAAAAACAAGAAAAGGAAAAAGAAAGGAAGAGCTTACCTGATATTACCTCAAACCCTGCTCCCGCTGAAAGTTAAGCAAATTTAAAGGCACTCACTCACCTTCACGACAGGCCCCTGCTCCCGCTTCCCAACCACCGTGGGGTGGGGGGGTTGGTTAGAGGAGGAGGTAGGGTGGGAAACACTCACAAAGTGTTTCAGGTTTAACTGTCACTTGCCAACAGCCCTTCCACAAACCACCTTCAACTTAGGCTGACCGCACTGCACGTATGCAAATTCCCCCAGAACAGCTGATCAGTAGCTTTGCTCTGCTGCCCTCTGCTGGATGCTTGCTTTCACTCAAACTCCTTGGGTCTCCTTCGCCGGTTCACCTTCAACTTAGGCTGACCGCACTGCACGTATGCAAATTCCCCCAGAACAGCTGATCAGTAGCTTTGCTCTGCTGCCCTCTGCTGGATCTCCTGGGGGCCTTCAATCTCCTGGGAGACCTCCACAAGTTCCATTCCTTCTGGTCCCCGTTTGTGGGGAGCAGTACTGAACGGTGCTCACCCCTAGTCTCCAAGACGAAGGGGATAGGTCCCAACGCCTTGGTTACCTCAGTGAACTGCATATTAATGTGAGACTAACAGTATCATTCTGATGTGCAGATGTTCCCAAAGGTGATCCCACCCATAATGGTTGGGCTTCACATCGCAACGTCTCGCGAGATCGCGTTGCATCTCGTGAGGCGTGGTGACCCAGGTAGATCCAGGAAATTGGGTCTCCCGTCATTTTACCGCCCATGTTGCGGCACGAAGTACTGTTTTTCAGGCGGAGCGAGTCCGGTAGTTTGTGCTCCATGTCTTTTGGGGATTTTACTCTTCTTCTGTTAATCCTTTTTTTAAATACATTTTGTTCATAAATTTAGAGTACCCTACTCATTTTTTAAGAGGCAATTTAGTGTGACCAATCCACCTACCCTGCACATCTTCGAGTTGTGGGGGCGAAACTCACACAAAAACACTGAAAAATGTGCAAACACCACATGAACAGTGACCCAGAGCCGGGATCGAACCTGGGACCTCGACGCCATGAGGCAACGGTGCTAACCACTGCGCCACCATGCTGCCCTCCTCTCCTGTTAATCCTGATGTATTCAACCTGTGTTGACCTTCATTCCCAATTGCTAGTCAATTTTATGGCTGGCTTTTCTGGTTCAGATATACTTGAATCAAGAAATAATAGCACTGCTTAAACATTCTGAATGGGTCACATGCCAGCTGTGCTCCAATTTAAACTGTGGAATTTTGTGGACATTTTGTCAATATCCCATGGCCACCTTCCTCGTTTTACTCAAATTATTGTTCAGTCACTCCCAAAACCATTCGTTATAATCATAACCTTCTCTGACCCGACTTTTATAATTTTTTTTTTGCGTTTGACTCTTTCTCACTCGCTACTGATCCAGCCCATGCCCTGACCAGCAACTCCATTGCGGTCTGACCAGAAGGTCAAGGGTCATGTCATGCCATGTTACATCACCTGAGGCTGTTCACAATGTTGTACCTGTATTGAAACTTATTGCCAAGCTGAGTACGATGTTGTTTAGGAGTAATTATTACTGCACACCATGTCACATGTACTATGACGCTATAAAGTCCCTGTAAGGGATTGTGAAAACATGATGTGGGTTCATGTATTAATTTTGGGCGCCTGTGAACAGATATACATGGACAGAAAGCTTGAGGATATCAGAGTTGCAGAGCTGTGTGTCTGTGCTCTGCTCCAGGCCAAAGTGAAACTGAGGCTGGATCACATGATACCTTCCCTTCAAGTGATGTCATCCCTTAAAGGAATTTACTTTTTCAAATAAAAAAATAAATAAATAAATAAAAATAAATATAGAATGCCCAATTCCTTTTTTTTTCTAATTAAGGGGCAATTCAGCATGGCCAATCCACCAAGCCTGCACATCTTTGGGTTGTAGGGGTGAGACCCATGCAGACATGGGGAGAATGTGCAAACTCCACACGGACTGTGACCCCGGACCGGGATCGAACCAGGGACCTCAGCGCGGTGAGGCGGCAGTACTAATCACTACGCCACCTTGCTGCCCCCTTAAAGGCATTTCCAACAATTATCTTCAGCAAATGTATTTTTGAGTTTTTTGAGGATGCAACTAGTAGGACAGATAAGAAGGATAAGTGGAAAGGGGTATATTTTCAAAAGGCATTCAATATATGCCACACAAGAGGTCATTACATTAAATTAGGGCTTTTGGGATTAGATTAACATATGAGCATGGGTAATATTAATTAATGGGCAGAAAACAGAGAGTAGAAATAAACAGACTATTTTCAGGATTGGCAGACTGTAACTGACAGGGTACCACAAGAATTAGTGCTGAGGCTTCAGCTATTTAATCCATTTCACTGTAAAGTTAGGTTGGAAAGCTAATAGTGAGGAAGACACAGGGAGTCTTCAGAGTGACATAGCCGAATTGAGTGAGTAAACAAGAACATGGCAGATGCAATACAATGTGGTGAAGTATGTAGTTATCCATTTTGGTAGGGGAAATTTTAAAAAACCAGAATAATTTCTGAATGGTGAGAAACTGGGAAATGTTTCAATGTAGAGGGATCTTGCAATCACAGAAAGTTAACATTTCAGCAAAGGAAGCAATCAGAAGACAAATGGTATGTTCAGTTTTGTCGCAAAGGGATTGTAATTTAAAGTGAAGAAGTCTTTCTACAAATATACAGGGCATTGTTGGGGCCATACGTGGAGAGTACTGAGGGCAGTTTTGATCTTGTTACCTAAGGAAGGGTACACATGCCTTTGAGGAATGCATGTTCAGTAGATTGATTCCTGGGATGAGGGTGATTGTCCTATGAGGAGACATTGAGAGACTAGGGGCTGGTTTCTCCGTCCCGCCGTACCACATTTCTGCCTCGACCTGCCGGAGGGATTCTCCATTACGCCAGCCGGTCAATGGGGTTTCCCATTGTGGGGCAGCCCCACGTCGTCGGGAAACCCCCAGGTGCTAGCAAAACGGAGAATCCCGGTGGCGGACAATCCCACCCAAGGCCTTTATTCCCTGGAGTTTAGCACAACGCAAGATGATCTAATTGAAACATCTAAAATTCTTACACTGTTTGACAGGGTAAGTGCAAAGAAAATGTATTCATTGTGTTATAGGTCAGGGTTTAGAGAATCCCAAAGTGTATCATGGAGTTCACCTGACCCATAACTTTCAATAGATTGTGGTATGGGGAGCGCACGGCTCACTCTACAGGTATGGTACAGCAGAAAATGGACGAGTATATTTTAAAATAAAACAATGTTTATTCTATAAACTCAAGTTAACATTTCTAAAACAAACAGTGAACATCTTAGCAACCAGTAAATCAAATACACCCCCCCAAAGAATGCAACACTAAGTAATCTGTCTGCTGTTCTTTTAACATCCAAAAGACTTAACAAACCTCTAAACAGAAGCACATCAGGGTTTACATTCAACATTTGAAAACATTTATAATTCTGAATTCACTAAGTAATCCATAGATAGTCTTTGGATGGCAGCGAGCTCAGCAGTACAGCTGCTTTTCTGACTTCAGTTGCAACACACACTGAAAAACGAAACCAAAAACCCAGGTTTTTCTCAAAGTGAAACTAAAAAGCAGAAGTAGAGCTCAGCTCCACCCAAACTCTGACATCACTCCAGTAACATGAGCAGCTCATTTTCTTAAAGGTACATTTCTTAAATATCCATTTCTTAAAGGTACTCTCACATGACAATTGGCTGAGGAGCCCAGAGTATGAGGTCACAGTCTCCGAAGAAGAGCTTGGTCATTTAGGATTGAAATGGGCAGATATTTATTCATTCAGAGAATTGTGAATCTTTGGAATTCTCTATCCAAGAGAACTGTGGATGCTCAGTCATTGAGTCTGTTCAAGGCAGAGGTCAGTGGATTTTGGCGTAAGGGAAGTAAAGGACATGGAGGTCGTGGTGGAATTGAGGCGGAGATCAGCCATGACCTTATTGATTGGTGGAGAAGGTTAAGCGGTCAGTATAGTATATTCCAGCTCCTATTTCTTACATTCTTATGCTCTTATCGGGCGACCAGTAAAACTTCTGCCCTTTCCGGAACTAAGTGCGTGAAGGTAAACCGCATGAATTTTGTTTGCTGAGATTGGAATTGTGAAAATGGGGCCACGTTCATGGTAAAGTTAAAGAGGACCCAATTGCCAAGTCCTATTTTCTTGGGGTCAGGCAAAAGCAGGGGTTTTCTGCCGGGCTCCACAAGTGGATTGTGGGCTGCTCTTACCTCGGGCTCCCCTTTCGCTGCCTATGAGTCAGAGGTTGTGGGTTCAGGTCCTACTCCAGGCGCATGAGTCCAGAATTTGGCCTGATTTTCCAGGGCAGTACGGAGTGAGTGAGTGCTGTTCAGTATGAAGCACTTTCTATTCTCTCAAAGGAACTGTAGGGTCCATCAGTCACTGTAATATGGGCTAAGACCATAAGACAGAAGAGCAGAATTAGGCGATTTGGCCCATCGAGACTGCTCCGTCATTCAATCATGGCTGATATGTTTCTCATCCCATTCTTCTAACTTCTCTCCATAAGCCCTGATTCCCCTTATTAATCAAGAACCTATCTACTTCTGTCTTAAAGACGCTCAGTGATTTGGCCTCCACAGCTTTCTGTGGCAAAGAGTTCCACAGATTCACCACCCTCTGGCTGAAGAAATTCCTCCTCAAGTGTCGGTCTTGAAGCGACTGATTCGTTTTTGCATTTGCCGCTCGGACAAAGTCTGAGCTTTCAGCCTTTCCTTAGTCCAGTGATGGCAATCGGCGCTTCAAAAATACATCACATTTCTATGTGCTCTTATGTTCCAGCCCTGCTTCTGGGCATATGGAGAGAGGATCTTGGTTCCGGCATGAGTGAGAGGAGGAGGGAAATGAAGTAGACATTTGGACATCAGCCTGAGTTCTGTACCGATTTAACAGGCTGTGGTACTTTGCTGTGATTTAACCTATTGTACACCAATCTGTCTCTGTCAAGTTGCACTTGAATGGTACTGGTGGCTTGCAGACACTGCAGGCGTCTTGGGAGTGGGAAATGGTGACGGTGACAAATTAGAAATGTATGCATTGGTTGTCTTATTGTTTTGAAAACAATAGCAACTCTGGTTTCTTTTATACTTTCACAGGATGTGAGAGTCACTGGCAAGGCCACATCTGTTTCCTCTGGAGAAGGAAGGTGGTGGTGGGCCGCTTTCTTGAACCGCCGCAGTCCATGTGGTGTAGGTACGCCCACAGTGCTGTTAGGGAGAGAGTTCCAGGAATTTGACCCAGTGACAGTGAAGGAAAGACAATGTATTTCCAAGGGAGGATGGTGTGTGTTTTTGGAGAGAAAAATATGCAGTTGGTGTTTTTCCCATTCATCTGCTATCCTTGTCTTTGATTTGATTTATTATTGTCACATGTATTGGTATACAGTGAAAAGTATTGTCCTTCTACGCAGTAGAGTTCACGGGTTTGGAGGGTGTTGTTGAAAGAGTCTCGCTGAGTTGCTGTAGAGCATCTTGCACATGGCACACACTGCTGCCTCTGTGCACCGATGTTGGAGAGACTAAATGTTTAAGTTAGTGTATGGGGTGCCAATCAAGCGGGGATGGTGTCAATCCTGAGTGTTGTTGGAGCTCCGCTCATTCAGGCAAGTAGAGAATATTCAATCACACTCCTGACTCGAGCCTTGCAGATACGGACAGGCTTTGGGGAGTCAGGAGGTGAGTTACTCTGCAGAATTCCCAGTCTCTGACCTACAATGAGACAACTTATCTAACTGTGACAAGGACAATTTGCGTTGCAGCTGGCATCTTAGGTTAGCCACCCAGAAGCTAAATAACATGATTAAACATGGCTTGTGTCAAATATTTGATTGACTCCTACACCAATAAAAATGTGCTGTAACCATGTCATCTCATTGCATATGGGTGTCAGGGCCATTGAATAATGTGTCACTTGTGCCGGTTGGTATTTTGATGGCAATGATGCGTGGGTGGTAATTAAAACTGTTTCAGGAAACAAGCTGTTTGATTTCAAATCATATAAAGAAGTGAAGCAGCATCGCTGATGTGGTCAAACTGTGCTGGTGGCCAGGGTTCAAAGCATAATATGACAGAAACTGGAGAAAAGTTTTCCTTGAAGTACTGACGATAGACCAGCAATTCTTTCCCAAGATGCAGGAGCTAGATATAAACATTCACTCCACTGAGGATTTTGAAATGTTAAGGATTCTATCTCCCTGCCTTGCATAGCCAGAAATGGGAATCATTTTCTCTCACAGGACAGTAGCTAGCTTTCTGTATAACTCATGGGCAATTAGGGATGGGCAATAAAAATGCTGGTCTAGACAGCGGCACTCAGTCTCACGAAAGAATAAAACAAATCAAAGACAATCTCCTCTTATCACAGGGAACCTCAGATTTGTTATGGCTCAGAAGGAGGCCATTTGGCCCATTATGTCTGGACCAGCTCTCCAAATGAGCATCAAGACGTAGTGCCATTCCCCTGGCTTTTCCCCTATTCCTGCACATTGTTTCTTATTGTTTATAATTTGCAGTGTGGGCTTATTATACCTTTGCTTGGAAAAGTTGCTTAAGTGTAGAAACATTTGTGTTTTGGAAATCTGTCCTAATATCTCTTTCTTCTGTTCAATTCTATCTTTCCCTGTGCTAAATAGCCAATATAAATGCTAGATGTTGTCCTTTTTTAGTGTTGATAATTTAGATAATCGCGGAAGCAGCTAGCAGAGATACCGTAGCTTAAATTCAACACTCAAGTGCCTTTATAAGCTTTGAATTTTCAGTACGCATGATATCGACACTGAGTTCAAACCCATCCTACTTTGGGTGTTGCAATGCCCTTCGCCTGTAGTGTGGGAGTTATTACTGATGCAGTGGACAGAAGTGTGGAAGTCTGTTGAAGTGACAAAGTGGCAACGTTTTGGTCAAAGTCTCCATTTTGTGAAGTAGGTTTCCAGAGAACATAGATCTTCAGTTAGTGTTTTCTCAACATCCTGGAGTTCTTTAGCCTGAAAGGCCAGGGCCAAGTCATCAGCAAATGTGAAGAGTTGTGACTTAGTGGGAGGGAGGTTAATGGCATATCAGCTGAAGAGAGTCACGGCAAGGACTGATTCCTGTTGGTTATATGTGGGTGACTGATTTTATCTCCAACATGGAGATATGGAACAGTCAGTTGCTGATCATGGGGTTGATTAATTGTCGGGTTTTCATTTTGGGAGTGCCTGTGTGTCACACGGTGTCACTGGCACAGGAAAGTCAACAAAGGTGGTTGCTGGTGGAAACCGGCATCAGTAGGAGGGGACAGTGTCAGACCAGCTCAGAGCAGCTGTGACCTGTGTGAAAACCTGCGTATTGCAGAGGTGGGATGAATATTGCTGCTTCCAAGGTGGTTTGTTGAGCAGGTAGATGTTCCAGGACCTGAGATGCTCTTGAGAGAAGAACAAAGGGGCGGTAGCTGTGTGGGCCACAGAGAGCCTCTCCTGGCCTGGTAATGGCAACTATTTTCGATTGGACTGGCGTCTGTGCTGCGGGTGTTGGTAAACAGCTTTTCTCCCAACTTCCTTCCTTGTGAGCCAATGGTCTTCAGAAATTGTGGGTAAGTCCCATCACCTCCTGCTCCTTTGTCCCATCAGGGCCACGTCCACTTCCTCTTGAGAGACTGCATCAGGGTTGTTATTCCTGTCCACCTATCTGCTCGGCTGGCCAATATTTTTGAGTTAATTAGATGTTGTGAAGAAATGGCATCAGTGTTGACTCTGGGTCACGGGTGCGGTTGTTGCTCAGCTGCTGCTCCCGGGTGGCACGAGAGTTTCCACAACTTTTGGCTCGACTGCGCAAGGTCTATCACCGGCAAATTCCCATGTGGGGGTATCTCACCAACACTGCAGGAGAACAACTGTCAGACTGGACCTCTGTGCTTAACCTAAAAGATTTGTACAATGAAAAGCAGCCTGGAACATCCCATTCTGCCAGATGTTTTACGTTATAATGAGAGTTAGCGTATAGAAAGATATTGGGGGAAAGGGAGACAAACGATAGAGAGAGAATGAGAGAAGATATAGATATAACGGAGGAGAGAAAGATAAACAGGAAAAGGAAATGCAGATAGATTGTGATTACATTTTCACAATTTAGGTTCTCTAATGTTTGGTGTCCTTGTATCAAATATCTAAAGAAGAGCCGCAAGTTCAGACAGGTATGAAATTATACAAAAGAGCAAATTAAACTTTCCATGTTGTAAAGTGTTTTACGTATTCACTAATTGTCTTTTACCCTATCATTTGAGCAGTTTGAGAGTTGAGCTATTGACTTATTATTTGAATTGACACTTTCCTTTGTACCCAAGGTATTCTGTGCATAGTGACAGCTGAACGCTGAACAGAGGGAATATGAAAAGAAGACTCACAGTCTGATGCTGAGGTAACTTTATGTACTTGTGAAACCTGTTCCTCTGACAAAGAGGGACTCCTGCTGCCCTTATACTGAGACCATCCCTCACAGCTGCTGCCCCTATAGTGAGACCCTCCCTCACTCCTGCTGCCCTTATAGAGAGACCCTCCCTAACTCCTGCTGCCCTCATAAAGAGACCCTCCCTCACTCCTGCTGCCCTCATAGAGACCCTCCCTCACTCCTGCTGCCCCTATAGAGAGACCCTCCCTCACTCCTGCTGCCCTTATAGAGAGACCCTCCCTCACTCCTGCTGCCCCTATAGTGAGACCTTCCCTCACTCCTGCTGCCCTTATAGAGAGACTCTCCCTCACTACTGCTGCCCCTATAGTGCGACCCTCCCTCACTCCTGCTGCCCTTATAGAGAGACCCTCCCTCACTCCTGCAGCCCTTAGACAGAGACCCTCCCTCACTCCTGCTGCCCCTATAGTGAGACCCTCCCTCCCTCCTGCTGCCCTTATAGAGAGACCCTCCCTCACTCCTGCTGCCCTTATAGAGAGACCCTCACTCACTCCTGCTGTCCCTATAGTGAGACCCCCCTCACATCTGCTTCCCTTATAGAGAGACCCTCCCTCACTCCTGCTGCCCTTATAGAGAGACCCTCCCTCACTCCTGCTGCCCCTATAGTGAGACCCTCCCTCACTCCTGCTGCTCTTATAGAGAGACCCTCACTCACTCCTGCTGCCCTTATAGAGAGACCCTCACTCCTGCTTCCCTTATAGAGAGACCCTCACTCACTCCTGCTGCCCTTATAGAGAGACCCTCCCTCACTCCTGCTGCCCTTAGACAGAGACCCTCCCTCACTCCTGCTGCCCTTATAGAGAGAACCTCCCTCACTCCTGCTGCCCTCATAGAGAGACCCTCCCTCACTCCTGCTGCCATTATAGAGAGACCCTCCCTCACTCCTGCTGCCCTTATAGTGAGACCCTCCCTCACTCCTGCTGCCCTTAGACAGAGACCCTCCCCCACTCCTGCTGCCCATATACCGAAATACCCTCCCTCACTCCTGCTGCCCTCATAGAGAGACCCTCCCTCACTCCTGCTGCCCTATAGAGAGATCCTCCCTCACTCCTGCTGCCCTTATAGAGAGACCCTCCCTCACTCCTGCTGCCCTCAGAGAGACCCTCCCTCACTCCTGCTGCACCTATAGTGAGACCCTCCCTCACTCCTGCTGCTCTTATAGAGAGACCCTCACTCACTCCTGCTGCACCTATAGTGATACCCTCCCTCACTCCTGCTACCCTCATAGAGAGACCCTCCCTCACTCCTGCTGCACCTATAGAGAGACCCTCCCTCACTCCTGCTGCACCTATAGAGAGACCCTCCCTCACTCCTGCTGCCCTTATAGAGACCCTCCCTCACTCCTGCTGCACCTATAGTGAGACCCTCCCTCACTCCTGCTGCCCTCATAGAGAGACCCTCCCTCACTCCTGCTGCCCCTATAGTGAGACCCTCACTCACTCCTGCTGCCCTTAGAGAGACCCTCCCTCACTCCTGCTGCCCCTATAGTGAGACCCTCCCTCACTCCTGCTGCCCTTATAGAGAGACCCTCCCTCACTCCTGCTGCCCTTATAGAGAGACCCTCACTCCTGCTGCCCTTAGACAGAGACCCTCCCTCACTCCTGCTGCCCTTATAGAGAGACCCTCCCTCACTCCTGCTGCCCTTATAGAGAGACCCTCCCTCACTCCTGCTGCCCTTAGAGAGACCCTCCCTCACTCCTGCTGCCCTTAGAGAGACCCTCCCTCACTCCTGCTGCCCTTATAGTGAGACCATCCCTCACTCCTGCTGCTCTTATAGAGAGACCCTCCCTCACTCCTGCAGCCCTTATAGAGAGACCCTCCCTCACTCCTGCTTCTCTTATAGTGAGACCCTCATTCACTCCTGCTGCCCCTATACTGAGACCCTCCCTCACTCCTGCTGCCCTTATAGAGAGACCCTCACTCCTGCTGCCCTTAGACAGAGACCCTCCCTCACTCCTGCTGCCCTTATAGAGAGACCCTCCCTCACTCCTGCTGCCCTTATAGAGAGACCCTCCCTCACTCCTGTTGCCCTTAGAGAGACCCTCCCTCACTCCTGCTGCCCTTAGAGAGACCCTCCCTCACTCCTGCTGCCCTTATAGTGAGACCATCCCTCACTCCTGCTGCTCTTATAGAGAGACCCTCCCTCACTCCTGCAGCCCTTATAGAGAGACCCTCCCTCATTCCTGCTTCTCTTATAGTGAGACCCTCATTCACTCCTGCTGCCCCTATACTGAGACCCTCCCTCACTCCTGCTGCCGTCATAGAGAGACCCTCCCTCACTCCTGCTGCCCTCATAGAGAGACCCTCACTCCTGCTGCTCTTATAGAGAGACCCTCCCTCACTCCTGCTGCCCTTATAGAGACCCTCCCTCACTCCTGCTGCCTTCATGGAGAGACCCTCCCTCACTCCTGCTGCCCTTATACTGAGACCCTCCCTCACTCCTGCTGCCCTCATAGAGAGACCCTCCCTCACTCCTGCTGCCCTTATAGAGACCCTCCCTCACTCCTGCTGCCCTCATAGAGAGACCCTCACTCCTGCTGCTCTTATAGAGAGACCCTCCCTCACTTCTGCTGCCCTCATAGAGAGACCCTCACTCCTGCTGCCCTTATAGAGAGACCCTCACTCACTCCTGCTGCCCCTATAGAGAGACCCTCACTCACTCCTGCTGCCCCTATAGAGAGACCCTCCCTCACTCCTGCTTCCCTTATAGAGAGACCCTCCTTCACTTATGTTGCCCTGATAGAGAGTCCCTCCCTCACTCCTTCTGCCCTTAGACAGAGACCCTCCCTCACTCCTGCTGCCCTCATAGAGAGACCCTCACTCCTGCTGCCCTTAGACAGAGACCCTCCCTCACTCCTGCTGCCCTTATAGAGAGACCCTCCCTCACTCCTGCTGCCCTTATAGAGAGACCCTCCCTCACTCGTGCTGCCCTTATAGAGAGACCCACACTCCTGCTGCTCTTATAGAGAGACCCTCCTTCACTCCTGCTGCCCTTTCCAGAAACCCTCATTCTTGCTGCCCGTATACAGAGACCCTCACTCCTGCTGCCTTTTGGGTTCTGTACTCTGAGATAACACAGGCTGCAACTGGATACAGCTTTAACTAAAAGACACTCCAGGCCTTGAAGTTAGTTCAATCTGATTTATTGAACCAGTAGCACAGTTAGCACAGTTCTCTATGAGTTTGACTCTCTGTTAACCTAAGTGTGGCTACTCTGTCTGACTGAACCAGACTAGCTCTTAGCCACGTGCTGGAGGTGTGATACTGTAAATACACCCTGACTCACTCTGTAGATGTCCATCAGTGGAAAGGGGCGGAGTGTGAGTGCCTCGTGCCTTTTATCGTGAGGTACCACCCCTGAGTGTCCTGCCTGCTCATTGGTCATGTCCTGTTCTCTGTGTTCATTAGCTGCCTGTCTGTATATCATTATCTGCCTGGCTGCATGTCATGACACTGCCCTTATATAGAGACCCTCACTCCTGCTGTCCTTATACATAGACCCTCACTCCTGCTGTCCTTATATAGACCCTCACTCCTGCTGTCCTTATACAGAGACCCTCACTCCTCCTGTCCTTACATAGATGATTTGGAGTTGGGGACCAAGGGCAATGTGTCCAAGTTTGCAGATGACACTAAGATGAGTGGTAAAGCGAAAAGTGCAGAGGATACTGGAAGTCTGCAGAGGGATTTGGACAGGTTAAGTGAATGGGCTAGGGTCTGGCAGATGGAATACAATGTTGACAAATGTGAGGTTATCCATTTTGGTAGGAATAACAGCAAACGGGATTATTATTTAAATGATAAAATATTAAAGCATGCCGCTGTTCAGAGAGACTTGGATGTGCTAGTACATGAGTCACAGAAGGTTGGTTTACAAGTGCAACAGGTGATTAAGAAGGCAAACGGAATTTTGTCCTTCATTGCTAGAGGGATGGAGTTTAAGACTAGAGAGGTTATGTTGCAATTGTATAAGGTGTTAGTGAGGCCACACCTGGAGTATTGTGTTCAGTTTTGGTCTCCTTACTTGAGAAAGGACGTACTGGCGCTGGAGGGTGTGCAGAGGAGATTCACTAGGTTAATCCCAGAGCTGAAGGGGTTGGATTATGAGGAGAGGTTGAGTAGACTGGGACTGTACTCATTGGAATTTAGAAGGATTAGGGGGGATCTTATAGAAACATTTAAAATTATGAAGGGAATAGATAGGATAGATGCGGGCAGGTTGTTTCCACTGGCGGGTGAAAGCAGAACTAGGGGAAATAGCCTCAAGATAAGGGGAAGTAGATTTAGGACTGAGTTTAGGAGGAACTTCTTCACCCAAAGGGTTGTGAATCTATGGAATTCCTTGCCCAGTGAAGCAGTTGAGGCTCCTTCATTACATGTTTTTAAGGTAAAGATAGATAGTTTTTTGAAGAATAAAGGAATTAAAGGTTATGGTGTTCGGGCCGGAAAGTGGAGCTGAGTCCACAAAAGATCAGCCATGATCTAATTGAATGGTGGATCAGGCTCGAGGGGCCAGATGGCCTACTCCTGCACCTAGTTCTTATGTTCTTATACAGAGACCCTCACTCCTACTGTCCTTATACAGAGACCCTCACTACTGCTGTCCTTTCAAAGATACCCTCACTCCTTCTGCCTTTGTACAGCCACCCTCACTCCTGCTGCCCCTATACAGAGATCCTCACTCCTACTGCCCCTATACAGAGACCCCTCACTCTTGCTGTCCTTATATAGAGACCCTCACCCCTGCTGCTCTTGTACAGAGACCCTCACCCCTGCTGCCCTCACTGCCATGCTTAGTAAAGACATGTTATAATCATATATTTTTAAAACATGAGCTTTATTCAGTGTGGAATCTTTAAATTGATTTAAAACGGACAAGGTTTTGAGACAATGATTACATTGGGGGAGGTCCTTCCAAAGAATGCAGTTGATAACCGACATGGTCGCGCCGTACAACATGGTGCGATCATAACCCGCCAACTGCGAGCCCACAGCCCACCACCTGGTCACCCCCCACCAGTCCCTCCAGCCCTCGCAGAAGCCCCCCAGCAGCGGCAGGAATCCCGGCCGAATATGGCGGCGCTGGACACAGTCCGCAGCCGGCACACTGGGATCCCGCACAGTCGGGACCACATGTGTTCTGTGCCATCGGGAACTTGGGCCATCGGGGGCGGAGCATCGTGTGTGGGCAGTCCGATGAGGCACCAACAGCGTTGAAATGGCACGCGACGCGCGTCACAAATGTGCTACTTTGGAGGGGGTGGAGTATGGCGGACCGACGTCAAACCAGTGCTGGCCCCGATTTCGGAGTGCATTCTCCGCCCGATCGCCGATCCCGATTTTTCATCACACCCTATATTCTCCCGCCCCAGTAAAATCGCTTCTGGTGTGCGCTGGCATGAGGAGCGACGCCCAGGAGCAATTCATTCACCCTTTCCAAGCTAATTTATGCAGGGAGATCCTGGGATTCTGTCCCAAATCTCACTCTCGGGCAACCATTCTGGGCGGGTGGCCCATTTTCGAGATCCAACGGCGGACTCACCTCCCCCTCACCACGTAAATCCTGCCCCTCCCGGCTGACAAGTGATGCAGCCTCCAACCCCATCCCCCCACCACAGAAATTGCTGGGTTACCTTTTTTTTCAATAAATTTAGAGTACCCAATTAATTTTTTCCAATTAAGGGGCAATTTAGCGTTGCCAATCCACCTACCCTGCACATCTTTTGGATTGTGGGGGCAAAACCAACGCAAACGTGGGGAGAATGTGCAAACTCCACGCGGATAGTGACCCAGAGCCAATTCCGGAAAGATGAGAGAAATGTTGGAGATGCAAAGACAGGCAGGGAAGCATTAGGCAGAGTTATTAGAGGCCATCAACAAATTGGAACAAAGGATGGAGGAATCCGTCCACGATCATCCTCAACACCGGTGCCCCACAAAGCTATGTCCTCAGCCCCCTACTATACTCCTTATACACCTATGACTGTGTGGCCAAATTCCCCTCCAACTCGATTCTCAAATTTGCTGATGGCACCCCCGTAGTGGGTCGGATGTCAAACAATGACGAGACAGAGTACAAGAATGAGATAGAGAATCTGGTGAACTGGTGCGATGACAATAATATCTCCCTCAATGTCAACAAAACAAAGGAGATTGTCATCAACTTCAGAAAGCTTAGTGGAGAACATGCCCCTGTCTACATCAATGGGAACGAAGTACAAAGGGTCGAAAGTTTCAAGTTTTTAGGTGTCCCGATTACCAACAACCTGTCCTGGTCTCCCCATGCTGACACTATAGTTAAGAAAGTCCACCAATCTACTTTCTCAGAAGACTAAGGAAATTTGGCATGTCATCTACTTTCTCAGAAGCCTAAGGAAATTTGGCATGTCAGCTCGACTCTTATCAATTTTTACAGATGCACCATTGAAAGCATTCTTTCTGATTGTATCACAGCCCAAGACTGCAGGAAACTACAAAAAGTCATGAATGTAGCCTAATCCGTCACACAAACCAGCCTCCTATCTATCGACTCTGTCTACAATTCCCGCTGCCTTGGGAAGGCAGCCAGCATAATTAAGGATGCCACACACCCCGGACATACTCTCTTCCACCTTCTTCCGTCAGGAAAAAGATACCAAACTTTGAGGTCACGTACCAACCAACTCAGGAACAGCTTCTTCCCTTCTGCTATCAGACTTTTGATTGGGCCTACCTTGTATTAAGTTGATCTTTTCTCTGCAACTTGTTATAACTGTAATATTATATTCTGCAGTCTCTCCTTCCTTCCCTATGTATGGTATGCATTGTTTGTACAGCATGCAAGAAACAATACTTTTCACTGTATACTAATACATGTGACAATTATAAATCAAATAAAACATTCTTTCTGATGTCATGGCTCCAGCACATAAATGAATCAAAGTCTCCGTTGGAAGGATGGTGGCCACTGTGGACAAATTGCTCCAGCTGAATGCATAGTTCCTGCTGGATTTATGCCTGGATTTTATATTGCTCTAGCCATATGTGTATTCCAGCAGTGTCTTGGAGAAGGGGTCAAGCACCTCAACCTTCTTCACAATGTCCCTTCTCCTCAAGGAGTCGTGTCAACAGGACACTCTGAGACTCTGAGGGCATCAATTGACCTGGAGTTGGATGCCCTTGGCAGGCTGGGACGCTCCAGGCCTTGGGCCTCCAGAGAACGCCTGCCAAAGTCATCCCAGATAACAGCGCATAGCAATCAGCAGTCTGCATCCACCTCTGCTGTGGATGTCAGGACTGCACCAAGAGTAGTGGTATGTTACGAAAAATCAAGATGTTCTGGATGCTCAATGGTGTTATAGGTGTACAGTCACTGTAGGTATGTTATACCTTTGCAAACAAACTTTGTTTCTCTCCTTCAAAGTTTTGGGTACTAAATGGTTCTTCCATTTGCTGCTATGTTTCACGTTCATTCAAGGTAAAAATGCACCCATCTCACTAAATCTCATCTCAATCAGTTGCCTTTAGTTCCACATAAGCAATATGAACAATGACAGTTCCGATATGAAAACGGTGGTTGGACAATGCACATGTAAACCATGTGGCAGAGGATCATATAATGTGTCCTCATGAGAAGAGTTCTTGGAAAGTTTTTGATTATCCTGATGCAAATGAGCTGAAAATTGTTCTTTGTGTATGTTGTAGGTATTCATCATGACCCACACTGGAGACATTCCAAAGCAAGTTCACTTTACAATGGCCTCCGTTTAGTGACTGTCAGGTTTGGATTCCAGCTTCAATAAATCATTGAGGACCAGAGCCTTTCATAGACCATAAGACATAGGAGCAGGATTAGGCCACTCGGCCCATCAAGTCTGCTCCGCCATTCAATCATGGCTGATATATTTCTCATCCCCATTCTTCTGCCTTCTCCCCATAACCCCTGATCCCCTTATTAATCAAGAACCTATCTGTCTCTGTCTTAAAGACACTCAGTGATTTGGCCTCCACAGCCTTCTGCAGCAAGGTGTTCCACAGATTCATTACCCTCTGGCTGAAGAAATTCCGACTCATCACTGTTTTAAAGGATCGTCCCTTTAGTCTGAGATTGTGTCCTCTGCTTCTCGTTTTTCCTGCAAGTGGAAACATCCTATCCACGTCCACTCTATCCAGGCCTCTCAGTATCCTGTAAGTTTGAATAAGATCCCCCTCATCCTTCTAAACTCCAACGAGTACAGACCCAGAGTCCTCAACCATTCCTCATACGACAAGCTCTTCATTCCAGGGATCATTCTTGTGAACCTCCTCTGGACCCTTTCCAAGGCCAGTACATCCTTCCTTAGATACAGGCCCAAAACTGCTCACAATACTTCAAATGGGGTCTGACCAGAGCATTATACAGCCTCAGAAGTACATCCCTGGTCTTGTATTCTTGCCCTCTTGACATGAATGCTAACATTACATTTGCCTTCCTAGCTGCTGACTGAACCTGCACGTTAACCTTAAGAGATTGTGAGCAAAGATGCCCAAGTCCCTTTGTGCTTTTGATTTCCTAAGCATCTCCCCATTTAGAAAATAGTCTATGCCTCCATTTCTCCTTCCAAAGTACATAACCTCACACTTTTCCACATTGCATTCCATCTGCCACTTCTTTGCCCATTTTCTTAGCCTGTCCAAGTCTTTCTGCAGCCTGCCTGCTTCCTCAATACTGCCTGTCCCTCAACAGACCCTTTGCATCATCTGCAAACTTAGCAACAGTGCCTTCACTCGCTTCTTCCAGATCATTAATGTATATTGTGAAAATTTGTGGTCCCAGTACCGACTCCTGAGGCACACCACTAGTCACCAGCTGCCATCCTGAAAAAGATCCCTTTTACCCCACTCTCTGCCTTCTGCCAGTCAGCCAATACTCTATCCATGCCAGGATCTTACCCTAAGTACTATGGGCTCTTAACTTATTTAACAGTCCCCTATGCGGCACCTTGTCAAAGGCCTACTGGAAATCTAAATAAGTCACGTCCACTTGTTCCTTTTTCTAACTTCCTTGTTACCTCTTCAAAGAACTCTAACAGCCTTCCTGCACTGGGTTCTCGTTACTGCGTTTATGTCTGTACGTAACTCTTTTATTAACTCCCACTCTACACCTGCTCAATGCCGAGTTGTTTGCACTTGGTGATATTTGAAATGGCTGCCCGATGGCAATGTGTCTGTGATGTCATCAGTGTGCGCCCAGCCTGATGATGCCAGCCTATTGATTACATTTGAGGACGTAGTTAGCACCTTAAGAGCTGTCCCGAATAGTTTGATGGAATCCCTGTGATATGTCTCAGAAGGACAATCAATGTGGATCCCACAACATGACAGTGCAATTAGGGTCTGGGTGTGCTTTGTACATATGGCAGTCTGATAGATTGAAAATGTGGAGGACTGTAATGGGATGAGAGTTATACTGCACAGCATGTGGGTGCTTTTAGTATTCAGGTGGGCACTAAATTCTCATTAAATGCTGTGTCAATACTGACTGTCCACCTCTCTCCCACATGCCAAGGCAGTCCTGGACATTAATTTGGGTGGCTCCTGGCTAGTGCTTGTCAATGATCATGCAATAGTCATGTTGAAACACTCCCTGTACTCACTAAGGCAGGGGTGTCAAACTGAAATACACCGTGGGCCAAAATTAAAAAATCGGGACAAGTCGAGGGCCGACTGGTTCAATGTTTTTTTGCAAAACTTATTGAAATGAACTTATTGAACCTGGAACTAATAAAGCTTAGGTTATTGCCTATAAAAACAACATTAAATATTAAATAAATATTATATGATCCTCTGCCACATGGTTTACATCTGCCTCCCATCTGCCTTGAAAACCCCTGTTTTCTAAGTCCACCTTTCGTTTAGCCATTTTTGGGGTGAGGACTAGCTAAAAGTTGACCACAGATGACTAGCGCTATAAGGATGCTGATGAGAGAGTGGGGCAAGCGCGAGAAACGCACTGGCAATGTATTGTGGGATTTTTAGTATTAGTGGTGGGGCAATATACCGGCGGACCAGCTCTAATAGAAAAAAAATGTATTCATTAATGATATTCAGGAAATAAACCAGGAAACCGAATAAACACTGAAAACCCTGAAAACCTGATACCTGAATAAACTTGGCATCAGCCATATATCATACGCCATAGGTGCTACAATTGCTGGGGCCAGCTTTAATAGTAATTAGATATTATCTCGCGGGCCAAAGATAATTCCACCGCGGGCCAGATTTGGCCCGAGGGCCTTGGGTTTGACATATATGCACTAAGGCAACCAAACTCGCAGGTTCACTTCCATGCTGCAGAGCGACAGATCACACCGTCCTGAAAAGCTATGTCATCCTGGGGCTCCATATCATGATGCTATCTGGATTTAGATCCGGCTTCTGATGGTCAACCGATAACTGATAGTTTTCCTCCCTGAGCTGCTTTGCTAAGCTCCTGTCATACCGCCAAGAGTACGTTGGTGTTTTCAGTAGCATTTCTGCCTCTTGAAAGGTTGGCACCATGGTTGAAAGGACTGCACAATGTGTAGTTGTTTCAGATTAAGTGCTGGTGGAGTGCTTATTCCATTACAGAACAACCAGGTGCTCCTTAGGGTGCTTTTGAAGCCTATATCATGCATGAATGTGACTATTCATTCTGAGATTGATGATCTTCATTGGGGTGTTGAGGATGATAAAGAAGGTCAGAATGTCTACCTTGCATCAAAGTGACAGGACCACTGCATTCCTTTTGGCTTGTCTTCATCTTTTTCGACCTGCAAACTTAATGAGGGTATCACAGGCATGTCTTCCGCATTGTGCCCATGCAATGGTCTCTTCATGTGGTGGGTCAGATTCCTCATCCTTTTCAAAGTCATCCTGTTCCACGTTCTCTTCAACCGAGGAGATGGGTACCTCCTCCATATGACACGGCAACTCATCTCCTCTTTGCAGTGCGAGATTGTGTAGGTTGCAACAGACGATGCAGATGTGGGTCCCCATTGTGCGGAGGACTGGAGAGTCCTACCTGATCATTTCAAACATCTGAAACACATCTGCAACATGCTGATGAGCTGTTCTATTAAGGACCTTGTAGCAGAATGTGATGCATTGTATCGCTCCTCAGGTGCACTTTGTGGATGATGAATGTGTGTAATTTGTCACACGTTTTGGGTATCCCCCTTATCATCGAAGAACCAGCCGTGAATCACGGGCAGCACGGTAGCATAGTGGTTAGCACAATGGCTTCACAACTCCTGGGTCCCAGGTTCGATTCCCGGCTTGGGTCACTGTCTGTGCGGAGTCTGTACGTTCTCCCTGTGTGTGCGTGGGTTTCCTCCGGGTGCTCCGGTTTCCTCCCACAGTCCAAAGATGTGCAGGTTAGGTGGATTGGCCGTGCCAAATTGCCGTTAGTGTCCAAAATTGCCCTTAGTGTTGGGTGGGGTTACTGGGTTATGGGGATAGGGTGGAGGTGTGAGCTTGGTAGGGTGCTCTTTCTCAGAGCCAGTGCAGACTCGATGGGCCGAGTGGCCTCCTTCTGCACTGTAAATTCTATGAATGCATTGAGGGCCCTCAGTGACTGCAAGATGTAAGAGCCGTGCAGGCTCCCAGGGTACCTGGCACAGACCTGCGTAATCTGCTTTCATTGACTCACAGATCAGCTGCATGCTTTGAGAGTGGAATCCTTTTCTATTGATAAATCTTACTGGCTACTGCCAGGGAGCTCTTAAGGTCAGGTGTATGCAATTAATGTCGTCCTGCACTTGTGGGAATCCGGCGATCGCAGTGAATCCTGCAGTTCTGACAGGCAGGCTTGTTTCCTTCCTGGTGAACTAAATGTAATTGTATACTTTATTAAAAAGGTCATCGGTCACCTCTCTTATGCATGTATGAGTGGATGGCTGTGAGATTCTGCAAATGTCCCCGGTGGGGCCCTGGAATGATCCTCTGACAAAAACGTTGAGCGCGACAGTTACCTTCAGAGTGATCAGCATTGGAAGGCATCCCTGTCTGTATGGAGTGAGATCCTCACAGAAAGTGGCAGGTATAAGCCACCCCATCCCGCACTGCCGAAGGTGTCTGCAGCATTGTCCTTCACTCATTTCCATGCGTGAAAGGTAGTTTCTGCAGACCCTTCGTTATGCCAAACACCTCAGCGGATTTGGTTCCTCCTCATCAGCATCTTTCTGGGGCCCCGCTGGTTCAGCGCAATGCTCTTCCCTGAGACATGCCATATGGAGGTTGTACCCTTCTTCTCCTCACTTGCATCAAACCTATCAGGCAGGCAGCTACACTCCTCTCTGTGGGAAAATAGAATAGAAACATGATTGCACCTTATCCGGGAATGTTCTCCCTCCATTACCAAATCAAGAAGCCAGGTGAATTCCGAGGCTCTCCCCTGATCCATTTAATGTTGATAGCCCAATGCCTTTTGTCAATCTGATCCCTCCTCTTTATGAACCACATTCATTGTGTCTTTCAGCATTTCCCTGCCTCCCCATGAAACCATCCAATAGCGCCCCCATGACTTACCAACCCCCAAATTATAGGATGCAGATGCTTCCCCTGATCTTGACTGTGCCGTCTGCCACCAGTACCAAGCCTCCAACCTCCAGGGCCAAAATCTGTAACCGACTAACCACACCCTGAACACAATGCTGTGCATGTCCCTCATTGCCCATCACCAGGCTGCCATGACTAAGACATACATACTATGCAGAGAGCCCTCTAGCATTGCCCGCACGGCCCCATGACATTCTGTGGAGCCTGTCCTCTACAGCGTGGACTGTCCCAGGACTGTCTTATATCTCATGTCTCTGCCCCTTCCTCTCCCCGACCCCATGTCCCACTCACCCGCCTCCCCAAGTTATTATCCATCCCTCCGGTCCTGCCTGATTGTCACCAGTCTTGACACTGAGTCCGAGGAGCAGCGGGATGTGGCTGTTGAAGGTAAGAGCAGAGTCTACGCGCCTCAAGGCGGTTGGTGAAATGAAGGACGCCATGTGCACGCCCCTTATGGTCATTAAACAGACCGTTCCAAATATCAGCTGGCGGGACGTTTACACCTGGAGGTGAAACGTGATTCCGGCGAGTTGCACTTTTGGTGAGCTCCCACCAGATGCAAATGGGGTTCCTGGCATCGACCTGCCTTTAGCACGTCATGAAACTTCAGCCAACAAAATTCCAAACTAATTTCCCGTTGGCAATAAACTGACTTTTGCCGTCGCGGTAAATTTCGTGTCCCACCCGCCATGAGTCCTGTCGCTGGCGGGAGCAGAAAATTCCAACCGTTGCCTCACAAAAACAAAAAGGTGCATTCCAGAGTAAACTGTGTTAATTACACATATCCTGAAGACCATCAGAAAACATTCCTGCATTGGGTGGGTATTTTGAAAGAAATAAATTGTCTTCACCCATTGGAATAGACGGCTCGAATCAATGGGACAGTAATCCAGGGACAGTAAACTGGATGTGGCTCAGCAATCATCATGGAAAGGAGCCACAATTGTGAGGAGTCACATGGTTGTCCTTTTGACTTTTTGAATGCTGTCTGTAGAGAACGGGTAGACACAGAAAATGCAGTAACATCTGTGCCTGAAAAAGACCTGGGCCGGGATTCTACCCGGGATTCTACGCGGGGCGGGGGTTCCCGGCATGTTGGCGTGGCGTGAACCACTCCGGCGTCGGGCCGCCCCAAAGTCTCCGCACCTTTAGGGGCCAAGCCCTCACATTGAGGGGCTAGCCACGACGGAGTGGTTCCCACTCCGCCGGCTTGGCGTGAATGGCCTTTGGTGCCATGCCAGCCAGGGCCGAAAGGACTTCGCTGGCCGGCATAAGTCCGCGCATGCGCCGGAACATTAGCGGCTGCTATCATCATACCGGCGCATGTGCAGGGGAGGGGGTCTCTTCTGCCTCCGCCATGGTGAAGACCATGGCGAAGGCAGAAAAAAAAGTGTCCCCACGCACAGGCCCGCCCGCAGGAGACTTGGGGTGGCCCGACGCCGGAGTGGGTTCACGCCACGCCAAATGCCGGGACCCCCCGCCCTGCGTAGAATCCCGGGTAAATCCCGGCCCAGGTCTTTGCAGTGAAAATGCAGTAACATCGGTGGGCCCCGATCGCGGGCCAGGCCACTGTGGGGGTACTCCCTGGGGTCAGATCGGCCCGCACCCCCCCCCCCCCCCCCCCGGAGGCCGCCCGCACCGCCAATCCCGCTGGTCAGGTAGGTGGTTTAATCCATGCCGGCGGGAGAGGCCTATCAGCGGCAGGACTTCGGCCCATCGGGGGCCGAAGAATCGCCGCGGGGGCCCGCCGACCGGCACGGCACGATTCCCGCCCCCGTCAAATCTCGGGGGGCGGAGAATTCGGGACACAGCGGGGGCGGGATTGACGCCGGCCCCAGGCGATTCTCCGACCCGGTGGGGGGTCGGAGAATCCCGCCCCAGATCTCCAAAACAGCCAACTGACCCTCCTCTTGTTAGACTGCACAAAACAGTGTGTGACCTGCAGAAAGTACTTCATTTTGCGAAAATCCGGCAGCCAATTTGAGCACACGACTGTAGCTGCTGAACTCACCTGAAATGTGCTTCAGGTGTGAAGAAAACTTTCCATCAGACCTGTACGTAGGCTTGTTCTTCAGATTCCATCAGGCAAGTGATATGTGCATGTTTCAGCGCACTATTCTCTTCAACTGTCATTTCCTTGGGGGCAAAATCTTTTAAGAATGGGAAAACGAGATTCTCTCCGGCGAGCTATCGTTTTCCAATTTTCCCCGCCCCTCGCTGGTGACTTAACAAGGTTCCTGCCCAGAAACGGAGGAGCCTCATTTAAATAGATTGTTATAGATGTAAATATAACTAAAGGACTTTCCCACAATATGTTCCTTCCTCACTGAATATGGATACCATGCCGATGTGACGTCACGTTTGTGAGGCTTACAAGTATTAAAAAAACTTGAAGTGATCGAGGCTAACCCGCCAGACGCACAAAGGTAGGTGTAGACCCTGGGGGGAGTGGAACATGCCCGGGCATCCACTCTGTCTTTTTCAGAGGCTTCTAAGAAATGTGAGTGTTGTAGGGCTGGATTCTCCGTTTGAGAGATTAAGTGCTGACGCTGGAGCTGGATGGCAGGTGTTCCATAGTCCTGATGGGGGTGCGACTGCTGGAGCCACTCAGGACATGCAAACGGACCAGCATCACGCCATGTGGCACAACTGCAATTCCAGTGCATGCTGGTGAATGAATCGCTGGGGTTGGGAATGTCACTTGAGAGCCTGACAAATCGCAGCTGGGTTTAAGCACTCCACTTCCCACACACTTCCCACAAAAAGATACCACCACGTAGAGCGGCCCTGAGGTTTGCAGATTGCAGAGTTTGAGATATTGCTGGGTGTCGTGGAGGCAAGGTAAAAATAACCCTGTTCCGCAGGGAGGGCGAAGGAGGCTGCTACCTGCCGGTGCCAACCAGGCCTGGACGTGAGCCCCACCGCGAAGATCGGACAGCAGTGCAGAAAGAAGCTGCATGACCTCCTCAGGTCAGCCCGGGTGAGTCACCAATTCTGTGCCCCTGGCACCACTCTCATTCCACACCCTTCTACACCAATCCCACCTCTTGGAGGATGACCGAACCCCACCTGTCGCAGTTCCGCACGCACCTCGCTCTGCATCACATGCACACTGAGGCCACTAACTGCAGATCCCCTGTGCTTCCCGTGCCCCGGTGTCTCACACTGTGCATTATCTGTCCCCCCAGGGGAAGGCGGTCCACAACCGTCAGGAGCGGGAGAAGACCGGAGGGGCCCCACCAGACCTGCGTCTCCTACTGTCGCAGAGCTGAGGGCGATGGACCTGGCTGGCAGGGTGGGAGAGTGGGCTGTCGCAAAGCGGTGGTCGGCATGGGACAACCAAGTGAGCTCCCAATGCGCTGCTTGAGTTATGCCTCCTCCCCCCCCCCCCCCCCCCCCCCACAGTCCGGAGACAACACCAACTTCTCGTCACTGCTTTCACCGGCACCCTCCACCATTCCAGAGACACTAACCTCAGCTCGACACTTCAGTAAAGTGGCTCCCGGGGCACCATCTGCTGGGCATGACATAAATACAGCAATACATCAGGTGGAGGTAGGAATCCCCGAGAGGGCAGACGGGCGGAGGGCGGCCCGGCCCCAGCAACTAGTTGCTGTCCAGAAGGTCTAGCATTTTGGGTAAGTGTGGTCGCATCAATGTTGGAGATGCTGGTGCAGAGCTGGGAACTATATGAGGGGGTGTCAGCAGCCACCCAATGCCTGAAGGAGCAGTTGGAAGAGTCCAACTGCTAGTTGGAGCAGGAGATGCTGCCGACAATGCGTGCTACCCTGCATGGAGGCAATGCGGTGGAGGCATCGGGATGCAAGGTTCACAGTCATGGGTCAGGGTGTCCAAGGCCTCTGAATCCCCACCCACCTGTCACTGGTGCCACCTGTGACATGCGGAAGACAGCCTGGCCCATCCAGGTCTGGTCACTCCAGAGGATGGCTGCCAAAGGGAACCAGGTCACAGGGCAGGAAACGCAGCAGGCCGCCTCCACTTCTGATGCACTGCCTGAGGACCCACCTAGATGGAGCATTAGGTCATGTAAGATTAAAAGGTAGATACCCGATAAGTTGGTACAGGTAACAGCACATGGGAGTGGAGGGCAAGTGGTTTGTGGTGGGGGAGTGCGTGTGGGATGGTGGTGATCTGGGGTTCCATGTGGCAGGGCCCACCCACTAGTACCCATCAACTGCTCCACATCCCCATAACCACCCCCACCGGACCCCATCCCTATCCCCACCTCCACGTGTGATGGAATGGCCAGCACACATCGGGGGCGCGATTCTCTCACCCCGGGCCGGGCTGGAGAATCCCCGCGACCGGTGCGAAAGCGCGCCACGCCGCCCCGACGCTGGCACGCGTTCTCCGCAGAGCCGTTGGCGCTGGCGTGGTTGACGGGGCGCCGGTCGGGGGGTCACTCTACACGGCCGGCCTGCCGATTCTCGTCCTGGGATGGGCCGAGCGGGCGTCGTGAAATGCCGAGTCCCGCCGGCGCCGTCCACACCTGCTCACAGCCGGCGGGACCTTGGCGTGGAAGGGTCGGGGGGCCGGCCTGTGGGGGGAGGGTCTGACCCTGGAGGGGCCTCCGATGGGCCTGGCTCACGATCAGGGCCCGATGATCTGTGGGCCGGCCTCTCTGGCTGGGGGCCTTGTTTCTTCCGCGCCGGCCCCTTTAGCCCTACGCCATGTTGCGTCGGGGCCGGCGCATTGAAGGAATCCACTGCGCATGCGCGGATCCCGCGGTGCCCAATTCATGCTCGGATCAGCAGGTGGAGCAGCGTGACACCGCTCCAGTGCCGTGCTGGCCCCTTTTGCGGGCCAGAATTAGTCGTTGTGTCGGCCTGTTCACGCCATCGTAAACGCGACGGCATTTACGACGGCGTGGGACACTCTGCCCGCGGGATTAGAGAATCCCGCCCCAGGGATCAGGGCGGATAATGAATTGTGACACCGAGGTGGGAACCAGACTCTGTCAAACGATATGGAGCATCAGAGCTCATCTCACTGCGGGTCATCATCATCTTCCGCCTCAAGGACCAGACCCGCATAGAACATAGACATAGAACAGTACAGCACAGAACAGGCCCTTCGGCCCTCAATGTTGTGCCGAGCCATGTCACCCTACTCAAACCCACGTATCCACCCTATACCCGTAACCCAACAACCCCCCCCCATTAACCTTACTTTTTAGGACACTACGGGCAATTTAGCATGGCCAATCCACCTAACCCGCACATCTTTGGACTGTGGGAGGAAACCGGAGCACCCGGAGGAAACCCACGCACACAGGGGGAGGACGTGCAGACTCCACACAGACAGTGACCCAGCCGGGAATCGAACCTGGGACCCTGGAGCTGTGAAGCATTTATGCTAACCACCATGCTACCCTGCTGCCCCAAATCTTGAGGACACGGATACAGCACGATGACGCATTGGGCATCGTTATAATAGTTCTCCACGTTGTTTTAGGTTCACCGGATAGCCGCCATCAGCCATGACAGCGGTCGCCCAAGAGTCAGCCCATCACCCAAGGGTTCGCCTCGAAGATGTTGGGAACTTGTGAGTGTGCGAGGACGAAGGTGTTGTGCACACTGCCTGGAGACTAGGGGAAGACCGGGGCCGGGGCTGGTGGTCACACATCAACTGCACATTCATCGAGTGGAAGCCCTTCATGTGCCATTGCTCGTGGGAGGACGGGTGTCCCATCTATCACCCCTGGACCTTGGCTATACCTGCGATGGCGGCAAATCCCACTGCCTGGGCAACCTGGTGGGTTTGGTCCAAACTGAAATTGCGAGTGTGCTGCTTGGGCATATAGGGCACCTGTGACAGCATGGATATGCCTGTGAACGGACATCTGCGAGATGCCAGACAGTTTCCCACACATTCCGTCTGAAATCCATTGCCTGCAGAGCGTGAAGGGCAGACATGTTAGCATGGTGCATACTACCGTGGCCATCCAGGTCCAGGGGACTAGGCGGTGGCCTTGGCTTGCACTGTAGCCCCTGCTCCCACATGTCCCCCTTCGGGCAGCATGGTCGGCACAGGCTTGGAGGGCCGAAGGGCCTGTTCCTGTGCTGTACTTTTCTTTGTTCTTTGTTCCCCTCCCACTCCCACAATCAACGACTCGGGTTCCCCCCGACACTCTGTCTTCTGCACTGCGCCCCTGGCCCCGTTGGCTCCTGGCACCGGGGGGCCTCTAACCACGCCACCTGTCCCTGCTGGCAGGGGTACCAGTAGCTGCTGCTTCCCTTGCCAGCACAATGGTCTGTGGCCCCGTCCTGTGCCATCCTGTGGGATCTTCTGAGGCTGTGCTCCTTGGTGGGACAAGTGCTACCCCGCCAGCAGGGTGGCACCTGGTTATGGGGTGCGGGTGGTGAGGGGGCATCATGTCAACGACCATGCCATGCTTAGTGGCATGCATGCAGGCAGGGCCAATGGAGGGACTGGACGGAGGCACCCATTGGGACATTAGCCACAGTGTGTCGTGGGCCCTCTTTGCAACACACGGGTTGTGCCTACCTTCTGGGGGCAGGATGAATGGGAGCAGGAGCACAGTGGGCAGGCGGGGCTTGGGATGGCCTGTGGTCATACGGAATGTGCTAGCTGATAGTGCCACCAGTGTGGCATCCGCCGCTGGGGGGACAGTGTGTCAGGGTGGGTGACAGAGGCCATGGTGCATGTGTCCGCTGTTTGGATGCGATCTTCTCTTCCCCTGCTCCCCTTCCAGCACCTGGTGGACCACTGGCTGGACTGGATCACACCCATCCCATCGATGGGTCGGGCGGATGTGAGGGTTCCTTGGCCGGGATGTCATGGGGTGCGGGGGTGGCAGGGTAGTCACCCATATGGCTGGTGATGCTCTGTAAATTTATGGGTCACAATGGGCAGTCAGCAGACTGCGCAGCCAGATGGCTACCTTGCAGGCTGTGGCAATGGCCGTCAGTGCCTGGGCACCCTGGATGGGGGAGGGAACACCCTGTACGCACAGCCCGTCTCCTGATCGACACCTGCTGCTCCCTCACCCGGCTTCGGCAGACGCCTCCTAGCCAGTGGCACAATGTAGGCCCACTGTTGTGCCTTTGGAAACTTCTTACCTCCTCTCTCACCCTCAGCAGCCATAGCATCCAATCCCCATTTTTAAATACCACAAGTGAACCGTGACGGCGCCACCTCCATCTGGCAGAAGCGGAGCATCGCGGAAGGTCAGAGACTACCAGGTCAGGCCCATTAATGACATGTTAACGAATGCTACTGTACATTTTGCATGCCCCACGATGTGCAGGACATGGAATGCTTTAATGCTGCAATCGAGGCACCGGTCCATTGGGCACCCTCGCCAACCTTGATTTTTGGCTGACGCCTGATTCTCCGCCCGGTCATGATTTGAGATTTTGACATCACTGGACGGAGAATCCACCCTGTAATCTTTTTTAAAGATGTTTCTGTGGAGCCAGGTATGACAGGAGTGCTTCCCGAACCCAACTGCACTGTGGCCTCCCAAACCCCCTACCATGGCCCTGCCCCGCCAGTTGCTGCTCCAGCTCCCCCCATCCCCACTAACAGAATCTCCAATCCAACGCAATGTCCAACCAATGGGTTTATTGATTGGAATTTTGTATGTCTGAGTCAGAAGCAGCACCGTCTGCAGGACCTGATGCCTCAAATGTGAGGACCTTAGGTAAGCCCTGTGTTGGGCCTCAAGGTGGTGGTTGGGTGAGCTGATGACCCTTTGGTAGAGGGGAGGAAATGGTGGAGCAGCGAATGCAGTGGGTGATGTACCATCAATTGAATGCGAGACGAGTTGGTGTACAAAAGTATGGCTTTAATCAGCTAGATGTTAGCCCTGTGGTCGATTACAGTAAATGGACGATCGCCGGGTGTACTGGGTATTTATACCCCGCCCTGGAGGCGGGGTTAACTCAGCTCTTGACCAATCGGGGAGCCGTCACATGACTGGTCTCAACCAACCGGTCGAGAGGCACATGACCGACCAGGGCCAATGGTAAGCCGGTGTTCTGCACCAATGGCAGGCAGCTATGCTAATCATACCACCACAGTGGGTTTGGGGGGGATTCCTCCTGGATTCACAGAATTAATGACACAAACATTGAAAACAAGCCGAGAGAGATGTCAGGGCTGGATGATGGAATTCTTCCCACCCAGGGTTGCATTTTTGGGCCCCTTCGGGGATGGTATCGGAGGCTAATGAGGTCTGAAATGATGAGTTTGGCCAGTACGTAAGAATCCTCAATCCATTACTGCCATCTGCTATTTTGGTCAAAGCAGATTTGAGGCCCGAAAAGGTCAACAAGGCCCTCGGGAAGTGGCCAGGTAATTAGTTTGTTAAAATCCTCGTTCAGGACTAATAATGGAAGCTGAACGGGATTAAACCTACTGTAGCTCTAATGAGTATTCCTTTTTCCACTTTTCCCAATGGCAGCAGTGGCCTCCCTGAGTAAGAATAATTAGGTGCAATTGAGTTATGTGGGCCCATTGCCCCAAGTGAACCAAAATTGAAGTGTCCCAGGTCAGATTTTTAAAACCTCCTGTTGGTTTAAATAGGATTTGAAAACAGGTCCCAGAGATGCAAGATGAATATTCATTGGTCCCAGTTATCGAAGCCGATTTTCTCTGTGACCTGGTCTGGATGTATCAGTTGGTTGTCAGGAATTGTTAAAAATCTGTATTTAAACATGGGGTCAGGGATTTATTGCAAAGCATGATTGGTGATTAGAACTCAGCCTTTCACAGTTTGATAGCGAAAGAAGATGGTGGGGGTGGTGGTTGGAGCTGCGATCTTACTCCTGACCCACCTCCTGCCCCTGGGAGGACTCAGTGCTGTTGCCATAGCGAGAGTGACAAATGAAATAGCAGTGTAATCCTTCACTTTGACAACGCCAAGAGCACACAGGAACAGTTCAAGACCCTTTGTAAGCAGCCCCAGATGAGGTCACACAACATTGCTGAGTGCTCGAGCGAAGGTCCCGGCTTCCCACCTGTTTAGGGCAAACACATTAGTCAAAAAAACAATAATAATAAGAAAAAGTGCTGGAAGAACTCAGAGAACGCGTGTTTCTCGGCGACACGCCGTCGCTGGCAGAGGGATTCTCCGTTCCCGACACTGCCCAGTGGGATTTTCCATTGTAGCCACCCCACGCCACCAGGCAACCCGCAGGTGGGGGTGCCCTGCTGGTGGAACAGAGAATCCCGCCGGCGGAGAATTCAGCCCAGAGTTAATGTTTCAAGTCCAAAATGAATCTTTTGCACAGAAGTTCTGAGCAAGAGTATATATTTTTTTTTATTTAGAGTATCCAATTCATTTTTTCCAATTAAGGGGCAATTTAGCGTGGCCAATCCACCTATCCTGTACCTCTTTGGGTTGTGGGGGCGAAACCCACGCAAACACGGGGAGAATGTGCAAACTCCACACGGACAGTGACCCAGAGCCGGGATCGAACCTGGGACCTCGGCGCCGTGAGGCAGCAATGCTAACCACTGCGCCACCATGCTGCCCGCGAGAGTAATATTTCAGTTGAAACTTTAAACGTTTCCTGCTGTTTAGGTGTTGTCAGACATGCTGAGGATCTTCAGCTCTTCCTTTTTGTATTTCAAATTTCTAGCATTGCAGTATTTTTATTTTAGTCGGAGCACCAGGGGCTGGATTCTCCGATTGTGAGGCTGTCCTCACGCTGGCGTGGGAATGGTGGCTTTTTATACCCAAACATTTGGCGCAAAACTGTCACCGCTCCTCCGTGTAGCTGGGGGCTAGCAGGCAGGCAGTGTAGAGCAGCCGACTCTAACTGCAGTTACGGCTGGAGAATTGCCGGATCCTTAGCTGCGCATGCGCACGGCGGCCTGCAGCGGCTGCATCTTGCAACATGGCAGCGGCTGCTTGCGGACCCAGCCTGCAAAATAGTGCCGCCCCCTTTGGCCGGCTCGCGCACCCTGGACCACCCACCCACGGTGCCCCCAGTCCCTGCTAAAGTCCCTCCTGCCCATGGAACGGCCCTCCCCCGACTGTGGCGGTGCTGGACTGTGTCCGCAGCGGCCACGCCGAGTTCCCAACGGGATGAGACCACATGCGATCGACGTCGTTGGGAATTCAGCCGGTACGCCGCTTTGGAGGGGGTGGAGCATCGCGAAAGTGACACCGCCCCCAATTTGGTCGGGAACTTTGATTCTCCGGCCCATTGACGAACGTGATTTTGGCGTCGGCGACCTGAGAATCCAGCTCCAAGTTTCCAAATTGTAACAACCTTGAAGATATTATGAAGCAGAAACCATGATTTTTAATACTTAAAATTTTAGTTCCAGATTTCAACCCTCGTCCCTGCTCACTTGACAGGCTCTGCTATGGATGCTCCTTGCCCTGGTGTCCATTCATCAGATCTGAGCCTAGGAGGTGTACACGAGGCTATTTGTGGATTTACCAAGACTAAACCTGAATCTGTCATCACCCTATCATCTACACATGAATTTTCTGAATAGAAGCAAGGGGGAATAAGACAGGAACAGGACTCCAGCTGATTTCTTTTCTCCAGCTGATTTCTTTTCTCTTTGAAGTGGCTTTACAACCCATAGCCACCCACCTAGTATCCGCTATGGGCAGGTATCAGGAGCTATGTGGTGATGAAAAGAAAAGGCTCCTGGCAATCCATTCGTGTTCTTACTCATTTACACTTATGCTGTGACACCCTGGGCTGGGGTCAATTCCAGCTCCCTTGCCCCAGAATCGCAACACAATTTAATTGACCAATAATTCTTAGAAAAATACCCAAAGTCTTTGTCTACCCAATAATTACAGTCACCAGGTTTGTAAACTTTAAACGCAATTATTTTTCTATTCATAACAAGAACTGTAATGAAATATGCAGCAAATACACTGGTTAACTATCAACTAATTCCTGATCTCCCCACTTTAACCGTCCCCATCTTCTACACATATACACACACACACACCAGATAAGCAAACACAGAGGACAAGGGAGTGGTGAAATAATAAGTAAAAGTAAAAAATTAGAGCCTTTGTTTCAGATTGTTGTTTCTAGCACACTGACATTCAAACCAGGCTTTCACGTTGTGATTTCTGTTTTCAGTCTGTAATGGTTTTCACTGTAGATTCATTCCGGTCTCTGCAGTTTCAGAAATACAGCAGCTTTTCTGGATAAAACACAAGAGAGAGAGAGGATCCTTTCCACTGAGTGTCCAGGATTTAAACTACGCTTTCCCTATGTCTCTGGAAATCATCCCACTCAGGCAAGGTCCAATCACCACCTGTTACCAAGCAGAATACGGCCTTTTGGCCAATTTATTGGCCAACAGCCAAAAATTGAGCCCAACCCCATCTCTCAGGTGCCACAAATTCTGGATTTTGTTCTCCAAAGCTAGCAGGTGTACTATGTTGTATCTTTTGAATTCCTTTCTTACCCTGTTTGACTTAAAGGTATATGTCCATTAAACATCAATGAGGGGCTGGTTTAGCTTACTGGGCTAAATCGCTGGCTTTTAAAACAGACCAAGCAGGCCAGCAGCACGGTTCAATTCCCGTACCAGCCTCCCCGGACAGGCACCGGAATGTGGCGACTAGGGGCTTTTCACAGTTACTTCATTGAAGCCTACCCGTGACAATAAGCAATTTTCATTTTTTTTTCATCAAAATGTTAACAGCAAAACTAAAGGAGCAATAAGAGAATTAACAGGAAGGACCGTTACACTTGATACAGAAAAAGACTCATTCATGAAACCCATTCAAGTCCCCTCAAGTGGTCAATCTGTTACAAAAAACAAATAAACTTCCATTCAGTTACCACATCAAAGACAGCTAAACTTTTAAAAGCCTCGTAAAACTGTCAGTCAAAGTATGAGCTCAGCCCCACTTTTAATCTTGTCTTCGACACCACACCTGGGGTCAGCTTGGCCTGTGGTTGGAGGTTCTGTGTTGTCCTGCTCCGGATGTCGGTCATGAGGTGTTGTGGATGGCCAAGCCGGTCGAGTCATCCCCCTCCCAGCCGGAGCCGAGGTTGATGACTGCCCGGGTTTTATAGAATATAGAACATACAGTGCAGAAGGAGGTCATTCGGCCCATTGAGTCTGCACTGACCCAGTTAAGCCCTCACTTCCACCCTATCCCCATAAACCAATAACCTCTCCTAACCTTTTTGGTCACTAAGGGCAATTTATCATGGCCAATCCACCTAACCTGCACGTCTTTGGACTGTGGGAGGAAACCGGAGCACGCGGAGGAAACCCACGCAGACACAGGGAGAACGTGCAGACTCCGCACAGACAGTGGCCCAGCGGGGAATCGAACCTGGGACCCTGGCGCTGTGAACCCACAGTGCTATCCACTTGTGCTACCGTGCTGCCCACCATGCACAGATTTTATCCTAAATGTTTTGGTAAGATGTAATGGTGGAAGTAATGATGTCTCATGCTTCAATCATTGCTCTCCTTCTGAGATCCTAAAGGGTGTTCATTGATCCTGATCCTGCCTCATCCATGGACGGCATGGTAGCACAGTGGTTAGCACTGTTGCTTCACAGTGCCAGGGACCCGGGCTCGATTCCCGGCTTGGATCACAGTCTGTGTAGAGTCTGCACGTTCTCCTCATGTTGGTGTGGGATTCCTCGGGGTGGTCTGGTTTCCTCCCACAAGTTCTTGAAAGAAATGCTTGTTTGGTGAATTGGATATTCTGAATTTTCCCTCTGTGTGCACGAACAGACGCCAGAGTGTGGAAACTAGGGGTGTTTCACAGTAACTGCACAGTTCAAAGATGTGCAGGTTAGGTGGATTGGCCATGCTAAATTGCCCCTGAGTGTCCAAATGGTTAGGTGGGGTTACTGGATTACGGGTATGGGGTGGAGGCGAGAGTTTAGGTAGTGTGTTCTTTCCAAGGGCCAGTGCAGACACAGTGGGCCGAATGGCCTCCTTCTGCATTGTAATTTCTACAATTCTATGATTCATTGCAGTGTTAATGTAAGCCTATTTGTGCCACTATTAAAGATTATTATTATTTAAATTTCTTTGTGTGCCAGTGAAGAAGTCTATCCTGAGGACTGCCCTGCATTCAGTTGTTATCTGGACTTTGCTCCCTGTTGGTCATGTTGCTGTCTGCTTGATGAGGAAACCTATGCAGGCACGGGGAGAAAGTACAAACTCCGCACAGAAAGTCACCCAAGGCTGGAATCAAACCAGAGTCCCTGGCAATATGAGACAACAGTGCTAACCACTGTTCCGCAGTGCCGGGTGGGATGTGGGTGGGATGGCCTGTACCGTTGTTATCCTGATTTAACAAGTTCATTTCATGAATGTTGGATTCGGGATTTGTGCACAGACTTTATCCCAAATGTTTAAAAGGAAGGTGGGCAGAACTGAAATGGGCTGAGGGGTGGAAGGTTGGGGTTAGAAAGGTTAGTTTGTCCTCGTCATGATCGAGAAAGGCACCCCTCAGTTAAAGCTAATTAATTTCATTTTTTTCCTTATCTTTTGCTTTTACTTTTGTTGTTTAGCATCCTTTCTTTAATGCGCCCAGGCAGCCTGTATGCTATCCGGATTAGGAGTGGGTTTATCCTTTCCTTTGGGTCGAGTTCATTTTTTCTCCTGAAATGCGACTCCCTCTTTGGTTGTTTTACCCAACGGGTGGTGTCTGGTATTCGGGTCTCTATTTCCCACTCCCCTTTCTCCTTTCGTGGGTCTCAATGGGAGACGCAGGGTTTTGAGGTTCGGGGCCTGAGTTTTACTTGGACATGTCTTCTCTTTGTAGTATTGGAATCATTTGATGGTTGTCTGTTCTGCCCTGGGTGGAAGCAGTCACCAGCCTGGATTACTATGACGATTGTGACCTCACACCAACCACTTTTCTGCAGTCGTGAACAGTCTGAAATTAAATGTTACAGAGCAGAGAGACAGAGACGTTAATGGATTTGAGATGTATAAGGCCTGAAAGTGAGCATTAATCTTAGAAAGCTTTCACATTCCTGCCGAGTTTCAGACTGTAGTACCCAGTCATGCATAATTAGCCCTTCTGCAGACAAACTCCATCAATTCATGCAAATTATATGAAAGGCTTTACTAGTTGACGCCCTCCTCCAGGTGTAGCACGACCCCCACGGACCGGAGAGCTTCAATAACTGGGCTGTACTAGATTAGCTGAACTCAAACAGCAAGGATTCGATAATTAGCCTGGTGTCCCTGGGCAACGGAGAGACTCCCATTGCTGGGAAAATGACGCTGTTTCAGTGCAGACGAAGGTTGCAGTCCTGTGCTGGCAGGAATGAAATCAACGCACTTGAAGGTTTAGTAAAATATACATTTTGAATAGATCCCATTTGTGGCCACATTCGAGGCCCTAGGAAGTTCAGGTTTTGGATTTTGGGCATCTCCCTGATTCATCCCCCCAACCTATGGCTACAATCTCACCCCATTTATGCTGTTATTCATTGCACAACACCAAAGGCATCTGTATCCCATTGCTCTTTACCTACCTCCAGTACCAGTTCCCATCAAAATTTCCTTGGCCCTGCTAAATACTGTGATGCCAAAGTTGCACAGGAAACATTGCTGTTGGATAGTGAAGCTTTAAACAGGAACCGAATCTCCATTGGGTGATAAAGTGAAACTCTGCCCCCTCTATTACCTAAAACATTCACTTCCTCCACCACCTTAAGCATTCATTCCCTACGCCACCAAGGCAGAGTGGCAGCATTGTCTACCCTTTACAAGATGCACTGCAGCAACTCATCGAGGCTCCTTTGGCAGCACTTTCCAAACTTGTGATCTCTAGAAGGACAAGGGCACAGACACATGGGAACAGCACTGCCTGAAATTTCCCCTCCGAGCCACGCACCATCCTGACTGGGAAATGTATCATTGTTCCTTCACTGTCACTGAGTCAAAAACCTGGAAATCCCTCTCTAACAGACCTACACCACATGGACTGCAGCGCTTCGAGAAGGCAGCTCACCACCACTATCTTAAGGGTACTTTGGGATGGACAACAAATGCTGGGCTTGTCAGCAGATGCCACATCCCGAGGAGCAATATATAAAAAAATACTTTAACAATGTGTGACCTGGTCCACACGAAGGGCCTCTGTAAAGACACCAGTTCAACCTTTTTGCCTTCTTGCAATTTTAGGATTTTTGATCACAAATAATTTTAAATGAAGCGTCATATTATAATTTAAATAGATCGCCTTATTATTTCTCAAGTTTTATCTCAAACATTGATACCAATTGCTACTCTGGGGTGGAAAGTATGTGCAGAATGAGGACAGGATCAACATCGACTGTGATGCCTGCTATAGTCCAGTAGTTGACTGGCACACACCATCTGACCCACACAACCAGCCACATGGATCCAGTGCTGGAAGACACGTAACTGCTGCTTCCATTTGATAGTGCAAAGTTAATGAGGCAGCATGACTTTAAATCATCACAACAAGAAAATAGAAACTAATTTAGGACATCATTCTTTACAGACAAGGTGGTTGGAGTGCAGAATACTCCACCACGAACCCTCGTTGAGGTCGGCTCCATAAATCAGTTTTAAAAGAGATTTCACCATCTTCAAGAGAGGAATGTTAAAGAGCATGAGGAGTGAGTGATAGACTGAGGCCTGAAATATCTTGGGCTCTGTAAACCACTTATTCAATGTGTGACCTGGTCCGCGTTATAAACAGTTATGGTGGAAGGACTTTGAGGATTGACCTGCGATTAGACGAGGTGCTCGTGCAGAGCACGATTAAGTTCCCATCAGTTGAGTTCATTATGCCTCAGGCATAATGGGTGTCTTCAGTTCGATTAAGTTTCAGCTTTTGCAACAACTTTCCACTCAGACCTTAAAGGTTTTGGTTTCGCGGAAGCTGCCTGGCGGGTAACGCAAATAACTCTGGCAGATCGCTCTTTGGCAGCATCTTCAAACCTCCAATGTCCATTCTTGATTAATGAAAATATTTTGACGAATGTTTTCACTTTTGCTTGTCTTGCACCAGTCCAGGAATTTCACCTCCAGCGGCACCATTCAAATGCCCCTCCCCCCATCCCCATTCTCACCGCCAGCCATTGGCACGATGGAAGGATTTTCCAGGTAGAGACTCTACCTGTTTGGCCGTGTTATGAACGCACCTTCCATTGCTATCAAGTCCTAGTGTGAGACTGGAATCTGGAACTTCTGTCTCTGAGGCAGAAACATTACCCCATGGTGAACTTGAGTAATTCTCTTGCTTCAAGCACCTTTCACTGAGCTTCAAGCACCTTTCACTGACAACTGGATCTGATTTGTGTCTTGGCTAAATGGACATAATAAACGCAAACAGTAAATTACCTTCTCCAGAGTTTAACTGGACTAACCATATAAATACTGATTCTGCAAGAGCAGGTCAGAGGCTGGGCAAGTAACTCCCCTCCTGAATCCCCAGAGCCTGTACCATCTACAAGGCACAAGTCAGGAGTGTGATGGAATACCCCCCACTTACCTGGGTGAGAGCAGCTCCAGTAACACTCAAGAAGCCCGACACCATCCAGGACAAAGCAGCCCGCTTGATTGGCATCCCAGCCATCATCCTCAGCATTCACATCCTCCATCACTGACGCTCTGTGGCAGCCACGTGTAACATCTATAAGATGCACAACAGCAACTCACCAAGCTCCTTCAACAGCACCTTCCAAATGCAGAAACTAGAAGCACAAGGGCAGAAGATTCATGGGAACGCCACCACCTGCAAGTTCCCCTCCAAGCCACTAACCACCTTGATTTGGAAATATATCACCGTTTCTTCACTGTCGCTGGATCAAAAGCCTGGAACTCTCTTCCTAACATCACTGTGGGTGTACCTACATCAGAAGGACTGAAGTTGTTCAAGAAGGTGGTGCAGCACCAACTTCTCAAAGAAAATTATGGATGGGCAACAAATGCTTGCCTGACTAGCGAAGCCCGCATCCTATGAACAAATAAAGTTTAAAAAACTGGTCTTCAAAACAGGGCCTTAATGTTCCAACATTTCTGTGCATTCTATTCCTGCGTGATGCTTTCTGAGAGAACTGGGCAGAAATGTTTAGACCTTGGAAGTGAAAGGAACACTCTCTCCTTCTCCTACTTGCTGAAGTGAAAGAAGTGCTCTATTATTCTGAATGCAGTGAGTGCCTGGCACATCCTTTGTTGTGAACCTGAAATGATGTTGAGTCTGCAGAGAAGGTAGACAACATTGCTAGAGAAAACCATGTCATCCTAGAAGGAAGAAGTGTCAAAACGAAACCTGAACTTCAGAAACACATTAACTGAAAGTCATCCCAGCACATCAAAGGTCCTTATCCTTTAATTTTTTAATTCATATTTCCTTTTTCATTCCACCATGCTTTCCCCTCTGTGTTGTTTGGGTGGCATGGCAGCACAGTAGTAGGACTGTTGCTTCACAGAAGAACCCTCCTCTGATCCTCCAATGACAAATTTGATCTTTTCTGCCAAGTCACTCACCCATCCTGCTGCTTAGGGCGGCTCTGAGATCTGCCACCCAAACAAGGTCTGTCGCTGGGCTATCAGGGAGGCAAAGGCCAACATGCCAGCCTCTCTCCCCATCTACAGTCCCCATTCCTCCGACACCCCGAATCTCTCCACCCATGGGTTCGGAGCCACCTTCACTCCCAAAATCTCCGACATAACCCCCGAATAAGCCTCCCAAAATTCCACCAACTTCGGGCAAGACCAGGATATGTGGGTGAGGTTTGCTGGCCCCTTGAACGCCACCCACATTTATCCTCCACCTCCGAAAAAAACAACTCATCTGTGATAGTGTCATGTGCAAACTATGCACCACTTTGAGTTGAATTATGCTCAATCTTGCACAAGAGGAGGTTGAATTTATTCTCTGTAGGGGCTTGCTCCATATCCCCGCTTCGAATTCCCCCACCCCACCCCCCCCTCCTCCTCCCACTTCCTTTTTACCTCCTACACCAAGGCTCTCTCTCCCCCCATTAGCTCACCATAGATAACGGAGACCCCACCATCCCCTATCTCATTTTCAGACACAATCGACGGGAGTGGCAACCTCGGAAACCTCGCCAGCTCCTTCATCACAAAGTCCCTGATCTGTAAGTACTGAAAGCCATTACTCCTCGACAACTCAAGCTTCTCCACCAACTCTGCAGACCTGCCCTCCATGAACAAATCCCTGAACCTCTCTATCGCCTCCCGCTCCCACACCCTGAACGTTGAATCCAACTCTGCTGGAGCAAATCCATGATTATCATATTTCGGTGTCTATACTGACATGTCCTCAATCCTAAAGCGTTGCCTGTACTGGTTCCAGTGATGCAACCACCACCGGGCTGGTGGAGTATTTTGCAGGCGAGAATGAAAGGCACCAAAAGCAGTGCCCTCAAACTCCTCCCCCAAAACAAAGCATCCTCTATCTTCCCCCACACCAAATCTTCTTCCACCACCCATTTCTGAATCTTTTCCATGTTTACCGCCCAGTAATAATTTGGCAAACCAACCCTCCCCTCAGCCTGCCCCTCTCCAAAAATACCCTCCTAACCCAAGATACCTTACCTGCCCATATAAAATCAGAAATCAACCTGTTGATCCTCCCAAAAAAAGACTGAGGCACAAGAATTAAGAGACTCTGAAAGACAAACAGAAAATTTGGTAAGACCGTTATCTTCACAGTCTGGACCCTACCTGCCAAAGAAAGTAGAAGAACATCCCACCTCTTGAACTCCTCCTTCATCACCTTTTCCAAATTAACCAAATTCAGTGTATGCAACTGTGCCCAACTATGCGCCACCCTTGTTCTCAGGTATCAAAAGTTCAACTTGACCAGCCAAAATGGGAACTTCTCCAAACCCCTCTCCTGCATCCGAGCATCGACCAGGGACATCTCGCTCTTTCGCACATTGAGCTTATACCCTGAGAACGACCAAGACGGCCAACCCCTGCACTTCCCCTCCTCCACCACCAGGAAATCCAAGCTGTCCAAGAACCACCTCAATCTTGAGTCTCCCCCCCAGGAGCTCCGACCTGTATCGGTAGAAGGCCTCACACACTTCATTCATCTTACCCGGCTGAGTAACCACCCTGCCCCCCCCCCCCCCCCCCCCGCCCCCGATCCTTTATCTGCCCAATCTCCCGTGCCACTGTCTGCTGCCTCAACTGGTGCGTGGCCACCCCACAGGCCTTCCCCCTGAGCTCTTAAACATCCCTTTAACCTGACGCAAATGCCCCACAGCCTTCCCGTAGAAAAAAAGCCCGTACTCTATCTGGAGTTTCTTCTTCTCTTTCGACAAGTCCTCCTCAGAGGCCACGGAGTACTTCTGATCCACATGCTAAAATGGCCTCCACCAACCTCTGCCTATCCAATCTCTCGATGTACCTTGATCAAAGTAAGCTCCCCCCTAATTACCACCTTCAACGCCTCCCACAGTATCGAGGCAGACACTTCCTCACCTTTATTAAGTACCACATAAGTGCGTATAGACACTGCTAACCTTTCGAAACCTCCTTATAAGCCAACAATCCCACATCCAGCCTCCACAGTGGTCACTGGTGTCACCTTTTTCTCCACTCAGATCCACAAAATGCAGTGCATGGTCCGACACCACAATCATGGAATTCGCCACCCCAACCACCCCGCCAACAATATCTGGGGCGGGATTCTCTGAGCCCGCGCCGGGTCGGAGAACCGCCGGGGGTGCGTGAATCACGCGACGCCACTCCAACGCCAGTCCACTGATTCTCCGGTGAATGGAGAATCGGCGCCAATGGCGCTGGCACGGTCGCTGCTCAATGAGGTCCGCCCCCCTGCCGATTCTGCCCCAGCGATGGGCCGAGTGCCTGCCGGGTTTAGCCAAGTCCCGCTGGAGTCATTCTCATGTGGTCCTACCCGGCGGGACCTTGGCGTGCTGGCTGCAGGGGGCGGCCTGGTGGGGTGGGGGGGGGAGGTGGATCCGACTCCTGGGGGGCCTGCATAGTGGCTGATCCTAGGGGTCAGATGACGCCGTCGGAAAACGCTCCGGCGATTACGACGGCAT
Source organism: Scyliorhinus canicula (assembly GCF_902713615.1). NCBI lineage: Eukaryota > Metazoa > Chordata > Chondrichthyes > Carcharhiniformes > Scyliorhinidae > Scyliorhinus > Scyliorhinus canicula. The sequence continues at coordinate 45,660,030 of NC_052164.1, read as the reverse complement.
CAACACTTAGCCCCCGGATCGGAGAACACCGCCCCCAGCCTAAGATCAGGAACCATGTTTAAATTCCCCCCCGCCCCATAATCAGCAATGGGGGCAGCGCTGTCGGATATGGGTCAGAATGTGCAAGACTGGAGCATTCTGTGCAGGCAGGGACTGAGGCCCAGGACAGGGCTATCCTGTCACAGGCAGCCATGTGCCAGAGCCACTGGACACCATTGAAACCAGCCTCGGTGTTCTGTTTGACCGTTGTGGGGGTGGGCCGGTCAGTGCTGGCCGGGGGAGTGGGGGTTGGGGGATGACCGGAGGCCCCTGGGGTGGACTGTGCTCCCCACCCTTCCTTCACCCACTTGCCCCAACCGTCTCCTGCACACACACCTCAGGGATTCGACTGGACCGTGCGATGGACTGGCCAGTTCGCATGCAGGGATCTGCCAGGTGGAAGGTGCTACTGTGGGCATAAGTCAGACATTGTCAAACGATGTGGAACACGGACCTCATCGTAGAGTGGGTTGCCATCATCCTCAATCCCTTGGACCTGACCCACTGTCACTGGAAACCCAGTGCCCAGGCTCGTAGCGCCGCAGGTATGTGTCATGGAGGAGTGGGTGGTTTGGTGGTGTGGGTGGTGAGGGGGTGCGGGTCTGGTGTGGTGATGTCCGTGCCCCTGGACAGCAACCCCCTCCCCCCCAGTCGGTGAAACGTGAGGCAACGAGGGCGTTCCGTGTGCGCTGGCCGTGGCGATGGCATCGTGGGGCCTCCCCTGCCAGCCTGAGCCCCAAGTCCCGCTCATTGTGCCCCTCCCCCACATCCTCCTCGTGGGACGAGGCCCGCCCTTCCTCCTCATCCTCCTCCAGCACATCACTCCTATGCTGGGCTATATTGTGGAGGACACAGCAGGCTCCCATGATGTAGGGGACCCTCCTTGCCTCGTACTGGAGCGCCCCTCCAGAGCTCTCTAGGCACTTGAAGCGCATCTTCAGGACTCCGAAGCACCTCTCGACCACACCCCTGGTTGCCGTATGGGCGTCGTTGTAGCGGGTCTCTGCGTTGGTCTGTGGCATCATCAGCCACAATCGCAACGGGTAACCCCTGTCGCCCAGCAACCAGCTCCACAGCTGGGGGTGGGGGGGTGCCCATCAAACATGTCTGGGATCACCGAATGTGCCAGTATGAAGGAGTCATGCATGCTGCCCGGGTAACGGGGGTTTAGGGAGGGAACTATGCATGGGTGTGGCTCCCAGTGCCAACCGGGTACCTGGATGGTCACGGGAGTATGAGACAGTCTAACATGTTGGCCTTTCACCCTCTGCAGAGAGTGGATATATTTGAGCCCCCCCCCCCCCCCCCCCCCCCCCCCCCCCCCCCCACCGCCCCTCTCCCCGAGTGCGGGGCTGGCTGCTGGGCGACAGGGGTTATCTGTTGCGGTCGTGGATGATTACGCCTATCTGGAGGCCACAGACTGACATGGAGACCTGCTACAACAATGCCCATACAGCGACCAGGGGTGTGGTTGAGAGGTGCTTCAGAGTGGTCGCACACCAGCTGTATGTTCATGGAGTGGTTCCTGTTGATGAACAGCGGCCTGTTATCCAAAAGTGGCCGTAGTGACATGTATTCTGTCGATCACTCCCTGGACCTGGGGCATCCCGGCGTCATCAGCGAACCCTGCTGCCCAGGCATCTGGTGGGTGCAGTCCCCATGGTACTGGATGTACTAGTCTGCCTGGCCATATAAGGCCTCTGTGACAGCACGGATGCACCTGTGTGTCGATGTCTGCAAAATCCCTGACAGGTCCCCACTCGGCGTCTGGAATTATCCCGTGGCATAGACATTGAGCGCGACCGTTACATGACTGTCCCCGGGAACGGGTGTCCTCCCCCATACCCCTGCAGTACCAGGTATGCTATCATCTGGCAGGTGTGTCGCACAGTCCCTCTGCTCATCTGCAGTCTCTGTCTGCATGCCCGGTCTGGAAGGTCCTCAAACGACATGTGGCTGCAGTACACGTGAGGCCTCATGCGGTGCCCCCGGCACCTCCTCCTTCTCCTCGGCCTGTCAGGCGGGCGGCCTCTGCAGCCGGCTCGTCTGCTGCAGCCTCCGCCTCTTCCCTGAGTGGCCTCTGCTCATACTGCCACAGGGCATCTCGCAGGGCTGCAGCCATCGCCACGGTGGCTAGCATCGCAGGTTGATGTCCGAAAGCCATTCGCTGCAGTGGGTGAAAGGTCAACATGTTCGACTGGCTCCTACTCCCGTGCCCATCCAGGCACCATGGTGGCCCCGGTTGGCACTGCAGGCCACACCCACGCATGTCACCCCCAAACCTCCACTCCAGCCCCATCGGTATCTGGCCCCATCGGTGCCCCCTGTCCAGGCGCCCGATCCTGCTGCTAGGGGCACCGTTGGCTGGCACAGCCCTCACTGGGTGCTGTCATGGGTGTGACCCTGGCTGGTTCCCCGGTGGGTGGCTGCCGGTTTGGGGGGGGGGGCTTGCGGGGGTGGCGAGGGTCGTGCTTGATGTGTTAGGCAGGTTGGTTCGATGTGGACTGCACTCAAAGCAGGGAAGTTAGAAACAGACGTCTAACACTGGAGAAGATCCAACACTGTTTTATTCAACGATAGAACTGATTTACACATTCAGCTGTGGGTTGACACTATACTGATCTGACTGGTCACCTTGTAGTAGCCTGACCAGACTTACTAGCTACCGCATGGTGTTTGCACTTGCTAGCTCGTGGACTCTGACTGTCTTAGTAGCTGGGTCCCGAGACAGCGGGAAACCTAGTGCCCTCTGGCTTTATAGTGGTAGTGTCCTGTCTGGTGATTGGCTGTACTGTGTTGCATGCTTCCTGGTCATCCTATGTGTCAATCACTGCCTGTCCACATCTCATTATATACATGAGTGGATATTATGACATCTCCCCTTTTTTTTAGTTAAATAAAAACTGAGGTACGTATACATATATACATATATGCCTGACCATATACAAATGATGCTTGAACAAACTTATATACATGGGAAGGTGTCGATAGTGCAGATACATGGCAAACAAAGCAATATTTACAAAGGTTAAATCGATGAATACAGTCACAAAATTTACAAAAGTTCAGTCGACAGATTCAGTCTTTGTGGTGGGTGACGAATTCTTGTCGATCGCGCAGAGGTGGATCAGGAGCCGCCTGCATGTGGATAGGTGGGATCGCTGCCATCGCAGTGGTCGCATGGGTCGGCAGTATCGCTGGCAGATCGGTGGCTTCGTGGCAGGGCACGTCCGGAGGAAGTATGATGGTTGGCGGAGCACTGCGGTCAGGTGGTGGGCGTGGACCTCTTCGCAATGCCCGTCTGTTGCGCCGTAGCAGGGAGCCATCAGCCATGCGGACAAGGAAAGACCTTGGGGCAACTTGTTTGACAACAACAGCTGTGGCTGACCAGCCGCCCTCAGGCAACTGGACGCGAACATGATCGGCTGGAGCCAGCTCGGGTAGATCCGTGGCATGAGCATCATATATGGCCTTCCGTTGGGCCTGGGACTGGTGCATTTTTCGTAAAACCGTGAGGTGGTCAAGGTCTGGAACATGGATGGCTGGAACTGTGGTCCTCAGAGTGCGATTCATGAGCACCTGCACTGGAGACAACCCAGTGGACAGTGGGGTTGCCCTGTATGCGAGCATTGCCAGGTTGACGTCGGAGCCTGAGTCTGCAGTTTTGCACAGCAACCGCTTTACAATATGGAACCCTTTCTCGGCCTTCCCGTTTGATTGCGGGTAGTGGGGACTGGAGGTAACGTGACGGAAGTTGTAGGACTGTGCAAAATCAGACCATTCCTGGCTGTAAAAGCATGGACCATTGTCGCTCATTACCATGAGCGGTATCCCGTGCCTGGCGAACGTTTCTTTGCCGGCTTTGATGATCGCCTTCGACGTGAGGTCGGACAGTTTCACCACTTCTGGGTAACTGGAGAAGTAGTCGACCGGGAGTACGTAGTCACACCCCTTGGCATGGAAAAGGTCTACACCCACTTTGGACCATGGAGAGGTCACGATCTCGTGCTGTTGCAGTGTTTCCTTGGGTTGAGCCGGTTGAAACTTCTGACAGGTGGGGCAGTTGAGGACCGTGTTGGCAATGTCCTGGCTGATGCCAGGCCAATAAACCGCTTCCCGAGCTCTGCATGGGTATTTCTCGACTCCTAGGTAACCCTCATGGAGTTGACCCAGCATCATAGCCTGCATGCTCTGAGGAATAACGATCCTGTCGAGTTTCAGAAGGATTCTCTCCACAACCGTCAGCTCGTCTTTCACGTTAAAGAATTGGGGACATTCTTTGCCAGCCATGGGTAAGGTGCTGCATCACATGCTGCAGCAGAGGATCCTTGGCCGTTTCCTCACGAATTTGGACCACCCGTTCATCAGAGACTGGGAGGTTGGTGGCACACAATTGCAGTTGCGCTTCTATGTGGCTGATGAAGTCACCTTGTTCACCTTGTTCAAATTGGTGATGGACCGGGATAGGGCATCTGCAATGATCAGCTCTTTGCCTGGCGTGTAGACAAGTTCGAAGTCATAGCGGCGGAGTCAAAGAAGAATTCGCTGTAACCGAGGTGTCATGTCATTTAAATCCTTCTGGATTGTGTGGACTAGAGGTCTGTGGTCTGTTTCCACCATGAATTTCGGCAGGCCGTAAATGTAGTCATGAAACTTGACTATTCCTGTCAGGAGACCCAGACACTCCTTTTCGATCTGGGCATACCGTTGCTCAGTGGGCGTCATGGCCCTGGAGGCATATGCCACTGGAGCCCAGGACGAGGAGTCATCTCGCTGGAGGAGCACCGCCCCAATGCCGTCCTGGGTTGCATCAGTTGATATCTTGCTTTCCTTGGTTGGGTCGAAGAACACTAGAACTGGGGCTGTGGTGCGCTTTGCCTTCAGCTCACGCCATTCTGCTTCATTGTGGGCAGCCACTGGAATTCCGTTGACTTCTTGATGAGATGGCGGAGGGCTGTGGTGTGGGATGCCATATTGGGAATGAATTTCCCGAGAAAGTTGACCATCCCGAGGAAGCAGAGGACCTCCTTCTTGTCCTCCGGGGTCTTCGTGGCGTTGATCGCCAAGACCTTGTCGGCGTCTGGCCGCACACCCTGCTGCGAGATGCTGTCACCTAGAAACGTAATATCCGATTGACCAAATGAGCACTTGGCCCTGTTGAGCTGGAGACCATGTTCATGAATTCGCTGGAAGACCTGTTTGAGGCGATGTGTTCCTGGGGCGTTGTGGACCAGATAATCACGTCGTCCACGTATACTCGCACCCCCTTGATGCCCTCCATCATCTGCTCCATGATGCGGTGAAACACTTCGGAGGCAGATATGATGCCGAAAGGCATGCGGTTGTAGCAGTAGCGATCGAACCGGGTGTTGAACGTGCATAGCTTGCGACTGGATGCGTCCAGCTGTATTTGCCAAAAGCCCCGGGAGGCGTCCAGCTTAGTGAAGAATTTAGCATGAGCCATCTCACTGGTCAACTCCTCACGTTTCGGGATCGGGTAACGCTCCCGCATGATGTTGCGGTTTAGATCCTTAGGATCAATGCAAATGCTGAGCTCCCCTGATGGCTTCTTTAGGCAGACCATGGAGCTGACCCAGTCTGTTGGCTCTGTGACCTTCAAAATGATGCCCTGGTCTTGGAGGTCCTGTAGTTGCTTTTACAGATGAACCTTGAGGGGTGCCGGCACCCGGAGTGGTGGTGCATGAATTACAGGGGTGGCGTTCGGCTTGAGCAGGATTTTATATCGGTACGGGAGCGTGCCCATTCCATCGAATACGCTGTGGTACTGCGTGATAATGTCGTCTATGTCGGCTTGCAAATTTCCATTGGGCGAGGCCATCGCAGGTGACGATGATATGGTGTGGACTTGCTGAACCAGGTTCAGGAGCTTACAGGCACCAGCACCAAGCAGGGACGCCCTGTCAGGCCTGACAATTTCAAACCGTAATGTTGCCTTGATCGCCTTGTTGGATATCCCTAGTTGGCACGAGCCATTGGCAGCTATGAAATTGCCATTGTCGTCAAGGAGCTGACAGGCCGGTGGAAGAATGCTTGGTCGGGCCTGGATGGTGTCGAGGTCAGATTGTGAGATCAGGTTCGCCAATGCGCCGGTGTCCAGTTTGAACCGGATGCGAGCCTTGTTAACTGTGAGGACAGCACACCACTCGTCATCTGCATCCACACTGAGGATCGAGAGGCGTTGCGCAGGTGTGGTGGAGGCCAGCTCATGTGTGGTTATGATGCCCACCCGATATGGAGACTTGAGGCAGTCAGCATCAGGGTCCGTTGGGCTGTCGGGATCGGAATCTGGCATGCCTTGCTGTATTGAGAGGACACTTCTGTGCTGCAGCTGGGATCGCTGGCTGCTGAGCGGTGGAGCAGATCTGCAAAGGGCTATGTAGTGGCCAAGCTTGCCACACTGGAGACATCAGCGTTTTAAGTGGGCGGAGCCACAATTCGGACACGTCATGATGCTGACGTCAGCGCATTCCGTGCGCCATCGCGCATGCGCAGTGCGGTCGGTCGACGTCCACACCTGCGCAGTCGGGTTGTCGGTCTCGTCGTCCACTCAGTCGTGGCTCGCATGCGCAGGGATCCGGGAAAAGCGTGAAACGGCCACTCTCCTGAATGCTCAGGCCCTGCATCTGTGCGATGGCCTGCACCCATTCTGCCTCGTGGGAGGCCAGCTTTTCAGTTTCTGCCGCCCTGATGTGGGAGTAACGATTCTTGGCATGCTCATGGACAACGCACGTCTCAATAGCGACAGAGAGGGTCAACTGTTTGATTTTAAGGAGCTGCTGCCGCAGGGAGTCGGAGTGGACCCCGAAAACGATCTGATCTCGGATCATGGAATCAACCGTTGAGTCATAGTTACATGACTGCGCTAGGATGCGGAGATGGGTCAAGAAGGACTGAAAAGGTTCATCCTTACCCTGAAGCCTCTGCTGGAAGACGTGCCGTTCAAACTTCTCATTCACCTCAATGTCGCAGTGGCTGTCGAACTTCAGCAGGACTGTTTTGAATTTCGTTTTGTCTTCGCCGTTGGCGAACGTAAGGGAGTTGTAGGTAGATGGCGTGATCCCCCGCAGTGGAGAGAAATAGCGCGATCTTCCTGGCATCCGATGCTGCCTCGAGGTCGGAGGCCTCGATGTACAAGAGGAACTTTTGCTTGAAGATTTTCCAGTTGGCGCCGAGGTTGCCGGAGATGCGGAGTTGCGGAGGCTGGATGTTTTCCATTTCGCTGGATGGCTGCTTGCAGGTCAATGCTGATTTACTCGAGGTAGGTCCATCGGGATCAGTAACACTCTGGTACCATGATGTGTTTGGCAGGTTGGTTCGATGTGGACTGCACTTGATGCAGGGAAGTTAGAAACAGATGTCTAACACTGGAGAAGATCCAACACTATTTTATTCAACTATAGAACTGCTATACATATTCAGCTGTGGGTCGACACTATACTGATCTGACTGGTAAGAAGTCTTACAACACCAGGTTAAAGTCCAACAGGTTTGTTTCAAACACAAGCTTTCGGAGCGCAGCTCCTTCCTCAGGTGAATCAGGTGGAAAACCAGGGGGCTGATGCGGGGAAAATACTCTTGAGTATCGGAGGCCTAGTTGGTGGAGGGGGTAATAAAACTTGGAGGAGACTAGGGGAAGACTGCCAAGTTCCTGAGGTGGCCTTCTGCTGCTGGATGAAGGGAAGCCTGGGGTACTCAAGTCAAATGTGGGGGTGATAGAGCTTCTGGAGGTGGGTTGTTGACAAGGGCGAGGCTAATGTAAAGTTATGTCAGTGATCAATACCCCATTGAAACTGAGATCATTCAGCTGTAACTCAGTTGAAATGCCTGGAGACAATCTAGTCAAGCAATTAAGTCCACTCAAGCACCACTAACTTGTGAGTGCTAACTGATTGCTTCTCAGCAGTTAACACTTGGCCCACTGACTACCAAAATCGCTGATTGTTATGTTGTGCCTGCACCATTGGCTGACTGGGCAAGCAACTACATTTCTTTAGAGAGTTGTCAATGGCACACGGCCCGAAGAGAGCTTTACTTTTTTTTAAATTTAGAGTACCCAATTCATTTTTTTCCAATTAAGGGGCAATTTAGCGTGCCCAATCCACCTACCTTGCACATAGAACATAGAACATAGAACAGTACAGCACAGAACAGGCCCTTCGGCCCTCAATATTGTGCCGAGGAATGATCACCCTACTCAAACCCACCCTATTCCCGTAACCCCCCCCCTTAACCTTACTTTTTAGGACACTACGGGCAATTTAGCATGGCCAATCCACCCAACCCGCACATCTTTGGACTGTGGGAGGAAACCGGAGCACCCGGAGGAAACCCACGCACACACGGGGAGGACGTGCAGACTCCGCACAGACAGTGACCCAGCCGGGAACTGAACCTGGGACCCTGGAGCTGTGAAGCATTTATGCTAACCACCATGCTACCGTGCTGCCCTGCAACATCTTTAGGTTGTGGGGGCGAAACCCACGCAGACACGGGGAGAATGTGCAAACTCCACACAGACAGTGACCCAGAGCCGGGATCAAACCTGGGACCTCGGCGCCTTAAGGCAGCAGGGCTAACCCTCTGCCCCACCGTGCTGCCCGGGAAGAGAGCTTTACTGAGCCTTGGTGGTGTACTGAGGTCCAGATTGACAAGTGCCCCCCATAAACCAGATTGAGTGCTAGGTCTTGGAGTGAAGCTTTGGACAATCCCTGTACCTAACATAAGAGCTCAGGGTGCAGTAGAGTGGCCAACCAAAACTGTGGCCTTTTGGTCATGGGGTCTTGCCAAAGTAGAATGTGAAGTAAGGACTGGGCATCAATGTGGTGGCCAGAACATGTGTCACTGGGCTTGAATTGTAGCTTCAGACGATGAATGGGAAAAGAGTGGTCTTTCAGAGACAAATGCTAACTGTCAAGTCTCTCTCTTTGATACTGCAGTGAGGAGAATGTACGAAATATGGAACCTGGTGAACTCGCTGTCATTCTTCTCTTTCATAGACAGGAGAAAAGAAGGGTCAATGGAGGCACCTGGCTCGCCAAAGGCAGGAGCAGAACTGTCAAGAAAAAGGGATGGCAGGACCTGCTCTGCATCCAGAGAGCCTTTGATCGTAGGTGCCTCGCTAGACCCAGGATATAGAAACAGCATCTAACATACCTGCAGATAGACAAGAACCAACATCATGGAAAACCAGGCATATCCAGGAAACCCGTTGGTCACATCTGCCACCTTTTGCAAAATTTGGCACCACAGACATGGAGGGCATCCACTTCCAGAGTCGCTGAAAGTTACAGCAGTGCTCAATATCTGTACCAGTGGCTCCTTCCAAGGTTCCACAGACGACCTCTGTGAGATTTCATAAGCGTCCACACACAAGAGCATCCGGGAGGTGACAGCCGCAATTTTCACGAGGGCACAAAATGTTATCCATTTTGACCAGGATTAGGCAAGCTAGAATTCAAGAGCAATGGGTTTTGGGCAAACGTTTGGCTTTCCACAGGTGCAGGGTGCTATCGACTGCACTCACGTGACACTCATATCTCCGGGGCATCAAGCAGTGAACTATGTGGACTGCAACAGTTTCCATTCGCTGAATGTTCAGTTGGCCTGTGACCACACCAAATGCATCATCCAAGTTGCCATAGAGTGTGCGCCACTCCTACATTCTGAGTCACTCTCAAATCCCTGACTTGTTTCAGGGCTGCCGGTTTGGCTCCTCAGGTGTAAGGCCTGCCCACTGGGAAGGTGGCTGATGACACCTGTCCGTAGGCCACAGGGTGCAGCTGAGACAAGGTACTATGAGTCTCATGCTGAAACGTGCATACCATTGGGACACTAAAGAAGGGCTGTGATTCTCCAAAATCCCAGCCAAGTGTTGATGCCGGCGTCAAAACCGGCGCGAGCGACGCCGTCGTCAACGGGCCAACAGGCCCAGGCATTCACTGCTTCATTGGGGATAGAATGGCGTCGGAGTGCTCTGTGCTGCTCCGGCGCCAAAAGCTGGCCCGCCATGGCCAGCGCGGGTACGCGCATGCGCGCCATGGCCGTCTCCGCGCCGGCCCATGGGCAACATGGGGGAGCCCGACAGGGGCCGCGCACAGAGGCACACAGCCCCCCCCCCCCGGAATGAGCCCGCCCGCCGATCGGTTTCCTCCGATCGCGGGACTGGCCACCGTGTAGGCCCCCCCGAAATCGGCTCCCCCCGGCCCTCCACCAGGACGGCCCCCGCAGCCAGAACTCCATGGTCCCGCCAGGTGGTGTGGTGATATGCATCACTGTAAATACACAAGGGGTTAATGTAAATACACGTAGACTAGATAGACACGAGAGGGAGTACCACAGATATGACACACAGATATTCAACCAATAGGTCAGTAAGAAAGGACACAACCAATGGGCATTCACGACACACACAGAGGTGACGCTACCACAGGAGGGCATTACACCAACCCATATATAAGGACACAGCGCACATGATCTTCCTCTTTCCAGTGGAGACACTTAGTGGGTACACAGGGCTGATTGAACACATCACACCCACCACGTGGATTGTAGCAGACTGGTTCATCAGTCTGAGTGGCTATAGCAGGATTAACAGGAGAGTTGAATCCAAGTAGGAGAATCGTTAACAATTTAATAAATGTGTTGAAGCTATCTCCAAGTCTGAACCTTCCTTTGTCAGAGTGCACATCAAGGAAGTAGCTTATGCTATGTCAAGAGCATAACAAAACATGGTACCAAGGAGTGAACTGTTTAAATCCATATAGTTACAACTCAGCAGACAGTGACTACCAGCAGCAGCACCCAGGCAAGATGATGTTCGAGATAGGTAGGACCATTGGCGGAACTTAGCGGGCACTCGTACCATCGAGCATGGAGAATCGCCGGGGGGGGGGGGGGGGGGGGGGGCGTGGGGAGGCTGCTTTCAATGGCCCCAACCAGCCTTGCGGTGACCGCGCCAGTGCGATTGGTGCCAATTCTCCAGTTGCCGGAGAATCGGCGGCCTGGCGACAGAGCGGAGTGGCAGGATTCAAGTGCCCCCCCCCCGGCGATTCTCTGACCCGGCGCGGGATGGGAGAATCCTGGCCCTTGCATGGACCAGTCTCATGGAGCAATGGCAATGCAATCCGTAGAGGGTATCACGCGTCATTGCTGCTTGCTGTGCCCTATACAACCTGGCACTGCAACGGGGGGAGGAACTGCCTGAGAAAGAGATGGAGGAGGGGCATGTTTCCTCCAAAGAGGAGAACATCGAAGGGATCGAGTCTGAGGAGGTCCTCGAGGGAAAGGATATCGGCCATGAGAAAATGACAATGAATAAACAGGGCAGATAAGCTCGGGACGTGCTCATTTTTGCCAGATTCATGGAAGGTGATGAGGAGATCTGGTGAGGACACCCCATTATCGTCACATGAATTCTGTGAGCGTGGCCGTCCAGTCTGACTGATGGCAGCAGGCACCCTCTATGATAAGGCTCCTGTCAAGGGGATGCAGCGGCTGCCCATAGCCCCTGCATTGCAGGAGTACGACGATGACTTGCAGTGAGGACAGTGCATAGATCCTCACGGAGCTTCTGTGAATATCTGACTCCTGTCTGGCTGATGGCAGCTTGCTTGCTCTCAATGACGAGGGTCATATCATGGTGATGCAGTGGGGAAAGTTTCACCTCTCCTGATCTTACGGCCTCCTTCTTGAGCAGTATCCTTGAGGTTCAGTGTCACCAGAGGCTGAGGCCTATGGGATGGGGAGCCAGTGCACCTAAAAGTGCAGAGAGTACACATTGACTGGAATGCGTGACTCTCGCCCTGTACATTTTGGCAGACATCCACATTCCCTGCAAGAAACAGGCATGATTGATGTGTTCAGTCACTGTGAAGGGACACCTCTAATGTGCAGGAAACCTTGCACAAAGCCCTGGACTGAGAACCCTGGCTTTTTCTGGGGCAGGAATCTAGTTTTCAGGCCTGTATTACAGGAACACAGCTCATCAGAACAAGGAGCCATAGAAAAGGTACAATTAATGACAGTTTATTTACAGGGGCGAATGTTTATGCAAGTGCTGACGACCGTGCCTACACTGTGCAACTAGAGCTTTTTAACCTTTCTCAGCTTAGGGGAGCAGAGCAAGCCAGACCTGCGAGGGACATCATACACTGCGGCAGTGGGCTGAGTTTGAAAATTAGATCCAGGAGTGACGCCACATTGGTGAAGACAAATGTAGGTCCTTTAGTGTCAGAAACAGGAATATTTATAATGAGGGGGCCAAAGAAATGGCTGAGCAACCAAATGCATGCTTTGGTTCTGTCTTCACAAAAGTGAGATACCAGAAATGTTGGAGATCACAGAGTTTTGTGAGATAGAGGAACTGAAGGTGATCAGTATTAGTAGGTAAATGGTGTTGGGGAAATTGATGGAATTGAATGCTGATAAATCCCCAGGGTCTGATAACCTACATCTCAGAGTACCTAAGGAAGTGGCTTGAGAAATAATAGATACATTGGTGGTCATCTTCCAGTATTCTATAGACTCTGGAACAGTTACTACAGATTGGAAGGTAGTTAATGTAACCCCACTATTTAAAAAGGGAGGTAGAGAGGAAACAGTAAACCTGAGATCGGTAGTGGGGAAAATTCTAGAGTCCATTATCAAAGATTTTACAGCACAGCACTTAGAAAACAGTGGCAGGATGGAACAGAGTCAGCATGGATTTATGAAGGGGAAATTGTGCTTGAAAAATCTACTGGAATGCTTGAAGGATGTAACCAGGAGAGTTGATAAGGGAAAACCAGCAGATGTGGTTTATCTGGACTTTCAGAAGGCTTTCAACAAAATCCATAGAACCATAGAATCCCTACAGTGCAGAGGAGGTCACTGTTATGACCAATGTTATGATTGACAGCTGCTGACCATTTCAACAATGCTCAGAGCTCTCTATGGTTATAAAAGAGGAAATGAAACCAGTTAGATTTTTTTGAAGGGGTCATCAACTGTTAATCATAACAAGTGTGTTTATAAACATTAAGGGCTGAGCATCAATAAACGGTACTTCAGACATATTCAAACCTGAAGGGAAATATAAAAAAACAAATGTCCTGGCAACTGTGTTTAAATCATTTTGCTGTGAATCAAAGGCAAGCTAATGGTGCTGCACTGTGAAATTGAATGAATGCTTTGCAACTCAAAGGATCTCAGGGGATTTCAAGCCTCTTCAAGTGTTGTGGCTTTCTTGGAAGGCTCTGCCACTTCAAAAAACAACAGTCTAAAGGATAGGGCTGAGGGAGCAGATGTGAGGAAAGGGGAAGGTTTCCTGGCTTGCATCTTCACTGAACTGACTGATCTGCTCATCAGCTGTCAGACTCTGGCGGTGAAGGTTTACCAGACTGATACTTGGGATGGCAGGACTGACATTTGAGGAGAGATTCCTACAGAGGGGGGGGGGGTTAGGTAATGTAACCGCACTATGTAAAAGGGTGGGAGAGAAGAAAACAGGGAATTACAGACCAGTAAGCCTGGCGTCGGTAGTGGGAGAAATTCTAGAATCCATTGTCAAAGATCTTATAGCAGAACACTTGGGAAACAGTGGCAGGAACGGACAGAGTCAGCATGGATTTATGAAGGGGAAATCATGCTTGAGAAATCGACTGCAATTCTTTGAGGATGCAATAAGTAGATGAGGGGACCTTTTTAATGTAGTTTATTTGGACTTTCAGAAGGCTTTCGGCAAAGTCCGAATTTAGAGATTAGTGTGTACAATTAAAGCGCATGGGATTGGGGGTAGTTATTGAGATGGATAGAGAACTGGTAGGCAGACAGGAAACAAAGAGTAGAACAAATGGATCTTTGTCCGAATGGCAGGCATTGACCAGGGATCAGTGCTGGGGCCCCAGCTATTCACAATATATATTAATGATTTAGATGAGGAATCTAAAAGCTCCAAATCTGCAGATGACAGAAAGCTGTGTGGGGGGTGAACTGTGCGGAGGATGCAGAGATACTTCAGAGCGATTTGGACAAAGGATTCTGAGTGGACAAATGAATGGCAGATGCAGTATAATGTGGATAAATGTGAGGTTATCCACTTTTTAGCAAAAACAGGAAGGCAGATTATTATCTGAATGGCTTCAGATTGAGAAAAGGGAATATAAAAAGAGATCCAGGTGTCCTTGTACACCAGTCGCTGAAAGTAAGCTTGAAGGTGCAGCAGGCAGTAAAGAAGCCACATGATATGTTGGCTTTTATAGTGAGATGATTCGAGTACTGGAGCAGGGATGTCTTGCTGCAATTATACAGGGCCTTGGTGAGACCATGCCTGGAATATTGGGCAAGATTCTCCAGTACTCCAGGGGGCAGCGGGGTTGCATGGTGGTTAGCATAAATGCTTCACAGCTCCAGGGTCCCAGGTTCGATTCCCGGCTGGGTCACTGTCTGTGTGGAGTCTGCACGTCCTCCCCCTGTGTGCGTGGGTTTCCTCCGGGTGCTCCGGTTTCCTCCCACAGTCCAAAGATGTGCGGGTTAGGTGGATTGGCCATGCTAAATTGCCCGTAGTGTCCTAATAAAAAGTAAGGTTAAGGGGGGGAGGTTGTTGGGTTACGGGTATAGGGTGGATACGTGGGTTTGAGTAGGGTGATCATGGCTCGGCACAACATTGAGGGCCGAAGGGCCTGTTCTGTGCTGTACTGTTCTATGTTCTACCCCAGCAGCTTGCCACTTAGCCGCGTGCCATTCACTGGCGGTAGAATTCTATCTTCTCACTGCTTCTTGTTGAGATTTCCCATTGGAACCGCCCTACGCTGCCGGGAAACCCTTGGGTGGGGCTGCGCTGCCGGCGGAAAAAGAGAATCGCAACGACTGGAGAATTACGGCTATTGTGTGTCTCCTCACCTGAAGAAGAATGTTCCTGCTATAGAGGGAAGGCGGTGAAGGTTTACCAGACTGATAGCTGGGATGGCAGGACTGACATTTGAGGAGAGATTGAACAAGTTAGGATTATATTCGGTGTCGTTCAGAAGAGTGACAGGGGGAATCTTGCAGGAACCTATAGCAGGACTAGACAGGGTAGATGCAGGAAGAATGTTCCTGAAGGTGAGGGGGTCCAGGGGTCATAGTCTGAGGATATGGGGTCGATCATTTAAGACTGAGATGAGGAGCAATTTCTTCACCCAGAAAGTCATAAACCTGTGGAATTCTCCACCATAGAATGCAGTTGAAGCCAAAACATTTTATGTTTTCAAGAAGGAGCTAGATACAGCACTTGGGGTGAAGGGGACTAAAGGATAAGGGGAGAAGGTAGGAACAGGCTGTTGAGTTGGATGATCAGCTATGATTATAATCATAGAATTATAGAATTTACAGTGCAGAAGGAGGCCATTCAGCCCATCGGGCCTGCATCGGCCCTTGAAAAGAGCACCCGACTTAGGCCCACACCCCCACCCTATCCCCATAACCCAACAACCTCACCCAACCTTTTTGGACACTAAGGGCAATTTAGCATGGCCAATCCACCTAACCCGCACATCTTTGGACTGTGGGAGGAAACCCACGCGGACACGGGGAGAATGTGTAGACTCCACGTAGACAGTGACCCAAGCCAGGAGTCGAACCTGGGACCCTGGTGCTGTGAAGCAACAGTGCTAACCAATGTACTGCGGGTCATCCCGAATGAATGGAGGAGAAGACACGAAGGGCCGAATGGCTTCTTTCTGCTCCTATTTTATTTGTTTTTAATCCTGCCGCTGTGTCTTTGAGCATCTCCAGCATTCATAGCGGAGGTGGAGGCAGTCTGCTGTTCACCATGCCCTGTTGTCTGTGATGTTCTTGATGGATGTCCTCTGGACAGCCAAGACCTGGAGCATCCTGGCCCGCTTTGGGGTCCTCTCATCCTCAGTGTCAGTGCCATCCTCTTCCGCCTGTGAGACTGGAGCTGAAGCAGTTACAGGAAGAGGGGATTCGGATGTACGGGACACTCTTGGAGTCACCTCAGTGGATGATCCCGGGATGTGCATCGACTGGTCCTCCTCCCTATGGTTACAACAGGGCCTCTGGCTTCATTCTTTGTATAGTGAGGCAGTGGAGTAAAGTCGAGGAGCCCTGTGAACCTCTGGGGCAGGCACTCGAGGATCCCAGCAAGTGGCTGCACCATGGAGTGTATGTTCTACAGCAGTTACTGGATAAGTGTTGCACAACGATCTCCACAGTGGCTGCCACCCTCACTGCGTTGTCCTCATTGTGTTACAGTGTCGGTGCAATCACCTCAGATGTAAGATGGACGGACTCCTCCTGTCTGCCTTTCAGTCTGTGGATTGTACGAGACATCCTTTCCTGATTTTGCCGAGTTTTCCTTTGGAACTCCAGAAACTGAAGCACGACCGAGTCCCATCCAACTGGGACTCAGCAGATTCCTGGAGTCCAGCAATTCTCTGAGCGCCAGCTACCTGGGATGTCCCTATCTCCACCTGCTGTGGCTCTCGAAGTGTGATGTGCTGACATTGTGACCCCGAGGCGTCTCTAAAACTAGGTCACACGGAGGTGTGTGTCTCTGTGCTGCTGGAGGGTGTGGGTGAGCACTGTGATGGGTCTTCAATGTCACGGTCTGTGAATTCCTCTTCTGCATTGCCCTTGAGGCTGGAGTTGAGGACTTGGCAGGTGGACCCACTGCGCCTCTTCCCAGATGCGCATTTCTCCTGTTATGGGCCAGGATTTAGAGAACCCCAAAGTGTATCATGGAGTTTACCTGACTCACAACTTTTAATAGATTGTGGTATGGGGAGCACACAGTATGGTGCAGCAGACATCTAACAGTATTTTTAAAAACAAAACAATGTTTATTCTATGAACTCAAGTTAACCTTTTTAAAACATACAGTGAACATCTTAGCAACCATTAATTCAAATATGACCCCCAAAGAATACAACACTCAGTAATCCTTAAGCTGTCCTTTTAACATACATAAAGACTTAAAAAAAAACCTTTAAACAGAAGCACATCAGGTTAAAGTCACTACTGAGAGCAGTTATTCGTTTTAAATCACCAAAGGATCGATTTACAGTTTTTAGATTACAGCGAGAGAGACTAATACATCTTCTGGCTGTGACTGTAGCTATCCAGCTCTGAAAACGAAACTGAAACACACCCTGCTGCAAACAGCCTAAAACGAAAGTAAAAATCTGACAGACAGCCGAGCTCCACCCACTCTCTGACATCACTGCAGTAATAAACACCCATTTCTTAAAGGTACTCTCACATGACACTCTGCCCATCTGGGATCTCTCCCACTTGTTGTGATCCGACTTTTCCTGCATAAAAACAGATGGAGAGAGTGTAAGCAGGACGTGTGCCAGGGCAGATGATATGGATGCGTGGCATTGTGGATGGTGAGTGGAATCAGTGAGGTGATGAGAACACGACCCGCAGGGAAGATGAAGATGTGTGTGGGGGGGAGCGAGTGGTGGTGTCCTTGAGTTGGCAGTGAGATCCCTGTGAACGTGTGATGGGTTTGTGAGTGTGTGAGTTGAGTCTGATGAGAAGAGGGGCTTACCCTGGCAGAATGGAGGAGGTCATTCATCTTCATCCTGCATTGGATGGCTGTCCTCTTCTTCAGGGCATTTGCACTGACCACCGCTGCCACCACCTCGCATGCTGGGCTGGTGACCTTGTTGGCTGGTTTACTTATGAGTATGGATAGAGGACACCATGTCAGGCCTCTACAGCAGGGTTTATGAGTATGGATAGAGGACACCATGTCAGGCCACTACAGCAGGGTTTATGAGTATGGATAGAGGACACCATGTCAGGCCTCTACAGCAGGGTTTATGAGTATGGATAGAGGACACCATGTCAGGCCTCTACAGCAGGGTTTATGAGTATGGATAGAGGACACCATGTCAGGCCTCTACAGCAGGGTTTATGAGTATGGATAGTGGACACCATGTCAGGCCTCTACAGCAGGGTTTATGAGTATGGATAGTGGACACCATGTCAGGCCTCTACAGCAGGGTTTTTCAAAGTGCAGGTCGTGACCCATGGGTAGGTCACAGGCGGATATCGGGAGGGTTGCGGAGCGATAGGGTCGCGACGTCCCCACAGTGGTTCCGATCAGGAGAAGCGCCCAACAGCCACTGCCAGCACTTTTATTGAGAATGGTGGCCGCTGTTGTCTTTTAAATGAGAAGCAATTGAGATTGTGTGCAGTCTTCTGGCCAGAAGCAGCAGCGGTGAGCCTGTCATGTGCCATGCACATACACTTGATGTCAAGCACCCTGTATGAATGTGTTTTTGCCGTCAAACCACAGAGGAGAGCTGCTTCCATTTCTAGCTGCTGACAAGCCAGGCAAGGGAACTGTGAAGATGAATTGTGTACTTACAAGAAAAAGACGGCCAGAGACAAATAGGCAGTATAACTGCTGGGCAGGATCTCATAACTGAATCTGCTGGAGAGAGCTGCACAGGAGAGTCTACAGCAGGTCAGAGCAGCGCTAGTATGAACTATGTGTAGGGCTCCATGGCCTCTGGTTAACAGTTTACAAGGAAGAAACTTAACTCAGGAACAAAGCAATATAAAGATGATAGGCTCGATTTAACAACCAAAAAAAGAGTCTTCTTTTAGGCGCGTGTGGCAGGGGTGCTTCATGGCACCTACAGCACTGGAAATGACCCTGCTATCAAAAAGGCCTCAGTGAGGAACACTTGCCTCATCTTCTGCACTGACGAACTCAGCTCACAACTCAACTCAGCTCGCAGTGCAGGAAGAACATAGAACATAGAACATAGAACAGTACAGCACAGAACAGGCCCTTCGGTCCTCGATGTTGTGCCGAGCAATGATCAGCCCACTCAAACCCACGTATCAATCCTATACCCGTAACCCAACAACACCCCCCTTAACCTTACTTTTTAGGACACTACGGGCAATTTAGCATGGCCAATCCACCTAACCCGCACATCTTTGGACTGTGGGAGGAAACCGGAGCACCCGGAGGAAACCCACGCACACACGGGAGGACGTGCAGACTCCACACAGACAGTGACCCAGCCGGGAATCGAACCTGGGACCCTGGAGCTGTGAAGCATTTATGCTAACCACCATGCTACCATGCGGCCCATTTTTAAATGCAGCCCCGATCTCATCCGCCCCCCCCCCTCCCCCCCCCCCCCAACCCTGTCTCCCTACCAAAGCCTCCAGACCACCCCAACGCCCCCCAACCTACCTCTTAGGAGTCCATGAACTGCCCCTCACTCCACATCTAATGGACAAGTCACTCTTGGGCTCGATCCCTGGCATGGTCAACTTGGGCCTGGCACCACAGCAGTGCCCCTGCCAGCCTGTCAGTGCCAATGTGCCAGGTTGACAGTGCCAAAGTTCCTGCGTGGCAGTGGAAGTGCCAGGGTTCTACCCTGTCCAAAGCCCAACCACCCACTAAGCTGTTGCACCTGACCTGTGATACCACATTAATAACACGTCAAAAGCCCAAGAGGCTGTTATATTCTAGAGCAGCATCTCCCAGGAGTATCCAGTGCTTAGCAGAACAAGCATTTTGTTGCTGTTGCCCTTCATGATGACCTACATGTGCGAGTTGGACTTTCCGTTCGCACAAAGATGAAGACGGCACAAAGGAACTGGTTCAACTCAGTACCCGATGTGTGCATTTCCTTCTCCTCTTGTGAATCTGATTGAAGTGAGATCGCGAAAACAAAGCAGGCTTCCCTTTTGCATTAAAGGTAAGCGAGCGTAACATGGATCGCGAAGGTCAGCCAGTGTGTGTCGCGAAGGTTAACCAGCGTGGGTCGCAAAGGTTAGCCATCGTGGGTCGCGAAGGTTAGCCAGCGTGGGTCGCGAAGGTTAGCCAGCGTGGGTCGCGAAGCTCAGCCAGCGTGGGTCGCGAAGGTTAGCCAGCGTGGGTCGCAAAGCTCAGCCAGCGTGGGTCGCGAAGCTCAGCCAGCGTGGGTCGCGAAGGTTAGCCAGCGTGGGTCGCGAAGGTTAGCCAGCGTGGGTCGCGAAGGTTAGCCAGCGTGGGTCGCGAAGGTTAGCCAGCGTGGGTCGCGAAGTTCAGCCAGCGTGGGTCGCAAAGGTTAGCCAGCGTGGGTCGCGAAGGTTAGCCAGCGTGGGTCGCGAAGGTTAGCCAGCGTGGGTCGCGAAGCTCAGCCAGCGTGAGTCGCGAAGGTTAGCCAGCATGGGTTGCCATGGTCAACCAGCATGGGTTGCAAAGGTCAGTCAGCGTGGGTCGCAAAGGTCAGCCAGATGACAAAAGTAGGTCCCGGGGAAAAAAAGTTTGAAAAACACTGCTCTACAACATCCAACAATCCCTCCAAGGATTTGAATGAAAACCTGGGGCGGGGAATTCTAGGCAGCCGTCACTTCCCGGTGACCTGCGAAATGCAGCTGTCGTCCGTTGGGGCGGCCTTTTAATGTGATTGCGGCACTGAAGCGGTGGCTGGCCAGGTGAATTAGAGGCTGCGCTGCGAGCGATGCGGCGTGGAACACACGGATTAAAATTCTTGGCACTAAGTGCGGAACTCTACAATGGACAAAGACGCCATTGCCATCAGCGGACTCAACGTGTCTTCTCACATCCCCCAGCTCACTCATGTTTCACATCTTATAATCTCAATTTACTTGCCCATGCTTTCCTGTAAAGAAGCTGCCCAGAGCACCTTGCAAGAAGAGGTTAAAAAGCTCTCGTGTCACCGTCATTCGGAACATTCATGCTGACAATGATTGGACATGCAGTGAAATAATTAAAGGCAGGCCAGAATTTGTAAATTATCCAAGTGAAAAATCTATTCAGCCTGACAGAAGTATGTTTATATCTCATTAAAAAAATCTAACAGGATATAATTAATGTTTAATTTGTTCAAAATATTATAATTGCTCTCCCACCCCCGCAATATGCAAAAGATTCTGGATCTGTAGTAGAAATGGCCAATCAGAAGCACTGTCCCCAATTTCACACAACATTCTACGCAGAGAGGGAAGGTATTTTCAGCCGCACAGCTTTTGTTACCATGGCAACAACTGCAGTTCATGCTCAAAAAAAGTGCCAGATTGTCTTGTATAACTTTTTCACCATATTACTGTTATAGACAAGAATAAATTTAAATATTGAATGTGTTAAATGTGATTTTTTTTTTTTCCCTTTTAGGAACATTTTGTTTTGAATCAAATGTAGATTTTCCCATGTATTAAATCATACTCACTCTCCCGGTCAGTCCCTGAGGCACAGCCAATCTCCCAGTTGGTGTCTGATTGAATTACGATCCCGGCCAGACCCCACCAGTTGCGCGGACTCTGGCCAGAAACCTCAATATTTTATTCTAATTTTGTAAGACTGTGAGATAATGATACCTGGCACCAGGGGTGATTGCACGAAGGAAAGGGATATGGTATTTTAAAACAAACTTTATCACTAACACGGTATCTTTAAATATCTTTAAAATCACACAAGAAAATAGATTACAATTCCCCCTTAAACAACACTCCGCAATACAGTGACACAATAACCCTTAACTGCTATCTTTATTCCCACTCAAGTAACAGAACCATCTCAGCACTCAACCCACTTTTAAATGCAGTTAGCAGACCCAGGCATAAGAACTTAAGAGATATTCTTTGGGACTGTTTGATGAATCAGACCTGAATCCTGGCAGAGCAAATCAGGATCTCTGGCTATTGTCTTCAAGAAGCTGTCTTTATGGTTGACTTCCATTTCCCACCTGAAATTCCTACTTTTCTGCGCATTGCCTGGTAGTCTAGTTCCCCCATTAGTTACAGCATCTTACAACTGAACACAATGTATCTAATTAACCACTCCGCAGGGAACCCCTCAATTCAAACAAAAACCTAGCAGCTCAAGTTTTGCAATGTTTTACTTGCACCTTTGGCTCCCCAAAACACAGTTGCCTTTTAAAACCAGGGGCATGATTTAATGCGCAAAAGACAGGGACCCGTTTTGGGTATGTATAGCAGGGTCTTTCGCGATACCTGTGGCGCTGAGAATGAACCCGCTATCTAACGGCACTTTGCCCGCTGTTTTGGTCTTGGTCGGGAAAGGCCCCCCCCCCCAAGACCGCACTTACCCTCACTTAGCTCAGCTCGTCAGTGCAGGATGAATTGGGGCAATATTTTTAAATGCTTCCCCAATCTTTCAATCCCCTTGGAATCCCCACATGGCCTCCAGACCCGCCCCCTCCCCCCATCCACTGCCCTCTCCCCTCACCTCGCAAGGGCAGGGAACCCCTGGGCCCAATCCCTGGCAAGGGCAAATTGCACCACCAGCCTAACACTCTGATAGTGCTCTGCCAGCCTGGTAGTGCCACCCTGGCAGTGTCACAGTGCCAGGCTGGCAGTGTCAATGTGCCCAGATGCCAATGGGAGTACCACGGTACCACCCTGCCCAGATCCCAACTATCTGGGGGCCTCTGATGGCCTCGGTGATCCCTCCCCCCTTGTGGAGTACGAGCTCCCTCATTAAGGGGGCAGGGGAAACTTAATCTATGTGTATATAAGGTCTGCCAGTTCGGCACCGACCATGAAGACACGGTTGGGAAATAGTGTATCATACACTTGTAATTATATTTCAGTGTAGATTCTCCGTGACTTCATTAAAGCCCCCTGTCTGCCCATGCCAGCCTTATCATGGCACCGGCAGCGTAATATTCCGGTCATTTTGCTTGTTCAAGTTCTTTTTAGAAATGGATGGCAGACTGCTGATTCTGTTGCCGACTCAGCCCCCGTTTGTGGAGAGGAGGGAGGGGGCATAAAATCCAGACCATAAAAACAGATTGTAAACCTTTCTATGGTTATGCAAATAGGAAGAGATTCGTAAAGTAAAAATGGTTCATTCTAGACAAAGGCAAAAATCCAATTAAGAGGCAATGTTACTGATGTGAAAATCAGTGAACAATTCACGAGGAAGAGATATATCTACTGAATTATGAGAAGTGGATGATCTGCACCATTCTATTCTTATCACAAAGTACATCCCGCCTG
This sequence comes from Scyliorhinus canicula, assembly GCF_902713615.1. Classification (NCBI taxonomy): domain Eukaryota; kingdom Metazoa; phylum Chordata; class Chondrichthyes; order Carcharhiniformes; family Scyliorhinidae; genus Scyliorhinus; species Scyliorhinus canicula. The sequence goes on along the minus strand of NC_052164.1, from coordinate 45,636,993 downwards.
GAACCTTCATCTTGTTTATAAGCACTTGTTGGATTTTTGCAATAATTGCCAATTAAACTCATCACAAAAAGCTGAGTCTAGTCATTAATAGTGCAAATGCTCTTTTAACATTTGACTGTTAATCAACCTCCCTGTCCAATAAATCTAGTGTGGGATTCTCTCAGTCTGGGGCCGGGCTGGAGAATCCCTGCAAGCGGCGCGAATAGCAGAGCGGAAAATCGGCACCATTGGCGCTGGCATGGTTGGCGCGGCGCCAGTCGGGAGCCACTCTACGCGGCCGGCCTGCCGATTCTCGGCCCGGGATCGGCCGAGCGGCTGTCGTAAAAATGCCGAGTCCCGCCGGCGCCATCCACACCTGCTCTCAGTCGCCGGGACCTCTGCGTGGAAGGGTTGGGGGGTGGTCTGTTGGGGGGGGGGTAGGGGGATCTGACCCTGGGGCGGGGCCTCGGATGTGGCCTGGCCCGCGATCAGGGCCCACCAATCGGCGGGCCAGCCTCTTTGCCTGGGGGCCTCGTTTCTTCCGCGCTGGCCCCTGTAGTCCTGCACCATGTTGCGTCGGGGCCGGCGGGTTGAAAGAAGCCACTGCGCATGCGGCGCTACTGCACATGAGCACGTTGGCGCCGGTGCCACTGCGCATACGCAGATCCTGCAGCGCCAAGTTCGCGCTGGGATCAGCAGCTGGATGCAGCGTGAACCACTCCAGTGCCGTGCTGGCCCCTTTTGCGGGCCAGAATTAGTCGTCGGGTCGGCCTGTTCACGCCATCGTAAAACGCGACGGCGTTTACGGTGGCGCGGACACTCTGCCATGGAATTAAAGAATCCCGCCCACAATCTGTGGAGTCTTATTCCTTCAGGTAGGGAATTGTTTTTGGCGATATTTGGAGTGTTTAATTGTAAACTTTTAAAAAGATTTCCCTTTGCAATTTTTTTCACTTCCTCTCTCTTAATCCATTCTTCATTTCTCTTCTCTTCGGCAGCTGATCTGATATTTATTCACCCATAGAATCCGTACAGTGCAGAAGGAGTCCATTCAGCCCATCCTTGCAGCGACCCTCTGAAGAAGCACCCTCTGACATTATGATAAATGTACAGAACTGTAAGGGTAATGTTATGTACAAATCAACCACTAGAGGGAGCTAGATGTAGAACTATATAAGGCAATGATGCTATGACTTGGGGATGAGAGGTTGAGGAGAAAGCTAGAAGACAGACTATAGGAAAGATAGTGTGAGCGAGAGCAGATCATAGTTACTGTATTAGTTAGTGATCAGTAGTAGATGAGTGTGGATTGTGTGTTTACGATCAACTGTTTATTATCTAGGAGTAAGTGTCGAATCCAAATAAGTAGTGTAAATAAATCTTGAGCTTTGTTCAATATAAAAGCAATTTGTGGTCTTTGTGAACGCTACACCAACCATCCTGATTAGAACCACAAAGTACACCACACACCCTACCAAGGCCCACTCCCCATCCTATCCCGTAACCAACCTAACCAACACATCTTTGGACACTAAGGGCGGGATTCTCTCCGCCCGGCAGTGGGACGGAGAATCTCAACGACCAGCGCGAATATGGTCATGCCTCCCCGGCACAGAGTGGAGAATCAGCTCCATAGACACCGGCGTGGTTGGCACGGCGCCGGTCGGGGACCTCTCTACGCGTAAAAAAAGCCGAGTCCCGCCGGCACCATGCACATCTGCTATCAGCCGGCGGGAACATGGCGTAGAAGGGTCGGGGGGGGGGGGG